>NC_136916.1:152034352-154434352 GCF_949752795.1 Hyperoodon ampullatus
TTTCTCTTACATCCATTCTGCTGCCTTACTCCCTACCCCAGCGCTTTCCTTTACCCACCTTGAAAGGAGATGGTTCTCAGCAGCCACACTGTTGGAGATGCTCTGGATAGCTCTATGGGCCTTGTTCTTGCTGAGCCGAGCACTGGCAAGCTCTGGAGGGAAGCTGAAAGGCTGCAGAGATTCAGCGTACCAGAGAGGGGATAGAGTTGGATAAGCCAGATCCACTTTCTCTCGTACTCTCAGAGGCAACCTGATATAACATGCAGCTACAGAACTGGCATCGTGACCCAGACGGGAGCAGCCAAGAGCAGCCGGGAGGCTGGGAGAACAGAACTGAAGACAGACAGCTGCCAGGAAGGGAGGGGGAGACATTTCCTCCTGAGCCCAAGGCCAGGGAGCCTGCAGGCTGGAGACAAGCTAGTGTTGTCAATGAGCCCCGGACACAGATGACAACTGACTTCTACAAGATGGGAGCCCGAGTCCTGCTCTAGAGCTACCCCCCCAGGATAGGGCACTACCATGCCCTTCTTTCTGAGAATGAAACCAAATCAACTGTTACTCTTCCCAGCCCTTTGGAGACCAAGGCTACTGTAGGGTTAAATGGTCAGATTCAAAACTTAAAGAATCATGACATTTTTTTCCACATTAAAAAAATTTGCTAAATGGGAATTCCCTGGGGGTCCAGTGGTTAGGACTTGGCGCTTTCACAGCGCTTATCCGGGTTCAACCCCAGATCGGGGAACTAAGATCCCGCAAGACCTGTGGAGCGGCAAAAAAAAAAAAAAGAAAAAAAAAATTGCTAAATAATTGCTGAGTGCTGAGTTTTAGGCATTTACTTAGAGAGGAAAGGGCAGTCTCTATTCTCAAGATGTTTACAGTCTAGTAGGAAGGTAAGCTGACACAATAATTACAAATTACACATGAAAAAGAATGTGGTTAAGTGTCATAAAGAGAGGATTAGAATCGGCCTTAATGAAGGCAAACCACAGGGAGGCCATCAGGAGGCCACTGGTCTTGAATGGCACCTGAAATGAAGTCTAGAAGGCAAATTCATGGCAAATGCCTGTGATTCTAGGCCACTGAGCAGTTTCCATGGATGCAACCTTCTTTTCTTATCTAGAAGGATAATAATAATCAGGTACTTATTAGAGTCAGGCATTGAGCTGAATGCTTTGCATGCACCACCTCGGGTCATCATTAGAACCACCCCCAGGTGGACACTCTTATCCTCCTGTTTTACAGCTGAGGAAATTGAAGCCTTAAGCGTAAGTTAAATAACTCATCCAAAGTCAATCAGCTGGGGAAAGAGTTGGAGCTGGGATAGAAACCCAGTATGTATTTGAAAATTTAAACAGTATAGAAATCTAAACAACTACTGTGTTCCAAAAGTGAAAACCTCCCTACGAGCCTGGGGAAATACTCAATGGTCCTGTGGAGTGGTTCAGATCGCAGTTGGCATCTGTCTCTGGTGCCAGGCTCCTAGACTCTAAAGCTCCCCAGGAGGGGCCAAGACCAGCACCTGCAGGCAGGAGAAGGTGAAATGAGGAGAGAAGATCAAGACCACCCATCTCAGGATTCTGGAGAATCGGGTGAAAGTCCCCAGGGACAAACCTATCTGAGATGGTCTCTAAATCAAATATCTTGGCCTTAGTCTCTGTCCTAAGCCCCTCTGGACTCCAGGAAGTGTCCTTGCTCTCACAGGTGTGACTAGTCTGCATCTGCTTGCCCGTGGTGCTTGAGCTTCCCTTCAGTGTCTTGATGAATCATAAGCTGTTAGTTCTGACAGAGACATTAGAGATTATCTAGCCCAATCCCTTCCATTTTTATATTACACATTGACAGTAATTCATGGCAGAGCCACTAGGATGTTTTGTCTTTGTTTCAGTAAAAGGTCAGCTTACCACTAAACACTGATGTAAGCTATTTCCCTTGATTGCAAAACCCAGAAAGGAATCTCATAACTGTTGTGCGCATCCGTTGAGAACCTCTGCAAAACCCCATCTTCAATATTTTGCTCCACCTGCAGTACCCCTTTTTTTGTGGTAGAGGCCTGTGGGTGGGTAGGGGAGAACAGAGTAATGCATTTCTCTAATGCTGAGAACAGAAGCCCTTCTGCTTCCTGGCATCTTCCAACTCCCAGCATCTCTGCCATGTTCAAGGCCAGCAGTCATCCATTTTGTCTGCCAGGCTCCTTATCGGCTTAACCCACAGGCAGGCAGAGCTAAGCTCATCCTTTCACTGCTGGCTGCTTATCTGGGACACACGACGACGTGTGGAGAACAGCCTGCCAGGCAGAGAGGAGCCACGACTTTTCCTCTCAGAGCCCTGGCAGATGAGGGGAGCAGCGCTAATAGGCTAGGTCTGCCCCAGGGTCTCATGCCTTCCCTCTATTTGGGACAGCAAACATCTGCACTCTCTGGCGTCATGGGGCAAGGAGCCGAGAACAGGCAGGGAATGCCTGCAGCAAGTGGGAGACACCACTGCTCCTCTTCCACCCCAGTCACTAAGGAGCTAGCCATGTGCGCTCACCACTTTGCCACCTTCTCCAAGGACCCTCAAGCCACCTCTGCAGCCCATCTCCTGGGCCCCATCCACCACCTTCCCCTCCACTTCTTTTTAGAAACCAAACCCCTGGTTTGGAGAGCATGGTAGGTTCCCATAGCGATGGGCCTTTTAGCTGTTTCCATGGCAACCAACACCCAGACCATTTAGTTGCTAGTCAACTGACAGCTGTAACTGAATAGGATTCAGTTTAGAATCTGAGGGATAGGCCAGGGGATTCTCTTCATAGAAGGAAACACAACAACCCAAAATGACTCAACTCTTCTAAAGACTTTTTTAGGCAACATCTGTGGAGATCCTGTGCCACTTTCTACCGCAGCTCACACAAGACTGCATCTCCCATTCCCAACACACACACACACACACACCCTCACCCTCCTCTGCTGAGTATCTCAGGCCTTTAAATCCCCCAGCTTCTATTTCCTGATCTCTTTCCCAAGGGCCCCTGGGAAAAAACTTGCTCAAGGTAACTATCACCTTGGCGACATTTTTCACACATAACCCTTTCCTCTGTGTCAATCCTCTCCCTGTGCACCATGACCCTGCCCTCATAACAACCCAGTCATTTAAGCAATATTTGCTTTTTGGATTGTCTGATGTAAATGGCTGATCCCAGATCACCTTCCCTTAGCCTGGACCCCACCTATGTCAAGCCACTTTCCTATGTCCGTGGGTGTTCTTAGAGAACAGACTGCTTTATCAACCTTCGCAAAATATAATTAAGATCTGTTGCTTTTAAAAAGTCAACTAAAATTTCAAACCAAACATAGGGGATTAGACATTACTCCATGCTCATTGCTTTTCATTAGCCTGAAGATTTGACTAAATGCCAGCCCTCCCATCTAACGCTCTCCCAAACTGGGGATACTGGGTATTGGATTCCCTTTATTCTGTAAACGGGTCTGCATCATGTTTTTTTTAACCACTGGAGTCTGGGGTTTCTCTACTCTGGAACTCACGCAAGAGAGGAGCTGTCTAAGCCTCCATGGCTTGCTCAGTGGACTAGAAAAACGTGAGAGCATCACAGGAAAGAGCATGACCTTTTTGAGGGGGCTGCCCGCAAACCCTCTGTACAGAAGACGACCTTTCAAACTAATCCCCCCATGGGAGCCCTACCCAGCTCACTGCTGCAGGCTCCACATAACCTCACAATGGCTGGCAAACAGTTCTAAGCTGTTGCATGACCCTTCTGCTCTAACAGAAGGGTATACACTTGTGGAACTGCTTTTTTTCTGTCTTCCTTCAACATATGAGGGCAGAAGTACAAAATGCAGGGCAGGCACTTGTTAGCCTCAAAGGAGCTCAATGACATGAGAGTCTTCTGGGATTAGGGAGAAAGCAGACGCCTATGAGAACTGAGGTTTTCCAGGCACATGAGAAAGTTCCTGTGCATAGAGGATTGCCTCCTTTTTGAGGTGACGTATCATCACACATCAGACTGAACTTTCTGATTTTCCTGCTATACCTAGATGAGGGACAATGTCTGTCTCTTGGAATGCAGCTAACATTTACTGATTATGTACTATGTGCCAGGGGTCATTTTAAATGCTTTACAGGCATCGCTTCATTTAACCCTCACAGCTCTACTGTTATTAACTCTAGTTAACAGATAAGGAAACTGACACACAGAAAAGTTAAGGGATTTAAAGATCATACTGGTTATCCTACTGATTGGTGAAGCCAGGATCCAACTACCGGCAGTCTGAAGCCAGGAACCACAGCAGTTAACCACCTTTGGAATCCATTTAAGTTTGAAATACCCAGGGTTCAGCATGCAGAGACAGAGTGGGCTGTCCCTCTAGTCACAGTGTGATAGGATACACAAAACATCTTAGCTAGAGTACAGTGGTTGAATGGCTCCAGGAATTAACTAGGAAATCTTGGCCGTTGATAACATTATTCCCAATCTATTGCTGTCCCCTGGTGGTTTTCCTGGGAAACTCACAAGCCAAAGAAATCCAAGAAATCTAGTGAAATCGGTAGGATGAAAAGAACTGGACCAAATGACTTCTTTGCTGCATAAGCACCCCAGCCTAAAAGAGATGACCTTCCACATTACCCAACTCCTTTGTGAATAGGGCTGCAATCTCTGTGACAGCTAAAACCTGACTGATAGTACATTGATTCAAAACAGCAAAATATATGCCCCATGATTATACTTGTACTTCAAGAGCAGGACACTCCCAAGATTTAAATAATCTAGCCATTACTTCCTGCAACTTCACGTTTCATCTTTAAGCTTCTAGGCTTTCTTCAAGGCAGGTCCCCAAAGATTGCTGTGCTTATGCCAACTTGTAACTTCCTACTCCCTGCCTCAACCCCAAATTCAGTTCCCCTGACCTTGCAGATGTTGTTATTCCACTAGGTGATGTTTGCTTTCACTGTTTCTTTCAAGCACACTTGGTGGTATAAGACTGTGCAAAGTGAAGCAAACAAGGTCATTTTGTGTAAGATAGAGAGGTGAGGCCTGTGTGAAAGGGAGAAGTGGCAGTTTCTGAAAGTCATGTCTTTATAGTACTGCACTCTGGGACCATGGGACCAGGTGTCCACCTACCACGGATCTGGGGGAACATACTCTGTGAAAGAAGCAGGTGTCCACAGCCCAAATGCAGAAGAAAAGATTGACGAGTTTTTATTTATTCAAAGGGACATTTCCAGGTGCATAAAGAAGCCACAAGTTAGTGTTGTTAAAAAAAAAAAAATCAAACATCTGCTAATCAAGTGATGCAGTTAATGAAAACCACCTAAGATAGTAAAGGAGACATGAGCTAACTGCAGAGAATTTCTGTCGTAGAATACCTCCCCTCCACTACCACGCTGGACACCACTGCAGAGCAAGTCATGGCTGGTGAAGCAGCGGAGCTGGAGGTGAGGAAGCTCATTGGCCAACTGCACTGAAATCAAAGAGGCACGTGGAGATGACGAACTTGCAGATGTAATATCCCACCTAGATGGATGTGATTTGGAACCCGTGCTTTGCTGCAAGGGCTGGTAACCCTAGGGCAAGTTATCCAATATCCCCCAAGCAGCCTCATTTGGATCATGTCTGGTTAGACCCTCCTTATTCCAAAAGCAAAAACCAAACCAAAACAAACAAACAAAAAACTCCCCCTGAAGACAATTAAATCAATCCCTACAGTCTCACTTTCTCTTCCTTCCTTCAACCCTTTTACAAAGGATAATACAGGGGCGACAGTTCTGAGCTCTCAGGAAATAGGGTCTTAGATGCTTTTGGAGGTTGAGAGGCTAGAATGGCAGTCTAGAAATTCCTTTCATCTTATGGCACTGATTTAGTTTAGACTTGATCTCTCCTCCCCTCCCTCCACCCGCGTTCTCTCACCCCCAGACGGACATATTGGCATCAAATAGCTCTAGCTTTCAATCTGTACTGGGATTTGCCAGCAGAAGAGACGTTGGTCGTTGTCATCCTTAAGTTCCCACTCCACCACCAGTTTTATCTGGAGAAAGAGAAAAAGAATTGGGAAAAATGAAACTAGAACCTCACCTCAATCCAGAATGGGTTTAACTATGAATCCTAAATGTAAATTGTAACAAGCTGCCTAATTCCTCATCCTTTTCTTCTTAAGTCATGCCATCATGAAGGCTGCTTGGGATGTGGGCACAGCCCGTGTCCTTAAGCTTAGAAGGGCAAACCAAGTTACACCAAGGATTTGGTGTTCGCAGTGCCACATCCTAGTCTAGTTAGCTTCTCAAATACAATTTCTAAAGCATTTTTTTCCCTCTGAGATCAATGGTACATAAATGAAGCCAGGACTTCCCTGGTGGCGCAGTGGTTAAGAATCTGCCTGCCAATGCAGGGGACACAGGTTTGAGCCCTGGTAGGGGAAGATCCCACGTGCCGCGGAGCAACTAAGCCCGTGAGCCACAACTACTGAACCCCGCGTGCCTAGAGCCCATGCTTCACAACAAGAGAAGCTACTGCAATGAGAAGCCCGCGCACCACAACGAAGAGTAGCCCCTGCTCACTGCAACTAGAGAGAGCCCGCATGCAGCAACGAAGACCCAATGCAGCCAAAATAAATAAATGAATTAATTAAAAAAAAATAAAGCCATCCATGAAAAATAATTTTACATTTAAACAATTCCACATGCATTTTGACAACCTGATCCAGTTTTTTCCAACTTTAACTATGAAATATGAAGAGTAAAAAGTTAGATTCCTAGGTCTCAGGAAACTTACTTGTTAGCTGGAAAAGGAAATGTCAAAGCACAAAGGATGTTCAAAGGAGTTTCGGGCTGTATGAATACCTTCAGGGACAATGATCTTTGTGGCAATACAGTTTTGATTAATGCCCTTAAACTGTTTTTTTTCTTCTTCAATAATATACCCCCTTAGAGATCTCTGCCTTGACTTGTTACACTCATACTATGAGCTGTCTCTTCTAACTCTTAATAAATCACTGGCACTTTGCCAGTCCTTTCTTAAGCTTACTTGCTTTTAGTTACAACCTCTCTCTTTTTTTTTTTTGTGGTACGCGAGCCTCTCACTGTTGTGGCCTCTCCCGTTGCGGAGCACAGGCTCCGGACGCGCAGGCTCAGCGGCCATGGCTCACGGGCCCAGCCACTCCGCGGCATGTGGGATCTTCACGGACCAGGGCACGAACCCGTGTCCCCTGCATCGGCAGGCGGACTCTCAACCACTGTGCCACCAGGGAAGCCCTAACCTCTCTTTTGTACTCAAAATGTTTCTTCAGAATGCAACATTTGAGTGACAGTGATACCCAGCTTCTTGAAACTTGTTTGATAAATTTTTCAAGACTAGTACACATTAACTACTGTTTCACTTAGTGCACACATTAACATAGTTTAAGCTGGTTTTCAAAGGAAATGTCACTTAAGCTGCGTGGCATGGCAAAACCAACAAAAACAACAACCAACAAACAAAAAACAAATGAAATGTCATTTAACAATAGCTACCATATATTAAGTGCCTACTCGGTATCAGGCCCTAACTAGACACTCTAAGTTACTGAGGTTCAGATTACATATGCCCATGATTACATGGCTGCTCTGCAAACTACTCTACAAATCTCTTCCCGACCTTTAGGGTCTCTGTTACCTCTGAAGCACAGACTCCCTATATTTGAGTCTTTTTAGAATGTCCTTTAATTACTTGCTGTTTCTAGGAAATGGCCAGATTGCTCCTGGTTCTACTTGATGTCCTTTTAAGAAATACAGCTCTAGGGACTTCCCTGGTGGCGAAGTGGTTGAGAGTCCGCCTGCCAATGCAGGGGATGCAGGTTCGAGCCCTGGTCTGGGAAGATCCCACATGCCGCGGAGCGGCTGGGCCCGGGCGCCACAACTACTGAGTCCACGTGCCACAGCTGCTGAGGCCTGCGTGCCTAGAGCCCATGCTCCGCAATGGGAGAGGCCACTGCAGTGAGAAGCTGTGCACCTTAACGAAGAGCAGCCCCCGCTCGCCACAACTGGAGAGGGCCTGCGCACAGCAACAAAAAAAACCCCAATGCAGCCAAAAATTAAATAAATTAAAAAAAAAAATACAGCCCTTTTTCTTCATGGAAAAAAAGTAATCCCTTTACTTCCTCCATTCTTATCAAGATTCATATTGTTAACACAGGCTCATTCCAGCAGGCTCTATCTCACAAGTGTTTGGTAGAAAAAGAAGTAGGTACAGTAGGGCGAGTCAGAGGTGAAGGTTGTGGGTGGGGGTGGTGGCGGAGGAGAGAAAGCAGAGGAAAAAGCCACTGCTCTGCTACGGACCTAATAAATTACTGCTGTCTTGTTAAGAGATTAATGGAGACACCAGGATTTTCTGATGACAATGCTCTGACTACTTGAAATCTTGAACTATGTGGTACCTAGCTAAAACCTTGTAACATTGCACGGGTTTTGGAATCACGAGACCTGGGTCTCAATCTAGGCTGTAATTCTTGGCAGAATGGACTCTGTTCATATTGCATAGCATTGGAGGCTAACATCTCTTCATCTGTAAAATGGGGATAGTACCACCTCTACACAGGTGGTCACAAGAATCCAGTGAAATACTGTATATAAAAAAGGCATCGTTAGGCCCAGGCTGCTCTTCTTGTAGCAAGAGACAAAGAACAAAGGGACACAGTGAAAACTCTCCACCCCAGCTCAAGATTCCTGCACTCCTTTCTCCCAGGTGTCCAACTCTTCCTCATAGAGATGAAGGATTCCTATTCTAATCTTTTCTTCCTGCCCCCTCTCCTCAGACTTCCAATCTAGTCACAGGACCTTCGGTGTCCTCAACTACAATGTCACTTACAGAGGGGTATTCACTCTTCACGGGTAGTTTATTCAGGTAGTTATAGGTCTTGTCTTTTTCAATGGGGCAGCTGATTCCACTCTTACAACCATCAGGCTCAGGAATAGGAAAGGGAATTGCGACGCCCATCACAATGCCATGCACCACGGCTTTGCTACTTTGAGACTGAGTGCCTAAGAGAAAAAAAAAAGAGAATAAGATGGTGAAGGAAACAGCCCATTTCCAAACTCTAAATAAAAAATTCAGACATATTTTCAAGCAACGGCATTGCTGGGATAGCAAACCAAATTCTGTATCTCTTAACTCCTAGGGTCTATTTCTCTTTGGAGTTATACTTAGTACCTCCACGAATGCTATACAGCAAGCATTCACTCTGAAACTTGAAAAATTACTGAATTATACAAAAAAAAAAAAAAAAAAGCAGTCAGTGGGGGTTGTTTTCTTTGCTGTTGACCCCACCTTGCTCTTCACTGCCTTCACAGTTTCTCAGGAGAATCAGAGCCACCTGGATGGATAAATAACTTTATCGAACAAGCTAACTGATATTTGGTGGTAAACTTTCTGTTTACTATTTACATCAGATTCTGTCAAAGTGTATTGTGTATCTTAAAGGGTTTATGGAGACAGGTCTCTGAATTCTCAAATACCCTGTCCAAAGGATTCCGATAGAAATTAAGAATAAAATGGAAGACAATATGGAAAGAGGGAACAGGAGTCTCCATAGAAATGCCACGGGCTGTAACAGCAGTGAAAGCGGTAATCCTTTAGAAACTTGGTAAAAGAAAGAGGAACATTTCTTGCTAACCTCTACCCTCCATATTGCAAGTTGGGCAGAGGAATAAATATACTAAAATTAGGGTAACTGGAGCTATGCACTATTAGGTTCTTCTGGAGATCCAGAGCATCAGCTCTGCTTCTTTCTTTCTGTCTGGGTTGGGAATTACTTTTGTTTAGAAGGTGCTTTTTTGGTTTGGAACAATAGAGGGGACAGGGTATTGTCCAGGAGAGAGAACAACTCTAGGACTTAAGAGCTGTCTTTAGGCTTACAAACAAGAGATGATAGAAATCTCAAAGTTCTTAATTAGTCTGTCTAGTCTAGTTCCATAGGATAGAAAATGAGGGAAAGATTCAAGGTAGATGCTCTTCCTAGAAACAGAGATTCTCACATTGTCTAGATTCCTGGGAATCTGAAGGAAATGAATGTGGTACCAGAAAGAAACAAGTTCCAATAACATGTCTTCAAGTTGAAGAAGAAGGCTTCTTGATTGTTTCTTGGGTCACCAGTGAGTTCCCCAAACCTTACAGAGGCTAAATATTAATTGTTCCTATATTTTCAGGCAGAATATAGACTTAACAGCCAGAAGATATATTGCTTGAAATAACACTTTGGAGGTGTTCCAGAGCCTACAGTGTTGGGGTCTGTACTAACACTCTGCAGTCAGTAGCTAAACAGAGTTGACACTCCCAGGAAATCCACTGTACAATGTGGACCAAAATAGGGCACGGAGAAGCCAAGCTGTCTTCTTTGACCTGTGAAAACATGGAAATCCCCCTGTTTGCTTGAAGGGAGTCTGGCAACTATGAATTCTGAGAAACAGGCATATGGGAACCCAGTATGAGAAGGGAGCATAGTGTAGGAGCATAGTGAATCCAAGCTTTGCCCATTGACAGGGAGGTCACAGAATTCCCGACTGCAATTCCCCTCCCTCATATTCCCACACTTATTCCAGTACTTGAGATTGATGTTACGCTTTAAGATGAATTTGAAGGTAAGAGCCACTTTTTACTCACTACTGGTGAACGTGACATTGACACTGTAAGACTGTCCTTTGTGCAGTTGGCAGGGTTGGGTGGGGCATGGGTTCACATTCACTTCCTTTATAACTCCGACCCCAGAACCTGCAAAAGAAGAAAAATGTATTGAAATGGGTGGGAAAACAAACCACCTAGGCTCTTACCTAACGGGAAGGTGCTCGGCCTTCCCAATGGGGATGAGTTTTTCTCTGACCATCTGTGGTCCCCAGGAAACTGTTCACATTTGACAGGTGAAAGGGAATTAAAGAAATTATTGAGTATACCTAGTCAGTTCCCCTGCTCTATATCCTGGGAGGGCTATTCCAGGGAAAATCATCCCCACCCTTCCTTCCATCCTGACACAGGATTTTGAAGCAGCACACACTGCATAAGCGATGGCTCAGGTTGCACGGCTACTGTTTCCATTTGGAATCTTGAGACTGGCTGCTCCCTAACTGCCCTTGCCTACCATCTTTCAATACTGTCCTGGTAGCTCTCCAAATCAGTGGTCTCTGAGCTTTGTATACTCCTACGGATGAGAACAATTTTAAGCGTGCATCTGTAGTACACTCTACTCTGGAACCTGTGTTCTTCAAAATAAGTGCTTTTGAGGCAGGGTGTGTGTCCTTTTTTTTTTTTTTTTTTTTTTTTTTTCAGTCTAAACAAGGACAAAAATACCTTGACCAAAAAAGGTTAAGTACAAATCTTTAAGAATCTCCTTACTTCATCCAGGCCCATGAAACCGGACGGCTGAATGGGAGAGAATACAAGTAAACAATAGGGTAAGCTTAAGCTCCGCCATTCATATACCACTGCTGACAGCTAGACTCTGGGATCCGACACCTGGCTTTGAAATCTCACTGGCTCCATTACTTACTATGGAACCTTAAGGCAAGATACTTAGCCTCTCTGGGGGCTAATAATAGTACCTACCTCATAGGGTAGGTGAGCTAATACACATATAGCTCTGAAATAAGTGCTTGGAACATAGTAATGCTATACAGGTATTCACTATTACTATCATATTGGGATTTAGTCCATGAATTCAATCTAGAGTAGCTGCTCCTGGGGGGGTTAGCAAGTTTCCCTTTCATAGAAAGGGTGAGCCTCTCACCTCAAATTTATTTTGTGGGTAGAAATTATGGATCTAGACAATAGAATGGACTCTGTCTCAAAAGTAGAATGCATGAAGACAGAAAGGAAATGGCAGGTTGAGAGCACATTATCTGCCTGCTCTTGGGTGGAAGAGTTGCATCGTATTGACTAACACTGCTTCAGCTAGGTCTGAATCATGCTTAGCAGTTCCCTATCACCAACTTGCTTCTCCATCAGGGCAAAGTTCTCAAACAATAAATACAAGATTCTCTTCTTTAAGCACCCTCTTCCACTCTGTCCTATTGTCTATGGCCAGGAAAGAAAATATCCGGAATTTTAGTCAACAACTTATTGAAAATCAGTGCTTATGCTGAAGCTTTCAACTTCTAGTTTCTTTTAAGGCTGGGTCACAAGATCTAGTAGGAACTGAGTAGAGGGCAGTCCTTGTAGCTCCTTCATCCAGTTTTATTTTTGCTGACAAGACGTTCCTGGATTTCCAGTGTCCATAGAGCAAACTTCTGTCCTAACCTGCAAAAATTGCAAAACTAGTTCGCTTGACCCCATTTCTCACTTGAGGAAATACCACTTCAGGGAAAGGGGGCATAGAGTGGGACTCAAAAAACCTTTTGATGTGGGCACTGAAGTTTTTACACTGTATTTCCCAATTCAAAAGTAAATTGAAAGTCTGTAACTGAAACTCTCCTTCCTTTAAGAGGTTTTTGCCATAAGTCTAACACCTGCTTTTTTCACATGAGCAGAACAATGTCAGGATTTAGTTTCCTTAGTTGTTTTTCTTTTCTTTTTTTTTTTTTTTTTTTTGCGGTACACGGACCTTTCACTGTTGTGGCCTCTCCCGTTGTGGAGCACAGGTTCCGGATGCGCAGGCTCAGCGGCCATGGCTCACGGGCCCAGCCGCTCCGCGGCATGTGGGATCTTCCCGGACCGGGGCACGAACCCGTGTCCCCTGCATCGGCAGGCGGACTCTCAACCAATGCGCCATCAGGGAAGCCCTGTTTTTCTTTTTTTAATTTTTAATTTTTTTGGCCGCGCCGTATGGCTTGCAGGATCTTAGTTTCCTGACCAGGGATGAAACCCCTGCCCCCTGCAGTGTAAGCATGGAGCCCTAACCACTGGACCGACAGGCGAGTACCCCCCCACCCTCGACCTTTTTTTTAATGTTAATGTTACTGTTGAAACCCAAAGTGACTCACAAACACCCACTAGTTTCCTACTGCTTACTAGGAACCTGGTTCCTTACTGCTGTAAGAACTTGGGCAAGTTCCTTAATGTGCCCGTTTCCTCATCTGTAAAATAGATTGTGAGAGTTGAGTGACAATAAAGTTAACAGTTTCTCCATCCAAATGCTGGCCACTAAGTTTAATGGAGGGAAAGGCAGTAACTTGAGGTGATAATAGGATCTTTCAAATGCCAGTCTCCTAGTTCAGTGGAACAGCATTTGTTAAGTATAAATAGGCCAGCAATTTTTATTCCTTAATCACTCCTGTCTCCTAGCCCCCAACTTTGCTTTTGCCTCAAAATGAATTTTGGAGATATAGTAGAAAGAGTATTTCTTCCCTCATTTACTTTTCCAACAAATATTTATTAAGCAATTACTATTACCTGGGCACTGGATATGAAGGAGCAATTTTATTCTGGTTGCCATTCTGCTGTGTGACTGGGTAAGTAACCTAACATCTCTGAAATTCAGTGATTGACTATAGGATCTCCAAGTTTCCTTCCAGCTCATAAATTTTATAAAATCAGTTTCATGCCTCTTTCATTTATTATTACACCTCTCCACTTCAGAAAAGTTCTGCTCAAACAATTTGATAGACTTGACTGAAGGAACTCACAATTTCTACCCCCTGCTGTGTTTCTCAACAAAGATTCCAACTACAGCTGCATGAGAGGGTTATGCATCACAAGTTGTGACCAGAAACATGAGTTTTATAAATAGGAGGGGAAAACTGGTAAGAATCACAAAATTCCATAGCCCACAGGACGCCCTACCAGAATAACTCATGAAAAGGAGAACTGACTTTCGACTTGTCAGCAAAAGGGAAATTTTAAAAAGCAAAAGGAGCGGAGAGGCAGAGGACATCCAAGACACAAGGCATAAATAAAAAGCAGTTTTGCGCTGCACCCCTTACGCCCAACGCTGCACACGGCCCTTCGGTTGTTTGCCCTACAATCTTTAGGAAACTTCAGCAAAAGGCCCACCTCCAGGAATGTGCTGGGATCCTAAACACGCGTTCCAAGGAAGGAGAAAAGTTGTGAGTGGTCGGGTTTCATCCAGGCCAGCACCCTGTCCCCTACGCCAACACACTCCAGCCCACTCCACGAGGGGTCCGAGGCTGAGCCTGGCAGCCCGGGGGACCCACCCAACCCAGCTCAGAGATCTTAGCACCGGGTTCTGTCGAGGTCTCCCGCAGAGGGTGCGGGAACCTCAGGCTGGCCCCGGGGCTCACCGCAGTCGTTGAAATGCACCGGCTCGGCTAGGGCGGAGGCGCTGAGGGCCAGGAACAGGAACGCGGCGCCCAAGAAACGCATCGCAGCTAAGACTGCAAGCTCAAGGAAAGAAAAACCAGATTCCGCGGTCACAAGATAAACCTTCAGTGGCGGGCCGGGGGAGGAGCCAAGTCAGGCGACCGGTCACCAGCAACCGGGTCCGAGGCCTGCCCGCGCCCCGCCCCCGGCTCCAGGGAGCCAGACACAGGGTCCCAGATATTCGCAAACCCCGCCCATCCGGTCCACTTTGCTGCCGGGCCAGCTGGCTCCCACCTCCCTCCGTCCCGACTCCTCTCTCCAATGCTCCGTCCGGGCTTTGTGGGTGCGTCCCACAAATGCTTCCGCAATGGGAGCATTTCTAGCCAATCAAATTCCCCCTCCTCCTGCACCACCCAATAGGTGTGCTCAGAGGCGGGGTTTCTGTGGATCCCGCTTCCCGAGGCCCAGACGCAGAAGGGGATTGGGACAATGCGAAGGGCGGTGCTTGTGGAAGAAGATGGCGACCGCCAGAGGGTTGTGTCTAACAGCTGTGGCCCTGAGAGCAGTCACTCCCTGGCCAGGGGGCAGGTACCAATCCTAGAAAAGCACCTGGGAAGGGTGTTTGGTTCTGCGCCTCCAGGACTAAAGGGAAACTGAGGCTCGCGGGGGAGGTGAAGGTTTGGCTTGAGGCTGTCCAGGTGGAGGGCGCCAGGTGCCTCTCTGCTCTCAGGCTCACCCTCCCCCCTTGCGCAGCAGGCTCCTCGCGGCCTCCCACGGACCTCGGGCGCTTCGGGTACTGTCGTCCTCCAGCCCCGAAGCTGGCGAAGGGCAGATCCACCTCACCGACAGCTGCGTCCAGGTAAGAGGCCGGACGCGGGGCAGCGGTGGCGGGCGAGGGCCGGGAGTGGGGGCATCTCCCCTTGGCCCACCTTTCTCTCTCCCCTTGCCTGGCATTCTTGACCCCCCTTCCTGCATTTCAGAGGCTTCTGGAAATCACCGAAGGGTCAGAATTCCTCAGGCTGGAGGTGGAGGGAGGTGGATGCTCCGGATTCCAGTACAAATTTTCACTGGATACAGTTATCAACCCCGACGACAGGCAAGGAGAAAGGGGTGGGTTCCCAGAGAATGTGCAGGAGGGATAAAAGTGTCTCCAGTTTAAGGTGCACTTTTATTCCACATTTAAAACGTTTGCTAAGGATAATTTAACATCACCCTTCTCACACAGTGGGGATACAGTGAAGATTTGTTGTCTTGATTCAAAATAACTAAGTCATAGGAGGAAAACTGGCCCGTCTAGGTGCATAGGGTAGTTGGTAGAGGGTCAGGCTGGACTAGCAAGATTCCAGGCTTAAACCTCTAAACATTTCCTAGTATTCATTCCGTTGAATCTTTTTGCCTCAAAAAAGATCAGCACCTGTTAGAGGTAATAAGGGAAGCTTCCTCTGTATTTCAGAAAACAGAGGATGTGCATCTCTGGGCTCAGAGGGTGTTCTGTTTTTGGTGTGTATGATATACATTAATGCCTTCCTCCCATCTTTTCAGGGTATTTGAACAGGGTGGGGCAAGAGTGGTGGTTGACTCTGATAGCTTGGCCTTCGTGAAAGGGGCCCATGTGGACTTCAGCCAAGAACTGATCCGAAGCTCATTTCAAGTGTTGAACAATCCTCAAGCACAGCAAGGCTGCTCCTGTGGGTCTTCCTTCTCTGTCAAACTTTGATGTGATGACAGGTGACCCAGAGATTACTATCATCTGTACGGATTTGAGGAACCTGGGATTAGAAGAATTCTAGAGGTTTCCTTCCAATCATGTCCCTCTCACAGTTTGATTTCCCTCAATCCAGGAATGCTGTGTTTCACCACTATTTATTTTCAGAATGTGAAGCTTTTACTCTTGAGTTAATTTCTCCCACACAGTTGTAAGGCCAAGCCTGTAGATGCTATTACGTAAGATTTAGTAACTTGTTGAAACCAGTATCATCTGTAGAGCCTCCAAGGTTCCAGAATTTGGAATTCTCTGGCCTTCAGAGCTACTTGTACATACTTGTATAGCTATGTGTAAAAGCTTCATTTTAAAGAAAGTCCTTAATTACTTGTGTTGTGGATCGGGGTCACAGATTGGGTAGGTTGAACACTGGTTACTAGGCCAGAGAGGATGAAAAAGGCAAATGAAATGTTATCTTTTTCATCTCATCCTTCCTGAATGTGCTAGTTGACCTACCCTTATTTTCTATGCGGCCCATTCTCTGCTTCCCATTTGTTACAGCAGATACATTTTCCTCTCATACTCATGAATCTGCTAGATTCACAAAACCAATTGCCCATCACCCAGAAAACTTGGACCTAAACCTCACCGATACTTGAATTGTTTGAAAAATAGCCTCCATACTCCATATTCACACAGACATTTTAAGCTTCTTTGATCCTTTAGTGACTGAATCTTTTTAGACTATGTTGCTTCACTTACCTTATGGTGTAAAATGTTTCTGGTCTCATTGCGTAGCAGGAAGTGGTCCCTTTGTTGGCACAGATAATAGATACTTGGGTTTTTTTTTTTTTTTTTTTTTAGTTTGGACTACCAGATAAAATGCAGGATGCCCATTTAAATATGAATTTCAGAAAAATAGCAAATAATTTTTAGTATAAGTGTGTCTCAGTGAATACTAGAAATTATTTGTTGTTTATCTGAGATTCAAATTTAACCGGGTATCCTGTATATTTACTTGTTAAACTTGGTAACCTTACTTTAGAGTCACTGAAAGAAGAGCTTTTGAGCCACAAATTCCAATGAATTTTAAAGTACTTGTTTGGTATAGCACTTAAATAGGCTAAAGAGCTAGAAATAATCGTGGTATGTGTGTGACGGAGCTGGGGCAGCCAGAACTGCGTGGACAGACAACTAAAAAAAGATAAAAACACCACCACCATGACAAATGATTAATGAATGCTAATGCTGGGGAAACCACAACCAAGTTGATTCTGTAAGGATTATTGGTTAAACCCATCTTTTCCTGAGAGCCTAAAAGTTCATGTTGGCAAATCTTGCATTTCTGGACTGGATTGAAATTTTTCTAGACTGAATTGGAATTAAGGTCATTCAATAAATAATTTACCATTAGAAAAATAGGAATACAGAATTTAGAGACAAAATATCTGAGACAGAAACTTCATACTTACATTTTCAATATGGGAAAACCTAGGACTTAGAGAAAACAAACCTATCATGTGTGCAGTGTGTACAAAGATGAAAGAAAGGGACACTCAGAAACCTGAGCAGTTTTTTTTTTTTTTTTTTTCCGGTACGCGGGCCTCTCACTGTTGTGGCCTCTCCCATTGCGGGGCACAGGCTCCGGACGCGCAGGCTCAGCGGCCATGGCTCACGGGCCCAGCCGCTCCGCAGCATGTGGGGTTTTCCCGGACCGGGGCACGAACCCGTGTCCCGTGCATTGGCAGACGGACTCTCAACCACTGCGCCACCAGGGAAGCCCTCTGAGCAGTTTTTTTTAAAGCAGATATCCATGGAAGGAGGCAGAAAGCAGCATACTCTGGAAGTGTCTGTGTGTAACTTTACTAAGCCATTGAAAGTTGCTGCCAGTACCTGGGCCTAATAAGATTTTCAGCTCAGACTAAGTCCTTTCATCCTTGTTAGAAAGAGATTTTGTTACATTTTAGGTGTTAAACTTCTTCTTCCATGATATTTTTGTGGGTTATTTATTTATATGGTGATCTTAGCACAGGCATAATAGCTTTAGTTGTTCAAAAAACAATTAAATTCCAGTGGTCAGTTAGGCAGGAACAGGGTCTCTTTGATTGACCATGTGTAAATACCTCATATTAATGGAAGAATTGGAATTTTGTGTTTACAGAGGGTGGGTTAGGGAGGAATCACCTTATTGCACTGGAAAAGCTTCATAGGGAAACCTGAGGTGGTGACAAGAGGTCCCCATTGGAGGAGGGCAATGTAGAAATTTTAAGAACACAGGGCAGGGGGAGTGGATAGCATCAAGGGGACAGGGCAGTTGGCGTGGAATAATAGTAAGTGGTGGTAAAATAGGTTTAGGATCTTCTGTAGGCTTTTCTGACCAGATGCCCTCTTCCTAGCAGGCGGTAAAAGCCAGCAGACGTTTTCACAAATTTTGCTCACTGTGCAGTTAATTTAGGAAAATGTTATACTCTTCCAGTATCAGCTGGAAGATTTTGCCTCCCTATTACTTTGAGGGGAGGTTATCAAGACGCTATTTATTGCAGAATTGGTTTTATTTAACTTCATAAGCTAGTGACTGCCTGGGGCAACATGCCCCACCATTGCCGTAGCCAAACATAATTGTGTAAGAACTGAAGGCACAGGAGCCCTCCCTCTGCTTTATGTGTGAACCTTTATGTTGTTGGCTCAAAAGAGGGGGCTTCTTGGTCAACATCCAGATCTTTCCTTGTTGCGGAATCATACTCTTCAGTTACATGATTGATAGTGACCAGTGGTATATAAACTATAGGTGTCCCACCCACCCTTAGTTTCTTGGGGAATGTTGACCAGTTACAAGGGATTCAGAAGTAAGAGATTAGGAAGGACTACTAAGGTAGGTGTCCAAGAAGATACTCTTCTTTCTCTAACTTTTCTTCTGAGAATTGCGCCCCATTCTTTTGGTCTTTTGTCATAAAGCGTGAGCGGAGGGTCGATATTTGGCCAGAGCATCCTATACAGAGAAGTGGGCAGCACTGACTGTCATGGGGTAGCCCTCCCGTGAACTCTGGCCCTGAACTGGCACCCTGCAGTGGGCAGAGCCTCACACTGTCCCTTGCAACATTATCATGGCCTTGCATGTTTGTCTCAAAAGCAGGAAACTCCTCTGCTTTTCTAGATATCTTGCATTGAGGTTTATGATTGCTCTTTTAAAGTCCTTGTTTGCCATTTCTCCACAGAAATGCCGCAGGGCTGTTTAAAGGAAGTTTGCTTTAAGAAGTTTTGAAATAATTATCATCTGGCTTTAATTGTAAAATATAGTCAGATAAGTATATAAAGAGAGGGAGCATTTAAGCAGTCTATGTCCAGCAGCTGTATTTAAAAATATTTTATTTTTGAATAGGTAAGACATATGGTACAAAATTCAAAAAGACACAAAAGGGAATACAGTGAAAAGTCTCCCAATCCTGTGCCCATCCACTCTGTTGCCCTCCCCATCAACTACCCTTGTTTCTAAGAATTTAGCCCACAGGTACAATTCCGTAGATATAATGTGAAATAACATATGCACAAGAATGTTCATTACAGCATTATTTTTAATAGCAAAAGATAGGAAACAATGGAAATCTCCATTAATAGGGGACTGATTAAATAAATTATGATTTATCCGTTCAGTGGAGACGTATACAGTTGTAAAATAGAATGAGACAGCCCTTTATGTGCAAGTATGTATTAAGTAAAAAAAGTGCAGAACAGCATGCACAGTATGCCATTTGTGTTTCTAATACAAGGACGTATGTGTATATGCATGAACTGTCTTGGGAAGGGCGAGCAGGAAGGTGAGGGCTGGGAGGAGGCGCAGTGGGAACAGCATTTAAGGAAGTGCAGTGCCCGAAGGGTATATTGAGGAATGGTGAGTTCTCTGAAATACGGCGAGTGAGGTGGAGCAGCAAGGATGAGGTTAGCAGATACCCAATTCTTTTCCCCCTGTTTTAGACAAATAGCAATAGCAGCGTAGGCTTCACTTTGTTGTATAACCTTCCTTTTTCCCTTAATCTATTTTGGAAATCTTACCCAGGCATTTAGAGCCACTTTTTTTTTTTCTTATTAGGGCTCCATAGCAATTAATTGCTTCTAACCTTTTGCTATTACAAATAATGCTATAATAAATTATCTCTTACATATGTCATTTTTCATTTGATAAGACTATATCTGAAGGTTAAATTCCGAGAAGTGGAATTACTGATTTAAAGAGTAAGTGCTTTTATAATTTTGAAAGGCACTGCCATATTATCCTCTTCAGAAGTTGTGTCAGTATATACTCCTGTCAGCTATGTACGTGAGTACCTCTTTCCCCAGGTGCTTGCCAACTAGGAGTTTTAACAAACTTAAATCTTTGCCAATCTGACAGTTTAAAAAAGTGTCTCAGCGTAGTTTTAACTTGTATTTCTTTTTATTATGAATGAAGGTCAGAATATTTTCATATGTTTAAGAACTATATATTTTTGTCTGCTGAGAACATCTCAACTAGTATAGTGACCTAGAACAAATTGTTTAAGCTTTGTAAGTCCAAGTTCCTCATCTGTAAATTGGGAATAAAAATAGTAAGTAGGATTGTTGGATGATTAAATGAAATTTGTGTACAGCATTCAACACAGGCCTGGCACATAGCAAGCATTCAATAAGTTATTTTGTGATGGCTGACAGAGCGGCAGGTAGGACAGGACAGATTAAATTAAGAAAAGAGCGTTCATCCCCATGTCTTCAGGCACACAGAGTCTTGTTCATTTACATTGCCATTCATCAGAGAAATGCAAAGTCAGAGCTTTCTTTGTCTTAGAAGAGGAAAGAACCTTTTCCTATTGGATATTGGAACCCAATCCTAGACTATCGGCAGAGCTGGCGAGGGGGTAGCACAGCCTCATCTCTAACATTTAGACTCAGCCAAGAACTTTGGTTTATAAATTTGGTTTAATATGAAATAAAAACAAAAACAGGAGAGCCCAGATGTACATTTCTTTATTCCACCGTGGTTTTAGACTCCCAGCTAGCCAAGGTCGGAGTGAGTCTCTACTTGTAAACTCAGTGGGATGCCAGCCAGCTGTTTTATGAAGGAGAAGAGGACAGAGCCCTCTGAGTAGAGAAGAAACAACGTAGGAAATCTCGCTTCCCCTAAGCAAGATGACACTGTATTTCATAAGCTAGAAAATAGACCTCTTTATTTTCAGCACATCAGCCTGGTGTCCACAAAAGGAGAGCCCGGGAGAGATTTGTCTCCTGTAAGAAGCAGTATGTATTTAACAGAGGCCTTCTGAGGTGGGCACCCTGCTTTGTGGCAGCCCTTGCTGTGGTGTACAAGAGCTATCGCTGGGTAGATTCTGCATGTTTATTTACCTGAAGCTACTGAATATTTTCTTTAGACTTGTATGAAGCCCTGCCTCCCCCCTTTTTTTATCAACTCCCCGTATTTTGTTACATTGCCTCCTTGCTCCCCTTCATCCGTGTCTCTCACTAGCAATGTAGTGTCAGTCTGGCTTCTCTGAGATGAGCGGATCTTCTGCCCCTCCCCGGGGCCACAGAACTGGCAACAAGGTGGAGATGTGGCACAACTGGCCCAGACCAGATTTGCTGAGTGGTGGTGATGGTTCTCGGGAGGAGGCATTGGAGTCACTCCCCAAACTCCCCCCAATCCTTTTTTGCTTGATAGATTCTGAAGGACCATCCCAGGGCGGATATAGCCTCAGATCCAGGTGTGGAATCATCAGGATGATACGTGGATCATGGCTGGAAAAGGGTGTGTGCAGTGTGAGGCCGAAGGATCTTGCATGTTTGCACAGCTTGAGGGGCTGGTTCAGGGCCATCCTTTGGTAAGCATCCCATAGCAAGGCCAGGACAGGTGGCAGAGTGGGCCTCATGGCCAGTGGTTGAAGCATTAAAGCATTTGGTGGTGTTTGAGCCAAGCAAGGGCATGGCGGTGTGGAGGTGGTGACAGAAGCTCACAGCCAGAGCCGAAGCTGGGGGAGATGAAAAGCAGATGAGGCTGGCTGGGAGTGGGCTGCAGGGCCTCCTGCCCGGTGTCTTCGTGTCGTCCCCCCAACTAGGAGAGCTTCCTCAAGGCCCCGCCTGTGGCCAGGGCCCATTTCCAGGTAACTGCCTGCACTGACCCCTCGCTGCTACTCCTTGGCGGTGCAGCGTGGGGGGCCTGCCTCGGCAACATAACCTGCGGGGCAGCGGCAGAGGTAGGAGCCCTCCGTGTTCTCGCAGTGACCGTGGACACAGAGTGCTGCAGGCCCATTCAAGTCATCACATTCATTCACATCTAAGAGGAGGAGAGGGAAGAGAGAGCTGTAGGGAGCCCACGCGCCTCTGGCCTGCTGCCTCTGCCCCTCTGGCCACTAAGCCCTGACCCCTGCCCTGCAGTGGAATCCTAGATGTGGCGGTCGGAGGATAAAGTCACTGCCCAAAAGGAAGCAACTCACGGACACAAAGCCGGTGATAGTGAGCCCATACTGTGACCATGCTGTCTTGTTCCTGCCTTTCTTCTATCTGGGAACCTCCATGGAAAGGGCTTTCTAAACACAGCGTAGACCTTTGGAGCTCTCACCCCTCGGCCTGGAGCCCGGCAGGCCTGCTAGGGGGCAGCAGTGGATCTCCCAGCTAGGCTCAGTCCTGTACCCTCAGTGAGCAGTGGGCCAGTCTGACTTTTCCACATGGAGCCAGCAGGGCCGTCCTGCTCCCTGGGCATTGCCACTCTGATTCCAAACCTACCCACACAGGCCATGTTGGCCATGTCCAGCTGGAAGCCCTCGAAGCAGTCACAGGTGTAGCCCTCCTGCACGCGCACGCAGCGGCCATTCTCACAGCCGTTCAGGATGCCGCACTCCTCGGCCTGAAGCCCTTCAAAGCCGGCCTGGTGCTCTGGTAGGAGGGAGTCAGAGAGAGAAGGGGTCTAAGGCCTTGTAGTCCACCCTGGGGCTCTCGCCCTCCGCTCAGAGGGTTTCCTCTAATGAACTGGGGTTGGGCTGGGAAGGATCGTAACATTCACAGAAAGATGCTGAGACAAAAAGCAATACTCTTAAAAATAAGTACGTGTCATTTTAGATGGGGAGGCACGCCTACTTTAAATGAGGGCTCTGGGGAGGTTGGGACTCACTGCTTTCACAACGCCAGGGCTCCTGAGCGCTTGGGTGTCCCTGTACAGTTTTGATTTTGTTGTGGTTGGTGGCAGGGTATTTTGTTAAAATCTTTACATAGTTTTTTTGGGGGCGGACACGATTGGTAGCAAAAGGGAATTACCCTCACTCACCACAAAGCAAAACTCCAAGATCTGCCTAACCCTCTTCTTTCTCTAAGCAACCCCCCTCCCCTGGAAAAGACCCTGTCCCTAATCTCAGTGCAGTTTTTTTTTTTTTTTTGCGGTACGCGGGCCTCTCACTGCAGTGGCCTCTCCCGTTGCGGAGCACAGGCTCCAGACGCGCAGGCTCAGCGTCCATGGCTCACGGGCCTAGCTGCTCCGCGGCATGTGGGATCCTCCTGGACCGGGGCACGAACCCGCATCCCCTGCATCGGCAGGCGGACTCCCAACCACTGCGCCACCAGGGAAGCCCCTCAGTGCAGTTTTGATGAGTCAGATGCAGTGGCTGTCCCCGTGGCAGGTACCGCGTCCACTGCACAGATGCCAGGCCCGACTTCCTCATTAGAATCCAAGTCCTGAGTGCTGGGGTCATGGCCATTTACAAACTGGGTCACCACAGTGGACCTTTAAAGTGATTAGAAATCCTTGATTCCCATTTCAGGTCACAAGTGTGAACCTGCAGAGCAGGGTATCCTGCATACTGTAAGTGGCATCATGGGAGCGTGCTGCTGTCCCCCTCTTCAACTCCCACAGGCAGCTTTTGAGGTTGGGATGATGCCCTGTACCTCTCTGTGTCCCCTGTGCTAGTCCATCAGAGGGAGGTGTTAATGTGTGACCCGGGCATTTGGAGTTCTCCCTTGAGTGACCTGTGAGAGGGCTTGGTGGTCTTTTCCCTTCCCTGTCCTCACCCTGCTGACAGTGATGAGCAGATGGAGGAGATGGAAGTGAAACAGCTTCAGAGCCCACCTCTTCCCCATTTTTGCAGCAACACAGACCTGGATGGCTGGCCACGTAGTGGGGCTGGAGTTCTGAGGGCTGCAGGGGAGGCTCAAGGGCCGGTGTGCGGTCCCCCGGGCGGCTGGCCATGTTGGGGAAGAGCGGCTCAGGGATGGTGTCCTCGGGGCCCAGGTAGTTGTAGAAGGGGACCCCGTCTGGGCCATAGAGGCTGTAGTGCAGGTCCTCGGGCCCAGGGCCATACTCATAGCCGGGCCGGAAGTGGACCCCGGCCTCCCGCTCCGCTTCAATGCGGGCCACGTTGCACAGCTGAGCGTAGACCTCTGTCGGGGAGGAGGGAGAGAGGAAGCTGGGCCTGGCTCCTGGTAGCTGAAGCCTGGAGTGCTGTTTCCCCAGCTCATGCTCACCACCCCACGGAGAGAGGGAGCGTGCTGGGACTGCCGTCCTCTCTCCCCCGCTCTGTCCCCAAACGACGGGGATGGAAGACAGGGCCTTGACTTACCCTACTCCGTTCTAAATCCACAGACCTGGATGGCTGTGGACTCCAAGGTGAGGACATCCCCTACCCTGGGGCCCAGCCCAGCTCTGCAGGTGTCCCCCCTTCCCTCCTTCAGGCACAGGCCGCCCTTCTCACCAGAGCTCCTGGGGGGGCACAGGGCACACTGCTGGCTCCAGGCCTCGCCGTCCTGGCAGCAGCACTCAGTGTAGGTGGTGTGGCGTCCGTGCAGGGGATGGCTGCACACGTAATTGGTGACTTTTTTCCAGCAGATGTCCGTGTGGATGTCATGGTCAGGCAGGTCCTCTGGTGGCACAGGGCATGGAGGCATGTGAGCCCCCCAGCCCAGGTCCGCTCCCCCTGCTGCCCCACCGCCCCATGGCCCCCCCACTGACCCGCACCGCTGGTGCTGTTCACGCAGCGCTGCTGGCTGAGGTCCAGGGTGAGCGGCGGGCTGCAGAAGCAGTGGAAAGAGCCTTCCGTGTTCATACACCCGCCGTTCTCACAGGCCATGTCCTGGCACTCGTCGTGATCTGGGAGGCAGGGAGATGGGAGGAAGGTCGGGGGCAGTGCCAACGCGGCCTGCCCACAGGCCACCTTCAGGGAAGGGGGTTTTCTTGTAACTGTGTCCCCTCCTCACCCCCTTCCCAGGGATGCCTTTCCAGTAGGTTCCCTCACCTCAGACCTGCCCGCTGTAGCGGGTGTCTTCCCCGGGAAGGGGAACTCCCAGCAAGAATTGGGCTGGCTGGCAGGGGTGGGTGAGCACTCAGCTCTGGGCCCCAGGGTGGGGAGGGGTGCCAGGTGTCTCACCCTCACACTTCCTGCGGGCAGCATTGTAGTGGTAGCCAGGATCGCACAGGCAGATGTAGCCAGGCACCGTGTTGAGGCACCGGCCGTTCTGGCAGAGACCGGGCCCAAACATCACACACTCGTCAGCATCTGTGGGAGGGCAGAGCTGAGACGAGGGGAAGGCGAGAAGCAGGATGGGGCAGTTCTTAGGACTAGGGGTTCCAAAGCCAGACTGGCTGGGGTCGAATCCCGGCCTTGCCGCTTGCTGGGTGGGTGACTTCGGGCAAATTGCTTAAGTTCTCTTTGCCTCAGTTTCCTACCTAGAAAATATGGATACCACTACTTAACCTCTTAGAGTTATTATGAGGATTAAAAGGTTAATACACGTAAGGTGCTTAAAACGGTGTTTGGCATATAGCAAGCATTCAAGGGGAACTAGTTCCATTTCTGTTATTTCCTTTTCCAGTTTCAGGTGTGAGCCTATACCTGAACCACCCTTTCTGAGTGTGAGTTCCCCAAAGTTTTGGGCTTCGTAAGTGGGGCCAGGGAGACCAGCAGCTGCCTCCAGCCTGTGTCCCTGTGCCCTGTGACTGGGTTAGTCGAGGCATCGTAGTTTGTTCCTTGGAGGGTTCAGCCTCGAGGGAGCAGAGAAACCAAAGTGGGGTTGTATAGACACTCCAGGAGGAGCTCAGGTCAGAACTTGCAGCTAAAAATCTGCAGCCCTGGGACAGGAACGTTGGAAGCACCCTGAGAGGCAGGGACTGCATGCAGAGCTTCCCTGGGGGCCTCCTGGAGGACCAGGCCGGGCCTAGTCAGGTGAGTGGCGTTTGGGAAGGAGGGTCTGTAGGAAGGTTACCTGTGTACGTGGTCTGTCCAAACATCCAGGCTCCTTCCACGGGGATGTAGCCTTTCCCACTAGGGCAGATCTCGCTGAATTCGACTGTGCAGGGAGGCATCCAAGCTCAGAGGGAGAAGGGTTCTGCTACGCGCCCCCCCTTCCTCTCCCCCCCCTTCTTTCAGTGTCACCCTGCAGAGCTGACCCTGAGAGGATTTGGGACCCTTGGGGGCCTTACCTGAGTCCTCTGCTGGGCACAGCTCACAGGCGTCTCCCCAGCCGGTGCCCTGGGTGCAGCAGCACTCGGCCTGCGTGGTGTTCCGGCCCAGAAGGCTGGAGCAGGGCGGCTGGCCCTTTTGCCCAGAGTAGCATCCCATGCGGATGGGGCCTGGGGGGTGTTCCCCTGGCAGGGCCTCAGGGATCCTCTGACCTATTTGCGATAGAAGCCCCTTATTATTGTCTGTTCATGGCCCCCTGGGGCACCCTAGCCTTTGAATTTATTTTAAAAGTTAACCATTTATATAGCATTTTACAGTGTGCGAAATGCTTCCATTGTCTCGCCTGATGCTCTTCACACCCTTACGGAGAGCTTACCCTCAGCCCTCTGTCATAGGAGAGGCAGCCGAGGCTTCCAGAAGCTAGGTGACTTGCCAAAGCCACCTAGGGGCTTAGCAGAGTTGACCCCCGTTCCTCTGGTGCCAACCCCCGCTCCTTCCAGCGTACCATCCTGCCTCCCTCCACTGCAGTGGGGCGCCCCCAGTCCCTGGCATACCGTATGGGCAGCCCTCTCTGCCCATTCCTCTGCTTCACACTGTACCCCTGCCCCTCCCACCCTTCCTTGTTCTAAGTCCTGCTTGCTTTTCCCCAAGTCAGAGAAGTCCAGCTGAGTCCTAGTCCAGCCAGGGCTGAGAGGCTGAACCCAGCAGCAGCTCTCGGTGGAGTGGGACGGGGAGAGTCGAGCTTAGCTCAGCTTCAGAGTCTCCTTCAGCCAAGAGCTCCCCGGGGTTGGATTGAGGGTTCCTCCAAAACTCAATCTGAGATCCCTGGGGCCCCCCTAAGTTGGCATTATAGCTTCTTGAGCCTCCTGTAGGGTCGTCACAACCCTGCAGCCTCCTGGAAGTTCCCTGGCCTGGAGCAGACTCGGCACCACACTCTCAGACCCCTCACCGCTCGGCGCTCCATCCCTGAGCTGCAGCCCGGCCCGGCCCACATCCCTCTCAAGAGCTGGAGCAGGGGAAGCGCTTTGTAAGCCATGGAGTGGTGGTGCACAACGACGGGGTGGGGTCCGGGGCTCACCTCCAGCCCCCCGCGGTCGGCAGCGCCCCTCCTGAGCATCGTACTCCTCCAGGTCGCTGGCGCAGAGGCACAGGAAGGAGCCCTCCACGTTCTCGCAGAGTGCCGCCCCGCACACCGCCAGCATGAGCTCGCACTCATTCACGTCTGCCAGGCAGGAGGACAGGCTCGTGGGCGGAGGAGAGGCAGCCCAGGCACCCCTGCCCCTGCCTCAAGCCCAGCGGGCAGATCCTTGTCTCATCCGCCCCAAAGAAACAGGCTAGGCCTTGGGGCAAGAGTGGAAGTGGGTATGAGTTAGCAGGAAGGAGGAACAGACGAGCAGAGGGCATTGGAAGGAAGAGGAAGCAGGAGAAGGGAGGCAGAAAAGAGTCCGTACGTGGGCAAAGAGGAAGGGTTCCTCCCTCTGCACCATCCCCAGATGTGCCCCTTGAGACCTTAGGGTCTCTGGGGAAGGGTGGTGACTTCACTAGTGTGCTTGCTTCCCCTGCTGGTTGAAGGTGGCCTCGCTTCCTTGACCAACCTGGCCAAGGTGCCCCTGTAGGGTGGAGCTGAAATCTCCCTCCCTTGCCACTCTATGAGGACCCCTTATGGAGCCGTGTTAGACCCTGAACATTTCAGGAGGAGGGCCCTAGGGCCCCTCCATGCAGGGCAGCCAAGATCTGTGGAGATGGGATCAAGGGCCCAAGGGCCTTCCCTTCCCTGGCTCAGAGCTGGCTGGCCCACAGGCTTCTCACCAACGCAGTCCCAGCCGGAGGGCGAGGTCTCGAAGCCCTGGTCACAGAGGCAGCGGAAGGAGCCGTCGGTGTTGTCGCAGAAGCCGTGGCTCCCACACATGGTGTCGTTGGCACACTCGTCTATGTCTGTGAGACAGGGGAGGCTACAGTGTAGGGTGTGCTCTCTATTCGCTGGGAATTCTTATTTATTTGGTCTATTAACACCAAGATTTCTGAAAGCTAACTTCTGAATACAGGAAAGGAAAACTCTACCACATTCCTCTTCAATTTTTGTGTAAGCACTGCTGTATGGAAAATACACAAACTTCAAACAGCTGCAAAAAATAGTTTCTAGCTGGATACATGAAAAATAGGTGTCCTCAGGCTTCTAACCCTGGACACCCGCTCCCGACTCACCAGCACAGTCTCCAGTTGGGGCCACGTGGAAGCCGGGCTGGCAGCCCGGGACACAGCGGTAGGAGCCAGGGCTGTTCTCACACCTCCAGGCCCCACACGCCGAGTCTCCAAAGTCCTCACACTCATCGGTGTCTGTCCCCAGAGTCATGAGAGGGGACAGAAGTGGCCGGGTCACTACTCTGGCCCCACGTCTCTGGCATTAAAAGGTCATGCCCCACAACCTCTGGGGTCCTTGATCTGTTCCAAACTACTGTGTGCTCATGTCAACCCCCAAACATCAAGTTCAGGATCATTTCCCCTGACCCGCAGGGCTGAGCGTCTAGGAGGTGAGCGCTCTGCTATTTAGGAGAACGCTGAGCTCTCCGCTTCTGTGACACTCCTGTCCCCCACACCCTGCTCTCTACAGCAGAGCGCTTTCTACTTCTCTTTATAGAAAACCTTCCCCAAAGTGTACTATGGAGAGTCGTCTTCATATCTGTCTCCCTTGGTCAATTTCAAGATTGTCCATAACTGTCTATTGGTTCCAGCAAAAGACATTGAACCCAGGTGGTGTTTAATAAATATCTATTGCATCAGTTTGGCTTTAAAAACTAGATTGTGTGCTCTGCTAGCACAAGGACATCCTGAGACAGTCCCTGAGTCAGCAGAGGCTCAATAAATGCATTGGATGATTAATCTGTGGAAAGTTCTCTGCTTCCCGGAAGCTGGGGGTCCAGGTCCCAGGGAGCTGAGGAGGAGGCAGAGTGGAGGGGACAGACGTGAGGAGGGGTCCCATTCGGTCCCCCCAGAGCCCTTACCCACACACTCCCCACTCTCTGCGGAGGGCTGGAAGCCAGTCTTGCACAGACAGTTGAAGGAGCCCTCAGTGTTGACACATGCCCCCCCGAGACACCGGTCAGTGACTGCACACTCGTCCACATCTAGAATAGAGACATCTGTCAGCAGGACCAGCCATGGGTCCCCAGGGCCCTGTACAGCTTCTTCTGGGCCCTGAGGAGCCCATAGGAGGGCCAGAGAGTGGTTCGAAGTAGGAAAGTGCTAGAAGGTCCGAGGGAGAGTCCAGAGCTGGAAACCAGAGGCCCGACTGGGGGGCGGAGCCCTGGAACTGGGGCTGTGTCAAGGGGAGAGAGGGTGAGGACACCTGCCACAGACACCATGGAGAGGCCCTGGAGGAAGACTGAGTCCTTCTGACACCTGGCTCCCATCTCATCACTCAGCCTCCTATCTTCCCATCCTGGGTGGGACCGTGAGCATTTTATTTCAGTACTCTAGATAGCCTCTAGCGCCCCCTGCTGCTGGCTCCTCACCCTGGCAGCTGGCGCCCCCCTCTGCGCTGGCAAAGCCGGGGGCACAGAGACAGAAAAAGGACCCGTGGCTGTTGAGGCACTCGCCGCGCGGTGCGCAATGCTCCTCTCCCACGCACTCGTCCACGTCTGCAGGGAGAAGATGGGCTGTGCTGTCTCCCGGGGACGCTCCCGCCTCCCTGCGCACTCTGCCCCCATCCCCGGTGGGCAGACCTGAGCCACTCACCCTCACACACGGTGCCATTGGCCAGCTGGAAGCCCGGGGGGCAGAGGCACTGGTAGGAGCCGGCCGTGTTCTTGCACTCGCCTCCCAGGCAGCTGCTCTGGGGGTCTTCACACTCATCCACATCTGCAGGGTCACACAGGGAGGAGGGCAGCCGATGGCAGCACCTCCCAAGGGCAGGAGCCAACGGGGAGGTCTCCAGAGGACCTGGCACCTTCCTGAGGAGACTGGACCCATGGGGCATCGTTCCCTTGTAAAGCAGCACAGCTGGGAGAAGCTGGCGAGGGAGCCTTTGGGGAGCAGGATGACTGCAGCTCCCTCCTGTCCCAGCTCCCCCGCCTCTGGCAGCTCACACAGTGCCCACCTTGGGGACAGTTGGCCTATCCCAGCAACCCTGGCCTAGGGTGGCCGAACCCCACTGCCCTCATCATGGCTGAGATGGCTGAGATTTCACTGAGAAACAATGGGAAGGCAAATGAGAAATAAGCCGAGGAAGCAGATACAGAGAACCTGAGAAGGTAACAGAAACTAGATTATTTAAATTGGCCTACAGATTGCCTGGTACAGGCCAAGGTTTTTCAGAATATGGTCCCAGCACCCATCCTTACAAGGAACCCTTGAGGACCTTGTTAGATGACAGATCCCAAGGGCCCCCAACAGAGGTAGATTTAGTAGGTCTGGGACAAGGCCCCGGGAAGCTGCCTGTTGAACAAACTCCCCCAGCGATTCTGACACGCCCTGAAGCTTGTGGCTTCAGTGGTCCCCTAGACCCAGATCTGCAGTCGCCTTTCCGACTACTGTTGGGGGAGGGGCAAGAATAGGTGTCCCCAGCTGGCCCACCATCTGAGGTGGGCGCCCTTCTCTAAGGGTGATGGGTTAGTCTGCGCTCTTCTCCCCCACGGTGGGGGGGCCTCTCACGTCACAGGTGTGGCCCGGGGCGCTGGGCCGGTAGCCCCGCTCGCAGTCCCTGCAGGAGAAGGAGCCTGCAGTGTTGGTGCAGACTCCCAAAGGGCAGACTCCCAGAAGGGCACACTCGTCTAGGTCTGGGGCAGACAGCCAGCCAGTCACCCGGGGGCCTAGGAGGCCTCCCTCCACCTGGTGAGGCAGGAACCACCCCACGCCTCTGGCTCCCTCTCTGAGCTTATAGGACTTTCTGGGGGTCCCTGGGGAAGGGGAGGCCCTGGCTGTGAGCCTTCTGTAGGGCAACCCCAGTACCCTCTCCCCAGGATGCTCCTGGGGCAGCTCTGCCGTCAGCTTCCCTCTTGCCTCCGTGACTCCCTTTTCCTCCTGTCCTCTTGGAGGAGGAAATAGAAGCTGTGCCTGGGGCCAAGTCCATTCACAGGGTCCTCTAGCCTAGCCTGGAGACCCTCAGCATCAGCCCCAAGCTGGGGGACAGATGGAGTGTTCTTTGAGAGGTAAGAGGGCCTGTGTTCTCGGTCCCTCTCTGCCATCCCCCCTCCCCCGGGTTACCTTCGCAGGCGGTGCCGTTCTCGTTCACCCAGTACCCACTCTCGCAGGCCGAGCAGGTGAAGGAGCCCTCCGTGTTGAGGCAGAGGCCCGTAGGGCACGAGGCCCGGCTGGCACACTCGTCAACATCTGAAACAGGCCATTGAGCTCTGTGTGGGGCTCTGCAGGACAGACACGCCAGGCTAGCCAGAGACCAGTGGGGCGGGAGTGGGGCAGGGCGGGGGAAAGGACGGGTCTCGCAGCCACATGTTGGGTCAGCATGCTCAGGGATGCGGGGCCAGAGGGAAGGAGCTGCAGGCTGACTCGCTGTGGACAAAGCATGCTTCAGATCTTCTTTGTACCTTGGCAGCCCTTCTCATCTGAGGTGACCTCGAAGCCCGGCTCACAAGAGCATCTAAAGGAGCCCTCCAGGTTGATGCACGTTCCATGGGTGCAGACCCCAGGGGTCAGACACTCATTCACATCTGCGGGAGAGAAGTCCAGGATGGCGGGCTGGCCTCATCTCCCTCACACAGCCTCCATCGTCAGGCTGAGAGCATCTCAATTACGAGGCCAGGGAATCAGCATTCAGAGGGGCCATAGGCACCCTGGGAAGGGCACGAGGTCCTTCCTGTTCCTGGGCCCACCTACTTAGACAGGGTACCTTTCTCCCCTGAGCTCACTTCCCCCCCGCCACCCTGAGCTCACTTCAGCTCTATCTAGTGACACGGAGCATCCTGCAAATTCCTAGAAAAGGGGGCCAGGTCCCCCAGCCCTGGGACTGGTTTGGCCCATCTGAGGACACCTGGAGTCAAGTGTCTAAGACCCTTGACTCACCTTATAGTGAGTCTGAACCTCTCTGGTCTCCTATCCGCCAACCAGACTGGCATTATCTCATGTTCCCAGCCCACCCACTAGGTTCAGTAGGTGAGTGGGCAATGCAGAGAGAGGGCAAGTTATGCCTGGGTGGCTGAGTGGCAGTCTCAAGGGCCTGGGAAATGTCTGCCTTCTCCAGAGCCTCAAAGCGTCTATTCACAACTCAGTCCCTCCTGGCATTCTGAACCCTGGGTCCTTCTTCCTGTAGGGGCTGAGGGGAAAGAGCATTCCTCCTACAGATGACATGCAGCACCCCTCCCCCCCGGAGGGAGAAGGGCACCCGCTGTTCAGTTAGGCATTGCTGTTAGACACTGAGACCTTGAGATGCAGAAGAGCAGAAGACCACTCTTCCCTGGGAAACACACCACCGGTGTCGGCCTCTTCCAAAGACCCTTGGTACCTCACTCTACCTAGCAGGATCCAGCCACAGAAGCTGCTGGGACCTTGGGCTGTAGCTCCTGGATGGATATGGCCAAGGAGCTGACAGGCACCCCCCACCCCCGGCTGATTCAGAGGGCAGGGCACCAGTAACTGAAGCACACCCATCTCAGCCCCAGCATCATCTGGGAACCCAGCCAGGTCATGGAGGACAATAGCCTCCAAGCCACTTCCCTCTGCCCACCCCTTCCCCTTCCTGTTGTGGGCTCATCCAGGGGTCCCAAGGCCAAACAGCCCCCTCAGTGCCTTGGCAAGCAGCCCTCACCTACACAGCTCCCATTCTGGCCCCTGTAGCCCTCCTCGCAGGGCAGGCAAGTGTAGGAGCCGGGGGAGTTGATGCATCTCCCATCAGGGCAGGTGCCAGGGTGATGGCATTCGTCGATATCTGCAAAATAACAGCCCCGCCCCCCTTGGTCATCTCTGTGAACCACAGCACATGGGTGGGCTGTGAAGAAGCAAACCCTTGACCCTGCCCTTGGCTGGGGAGAAGGAGGGATGTCAGTTTCCGTACTGATGGAAACTAGGAAAAAGTGAGTGCTGTCTTGTGTTCCCAACCCCACCTCCCACCCACTGTCCTGGACAAAGAGAGATGGAAGACCTTTAGGAAGGGAGACTCCCTGGTGAAGGAGGCAGCCCTTCCACTAGTTAGGGGAGGGTGAGAGAGCTTGACTTCATGAGCTGGACTCTTGGGAAGGGCCTTCGTATCTCCCTTGCTCCTTTACAAGGGGTGACAATGACGTGTTTGGACGTGCTTGGCAGAACCCAGAGGCCCCAGAATAGATCCCAGCTGGGCAATGAAGGCCCAATGGGCTTCCCTGCACCAGGAAATGAGGACTGAGGATGACCCCCCAATCTTAGATGTGGCCAAGACCAGCCCTGAGGCTGATGCAGAGTGAAGGTGGAGGCTGGCAAGGCTTCTCAGCTGAAGAGGAGACTTTTCTTCTAGCTGAGAACCAGATAGAGCTCCAGCACCCACTCTGGTGAGATCCAGGAAAGTCAGCCAGAAAGGATGAGTCTGAGCACCAACTGGACAAGTAGGGGAAGGGGTGATCCATGGAGAGAGAGGGCAGCCAGTCCTGGGAGAGTGACAGGGAGCGGGAGGGTGAGCTTTCTCCCAGGAACTACATGCAGGGCTCTTCCCAGTGTGAAGCTTGAATACTGGGGAGTCCACCATCCAAGGCACCCAGGCGACCTGGGCTGAGTTAGGGAGGTTGTAACACAGGGATTGAACTCTGGGTCAGGACTGCAGGAGGACATTCTGCTCCTCTGGCCCAGTGTCGAGGTTCCCAGTCACTATTCATGACAGACAGATTGACCGAGCACCAGATTTACCCTCCCTATGTGGATAACTGTCATTCTCCTGCAGGGAGGCCACCAGTTCATGTAGATTCAGAGGCCCTACTGCCCAGGAGGAAGACCTACTCAGCACCCATGGAGGAAAGAAAGGCAGGAGGCAGGCCAAGGGTCAGAACACAGGCTTTCTGCAAAGGGACTCAAGCCAGCAGCTGTCATTATAGAACAGGATATGGGCCCGGAAGTGGAGGGTGAATATGAATCTCCTCTGAGGTTGTTTGGTCTACAGAAGACCGGGTACATCAAAGCCCTCTGTCCCAGGGAACCAGGTACCTCTCAAGGTCAAAACTTCACCCTGAGGGTCCACATGAGGAAGACATACACAGGGCAGGGAGTTTTTCAGGTGGTGTGTGTAAGGAGATACCCAGAACTCCCAGGCAATTTTGGGGACACTGAGATGAGGCTCACCTCTGGAAAGAGGGCAGCCAAGAGCCCCTAGTTGGGCTGTGGTGACACCAGGCTAAACTATTCTAAGGGCTTCTGTAAAGACAGAGATGGAGAGAATGAGACAGGTGGAGGAAATGAAGGTCCTAGGGCCACCAACTTTGGCCAGCACCATGGCCCGCTGGCCTTGGCTGAGGTACCGAAGGAAAATGGGCAAAGCCATTGGGAATTAGCCACAATTCCTGCTTCAGGGATGGGAGACTCCGGGATGAAGAGAAAGAATGAGGCAAGGATCCTCCTCTAAGACCACACTGAGGAAAAATGGAGTCTTTGGACCTCTCCTGCAGGGATCAGGCAGGATAGGAAGGAAATTAGATTTACCAGGAGCAAAGGGTCCTGAGGTCTGCCCTGCCCCAAATGTACTGGGCACATCTGTGGAGGTGGTGCCTGAACTGTTTCACACTGGGCATTAGGAGACTTGCAGGACGAATGCTGTTCACTACGAATTCCAGCTCTCCACTTCTGGGCCATGGTGGGCTTGTGCCTCCTGGTCCCTTGTGGTTGGATGGGACCAGGGGACTAGTGCTGGCCAATAGCTATGACATGTGTAATTCATGGGCCCAAACATTTATTTGTGTGCAACCCTGCAGAGTGCCCTTCCTTTCTTCCATGAACACTGGCCACATTCAAGATGCTGGCTATTCCTTTAGCCAGGTTCTAGGGTGAGGAAACGTGGGGCAGGATGTTTCCTCATGATGGACATGTGGCCTTGGTCAGATATCAAGTTTGTGGTGTCCTAAATCACTAAGGTTGAGGTTGGTTGTTAATGTAGTATAACCTGGCCTATCCTGGCACACCCACCACTGGCACGCCTGGCACACCTTCCTCAGACCAGAGCCCCAGCCAGTGATGATCATGTGTGAGAGGTCTGTCAGCAGGTGAGAGAGGGAGGGCAGAGGGTCAAAGCAGCCCACAGTCTCCACCTGAGCCAGGGCAGGCCTCTTCTAAGTGGGGGTGGATATAACGGAGCCACTAGCCTAGCCGATTAAAGGAGCCAGATAAAGATTCTGGATGAAGTGGGTTCCATGTTAAAGGCACAGGCTCTGATGTCACCAGATATCTTGAGGCTGTTCCACCAACCTCTTGGTGCCTGGAGCCAGATTTTTCTGCCTAGTCTAGGGTTCGAATTTTAATCTAAGCTTATGGTATGTTTTGGTAGCTTTTACCCTGGTCCTCGGGGGGCAGGAGCTGTCTGTCTTTTTATTGCTATATTCCTAGCCAATGGCTGGGACCCAGTTGGCACTCAACAAGTGTTTGCTGAGCAAAGAATGAGACCATGTGACTAACTAAACCTTCACGTCCTCTTGGTATGAGGCTGCTGAAGAGATTCCAGAAGACCCAAGGAAACAGTCACCCCAGGGACCAGCTTGCCAGCCTGCTGTCTGTACACTGGGAGGATCCTGGAGCTTCTCTAACCAGCGCTGCAGCCTCTGCATGAGGAAATGTGAGGGTGCTGACTCTGTTCCTTGTCAGAGCACAGGGTGGAGAGGGCGCTCACTCAGGTGCCAGACGCTCAGGTGACCTTGGACGTGGGTGGGGACAGCAGAGCCCTGGCAGTCTGCAGGGGAATCTAACCCCTTTCCATGGGAACCCAGAGTCCTGGTACGATGGAAATGCCGTTGAGACTTTGGATGGGCTGCTGTCCAGACCACTCGGGCCTTTCACCAGAGACTTTGAGTTTAACTGGAAAGAGTGGTTTCTTAGTTGGAAGAAGAAGAAAGAAGGAGAGGAAATTCACTGGGCTCTCGGGGTGATGGGCCGGGTCTGTGGTTATGGACGGAAACCTGGAGAAGTGTGCAGGCTACATCCGTTTTTCTCTCAGCAGACTCAGAGTGTCTGCCCTGGGCCAGGAACTCAGCCTGACCTCCCAGCCGAGGTGTGTGTCTGGAACCTTTCCTCCGGAGGGGAAGGGGACAATCCAGGGGCACGGACTCGGGCGTTGAGGGGAGATTAGACGTGAGAGAGAACGGGTCCTCAGACGGTAGTGCCGCCCCCTACTCGCGGAGGGGCTGCATGTGCACTTTGTATGTGGCAGGTTATTCAGTCCTCCCAAGAGCCCCTAAGATGGGCATTATGGTTTCCATTTTCAGACATTGAGACAAGAGCCAAACCCAGGCCTGTCTCCACCAGAGCCTGTGCTCTTGCATGGACTGATTAGTATAAATTTGATATTTTTAATGTCCTGGTATTTTTCTTAGTTCATTTCCTTTAGTTTTGCTTTACTTTTTAACAAAGTCTAATGCCAAATTAATAATGTTCGACGCTTAAATGAGGCAGTCTATCAGATCCCTAGCACAGCACCTGGCACATAGCAGGCACACATCAAATGCTAACTCGCTTCACTCTCCCTTCTCCCGGAACATGCCAGGCTGTCTGTCCCCAGTAAGTTAGTGAGGATAAGGGAAGTGGGTTCAGGTTTTGATCATAAGTGGGCCTGAGTTTAAACGGGGAGGCATTGAGAGGGGAAAGTAACGCTCCAGGGATGCAGACAGAGCATTGTCTGTCCTACACCCCTAGTGACATCTCCCCTTTGCCAAGACCTGCCAGGGCTCTGGACTCTGCTTCTGTGGTAGTGGCATTGGGAAGGGGGTGGGCTCCCTTCACCAGACACACAAGCTCATCTCTCACCTCTAGGACCCTCTGAATCCTGGCCCGGGGAAATGTGGAGGCAGGGAGGCATCTGGGCCTAACCTTGGATCCAGGGCAGAACTTCTTTCCAAAGAGAGCCTGGATTCCCGCTCACCCCTTCCTGTTTCAGCCAGTCTTGGGAGCACATGACCCAGGCCTCTTGCAAGCGTCTGGGACCCCCAGCCTGGCAGGGGGTTGGAAGTGGCAGGGCTGCCAGCAGCTGACATGGTGGTGGCAGGTTCAAGCCAGTCTGTGAGGACATCAGTTGGCAATGACACAGCCAACTTATGGCAGGGCCTGGGAAAGGGGACCAGGAGGAGGGCTCATTTGTTCGTTTATTCCACTAGCATTTGTTGGGGTGTCCTACACATGGACGTTTGTCAGGTGTCCATGCACGGTCATCTAAAGATATGGTCCAGCTCTGAGGAGCTCACAGCCTTAAAGCTTTAGCAAGTAGGCCAAGCCCAAGGCCCCAGGCACCTCCCAGATAGATCAACCCTCCCTCTGCCGCATGACTCAAGGTGAGGGGCAGAGGTGCATGGAGGGGTGCTCCCGGGATCTCATGTTCATAAAGTTACTGTGCTCTGTGCTGCCGGGACAGACAGGATGTCAAAATCCCACTGAGGGACAGAAGGGCTCCGGAATCCACAGATAGGCCTCTCTGTGCGCAGGAGGGGGCTCGGCATCAAGGGGCCCAGTCGCGGATAGGCTGGAAGGGGAGCTGGCGGTGGGCAGTGCCCGGGGAGGGGCCAGGAGAGGGGAGAGCGGCACCCCATTCCTTACCTTGGCAATGGCCCTTCCTGACCATCACGTAGCCCTGGTCACACTCGCAGTGGTAGGAACCCTCCGTGTTGGTGCACCGCCCCCCGCTGCACACCTCAGGCTGCTCACACTCGTCTATGTCTGTGAACACACAGAAAAGTCCTGAGTTGGGGCCAGCCCTGCAGGGGGTCCTGGGACATCTGTTCAGAGGCCAAGGCCAAGGACACCCATGTTGAGGCCCAGGCAGGGAAAGCATCCTTGCTGCAGCCATGAATGGCAGGGTCTGAGACTGACCTAGCTCTGGCCCCTGCAGACTCCTGAGTTCCTTTCTCCTGGAGGGGACGGCTACTTTGGGGGCCCATGGGGACTCTCACAGCTGTCTCCTTACCCCAGTGCAAGGGCTGGTCTTGAGGTCAGGTGGCTGTGCCTAGGGCACTATCTGAGGAAGCCAACGAAGTCCCCCTCTTGACCCCAATAAATCCCCCAGAAGTCTGCTCCTAGAGTTCCTAGGGGCCTTCCTAAAGGTTAGGGATTGGAATTCCTTGGCGGTCCAGTGATTAGGACCAGGATGGCGCTTTCACTGCCAGGGGCCCTGGTTCGATCCCTGGTCCGGGGAACTAAGATCCCACAAGCTACATGGCATGCCACTCCCCCCACCAAAAAAAATAAGGTTAGGGATTAAGCAGCCAGTGAGAGACAGCGTCTTAGGCAGCTGTGGATCTGTCCATTTGGTTTCTGCCATTGTCCCAAAGCATAATGGTGCCCTGTGATGGCTTGAAAACCCAAGCCTGGTCCTGCCCCTCCCCTGCTGGTTTCCCTGCTGCTCAGCCTGCCTCACAAGGCCTCACCCCAGCCTTGCTGTGTATGCTGATCCCCACTGGTCCAGCCTCCAAGCCTTTGGTCACACAAATGCCTTTGCTTGGTTTGATGGCCATCAGACCCCTACTCCCATTCCAAGGATGGGTTCAGGGCTTCCCTGGTGGTGCAGTGGTTAAGAATACTCCTGACAATGCAGTGGACACGTGTTCAATCCCTGTTCCGGGAAGACCCCACATGCTGCGGAGCAACTAAGCCCGTGTGCCACAACTACTGAGCCTGCGTGCCACAACTACTGAAGCCTGCGTGCCTAGAGCCTGTGCTCAGCAACAAGAGAAGCCACTGCAATGAGAAGCCCGTGCACCGCAATGAAGACCCAACGCAGCCAAAAATAAATAGAATAAAGATAAATTAAAAAAAGAAAAAAGGGGTGGGTTCAATTTATCAACTCTAGGTCACTCTGGTCACTCCCCATTCCCTGCCCCCCACAGTCAAATTAATGGAGGACTCACCCTTGCCCCAACCCGTAGCAATGGTTCAAACACTTCACAGAGGCTTTGTGCAGATGAAATGAGATAATCCAGGTAAAGGGCTTAGCACAGTGCCTGCCTGACACAAGGTGAGCACTGAAGAAATGTTAGCTATTATTATTTTTATTCTAGCATTAAACCTACTCTATAAAATCCAAGCTCCTCAGCCTGGCATGTGAGACCTTTTGTGACCTAGCCCCGCCTGGTTCTCTCACCTTGGTTGCTGCTTCCCACATGTCTCCTTCTTTTCCTTTTATGGTCAAAATTCTAATGTCAAAAACTTATAACTGTTTGGTATTAGTCCACATACAATTCAGTTTTTGGTGTAAAGTTCTTTGGCCTCAAGAAAAAACACTTGATTTACTTCACTAATAGGAATATATCTTAATGCTGAGATGGCCTCTTCTTGGTATTTCTTCTGCTGTTGCTTTCTGGCATAGTTATCTGTGGTTGCATGAATGGAGTTGAGTGGAGAGGTACTCATCGTGTTTATCCCAGATAAGAGCACTTATAGTAATCACATGGTTACTATAGTAACGAGGAGGTACACAGGCAATACAACTGCTCGATATTTTTGAGGCCAACAGGATAAGCCTAAGGAGTTTAGCCTAAGGAGCTTCTGCACGTGCTGTTCCCTCGCCTGGAGTGGCTTCCCACCCACCAGCTTGGCTGTTTCCTTCTCATCTCTCAGTGAGGCTGCGCTTGCCCCTCCAACCCATATGGCCCCTCCCAGGGTTCCCTTAGGAATCAACCCTTATATTGAATAGTAACTGCTTTTTTTTTCCCCTGACTGCTGAGAATGTGCCTTATTATCCTAGTGTCCTTAGTACCTAGCCCAGACCCCCCAAAAGTACTTATTACATGAATGGAATAATAAGCATTTGTTTACAGACATGAGCAATACTTCATGACACTTTTGTGCACAGTGGAGTCACTGGCAGATGGTATAAAATGTACACTCTCAGGCCCACGTCCAGAGATTCTGATGCAGCAGTACTGGGTGGGCCAAGGAACCTGCATTTTAATAACTCTCCAGGCAATTCTGAAATAACTGGTCCTCTTTTGGGGAAGCTAAAGAGAACCTGATAAAGGACCCACAAACTGGTAGGGCCAGGATGACTGCCTGATAAATAAGCCTGGGAAAACTGACTTGTTCTATGGAGAAAAATGGAAATGGAAAAGACCCGATCTTAACACCCATGCAAGGATGGACTCCAGATGGATTAAAACATGTTGTGAAAGGCAAAACTGTAACTTTAATGAAAGAAGGTGTAGGAGAATATCTTTGTGAATTAAAAGTGGGGAAGGACTTGTTAAATAAAGCTCCCAAAGCATAAAAAATAAGGCAAAAAGGTGAATTTCAATACATCAGAATTAATGATTTCTGTTTAAAAAAGGACATGTGGATAAGGTCAATGGACAGAGGACAAGGTGGAAGGGTTGTCATATCTAAACCCAGGCAACTATCTGGAATCTATAAGGAACTCCTAAAGAGCCACAAGGAAAAGCAGCAAAGACGACTGGAAAAGAGAGCAAAAGATAAGAACAAGCAATTTCTAGATAAGGAAACCCAAAGGCTCATATACGAAAAGATGCTCATAGATACTAGTAAAGTAAATGTTATTTTAAATATTTAATATTCAAATAATTTATCTTAATCAATTATTTATATTTAAATTTTAATTCTAGAAATTGTAATGCCTTCTATTAATTAATTATATAAATTAATGAAATAATTTATAAATAAGAATAAAGTAAATATTTAAAATAAGGAGATCTTGTTTTACCAGAGCAGCAAAATTTAGAAAGTGGATATTATCCTGGATGAGGCCTCATCACACCGCAGCCAGACCCCACTGGGAGAAGCTCTGACAGCTGACCTTGACCTTCCTGCCTCCTCCCCCAGCTGTCGGGTTGGCAAAGACATCCGGACACCCAGGCTGGCATGAGGCAGGACCCTCTGTCTGGGCCAGTCCTGGCGACACCCTTCCCTGCAGCAGCCACTGCTTGTCGCAGGCCAGCATCGTGGGCTGGGCCTGCAGGGAGCAGTGCCTCTGGCCCACAACACTTGCCAAGGCTGCGAAGCCCAGAGAACCCCCTTGCTCCCGGCCTCTGCCGTTGATAACTCCAGACTGTTCTGAGCACTCCTGCCTGAGTCATCTCCCTGAAAGCTGGCTGACCGCATCGCAGCCCTCTGCTTACAAACCTCTATTGGCTGCCACTGTCTGCGGGACAGCAACCAAGCACTTTGGCCTGGCACTCAAGACACTTTGCAAACTGGCGTCGGCTCCTGACACTTCCTCTGCATACCCCGTGCTCCCATCACACTGGATTTATCATTATTCCCAGAGCACGCCAGGCTTGTTCATTGCTCCGCCCTCCGCAGAAATGGTTCCCTTTCCCTGAAATACCCTGTGCTCCCTCCTTTCCTTCACCATGTGTAAGGGAAGGTGTTGGAAGGAAACCATGTTTTGGGGCCAGGGTGACTTTGATTCTGTTTCCAGCTCTGCCACGGCTCTAGGTGTGAGGTCTCTGGATGGTTCAATTCACCTCTCTGAGCCTCAGTTTGCTAAACTGTAAAATGGGGATAAAGATTTGTGCTGCATGGGGTTGGGATGATGAGCTTCATAAATAAAGGGCTTAGGACGGTGCTGCCATATGAGAAGTGCTCATTAAATGGTAGCTGTTATTATTCAGTCCCCGCTCAAACACCCCTTTGGGAAACCTTCCCACATTCCTCCATACAGAACCAGTGCTTCCTCATCCCACAATGCCAACATTCACACCTTACTCATTGCAGTAACCCTAGAGCTCACACAGCGCCCAGGCCAGAACCAGCAATGTGAGCCCCAAGAACAGCAGTGTCATTCTCTAGGTGAAGGATTCCAACTCGGTTATGAATCTTACGGCATTGCTCGGAAAGTGCTGCGCCCTATTCTCTGTAGTTCATAAAAAAGTATGTGGAGTGTTTCGTATGCGGTATAAATGCCGCATATTAAAGGGCCTTTGTTGGAAGCATCTTTGTCCAGCGGCCCCACGCAGAGCTTCCCAGGAAAGCTTAAAGCCTTGCAGGCATTTCCCAGCAAAGGCAAGCCTGCTCCCAAGGCTGCCCGGAGTCCCAGCTGGTGTCCTCACGGGTCACCCTCTTTATCCAATAGGAGAGAAGCTCCTTGTCACTCAGGATTTGGGGACCTGGTTTTTCGTCTTCATCTCCAGCCATGTCCCCAGACCCCTCACACTCTTGGCTCCAGTCACAGTTCCTTGGAGCGTTGGTGAATGTTGCTGCCTTTCAGATTCCTACTCCTCCATCTGGTCTCAGTGACCTCAGCCTCAGTGCAGGGTCTGCTTCCTCCCAGGTCCAGGTTAGAGCCCTGGTCTTGGTTCCTGCGACCCCCGTACTCCCCACACTCTGCAGCTCTGTCACTGGGTGCTGTGAATGCCTGGATCCTCTTCCACCCCAACACTACCTGTGGGGTCCTGTGCCCCTCCCAGGGGCAAAGGTGGCTCACCTTACCTTGGCATTCCTGTGTGGCCCCCGAGGTGGCCAGCATGTAGCCAGGGTAGCAGAAGCAGGAGTAGGAGCCCACGTGGTTGACACAGCGCCCCCTTCCCTTGCAGGGGTCCCTCAGACACTCATCGTCATCTGAGCGGAGGGAGGTGAGAAGGACAGTCAGGGAGGCTTTCCTTTGGGCACCTGCTAGCAACCTGCCATGCTAAGGACTGGACAGGGCGTGGTGCTGTGGGGCAAGGAGGGGATGAGGGAGCAGAGGAGGCTGGGGAGTTGAAATATCTCTAAGGCTGAGGGCCATGAAGTCGGTTCATTGGGCCCATTCAAGAACCAAGGGCCTGGGGCAGTGGGCCCCCTCCCCCAGCGGCCCGGTGATAACTTCCTTTCTCCTTCAAGGCACAGTGGATGTGTCTCCCTTGTATAAAAATATTGGGGGAGTGGATGAGGCCCACACTGGATGATTTATGTGTTATGCCTCCGAACCTCTCCCCCAGGGATGGCCGTGGCTTCAGTCTGCTATGCAGACAGCAAGATGGCCAGTTTGAGGGGTGGGCTGATCTCAGAGCTGGAGGCTCCAAGTACCATTCAGGGGACCCTGGGGTGGCTTCCCATCCTCCTGAAGTCCTGGGGACTCATCAGATGGTGCTCCCAGAGACTGGTCTCCCCGAGGTTAAGGTGAGCTTTGTCCATAGGGATTGCTCTTCTCAGTCCATCCACCACACAGCACTGCTCGGGCTTTTGGCTGCCTGGACTCTGGACTGTCCTCCAGCCCTGCCTCCACCCAGCCCAGCCACTGAGTGAGCCCAGGCTGCCCACGTGGATACCTGCGCAGTAGGCCTGGCTGGGGTGCAGCTGGTAGCCAGGGCTGCAGATGCATCTGTATCCATCAGGGAGGTTCACACAGGTTCCCGGGCCACAGATGTTGGTGGCTCCAGCAGCACATCTGTCAATGCCTGTGGATGACGGAGCAAAGCAGAGGTTATGGTGGGGTGCGGATGGGTGAAGGCAGTGGAGTGGGGTGGGGGCAGGGCACATGGGCCTCAGAGGACCACAGAAGCCTCACCCCAGCCTTAGCTGGACCCTCCCACATCCACGTATCGCATGGCCTGTGTAAGAACCCACGGCACCTCCTCCCAGGGTCCCGAGCCCTACCAGGATGGAGCTTGAAGCACTGCATCCCTCTGACCGAGACCCAGAGGGTTCCAGTAACCTGTGTCCCGCCTCCCAGCAAAGGGGCTCCCCTGCTGAGGCCTCCAGCCTGAGCTGACCCTGAATACAGGGACAGCTCTCATGCACAGCGAGTGCTTCCCTTCCCTGGCAACTCCTGACCAGTTTTTCCTAAGCAGACAGACAGATCTGGTGAGGGGGGTCTTGGGACAACTGCCAGGGGAAGAGGGGAGAGGTGGGCGCGGGCTAAGTGAGCAGGGCCTTGAGTGCCACGTTGAGACAGGCCTGTAAGCAAGGGGGTCATGGGAGGTGGGGTGTGATCGGAACTGTCTCAGAAAGACCACGCTTCTTGCCTGTCATCTTGTTCAGAAAGGCAGCAAGATGGCAGACGGACTGGGGTGGGAGGGGAGGCACAGAGGGCCCCTAGAAACCTGTTGAAATGAATTAAACAAGGACTGCCTTGGGTGGTGGTAATGGGTAAAAATGGGAGATGGAAACGGAATTCAGAAACAGTTTAGAGACTCGCCAGGACTCAGGGCTGAGGCTGCATACAGAGCAAGAGATTATAGGTCTTTTGAACCGTGTCCGTAATACCAGAAACGTACCTGGCACTTAAAACATGCCGAATGAACAAATGACTGAATGAATGAGTGCTGCTCTCGCTCCAGGTCTCAGCCGGAAGCCCACACACCCAGGCTCCCAGCCCTGCCCCACAGCACTGAGGGAACCCCAGAGACACAAGGAAATGGGTCAGGATGTGGCCTGTGGTGGTGCACAGTGGGGCTTCACAGCGTTTGCTAAATTGGACTGAACTGAACGTGTACACCGGCCTGTTTGTCGGGCTACCCTGCCCCTGGCCTGGCTCCTAGATTGTGTCAGCCTGGGGGCTCAGGAGGACCTCCAGCCAGGTTCTAAATGTCCTCCCAGAGGGGTGAGGTTGGGGGATGGCAAGGGGGAAGGGGGATCAGGCGAAAGTCTGTAGATCGTGGGAGGGATTCTGTCCCCACATAGCTGAATCCCCAGCTGAGCCCCTTAACCCAGCTCATCTGGCCTGCCGAGCGGAGGGGGGCCGAGGACACTCCTTGGAGCAGCGCACTGAGCCCAGAGAAGAGGGGTCCTGGGAGAGGGCAGCAGGGACGCCCTGGTTCAGGCCTAGGAAGGCCAAGCTCCCAGCCCCACCCACACTCTCTGGACTGTTCCACCAACCTGCAGGGTCTCTCCCTCTGCTGGAGGAGATCTGGAAATACCCCTCACCCCAAGGTGACCTCAGTCTATGAGGTTACAAGCAGCAAGGCCCTGATGAGGACACTCGTGGGAACACACGCACGAGCACACACACGTGAGCACACACGTGAGCAGGGAACAGCTGCAGCAACCCCGGCCCTGCTTCTCTTGAACCAAGTCCCCAGACAACGAGCCTTTGAGGAGGGCGCATTCCAGAGCAAGGTGGATGTGCCGGGGATCTCCCCCATGCCACCCCCCAACCACTGCAGTGGCCAGAGCCTGGGGAACGCAGGCTCCAGGGCAGCTAAACAACTTTGAGAAATAGAACCATTTTCCTTCCCTAAAGTCGGCCCTCCCTGTGGGCAGGAGGCTGCCCACCGCCGGGGTACTCAGCTGACTCAGGGTCAACAGCCTGGAAGAGCCAGGCTCCCGGAGGTCCCATGTGCTCGCCTTCCTTGAGAAGGCCCCGTGGATTCTCCTGGAAGGCACCCCTTCTCTTTCTCCTGCCTGGCTTGACCGGTGCTCCAGACGGGACTCCCCCGATCACTAGGGGCACCCTGTGCTCTCTGCAGAATGTGGCCGGGGCCGCTGACCCCGGCGGGAGTTCACTGGACACTGTGCATCTGGTGGGAGAGCCCTGGAGTTGGCTCTGGTCGCCCACACCTCATGGGGCTGCTGCAGGTACCTGTCGGGGCCGGGGTCCCCAGCACATCAGTAGGGGCAGTCACTTGCTCTTCTTCCAGGGCCTCCGGGATCCCCTGTCCAGGCAGTGGCGGCGTTGGTCTTCCTGTGGCATCTCCTGCGGAGGAGAGAGGGGCTGGGGGCTGCCCACTTTCCCACCCCCTGGACAGCATCCCCTCCAGAGGTGCAGTGCCCTGCCCTCCTCCCTGCCCTCCGGTCCATCTGGCTCCGAGAACCCGGGGTGGAGCCTAGGGCGGGTCATCCCCCCTGCCTTTTAGTCTCCTGAAATTTAACCTGGCCCCAAACAGAGTCAGAGAATCTGAGAGCCCTGACGGGGCTCAGAGCACATCTGGTCTCCCCGCTCCACTCCGCAGGGAAGGAGGTGGAGGCTCGTAGGAATGGCCCCTTGTCCAAGGCCGCTAGCTTGTTGGGGATGGAGCCGAAGCCCGGGTCTCCTGACTCCTACTTCAGCACTCTCCTTCTGTCTGCAGAGTTCTTTACAGTTTACAGAGCTCGGCCTCGACCACCAGTGTCTCATCTGCCTTAAGAGGCAGGCATTAGTGTCCACCTCATAGTAGAGGAAGCTGAAGCCGACTTCTGAACAGTGCCCTGTCCCCAGCCCCAGGGACCGGCAAGCTGGGCTCTGTGGAGCTCTAACCATTTCCTGAGGGAAGGCAGGCTGGGGGCGGGGCTCTGGGTACCTGACCCGCCCCTGCTTCAGCCAGCCCTTCCTCTTTGGTCTGGTTTATTTGCTGAGCAGCACCAGGAAGGGCAGAAAGAGTGCTGTGGCTGGGGAGGTATTTGTAAGGCATCGCGGGACCTTTCACTGACCTATAACACCTTCAGTATACAGAGTTCCCAGGAAAAGTGATCACACATCACTTCATCCACAGCCTCAGCTGATTTGAGCCTGCGCACCAGATCCCGGGTACCATCTCCACTCCTAGATTAAGGTCTCTCCTTCCCTCCCTTTGTTTGCTGGGCACCACTAGGAGGATGCACTCACCTGGGACCCAGGCAGATAGCTGGGTAACACTGGTTGTGACCTGCACAGAAACGGGAGGAGGTCACTGTTGGCTTCCCTGTCACCTCCATGATGTGCTTCCTTCCTCCACACTCACCCCTGCCTCCAGGCTCCCCGTCCAACTAACTCCCTCGTTCAGTCTTTCATTCATTCCAGATGTTGATGAGTTCTTACTACACCCTGGCATTCTGCCAGGCACTTTATGTCTACTGTCTTAATGAATCTTCTCAACTATCCTCTGGTAGAAGGCTGTGATGATCAAATGAGCCGATGTACATAAGGTGCCAGCTCAGTGTTACAGCAACAAGTATCGTATCAGTGCTATGATCTCCACATTTCAGACAGAGCAACAGAAGCTTTAGAGGTTAACCAGTCTACCGAGGGTCACAGGGCCAGTGTGGTGGAGCTGGGACCCCAGGCCACACATGGCGTCCCTCACCATAGCCCATGGACAGAGGTAGATGAGCTGTGGGGAGCAGGGGAAAGAAAAATGGGCAGGGGATGGCAGAGGGCCAGGAGCATGGCTGCGGCTGGGAGGACACGGAAGAACTTTGGTCCGGGAGACAATGCATGCTTCTCCAGGGAGAGAAGAAGCTCCCTGGGGAAACAATATCTGGGGAGAGTCAGGGATGCAGGTTGGAGGGGCAAGGGATAGGGTAGGGATTGCCAGACTGATGAGGGAAGAAGCAGCTTCACTCTTCTGGAATGTTTTTCTAGGAGGAGACTCAGTTCCTTACAGGGAAATCCTGGGCTCAGGAGAGCGGGTGGGCTCCCCCTTTCTCAATGAAGTGGTTTGAGGCTATTCACAGCTCTGCTTCTACTTCCCCACGAGCCACTCACAGAGGAGACCTGAGACCTTAAGCAAGTCAGGCTCAGAAAGTGCTGAATCCGGAATTAATCTGGAACCAGTTGTAGACCTCATCTGCTGTGATGAAAGCCTGAGTGACAGCCAGGACTAACAGGACATGTTCCTACTTCCTTTCTGAAGGGGGCCCCAGACCTTCCCAAATGAGAGTACTTGCACAGCAGCTGCTGGAAAAACAGGAGCTGTTGTTACTACTTCCTTTAGGGTAAAACTGGGTCTTTGGATCAACTCTCGTAAAATCCTACGTACACTCCATCTTTGTCCCCTCCCTCCCTCACGGGACACTGCCCTGCGGCCTCAGTGCTACCAGGTCCTGCTCTCTGCCACCCTTGCTCAACTTGCTGGTGGGAGGACTCGCTTACCTGGCCAACCTGAGAGTCACCTGGGAAGGAAAGGTGAGAGCGTGAGCTGAGGGAGGAGAGTCTGGCTGCCTTCTCCCTCCCACCCATGGCCAGGGCTGGTTCAGTCCGTGACCTCCTGACCTTGTCCCCAGCAGGCTCGGTGGTAGAGAGAGCTCAGACTCTTCTTACCTGCCTCTGCCTCTGCCACCCTTCTGGCACTGGCCAGCCCAGATCCCAGAATCCCAGGTCTGGAAGGCCTATAAAGCGGTCAGTTGGTGAGAGGAAACCTCCGGGGTTCCTTTGATGCCCCCGGTGACAGGAGTCCCATCTGCTCCAGGCCAGTCCACACCATGGATCGACTGCCACCCCATCCTCGCTGTTACCCTCCTTGCACTGCCAACTCCTCCCTCCAGACCACATCGGGTCACCCCGCCCCTGCCCCAGGCTACAGGCCAGGGCAACAGTTCTAGGAAGGCGAGGAGTTGCTCCTGGCCTGGCCAGTGTCTGGTTACCATGATGACTGGGGCTCTGCCTGACTTCCGTGTCTGTCTGTTCCCAATTCCTGGAGCACTTTGGCCATCACTTTGTTCTCCTGGTCCTAATATGTCCTTGGCCTCCTGCACTCTGTGCTACCAGTAACCCGAGCTTGCCTTCTGCATGGTTTCCCAGGGCACCTGCCAGGGGTGCCTCAAGCCCAGTCTCTTTCCAGCCCCACGCCTCCTGCGCCCAAGGCAATTGAGCTGGAGCCAGTGCTCTGACTCTAAGGCCACGGGAGGGGATCTAAAGCCCCCAGATTCCCCAGGATCCACCTGCCGACTCTTCAGGCTTGGCAGCAAGCACCAGCCCCAGAAGCTGCATGGCCGGGGGCAAGGGATGGAAAGGCCTGGTCAGCTGGAGTGGAGGATGCGGTGGACCTCTCCCACCCCCACCAGCAGCTCCCTGGGACATGGGTACCTCTTGACCCTATGTAGGAGAAAGAGGAGGTGAGGCCATGTCGTCAGGCCAGGCCATGAGTGCAGGTTCCCAGGGCTGCGCTGCTGCTCTGAACTCCTTTTTCTAATGCCCCAGAGATGGAATGCCATGGGTCCAGTGGCTCTTTGAGGTGCTGTAACCCGAGGGGAGGGGGAATCTCTCAGGCATCTTCCCCAACCCAGATACCTTTGTCAGGGATGGTCTCGGCCTCCAGCCAGGTGCCGGTGGCCTCCCGGAGTGGCTGCCTCTCTGCTGGCCTGGGCAGGGTCCCATTGCTCTTCTGTACCTGCTCCCTCGAGGGCCTGGTCAGTTCCTCCTCCTCGGCTTTCCTCATGGACAGACGGATGTCTGAGCTTGAGTAGGTGTAGCCGTGGCCGGCAGGGCAGATCTCCTTGAAGCCCTCTGCAAGTTCAACAGTCAGAGGACAAGCTGAGGCATGCTGTTCCCGCAGGAACCCAGGGCCCTCCTTCTCCTGCCTTTTGAGGGACAGGGCAATTGTGGCAGCAAGGAGGGAGGGGCCCCAGGTTGGGTTAAGGAGTTGAATAGGAAGGAAAATTAAGTCTTCTGGCCTGACGTTAGGTCAGGTAGGGGAAACTGGTCACTGGCTTGGAAGAAGCCCTTCGGTGGCTGGGGCTGAGATGGGGAGAGAGGGTTACCTGCGCCAGGCAGGGGGCACTTCTCACACTTGCTGCCCCAGGCTTTGCCCACTCGGCTGCAGCAGCATATCTGCTTGGTGATCCGCTGGGCCAAAGGCAGGGTGCAGGTGCCGGGCCCCAGCAACCGGTAGCACAGCCCCTGCTGCATGGAGACGGCCTTGTCCGCTGCAACAGACACGGCAGGTGGGGATGGGCAGGTGGCCAGCGGGAGGGGAAAGGCAGTGGGTGGAGGAGTGGCCAGCCATGTGCGTTCAGATTGGCTTGGCCTGCATCTCAGCGTAGAAGCTGGGGCCCTGAAAATGCTCACAGAACATTAGGAAGAGTAGCTGCAGGAATGCTTTTAGCACCTCCTCGTGTTATCTGTGTGAGGGGACCCTTGACTCTCACCCTCATGTGGGGAAGCTAAGAGCAGGAAATGTGGATGTCTCTGCTTGTCTCCAGATTCTGAGTCTATACATGTTTACAAAAGCCCATCCTGGGGAGCACGAGGGAGGAGCGGTGTGCTCTGAGGGCCACAGTCTCCCTGGGGAGATGAGACGAGGTGAGAACCACAGGCCTGATGGGGAGCTTTGAGGACCAGGCCCTGTCTTGGTCGTCTTTGCAGCCCAGACACCCTGGGCAATGTCTGGTGCATGTAAATACTCAGTAAATTCTCGCTAGATTGATGGCTGGCTGGCTGGATCCATGAATCAAAATCCCATGGACTGCAGTGGGTGTGAGCCACGCTGGGTTTAGAAAATAACAACACCAAGGGCCATCTCTGCTTCCCTGCATGAAGGGTTTCTTCCCAGAACTAATAAATAAGTCACCATGGACTCTTCCTGAGAGTGGCCAGATGGGTTCTCCCCGTTCTGGGTCCCCTCGTTCTCTGCTGTCCCTTTAAGGCTCTTATTATCTAAGGCTCTTACTATCTCCTTGCCCTGGAGATGCTGGGTCCAGTCTTTCCCTCACATGGGTGGTCCCTCTGGGTGGTGCTGGAGTCTGTTCATCTTGTGGCCTCCCCAGACCCAGTACGTGGCGGTTCACAAACTGAGGGCTTGGCCGGCCACAGGGAACTCTGCTGAGCCTTGGGTGGCCCACCTGACCTGGGTGACTACTTTGCAGAGGCCAGTCGGGGCTGGTTTTATTCAGTACTGGTCAGGCCTCCTTGGTCTGGCTGTGCCGTCAGCTCTACCATGGGGAGTGGCGTGTGGAGGGGGGCACTGCCAGCCTGGGCCTCTCCCAGCTGGAAACCACAGAGGTCACTGGAAACAGCTGCCTGGGTGTTCACACATGCACACACATGGACACGATGCTGATACGACTAGCGACACATACACGCTCATGGACACACAGGGACCGCAGGATTACGGAAAGGCCCCGGGGCCGGCCGCAGTGCCGCTCCTGCTATGGGCAGGCTCCTTAAGAAAGGTCTGCAGTGGAAGGACCTGGCTGCTAAGCTCAGGCACTGGAAGAGGCAGCCACAGCTCAGCCAGACATCACAGCAGGGGCAACACACATCCTCCCAAAGCAGATGAGGCAACAGATGGGACAGTAATGATGAGAGAAAAAACAGAGGAGGTAGAAAATCCCAAACAGCAAAGCCCTCAAAGAAATACATAAAGAAGACAGAAGCAGTGACCGTCTCCGTCCCAGCAGGACGGGGGATCAGGTTTGGTACTTGGGGCCCAGTTCCATGTGGAGGAGTAGCCCCTGGACCCTGCGATAGGGTCTAGGGGCATTTCTGCTCTCAGTCTGGCCCATGGACCTTGAGGGTCCCATCTCGCCTCTCAGCGTCCCCACCCTGGGTCCCACCTGCACTCACACACACAGCGACTTCTGGACGGATCCAGCAGGAGGCCGGGTCTGCAGGTGCACAGGTAGCTGCCCCTGGTGTTCACGCAATCCGCGTCCTCGCACAGGCCCAGGGTCAGGCACTCGTTGATATCTGCAGGGTTGGCAGAGATGACCAAGCGCCCCCCGACCCAGGTCTGATGGAGAGGAGGGGTTGGGTCAGAGTTCTCCTATGATTCTCCAAATAGAAGGACAGCAATAAGAGAGCTGCCATTTACTAAGTATGATCCCTCTCTCTGGGCCTCAGTTTCTCATCTGTAAAGTGGGGATAATAATAGTAATGACGATGTAGTCCTGTTAGGGGGATAAAAGGAGATAAAAATGGCGAATCGCTGGGTCCAGGAACTGGTAATAATGGTCCTAATATTAAGAGCTAATGTTTATTGAGCGCCTCGTGCCAGGTAGTATGCCAGGTGGATTGCATAGGATACCTTATTTAATTCTCACACTTTTATCAAGTAGGTCCACACGGCCTCATTTTATAAGTGAGGAAACTGAGGCTCCAGGAGTAACTTGCCCAAAGTCACTCAACCGGTAAGCGGCATCCTGGGAAGTCACAGGGGGGTAGATGAGGGGAGAGTTTGAGTTGGAGGGTGGAGAACAGGCTGCCCAGTCCCTCCTATTCAGTCTTCCTTGAGAGACCCTGAAGCATCTCTGCGGGACCCAAGATCCAGGGACCATGTCTACAGTGAGAACCTGCAGGATGGAGGGAACCTGGCAAGGAAGAGGAGGCGGGAGGATGGAGGCAGGTGCCAGGAGGTGGCGCAGAGGTTTAAGAGGGCAGGGGAAGTCACAGTGCTCACACTCTGAGCTCCAAGAAGTCAGGGGCCCTCTTAGTGATGGCACCTTTGCTGCTGATGGTGAGCATGGAAGATTTGGGATGGCCACCCACCTCCAGTGCCAGGAGATAACACATGGCAGCCCAGTGTCATCAGAGCCGCCTGCTCATTCACAGGCTTTGGGGAAATTGGCACTGAGTACAGGAATAAAGGGGCTGAAGGATGACTCAGCTTGGGCACCAAGGGGAACTGCTGCTTAGCAGGACGTTCTATTAGGAGGGAGAGCTGGCAAGGGGGACTGATCCGTTTGCCTCCAGTCTATGGCCAGAGTGATGTCTAAACACAAATCTGACTCACCTCCTGTCTGCTTGAGAAGCTTCTGGACTCCCCATCACCTCCTAGAGGGAGCTTCTAAACCCTCACCTGGTATCCAACGCCCTCCACCATTTTCCAAAAGCCTGTGGGTGGGCCGGTGGCTCTGATGAGACCCTGGGATGCCCTTGTTATCTCCTGTGGGTGCGCTGGCTGTATTCCAGCCAGCCCAAACTGCTCCTTTGCTCATACTGGTCCCTCGGCCTGGAATGCCCGCATCCCCTTTTATCTGGCCAACTCCATTCATTTTTTAAGTTGAGGTCAGGGATCACCTGAAACCTTCCCTGTTTCTCCAGTCTGGGAAGGGACCCCACCATAGGATCCCGTAGCACCCAGTGCCTCTTTCTGTCGAGAGCACTCCTCTCATAGTGTGTAATTGTTAAGGCATCTGTCTTCACCTGGGGCAGAGGCTGTGTCTTATCCATCACTGTGAACTAACACCTAGCACAGTGTATGCAGCTCATAGCAATACCCCAAAATTAGCCTGTGGAAGTAGGAGAGAAGGATGGAGAGAGGAGGGATGGTGCCTGCAGGCGCAGAGATGAGCGGGTCCCATCCCAGACAGGGAGGCCACAGCCACAGACATGGGAAGGAGGAGGTTTCAGGGGCAGGGCCTCCTGGGGAGGGCACCTTGGCATCCTGAATCCTGTGGGCTTGGTGGAGGGAGGACAGAGAGCACATTCGAGATCCTGGGAATAACTTTAACACCGCAGACTAGGAAACCTGCCAGGCAGAGAGGCCACTGAGGACAGTTTAGATATGAGCAGCCCCACTGCGCTCTCTAAGGGCAAAAATACCAACTTCTCTCCACACCCACTGTCCGTGAGGTTCTTGCCTCATTGCCCTGGAGGGAGGCTAAGCCTGGGCTCCGCTGGGTCAGAGGCCTGCCCTTTTGCCCGGTCCAAGCACCTGTTCTTATCCATGGGCCAGAAATCCCCACAGGCAGATAGCTCAGCCGCCCCAGACTCCTCTCTCCTGAAGCCTCCAGGGGGAGGGGACCTAGGAGACCATCTGAGTCAATCCCCTGTCTCTAACCTAGCTTCAAGCAAAGCGAACTGCACAGACAGCGATTTGTCCAGGTCCCAAAGCTCTCCAAAGGGGCAGCTGCCTCAGCCCCAGGAGCCTCCCACTGGTTGGAAGGCCCAGCTCATATCTCACCTATTGCCAGGTCCACAGCCAACAAGGGCTCCCTGCTCAGAGCCATGGCTGAGCCTCCCCCTGCCCACTCTTCTGTCCCGAGGTGCCCCTGGGCCTTGCCCCTCTGGGGGTCTCTAATGCAGGGCACCTGGGCCTCAGCTGGCCTTACAGAGCCTACCAGCCAGGCCAGCAAGGCCAAGGGCTGTGCTTTATGGTCCCCCTCCCCAACTCCCCCTCCATCCCCTCCACCTGTGCCCTCCCCGCTCCCGGCTGCAGGAAGGAGGCCTGAGCAGCTGAGGTGCTTTGCTGGGAAGAGTTCATAGTGGTCCCCACCCACTCAGGCTGACTTGATCTCCCACCCTGGAGTAAAAGTCTTCCCATTCCAGGGAGAGCAGCCCAGGAGGTGAGTGGATGTGCAGAGACCGTGGGGCACCTTGAGATACAGCACAACATAGCCCTACAGAGGCACACACCCAGATCTGGGTGGGGGTGGGTAGAGATGGGGAGGAGGGTAGGGCTTGGCTCCCAGGCCCTTTCTCAGCTTGCACTATCACTATCCTCTGACTTCCTTGGGCCCCTGGAAGCAGCAGCCCCCATAGCTTCCCCAAGCTGGGGCTTAGAGGTGCCCAGTGGAGACCACTCAGACAGTGGCAGCTGCTCCTTCTATCTGGGGATGGGGGCGTCTCCCCGCATCATCAAGCCTCTGTTATTTCTGCTCCCTAAGCCCAGCCCTGTCCCTGGTCATTCTTACCTTGGCAGTGAGTGTGGTTCAGTCTCTTGTACCCCTGGGGACACTCCAGCTGGCCATTTTCAATCACTGGGGAGGCTAAGGATTGAAGATACAGACAGGTTTCACTGGAGGGCCCTTGGGCTCCTCTGTCACTCATGCTGGGAAGTGGGGTGCAGTCTGGATGTCCAGTCCACTCTGCAGCTGTGAGGCCCCATCCCCCCCAAGCCATTGCCCTGGGTAGCTGCACCTCCTTAGCCAAAATCCCTTCCCTGGCTCTCACCAGGCTACTCTCAGCCCACCTTGCTATTACTAAAAATGATACCTAGTGACTATATATCTTGTATATATAGTTATAATAATATAGTCATATAGTTATTAGATACAGTATATATTATATGATATCAATGTTATACAATATAACATGTGATTGAACAAATTTGTGTTTTGTTTTTTCACTTTTTGTTTTTGAAGTAATTATGGATTTGCAGGAAGTTGCAAAAAATAGTACAGTGAGGTCCTGTGCATCCGTCACCCACTTTCTCCCAATGGCTGCATCTTACACAACTCTAGTTGTTTTGTTAGTTTTTAAACATCTGAATATGACAATTCACAGTCTGGCTCTAAGTCCAGTTTATTCTGATACTTGGTTTGAATGCCACCCTAGCTGACAAAGCCCCCCGATCCTGGAATAAGCTCACCGTCGATTGCACTTATAAATCCAGGATATCCATTCACTCATATTCACCAACCATGGGGTGCTGTTGTTGAAATTTGGTTAGTAGATTTTCACATTCTCTGAGGTCAGTTAGTTGTTTTTACAAATTCTAAAAGAGTTAGAAAATCCCAGTTCTTGAGTTTTTCAAGTATGCAAGTGGAGAGGATTTATAGCAGCAAGTTACAGGATGATGGAATTATTTTCAAAAGGCTCTGTACCACCACAACGCCCTTGAAAAGCAGCCCCGCTTAAAGTTTATAACAAAACTGGGCAGTGGTCTGAGTCCAGATGGGCCAATAAGGCAATAACTGTCAGTATTTTGGTGCTGATACATGTCCTATCTTGATTTCACACCATTCCTCTTACTTTCAAGAGAGAGAAAGAGAGAGAAAGTGTGCTTAAAAACAAAAACAAACAAAGAAACAAAAACAACTAACATTCAGTAAAAACAGGGAAAACATCTCCACTACCTTGGAGGGACAGACTCGTATGTCAATCTCCAAAGAAGCGCTTTGAAGGTGTTTTTTTTTTGAAGACGTTTTTTCTTGAAAAGCGCTAGCAGGTAGTATACTATTGACCTGTGATCACAGAAAAAGGCAGCAAATGTGGAACACCCATCTTTTTGTTTAAAAAAAATGAAGAAGGACTGCTCTTTCAGTTTGATGATTCCTTTGCCAAGACGTAGCCAGTAATTCTCAAGGGGCACAGGCATTTCCACAGACACTATTCCAATATGAAGCTCCGTAAAGATACCTTTATATTTTAAAGGTCTTGCTTTATGAAGTTAACTGCGTGATGACTGCCTGTGACAGCTTGTCTTCTCCCAGCTTTGACTTCTTTGTGGCAATACCTTGCCTATGAAGGGTACGGGGAGGGGACTTTCCAGTTAGCATTCCCCAGCTCCATTGCCTTGCTGGTCCTAACATCAGCCTCTGTACTTATAGAGTTATTGGGTAAACATTATTTTTATTCAAGAAGTCATTTACTGTTGAGAATATAGGTCTTCTATCTTCTATATAGGTTCAACTTTTAGTGGCTCACACAATAGATAGTCCTTCATAAATTTTATTGCTGAAATAGATTCTTGCAAATACCAAGAGACATGTTAATAATACCTATAACTTCATCCAGTTATACAGCAAAATGTGAGTGTCTCACTGTTTTAAAATGTTTTCCTTTTTTTTATTCTTTTTTTTTTTTGAACATTTATTTTATTTGGCTGCATCGGGTCTTAGTTGGGGCACATGGGATCTTCGTTGCCACATGCGAGATATTCGTTGTGACATGCAGGATCTTTAGTTGTGGTATTCATGCGGGATCCAGTTCCCTGACCAGGGATCGAACCTGGGCCCCCTGCATTGGAAGCAGAGTCTTAGCCACTGGACCGCCAGGGAAGTTTCTAAAATGTTTTTCTAATCAAGACAGCCTTTACTCTATCATTAGCTGTTATCTCTGGGCACATTATACACTGAAGGCAAGGTCTGGTATTAACGATAGTAGATATAAGCTGTATTTTATATAGACTTCTTGATCATTTGACTCCTGGGGTCCATTTTAGGTCCCATCTGAGAGGTCATCATTATTTTTACTTTGGAATATGGCCGATTATGTGTCAGAGGAGAAGTGTCAGCATTGCATTTTTAAAGGATCCCTTAGGATTATTCATATTATTTCATTTTGTTTACTTATTTTTTAAAAGAGAATTTTTAATTAATTAATTAATTAATTAATTAATTATTGGCTGCGTTGGGTCTTCGTTGCTGCGTGCGGGCCTTCTTTAGTTGTGGCGAGCGGGGGCGACTCTTCGTTGTGGTGTGCGGGCTTCTCACTGCAGCAGCTTCTCTTGTTGTGGAGCACAGGTTCCAGGTGCACAGCCTCAGTAGTTGTGGATTGCTGGCTCTAGAGCTTAGGCTCAGTAGTTGTGGCGCACGGGCTTAGTTGCTCCGCGGCATGTGGGATCTTCCTGGACCAGGGCTCGAAACTGTGTCCCCTGTATTGGCAGGCGGATTCTTAACCACTGAGCCACCAGGGAAGCCCCTCATATTATTTTAAATCCTGTTTCTCTGCAAGAATTTTTTAGAGTCATTTCTCCACTTGGTGAGGGCTGCTTTAGTTAAAACTAGACAACCTAACTGAAAAACCCCAGAAACAGAGCATTGTCGTGCATCACATGTTGTGATACCGAAGACAAACATGAGGAGGTGCCGTGTTTCCCTGGAAGCCCCACACTTCCCTGAGGACACTTGCAACAGTCTGACATAGAGACTCTGAGGACATAAATTAGTAAAGCTTAATTTTTTTTTTAAGATTAAAGAACAGTAAATTGAAGTTGTAATTTTTTTTTTTTTTTTTTGCCACAGATGGTCTTCTCCAGGGTTTGCATGTTCTTCCACGTGGGGACTAGGCTTCAGCCTAAAAGGCCGCTGTGTGGCGATAAGTGAGTATTCTGAAAATGCTGACATTGAGAAAAAGGATGGGGTGAGGCCAGGAAATGTGAGTGCCTGGCCCAGGGCCTGGTGGCATGAACTGAAGACAGGGAGGAAGAAAGAAAGAGGGGAAGTTGTTTGGAGAAACTCAGAAAGCAAGCTGATTAGATGCAGGCGCAGAAGGTGGGAAGGAATATCTTGAGGCTGATGCCAGGGGCCGGGAGAACTGAGAGAAGCGGACATCTGGATAGGGCTTCGGAGGCCTGAGGCCTTTGGTGCATATTGTCCTGTCTGTTTCTCCTGTCTGTTTCACAGGTTAGGAAGGAAGGTGAAGCTCAGAGGGGGCCGAGTCGGGGTTGCAACCAAGCTTCTGGCTGCCAAGGGCACATCCCTCCTACACCCAGAGAGGAAGGGAGGGGGGAGCCAGGAGGCCAGGGCAGCAAGGTGGTGCCAGGAGGGAGGAGGTAGGCAGAAAGACCTTGCTTCTTTACGGAGCAGGAGAGGGGTGGCAGAGAGCTGGGATCACAGTAAGGCTGGGCACCAGCTGTGGCACCTGCAGGGTACCCCGAGAAGCTGAGCACTGCGTGAACTGAGAGGAGTGGGGCTCATCCGTTAGTCTGGAAACATGCGCTTTTTCTAGAAGGTGATTTCCTCCTGAGAGGACTCTGCCTTCTCACTGGCCTGAAGAGAAACTGTCGGCTGGACAGCCCTTGGTGAGGGCAGACTTCTAGAGAGAAAGAAGTGTCAAAGCCAGCGTTCCTCGTGAGACACCCATTTTTGCCAGCACCCCGCACCCCACCCGCCCGGAACCAGGGCCCTCAGCGCCCTTCCTCAAACCTCACAGAGGCCTCCTATAGGGGGCTGGATCCCAGCTTCTGTAAGACCAAGTGCAACAGCCAATCCAGAAAAATCTGCTTATATCTCTTTGGGGGAAAGAAAGTCGAAGTTGAGATGACCGCATGGAAGGGAGAAACCTTGGCTTGGGGTGAGAACTCAGCACCCACCCACGGCTCTGGGTGAGATTTCGGCAGTGATGGGGGAGGGCGGGTATCACCAGGCGCACCTCTCAAGTGCTCCCAGCACACGTAGGCCTTCCCTTGCTCTAACGCTTAATGGACTGTGCTGTGGCTGCCTGTTTGCTTGTCCATCTCCCCTGCTAGCGCATAAGCTCTGTGAGGACAGGGACCGTGCCTTCTTTGTCATTGCTATGTCTCTGGAGTCAAGCACAGCACACGGAATAGTATAGGCAATCAAAAGGGAATGAGTAATAATAGCAGACACTAAAATAGCTCATACTATGGGCTAGGTCCTATTATAAAGGCTTTACAGGTAATAACTTATTTAATCCTCATAACAGGCCTTGGATATACTTACTAATATTATCCCCATTTTACAGATGAGCAAACTGAGGTACAGAGAGGTTAGGAAACATGCCCAAGGTCACCCAGCTGGTGGACTGAGCTGGGATTATGCATCTGCTTCCAGAGGATAAATTCTGAACTATTCCCCTCTACTGCCTACAAATAAATAAATGAACGAACGAATTCATGGCGAGCCTTAGGAGTTGTCTAGGCCAAGAATCTTAGGGTCCAGAGGTCACAGGGAGATGCCTGCCCAGCAGGAAGCATATCACCCTTCCTGGGAACTCCTCCTCTCCCTTTTTTTAAAACAAGGGATCAGGAGAGTGAGTGAGGAAAAAAAGGCAGGGACACCCAGAAGGAGGTCAGAAGAAGTAATCAGATGCTGGGCAAATGCTCCGTAATGTGTCCAACCAAAGCATCATGTAGAATTGGTAAAGGAAATAGTGAAGAACCTGTACTCCTCCCATGGCCCCTCAGCCGGATCAAGGATAAATCAAGGGTCAGAGAGGAGAGGACTTGTGGATCTGGAAAAAGAGAGCGGCTGATCTGGGGTTCCTGTGGGTGCTTCAAAGAGGCTCTTGGGAAGTGGTCTTGCAGCTTGGACTTTGACCTGAGAAGCCAAAGAAGCTGCTGAGGGGTCAGCTGGACTCAACCTCAACTCCAAGGAGTCTGAACATCACCAAATGCCTGTGAAGCACGTAGGGCAGACATGCATGACTTTCCTGGTCAGGAAACCTGGGCCGTGAGGGCCTGGAACTCAGGTCTTCTGGCCCCGGACCCCAGCCCTGTCCACTCACTGCTGCACCTTGGTTGCTCACAGATGGGGAAGGAAGCAGAGGGTCCCCTGGCTACAGCCTGCCCCCACCCTGCTGATTCTCACTCTTGGCTGCTGGAATTCCCAAGGAGGCCTCAACAAGAGCAAACTGATTGCTGGAGACAGTTTTGGCCCTGACTCCGAGACAGAGCTCGGGGAGGAGATGGTGGAGACATATGTCTGGCCACAGGGCTGTTTACAAGCCACGCTGATCTCAATCTGTGATGACAGATGGCTGCAGCAGGGAGATGTGGAGGGTCCCTTGCCACACACCCTTCTGCCCAGAGAACAGATGCACACACACACACACACACACACTGGACGAGGCTAAGTTTGATGCACAGGGGCACGTGAGCAGGCTGGAGCTGAACCAGATCTGTAAACTTCAGATGGGTAAGCTGGAAAGAAACTTTGACTCCCCGGGAACAGTGGAGAGTGTGGGTGCTGGGGCAGCCAGACTAGCATCTAATTCCTGGCTCCACTCTGACTAGCCGTGTGACCTGGGCACATTTCTTAACCTCCTTTGGTCTTAAATTTTTCACCTGTAGAAGTGGGGACAGAAACTCAGTTCATGGATTGTTGTGAGGATTAACTGGTTGTTTACTGAAACAACCAATGTCAGACTGAAACTAGCACAATGCCTGGCACAGTCCCTGTGGATGTTCCTCAAGCCTCCCTCCCTCCCTCCCTCCCTCCCTTCCTTCCTTCCTTCCCTCCTTCCCTCCCTCCCTCCCTCCCTTCCTTCCTTCTTTCCTTCCTTCCTTCCTTCCCTCCTTCCTTCCCTCCTTCCCTCCCTCCCTCCCTCCCTTCCTTCCCTCCTTCCTTCCTTCCTTCCTTCCTTCCTTCCTCCCTTCCAGCCAGAAACACAGTTTCAAGGAAAGCAAGCTGGCCTGCTGCCCCTCACTGGCTGGAGACACTTGGGCAAGTTACTCTCTGAGCCTTGGTTTTCTTATCAGCAAAATGGGGATGACTTTTCCTTTCTCTGAGGGTTATTGTGAACACTAAACAGGCATGCAAAACCCGGAGCATGATGCTTGTCACATATTGGTAATTATAATAATGTCCATTATTCCAGATTTTCCTCCTTGGTGAAGTCCTAATGGATCCTGCAATGATTGTGGAAATGCCACCCAAAGACAGGCTCTGACTGCTTCCTCGGGAGGCTCCGGAGCCAGAGTGGGTGTCTTGGTCACCATGAACAGTGAAGTGGAGAGGGGTCTGGTCAGAGCCCTGGCTCAGATAGGCGCTGCTCCCGCCACCCTAACCCTATCCCTCCCAGGGCTCTCCAGGCCAGAGATGCCATGTGTCAGTGACACCTCTGCTAGGGTAGGGAGGGTGCTAACTTGAGCTGAGTCACAATTCCCAGGAGGCTTCGAGTCCCTTGGAAGCTCTCAGAACAACCCCGAGCCAAAGAATCACGACTTTTATCTGCCCAACAACTGGAGTTCTGAAAATCTCATTTCTTTAGGGCAGGAGACTGGGTGTCTGACCCAGAGTTACAGAGAACAGGAGCCCCACCCCGGCACAGCTGTTCCCCGAGCCGGGGTCCTCTAGCTCATTGAATGCCTAAGCCAAGAAGCAGAGGAAGGCGATTACAGAGTGATTAGAAGCAGGGCTCTGGGGTCACATAGACCTGGAGTTTCAGGCCCAATTTCCTCATCTGTAAAATGAAGATAGTAACACCCACCTAGAGATGTAATTAGGATGCAACAAAATGAGAACGAACTTAGCGTGGTGCTTGGCGCGTATTACATCCTCTGAGTAAAGGGCTGCTAATGAGTACGTGATGAGAGTGATGCTGCCGTGACTCGCCCTAGGGTTCTCTGCTCCAGCCTCCTCAGACATCACCTTCACCTGCCCGCTCTCCCCGGGGGCTGGCATCACAGACCTACACCTGGAACACTCCTTGTGGGCAAGAGCCATGGCAAAACCCAGCCAAACCAAGGCTTTCCTTCTATTGCGAGTTTCAAATAAATTTTCAGATGTATTTATAAACCTACATTCCCTCAAAAATCAATTTCCTTCCCCCACTCCTTCCACACACCTGTTCTTGGTAGATATACTCCTTGTGACGGGGAGTTCAGTACTTCTGGAAACATCCCATTATATTGCTGGGCAGCTGCAGTTTTTGATAAGTTGTCCCTACTGCTCAGTTTCCAGTTGAGTTCTGCCTACTAGAAACATCCACACATCGGCTTTTGCCCACTCCCTGAAACCACACGGAACAAGCCTGCCCACTTCCCCCCCAACCCCCGGATGTTTCTTTCAACACATCTCTGTTAATTCAGGCCTGCACTGCAGGTTGCTGCCCTGCCTGTCTGTTCGATCCAATCTTCTGGCAGGATGTTGTCCTTCATGTATACGTGGAATACAGTCCTGGGATGCACCCTCTTGACTGTAAAATCCTGGTCTAGCATCCTGATTTGTATTGTCTTCAGGTTGCCCCAACGCCCCCCTCCCCAGAATGATTAGGGAGATCCTGGTCCCCTAAAAATCAGACACACTGTGATTTGAATCCTAGCTCCCCTGTCCTAGCTGTGTGACCTTGGACGAGTTCCTCAGCCCTCTCTGAGCTACATTTTTCTCCTCCGTCAAATAGGGATAAAGATCCTTAGCTTGCCGCTGATTGTGACAATGAAATGAGATCATGTAGGTGCAAAGCACAGCATAGTGTAAAACTTCAGTACCTGGCAGCTATTATTGTCTTTAAGAGGGAAAGACGCAGAATTCCTTGAAGGGGACGAGCAAGAGAATCAGCTCTCCCTGGAGACACAGGGAGGGGCCTGGACTCTGCGGTGAGCTCATCCTACGCCAGGCAGACGGAGAGATGGTCTCGTGGCAAAGAGCCGGGGCCCACCGCTGCGGGCCCCGCGCCGTGTGCCAGCCCAGCCTGCCCCAGCAAAGGGGCCTTGGGGTTGACACAGCCAGTGCCAAGCCAGATGGGGCAGCGGCCAACTTTCCAGTCAACCCAGATGTCTGTCTTTCTCGGATAAAAACTCAAAAATGTGGCCTCAGTCAAAGTGGCTTTTGAGAGCTGTGTGCTCTCCAGACCCTGCAGAAGCTCTGAGCTGCGACTTTTGATAACTCCCCAGGGGTCAGGAGGATGTGGCTCAGGCCAGGTCCTGGCAGGTCAGCTGCATCTGTCACTCAGAGTGAAGGGAGAAAGGTGGGGGGACCAGAGGCTGGCCTAGATTGACTCTCTGAGCCGTTTCCCTGAGAAAGAAGGCACTGAGGAATTTTTCTGGAAGAAAAGGGGTTTGTCTGTGCCATGTAACTGAGACTTCAAGGCAGTCCTTTCCCATGTCAGAAATAACAGCACTCTGCAGGGACCTTCTTCGACAGTCCTGTACAGCCTCAGAAGCCAAAGGTGATTTAGCGGAAGCCATGAAGTCACGTGGTTCCCCCCGCTGCTGGCTTCATCACTGCCCTCACCCCCTGATTCTACTAGACCACCTTGTTGGGGATGACAAAGCCCTTCCCTGAGGGGCACAGCCTAATTTTATCAGAAGAGAAATAGGGGTTCAGAGGGGCAGAGCCACCAGGGCTGAGAATGTTCCAGAACTCAGGAGTATGCTTGTCTTGCCAACCATTCCCAAACCTACCCCAGCAGCTCGCCTTTTTTTCCAGAGTCTTGCACAGTAGCTTGCCTGTCTTGCCTACTTAAAGAAACATTCCCCACCCCGGCCCCAGGCCTGGGCCTGGAGCTAGGTGTCTGGCACCCTGTCAACACAAACAAGGTTCCCCAGCATCTTGCCCCATCTCTCTACAATGCCCAGCTGCACTTTAATGCATTTTAAATGTTTACATTGCCCTTTGCAATATCTTGCTCAGTGTGGGGAATGCCTAACATTCCAGGGTCTGCACCCTGGTGCCCAGCTTGCTGAGGTGCGCTGAACACAGTGGGGGGTGGTGCTAGGAGGGGACAGGGAGGGGGTGGGTGCTCAGCCTTGGGTGTGCTATGCTCCAGGAAATGTTCTCACTCTCTCGATCTCACCTGCCTGTGCAATTTCCTTGGGTTGTTAAGCTCTTTCCCATCTCTTTGGCCCCCTCTAATAATTCTATTTTTTTAAAATAAATTATTTATTTATTTATTTTTTGGCTGCATTGGGTCTTTGTAGCCGCGTGGGCTTTCTTCAGTTGTAGTGAGCAGGGCCTTCTCATTGCAGTGGCTTCCGTTGTTGTGGAGCACGGGCTCTAGGCGCACAGGCTCAGTAGCTGTGCCTCATGGGCTCTAGAGTGCAGCCTCAGTAGTTGTGGCGCATGGGCTTAGTTGCTCTGCGGCATGTGGGATCTTCCTGGACCAGGGCTTGAACCCATGTCCCCTGCATTGGCAGGTGGATTCTTAACCACTGTGCCACCAGGGAAGCCCTACTCTAATACTTCTTCAGACCTCATCCTGGATGTCACCTCTACAAGAAGCTTTCCCTGATCCACCAGTTTGGGGGAGGATCTCCTACCCCACAGTGTACAGATGTGCAGGTTGTGCACTGCACAAAAGCTCCACATCTAACAGAATCATTGGCATCCTGGCTTTGTCCAATTATAAAGACTATTTTGAACACGTGGAAGGGGCACCTTTCTCTAATTTGCACAAAGGTGGTCCTGGTTCTGCTGTCTGCGCCCCCCTCCCCACCAGCCTGTAAGCTTGGAGAGGGGAGGCACTGTTTCTACCTCGTTCTCCACTGTTAAGGCCTACACACTACGGGTACTTCAAATGGGTACTTCATCAATGAAAATATTTGTTGGCTGTGTGGAGTGTGGGATATGGAAGTCTCAAGGGTGGGTCTGACCAGGAGGAAGAAAAGTGGTGAAAACATCTTTGGCCTGCAGGGGGAGATGCTGAGCAGCTCCACACGCTCCTCCCCATGGGGCAGTGGGTCCAGTCCCCCTTCCCTTCTTGGAGGGATACTTCTAACAGTAATTATAACAGCTACCACTTACTGACCTAATGCTAAGTACAGGTGCCATCTCATTTACTCTCCACAGCTGCCCTACGAGGCTGGCACTATAACTGTCTCCATTTCACAGATGGGAGGTGGGGCAGAGAGAGGTCAGCAGGCAGAGCTGGGACTGGTACCTGCCATGTATTGGATGCTCAAGCCTGAAAGCTTAATATACTACCCTTTGGTGCTTCACCAAAAATTCTATCACACTGTGAAACTGTCCACATTTATTTTTAGTTTGGAGAATATGGTCACTGCTCCACAGCCGAGTCTGAAGTTAGGAACAGCCCTGCCATTCCCCCTTCGGGCTCTGGGCCAGGCCCCCCACAAAGCTGACTCACCGAGTTGACTTTGACAGGCAAAAGAAATACATGCCAGGCCTGGACCCAAGCCCAGGAGTGAGGCCTGCAAGAGGAAGACAGGCTGAGTGGGCAGGAGCCACACTCAGGCATAGGTACCTTGTCACCTGTCTCCCAACTTTAAGATCAATGCCTATGAGGGTGGCATTTTGCTCACTCCTGAATTCTCACTGCTCAGTATAGGCGAGGCACCTGGTGAGTATTTGCTGAATGAATGAATATGTTAGGTTTTCCCACCACAAAAAAGAGGACTGGGAGCTGAGTTTCCCATACCCCAAGGCCGAGGACATTCGGGGACAGTTGCCCAACACTGATTCAAAGGCTGAGAGGCAGGAAACAGGAGGTGAGGAGGAGGCCTAGGGGTCTCTCCAGGGAGAGAGTGAGAGAAACACTGAGTCATTAAATCAAGACCTCTGGGCCCCTGGTACCTGGGCAGGGGTTATGTGGAAGGGGGTTGAGGGGTAGAAGAGGGCCCAGCATGGAATGTAATTCCTAAAATCTGAGCAAGAACAACTGGCAAAAGAGAGTAACCCATTCCAGGCCATCAGACCGAGCAGGCAGGCCACGCTGCACCTGGCAATGGGTCTGAGCCGTCAGGAGCCTCCGCCACCAGCCAAAAGCACACTCAAGGCAGATTTGGAAAGCTTTCCTAGTTTACCAGCCTGTTCTACCTGCCTGGCCTCTGAGGCCCTGGTGGGAAATGCAGGGGGTGGTGCCTGCAGCAGAGGCCAGGCCCTGGGAGAGCTTTGCTGACAACCCTGGACCCTGGCACCCAGCACTCACCTGGTCTGGGTGGACACGGGGCACAGGAGGTCACTCCCCAGAAGGCTCCCACACTGCCACAGCAGTCCTCTTGGGCAGTCAGCTCCAGCAGGGGGTTGGCACACTGGAAAAGAGGCCATGGACACTCATCACCTGCTTCCCTCCCCTGCTGTGCACAGAGATGTCACAGGAAAGCCTGAGACATGAGCTCACCACTCACATCCTGCAGAGAATGCCCCCACCCAAGGGAGGGGAGGAGAGGGGAGGAGCTGTCCCGGAAGGAAGCAGTGAAATCCAACGTCCACTCTGCCAGACCCTAAACTTGGGAGGGGAGTGGCAGGGACACATCCAGATAAGATCTTCTCTGCGAAGTCTGCAAACTGCCCCCATCCATGTTCCCAGCCCACAGAGGTTGGGCTTTCCTCCATCAAACTCCAGGGAATGCCAGGGCCACCTCCGTGACCAGGGTCCATGCTCAGCGACACGACAGCTGAGAGGTGGGGAGGAGCTGGGGACTCAGAGCCCCTATCCCTTCGCTACTCCCTACCTCCCCCAGTTCCCAGGAGGGGCTTCCGGGAACGCCAAACTGCAATCCTAGGGAAAACCATCCTGGGTTTGGCTTAGCCCCTATCCTTAGGTGCCTGGTCTCAGAAAAGCTCACATGATTTCCCATCACTGACTGAGGATGCCACCGGGGGTAGGGGGATGGAGTGTCTTATCTTTGCACCGCCAAGGCTTTGGGGTTTAACCTGCATTTGCTAATTTCACATCTCTGTGACTCCACCCTTAACTGAAGACCAAACTCCTTCTCACCAGATCTAATAGCCCCACTACCCACGCACCAGGAGTCCTACACTCGGCTCCAGGAGAGCCCAGGATTTGCTGGGACACAAGGACGCTTGTTCCCCTCCAGAGGGGGCCTCTCTTGGGTCCTCTTCTGTGTGCCCGGCACTGACAGGTACCCGGTGGCGACCAAGTAAGAGGCTCAACCTCTCTACGCTCAGGCAATTTTATGCCCTGATTTTTCCCATGTGGGGAATGGGAGACCCTGTAGATTCACATTCCTTAAGAACACGGAAGAGAGAGAGAAGGAGGAGGGGCACTGCAGGAAGCAGTCGTGGTCCCAGAAGACCCCGGGGCTGGGCAGGAGCTGCCTTCTCACCTGTCCATTCACAGCACTCAGGTAGCACCGGCCCAGCAGTGCCGGAGGCCTGGGCACCACCGGGGGTGGCGGCCGAGGAACCACTCCAGACCGAGCCGGGATGCTGTTGCTGTCCCAGTGACCATGGCCGGGGCTGGCGGGGAGCCAGGGCGAGGGTCTGGTCTCCACGCTGTTCTCCTGTGGGGCCTCGACCTCGCCCCGTACCCGAGCCACCTGGTGGACCTGCACGGAGGCCTCAGGCGGGTGGTGGATGTGCACCTTCACCAAGGAGGGGTTCACAGAGGCTGGGCACAGGGGCTGGGGTCAGAGGTGGGGAAACAGGGCCCCACCCTCTGGGGAGTGCAGCAGCCCTGGGCCAGGAGAGCCACAGGCTGTGTCTCCCCAAAACTCGCCTCCATTTCTTCACTCTCTACTCAAAACCCAGAGCAATACCGCAGGGAGGACAGGACCAAGCACAGACTCCTTCCCTCCCCACCTTTTCTTGAAAAACCTTCATTACCAACTTCCAAACTACCTTCCTGATTCCACCTCCCCCCGTGATCCTGCACAACCTTCGAGCTCCAGCCCAACAGACCCTGCATGGTCCCCACTACATGCCTGTGTTCACACCAGTCCCTCTGCCCAGGAAGCCCTCCACTCCCCTCTGCTTAACCAAAGCCTACCCATTGTTTAAGGCCTAACTGAAGTCCACCTCCCCCATGCAGCCTTCCCTGAACTCCCCAGGCTTGGGGCTCTCCATCCCCTGATCTCCTACAAAATTCTGTATTTTTTGTACCCTTTATTTGGCACCTAATAATGGAAGGCAGAGGAAAGGAACTGTTTTATGATGCTATTCTTTCTCATCTATCCTCCCTCTATTGTTCAGAACCATGGGTTCCTTGAAATCAGGACCCTTCCCTTATACTGTTTTGTCTCCCCCATCGCACCCCATAGGGGATAAGAGCAAAAAAAAAAAAATTTTGATGAACTCAGGTGGAAGGGCAGAGAAAAACTTAGGGAATGAAACTGAGCGCTAAGGGTAGAGGAGAAGGAAGGGCTGGAGACAGCTTCCCGTCCCCTCCATGAAGATGCCAGCACCCACCCTATGCGGTTACCCAGGTCGCCTCCCAGCCCCACACTCACCCAGCTGGTCGGAGAGAGGCAGCGTGAAGGTGGACTGCTTCAAGGGGCCCTGTGGCGAGGCCCTGTGGCGGCCCCCCCTCTCTGGAGGCTCCCTGTCCAGATTGGGAGCGGGCAGGTGGCAGAACTTCCCAGTGGAGTTGGTGGGGCACCAGCATTCGTCCCTACCAATGCAGCGGCCTCCATTCAGGCAGGGGATCTGGCAGAAATCTACAACATCGACCTCAAGGTGACGTGGTGGAAGAACACAGCAGCACCTACTATGTGGCCGCTGGGTGACAACAGGGAAGCAGGGGGAACAAGACCCCCAAATCTGGATGGCTTTGGGAACCGGGCACCCCCTGAAACGCAGAGACTTTCCAGGAGGCCTGGGAGGATGGATAATAACAGGCCTTGCCTTTCCTCCACCCTGCAGTAACCTGGGGGATGGGACGGGAGTGGGGGGCTTGGCGGGGGTGGCACTGTTAACACCTTCACTTTTCTGTGGAGGAAACTTGGATTCAGCGAGGTTGTGTGACTTGCTCAGAGTCACATGTGACAGAGCTGGGTGAGGACTCAGCATTGTGTGATTGGAGACCATTCACAGGAGCCACGCTATGAGAGCACCCGGCCTCCTTCCTGCAGAAGAGCTGGGCTCCAGCCTAAGGCAGGCCTGTCCTTCTGGCCACCCCTACACCCAGCCCCAGGGCCAGCCAGGAACCATGTGAGCGGGGAATGAACTCACAGATTCGGAAACCAGACTTGGGGTCATGCCCGTGGCCGCTCTGGCTGTACAGGGTGGTGGTGTCGCCACGCTCGCAGCTGCTGGCACAGCGCCCATGGGCACAGGTCTGCTTGCAGATGGTGGGAGTGAAGACGATCTTGATCTTCTTGATTTTCTCCGTGAGATTCAGCCCTGCAGAGAGAGGGCTTGGGTCCAGGGGGCAAGGCTGAGAGGCACAGCTGTGACTTCCAGAGGCTGGTTAGAAAGGCCCACGGGACTGGGTTGAATCCATCCCAAGGGCATTTGCTAAGTACCTCCTGGATGCAAGGTTCCATAGCAGGGGCCGAGTAATAGCTCACAGTCCAACATCTACTGAGAGATGCCAACAGGCCAGCAACTGAGTTCATGCTTTATGCACAATAACTGTCAACACTCTTGAGTATTATTTTAGGTTGAACCACTAGAAATTGCCATTTTTGTAGGTTAAAATGGTTGAATATTGCCAATGTTCTTATATCTAATCTAATATTTCCATTTGACAGTTAAGGAAACTGAGGCTCAGAGAAGCATGGGTTGCATCCCAAGTCACACAGCTAACAAGGGCTGCAGCTGGGCTTTGCACCAAAGGGCAGAGAACAGAATGTAGCTCAGACTTGCCAGAGAAGAGAGTTTTCCAAAAGAACACATGAAAGAATGATTAGAGTTGGGGGTTGGAGGCCCTAATAGCCAGAACAAGGATAGGGCACTTTATTCAGTTGGTGGTGGGAAATCATTGAAAATTTTCAGTGAGAGATCAAAGAGGAAGTGGGGGGAGGGTAATGCCACCTGAGCTGGGGTGTGCAGGTGGATGGAGAGACAGGGTGACTTGTTGGGAGGCCATTGCAGCAGTGTGAGCTGAGGTCTCTTCATTTAACACAAGTGGTGGCAGAGGAAATACAAAGGAGGGGTATTCATTCTGTATAGGGGGCCCAGCGGGGAAGCCAGGAGGCGGAGGGGTTGAGAAGGGAAGTATAAAAGGTCTATGGAGACTTGACTGTGAAGGGAGGAGAGATAGAAAGGAAGGCAGAGGGAAGTGGAGAAACAGCCATGCATGTGTGTGTGTGTGTGTGTGTGTGTGTGTATGAATGGGAGAGCTGTAAGTAACTATATATGCTCTAGGGAAAGGGCTGAGTGGGGGACAGGTTGAAGGGGGAGGAGAACCGGGGTGGGGGGAGGGCAAGTGACAGCCTAGGGTTCCAGAAGAGTCAAGAAACAGTGGGATGTGCCTTAGACAAGAAGAGGGGCACTTCCTTTTCAAGATGGCAAGAAAGGTCATCAGCTATAAGAAGGACACTGATGCATGCTGTCCACAACATGGATAAACCTCAAAAACATTACACTAAGTGAAAGAGCCAGACACAAAAGGCCACGTATTGCATGATTCCGTTTATATGAAATGTCCAGGATACGCAAATCTATAAGGACAGGGAGTAGATTAGTGGGACCAGGGGCCGAGGCGAGGGTGGGAGTGGGGAAGGGAGTGACTGCTTAATGGCCATGGGGCTTCTTCTTGCAGTGAGGGCAATGTTCTGTAATTAGATAGTGGTTGCACAAAATTGTGGACATGCTAAACATCACTGATGTGTACACTTTAAAATGGACAGGAAGGTGAGGACTCTGGGGAGTGGAAAGCATGGCCATGGGATGGGGCTGGGGAAGGTGGGGCCAGCTTGGAGTAGCTGCTCTGAGGAATGAGAGAAAGTGTCCAGGCACACCGGGAAGGATTGCTGGGCAACGAGCAAGAATGTGTGGAGGCTTGAATCCTCAGGGATGCTCAGCTCTCTCCTCTGGGAAGCAGAGGCCCTGCTGTAGGTAACAAGGGGTTTACAGGAAGGAGGAGGTGGAAGAACCAGTGCCAGGGAGGTGAGGTTCACAACTGGATATGAGGGAAGCAAAGGCAGGACAGGTGACAGGTGACAGATGGGGCAGAAATGGAGCAATCAAGGTCTAGGTGTCTCAAAGGGGCAAAGTCTCCAACAGCTGGTTTAGGACCCCTGGAGCCGGACACAAAGCAGATGCTTGACAACTGTTTTGTTCATTGGCTGAAAAGATAAGAGACAGGGTGACAACTCAGCCCTTCTGAGAGGGTGAAGGGGGAAGCAAAGGTGGGGAGAAGGAAGTCCAAGATTTAGATGCCCTGCTCTTTGAGGGTCTGGAGCCAGGGTGTCCTTACCCCAGGAGGATGACGGGTGGTCCAGATATGCGGCCTGCTGGGCACCATCCTTCCGTTCAGGGCCTGGCCCCATGGGCAGGGCATTGGAGGTCAGCTGGCCATTGGCCGCAGTGGCTAGATAAAGTCGGACAGCCTGGGACAGCCCCACGTGCTGCTGGGTGGCGTGTGTCTGGCTGAGCCCACTCAGGGTCCTGTGGAGACAACCGGGGCATGGGGTTTGCATCCCAGGAACAGTGTCTCTGCGCCCTTCCTGTTCAGGACGCCCACCCCCGCCTCTGCACTAGAAGAGTGTTCTCTGTTTGGCTGCCTCCTTGCCAACTGCAGGAAAACGGAGGTGCCCTGAGACAGGGGAACAGGGCTAAGGCCAGCTGGCTAGCTCGGTGGGAGTGCCTACCCCTATGTAGAATTGCCAGGCTTTGGCTGGGTATTCTGGGCAAGTCACTGAGCCTCCCTGGGCGTCAGGGCCCTCGACTGCAAAATAAAGGAGTTAGATTGGTCCCATGTAGCTCTGACATTTGAAGAGTTTGAGACTCTTATGGACCAGCCCTTGCCCTAAAACTGAGTCCTGTGCCTGCTTCTTGCCACTTCTTAAAACAACCTTTCATACAAATTGCTTGTGGAACAGGTGCCCAGCAAATACACGTGAACAGATTGATTCAGGGGCGGAGCCCTGAATATCCTTCTGATTAATGTTATTGTAAAAATAATAGAACAACAATGTTCAAGGAGAAAAAAATGAATTCATCATCCTCCTACCCCAACACGGCAAATACTTTGGCATATTTCCTTTCAACCTTTGCTCAAGTATATGTTCTTACACTATTGTCATCACTTGCAGATACCATTTAAATTCTGATTTTTCGCTTAACATTAGATCGTACTTTATACAATTCCACAATTTTCATATTGATCATCTTAATTGCTACAAGGTAGTCTATCTGAAGATGAATCACAATTTATTCAGACATTCTCCTGTTATATACTTAGATTGGTTTTTTAATTTTTAACTGTGGACATTCTGACTCATATGGCTTTTTTCTTCAGTTAAAATATTCCTTTTGTATAGGGGGATTCATTAAACTGTTTTTATTCTGTATATTTGAAAAATATTTATAAGAAACATTTCGAAAAGGCTTATTAGTTTAAGATTAATTCTGTGGACTAGAATGACCATATCAGAGGTTACATTTATGGCTCTAGGTATACGCTGGAGGACTGCGCTCCGAAAGGTTGTATAAATGTACCACTCAGAGTGCAGCCTCGCCAGCATTATTATATTATACACAGCCCCGCCAGTGTATTATTAATTTTTCATAATAATCATCATCATCATAAATGATACTTCAATGTTGCTTTAGCTACCTTTTTTATCATTTCTGAGGTTGAATTTTTTTCATACATCTATTTACCACTTGTGAACATGTTCTGCTCATGTCCTTTGATATCTTAACTATTTGAGTTGTTTGCTCATAAACTTGAACGGTTCTTTATGTGTTTATTATAAGGCAGGTCATTCTACAAGGCAGCCTTGTTGTAAATACTCTGTCACTGTCAAAATGTATATGAACCACTGTATACATGACAGTGTCTGGACTGTGGTGGGTGGGAGCACATTGTAGACATTGAAGCTGAGAGAGTAATTACTTGCCCAAGGTTATACAACAGGTAAATCAGGCCCCAGGACTCCAGCCCAGCAGAGCTGGACTCCAGCCCAGCAGAGCTTTACTCCTGTGCCACCCAACAGAGCAGCCCAGACCATGACAGAAACTCAGCCTAGAAGCCTCTGCTCAGGCCTGGGGTGGTGCTCTTTCCTCCAGGAGTTCCCACCCCTAGCCTCTCCATTGGATTCTTTGCCCAAGTGGGTCCTGGGACCCTCTCCCTCTATTGTCCCTACTCCTGTTCTGTTGGCCCCGGGTGTCCAGGCCATGAGCAATCTCCCTCTCATCCTTTCCTGGCAGAAGCCAGAACAGCACAGGTGTCAGAGTTGGGCACCTTCCAGCCCTTCCCCAGCCCTGTTGGCCTGGGACTTGGCTCCCGTGGGCTTCACCGCTGCTCTTCTTCCAGTGCGACCAGCAGCAAATACTCACCCTGACAGCCCCAAACATGCCCCAGCCTGCTCCCCGAGTTTGAGGGCTGGAGTGAGAGAGAGGGCCCGTTAGCCATCCCAGAAGCTCTGGGAGCTGTAATGGACCAGATTTGGGGGCCCCACCCTCAGGCACCTGCTCCTAACTCCGAGGAGAAGGTCAGCACAGCCAGCTGCAGCAGAAAACACAATCCTTCCAATGGCTTCCAAGAGTTCACCAAAGAGTGAGAGGTAAGTGAGTTGGTGGGTCGGTGGAAGTCTCCTCCTGGTGGCACCAAGCTGGTGCCATGGCTCAGCTTAGTGTCAGCATCACAGAGCACCCAGAGAGCTAAAGGGAGTAGTTCAGGTTCTGCCCGGACCACCTGGGACATTTCTGAACTTGATGCTGGCAGAGAGCTCTCCAGTCTGGTCAAGGTGGAAACTCAAAGGGTTCTTTCTTGGTGGTTTGCTGTCACTGTTGTTACTGTTGCCATCACTTGTTTCTCTAGTTGGAACTCAATGCTAATGGCCCCAAGATTCCTGAGTTCAAATCCCTTAAGGGCCAAAGGTTTAACTTTGCAGAGAAGAAAAAAAATGTCTTCCCTAGTTGTAGAAAGGACCTGTCTGTACAGAGAAGAGAGGACAGGAATTGGGCCAGGCAGATGTCAGTTCTGCCTCCTACTTGAGCAGTCACTGAGATCCCCTGAAACTCAGATTCCTAATCAGTAAAACAGGAATTGTGACACCCACCTCACCGGGCTATGGTGAGGACCAAGGGGACCAGTGACACCATGTGATTATTTTGAAAATATAAATAAGTGGTCACAAGTTGAACACCATGCCAGAACTTTAAAATCACACGAACAAAGAGAAGAAAGTGCTAGCTATAGTTCAGACAAAATACCTCTCCCCAAGCCACTAAAAATTCTTCTTCATCTAAGAGGAATAAAAGACACCACAAATATCTTATTATACTGCCCAAGCATCCTTACATATAAAAGGCCAAGTGACTAATCTGGTGTCAATACATTTTTAACAACCACAGCCTTCTGAGCTCAATCCATTGTCATCTACTGCTGTGATGGGGATTTCGGATTAAACGATAGAAATCAAAAAGTCCTACCTTCTGAGAGGCTCACAGCCAAGTAAAGAAGGAAGCCTTGGTTCTTTGATAGGTCCTATGTCTTACACTGAAAACACCCCTCTAAAGAGTCAGCTATCTCCCTTCATAAACCCCAGGCCAGTCCTTGGAGGTGGACAGGGAGGGAGGGCCCCCCACCCCATGTGTGAAGGGCTTCAGGCCCTCAGCTCAGCTCTGGCTCCTAGAGAGTGGTAGCAACAGAGGCAAGCGAGAGCTTCACTGGGCAGGTGAGTTTCTTTGACTAAAGTCCCCGGAGCAAGGCTCTGTCCACTCTCAGCCTTGGAAGAACTGCTTCGATTTCGTTAAAGGATAGCATAAATGTTCTCAGACTCGCCTGGCCCAAGATTATCTCTCTGGGATTGTTCCAAGGAGGTCCTGGCAGAGCTGCCACAATGGACTGGAACATCCATCTCTCTAGACTTCAGGATTTCATGGATCAGTAAAATTTTGAAACAAATGTAGGGGACCAACATAAAGTTGCCAAGTTTTTATTTAGGTAAGACATTAAAACACACACACACACACACGCACAACTGCCAATTATTACCACCATAATTTTATGAAAGAAAAGACATTTCAATGCCAATAAGAAATATTTGAATAAGCTTAACTTCGTGGAAATCTCACCTCATTGACTTTATTTTTTTCATTTCTTCGTGGACCAATGAAAACTCTCATCACAGACCAGCATGGAGCCAAGGAGGAGCCACTGGGTATGATCCACCAAGATGTGCTCTGGCCTGAGGACTCTCTGGCTCTTTCAACCAATTTGGGAAGAAAACCTTCCATCCCAGCTGGCTGGGATCTTCAGACCTGAGTGGAAACTCCCTGGACAGAGCATACCCATGATAATGCCACTCAGCTGAACATGGTGCCCCCATATTCTGCCCAATTCACTAAGGTTCTCGAACAGTGATGGGGAGATGAGTGGGTGAGGCGCTCCGTGCCCTCCATCCCACCCACCTTCACCTTAGCCTGGTGGCTCCACTCTATCTAATTGATAACTGGGTTTCCACATACTATTTTGTTTGTTAAGTGTTCTGCTGCCAAAAGAAAGTTTAAAAACATCACTGCAGGGGCTTCCCTGGTGGCGCAGTCGTTGAGAGTCCACCTGCCGATGCAGGGTACACGGGTTCGTGCCCTGGTTCGGGAAGATCCCACATGCCGCGGAGCGGCTGGGCCCATGAGCCATGGCCGCTGGGCCTGTGCATCCGGAGCCTGTGCTCCGCAACAGGAGAGGCCACAACAGTGAGAGGCCAGCATGACGCCAAAAAAAAAAAAAAAAAAAAAAAAAATCACTACAAGGTGCATAGAATAGTTATAGCTCCCATGGACAGAGCACTGAAGGATGTACTTTAAATGCATCATCTTATTCATGTTATTTTATTGAATGAAAAAAGTAAGTTGCAGAATAATATGGACAGTAATACTTCCAGGTTTTTGTTTGAAGAAAAACCTCTCTCTCTTCCCTACAGATATTTATATAGGCATAGGAAAGGTCTGGAAGGATCTGTAAACAGTGGCTGTCCCTTGGGGATGAGAATGCCTATGTATGTGTAACTACTGTTTTAAACTTTATGTTTCCATAGTTTTAGATTTTTTTCAGTAAAAAAATTTTTTTTTACAGTTTTACAGTAAACATGCATTATGTTGTAATAAAAATAAATCTCTATTTTCCCCAGCAACTCCAATTTATAGGTAAGGAAACTGAGGCTCAGGAAAAGCATGATAAATGTGTGTATATTACTAGGATCCAAGGTGGACTCTGATGGCTAACAGAGGTACAGGAGTTCAGATGTAAGCAGGACCGTGACATTTGAGCTGGGGCTTAAGAGAAGGGTAGGAATTTCACAGTCCAAAATGAGGAGGAAGACACTCCAGATAAGAAAAGTAACATAAGAAAATGTGTGAAGGTGGGAAGCATGGGCCATATTTAAGGAAGGATAATGAGCACAGCTGGATAAAGCATAGAATGGAAGGGAAGGGAGGCAAGGAAAATAACATCCATTCAGTGCCTACCAAGTAGTGGACATCATTCTAGGTGTTTTACATAACATATCATTTACTTGTCCAAACAACCAACCCTATGATCAAAAACCTCTGCTTGGCCAAAACGACTTTAAACAAAGTAAAAAGACAAAAGACAAAATGGGAAAAATATGTGCAATTCATATCATGATAAAGAACCAATCTCCATAATATTTAAAGAGCTCCTAGAAACAGAAAAGACAGACCAACAGCCCTAGAAGAAAAGTCAGCAAAGGAATACGAACAGTTCACAGAAAAAAAACCCCAAATGTTTCTTTTTTTTTCAAGATCAAGATTTTTAAAAATTGTTTCATTGCTTCATCAAGTACATTCTCAAGTATAATTTTTTTATTTACTATAAATATATGGTGACAAAGAAAATAGTTTGAAGGAACTGCACTGACTTTTCCTAAGGCATCAGCAGTTTTCCCCACCATCACTTATGAACCATAGTCAACACAATGAAAAAGGAACTTAGTATCATTATTAAAATAGTTTTAACCCTTAAAGGGTCTTGGGCTCAACAGATAGCACTTTGAGAACTACTGTTTTACTAGAACAAAAATATATTTCTCATTTTTGTTATGTTGACTTTGGGTTGGTTAGAGGTATCTTCATACTGGAATCCTGGCAAAAGAAAAAGCCTTTATCTGGCACCTGTTTTTCTTGTGGCAGAGGAAAATGAGCAAAAGTAAATTCATGCATTGGCTTCCAAAGCTTCTTCTTAGACATGACCTATATCACTTCTCATCTTCCATTGACTTTGGTCAAGTCCCACGGCCAAGCTTGATGTCAACGGAAAGAAGGAAGTACTCCTTCCATAGGTAGGGACCCTGGAAACCGTGGCCTCCGACGCCGCTCCCCCCTCCCGGGAAAGGAGACACAATTCCCCTCCTCGCCTCCACCGCCACCTCCAATCACCCCCAAAATAACCCCTACGGGGCGTGAGAGGCAATTATAACCCCGGCGAGCGGAGGGCGCGGGGGATGGGCGCCGGGCGGGCGGGGTCGGGGAGCGCGGCGCGGGTCCCCAGGTGGCGAGCGGAGATGCTCCCACCGCCCCAAATATTTCTTAAACACATGAAAGTAGGCTCAACTTTTCTCATTCTAAGGGATGTGCAAATGAAAACTACTTTGAGATAGCATTTTTCAGTCCACCAGATTAGCAAAAAATCCAGAAGTTTAATAATAGACTAATTTGGTGAGATTGTGCAGAAACAGACACTCAGATGTTGCTGGTAGGAATGTAAGTCGACACGGCCCATATGGAGAGCAATTTGGCAATGTCTGTCCACACCGCAATGCATCAATGCTTTGCCCCTGCAGGTCCACCTCCGAGGCTGTGCTGCAGATACACCTGCTGTGGTAGGCGCTGCTGCCGCCCTGCCCAGTCCCCTTTGCTGCCGGTGCACCCCACACTGGCTTCCCCTGAGCTGTGCTCCGGACGGAAGACAACCACCTGACAAGCTCCTCCCACCATCATGACCACGAAGCCAATGACTGCCTGAACCGGAAGTTTAAAAGCCCCGCCTCCTTGCTTCAAGGTGGGACAACTGTCCAAGCTCCGCCCTTTGTTAGGTTTTGGCTTGATTTTCCCGGGACTAATCCTTGCTTGGCTCTTTCCTCCTTTCCATTCTGCTTCCCTCCCGCCCTTAGCCCTCCCCGAGTAAATCACACACACACCTGAATTCACGTCCCAGCTCCACCTCTAGGGGAATCTGACCTAAGACACTTGTAAACGTCCACAATGATGGATGAACAAGATTATTCATAGTAGCACTGTTTTGTAATAGCAAAATATTTTGTAAAGAATCGAAACAATTTAAGTGTCCCTTAGTAGGGGATTGGTTAAACAAACTAAGAGACATCCACGGGATGGAGTCCTATGCCCTCAAAACAGAAAGATGCAGCTCTTTTACATCCACAGGAAAAGCTCTCCAAGATATATAGAAGAGTGAAAAAACAGCCCAAATCTGGCCCACCGACTGTTTTTGTACAGACTGTGGCCTAACAATGGTTTTTTATATTTTTTAATGGTTGGAAAAAATCAAACGAAGAATAATATTTCATGACATGAGAAAGCAATATGAAATTCAAATTTGTTTCCATAAATACAGTTTAAGTGGAACACAGTCACACTCATTGTCTAAAACTGCTTTTGCTCTACAGTGGCAGAGCTGAGTAGTTGCAGACACCATATGTTGTACAAAGCCTAAAATATTTACTATCTGGCTTTTTTTTTTTTTTTTTTTTTTTTTTTTTTTTTTTTAGTTTTGAATTTTATTTATTTATTTATTTCAGTACTTTATTTTATTTATATATATATATATTTTTTTTTTTTTTATTTTTTATTTTTTTTTTTTTATTTTTTGCTTTATCACAAATTTAATCAGTTATATGTATACATATGTTCCCATATCCCCTCCCTTTTGCGTCTCCCTCCCACCCTCCCTATCCCACCCCTCCAGGCGGTCACAAAGCACCGAGCTGATCTCCCTGTGCTATGCGGCTGCTTCCCACTAGCTATCTACCTTACGTTTGGTAGTGTTATCTGGCTTTTTATGGAAGAAGTTTGCTGACTCCTGGTGTGGGGCATGTAAACTTTTGTGTAAAAATAGAGAAAATAAGCATGAATTTATTTGCATATTCATAAAGCAATCTTGGAAGGATACCCTAAGAATTAATAAGTGGTTTCCTCTGTGTGTGTGTGTGTGTGTGTGTGTGTGTGTGTGTGTGTGTGTGTGTGTGTTGGGGGGGGAGTGGGAAGTGGATGGATGGGGAAGAAACTGGTGCTACAATTTAATGAATGCTTGTACTGTGCCAGGCTGCATGCCAACAATGCGTGTCACATGTATTATCTCATGAAAGCCTCTCCATAACCCTAAGAGTTAGATACTCATTATTCCCCATTTTACAGTCAAGAAAACAGAGGGTAGGGAGGTTCTATACCTTGCTGAAGTTCGCAGAACTCCTAAGTGCAGAAGCCAGGTTACCAAACCAGGTAATGTCATCCTCAAGCCACCCCACCACTGGTCATCTCTCTATCGCCATTTCACTGAGGCTGTGAGGGATTAAAGAAGAATAGGTTCGGGTCCATATCATGGAGGGCTTGAAATATCAGGGAGGTGTCTGGGCTGTACTGAATGGGTAAGGGGGAGTCCCTAGAGATTTTGGAGCAGCCCACCCTCTTTCACGCATTCAAGAAGCACTTACTGAATGCCTGCCATGTGCCAGGCATCCAGGTCCAAGGGTGGCAAAGACTCGCTTACCCTCTCTGCTCCAGTGGAGACTGAGCAAAGGAACCAGCATCCCAGCACATGTGTGGAGGTACAGGGGGAGCCATACATTAGCCTTGAGATGCTGGTGGTCTTCAAGCAGGACTAGGACATGATGGGATGGGCCTTTTCAAATGTTTATTACTTTGATGAAAGATTACCTGGTGGTGGATAGACCAGAGAGGGGAGGGCTGGAGGCCAGCTGGAAGGCTTTGGCTGTGCTCTACGCGAGCAGGGACCAAGGATGGGACCAAGAAGAGGATAGGGATTCAAGGGATATTTAATACATAGAGAGTTCCCAGCTGTGGCTTAGACAAATGGGTGGAGGACATTCCAAGAGCCAAGATCTCAAGGAGTGATCCAAGAAGTGACTCAGTTTGGGACATGGTGAGTGCTGGTGCCTCAGGATGGATCTCAGAAGCAGATGGAAATACCCAGGAGGCAGCACTCAGGAGAGAGGCTGGGACTGCAGACACAGGCAAGGGAGTCCTGGTGGAGAGGTGGGGCTGCAGGGACGCTATTACTCAGGGAGAGTATTCATAACAAACCACGACTCAGAGTTCCACTGCTGGACTCTGCTTACACTTGCCAGTTTCAAAGAGGGAAATGTGTTAATGAACAGACTGGTCTCCGTGTTAGGCTTTGCTTCCATAAATTTGTCTCCAACCTTTGGTGCCTGCTACCGCTTGCCTGCTAGCATGCGATAAAGCAAATGACAGGCCCAAAAGGAATACTGATGGGAAAACGTGGCAACAGCCCATCACACTTCACTTGACAGCTTGCTCTCTACATGGCTACGTGCGTGTGCCTATAGCGGGTTTTTATTTTGCACACACAGACGATCATCATAGTTTCTGCTAGTAAAACTGTTCCCAGTTCTAATCATGGAATTAATTACATTGATAGTTCATGGTATTCCTTATGACTGCCAGATGCTCTGACACCGAAACACTTTGAGAAATACAGGAGTAAAGAGAGAATAAACAAGGGCAGAGGAGGGGGTCTGGGGAGCAACAAGGCTTGAGGGGCAGACCAAGAAAGAGGCTGTGGAGATGTCAGAGAGGCAGGAGGGGACAGGGAGAGAGCACCAAGACAGGAGGGCGTTCCTTGAACTCCATCCCTGCTCCTGGCCTTCCTGTGACTGCAGGCCCAGCTCGTTACAGGTGAACACACCTTGGCGCTTCCCAAGTGGCTCAGTCTCCCCTGAGAATCTGGGTCCTGGAGAGGCAGGGGGAAGCCCTCGCAGAGCTCTAGCTCCTTCTCTCCTCCTCGCTGTCCAGGCCTCACGCCCAGGCCACAGTCAGGTGGCTCTTGTGCCTAATCCCCAGGGGCCCAAGGTAGTGTTTCCAGACATCACGCTCCAGCCCCCGCTGCAAACCTGCCCTGCCCCGGCAGGGAACAAGGGGGCACCCAGCCTTGGTGGGCAAAGAAGAGGGGACACCATGGCCTTGGGCAAAGCGAGGAGCCTGCTGATTCTAGGTGATGCATAGTTTGGGGGCCTGAGCAGGTGTGGCCCAGGCTGGGCTAAGACAGCAGCCATCACTCCCCAGCCTCTGGGTATCAGAGGTGTCAGGTTGGTGGGTTCCCAGGTGTCACTGTAAGGAGGGGAAGACTTGAACTCCGCCCCTCTTGTCCTAGACAGTAATAATGAACACTTATTGAGCACTAACTCTGTGCTGTGTATTAATTGTTCTATTTGCATATGTTATCTAATCTTCACAACAACCTTAAGGGGCTAGGTACTGTTATTAACTGTTATTAATTGTTATTACTGTTATTTCATTTTCAGAAAATGAAACTGAGGCACAGAGAGGTTAAGGACTTGTCCAAGGTCATTCATCTAGAATTGCACTGTCCAATAGAGCTTCCTGTGGTGATGGAAATGCTCTATAGTCTGTGCCATCCAATATGCCACTGTGGCTTTGAAGCACTTGGAAATGCAGCTGGTGTGACTGAGTTTTACATTAAATTAAATTTAAATAGTCCCTTAGTGGCTGATGGTTACTGCATTGGACAGCACAGCATAGAAAATGGAGGAGTCTGGATTTGAACCCGGAAAGTCTATCTTGGCTATGTGGTTAAAAGTTTCCCCTGGCTACCCTCATTGCATTCTTTGTCCCCAGGCACTTGGGTTCCCTGACTGTCCTGGCCTAGGGGAATCAGCACCCTTTTAAACCTTGCTGTCCTGAGGATGTGGCAGGAAAGAGACTGGATTTCCAGAAGACATGGACCCAGGACCAGGTCACAGGGGAGCAGGTTTCAGCATGGCCTGAGGAAGGATGTCTAAAAAGCCAGGGTTGCCTGGTGACATGGTGGTCCCTGGAGAGGCCTGAGCACCTTGTCCTTGGGATCAAGGAGCTGGGTCCCCGCCTCTACCCATCCCCCCCCCACCGCGTGCCAGAAAGGAAGCAGCAGCCATTCCTGCTCAGGGCGGGGCTCCGGGCCCGTGACACCTGAGAGACAAGTGGGGTGGCATGCTCAGTGGGGCAGTCCTGGGGTACCCAGCCCCTTCCCGCTGCCTGGCACACAGTTGCGGCATCCCCAACACTGGGACCCTCATACCCTGCTGCCCACCCGGAAGGGCCGAGAGCTGGCCTCCCCTACATGTCTCAAGACCTCCCCTGCTGCCGGTCCTGCTGTGCCCACTTGCCCGATCCCTTCGGCCTCACCGGTCTGCCTGAGGTCCCCCCCCGCCAGCCCCCGGCCACCTGTGAGTCATATCCCCCTGCTCTGAGGTCTGCGCCTTTAGCTTTTTTCCGTGGCCACACCCAGGTCTGAGAGGTCCGGAGCTCGGACTCACAGACCCCAGGGGATGCCCCTGCCAGGCTGAGGGGTGGGGAGGGGGCAGAACCCGGGGAGCCTCGCCTGCGCAGAACTGCACGCTGCTCCGCTCGGCCAGCAGCTGGGGAGAGAACACAGCACCCTGCTTCCTTGCAGGCAGGTAAGACGCTGAGGCTGGTGCAGCTGTACACGTCTGGGGCATTGTCTCTAGGACACCGAGCCCGGGCCTGAGGCCTGGCTCCCACCTCTAGAGCAGCATTACGTAGGTGCTGCCTCAGTGTCCCAAGTGTCCAGAGACTCCTCTGAGCCTCGTCAAGCTCCTCCACCCTCCAGACCCCTCATGCCTTGGTCAGCTGTGAACGCTTTGCCACTGAGCGGCCTGCCTCATGGGCCGCCAAGCCCTTGCTCCTTGAGACTCTGCATTGCCTTTTTTCTCTCCTGGATGGGCCAGGGTGCTGGGCAGGAAGCTGGAGTAGGCTGCCCAGGCCCTGGGATCACACCTAGGGCACCTCAGGGGGCAGAGAGGGGAGGACGGGGTGCCCTGAAGGGCTGCCCAGGGCTCCAGGAAATGCCCCTCATTTTCTACGTAAGTTTCATTTTGTCCAAGTGTAAAACTGTGAGCAATCGCCCTCTCCCTCCAGCCAGGAAGGAGACAAAGGAAGGGCCCCTCCAGGAGCTCCTCTGCCTCCTTCTGGGCCCAGCAAGACCACCCAAAGGGCTGCAGCATGGCCAGGGATACAGATCCCGAGAGGGGAAAGGAGGGGACTGGATCTTACCCTCTTTTTTTTTTTTTTTTTTTTTTGCAGTACGCGGGCCTCTCACTGTTGCGGCCTCTCCCGTTGCGGAGCACAGGCTCCGGACGCGCAGGCTCAGCGGCCATGGCTCACGGGCCCAGCCGCTCCTCAGCGTGTGGGATCTTCCTGGACCGGGACACGAACCCGTGTCCCCTGCATCGGCAGGCGGACTCTCAACCACTGCGCCACCAGGGAAGCCCTTTACCCTCTTTTATATCCTTCATGGAGTCATCACAGCGCTGGGCAGACAGCTGCTGCCCCCCAGATAGTCATCACATTGAACATTGAACTCTGTGGCTCCCAGCGCTCTGGCCTCACTGGAGCCATCTCCCCAGCCCAGGCCAGGTCCCACTCCACAGCCATCCAGGGCCAAGGAGCAGTCTGAAGCCTTTGGCTCCAAGTTCCCCCAGGAAGACTTGTCAGCTTGTGGGGAACCTGGCTGTCATGAATTCATCATCTAACCACTTCCAAGGTCCACTTGTGAGCCCCTCAGATGGTGCGTGGTCCCACATGGGTGCTGAGGGAAAAGCATCTGGCCCGAGGGCTTACAATCCAGGCAGGGAGGCAGGAAGCAGGGGAGGGCTGGCACACCTGGTTCCTTTGTGTGGATTAGAAAAGGGGCCCCGGGCAGCCAGTTTACAGAGGCTGCCCTGCTTCCTTCAGGCTGATGTAGCATGGTGCCAGGGCTGGGCAAGCGGAACGTAGGCTAGAGTTTAGCCCCATTCATCTCCTGACCTTTGTGTAGGGTGCATCCCGCCCCCGCACCCCCACCCCTCCATGCACAGTGGGCCTGGGAGAAGACCTGCACATGAGTGTTCCCTTCAATCCAAGAGTAGAAAAGCAGCAGGTAGTCAGGTGAGCTGCCTGGCCAAGATGCTCCAGGCCTCCCTACGCAGATGTAGCCCTGGGTCTGGATGCCTGGGGAAGACTTTCTAGAAGTTGTGTGATGTTAGCTGGAGGAAGGCATGGGGAGGACAGCGTCCACCCAAGGCCGAGAGAACCACAAGTGCAAAGGGACAAATCCAAGAATGTGCTGGTGATGGCGTCCAGGGGGTAAGGAGGTGTGTCTGGTTAAAGGGAAAAAAGGAAGGGCCAAGGATGACAATAAATAACAGCAAATAGCTACATTTATTTGCCAGGTACTGTTCTAAGCACTTTATGTATATAAACTAATTTAATCATCATTATATGAGGAAGTAGGTATTATGATTATCCCCATTTTACAGGTGAGGCACAGAGTTGCTAGGTAACTTGCCTAAGGTCACAGAGCCAATGACTAACAGAGCTGGGAATCCGACACAGGAGGCCTGCATCTGCATCTTGTTTCCAAGCCTGTACCCTAAACCTCTACACTATATCGTGGCTTGAGAGCTATGCTTTGGGTCTGAGCTTTAGAGCCTTATCCTTTGGGTCTCACGTATAAAAGGGAAGCCTTGAAGGAAGGTGTTTTTACCAGGAAGGAACAAGATTAAAAATGGTCTCTTAGGAAGGTCATCATGGACAACTCCTCCCTGGAGCTCCCACCCACCCTGACCGCCCAGCTGCCTGGCCAAGAGTGCTCTCTTCCCCCACCCCTGCCCCCCAGACATTTTCTCAGGGCATCTGTGGTCCCCAGGGTGAGGCAGAGGTGAGGCAGTGAAGTCTGTGGAGCCACAGTACTCCACACACACCCACTGGTTCAAGTAACTGCTCTGTTTATGGAAACTCAGGCACAGAACAAACATCATTTTAGAAAGGTCCCCAGTGCCCTGCAAGGCGGCTCTCACTATCCCCACAGCACCTGTGAGGCACTTGCGGTGCAGAGACAGTAAGTCTCTGGCCCTAGCTCACATGTCTCACGAATGGCAAAACCCAGGATTCGAACCAGGTCTATCACACTCCTCCCAGCACTGCACCCTCACTCTCGCCACAAGCTGCTGCTGCATGAGTTACAAAGAAGCAAGTGAAAAAAGGAAGTGGTTGGAGAGGTGAAGAGGTGAAGGGAAAGAAAACACGAGTCAGGGCATATGGGCACTTGGAAGGTGCTACAGATCAGAGGAGAGACCTTTAGGCTGAGGGGATTGAGTTTGGACCACTTCCCAAAGCCATGAAGAACTTGGTACGTCTCACCACCACCAAATGGGCCATGAGACGCCCACCTCTTGAACCCCGAGTTCCCAGCCTGTGGTCTTTGGGACCCATCTTCCTTCCATGTATGTTCCCCCCACCCCTGGCAGGCACGCGCGCCCATGCACACACACACACACACACACACACACACACAGCTTAGCTGGCCTGCCTTATAGGACGGCAAACACAGGCCTGTGACTTCAGATGAGTTTACCCCACCTGGACAGGCCCATTGTAGACAAAGGCAGCTGGTGTCTGGGTCAAGGATATACTTCTCAGGGGATTGGTACAAGTCTTGGCAGCCTTCAGCCAGCCTGCTCTTCCAGGGCCTGGAACTCTTCCCCAGGACCATAAACAAAATGAGATTTCTAAAAGACCTGGGGGCCCAATCTGAGAAGCCTTCCCTCATCCCAAACCTACCAGCCAATTATGTGCCGTATACCTGCTCCAGGCACTTCATTTTAAAATTTTTACTAGGATCTTTACACTTGAGAGTGTGATTTTTTTACGCTTTACTTGATTAGTGCAAACCTATGCTATAAAAACTGTCATTCCCCATTTTACAGAAGAGAAAACTGAGGCACAGAGAAGCTGTTTACTTGCCCACTATCACCACCAGGTAGGTAGGTGCTGGGGTGGGGTCTCAAGGCCTGAGCTCTGTACCTCTGGTGGATGACATTCCCCAACATGCTGCTCACCCTTGGCTAAAATAGGAAACCTCACCAGAGCCAGAAACACCTTCAAGTGGTCTGGGGAAACTCTCAGAGTTTCCAGTTACTGCTGTTGCTATAAACAAAGGGCTCAGGTAATCCCAGAGTCTAGGGACAAATAAGAGTTGGTGCCATTCATAGGACACCTAAAAGGTGTGTATATGCATTTACATATGTTAGTAAATCCTCTCGACAATTCTATTAGTGGCAGGCATCCCCATCTTACAGATGAGAAAACTGAGGCTCGTGGGGTTAAATCACTTGCTCTGGGCAGCATAACTATTAAGTGGCAGAGCTGAGATTCAAACCCAGACTTATCTAACAATAAGACATCAATTATGCCACAGTTGCTCCCTCACACACTATTGCCTGCTGTAGGGGCTCTGACCTTGACCCAAGAACCTCCAAAAAACAAGAAAGAAATGTGGAATCAGTTTGTTCCTCAAGGGTGTGGCTTGGCTGGGGTCTCAAGAGGATACCCCCGCCCCTTGGAGTACCAGATTCCCTCCAGAGGCCTCTGATGCAACCCCTCCCCCCCCACCCCCCCACCCCCGCTGGCTGGGTGCACCCTTGGGTGGACACGTTAGGTAGCAGTGAGGAGCCCAGGCTCCGGGAGGAAACCGAGCGTGGGCGACTGGCTGGAAGCAGAAATATGGTATCTCCAGAGGTTTTGATTTGCGATCTTCATTTTGCAAGGAATGGGGTTTTTTCTTCTTTTCAAAAAGCAGTGGACTTCCTTGAATTTTAGACCTTCCACAAATATTTTTTTAGGAGAAAAAAGAAGGAAAAAATCCCCCACAAAATGCCTGTCGCAGCTACTCACTTCCACATTGAATCACGGACACAAAACCACAGCTATGTGGCTAACAAAGGAACTATGTGTTTTCATATCTTGTTATTGGAAATCATTTAGCAATCTTCACTATGTCATCTGCAGACAGACAGACAAATAGACGCGCAGACACACCCCTCTGGGTCCTAAGCCGCCAATCTTACAACCTCGGTCATCAGATAACTTTGCATTTCACCCATTTTCCCTTTCTAATCCTTTTCTGAGAAATTACACAGCAAGGCTTAAATCTTCCTCCTTAGCCCCTCTCCAGAGGTGGGGTGTGTGTGTGCACATGTGTGCATGCCAGTGATTGGAGGAGGAATGCTGAGACATTGATTCAGTTAATTCCACAAGTGGAAACAAGTATACATTTCACAGTCCCTTTTTAAAATTAATATTATCATAATAGCACTTTACTTTGGTAAAGTGATTTTCACCTGGGAAGCTGACAGTGCCTTTTCTGACAGTGGCAAATTAATTAACTGATGGCAGATTTACAGATTGCATAACTGGAAAAACTACTGGACCCATAAATCAGAAACTTCCTCTGCATCCCAGACAAAGGGTGAAACCTGATATATATTTGAAAACCTTGAGCTCAAAAGGATAATTCACAGGGCCTGAAAAATCTCCATTATGATTTTTGAGGCATGTTCTCTCTGCACAGCTTCCCACCCACTCTCTCTCTCTCTCTCTCTCTCTCTCTCTCTCTCTCTCTCTCTCTCTCCACACACACACACACACACACCCCACCCCAGAGGGCTACACTCACTGAGCAGCCACAGTTCCGTACAAAGCAACCGGATGGGATGGGCATCCCCCTGGGGCATCTGAAAAAGAGCATTGACTGTCTTTCCGTTACCTTCTGGCTTCATCCCTCCCTAACCTTTCCTTTCAAACAAAAATCCTAGAGGACTTAGGTCAGTACAGTCACAAGCTCAAAATGTTCATTGTTACTACTTTTTTTTGTCGGATGCTGGAAACTGTATACATTAACGTTTTAATGCCCCAACAACTCCTCCAGGCTCTCGCCAGCTTTCTGGAGTTTCCTGAAAAGACACAAGGCTCCTTCACCCTCTGTCTTCCAGTCCTGTTCAGCCCACATGGGACCCCAGCAAGAGGGCAGAGGGCAGCAGACAGAGTGGAGGTATTGATCCTCCAGTTCCCTCCTGACGGGCCACTGTGGGTAGTGGTGGCTCTATTCCTCTGCCAGAGGCCACAGCCCTGTTGTGGTCCTCTCCTGTGGCTGGAGCTACTCTGGGTTCCAGTAACCGCTGACCCCTTGCACTTAGACCTGCAGGGCTAAGGGCTTCCCTATACTCTGCTTCCCTTGTTGTTTCCTTTGACCCTGTCCACACCTTTGCAAATAGACCCTTTATCAAATTGTCCTCACTGAGTGTGCCATCTGTTTCCTGCTGGAACCCTGACTGATACAGAAAAGAAAGAGTCTCAGCTCTCAAGTATTGAGCCCTTAGCTATGTGACTCAGCACTTTATCCACTTTGACTCATGGAAGTGAAGAGATTCACACAACATCAAGTGGCTGGGGAGCAACATAATCAGATGAAGCCGGGGTCTGACTCATGACCACTATGCCGTATGGTCCCCAGTGTCAAGTGAGGTGGTGCCTGTAAAGTGCTTTGCACAGTAGGGCCGGCTGACTCAATAAAGCTCCATCAATGGTAGGTTAAAATAACAACTATACCACACTCAGAAAACCCACAGTCCTAAATTCTACTCCAGCGTAACGCTAGCCCCGCCCTAACCACAGTCCTAAGGTTGAACCCTCGTTCTAATACCACACTGAAGTTACACTCCAGTCTAACCCAACCACCACCCTCCTGTGAACTAGAAAGTCACCTCGACCACAACCTTCATCCCCCCTTTGTAACCCAAACATTCCACACTGTAACCACCGGGGGAGGCTAAGATCAGGGCTGTGGGGAGAATGGGGAGTCTCTCTGCCCTCCGCACCTGGGAGCTTGTCCCCTCCCAGCGGCAGGAGCATCCCACATCCCACTCCATCTCTCCTCCCCTCGTTGGACTCAACACAACAGGCTAGAGGCATTTGTGCAACATCCACTTGCCTCATGTAACTGAGCTGGTGACTTTGGTGAGGCGAGAACCAGGAGGCCAGAGCACCTACACGAGGCCGGGGACAGAGGAGAGGCGCCAATAAATCCTGCGGGTGGTGATGATGAGAAAGGAGAATTAGAAGACGAAGCTGCTCCTGGCTTCTCCATCACTTCGCTGCCGGCTCTGGGCAAACAGGAGGTGAACAGCTCTCATCTCAGAGATCTGTAGAGGGCTGGGGCCAGGCCTGGGCTGGGAGGGAGGCCCTCTCTGGAACCCAACCTAGGAAGGGTCCTGATAATCCTCAGCTCTGGGATTATCCTAGAAAAGGGAGTCAGGCAGTCTCCATCAGAGATTTCGGGGCCACCTCAGGCCAGAGGTCCACTTTCAAGCTTCAATACGAGAGGGAGGAAGAGCAGTATGCAGGAAGCAGACACCATTTCCCTGGAATCTGCCCACTTGCCCTGTGTGGGGAGCAGAGAGGTGTTAGAAGGCCCTGGGCCCCCTTCTCCCTTGAGCATGAAGAGGCCTGAGCTTGGCCTCTTCATCGACCCAGAAGTGTCTGCCCTGGGCCAAGCATGGTGGAAGGAAGAGGCTTGCAGGCTCCGCTGCTTGGAGAGAAGGCACACCGGCCCCTCCCTCCTCACCGCCTCTGTCGGGCTCTCGGCCTGGAGCGAAAGCGAAAGCATTGCAAGACTGCGTACACCCAGAGCCTGTGTCTTTTTGTTTTCACACACAAGTACCCTAAGGCCAGCTGTGGCCCTGAGCTCCGTGGGCCTCAGGTATTTGTGTGGGTTGGAGAGGTGCATGTTAATACTCTACAAAGTCCAGAGGTCCACCTCCCTTTCGGAGAAACCTAGGAGGGGCCTCAGCAGCCAAACCCAGCTGGAGAGGACTGCCTTGAAGAAACATGCTTTGCGGGGGAAGAAGCCCGGTCCAGGGTCACCACATACAGCTGCACAGGCTGTGCACTGCACAATTCTTGGAGTACCTGTCATAGAGACTATGAATGTGACAGACATCTCCTGGTGTGTGTCCAGGGACCGAAAGGTCCAGCACACACAGCCTACCACCTTCTCCTCCTCGGTGGAAATGGAGTGCTTCAGACCTACCCCGTTACTCCAAGCAGTCTCTGCTGGGCAGGGATGGGTGGGGCTGGCAGGGGTTAAGTGCCAAGGAACCCTACACAAACCTTAAAGTGGCCGTGTTTCCAGAACCCTCTGCAAACAGCAGGGAGGGGGACAGGGTGGTGAAGGAAGCTCTCAGCTGAGACACAGTTCTCTTCTACTGTCTTCAGAAAGCAGCAGCAGGGTTTCTGTGACTTCAGATTTGGGAAAACAAAACCCTTTCCATTTGTTCTGGCTGGAGGCCCATGAGTGAGCATCTCCCTCTGACTACTCCCCTTTGAGCCCTCCCTCTTCCAAACCCGCAGCCCCAGGGAAGAGCAGGCATGGGACTCTTCTAAGGCCCAAGAGATAGAAGAAACTGGAAGGAGAGCCCTTTACAGCTGTCGCAGCCCCTGACAGACTCCTGGAACTCCTAAGGGTCTGCTAAGCCCTGCTCTGGCTGTGCTCCAGTCACCCTTAGGAGAGAAGCATTGCTCTCCGCCTGCCTGGCTCCAGACCCCCGAGACCAAGGGGCATAGGGTAAGCAGGTACCCACCTGTTGGGAGGATTGGGAGAGCCCCTTCCTGATCAGCAACATGCCAGGGGATGGGCTGAGTGTCAGCTCAGAAGGGAAGGGACCTAAGACCAACTTTCTTTGCTCCAGGCAGCAACAAAGGATACATGGTGACAGGGATGCTCATTCAGTAGATAGTTGTTTATTTATTTATTGAGTGCTTACCATTATTTATTGAGTACTATTCTAGGAGCTGGGGATATGTCAGTGAACAAAACAGCTCACACTGTACTTGGGGAAAAACAGATAGTACACAATAAACATAATAATTAAATTATATGTTATGTTAGGAAGCGGAAAATAGAAAGCACTGTGGAAATTAAAAAGTGAACTAGATGAGGGCGCCCTCAAGTTGGGGGTTTATAATATTAAACGATAGGAAAATAGGAGACATCTCCCTCCTGGGAAAGAGCCAGTTTCAGGGTCACCACATACAGTGGCACGGGTTGTGCACTGCACAACTGCGGTGTACCCGTCCCAGAGATTATGATGTGAAGCACATCCCCTAGTGTTGTGTCCAATGGCTTAGGCTAATTCTAAGGTTAAAACCTTACAAGGGTGGTCAGGGAGGGCCTCAGTGAGGAGCTGCTCCTGAAACTGACCCAGGCATGTACAGAAGGCATAAGTAAGTATCCCAGCCCACTGTCAGGACTGCAAAATAACAGCAATAACCAGCATTTGCAAGGCCCATTACAGTTCACAAAGCAATCTTTCACCCACATTGTTTTAGTGGGTGAAACCTCCCAGAGAGGAAAGAATGATCCTTCCCTTTCTACAAATAGAGACATCAAGGCTTAGTGAAGTTAAGTGGCTTGCCCAAGGTCAGGAGGCTAGTTAGTGGCCTAGCTTGGAAACCAAACTGGGTATTCTGATTCTAAATCTTTTCAAAATAGTATAGTGAAGATCCCGAGGGTTGGGGAATTCCAGAAAAACCCCAGAGGGCAAGCTTGGGGCTCAGAGTTATAAAAACAAGTCAGAAAAATAGAAGATTAAAAAAAGAAAAAAAAGAAAATGAAGGAAGGCGTTCAACCCCCGGAGGTCCTGAAAGCTTGACTCAGTCAGGATTGTAGGGTTGAGTCAACACAGCATAGAGGCACCACTTGGTGGCCCTGAGGAAGGGGGTGACGCAGGATCAAAGATGTAGGCTGATTAACCCCACTGCAGCCTTGCCAAGGAGGACTTGAGGCTTACCATCAGGGAGAGCTAAGGTCTGCCCTGGTGAAAGGCATCACGTGTCCTTGTAACGACCTTGGAAGCGGGTAAAGGGGGAGTAAGCACATTTCACCATCGGGGATGGAAAATGGCCAGGCTGGAGGCCAGAGCCTGAGACCATTAACTCTCGACCTCAGAGAAGATCCACTTGTTGCTTCTGATTTACAAATATAGAAACAGAGGCCCAGGGAGGACAAGGGACTTTTCCAAGATTTCCTAGCATGAGTTGGTCTCTCATCAGGTCCCAGGTGTATCGGAGAATAGCCTTGGGTCCGAGGGACTGGAGTGAGGAGGAGGGAGGACCTACAGGGGATTATGTGGCCCAGAGGCACGAGCAAAGGCGTGTGGCTGCATGCTGGAGCCCAGAGCGGAGGAAGGGAGTGGGAGGGAGGCGGCCGCAGCTGGAGCAAGGCTCAGAGGACCCCGGCAAGCCTTCAGACTGGCCCAGAGTCAGGATCTCCTGGGTTCCCAGGGCAGGCCCACCATCTAGCTGCCAACCTTCGTCCTGCCTCAGTTTCCCCATCTATAAGCCCAGATTGTTGGGTTGGAGAAGAAAAGCCCTTCTGGCAAGCGGGGCATCTCACTGATTTGCCATGGGCATGGGGGCGTAGGCAGGCATGGTAAGACGTTTCACGTTTTTCGGACACCCCACTGACAACTCTATGTGCGTTATTTCAGTGAATTCTCGCAACCACCCTCTGAGATGAGCATCCGTTTTCCCACTTCAGAGAACCTGAGCTTCAGTGAGGCGAAGCGACTTGCACGACTAGTTTGTGAAGACACTAGGGTTTAAATGCTGCCTGACTCCAAAGCCCAGCGCTTCCCCGGCACACACGCTGGGGTCGCCTCCTTGCACTTGCTGCCCTCTCCCCAGGTACCTCATTTGATTCTAGGTCATCCATCTCCTGGGCAAATGCCTTGCCCTTCTGTCAGGAAGGATGCCTGGGTCCCCCCCGCGGCGGCTCCGGTGCAGACTGGCAGAGACCACCCCTTGGGGCAGAGTCCCCGCACCCCCTGCAGGAGGCCTGGCAAGGCCTGGGGGTGAGGAGAGGCCGCACTCCCGCAGGAAACCTGCGGCCTCACCCTCCGCCACAGCAGGTTAAAGGTCACACGTTGGAAAGCCCACGAGGGCCCGAGTGGCGACGCCGTGGGGCTGAACGATGCCGGGTCCTGTTGGGGAGGCGAGTCCTATGCCACCCACCCGTACCCAGGGGCCCGGCGCCCACCCCCGAGGCCAGGCCTGCGGCAGGAGCTGCACTAGTGCCCCTGCCCTTCCTCCCTCTCCCCACTGACAAACGCCCCCCCGAGAGGCCGGCCACCCCCACCTCGGAGCCTTGTCAGCAGAATGGGGACATTGGGAACCCACTGCAGGGCTTGTGAGAGTAAAGGAGAGACTGCGGGGAGACAGCTAAGCTGCCCTCAGCCGGGTTGACTCCACTCTACTCTGGGCCCGTCGTGTTCCAGGTGCTGGAGATAGACTGGCAAAGAAAACAGATAACAGTCCTGTCCTCCTGGGCCTGACGCTTTACTGAGGTAAGAAATAAATACATAAGTAAAATACACAAGACGTGAGTGCTGTGGAGCAAAATAGTTGGATGGGAGGAGGGAGTGCTTGCGGGTGTGCAGTGTAAAATCAGGTGAGCATAGGTGGGGTTCCCACTGAGAAGAGAAGACCTGGAAGGGGGAAGGAGCCAAGCCATGTGTGTATCTGGGAAGAGAGGTTTTTTTTGTTTTTTGTTTTTGTTTTTTTGCGGTACGCGGGCCTCTTCACCGCTGTGGCCTCTCCCGTTGCGGAGCACAGGCTCCGGATGCGCAGGCTCAGCGGCCATGGCTCACGGGCCCAGCCGCTCCGCGGCACGTGGGATCTTCCCGGACTGGGGCACGAACCCGTGTCCCCTGCATCGGCAGGCGGACTCTCAACCACTGCACCACCAGGGAAGCCCGGGAAGAGGGTTTAATGTAGGTTGAATTGGGTCCCTGACCCCCCAAAAGATTTCTTGAAGTCCTAACTGCCAACCTATGAATATGAACTTATTTGGACATAGGGTCTTTGCAGATGTAACTAGTTAGGGTTAGAGGAGATTATACTGAATTAGGGTGGACCCTAAATCCAATGACTGGTGTCCTTATAAAAAGAATACCCCCCAGGGCCTCCCTGGTGGCGCAGTGGTTGAGAGTCCGCCTGCCGATGCAGGGGATACGGGTTCGTGCCCCGGTCTGGGAGGATCCCATATGCCGCGGAGCGGCTGGGCCCGTGAGCCATGGCTGCTGAGCCTGTGCATCCGGAGCCTGTGCTCCGCAACGGGAGAGGCCACAACAGTGAGAGGCCCGCGTACCACCAAAAAAAAAAAAAAAAAAAAAAAAAAAGAATACCCCCCCAACACACACACACACACACACACAATATGTGACGACAGAGGCAGAGATTAGGGTGATGCAGCTACAAGCCAAGGGACACCAAGGATTGCAGGGAGCCATCAAATGCTAGGGCAGAGGCACAGGACAGATTGTCCCTCGGAGCTTCCAGAAGGAACAATCCTACCAACGCTTTAATTTTGGGCTCTGCCCTCCTGAACTGTGAGAGAATACATTTCTGTTGTTTTAAACCATTCTGTTTGTGGGCATTCACTATGGCAGCCCTAGGAAAGGAACACAGGGCTCCAGGGAGGGGAGACAGCAAGTACAAAGGCCCTGAGGTGGGAGCATCTCTAGCATATCTGAGGAAAAACCAGTTGGTCAGTGTGGCAGAAGCAGAGTGAATGAGGGGAGCGAGTGGTGAGAGCTGATGTTGGAGATGTCAGAAAGGTTTGGGGGGCCAGATCATTCATGTAGGGCCGTCCTTGTGGCAAGCCCTTGATAAGAGGAGCTGTTACACTGCAGATGGAGGGTCCCAACTGGCGTGGGCTGCAGTGTGTGGGTGACCCCCGTGATCTTTGTCCCCTGGTATTATGCCTTTGAATATGTATATAAATGGCAAAAGGAAATCAAGGTTGCAGGTGGAATTACAGTTGCGAATTAGCTGACCTTAAAATAGGGGAGAGAGTCCTGGGTTATCAGGGGGCCCATGTAATCATATAGGCCCTTAAAAGTGGAAGAAGGCAGAAGAGTCAGTGAGAGATTCAGCTGAAGAGGGAGACAGAGGGCAGAGTTAAAACATGAAGAGTTCACCCTCTGTTGCTGGCTTTGAAGAGAGGAAGGTGGCCACAAGCCAAGGAATGTGGGTGGCTTCTAGATGTGATGGCCCTCAAGTGACAGCCAGCAAGGAAGTGAGGCCCTCAGTCCTACAACTGCAAGGAAGTGAATTCTGCCAACAAACAACCTGAATGAGCAAGAAAACAGATTCTCCCTAGAGCCTCCGGGAACTCAGTCGTGCTGATACCTTGACTTTAGCCTGGTGAGCCCCGTGTCAGATGTTTGACCTACAGAACTGTGGGATAAGACATGTGCATTGTTTTAAGCAGCTAAATTTGTGGGGTGTGCAGGGAGGAGGAGATCGAGAAGAAGAGGGAGAGACCGACGGGGACAGTAAAAAGAAGGCTGACCCCAGCTGCCTTCTCAGGGAACAGCCCGCTAAGAGCCACGATCATGGGGCCCACAGCTTCCCAGACATCTCCCTGCCAGCCCCGCTCGTCCACCTCAACACTGTCCTCCAGGCCCCTTGTTGTCCAAGTGCTGATCAAGCCCACTGAGGATGTCCCCAGGGCTCCACCTCTAGGTCCTCCGGTCAGACTAAGGAGTAAACCCAGTGGAGGTCCCTCCCATTCAGAGAATTGTTGTGACACCTCCCTCCCCACTCCCCCATAGGGCTGGTGAGACGGCCTTGGTGGAATAGCCAAGCCAGCCAAAAACCACTATGGGTGCTACTGCTGGATCACACCACCCCTGAGACTGGGCCTGGGCTCTAACTTCTCCCCAGAGCAGGTCTGCACACACACACACACACACACACACACACAGGCACCCCAGTTTTCTGTCTGCTTTTTGCCACACAAGTCCTCATGGCAAAGAGAACCAGCCTGCTGATGGCTAACATGTACTGAGCACTAACCCATATCAGGCACCCTACTAAGTGTTCTACTCAAACGGTCTCATTTCATCCTCTCTGCAATCCTACCAGGTGGAGACTATTGACTCAGAGATGTTAGGCTATTTTGCCTGATGTCACACAGCTGTTAAATCCAGAATTGGACTCCAGGATTCTCTGAATCCAAAGCCCAGGCTCAGAACCTCACTCCTCTAGGGGTGGTCCATGGACCAGCAGCATCAGCATCACCGAAGACCACGTTAGAGATGCTCACCCCAGACCTACCACATCAGAAGCTGCATGTTAACACGTTCCCAGGTGATTCACATGCCTGTTTCAGTCTGAGAAGCACGGTGTAAAGCGCTGTTTTCCAAGGCCTGCTGGTCCTCGACTGTTGTAACCACCTCCTCCCCCAATCTCTCAAGGCCCTTTCCAGCTGCCTAGGTCTTGCTCCACAGGTGGGGTAGGCTCTCTGCCCAGCCTGGGGAAGAAGCCTGAACCCCGGGCTCGGAGGGAGTCTGCAGGCCCCCGCGGCCAGTCCAGGCTGCAGCTGGACAACATCAATCCATGTCTGGCTCTCTGTAGGGCGTGCTGCCTGCTGCCCGAGACTCTCCTGACCCCTCCCTCTCGTCTTCCTTCTGAGACACAAGTCTCTTGGCCTCTGTCTAGTGCTCTCCTGAAGGTGGCCTCTGGCCAACACCAGTCCCTGCAGTGTCTCTCCCCCCTGGACATTTTGCACCGTTCCCCCCCCCCCCCAAGAATGCCCTCTGCATTTATGTCACTCCCTTATCTGGACACCAAGGGCCTGTCCAAGTTGCCATCAGGAGAGAGTCCAGCGGCTGCTTGGGAAAGCTGGCCAAGTTCACAGGAAATGTCTGACACCACCAGGCAAGTGGGATTTGGCCTCCCAAAGCAAAACACAGCTGGGCCAACAGTGGGCCGCTCGGACTTTCCCAGATTTCATGGCATTGACACGCCAAGGCAGAGAGAGAGAGAGAGAGAGAGAGAGAGAGAGAGAGACATGGAGAGAGAGAGACTGGGCTGGCCTGGAGGTTGCAGCTCATTAAAAACATCACAGTAGCCCCTGGCCAGGGAGCCTGTGAAGCTCAAAAAGGACAGCCCTGCTGTGGGCCAGAGACCTCACCCCAGGCCTTCATCCTCCCCTGCCTCTCGCACACGTTCGTCGGGGGACCGAAGCCTCACGGAGCTGGTCCTCCTTCCCTCCCAGCCTCCTCCCCGCCCAGCATCGAGCCTCGTCCATTTCTTCATTCAACTTGTGTTGACTGAGCACCTACAGGGTACCAGGTGTGGTATTAGGTCCCAGGGACGCATTCATGAAAGAGGAGGACACTGTAGTCCCTGCTCACAGGGAGCTCCTGGTCCAGTGAGCAAATGCACAGAATGTCCCGAGGCAGAGTGAAAAGCGTGACACTGGGGAAGCATGGAGCCTCCCGCCCCCCGCACTCTGAGCACCACTGCGGGTGGTGCCCTTGCTTCCAGGGCAGGGTGAGGGTTCAGGGCCAGATGGGCCCTTGGTTAGGTAAGTCTTCCGTTGGGAGCGAGTGACAGAAAGCAATGCAGATTGAGCACTTCCTGCAAGCTGGGACTGCAGGAGGCACTGTGGGGAAATCCAGTGTGAGACGGAGGCGCTGCCTTCCAGGGCGCAGGCCACTCCGTCTGATTGCAGACTCAGGGCGCAGACTCACGGCGATGTGTGTGCCACGTGTGTGCTGCAGGGGGTCAGAGCCTGGCGGATATATGAGGGAGTAGGTGCTTTTTGGAGGAAGCGGGACTGGGCCTTGAAAAATAGAAGCGGGATAGAGTTCTGACTCAAGGGTACAAGGAACAGAATGACCTGCCAAGCAACCACCCCCAACACTCACTCGCACACGCACACAGGGGATAAATGCACTATAAAACGAATGGATCCCACAAGCCAAAAAAGAGCTTGCAGGGGGAAAGCCAGGCCGGAAGGACGCTGCTCCCACCCTGCCCCGGGGCTGGCCCTGGAGCTGCGACCTCTGGGGCTCCTCCAAGTGCCTTCACACCAGGCCCCCCCACCTTGGACCCAGAGCCGGGACCAATGAGAACGAGGCTCAGGCCCTGCCCAGCTGGTCACAGCCAATCCCAGGCAGCTCACCCTGCCCCCTACATTGTCCACCTGGCCCTTAGCTCTGCCCCCCATCTCTGCCCCAGCATCCAGAAGAGTTTGGCTCTTCTGGTTTTAACTTTGGGACTCCCTGGGCCTGACCCAAGTTCATCCTTCTGTTCTTTCTGCTCCTGGCTGCTCTCGGAAACCACCTGCTTGTTTGGGTGGCCAGGGCCCTAGAAACCCCCTAACCGAGACCCTGGTCTGCCCCGGCCCCCATTGCCCCTCCCCCTTCAGAGTTGCTGGACAACCTTGAACTCCTTTCCTTTCTCTCCTGAGCTTTCCCCCCTGGGGACCTGGCCTCGAGGTCAGCCCCTTCTCCCTGATTCTCCCAGCTTCCTCTGGGAGGGCAAAACCTTTTTTCCCTGAGTTCAAACATTTCAGAAAGAACTTCCTAAGTAGGAAGCGAATGGAAACAGTAACCTGAAAAACCAAAAAGAAAACACAGCCCCCAGAAATGGACCAGTTTACAAAGTTCAGATTTCCTGTCCTGAGCTAGGAAATGTCTAGCCAGGTTGGCGGGCAAGCAGGCCAGGGAATGCTGCCCATGAACACACCCTTTCCCAGTTTTTAATCTTCTCGCTCCCCCTACATGCTCCAGCTGCCCCTCCGAGGAGACAGGTTAGCACTGGTGGTGACTGAACTGAAGGGGCTTTTTCTGGCAGAGGAGTCCTTCCTGCATCACCGGGACCACAGGCAGAGAAGGGGGAGGCGGAGGACAAACATTTATAGAGTTTACTATGTGCCAGGCACTGTTCTAAGCATTTCCCTCATATGAACTAACTTAACCCTTACAATACCATGATTATGACTATCATCATTTTCCCCAACTTACCGATGAGGAATCAGAGAGATAAGTAACTTGCCCAAGGTCACCCGCCTAGGAAGTGGCAACACCAGGATTCGAAACAAGAGAGCCTGGTCCCGGGGCTGTGCCCTCCTCAGCTCTCTCCCTGGGGCCTGGAGAGTAAAGATTTCCCCTCCCACCTCCCGTGTGCACCCTGCCAGAGCCTGTGTCACCCCCGTACCCGCTGCCCTGCTCGCCGCCCCTCTGGTGGAGCAGGAGAAGGGAAAGGAGGACTCTCCGGCCTTCTCCACCAGGGTCTTCACCAAACGGGCCGAAGGAAGAAGCTCCTCCAGAGAGGCTGCGTCCCCAGACCGGAGGCCCCACTGAGGAGGGGACTCACCTGGCCAGCGGCGGCTGTGGTGCTGGTGGCCGCGCTCTGGCTGTGGTGCTTTCTCTGGCCGCGCTGCTCCTGCGCAGGTTGGGAGACCCCTCGGCTGAGCGTCGGGGTGCCGGCCTGGAGTTCTGGGGGTCGAATTCCTCCTCAGGAATGACCTCTTCACAGTGGGCTCCGCGGAAGCCGGAGCGGCACACGCAGAGCTGGGGCCGGCTGCAGGAGCCCCTGTTCTGGCAGGGCGGCTGGCACACGGCTGGAGAGACAGGGAGAGGGTGAGGGCCGCCTGTCAGCGTCGGACAACCCATCAAAGACCGGGTGACCCGTCGCACCAGCACCCCCGGCAGAACCCCCAACATTGGGCTGTACATATTCTTAAATGCTCCCTTTTTGCTGTCTGTCCATCTGGGGACCTGGCCTGCTGGTGGGGCTTCCTCTTCTCTCTGCCTTTGTGGGTGCTGCTTCCCCTCCCTGGAGCTGTTTCCCTTTCCTCTCCACTTACCTAAGTGTTATTGTTCCCTCCAGGCCCCCTCCCCATCCCTGATGACCCACCTCCAGCCACTGCACCTTCCTCTGAACAGCTAGGACGAGTGCTCATCTTGCACAGCACTCAGGCCCTATAGGCCACCGTCAGTGTGATGGGTTTGTTATGTCTGTGTCTCAGCTCCCTAACTAATATGGTCAGCACCCTCAAGTGCAGCGACTGGTCCTTACATCTCTCTGCCTCCTTAACTCCTAGCGTATGCCTAACAATGACACAGTCAATATTATTTTTATTATGGCAGCTACTATCTGTTCAGTGCCACAACATGCGAGGAACTGTGCTCTGCCTACACTGTCTCACTTAAGCTTAAAACAATCCTATACAGCAAGTGTGATTATGATTCTCATTTTACAAATAATGACTCTGAAGCTCAGAGAGGTTAAAAGGTGTGCCTGAGGTCACCTAGCTAGGCAATGGTGGATGGAGGATCCAATCCAGGTCTGTTTGATGGAAAAGCCCAAGCTCTTTCCACCCCACCGCCTCCCAGCAGGGCTGAACCATCTCTAAACCTTGGCCTGGAGGTGATGACGAAACTAAAGGGATGTGTTGGCTTCAAGTCAGCCACCGAATGCACCCTTGGCCTGGGAAGCTGCATGTCCCAGGTTGGCTCTGGTGGTGGAGACCACAGACCCTCAAACACATCTCTCTCCAAAGCCCATACAGTCAATCTTAGATTGAGGGAGGATGTTTACCAGCTCCTGAATTCATTCAGTGAACATTAACCGAGCACTCACTAGGTGTGAGGCTAGTGGATCCCTCTAGCCTCTTTAGGGATCCTAAAGAAGATCCCTCTCTCAAGGAGTATCCTGTTTCACATGGAAGCCAGGACATATGTAATGTGATAAGTGTCAGCCAGAGCCTCTAACCCAGGCTGAGGCAAGAAAGGGAAAGTCAGGGAAGGCTTCCTGGAGGTGGTGATGCTGACCAGAGACAGCAAGGATGAGTAGATTGGGCATCGTGTCAAACAAGGGCTGCCTGTCTACTCAGGGGAGAGGGGAAATCATAGGTCTCGCTGCAGGATTCCAACCATGAGCTAGAAGCTGAGGCTAGAGCATTTTCCACAGTGCTTGGGCATCCCTTCCTGGCAGCCCCAGGCCTCCAGGTAAGCAGACTGTGTGAGAGAATTGTAAACCTGAGCACTTCCCCAAACACAAACTGCCACCTTGGCAGGATTTTAGCCTATCACCTGGCTGCCACTCCACCTGCCCAAGCAGAGTCAGCCCCCACCTGACCACACGCCAGGCCACTGTCACCACCACCACCAGAGACACGGTCTGCTGGGGCCAGCCCTGTAGCCAAACCAGGGCCAGCGAACAGTGGGGAAGCAGGTTTGCCCAGGACAGGTGTCAGCCCTGGTTTATTTTAGGGAGGGAGTAGAAAGGGAGGGCCTGAGTGGTTTCGCATGTGGACCACAGATGCTACATCACTCCTAGCCTCTCAGATCCGCAGCTCTCTGCCAGCAAAGCCTGGCGTGTGTGAGGGGAAGGTCACACAGCCCCTCCCAGTCTCCGTGTCTCTTCTCCCTCTGCGTGGGTGGTCCCTGCCCTTCAGACAGCCTTCAAAACCAGTTTTGCTTCTGTCCTTCCCGTCCTGGGCCCCAAGGATGGCCCATCCTTGACTTCAACAGTAAGATCTTTCTCTGTCTAGAAACCCAAGGCCCCAAATCCTGCAAGCCGAGCCCATGTCTTCCTGAGACTCGCTTACTTCTGGTTCTGCCTTATTCGCCAATACATCCACAAACATTTAGTGAGCATCCTCCCTCCTTCAGACTGGGTGCCGGTGGGTACAAAGACAACAAGGCTGGTCCCTGGGTGGAGGAAGCTCTGCCAGGTGGGGGGGTTCTCAGAATCATGGAAGCCCCTTGCCCCCAGGCACTTAGGTCCTCAGTGAAGACAAGGGTTGGCAGACTTTGGTTGGTATGATGAACAGCTCACAGAAAGTGGGTGTTTGGGGGGAAACTATAAAATTGGCATTTACATAGGCATGTAATATTGTGGTTGATAAAAGTTCTAAAAGGCTTCCAAACCAGCCAGACTTGTTGGCAGAAATAAACCCGTTTGGGAAGATAACCTTCTGGACCAATCGTTTATGAAATTGCACAGAGGCCAGATCTGCTAAGAAAGGTCCTCCAAGTGCTGGGTTTTCAGAGCCAGCTCTCACCAACTTCATTTGTATCCTCCTCTGAGTTGTCTTCATAAGTCTCAGCAGGAAGTGATTTCCTCACTACAGTGTTCAAGCGTTTTGTTCTGAGCCAAGCATCTGCATTATGGGATTGGAGCATAAACTCCTCTCCTCTCTCTCCACCCCGCAAATGGCCCCAAATGGTGGCTCCAAGTGCCTATCTATGAAAGGCGCCATTCTTAAGGACGGTGTTTACTGGTCTGCCGTGAAACAAGAAAAATAAAAACAGTTTTCTGTGTTTCCTGTGATGTTATTTTTTCCCACTTAAAAAGTGTTTTTTATTTTGAGATTATTATTTTATTACTTTTTTGGTGTTAAAATGTTCTTTTAAAATTAAAGGTGATGGCAAATGGTAGTCTGTTTTTCTAATATCCTCACTTAGCAAAAGGAAAAGCTGGCTATTGTACTTTGGTACCTAAGATGTTTGGGGATATTTACTGGTGCGTGAAATCCAAAAGTTTGGAACCCTCTGGGAAGGAGGGGGGCGATAGTGGTCATGTGCCTTTTGTTTAAAGGAAACTGAAGCAAAATAGTCCTAAGTCAGATGAGCACAGATTTCAGAACTGAAGTCTCAGAAAGGGGGTCAGCCATCGCAGAATCGCCCCATGGCAGGGGCTATTGCATAAAGCAAGGAAGGAAATGCCAAGGCACCCCGGAGAGGCAACTTCATGCAGTGCTGTGGGAATTTTAAGAGAGAAAATTCCCAACCGTGGCAGGCTGGGCGGTCTTCATGTTTTGTTCTTGGAGTCTCATTCCTCCCATTTTCCCACAAGGGCAGAGGTCATGCCTTATACTTGAGAAATCAACACAGGATGGGGTATATGGCGTTAATGAGTCTTCGGTGATTGATGATCGGTGAGAGGTTATCAAGCATGATGCCCCAAGGTCCATGTTTAGCTGTCGAGGACACACCCAGCCCCTCCCTGTCAGGGGCTGGCATCTCAGAGCCCGAAGGTGATGCTGTCCCCAGCCTCCCTGTGCCCGCTCACCAATGTCAGCCTTTAGCCATTCATAATTTGGGCCCCACCTGAACCCTGGCTTCTCCACACTCCCCTGGCAGTCTCTTTCTCACTGAGGATTGGACATGTGGAAAGTTTCAGCTTCGGGAGTTCAGCTCTGGGGAGGTAGCGGTATGCCAAAAGAGAGGGGAATAAAAAGAAAACTCCCGAAATTACTTTGAAACAAGAAATAGAAGGCATCGTTCTCCCCAACCCCCCACTCCTGGCTGTGCCCCTTCTACCTTCACTCTCCTCCAAAACAGTCAAGCAGAGGTTTGCTCAGATTTTCCAAACAAAACCCCTGCCCTTGGGAGGAGACAAAATGCAGAATGGGCAGGCCTGGGGGAGAGTCTGGAAACAGCGCCCGCCGTGCAGGCTGCTCCTACCATCCACTCAGAGCCCTTGTGACCAGAGACTTGGTAGCAAAAAGAACATGGGGTCGGGAGTCAGAAAGATTTGGGTTGACCCCCACCCCCACCCCGCTCAGCCACATCCCAGCTGCGTGACCTTGGGCGCATCGACGCCTCAACCAGTGCCTCAGCTGTCTCATCCATAAAATGGGTCTGACAATTCCTGCCTCAAAGAGTTGTGTGAGTCTCAACAGAGATCATGCAAGTACTTTGTGCTCTCTAAAGCTGTGCTGTCCAGTGCTGTCTAATGCTGTAGCCATGAGCGATATATGGCTGTTGAAATGGAAATTGATTAAATAAAATTTAAAATTCAGTTCCTCAGTTGCACTAGACACATTTCAAGGGCTCAATAGCCACATGTGGCTCATGGCTACCATGTTGGATGGCAAGATATCGAACATTTCCACAGAAAGTTTCCACAGAAAGTTGTATTGGACATCAATGCTAAGTTAAAAAACAGAAAAACCACACACCTAGTGGCAGAAGCAAGAGGGCTTCTGAACTTCTCTGCCTTGACCTTTTTCCCAGGAAAAGGCAATGACAAGGCGGGCCCTGGTTAGAGAGACGCCCCAAGCACTGTGGTGCAGAGGCAGGGCTGCTCTTCAGGCGTTAAGTACAGCCCGTCCCCTCTCTACCTCCTTCCACCCCAGCCAGGTAGGGCTTTTGTCATCAGCTCTCTCTCCTGGGATCTAGAGATGCCTTCTCCCTCCGTCAATTCCATTAAGTGAGGCACCGACTTTAGGGTGGGCCCCTTAAGCCTGCGCCCTCCTCTGAGGCCTCCAGTACCAGGCCCTCCTGTCTGGGAGATGAACCTACCTTCCAGATTAGACTCTGGGCCCAGCACCCCCATACCTGAGGCTCAGCTGTTCCTCAGATTAAAGCTCCATCTTTCCTAAACTCTGTGTCAGTGGGACACTAAGGACCTCCCCACTGAGTACCTGATCCCTCCCTCAGGATGGGGCCCTGTCCCTTCCACACCCAGAGGCCTTTCTAGGCAGGACGGTCACCTACCACCCTCAGTGTTGCCCTTCCCTGGGCACCCCCCTCACCTTAGACCCCTACCTGGAGGCCTCAGTTTACCCTTGGAATTCACTTAACTGGGGGTCTACCTGTGACCCCGAGCTGTTTCTCCACAGCCTTGACCTTTAGTTTCCACAGAAAGGGGACCCTGATGTCAGAGCTCCCTGAGGCCAGGAAATCCCTCACTGGCCGTCACACACCCTCAGAATCCACCAAGGACTCATCCTCTGCACACCCAAGCTCTGCCCAGGGGCTGTGTCCCCCAAGCCCCGACCTCAGCCCCGAGCCCCCAGGCTGTGGGAGAAGTCAGGTCCTCAAGGATTCGGCCCATTCCCACCACAGCTGTGCTGGGGTCGCAGCTCAGGATGGCTGGAAACAGCACTGGGGCTCAGGGGCCAGCCAAGCGCCCTGCTCCAAAATAGCAGTTGTGTTCACATAAAAGCCTTTAATGAGAGAAAGATGCCGTTCTTGGCCTCTTGAGCACGCTCTGCAGACGCCGTCTGGCAGGCCGAGAGGGCCTCTACCGTTTGGCGGCCGGAGGGGAGGAAGGAGGGTGGTGAGTCAGACCTTGGCCCCAACCCCTCAGCACGGACCGCCCTGCTAATTGCATTAACAAACACCAAGATACTGGGCCAGTGGGGGCCAGGGGCTGGGGCAGAGAGCAGCCCCAATTCCCACCGGCTCCAGCAGGCATGAGGAGGGGACCACTGGGCAGGGCTCGTGGCCCAGGGCAGAGGCCTGGGTTTGCCTCTCGCTCCTGCCCTAGAGCAGACGAGTCACCTGTCCAACCCCGGCACAGCACTGAGGGCTTTGTCTGGGAGGAGGCAGGGATTTAAAGCCCTCAGTGCCAGAGAGGCCGGGGAGATGAGAGAAGATGGGGTCCTGGAGCAGCCCCCATCAGGGACAAGCCAGGGCACCCAGCCTTTTCCAGGGGAGCAGCTCCAGGGCATGGAAGACAGTTCTGTGGCGGCTGACATGGAGCCATCCAAGCCCTTCTGCAGCCACACCAGCTCCGTGCCCAGGACCCATGAAGGTTGAGAGGGAAGGAATACACCATTCCCATTTACAACTCAATGAAGGCGGGGGCGGGGTGGGGGGGTGGGGGGCAGAATTGTGGAGGAGAGAGCAGCCTCATAGTCAAAGAGACCTGCATTTGAATTCCAACCCCACGACCTCGGGCAAGTTGCTTCACCTCTGCGAGTCTCAGCGTCTAGAAAGTGGTCGTGCGTCCAACATTTACTGTTTGCTTAGGATGGTAAGCAAGACAGACAGTGTCTTTTTCTTCATGGAGCCTCCAACTTAGAGAAATTCATAAAACAAGCAAAAAAACAAGCAGAGGAAGAGAAATTGGGATATGAATGGTGAAAGAAACAATACAGGGGCTGGGATCCAGAACAACAAGGCTGCTGGGGGCAGCTCTAGACAGAGTGGCTAGGGGGAGCTGGAAACGAAGACAGGGAGCAGCCACATAAAGAGACAGGAAAAGCAAACAGAGAGAGCAGCATGTGCAACGGCCTGGGGGCAGCACATTCCAGGAACCCAGGCTGGATCTGGTGAGTGAGGGGCTGACAGACGAGGCTGGACACACCGCCACAGGAAGGTTTCAATAGGGATATGTTATGATCTAATTTACAGAGAAAGAACTGGAGAGTAAGGGGGACAGTGGGAGCAGTTAGCCAGCTGCAGCAGTCACCCAGGAGAGCGTGCTGGTGCCCGGGACTAGAGAAGCAGCCGGTGGGGGGGTGGCGGGGGGATGGGAAGCAAACAGGCTCTCAAGAGATTTAGGAAGTAAAGCAAACAGGGCTCAGGGATGGACTGGATAGAAGCCTGAGCAAGAGGAGGTGTCCTGAATGGTCTGGCTTAAGCATTCACATAGATGGAGATGCCTCTGACAGGATGGGTAAGACCTGGGCAGGGATATTGGCTCAGAGGGAGGGAGACGATGCGCTCGCTTGGGACAAGTTGGGGTGGGGGTGGCTGGGAGGCATCAAGAGCAGATGTCGAGGAGGCGGCAGGACGAAAGGAGCCTGGAGGTTGGAGGAGAGGTCTGGCTGAAAAGGTATATAAATCTGAGTGTCATCAGCCCAGAGACGATGTTTACATCCATGGGAATGTATTAGATCATTCCAGGAGCATTGCAGTGAGAAAGAAAAGAAGAGGACCCATAATTCGGTCCTGGGAAACCCAGTGTTTAGTAGCTGGGTAGAGGAGAAGCAGCAGCCAGGGACACAGGAGGGGGCCAGGACAGAGAGTGATACAATGGCCACTCACAGGGTGAAGGGAGTTGAAGGGTTTAGCGTGGTCCCTGGCACAGAGTGAGCATTGCCACTCTTATTGTTGTGTGTTAATTGTCTGGCACAGTGTCTACTGGTACTCAGTAATGCGGGGGAGGGGGGTGATTAATGCTATGCTTGCTTCATATGGCCCCCTCTTTGTGTGGGGGATTTAGAAGGTCTGGGGAAAGTCCTGAGGCAGCCCAACATCAAGATGGTAGGTAGAGGGCTTCCCTGGTGGCGCAGTGGTTGAGAATCTGCCTGCCAATGCAGGGGACACGGGTTCGAGCCCTGGTCTGGGAAGATCCCAGATGCCGCAGAGCAACTAGGCCCATGAGCCACAACTACTGAGCCTGCGCATCTGGAGCTTGTGCTCCACAACAAGAGAGGCCGCGACAGTGAGAGGCCCGCGCACCGCGATGAAGAGTGGCCCCCGCTCGCCGCAACTAGAGAAAGCCCACGCACAGAAATGAAGGCCCAACACAGCCAAAAATAAATAAGTAAGTAAGTAAGTAAGTAAGTAAGTAAGTAAATAAATAAATAAATAAATAAAAAAGAACTTGGCTTTAAAAAAAAAAAAAAAGATGTTAGGTAGAAAAGGAGAAGCCAACCAAGGAGGTGAGAAGAGGCAGCTGGGGATGGCAGAAGAAAACCTCCAGGTCACCTGTGAAGTCATTCACCCACTCAGTCCTTTAACAAACATGTATCAAATAGGCACTCTGCTGGTATCAACAGGATACAGCCCCTGGCTTCAGGACCCCCTGGATAAAAGCATCTCCTAAATACTCCTTTAAGCAAAAAGCCTTGGGGGCATACACCTGCTTACCAAGCAGATCTAAGCTACTTCTACATGGTCAGGGGAGAGATGGGCAGTGTCTCTTGCTAGGTCTGTACCCTTCATGTTAGTTGGGTCTCCACTGAAGTCATGTGATTATTCCCCTTAACACCTTCCACTTTCCTCTCCACCACTCCCACCAACTACTGAGTTTCATCGGATGGTTCATCCAGAGATGAGCCATATGTAGACTCAAGCCTCTGGCTCCTGGCAGCTCCTAACCAGTCAGTAAAGAACCTGCAAATCCCACCCCTGCCCTGACCCTTTTCCTCAACATGCGTTCAGCACTTACCATCATGAGGTCGATTTCTTTGCATACATCTCCTCTGTAGATTCTTATAACTACTACAGGTGCTATTCTGATCCTCATTTGACATACGGAGAAACTGAGGCTTAGAGCAGTCCAGCAACGTGCCTGAGATCACCATGCTAGTAAGTGATGGAGCAAGGGTTTGAACTCGGGGATTCTGGCTCCAAAGTTGAGTGGCTATAGTCTTGCCCTTTGGGATGGGGTCATTTACAGGGCTGGGATGGGTGGGCCAGGGGAACTCCCTCAGGGAAGCCCAGGAGAAGCCCAGATCAGGAGGGATGAGGGTCTTCACAGCACTGAGATGTGGCCCAGAAGGCATGTGGTTCTAATGGCTCCATGCACACACAGGCTTGGGACTAAAAGGCAAGCACAAATGCCTAGGCCATTCCAGGGTCTCCTGAGCACCATGGGGAGTTTTCCAAAAGGGCTGATGAATCTGGGGCAGCAGAAGGGGACTTCTCTGCACAGGCCTGGGAAAGGCCCTGTGTTATTCAGTACATTCTTGTTGAGCCTTTACCTTGTATCCAGTGAACACTTGCCACTGTGCTGCATGTTGTGGGCTGTTAGACACAGTCCCTGCTCTCAACATCAAGGCCAGACATGTACAGGACATACAGAATATGCCAGGCCTTGAACTAAACACTTGCCCTAAGTTATCTCATTTGTTCCTTAGAATTCTCTGAGGCAGGGACTAATATTAGTCATATTTCACAGGAAAAGAAACTGAGGCACAGAAAGCTTAAGCATCTTGCCCAGGGTCCTGTAGCTAAGTGATGGAGTCGACATTTATTTTTTTTTTTATTTTTGTGGTATGTGGGCCTCTCACTGTTGTGGCCTCTCCCATTGTGGAGCACAGGCTCCGGACGCGCAGGCTCAGTGGCCATGGCTCACGGGCCTAGCCGCTCTGTGGCATGTGGGATCTTCCCGGACCGGGGCACGAACCTGTGTCCCCTGCATCAGCAGGCGGACTCTCAACCACTGCGCCACCAGGGAAGCCCGGAGTCGACATTTAAACCCAGGCAGGCAGCACAGCCTCCTGGATCTAGGTTAAAATAACAACTAAACTTACCATGTTCCAGGCTCTCTACACACACTTGCTCATTTCCCAGGAGCACGGTGTTAAGCCCTATCCTCTGGAGCAGGCTACCTGGATTCACACCCAGGCTCTACTAATTGCCAGCTGTATGACTTGGACAAATAGTTAACCTCATCTGTAAATGGGGATAAAGATCAAATCTAGTTTACAGGGTTGTTGTGAGGATGAAAAATTAATAATAAAGTTCTGACGCACAGAACACACAGAACACACTGTAAGAGCTACAGTGTGTTATTATTATTAATTCTCAAAAACAGCTCTATAAAGATTGTTATACCCACTTAACAGGTGAGGCGCTATGGCTGGAAGAGGGCCAGGCGCTTGCCTGAGGACACAGAGCTGGGATTCAAATCCATGACTCCTTGAATCTGGCACCAGAATCTAAAGCACATGCTCTTAACTTGGAGCCTTACTGCTGGGGTGGAGGGGAAGATGGCAATCCACCTAGCCCCCTCCTCAATAGCCTTCTCCCCAGAACAGCCCCAGCCCCCATGCATCTAAGCTGAGATAAAATGAGAAGCCAAAGAATTCTTCAAATCTTCTTCCCCAGTGTGAGCCTTCAGAAGTCTCCCAAAGGCTGTGTGTGCATTGGGTCGAGCCAGTCTGGGAAGACTGGACAGTCTTCCAAAAGCCCTAACTGTAAACAGGAACCCAGTACCCCACACCCTACATTGCTTCCCCTCAGCTGAGCGGGCTGGCAGGCCCTAGTCAGCTGCCTCCACAAATACATAAACACACAAATTGTGTGGCAGAGCTGACAAAGCCACAGAAGGAAAGGCAGATACCAAGACCAGAGGAGGAGATGGGGGCACAGCTCCAGACCCCTCCAGGGTGCAGAGAGCAGCTGGGCTTCTAGCAGTGGACACCTGCAGACACAGTGGGTCCCCAAGGTCCAGTGACTGGACAGGGATGAAGAAAGGGGCCTTCCAAGGAGATGGCTGGTATGTTACAGCAACCTAGGAGTCTGTGAGAGGGGGCAAGTGGGAGTCGGGGGCGGTCCAGGGGACAAAGGCCATCGCTCGCTATGCAGGGGCAGTGGGTTGGGCCTACAGATATCTGGGAGAGACCAGGGGATGGATTGAGTCCCCACACTGTTCTGGGACTAGACTCTGCTCTTGGCAGTTGGGAGGATGTCACACACCCCTCCCTGTCACCACCCCCTGCGGCCAGGCCAGGAGAGGCATCCCACATGTGGGAAACCACTAGGCCAGAGTCATGAGCATTCCCCGGCATTGGCAGCCTCTGCTCCAGCCAGAAGGGCAGCTGTGGGGAGGGGACAGGGAGACGCAAACCACGGGGGAAGCAGGAGAGTCAGCTGACAGGGCGTGGAACCAAGAGCCCCATATTTGACAGAGCTCCGGACCTAGCCATCCAGGGCCAACACACCCCACTGCCCACGTGGTTCTCATCAGGCTCATTAGCAGCAAAATAGCAACAAGAAAACAGCGCTGGGCCCAGCTAATTAGCACACAGACCTTCAGTGGGCAAGCCAACTTCGTGTGGAAAAGGCTAACTCCCAGTGGCAATTCCTCCAGGAGCGCTGCCAGCCTGTGTGCCAGGGTCACAGGTATGACCAGGGGAGCAGCGGAGGGCGGGGGAGAGAAACAATGGGGCTGAGGCCCCCCCGGGTGGAATGGATACTGACAGCAGGCTGGAGCAGCACCCCCTGATCAGGGCACGAGGGTGCACACACACGTCAATGCTGACAATCTGCAGACTCACCCAACCTCGAGTTTCCAGTGTTGAAACTCCAGATTGGCAGAGAGTGACGCTGGAAAGTCATGAGAAAGTTAGGAAACTGAGAACCTTCAGGGCTGAAGGGCCAGAGCAAGGCCCATGCCCAGACCCCTTGGGCAGCTGTGGAGAAGCCCACCGCCCTGAAGCCACCCTCCCCAACTTCAACTCAAACCTCAGCAACACTCTCTGCTAAGCTCAATAGAACTTATGGGCTCTCCTCTTCATCTCCAGCCCCAAATCCCACCCCAGGCCTCAGCTCCAAGACTTGGAGTACTACTGTCTCCTCGGGCACATTTCCTAACCAAACTGAGCCTCAGTTTCCTCGACTATAAGTAGGATAGATGATCAGTAAATACTCATGTTATAGGATTGGGAGACAACTGAGATGATGTATGTGAAGAGCTTAGCACATTGTTGGGCATATAGTAAATCCTCGGCTGTTAGCTAGTAGTAGTAGTATTCATTGTTATAGTAGTAATGGTGGTAGCAGTAGTAATGGTGGTAGTAGTGGTAGCAGCAGCAGCAGCTGTAGTAGTAATGATGGTAATAGAGGTAGTAGTAGTAGTGGTAGTGGTGATGGTGGTAATAGTAGTAGTAATGGTGGTAGTAGTAGTAATGGTGGTAGTCGTGGTAGTAGCAGCTGCAGCAGCTGTAGTAGTAGTGATGGTAGTAGTAGTAGTAGTGGTAGTGGTGATGGTGGTAGTAGTAGTAATAATGATAGTAGTGGTAGCAGCAGCAGCTGTAGTAGTAATGATGGTAGTAGAGGTAGTAGTAGTGGTAGTGGTGATGGTAGTAGTAGTAGTAATGGTGGTAGTAGTGGTAGAAGCAGCAGCTGTAGTAGTAGTGATGGTAGTAGAGGTAGTGGTAGTAGAGGTAGTAGTAATAGTGGTAGTGGTGATGGTGGTAGTAGTAGTAGTAATGGTGGTAGTGGTGGTAGTAGCAGCTGCAGCAGCTGTAGTAGTAGTGATGGTAGTAGTAGTAGTAGTGGTAGTGGTGATGGTAGAGGTGATGGTGGTAGTAGTAATAGGAGGTAGAGGAGGAGTAAAAAAGGAAACAGTAGTACACGGCCATCCCCAGGTCACAGATGCAGAAAGTGAGGTCCAGAAAGATGAGGTAAGATGTCTGGCAGCAGAGTGTGGAGACTAAGAAGAGGGACCCTAGAGTCAGGTTACCTGAGTTCAAATCCTGCCATTTCTAGGCCATGTGACCTTGAGCACGTGACTTGTCTGTGCCCCAGTTTCCTCACCTGCCAAAAGGTGAGTGGCTCTCCCCGCCCCACAGGACGTGTGAAGTGAGTCTTGCACAGAGCGAGTGCTGCATAGCTACTGGCTCTCGTGTTGCTGTCACCTCCTCCGAGGGCACCATCAGTGGAGGCTAGGGCACAGAGCCATGCTCTTCCTACCTCACTCCTTGGTCTCCACATAACTAAGATGACTACCCTCTTTTTTCTCATCTGGGCCAGCCTGCCAGGCTTTAGAGTGGTCCAAAGGAAGACTGCTCCAGACACAGTATCAAAGCCTCATCTGACCGTCCTGGTAGGATGCCTGCCAGGGGCCAGAGCAGAGGTGGATTCCCCTAGCACGGCGCTGGGAGTGGTCCCCCCAGGAATGTGCGATGCAGAGGCTCTGGGGCCAGGTGTGTTCCGCAGACCACAGGGGTATGTGAGCGCCACAGGGCAAGTTGGGGAGGAGCCCCAACACAGTGGAGCAGCAGGTGGGGAATATAGGAAGCTTTACAAACAAGAGCGGGGATTTTATTTGAAAAGTCATCTTCAGTTGGAGCCTTTTTTTTTTCCTCCAAGCCATGCAGCTTGTGGGATCTTAGTTCCCCAACCAGGGATTGAACCCAGGCCCTTGGCAATGAAATCACCAGTCCTAACCACCAGACCACCAGGGAATGCCCTGGAGGCATTTTTCAATCTCCTCTCTTCCACTGCCTCCCCTCTGGAGAGGGGCTACCTGCTCAGGAGGCAGATTGGGGAAGACACTTGTGCTCCCCGCACAGGTTCTGGAGTCCCCATGCCCCGCCCAGTTCAAGGAAGAGAGAGGGAGAGGGTGGATGCGGTGGAGGCACTCACGTTTGATACAGTGGTTGGTACTGTTTGCTGTTGTCCATCCTGGGCAGCACTGTCCCCCGCAGACATTCCTCCTGCAGGGTCACCGAAACAGGGTCAGCATAGGGTGCTCAGAGTGGGACTATTCACAGAGCCCTTCTGATGGTCCCACCCTCTATAGGCAGGGCCTGGGGGAACTCTGTCAGGCCAGGCACCGTCCCCCTTCTCTAGGGAGGCCGCATGGCCCATGGGAGGGTGCTTTGGGATCCTTCACATCTAAGATTGAGTCCTGACTCTGCCATTCTCTGCATGAGCTTGGGAAGCCTCATTCTTTTCATCTGTACAATGGAGATAATAATGCCTGCTTAATGTTGTTGTGAGGATTAAATGAGATAGGATATATAGCCCCTGACACACTGGCACAGGGATCACGAAGATGATCAAAAAGCAAGTTCAGAGTGGCTCAGTCACTTTCCAAGACTAAACAATAAGTAAATGCCAGAGCCAGATTCAAACCTCAGTTGACCCAACTCTAAGTCACGCTCCAACTCCACATGGCCTCTCACCAAAAAATTATCACCATGGCCCTAGCCAACAAATGCTGATAATCCAAAGGAAGCTGGAAAACACACCCAAAACAGCCTTAAGGACATACACATGCATCACCTGCCAACACATGCACACTGGGAGGAGCCTTAGCCCTCTGGCAGGCTGGTGCACGGTCAGACGGAGCACTGGCTGGGACTGAAGGAGCCAGAGCTCCAGAATTTCTCTTTAAGAGGAGCTGAGGAAGTGGCAAGCTGGTAGGAAGATGGGGCTGGGGACTCGGGGTAAGCTGCTCTGCATGGTGAGCACACTTTTTATTTGGGCAGGCTGATGGAACTTACTTGGTGGGAGATAGTCCTTCCCCCAGCTACTGCTTGGTGCTGGCACCGAGACAACTGCAGGAGACACTGACCAGCAGTTGCCACCAGGGCCACTCACCTAACTCACCCAAACTCTGCCCTCAGGTGTTGAGTGAGGCCCCTGCAGCACCAGTATCCTTCACCCACCCTGACTGTCAATCTAAAGACCCAAATGCCCGGACAGAGGTGACTTCCCGAGAAGGGCTCCATTTGGAGAAGACCTCTGGGGCCCTGACTTCTCAGCTCAGGCTGGGCCCGGCTCTGCTTCACAGACCCCATCATTACCATCAGAAGTTGTCTACTGAGCCCTCGCTGAAACTCAGGGTGAGCAGGGCAGCAGAGGTACGGAGCCCAAGAGTGGGGTGAAGGACAGGCCAGGGGGCCATTCCTGTGACCTTCGTGGCTGGCATGGTGAGCATCTGGTCCCACTTAGGAGTTTGTTTGACATTTGTGTGGCCCCCAAAGCTTGTGTGGTTTTTGAAACCTTATGAAACATTCAAAATAAATTCCTGCAGCTTGAAAAAGCTGAGGCCCATTCCTGGCCCTTTGGCCCAAAGCTGTGGGGAGCTGCCTCCCAGGGAGGCCCCAGAATGTCCTCCCAGCCAAGGGCTGTGCCATTTCAGCCACCTCGAAGCCCCTCTGGACCGCTGCCTTCATCGGCTTCCTGGTTCCCGAAGGCCGCTTCCCCAAGTCACTGGGTTCTGGGGAAGGGGCTGGTCCTCACAGCCAGGGCTTCTGAGTGTGTGCCCTGGTGGGAGGGGGGACTACCCACCCATTACCCCCTCTGGTGGTGACAAGGCCTCTTAAAGGCCTGAGAGGTCTTTGAGAAGGAAGCAGACAGCATGCCCTGGGAGTTTTCTAAAAACTAGGGTCTGTGGGAGTCCAGAGAGCACGGACTGAGGGGCCTACCAGGCTGAGAGGTCATGGTGTGGAGCCCAGCTCAAGGAGGCCCCCTGAGCCTGCTGGTACCCTAGATGCCTTCGGAATGGCTACGGAGCTGACTGTAGGAAGGCAGCAGCTTGGCATGCCCTGCCTGACCACGGTAGAGCCCTCAAGGCCGTCAGGGCCACAGTGAGAACTGGTCAGAATCAAAGCTGCCAAGCAGGGGGGCAGGGTTTGGTGAAGCGGGCACTCGAGAGGGATACAGGAGCCCAGCCAGAGTCTTGGGTACAGGCTCAGGGAGGTGCCCGGTGGGAGATGACCATTCTGTGGGCTCTGGCTAGCTGGAGAGAGCAAATGAGCCTGACTAGCTGGGGCCAATGACTCAGTGGCTCTGAGTCTCTGGAAGATACGACTCAGAGATTATGTAAGCCCAGCCTTTCAGGCCACACCACTCAGCAAACATTAGCCCAGTATCCAGCATCATTGCCCAACCCATCTGGCTAACAGCCTAGGACAGCTGCTGTTCCACCTGGAACCAATCTGGTCATACTGGTCCTTTGTTATAGACGCCTCAAGGCTCTCCACTGGCCTCTACAAAGCCAACCGGACCCCTCCTGCCTGTGGAGTCTAATTGCCCCTCTTCCCCCCTTATCTCCATGACCACCTACAACCAAAACTATGATCCTCCAAATATCCAAAGTTTGTTGTCCCCCAGCTGCACTGTATGTGGGCACATTTTGATGCCTTTGCTTAAGCTGCTCTGTCTAGACTGCCTTCCCTCTCTTCTTTGCCGACTGAGATCCGTGGCATGCTCCAAGACTTCCAGATCAAATGTCACCTCCTTTGTGTAAAACCTCCCCCGACATCTACCCAGCCTTCCCCATTCTCCAGCCGCCACACCATTTAGCACTGATTACCTCAGGCTGTTGGTGTATGTCTCTGTCTTGAGTACCTTGAGGATCCTTTCTTATTCCTCTTTGTGCCCCTAGAGTCTACATAGTGCCTGACATGTGGTGTACTTTTAATACCTCTTTGTTTCACTTAATCCAATATTTCCCAACACACTTCTGGTAGGAAAGGGAGTGTGACGTTTCCATAATCACAACATGCAGCAATGCTGAATCACACAGCGAGAAAGTGATTCCCTTTTTAGTGATCGTTCTAGTCTGATTAGACCAGTGGGAAAAAATCTCTGTCAGAGGTTGGGTCTTCATGCCAGGTTCTCTCTCCAGACCTTGCCAATTGCCCTTTCCAATAGGGAGAACTACAGGGCTGAACTTCCTATGATAATGGTATTTGACTAGACTTTGAGAACATTTTGTTTTCATTTCAGTTTTCCTACAGTTTTCTCTTTATGACAAGTGGTACTATTTTCAGCTTATGATAGTGATACAAAGTGTCCGTGAAAAATGGATTTATTTATGTAGAAAAATGCCAAGCCCTATTTGTAATACCCAAATATGTAACTCATCTAAGTGTCCAAAAACAGAAGGATGGATAAATAAACTGTGGTATATTCAGGCAATGACATAATGACCAACAATTAAAATGAATAAACTTGGGCTGATTATATTAATGTAGTTAAATTTCAAACATCTAATGAGGATTGGAGAAAGCAAATTGTAGAGGGATAATGCAGCATAGTACCACATATCTAAGTTTAAAATATGCAAAACAATATTGTGTATGTTATGGATGCAGGCATCTGTAGTAATGGTATAAAAACATAGATTGGAATCGTGGGTAAATTCAAGGTAGTGGTTAACTCTGGGGAGAGAGGGAGACAAATTCATAGAAGATATTTCGACTAAAAAAATCAGAAGCAAAATAGGCCCAAATATTAAGGTTTGAAAAAGCTGGATTGTTAGTTGTATTATTTCCAATACTTTTTGTAGGTTTGTATAAAACTTCATAATATAAAATACTTAAAAATAAATAAAACACAAAATCCTGTTAACAGTTTATAAATTTAAGAAAATAATAGAACAAGGAGGAAAAGATAGAGGAAAATATTATTAAGGTAGTATGCTGTGAGGCTAAGCTTAAGAAACACTGAATGCTGGGAAACAATGGCTTAAAAAGTCCCCTGTGGACTGTGAATTTCAATACTGCAAGAATTGTTTCTGCTCTGGTTACACTGTGTCCCAGACACCTAGCACTGTGCCTGGCGCACACTTAAAATCTTCACTGTGTGCAATAAAACCCCACTACATTGCAAGTTCCACGGAGACAGAGGCTGTCTTGGCCACTGCTGTATCCCCATGGTCCAGCAAAGTGCCGGGCATATAGGAGACCTTCCAAACGTTTGTTGAATGAAGAATCCCCAGTAGTGGTGATGCAATTCCAAGCTTTACCAGCAGGTGGCACTTAGTCTTTGGCCCTGAGCAATTCACAAGGCAACTGCCAGAGAGGCCAGCCTGGCCAGAAGCCATGAGCTAGAATGGACTTGGGGAGAGGAAGCCAATGGACAAGATTGCCACTCAGCCCCTCCCCAGATGACTTGGAGCGGCTAGCTGGAGTGCCAGAGGAACCCCCCCTTTATCAAAGCTGCAGAAAATAATCTGGGGGAGGAGCCACCCCAGCATGTGATGTGATGTGTGCACCTGTATATGGCAAGTGATTGTGGGTGGCACCCAGCCCAGGTCCTTACACACCTGTGTACATCTACCAGCCGTATCATGGTGACAATCTGCTTTGCTCATCACCGCCTCATTTCACAACTGCGAATAGTGCACCCTCCCACCTGCACTCCACTATCCCATCTCCCCCGAACTCCCACCCGAATGCTGACAGTATAAGCTCCTCCATGATCTGGCTCAACCTATGCCTCCAGCCTCAGCCCTGTGGCTCCCCTACACCAGGGTGCAGTCCTGCCCCTAGGCCAGTGCCAACAGTGAAAAGCCCTTGTCTTTGGGCAGTGCTACACCTTGGGACCCCACTCCTGCCACTTCCCCTCTGCTTCCCCACATGCCGCCCATCGAACCCCCGGGGCTCCTGTTCACAGGGCCTCCTTCTCCTCCAGGCTCGTCAGCCACAACCGTCCATTCCTTTATGCTTAACATGAAGCTTCTGGTACTAGAAAGCATGTTCACCAGTGCCTATCTGTTCATTTCTCCAATTCGATTTGAAGTAATTGAGTTGCCCTCCTGGCAGGAACAATACCTTTGTCTCGGGGCCCCATCCCCTATCGCAGGCCCTGCACACTTGCTCTTAAGAAGTGTGTATTCACTTGCACAGGCCATTACCACCTGCTGACTGATCCTCTGTGTAAGCGACTTGGCAGTGCTCGGGTCTACTCTGTCTGCCTTAAGCTGGGCCTTCCCAAGGCAGCGGGGAATTCATTCACTCACTCAACAGATACTTAACAAGCAGCAACTATATACGAGCACAGTTCTAGGCACTGGTGACACAGCAATGCACAAAACAAAGCCTCTCTTTTTACGCCCTCTTTTTTTTTGCATTTCATGGGCTTCTCACTGCTGTGGCCTCTCCCGTTGCGGAGCACAGGCTCTGGACGCGCAGGCCCAGCAGCCATGGCTCACGGGCCTAGCCGCTCCGCAGCATGTGGGATCTTCGCGGACCGGGGCACGAACCTGTGTCCCCTGCATTGGCAGGCAGACTCTCAACCACTGCGCCACCAGGGAAGCCCACAAAGCCTCTCTTTTCATAGAGCTTACATTAGCGTGGGCTGGGAGACCAGACCATAAACGCAGAAACAGAAACATAATATGTCCAATGGGAATAAGTGCTATGAAGAAACGTAGAGCAGGGTGAAGGAAGAGAGAGGGTGGGGCAGAAGTAGTCAGGAAGGTCTCTCTAAGCAGAGAAATACAGGAGAAGAGTGCTGCAGCCTAGGAAAATAGTGAGTGGAGAGGCAGTAAGAACATCCTCGGGAGTAGAACAGGGGTTGCAGTGTCCTTCATGCTATGAGCCAGAGGACTGAACCCAACTGGCAAATAGGGCCCAAGCCGAGAAGGGCTGCCAGGTTCCTTCCCAGCCTCCCCAATGGTGTCCCCACGCAGCCCCACACTGCCCGGGCCTCCAGTGCCCTCCATTCTGCAGACACCTGTCATACTCAGGCAAGACTGAGCCTCCCGCAGCCATGAGGATCTTCAGTGGGGCCGGGGGTTACTGGGGAACCTCTCCCACGCTGCAAGGGAGACCCCGGCAAGCAGCTGGTAGTCTCAGGGTAGGGGGGAGACTTAGCCCTGCAAAGTGTGTGAGTCGCGCTGACACGTAGCTGCACAGGGGCACGCACAGACCCACTCCCCCACGGACCCACAGTGCCACAGTCACATCGCGAGCAGGCTTCCTGCCCAAAGTGCCCCCGACCCCACGCCCACTTCCACGGCCAGCCATCCGCGGGCCCAGGCCGACCTCTGCCGCAACCCACACACTCGTCCCCCCGCGCCGGCTTCGCTGCCAGCCTCCTTCATGGAGATGCATCTGCCCTCGCGCTCTGGAGCCCCCGACGTCCTCCACCTACCCGCGCTCTAAGCCCGCTCAGCTTCCCCTGGGCCTCAAGCGCGTGGAACGCCCACCCCGCTGCCCTCTTCCCGATCCCTTTCAGATCCCCGCACCGCTACGGGCGTCAGCAGGCACCGGTTGGAGGCGGGAGGGAGGAGGGCGGGCGAATGCCCTGGCGCCTTGGGAAAGGATTAACGTCGGGTCTGGGCGAGCTGGTACGAAAGGGTGTGGATGGTGTTTCTCTTTCCTCTCAACTCTTTGAGAGTGGGTCAGATGGAGCCCAGCTCCGGGACCTCGGTCTGTTCCTCCGCATTACTGAGGACAGGGGGACGGAAGGCAGAGCCCGGCGCCCTCTCCTCTAGCCTGCACATCCCTCCACGAACGAGCGTACGGGAGACCGGCCCTCGCTCCCCCAGCCCCCATGATTCCCTCTCCAGTGCTCACCCCGTTAGCCGCCCTCGAGCAGCCCGCGGCCGCTGCGCGGTCCCGAGGCGCGGGAGAGCCGGGGGGGCACGGGCCCGGGCCCGGGGTGCGGACTGCTGCTGGCGCAGGGGCCGGCTTCTCCAGGTCTGCGCAGGTGGCTGGACTCGCCGCGGCTGCTGCGCGCGGGGCGGCCTCCTGGCCTCCGCCTCGGCGGGCCTGCTGGGGCTCCCCCAGCCAGGTTGGGTCCGCTCCGCGGGCGGCAAACCCGGAACGGGCACGTTCTGCTCCCGGAACAGACTGTACACCTTGGCTGTAGCCGCTGCGGGGTAGCTGCCCCCGGGGCGCCGCAGCCGACTCGCGTCCCTTCCAGCCGGCTCGTATCTGCCCAACAGGTCCCTCTGAGCATGACCCATGCCCACGAAGAGAGCCAGGGTGAGAGGCAAGAAGCTTCTCCAGGGGTTCCGAAGGACGCGCCCGGGGCAGCGGGTGGTGGTTGGGGGCCTCATGGCGCCGGGGCGCCCGGAAAGCGGCGCGCGCGGGTAACTGCCCCGGGGCTCTCAGTCTGTGCGCCCGGCCGCCCTCTGGCTGCGCTCCGGTCCCCTCCCGGTGGCCCGCCTCTCCCCGTCTAGGGGGCCCCGAATCAGACTGCGGACCAGGCTCTCCGTGGAGCGAGGGCCAGGCTGCGGGAGCGGCCCGGGGCTGCGCGCAATGAGCCCGGCGGCCGCGCTCCGTCTCTAGCTGGGTGGGCACCGCTGTCGCACCGCCGCGCCTTCTCCCCGTCACTGTAGCCTTCTGAATGGGAACCGGAGGGTTTTATTTTTGGAAACCTCCCCCTGACTTTTCGTCTCTTTTATCCACACCGTGCCCCCTCCTCGGAGGGACAGCTCAACCCCCTCATTACGGGAGAGGGAGAGAGGAATTCCAGCAACACCCACTTTGGCACTGGGAAGCGAGCGGGCGGCGAGGGGTGTTAACCCGTGAGGAGCTGGGGGCGACGCAGGGCCGGCCCGAGGGCTAGTAGGCGAGATGACGCCTGCCGGGACAGGGGCACCCAAGCCACCTTTCTCTTGTCCTGGGCAAGCTGAACTGCTGACCTGTCCAGAGTTTATCTCCCGCCCCTAACCTCAGGGACAAACTCCCTGTTCGATGACCAAGGCTGCAGCCTCGAAGGTCTGAAGGAGGTCAGGAGAGGTACGAAGAACGGCATGACAGAGACAGGACCGAAAGGCCGGGCCCCGGACCCTTCGCTTCCCGCCCGAGCCACTGGGGGCGTCGGCCGGGGGTGCGGCTAGAGCTGGGGCAGCACGGGGCAGCTCGCCTGCCTCCGCCTCCGTGGGACGCGGGAGCGCTGGAAGGTCCCCTGGGGGCGCGCGCCCTCTAGTGGACTAGGCCGCGTCCTTGGCTATCCTGCGGCCGGCAGAGACCTGTCGCTGCCAGCCGCCTTAGCTCCTTGATCTTAATCGCCTTCCTGCTGCGTCAGGATCGAGCCTAGGCCTGAGGCGTGGATGGCGGCGGATCCTACAAAGAGGTGTCTTCTCTTCTACAGGGGAATAAACATGGAGCATCTGGAATGGAATAAGGTCACTCAAGGAGACAGCGTGTGTCCAAGAAGTGAATGAAATCCAGTCCTCCAGCCTGCGGCTCAGATCCATTCCCTAGACTCCCATCCAGCCCTCACTCCCTCGGGATTCGACGAGCTTCTGATTGATGCAGTGAGTGTGCTCACATCTTCTTGTGTTGGCAGGGAGAGGGCAGAGGTGCTAGAATGCCAACGGCCACCCATCTTAGTACCCCCAACAGTCAGCTCATCACTCACACCATGGTCCCCTGCCCTAAAGTCTAAAGGCCTGGCAACCATGGCTGCCTCCCCCAAGCACCCCACCCCGCCCCTGCATTTCTGCAGCCAACTGCTTCCTAGAGAGGCAGAGGGACCCAGCAGGCAGGAAGCCACCAGTTTATAAGGACCCACACCACACAAAGGACAGACCCAGTCTAATGTTGAAGAACAGCCTCGACTCCTGACCTTGGCCTCCAAAGCCCTGCAGGACTGGCCCCCTCTCTGATCTATCTCACCTCTTGCTGGGGCACTCACCACACTGCAGCTGCACTGGCCTCCTCTCTACTCCTTGAACAGGCTAAGTTAATGCCCACTTCCCTCTCCCTGAAACACTCATCTCCAGGATGTTTTACAGGATACGCTCATTACTTCACCTCTCAGCTCAAGCATCACCCCCTGGAGAGGCCATCCCTGACCCCCCAACCTAGAGCAGTCTTCTTCCCACTCCCAAGTCATCACTTTCTAATACATCACCCTGTTTCACCTGCATTTCTCTAGAGTAGTTGAAATTGTTTGTTTACCTGTATAACTGATTCATTGAATGGGCTGAACCTGAAGAGGGACAATCAGGAAACAGCTCTATTTTTCTCCCCTCACTGCCTTCAACCATATTATGGTGAATTTCTCTTCTCCACCCTTAATGGCATCTCAAGCAGAGTCCTTGGCTTGCCCGTCGCCGTTAGTCACAAGAACAGTTTCGTTTCTATAATTAAGACCAATTTCCAGGCACCAACAAGTCTGGTTCTGTCCAAATCAAAACCTCATCCAATTTAATCAATCTCGTATCCAATTTAATACCCCTCCTCTGCCTCCACAGGCCTGTCCCCTGGCTCAAGATCATGTACTAGGGAGAGTGGGGTGTGGGCTGATTTTCTGACCTCGCTTTTCTGCTGTGGCTCCTCCACATCAGGGTTGGGGGAGAGGTGTTAGGGGGAAAATGGTAAAGTCCTTTGTGACAGGTGCCCTTGGCTGACAGGTGCCAAGCTCTGGCTCTTTCATGGGCACATTTGTGGGTTCTTGGGAAGCTCTCTGCATGATCTCCACCCTGCACTACCATAGCAAGGCACTCTCTGGACAACTTCCCCGTGTCCCCTACTCCCCAAGGGACTTTCCTGTCCATGCCAGCAAACCAGTGGTGAGCTGGCTGCATCTCTTCCTGCTATAAGGACCACTCCAGCCAGTCTCCACGGTCAGAATTCTCCAGACAGAAAATGCACACAAGCCTCTTCATTTATGTACATCCCCAATTCCTAAAGACATAGGTTGGGTTCTCCCAGGAACTTTCTTGCTGTGCTTTGGTGCTTTGGGGCGCTTGCAGCTTCTAGCACCTCAGCATCAGTGGAGACAGAGTTATGGGGAGTCATGCTAGTTTCCTCTTCTTTGGAGGACCCCAGTCTCTGTGACTGGTTTTCTTAGGGCCCTGTTCCCTTGGTTTGCTTGGGGAGTACCCTCAGGGGAAATCTCAGCCCTGCTTACTAATGCAACTGTTCTCTGACTCAATGACATTCTTCAATCCCTTTTTATTCCTAGGCTGGAATCCAGGGATGTATCTTGATAGTTGTTGAACTGGTTCTGCCTTTAGTAAGATGCCTAGTATTTCTCTTTGGCATGTGAGAATATTTAGTCCTTATCGTTCTAGCCTCTGCATCTTCAGCAGAAATTCAAAGCCCACAGGAAAAATCCTGTTCAACAACCTGTAAAATTATTGTCTGACTTCCCAAGCCACAATGATAGCTCTAAAGGAGTAGATATCTTGCCTGCCTGGCTAACCCCTGTTTCCCCAAAACCTAGAACAGTGCTTGCCTCTAATAGACAGCCAAGAAATATGTGTTCAGGGACTTCCCAGGTGGTCCAGTGGCTAAGACTCCACGCTCCACATGCAGGGGGCCTGGGTTCCATTCCTGGTCAGGAAACTAGATCCCACATGCCGCAACTAAGAGTTTGCATGCTGCAACCAAGAGTTTTCATACCACAACTAAAGATTCCACATGCTGCAACTAAAAAAAAAAAAAAAAAAAAGATCCTGCATGCTGCAATGAAGATACCTCACACAGCAAAAAAGATCCCGAGTGCCACAACTAAGACCTGGCACAGCCAATAAATAAATAAATATTTTAAAAAAAGAAAGAAAGAAAGAAAAGAAATACGTGTTCAATGGATGGCTAACTGAATGAATGACAGGGTAATCCCATCAAGTAGGGAGGGCTGGTATCATTAGACCCATTTTCAAAGAGAAAAACTGAGTTCCTGGTGGGAGTTACTGGTCCAAGTTCATGTGCTTGCTGCCTTTAAGGCTGGCCCTAAGGATCTCCTTGAATTCTGCACCTTGCATTTTGGGATGAATGCCATCTCAATTCCCAGAATGCTCAGCTCTCTCCCTGATACACTGCTCCTTCACCGCTATGGGAAAGCCTCAGCTCCACACTTCCCTCTCCTTGCCTCATTATCTACCCAGTTCTGTAGTTCTGGGCTCCCTTCCTCACCCCACTACCTCCCCAGCTCCTTTAGGATCTCTCTTCTTCATCCCTCAACGCTCACCTCAGATCCCCATGAGCCTCCCAAGGCCAGAAACCTTGGCATCATCTTCGTCCCTGACCTATTTTTTCCTCCCACGTGTCCAAGTCATTATTACTGCTCTGTCTCCTCCGTCTGCACTTCTGGAAGTCTGCTGCCCATTCAGCCTCTCACTGCTCCAGCTCAGCCAAAACCCTCATGCAGACACACTTCCCTCACCTCTAGGCGCCCCTCCCACTCCCTGGTGAGTACAAGCGGTCCTTGGAAATTCCCACCCTGTTCTCCTGGGGGCCCACAGCCAGGCTAATCTACTTTGAAGACTGGCATCTCCTACTCCCCCATCCCAGCACCATCCTCCTGTCCTGCCTCCCACTTACTGCCCGTCACTCCCTTTCCCTGTCATCGCTGGGATCTGCTGATGCAGCTCTTCAGAATCTCCAATCCCATAAACAGGGGAGTTTTTTGTTTGTTTTTCCTTTTTGGAGCTGCTAAAATTTATGGAGTCTACTATGATCCAAGCACTGTGCTAAGCATGCTACGTGAATTGGCTCCTTTAACCAAAGAAAGGAGGTGTCGTGATTTCCACGTACACAAAGGAGGAAACTGAGGCTGGGAATAGTTACTGTCTTGCCCACAATCACACAGCTGATAAGCAGCCGAGGAAGTGTTCCAGCCTTGGTCATGTGGCACCTGAGCCCAAGCTTCTAAGACTGCACCACCTTGCCTTCACTCTGGGCTTGAGCCTCGGCAGCCCTCCTGACAATTGAGTGGTACCTTTTCCAGCCATCTCTGCAGCTGTCCCCACCTAAGACTCTCCACCGCACATTCGCCAGCCTCTTCCCTGACGGCTAGCCCGCCACTCAGTTCCCAGGGGGTAGGTATCAGAACTTTCTGTCCCTCTCTCCCTTCCCTGCTCAGGAAAAGAAGGGGAGCTAACCGTTTCCAGCAAGTCCCCTGACTCACCACTTGTCACTTCCCTACCCCTGATTCCCGCTTCCCCCCTAAAGAGGCACAAAATGTTGCTAAGCCAACTAACCCACCCCTTGGGTCTGGAGAGGGAAATCGTCTCTGGAAACCCTGCAGAGAGAGTCCCAAGGGGCTGCTAAAAAGATTCCAGTGGGGAAAGTTTTGCCGGGACACGTGCACCATGAGAGGGGATGGCAGTCTGCTAGACACTCGAGGCAACCTCATTGCTTTCCCATGTCTTGGAATAACGCCGGCAGCCAGAGAGCTACCAGAACCTGAACTAACTTGGTAAATAAGGACCAAAAACAAGGACCGCATTTCTGCTCCCTTTGCTGAGACCCAGACTCTGGACAGAATTCCAAGGATTTTTGTTCCTTGGAAGTGACTGGACCTCCAGTCCTGAATTCCTCTCCCCAGGAGAGCTTGTTCCCCTGCTCAGAACAAATAACACATTTCCTGGTTAATCAGTGGGCGGAACAGCTGAAGGAAGGTTGATTGGGCCCCCAGCCTTCCAGATGGGAGCAGCTCACGGGCTCAGACGTCCTTGTCCAGAGACTGGGAGGCTGGGACCCTGCACCATGCAGCCTCAGCCTCCAGTCTGGAAGGTGGAGGCTGTATGAAAAGGCGCCAGCTCCCTCCTGCTCGAGGCCTCCAAGGCCCACAGGGGCTGCCAAGACCACGCCACCTCAGACGCCATGGCCTGGCAACCCCCCAGTACTCACAGCCACCCTGCTCCGGTCTGCCAGTACTGTCCCCTCCGGGTGCAGTGAATGTTTCTGTCTTCGGTGAGCTCAGCTCTCAGCTATGCTTGGCTTCTATTTTCCCATCTGAAAAGAGAGATAATGATGCTTTTCTTGCCACCCCACCTTCAGGGCACATAGATAACCAGCCCTATCTACCCTCTGATGGGAGGGGTTCAATGACTGCTACTTCATTTGCCAGCTGATATTTCTGGAGCTTTTAAAAGGTACCAGGCACTGTGCTAAGTGTTTTACAGTCATTCTCCTTTAATCCTCATAATAACCTTCTGAAGAAAGTACTATTATTTCATCATGTAGCAGAAGAGGGAATGAAAGCTCAGAGAGGTAAAATGACTTACCCACAATCACAAAGCTAGTACTTGCTTACACTAGGATTCACTCCTGGTTTTTCTGGTTCCAGACACTATACAAATGCCAGCTTCCAGAGGAGCATTTCTCTGGAATCGCACCTCTGGCTGCTGATGTCTGGGAACCAGAAGCATTCGCAGCCTTTTGTGGTGTGGTGTGGGGTGTTTGGTGCTGATGGACATATGAAATCGCTGTCACGAGCTGGCCCCCATCAAGCACATCCCACTCTTCTCAGGCCTATTTACAGCTAGGGGTCTATTTTAGGTCAAGGGCAGGCAAAAGTCATCATGGGGAGTTTCACTGAATCTGATTCCCTCTCACCAAGGGGGAGGAAGGAAATAAGCTTACTTACATCAAGTCGTTCTCCATTTCTGAGTAAGGCTCATCTCAACCCTCAACTTTTCTCTTTAGAGCACAGATAGAGCATCTACGTGGCCCTGTGAGGTAGGCATCGTAATTTCCACTTCACAGACTCAGAGGGGTGAAGTCTCTTGCTCAAGGTCATACAGCCAGGAGTCGAGCCAGGATTCAACTAAAAGGTCTGACCGGCTCCAAAGTCCGTGCTGTTTCCACTACAGCACACTGCACTCACTCCAGGATGTCCTGCAATGATGTGGAACGGGCAGCTCTTCAAAATAACTGATTTCACTCCGTTTCCCTTCATTTCCAATCCTTGATACAAGGGTGGGCTGACCCGAAAGCTCTGTGCATTTAGCTAAAGTTCAGACCACATTTCCTATTTACCTGCATAAATCCCTTCAGCCTCTGGCTGGAGTGGAATCCTCTAGAACTCCTGGGGGCTGAAGCATAACTTCTCCCCGAGCTGAGTCTCTGAAGACCTGAGCAGGAAAACGATGTGAGCAGCCCAGAAGGCCTCCTTCTTTTAATTCCCCCTGTAGGACCACAGGGGTTTCAGGTGCTCTCCTGGTGATGAGGGAGTTATTCAGGTAGGGACAGATTACACACTGTATTATCCTTTCCAAATGCCCAGGGAGAAAGCCCTGTGGGCTGAAGGACGATGCAGCCCTATCCTGGATTCTGGAATGGCTGGGCAGGAATTTGAGGACAAGTTGAGCAGGAAGCAATTTTCCTCGGCTGTTGCTGACGTCTCCCAGCCTGTCCCCACCTGGCTTCCTGCTGGGACACAGCGGCATCCCTCACAGCCCAAGGGATAGGGGTTTGGGGGAACAGAGCACAGGGGCTGCCGTAGGGTCTTTCCCAGAGTAAGCCCATAAGCAGCTCACTCTTCATCAAGACAAAGAAAGAGGGATGACACCTTCTGCCACCACCTTCTGATGTCCATTTTCCCCTAATTATACGCGGAGAATCGGGATACTCAGTGAGGTTTTCCCTGGTGCCCTGCATCCCCTCTCTCTAGGACCCCAAGCCCTTAGGGACAGGCCCCAAACCCCCAGACTCCCCAGGACAGGGTACAGACACCAGGCTTCGGTGGGGTGGGGGGTGGGTAGGAGGAGGTGCAGCCAGATCCCAGCGGGCCCCAGCCAGTCTACATGACTCATTCCTTGTTTCCGTCCACTCTGGTCTGAGTGCCTTGGCCCAGGGGCCTCGGGGAGGTTGTAACACAGGCTGGCTCCTCGCCCATTGGGACTCAGCAGACAAAAATTAAAGATCTCACTCCTCAGGAACTCACACAGACAGCAGAGGCATGCCCTGTGCTCTGCCTCACCAGACCAGACCTCGGGCCGGAGGAGGCTGATGGCCAAGGGAGGAAGGAAAGGCATCTCCGGCTCCTCGCCTCCTCTTCACCCTCCACCGCCAGTCCTGAAGCCCTGGCCACCACGCACTTTCTTCTCACTCCTCCTCAGGCCCTGGCGTGAAGATGCTGGTGCCACCAGCACCTCCTCAGCAGCACTCCACCCCTCCCCACCTCTGCCCGAAGACAGCAGTGAGGGAGAAACAGACTTGTAAACAACGAATCATACATTTTTCTGGTTGCACAGGATTGATGAGGCCAAAACCTGCTCAACAATCTTCAGTGGCTCCCCACTACCTCACAGATCAAGCCCAAACTTCTTACCGGCCCCGCACCCAAGCTGGTTTCATACCCTTCCCCTCCTGTTTGCAGATACTCAACACAGTCCCACGCACCCAGAACTCCCCCCAGTTTCCCCACCCATGTCCCCTTACCCAAATTCCTCGGCTCACACCATTTTCTTTACCTGGGATGTTCTCCCCACCCCTGCCTGCCTGTCCTTTAATTCCCATCTGAAAACTCCCACTTCCTCCGAGAAGACTTCCTAGAACCCCACCACCAAGTCCAGAAAGCTCGCTCCCTCCCTGAACTCCTGGACCGCACTCTGCCCTGCATGACTAGTCCACCGCTGTAGGTCCCAGAGAAGTGGGAAATACACGGGGCTTTGGCGTGCCACTCAGCACGATCATTCACCAGCTGTGTGTCTTTGGCTCAAGTGACTTAATCTCTTTGAGCCAGTTTCCTCACCAGCAAGAGATTATCATAGTAGTCCTTTAAAGCACAGCGCCTAGATACAACTGTATTTACCAACACAACACTCTGGACCACAGCCGACTGGACCAGGGATGAACACATGACCCGGGGCAGCCTTGACATTGGCTGGTCAGTGACCTAAGACTTCTGTACCTAAGACTTCTGTGGTCTGATTTGAATGCGTACGTCATTGGTTACTGGACAAATAAGATCCTCTCTTGAAAATTTGAACTAAGCCACTTGACTTTGAAAGCCAAGCCCTGGGATTAAAACAACAGGTAAGTCCTCATTTCTGAGAGCTCACAGTCAAAGGGGGTCCATATAACCATAGAACAATAAAGCCGAAGAGGTCTAATGACTTGCCTGGGGTCACGCAGCTGGACGGTAACACAGAGAGGGCTGAAGCTCAGGTCTCTGGACCTGAGTTTAGTCCAGGGTAGTGGGCTTCTTTGACAGTCTCAAAAGGCAGTGGCCCTGAGCTGACTGCCTGAAGAAGACCAAGGCTCCACCGTGCCCTGCATCAACCTGTTCTGGGCAGCTTGGGAACAAGGCAGTCCTTCAAGGACAAGGTCAGATCACAGCAGGGAACACAGACCCTGGTTCTGGTCCTGCATTATGCCCCCAGTGTCTCCCTGTCGTGCCCCTGGCCCTCCCCAGACTTCAGTTTCCTCATGTATAAAAGAGAGGGTTTTACTGGATGAAGTCACATTCCCTGTTAACACTAAGATTTTGATCTGAGGAGCAGACAGACAAGGGATGGGCATGGATCCAAGAACTGCAGGATCCACAGAATGTGAACCCTGGAGAGGACCTCCCTGAGAGATCAACCAGCCCATTCCTTCAATTTACGGTTGAGGAAACTGAGGCCCAAAGCTGGAGAGATGCTTGTCCAAAGTCACATGACTGGCTACTGGCAGCCCCAGCACTTGAACCAGGGTCTCCTGACTCCCAGGCCTCTCAACTCTTTCTCTTTCAACTCCCTCAAGAAGCTGGGAGCTATTTGGCTGTCTGGGCCAGGGAAGCCAAGAGTGGCTGTGCATGTCAGCAGTGGGGCCTCAGAGCCTGAGAACATCTCTGACAGGGTAGGTGCAAGTGCCAAAGCCGCTGGTGGGGAGGGAGGGGGCTGGGAGCCAGGGAGGGTGTACTGGAGATAAGCTGTCATCATCTCCCTTCTTCCAGATGGCAAGAAGAAACGTAGAAGGGTCCATGATGATTGAGGGGAAACAGTCCCCTTTTCTGATTGAGCCATTGCTCCACAGAGGACTGGCCTCCCTCTCTGCCCCCTCTCCTCTTTCTCTCTCTCTTTCTCTCTTTCACACACTCACACACTCACACACACACACACACACACACACCACAGACAGACACACCCACCCTATTTAGCTGCTGCATTCTGCCACCTGCAATTTCAGTCTCAAGATGTGTGCTGACATTCTCAGGTGTACTATTTGGTGAGAGTTGGAGTTCCTTTCGCTGCCTGAGCTGCCTCTGAGCTCCTGCCTACCTTCTAATGCTTAGCCTGCTTGGCTGGCATCACGAGGTCTTCCCATTCCACAAACATTTTTTGAGCACCTGGTATGTGCCAAACACGGTGTTAGGCACTGGGGGTGGGTAGGACATCCTCACTGCCTGTGGGATGGGAATTAACCATCTTGTGTGCTCACTGAAGAAAAACCACTAACCATGCAAGTGGGGTTGGCTAGGGAGCATTTCTCAGAGAGCCCTGACTTTGACTTGAATCTTGAAGGCTAAGGGAGAGTTCACTATGTAGGAGGGGGGCCATGCCAAGGAGAAGCACTGCATAGGGAAAGGCAGGGATGTAAGATGAAGCCTGGGCTGTTAGGGGGAATGACAAGTAACTTATGTGGTTGGAGTTTGGATAGGAATGGGGTTATGGAAGGAGATGAGGCTGGAGGGGTAGGCTGGGATCAATGAATGGCATGCTTAGCTCTAGTCAGCTCCTTTTCTCAGAAAGAAGGACCCGTTCCCCGCATCTAAGCCACCAGCTGGCCCTGGAGGGGACAGACTATTTATCTGGAATTCTGAGACTGATGTCCTCTGGTCAACTGCAAGGAGTCATTTGTGTGAGGAGGAAGTGGCATGCTCTTAACCTCCATCAACCCACCCAAAGTCATCCCAAATAAACACCAATCGACATGAAGCCAGTGAATTTGCCATGCTTAAAAACAATCCCCGGGCTTCCCTGGTGGCGCAGTGGTTGAGAGTCCGCCTGCCGATGCAGGGGACACGGGTTCGTGCCCTGGTCTGGGAAGATCCCACATGCCGCGGAGCAGCTGGTCCCGTGCGCCATGGCCGCTGAGCCTGCGCATCCGGAGCCTGTGCTCCGCAACGGGAGAGGCCACAACAGTGAGAGGCCCGCGTACCGCAAAAAAACAAAAAACAAAAAACAAAAAAATCAATCCCCTCCACCCAGTCTGTCCCCCAACATGGCTCCTCTTTTATAGAAATTGTGGAACTGCCAATAGAGCAAGTCTTGCCCGGCCCCTGTCCTCCTGATGCCATGACCCACCCACCCAACTATGTCTCTTCTTTGCCAACCCTTTACCCAGGTACCTCTATTGTCTGAATTCCCCCCTCTCTCTGGACCCCTGGAGACTCAGCCCCCCAGTCAGGCTCCTGTCCCCCAGTCTCACTCTTCCTGGGCCTCAGGTCCCTCTATAATCCCACAGGCTCATGTTGCTGAAGTTACATCATGCCTGAGTATCATAATATGCATATCCAAGCCCACCCACTCTGCAGCCTCCCTCATAGCTTTGCCCCATAGAGAGGTAAGCCATATGGGCTTGATGTCAAACAGATATTCTGGGGAGTGCCCTGTGCATTTCAGCCATCATTTATTGAACATCTTTTTGTCAGGCATCAGCATTGCCAAGAAGAATAAGGCTTAGTCCCTGTCCTCAAGGAGTGTCCAGTGTAGTAGGAAAGGCAGCAACACCTCTCATGGTAAGTGCTGTGACTGAGATAATCTCAGGGAGCATGTGAATGCGAGGACAGAGCACTGCGGGCGGGGAACATGGGACAGTTGGTCAGGGAAGATCCTAGAGAGGATTCTGTCTGAGTGGGGTCTGGAAGGCAGGGCAAGTGTCAGCCCAGAGAAGGTGGAAAAGATGGTGAGGAAGGGGCACAATGATGACTACTAGAGCCAAGTTTGCAAAAATTAAATCAAACCAGAGTCTACCCCATTTCCTTTTTTGGATGGGGTTCCTTATCAGAGAAATGTTGTCAGATTTTTGAATGATAGTTGAATGAAATTCAAGTGATATTTAATGTGGATAAGCTGGGAAAAATACAGAGCCTACAGTAAGGCAATTATGTGGGGAAACAATTATTCCCCACATTGAAGGATGGATGGAGGTCACTGAGATCTATAGTAGCACATGAGACAGGGCTGGGGCCTGTGCAAGACTTCTCACAATTTGGATGAAGTCAGAAAAAGCATTTTTATCAAATTGTCACATGACATAGAACTGGAGGAATAAATGATAAACTGGAGGGTAGAAGCAAGATTTATACTGATACAGATAAATTGAGAGTTAATAGAGATAAGTGAAAAAGTCTTGCATCTTAGTCCAAAAAAGGCAATAATTAAAGAATGAGAGACACTTGCTTTGATAGCAGTTCAGTGAAATGACCTTATTTTGGGGGTGGGGGTGGGGGCGGGCAGACACTGTTGAAAAGGAAGATCCTAGTTAACCATTAGTTTGAAATAAACCAACAATGTAAACTTCTAAAAGGTCTAGTACCATCTTGGGTAGAATCCAGGGCTCAGTACAGGAAGGGTAACAGTGTACTCCAAGCTGTTATAACACAATAACAGTTTTGTGCTTAATTCTGCTGCCATGTCTTAAACGGCTTATCATAACCCTGAAGTATGTCTAGGAGAAGGTGACCTGAATGAAGATAAAAAATAACCCAGGACGGGCTTCCCTGGTGGCGCAGTAGTTGAGAGTCCACCTGCCGATGCAGGGGACACGGGTTCGTGCCCCGGTCCGGGAAGAGCCCACATGCCGCGGAGCAGCTGGGCCCGTGAGCCATAGCTGCTGAGCCTGCACGTCCAGAGCCTGTGCTCCGCAATGGGAGAGGCCACAACAGTGGGAGGCCCGCGTACCGCAAAATAAATAAATAAATAAATAACCCAGGAGGAATAGTTGAGATACTGGAGAAGAGAAATCCTGTTAGAGGAGAGTCTGGCAATCTTCAACCATTGCAGGATTATCAGGTAAGAGAGGGATTGAGTTGTTCTATGTTTGCATTAGTCATAACAGGTTAACTGCAGTAACAAATAATCCCAAAAAAGTAAGTTTATTTTTGTTCACGTCAAGTGGAGCTCTGATCCACATGGTCATGCAGAGCCCTAGGATCCTTCCATCATGGAGTGCCAATATAGAGATGCTTCCTTCTTGTCCTTCAGCCAATAAATGGAGAGAAAAAAATGTGGAGAATAGCACAGGTTTTCTAAGGGCAATGTCTGGAAGAGGCAAACATCACTCTGCCCACATTTCATTGACTAGAACACAGTCACATGGCCATACCTTACAACAAGGAAGGCTGGAAAATGTATTCTAACTGTGGGCCCAGGAGGAAAAAGGCTGTGGGTGTGGGCTTTAGAATTGTGGATTTGGAAGAGACTGCCTTAGGAGTAAGAAGAGTTAAGGGTTAGAGTATATCTATGTAAAGACTTACACACGAATAATACAGACTTAACAGCATTATTCATAAAAACCAAAGGTTAGCTATTGTCTAAATGCCCATAGACTGGTGAATGGACAGACGAAATCTGGTATATCCATACAAAGAAATACTACTCAGCAATAAAAAGGAGTAAATTACCAGTATATGGATGAACTTCAACTACCACATTGACGAACTTCAACCACATTATGCTCAGTGAAAGAAGCCAGTCATAACACCGTATATTGTATGATGGCATTTATATGAAATATCCAAAAAGGGCAAGGCTATGGAGACAGAAAATAGATTCAAGGGACAGGAGTGGGAGTGGGGGGAGGGGTATTAACAGTAAATGAGCACAAGAGGTCTGATTGGGGTGATAAAAATGTTCTAAACCTGATTTCTAGTGATGGTTGCACAACTTGGTAAATTTACTAAAAAAATAATTGAATTGTAAATTTGAACATAGTGCATTACATGATTACAAAATATGCATCAATAATGTTATTTTTCAAGAGTTAAGGGTTTAGTATTTTGAGGTTGGGGGAAAGAGAATAATCCTGCAAGGGAAATAGTAAAGGATTATTCAAAGTGGAAGGAGGAAGTGGCACAGAATCCAAGGAAAGAGAAGATTTAAAGAAGGAAAGCATGGGGCTTTCCTGGTGGCGCAGTGGTTGAGAGTCCGCCTGCTGATGCAGGGGACACGGGTTCGTGCCCCGGTCCGGGAAGATCCCACATGCCGTGGAGTGGCTGGGCCCGTGGGCCATGGCCGCTGAGCCTGCGCGTCCGGAGCCTGTGCTCCACAACGGAAGAGGCCACAACAGTGAGAGGCCCGCGTACCGCAAAAAAAAAAAAAAAAAAAGAAGGAAAGCATGGCCAACTGTAGTCAAAGCTACTGAGATGTCACATAAAATGGAAGGTTAATTTTCTTGTCTCTGTCACAGTAGGGCCCACAGTGTTGTTCCAGATCCAGAGTCAGGAACAAGAAAAAACATGTGAACACAGATTTCCACTTACAGTAAATGCAACTTTTAGAGTTGGCCAACAACAGGACAGATTCCATTGCTGAGTGATGCACTCTCTGAAGTGCTCAGAGAGAGGCTGCATGGGTGTTTAGAAAGGATTTCTACACGGGAGGAAGACCGCTAAGGAGCATCTCAGTATATGAAAGGCCCAGGGTTTTCCTAAGATTTCATTACCTCTCTTTGCCCAAGGCCTCCTCTCCACTCTTGGACTTGGACTCCTCATCTCAGACATTGAGAGCTGACCTTTGGGAAGGCAGAGTGGCTCTGCCTCCTGAACCCCCAGGGACCCCACTGCTGTGGTCCAGGAGTCCTTCGGCCACTGAGAGTTCCTTTGAGCCATGAGCTAGCTCCGGGTCAGTGGTCACACAACAGCAGGTTTCACCAAAGTCAGTACAGAGAACTGAGTAATCCTGGGGGACCGGAGGAAATAGGCTGAACTGCCAGAGAGATGCTATGAGAGGACTGGTGCTGCCTTTGTGTCTCTGACGCAAACTCATCCAACACCCCCCCGAGGTAAGATATGTGAGGGAGAGGATGCAAGATGAAGTTCATGGTAAACACGTGGAGGGTTCCTGAGGGAGGAAGGAGAGGAGGAGATGAAACACAAATGTATCTGCACATCTCCTGAGGGGCAAAAGGGAGCTGGGGACCCATCATGTGAGTGAGTTCAAGAAGAATTGAATGCAGATTTCTTAATAGGGGCTTCGTTTGTTTGATGCCCTGTCTTCGTCACCCACCAGGAATGGCCACTATGGTGTAGAAATAAAAACCAGCATCTAGAAGTTGGAAAAGCCTTATTTTCAAGGACTTGGAAAGCTGTGTGGAGCTTCTGCATGGCCCTGGTTGCCTATGGTCATGACTGTAGCTGCTGGCATTGCTCCAGCATGAACTCTGATTCCATTGCGAAGGGGAAGGGCTCCTTCTTAACAGCCCCTAGAGTGGATCTGACAAGCTATGGTGCTGCCTGTTCACCAAAACAGACACTTACAATTCATTCGTCCGGAAAATATTTGTGGGGCATCTTCTACGTGCCAGGCCCCCTCACAGAGCCCGCAGTCTCTTCATTTTGAGGTACAAGGAGAACTGCCCCAAAGTGCCAAGGAAGCAGGATGGTTTTAATGTTTTTTCCAGAAGACAGGGAAAGGGCTAGATGGCTTGAGGCGGTCCCATCCAGCACTAGGAGTCATGACCTCTTAAGTTCACCCCAACAAAACCTGCCCGTGGACTTTTGCACTGGTTCCATAATGGCTGAGGAAGGTTGGGCTAGATCCATAGGATCCCCAAGCAGAAAGGCTTCCCCATTTCCAGACTCTGGAAAGAGAGCCAGGCCAGGGAAAACCAGAGAGAGAGAGAGAGAGAGAGGACCTGTGGGGGTGGGGGAGGGGAGGAGGGTGGCACACCACGTGCCAAGTGCTCCAGACTGGGTGGGAAACGAAGGGTGCAGGGGCAGAGAAGCAGGGAGGGGCCGCCCAGGAAGAAGCAGGGCTGTGAGCTCAGTGTTGGGGCAGGAGACAGGTCTGGCTCCCAGCGTACCTGCGCTAATGAGCTAGAAGCAGGCGGAAACGGCCCAGCATGTGAAGGCCAGCAAAGGGAAGGGCCTCCCCGTGCCAGCTGGACAGGAGAGGACCAAGCGAGTGGGAACAGGGCCCATCCCTTCTCCACACCCTGAATTCTCAAGCTGGAGGCTGGAACTTCCAAGAGAGGGGACTTGGGAGGTAAGGGCAGATCAGCTAAGGCTGAAATGAGACCTCCTAGGGAAAAGGGGATTAGAAAGATGCCAAGCGTCGGTGGCATAGGGGGAGAGAGAGCCAAGGGGCTGCTGAGGCACCCTGCCAACGCTGGGGAGGGAAAAGGCCCCAGGGCGGTCGTCAGCTGTAGCCAAAAAGAGGCAAATCTGACGGTCGACTGACTTAATAAGGGCAGGCAGGATGGATGAGTCCTCCCAGCCCTGCCGGGGCGGCAGAAATGGCCACAAGCATTCACAGACTGTAAACACCGAGAGGGACGGGCCTTGTCTGGGTCTGCAGGGACCTGGCGAGGCTGAGCAGGGAGAGGCAGGACCAAGACAGAGGCCTGAGCCTGGCATTCTCTGCAGTGGACCGTCCCGAGGCCCTGGACGAAGGGTCACATTGGGAGCCCCAAGGCCAGCTCAGAAAGCCCCACCAGAGTCAGGGTCTGGACACAGCCCCAGACACAGTCACTCCTGCAGGGGCCCAGGATCTGGGGGCTCAATGCTGGCGTGTCTGTCTGGATCCTGGGCATAGCACTAGAGGTGGCAGGGGGAGCCCACTTTGCCCCCCAGCACCAGTGTGGGACCAGGGCCGCTGGACAAATATTTATGGAGCATCCACATTAACCTTTCCCGTGCACGGTCCTAGGACCCCTCCCAGTGGTGTCTATAGGGACCCTCACCCCTACTCCATCGCTGGCGTGGAAAATTTCTACCAGAGGCAGAAGCCTGTGGGTCCAGCCTGACTTTCTGTGTGCTCCTCGTTCAGCACTGGCTGCCCGTTAGAACCGAGGCTGTGACCAGGGACAATTCACCTCCTGTCTCTAGTTCATCCACCTGCAACATGAGCAGACTGATTTTCATTGGTTACAGGCTCTTGCTCTATACAACATGATTTTCATTGGTTACAGGCTTTTGCTCAGCCGGTGGTTGCCGTGGGTACAGCCCAAGTCAAAGGTGGATCCAGCAGACAGGGGTATCATCCTCCAGCCTGTGACTAAGGAGAGCTTTGTCATTTCATCTGCCCAGCATCCCTCCGCTCTCTTATTCTGCTATCAACATTCCTTTTCCTTTAAATGGTAACTGGGGCCTCCCTGGTGGCGCAGTGGTTGAGAGTCCGCCTGCCGATGCAGGGGATACGGGTTCGTGCCCCGGTCTGGGAGGATCCCATATGCCGCGGAGCGGCTGGGCCCGTGAGCCATGGCTGCTGAGCCTGCGCATCCGGAGCCTGTGCTCCGCAACGGGAGAGGCCACAACAGTGAGAGGCCCGCATACCACAAAAAAAAAAATAAATAAAAAAAATAAATGGTAACTGTGCTTCCATTTTCTAGATCATTCTGATGGGGCAGCCAATTACAATACCTGCCAGGGGGCACATGACCCAAACTGGCCAATCAGATTTTCTCTCATGATTTGACCCAGAGACACACGGTTTGTAACTGGAATACCCAATGGCAGCTCCAAAACAGACATACTCCAAGGAGTTTCTGGGCCTGAGAGCCCCATCCCTGCCTAGATTCCTGACCTTCTTTTTTTGCGGTACGCGGGCCTCTCCCGCTGTGGAGCACAGGCTCCGGACGCGCAGGCCCAGCAGCCATGGCCCACGGGCCCAGCCGCTCCGCAGCACGCGGGATCCTCCCGGACCAGGGCACGAACCCGCGTCCCCCGCATCGGCAGGCGGACTCCCAACCACTGCGCCACCAGGGAGGCCCTCTGTTCAGTTCTTATATCTATTCTGTTTGCTCCTAAAATCTTTCTGGTAACCCCATTCTTCTTCTTCTTTTTTTTTTTTAATGTACAAATTAGTCAGAGTCCTTTTTGTTGCTTGCAAGCGAAGAATCCTAATTTATACACAAGCCAAGAGAGAGAAGCCGCGTGGCTTAGATGGTGGGCCCCTCCTCTCTACCGTCCTCCCTCCTTTGTGGTCCCAGGGCCATTAGCTCAGCTCTCCATTCGGCTCATGTAGGAGACATGGTGGGGTGGAGTCCGTTTGCTCAACAAGACTACCATCAACATCAACTAAGCACATTTGTATCCTGGATACAGATGGTTGAGGGTCTTGCATACTGTAGGTGCTCATTTGCACTGAATCAAGATCTTACCACTTGAAGCAGGTAACTCCAGTGGAGACAAAACTTGACATGATACTTGTGGAGGGCAGATATAAGCAGTTACTGGAGAAGGCAGTTCCCACTGCATGCAAGTGATGAGTGCCAGCGAGAAGTGGTCAGGACCCATTTCAGGGTGTTTGGGGGAAGGCCCACTCTGTCCCCAAAACATGTCTTCCACCTCTTCATGAATACCTCTCATTCCTGAAACAAGAGACAAAGGCACTCAGTGAACACTTAGACACAGGGCTGGAAATCCATCTTCTCTTAGAAGAGCAAGACAAAGTTTTCATTCACTCTGAAGTGTAATGATGGGTGTAGACCATTTCCTGAGAGCAGACCTGGATAGGAGAAAATGGTTGGGAGCATAAAGTTTTTCAGGGTGTGGAAAGTGAAAACGGGTCTGCAGGTGGGTTAAGAGGAAGGGGAGGGGCTAGAAAAGCAGGGAGGTACAAGAATACGGGCTACACATCAGCTTTGACTGCAAGTTCTAGAAGCCGACTCTAGTAAACTGAACTGGGGAAAAAGAATTTATTGGAAAGATACAGGGTCCTGAAGGAGGTGATCAACAGCCAGGCCTGGGAAGCCAGAGACCAGGGCAGCTATGGGAGCCCGTGTGGCAGGAACCCATGGGCTGGAGGGCTTTGGATGATTCTAAGCCAACTGCCTTCTGTAGTCAGTAGCGACTCCATCCCAGATTCAAATTCCCTAGGAGAGAGTTTGATGGACGTACCTGGAGTCCTGTGCCCACCCTTTGGGGTGGATGGGTGGGAGGATCCCCATGGCTGACAGCCCCACCAGGAATGCTTCGAATTGGCAAGGCAGAGTTCCCCAAAGGAAAGTTGAGTTTCCGTTATCTAAGGAAGGAGAAGGAGTGCTGGGCATATGCATGCAACAGATGTTCACTACACATGGCATGTCTATTTACAGAGGCGCGAGATGAATGGGGTGGGGTATAGGAAATTGCAGGACACTCCAGAATCTGCCATGGGGACCAAGGCTCTTGCTCCAGCCCTAGATTCCATCTTCCTCTCTCCCTATAAAAGCAAGCTCAGAGAAAGAATGCTGTTTTTCTGTTCTTCAGAGCTCGACAGAATTATCGACTTAGCTTCCAGTCACGCTAGGCTCCTGCTAGAATAATTACCACCCACCTGTTCTCCATGCAAGAATTCACAGCCAGTGGACACACATCTGGCCTGCAAAAGACATGCTTGGAAGTCTCCCCAACTGCTTGGAACAGGCTGGGGACAGCATGGGGTCAGCCACTGATTCAAAGGCAAGCAAACAGCTGGCCTGAGAGCTGTGGTCACTGTGGCCTGAGGGGCTGCCCACCCCTCGTCCACAAGGCAGCTTGATGGATATGGGACAGGTGTGCCCTGGGACTCAATCCTGGGTCCTGCGCATGGCTGTCCCCCCACCCCAACCTGCTTCTCCAGTGTTGGTGCGGGGAGGGGCTCTTGCCCTGCCTTTCTTGGGATTCCTTTATTTTTCTCCCTGTTACAGTCCACATCACTCCCTTCTGTGCACCCTGGAAGTTAAGAAAAGGCCAGGTAAGGTTTTAATGGGGGGGGGGCCATTAAATATTTTGGTGGTGAAAGTAACTGCATCCAAGTTTTCAAGCTGTAAATGCAAAACTGGACAAGGCTAAGGAGCCTGTAGGTCAGCGCTTCCCAAACTTTCTCAAAGATTAGCAAGAACCTTTGTGCAGTATTTCAGCATTCAACAAATATTTACTGAGTGGCTACTGTGTACCAGGTGCTGCGCTAGGGGGCACAGCAGCAGCAGCACAGACCTGATTCCTGCCCTTGTGAGTTTACAGTCTGGTGGGAGAGGCAGACGTTGAACAAATAATTGTAACTCAATAATGAGCTACAATTTGAGTAGAGCTATGAAAAAGATGTATGCAGCTAGGGGGCCTAACATAGCCTTGAGAAACGCTGGGGAAGGCATCCCCAAAGAAGTGACTTTTGAGTTGAGATCTGAAGGGTGCATAGGAAATAAGCAAAGAGGTAGAGAAAAGGTGGTCCAGACAAGACATATTACAAGAGATATTCCAGAGGCAAGAAAGCACGTGTATTGGAGGAAACTGCAGATGGCTGTGTTGAAGCCAGGCAGGCAGGGTAGCTCAGATGAAGACAGAGGGATGCAGGGACCGGACCACAGGGCCTCATGGGCCAGCCCAAGGATGAAAATGAAACTGGGGAGCTGCTCTGGCTGAAAAGGGGCCCACCCCTGCCTCCTCACCCCCCAACACACACTCATGCCCTTGACTTGTGGCCTCTGAGGCATCTCAGAGGAACCACACAGCTTATCAGAACATGGCTTGGAAACCACTAATCCAGCCCTACTTGCCATTTTCAGATGCGAAGAGTGAGACTTGATGGTCATCCACCCCCAGGGTCCTCTCTGTTAACTCTGGTCACCTATCCCAGCCTCCCTGGAGAGAAGGCTGGCTGGGTGTGATCTAGGGACAGGCTCCAAGAACACTGCACATCTTAATGTTTCAAGAAGGGGCCTCAAGAGCCAGTCTAGCGTCTGGCATGGGGGATGGGCCCCAAGGATGGGATTTTGTCCCTTGCCTGCCGCTGGGGCTCTCAAACTATCCCCCGTGCTGCCAGAGTCCCTGACCCCCTGGGCCCTTCCCCATAACTCAACCCGAGGCAGGGAAAGGCCGCCTGCCAGGACAGCAGATCCCACTCAAGCTCCAGCCTCAACATTCCTCTCCACCCGGGGGTCAGGGTCAGATATGGGGTATTTTCCCAAGCCCTGGAGAACAGAGGCGCCTCCTGACATGTACAGCTACTGCCCCGGCCTAGAAGGGCATCTACCAGGGAAGACAGCTGGATAGGAAAGCATTCAGCTGGCTCTTGCTGTAGAGCTGCACCAAGAGGGGTTCGGGGAGGGCTTCGGGGAGGAGGGACCTGAAAGGAAGTAGAAGTAGAAGCTGGTGATGGGAAAAGGGGTGCATGGCAGGGATCTGAGCTGAGGTGGGGATTTTCCTGCCCCAATCCAGCCAGTTCTCATCTAATTAACCCCGGAGTCTGGCCTTTCTGGTGACCCTTGCTGGCCTCCGCAGCTCCTGGGGCAGAAGCCAAAGGCAGCCGCCAGTCTGGAGACAGCAGCTGGACCAAGAGCCCCCCAGCAGGACCAGGCAGCACAGGCACGGCCGAGCCCTCTGCAGCCCTGCAAGGGCCCAAAGCCCAAGCAAGTCAGGCCTGTGAGAAGGCTGTGAAGATGGAGGAGGAGGCAGAGGCAGTCACACCCAGGACAGACCAGGAGGCGCCGTAGGGCAAGAAGTCCCTTGGGGCCTGAAGGCGGTTACATCAGCCAAGGCTGGCCTGAGGCAGAACTGTGCCACATCAGCCTCCTTCCTTCCCACTTTCCCCTCCTGCTCTGTGAGCATCGGGCACCTGCTATCCTCCTCCAGAGGAAGGCAGGTACAGGGGAGCGAGGGTGCAGGGGTCAGAGGCCTGACTTCAAGCCCTAGCTGCTCCCCATTTTAGCTGTGTGCTCTTCAGTGAAGAGTGAAGATCACAACTTACTTCTCTGAGACTCCACTTCCCCTTCTGTAAAAATGGGATGAATACTTCTAGACTATGACATGCTAATGGGGCATCCAAGAGGTGGTGTCCAGTAGGCAGAGTTTAAAAAAAAAAAAAAAAAAAGAATAAGACCTACCTCATAGAACTGTAGAAAGTGTTGAATGATGAAACGAAAGAACAATCTTAGTTAGCTATCATTTAGTTAGCCATGGTTTTAAACCCCATTTCCAAGCTAGAGGCTGGGCTGGAGAGTGGGTGGTGAGGGCCTGAGGTTAGGGAAAGTTATTCTCTTTTAAAAAGAAAACGTAAGGAGGGAAGTCAGACCTCACAACACACCTCAGCCAAGAGCCCAGGCAGACAGCGTCTCCTCTGGAGGAAGGGCTGGTGTTCTATGCTCCGTTGCCCTCTGGCAGGCACTTAGCTTCTGTTTTCCTCGTTAAGTGCGGCTGTAACCTGGCTCCCTTTAACACTGCTGACACAAGGTCCAGAAACAATTCAGAGTCCTCAAACAGAGAACACCACCTGCTTTCAACATCGTTTCCCAATTGGATCAACACGGTGGGACTGAACTTAGGGAGGACAGCACCGACACCTGGGAGTGGAAGCCAGGACTCAGGGACCTCGCTGTATGCCCAGCAGTGCTCAGCATCACCACGCCGTAAAAGAGGAAAAGGGAATATTTTTGAGCACACTCTATTTGCCAGGCTCTAAGCACTTATGCGTATTATCTCATTTAATCCCCATAACAACCCTATGTAGTTGACATCATTATTATTCCTATTTTACAGATGGAGAAACCGAGGCACAGGGTAATTAAGAATTTTAACCAAGGGGCTTATCATCTGTTGGGGAGGCAAGACTACAGGTTCATATCCCCATGAGAGAAGAGAACAGAATCTGAAATGTTCCCTGCCATCCCAAGTAGCCCACTTCTTAGTTTCCCATCACCACCTGCCTCAGTTTCCACAGGTTTCAGCTGCCACCATGGTGACCGCTCAAAGGGCAGCCACCATGGTGACCGCTCAAAGGGCAGCCCTCACGGTTCTAGGGGTAGACGTGTTCATTTTCCCAAAGGTCAGCCAAGGCATGGTCAGAATTTTTCAAAAGAAGCTTATCTAGAAAACTTAGAAGAAAACAGAACAAAATTAAAATATAAAAAGCCAAGAATCTGGGAAGAGAGGAGTTTATGAAGCAGTTTTCACGTTCTAAGATAAGGAAAGTAGTGTCAGACACTATGCTCTTGATATATGGTATTTCGTTTTATCCTCAAGGGTACCTGATGAGACAAATATTATTAGCCTCATTTCACAAATAAGGAAACAGATGCTCAGAGAGGTTAAGCAACTTGTCCATGTCACACAGCTTATAAGCAGTGGAGCTGGGAGCCAAACTAGCCTTTGCTTTTAACCACCTAATCGTAGAGAATGTGCATGGTAGGCACAACTCTCCCAGCTGACGGGCCTCTGGCTTCCGGGCCTCATTTAGGTCTGATGGAGCGATTTGATGAAGTTACCCAGATTCTACACCGAAGGGTTTCAGGTTGGCCCCTCTGCACCATGTGATAGATTTGCAGCTCTTCCTCAGGAAAGAATCATAACACTTTTCCTCCTGGAGAAGGATGGAAAAACTTTGGCAGATCTGTACCTTTCAGTTCTCTGTTCCAACTTATGCTGACCAAAACAAAACAAAGCAGAACCAAAAACAAGCCAATACATTAAACCCTTTGTATTTGCACTTGTCCTTTATTTCAAATTACCCTCATGACACCTTATGTTTTCCACAGTATTTCATTGGTTAATCATTGGACCAATGGTTCCTGAAGTTGGGAGATAATGTGAGTGAAGCTTTTTTATTTTTATTTTTTAAAATAAATCTATTTATTTATTTATTTATGGCTGTGTTGGGTCTTGGTTGCTGCACGAAGGCTTTCTCTAGTTGCAGGAGTGGGGCTACTCTTCACTGCGGTGCGCGGGCTTCTCATTGCGGTGGCTCCTCTTGTTGCAGAGCACGGGCTCTAGGTGTGCGGGCTTCAGTAGTTGTGGTACGTGGGCTCAGTAGTTGTGGCTTGTGGGCTCTAGAGCGCAGGCTCAGTAGTTGTGGTGCACAGGCTTAGTTGCGCCGTGGCATGTGGGATCTTCCTGGACCAGGGCTCGAACCCGTGCCCCCTGCATTGACAGGTGGATTCTTAACCACTCTGCCTCCAGGGAAGTCCAGTGATTATTATTATTAAGAGAACTCTTCTTGTGATCACATCACCAAGTTACCCCTGATTCCCTTGATACAAAACAATATAAAATTAGGTACTGATTGAATAGTTGACACCAATAGCTATTAATGAGTAATATTTACTGAGCAGTTACTGCATGCCAGGTTTTAGTCTGAGTAGCTTACATACATTACCTCTTTTAATCTTCATAACAATTCGATGAGATAGGAATTGTTTTTGTTTCCCTTTTACAGATGATGAAACCGAGGCCTGGAAATATTAAGTAACAAGGTCACACAACTCCCAAATGGCAGGATGGAGATCTGAACCCAGACGGCTCAATCCAGAACCTGCCCTAGAAAGCTCTACACTCCACACCTCTGATGATGCGTCTGACAATAAAATTACATTACAGGGGATAGAAGGAAGATGTTGTGTGCTGGCGTAGTCAAAAGAAGCTTTCTGGAGGCCGTGGGCCCTACAGGATGCTGAAGGAAGGACCAAATGGGTAAAGCAAAAGAGAGACGTGTTTTAGAAAACGAACTTATGGTTACCAAAGGGGAAAGGGGTGGGAGGGATAAATTAGGAGTCTGGGATTAGCAGATACACACGACTACATATAAAATAGATAAATAATGAGGCTCTACTGTATAGCACAGGGAACTATATTCAATATCCTGTGATAAACTATAATAGAAAATAATATGAAAAAGAATATATATATATATATATATATATAACTGAATCACTTTGCTGTACACCAGAAACTAACACAACATTGTTAATTAACTATACTTCAATTTTTAAAAAAAGAGAGAGATGTTTTAAGCTGGAAGATGATCCCTGAAGTCTCATAGGACTCAAAAATGCGACCTCAGGAGGTCCCCCATCCTTAGAACACAAGGGATTGCTTCCCCTCTGAAGTAGTGTCATTTGGCCAACTTGGCTGTCCAAGAAAGGATTCAGAGCATGAACCGGAACATGTGAGGTCTGCCTGGAGAGTCCAGCATCAGAATGGAGAGAAATGATGGCAACAGATCCCTTGGGAGGCCCTGGCAGAGGGTTGGCCAGAGTCAGATTGACCAACGCCTGCTCCGTCATCTCCACACTGACCACCGGTTTGCTTTGAGGAAGCTCTTTTGTTTTGCTATGACTGCGGTAGGGTTGCCCCAGCAAGTATGAATGCAGAAGGACCTGTGCGTCTGCAAGTCTGTAGGCGTTCACAGAAATTTTAGGGAGAAGCTCGAACTTCACTTAAGCTATAAAAATGGTGGGGCTGGGCCGGGGGGGGAGTTTAATCCAATGTGTCACACAGCCCTTCCTTGCCTAGGGGCTCACCAGAGGGACGGCTCCTGGGAAAGGGACACTGGTGCTGGCCAGCAGACGAACTGGGAACGTGTGTGCGACCGCAGGCCCAGGCCCGGCTCTCATGGCGTTGATGGGATTTCTGAGAGCGTCGGTACCTCTGCACCTGTCCCTTCTTACGTAGCTCCAGCCTGGCCTGGCCCAGAGAGGCCGCAGCCACAGGCAGCCTGGAAAGAAGTGGCCAATACTTCTGAGAAGCAGGCTGAGGCCAGAAGGAGCGAATAGCCTGGAGGATCCTTCTCTGCGCAGGAGCCCATGTGAGAAGCCTGTGGCTCTTGTCCCACGTGCCCTCCAGCCATCATCACACAGCGTGCTCTCTGGCTTTCATCGTGGCCGTGTGTGTGCACGTTTTGCTCTCCTATTATACTTCAAGTCCTTGTCACTCAAAGTGTGGTCCATGGACCAGCGGCAACAGCATCACCTGGGAGCTCGTTAGAAATGTAGAGTCTCATCACAGACACATCGGATTAGAATCTGTTTATTAACAAGATCCCCAGGGATTTGAAAGCACACTGAAGTTTGAGAAACACTGCTACTTGGAAGAAGGAGTTGTCCCCTGCAGAGTCATCTTTGTACAAGTAAGCTTTTGTATCCCAGGTGCTTGGCAGTAAGTAGGTGCTTGATAAATATATGTTTTAACTTTTTACTTTGAAACGATTTTAGACTTAGAGAAAAGTTGCAAAAATAGTACAGTGTTGGGCTTCCCTGGTGGCGCAGTGGTTGAGAGTCCACCTGCCGATGCAGGGGACACGGGTTCGTGCCCCAGCCTGGGAAGATCCCACATGCCGCGGAGTGGCTGGGCCCGTGGGCCATGGCCGCTGAGCCTGCGCGTCCGGAGCCTGCGCGTCCAGAGCCTGTGCTCCGCAACAGGAGAGGCCACAACAGTGAGAGGCCCGCATACCACCAAAAAAAAAAAAAAAAAAAATAGTAGTGTTCACACATACCCTCACCAGCTTCCCCTAATGGTCACAGTTTATGTAGCCATAGCACAATGACCAAATTAACATGGGTAAACTAACAGAGTTATGAGTATTAACAGAACCACAGACCCTTTTCGAATTCATTGGTTTGTCCCCTAATGTCCTTCTTCTGTTCCAGAACCCTTTGTGCATTTAGTTGTTGAGTCTCTTCAGTCTCCTCTAATCTGTGACAGTTTTTTAGTCTGTTCTTGTTTTTCATGAAATTAACTCTTTTATTTTATTTATTTAATTTATTCTTGGCTTCATTGGGTCTTCGTTGCTGCACACGGGCTTTCTCTAGTTGTGGCGATCGGGGGCCACCCTTTGTTGCAGTATGCGGGCTTCTCATTGTGGTGGCTTCCCTTGTTGTGGATCATGGGCTCTAGGTGCATGGGCTTTAGTAGTTGTGACACACAGGCTCAGTAGTTGTGGCTTGCAGGCTCTAGAGCGCAGGCTCAGTAGTTGTGGCGCGTGGGCTTAGTTGCTCCGTGGTGTGTGGGATCTTCCCGGACCAGGGCTTGAACCCGTGTTCCCTGCATTGTCAGGTGGATTCTTTTTTTTTTTTTTTTTTTTTTTTGTGGTATGCGGGCCTCTCACTGTTGTGGCCTCTCCCGTTGCGGAGCACAGGCTCCGGATGCGCAGGCTCAGCAGCCATGGCTCACGGGCCCAGCCGCTCCGCGGCATATGGGATCCTCCCAGACCGGGGCACGAACCCGTATCCCCTGCATCGGCAGGCGGACTCTCAACCACTGCGCCACCAGGGAGGCCCCTGTCAGGTGGATTCTTAACCACTGTGCCACCAGGGAAGTCTCAACCTTAACTCTTCTAATGAGTGCTCCTCAGTTATTTTTTAAGTCTTCTCTCAGCTTGAGTATATCTGATGTTTTCTTGTGATTATATTGAGGTTATTCATTTTGGGTAAGAATACCACGAAAGTGATGCTGGACCCTCCTCATCACATGAGGACATGTCTATTACTGATGATGTTAAACTTGATCACTTGGTTAAACTTGTGTCTGCCGGGTTTCTCAACTGTTTCTCTACTGTAAAAATCACTACTCTCCTTCCCTTTGTAATTAGTAAGTATCTCGGTAGGGGGAGATTTTTTGAAACTATGCAAATATCCTGATTCTCCTCAAACATTTTCCCACTGATTTTAGCATCCATCACTGGTGAATCTTGCCTACGATTATTACTATTATGTTTGCCTAATGCTGATTTTGTATTTCCCTCATTACTTCTATATTTATTAATTGGAATTCTTCTATAAAGAAGAGCTGTTCCTTCTTCCTCATATTTTTTTCAATTTTTTTTAACTTCAGTAGGGACTCATGGCTATTTATTTTATTCTATGGGTTATAATCCAGTCTTACTATTATTTTGTTGTGTTGTTCAAATTGCTCCGCCCACTGGAAACTCCTACAGGTTGGTTTCTTGTCCTTCTGCTATGCCCCATCCTTTTCCAAACACTTCCTTATTTTCTAGCACCACAAGATGTTCCAGTCTCATTTGATTCAGTAAATCTTTTTGAATGACTGAATGATAGAATGAAAAAGAAGGTGCATGTATAGAAACTCAGCCCCTCTGTGATTCCCCAACTAGGAAGCTGTATCCAACTCAATTTTCAGCTGGGAGGAGGAACAGGAACTGTTCCCAAGTCCCACAGACTCACTCACTTCCACTGCCCTATGAGGGTCAAGGAAAGCTGAAGGAACTTTTAACCTGAAGAGAAAAGAAACAGTATCTGTAGAAATTATAGTCTGGGAAATTTGTCTGCCCTGAAAATCCAACTCGTGGACTTTCCACATCTACTGAGCAGATGAGGAAGTGCTTACGAACACACGTGCTGGAACCATATGCCTGGGTCTGAAGTCCAGGTCTGCCACTTGCTGCGTAACTTCCCTGTGCCTCTATTTCCCCATCAGTAACATGCAGGTGATAATAACAGTACTTGTCATGGAGTTGTGTAATAGCTAAATGAGTTTAAATGTTTAAACTGCTTAGAACAGTCTATGGTACACTAAACATTGAATAATCACTAGCCAGGGGTCTGGCATTTACAGCAATTAACTCAGCCTGGTGAATTCATTCAGCAGTTATTTATTGAGCATTGTAGCATGCACTGTTGTGCTGGGTTTCCAACACTGAACAAAAGTGACAAAGTCTGTTCTTATGGAGCTTACATTCTTCTGGAATAAAAATAATCCAACCCTACAGGAGATTGCAATACTTTTTTAAGACAGTAGTGAGGGGATGGGGACAATTGTGTTTCAAAACCATTCACACTTTTCTGGTGAAAGTAATTTTCCCCAAGGTATCATGGGATGGAGGTCTTAACCAATCAAAGCATTGTATTGTCTTAGCCACAGGGATTGGTTGAGGCAAGGACACACCCAGTCAGCACCAGAGAGACTTTTGCACTGGGGCTCCTAATGGTTAGAACCTGTGAGCAAAGAGCTGGCGGGCAGGGGACTTGGCCTGAGAATAAGCCACTGCCATAGGGTGGAGCCAAGAGTGGAGGGAAACCAGGTCCTGATGATGTCGAGAATGGGCCTGAAGTCTGTCCTAATCTGCACTTTTCAGGTACATAGCAAATACATTCTCTTTTACTACTCATTACTGAGCAAGTCCTGAGCTTACTTCAATCCCCGAGAAAGCTGATGCCTAAGCAGGAAGCTGGGCGCTGTTCTGGGCCCCTGCTCCCCATCCGAGCACTTCTTCATCTCCTGCCTTGTCCCCAAGTGTAAACCACCACCCCCTACCGCCCCCCCCTCCACACACATCTCCACCCCATCCCGCTTCCCACCCCTGGCCCACCCACCCCTGCTTCCTCCCCAGGAAAGCCCTGCCCCAGGACAGTAATCAGCCTCCCCTCCCCCATCCTCCAGAGCTGGAGTCTCTCCCCACTGCTCACCTAGACCCTCCCACCCCCCAAACTCTTCTGCCCAAGCCTCTCCGTGGAGGCAAGTCTGGCTGAATTCTCAGCCTTCAGCCTTGCCTCTTGTGGCCCCGCCCCTCCTCTCTGGCAGGACTGAAGGAGCCCTGCGCAGTCCCCGATGGCCAGCGGGAGAGTGCCGCGGGCAACCTCAGGAGTCACGCTGAGACTCACACCTTAGGAGGCCCCCCTTCGTTACCTAACCTGTCCCTGGGGTCTTCCTGTAACTCTAGGCCTGGGTAGCTTCAGGGCTGACCTGAGGATGCTGGAGCTCTCCGCCTCCATGTCCTGGTAGAAGCCATATCCTAAGGGAGACCAGGGGAACCCAAACTTCCACTTCCTTTGACAAAATTTTCATCTCCCTTCTCCAAAATTCTCGAGAACTTGCTGTCTAAGCTACTTCATCGTCATACCTTGACTTATGACATTTCTTGTGCTGCCCTCTAACCCCTCTCCTGTTAACTTTCACTCAGTATATGATTTGCCTCTTTGACTGACTGGTGTCTTGGTCAGCTCGGGCTGCCATAACAAAATACCACAGACTGGCTGGCTCAAACAATGGAAATTGATTTCTCACAGTCTGGGGGTTGGGAAGTCCAAGATCAAAGAGCCAGCAGGTTCAGGGTCTGGGGAGAGCCCTCTTCCTGGTTTGCAGATGGCCGTCTTCTTGCTGTGTCCTCCCACGGCAGAGAGAGAGGGTGAGTGAGCTCTGGTCTCTTCTTCTTCTTATAAGGACACTAATTCCATCATGGGACCTCTACTTTGGTGACCTTTTCTAAACCTAACTACCTCTCAAACCCACCTCCAAGAACCATCACACTGGGGATTAGGGCTCCAACATATGAATTCTTGGGGGACACAAACATTCAATCCACAGCAACTGGACTGTAAGCCTAGGGCAGTGCTCAGGGGACACTGAGTGAAGAAATCAGTGGTTGAATATGTGAATGATTGAATGAATGGTTGACACGAGTGAGTGAATGACTAAATGGATGGACTAATGAGGAGAGGCAGTACTAGGACTGGAGTGACATGATAGCAGGATCAAAACGCCCTAGAGGGGGTGGGCCCAGAGAAGGGAGGAGCAGAGAAAGGAGACGGGAGAGGATAGGTAGCTACCATGGCAGCATGACATGAAGGAGACAGATGCTGGGGCTTGGGCCCGGACTCTTTTACAGAGCCCATTTACTAGCTTTTAAAACTTTTTTTTAATATAAGTATCATTCATCAAGAACTTTGTGCATCTTGCTTTGACGTGGCCAGTCTTGATGGCTGAGGGCTCTGCTCTGGTGTATGTCTCCCCTAGATGTGGAAAGGACAGCTGGCCATGTCACCAGCACAGCAGGTACAGCCTCTGGGGAGGGGCCTGGGAGGTCTGGTGGTCTTGGGCGCCTCCCAAAAGCCTTTCAGCGCGGACTCCAAGTCCTCTCCAGGTCAGAGCCGGGGGGCCAGTATCTCTCTTCCACTCCTCCAGCCTCTCCACCCCTTCCCTGGTTCTGCACTGGCACTGCCAGAGCCTGCGGGGCCCCCTACAACTCAAGAGAGCCACAGACTTCAGCATGGATTTGCAGCTACAAATGAAAAGCCGAGGTTTGTTTTGAATGGATTGTGGCTCTGGAGAAAAAGCCTGGGGATGCAAATCCACCCATGAGTGGGATGCAGATGGGAAGCAGATGTGGGGATGTGGGAAGTCCCCGCTCCATCCACTAAGGCCCACCTTGGAGAACTCATTCCTGTCCCCGCGGAAGGCTGATGGGCAAGGCTGCGCTCAGATGTGGGAGCCGCAGCTCAGGGCCCAGTTAGTCTGCTCAGCTGTTGCCCCGTTCTCTCTCTTCTTCGTTTGCATTTCTCTTTCTCTGGCAGTCCTATGCGATATGTCTATTTCCCCACCTCTCCTCTGCCTTTCTCTGCCTCTGTCTCTCTTTCTGTCTTGCAGTCTCTCTCTGTGTCTCTCACTCCATCTCTTTGTCTTCATGTCACTGCCTGTCTTACCCTGTCTCTTGCTCTCAGCTTCTGACTCCATGTCTGTGCTCGGTCTCTGGATCTCCCTCCCTCACTCTTCCTGGCTGCTTCCCAAGGGCAGTGCCCCTACCCTCCATGCTTGGATAAGTCTGCCAATCAGCTTGAGCCCGCAGAGTGAGGAATAGGAAGAACAGGCCAAGGGCAGACGGCAGCCCCTGTTCCATGAAGGAAAGCGATTTTAAGCCAGGGAGGCCCGGGCAGGCTGAGGCCAAGAATTTCTCACTTACCCGCAGGGCTGGATATTTAGTCTGAGTTGGGGAGGGCAGGTGGCAACCAGCCTGAAGCTCCCGAGCCTGCAAGAGCAGCTCGGCTGCAGCCCCTCCCCAGCTTGAGGTTCCCTTCAGTGTAACATTTCTCTCTCCCTCCCGGCCCAGACCCTACCCACTCCAGCAGCAGGGAGAGGCGGCACAGCCGGGCACCATGGTCACTGCAAGCAGGACGGAATGGGGTATTTTATATACCTCACTGCTCTTCCCTTTCAACCCCTGCAGGGCCTCAGACAGCCTCCAAAGGCAAATGTGCTTTTTCGTTGGCTTGTGTACGGTCTAAATACTTTATCCAGTTGATATGGGCTCCACCTCCAGTTGCCTTATTTTCCTTTATGAGGTTGTCCACAGCCCTCTGAGCTCTCAGGCAGGATCTTGGGACCACTTGTGGCACGTTCCAGAGACCACTAATGGTCCCACACACTAACGTTAAACTCATGTACAGGCTGAGAATGTGACACAACTTTTTGGGGAAACTCGAGGGACACACTGAAAACCATCCCAAAATAGGCTGCTGCCATTCCCAGGAGACTGGAATCGTTTGGAGGGCAATTTCACAAATGCTGCTGCAGATGCGAATGAGGGTGCTATCAGAATACAGCTGCGGCCCATCAGCCTGGCACTCTCCAAGCCTCTGCTCAGGGCTGCCTTTGCCCTGAGGCATTTGCTCCAGGCCCCAGGGGCACCCTGGCACAGGGCTGGCTCCAAGGGGGCATCACCATAGTGCTGTATCATGAGACATGGTCCCCGGCTGAGCCCTTTGTTCTGGAATCCTTTATGCATTGAGCACCTATTTCGTGCCGATGCTACACTAGGCAGTGTGTAGGAGTGGTGTACAAACCAGACAGGGTGCCTTAGCTCCTGAAGGAAGGAAACGGGGTGGTAAGACCTGGGGTGGCAGCCAGGAAGGGCCTGGAGCAGGTCACAGCTGCTGTCTCTGACTTCAGTTGCTTCACCCATGAAGTGGGGTCGATAATGGGGCTGTTTTGAGGAGTCACTGAGATCAATGCATGGTAACTGTAGTGATAACAAGCCACAGATAAGGACCAGGCAGCTAAAGTGGTTAGTAGCAGCAGACAGGGCATGGGCATAGCATATGCTGTCGGTGCTCTGCCCACGTGTCCTCAGGTTCCTGTATCACTTCAGGACCCACCCCACCCCCATCCCCAGCTGCCAGCACCTATCCCCAGCTGCTGGAACCTGCTTTGGCTGCCTGCATGGAGGTCAGGGAAGTGCCTGGGAAGTTGCTTCCCTCGGGCCCCAGGCAGCCCCTAACCGACAACGGCTCTGAGTGAGGGGTATAAACACCTCCATCTCCCAAGCTCCCTGCACACTGAACCATTCCCCGCCCTCCCCACCCCCGTGACCTCTTGCTTGACATCACATCCTCGCTTGGCCTCTCTCTCTTCTCAGTCTCCCTCCCCCACTCCTGGGAAGACTCCTAAGAATTTCACTTTCACACAAATCCTTGTTACAGGGTCTGCTTTTGAGGAACACAATTTAAGACACACGGAAGTGCCAAGTAAACATTAGGAGTTGTCCCCTAAGCTGTGTGACCCAGTCTTCCTGCAGAGCCACCCTCTGGCCTAGGCAGGTTCTCCGAAGTTCCTAAGGAATCAGTCACAGTAGCCTTCTAACTCGCAGGAAATCTCTGCTCCCTGCATTTGAACATGGTAGAGGCCAGTGACGTGGGACGCTGGCCTGTTGCTCTCAGCCCTCAATTCAGGAAACTGTCTGAGCCACTGGCTTCAGGAGTGTTTGTGTCCTCCCTCCAGGGGCCTGCACAGGGTGCCAAAAGATGGCATAAAATTCATATTTAATTATTGCCACCTTTCTCCATTCCTGGGAGCCCTAAATGGGTAGGCTGGAGTTGTCTTTATTGTCCCTCTGCTCACATCCCATCAGAGGAGAAATGGCAGATCCACACACAGCACTGGCAGGGGCAGATCCAGATGCTGGTCTGGATTATTTTTCTGGACTTTGTGATGTTTGTGGTATTTATTAGCTTTTTAAAATTTTGTAACTTGTGATTCTTTTTCTTATTCTAAGTAAATATTCTCATTCATACCTAATTTTGTATTCTTTTTCTTAAAGCAGGCTCCCCAAATTTTATGAGCTTCAGGCAACAGAAAACCTCAATGTGCTTTGACCATCTGAGGAGTGGAAGAATTTCTGCTCCATCCATCTCAACCCTTGTTTCTCTTCTCCCGCCTGCAGACTTCTGGTGCCAGATGTGATAAGGCTCTGGTTCTGCACCTGTCACAGCATCAGGTGAGAATACCCCCAGAATGTGCAGTGGGAATATTCCAGAAAGCCATTTGTAACCAGGTTGGCTAGCAGTAACTATATTACAAGACATAAATGTATTACACATGACCCAAATGGATGTTTTCCCAAAATAAAACCAATGAATATATGACAGTAAACCCAACTGAATATATCGCCAACTCAAATTCTCTTAGTCACACCTCCAAATGCTATAGCCACCTCCCCTCACTGACACAAAGGGAGGCTTGACAGAGGAGAAACTGGGGTGGAGACAGTGTTCTAAACCTACTAGTTAAAAAATCTTAACTTTAGCAAGTATTATAAAATCTATGACCTTGAAAAAATACATAAACTTGGAAAGGGCTTGTGCAAGTGAGGGGCCTTAAGTGTACCTCATTAGCTTCTCAGGACATCTGCCTTTGGTGGCCGGACTCACATGAGCGTCAGACACATAACATTATAAGGTCTGTGTGTTTTATCCCCACCGTGTGTGTGTGTGAGTGTGTGTGTGTGTGTGTGTGTGTGTGTGTGTGTGCAGCATGGTTCGCTCTTGTTCTGGGCTCTCTTTTTCTTTGGTGCTTTTCAATCCCAAACCCACCAGGCAAGGCTGAGGCCTGTGGTCAGGGCTCACAATGCATTTGGCCCCTGAGGTTGGACTTCATAGCAGGAGACATCAGTATTTGTAAGTCCACTTGCTCCTCTTCTTTTGCATTTTCTTGGTTTCATTTACCTTCTTAATTAAAAAAAATTATTTATTTATTTTTGGTTGTGTTGGGTCTTCGTTGCTGCACGTGGGCTTTCTCTAGTTGCGGCGAGCAGGGGCTACTCTTCATTGCGATGCGCGGGCTTCTCACTGCAGTGGTTTCTCTTGTTGCAGAGCACAGGCTCTAGGCGCGTGGGCTCAGTAACTGTGGCTCACAGGCTCTAGAGCGCAGGCTCAGTAGCTGTGGTACACGGGGTGTCATGTGGGATCTTCCTGGACCAGGGCTCGAACCCATGTCCCCCGCATTGGCAGGCGGATTCTTAACCACTGCACCACCAGGGAAGTCCCTACCTCCTTAATTTTGAAACCAAAGTTTCTTCTGAAAAAAATTCCACGCCTGTTTTTGTTGGCTAGAAGGACAAATGGATTTAGCCACTCCCAGGCTAGGCCAGTAGCAGGGATGAGATCATCCCAAGGGACAGGCATGGTGCGGGCAGGAGGTTCACGAGGGCCAGAGCTCCCTGTGAGCCAGTGGAGGTAAGAAAGGCAACGCCAGCATTTGTAGCAGGTTCTGTGATTTACAAAATATTGTTCACATCTGTTATCTTATCTGAGCTTCCTACTCCCTCTGCGGGGTACACTGTGTGGGTGTTAGAATCCATCTTTTCTAGTTAAGAGAGATTGAGCAATTTATCTAAAAAGTATTCAACCAAGAAGTGGCAAGGTCAGGATTTGAACCCAGATCTTCCAACTTCAAATCCACAATAAAGCCAAAGATAGCTATGGATATCGGTTTACCATTGTTAAAGATGATGATGATACCTCTCTGTTTTTTTTTAAGGTTTAATATGTGTCAGACTCTGCTAGCGCTTTCACACATTTTCATGAATCCTCACATTCTCTGACACGAGCTAGGTTTGAAGGACGGGGATGCTGGATGGAATGAGAAGGGCAGCAGTCCTCATGGAGCCACAATATAAGCAAAGGCTGGAAGGCAGGATGAGCCGGGCCTGGTCAGACCACATTCACCATGGCTGCAGAGCCGCTGTCCTCAGGCCCCCGGCCAGTCAGGTGGGCCTCCTAGGACCAGCGCACTCTTCCCTCTTGGTGGAAAGGGACTGCAACCACATAAAGTGGACAGTAGGCTCTGGCATAGTCCTGGCAGCAGCAGCTGGAAGAGGCCTGCAGCCTGTCACTATACAAGACAGAAGCCTGCCAGGGTGAGCTGGATGTCAGTGAGGTCAAATGATGGGCTTGGCTCCTACCCCACAGCTTTGAAGTTTAATGGGACTCCTGGTCTGTGGACCTTGGCCAGCTCCTGCACTTTAGCTCCTTTTCCACTCCCCGTTAGGGGCCAGGAGCCCAGGCAACTTCCTGAGGAACCTCCTCCAGCTGATTTGGGTCTGGAGATGGAGGGGTGCCACTTGCCCTGCAGGTGGAGGTAGAAAGCAAAGGCTCAAAGGGCAGCAGAAGCCTGAGGCACAGAACAGTGGGACTGGATGGAGAAGTGCCTGCCAGACGGGCTCCCTGTGGTCCCAGAAATCAGAGCCCACACAATCTGTCTCTGGTTTGGAGGACGAACAGAACACTCTGGATTTGACTGTCCTGCCCCCAAACTCCACTTCCTTTGACCTTGTGTGATACAAGGTGTTAGGGCCCGCTTGACACCTAGACACATCACTGGACATGTAACCTTGGCGAGCTGCTTCTCTGTGCCTCACTTTCCTCTTCTGTAAAATGGGAATAGTAATTGTCTTTACCTTGTAGACCAATGTGAAGATTAAATGAGTTAATGCAGGCGGTGCTTAGAACAGGGCAAGGCACAGTGTTAGATGCCGGCTATTGTTATTTTTACAAGAGTTTTGAGATTAATCCCTTAGATGTCCCAGCGCTCTCTCTTGGGGTGTCCCTGTCACTTAAAATGGATTGGGATTTCAGGGCAAGTACCAGAGAAACTTAGAGCCCTTCTAGTGAGACTTCTGAGGCTTCTGTGACTGACGGCTAGCACTGGCTTGTTTCTTCTCTCCTGCCGCCTCCAGTCCTAGGCTACCTCTGCTGCTCTGGCTCACAGGCTGTCATCGCAGCTGCTTGCAGGAGAAGAGGTGTTTAATACCTCGTTAGCACCTCCTGACCACTCGACTGCTCATTGGGGGAACTAATCTATCGCTCCCTCTGCAGTGACTCTGAGCTGCCTTTGAAAAGCAGGCCATGTGATGCCCGGAGATTTCCCCAGCTGGTCCCAATTCCCTCCCTTGGTTGCTCCCTCTACCCCAAGAGGGAAACAACTTACTGGTAAGATTCTGGTGATATAGAGGCATGTTAAAAAAAAAAAAAAAAAATCAGACTCTTCTGCAGCACCTGAAACAGAACCTTTCTGTTTCCGAAGCTTTTCCCAGGGTTTTCCTCCTCTTCTTCCTTGTCCCACACCTGCAGACCCCTCACCCTTGCCACCCGTGGTTTGGTACAGGAATCGGGGAGAAGGAAAGGGCCCAAATCTGAAGCAGATGTTTGGGGTGAGGAGTGAGGCTGGGGTGGAGACAACAGGAAGGATGTGGACCCTGCTACAACTGCTTGTTGCCCTGACCTACTGCCAAGGCTGAGGAAAACAGAGCGACTGTTCCTGGTTAAATACCCAGCGTCTACTCGTGCCAGGCTTTCCTGGGCCTCAGTCCTCAGAGTCTCTGGCTCTGCTTCCGAAGTTCTCCATATCCTTGTGCCAACCACTGTCTTGGCCCCCTTTTCCCACCATGCCAAGCCCCTAAGCCCAGCCTGACCCCCAAAAGTCAGGACTGGAGTTTTGTGTTGTTGTTTTCATCCTCCCATAGTTAATCCCCAATTATATTTTTGGAGCCAAAACTCAAGATATGATCTGACAAAAGAGTTTCGTGCTGCTTCCGAGTATGAGAGGCTGTCTGGGATACACAGCTTGGATGCCAAAACAATAGAACTTTCAAGGTGTAGCGGGATCTCAATCAGAATTGTTGAAACCAGACCCTTAAGGAGCAGGCAGATGCATCGCTGCGGTACCCACACCCACCTCCAGACCTCTCCAGAGCGGCACACGTGAGCCTGCCAGGATCCGACAACACGTCTGTCTACCCCTACCGGGATAGCAAATGTCAGATTATAGGAGAACACCCAAGTGTAATTCCGCTGCTGTGACTTGTTGAGGAGATGCAGCCTGGCATGACCATGACAAGGTTATCAGAGAAATCACTCTGGGAAAAGAAGCCTGAAAGTTATCCTCAAGGCAATGGCCCATCCAGCTGCGATCCAGCCCAGAAGCTAGGGGGATCACCTTTAAGATCTGCCCAAACCACAGAGGACTAAGCATCAGCTGCAGCACACTACAAAGACGTGACCAAGGACTCCAATTTCCTGGGTTTGAGAAACTTCAGGGGAAACTGGAGTGAAGCTGTGTTTCCACCTATAGTGGCCACAACCAACTGCATGGCTACTCATGAAATTGATTTGCCTCTTCATGCCTCTTGGTTCCTGGGAAATAACACTGTCTTTCCTCTGCCACCCCCTAGTTATTCTGACCATAGTAGGAACCCTTTGATTGCTGTTAGTGTTGGAGATACGTCCCTCTCCCCGTTCACTCACGATTTTACTTTCATTCACTGATCTGCAGGCTACTAGCCAGTCCCCTGCTGCCGAAGTCAACACCTCAGGTCTGCTTTGTCTGGGAGAGAAGGTTAAAGGGGGAGTGGGGTCCTAAGATGACGGACTTCCCTTTCCTGGGAACGGCCCAGGCGTGATGCCCTACTTATGGCACAGTTGGGGGCTTGCTCTTTGGGTCTTCGTTTGGAATCCATCTTTGCAAGGGTTCTTGCTTCTCTGAAGATCAACAGGGAGGCTAACTTCTCTCCCTTTGTGTATGTGTAAGGAGCTCAACAAATTTCACTTGCAGCTGTTACTCTATCCTTTGGAAAATCTCTAAATGCATAAACAGAAATGCCCCCCTCCCCACCAGACTAAACAGGAATGAGAGAAACTATGGGGGTAGGTGGTGATGGCTTTGGGTGCTCAAGCCTTGGGGGAAGGAAACTCTAAGGAAAATGCATTGTTTATGTGTCTGTCTCCCCCCATGAGACTGTGAGCTGTTCAGAAGCAGGGATCACATTCTATCTTGTGTCCCCTGCATAGTGCCTGATCCACAGATGTTTGCTGAAATGCAGAGATGCAAAGAAGTAAAGGGAAAAGGGAGGCCATAAACCCAGTGATGGAACAGAAACATCAGATGTTTTTTTTGGTAGTGGAGGCAAGGGGTACACTTATAGGAAATGAAATGACACCTTGAGAGTAGGATTAGACCCAGGATTTATGAGAACTAGCACAAAATGATGACACACACATCACCTTCCTCTTACATATAACACAACATTTTGTTTTCAACATAACATGAACACCATCAAAGGCTCTCCAGCTGGCTTGCAAATACTGATATCCCTGACTCTGCTAATGGGCAAACGGAAGACTGTCTTGGCAACTCCTTCGAGTGGGAGTTCTGAGTAGAGGAGGAACACTGTTGGTCCACCAAAAGATGGGAAGATTCAGAAAGACTCCTCCATGTGCAAATCCACAGAAACAGTGACCTCACCCTGGAGAGGCACAGGACCCCTCACCCTGCAGAAGATACTATGTTTATAGTTCCAATAGAGTCAGTCTTGTTTGAGGTGTGTGTCTCCCTTTAACTCTGGCATTCTTGAAAATGTTTACTTCCTCAGCAAGATAACCGCCAGAGGTTTGGCCTATGCCAAACGGTGCTGCGTTTCATGTCAGGAGAGTTTAGAGACAAAAGATTTATTTAAATGAGTCTTTTTCTGCAGACTTAGTTACCAGAGATAAACATCAGGGTATTGGGTAGCATGTCGGACCTCATTCTGGTATTTCATTTGCATGCAACCTATGGATTTTCAACCAAAGTGGGGATATTAAAATTTCAGGATATTCTTCCTCAGTTATATCCTCAACGGTGTCTTGTACACTTTATGCAGGATTCATTTAAACTTGGAAGTCACTTCACTCAAGACATTAGCTGGTTTTCTTTGGAACTTTCTACACAAAAAAATTTTAAAGCTACTGCCAATAGCTCTATCTCTTAGAAGCTCTCTATGCTGAATCAATAGGGCCTTCTCCTCATAAACCCCAAAGCCTCAAATGACTGACAGGTAAACAAAGGTAAAGTGTCACCAAGTGAATGTGAGACAGTCAGTGAACACAGGTGGCCCAGTGCCTGGGTTGTTTCTTAGTCTAAGCTAACCTGCTAGAGACAAACCAGCAATGTGGGAAGAGTTTGGGCTTTGACATAAAACAGACCCATGTTCAAATACTGCTCTGCCACTTACTAGCTAAGGAACCTTGGCAGCTACTTATCCTTTCTGAGTCTCAACTGTGTCTCGTGTAGAATGGAGAAGACAAGACTTACCTTGCAGGGTCATTGTCAACATGAGACAATATATATTAAAGCTCCTAGCATAAGGGAAGAGCTCAAAAATCGGTAGCTATCATTATGATTCAGTAATCAGGTGAGTTAAGGAAAGTCAAGGGTATTAGGTTGCCTACCACATGACATGGCTTGAGATGCAGTCCCTTCAAATACTTCCTCTGGCCTTTGGAGGGTCACATGAAGAGAGAGGTGGTCTCTTCTGACCTGGGGTCTTCTTCACAGGTGTTTGGACCAGGTGTCCTGAATACCCATTCTCTCTGGCCTGCCTGGACATGGCAAGGTGGAGCAAGAGCCTCATCGCATACCAGTCATCCGCTCTAGCATCCCCTACTGCCCCCAGACCCATGTAGTCTCCTGCTGTGGAAGTCACCAGGGCCCTAAGCCATAATCGATATGGTATCACACATATTATATATAGGAAAACTTTCCCAAGGGCTCCAAGTTATTAGTCAACTTTCTTTAGTTAACAACATCATTTTGCAGGTCAGAAAACTAATACTAAAAGATTGTCTTGCCCAAGGTTGAACCGTGGGAGTTAAAAATAAAATATGGAAGTTCAAGCTCATCAATTCACAGCTCTCTACCCTTTGAGGGTTCCATTCCGCACACTTGATGCAAAAGCATTCAAGGGCATCTTCTTTTAGAAAAGGCCAAATGACAGGAGATGACTGTCCCGCAGCGGAGGCTGGAGGCCCAGGGGCTCTGGAGTCAGAAACACAGGATACAGGTAGGTTCCTGTCATCAGGAGGAGCCACCTGGTCTAGGACACAATGAAGTTTGTAAAAGAAATTATATCCTCACCTAGCTCGAGTGACTTCTTCCTAGAGTCACCCCTAAGAGATGAAGTCCTAAGACCTTGCTCACTCGGAAAGTTGCCTGGCTGGCCGGCCAAACATGGTTTAAGGCATTTCTGGCCATCAAAGACTACAAAGGCCCTGCTGGCCTGCTAACTGGGGACTGCAAGGAAGTAGCAACCATATCCACAGGCTTCATCCTGGATAAATTATCGATCATCTCCCTGAAGGAAGACTACAAGGGGAGCCTCTTACTGTTCTTGCAAGGTGACTAGATGCTCTGGTTCTGTGCTAGTGTGTTTGATCCCTGCCCCTAGACGTATCAACATTATTTCCACCATGTGTTTAAGAAGCTGTGGCTGCTAGCTGGTATTAACAAGCCAGGACCCTACTGACAACCTGGACAACTTCGCTAAAGCCACCTCTGATGCCATATCAAAAGAACTATAGCGGGCTTCCCTGGTGGCACAGTGGTTGAGAGTCCGCCTGCCGATGCAGGGGACACGGGTTCGTGCCCCGGTCTGGGAAGATCCTACATGCCGCGGAGCGGCTGGGCCCGTGAGCCATGGCCGCTGGGCCTGCGCGTCCGGAGCCTGTGCTCCGCAACGGGAGAGGCCACAACAGTGAGAGGCCCGCGTACCGCAAAAAAAAAAAAAAAAAAAAAAAAGAACTACAGCTATCACTCCTCTGACTTCTCGAAAGAGACTGTGTCCTCTACATCTCACCAGGAATTCACTGAGCATCTTGTGGAGACCACACCTGAGTTCACCACAGTGAACCAGGTCCCTGCTGTGGCCACCACAAAGTATTCATATACAAGCAACGTTAAAGTGAATTGATCTGGGGGGTGAGGAAGGTATTTGTAGCAAGGCATATCCCAACTAGCAGCACCTCTCTATCACATACAGACCAAGATCATCGACATAGCCTCTGCAGATTTCTAAATCCCCTCCCTTTGTACTCCAAGCAAAAGCCTAAACTCTCCAAGAACTTTGGGATGGCTTTCGGTTAGAAGGTGCACAGATTCAGTACTCTGAATCAGAAATACTAGCCCATCCCACAATTTGGGGGACAATTTAGTACCAAGTCATTTTCAATACTACTTCACTCAAGAACCTGCTGCTGACACCAAAGAGACTCATGACCACATTAGATCAATCCATAAAACCTCTTCAGGGTATAAAAGCAAAGGAGTATCCAATTTAGGATATCTGGGGAAAAACCTCTGCAGAGAGACTTGGTGGTCTTTGAATATGATTCCTCAGATTCAGCATCAGGAACGGGAACTAGATTCTCACGGGGCAACAATGGTCTCAGAAGACTTTTAAAACTAATTGTGAGGGACAGGAATTACTATGGAGAAACTGACTTTGGTTAGCATCTTATCAAGAGATCACATGGGGGGGACTTCTCTGGTGGTGCAGTGGTTAAGAATCCGCCTGCCAATGCAGGGGACACAGGTTCGAGCCCTGGTCCGGGAAGATCCCACATGCCGCAGAGCAACTAAGCCCGTGCGCCACAACTACTGAGCCTGCATACCACAACTACTGAAGCCCATGCACCTAGAGCCTGTGCTCCGCAACAAGAGAAGTCACTGCAATGAGAAGCCCGCACACTGCAACAGTAGCCCCTGCTCACCGCAACTAGAGAAAGCCTGTGCACAGCAACGAAGACCCAACACGGCCATAAATAAATAAATAAATAAACGAGATCACATGGGCTTTTTCCCCCTCCGCACTATGATTTTTTAGGGCAGGCTGTTTGAAAAGGGAACTGGTGAAACAATTATTCTACAAGTCAGGAAAAGTTACCTCTAGAAGGGTGGGAGGAGACCTGCTCTGCAGTGCTGTAATGTTTTCTTTCTTTCCTGGATAGTGGTTACATGTGCTCTTCCCTTACAATTATTTGTTAAATTGTACATGCTTGTATGCCTTTTTTTTAAACATGTTCATCTCAAAATAAAAGAAAAAAGGAATTATTCATTTTTAAAAGAAAGAATTACAGGACACCTGGAGCTGGTCTATTATGCTTGAGGGCCTAAGTGAAGCCAAAGCAGAGGTAAGGAGCCCTCTGGTCAAGCCACCTGCTGGAGAACCTCAACTGTGTCCTAAGAGAAGTGTAGCTGGGCAGAGGTCTCAGACCTTGAGCTGCAGTGGCTCGAAGGTAACAGTGCATGAGAAGCCGAAGGCAGTATTTTACTGTGTTAATTCAAGAACAATTCTACTAGCCTCTTGAGTCTTATGAATAACTGCATGATGGGATGAAATCACTCAGTGACAAATGTTCATAGTGACCCATTCAAAGCCACAAGAGCAGCGTGTGTAAATGATGCAGCACTGTTAAATAACCTATAAGTGTAAAGTTGGAGGGATAGAATTTTGTTTTGTGTGTTGAAGACATCTCAGACCACTCAAGGGAGCTTGATGAGGTGGGAGTACCTTGAATGCACTCTAAAGGAGTAATTTTCAAGTTAAGATTCCAATCCACTGGGTCTGGGAGGTGGGGGTGGGGAGAAAAAATAATCTGTATTTTAAAAACTATTACAGAGAAATTCCCTGACGGTCCAGTGATTAGGACTCGGAGCTTTCACTGCCAGGCCAGGGTTCAATCCCTGCTCAGGGAACTAAGATCCCACAAGGCACACACCATGGCCAAACAAAACAAAACAAACAAAAACTAACAAAAAACGACAAAAAACAAAACAAAACAAAAAACAATTATAAAGGGGATTTTGTTTTGATTTTCCAGAATGGGAACCAATGCACAAAGACACCATGATTACTTCCCTAAGAAAGTCAGGGTCCCTAACACTTTTCCTACAAGGCTCAAATCAGAGGTCTGATCTTCTCTTTCTGCCAAGCTTATCTGTGGTTAGAAAAGAATTGGTCCCGCCTGCCACCCAAAAACTCTTGTGGAACAGGGTTTTTGTTTGCCATACGCAAACTTCTGTGGGAGGGTCAAGGGCACATTGAGAAATACATGTGTGATTATATGCAAATAAGAAGGCCACCCCCAAAGTGTTATTGCCTCTGGATGGCAAGTAACTTTTTTTCTTGTACTTTTTTTTAATTTCCAAATTTTCTACACCGAGTTTCTTATGTAGTAAAACAACAATTAATGTTTAAAAGACTGATGAGAACAGACATCCTCTATTTTTGCCAAACTGGTTTTTTCTTCTGGAGCTGACTGAGTACAAGCACTTGCTTGTCCCAGCCATTGGCTCTCTGTGCAAGCAAGCACTGTGGCCCTGCCTGGCACCATGGACAGCAATCAGGGAAGGGTGAAAGGGCAAGAAGGTCCTGGCCAGGCCAGGGCTCCGGGAGTACATTCAACCCCAAGCTGCCTGCTTCTGAAGGCATTACTGGGGAAACGCAAAAACATTTCTAAATTTTTCTGTTCCTTCCCCACCTCCAATTTAAGCCCTGAATCATCATGTAAAGCAGTCACTTGCTCCTTAGTCCTTTTAAACATTCATTTATTTACTGTACAAAATATTTACACTATTGCTGCAACTGTCTGGCCCTTTTGTCTGGCCTGACAAATTTGCAGCAGCAGGGCTTGGTCTCTGCCGAAGCTCTAGAAACATGCTGACATCTTCCTTGGTGTTCACTTGGTGCCTGGTCTCCTCTGAAGAGACTAAAGGCCAGGAGGTTAGCTGGCTCCCCAAGCATCTGGGTTACAAGGGCATAAATAAAACAACTGGCCAAAATAAGAAACGTGAATAGAAAACTGCTCAAGAAGTAACAGACACTCTTCCTTCTCTCCGACATGGCGTACCTCTCCCCACACTGGCTAGTTCCAAAGCAGGATTAGAAAAAAAGGTCAAAGGAAAGGCCTAAAGAGCAAAGATACTTTTGAATAGTTAGGAGAGAGAGGGTAAACCGGAAGAACAGAAAACCACAACAGTACCAAAGGGTTTTGTTAAACAAAGACCTTGGGGCTAAGGACCACCGCAGGACGCAGCTGGGCTGCAATGGTACCCAGGAAGCTCTGAAAAGTGCTATGACTAGAGCTTAAAAGGACAGATCTAACCAATAAAATCAACTTGAGCTCCAGCATGAGTCTCTGGAGAGGAGAATGCAGAATCCAGAAGAGAAACAACAGCCAAAGACAGCAGAACCAACCCACGTGCCCCCCAGCTGGAAACCCTCTCTGGGCCCGAGGGGCAGCCTCATGTTTCCCGGGGGATGATGGAACTTGCCTGTACATATCCCATAGGAAAACACTGGGGCAGGCAGCAGCACCTTGTCCTGGTCCCTGAGGACAGCAGTGACCGTGTGGCATGGAGGACCCTGGGGTACAGAGGCCCTGATGCTTGATCCTAGACCCCAAGGATGAGTGAGGTCAGCACCCATGCCAAGAAGGACAAATGACAACTGCGAAGGAGTGAGGTCAGGCAGGAATTGTAGCAGCTCAGGAAGGCTTGTTCCTCGTGATCTCTGGGAACAGGAGGGCTCAGGCGTGCTTCCAGGAGGCCAAGGCACTGCTGCAAGTCCCGCCTCATCTCTGGACTCTTTGTACTTGCTGGTTTTGGCAATAAAGATGGCTTGTAAATATTCTCAGAGTCCCACTGGGAATGGTAGCTTGCAGCAAAGCCTTCTTAGAAACAGAAATTTGGGAATTCAATGAGATTTTGAGTCTTGAAAACGTCTTCATTCAAATCGTAATGAAAAAGGTTGCTGTCACCTTCCAAGAAACAGCTGCAGGTTCTCTTCAATCATCACGTAACAGTGAACCTAACTTATCTTCCTCCCTCCTTAGCTGCCCTTGCTGGTAACTGATGGAGTGACAGGAAGTAACTGGGACAGCTAGGTGTTTATTTATCATCTGATGTATCTCCTCTATGTGTGTTCCCTGTGTCCTGACCTTAAGGACCTGTGAGGAGCAGTTAAATTACTGATTCCTTTTCCCTTGCCTTAGTGCTGCCAGGGAACACCAAGCAAAGAGAGAACCAGGGATCGGTGGCATGCTATCGTACTGTTCCTATCTCTTGCTCCAAAAGTTTCTTCAACAGAAATCTGAAGAACCCCCAGCTCTTAGCAGACTCCACAAGCTGGAGGTGAGTGGCCGAGCCCAGCCACACCTCAGTGTAAAGAACAAACTCAGGGACAAGCATCAGTAGTCTTCAAGCCAGCCACGTGCCTAGACATGCCCCATAACCCTAAAGGAGAATCACATTCAGCACTGCAGGCAACAGCCCAGCTATCTTTCACATTCTTAGGTCTGTCTATCTCACAGGCTTATACTCAAGAAAAAGCTTATTAGGGAGTTCTTCTTTGTGGATTAATGATCATTTCCAGAAACGCTTGCAAGGAAAGCTCCTTTTCCAGTTCTGACACCACAGAAAAGATCCTTTTGTGCTATCAGTCACCATGAGAGGTAGTCCAGTGCCACTCCGGCTACTGAGAGCTTCTAAGAACCAAGTGCAAGCACAGCAGCACGGCCCTCCTCTCGTGACTGAGCGAGTTGCTCAGATTATGTACCTGCCAAAGTGGCCTGGTGGGGGGAGATGGGAAAGGAGGGGGCGAGGGAAGGACAAGGCTTGTAGGTGACTGAATACTCCAGACACTGGACAGCACGCAGCAGCTTCTGGCTGATGGTTCTCTGTATGTTAGGGTCAGTGGTTATGTCTGTTATGTGTACCCGGATGCTCCAGAAAGCACGGGAGCCAAGTGGATGGCAAGAGAGTGGTCAGAGCATGCCAAAGCCCTCGCAGCCCTCACTGATGGCCAGCTGAAGCATCCTGTGCACCTCTTCATATGAGTCATACGTAGGGAGGCACAGCTGGTTGAAACTGGAAGGCCAAGGGGAGAGAAGTGATTAACTCACACCACCAGAAACATTGGCAAGGGCTGGAAAGATAATCCCCCGTGACAGCATGCACCAGGCAGTCAGATACCCACCACGTGTGTGCAGTTGGTAGCGTGCTATGGGTCGGAGTGGCAATAATCTGGAATGAGGGACAGAGGGCGGCAAAGCCTCCGGGTGGTAGCTGAGACGAGCCTGTTGTGAACTGAAGCAGCCGAGCCAACTCCTCCTGCGTCAAACTGGAAACCACAGTCCAAAACCACCTCATGACCTGGCGGGGAGAGCACAAGGTTGGGGTCACACCTATGTGCAGCTTAGGATGTGACCCCTGGGGGAAGGAACAGGATATCCTGAAGTGGGGGTGGGCCCCAGTTACTGCACGCAGGTAGGAACGGCTCGAGTCGACAACCTCTTTAAAAGGAATTGATATTGTTACACGGTCAGGAGTGTAGTCGCTGATTACTTGGTTCTATTTCTCTGCCTTTCCAATGTATTGCCTCTGTGGCAGCAGCATGACAGCCCTTAGGGACCAGGGTTCCCGTCTGCCTGGATGACCACCTGCCCTTCCCACATATATCACTTTCCCACATATATCCCAGTTGATATGTCTGCTTCTCCGACTACTCGACTTTTTCCTTCTGAAACTTTTTCCTTACAAGACAGCACAAATTCGACTAAAAGAAATTTGGCCCACTTACCTTTTCTCTGAAATGCCATGAGCCACCAACGACCACCGCATGGGCTTTGAAGTCAGACACACTGATGTCTCCAGTCCCACACATCAGCAGCTGGAGAATAGTCAGGTGTTACTAGGATAGTCAGAGGGGCAAAGTCCCACCATAAGGTCAAAATATGTTAACATGCAAAATGTGGAATACAGAAAACACCAAGAAAGAGACATAAGGTGAGGTCATAATGCCAGAATACTGCTTTAGGAAAATCAATTATAATAGGCCAATGGTTCCTAACCAGTGTGGGAAAAATCACACAGCTTAAAAAAAAAAAAAAGATAGATAGACAGATGCCTATGGCCTTACCCCAGACCTATTGAATCAGAATCTCTAGGGACAGGTTACAAGCTTGTGTATTTTGAAAAAGTTTCCCGAGGGCTTCTGATGCGCACCCCTAATTAAGAACTGCTGCTATATATTATTTTGAATTGAAACAGAGGACAGAAAGGGAACCAACTATTTACTGACTGTCTGCTCTGGATGTGGCCTGGGAATACCAGGGGCAAAAGCAGGCCCTTCCCCTTTCATGAAGACCCCCAGCCCCATTTATGAATTTGTTAGATGGCCTTTCCTTTTTCCCCAGATCCATCCTTCTTTTCTGGATTGAACTTCTACTACCATCCCTTCAGCCCTGCCTCTACTTGGTCAGATAAATGAAAAATAATGCCAAAAAATGAGAACATTAATGACATCAGAACCCTAAACATCTTGTTGATGTTCTAATTTGGTTCAAGATCCAGCAAGTTACTTAGCAGACTCTAAGTACTCATCCAATAGCTATAAAGAATGAAACAACCTAATCAAAGAAAAGAAAAGCCCAAATTAAGCCTGAGAAGCTTGGCTCCTTCAAAAAGAACTTGCTAAGCTAATGAGTAACTAAGAGCAGAATGGGGAACAACCGTTAAGAGACTGCGTCCTCCCTCCTATGCACTTTATGAATTGTTACAAATGCTTTGCTTCAGGGTAAAACAAATTACACCAGAAGCTGTTCCTCAGCCCAGAAAATGACAGCAAGAGGTGACAGGTCTGTCAGAAACTTCAGGCTGAGAGATGGAGAGTTCATTATTCAGATTGCATATCTAAAGGAACAAAACGTGTTGAAAATTGCATGAGACTTTGATTCTTGTTCTCGAAGCCAATTCAATTAACAAGAATAAAAACTGTGCAAGACGACCTGAAACTACTTTTTGTTTCCCCATTTTGAAAGAAGAACTTCCTCCCTATAGGAAATAGTTTACAGAAACATGCCCCTCATAAAGGCTACAGGAAGTTAAAGCTAAAGCTAGTAACTTGCATTGTGTATATCATCTGTGAGCAGCAGGTAAAAGCAAACTGGTTTTATTTTTTATCTATACCTGAAGTTCATAGAACTTCAATTTTGCTAATTATAGCAAGGTATTTACCATCTTATAGCTGCATTTTGGGTGTTACAGGATCTAAAATAAGAATATATTAACTATATAGTGTTGTAACACAAAGCTGTGAGATGCATCACATCTTTTGGTTTGTTTCCTTCACTAGAATGTAGCTCTATGAGGACAGGGACTTGGTCTTATTCATTCCTAGCTCCCCAGTTCTTCAAAAGCACATGGCATATAGAAGACACTCAATAAACAGTCTCTGAACAAATAAATTCTATTATTCCCTTAAATCAACTTTAAAGGTCATAGGATTTACAAAGACTGTACAGGATACCAACATTCTTTACTACTTGACAGTATCAATAATCTTTGATGAATAAATATTAATTATTACTATTCATAATTAGTAATTTGCTGATTCCTAATTTTCACATTCAAATTTTTTAAAAGCTGGAGAAAGGGTCCATGCATGGAAGAGCGACAAAGGTAAAACCAACACTTAAAGGGCTTTCCTACTGCATCTCATAACAGAAGGTGCAGTAATCCAGTTCCTGTGGGCATAATAAAAAGCAAGCCAAGAATAGGGGGTGTCAATTGTAAGCACTTACCTCAAGCTCATTCTCATCAAAAATAGCCAAAAGGTTCTCAGGGACCAACTCATTCAGGCCTGAAACAAAGTAGCCAAGTTAAAGCCATATCCACACCATGGGTACAAGTATTTTCACCTCAAAGCCAAGAGTAGACAGGATCCCACCTTTTAGGAAATGTTCCACTTCCTCTTTCACTTGACTGGCCAGCCGATACTGGGCCAGCAAATTTAAATAGAAGATTTTATTCGTGTTGGTGACTGGGGTTTGAGCTCCACCTGTCATAAGTTCTACGACCTGAAAGAAGAGGCAAAAGACAGGGAGAGGATGTGGACTGGAGTTTATGAGATGACATGTGCCCAGTATGTCCCACAAACACAGCATTATTGAACTCCACCATGGTCACAAGCTCCTGCTGTGCGTTCAGGTTTTCAACACACTTGGTTTTATTTAGTTACTAAGCTTAAGGTTTCCTACTGCTATTGCTATATATTCTCCTCGTTACTGTTTCTGAAGTGGGTCTCTCAGTAAGTCTCCTCTGACCTGGTCAAACAGTGGTGATGCAACAGGAAGATATTATGGTTCCTTGTTAGCAATATTTTAACATTTCTATGATCCAAAATTGAACCATTACTGACCTCTTCTCTTAAACCCCTGAGCCAATTGAGAATAAATAAAACCATATAAGTAGTGAAGAAGTCTTCTCAGGTCTCAAAAATTCTAAGATGGGCATAGATGTTCCCTACATTCTTCTATTTCCAACGTGAGTCAATGGAAAAAGCCACGGCTTGATACTTGGAGACTAACTTGCTACAGGATTTCAGTCACTTAGATATTTGGGCCCCCCATTTTTCTATCTGCAAAGAAAAAGCTGAACTGCATGATTCTCAAATAGAATTGGCACACCCCTTCCAATAAATGGCCCCTAAGGGAGCTTTGAGGAAGCCCTGAAGCACAGTTTAATGCCACAGCCCCAGAAAACCTGTGTACAATGACCATGGTTGTCTTCATAGGTGAGTAGTGAAGGCCTCCATTTAGTTACAAGATCAGATTTTAAGGTCCTGACGACAGCATGGTAGGGACGGAACTTTGCTCCAGAGCAAGGATTCTCAATGGATCTAAACGTGTAAGACTTTTTTCTGTTACTGTGCACAATTCTGGATATTTTTATTTTATGTGTGTAAGCATTTCTAACTAGTAGCCTAAGTAGTAAATTACTAAGATTTAGTATTCATATTAAATCCATTTAAAATCAGTACTCCCCTAGGCCTGTGGACCCTAATTCAGTACTCCACTGACTCTAGACACCTTGCAGTGCTGGGTCAGGAAGACAGGCTCCGCCCACACACGTGCAAAGGCCGTCAGCTGGGATCCCCACAATGTTCACAAAGGTATCTGATTATCAGTTCAGTGCTATCAGTGATCACAAATTTTCAGTCATCGCTATTTTGCTTTCAATTATTTATAACTGCAACTTTAGCTTCATCGTTACCATTTGATATTATTTAACCCCAGGATGTAAACAAAACCACATTTGCATCAGAAATACTTTTGGCCATTAATTTTCTAGTAAAAAGTTTAAAAATATATACGCACAGTGTTAAAATAGAAGTCATCTACATCCCTGCCCCTAACGTTAAGAAAGACACTGTCATCCCTTCCAAAGCTGCTTGTGCAGTGACAATTCACTATCACTTAGTTTCTTCTCTACTGGAAAGTAGGAATGGGTGGGATGGATGGGTATACATGCCTTTGGCTCCACTTAAATAGGCCAAGACCATACAGTGTGGGATGCAGTGCCCCAAAGCTATGCTCTCCAATATGGTTGTCACTAGTCACACGTGGTTATTTAGAAATTCAGTTATTTGCTCACACCAGCCACATTCTGGGCGCTCAAAAGCACAAACAGAGAACACTTCCATCATTGCAGAAAGTTATACTAGAGAGCCCTGCTCTAGAGAAGGCTGGGAAATGGGACCCACAGGCTTCAGTTCTCTTTCTCACCTTATCCAATTGACCTGATTTGTTATATTTCTCTTCTGCAAAGACCAGCTCCATCTCACTCATGTCATTGTTGAGGATGAAACAAACTTTAGATTTGTAGAATTCTGGGTCATCTGTTTCAAAGTACTGAGGAGACAGAAAGACACAGAACAGAACATGACTACTCTTACCCAGAAACGAAATTTGTAACTGCTTGGAACCACTTGCCCATTCAACCTTAAGAATAATAAGCTGAGGGTGGAGAGATTCCAGAGTCAATGGCCAGGGGCCTTAGTAGAAAATGCACACCTAAGAGTTACCTTGTAATGCATGCGCAGTCCTATGATTTGGGCCAAGAAAGAACGGGTGAAGCGAGCTCGGACCAACTGCTTGTAGGCTCCTCCTAGAGAGGACTCATAGAGACACTTGCCCACCAGGCGCCCTGCAAACTCATACATCTTCAGGCGCAGATGAGCGGGGCGATTAGGGTTGGGATGCACCTGTCAAAGAGAAAGATTAAATGGCCCTGGGCCATTTTTCTTCAAGCCTAGTTCTGTGAAGATCCTCCCTCCCCAACTCCATCCCAAGGGAGCAAGAATTTCAGCGTTAAGATCAAAGAGCCCATCCAAATGGCATTAGTTGTTTGGCAGCCACCAATGAATAATTCAAAGTGATTGGACGGGGCTTCCCTGGTGGTGCAGTGGTTGGGAATCCGCCTGCCAATGCAGGGGACATGGGTTCGAGCCCTAGTCCAGGAAGATCCCACATGCCGCGGAACACCTAAGCCCGTGCGTCACAACTACTGAGCCTGCGCTTTAGAGCCTGTGAGCCACAACTACTGAGCATGTGTGCCACAACTACTGAAGCCTCCATGCCTAGAGCCCGTGCTCCACAACAAGAGAAGCTACTGCAATGAGAAGCTCGCGCACCGCAACAAAGAGTAGCCCCCACTCACCGCAACTAGAGAAAGCCCGCGCGCAGCAACGAAGACCCAGCACAGCCAAAAATAAATAAATAAATAAATTTATTTTTTTAAAAAAGTGATTGGAGGATAAAGGGCAAAGATGGACTTACATTAAATTGAAGAATCTTATATTTATTTCATGGTCCCTGGCTGCAAACGGAAGTTAATCACTGGATGATATAATGCCTTTTCCCTAAACCAGAACTTCTTTCAGCCAAAGTCTACTTCTCTACTCCACCTAGTCAAAGATCTCGTACAGGGGCTTCCCTGGTGGCACAGTGGTTAAGAATCCACCTGCCAGTGCAGGAGACATGGTTCAAGACCTGGTCCAGGAAGATCCCACATGCCGTGAAGCAACTAAGCCCATGCACCACAACGACTGTAGAGCCTGTGAGCCACAACTACTGAAGCCCGCGTGCCTAGAGCCCGTGCTCCGCAACAAGAGAAGCCACCACAATGAGAAGCCCGTGCACCGCAACGAACAGTAGCCCCCGCTCTCCACAACTACAGAAAAGCCCGTGCACAGCAAGGAAGACCCAACACAGCCAAAAATAAGTAAATAAAATAAATAAATTTTAAAAAAAGAGAGAGATCTTGTACAGCATTCAATTGCTTCAGGTATGTTGTGAGAAAAGTGGCTTAATTATTAAAACACTAAGGAGTAGAACAGCCACTGTATTATAATGCTTTTAAGTTAAATATTCATCTGTCTGCATTTTCTCTTATTTTACAGATGAAATAATGAAGGCAAAGAGGAGGGAGGCAATCTGATTAGTTCAAACTCTACTAGTCTCTTCATTATAACGCAATCCACATTTTCCTCCCACCCACGTGGAAGTCACAGACTCACTAATGCTTGGTTGGTGTCACTGAATCGGGTGAAGAGCTGATTGGTGGTGTCAAATAGTGCTTTGCAGATTAGCTCAAACCATTCCCGGCGAGGCCCTCCCCAGTCCAGAGCTGGAAAGTATAATAAAAATAAAAAGTGACCCTGGCCCACCACCGCTTATCACTTTTGTTCATTTATTCATCATTTTATACTCTCCGATCCTTACTTCCTGCATTCCACCACCTTGGTGTCCCCCATTCCATCCCACCTCAGCTACGGACTTGTATTGAAATCCCCTCTTTCTGTAGGATTAAAGGTATTCTGATCACTAAGCTAATGCCTCCTAGTGTGGGGATACAGATCAGAGAGCCTAGGAAACTGACATTTCTCTACAAAGGTTACTTTACCCTTCTGCTTCAAACTCTCCCTCCAAGTCCCTGTATGTATGTGCTTTACAAGGTCTACCAAGCTATTAGCCATTAAACGCCACCCTTTTTGTCTTGACTCATGACTTCTTTTTCCCAGGGAAAAAGAAGCTGGGGCAGGGGTGGCGAGTATGTGTAGGGGGGTGTTTTTGTTTTTGTGCATGTGGGGTAAGGACACAAGGAGGAGTGGGAAGGAGAGTTAAAAAAGATGAATATGAAATTTCAAAACTGACCTTCTTCGTCCTGAAAAACCACTTCAAAGTTCTTGCTCCAATCTGAGATGGAGAAATTCCGAGTGGCTTTCAGAGACTGAAAAGCAGTGAGAGAAAAAGAAGGGAAACTGTCAGAACACTGGCCGGTATCTCTTGGGTATTAAAGACAAAAACACAAGAACATTGCCATTGTCCATATAATAACCACAAGTACCTGGAGGCAGTATATTACTCATAAATAAGTTTTAATACTACCATCTTATATTTATTTATTTATTTTTAATTTTTTATTATTATTTTTTTGTGGTACACGGGCCTCTCACTGTTGGGGCCTCTCCCGTTGCGGAGCACAGGCTCCAGACACGCAGGCTCAGCGGCCATGGCTCACGGGCCTAGCCGCTCCGCGGCATGTGGGATCTTCCCGGACCGGGGCACGAACCCGTGTCCCCTGCATCAGCAGGCGGACTCTCAACCACTGTGCCACCAGGGAAGCCCACCATCTTATATTTAAAATGTAAATATCTCCAGAAGAAATCTAAAATTAAAAAAATAATCCAATTCATATTTACACCATTGCCTTACTGGAAAGTTGAAACTTCTTTTTTTTTAATAATCCTCATTTTATTAATGAGAAAACTCTTAAATAAAGAAGTAACAATGGCTCAGATCAGTAAGCTGTCAGCAAGAGAACCAAGGAGTCTTGGTTTTCAGTAAAGTACAGTCTATCCGCTAGACATTTTTAGCCACAAGGCTAGGTTCAGACAGGAAGCCATGCCACAAGGAGAATGTGGCTGAGAAAAGGGGTTTCCAGCAGCACCTACCAGAGCTAAATAACACAAACACTTTCTGGACAGGGACCAAGGCCTTCTCATTCTCAAGGAACGTAAGAACTATGCCAGTGTCTATGTAATGGAGACAGACACACATCAGGTGTTCCTTTTCCATCAGGCCAGAGTGACAACAAAAATCATTTCCAGGCTTCCCTGGTGGCGCAGTGGTTAAGAGTCCGCCTGCCGATGCAGGGGACATGGGTTCGTGCCCCGGTCCGGGAAGATCCCACATGCCGCAGAGCGGCTGGGCCCATGAGCCATGGCCACTGAGCCTGCGCGTCTGGAGCCTGTGCTCCACAACAGGAGAGGCCACAACAGCGAGAGGCCCGCATACCGCAAAAAAAAAAAAAAAAAATCATTTCCTTTTAATCCCACAAGAGCTCTTCTATTCCTGGGATTCAATAACAAGAACTTTCTTCTATAACAACAATGTAACACCTGCCCTTAATGCTTTTAAGTTAAATAGTCATCTGTCTGCATCTTCTCTTATTTTACAGATGAAATAATGAAGGCAAAGAGGAGGGAAGCAATCTGATTAGTTCAAACTAGTAAGAGTTCCATGAAATTGTTCAGGAGCTAGTTTAGTCTGATTTTAAAGCCAATGTGTCAACTAGTCTCTCCTTTCGATAACATACCTCCAACAAATCTGCCCCGAATTCTGTACAATCAAATGCATAGAACACCATCTTTAATACATTTAAAGAAGACAGAGACGTGGGTTTCATAAAAAAGATAACCTGCAGAATATAACCAAATATCACAGAGGTTTCTAGTTGGAAACTTTTGACAGGGATGAAACTTTACGCACCGATTCCAACAAGGCATGTCTGCTGACCTTCAGGGTGACTTTGGAATGTGGTCTTTTCATATGTACCTGCCGAAGCTCTCTCTGGAAAAAGTTCACCTTGTCCTGAAAGGTCTCAGAGCCTCCTAAGGAGCAGCAAGATCCATCATGATTACAGCCTCATTATAAGACACCTGTGCAGGCCACCTCTACACCCTCAGGCATCCAGATATCTGGGGTCAGTGCCTACCCCATCAGAATCCCTGTCCAAACTCACCTAGGTTTTTATGGAGTGAGCGGATGAACGTGGCCGCTAGGATGTTCCTCTCCTTACAGCTGAGCTCCACAGGAGGCTGAATGCCATCATCCACCACCAGTGTGAGCAGCTTATGGACAGGGTCAGGGCCAAGGTATGAAAACTAACAAAAGGAAAAGGAAAAAAAGAAAAGGAGTTAATCTATAAAGCCCTCAAATCCAGCAAAAACCCTTCACATCCCTACCCTTCTGACCAACCAACAAAAACAAGTTAAGCCTGTTTTCCCCAAGTAAGTACCTACCAGGAGTACATCTCCTTGTTTTTCACCTCAGTGCTCTATGATTCAGATTTTATTTTAAATTACTCGAGTCACAGAGACCACTTTTAGTTAGGATCACAGGCAACACTACAGACTTTCCAACATAAAATATAAGAAGGGTGAAAGCAGGAAGGATATGTAAAATAGCAAATGAGCACCTGAATAGGTTGGGCAAGCTGGCTGGGGGAAAATGATTTGCCTTTAGATTCCAAAAGCTCAGAAGAGTTTAAAAAAAAAACCCACTTTAAAAAAATTAAAAAATTTTTTTTAATAGATGAGACTACTCGTGCTAAAAGAGCTGTCTTTGGCACGCTGGGAAGCCAAGCTCAGGTCAGAGTTACCAGCACCCTCTCCATTAACTTAGTCTTAGGGACAAAAGGTAACTGTTGAAGTATTCTGACTTGCTACCAATTGCTGTTTCTGTAGGCACGTGTCCTCCTAGAACTACATCCTTCACGAGGAGGTAACAACTCCTTCTTTATTTGGCAATAAATCCTGTGTGCACAATGAGAACTTCCAGAAACACCAAAAGTCCTTCAAGGAAAAAAGAAAAGGTTGAGATGTTGGAGGCTGAAGCCTGCTCTACACGAACCGGATGTAAGGTTCAACTTACTTTTGTTCCTGGGCACACTCGGAAGGTATAAAGGCGCCAGGGAATGATTTTCAGGTAGAACTCCTTCACTGAGAATTGCTGGAGGACCAACATATAGAAAATGAAGTGAATGATAAATAAAGAGGTTCTATTTGGGTATAATAATTCAAATATCAGTCCCCATCTACATTTCTCATGGTAACCCTTTTCCTCTCTGAACAAAGAAGATAATTTAGGACTGAAATCAAATAGAAAACATCAACTCTATCTTAAAATATGCAAATTTAAAGTATTATTCTCACCATGCAATTTCACATAGATATTTCATAACCTTAATACTCAAGTCTTACTACCATTTCCAAATATCTGAGATCAGGTTTTCACTTTATAAGTAGATAACATTTCACCTAGAAACAATCAAAATCTCCTTCTGTTTAGCCAGATGCTCTCAGAGAGACTTCTTCCAAGTCAGTGGACAGGGAACACCAGTGGCCCACGCCCACTGCTTTATCTCTATTTGAATGGCACCAAGGATTTGCTGGGGAAGAGGGGGTGGGGGATGGGAGGAGTCTCATACAAAAAAGTTCATAAAAATCCTTTATGTCAGAATAAAAAGAGGTCTGTTGCCATTTACAATAAAAGAAAAGACAATGCAATAACTTTTTAATCTAAAAAAAACCCCTGGGCTTCCCTGGTGGTGCAGTGGTTGAGAGTCCGCCTGCCAATGCAGGGGACACAGGTTCGTGCCCCGGTCTGGGAAGATCCCACATGCCACGGAGCGGCTGGGCCTGTGAGCCATGGCCATTGGGCCTGCGCGTCCGGAGCCTGTGCTCCGCAGCGGGAGAGGCCACAACAGTGACAGGCCCGCGTACCGCAAAAAAAAAAAAACCCTGTGGGGCTTCCCTGGTGGGGTAGTGGTTAACAATCTGCCTGCCGGGACGCGGGTTCAAGCGCTGGTCCAGGAAGACCCCACATGCTGCGGAGCAACTAAGCCCATGTGCCACAACTCCTGAGCCTGTGCTCTAGAGCCTGCAAGCCACAACTACTAAGCCCGCGTGCCACACTACTGAAGCCTGTACACCTAGAGCCTGTGCTCCACAACAAAGAGAGTAGCCCTCACTCGCCACAACTAGAGAAAGCCCCTGTGCGGCAACGAAGACCCAAAACAGCCAAAAATAAATAAATAAAATAAACATTGAAAAATAAATAAATAAATAAATAATTTTAAACCCTGTCATCTGAACATGTAGTAGGTCAGATTTTTTTCTTGATGTTTAAAGAACTCTTCATTAAAGAAAATTTCAAACACATACTAAAGAAGAGAAAACAGTGCAATGAAGTCATCACCAGCTTCAACAATTATCACAGCCAATCTTGTTTTATCTCTACCTCACCATTTCCCTCTTTGCCATTCCCCCAGGCCAAATTAAGGCTAGATTTTTAAATGATGAATAGTACATAGTGAAGTGTTCTAAAGTAGAACAGAATTAGAGCTCAGTTTTGGTTATGCAGTTAAAGGAATGTAATGGGATGTTTCAAGAGTCTCATTTTTCTGAGGTCCGTATGAATAAGCAAAATACAAATACTAAAAAAGAAAACCCCTAAGACAAAGCGCCTCTTAGCTCAGGGGCCTTGGGAAGTTCACCTCCTTGTCTCTGCCAAAATTTCTCTATTCCAATCCTGTACATGGATCATGACATCTGTTGTGTTTTCACAAATCACAGAATGAAAGATCAAATTGTTCTGAAATAGTACAAGGGTCCAACAGTAATTTTTACACTAGTGAGAAATCGTTAATGGTTAAAAGTACCTTTCTTTAAAACTCTGAGAGCCATGCCTTGAAAAATCTTCCTAGAAGCAATCAAACAGCAGAACGCCACAGGTGCTCTGAAATCCCAAGGCACAGACTCTCTAGACAGAGATGTAATCCAGCCAAACCAGACATGGGCAACAGAAGAGGAGGCACGGCCTTCTGCTCAACTTGAAGGAGACTCCTCAGTATCCCTGAACCCCAACACGGTAATCATCTCGCTCTGATTCTCAGACTGTTGCTTTGTGGATTTTGTAACCAAATACCAATTACAAGCAGGCTCGGGCAGGGGGCAAGAATGGGAGTTCCAACCTTTGGTGACACGTAGCAGTACACCTTCTTCGGTTTCTTCACCTTCTCAGGGGTGTGACACTCAGAGGGTGAGTCTTCATCTTCCTCCTCCAGAGCCGTGGAGGGCCGGCGCTGGGCAGAGCTCGTGTGCATGGGCGGGAGGTGCCACGGCGTGCTGGTGCAGTTGGCAGCATTATACAGATAAGCTTCAAAGTAAATGCTCACTCCTGAGGTGGACACATTGCGTTCGACAATATTCTTCTCATTCTCTGAAGTATAACAAGGAATAAGGTTTAAAGTGCAAGACAGGGGAGAGAGTTACCTATCACTAGACCTTTAGTCCACAGGGCTCTAAACCAAGTTTGGCTCAAATATCTAATATTTGTGGGGTTGGTGAGAAGAGTGCAGACGTGCAAAGAACAAGGGGCCTGAGAAGAGGACTAAATCACAGCTCTTCTCTCAACTCACCACTTAGGACAATAATGTCAAATTCGCCATTATTGATTGGCTGGTCTTGGTACGAAATGCAGGCATGGAAGCAGCCTCGAGAATGCAGGGTGAGCCGCAAGAACACCTGGCAGGTCTGCCGGTTGGATGTCACTGACTTCTCAAATGAGACACCAGTGCTCTCTTCTTCCAGAGGACCGAGCTACAGGAGGAAAACAAAGCATCACCAACCATACATAATTTTCCCTGTTTGCACAGTAATTTACTCTCTACAAAGAACTTTCCTATCAACGAGCTAATCGAAGTCTCACAGTTACTAATGAGATAGGTATTGTCAGATGAAGGAAGGCAGGCACAACAGTCAGGGAGAAGGAGATGGATGGAAGTGAACTAGAGAGGGTGAGAGTGACAGGTGGGAGCACGCAGGGCAAGACGGGAGCCTGCTTACCTCATGAATGGACAGACTGTAATTGTGCTCATCTCTCAAGGACGTGGAATTGTTGGTAGGGTTGTCATACTCATCTCGGGGCACTATTTGAAGAGTGTGTGGCTGCCCACAGGTCAACACGAGAGTAGAAAAATGGCACACGATTTTGGTCTTGGAAGGAACCACCATTCCTGGAACAAAGACAATGGAACATAACGTCAGAGAGGTGATTTTTAGGGCACAAAGATCTACTCAGTCAGTGAGTCCTAAAAAGCTGGGTGCCTGCCCAGTTCCTAGGGATAAACAATACCATTATGAGGCAGAGAAAAAGAAAGAAAACAAAGAGATTAATTCAAATGAACTTTTGGGAACTCATTTTTACAAATTCTTAACCACTGCAAGCACTAAACAAAATGACAGAAAAACTTGGAGAAAACAGAACTGAGAGTTATAGATATAGTACCAAGAACCCCCCGGGAGCCTACAAGTGAAGCAGGCCTTAAAAATAAGTGAATAATTGCAAAATAAACAAACAAACTTGAAATATTTAGGTGCAAATCTAACAAAACACGTATAAGACTTGTATGTTGAAAACTACAAAACGCTGATTAAAGAAATAAATTCAGGACCTCCCTGGTGGTGCAGTGGTTAAGAACTCGCCTGCCAATGCAGGGAATATGGGTTCAAACCCTGGTCCGGGAAGATTCCACATGCCGTGGAGCAACTAAGCCTGTTCGCCACAACTACTGAGCCCACGTGCCACAACTACTGAAGCTCGCATGCCTAGAGCCCGTGCTCCGCAACAAGAGAAGCCACCTCAATGAGAAGCCCACGCACTGCAACGAAGAGTAGCCCTCGCTCGCCACAGCTTGAGAAAACCCGCGCGCGGCAACGAAGACCCTATGCAGCCAAAAATAAATAAATAAAATTAATTAATTAAAAAAAAAAAAGAAATTCAGAGGCATACCATGTTTATGAATTCGAAGACTCAACATAGCAAAGATGTCAATTCTTCCCAAATGATATATAATTTTCACACAATTCTTATCAAAATCTCAGCAAGATTTTTTGGTAGATTTAGACAGTATTATTCTAAAATTTATATGGAAAAGCAAAGGATCTAGAATAGCTAAAACAATTATAAAAAAGAAGAGTAAAGTGGAAAGAGTCAGTTTATTCAATTTCAAGACTTATTACATAGCTGTGTAATTAAGATTCTGGTATTGATGGAGGGACAGACACACAGATCAATGGTATAGAACAAAGAACCCACAAATAGATCCCCACAAATATGCCCAACTGATCCCTGACAAAGGTGCAAGAGCAATGTAATAGGGGAAAGCTAGCCTTTTCAACAAAAGATGCTGGAGCAACTGGACATTTATAAGAAAAAAAAAATCTTGACCTAGTATACAAAAGTTAACTAAAAATGGATCATGACCTTAAATATTAAATATAAGACTAGGAAACTTTTAGAAAAAAAACATAGGAGAATATCCTTGGAATCTAGGACTAGTCAAAGAGTTCTCAGATACCAAAATCATGATCCATAAAAAGAAAACAATAAACTGACTTCATCAAAATTGAAGTCTTGCTCTGTGAAAGACCCTGTTAAGGGGATGAAAAGGAAAGCTAAAGCTTGAGAGAAAACATTTGCAAACCACATTTCTAACAAAGGACTTAAAGAACTCTCAAAACTCAATAGTAAAAAACAAAAAATACATTTAGAAAATGGGTGAAAGACATGAAAAGACATTTCATCAAAAAGGGCACACAGAGGGCAAATAAGCATATAAAAAGATGTTCAACATTGTTAACCACTAGGGATATGCAAATTAAAACCACCATTTATAATGGCCCCAAACTGGAAACAACCCAGATGTTCTTTAACTGGTGAATGGTTAAACAAAGTATGGTATATTCACACCAAGAAATACTACCCAGCTATAAAAAGGAACCAACTACTGATATACTCAACCTGGATGAATCTCCAGAGAAATATGCTGAGTGAAAAAAAGGTATGTTCACCAAAAGGTTACATATTGTTATGATCCCATTTATATAATATTCTTGAAATGGCAAAATTACAGAAATGGAGAACAGATTAGTGGGCTGCCAGGGGTTAAAAAACAGGTGGGTGAGGGAGGGAAAATGGGTGTGGCTGTCAAAAGGCAACATGAAGGATCTTTGCGGTGATGGCAATGTTCTGTGTCTTGACTGCATCCATGTCGATAACCTGGCTGTGATACTGTACTTTAGGTCTGTAAGATGTCACCACTGGGAAAAGTGGGTCAAGGTACAGAGCATCTCTCTGTATTATCTCTTACAACTGTAGGCGAATCTACAGTCATGTCAAAATAAATAGTTCAGTTTTAGTTTAAAAAGAAAAGGGCTGGTACACATTATAAGGATATGAACTGTTCTCCACTGGCGGCAGGAGGCAAGGTGATGCTAATTCGTGTGGAAAGGAGCCTGTGAGTGAGTCACTGAAGCAAAGGAGGAAATACCTGGAGAGGGAGAAGGCTTGGGAGCCACCTTGTCCGGAGGCTTCCTCTGTTATAAGAGAAAGAAAACTGAGGACCTTTCATGCAAACATATGCAAATCTTCTCAAGACCCCTCTTGTTATGGTTTGACTCCCAAAGTGGACACCAACCTGGCTAGTATCTAATGACACCGTCAAAAGGAAGCCAAGGCAGGGCAAACAGGGCAGCCAGGGTCTCAGCACACTAAATGGTATGTTGTAGAACCAGGAGTCAGAGATTATACTTTTAGGCTTTAAAGCCCATGAACATCTATTGTCTGGCACAAAGGACCACAAGGGGGTAAAAAAAGTTGAGACAGAGGCCTCAGTTCTTAAGATGCTAGAAGCCTGGGCAGACACTCTTCAGTAAGAAGTAAAACACATACTGGCAGCAAGGGTAGGATTAGGGTGCTTTTACTTGAAAAGGTTTCAAAAATCAGAAGACTTTACCTTTGGTCTATTCTGGCACCCTTACCCCTTAAGAACTTACCCGGCTGAGGACACAGCAATTCCACTCCTAGAGAAATGAAAACATATGTGCACACAAAAACTGTACACAAATGTTCACATCAGCATTATTCATGGTAGTCAAAAGCGAAAACGACCCAAATGTCCATCAACTGATGAATGGATAAATAAAATGTGGCATATCCATATAATGTAATATTATTTAGCAATAAAAGAAATGAGGTACTGATTCATGCTATAGCATGGACAAACCTCAAAAGCATTATGCTAAGTGCAACAAGCCAGTCACAAACGGCCACATATGTTATGATCATGCTTTTATGCAATGTAAATGGTAGAGTAGTACCCAGAGTATGCAAATCCACAGAGGCAGATCAGTGGTTACCTAGGGAGAAGGGATTTGGGGAAAATATGGAGTGACCTGGGTACAGGGTGATGGGGCGATGAAAATGCTCTAAAATTGACTGTGGTGATGGTTATACAAGTCTACAAATTTTTAAAACCACTAAATTGTGTATTTTAAATGTATGAATTATATAGCATGTGAATTAAATCTCAACAAAGGCACTGTTTAAGAAAAGAAGAAGAAGAAAGGAAAAGAAAAAGGAATGGAGGGAGAGAAAGAAAGAAAAAACAACCTACCAGGCTGAAAAATCTTGTAGTAGGGACTATAGGCCACGTTTAATCCACCAAGCTTCACTGAGATTTCGTACCGCCCAGCCCTGCGCACAGTGAAGGCCACCTTGACCACGTTGGAACTGGGCTCCTGCAGGACTTCCTGGGTCACTGGAATTTCCACTGCTAGCTCAACATGAGAGATGTGAACTCTTAGTCCTACAGGCCGATGTGCAGGAAAGGGCTGCCCGTTCTTATAGAATAACTGCGGTGGAGAGAAGAGGGACACCCATTATCGAGCAGGGGGAGAAAATCATTTCTTGTGTTACCTGAGAGAGTGTGGGGAGGGAGGAGGTGACTGGTAAATCCCTGTATCCACCCACTCCTACAGTCCTGCTCACACAAGAGGGAACAAATTCTCTCAGTGCTTCAAAGAAAACCATTAAGCCACAAACAAATTCTTAATGTATTCTGAGGAAACAGGTAAAATACGCCATTGAGTCCATTTCAACTTGACACTTCTGAACCACAGATGCTGCCTACCCTGTCTTACTTACCCTTTTTTTTTTATTATATTATCACTGCTAACCCAAACGTAAAGGTAAGTCAGTGGGTACCACTGGCACTGAGTGAACAAAAGCACTAGGCAGGGCTAGTGGGGTTCAGACTATGGAGCTAAGCACAAGGCTGCAGTGGAGAAGCCATTGCAGGGGGCAGCAAACTTTCTGCAGAGGGCCAGAGAGTAATGCTGTTGGTATGCGGGTCATACACAGTTAGTTACTCAACTGTGGTTAACTCTTCAAACGTGAAAGCATCCATAGGCAGTACAGGAAGATGAATAGGTGCGGCTGTGTTCCAGTAAGTCTGTATTTATAGAAGCAGGAAGTGGGCCTGATTTGGCCCTTGGGCCATGGTTTGCCAACCCCTAATCTGTAACACCTACTCTTTTCAGCAATATTCTTCTCATTTTGAAAATGTAACATTAAGCTTTATACTTCTTCCAAGCTAAGCACCTATTAAACCAAAACGATAGAGAAATGTGTGACTCTTCAGATGTTCACAATTCCCAAGTTCCTGGGGGGTGGGGGTGGGGAGGTGTTGGAGAACATGAACGTTTCAGGCCAGCACCACCAACAGACTGAACTGGATTCTGGAAGGCAACTGACTCAGAAACCCCAGTGGGTACGGAGACAGAAACATGCCCTTACATGCACTCGGAAGGCCATGCTGTGGCCCACCTCATACGGGTCCTTCCAATCCCAGGAGACTTTGCAAGACCGGGGATCCAGGTAATTTCCCCGCACGTAGTCATATATAGTCCGGTCCCCTCGGCGTTCTCGGTCCTCATTCTGGAGGAAGCTGACTACACGTGCGGCAAGCTCAAAGAGGAACTTAATTGTGAAGAAGAATGCAACCACAGACACTGTGATGCCACCTATGTAAAAGAGAGAACACACACACCACCCGCCAGTTACACATTACAGCTTCTCAGCATGGAACAGGCCAGACATCTGTCAAGCAAGAATTCCAAAGACACCCTCTACTGGGTCACTACCTCTGTCGGTGAAGAGAGGAACTTCCATAGCAGGGTCCTCGGACCAAATCCCACCCACTGCCTGTTTTTGTAAATAAAATTCTACTGAAACACAGCCCCACCCACTTATTTACTGTTGTCTAGGGCTGCTTTTGCCCTAAAGCCGCAGAGTTCAGTAGCTGTGACAGAGACTGTATGGCCTGGGAAGCTGAAAATATTTACTCTTTGGCCCTTTACAGAAAAAGATTACCAACCCTTGTTCTACACCATGGTCCACATACGATGCCTACCCCCAACCTCCCGTCACGTACTGGGGTCCTAACATAGTAAAAAGAATGCGCACTCTACTCTCTCCATTTGGAAGCCTTGCCCTTCCTTGGTCACTTGGCAAAAGCCCTCCCAAATCCCTGCCACAGTTAGAGGTTCCTTCTTCTGGGCTCCCTCAAACGCCCGTGCATTCATTCATCTATTATAACTTTTCTCCCCCTTCATGTTATGAACTCCATGGAGGCAGATTTTTGCCTTATTCGACTTTGACTCAACAGGAAACAGCATCTGGCACTGGCCATAATTACTCAATAAATATTTCTCAAATGAATGAATTCCACTGCCAACTCTGTGAAGGTACATTCTGGCATGCCTGGAAATATTTCTAAGTCTATTTTCAAGGAGAAAGGGGGAGGTAAGGAGGCAAAAAATGATATAAGCAACCCTAACAAAGAAATAAGAGAGAGCTCTTTCTATAACGTACCAATAACGTAAAACATCAGGTCCCTTCAATGCCAACAGACAGCCGAGGATCACAGCTGCAGCTGCAAAAGAAAACTTGTTTAGTTTTTCCTCTAACTCTTCCTTACAGCTGTCTCAGAGAGAGACAAAGCAGAGCATGTGGCTTGAGCCTACCATCTCCAGCCTTACTATCCCTGCTCTCTCTCTAGCTTGACAGGTGCCCTACAACACTTCAGAGAAAGAGAGACCATCATTCCCCCCTAAAGACTTCCAGTCTACCAACCACCCTAGGAATACCACAAACAGCCACTTCTAATTACAAAATGTAATAGCATGGCTTTCATCTTCTTGGATCCAGGGCTCCAAGACAGTTTACCTCCCCATGCAAAGTGGTACTAATTTACACAGGCAAGGAAGATAATGGAGTCACTTTCCCCTTATGTTTGCCTTCTGGAAGTAATTCATCTAAGTAGAAATAGTTATATAAAATGTTTAAAAGGATTATTATCATCATGTTGGCATTATGTAATTAAAATGAACTCTGGGTCATCCTAATAATAAGCAATGGGCATGCAAGAGAAACCATTTTCTTTTGCTGTTACCAATCAGACAAACTAATGGGCCCTGTGGAAGATGAGCTCAGCAGAGAGGCCAAGGAGAGGAAGGAAGCAAAGGAGGAGACTGTACTTCTCATCCTAAGTGATGCCTGCCAAAGTCAGAACAACTCAAATAGGGGCCAGAGTCTGAGGCGAAACTTTCACTGCTATTAGACTTATCTCCAGAATAAGACTTCAATCTTATTACTCATTTGAACCACCCACGGTACTGCCAAGGAAAAATGCAATGCACACTGACATTCCTATCTTATCACTGAGTTTTGACCTTAGCATAGACTGTACATGCTCTCCAATCCACAATGCACTAAATTCATTCTTTCTTTTCAAGTCAATATATATTAAGGTTATCAATGTTATCTCAACCCAGCACCTTTTATCAGCACTAATATACAACTTAGAGACAAGACAGCTGAAAATTTCTATGCTCAGATTTGGGAGGGACCAAAACAACTTTTTTTTTTCCAACCAAGTGTGCTTTTATGTCTGATTATGCTGGGAAAATTTAAGAGAAAGAGTGACCAAAAATGGCCATTAGATCCTTTGATAACAATATATCCAATGGAATCCATAGGGAGTAGGTAATTTGAGGAATGACCATGTCAAGTTTCGTAGAAATCCCTATTTAGACTGGTGTCCAAAGTCCTACCAGAAAGGAAATCCACACAGGGAACATTAGCACTGTCAAGACACATGAATTAAGCTGCTCTCCAAAGGGTCTATTACAGAGGACAATATACTAACTCAATATTTGAGATCACAACTAGTGAGCCTCCTTCCCACACAAGAATCTCATCTCCTGGGACCCTATGCTGAAAAGCTGCTATCATCTCTCAAAAAGCAACTCTCTGTGCCTTACAGGATATACTAGGTGACTTGGTGGAACCAAACCCAGCAGTTTAATTGTCTTAAATACTCCCTCAGTTGGACGTCATTCAATCTGATCCTGCACGTGAACATTTAGCCCTCAGCAAAGTTACAGCACTCGGTAGAAAATGAAGTATATGTAGGTGATGTTACAGACTTGTGGTCTTAAGTCTCATACTCCTTAGAGGAATGGAGCAATGCTCAATTTATGGCACACATCATGAGGGCTGGGAAAATTCCTATGTACTGTCTCTGACAACCACAACAACCTTTTCTGTGAGAGGCAGCTGACAAGCAGTAAGTCAGAGCCTGGAGACCAGTTCCAGGGCTGCAACTGTGTGACCTGTCTAAGCTTCAGAATTCTCATGGCCGTAAAAAGAGATGAAGTTTAATAATTTCTATGACACCATCTCCTTTAGTGTGATAAGACTTCAATATAACTCTCCACAGCCATCAAGACTCTCAAATCAAACAGTAGAGCAAAGAGAATAATATAGAAGATGAGGGCATGACTAGACTAGAGCTAGACTACCTGGGTTCAAATCCGTTCTCTGCCACTCACAGGGTAACCACGGACAACTTATTTAATCTCTCTATAATCTGCCAGTTTCCCTATCCATCAAATGGGGCTAATATCTGTGTGTACCTCACTGGGGTGTTGTGAGGATCAAAAGAGTTAACACATGTAAACAGCCTAGGATGGTGCCTGGCACACAGTGAGTTCTCAGTTTTAATTATTATTATAATTATTATCAGTAGTAGTAGCAGCATCACTACTCCTTTGTTTCAGAGCCAGTAAGAAACTGAGGGAACCTCTCTATTGGTCCCCACTTCATTCAATGAGAAATGCATCAGAACTAGAAAAGGCAAGGCTTCTCTTACCATACTTAAAATCTCTGCCTATGTGGGAGTTCTTTAAACTTTTCTAATTTTATGTCTGAAAATTTTTATAATGAAGGGTTAAAAAATTAATACTAAAATAACTCATCCAACAAATACTGAGTACCTACTTAATATGCCAGGTACTCGGGGAACGGTGTGGAACAGCCATAGTCTTGGTCCTCGTGGCTGATAATAATGAACTTGACCTTGTTAAGTCCTTGTCCATTTTTTCCCCATTCACTTGTCACTCAACCAAATCATCACCACTGATCTAGATCACCTAGACCTTTTCCAAAAGGCCAATTCTACATTTCTACTCCAATTCCCTTTATTATTTAAAACTCAGCATACCAATGAATACTTTTTTCTAAACTCTCCTCTCTTCTCTGTGAAGCCTCCTTGTGATCAGGGAGTTAGCTCTGTCAATTCATCACTCATTGATGTGATCTTTATAAGCCGTCCCACTTCTCTATGATACCTCTCCAAAAAACTCCCCAACAATACTTACCCATCTCTCAATTTTACCCATGGTCACATTCTAAACTTGCCTTCCTTCTGCATTTTCCTCCTTTCTGGATGCTGTCACAAAGCTTCCATGCCTTTGTCTTGGACTACAGGGTTTCCTTTTAGGGTGGCCCCTCAAATCACTTTTATTCCAGATCCACCTCTTCTGTAGGCATTTTCCGTCCTCTCACTGTACCTGCCGTGCCTTCTCTGCCCTCTGCTCCCACCCCACCTCACAGTAGGAAACCCATAACTTACAACCCCCTTATTGAGCCACTTACCACAGGCCAAACAAGGTACTAGGTGTTTTACATGTTAGCCCAAGTAATTGTCACCAATACAACCTGGTAAATAAGCATTATTATTCTTATTTTAGAGACTTGAAAAACAAACAAACAAACCCTAGGCTTAGAGAAGTTGACTTGCTGAACATCTCCCAGCAGGTTAAGTGACTCAAGCCTGTCTAACTCTGAAGCCCAGTGCTCTTAACCTCATATAACAGTGAATCATGAAAAAGAATGGAGTCATAGGGATAATGAAGTATTTAGGAAGAGAAAAGATTTAAGAAACTGGTAAAAGAAAGTGCGAAAAGCATTACCCAATCTTACCGAGGATAAAATGAGAAAGACAAATGCTTACGGCCCCTTTTAAAATCTTTTGAAATAAAAATAAAGCATTACAAAGGAAAATGGAATGTAGTACCAATTATCTAATGCAGAAATATCACTTGCTTACTAAAAGATCCCGGGCAAGTTGCTTAATAACTACAGAACTTTGGCTCACATTACCTACCAAAAAGGGAAAGGGGAAATGTCTCAAGGGAATGTTAGAAAGTTGATTGACATACATATTCTAAAACTCTTTGCCTTTTTTTTTTTTAGTAAAAGATTTATAATTACAATATCAAATAAATTTTAGCCCTAACATTGAAGATTGGTTGTGAAAAAGTCTATTCCCAGAAACGGAGAATTGATTTCTTCATACTCAAATTTGCTCTGCTGGGAGCAAAGTCAATTCCAACTGCAGCTGTGCACGTCAATGCTATCCCCTGCTGAGAGGGCTTAGAAACTGGTCACTTGAGTCCATGTTCTACATCCCAATAATAAGTATATCTTAACTAGTCTTGTCACCTTACCTTTAAACGAGGGCCCATGTTCTGAGAACCAAGGGAAGCACACCTATCCACCAAAGCAGGTAACTTTTGGCCACTTTCACCTTGTCTTCCAACTTCCACATGGAAGGAAACAGCTGCAAGGTCAAGAGAAAGTGTCTGTCCATCAGACCTTCAGCGAGGGTGTGTCACAGAAGCAGAGGGTCAATGTTTCTGGAACGAACTGCATGAATTCCACGGTGGAGAAATATAATCCCAAAATATAACATCCCTGGACTTCTCTCTAGTGCAGGGTGCAATTGGCTGCCAAAGGGTGCATCTGTTCTGCTGTCTCAGGATCCTACCCTACAAAGAAAAAAAGAGTCAGTAGAATAGGTTTTTATCTCTCAAAGAGAACCCCCAGAAAACAACAAAGAGGAGGTATAGAATAGACAATGGAAACCCTGTGGCACTAAAAATAACCAAGGGCAGGTAATCTCTGACCAAGTTTTCCCAATTAAAAGTCCACAAGAAAAGCCAAGTGGTGATCTCACGGGCTTAGCTGTGTCACTCCCCAGAAGAGAGCTCCAGCACTTCAGTGGATTCCAACCCTTCAGTAGATGCAGGGTAGAGCACAGATTTAGAGTGAGCCTCGTCACGACCACACACCCAGTTTCACTTTAATGGGGCTGGGAACAAGGTGAAGAGAAATGAAAGGAGAGCACAGGCAGGGCTTGGCTGCAGAGGGCCTTGTATGCCCTCATAAAGAGTCAAGATAATACGCAGCTGGAAAGGGGAAACCACCAAAGAGCTTTAAAACCCAATCAATCAGCCTATGCAGTCTGCTCCCTTTGTGCCCATGTATGCATTTCCAAGACAGGGTTAAACAATACTGACTTCCTCTTTAAAACAGTAAAATTTGCTACTGTGATTAAGGGGGAAATGTTTGTGAACATTCAAGATAAAGTCACTGAGTAACAAAGTTCAGTAAAGTCAGTCTGTAACTCAAAGATATTCATGAACTAAATGTAGCAGAAAGGGGTTTCTGGCGAGAACAGCCACCATAGAACACATGAGAAGAAACTACTGATCACTAAATGAAAAGAGACAGTCCCTTTCCACATGGCAAGAACTGTTCTCAGTGCTTCATATGTATTAACTCACAACCCTAAGATACAGATACAATTATCCCTATTCTACAGATGAGGAAACTGAGGCATTTTCTCAAGATACTTTCTCAAGATTACGCACAGTACATAGTAGAGTTGAGTCAAACCCAGACAACCTGGACTCAGACTCCATGCTTCTGATGACCACTCTACTGCCTCTCTATCATGGGAGACCAAAAAAGAAAACACAAAACGCTAACAAGACCAGAAGAACAGAATGGGTGAAAGCCACCAGATCAAACAAGTTATCAAACTTTTATAATTAAAAATAAATAAGTATGTGTAATTATTTTAAAATATGGTGATAGACTTGCCAAGTACATCAGCCAAAACCTGGGTCAACTAGCGATCGGAACCAGTTTAAAGGAGCCACAAACAAGAGAAGAACTGCATAAACTATAAGAGATCCATTAGAATGCTATATAAGCATTAAAAAAATTACACTTTAAAGGAATATCACAGTGAATCACTCACAAATAAAATGTTAAATGAAAAAGCAAGCACAAAATTATTTACATATCATGAGCCCAATTTTTAAAATATTATATTACATACAGAAGACTGGAAGGAGCAACATAAAAAAATGTGGTCATCTCTAGGCGTTTTGAAGTATAGACATTTTTATTTTCTACCTGTACCTTTTAGTATTTTCCAAATTCTTTTTTTTGGCTGTGCCACACGGCATACAGGATGGATCAAACCTGTGCCCCCTGCAGTGGAAGCACAGAGTCTTAACCACTGGACCACCAGGGAAGTCCCCCAAATTCTTAATGATGCACGAACACATAAAAAGTTTCTAAATACTCTTTTTTTCTCCCTAAAAAGGCAAGTTACCCTTTTTTTTAAAAATAAGGAAACAATATTTTGTTTGTTTGTTTGTTTGTTTACTTAGGCTGCGCTTGGTCTTCGTTGCTGCACGCGGGCTTTCTCTAGTTGAGGTGAGCTGGGGCTACTCTTCGTTGCAGTGCGCAGGCTTCTCATTGCGGTGGCTTCTCTTGCTGCAGAGCACAGGCCCAGGCGCGAGGGCTTCAGTAGTTGTGTCACATGGGCTCAGTAGCTGTGGCTCTCGGCTCTAGAGCGCAGGCTCAGTAGTTGTGGCACACGGGCTTAGTTGCTCTGTGGCATGTGGGATCTTCCAGACCAGGGATTGAACCCGTGTCCCTGCATTGGCAGGCGGATTCTTAACCACTGTGCCACCAGGGAAGTCCTCAGAGTCCATATTTTTACAAGCTCCCCAGGTGATTCCTATACATGTTAAAGTTCAGGAAACATGGTCTAGACTCTAGAGCAGTCAGCTGAGAAGGGACCCAATATTCTGCATCTCTAACAGGTTCATAGGTAATGTTGATGCTGCTGGTCTGCAGACCACACTTTCAGGAGCAAGGGTCTACTGCAGGAGGAGTTGGCAAACTACAGCCTGCAGGGCAAATCCAGACAGCTACCGGTTTTTGCTTAAAAAAAAAAAAGTTTTGTAAAAGAAGAATAAACACAGCCAAGTTTATTCATTTACATCTTGCCTTTGACTGCCTTTGAACTACAACACAGAGTTGAGTAGTTGCGGCAGAGATGTATGGCCTACAAAGCTTTCCTATCTGACCGTCTACAAAAAAAAGTTTACCAGTCTCTGGTACAGACAACTTAGTCTTAAAGGTACATAAATGTGTTGTATAAATGAACTCATTTTTATATAACAAAAAAGCATAAAAATCACTTTCTTCCAGTTCTACTACCCCTTCTTAGGAAAAGGGCTATAAAACTGGCAACATTATGCAAATGTTTCTCCTGGCTAATTTCAACTGTTATTTAAAAGTTTTATGCCTTCCATACTCCAAATAGGAATTTCATACAATCATTTCCCAAGTATGTGTTTCATACAATCATGCTTGGATTTCATCAAGGCTATAATTTCCTAAAACCAACCAGTACCTCAGGGACCAAATACTGTATCTGGGTTTCTAAAGTTACTACAATACATACTGAGTTTCTACTTTTACAATGCTATTCTAAAAAGCTGTGACCTTCTGTATAGCACAGGGAACTCTACTCAGTACTCTGTAATGACCTATATGGGAAAAGAATCTAAAAAAGAGTGGATATATGTATATGTATAACTGATTCACTTTGCTGTACAGTAGAAACTAACACAACATTGTAAATCAACTCTACTCCAATAAAAATTAATTAAAAAAAGAAAACTATGTGAAAGTCCACTTCAGAATTCTGGTGCATAAAGAGATAGTGGCAACACATAGGAGTTCCAAATATCAACCACTGAGTCCCACAAAACAAGACAGGACAAAAGAAAGACGTTCGCTTTGTTAAGATGTAGTCTCCAGCGTTCTCTACACAGAGAAGCACCAGCCGCAAGTCCACGGAAGTCAAACTTAAAAAAACAAATCATTCAATTAGCAAAAGGCCCACAAGTTAGAGTGGTCCAACTAAGGAGGTTCCAAGAAACAAAGTGTACCAACAGACACTTTAGATTATTAGTTTATATTTTCCTTTGCTTAATTTCACCCTTGGTTTATTCTCCCCACCCCAAAATCCCACCATAAAAGATCGCCTTCCCCCAACAAGTTTATACTCTTGAGATATTTATACAGTTGTGTATTCCTGCTACCTTGGTTCAGCCAAGTTATGCAATTTTCATTTCTATCCATTCCTCATCTGTCAGCCCCTCCAGTCTCTTAATCATTCCTGTGGGTCTTCTGTGAACTCTCTCCAGCTGGTCCCCAGCGATCTGGTAATGAGGTGCCTCCAACTGACTGCAGCCTTCCAGGAACAGCCTCGTTAGTCAGAACAAGATGAGCTCACCCTCCTCGGTTCCGTGACATAATACTCCTGACTAGACTATCCCCCAAAACAGAAAGGTAGAAAGCTGCTGTATTAGACTATAACCCCATTCCATGCTCCCCAGATGTGGGCATTGGGGCATGCCAGAATGTGCTAGAAGACAGAGGATAAATGGACACGTTCCCACTGCGTCTAGTTATTAGAGGATGAGGTAGTGGGGAGAAAAAATATTTTCATGTTAAAACAAACTCATAGATAATAAAATAGAATGCAAAATATGCAAGAATTTCTAAAGATAAAACATGGGTATGTTCAAAACGTTCATATATATTTTGTAGTTGAGGCAGAAAGGCTCCTTGGGGCTCTGTTCCCAGCCCCCAAAGGGTTACATGCCCCTGATCCTCTACCATTAGAGGTACCTGAGCCGAAAATTTGGAAAAGCATTACAACCCCCCCTCAACTGCTGATATACTACCCCATTACCACCCATTTCATATACTCACATTTTATTTTTTCTGCTATGTTTCTCCATCCCTAGGTATCTGTATTTTCTCTTAGCTTAAAATTATTTGCTGGGCTTCCCTGGTGGCGCAGTGGTTGAGAGTCTGCCTGCCGGTGCAGGCTGCACGGGTTCGAGCCCTGGTCTGGGAAGATCCCACATGCCGCGGAGCAACCAGGCCCGTGAGCCACAACTACTGAGCCTGCGCGTCTGGAGCCTGTGCTCCACAACAAGAGAGGCCGCGATAGTGAGAGGCCCGGGCACCGCAATGAAGAGTGGCCCCCGCTCGCCGCAACTGAAGAAAGCCCTCGCACAGAAACGAAGACCCAACACAGCCAATCAATCAGTCAATCAATCAATCAATAGAAATGTTGTAGAATTATTTTAAAAAAACCACAAAAAACCTCGGGGGTTAGTTCTGTGAAACACTGCATAAAATTATAAAAAAAAATTATTTGCTAAAACTTTGTGTTTTAGCAAATTCACTATAATTCACCACCAACATCTTCAGGTTCTTCTGTATCATTCATTCTTCATTCATTTCATATTTGTTGAGCATCTGTGGCATGCCAGACTGTGTGCTAAAAGCTAAGGTCACAGGAATAAATAAGACGGGGTCTTTTCTTAACCTCCACAAACCCTGTCCAATGTGAAAGCTGGACAATACAACGTAGCAAGTACCACAAAAGAGGAAAAAACAATATGTGGAGGACAAAGGAAGGAGAGAAGTAACTTTGCCTGAGTGGGGAGGTCTTCACATGAGTGGCAAAGGGGCTATTACTTAAGAATGAGTAAGCATGTGCCAGGCAGAAAGAAAAAAAAAAAGTACCACAATCCCAGGTAGAAGCAGCAGCATAAGTAAAAGTACTGAGTGGAGAGAGAATGATAAAAAGTTAAGCATTACAAAAGCAAAGTGTTTAGAAAACCACCTGGGCCAAACCAGGGTGACTGATTCTAAGTACAGTACAGTGCAGTGGTCAAGAGCATGAATCTCACAACTAAGCAATCCTGGACAAGCTACTTAGCTTATCTTCAGTTGCCTCAGATATAAAATGGAGATGCACTGAGAAAAGAAAGGAATTCAGCTGCGCTTGGGGAGAAAGACTTGGAATATAAGGGAAGGGAGGACCAGCTGAGACTGGCAACTAGACCCAGGTGACTTGGGACCACACGAGAGCCCTGGGGGCTACGGCTTTATGTGCAAACCAAGCTGCGGGGTTGCCAGGTTATGATGGTGGTTTGTGCCCAAGCAGCTCAACCCAAATAAATGAGGAAGATGGCACAGAGTGTACCTGAGGGAACTTGGTTCAGCCAAGTTATACAGTTTTCATTTATATTCGTTCCTCATCAGGAAAGATGAGAGATCCAGAGAAATCTCATTTGGAAACAACCACAGCAACAATCCAAAATACTAAGCTTTCTGGATTTCTTTTTCAAGTATAATGATAAAAAGAAGAATCCACCTGCATTGAGAACTTACTATATGCCAGCACTGTTTGAAGTGTTTCATATATTATCTCATTTAACTCTCACAGCAACCATATAAGGTAACCATATTATTATGCATATTTTAGAAATGAGGAAACAGAGGTACAGAGAGCTAAAATAACTTGTCTGTAGTCACTAAGCTGACAACTGAAGGAACCAGGCAGTGTGATTCCAGAGCCTACCCTCTTACCCAGGAATACTGATGCATCACGAAGAACCTCCAAAAAGGGGGGGGGGGGGAAGACATTCCTGGGATAAGAAGAATGAGAGCTCAGAAATATTTAATTTGTAATTTTAAAGGAATGTGACTTCATTTTATTAGACTCTAAGCAACAACGACAACAAAACCACAGGAGATGTTTTTTAACTAAGGGAGTAAGAGGATCACACATTTAAAAAGAAGTAACTCTGGGGGCAAGTTGAAAGAGACTCTGAAGAGAAAGACAGATCAATGGCTGAGAGACAAGAGGATACTGGTCCAAGGGAGCTACTAGGCACTGGCTGTGACGTAGAGAGGGAGAGACTAGCATATGCTTTATTTCTGTTAGAAGCAACAGATTGGTGATCTGCAAGGCTGAAAAGATCAAGGAGAGCAAGAAGCCAAGGACAAATCAGGATTTTCTATGCTCGGGAGCCTGGATGAATAACGGTAGAGAATTAAGGAGGCAGAGCAAATATATAAGGAAAGTAATGAGTGCAGAACTGAACATGTTCAGTTTAAAGTGTCTATAGGATATCCAGGTGAGTATATCCACAAGACGAGTGGAAATCAGCATCTGAAGCTATAGATACCTGGATCCTGAGGGCAGTTAAAAGACATGGGGAATGGGAAAAGACTGCCAGAGAAAGCAGGCAGACCAAGAAAAAGACTAATCATAGAACCCTGAGGGGATCAACTTTAAATATACCCTGCCCTTGCCCCCCCAAAAGAGCTATCAAATCAAAATGAGAAAAAACTCAGAGGAGAAAAATTGTATTGGGTTGTCCAAAAGGTTCATTTGGTTTTTTCTGTAAGATGGCTCTAGTAGCACTTAGCTGTCTTTAACTTCATTCGAAACAATTTTGTTAGATTGTATGTGACAGCTGTCATATCAGTGTGCATTTAAAAAAAGACTTATCAAAATTGGTGAATTTTTGTGTAGCCATTTTAACATTGAAGACGGAAGAAAAAAAGCAACATTTTCGGCATATTACTCTTTATTATTTCAAGAAAGATAAAAATGCAACTGAAATGCACAAAAAGATTTGTGCAGTGTATGGAGAAGGTGCTGTGACTAATCAAATGTGTCAAAAGTAGTTTGCAGGGCTTCCCTGGTGGCGCAGTGGTTGAGAGTCCGCCTGCCGATGCAGGGGACACGGGTTCATGCTCCGGTCCGGGAAGATCCCACATGCCGCGGAGCGGCTGGGCCGTGAGCCATGGCCGCTGAGCCTGTGCGTCCGGAGCCTGTGCTCCGCAACGGGAGAGGCCACAACAGTGAGAGGCCCGCGTACCGCAAAAAAAAAAAAAAAAGTAGTTTGCAAAGTTTCGGGCTGGAGATTTATTGCTGGATAATGCTCCACGGTCGGGTAGACCAATTGAAGTTGATAGCAATCAAATTGAAACAATAATTGAGAACAATCAATGTTATATCACGCGGGAGATAACCGACATACTCAAAATATCCAAATCAAGAACTGAAAATCATTTGCACCAGTTTGGTTATGTGAATCACTTTGATGTTTGGGTTCCACGTAAGTTAAGAGAAAAAAAGCTTCTTGATCATATTTCTGCAGGCAATTCTCTACTGAAACGTAACGAAAACGTTCCGTTTTTAAAACGAATTGTGATAGGCAATGAAAAGTGGATACTGTACAACAAAGTGGAATGGAAGAGATGGTGGGGCAAGCGAAATGAACCACCACCAACCACACGAAAGGCCAATTCATCCAAAGAAAGTGATGTTGCGTACATGGTGGGACTAGAAGGAAGTCCTCTATTATAAGCTCCTTCCGGAAAACCAAATGATTAATTCCAACAAGTACTGCTCCCAACTAGACCAACTGAAAGCAGCACTCGACAAAAAGCATACAGAATTAGTCAACAGGAAATGCATAATCTTTCATCAGGATAACGCAAGACCGCATGTCTCTTTGATGACCAGGCAAAAGCTGTTAGAGCTTGGCTGGGAAGTTCTGATTCATCCGCTGTATTCACCAGACATTGCACCTTCAGATTTCCATTTATTTCAGTCTCTACAAAATTCTCTTAATGGAAAAAATTTCAATTCCCTGAAAGACTGTAAAAGGCACCTGGAACAGTTCTTTGCTCAAAAAAGATAAAAAGTTTTGGGAAGATGGAATTATGAAATGGCCTGAAAAATGGCAGAAGGTAGTGGAACAAAAGGGTGAAAATGTTCAATAAAGTTTGTGGTGAAAATGAAAACTGTGTCTTTTATTTTTACTTAAAAAACCGAAGGTACTCTTTGGTCCACCCAATAAAAGTAATTTATTGGAGGCAAAACAAAGTGACTATTTCTAGAAATTGATGGTCAACTGTATTAGACCGAGTAAAGATTTAGGCCAGAGGGGGAATTCAAAATCAGCCCTCAAGTTTTTTTTCCTTAGTTATTTGGAACTCTCATTCTCTGATCTAGCAACTTCTTCAAATAAAATTTGTATTTTATTTCCATCTATTTTCATTAATAATATTAACCTCAACTTGACCCAACACTGATAACTAGTAAGCTCTTTGCAACTTAGTTCAGTGATATTATTATTTCAAAATTATTTTAATGCCTATACCAAATTCAGATCCAAACTAATTTAAATCCATTCTCTAATCCTATATAAATCACTGGTTAAAAAAAAATCTCGTCAAATCTCTTGTCAAAATCAGTTTCACTGAAGTATAATTTATATCTAGTAAGTCACCAATTTAGAGCATACAATTAAGAGTTTTGACAACTGTATAAGGTTATGATATAAAATACAATCATGATACAGAACATTTCATCATCCCCAAAAGTTCCCTCATGATCCTTTGCAGTCAGCCCCCTCCTCCACCCTCCTGCACAACCACTGATGTACTTTCTTTTGCTATATTTTTGCCTTTTACAGAATGCCATAGAAATGACATCACATAGAAAATGTAGTCTTTTGTGTGTGACGTAACACTTTTGAGCTCCATACATGCCACTACTTGTATCAGTTGTTCATTCCCCTTTACTGCTGGTAGTAGTCGTCCATTATGTTGACGTACAACAATTTGTTTATCCATTCACCAGTACAGGACATTCTATCCAGGCTGGGGCTATTATGGGTACACATTCAAGTACAAGTGTAATGTGGACACACGTTTTCATTTCTCTTGGGTAAACAGCTAAGAGTGGGATTGCTAGGTCATGTGGTTAGTATATATTTAATCTACAAGAAACTGCCAAACTGTTTTCCAAAGTGGCTGTACCACCTTGCACTTCCACCAGCAATGTATGAGAGGTCCAGTTACTATACCCACTTATGCTTGGTATTATCAATCTTTTAAATTTTACCCATTCTAATAGGTGTGAAGTGGTATCTCACTGTGGTTTTAATTTCCCTAAGGACTAACAATATTGAATATCTTTTCATGGGCCTATTGGCTATTTATAAAGCTTCTTTGGTATCCAAATCTTCTGCCATTTTAAAAAACTGAGCTGTCTTCTTACTACTGAGTTGTAAGAGTTCTTTATAAATTCTGAATACAAGTCCTTTATTAGATATACATTCGGCAAATATTTTCTGTGGCTTGCCTTTTCATTTTCTTAACAGTGTTGTTTAAAGAGTAAAAGTTTCTAATTTTCCTAACTTGATGAAATCCAACTTATTAATCTTTTTCTTCCTTTTATAGTTTGTGCTTTTTCGTGTCTTATTTCTTTAAAAAAATCTTTGCCTAACAACGTCACAAAGATATTCTTCTATAAGTTTTACCTAAAAGTTTTGCATAAGAAAATCTCTCGTCAAAGTCTTCTTTAAATTTTTATTTATTTGTTTGTTTGTTTATTTATTTATGGCTGCATTGCGTCTTTGTTGCTGCACGCAGGTTTTCTCTAGCTGGGGCAAGCGGGGGCTACTCTTTGTTGCGGAGCACAGGCTCTAGGCGCGCGGGCTTCTGTAGTTGTGGCACAGGGGCTCTAGAGTGCAGGCTCAGTAGTTGTGGCACACGGGCTTAGCTGCTCTGCGACACGTGGGATCTTCCCGGACCAGGGCTCGAGCCTGTGTCCCCTGGATTGGCGGGCGGATTCTTAAGCACTGTGCCACCAGGGAAATCCACTGTCAAAGTTTTTCGCAAGATTTTTAAAGAAACACCTGCATTCCATTTATCTCATAATTAGTCACACAGTTTTATTAACCCTTTGTTTCTTTCAAAATCAACTTCCCACATTAAAAACCACTATTTAAGTTATAGTCTATTTCAGAATTGGTAAGATTTTTATCTTTTAACAGATGTTCCACTTCTTCAATCCAATAAACGGCATTTCTAAATATAGGCAAGATCTTAGTCCCTCAGTTCTCCTCAAATGACATAAAATTTCTGGACCCCTGATGCTTGTTTTTAAAAGTAATTCTACATTTCTTAATTCAACGTGGATTCCATTACATTAGTCTTTGTAAAATAATCCAGAGTTCTTCAGACTCAAAATTAAATGAATAGTATATATAAAACTATTCTATGCCCCCTGGAATAGAGAATAGTTCAAAGAAAGTAGGAGAAAGGTATATAAAGCTAATGTTAGTAAAACAGGGAGAAATGAAACAAGAAATTATCATTGCTCATTTTGTAACTTCATGGGATGTCTGGAGAAAAACAAAATAGAAAACTGGCTCTATGTCCCTGTCACAGTCTTTACTCTAAATCAAGAAAATAGCAGCTTTATTTACAACTCCCTCCTACCCTGATGTTTTTTCTATTTACCAAACTGACTCTACTGTGCCCGATCCACAGATTTAGAACAGGCCCCTGTGTTCCCATACCATGGCAGCTTTTATGCTTAGGTGACCCTGGGCCACTGAATCTTGGCTGTAACAGGAAAAATTTTAAACTAATTCTCTGAATCTGACAAGCCGTCTCCCTCAATAAGTCTAGGAAGTTTTTATTTCATTAACTGTGCATGAAGTAGTAGGCAAACAGCCAGATCTACAGCCCAGTGGGGTGAAACTGGAATTGTCACACATATACTCAAAAGCTAACACAATTTCTAACTCTACTACCATCTATTACTTTCAGTTCTACTCTTATTTTTTAAGGAAAATAAATTATTTATATAATCAGAAGAAAGAGCAACCTTAAATGAATACTTTATAGTTCCTTGTTTAAGATTCTGGGAAGAAAAACTCAACTAGCCACAGAAATGACAACTTAAGACGGCTCAATATGAAGGAGAAACTCAACACTTCTGGTATTCAAAACAAAACTTCTGTTGACCTAATAATCAATGTTACCAAACAAGGGTTTATTAATTTCTTCAAATGTGTATCAAGAACCTATTACAGGGCTTCCCTGGTGGCGCAGTGGTTGAGAGTCTGCCTGCCAATGCAGGGGATACGGGTTCGAGCCCTGGTGTGGGAAGATCCCACATGCCACGGAGCAACTAAGCCCGTGCACCACAACTACTGACTGAGCCTGCACTCTAGAGCCTGTGAGCCACAACCACTGAAGCCCATGCGCCTAGAGCCCGTGCTCTGCAACAAGAGAAGCCACAGCAATGAGAAGCCCATGCACCGCAAGAAGAGTAGCCCCCGCTCACCGCGACTAGAGAAAGCCTGCACACAGCAACGAAGACCCAACACAGCCAAAACTAAATAAATTTTTAAAAAAAGAACCTATTACATGCCAAGCAATATGTTGGATGCTTAGGATTCCAAAATAAGATAGTCCCTGACCCCTTAGAAACAAACTAGTAAAGAAGACAGACAAGTAAATAATTGGTGATAGTTCCATATAGTAAAATCTATGAGGTGAACACACAGTGTTAGTGGAGGCTGGGAAGGGACCCTCAATCAGGATCAGCTCTTAAGCTTCTCAGGAAACTTCACACCACTCTCCTGGGAGCAAAGCCAACTCTCCCACTGAATTAACAGTGCTCTGGGAATCAAAGGCTACAAAACACTACCTATGTGGTATTGTTTATTCTCATGGTCAATGACTTTCTCTCCTCAGCACTGGTCAGAGGGGATTATTGGACCACATACATGGCACAGAAAAAGCTCACTGGAAACCCTAATTTATCAAAATTACACATGATCTAAATGCAGTGTGGTATCCTGGAACAGAAAAAGGATATTAGTGGAAAATTTTATGAAATCTAAATAAAGTCTGTAGTCCAATGTCATACCAATGTTAATTTCTTAGATGTGACAAACTGTACCGCGATTATGTAAGACATTAACATCAGGGAGAGATCTGAGTGAAAGGTATACAGGAACTTGCTGTACTATTTTGCACCTTTTCTATGAACTTAAAATTATTCCAACGTAAAATCTGGTTTTAAAAAAAGTACATAAGGTTCCCCACTTTACATTCTCACTCCCCCTTAGGATTCTGATCATGCCTCCCAAGTCACTGGCCCAGTTTAGGTAATGCTTGGTTAAAACGTTTTTTCAAAACCTGTTTGATCCTTTTCTATGGATATAAACCATTTATGCAGCCCAGCTGGGTTTCCTTCTTCACCAAGATACGAAAAACTAGATCACACTTGGGAAGTTTTAAATGTTTTCCTAACAGTTTCACTACATACACCAAGGGGTATCCTTGGAGTTAAACTTCCCTAAGTGGATAAGACAGGGGTTTAAAATAACCTGGGCTGGATCTATGGATAAAAACAAAGGGACACAACAGAAAATGTATTTTGTATATTCTTAGATTATCTTTACCTGATCTCTGATCAAAAAGAATAATGAATAGAAAATACAATGAAAGCACAGGAAGGACTTTTCCAGAAGCCTACAGCAAACTTAATCTCTCACGTCATTGACCAAGGTTGAATTACATTTTCTTTCCTAAATTAGAGACTGGTAGAGATGGATGGAATTATTCTTAGACAACCAGCCCCATCCTTTGGCGTGAAGATGTGGTTGGCTTTCCCTGAAGCACGTGGCTGCAAGGGAGGAAAGTGAATACATGCAAAAAAATCTGTTAGGAGGAAGGAGGAAATGGATGCTAGGGGTAGGGAGGTGGGGAGATTAACCAAAAGAATCCTCTGCACTTTTATATCCACAATATGCTAGCATTTAAGGAACTTTAAAATGTAAAAGCAACTTTTACTATGTAATTACTTTTATTAGCACTTGTGTTTTCTCTTGCTTTGTCAAAGTTCTTGGGGTGGACATGGGAGCTTATACAAGTGCCAAAAAAAGACAGAGAATTAAGTATGGCTAGTAGGTTTCTATGAGTAGTGGGCTGAGTGTCTGTTGGGTGGGTTATGTGGGGTACCAAATTCATGTTCCTTGTATGGTTCTAGTGGAATCAGATGCCCTTGCAGACATCAGAAGCATAAAGACAGGTCATCTACTTAAGCCAATCCCAATTTTTCAAAACAGAAATGTATTTTAAATGCTTTTTAAAGTGTTTTATTTCACTTTGTCTTTAAGGCTAGTTCAAAAGGAACTAGCATTTGTTAAAGGATAAAAATAGATGGATATGCCTTGGGAAGAGAAAGTAGAGACATAACAGGGATATTGTATAAGATCTTAGAGTACCTAAGCAGGAAAGGATCTCAAAATCATTACTAAACCATTCAATCTTTTAATAAAGTTTATTGTGGTACTTCCCTGGTGGTCCAGTGGCTAAGACTCCATGCTCCCAATGTGGGGACCCGGGTTAGATCCCTGGTCAGGGAACTAGATCCCACATGCCGCAACTGAGTTCGCATGCCACAATCAAAAGATCCTGTGTGCCGCAACTAAAGACCCAGCACAGCCAAATAAATAAATAAACAAACAAATAAATAATTTAAAAATTTTTATTGTGTTAGTATTTTTAAAAGTACAATGAACAGGACTTCCCTGGTGGCACAGTGGTTAAGAATTTGCCTGCCAATGCAGAGGACACAGGTTCAAGTCCTGGTGTGGGAAGATCCCACATGCTGCGGAGCAACTAAGCCCATGTGCCACAACTACTGAGCCTGTGCTTTAGAGCCTGCGAGCCACAATTACTGAGTCCACGTGCCACAACTACTGAAGTTGCGTGCCTACAGCCCATGCTCCGCAACACGAGAAGCCACCGCAATGAGAAACCCCGCACCGCAACGAAGAGCAGCCCCCGCTCGAGGCAACTAGAGAAAGTCCACGTGCAGCAACAAAGACCCAACGCAGCCAAAAATTAATTAATTAATTAATTAATTAAATACAATGAACAAATGTTGATAATTAGCATCTCAACACCAACAGGCAAACTACACTGAAATGAATGCTTCAGCTAAAAGCTCTGAAAAACATAACCAATTCCTCAACTATTCAAGGTAACAAAAATTCATATTAAAATCATATGGTACTGTTTCCAATTCAGGCTAAATGACAAGACATATAGCTACCATAACTGTTTGGTTTCTAATATCTAAATGATACTCACCTCTTTCTATTAAACCACAATTTGTAGTACAGGCTTCAAGAGTCCCTTCAGGAAAATGTCATGGTGACATAACACCATATCAAGTCTCAGGCATGCTCACACATACCCACACACTGCAATAAGGTTAAACAACCTCAAAACTTTGGAAACTGCTATACAAAAGAATATTAGTAAAGGCTAAGCATTCATAAACCCTTCAAAAGGCAAAGAAACCAAAGAAAGATAACTAAAATCTACACCTAAGCTATTTAATGACTAAAGTCACTTAAAAGGTAAATTGATTTACTAGAATCCATTAAGGTCATAAAATTTGATCTGTTATATGGTATGTTAGTGTTAAATAAATATTACACAACACTACTCTGACCTGCACCACTACCAGAAAGATGAACAAGTAGAATAATTCCTCTAAAATATTTCAATTTGCATACCTATTCAACAACCTACCATAATTTATCTGTTCACAAGTCTTTCTCCAATACAGGCCTGAACTTTTTAAGAGTAACCAGCACATTGCCTGGAGCAGAATGGGCCCCCAATAAATGACTTCTGAATGAATGAACATGCAGCGGTAATGTATTTCTGAGGTATCCTTACGAACCAATTCAATATCGATACCTTAGGAGTAGGGAATGTTATACACATATCATGCTACCATATTTAGAGGCAGTCAAGCTAACTGAAAAATAACTAACAGCAACTAACGTTTGTTGGGAGAAAAACTCGTATCACATGAGACAGTGTAAAAACTGTAACTTGAAAAGGAAGAAAATACCTGTGAATTTTTTTTTTTCTCTTAACGGCCACAAAAGTGACTCTACCTCTAACTTTCTAACATTGAAATACAAGATGTTGGAATCTTTCATCATCCAAAATTTTATACAGAAATTTGTTAACAACTTAACATTAGTAAGTTAGACCAATTAGTGAATGGAATGAAGTCCAAGCCCAATTATGTGTTCAAACTGTGGGTCGACTGCCTTGAACAATTCTTTCTCTTCAAGACTGCAGAACAGTACAAAACAACCTCTTGACTGCTGAGAAGGACTAAAATTATTTCTTTTTCTCACAAGTATGTAATCAAAAGCAATTACTTTCTGCTCCCACTCAACACAAGACACCATCTCCCCCTCCCATCACCATCAAAATATGCTATAGAATATCTGAGTACTTTCATCTTAGACCATAAGAATCTCAGATTGCAACAAAATTACAATGCAACAAAACATATTTTTACCGTATGCTAACACATATATATGGAATTTAAAAAAAAAAATGTCATGAAGAACCTAGGGGTAAAACGGGAATAAAGACACAGACCTACTTGAGAATGGACTTGAGGATATGGGGAAGGGGAAGGGTAAGCTGTGACAAAGGGAAAGAGAGGCATGGACATATATACACTACCAAACGTAAGGTAGATAGATAGTGGGAAGCAGCCGCAGAGCACAGGGAGATCAGCTCGGTGCTTTGTGACCGCCTGGAGGGGTGGGATGGGGAGGGTGGGAGGGAGGGAGATGCATGAGGGAAGGGATGTGGGAACAGATGTATATGTATGACTGATTCACTTTGTTATAAAGCAGAAACTAATAAAAAAAAAAAAAAAAAAAAAAGATCCACATATTTTGCACATTGATGTTCCATAAATGTTAATTAATTTTCTTTCCCCAACTAAAAACAATACACCTGATAAAAAAAAAAAACAAAAAAAAAACATATTTTTCTAAGTATGGTCTCATCCCCCATGGTGTTCCTACATTAATTTGGCTCCCTATCAAGTTTTAACAATCAAGGAAATCAGAAAAGTCTCAGAATAGACATTACAAACTGCTTTTTTAAAAATGTATTATTGTTCATGGATTCCAAAATTCAGGGTACACATTACCAAGAGAGTGTTTTTCTGTCAATGCCTAATTTAAATGCAAATGACTATTTAATTATATGCAATTTTCCCTCTGAACCTATATATAACACTAATCAGTTTCCAAATGTTTAAAATAAACACATCAATCATGTTTACTTAAGAAGCTTATTGCCTAATCACCAAGAGGTTCTAATGCATCGAAAAAGTGGTGGCTATCATATCACCATGACAGCTTGGCAGAAAGGCTGTTCCCGAAAGATTAGGAACTTCTAGTAACCACAAATGGGGTAAAGCAAGAGGCACATACAGTATCTGTAGATGCTTCCATAATAAAATTATTTCCATATCAAAAATTCAGAGCCTACAAAGTCAGATATGTGCCCTACAAAGCTATCTAAATGCACGCGTGCCTAAAAGGGAAAGCAGAAGTAGGAAGAAAACTGTTTACTCAAATCAACACAAGAAATCACCCTGCAATTGAGCTTTTCAAGAACTGAAAACGTAATAAAGTCTTTGAGGTTATCAACACATTCAAGTTCCAAATTGAGCAACTATATTAAAATACACAACTGGCATACTCTGACAGAAGACACACAACAATAACAGAAAACACTTTAATAGGGTTTAGTCGTACTAGGAACTTCATACTTCAACTAATTTAGTCTTGATTACATCCCTGTAAGACAGATACTATTCATTTTACAGGTAAAGAATCTGAAGCATAGATAAAATCACCCAATTATATACAACTAGTAAGAGGCAGAACAGGGATTTTTAATTCCATCAGTCAGGCTCCAAATTTCATGTTAATATACTATATTTCATAGTCAGGCTTATGATGCAATGGTCAGCTTTTTTTTTTTTTTTTTTAACCTCATAACCTTCTTGGATTTCAAACACTAGGACAGCTTTGTGCAATAAGTTAAGTACAGACTTTGGAATCAAACAGACCCAAACAAACCCCTGAACAAAGTCTGAGCCTCAGCTTCCCCATATGTAAAAAGAGGGTACTGAAGTTATTGTGAAGGTCAAAGAAAGTAATATAATTAAAGTGCCAAATACAGTATGTAAGATGGGGTTCTTAACTTTAAGCGCAGACACCTAGAGGGTTCACGGATGGGCTTCAGAGTCCACGAATCTCATAATTGTATGACAAATGTTGTATGTGTACCCATTTGTTAAAGAATAGTCCATGGATCTCCGAAAGGTTAAGAACCACCAGAGTACCTAGGAGGTACTCAAAAAATGGAAGCTATCTTTCCCTTTTTGTTCTCAAAAACTCTACCTTTTCCATTAGAGATGACACACTAAGCCTTCACAATACATGTTAATTATTTCCCAACATTTTCCTGGCTTGGTAACTAGTAACTTATGCAAGCTTATGCCTCAATTTTCTAGAGACAATCTAAAGAAGGCCCTCAAACGCGGCTCCATCCCTCGCTTCACCGAGATGAAAACACGGTAATCACTCGGGGGAGAATCATGAGGATCGACCACCTGGCTACACCAGGCACAATGCCGGCTGGGAGAACCAAGTAGGAACCAGAGCCTCCGAGTAGCACGATAAAGACCTGATGCCCCAGCGCTGAAGGATGAGGAGAATGTGTTTCCCCAAGCTACTGGGCAACCCAGAATTTCGTCCCCCCTGCCCTTGTGCTACCTCTCTCTGGAACTCTAGTGCAGGCAGGTCCTCTGGGCTCTGCCCCGTGCTGGAGAGACGCAAGAGAGAAACATTACCCGAGCGGGGGATGCAGCACGACGAAGTCCCAGCTCTGCTACCCTGGGAGGCGGCTGCAGCACCAGCAGAAAACCGTCCCTCGACCCTCCCCAAAAGAACCCAGTACAGAACCCGGCCGGGGACGGGAACCGGCTTGGGGCTTTTCCGTTTCCCAAAACGGCTTCCGCTTCCGGGCTATCCTTTGCCGGAAGCGCTATACGGCTGACGCAAACGTGTCGCGCTGCTGGTGATTCCGGAAGAAACAACAGTGCGGCGTGAACATGGTGAGAGAACGAGGGTTCGAGAAGGGGTATTGTCAGACCACGTTTGGGACAGAGATTGAGGGAGTAGCCATTGGCCAAATTTCCACAACATTCCCCTTGCTTATTTTCATTCTGATCTTAGCTTTTAAACTGCTTGGAATGGTGCCTGTTATGCTCTAGCGAGTGAGGAGAGCGCTGGGTTGAGGCAGCTAGAATAAGAAGAGTTGGGTATTTGAGGGAAGAGGGGTGTGGACAAAAGAAAAGGAACTCAAGAAGATGCAATGTATTTCCAACTCTTTTAACTCTAAAATTTTTGTTTTAAGGGGAAACAAAAGAAAACACGGAAGTATGCGACCATGAAGCGAATGCTTAGTCTCAGAGATCAGAGGCTGTGAGTGTCTGGAATCAACTGGGTTCATAGACTGTCCGGAGATATAGAAGTCACGAGGGGATAAGTAGTAAAAGTTTTTGTTGTTGTTTTGTGTTTAGTTTTGATATTATTGTGTCTTGGATTTATATAGCATAGGGTAATAAAGTATAACAGTCACTTAGCTGATGAGCAAGTACACTGGTGAATGGGATGGGAGTTCAGCATCTCTTAAGTGTTCAATTTGTACCACCGTTTTTATATACTGTATCTGCCGTATCACATTTAAGCCTCCTAACAGTTCTGTGAGGTAGGTAGGATTATCTCTATGTTCTTGCCATATTACACTGCTACATTCCTCGGGAAAAAAAGGTTTGTTATAATTTTTGAAAGGCAGTGAGGTCAGAGACCATGGCTGTACCAGCACCTGACAACTCAAGTATTTTTGAAAGAAAAAAATGGGAAAATACATAGATGTCTCCACTTTATAAATCTTATAAGAAGATTTGGAAGAAGAGAAGAATGATATTCCCTATTATAAGGAGGAACTAAACAGCTTGCCTGCTTCAGTGAACAATGGACTGAGTTATTAAATAAGGACTAGACTTCACTGTTCCAAAGCCTTAGAACAAAGGAGTGAGTGGTTGTTAGAGCCTTCATTTGTTATTAAATTGTATTCTTGGCCTTTAGTATGTATTTATTATGTAATTTTAAGGAAATTTGCCCCACCAATATTCTGTTTCTAGTTAAATTTTGTATATAGTCACATTTTAGCGCTTTTTAAGAGACATGTAGGGGAACCCTTTTCCTCCTGCTATTGAAGCATCTCAGTCTTTAGAAGATAAATGTCAGCCTATTTACCCACTGCTTGGAAGTGGATTTTGATCCTTGATATGAGAGCTTCTGACTAAGAAAGAAATAATAATCTAATCAACATTTATTTATCCATTAACAATTTTTATGGATTATTAGCTAATAGTTTTAAAATTTAATTATGTTTTACTGATTAATTGTTAATTCCAGGCTATTTCCCACACAGTTATTCATGCTCAAAAAGTGTATGCTGATATTAATATAATGAAGTCACAAAGTAGAATTTCCTTTGTAGACAAAAAAAAACGAGGAAGAAACTTTTAATTTTCATGAGGTTATAACTGCTATGGTTTTTTCTTCTCCCCTACATTGAATTTACTTGTTTTTTTTTCCTAGTAAAGAAAAGGATAGATTAAAACCGAAAAAGAAAGAAAAGAAAGATCCCAGTGCACTCAAAGAAAGAGAAGTGTGAGTAATCAAAAATTTCAAGTTTTCCTTTAAAACTAGAAGAAAGATTCTAAAACTGTAGACCTCATAGAAATTCAGGCTTTCCCTGAACTGATTTGCTCAGTCATTTGTCAGTCTGGCACAACTATACAGATGAAGCTATGCAAATGAAAGTGTTATTGATGAGTATATACCAACTCTAATGGTTTGAAGGTTTTTGGACTTCATAGAGCAGTAAAATTTTCCCTAAAATTCTGGGGATTAAATCTAGGATCATTTTTTTTTTCTTTGCCAAGAATCTTTCATAAGAAATAATTGCCATTGTTTTAACATACCAGCATTTCATAAAAGAGAGAATGTGTCACCAAAAAGTAGTAAGGGCATATTTTCAGGATAAAGGTCATTCCTTTTAAATAAATACACTTAACTTTATGAAACCTCATCACATTTTTCTTATTTTTCTTATTTGCTCTAGATTGGTGATGGATATATCATCACAGGATTTATTAGGATTTATTTCCAAAGAAAGGAAAAAGGAACAAACTGTTCCAAGCAGAGACTTCTTTTTTTTGTTTTTACCAAATATCAGTGTTGACATTACTTTGTGTTTTGTTTCTTTTTCCTTCAGCCCCCAACACCCTTCCTGCTTATTCTTCCAATATAACACACAGCTGGGCCCACCTTACCACATCCTGGTCGATACCAACTTTATCAACTTTTCCATTAAAGCCAAACTGGACTTAGTGCAGTCAATGATGGACTGTCTGTATGCCAAGTGTGAGTATCAGACCTTTCCATTTCTGTGACACTTGTACAGAATAATCATACTTATCCAAATACATGAAAAGAGGGGAATGGGGTTCTAGTTTAACTGAATTGCTGGCTATTTAATTTGTCCACCATAGCAATGACCATTTTCAGTGAATTGAAATATAATGCAGGGACTTCCCTGGTGGTCCAGTGGTTAAGACTCTGCGCCCTCCCAATGCAGGGGGCCTAGGTTCGATCCCTGGTCAGGAAACTAGTTCCTGCACGCTGCAACTAAGAGCCTGTGTGCCGCAACTAAAGAGTCCACATGCTGCAACTAAAAGATACCACAGGCCACAACGAAGACCCCACATGCTGTAACTAGGACCCAACGCAGCCAAATTAATTAATTAATTTAAAAAAAAAAAAGGACTGAAAAGCAATATGCCAGAAAATGTTAAAAAAAAAAAAAAGACATTTATAAAAAAACAGAAATATGATGCAAACTTGACTGGGAATAATTAAACTTTCACAATTCATGAAACACTTAGCATGCTTTGACCATCATTATAGACATCAATTTAGGAAAAAAAATAGGTGGGGAATTTTCTGTTTTAGGATTTTAAAACAGATTTTAAAATTCTGGATAAATGAAAATTTATTTCACTTCTCACTATTTATTTATTTATTTACATTAAGTAGGAAACATCCTCCATTCCACTCCAATGTGGAAAAGCTAAATAAGACACTTTGCCGTTTACAATCAGAGAACCAGAAATGATTATGGTCAACTATTCTTAAGTTTATTCAGTGTGATGTTTATTTGTACCACAAAGGATCTAAGGTAGTTTATTTACACGTAGGTATGCAATTTACCATTAATAGATTTCCCTTGTGTGTTTGGGTGTCTCCTCCTTCAAATGATCTTCTCTTCCTACCATGAGGAGGGAAAAAAATTTAGGCCAAGTACAAGGGAATAACTTCCTAATAGTGAGATCTGTTGCGTATTGTGGTGGCTTTATATTCATATATTTTCCAGTCATCTAGTTGAAGGTACAAATGAAAATTAGACTTTAACTTGGCTGTAAAGAATAAATTATTGGAATCAAAGGAAAAAATGTGCACCTCTGTCTTTAATATTTAAAAGATACTATATAATGAACATTTACAGAATGACAGTAATGTGAATGTTGTTTATTGATTTATTAAAATTAGCAAGATTGGGGGGACTTCCTTGGTGGTGCAGTGGCTGAGAATACGCCTGCCAATGCAGGGGACATGGGTTTGAGCCCTGGTCCGGAAGGATCCCACATATCGCAGAGCAACTAAACCCTTGTGCCACAAGTACTGAGCCTGCGCTCTACAGCCTGCAAGCCAGAACTACTGAGCCCGTGTGCCACAGATACTGAAGCCTATGAGCCTAGAGCCAGCGCTCCACAACAAGAGAAGCCACCACAATGAGAAACACGTGCACCGCAACGGAGAGTAGCCCCCGCTCGCCACAACTAGAGAAAGCCCGGGTGCAGCAACAAAGACCCAATGCAGCCATAAATAAATAAATATTTAAATATTTAAAAAATTTTCAAAAATAAAATTGGGAAGATGGGATAAGGGATGTGTGATGAGTAAGAGAGGTAAATTCTTTAAATGCCTAAAATTAATAAATATAAAAAGTAACTGCACACTATAAAACTCTTAGAGGAAAACATAGGCAGAACACACTACGACATAAATCACAGCAGTATCCTTTTTGACCCACGTCCTAGAGAAATGGAAATAAAAACAAAAATAAACAAATGGGACCTAATGAAACGTAAACGCTTTTGCACAGCAAAGGAAAACATAAACAAGATGAAAAGACAGCCCTCAGAATGGGAGAAAATATTTGCAAATGAAGCAACTGACAAAGGATTAATCTCCAAAATATACAAGCAGCTCATGCAGCTCAATATCAAAAAAACAAACAACGCAGTCCAAAAATGGGCAGAAGACCTAAATAGACATTTCTCCAAAGATATACAGATTGCCAACAAACACATGAAAGGATGCTCAACATCACTAATCACTAGAGAAATGCAAATCAAAACTACAATGAGCTATCACCTCACACCAGTCAGAATGGCCATCATCAAAAAATCTAGAAACGGGGCTTCCCTGGTGGCGCAGTGGTTGAGAGTCTGCCTGCCAATGCAGGGGACATGGGTTCGTGTCCCCGTACGGGAAGATCCCACATGCCGCGGAATGGCTGGGCCCGTCAACCGTGGCCGCTGAGCCTACGCGTCCGGAGCCTGGGTTCCACAACGGGAGAGCCCACAACAGTGAGAGGCCCACGTACTGCAAAAGAAAAAAAAAAAAATCTAGAAACAATAAATGCTGGAGAGGGTTTGGAGAAAAGGGAACCCTCTTGCACTGTTGGTGGGAATGTAAATGGATACAGCCACTGTGGAGAACAGTATGGAGGTTCCTTATAAAACTAAAAATAGAACTACCATATGACCCAGCAATCCCACTACTGGGCATGTACCCTGAGAATACCAGAATTCAAAACGAGTCACGTACCACAATGTTCACTGCAGCTCTATTTACAATAGTTAGGACATGGAAGCAACCTAAGTGTCCATCGATAGATGAAGGGATAAAGAAGATGTGGCACATATATACAATGGAATATTACTCAGCCATACAAATAAATGAAATTGAGTTATTTGTAGTGAGGTGGATGGACCTAGAGTCTGTCATACAGAGTGAAGTAAAGTCAGAAAGAGAAAAACAAATACCATATGCTAACACATATATATGGAATCTAAAAAAAATAAAATGGTTCTGAAGAACCTAGGGGCAAGACAGGAATAAAGATGCAGATGTAGAGAATGGACTTGACACGGGGAGGGGGAAGGGTAAACTGGGATGAAGTGAGAGTGGCATGGACATATGTACACTGCCAAATGTAAAATAGATAGCTAGTGGGAAGCAGCCGCATAGCACAGGGAGATCAGCTCGGTGCTTTATGTCCACCTAGAGGGGTGGGATAGGGAGGGTGGGAGGGAGACGCAAGAGGGAGGAGATACGGGGATATGTGTATATGTATAGCTGATTCACTTTGTTATAAAGCAGAAACTAACACATCATTGTAGAGCAATTATACTCCAATAAAGATGTTAAAAAAAAAAGATGCTGAACTAGTTACACATATAAGTTTTAAGGTTTTTTTAGAATTTTTGTTGGGGTGTGGTTGATTTATAGTGTTATGTTGGTTTCAGGTGTACAGCAGAGTGAATCAGTTATACATGTACATATATCCACTCTTATTTAGATTCTTTTCCCATATAGGCCATTATGGAGTATTGAGTTCCCTGTGCTACACAGTAGGTCCTTATTATCTATTTTATATCCAGTAGAGTGTATATGTCAATCTCAATCTCCCAATTTATCCCTCCCCCCCAAGTTTTAAGTTTAAATAAAATATTTAAGGGACTTCCCTGGTGGTGCAGTGGTTAAGAATCTGCCTGCCAGTGCAGGGGACACAGGTTCGAGCCCTGGTCCGGGAAGATCCCACATGCCGCAGAGCGGCTAAGCCCGTGCGCCACAACTACTGAGCCTACACTCTAGAGCCCACGAGCTACAACTGCTGAGCCTGCGCGCCACAACTACTGAAGCCTGCGCTCCTAGAGCCCCTGCTCCACAGCAAGAGAAGCGGTAATAAGAGAAGCCACTTCACTGAGAAGCCCGTGCACCACAATGAAGAGTAGCCCCCGCTCACTGCAACTAGAGAAAGTCCATGCACAGCAACGAAGACCCAATGCAGCCAAAAATAAATAAATAAGTAAATAATGCTAAAACAAAACAAAAACAAAACAAATATTTAAGGCATCTATCTTATTTAAATGATTCACACTTTGACTTCTTGAATTACTGGACACAGAGTTACACACTGATGAGGGACAAAGTTGGTTTAACTATAAAGTACTGAGCAGACACACAAACCAAACAAGAAGCCATGCTCAGAAAAATAATTTTTAGGCCTCCAAAGATAAAATAACAATCTGACTTTATTGTTCTAGGATAATGTACTGTATCAAGGACTCCAGTTGTTTCAGTGGCACTGTGCTGTGCCACCCAGATCATATCTGTCAGGTGGGATTAAGTGGGAACAGAAACTGATCCAATCAAGCTGCCAGTAAATTGACTGAATTTTTTTTTTTTTTTTTTTTTTTTTTTTTGAGGTGCATGGGCCTCTCACTCTTGTGGCCTCTCCCATTGCGGAGCACAGGCTCCGGACGCGCAGGCTCAGCGGCATGTGGGATCTTCCCAGACCGGGGCACGAACCCGTGTGCCCTGCATCAGCAGGCGGACTCTCAACCACTGCACCACCAGGGAAACCCTTGACTGAAATTTGAAGGCTGTAATGTAGCAGTGATTTTGGATGGGAACAATGTGAAGAACTAAACATAACAAGACTTGGTCACTCCTGCTATGTCTTTGCAGTAGAGCATTCTATTTTTATGACTATGTAAAATCCTATTACATCAAAATTCTAGAACACATGGAGCTTCTGTAGAAGCATGATGTGTTATTTGCCAACAAGATATTAAACCAAATTCGTCTGGTGTTTTCCGTAAATAATTCCCTACTATTGTCTGGCATCTAGTAAGTATTGACTACGTTTGTGAAAATAGAATTCTAGGAATGACCTATTTTCTGTGATTCACTGAAGAAAGAACATATTGTTTTATTTGTATATTTCATCTCAGTAATGTTTTACTATAATAATTCTATATTAATATGTTATTCTTGGTACCATGAAGTCATAGTATTTTCCAAACTAAGTGATTTGTTATTTCTTTGAAAGTTAGTGGTATATTTCTTTCATAATCTTCATTGTCACCATTAACAATAAATATGAAGTGGCTCTACTACACAGAGTTTAAAGAAGGATGCTAGAATATATGGTGTGCTGTCTCTGTCATCCAGGATTTGACCATCTAGATGGAGAGAGGAGATGTCAATAGATGAAAAAAAGATAATCATAATGCCAGCTGTTTTGAACTATGAATTACTATGTTCTGGTGTCATGTTAAGTGCTTTTCATAATTATCATAATCCTCACAATAACCTAATATGATGAGTAGTATGTCCCCATTTTATAAATGAGAAAACTAAACAGAAACTTGAAGATTCATTTCTTCTTTCGATAATGATCACTTCTTGAGTATCAGATATTATATAATATAGGAATTCAGGAGAGGGTGAGTGCTACTTGATCTGAGCTTCATAGCTTGGTTGGATTTTAGTGAATAGAGAGAAGGAGAGAGAGCATTCCAAGCAAAGGAAAGGACACTCCCAAAGGTTGAAAACATGAGAGCAAATTTGGTGAGAATAGTTGGGCTCAAGTGAGTATAAGTAGGAGAGTGAAGGTGAAACTCAATTCTATCCACAAACATTTCTTAAAGATTGGCAGAAGTGGTTTGGAGACAAATTGTTGAGTCCTTAAAGTAAAAAGCTAAGGAGTTTAGACTTTGTTTTACAGGAAGTGGTGAGTCAAAAATCATTTAACGTGTTTAAATTATGTAAATTATAATAGTAACATGTACATTAAAACTAAACAATACAGGGACTTCCCTGGTGGCACAGTGGTTAAGACCCCGTGCTCACAATGCAGGGGGCCTGGGTTTGATCCCTGGTCAGGGAACTAGATCCCACATGCATGCCACAACTAAGAGTTTGCATGCTCAACCAAGGATCCCACGTGCCGCAACTAAGAAGCCTGCCTGCAGCAACTAAGAAGCCCACGTGACACAACTAAGGAGCCAGTGAGCTGCAACTAAGGAGCCCACCTGTTGCAACTAAGACAGTGCAACTAGATAAATAAATAAATACATACATATTTAAAAAACAAAAAAACGAAAAACTAAGCAATACAGAACGTAAAAAGAATAGGCAAAAGTTCTCCCCCGCATCAGGCCGTAATTTTACTTCCCAGAAATAATCACTGTTAATAGTTTGGGTATTACCGTCCAACGTTTTACAATTAATAAAAATATAGATTTACTTTTAAACATAATTGGAATTATACTATGCATGCTTTTTGGCCACCTGTTTTTTTTTTTCCACTGAGTAATGTATCATGAACACCTTTGCATGTTAATACATGCTACGAAGAACTTTGTACAGCTTTAAGCATTTCAAAACTTGGATGCACTAAGATAAAAAAAATCTAGAAAATATACATTAACATAATCAATGTTGCAATAAATATCTTTGATTATCTTCCTAAAAAATAAAGTAACTGCATAAGTTTATTATTAATCAAGTTATAAAGGTAACCACCAAGTGAGAAAAACAGCCAATGAATTAAAATAGTCATCTCTAAGGATCAGAATTAGTGGGGTGGGAAAAGATCAGGGGATGGTTATTTTTTCATATAGTCCTTTTCGTATTTTTTTAAGCTATGTACATCTAATACTTTAATTTTTTAAAAAGTCTCAGAAATAATAAAGAGTAGTCTGAAGTTGATGCACTGCCATGCCTATAAAAGTGGACTAGGGTGGCCTGTATGAGGGAAGACACTAATCTTGGTAGACTTCTTGTATTCCCATGGTGTTCCTGCTTCTCCAGGAATGCTGTGACCTATTTATAAATGAAATAGATGGAGGATTCAAGCATGGCCTCTTGGAGGTGAATTGCTTCCCTGACTCTATAGCTCTGCCACTATTATCTAAATGGTTATTGTTTAGGGGAATTCCCTGGCAGTCCAATGGTTAGGACTCGGCACTTTCACGCTACTGCTGAGGGTGCAGGTTCAGTCCCTGGCCAGGGAACCAAGATCCCACAAGCGTGTAGTGTGGCCAAAAAAAAAAAAAAAAAAAAAAAAAAGAAAGATGATTGTTTAGGATAGCTTTAGTCCTATAGTTAGGTTTTTCTGCAGATATGGATACCATAGAGTATAGCTATAATGCATACAGCTAAATGTTCTCATGGTGCCTTTTCCAAAAACAAGCTTATTAAGGAAAATACCACTTTCTGTGTAACATAATACCTCAAAGTAAAGTCTGAAGAAACATTCTACTACAGTACAAATTCAGTTACCTAGGAGATTCCTTAACTGTTTTAAGCTCTGCTTATTTAATTTTTCTTCACTTGCCTTTATTTATAAAAGAATGCCTTTATCTTCCTCTTGCCTTGGAGAGGCCCCTTTGACCTTTTCATAGCTCCTGGTCCCTTGCATTTGATATTCCAACAAAGGAGGATGGTTAGCTACCCATGAACTTTCTTTTCTGCCCATGAGTCCTCTTTGTAGTGATCTTCCTGAGCCTGCTTCCCTGCTCCCGATGCAAGCCCTTGCTTCAGTGCTACATGGCTCTAAAATTGATCCTTTTAAGGTGTGTATTGCCCTCTGATTCCATGACTGCTCTTCCTGACTTCTTTCCTCCATTTTACAACTGCTTTTTCTTCTGGGCATTGTATTTTAGTTTAAGATTTCTTAACTTTGTTTGCTTTCAAGAGTGTTAATGTATTTGTAAAAAGAAAATCTAGCATAAAGAAAATGAAAGTTCCTTATAATGCCTTTCCTCGGAAAGGGGCAGCTTTTAAAAATTCATATACAATTTCTGTGGGGTAGAGGTTACTTTTGTTTATTAATGAGAATGGGTCATGCATTATTTACTTTTTCATCTTCATGCTTTTTTTAAAAAAAAACAGCTTTAAGATCTAGTTTACATACCATATAAGTCACTCGTTTAAGATATATGAGTCAGGGAATTCCCTGGTGGTCCAGTGGTTAGGACTCTGCGCTCTCATTGCCGAGGGCCCAGGTTCAATCCCTGGTCGGGGAACTAAAATCCCACAAAAAAATAAATAAATAAAATATATGATTCAGTGGCTTTTAGTGTATTCATAGTCAATTTTAGAACATTTTCATTACGGGAGAAGAAACTGAGCTCCTTAGCCATCATCCCCCAACCCTTCCTATTCCCCCCAACCCCCCACCCCACCCTGCCCCACATAGGCAACCATTAAATTGCTTTCTCTACATATAGATTTGCCTACTTTGGACATTTCGTTAAAATGGGGTCACATATTTTTGGTCCTCTTTCATTTTAGTGTAATGTTCTCAAGGGTCATTCATGTTAAAGCATGTATCAGTATATCGTTTCTTTTTGCTACCAAATAATATTCCATTGTATGGCATTGTATGGATAGATCACGTCTTAGTTATCTATTTCTCCTTGCTTTTTACATTGAACAAATACATCTTGAGCATTTTTCTGTGCCAAAATATGTAGATGGGCTTTATTCTTTTTTTCACTTATAGTATTCTTTATTTTTTTTGTTGAAGTATAGTTGATTTACAACATCGTGTTGATTTCTGCTGTACAGCAGAGTGACTCAGTTATACACATAGATACATTCATTTTTATATTCTTTTCCATTATGGTTTATCCCAGGATATTGAATATAGTTCCCTGTGCTATACAGGGAAAGACCTTGTTGTTTATCCATTCTCTATGTAATAGTTTGCATCTACTAACCCCAAACTCCCAGTCCATTCCTCCCCCCTCCACTACAAGTATTCTGTTGTTTAAATATGTCATTTTTAAAGACTAGACGTTTGGATTATTTCCAGTTTTTACCCTATTATAAACAAAGCTGTAGTGAATATCTTTGTGAATGTGTCTCTGTGTTAGGGTGGAATATTTCTTTTGAATACATTTTCTAGAAGCCATATTGCAATATCAAGGGAGTATATATTTTTTAATTTTAATAGGTATTGCAAAACTGCCCTCAAATAGTTATGCAAATTTATACACCTACTTACAATGTGAGGATACCTATTTCTTCAAATTTTGGGTGTTTTCATCTGTTTAATTTTTGCCATCCTAATAGGTAGAAAGTATAATCTTATCTCAATTTATATCTCTTTAACTAGGAGTGAAATTGAGCATTTTTCTGTTGATTGACCATTGGTATGTCTTCTTCTATGAACTGAAATGTAGCCTGGTGGTTAAGAACCCACTCTGAAGCCTGACAGTCTCAGTTCAAACCGTGGCTTCACCTTTTGCTGTCTAGTTACTTCATTGTACTTCAGGTTCCTCATCTATAAAATGGGAATAATAATAACAATGCTACCTGATAGGAATTGTTCTTGAGATTAAATGAGATAATCCTTGTGCTTAGCACAGTGTCTGGCAAATAACACATAATTCCAAGCTATTACTTTTTTTTAACAGCTTTATTGGAATGTAATTGCTTTAATGTTGTGATAGTTTCTGCCGTATAACAAGGTGAATCAGCTATACATATACATACATCCCCATATCTCCTCCCTCTTACATCTACCTCCCACCCTTTTTTTTTTAACATCTTTATTGGAGTATAATTGCTTTACAATGGTGTGTTAGTTTCTGCTTTATAACAAAGTGAATCAGTTATACATATACATATGTTCCCATATCTCTTCCCTCTTCCATCTCCCTCCCTCCCACCCCTCTGAAGTCAGGGAGCCTGATTCCTCCAGATCCTTTTTTCGTTCTCAAGATTGCTTTGGCGATTCGGGGTCTTTTGTGTTTCCATACAAATTGTGAAATTTTTTGTTCTAGTTCCGTGAAAAATGCCAGTGGTAGTTTGATAGGGATTGCTTTGAATCTGTAGATTGCTTTGGGTAGTAGAGTCATTTTCACAATGTTGATTCTTCCAATCCAAAAACATGGTATATCTTTCCATCTATTTGTATCATCTTTAACTTCTTTCATCAGTGTCTTATAATTTTCTGCATACAGGTCTTTTGTTTCCTTAGGTAGGTTTATTCCTAGATATTTTATTCTTTTTGTTGCAATGGTAAATGGGAGTGTTTTCTTAATTTCACTTTCAGATTTTTCATCATTAGTGTTTAAGAATGCCAGATTTCTGTGCATTAATTTTGTATCCTGCTACTTTACCAAATTCATTGATTAACTCTAGTAGTTTTCTGGTAGCATCTTTAGGATTCTCTATGTATAGTATCATGTCATCTGCAAACAGTGACAGCTTTACTTCTTCTTTTCCGATTTGGATTCCTTTTATTTCTTTTTCTTCTCTGATTGCTGTGGCTAGAACTTCCAAAACTATGTTGAATAAGAGTGGCGAGGGCTTCCCGGGTGGCGCAGTGGTTGAGAGTCCGCCTGCCGATGCAGGGGACATGGGTTCATACACCGGTCTGGGAGGATCCCACATGCCGCGGAGCGGCTGGGCCTGTGAGCCATGGCCGCTGAGCCTGTGCTCCGCAACGGGAGAGGCCACAACAGTGAGAGGCTGCGTACCGCAAAAAAAAAAAAAAAAAAAGAGTGGTGAGAGTGGGCAACCTTGTCTTGTTCCTGACCTTAGTGGAAATGGTTTCAGTTTTTCACCATTGTACCTCCCACCCTCTGTATCCCACCCCTCTAGGTGGTCACAAAGCACCAAGCTGATTTCCCTGTGCTATGCGGCTGCTTCCCACTAGCTATCTGTTTTACGTTTGGTAGTGTATATATGTCCATGCTACTCTCTCACTTCGTCCCAGCTTACCCTTCCCCCTCCCCGTGTCCTCAAGTCCGTTCTCTACGTCTGCGTCTTTATTCCTGTCCTGCCCCAGGTTCATCAGAACCTTTTTTTTTTTTTTTTTTAGATTCCATATATATGTGTTAGCATATGGTATTTGTTTTTCTCTTTCTGACTTACTTCACTCTGTATGACAGACTCTAGGTCCAACCACCTCACTACGAATAACTCAATTTTGTTTCTTTTTGTGGTTGAGTAATATTCCATTGTATATATGTGCCACATCTTCTTTATCCATTCATCTGTTGATGGACACTTAGGTTGCTTCCATGTCCTCGCTATTGTAAATAGTTCTGCAATGAACATTGTGGTACATGACTCCTTTTGAATTATGGTTTTCTCAGGGTATATGCCCAGTAGTGGGATTGCTGGGTCATATGGTAGTTCTATTTTTAGTTTCTTAAGGAAACTCCATACTGTTCTCCATAGTGGCTGTATCCATTTACATTCCCACCCACAGTGCAAGAGGGTTCCCTTTTCTCCAAACCCTCTCCAGCATTTATTGTTTCTAGATTTTTTGATTATGGCCATTCTGACTAGTGTGAGGTGATACCACATTGTAGTTTTGATTTGCATTTCTCTAGTGATTAGTGATGTTGAGCATCCTTTCATGTGTTTGTTGGCAATCTATATGTTCTTTGGAGAAATGTCTATTTAGATCTTCTGCCCATTTTTAGATTGGGTTGTTTGTTGTTTTGATATTGAGCTACATGAGCTGCTTGTATATTTTGGAGATTAATCCTTTGTCAGTTGCTTCATTTGCAAATATTTTCTCCCATTCTGAGGATTGTCTTTTCATCTTGTTTATGGTTTCGTTTGTTGTGCAAAAGCTTTTAAGTTTCATTAGGTCCCATTTGTTTATTTTTGCTTTTATTTCCATTTCTCTAGGAGGTGGGTCAAAAAGGACCTTGCTGTGATTTATGTCAAAGAGTGTGCTTCCTATGTTTTCCTCTAAGAGTTTTATAGTGTCTGATCTTACATTTAGGTCTTTAATCCATCTGGAGTTTATTTTTGTGTATGGTGTTAGGGAGTGTTCTAATTTCATTCTTTTACATGTAGCTATCCAGTTTTCCCAGCACCATTTATTGAAGAGGCTGTCTTTTCTCCATTGTATATTCTTGCCTCCTTTATCAAAGATAAGATGACCATATTTGCGTGGGTTTATCTCTGGGCTTTCTGTCCTGTTCCATTGATCTATATTTCTGTTTTTGTGCCGGTACCATACTGTCTTGATTACTGTAGGTTTGTAGTATAGCCTGAAGTCAGGGAGCCTGAGTACTCCAGATCCATTTTTCTTTCTCAAGATTGCTTTGGCTATTCAGGGTCTTTTGTGTTTCCATACAAATTGTGAAATTTTCTGTTCTAGTGCTGTGAAAAATGCCATTGGTAGTTTGATAGGGATTGCATTGAATCTGTAGATTGCTTTGGGTAGTATAGTCATTTTCACAATGTTGATTCTTCCAATCCAAGAACGTGGTGTGTCTCTCCATCTGTTTGTGTTGTCTTTAATTTCTTTCATCAGTGTCTTATAGTTTTCTGCATACAGGTCTTTTGTCTCCTTAGGTTTATTCCCAGGTACTTTATTCTTTATTCCCAGGTACTTTATTCTTTTTGCTGCAATGGTAAATGGGAGTGTTTCCTTAATTTCTCTTTCAGATTTTTCATCATTAGTGTATAGGAATGCAAGAGATTTCTGTGCATTAATTTTGTATCCTGCTACTTTACCAAATTCATTTATTAGCTCTAGTAGTTTTCTGGTAGCATCTTTAGGATTCTCTGTGTATAGTGTCATGTCATCTGCAAACAATGAGTTTTACTTCTTCTTTTCCAATTTGGATTTCTTTTATTTCCTTTTCTTCTCTGATTGCTGTGGCTAAAACTTCCAAAACTATGTTGAATAATAGTGGTGAGAGTGGGCAACCTTGTCTTGTTCTTGATCTTAGAGGAAATGGTTTCAGTTTTTCACCATTGAGAACGATGTTGGCTATGGGTTTGTCATAATATGGCCTTTATTATGTTGAGGTAGGTTCCCTCTATGCCTACTTTCTGGAGAGTTTTTATCATAAATGGGTGTTGAATTTTGTTGAAAGCTTTTTCTGCATCTAATGAGCTTATCGTATGGTTTTTATTCTTCAATTTGTTAATATGGTATATCACATTGATTGATTTACATATATTGAAGAGTCCTTGCATTCCTGGGATAAACCCCACTTGATCATAGTGTATGATCCTTTTATTTATTTTATTTATTTATTTTTTTTGCGGTACGTGGGCCTCTCACTGTTGTGGCCTCTCCCATTGCGGAGCACAGGCTCCGGACGCGCAGGCTCAGCGGCCATGGCTCACGGGCTCAGCTGCTCCATGGCATGTGGGATCTTCCCGGACTGGGGCATGAACCCATGGCCCCTGCATCGGCAGGCGGACTCTCAATCACTGCGCCACCAGGGAAGCCCCGTATGGTCCTTTTAATGTGCTGTTGGATTCTAGTATCTAGTATCTTGTTTGCTAGTATCTTGTTGAGGATTTTTGAATCTATGTTCATCAGTGATACTGGCCTGTAGTTTTCTTTTTTTGTGACATCTTTGTCTGGTTTTGGTGTCAGGGTGATGGTCGCCTTGTAGAATGAGTTTGGGAGTGTTCCTCCCTCTGCTATATTTTGGAAGAGTTTGAGAAGGTTAAGTGTTAGCTCTTTTCTAAATGTTTGATAGAATTCGTCTGTGAAGCCATCTGGTCCTGGGCTTTTATTTGTTGGAAGATTTTTTAATCACAGCTTCAATTTCAGTGCTTCCAAGCTATTATTATAAAGCTCTTTGTATATTAAGAAAATTTACCCTTTGACAAATGTGTAGAAATGTTTTTCCCAGTTTATTTTTATTTTATTTAGTATGACTTTTCATTTGATAGTTGTCAAACAGAAGTTTTATATTTTTATGTGATCAAATTTATATTCTCTGGTTAATTTCATTGTTTCTTTTGGTTCACATTTAAATATTTTGATTCACATTTAAATTTTTTTCCATCTAGAACTTATTTTAATATATAAACAATGACAGCTCAATTTTTCCCCCAGTTATGTTTATGACAGATACTTTATGGAATTTGTGATGTGGGGTTGGAACAGTTCCCTAGTTTCTTTATAGATAGGGATTTTATTCTTCTCTAGTTCTTATTGTTCACTGTACTGTGCTTATTTTGCTGTCATTTCAAAGATTCTTGACAGGGGAATTCCCTGGTGGTCCAATGGTTAGGACTCTGCGCTTCCACTTTGGGGGCCTTGGTTTGATCCCTGGTCAGGGAACTAAGATCCCTCAAGTCGTGTGGCACGGCAAACAGTAAATACATATACATACATACATACATACATACATACGTACATACGTACATATGTACATACTCTCAACAGGATATAATTCAGAGAGAGTTAAATCAGTTTCTTTACAAGTTCTGTTACTATTTTTTTTTCCTAACAGGTATCCCTTGTATAACTGACTGCGTAATGGCTGAAATTGAGAAATTGGGGCAGAAGTATCGAGTGGCTCTAAGGTAGGAAGGACCTGGTCCAGATTTGTTCTAGATTGGTGTAATGAAGATTGTTTTGACCCTCCTTCAACTGTTTGCTATCTGAAGATTTCTTGTCTGGTTAGTTTAAATAAAAATCATACAAACCTAGTTAACTATTTATAATTAAGAAAGCAAACATTGGAAGGTTAGAGGTTTTCAAGCTGAAGCTTTTTGAACTAAGTTACTTAGTCATATTGGTCTCATGGGCCTCCATTTAAATTCCTCTAGATTTTCAATTAGAAAGTGTTTTTCTGTTAGTTTGTTATCTAGTTATCTTCTTCAGAATTTCACACGTAGAGCATTTTGAGTTTACCTAAAGAAGTTTTGAGTTTATTCTAGAAAGTGCCCTTGAGTTTACAGCAGTGGTTCCCAAAGTGTGGCTCATGGAACCCTCCCCCACCCCAGGAGTCCTAGAGACCATTGCAGGGAGTTTGCAAAACTGTTTTCATAATAATTCCAAGATGTTGCCTTTGTCACTGTGCTGACATTTGCACTGAATGCAAAAAATGCCAGTGCCTTAGTACAAATCAAGGCAGTGGGCCCAAATAATGCTAGTAGTTTTTGTATTCTTCACTACCACCCACTGGCAGTTGGAAAAAAATGCCGGTCACTTAAGAATATGCTTAATAGAGCAGTAAAATTCATTAACTTTGTTAAATCTCAACCCTGCAGTACACATCAGTATTCTGTGTGGTGAAATGTGAAGTACACATAAAGCATTTCTCCTGATAGATGCTCAGTAACCTTTCTGTGGTAATCATTTCATTATGTATGTAAGTTAAATCATTATGCTATATACCTTTAAACTTACACAGTGCTGTATGTCAATTATATCTCAATAAAACTGGAAGAAGAAGAAAAACATACCAAAGGATGAACGTTGTCTCTATGAAAAGCATTTGTGTGCTTGAGTTGTGAGCTGAACCAGCTTCTTTTTCATGAAATATCATTTTTATGTGAAGAACAACTGGCAAACACTGATTTTTCAGACTTTGGTATTTAGCAGGTATTTTCTCAAAAATTAATGCAATGAACCTGTCACTTCAAGGAAAACAACTTACTCTGTTAGTTACCAATGATAAAAATTGAGCTTACAAGTGAAAAACTAGAGTTTTGGAAAATCATAAGCTTATCACATTCCCAATACTAAAGACCTTTCTGTTGAGACCAGTGAAGACATTAATGAATATGATTTTTTTAATGTTACATATGTGTGTGTGTGTGCGTGTATACACACCCATATGTATATATGGTCTGCTTTGTTTATTTAACAATTTATTATATGTCCTTCCACATTGGTACATACAACTCTACCTCATTTTTTAAAATAGGATAGGGGTACCAAAATGTATTTAACTTTTACCTTGCTGGTGGATAATCAGATTATCACAGTTTTCCACTCTTATAAACTGTGTAGTAGTGACATCCTCGTGCCTATATTCTTGTACGTGTGTGTAAGACAGCTTTCTAAAAGTAAAATGGTTGGGTTAAAATTGATTTAGTTTTGAATCCTGGCTTTTCCCAGCTGTGTAGCTTTGAACAAATTAATCAATCTCTGAATCTGCTTCTTTATCTGTAAAATGGAAGTATAATAATTCAGTTTTGTGACAAGTACATGATGTAAGACACAGCAGCTGTCAGTCAATAAGCTTTAATTCCCTTCTCTCTAAACTGAAGATAAGCTTCAGGAGGAGAGGGGTGTCTTAAAATCTCCAGATAGATCACTTTACTCTTATTTCACTGATTGAGAGTCATAAAGTTATTCAATTGCTTGAATGTTTTCATTAATCCACTTTTATAACCATATAGGATTGCCAAGGATCCAAGATTTGAACGATTACCATGCACACACAAAGGAACCTATGCAGACGACTGCTTAGTACAAAGAGTAACTCAGGTATCATCATTTTTTAATATGTACTTTGTGCTATTAAAAAAAAAGATAAACTTATTTCCTGAATGTTCATGTAAAGTATCTAGGAATATAAATGATAAAAAAATTATATAGAATCCCTTCATGGGAAGTGTAGGTGTCCTCATTTACTTGGGAAAATGGATTGGAAGTGTCTACTGTAACCATAATGGAAAGATCACTGGCTTAGGGAGGATTTCAGATCTTAGCACTTGCGTTTATTGGGTGTGTAATTTGGAGCATTTACTGATTCTTTATTCCACAAATCTTCTAAGATGGTTTAAGTGAGCAAGTATAGACATAATAATATATCAGATTCCACCTCCCTGTGAATCTAAAGTGAGGTTCCATTTACTCCCTGTGTAGGAATTTTGTTACATCTAAGTCTCCCAGGATGCTGTTTCACACATACCCTAGAATAAGTAGGTTTTTGATTCTTGTGTTCTGGCTTCCTTGTCAAATACTACAAGAACTTTTGCTACTGATTGCCCTTAAAGAGCCTCTCTCTGCTGAGGATAATCATCTTCATCTGGTGACCACACTGCCATCCTCTTAGCCACTTCATCCCATGGGTGGGGCCAGCATTTCCCTTCATTTCCCACAGCATGGCTGACACCAATCTGCAACTCTTTATAAAACTCAGTGAGAGATTTGGGTAGGATGGAAGTAAAGTACAATACAAATTAGTTCCAAACTGGTAGCTAAATGTTAGTGCTTTCAGAGCTGTTTCGCTCAGACTTGTCCTGGAGATCCTCCTATTCTGGCTTTAGGGCCAAGGAGGCAGCCTACCCCCACTGCTAGGAGGCCGCCTACCCCCACTGCTAGGAGGCCTCAGAGTAGGTCATCCCCGGAGATGCCACAGACCGCAAAAGTTGTGCCCTCGGATCTAAGGCACTTACTCTACCTTTGCATAGAGTCTCTAAGGGCGTTTTCCCAAAACCAAGGAATTGTCTGTCCCAGATAAGAAAATCCTCTCCACTTATAAGACAAAAACCAATTTGCAGCTTTTAAATAGTTTTTCTATCTTCTCCCCCTCAAGATTCTTAGAGCTACATTCAGCCCAGGTAGCTTATAAATTTGAGCTCCTAGATCATAGTAGCTACTCAACAAATTGGCTTAGCCTTTCCTTTCCTATTTACTGTGAAAATGAATAGTTCTTCAGACTAGCCAGTGGTTGTATCTAGTATCCCTGAATGAGCTCTATGTGAACACCCAATGGGTCTCTTCCAGCACAAGTGTTACATTGTGGCCACAGTTGACCGGGACCTTAAACGAAGAATCCGGAAGATCCCTGGAGTTCCCATCATGTACATTTCTAACCATAGGTGAGAACTTTCTCTTAGGGAAGTGATTAAAAGTATATAACTGATATCAGTTCAAAATGAGGTCAAGTTATAGAAGGATTTGAAAGAGATTGATGTATCAAATGTTTACATAGTTCTATTTGAAGAAATGAGGCAAAGTAACAAGAACAAAGGCAAAAGATAGAGCTAGGCTTTAGGAATGAGGCAGACATTCACATTGTTACAATAAGATCACTAGAAGAAATAGGGAGATGTGGGGCCTTAAATACAAAGCAGTAATTAAAATCAAGCTCATCTTTTTGGCTAGAAATATTTTTTTGAAACCTAGTGCATGTGATTAGCACCTCATCTGGGAAACTAAAAGTTTATTAAAAAAACAAAAGCTGTGGACACCCAGTGCCAGCTGGGCCCCCAGCGGTTGGCAGGTCTGTGAGTGAGTCCAGGGAGGCCAGTAACGAAACCGCCTCATCAGCCCTCACGATTGTACTAAATAATAAATAAATGACCACTATTTTAAGCCAAAACAAACAAACAAACAAAAGCTGCTTTTTATCCTTCTTGGATATTCCTATGTCAGTCCTCAGATATTATTGGCCAGCTTTTATCCTGGGACAAACACAACAGAATGGGAAGAATATGGGTGAGGGCCTTGGACTTATCTGGACTCAGTGCCTGGCTCCCCAACTTAACTTCCTCACTTTGAAGAATAAAGATAATATAGTCAGCATTTTGCTGTAACTTAACTTCCTCACTTTGAAGAATAAAGATAATATAGTCAGCATTTTGCTGTAAATCATTCATTATGATAGGCCTTTAAAATTTAGTTCCCACTAACAAAAAGGATTCACAAGAGGAGGTGAGAGTGATGTAATCAGGAAAGGATGGGTTTTTAAGGTGGGTTCTGGACTCACATTTCTGACCAGTGTTAATTTTTTGTTCTGATCAGGTACAACATTGAGCGGATGCCAGATGATTATGGAGCCCCTCGGTTCTAATTCTTAAAAGACAAATTTCCTCTGCCTTCCTTCGACCAACTTTCCCTTTTGCCAGTTCATTAAACATGCTATAGCATGAATTATTATTCCACTCACCCATTTGCTCTGTAATGAGCTGAGTATGGTTAAATACACTCACTTTTTAATGTTGTTTTGAAAATTATATTTTGTGTCATTTTAGAATTTGTTGCATCTTTTTTTTTTTTTTTTTTTTTTTTTTGCGGTACGCGGGCCTCTCACTGTTGTGGCCTCTCCCGTTGCAGAGCACAGGCTCCGGACGCGCAGGCTCAGCGGCCATGGCTCACGGGCCCAGCCGCTCCGTGGCATGTGGGATCTTCCCGGACCGGGGCATGAACCCATGTCCCCTGCATCGGCAGGCGGACTCTCAACCACTGCACCACCAGAGAAGCCCTGTCTTTTTATAAATCAGATAATTGCTCACATAATTTGATGGTCATTTTATATTGATTTACTCAACAAATATTTATTAAGGTGATACTAGGTATTTAATAAGATATGGCCTTATCCTCAAGATACTCATTTATGGTGGAAAAGAGAAACATGTAGATGAATAAATACGGTAAAATAATGATGCTAAGATAAAAGTATGAGGGAGTAGACATACAGGTGGAAAGAATGATTTCTTTCTACTTGGTTGGCATGGGGAGGGGAGAAAGACCAGAAGCAGTTATGTTTGAGTTAATCTTTAAAAAGAACTAGAAAGGGAAGGTGTCTGTACCCACATCTGAGACTCCAGAGGTAGGAGGTGGGAGGGAGGAGGCTTTATTTGACATGCTAAAGGGTTTGGACTTAATCCTAAGGTCAATGGGGAGTTATTAAAACTTTAATTAGGGTAGATAACATGATCAGATTAGATGTTTTACATGATCACAACTTAGCTAAGAATGGACAAATAGATCATTGAAACAGACTAGAAAGTCCATAAATAGACCTATATATTTATGGCAATTTGGTATGTTATAAAGCTGGTATTTCAAATCTATATGAAAAGGAAATTACATTAAAAGCCAAATATTGTGGAGTCATTCCATTAGGGTTAGAATCCTGATTTCACCAGTTAATATCTGTATGAATTGGGCAAACCACATAGCCATTTGATGCCGCCTTTGCTTCCCTTTTAAAATGTTTTGTTTAATCCTCCAAACAACCCCAATAAGATGGGGTTGAATTGAACAGTACCTGTTACAAGTAAGTGTTGTTCAATAAATGTTAGTGCTTATTGTATTATAATGACAAGTTGGCTATCCATTTGAAAAAAAAATTAGATTTCTACCTCATATCCTTCATGAGAAAATGTTTCAGCTGGATCAAAGTCTAAATATTTTTTAAGCTATGAAAGTATTAGGATAAAAACAAGAAAAATGTGTATAGGCTCTGAGTAGAATTCTTAAAAGAAGATGAAGAATGTAAAAGCCATAAAAGAAAAGATTGCTAAGTGTGGATACATTAAAATTAGATTTCTCTGCAAAACAACTTCCCCCAAAATTAAGACAAATGACTGACCAGAAGATTTTCCAATATATATAACAAGGGTATGAGGAAATGGATAGTCATGTAGTGCTCACAAGAATGCAAATAAGTATAACCATTTCAGACAGTAGTTGGGCAGGATCCATTAAAATAAAAATTGCAGATATTGTGTGAGCCCAATTCTATTTTTTGGTTATTTACAGGTATCATATAGGTGATTTCCTTTAAAATGATCAGTGCATTTGCATCACATGATCAGTGTGATGTAAATGCATGATAAATGTGTAAAAAAATTCACACGTGTACAAGGAAGTGTATAGAAGGATGTTTACTGCACCACTATTTGTAATAGAGAAAAATTGAAAAGAATGTAAATATCCATCAGAAAGTTTTAACTATGTTATATCTATACTATGGAATGTCATGAGCATTTAAAAACAATGAGGTAGATTTAAAAATAGGCAAAGGACTTGAACAGACAGTTTTCTGAAGAAGACATACAGATGGCCAAAAAGCCCATGAAAAGATGTTCAGCATCACTAATCATTAGGGAAATTGAATCATTGTGCAAATTGAAATCACAATAAGATACCACCTTATACCTATTAGGATGGCTGCTGTTAAGGATAAATAAACAACAAGTGTTGATGAGGATGTGGAGAAGTTGGGACTGCTGTGTACTGCTGGTGGAAATATAAAATGGTACAGCTGCTATGGAAAATAGTATGACGGTTCCTCAAAAATTTTTAAATAGAACTATATGATCCAGCAATTCCACTTCTGGGAATATATACAAAAGAATTGAAACCAGGATCTTGAAGAGATATTTGTACACCCATGTTCATTAGCATCACTATTCACAATAGCCAAGAGGTGGAAGCAACACAAGTGTCCAAACAGATGAATGAATAACCAAAATGTGGTATATACATGCAATGGAATAGTATGCGTTTATACTATTCTGACACATACTACAATATGGATGAACCTTGACGTCATTGTGCTAAGAGAAATCAGCCAGTCACGAAAAGACAAATACTGTAATTCCACTTACGTGAGGTACCTAGAGTCAAACTGGACCAATTAGAACATCCTTATTCCGTTTGTCATTGTGATTATTTCAAACGTGGGTGATCAGGGTCAAGCCAAATAGTCTTAATCAGAGCTCTTACTGGAGAGTTGTTCTTCTTCTGCAGGAGAACTGTTGGATAATGTTGGCTTTGGAATTGAGTGACCAGGTGTGCCAATACATTAGAAAAGGCTACCTGGGTTTTACTTTAATTGTATAGCCAAACCTAATCCTAACTAATGTAAGATGTACGTCTCCTAAACCAACAGAAATAAAATGGAAAAGGGAAGCTCAATTAACTAAAAAATTAAAATTAAAAAAAAATACACCACTGGAGATCTATATACTTCACTATATGTAAATTTTAAAAGAAAGAGGAAAAAGATGCAGAAGAGGGGAGGGAAGAAGAAATAATGGAAAATAGAAAACTAAGTTGGGTAGGGAAAAGTCCAAACACCGTAGTCATGATGAATGAATGTGACTAGGTTAAGTTCCCTTATTAAAAGACAAATGCTCAGATTGGCTATTTTTAAAATCTTGTGGCTATATGGTATTTACAAGATGTGCCTAAATCAAGATGACACAAAACTGTTGGAAATAATAGGAAAATACACTTTCCACACAACCCAATAACTCCACTCCTAGGAAATCTAACCAAGAGAAATGAAAACTTATATCTACACAGAGACTTGTACACCAATGTTCATATTATCTTTATTCATAATAGATAAGAACTGGAAACAACCAAAGTATCCATCAACAAGTAAATGGATAAACAAACTGTGCATTCATACAATGGAATACTATTTGGCAATAAAAAGAATGAACTACTGATACAATAACATAGATGAATCTTAAAACTGTTAAGCTGAGCAAAAGAAGCCAGACACAAAAGAATGTATACTGTATGATTCCGTACATATGAAACTCTAGGAATCACAAACCCAATCTATAGTGATGGAAAGTGAATTGATTGCCTGATGTGGAGGGAGAAGATTGGCTCTTGTAGAGGTACAAGGGAGTTTGGGGGGATGATGGAAATTTTCTGTATTTTGATTGCTGTGATGGCTACTTGGATATATTGATTTCTCAAAAAGCATTGAAATGTGCACAAAATGGGCACATTTTATTATTTGTAAATTACACCTCAGTAAATTAAAAGATGGGAAAAGGCATGCAAAAATAATATGCTGTTTGAATATGCAATATGGAAAATATTGAGGTTTTCTTTGTAGACTAACATGGTCAATTTCATGAAAGTTCCATGTACACCTGAAAAGGAGGTACATTCTGTATTATCTGGTATTATCAGGGTAAAAGGTTTGATATTTATGCATAAGATCTACCTGATTGTTTAGGTCTTCTGTATCCTTACATTTATTTTTGACTCTTTGATCTGTCTCACACTGAGTTTTCTAATCTTAGTATACTTTGTCTATTTCTCCTTGCATTTCTTAGAGTTTCCACTTGATGAAAGTTGCTACTGTGGTGTTTTGTGCATGGATATTCATAACTGATATTTTTTGTGTGAACTGTAGCCTTTAGCATTATAGTGTATTCTTTTTGTTTCATTTAATGCTCTTTAGCCTGAATTCTACTTTTTCTTATATTAAGAACAGAATCTTTGCTTTCTTTTTCTTTTTCTTTTCTGTAATGCATTTGCCTTGTCTACTTTTGCCTGTCCTTTTATTTTTAGCTTTTCTGAATTCCTTACCCCCAAAGTAAGGTGCCCTTGCACAGTTCATCTTGTAGACAGAATTGCTAGAGACTAGTCACTTCTATGTGTTTTGTTTTGTTTCCTTTTCTGAATAGGAGTGTTCACTGTAGTTGTCCTGTTCCTCTTCCACCAATTGTATATTTGGTGTTATAAGGGCAGATAATTTGCCCTCTTGGTGCATAGGTCTCTAGATCAAAAAAAGCCACACCTCCTGATACTGATACTACTACATATACCCCTTACTGTAGAGACAGCTGTGCTCCACCTAGATCTCTTGGACTTTGAGCATGATGTCATGATTGGACAGCACTTGGAGAATGTCTGTGTGGAGGAGGGGGTTGTGTAGTGTATACTTGGCCTGTGGTAGAGAAAGTGAAATCAACATTTGGTAACTAGAAGGGTAGAGTGTAGCAGTTGTTTGTGCTGTTTACCAAATATTTCTGGCTCTCTTGTTTATGGACCCAGGATAGGATGGCTCTTCTCCACCACCTTTGAAGTTAGGTGTGGCAATGTGAGTGAAGATGACATATATCATTTCTAGGCAGAAGTTTTAAAAGTCATTCTGTGATGAACTATGCTCCCTTTGGCCTGCCTTTCAAATCATGAATACATAGAGATGGAACCTTGCTTTGCCTGGATCCCACAGAACATCCCGACACTAGGGTAAATGAAAAATAGACATTTGTTGTTTTAGCCACTGAGATTTGGGTTGGTTTTTTTGTTTGTTTGTTATTTACAAGAGCATAACTTAGCCTATACCAACTGATAAAGCACATGTTGAAAAGTCTGGGTTAGAACAGTTAGACAAGAAAAAGAAAAAGTATCCAAATTGGAAAAGAAGTAAAATTATCTCTGTTCATACATGTCATGATCTTATGTAGAAAATCCTAAAGAATCTGTTTGTAAAATCTGTTACAACTAATTAATGATTTCAACGAAGTTTCAGGATACAAAATCAACATGGAAAAATCAGTTGCAGTTCAGTACGGCTAACAATGACCAATCAAAAAAGAAACTAAGGAAACAATCCAATTTGCTATAGCATCAAAAAGAATAAAATACCTAGGAGTAAACCTAACTAAGGAGGTGAAAGACTTGTACACTGAAAATTACAAAATGTTGCTAAAAGTAATCAGAGAATATACAAGAGAGTGGGAAGACATTCTGTGCTGGAGGATTGGAAGACTCAACAAAATGTCCATACTACCCAAAGCGATCTATGGATTCAATACTATCTCTTATCAAAATACCAATAACATTTGTAGAAATGGAAAAGGAAAAAATGCCAATACTGGTATGGAATCTCAAGGGATCCCGAATAGCCAAAACAATCTTGGAAAGGAAGAACAAAGTTGGAGGCCTCATGCTTCCTGATTTCAAAACATACTACAAAGCAAAGTACTAATCAAGACAGTGTTGTACTGACATAAAGACAGATATACAGACCAAATGCAATGATAGAGAGCCCAGAAATAAACCCATACACATACAGACGTTCCTTTATATTAGCAGGGGATTGGTTCCAGGACCCTCACAGACGCCAAAATCTGTGGATGCTCAAGTCCCTTATATAAAGTGGTGAAGTATTTGCGTCTAACCTATGCACATCCTCCCATATACTTTATTTATTTATTTATTTATTTTGTGTGCAGTACGTGGGCTTCTCACTACCGTGGCCTCTCCCGCTGTGGAGCACAGGCTCTGGATGCGCAGGCTCAGCGGCCATGGCTCACGGGCCCAGCCGCTCCACGGCATGTGGGATCCTCCCGGACCGGGGCACGAACCCACGTCCCCCACACCGGCAGGTGGACTCTCAATCACTGCGCCACCAGGGAAGGCCCATCCCATATACTTTAAACCATCTCTAGATTACTTACAATAATGCAATATAGTTACCAGTGCACAGCAAATTCAAATTTTGCTTTTTGGAATTTTCTGGAACTTTTTCCCCCAAATATTTTCTGTCCCCAGCTGCTTGAATCCACTGGTGCAATACCTTTGGATATGTTGGGCTGACCGTATTGCCAAATGATTCTCTACAAGGGTACAAGACCACACATGGGAAAAGGACAGTCTCTTGAACAAATGGTTCTCAGAAAACTGGATATCCACATGCAAAAGAATGAAGTTAGACTCTTACGCCATATACAAAAATTAACTCAAAGTGGATCAAAGACCTACACACATGACCTAAACTATAAAACTAGAAAAAACAAAGGAGAAAACTTTAGGACATTAGATTTCACAATGATTTATTGGGTGTGACACCAAAAATATTGACAACAAAAGCAAAACTAGACAAATGGGACTACGTCAAACTAAAAACCTTTTGTGTATCAAAAGAATCAAGAGAGTGGAAGGCAGGGCTTCCCTGCTGGCGCAGTGGTTGAGAATCTGCCTGCTAATGCAGGGGACACGGGTTCGAGCCCTGGTCTGGGAAGATCCCACATGCCGCGGAGCAACTAGGCCTGTGAGCCACAACTACTGAGCCTGCGCGTCTGGAGCCTGTGCTCCCAACAAGAGAGGCCGCAATAGTGAGAGGCCCGCGCACTGCGATGAAGAGTGGCCCCCACTTGCCAGAACTAGAGAAAGCCCTCACACAGAAATGAAGACCCAACACAGCCATAAATAAATAAATAAATAAAAGCCAAGCATTTGAAGCCCTTAAGAAAAAAAAGAGGAAGGCAATCTATGGAATTGGAGAAAATATTTGGAAATCATATATCTGATTAGGGATTAATATCCAAAATTTATAAGGAACTTCAACAACAGAAAACAGTCTGATTTTAAAAACGGGCAAAAGACTTGAACAGACAGTTCTCTGAAGAAGATACACAAATAGACAACAAGCACATGAAAAAGATGCTCGACATCACCAATGAGAAAGGCAAATCAAAACCACAATGAGGTATTACATCTCTCCCATTAGGGTAGCCACTCTCAAAAAAACAGAAAATGAACAAGGGTTGGTGAGGATGTGACCAACATCCTATTAATTGGAACACTTGTGCACTATAGGTAGGAATGTAAAATGGTACAGCTGATATGGAAAATAGTAGTTTTTGAGGTGGTTCCTCAAAAAAATTATAGAATTACCATATGATCTGGCAATCTGGTTATATATACAATAGAATTCAAAGCAGAGTCTGAAAGAGATATGTGCACACCCATGTTCATTGCAGCATTATTCACAATAACCAAGAGGTGGAAGAAACCCAAATATCCTCTTAAAAATGATAAAGATGGCAAGTGTAATGTGATCTGTGTTTTACTACAATTAAAAAAACATATTACAAGATCCAAGCGATGGCACAGTGAGAAATGAAAGTTTAATGATCAAAGGAAGTCACAAACCCATTAAGAATTGCTTCTCTGTTTGCTGTAGTCCTGTGGGACTCATGGACACAAGCCCTGTTGGCTTTCAGAGCTAGGTGTTTTAGGGACCCATCCCTGATGTGAGAACCTTAAAAGTTGGGGCACAAGATGTGGGTCCAAACCTTTCACTCCTCAGGGAGAAGGTGGGAATTGGGGGTTCCCCCCCAATTGTATGGCCCTGTACTGAGGGTGAGGTTCATGGTGAGAGTGTGTCTCAGCCTTTCCTACCCATTTTGAGGTGGGTATTTTCTCATCTACTCGATGTGTAGAAGTCGCTAAGCTAGTTTCTGGATTTCTCCCAGAGGAATTGCTCTGTACGTGGCTGTACATTCTGTGTGTCCATGGGAGGAAGGAAGTTCATGAGCCTTCGATGTCACCATCTTGGTCCCTCTTCATAATAAGGAAATTTTTTAATTATAGAAAAATGCAAGGAAGTGCTCAAAAATTGATGGGGACTTGCCAAAAGAAACAGGAACCAGCTTGAAAAGTCTCATGTTGGTCAAATTTGAGACAATTGAAGGATCAAAATTAGTAATGACAGTAGTGGATTATCACATGATTATTTTTAATTTTTATTGATATATATTTGATGTATAACATTGTATAAATGTAAGGTGTACATGTTCATTTTTAATAAAGAATCCATGTGTCCATAAGATATTAAGAGTAAACAAAGAAAATGAGAGAGATGGGGGAGCTTTTTTGTATAGGAATATTACAACTGATAAATGTAGAAGGAAGGATAGAAATATAAAATCATTTACAATCATCATTGTAATAACTGATTTGGGCAAGAATCATCAGTGGATGTCAGAACCATTGGTAAAAAGCTGTAGGGAAAAAGATACTTTCAGAACCTCAAAGTATTATCCCATAGATTACTATACATACCTTTACAATAGAGAAATTTGGCAAACACTGCCTTACCCAAATGATCAAACTTGATGTCACTACTGATGGGACAAACTGACATAATGTACATCATGGTGTGGGATATATAAGGATACATTAATTATGTAGTATTTTTGTCCCCCCAAATTAAAAAAAAATCTAATTATGAGGAAACTGAAATCCAAAGTTTAGGGACATTCTGCAAAACAGTCGGTTTGGAGTCTTAAAAAATGTCAATGTCATGAAAGAAAAAAAAAAGGCTACAGAACTGTTTTTATATTAAAGGAGACTAGGCATGAAAACTAAATGCAATGTGTGATCCTTGATTGTACCCTGAATTAAAAAAATAAGAAACTAGAGTTCTCAGAGTGTCTTCCCTTGGGTGGATTCTTGGCTTTTCTCCCAGCATGGCCCCCAAACACCAGTCTTCACTTCCACCCCAAGCAAAGAAACCGAAGAAACCAAGACTGACTCCTGCCTTCAGGCCAGAGGAAACGTCTGCTTCTCCGAACTTGACCAATGAAAAAAAAGAACAGCAAGAAGCAATTGAACATATTGATGAAGTACAAAATGAAACAGACTTAACGAACAAGCCTGTGAGGAGATTTTGAAAGTAGAACAGAAATATAACAAACTCCGCCAACCATTTTTTCAGAAGAGGTCGGAATTGATGGCCAAAATCCCAAATTTTGGGGTAACATTTGTTAACCATCCACAAGTGTCTGCACTGCTTGGGGAGGAGGATGAAGAGGCGCTGCATTATTTGACAAGAGTGAAGTGACAGAATGTGAAGATATTAACTCAGGTTACAGAATAGATTTTTATTTTGATGAAAACCCTTACTTCGAAAATAAAGTTCTCTCCAAAGAATTTCATCTGAATGAGAGTAGTGATCCATCTTCAAAGTCCACTCAAATCAAATGGAAATCCAGAAAGGATTTGACAAAACATTCAAATCAAATGCAGAATAAAGCCAGCAGGAAGAGACAGCATGAGGAACCAGAAAGCTTCTTCACCTGGTTTACTGATCATTCTGATGCTGGTGCAGATGAGTTAGGAGAGGTCCTCAAAGATGATATTTGGCCAAATCCATTACAGTGCTACTTGGTTCTGGATGTGGATGATGAGGAAGGGGAAGGTGAAGAAGAAGATGATGATGAAGAGGAAGAAGGATTGGAAGATACTGATGAAGAAGGGGATGCGGATGAAGGTGAAGAAGATGAAGATGATGATGGGGGGGAGGAGAGGAAGATGGAGAAGATGACTAATGGAACCCTGATGGATTCCAGCCTGCCTTTTTTAATTTTCTTCAGTCTCTGGGAGCAAGTTGCAGTCTTTTTCTTTTCTCCTCCTCTTGTGTTCAGGCGCCCTGTTTTTGAGGTCTCTCTTCTCCTTTATACCAGGGCTCACAACTTATTTTGGGGGAAAATACCTTGAGCAGAATTCAGTGGGAAAAGAATCTCTACCCCTTTCTATTCCAAATTCATTTTTATTCTTTCCTGTCTCAACAAAAACTTTATGGAATCAACACCACCATTCTCTGTGGGAAAAAAGAAAAACCTTCTGCTCCCTTAGCTCTGCTGGAAGCTGGAGGGTGCTAGGCCCCTGTGTAGTAGTACATAGAATTCTAGCTTTTTTCCTCCTTTCTCTGTATATTGGGCTCAGAGATTACACTGTGTCTCTATGTGAGTATGGACAGTTAGTGTTTACCAACATGTATCTGTCTACTTTCTCTTGTTTAAAAAAAGGAAAAAAAACTTTAAAAAATGGGGTTATAGGGCTTCCCTGGTGGCGCAGTGGTTGAGAGTCCGCCTGCCGATGCAGGGGACACGGGTTCGTGCCCCGGTCCGGGAAGATCCCACATGCCGCAGAGCGGCTGGGCCCGTGAGCCATGGCAGCTGAGCCTGCGCGTCCGGAGCCTGTGCTCCGCAACGGGAGAGGCCACAACAGTGAGAGGCCTGCGTACCGCAAAAAAAAAAAAAAAAAAAAAAGGTTATAGAAGGTCAGCAAAGGGTGGGTTTGAGATGTTTGGGTGGGTTAAGTGGGCATTTTGACAACATGGCTTCTCCTTTGGCATGTTTAATTGTGATGTTTAACGGACATCCTTGCAATTTAAGATGACACTTTTAAAATAAAATTCTCTCCTAATCATGACTCGAGCCCTACCACTCGATGGGAGAATCAGCAGAACCTGTAGGATCTTATTTGCAATTGACATTCTCTATTGTAATTTCATTCCTGTTTATTTTTAAATTTTTCTTTTTGTTTCACTGGAAAGATGATGTTCAGTTTTAAACGTTAAAAGTGTACAAGTTGCTTTGTTACAATAAAACTAAATGTGTACACACACACCAAAAAAAAAGAAACTGTAAAGGATATTATTGGGACAATTGAGGAAATTTAAATAATGGGCCGACTGTAATTGTATTTATGTTAAGTTTCCTTAGAGTGAATAGTATATAGTAGTTGCATGTAAGGATAGCTTTGTTCCTAGGAAATACCTGCTGAATGTTTAGGTGTGAAGGGTCACAATAGCTTCAAGTAACTGTTTAATGGATTGGGGAAAAACAGATAAGTAGATAGATAGATAGATAGATGGAAGAGGGAGGGAGAGAGAGAATGTAGCAAAACATCAACAAATGATATGCCTAAATGAAGTGTGTAGGGTATTTATTTACTTATTTTTTTTTTGGCTGCATCCTGCAACTTGCAGTTTCCCTGACCAGGGATTGAACCCATGCACTCTGCATTGGCAGGCAGATTCTCAACCACTGTGCCACCAGGGAAGTCCCTCAACTACTGTTAATTGAGTCAAGGGTAGGGCATCTTACCCACAAACATCTAATCTATAGATTGGCAGTGGGTTCACGAGATGGAGTGTCTTAAGGAAATAGATCCTCTCTGGGGAATTTAGATCTCAAGACATGAAGAGTTGAACAGCTATAGCAAGATTAGAAATCATACATAAAGAAAAGCAGGGATGCACCTGAAACGAGTACCAAGATGGCAGAGTCCTGGGATAAGAATTGATCAAAAACTTACTAATGCTGAGGGAGTGACAGCCAGGTCTACACTGGATCCTAAGGGCCACCCAGTTCCTGAGCTATGTTCCACTCTCTGTGAGACCTACATATTCAGCCCTTCTTGTAGTGACAAGTAGGGTTCCTGAACTTCCATGGGGCCCAACTGTGTGTCTGAGGTTCCTGTTTCTCTATGTATCCTTAAAATGTACCTCCAGGGCTTCCCTGGTGGCGCAGTGGTTGAGAGTCCGCCTGCTGATGCAGGAGACACGGGTTCGTGCCCCGGTCTGGGAAGATCCCACATGCCGCGGAGCGGCTGGGCCCGTGAGCCATGGCCGCTGAGCCTGCGCGTCCGGAGCCTGTGCTCCGCAACGGGAGAGGCCACAACAGTGAGAGGCCCACGTACCGCAAAAAAAAAAAAAAAAAAAAAAAAAAAAAAAAAAAAAAATGTACCTCCAGGTTTCAGTTAGGGTGGTTCCAGTTCAAGCAGTGGGAATCCTAACTCAGTCTACCTTAACCAGTGAGGAAATACATCTCAAATAACAGGAGTTTCAAAGGTAGTGAGCTCTATAACCAGCACTATCAGGGCTGAAGCTCCGTATCTCTCAGTTCTGACCTTCCTCCTCTGTTGGCTTTGTCATCAAAGCCCCCAGTTGGCTGTAAACAGAAGTTGGAACAACATGTTCCTTGTTCATACCTGTTAGAAATAGGGTCTCTTCCCCAAACCATGTAATAAAAATCCTGCTCGTCAGCATGATTGTGCCAACTTTGGACAGATGCCAATCTTTGAATGGCCTAAGAAATGCCACACGCAGGGAATTCCCTGGCGGTCCAGTGGTTAGGACTCTGCACTCTCATTGCTGAGGGCCCGGGGTTCAATCCCTGGTCGGGGAACTAAAATCCCACAAGCTGCACAGCAGGGCCAAAAAAACAAGCCAAAACAAAACAAAATAAAAAAGAAATGCCACAGGCTGATTAGGTTAAGCCAGAATCTCTGAACCAATAAAAGGCAAGGGGATGATATTGGCATGACTGACTTTAACTGCAGCGACCTACTCTTGGAGCTGAAGATAGTCAGCTTTTTCTTAGTGACATGGGATATGTAAGGGGAGATGTGGACTCCTGAACAAAACTGGGATTTTATCAAGAAGGAAGAAGGAAGGAAATGGATGTCCTGAAGGCAGACAATAGTATTCACTACACCTCATTCTCAAACCTGTTGTTTGAGGTGGAACTATACAAGTTGGAACTGTTTCAGCCTAGAGAGAGTTTCTGAACATTAGTTTTTCGAAGTTTTCCTCAAGTAACCCACTTTCATGTTTCTTAATTCTCCTTTAATTTTCCCACGTAAAAATATGTAATACTTCATACATTCAAAAGCATACATTTATATTAAGTATATATGATATGTGTATTTAAATGTATACCTTTGTATGAAATACTGTATAACATATAGATACTATAAAATATTACATACATAGAGTATATTTAAGGGATAAAGAATATTACTAAAATGAACACCCTTGTACATATAACCTAATTTAAGAAAAAGAATATTACCCATAACTTTGACACTTTCTATATAATCCTCTCTGATTACGTTCCCTCCTTCTCTCAGCTCCACCCCACCTCTTGGGTAACCACTCTCCTGGATTTTGTATTTGTCATCCTTTTGGTTTACTTTATAGTTTTACCCACTACTTGTATACCTTAACAATATATTTGTAATGTGTATGCTTTTGAGTTGCCTGTAAATGAAAACATACTGTATATAGTAATTTTTGTGGTAGAATATACATAACATAAAATTCACCATGTTGGGCTTCCCTGGTGGCGCAGTGGTTGAGAGTCCACCTGCCGATGCAGGGGACACGGGTTCGTGCCCCGGTCCGGGAAGATCCCACATGCCGTGGAGCGGCTGGGCCCGTGAGCCATGGCCGCTGGGCCTGCGCGTCTGGAGCCTGTGCTCTGCAACGGGAGAGGCCACAACAGTGAGAGGCCCATGTACCACCAAAAAAAAAAAAAAAAAAAAAATTCACCATGTTAACCATTTTCAAGTGTACAGTTCAGTGGCATTAAGTACATTCACAGTGTCGTGCAACCATCACCACCGTCCAACTCCAAATTTTTTTGTTTTCTAAAACTGAAACTCTGTACCCATTAAACAAAAGCTTCCAATTCTTCCCTTCCCCCAACCCCTGTCAATCCTGATTCTATTTTTTGTCTTCATGAATTTGACTACTCTAGTTACCTCATATAAGTGGAATCATATAGTATTTGTCCTTTTGTGACTGGCTTATTTCACTTAGCATAATGTTCAAGATTCATTCATGTTGTAACATGTATCAGAATTTCCTTCCTTTTAAGGTTGAATAATATTCCATTGTAGGTATAAGCCACATTTTGTTTATCCATTCATCTGTGGATGGGGCACTTGGGTTGCTTCCATCTTTTGGCCATTGTGAATAATACTGCTATGAATATGGGTGTACAAATACCTGTTCAAGTTTCTGCTTTCAATTCTTTGGAGTATATAGTTTTTTGCAACTTTCTCTTTTTTTCTGAGTTATGTTTGTGAGATTCATCCATGTTAGTTTTAGCTTTAGTTCACTCACCTTAATTGCTGTATGATATTTCAGTGTGAATATTAAACGACTTGTTTATTCATGCTCATATAGATGATCATTTAAGTTTTTGCCGTTTTTAATATTAGAAACAGAGCTTTATTCTTTTACATGCCTCCTTGTACATATGTAAAAAAGTATCTGTAGTCCAAGATAATATACTTAGAAGTGAAATTGTGTCATAAGGCATTGTATGTCTTCAAATTATTGAAGATAATATATTCTCAAATTATTCTTTAAGTACTGTACACATTCATACTCCCATAAACAGTGTGGGAGTTTCTGTTGCTCCACAGCCATATTAGAACTTGTCATTGTCAGTGTAACAGATATTGCCAGTTGTCCCAGCATTCACTCTTCCCTTCTTCCTTTAATAATAGGTCTTATGAGTTTTATTTGGGTTGCCCAAGTAGAAATTTTATTTCCCTGCCTTCCTTGCAGTTAGGCATGGCCTACCATTTAAGTTGTAGACAACAGGGTGTAACTGAAAATGATAAGTATCTCTTCTGGGTTATGACCTTAAAAGTCATGCTCCTTGGGACTTCCCTGGCCCTCCAGTGGTTAAGCTTCCGTGCTTGCACTGCAGGGGGCGTTCAACCCCTGGTCAGGGAACTAAGATCGCACATGCTGGGGGGCAACTAAGTCTGCATGCCGCAACTGCTGAGCACGCACACCACAACTAGAGAGACTGCACACCATAACAAAGAGCCTGCGCATCGCAACTAAAACCTGACATGGCCAAAAATAAATAAATTAATTAATTTAAAAAAAATTTTTTTAAAGGTATACTCCCCTAACCCATTCTACCTCCCTACTGACTAGATGCAGATTTGATGACAGGAGCCAGAGCAGCCACCTTGAACCCAGAGATGGAAGCTTTAGGTTAAAGATGACAACTTTGGACTGCTTACCTCTGAATTGTTCTATGAGTGAAAATGAACTTTTGTTTTGCTTAATCCACTGTACTTCAGTGTCTCATTGCTATAGCAACTTGGACTACTTCCTAATGAATACATTTATTCTTTGATTTTAAAATCATTCCCAATTTTTCCTTGCTCAGAAAGCCTCTGTTTATTCTCTCTCAAAATCTTTGTGGTGGTATTCTTTTTGCATTTGATTGATAATGCTAATCTCCTTTTTATGCCCAGGTCTTTGAATACATTTACCTGAAAATGGAGGCCCTTCCCCCAGGGGAGTGGATATTTGTTGCTTTTGTTTGCTCACATCCACTCCTTTCTAAGAGTATCCAGACTTTTTTCTTGGCACATTACACTCAAATTATACGCAGTTGTATTAGGATTTAGATTAGAGTGCCCAGCCTTTTCACTATAGGTGTTGAAGGGGAGAACTGAAGAATCCTTCCTCTTGTTAGGGAAAACACTGACTGAAACCGCCAGCCCTGGCCAGGCAACATAGTAACCACTTGCATGAGTTATCTTAAACAGGAAGTCCTGGTAAGGAACGCAGAACTAACAAGCAACCACCAACCGGAAGAATTCGGGAAAGGTCAAAAGGAGAGAGGAGATGCCAATCCATATGTCCTTCTAACCTCCCAGAATCCTCGCTGGAATCCATTTTGGCCTGGCGATGTGTGAGCCACCAGGAGGGAGCCTGAGTCAGAATGATTGGCCAGAGACAACCCGAAAACTAACCCCATTCCCATAAAACCCGAGACTGCAAGCCCCGTGGCAGAGAGTCCTCCCAGGTTCCCTTACCCTCCTGCTCTCCACCTGAGTTCCCCTTCCCAATAAAGTCTTGTTTTGTCAGCACGTGTGTCTCCTCAGACAATTCATTTCCGAGTGTTAGACAAGAGCCCACTCTTAGCCCTGGAACAGGTTCCCCTTCCTGCAACATTCTCACCACCCCCTATATCTGAGAAGGCATTGAGTGGCTAAAGGAAAAAAAAAAAGAGTTTAACTTTGTTTCATACAGCATCCAGAGCTTTGATAGTATAATAGCTCCTGGATTGGCTTTTTCCTGCTCCTAGACCTAGTTATATGGCCTTCTTGTCTGCTTTGTGACTTCCATAATATCTTTCTAAATATATTTCTTTTAAAGTTTTAGCTGCTGCTATGGATAACATCCAAAGAACTGTAAGGGATCAACCACTCTCAAGTTACAGGCTCTCCTAAACTGTGCAGATCCACTGGGAATGAAAGACTGACCACATGCAATTGAGATTACTTATTAACACCTATGGAGTTTATTTTTAGGATAAAATGAAAGCGTGACTCCATGGTGTTAAGAAGGGAAAGAAGTACTCACACTGCCAAGGTTATATATGATCAGGTTACCCTGAGCCTAGACACTATCCATCCCAAATCTTAAGGGGTCCAATAGCAGATAATCTGCCTCTAGATCCTGTTGTTTAGAATGGTACAAGCTGCGAGAGGTAGCAGGGATTTTATTCCACAAAATAATACGCAAGCCACCAGCCAATCAGAATATGGCTTCAAACCACTAACCAATCAAATGTCACCCCCTTGTCCCCGCCCTCACCCAAGTCCCCCTAGTAACAGCAAGAATGAAACATAAGGAAAGAAGGGCAGCTGGATTTTTTTTTTTAATATTTATATATTTATTTGGCTGCACCGAGTCTTAGTTGCAGTATGCGAGCCTTTTAAGTTGTGGCATGTGGGATCTAGTTCCCTGACCATGGGTCGAACCCTGGCCCCCCTGCATTCGGAGCACAGAGTCTTATCCACTGGACCACCAGGAAAGTCCCGGGCAGCTGGATTGTAAACCTAACCCAGAGAAGGCTCATGCTGAGTTGATTTTGACAGCATTGACAATTAACAGCTGACCACCCCCCCCCCCCCCGCTAGAGTTTCCCACACAAAACCTTCTGTGTGATTTGTGCTTTAATTCATCCCTTATTTCATTTTGAATAAGAGCACTTTATGTTTTTATTGTTCTTTACTTTTTGCATTCTAGATTAGTAAAATTAGTCTCTAAAAAATGGGCTTGGGGTTGGTCACATAACGTGAAATCAATGTTACTAAAATGTCATAAGGAGAGTATTACACAAACAATGAGTCTTCTTTTTTTTTTTTTTTTTGCGGTACGCGGGCCTCTTACTGTTGTGGCCTCTCCCGTTGCGGAGCACAGGCTCCGGACGCGCAGGCTCAGCGGCCATGGCTCACGGGCCCAGCTGCTCTGCGGCATGTGGGATCTTCCCGGACCGGGGCACGAACCCGTGTCCCCTGCATCGGCAGGCGGACTCTCAGCCACTGCGCCACCAGGGAAGCCCTAATGAGTCTTCTTTTAAATAATTTTCTGGAGACGGGTTCTGTATAACGAAGATGGCTGTGACTTTTGAAAATTAATTGTGCAGGTTACAAAATTTGAACGGCCAACTATATGTTAGTTCCTTAAGTGTAAGAATGTAGCAGATAGAGGCTTCCCTGGTGATGCAGTGGTTAAGAATCCTCCTGCCAATGCAGGGGACACGGGTTTGAGCCCTGGTCTGGGAAGAGCCCACATATTGCGGAGCAACTAAGCCCGTGCGCCACAACTACTGAGCCTGTGCTCTAGAGCCCGCGAGCCACAGCTACTGAGCCCGCATGCCACGACTACTGAAGCCTGCGCGCCTAGAGCCGGTGCTCCACAACAAGAGAAGCCACTGCAATGAGAAGGCCCTGCTCGCCGCAACTAAAGAAAGCCCGCGCGCGGCAACAAAGACCCAACACAGCCAAAAATAAAATAAATAAATTTATTTTTTTAAAAAAGGGATGTAGCAGATAGAATTTCCTATAGGATCTAGAAAAATGCTGAAATCTATCTTGAAACAATGAGGGGAACGTGGAAGGGCCTGTTTTAAACAGCGTTGCTGCTTCCCTATTAGGTGCCTTGCTGAGGGAGGGTTTCTGGATAGAGGGCCTGGGGCCTGACAGCTAGAACCTATCATGCCAGGTAGGAAAGGAAAAGGCAAAGAGAAAGCTTCCTGCCTTCCTCAACCTAATCTCATCTTTTCTTTGTCTTCCACTACCATCACTTTTCTTCTCCTTCCCACTCTTAAAAAATTTTTTTTAAAATTATGAGGTACAAAACACAAACAGGGGGCTTCCCTGGTGGCGCAGTGGCTGAGAGTCCGCCTGCCGATGCAGGGGACGCGGGTTCGTGCCCCGGTCCGGGAAGATCCCACATGCCATGGAGCGGCTGGGCCCGTGAGCCATGGCCGCTGAGCCTGCACGTCCGGAGCCTGTGCTCCACAACGGGAGAGGCCACAACAGTGAGAGGCCTGCGTACAGCAAAAAAAAAAAAAAAAAACACAAACAGGAAAGCGCAAATGATAAATTTACAGCTCATAAGTTTTAACAAAGCAAATATTTATGTAATTACCACTTGGTTCAAGAAATAGAACATTGTTAGCACTTAAAACCCTACTTGTGACCCCTCTTGGTCACTACCCTTTTCCTTCTCCCCAAAGGCAACCACTACCTTCCTTATTTTCTTTTTTTTTTTTTAGGCCTCACCGTGTGGCATGCGGGATCTTAGTTCCCCAACCAGGGATTGAACCCGTGCCCCCAGCAATGGGAGTGCAGAGCCCTAACCACTGGACCGCCAGGGAAGTCCTTACCTTCACTTTTAACATTATGATTTAATTTTGTCTATTTTTGAACTATATGTAAAGTCAATTTTACAGTAAATATTCTTTTGAACTTCCATATTTCACAGTTTTCTTGGAGGTACATTATTATTGAATTATACAAACAGAAAAGTGCACAAATCAAAAGTGGTTCAGCTTGAACTTTTCATAAACTGAGCATACCTATGTAACAAGCACCCAGATCACAAAACAGCCTTAGCAGCTCCCGTTCAGTCACTATCCCTCCACTGTCCTGAATTCTAACACTATATATAAATTTTGTCTATTTTTGAACTTATATATGTGAAAACATATAGTATATATTCTTTTCTGTCTAGCTTCTTCTGCTCAACATTGTGAGATTCATCTGAGTGGTTTCATGTAGTTATAGATCATTCATTCTCTTTGGTGTTTTGTATTCCATTGTACAAATATACCACAATTTGATTATGTATTCTAGTGTAGGTAGACATTTGTGTTGTTTTCCAGTTTTCAGCCATTACAAATAATGTTGCTGTGAACATCCTTGTACATACCTTCTGGTGAACATATATATGCATTTCTGTTGGTTATATGTTTAGGAGTGGGATTCCTGGGTCATAGGCTCTGGGGCTGTTCAGCTTTAGTAGATAGTGCCAAATAGTATTTCAGAGTAGTCATCCCAATTTACACTCCCACCAGTGGCATATGAGAATTCCATTTATTCCATTCTTTGGCTTGCAGCTGCATAACTCCATTTCTGCCTTCACCATCACATGGCATTCTCTCTGTGTGCTGTCTTCAAATGGCCATGTTATAAGGAGACTACTTGGGCCCATCCTACTCCAGTATGACTTCATCTTAATTAATTACACCTGGGACAACCCTATTTCCAAATAAGGTCACATTCTGAGGTGCTGGGGGTTAGGATTTAAACATCTTTTTTGGGGGTGTGTGGGGGGGACACAGTTCAACCTGTAACAGACATGATAGCAGTGGACATCTGTTCTTGATCTCAGTGGGAAAACTTTCAAGTTTTCAGCATTAACTGTGATGTTTGCTGTAGTTTTCTTAGTAAATACTCTGTATAAGATTAAGGAAGTTTCCTTTTATTTCTGGCTTGCAAATCTTTTTAAAAATCATAAATGGATATTGAAATTTATGAAATGAAAGAAACCATTCTTTTTCTGCATCTAATGAGATGATCATCTGATTTTCTCCTTGTCTGTTCTATAGTAAATTACATTTATTTTTATAGTTTTCAAAGAGAATTTCAATTGAAAATATTAAAATTACAAGTGGGATTTCTGAGTTGGATAATGTTCTGTTTCTTGATCTGTACACAAGTGTGATTGTTTTGTGAAAATTCACTAAGCTGTACACTATGATTTGTAATTTTATGTATATACTTTATATTTCAATAAAAGCTAAAAGAAACACAGCTAAATTCCTATTTGAGAATGAAAAGCTCTTTCTTCCAAAGGAAACTTAGCTGCCCCACTTTCCGCTCACATCCACCTCCTATGAGAGGTGAAGATCTGGGTTATTAAGATGGAAGCAAGGTCAAACCTTTAAGTGGTGCACAACTGACACACTGACACACTTAATAGTCTCAGAGTTAGGTAGGTTTTTGTTTTGTTTTGTTTTGTTTTGTTTTCAGAATTCAGTGTGTATCAGCTTTGTTTTTCAGTGATTCTCTCAAGCCAAATGGGTTCATGTTTAGTATTACATGAGATTGGATTATTTTCTAAATCCAATCTGGCCCTCTCTAGACAATCTTGTTATCTGGCTTTTGCTATCTTTCCTTTGACTGATAGTCTCCAACATAAATTCTTCTGCGTTGAATTATTCTAAAGAATTCCCTTTCTTCCCTTTTACAATACCTGCAGGAATTGATGTACTCTTACATTCTGCCTTCAGAATACATCTTCACAGATTTGTTCCTAATTGGATTTTTTGTTAGAATTGAATTAAGTCTATTCACTTAATTTGAGTAGAACTGACATCTTTATAATTTTTCCTCTTTTCATTCAGAACCATGGTAAACCTCTCCATTATTTCAAGTCTAATTTTATTCCACTCGGATATGAGACTGTGTAGTTCTGTAGTTTCCTTTATAGAGATTCTGCATATTTCTTATTAGTGTTATTCCTACCTGCTTCATGTTTTTTTTGTTGTTGTTGCTATTGTTAATGGAACCTTTTTTTTTTTTCCATTCAAAAGCGAACCCGTAGAGCGATAGGATCTCTACCACCGCTCTCAGCTGTGAGACTCTATGGTTCCTTGGCTATATAGGAACATTCACTCGCCCCTACATTATCCCAACCGGAAGGAAGATGGCAACCGAGAGTCGCCAAGCAAAGGGCCGCTCTATCTTGCCTTTGTTCTCCTCTCGGTGGCTACTGCGCAGGCGTAATCGCCCCGGTACCGTCCCCACCTTCCCGGTCGCGGGCGCAGCTCGGTAGCGCCGGCGCACTGGCGCGCTCCGTTTACACGCTCCGGGGCCTGTAGGCGCCGCGAGTTCCGGCTGTCGCCGTCGTCGCCGCAGCTCCTGGAGGTCGGTTGCGAAGCGTAACGACGCCGGGACGAGCGCTGCGCCTTCTTCTCCGATATGTACCCGAATTGGGGCCGGTATGGCGGGAGCAGCCACTATCCGCCGCCGCCGGTCCCGCCGCCACCGCCGGTGGCGCTTCCTGAGGCCTCGCCGGGGCCCGGGTACTCGAGCTCGACGACTCCCGCGGCCCCCTCCTCTTCTGGCTTCATGAGCTTCCGCGAGCAGCACCTGGCGCAGCTCCAGCAGCTGCAGCAGATGCACCAGAAGCAAATGCAGTGCGTGCTCCAGCCCCATCACCTTCCTCCGCCCCCCCTGCCACCCCCGCCGGTGATGCCGGGGGGCGGCTACGGGGACTGGCAGACACCGCCGCCGCCGATGCCCCCGCCGCCTGGGCCGGCTCTCAGCTATCAGAAGCAGCAGCAGTACAAACACCAGATGCTCCACCACCAACGAGACGGGCCTCCTGGTTTGGTTCCCATGGAGCTGGATTCTCCCCCTGAATCTCCCCCAGTACCGCCGGGGTCTTACATGCCTCCGTCTCAATCTTACATGCCTCCACCTCAGCCACCACCCTCGTACTATCCCCCGGCCTCGTCTCAGCCCTACCTGCCTCCCGCTCAGCCGTCCCCTTCTCAGTCCCCACCTTCCCAGTCCTACCTGGCGCCCACTCCATCTTATTCTTCCTCTTCCTCCTCCTCGCAGTCCTATTTGAGCCATTCCCAGTCCTACTTGCCCTCTTCTCAGGCATCTCCTTCCCGCCCCTCCCAAGGCCATTCTAAATCCCAGCTGCTAGCTCCGCCACCGCCGTCCGCCCCTTCTGGGAATAAGACAACTGTCCAGCAAGAGCCTTTGGAGAGCGGGGCCAAGAACAAGGGTGCTGAACAGCAGCAAGCTGCCCCTGAGCCAGATCCCTCTACGATGACTCCACAGGTAAGAAAACATCTGCCCAAGCTGCGTCTCTCACCTAGAGGGCCCTAAGTGAGCAGGCCTGGGGGCTTTACCCAGTGCTTAGCCTAATTCCAACACACAATAACTGGCTAATTTACACTCCAGAGTATTCCATAAAAGTCAAAGGTCTGACATCCCAGCTTTTTAATTAGCTAAATGTGGATTATTAAAAGAACAGTGTTTGAAGATATTTCTAGACACCAGAGTGATGGGGTGGCTCAAGAGTTACTTCTCAGATATATTCCTTGGTTTCCTTTGACCATGCTTCTAGGTTTTGTTGCTGTTGCAAAGGGCTTTTTTGTTGTTCTTGTTTAATTGTAACTTAAACTAAAATTCTATTTTAGAGGTGGCATAAAAAAGAAGCTTCTCAAAGAGCTGACACCTGAAATGCATATGAATCTTATGACCAGTTAGTTGCTTTAAAAGAAAATTGAGGGCCACTGATAGCTGTCAGCTTCCTGAATTAAGAAGTCTCAGCAAATGAAGGATGGAAATCTTGTTCTAATCAGGAACATCCTAATTATGTTTATAGATATATATGCCATACCTAGGGAAGTCTACATATTTGACCTTTTTGGGAATCTGTTGGTCATTTAAGGAGCTGACCCGTACATCCTTTTCTCACATCACTTACAGATAGTTTTAAGACATGACCAATTTGCTGCATTGCATTGTTGTTACCATTTACTCCACAGTAGCAGCCTTGGAATTCGGCCAAGTTTTTAAAAAATGGTTGTGACATCTCTTCATTCATGAGAGAGCCATTCTTCTAAACTTCTCTTTCAAGTGATGCTTCCCTGTCAAAGATTGATAGGGTAGCAGTAATATGAATTCCTTTCTTAAGAAAGAAGATAAAATTAAAGTGGAAGAAATAATTTGTTTTGGTTTCTTAAAATAGACACTTTTATCAATTACTAATCTACCTGGATTCCCTCGTGAAAAAAGAGAATCTTTTAATCTACAAGCTCAGATTTACATATAAAGATTTCCAAAAGACATTATTCTAATTTTACAGTGGTTTGGCATTAGAAATTAAGAAGAGAAACAGGTTGTTTTAAGTAAGCAAGATGTGGTACTTGGCACATCATCAGGAGAAAACACTTGAGATGCTGGGATAAAACAGTAGAATGAGAGATTCTGTTAGCTTACACCAAATTAGTACTATCCCATCAGGTTATTTCTCCAGATTCCTCTATTATAATAGAGATGGAATTTTTGCCCCCTTTACCACCTCACTCTGAAATTTCCAGTGCTTTTGTTGTCCAGCACTCTCAGAGTTAGTCCAAGCCAAAATATGACATTTATATCCTCATCTCTACTGGACTTTTTCTGGCCTCTTTTAGACAAATGAATTGTTTTTTGGTAGTGGGGGATGGGGGCGGGAATCAGACCGGTCCTTAATATGAATATTTAGCACGAACACTGTTTTTGTTTTTCTGTCTTTGTACCTTTGTCTATAGTGAACTTCTTTTAGTGCTTTGACTATTCAGTGCCTCAAATTCTTTGATGAGAGCCGTAAAGAAAGTGGTGGAAGATGAGATTTGAGAGGTGTGAATGGGCCAGATCAAGAAGGCCCTTGCTGAGCCTCTTTAGGTTTTTTTTACCTCTCTCTAGAATTCATCCCAACTTCCTCAACCCTCTCTCCCCCCTTACAGTTGTATTGCTTTCGAGGCACATCTCAAATATCAGGGTCTCTGTGAAGCCGTGCTTCAGCTTACCCATGTGGTTTGGCTCTGTTCTTCAAATTGTAAGTCCCTTGCAGACAGAGACTGCCTCACTTACCTTTTTATCCCCTGTAGCACCTAGGACAGTGTCTTGCCAACTGTCGGCTCTCCACAAAGTTTTGTTGAATAAGATACAAGAGTTGTCGTGTTCTAGACTTAGGATACTTTGGTTTATTAGGTGGTAAACATTTTCTTCATGCCAGTGCCAATCTCTGACAATTAACCCTTCTTTGTTGATTCATATTTTATTTTTGGAATATTTCATTAAAAATTTTTTTATGGTGAAAGATTTTAAACATGCACAAAAGTAGAGAAAATGGTATGATTCTCCCCATATACCCATCACTCAGATTCAACAGCTGTCAAGATTTTGCCATGTATGCTTCGCCTAGGCCTTTACTGTTGTTCTTTATTGTTGTTGTTGTTTTGTTTTTGTTTTTGTTTTTTGCGGTACGCGGGCCTCTCAGTGTTGTGGCCTCTCCTGTTGCGGAGCACAGGCTCCGGACGCGCAGGCTCAGTGGCCATGGCTCACGGGCCCAGCCGCTCTGCGGCATGTGGGATCTTCCCGGACCGGGGCACGAACCTGCGTCCCCTGCATCGGCAGGCGGACTCTCAACCACTGCGCCACCAGGGAAGCCCCTTTACTGTTGTTCTTGCTGAAATATTTTTAAATGAATCTTAGATCTCACATCATTTCATTCCTACATTCTTAGACATTTTTTAAAGGACTTTTTCTAAGGTAAACACGTTATAACACCTAACAAAATTAACAGGTTTCTATCATCTAATACCAGATCTGTTCAGATTTCCCCTATTGTCTCATCATACTAATAAAAATTCCTTGATATTATCCATGTTAAAATTCCCCCATGGACTTAATAAAGTTTTGATGGTTTGTTCAAATTGGGATTCAATATAAACATTTTGGGGCAGAATAATTCTGTTGTGGGGCTGTCTTGTGCATTGTAGGATGTTTAGCAGCATCTCTGGCCTCTACCTGCTAGATGCCAGCAGCAGCCCCCAGTTGTGACAACCAAAAATGTTTCCAGATATTGCCAGATATCCCCTGGGGGGCAAAATCACTCTCACTTGAGAATCCCTGATTTAGGTCAGTCTCTCCTATTCTGCTTCTCTACCCTTGCCATTGAGCTTGTTGAAAAATCTGTTAGTTATCCTGTAGAATGTCCCACGTCCTGGATTTGTCTGCTGTCTCGTTGGTGTCATTTGACTTGTTCCTCTCTCTCCCATTTTTTTTGTAAACTAGGCATTAACTGTGCAGCCTTCTTAGATTTAAGTTCACCTTTCTTTTGGCAAGTGTACTTCGTAACCTAGGTAGTGCTGTGTACTTCATTTGCATCCCATCAGGAGTCACTCAATGCCCCCACTCACTGGTTGTCCCATAGTTAGTGGTGCCAAGATTGATCAAGGGGGGTGACTGGTTTCTCTGCTGTAAAGTTTCCCATCAATTTTGCATCTAATATTTCATGTAGTGGTTCATCCATTGATGGTCTTTGCTTGAGTAAATTTTTTCTTTGTTAGAGGTTACAATATGGTGATTTTTTTCCTGCTATTTCTTCTATATTTACCATAAGGAATTCTGTAAAGAAAAACTTTCACTCATGAACTAGGGCTGTTTGATTGGACATACAGTTAGCATAGAAAAGACAGGATAAGTGCTTGATATTCTTCCATTTAATTTCTAGTTTTCAGAGTAAAGTGGTGATGTAATGGAATGTGTCTTTTTTGAAGAATTAACTTTTCTGTGTGTTTAAAGGACTGGCTAGTTAAAATGTATACTGGTCTTTTTTTTAATGAACTGTGATTTATTCTTTTATTCTTAAAACTTGTTTAGGTAAAGCTGTTGACTTTGATTAGAGTTCTTAGTCACTATTTAATACTTAAATATATATTGAGTAACAGCTGTGTGCCAAGAACTGTGCTTAGTACTGGAGATGAAATGGTGAACAAAATAGACAAGGTACCTGCCCTCATTCACTTGTTCCAATGCGGGGAAGAGACATTTAAAAAGTAATTGAAGACGTGTAAGGTGCTGTGGAATTATAAAATAGAAAATATCACTAGACCATTCCATAAGGATTAGCTTTTTTTTAAGCTCACCATTGTATTCACAGGGCTTTGCTCAGGGTCTAGCACATAGTAGGTGAAGAATAAATATTTTTCAAATGATTGAATATAGCTGGGAGCTCTGACCTAATTGAAGAGATCTCCCTTTGCAAGTAATATTTAAATGAAACCTGAAGAATGGGTAGGAAATAACCTGATAAGAGTTCAAAGAGTTAAGTTCAGTAGGGCTTACTGAAGGTACAAACCAGGCCAGGGAGGACCTATGAAGACTTTATCCTAAGGGCAGTAGGAAGCCATTGAAGGATTTTATATAGGCAAATGTGACAGATTGGCTTTTCTGAAAGTTCACACTGCTTTGGGGAGAGTGGAATCGAAAGGAGCAAGAGTGATTTAGAGAGAATAGTGAATAGAGTGATCCAGGCAAGAGTTAGTAGTGTCTTGGACTTGGATGGTGATGGAGGAGATGGAGAGAAGTGGAAAGACTGGAGAAATATTTTGGTGCTGGAATCCAGTTGGAGGTTGAGTAGTAGTGGAGACGGAAGCATCAAGGACGATTCCTGGGTTTCTGGAATAGAAAACTGGGTGGATGGTGGTTCCATATACTAATAACCTACAGGAGGGGGAAGAACAGGTCTGGGGATGAAGGGAAAATGATGAGTTAAGTTTTAGACTTGTACTGAGTTTAAGATCCTTGAGACATAAGATTCCAAATGGAGATGTCCAGTTAGAAGTTAGATACAGGTCTGGAGTCTAGAAGTGAGATCTGGGAGACATGGTCGTGTGAGTCATCAGCATAAAAATGGTATTTGAAGGCACAGAAATAGATGAGGTCTCCTGAGGAGTGTGTGTAGAGTAAGAATAAAGTTTAAAGGACATTGAGCCTAGCCCTGCAGAACCACAGTACCTAAGGGAACCAATGGGAAGAAAGGCCAAATAGGTAGATGGAAAATCAGGACAGTGCAGTGCCACAGAAGTGAAGGGAAGACTGTTTCTAGGAGGAGGGTATAGTCAGCTGTGTTACTGCTGAGAGGTCAAGGAAGATGAAGACTGTGAGTTATCTTTTGCATTTACTGACATGTAGATTATTGTTGACCTTGGCAGGAGCAGTTTCATAGTGACTGAAGCCATATTGCATTGATTTGAGGAGTGATGGAAGGTGAGGAAATGGGGATGGTGAGTACAGACAACTCTTTTAAGAAGTTTGACTGAAGGAGAGAGAGAGAATGTGGGCAGGAGCTGGAGGAAGAGGCACAGTAAAGGAGTTTTTGTTGTTTTTTTTTTAAGATGGGACCATAATTCCTGGAATAGAGTGTGAACTTCAAAAATGTTGAAAATAAATATATTTTAAATAAATTTAAAAAATGGAAATCCATTTCATTATTTTACCAAGTCCCCCCTCCCCATCCCACTTGCTTTAGGGTATGACACTGAACATTTAATGTTACAGGCATTTATCCTAATCAACCTGGACAGGAAAGGCAACCTTTCAAAATTAATCTTTAAAACATCACACACATAGACACATGTGTCCATTCATTCATTCATCCATTCATTCATTCATCCTCTCTCTCTCTCTCTCTCCCTGTCCCTCCTTCTTTATATTTACCTACTTGGAGAATCATTTAGTACCTAGTTCCTTACTGTACTGGTAGCAAGTGGTCAGTAAATACTTGCTGAATTAATTAGCATCTTTTTTGGTAATGATATTTATGACAAATACATCCTTACTTTTTAACTCTATTCAGTCTCTTTTTGAATGTGACATTTACTGTGATTTTCCTCTACCTATGAACTAACATCCCATATGAGATGGAGTTGTCTGATATAATGGGACATTCAGAAGAACTGGCTACTATTTCAGCTTCATTAGCAAGTCCAGGCAGGTTTTATTCCTTTTTAAAATAGAGATAAAGCAACCTTCTCTGGGGTCAATGAGGACATTTCTGAATGATTTCATCATTATTCATTTGCAGAGCTTTAAAAATGTGCCAAAGCCTCGTCCTAGGATTGAATTAGATCTGGTTCTGCTTATTGGGTTCATATTAAATAGAAATTGATCTGCAGTGCATACTGTTAGTAAATCAACAAGTACTTGAGCTCCTAACAAGGTTCTTAACCTTAGACTAGGTCTAAGACAAAGATAGAAAGCATGAGAATAAGGTGGGTATAAATTGATAAGGAATTGAGACCTGAATAATCTTCCTATCTATAGCCACTAGCTTCTAGTTTATGAAAGATAGTTTGCATCTTCGTATCTTTTGGTGATGCTTTCAAAGTAACTTAAAAAAAAGGAAACTTTTAACTTCTACTTGAAAGAGTTTATTAATTTTTTAAAGCTAAAAAACAAGCCTGTTGCTGTTTTCAGTATTTTCATACAATAATGGAAGAAAGTTGAAAATGTTTTAATACCACATAATTGTTGACTATCATGAACAGTGTGTTAGGTTTTTTTCTCTTTTTTTCATGTTGAATAGTAAAAGTAATTATATTTCAGGAACTGATGATTATGTGTATGATAATTAAAAAGAGAAAAACCCAGTCATGACCCAAACTTCAGGTTGGAGTTAGTGAGATGGAATTTACTCTTCCCAAGGGATGTAGCAAGTTTCAGGTCATAGAAATTAGTAGCCTAGAAGGGAACTCTTTAGCTGATCAGCAACTATTTATTGACATTCTACTGTGTGTTCCAGCACTATGCTTAAGCACCAGACAGGATATGAGAAAAGCATGAAACACCTCTCTCCCAAGACAGTTACATTCTGCGAATGAGAAAACAGATAACAAGACAGTATGCTTCGTGAGAAAAGAGTATCATGTATATTTGCATGTGTAAAATTGGAGAGGTTATACAGTAAAATAGTAACAATATAGGAAATCCTGGTTATCCAGAGATAATGAATCTCAGTGAATGCAAGTAAAATGAATCCATTTAACACAAGGACCAAAAGTTTATTGTAAAAAGTAAAAAATTTAATTTGGGACACAATCTTGAAAAATAAAGCTCAAAAATCATAAAGAACAGCTGAGTCTTAGAGTTTATAAAGAATAAAGTGTAGATTAGGTTTCTGTACTATAATTTTTGTGACAAAATTGTGTGACAACATTTTATTATCATCATTTATTTCATTTTTGAATATGTTGAAAAAATATTTTAGGGATTTATACATTTTTCCAAGGGCTGTTTTTCAACATTTGATATTCATGTCATTCTCTTTTGCAGTTCCTATTATAAAAATTCTTTTTGGTTGTTAACTGGTAGTACTTCTGCTAGATCCTGCATCTTTATAATTGTAGTAGAAATGTATGCTATTGTTTTTGTTTTTGTTTATATGCTGCTGTTAATTATAGAAGTATATAGGGCAGTTCATTAGTGAATATTTTAGTGTTATGACAACTTTTTTTTCCTTATGCCACCTTGTAACCATGGGGAATTATATAGTGAACACTGGGATAATGAAGATCCTGTAGTTATTTCTGAGCGGTGAGATTTTTTTAAATTGATTTTAATTATTGCTTATTTGTAGTTGAGTCTCTTTATTTGAGGTATTTATATTTTATAAAGTTGTCAAGAGCCCTGAATTAGTGAATACTGAACGATTGCTCCTAGGGGAAGTGCAGGGTTAGGTTCCTGTGGGCCTTTGGTCACATTTTCTTCAACCAATCAATACATAACCTTGTTTTATATGTGTTTCTGTTTAAAAACAACTTATTTAATGTATATTGTTGATTCATTAACATTGAACTCACAGCCAACAGCACTATAACACATGCCTGAAAGAAGCTTATCCAACACAAGTATTTTCTTCTTAAGGCACATCATAGCGTTCTCGCACTTAGGAATACTAGACAGCACTTCAGCACAATGCTTGGGGGCCATTTTAAACAGCAAAATCTTCAACCAAAAAGTACAGAAATGTGAAAAATGTGGCCCTAAATAGACCTTGAAAAGAACACTTATTTACAATATAAGGGCTAAACAAAAAGGCAGAGCATGGCCGTGTTCTGCCTCAGACAGGAACGTGCAAGTCAGATAACTAATTTTTTGCCCATCTACGCGTGTCCACAAATCACTGTGAAAGTTCCCTGAGTGTTGATTTCTGAGTTAGAAATAAATTTTAGCAAGTTGGCAAATTCACAAATACAGAATCCATGAATAATCAGGATAGGCTATATCTTCTAATTTTTTTTCCACATTAAACTTATTATTGTGGTAATTTTTAGAAAGTGGAAGCACAAAATAAGCTTCCAGAAAATCAAATTACAGTATAACTTGGAAGACAAAGTGAAACTTTTAAAATAAATAGAAAGCATTCTAAAACACAGTGTATTTTCATTTATGTATATATACCTGGGTATGGCAAGGTAAATGATACAGCAGGTGTTTAAAAGAGGGAAGGACACTGCCGAAGAGAAGACAGAGAGAAGAGGTAGGACTATTATGTTCATTAATCACGAGACCCCCATGGATAAAACTGAACCAACTAAAGGCAAGTTAAAAACAATAGCTATGAATACTGAAAAGATTTACTCTGATCTTTTATCAGAAAGACTACTCTCACCTCCAAAAGCATGTTTTTTTAATGAGAATAGAGAAGTATGTTGAATTAACATGTATGGTTTAACTTAAATATATAAATTTGGGGGAGGAATTGAAAGATCGTGTTTATTTATTTGCCTTTCTCAGTTCAGATTTGCCTTTTCTTATGTATAAATACATGAACACAGACACAAATGTAGCTCCCTGTCAAAACCAAGTTGCAGATATACAGGATTGTCGATTAAAATTCTTTTTTTTTTTTAATTTTTAAATTTAATTTAATTTATTTTTTTATACAGCAGGTTCTTATTAGTCATCCATTTTATACACATCAGTGTATACATGTCAATCCCAATCTCCCAATTCATCACACCACCACCAGCCCAGCCACTTTCCCCCCTTGGTGTCCATACGTTTGTTCTTTACATCTGTGTCTCTGTTTCTGCGCTGCAAACCGGTTCATCTGTACCATTTTTCTAGGTTCCACGTATATGCGTTAATATAGGATATTTGTTTTTCTCTTTCTGACTTAAAAATGGTTTCTGTTGTAGGAACAGCAGCAGTATTGGTATCGACAGCACCTGCTTAGTTTGCAGCAGAGGACAAAAGTGCATTTGCCGGGACACAAAAAAGGTCCTGTTGTAGCAAAGGATGCAGCTGAGCCAGTAAAGGAAGAAGTTACTGTACCTGCCACCAGCCAAGTACCAGAACCCCCTCCATCGGAGGAGCCCCCATTACCGCCCCCTAATGAGGACGTACCACCTCCTCTCCCACCTGAGGAACCCCAGGTAACCATGAAATTAATTACTTGGTATTTATTAAGTTCTTCCATTTTTTTATGATTCATATATATATGTACCTTTGTTATAAATGGATATATATTTTCATGTGTTTTTTTTTTAAGTGCATGTAAAATTTCATTTGTGGAATAGTCAGATGTGTGCCATATCGGGTTTAGAAAAGGCATTTTTTCGTCATTTAAGTGAGCGTGAAGAATTAGACACTCTTCTGAATTGAGTGTCTCTAAGCACTAAAGGGATGCAAGGGTGGGTGTTTTCATATTGGCAGCACAGGGCAATAATTAAGAGATTCAGCTTTTATTGTCAAACTGCCCGGGCTGTAGTCCAGGCATTGCTACTTGCTGGTGGTGACTCTGAGCAAGTTAGTTAACCATTCTGTGCTTCAATTTCCTCATCTACAAAATGGGCATATTCAAATAGTAGCTTTCTTATTGAGCTATTAAAGCATTAAATGTGATAATCCTTGTCGCTTAGCATACTGACTGGCACATGGAAAGTTCTCACATTGGTCCAAAGGTCATTGTTCTCCCAAGAGCCTTATGTGGAAACATTAATGAAACATGATTACACTGTAGTCAGCTGGTGAAAAGTGACTAAGGTGAAAAAGAGATTTCTCATATAGTGAAAAGGATAGTAACTGTGGATTGATTTTCTGCTGGGGAAATGGTTATCCTATTTAGGAACAGTGAGGTGATTATTCTCGTAAAGACCATGGGATTTATAAATTCCTTTGTATTAGTATCCATGATCACAGTATAGATAGAACTAGGTATTTTATCTAAAGATAGAATAGCTTTTCTCAGAGTTGCAGGGATTCTGGACTTTATAACACAACACTATTACAACACAATACTTTATAAAATATTCAGGTTTCTTACTAATTTGGTTGCTGTTTATGACTTAGAAAAAAACTGTACCCTCTCTTTTATCTTTAGTCTGAGGACCCGGAAGAAGACGCCAGGTTAAAGCAGTTGCAGGCTGCAGCAGCACACTGGCAGCAGCACCAGCAGCATCGAGTTGGCTTCCAGTATCAGGGAATAATGCAGAAGCACACTCAGTTACAGCAGATCCTACAACAGTACCAGCAGATTATACAGCATCCACCACATATACAGGTGAGCGCTTCCTCAGTTGCCACATGGGAAATTGCCCCAGGATGTTAAAGGGATTTGTTTCTCATGAAAGAGATTTAAGTATGAAGAAGGAAAGATATCAGATGTTTCCCCTGGAGTGCCCAAGTAGTTATTTGTCACATTACTGGGGGCTTGGGAAATGTGGTATTGTGAAAATGCTCTTGGGGAAGGGCAGGTATAGTGGAATCTTCTGATCATGTTAACCCAGGCAGATGTTAGAGTACTGTTGCTAAGGGATTTAAGAACCAGGGCTTCTTACAGACTCAACAGACATAGAAACGAACTTATGGTTATCAAAGGGGAAAGCAGGGGGAGGGATAAATTAGGAGTTTGGGGTTAACAGATACACACTACTATATATATAATAGATAAACAACAAGGACTTAACTGTATAGCACAGGGAGCTATATTCACTCTCTTGTAATAACCTATAATGGAAAAGAATCTGAAAAAGAATGTGTGTGTGTGTGTGTATATATATATATTTTAATTTTTTTGCTGTACACCTGAAACTAACACAATATTGTAAATCAACTATACTTCAATTAAAAAAAAAAAAAAAAAAGAATTCCCTGGTGGTCCAGTGGTTAGGACTCTGTGTTTTCACGTCCGAGGGCGTGGGGTTCAATCCTTGGTCGGGGAACTAAGGTCCTGTAAGCTGTGCAGAGTGGCCAAAAAAAAGAAGAAGAAGAAGAACCAAGGCTTCTTATGTCACTTCAAGTTAACCTGTGATTTTGCCTGAAAAGCACTGCAGTAACAAGCAGAAATCCACCAGCAATATCGAAGCAACCACCACAAAAAACCTAAGCAAATGCACCACAAAAGATGAAGTGACTTAGATACTTGTTTGTCTTGTATCTGTGAGGTATAAACTTATGCCTATATGTCTATAACAGATCATTTTCAATAGTAATATTTAAAGTGACCCATAGTAGTAATAAAAACTTGAAAAATACTTATTGCTGAGATAGGTATTTGCTTTAGTGTTTGGTAGATTTTTTTCCAACTCAGTGATAACATATAAATAAGTCAAAGGGATAAAGGCGAATGATCATCATGGAAAGGATTTAACAAGCTTATCCTTAGCCTCCCAAAGCCTTGTGTTCTAATTTCCTAAGGCTGCAAATGCCCTTGATTCATTCATATTTTAACTTATGATTAATTTTCTTATACGAATGTCTTGAAATAATTTTTATCCCTTTATTTGTAGACGATGTCTGTAGATTTGCAGATGCGGCATTATGAGATGCAGCAGCAGCAGTTTCAACATCTCTACCAAGAATGGGAGCGAGAGTTTCAGCTGTGGGAGGAACAGCTTCATTCCTATCCTCATAAAGATCAGCTTCAGGAGTATGAGAAGCAGTGGAAAACATGGCAGGGACATATGAAAGCCACTCAGACCTATCTCCAGGAGAAAGTCAGTTCATTTCAGAACATGAAGAACCAGTATATGGGGAACATGTCCATGCCGCCACCTTTTGTCCCATATTCTCAGATGCCTCCACCTCTACCAACAATGCCTCCTCCGGTATTGCCTCCATCATTGCCACCACCAGTGATGCCCCCTGCCCTGCCTGCTTCAGTGCCACCACCTGGCATGCCCCCACCTGTGATGCCACCTTCTCTACCAACCTCTGTGCCCCCACCTGTGATGCCTCCATCTCTCTCTGCTGCAGGGCCACCACCAGTTCTACCCCCGCCTTCCCTCTCTTCTGCAGGGCCGCCACCAGTTCTTCCCCCACCGTCTCTCTCTTCAACAGCGCCTCCACCTGTTATGCCCCTCCCACCATTATCTTCAGCCACACCTCCTCCAGGAATACCTCCCCCTGGAGTTCCACAAGGGATACCTCCTCAGTTAACAACAGCCCCAGTTCCACCAGCCTCCAGTTCTCAGAACTCCCAAGTTCCAGAGAAACCTAGACCAGCACTGCTTCCCACTCCTGTGTCCTTTGGTTCAGCCCCACCCTCAACTTACCATCCTCCATTGCAATCAGCCATTGGCCCATCTGAACAAGTGAATTCTAAAGCTCCACTGAGCAAGTCTGCTCTGCCGTACAGTTCATTCTCATCTGAGCAAGGACTTGGGGAGTCTTCAGCTGCTCCATCTCAGCCAATCACTTCAGTCAAGGACATGCCAGGGCGGTCAGGTGGATTGCTTCCAGATCCTCCTAGAAGCAGTTACTTGGAAGGTCCAAGAGGCCCAAGGTAGGTCTGCCTTTTTTTTGGGAGTGGGTGGGGAGTGGGGGGGGTGGTTTTGCTGCTTTGCTGATACAGACTGAGTAGGCTTTTACGTTCTCTTTGTACTTTTATATACATTCCTGGTTTACAGTTAATAATGTTAGTGTTGTTCACTTATTAGACATGACGTAATGAAATCTAGAAATGACAACATGCCCCCCTTTCTTTGATGTCATTGCTTTTATCCTGTATGTAGCGATTTTAGTCCAGGATGAATGTAGTGGTTTAGAGTAATGCTTATCAATTCCTTAGTGACTGTCAGTTTCAAAAGCAATTTTTATTAAATTTATTGATCTTTTTTGCTTTTTGTTTATGTAACAAATAACTGGATTGGTAACTTTCTGTGACATGATATGCCAGCTGTTGGAGATAAAAATGAATAAGCATCTAGTGAAATAAGGTAATGGAATTTAGTGTAAGGGTAAATAGGACTTTTATCCATTTGTTCAGCAAATATTTATTAATATTTGTGCTTCCAGCAGTGAATGTAACATAACAGACACAATCCCTGCCCCCGTGGAACTTTTATCCTTTATATTTTCCTCAGTTTAGGAGATGTTTTTGTTTGAACCACATTTTTATTTAGAAAAGCACACAAAACATTTACTAGTAGTTTCTAAATTTTTTCTTTTACCTTTTAAAAGGTGTTAAATTTATTTTTCCAAGTTTGTAAAAGTATTTTTTCCCCAAGTTGGCCTAAATGATAATTTTCTTATAGAAAAACATTTTCAATCAGATTTTTTTCCAGTTGGAAATTGTACTGGAAATACTCCTTATACAAAATTTAGACAGGACAGGAAAGTATTGAAAAAATGTAAAAGTCACCTAATTCTACTATCTGGAGGTAATAATTTTTAAAACATATGTCATAAAAAATTGAAGCATACTAAGTGTATTAGTTTGTAACTTGTGTAACTTGGTTTTTCCACTTGTCAGCATTGGTTAGTTTTCCATCTCAGTGTTGATGGATCTACATCATCATTTTAAATTTAAACCTAATTTCAATATTTGAAAACAAAATATATTTTTTATTCTCCAAGTTTATATTCAGAAAACAGAACTCCATCCAAAAATGAAAGCTAATTAAAGGCAATTAACGTGAATTCCACTGAGTACCAGAAGCCTTGTCAGAAGCTTTACATACATTATCCCATGAAGTCTTCTCGACAGCCTGTGAACTTGGCAGTTTCATACCCTACATTTACCCTTTACAAACTGGGGCTGAGAGGATTGGGTAACTTGCTCAGGATCATGTAGGTGGGAGAGTAGAGCCTAAGTCCACATAGTGGGAGCTGAGTCCAGAGGGTCCCCAGAGCAAGAGCACTAGTTAAGCACTGTGTTTAATGCCGTGATTCAGTGATGTTCATCCTGTCAGTGATTACAAGTGCATTTGTAGTGCTGATTTATTTGGCATGTGTTTCATCTTGATTTGAATTCCTACTTATCTCCTGGATTGAGCATTACCTTTTAGATATGGTAACTGATTTGCTATATGAGAAGTATGTTCTTATAACCTCATAAAACACAGATTTCCTGCTCCCTTCTTTTCTGTCATAATACTGTTTTCTCTCTTTTGCCTACCAAATCTTGACTTTGTAAATTTAGGACCTACTTTAACTTTTTTTTTTTTTTTTTTTTTTTTGTGGTATGCGGGCCTCTCACTGTTGTGGCCTCTCCCGTTGCGGAGCACAGGCTCCGGATGCGCAGGCTCAGCAGCCATGGCTCACGGGCCCAGCCGCTCCGCGGCATATGGGATCCTCCCAGACCGGGGCACGAACCCGTATCCCCTGCATCGGCAGGCGGACTCTCAACCACTGCGCCACCCGGGAGGCCCTTAACTTTTTTTCTTTTGCCTCAGGGGACAGTTAATAATTTCAGTGCTAGGAGGACTTAGCAGTTACCTAGTGCAACTTTCCCTCTATATAGCAACTCACCTTTGTATTGCATTTTGTCATCCTAGGTCTTGCACATATTATCTCATTTATTCCTCTCAGTGATCTCATGAAGTAAATGGATAAAGGGAGCAGAGATTTGGAGAGGTTATAAATAAATTGCCCCAGATGACACAGCAAATAAATGGTTGAGATGGGGTTAGAATCCAGGGCCTTCTGACACACTCTTAAGTCCATTGTGCTTCCTGTGGCAAGCAGCTGATGAGCTCTGCTTGAGCGTTGGCACTGTGATAAGGAACACTGCCCTACGAGGTGCTGACAGTTTTACAGAAATTGTGTTTCTTGCATTGAACATAAATGTGTTGCCTTGACTTCTGCCTGTTGATTCTAGATCTGCCTGTGTGGTGCAACACATAATGATTTATCCTGTCCCTCTTCTAAAGTGTATTCCTGCTGTTGTTTAAAGACCATCCTCTTGTCTCCCTCCACCCACCTTAACCATTCTGCTGTGCCATCACATAAACTGAAGTTCTCTTCATATTAACATTGGTGCTAGCTTTCTCCTGCTATATTGTTCACTGTCCTTTTTAAAAAAAAATTATTGATTATTTGGCTGCGCTGGGTCTTAGTTGCAGCACTCAGGATCTTCGTTGTGGCATACGGGATCTTTTTAGTTGGGGCATGTGGTATCTAGCTCTCTGACCAGGGATCGAACCTGGGTCCCCTGCATTGGGAGCGTGGAGTTTTAACTGCTGGACCACCAGGGAAGTCCCTGTTCACTGTCCTTTGAAGGGCCTTTGGTTTGTCAGTCTCCTTCAGAATGAACACTTACTTCAGATGGAGAAGACCATAGGCCTATTACTAACTTTGTTATAAAAATGTACTTATATAGCTGAACAAATTGCTTTTTTTTTTTTGGGTCAGTACTCTCACAGTGTTGACTCATGTTGAGCTTACATCAATTTGGCCAGCCAGGTCTTTTTCACCTTACTGTTATTAAGCCAGTTCTCTGTCACCCTGAACTTGTACAGTTTTTTTGTCTTGTGTTTTTTTTTTTTTTTCCTAAGACTTTACATTTCATCTAGTTAGGTGGGCCTGCATTCTAGTCTGCTGAATCTTCATGAATGGAGATTACACTGTTTTTAGATATGAGATATCCCTTCCTGGCTTTTTCCACCTGCAGCTTTGATAAGGATGGCATATTTTGTCCTTGAATTGTATCCTGCTCACATTTCTACCTTGTTGTTTTTTTTTTTTCCTACTTTGTTTTAAAAACCTTTCCCCGATCTAGCTGTGTCATTGCCATTTCTATTACCCTTCTACTTCTATTGTTCACTTAGCCCATGTAAAGTATAGTTTGTGACTGTTGCCCAGGCATGGTTTTTTTTTTTGTTTTGTTTTTTAACCTTGTTACGTGAGGGAAAAAAAGATCAGTGGGAAGCCGGTAAGTGAGTAAAAGAGACTGAGGTAAGAATAATCCACACTATTAAGAAAACTTGTGAATTTCCTTTATTAGTTGAATTCAGAGTTTGCTATATATATAACATACGGTAAGCCACTCTAGTTGTGTGTGTGTGTGTGTGTGTGTGTGTGTGTGTGTGTGTTGTTTCTTAAACAAACCTGGGTAGAAAAACAAGAACTGAGAACACAGTTAACTGATTTACCAATTATGCACTGTTAAATAAAGTACTGGAAATTACTTTGAGTTTTTTGAAAAATCCAGATTTAGGCTGCTTTCTAAAAACTGAAGGTTCACAAAAAGTCAAGTGACATAAATGCATCATATGTAAATAGCATACCACATTGTTGAGCATCTGGGGCAGCTTTTTGAAACTGTTTATATGTGTATGTATCATTGGATTCATGAAGTCTTGTAGAAGACTACCACAGCTCCAGTAAACTGTCATGTTAGTGGATGTTGGTTTCCAAGAATCTTTTATTTTCAATAATAAAACTTATCGAAGAGGAACATACAGAGATGTGCACAATCATAAGTGTACAGCTTAGTAAATTTTCACAGATACACCTGTGTTATCGCGACTCAGATTAAGAAATAGAAATTAACAGTGTCTGAGAAGTCCCACTCATGCCGCTTCCCATTTTTCCTCATCCCAAAGATAACCACTATTCCAACTTTTTACACGATAGATTAGTTTTGCCTATTTTTGAACTTTATATAAATGGACTCATGCTGTACGTACTCTTGAGTCTGGCTTCTTTCACTTGACATTATATTATTGTGAGATTTATCCATGTTGTGTGTAGCTGTAGTTTGTTCAATTCTCATTTTTTTTTTTTGCCAAAAATAAAATAAATTTATTAAAAAAAGAAAAGACATAGGCAATTCACAGAAGAGGCAATAGAAATAGTCAATAGACACTTGAAATATATTTAACCTAATTTATAGTAAATCAATCATTTAAATGTCTATTAAACCAATAACAAAATACCATTTTCACATATGAAATTGGCAAAAATGAAAATATAATTTTAAAAAATAGACCATAAAAGTGAATCCGTTTCCAAATCTGAATATAAAGAAATTTCAATGAAATACATGAACAATTAAGGATATTAACCCTTTCTTGGTCATGTATGTCTTCCCTGTTTTTTCTTTTTTTTTTTTTACATCTTTATTGGAGTATAATTGCTTAACAATGGTGTGTTAGTTTCTGCTTTATAACAAAATGAATCAGTTATACATATACATATATTCCCATATCCCCTCCCTCTTGGGTCTCCCTCCCACCCTCCCTATCCCACCCCTCCAGGCGGTGACAAAGCACCGAGCTGATCTCCCCGTGCCACGCGGCTGCCTCCCACCAGCCATCCACCCCACGCCCGGTAGTGTATATACGTCCATGCCCCCCCGCCACCCCGCCACAGCCCACCCTTCCCCCTCCTCATATCCTCAAGTCCATTCTCTTAGTAGGTCTGTGTCTTTATTCCTGTCTTACCCCCATGTTCTTCAGGACATTTTTTTCCTTAAATTCCATGTATATGTGTCAGCATACAGTATTTGTCTTTCTCTTTCTGACTTACTTCACTCTGTATGACAGACTCTAGGTCCATCCACCTCATTACAAATAGCTCAATTTTGTTTCTTTTTATGGCTGAGTAATATTCCATTGCATATATGTGCCACATCTTCTTTATCCATTCATCCAATGATGGACACTGAGGTTGTTTCCATCTCCGGGCTATTGTAAATAGGGCTGCTATGAACATTTTGGTACATGGCTCTTTTTGAATTATGGTTTTCTCAGTAGTGGGATTGCTGGGTCATATGGTAGTTCTATTTGTAGTTTTTTAAGGAACCTCCATACTGTTCTCCATAGCGGCTGTACCAATTCACATTCCCACCAGCAGTGCAAGAGTGTTCCCTTTTTCCCACACCCTCTCCAGCATTTACTGTTTCTAGATTTTTTGATGATGGCCATTCTGACTGGTGTGAGATGATATCTCATTGTAGTGGTTTTTTTTTTTTTTTTTTTTTTTTTTGCGGTACGCGGGCCTCTCACTGTTGTGGCCTCTCCCGTTGCGGAGCACAGGCTCCAGATGCACAGGCTCAGCGGCCATGGCTCACGGGCCCAGCCGCTCCGCGGCATGTGGGATCTTCCCGGACCGGGGCACGAACCTGTGTCCCCTGCAATGGCAGGAGAACTCTCAACCACTGCGCCACCAGGGAAGCCCTCATTGTAGTTTTGATTTGCATTTCTCTAATGATTAAAGATGTTGAGCCTCCTTTCATGTGTTTGTTGGCAGTCTGTATATCTTCTGTGGAGAAATGTCTATTTAGGTCTTCTGCCCATTTTTGGATTGGGTTGTTTGTTTTTTTGTTATTGAGCTGCATGAGCTGCTTATAAATTTCAGAGATTAATCCTTTGTCAGTTGCTTCATTTACAAATATTTTCTCCCATTCTAAGGGTTGTCTTTTGGTCTTGTTTATGGTTTCCTTTGCTGTGCAAAAGCTTTTAAGTTTCATTAGGTCCCATGTGTTTATTTTTGTCTTTATTTCCATTTCCCTAGGAGGTGGGTCAAAAAGGATCTTGCTGTGATTTATGTCATACAGTGTTCTGCCTATGTTTTCCTCTAAGAGTTTGATAGTGTCTGGCCTTACATTTAGGTCTTTAATCCATTTTGAGCTTATTTTTGTGTATGGTGTTAGGGAGTGTTCTAATCTCATACTTTTACATGTCCCTGTCCAGTTTTCCCAGCACCACTTATTGAAGAGACTGTCCTTTCTCCACTGTACATTCCTGCCTCCTTTATCAAAGATAAGGTGACCATATGTGCGTGGGTTTATCTCTGGGCTTTCTGTCCTGTTCCATTGATCTATATTTCTGTTTGTGCCAGTACCATACTGTCTTGATTACTGTAGCTTTGTAGTATAGTCTGAAGTCAGGGAGCCTGATTGCTCCAGCTCCATTTTTCGTTCTCAAGATTGCTTTGGCTATTCGGGGTCTTTTGTGTTTCCATACAAATTGTGAAATTTTTTGTTCTAGTTCTGTGAAAAATGCCAGTGGTAGTTTGATAGGGATTGCATTGAATCTGTAGATTGCTTTGGGTAGTAGAGTTATTTTCACAATGTTGATTCTTCCAATCCAAGAACGTGGTATATCTCTCCATCTATTTGTATCATCTTTAATTTCATTCATCAGTGTCTTATAATTTTCTGCATACAGGTCTTTTGTCTCCTTAGGTAGGTTTATTCCTAGATATTTTATTCTTTTTGTTGCAATGGTGAATGGGAGTGTTTTCTTGATTTCACTTTCAGATTTTTCATCATTAGTATATAGGAATGCCAGAGATTTCTGTGCATTAATTTTGTATCCTGCCACTTGACCAAATTCATTGATTAGCTCTAGTAGTTTTCTGGTGGCATCTTTAGGATTCTCTATGTATAGTATCATGTCATCTGCAAACAGTGACAGCTTTACTTCTTCTTTTCTGATTTGGATTCCTTTTATTTCCTTTTCTTCTCTGATTGCTGTGGCTAAAAATTCCAAAACTCTGTTGCATAAGAGTGGTGAGAGTGGGCAGCCTTGTCTTGTTCCTGACCTTAGTGGAAACGCTTTCAGTTTTTCACCATTGAGGACGATGTTGGCTGTGGGTTTGTCATATATGGCCTTTATTATGTTGAGGAAAGTTCCCTCTGTGCCTACTTTCTGCAGAGTTTTTTATCATAAATGGGTGTTGAATTTTGTCGAAAGCTTTCTCTGCATCTATTGAGATGATCATATGGTTTTTCTCCTTCAATTTGTTAATATGGTGTATCACGTTGATTGATTTGCGTATATTGAAGAATCCTTGCATTCCTGGAATAAACCCCACTTGATCATGGTGTATGATCCTTTTAATGTGCTGTTGGATTCTGTTTGCTAGTATTTTGTTGAGGATTTTTGCATCTATGTTCATCAGTGATATTGGCCTGTAGTTTTCTTTCTTTGTGACATCCTTGCCTGGTTTTGGTATCAAGGTGATGGTGGCCTCGTAGAATGAGTTTGGGAGTGTTCCTCCCTCTGCTATATTTTGGAAGAGTTTGAGAAGGATAGGTGTTAGCTCTTCTCTAAATGCTTGATAGAATTTGCCTGTGAAGCCATCTGGTCCTGGGCTTTTGTTTGTTGGAAGATTTTTTATCACAGTTTCAATTTCAGTGCTTGTGATTGGTCTGTTCATATTTTCTATTTCTTCCTGATTCAGTCTTGGCAGGTTGTCCATTTCTAAGAATTTGTCCGTTTCTTCCAGGTTGTCCATTTTATTGGCATAGAGTTGCTTGTAGTAATCTCTCAATATCTTTTGTATTTCTGCAGTGTCAGTTGTTACTTCTCCGTTTTCATTTCTAATTCTATTGATTTGAGTCTTCTCCCTTTTTTCTTGGTGAGTCTGGCTAATGGTTTATCAATTTTGTTTGTCTTCTCAAAGAACCAGCTTTTAGTTTTATTGATCTTTGCTATCGTTTCCTTCATTTCTTTTTCATTTATTTCTGATCTGATTTTTATGATTTCTTTCCTTCTGCTAACTTTGGGATGTTTTTGTTCTTCTTTCTCTAATTGCTTTAGGTGCAAGGTTAGGTTGTTTATTCGAGATGTTTCCTGTTTCTTAAGGTGGGATTGTATTGCTATAAACTTCCCTCTTAGAACTGCTTTTGCTGCATCCCATAGGTTTTGGGTCGTCGTGTCTCCATTGTCATTTGTTTCCAGGTATTTTTTGATTTCCTCTTTGATTTCTTCAGTGATCACTTCGTTATTAAGTAGTGTATTGTTTAGCCTCCATGTGTTTGTATTTTTTACAGATCTTTTCCTGTAATTGATATCTAGTCTCATAGCATTGTGGTCGGAAAAGATACTTGATACAATTTCAATTTTCTTAAATTTACCAAGGCTTGATTTGTGACCCAAGATATCTATCCTGGAGAATGTTCCATGAGCACTTGAGAAAAATGTGTATTCTGTTGTTTTTGGATGGAATGTCCTATAAATATCAATTAAGTCCATCTTGTTTAATGTATCATTTAAAGCTTGTGTTTCCTTATTTATTTTCATTTTGGATGATCTGTCCATTGGTGAAAGTGGGGTGTTAAAGTCCCCTACTATGAATGTGTTACTGTCGATTTCCCCTTTTATGGCTGTTAGTATTTGCCTTATGTATTGAGGTGCTCCTATGTTGGGTGCATAAATATTTACAATTGTTATATCTTCTTCTTGGATCGATCCCTTGATCATTATGTAGTGTCCTTCTTTGTCTCTTCTAGTAGTCTTTATTTTAAAGTCTATTTTGTCTGATATGAGAATTGCTACTCCAGCTTTCTTTTGGTTTCCATTTGCATGGAATATCTTTTTCCATCCCCTTACTTTCAGTCTGTATGTGTCTCTAGGTCTGAAGTGGGTCTCTTGTAGACAGCATATATATGGGTCTTGTTTTTGTATCCATTCAGCCAATCTGTGTCTTTTGGTGGGAGCATTTAGTCCATTTACATTTAAGGTAATTATCGATATGTATGTTCCTATTCCCATTTTCTTAATTGTTTTAGGTTCATTATTGTAGGTCTTTTCCTTCTGTTGTGTTTCTTGCCTAGAGAAGTTCCTTTATCATTTGTTGTAAAGCTGGTTTGGTGGTGCTGAACTCTCTCAGCTTTTGCTTGTCTGTAAACGTTTTAATTTCTCCATCAAATCTGAATGAGATCCTTGCTGGGTAGAGTAATCTTGGTTGCAGGTTTTTCTCCTTCATCACTTTAATTATGTCCTGCCAGTCCCTTCTGGCTCGCAGAGTTTCTGCTGAAAGATCAGCTGTTAACCTTATGGGGATTCCCTTGTGTGTTATTTATTGTTTTTCCCTTGCTGCTTTTAATATGTTTTCTTTGTATTTAATTTTTGACAGTTTGATTAATATGTGTCTTGGCGTATTTCTCCTTGGATTTATCCTGTATGGGACTCTCTGTGCCTCCTGGACTTGACTGACTATTTCCTTTCCCATATTAGGGAAGTTTTCAACTATAATCTCTTCAAATATTTTCTCAGTCCCTTTCTTTTTCTCTTCTTCTTCTGGAACCCCTATAATTTGAATGTTGGTGCATTTAATGTTGTCCTAGAGGTCTCTGAGACTGTCCTCAGTTCTTTTCATTCTTTTTTCTTTCTTCTGCTCTGCAGTAGTTATTTCCACTATTTTATCTTCCACGTCACTTATCTGTTCTTCTGCCTCAGTTATTCTGCTATTGATCCCATCTATAGTATTTTTCATTTCATTTATTGTGTTTTTAATCGTTGCTTGATTCATCTTTAGTTCTTCTAGGTCCTTGTTAACTGTTTCTTGCATTTTGTCTATTCTATTTCCAAGATTTTGGATCATCTTTACTATCATTATTCTGAATTCTTTTTCAGGTAGACTGCATATTTCCTCTTCATTTGTTAGGTCTGGTGGGTTTTTATCTTGCTCCTTCACCTGCTGTGTGTTTTTCTGTCTTCTCATTTTGCTTATCTTACTGTGTTTGGGGTCTCCTTTTTGCAGGCTGCAGGTTCGTAGTTCCCATTGTTTTTGGTGTCTGTCCCCAGTGGCTAAGGTTGGTTCAGTGGGTTGTGTAGGCTTCCTGGTGGAGGGAACTAGTGCCTGTGTTCTGGTGGATGAGGCTGAATCTTGTCTTTCTGGTGGGCAGGTCCACGTTTGGTGGTGTGTTTTGGGGTGTCTGTGGACGTTTTATGATTTTAGGCAGCCTCTCCGCTAATGGGTGGCGTTGTGTTCCTGGCTTGCTAGTTATTTGGCATGGGGCATCCAGCACTGTAGCTTGCTGGTCGTTGAGTGAAACTGGGTGCTGGTGTTGAGATGGAGATCTCTGGAAGATTTTCGCCATTTGATATTATGTGGAGCTGGGAGGTCTCTTGTGGACCAGTGTCCTGAAGTTGGCTCTCCCACCTCAGAGGCACAGCACTGACTCCTGGCTCCTCAATTTGGGCTTATTTGTTGTCTCTTCATGTATTCCACAGATGCAGGGTACATCAAGTTGATTGTGGAGCTTTAATCTGCTGCTTTTGAGGCTGCTGGGAGATATTTCCCTTTCTCTTCTTTGTTCTCACAGCTCCCGGGTCTCAGCTTTGGATTTGGCCCCGCCTGTGCGTGTAGGTCGCCGGAGGGCGTCTGTTCTTCACTCAGACAGGACAGGGTTAAAGGAGCAGCCGCTTTGGGGACTCTGGCTCACTCAGGCCGGGGGGGAGGGAGGGGCACGGAGTGCGGGGGCGAGCCTGCAGCGGCAGAGGCCGGCGTGACGTTGCGCCAGCCCGAGGCGCGCCGTGTGTTCTCCCAGGGAAGCCATCTGTGGATCCCGGGACCCTGGCAGTGACGGGCTGCACAAGTTCTCCGGAAGGGGGGCGTGGACAGTGACCTGCGCTCGCACACAGGCCTTGTGGCGGTGGCAGCAGCCCCAGCGTCCCTCGCCCGTCTCTGGGGTCCGTACTTTCAGCCGCGGCTGGCACCCGTGTCTGGGGCTCCTTTAAGCAGCGCTCTTAATCCCCTCTCCTCGCGCACCAGGAAACAAAGAGGGAAGAGAAAGTCTCTTGCCTCTTCGGCAGGTCCAGACCTTTTCCCGGACTCCCTCCCGGCTAGCTGTGGCGCATTAGCTCCTTCAGGATGTGTTCATGCTGCCAGCCCCAGTCCTCTCCCTGCGCTCCGACTGGAGCCCGAGCCTCAGCTCCCAGCGCCGCCCGCCCCGGCGGGCGAGCAGACAAGCCTCTCGGGCTGGTGAGTGCCGGTTGGCACCCATCCTCTGTGCGGCTATCTCTCCACTTTGCCCTACCCAGGTACGTGGGGAGTTTCTTGCCTTTTGGTAGGTCTGAAGTTTTCTGCCAGCGTTCAGTAGGTGTTCTGTAGGAGTTGTTCCACGTGTAGCTGTGTTTCTGGTGTATCTGTGGGGAGGAAGGTGATCTCCGCTCATTCTCATTTCTTTACAGTATTTTATTGTATGAATATATCACAATTTGTTTATCCATTCTAATATTGATGGTCATTTAAGTTTTTGGTGGTTATTATGAAAAACACTGCTTTGTGTCTTTGGTGCTATATATGTCCCTTTAGGGGTGTGTGTGTGTGTGTGTGTGTGTGTGTTTAATTTTGTTTAGATATATGCCAAGGACGGGAATTGCTTGGTCATAAGAGTACAAATATGTTCTGCTTTGAGAGATATCGTCAAACAGTTTTCCAAAGTGGTTGTGTCAGTTTACACTCTCACCACCAGTGTTTCTGTATTCCAGTTTTTTTCTATCCTCATTAGTACTTGGTGTTATTAAACTTTAAAATTTTAGCAATCTTGGTGGATGTCTAGTGGTATTGTAATATGGCTTTAATTTATATTTCCCTGATGACGAATGAGATTGACTTCCATTCCATTTGATTTTCGTTCAGTTGGATTTCTTCTTTTATGAAATGCTGATTCAAGTCTTTTCCCTGTTTTTCTGTTGGGTTATGTTTTTTTCTTATTGGTTTGTAAGAGTCCTTTATATATACTAGATATCAGTTCATATGTCTAGATTGTCTTGACTATTTCTCACTCTGCAGCACTTTTTGCATTCTTATCCTTCAGTATACTAAAAGAAAGTAGTCTTCACTTTACCATCTAGATGGTCCATAGGAACTTTTAAAGAAATATTTATTTAGGGGCTTCCCTGGTGGCGCAGTGGTTGAGAGTCCGCCTGCCGATGCAGGGGACCCGGGTTTGTGCCCCGGTCCGGGAAGATCCCACATGCCACGGAGCAGCTGGGCCCGTGGGCCATGGCCGCTGAGCCTGCGCGTCCGGAGCCTGTGCTCCGCAACGGGAGAGGCCACAGCAGTGAGGGGCCCACGTACCGCCAAAAAAATATATATATATATATATATATTTTTAAAATTAATTTATTTATATTTTAGCTGCGCCGGGTTTTAGTTGCGGCATGCACAGCCTTTAGTTGCAGCATGCTGACTGTTAGTTGCGGCATGCAGGCTTCTTAGTTGCAGTTGTGGACTCTTAGTTACGGCACGTGAACTCTTAAATGCGGCATGCATGTGGGATCTAGTTTCCCAACTCAGGATTGAACCCAGGCCCCCTGCATTGGACACATGGAGTCTTACCCCCTGGACCACCAGGGAAGTCCTGGAAACTTTTTATTTTTTTAATTTAAAAGTAATTTTACAAAGGCATAATGAAAACAACTTACTAGAAATTTTAATTAAATTTTTTAAAATTAATTAATTTATTTTTGTCTGCGTTGGGTCTTCGTTGCTGCACGCAGGCTTTCTCTAGTTGCGGCGAGCGGGGGCTACTCTTCGTTGAGTTGCGTGGGCTTCTCATTGTGGTGGCTTCTCTTGTTGAGCATGGGCTCTAGGCGTGTGGGCTTCAGTAGTTGTGGCACGTGTACTCAGTAGTTGTGGCTTGTGGGCTCTAGAGCGCAGGCTCAGTAGTTGTGACGCACGGGCTTAGTTGCTCTGTGGCATGTGGGATCGTCCCAGACCAGGGCTCAAATCCATGTCCACTGCATTGGCAGGAGGCCCTTAACCACTGCGCCACCAGGGAAGCCCCTAAAAATTTTTAAAGAGTAAAACTCTTTGCATCAAGTAAATTTTGACACACAAACATTATAGAAGATGAAATAATTCTGTCACATATTCTTTTAGCAAAGCAGAATGGTCCAGGTTCTTGCCAAAAATACGTGATGAAGTCTTTCCTGTTTAATAACTAACTGGATGACGATACCACATTTCCTTTCTGTCCTTAGAAATATATTGTTCACTCATCTATCTTGAGTTTGAGAATATTCATCTAGGATATTGTCATCCGAGGACTCATAGTCAGAGATTTTGCTTGTATGATTAATTTCACATCTTTATTAGGACCTAGAGTGTAGCTGTCTCTGCATTTATCTTTTGATTCATTTAATAATTTTTTTTTTTTTTGCGGTACGTGGGCCTCTCACTGTTGTGGCCCTTCCTGTTGCGGAGCAAGGCTCCGGACGCACAGGCTCAGCGGCCACGGCTCATGGGCCCAGCCGCTCCGCAGCATGTGGGATCTTCGCAGACCGGGGCACGAGCCCGTGTCCCCTGCATTGGCAGGCGGACTCTCAACCACTGCGCCACCAGGGAAGCCCTAATAATTTTTTTAAAATAAATTTATTTATTTATTTTATTTTTGGCTGCATTGGGTCTTCGTTGCTGTGTGCAGGCTTTCTCTAGTTCTGTCAAGCGGGGGCTACTCTTGATTGCAGTGCGTGGGCTTCTCATTGTGGTGGCTTCTCTTGTTATGGAGCATGGGCTTTAGGCACGCGGGCTTCAGTAGTTGTGGCTCGTGGGCTCTAGAGCGTGGGCTCAGTAGTTGTGGCGCACGGGTTTAGTTGCTCTGCGGCATGTGGGATCTTCCCGGACCAGGACTTGAACCTGTGTTCCCTGCATTGGTGGGTGGATTCTTAACCACTGCGCCACCAGGGAAGGCCCGTCTAATAATTTTGACACAACTTTCTCTGTCACTTTTCTTTGTCAGGAAATGAAAATTTCTGAATTCTCAGTTGTGCTCAATGAAGCCTAAAAGCAGGCTGCAATATTTGGGGCAATGCAAGGAGGGGTGACAGCTTATTTTACAATTCTATCATTCTTTTGTTGTCTTTGTATTTTGATCTTTAGCATAGTTGGGGATAATTGATAAGGAATGATGAGTAATAATGAATTCTAGGATAAGAAGATCACAAAATGTTTCAATATATAGAAAGAAGATCCCATAATGTATCTTAGGTTTATGAAAGAATTCAGTGGACCTATATGGTAATTGCAAGATAATGTAAACTTCATTCTATTTTTCAAAAAGTAAATTTTCTCTTTGTTCTTAGGAAAGCCTGTAGGAAGAAAAAAGTCATGAAATATCAATCCTTACAAATAGAACTGTTTTTAAAAAACTCAAAAACTATAATTGATTCCAGTGAACCCAAATGAACCCCAAGGGTTAATGGTATCTTTTTTTGTTTGTTTGTTTGTGGTACGCGGGCCTCTCACTGTTGTGGCCTCTCCCATTGCAGAGCACAGGCTCCCGACGCGCAGGCTCAGTGGCCATGGCTCACGGGCCCAGCCGCTCCACGGCATGTGGGATCTTCCCGGACCAGGGCACGAACCTGTGTCCCCTGCATCGGCAGGTGGACTCTCAACCACTGCGCCACCAGTGAAGCCCAGTGGTATCTTTTGATTAATAGAAATTCTTGATTTTTTTAATTTAGTAGTCTAATTTATTGATCTTTTCTTTATGGTTAGTGCCTTTTCATGTCCTGTTTAAGAGATCTTTGCTTACTCCAAGGCCATAAATACATTATTGTATTTTTTTTTATTGTTTTGCCTTTCTGTTTTAAAATCAACAATCCATATAGAATTGATTTTTCTGTTAATGTATAGTATGAGGTAGGGTAAAGTTCATTGTTTTCCATATGGCTATCAAGTTGACCCCAGTACCATTTATTGAAAAAGCCATCCTTTTCTTACTACTTTACAGTGTCTCCATCATAAATCAAGTGACTATATATGTGGATTTGTCTGTGGACTCTGTTACTTTGGTTTATTTGTCTATCCTTGCACCAGTGTCAAATAGTTTTAATTACTGTAGCTTCATAATAAATCTTGATATCTCTTAGTGTAAGTCCTCCAGTTCTATGTTTCTAGATCAGGGATTTTCTGTGAAGGGCTGAATGGTAAATATTTTTAGGCTTTGTGGGCCATGTTTGGTCTCTGTCAAATATTTTTCTTTCTTCCTTTTTTTCTTTCTTTCTTTTTTAACCTATAAAAATATTTTAAAAGTCAGTCTTAACTGGGTTTGGCCCTGGGCCGTAGTTTGCTGACCCCTGATCTAGATTGTCTTGACCATTCTTGGTCCTTTCTGTTTCCCATATAATGCTTAGAAGCAGCTTGTCAGTTTTCAAAAAACCGCTGGAATTTTGCTGAACATTGCATAGACTCTATTGACCATGTTGAGGAAGAACTGACATTTTAATAATATCAAGGCTTCTGATCAGTTATACCTATTTTTGATTAGTTTTAGGATTGGAATTGTGACCTCTTCCATTCTGTAGCTGTCTTACTAGGTTTAACAAGGGACTATGAACACCATAATTTTTCTTAATGCTTCCATTTGCCATGGCTTTTCCTGTTTATAGTGATTATTTCTCTTCGGAATTTTGATTTTAGGATCTTGGTTATACATATTAGAAAATGGCATTATTTCACATGAAAACTAAAAGGGCAGGAATTTGATTCCAGAATTTAAAATCTTGTAATTACCGTGGTCTGCTGATGTGAATGTGTTTATATATTGTGATAATCAGACATTATCTTGTTTAAGGGTATTTGTATTTCTGCATCCCTCTTTAAGTTTTTGTACCCAATTTGGAGTATATTTTTTGTATCAAGTTTTGAAATTTTTATACCTAGTTCTAATGGTTTCATACCTAGTTTTAGGGATATTATTTTTTAGAAGTTTATGAAATACCTAACTGTACAAGCAAAAATTTTCAAAATATTTAAACACCAGATATTTGTCTTTTTTTCTTTTCATCTAACCAATGTACAATGCGTGTGTTTTTGTGTGGTTGTATTTAGTGAATGTATACTACGTTTGTACTTTATTTCCAGTACGTTTTTATATGTTGAAAAGGTCATAGTAGTTCATTGTGTTGATGTAAAGATGGCTTATTTTTGTACATGTGTTTAATATGAGTATCTCTTATTATATTTATTCCAAAGGCCTAAAAGCTATTTACTTTTATAAATCAAAAAGGTTTTGATAGTCTGACATTTTTAACATCCTTGAACTTTGAAAAATTTGAAGTGCAGTATTGATAACTAATTTCCATTTATATGTAGTGTTGAAAGTATATTTCAATTGGTTTAACATATTCTGACTCCCCAAATAAAAATAAAATGATGACCCTTGGCTCCTGGTCAACAATTAAATCTAAAAGCAAAGCACCCTACCTTTTCATAAACACTGCATATTATATATGCAGACATGAGGCTTACAGAAGTGAGTTCATTACGTTTTACAACTTTTCCGCCATGTTCACTTCTTCTATATCTTCACACCTTTTAGTGCCTCCTGCTTCCTTTATCCTTCCCTCTGGCCTTTGCATATGCTCTTTTCCTTGTTTGGAATCCCCTTTCTGTCATTTTTTGCTTTATCAATTCCTACTTTTCCTGCCCTGGGGATGACACTTCTATAATTATGTGTCGAGATCTTTCAGTGAGTCAGACATTGGGGATACTTAAGTGAGCAAGACCAACATGCCCCATATTTCTCAAATTCTGTTCTAACTGTTGATTTACTTGTTTCATTCTTCTTATGGACTGTGAACTCCTTGAGGTTAGGTATCAGTTTATTTCCAGCACTAACACAGTACATGACAATTAGTAGGTGTTCAATAAATGTTGCTTATGCCAGAATGTCTTAGTTATGGGTAAAATTCTCAAGGCATTCACAGTTTAGTTAGAAAGCAGTTCATTCATATTCAGAATTTGATTATAACACTAGCTAACATGTTGAAAAGTGTTCTTATACTGACTTGTGTATTATATATAGTCTTCTCTTATCACTTATATGAACTAAAAATTGCTGAATTCAATACAAAACAGATGACTTTACATATCTTTAATGACCTAAGGTGTTATTTCGGACACTTTGAATTAATAAATGTAACTTCAAGAAAAGGAACCAAATCATCACAAAACCTGAAATGGCATACTTTTTTTCCTTCATAAATATGTGGTCTTTATCTTTAGCATTGCAACGTACCTGTTTTGGGGGGGGCTGTATCACGCAGCTTGTGGGATCTTAGTTCCCTGAACAGGGATCAAAGTGGAAGCTCAGAGTCCTAACCAGGAGTTCCCTGTGACATAGTTTTGTCAAGCACCTGGTCAGCTCCTTTCCTCTTTGTCCAACAATAGCTGTGTCAAGCCTTCACTATTTTGCATAGACCATCTGTGCTAATGCTGCTTTCTCCGTCTTAGCAAACATTATTATTTCTCTTTGTATCTTTCATTTAGCTTCCTGCTTCACAGAGAGAATCAAGGCTTTCAGGCCCAGTGAAACTCACTTCCAGGCCTTACTATTACTTAAGTTGCCATCCTTATCTTTCTTGTAGTCTCAGAAGAAGCCCTTTTCCTGGTTAGGGCTAACACTCTCTGTGTGTCTTTTAAAGAAATACATTTTACATTTTTATCGAAGTGATACATACACATAGTTTTTTAAAAATCAAGATAAACAACCACCCACTGCCCCAAACCACCCTAGACGTGTTTCCTAATGACATCTTTTAATTCTTTAGCTGTTTCTTTTGGTAGTTACCTTCATATCACTAAATAATGTGTTGCTCCTTTCTTGACTTATACATGTATACTTATACATTAGATACTACATGTTTACTTCCTATTCTGATAGATAAAAGTTTAGTTCTTATACTGTTCTCTAACCCCATCTGCCCAATATATTTATTTCATTCAGTAAATAATGTTCATAGAGGCAAGTGGTGTACTGTGATTACATTTCCTTTAGCATAATAACTTTTTTAGAATTTCCAGTTGCCTTTCTTCTTGCAACATCTTTTTTAAAAAATATTTTATTTATTTATTCGACTGCATTGGGTCTTAGTTGTGGCACGCAGGATCTTGTTGCAGTGTATGGGCTCTTAGTTGTGGCACACAGGCTTCTCTAGTTGTGGCACACAGACTTCTCTCTAGCTGTGGCATGTGGGCTCTCTAGTTGTCATGCGCAGGCTCAGTAGTTGTGGCACGCGGGCTTAGCCCCTGGACAACCAGGTAAGTCCCTCTTCTTACAGCATCTTTAAAATAATCCTCCAACTCCAGTCTCAAAAGCAACATCTCTTTTTCTCTTGAGATCTCTCCCCCAGATTCATGCATTCTCTTGCTTTTGCCTGGGCTGGTTGGCTGGTTTGCTGCTCTCAAGATCTGTCATATGGCTGTTACTCCAGCATTTCCCTTGACTCTGCTTCTAGATTGGATTCACTGTTTACTGAATCTCATGGCTTCCAGTTTGTGGTTTAGTGCCTCCTTTTCCTGGAGTGCATGCTCAACTAAGAAATTGTGGGTTGGAGTTTCCTGAGCCCTTGCATGCCTGAAAATGTTTTAATCTAACCTCACACTTGATTAGTAATTTGGATATATAATTTGAGGTTGAATATATTTTTATTATAATTTATGTAAACTAAAAAACAAAAGAAAACAAAAAGTTTACCCATTTTTCCCACCTCCACACCCTGCCTCTGGCAGCCATCAGTCTGTTCTCCATATCTATGAGCTTGGTTTTTTAATTAATTAAAAAATTTTTAAGATTCCAAATATAAGAGAGATCATACAGTATGTCTTCCTCTGACTTATTTCACTTAGCATAATGCTCTGCAGGTCCATTTATATCGTTGCAAACGAAAAGATTTCATTGTTTTTTGTGGCTGAATAATATTCCATTGAATGTATATACCACATCTTCGTTATCCATTCATCCATCAGTGGACACTTAGGTTGTTTCCATACCTCAGCTATTGTAAATGATGCTGCATTGAACACGGGGTTGGGGGGAGGTGCATATATCTTTTTGAGTTAGTTTTTTCATTTTCTTCCAATAAATACCCAGAAGTGGAATTGCTGGGTCATATGATAGTTCTATTTTTAATATTTTGAAGAGCCTTCATACTGTTTTCCATAGTGGGCTTCACCAGTTTTCATTCCTACCAATAGTACACAAGGGTTCCCTTTTCTCTGTATCCTTGCCAACACTTGTTATTTCTAGTCTTTTTTTTTTTTTTTTTTTTTTTGCGGTATGCGGGCCTCTCACTGTTGTGGCCTCTCCCATTGCAGAGCACAGGCTCCGGATGCGCAGGCTCAGCGGCCATGGCTCACGGGCCCAGCTGCTCCGCGGCATGTGGGATCTTCCCGGACCGGGGCACGAACCCGTGTCCCCGTGTCCCCTGCATTGGCAGGCAGACTCTCAACCACTGCACCATCAGGGAAGCCCCATTTCTAGTCTTTTTGATAATAGCCTTTCTAACAAATGTAAAGTACTATCTCATTGTGGTTTTGATTTGCATTTCCCTGATGATTAGTGATGTAGGGCATCTTTTCATGATGTCTTCTTTGGAAAGACATCTGTGTATCTTCTTTGGAAAGACATCTGTGTATCTTCTTTGGAAAAATGTCATTTGTCTGTTGGAAAAGTGTCTGTGATCTTCTGCTCATTTTAAAATCATATTGTTTCTTTTTTTGCTGTTGTATGAGTTCTTTATATATTTTGGAATTAGCCCCTTATCAGATACATGATTTGCAAATATTTTCTCCCATTCAGTAGGCTGCCTTTTCATTTTATTGATGGTTTGCTTTGCTGTGCAGAAGCTTTTTAGTTTGACGTAGTCCCACTTTATTTTTGCTTTTGTTGTTTTGCTTTTTTTTTTAAGTAAGCTTTTTTAAAATTTTTATTTACTTTATTTATTTTTGGCTGCATTGGGTCTTCACTGCTGCACGCAGGCTATTCTCTAGTTGTGGCGACCAGGGGCTACTCTTCGTTGAGTTGTGTGGGCTTCTCATTGTGGTGTCTTGTTGTGTAGCGCAGGCTCTAGGTGCTTGGGCTTCTGTAGTTGTGGCACGCGGGCTCAGTAGTTATGGCTTGCAGGCTCAGTAGTTGTGATGCATGGGCTTAGTTGCTCCACGGCATGTGGGATTTTCCCAGACCAGGGCTCAAACCCATGTTCCCTGCATTGGCAGGCAGATTCTTAACCACTACACCACCAGGGAAGTCCCTGTTGCTTTGCTTTTGGTGACAGAATCAAAAAATCATTGCCAAGATCTATGTCAAGGAGCCTACTGCCTATATTTCTTCTAGGAGTTTCATTGTTTCAGGTCTTACACTCAAGTCTTTCATCTATTTGTTTTTCTTTCATCTATTTTGAGTTAATTTTTGTATATGGTGTAAGGTAATAGTCCAGTTTCATTCTTTTGCATGTGGCTGTCCAGTTTTCCCGATACCATTTATTGAAGAGACTATCCTTTCTCCATTGTATTTATATTCTTGGCTCCTTCGTCATGAATTAGTATAAACATGGGTTTATTTTTAGGTTCTTTATTCTGTTCCATTGATATGTGTGTTTGTTTTTGTACCATACTATTTAAAACTGTTTATAAACTGTTTACTGAAGTTGAACATAATTTAGGATCAGCGTTTAATGTCAAGGTTTTAGGGTCAGCGAGCATTCTCTTTTCTTTTTTTTTTTCTTTTTTTTTTTGAGGTACGCGTGCCTCTCACTGTTGTGGCCTCTCCCGTTGCGGAGCGCAGGCTCAGCGGCCATGGCTCACGGGCCCAGCCGCTCCGCGGCATGTGGGATCTTCCCGGACCGGGGCATGAACCCATGTTCCCTGCATCGGCAGGCGGACTCCCAACCACTGCGCCACCAGGGAAGCCCCCTCTTTTCTTCTGTTACCTAGTGTAGCTGTTGTACTGTTTTGATTCTTTTCCTTTTTAGATGGTTTCTCCCTACTGCCAGAATCTTTTTATTTAATCCGTTTTCTTTTAGTATTTTATAGTGGTTTTTGTTTGTTTAGTTTTATTGACTGTACTGGATACTTAGGGAGCTGGGCCCTTTCCATCTGGAGATTAGAGTCTCTTAACTCTGGGAAATTTCTTTGTCCTATTTCTTCATTTATTTATTTATGTACTCTTATTTTCTGTTTTTATCTTTCTGGAACTCTTCATTTGTAGGATTTGGACCTGTTGGATTGATCATATTTGTCTCTATTCTCTCTCATTTTGTTGTACTTTCTGAGATACTTCTAATCCTTTTATTGCGTTTTTTTAAATTTTGAGAATTAAAAAACAGTTCTACAGTTCTGGTTCTGATCCTTTTTTTTAAATAAATTTATTCATTTATTTATTTTTGGCTGCATTGGATATTCAGTGCTCTGCACAGACTTTCTCTAGTTGCAGTGAGCGGGGGCTACTCTTTTTTGTTTGTTTGTTTTGTGGTACACGGGCCTCTCACTGTCGTGGCCTCTCCCCTTGTGGAGCACAGGCTCCGGACACACAGGCTCAGCGGCCATGGCTCACGGGCCCAGCCGCTCCGTGGCATGTGGGATCTTCCCGGACCGGGGCATGAACCCGTGTCCCCTGCATCGGCAGGCAGACTCTCAACCACTGCGCCACCAGGGAAGCCCACGGGGGCTACTCTTCGTTGTGGTGTGCATGCTTCTAGTTGCAATGGCTTCTCTTGTTGCAGAGAACAGGCTCTAGGTGCCCGGGCTTCAGTAGTTGTGGCTCGTGGGCTCTAGAGTGCAGGCTCAGTAGTTGTGGTGCAGGGGCTTAGTTACTCCACGGCATGTGGGATCTTCCCAAACCAGGGCTCAAACCCATGTCCCCTGCATTGGCAGGTGGATTCTTAACCACTGTGCCACCAGGGAAGTCCTGATCCTTTTTTATATATAGCAAATTGTTGTCAATTTACTGATACAGTATCTTTAAGAATGTCTCTGAGGATACTAACTTGAGGGTTGTTTTTTTTTAAGTTCTTTTCTGTTTGTTTTTTTTGTTTGTTTTTTTTTTTGCATTATGTCTGTTTCCTCCAGATCCATGTTCTGTTTATCTTTGGTCTCTTCTTTTCATTTTGGAGACATTTCTCAAATACATTGTGATCTCTGGTTGTCCATTTATGTTTAAGAGTGGGAGACACTGAAGCTGATTGGGAGCTCTGTGTGTATGTAGAGGGCTAACCAATTGTCAGACTTTGCTTTAGGTGATAGGGCAAAAACTGTGCTAACGCTACAGGACTCTCAAATTCAGGCATTTAGAGACATTCAAGACCAGGGAAAGGCTGATCAGTGGTTCTGAATATAGATTTTAATTTACATAATTTTAGCCCCAAGTCTTGTCTTTCCCCAGCACCCCTGGATTCTGAGAGTCCTGATCCTCTCTGGGTTTCTGTGGGCAGGCCAGCCCCATTTTGATTGTATCCTTCTCTGCTACCAGCACTCTAAACTGCGGCTTCTTCCTGTTCCATATGTTACCACTCATGTTTGTTCTTTGTCTTCCAGAATTTAAAAACAAAATTCTCATCTACTGGTAGCCCCTTCTCTCTGTTTATAGTGACTTTATGTATTTTTATTTTTATTTATTTATTTTTAAAACGTTATTTATTTATTTATTTCTGCATTGGGTTTTCGTTGCTGCGCGCGGGCTTTCTCTAGTTGTTGCGAGCGGGGGCTACTCTTCGTTGCAGTACGCGGGCTTCTTATTGTGGTGGCTTCTCTTGTTACGGAGCACCGGCCCTAGGCACGCAGGCTTCAGTAGTTGTGGCTCTTGGGCTCTAGAGCGCAGGCTCAGTAGTTGTGGCGCACGGGCTTAGTTGCTCCGCGGCATGAGTTTATGTATTTTTTAATTCCTTGTGATGACTCTATATAGTGTCAACTTGGCTGGGCTGAAGTACATTTTCCAGCCATGTTTCTTTCTTTCTTCGATGTTTCTTATTAGGGTGGGTCACAGGGGAGATTTTTGTATCTAACATGAAACATTTATCCCTGGACAACCAGAAATTTTCTAACCCTTTCCCCAGAAAAGATTATAAAGCCCCTTTTTTGTCTTTGGGGAAATCGTCATTCTCCCTAGCTGGTTTACATCCCCTCTTTGATATTCTGTAACTTAAATTCTGAGATATAAAGCTAGCTAGTACTAATACATCTTATGTTAGATGATAAGGAAGAAAAATCAATCAAAAATATTTGACTAATAAATATATATTTAAACATTTAATATCAAACGTTAAGGAAGAAATATTCATAACTATCACAGCCCTTATTTCAGCAACTGGTCATGTAATTACAGTTGGTATTTATAACTTGCCTTCTTCCTCTACTTAATCCATATTCCCTTTGCTCTCAGTGAGCACCTCAGCTGGTCTTGGTTCCTTGTCTGGTGGAGTGACCCAAACCTTCATTTTTGAAAGGTTTGAGCTATTCTCAACCCTGCCTGAATTGAGTTATTGTAGTTTTCTGTTGACTTTAATCACAGGACATGGAAGTACTAAGGGGTGTCCTAGAGGATCTCCTCCATTCCAGACATACTCCTCACCCTCACTGTGTAGAAGTAACCCAATTTCCCCTTGAACGACAGGATTAATCCCCCCCAGCCAGTACAATAACTCCCTTTTTTGCTTGTTGATTCAGAACCTAAAGTGGCCAGATGGCAGTCTGAACTGGAGTTTAATAGAGTCATTGTTGTGTCCCCTGATAGACGCATTCTCCCTTTGAAACTAAGACTTCTAGATCACCAAAGACTGATGTCACAGGGATGGGAAGTTAATATTTTGCTGAAACCGAATTTATTACTCTCATTTATTTCCCTAACAAATGAAAGAAAAACCCTTCTATTTCTCATTAGAGGCATGAAAGGCATCACCATCACCGAAGCCAAAAACCTTGGAACCATCCTAAATTCTTCCTTTTCCATTATTTTAATCCCACGTGTTAGAAAATTTATCAGCTTTACTTTCCTTCACATCTCTCACTTTTACCTCCTCCTTTGCATCCTCAAATCAATCACTGCCTTAAAACAGACTTCACCTTCACTTACTCAAATTGTAGAGACAATCTACAGTTAGCTTTTCCCACTTATCCATCTACTACTTTTCTGCTAGAGAAATCTTTTAAAAATCACGTCATATTTAGTGGCTCTACGTGCTTAAGGTAATTTCCAACTCCTTACCCAGCTGAATTAATTCATCTGTTGTAACAGAGATCCAAAGTCACATGGCTTTAACACGTTAGAAGTTTATTCTCTCTCAGGACTTGTATGGTGGCTCTGCAGTGTCAAGAATCCAGGTTCCTTCTGATTTGTTACTTTACCATCTCTTAGTATGTTGCCCTTATCTACATGGTTCAGGATGCCTCACCACCATGTCAGAGCCAGCATGAAAAAGAAAATGGTGAAGAGAAGGATGTGTTCTTCCCTTTAAGTTTACAACCTGGAAGGATGTGTAAATCATTTTCACTCTCAGCTCATTGGCCAGAACATGGCTAAAAGTTCCAACTGCCAGAGAGTTTTGGAAAAAGAGTTTTTAGTCTGGCTATCCTTATGTCTAGCTAATAATGGAGAGCCTCAGTTACTGTAGAAAAAGGGGGAATGAATATTGGAGGTGTACCAGTAGTCCATGCCACCGAGGTATACAAGGTCTTCTGGAGATTGACCCTTGCCTGCCTCTTTACCTTATCTCTTAGTGTGCTGCTTTTCCACTCCTTCTCCTTTCCTAGGTGTCCTAGACTTTGTTTCCTCTTCCTTTCAGCCATGCTAAACTGTTTGCCAAACATGCTATGCTGGTATGTGTTTCTCTGCCTTTCCTCATAATGCTTCCTTAGCCTGAGATGTCCTTGCCACCCACTCCCGTCATCTCTAATACTCTCTGTTAACCTGATCCCTGAGAATTTGTTTTTCAAGAGTTAACTTAAGCATCTTCTACTATATAAAGCCTTTATTGGAGAGCACCACCTTCACCCTGGTAGAACTGACCATTCTCTCCTCTGTTGCCCTTATTATATGCAGATAGACTTTAGTCATTGTACCTTTTGGCAGTTATTTACACTTAGATTCTTTCTTTTCCATTGTAAACCCTTTGAGGGTAAAGAAGACATTTTATTCACGTATCCCTTGGATGTAGCATAGTGCCTGACAGAGGATATACACTAAATATTTACCGAATATGCAAGTGGGTCTATAGGAAAAATATCTCTGTCCAGATTTTTAAATGTCAGGGCATGCCCTTAAGGCATAGCTGGCTGCTGTTTTTTAAACTTTTGTCGATTAGTCAAGATGATAATGTTAGCTCCAACATTATCTATAATCATCCTATATTATCTTGTTAATTGTTTCATATTTAGTTTTTAGTTATAATTTAACTCTAAAAGTACTTTCAGAATTAGCTACGGGACTTTTTTTTCTGTTTGAAATGAGTGGACTTTTCTGTCTACTAAGGCACAATATTTATAATTGCTTTTTAACAATTCAGCATATCAGTGACTTGCTGCAGGAGATTTGTCCTGAGACCTTCTGAGCTCTGCCACCTTAACATACTGGTTCTAAGATACAGATATCTCAGGGTTTGTTTAATGACTAAGAGTCATTTTTGTAAACAGATACTAAGGCAAGATTGCCTTAAATATTTTTACATGGAGAATTTTTTTTTTCTGCTTTACTGTCTTGAGTAATATCTTTTGTTTTACTTGTAGATTTGATGGTCCTCGAAGATTTGAGGATTTAGGGTCAAGGTGTGAAGGACCGAGACCCAAAGGGCCTCGTTTTGAAGGAAATCGCCCCGATGGGCCAAGACCCAGATATGAAGGTCACCCAACAGAGGGTGCTAAAAGCAAATGGGGAGTGATTCCCCGGGGGCCAGCATCTCAGTTCTATATTACCCCCAATACATCCCTCAGTCCTCGACAGAGTGGACCACAGTGGAAAGGCCCCAAACCAGCTTTTGGACAGCAACATCAGCAGCAACCTAAGTCACAAGCAGAACCAGGAAACAAAGAACCATTAGCAGACACCAGTAGTAACCAGCAGAAGAATTTTAAAATGCAATCAGCTGCATTTTCCATTGCTGCAGATGTAAAGGATGCCAAGGCGGCTCAGTCAAATGAGAATCTAAGCGACTCTCAACAAGAGCCACCTAAAAGCGAAGTCTCGGAAGGGCCCATAGAGCCTTCTAATTGGGACCAGAATTCTCAAAGTATGGAGACTCAAATGGACAAAGCCCAAGCTGTTACTCAGCCTGTACCCCTTGCAAATAAACCTGTACCTTCTCAATCTACTTTTCCCTCAAAAACAGGGGGGATGGAGGGAGGAACAGCAGTAGCAGCAGCATCATCACTAACTGCAGATAATGATTTTAAACCTTTGGGTATTGGTCTTCCCCATTCAGAAAACAACCAGGATAAAGGCCTGCCTCGGCCAGATAACAGAGATAATAGGTTAGAAGGCAATCGCGGCAGCAGCTCATCTTACAGAGGTCCTGGGCAAAGCAGAATGGAAGACACACGGGATAAAGGACTAGTAAATAGAGGTCGAGGCCAGGCAATCAGCCGTGGCCCAGGGTTGGTCAAGCAAGAAGACTTTCGTGATAAAATGATGGGTAGAAGAGAAGACAGTCGAGAGAAGATGAGTAGAGGAGAAGGCAGCCGGGACAGAGGCTTGGTGAGGCCAGGAAGCAGTCGGGAGAAAATGCCAGGTGGTCTGCAGGGCAGCCAGGAGAGGGGTAGAGCTGGCAGCCGAGAAAGGGGACCACCTCGGAGGGCTGGCAGTCAGGAGAGAGGACCCCCTCGAAGACCTGGGAGTAGAGAGAGGGTACCACCCCGAAGAGCCGGGAGCAGGGAGAGGGGACCACCTCGAGGGCCTGGCAGTCGGGAAAGGGGTCTGGGAAGACCAGATTTTGGTCGTGACAGAGGTCCATTTAGACCAGAACCAGGAGATGGTGGGGAAAAAATGTATTCATATCACCGAGATGAGCCTCCTAGGGCAACATGGAACCATGGAGAAGAGAGAGGGCATGAAGAGTTCCCATTAGATGGTAGAAATGCTCCAGTGGAACGAGAAAGACATGATGATTGGGATAGAGAGAGATACTGGAGAGAATGTGAACATGACTATCAAGATGATACACTAGATTCATATAACAGAGAGGACAGGTTTTCGGCACCATCTCGATCTCATGATGGAGATAGACGAGGCCCTTGGTGGGATGATTGGGAGAGAGAGCAGGATATGGATGAGGACTACAACAGGGAAATGGACAGGAACTTGGACAGGGATGTGGATCGGATTGGAAGACCTATGGATATGTATGATAGAAATTTGGATAATGAGTGGGACAGAGATTATGGGAGACCACTGGATGAACAAGAATCACAGTTCCGTGAACGAGATATTCCATCTCTTCCACCTTTACCACCCCTCCCACCTCTTCCACCTGTGGATAGATATCGGGATGATAGATGGCGAGAAGAAAGAAATCGAGACCATGGGTATGATCGAGATTTCCGTGATAGGGGTGAGTTGAGGATCCGAGAGTACCCAGAAAGAGGAGATACATGGCGGGAAAAGCGAGATTATATTCCTGACAGAATGGACTGGGAAAGAGAACGATTGTCAGACAGATGGTACCCATCTGATGTGGATAGACATTCCCCCATGGCGGAACATATGCCCTCCTCACATCATTCTTCTGAAATGATGGGGTCGGATGCAAACTTAGACTCTGACCAAGGCCTTGGAGGGGTAATGGTTCTCAGTCAGAGGCAGCATGAAATCATTTTGAAAGCTGCACAAGAACTGAAAATGCTTCGGTAAGTTAACTTAAGATCATTTCTTTTAGTCAAAACTGCATTCAGACTGCTCTTTTTAAAATGATGTATTATATTTGAATGGAATCATTTTTTTTCAAGTTCTTACCACATGATTTTAATTTTAATTTGTAGTCATTGAGTGCTGTTTTAGGGTAGGATGGATATTTAGGAACTGTATTAATTAACTGTATTAATTATAAACTTACGTCCTGAAATATGAAAATTTGATAGCCATTCTTGGCTTTTGTAGATATGTTGCCGACGTGTCATGCCTGTGATTGTTTCAAGTTCAAACTTCAACTTTCCAGTGCTCTGGATTTCACAGAGCTCATACGTAGTAAAATCCCTTTTTTCCCCTGAGGCAGTTTGTTCTTTGGTATTAGATCTGATAGACTTCATATTCGGTAATCTTTGGTATAACTTTGGAAAGTGCTGGAAGGATTTATATTTTTCTCTGTTGAAGCTAAGAATAGTTTACCTGGAAGCAGCCTCAGATATATCTAACTATTGATTCTTTCTTTTTGGGATGTTTTATCTTTCATTATAACTAGAAGCAGGTATCTCTACTTGAGGATGTTACTTGTTTCTACATAATCAAATATTTTCTTTGTGAGATGGAGAATAGAATTTGGATTTCTTGATTTACAATCACCCAACTATGTATAGGTATCTACATAATGCTTCCCATTAGTAGCAGTAATAATAAAAGCTAACATTTATTGCATGCTTACTATGTACCAGGAACTGTACTAAGTGCTTTGTATGTATTAATTCATGTAATACTTATACCAACTATATCCTGAGATGAGAATTTAGGAGTCCCTGACAGATTGCAATGAGAAATTACTTTTTGAGTAATTTCTTAGGAATTAGCAATGTTTTGTGAAAATAATGGTTAGTTTTTTATATATTCCAATGTATTGTGTTTTTTTCATTTTTCAATTCTGGTCTACATTTGTGGATTATGCCGATTGAAATTATAACTGAAGCTTTTTGACTAAAAAAGTATAATGAGGAAAAATACCTGTAAGTAAAGATGAAGGATCAGGTGCCTCAGGAAACAAAACAGATTTCTGTGGTCTATAGAAGATACACTCTAAGAGATTTGACTTTTCCAGATTACTCCTGAAGAAAGTAGTAAATGTGGAAAAAGTATGCTATAGAACATTTAGCTATTCTCTGTTCACTTTTAAATTATGGACACCTTTAATTTAACACCTACTGTGTGCTGGCACTGTGCTGATAATTTAGCATGTATTATCTCAATCCTCCTATCTCAAATCCCTATCTCAAAGGCCTGCAAAGATAAGCAGTAGTATTCTCACTTCACCAAAGACACTAAGGCTCAGAGAGTACCACTTGGCTACTAGAATTGGTAAACCTAGAATTTGAACCCAGTCTGTCCAACTCTAAAATCTATGTTGTTTATGGAGAACACCAAGCTGATTGGTGTTACTAAGCTGCCAAGGTTTCTTTCCTTTCCTTTTTGAAATTTCCTTTTCACCCATTATTGCTTTGTATAGAAATGCTGGATACAAGGTGCCTCATCATCCTTTTTTTAAAGCTCTTTCTAGGCCACATAATAAAATAGGTGAAGTGATGGGTAAGAGTGGTCATAGTTGAATACAGGTCAGTCACGTTGTATTGGGAAAGTCATAGTATGATTTACATGAGGCAGAAAATAATCTTTTTTTATACTTGACCCTTACTTTGTGTCCATTTGGGTCATTACACTTTACCAAATGGTAGGGAGAAAATTGTAAAAGGTCTGAAGAGGTTGTGGTAGATGTTGTATGTGTTTACTGTGGGCATTGTAAGGAAAAGTGAAGGGAATTTGACCAGTGATTTAAAGAAAAACTGGAAGAGTTATGTAATTACTCTTTAGGAGTATGAAGTGTTGTTTTTTTTTTTTTTTTTTTTTGGTGGTACGCGGGCCTCTCACTGTCGTGGCCTCTCCCGTTGTGGAGCACAGACTCCAGACGCGCAGGCTCAGCGGCCATGGCTCACGGGCCCAGCCATCTTCCCAGACCAGGGCACGAACCCGTGTCCCCTGCATCAGCAGGCGGACTCTCAACCACTGCGCCACCAGGGAAGCCGTGAAGTGTTGTTTTTAAAGGTTTAGACTGACAACTGTTCTCACTGTATACCGCAGGGGCTGTAAACTAAAATGCCCACAAGAACCAGACAGGTAACTAAAATGAGTGAAAGTGGGCCAGTGTAACTCTACTGGGTTTGGTGAGGACTGTGGCAAATTGCTTCATCTAAAGCGGGCAGCCACTACTCCACTGAGCTGTTTGTTGGCATGTGGGAATGTAGGCCCAGTGTCTGCAGATCTCTTTAAAATTTGAATTTATATGGAAAAATGTATTATTTTGCTTTGTAAGTAATGGCAGCTGGCTCAGATTTTAAAACTAATATGGAAGCTAAATTTTAAAAAACCTTTTTATATATTCATATATATCCAAATACATTGATATTTGGCCTATGTGCCACCATTTTGCAACCTCTTATCTAAAGACTATTGAACAAAAAAAAATAGCAAGAGAGATTTTTGTTGGATGAAAGAAAAACATGACAAGTAGGTGAGATATTAAAATAGACTAAAGAGGCAGGTTCTAGAATCGGTCCTTGAAGATCTTCAATAATTTATCATTATTTTATAGGTTGTAGGTGACTGATCAGTTAGGTCATAAAGGCAAGAGAGTATTACCCTGGAGATGCTTTATGGGCGCTGTAGAGGGTTTGAAAAAAGGTTCTAGTTTCCTTTTTTGTTCTTCAATATTAATTATAGTTATTTAGGAATGGAGAACACATGCCTTATGTACAATGGCAATTTTATTTGTTTACAGAGAACAGAAAGAACAGCTTCAAAAGATGAAAGACTATGGGTCTGAGCCACAGATGCCTGACCATCTACCACCCCAGGATTCGAGATTGCAGAATACATCTTCAAGACCTGGAATGTATCCGGTATGGGAAAATATGTGCCCAGAAAATGAAATGGTTCTTACTTTGTATGTTTGTATGTCGTTTGATTTTTTTTTTTGTATTACAATAAGTATAAATTTCCTCTATAAAAAATGTAAATTTTCGAAAAGTAAAAAGCTAATGGTAATGGACCTTTGAAAATATTATGAGTATGGTCGAAAGTGTGACAGAAATGCTTTTTCCCCCAGGGTTTGATAAGTACACCAAGCACACCTGAACTATATATATGGCTTTGTGTTCACAAAATTGTAGAATTTTCTTGGTAATCCTTTTTGTTCAGATAGTCCTGTTTTCCATTTGGACAGTGCAGGGACTCCCTGTGAGCCCTGCTCATGTGAGCTTCGTAGTCTCCGTGCCTCTTCAAGCTACTAGTCCTTAGCTAGGGAAAGGGTTGAACATCATGCCCCAGTTCAGGCAGTGAAGCTACGTTAAAGACTTGTGTGATTAAGCTCTCCCCTTGTTTTGCTTTCATTTTGTTGTTGTTGTTGTTGTTTTACCTTTAAGTCAGTGATGGGCTTTAAAAACGTTATCATGCAAATATAAGTGAGAGAGAGAAAAAAAACACTGCTGAACCATTTCATCAGATTAACTCTTCATTTCTCAATGTTCCCTTCCATCCTAATCTAACACACAACACTCAGACGTAATTGTTGATGTCAGCAACCACCATGATGTTGACTCCCCAAATCATATCTCTTGGCCTGTGTATGCATCCATCTGCCTACAGGGTTTCTCTCTGGGTGTGTCTCCTGCCAAACTCAACATATTTAAAATGGAGCTCATTACCATCCTCCATGAAAACTTGTTCTTTCTCCTCATTATCACCTAGTCACCTGAACTTGAAACCTGAAGTCAGCCCTAACTCTTTCCTCTGTCCTAACCTTCTGTGTTCAGTCATTCTGTTGATTAGTTTTACTGTCTTTTTAATATTGTTCAAGTATTCTATCCTCCACTTCCCTACAACCTCAGTTCTAGCCTTTGTCAGTTCTTGCCTAGATTATTTCAGAAACATCCTAATTCATCTCTCTCCATCTCATTCCCCTCTGATCCATTCTTCATTCTCCTTCCAGAGTGATTATTTTAAAAATATTTTTGGAATCAAATTTTGAGTTATAATTTACATATGTTTTAAGCCCACAGTTTGAGTTTCGAGAAATGTATACCAAAAGATAAAAAAAATTTCCATTGCCCCCAAAAGTTCTGTCATGCCACTTTGTAGTTAGGACTACCCTACACTCTACTTTAGGCAGCACTGATGTGACTGCTGGCCAAAATAGACATTTAATGTCTTTTTTTTTTTTTTTTTTTTTTGACTGCATTGGGTCTTCATTGCTGTGCGCGGGCTTTTTCAAGTTGTGGCGAGTGGGAGCTACTCTTCGTTGCGGTGCACGGGCTTCTCACTGCGGTGGCTTCTCCTGTTGAGGAACACAGGCTGTAGTCATGCAGGCTTCAGTAGTTGCAGCATGCGGGCTCAGTAGTTGCGGCACACAGGCTTCAATAGTTGTGGCATGTGGGCTCAGTAGCTGTGGCGTCGGGTCCTAGGGCACATGGGCCCTAGGGCACAGGCTCAGTAGTTGTGGCTCATGGGCTTAGTTGCTCTGTGGCATGTGGGATCTTCCCGGACCAGGGGTTGAACCCACGTCCCGTGCATTGGCAGGTGGATTTTTAACCACTGCACCACCAGGGAAGTCTCCAAAATGGACATTTTAAAACATAAATCTCACCATGTGTACCTTGGCTTTAGAACGCTTCAGTATTCTTGTGTTCCTTTCGGGATAAAATCTAGATTCTTTTGCCTGGCCTTTTATGTTCTTCCTGAGCTGGCCCAAGCTCTGCTTACCATTACTTGCTACTCCCTCTCTTTACTTTCCCTCCACATGGAGCTTCTGACAATTCTGTAAGTGTGACTGGCTCTTACTTCTCCATGCCTTTGCATATGCATGTTGTTCTCTAAACCTAGAGTTTCTTTTTTTTTTTCTCTTCCTATCCTCTCCTCCAACTAGTTAATTGTTTATTTTTTAGAACTCATCTCTGTATCTTCTCTTCCACTTGTGTAAGACAATTGCCCTTGCATGTACGCCTGTAACATCTTATGGGCCTCTGTCAGAACCCTTATACTGTATTTGGATTGTCTGTCTTCTTGTCTGTCTTGTCTTCTGTCTTGTCTTGCCTTCTCTCTTATCTTGCCTGTCCTTCATAAGGATAGGAACTACATCTTTTATCTTTGACTCTCTTAGCAAATAGTAGAAGCTCTAGATTATAGATCCACATTTCTGCTTTATTCACTTGATAAATCAGTCATAAACATTTTAACATATTGCTACATGCTTTATATTTTGGATGCACAATTTATTAAAACTATTCCATTTAACAAAGTTAAACCTTTGTTTCTAATCTTTTATTAATACAATGTTAATAAATGTCTTTGTATCAAATTCTTGTTTTTTTTAGTTTTAATATTTTTTATTGAAGTATAGTTGATTTACAATGTTGTGTTAATTTCTGCTGTACGGCAAAGTGATGCAGTTATACATATATACACATTTTTAATATTCTTTTCCATTGTGGTTTATCCCAGGATATTGAATACAGTTCTTTGTGCTATACAGTAGGACCTTGTTGTTTACCCATTCTATAGATAAAAGCTTACATCTGCATTCTTTATTTTCTACAAACCACTATGCATTATGCTTCAAATTCTTGTTTTAGATAACTTCTTAAAAGTACTTTTAAAGTCCTATAGTGGTATACTTTAGTTAAAGAACGAGGACATTTTTAATGATTCCTTTAATATAGCCAATGGCTCTCTAAAATAGTTATATAACAACTATACTATAGCCTTGCAAGCATCAGCTACTTAATATTTTTGGAGGATTTAATATTTTAATCAAATGTTTTAAAATGTTTGGTAATGGGACTAACCTAGTGGTCCAGTGGTTAAGACTCTGCGCTCTCAATGCAGGGGGCCCAGGTTTGATCCTTGGTTAGGGAACTAGATCCCTCATGCTGCAACTAAAGATCCCGCACACAGCAACGAAGATCCTGCGTGCCGCAACTAAGACCCGGTGCAGCCAAATAAATAAATAAATATTTTAAAAAATAATAAAATGTTTGGTAGTTTTGATAATTAGTGAACATGAATACTTTCTGATAATTGTTAATTACATTTCTTATAAAAATCCTATTTTATCTATTTGACTCTTAAGGTTTTTCTTACTAATTTATGTTATTCTTAGCATGGTACAGATATTAATCCTTTCTCATGTAAATACTGTAGGAGTGTTCTGTTTTTCACAAATGTATGTATTGCTTTCACTATGTAATATGAAGAAAACACTTTTTTTTTTTTTTTTTTTTGTGGTACACGGGCCTCTTACTGTTGTGGCCTCTCCCGTTGCAGAGCACAGGCTCCGGACGCGCAGGCTCAGTGGCCATGGCTCACGGGCCCAGCCGCTCCGCAGCATGTGGGATCTTCCCGGACCGGGGCACGAACCCGTGTCCCCTGCATCGGCAGGCGGACTCTCAACCACTGCGCCACCAGGGAAGCCCCAAGAAAACACTTTTTATTTGTAGACATAGTCCAGAATTCTTATGATATTTAAAGCATGTCTGGATAGCTATACTCCAGATGCAGTAGCTTTGTCATGTATAGGCATTTCCTTAATAAAGTTTAAAGTGCCGTAACCTAAAGTTTACCTTACATCATTTACCTAATAGTCATTTGTCTTTAACTCCAGCCTATAGTGGCCTCTTGTTAAATAATATTTCTTACGTATTAGCCACAATGTAATTTTGTTACTCAAAAAGTTTAACACGCAGCCTGTGTATGAATAAATATATAAGTAATGTGTATTGTTGGCTTTCCAAGGTCTAAAGCAGCTGTCAATTTGTTTGTCAATAGAACAAACCAGAAACATAGAACTAAGAGAAATGGGTAAAGAGTGTTCGAATCAGAGATTAAAATTATCTCTAATTGCAAAGATTAAAATAAAATTTGACGATTGGGTTTCAGTATTAAGTAAATAGAACCTATCTGCCCAGAGATTCTACTGTTTCCTTAATATACATTTCTGTTGACATTTGGTGGTTGTCAGAGAGATTACTAAATGTCCCATTTGGTTTCTTTGTTTTGTTGTTTCCCGGTTCTGATGTTGTGTGTTGGTACCAGCCTTGCCACAAACTACTATTGTCAGTCAGACAATTAGATAGAAGTGAGGGAGCTAGCTAGAGTTTGTTTCTCTCACTGGAAATTCACTATTTTTGTGGAGGAGATAGGTTACCATAGTGAGGAGATAGTTTATAGCAGAGATTCTTAACCGGCTGGTGAACATCAGAATTACAGAAGTTTTGTTTAATTTAAACTAATGCCAGGACCTCACTCACAGAAATTCAGTAGGTTTGAGGTGGGCCTGGGATATTTGTATCAAATTGGCTAGCACCCTAATTTTTCTGGAAGGAGAAGAAAGAGGGTGGTTCATTGCAGGGAAGGGAGGAGGTGATAGTGTTGAGGGCATTTTTTTTTTTTTCCTTTTTTAAACCAACCTAATTGAGGTATAATTTACATAATCTAATTTGCCCATTTTAAGTTTGTAATTCAGTGATTTTTAGTAAATTTACTGAATTGTCCAACCATCACCATAATCCAGTTGTAGAACATTTTCATCACCCCAGTAAGATCCCTTGTGCCAATTTGCAGTTAATCCTCATTCCTACCCAAGTCCCAGGCAACAGCTAATCCACTTTCTGTCCCTATAGATTTGCCTTTTTGGGCATTTAATTTAAGTGGAATCATACAATATGTGGTCTTTTGTGTCTGGCTTCTTTCACTTAGCATAATGTTTTCAAGGTTCATCCATGTTATAGCATGAATCAGTACTTCATTTCTTTTTATTGCCAAGTAACAATCTGTTGTATGGCTATACCATATTTTGTTTGCCCATTCACCAGTTGATGGACATTTGGGTTATCGAATAATGCTGTTGTGAATATTTGTGTGCAGGTCTTTGGGGGGGCATGTTTTTCTTGGTTAGAGACCTAGGAATGGAACTGCTGAATTATTTGGTAAATTGAAGTTTAACTTTTTGACAAATTGTTAGACCATTTTCCAAAGTGGAAATTTTACATTCTTACTAGCAGTCTAAGAGTCTTTGTGTTTCTCTGCATCTTTGCCATCATTTGTTACTGTCTGTTTTATCAATCATAGCCATTCTACTGGGTATGAAATGGTACCTCATTGTGGTTTTAATTTGCATTTCCCTCATGACTAATGATGTCGAGTATATTTTCATGGGCTTATTGGCCATTCATATATCTTCTTTGGAAAAATATATGCAGATCTTTTGCCCATACTTTTTTTGACTATTTGTCTTATAAGAGATTTTTATATTCTGAATACAAGTCCTTTATCAGATAGGTGATATGCACACATTTTCTCCCTAATGGTGTATTTTAAAGTACAGAAAGTTTTGAATTTTGAATAAGTTCAATATATCAAATTTTTCTTCTGTGGATTGAGAACCAGATTTTAATTTCTACTGATATGTGAAAACATGGTATGCTCATTCATTAAGTCATTTACTCTGTTCTCCAGCCTCCAGGGTCCTATAGACCACCCCCTCCTATGGGTAAACCACCAGGTTCAATTGTAAGACCCTCTGCTCCACCAGCAAGATCATCTGTTCCTGTGACCAGGCCGCCTATCCCAATACCGCCACCGCCACCGCCTCCTCCTCCGCCGCCACCTCCTCCTCCTGTGATAAAGCCACAGACTTCAGCTATGGAACAAGAACGCTGGGATGAAGATTCTTTCTATGGCCTCTGGGATACAAATGATGAACAAGGACTGAATTCGGAATTTAAACCTGAAGCTGCAACGATTCCATCTGCTCCAGTGTTACCACCCCCACCTGTTCACCCTTCCATCCCTCCTCCTGGCCCGGTGCCTATGGGTATGCCACCAATGTCCAAACCACCACCAGTGCAGCAGACTGTCGATTATGGCCATGGCCGAGGTGAGTGAAAGTGGCAAATTTGTATTTGGGATTCTAAAGGAATTGTTAGCTTCAGCTTTGGCTTCCTTAAGCTTCACTCTTAGAGTGTTTTTATCCCTGACTTTGTTTACCAGACATATCCACTAATAAAGTTGAACAGATACCCTATGGAGAAAGAATAACTCTGCGTCCAGATCCACTACCTGAAAGATCAACTTTTGAAACAGGTAGGAGACCCAGAGAGATCAGTATTTTTAAACCTTTTAGGACCCAATTATCATATGATTTCCCTTTTGGTAAGATTATCTGGGCCTCCCTTTTTTTTTTTTTTTTCCCACTGTTCAGAAATAAAGTTTTGTGGTGTTTTTTAAAATTTATTAATTAATTTATTTTTGGCTGCATTGGGTCTTCATTGCTGCGTGTGGGCTTTCTCTAGTTGTGGCGAGCAGGGACTACTCTTCGTTGTGGTGCACGGGCTTCTTATTGCATTGGCTTCTCTTGTTGCGGAGCATGGGCTCTAGTCACACGGGCTTCAGTAGCTGTGGCACGCAGGCTCAGTAGTTGTGGCTCGTGGGCTCTAGAGCACAGGCTCAGTAGTTGTGGTGCACAGGCTTAGTTGCTCTGCAGCATGTGGGATCTTCCCGGACCAGGGCTCGAACCCGTGTCCCCTGCATTGGTGGGCAGATTCTTAACTACTGTGCCACCAGGGAAGTCCCAGAAATAAAGTTTTAATGGAACACAGACACACTCCCATTAGCTATTGTTTACAGCTGCTTTTATGCTAACAGACCAGAGCTGGGGTAGTTATGACAAAGACTGTATGTCCTATAAAACATTTACCATCTGTCCCTTTACAGAAAAAGTTTGCTAATCCCTGTTCTAGACACTGGGAATTCAACATGAGAAAAATAAAAGTTTCTGTGCTTATGAAATTACATTCTAATGGGAAAACAAACAAAAAGAATAAATGAACAAGATCATTTCAGACCTTTGAATGTATTATAAAGACAATGAAACATTTGATGTGATGGACAGTGAAGGTGGTTAATTTAGACAGAGTGGTCAGAGGAGGCCCCTGTGACAGTGAAGCTGAGAGCTGAATGACAAGGAGTCAACCATGAAGCATCTGCAAACAGACGGTCCCAGTCAGAGGGAACAGCAGGTGGTAGGTCTCAGGAACAGGAAAGTGTGATTGCATCACAAAGAGATGGGGAAGGTAATAGGAGGTGAGATCAGAGAGGGAACTAGGGTTAGGCAGGGGCCAGCTCACAGAAGGCCTCTTAGAATGTGGGCCTCCCTTTAATATAGCTAAAAGATTTATTTATGAGTTGAGTTTAGGGCAACAATTTATACTAGTTCTAAATTTAGATTTGTACGTTTCTGCTTTTATTTCAGAAAAAAAGGGATATAGTTCTTATTTTATATTGTTTTTATAGAGCATGTAGGCCAACGAGATCGTTATGATAGAGACAGAGATCGTGAGCCTTATTTTGATCGTCAGAGTAATGTCATGGCAGATCATCGAGATTTCAAAAGGGATCGGGAGACACATAGAGATCGAGACCGGGATCGTGGTGTTATTGACTATGACCGGGATCGATTTGACAGAGAACGCCGACCTCGAGATGATAGGTATGCTATGAGAAATATCTTTGCCAGGTATGCAAACTACCATATATTTAAGTTCAGCAAAAGTCAGTGTAGTTAAAGGAAATTTAGTAAATGATGTATTTTTCTCATGCATGTGTGTGTATAATTTGGAGAGGGAAGAGTACCAATTTTCAGGAAACTAGGTGGTTGAGTTTTCTGAGCTTGAATTCCAGAGAGTTAAATGGGAGATGGAGATAGCCAGAAAGGAGAGGAAAGAGTATTGTTAACAAAGTTGTTGTCATTGCTTAATTAATAGGCAAACAATTTGTTTTTGCAATTTGTGAGCTCTGTGGATGTGTGTATGCAAGGCAGATCTAAATGGGAAAGCAAAATGAAAATATAAGTATTGACTATGTATAGTAAGTACCCATAAAAAAATTTGGGCAGATAATGGTGTTGCATTATAAGAGACCTCCCTATGTTTTTTATTTACCAAAGCACTCCCTGTTAAACCTTCTAGGACTCAGTCATATCGAGACAAAAAAGACCATTCCTCATCCAGAAGAGGGGGATTTGATAGGCCATCCTATGATCGGAAGTCTGACCGACCAGCCTATGAAGGACCGTCCATGTTTGGAGGTAGATTAGTGCCTCGTTAACTATAAAGATGCTGAGAACTGAAAACAACATGAGATGCTTTCCATTGTAGTTATGGATTTAAACTTTCAGAGTAAAATGCACTCACAGATTTCCCAGAGGTGACAACATTATCACCAAAAATAGCCATGTAATTGATGAAATAAAATGTAAATTGCTTTTTTTTACCTTATTAAAGAAATTTTGGAAGCTAGAAACAAAATCGCTTATAATCCCACTACCTACCATACCACAACTATTGTAATTTTGTATATTTCCTGTCATTCTGTCTTCACACACATATTAATGAAGTTGTAATCAAAGTATAAATACAGTTTCTTTGTTGTGCTTGTTCCCATTGATATTGTGTACTATATACATTTTTCCATACATAAACCTATTATATTAATGGCTCTATGATAGTCCATCAAGTGGATGAGATACATGACTCTTATTTTTGGACATTTAGGTTGCTTTTAGTTTTTCACTGTTACAAATTACACTTAAACTAGAAATTCACACCTACTTATATAAACAAGCTTTCCTAAGCTGGTGACTCGTTCTCAAAATTGTAAAGCAGAAGTTACATACAGATGGACTATAAATCATACTCAGGACTATTCAGGAGTACATGTTATTCTTCTATATTCTGTTGCTTAACTTTTTTCCTAAGTTTAATACAAACAAGGATGAATTCAGTATTTTTCAGAACATTCTTTTTGCCTGAAATCATACCTAAATCTTTTCATTTTCTTGATTTCAGTAGATTTACATTATCTTAAACTCTCTCTAATTAAGGATAAAAGTAGCCCCCAAATCACCATAAGTTATATTACCTTAGGAGGAGTGGAGAGAGTTAAAATTTTAAATAATTACTGTATAAATAGTAATTTGTTCAACTACTGGAATCCTAGGAGAACGAAGAACTTACCCAGAGGAGCGAATGCCCCTGCCAACTCCTTCACTAAGCCACCAGCCACCTCCAGCTCCACGGGTTGAGAAGAAACCTGAATCTAAGAATGTGGATGATATTTTGAAACCACCTGGCCGAGAGAGCAGACCTGAGAGAGTAAGTCCTATGTAAATGACTAGTTTTCTTGCAAATTAGAAGCTGATAAGAAATCTTTTTAGTACCCTGAACAGAATTTCTGTACTTTTGTGACATAGTATTTTTTTTAATTTTCAAGAATATTTTATTTTATTTTATTAAAGTATAGTTGATTTGCAATGTTGTGTTAATTTCTACTGTATAGCAAAGTGATTCAGCTACACAGATATATACATTCTTTTTCATTTTGGTTTAATCACAGGATATTGAATATATATAGCTCCCTGTGCTATACAGTAGGACCTTGTTGTTTATCCATCTGTATATAATAATTTGCATGTGCTAATCCCAAACTCCCAGTCCATCCCCCCCGCCCTCCCCCTTGGCACCCACAACTCTGTGCTCTGTGCCTGTGAGTCTGTTTCTGGGTCGTAGTTAAATTCATTTGTGCCATACTTTAGATTCCACATATAAGTGATATCATGGTATTTGTCTTTCTCTTTCTGACTTACTTCACTTAGTGTGATAATCTCTAGGTCCATCCATGTTGCTGCAAATGGCATTATTTCATTCTTTTTATGGCTGAGTAGTATTCCATTGTGTATATGTACCACATCTTCTTTATCCATTCATCTGTTGATGGACATTTAGGTTGTTTCCATGTGTGATGTAGTATTAATATCAGATTCAAGGCATCTCCAAATCATCATAAAATCTCATAAACTGCCTACCCTATAGAATCTAAGAAATTAGAGCTTAACTGCTTGGCAGAAAAAAATGTTGAAAATTTTAGAAAATAATTCATAAGAACTCAATTAATTGCAATTTGAAGAAGGGAAAAGAGGATTTGGTTTTATGGTATGTGGAACTAAAAGAGGGAGAATTAGGAGACTTGATTAGTTTAGACATATTTTCCTCCATATGTATACATTCTTAAATTTATCTTATATTGCAAAATAATTAGATTCCATTTAAATAAAGTGGTTCCATTTAAATAAAATGGGAGATTTCCATCAGAAGTTTGACTCTGTATATGTATGTATGTCACTGTTTTAAAGTCTATTTCATCTATTATTAGTATAGTTACTCCAGCTTTCCTGTGGCTGTTGATATATCTTTTTCCATCCTTTTAATTTCAATCTATTTGTGTCTTTCAATGACACAAAGTATGTTTCCTATAGACAGCATATAGTTGGATCATGCTTTTTTATGCAGTCTGATAATTTTTGCCTTTTAATTGGATTGTTTAAATCCATTCACGTGTAATGTTATTATTGATATAGATAGCTTAAGCTCCCTGGTGGTCTAGTGGTTAGGATTCTGCGCTTTGACTGCTGTGGCCCGAGTTCAATCCCTGGTCGGGGAACTGAGATCCCGGAAACCACACAGTGCTGCCAAAAAAAAAAAAAAGGAAGACATAGATGGCTTAATTCCATTCTTGGATTGTTCAGTTGTATTGAAATACAATTGATTTTTTCATATTGATTGTATATCCTTCAACATTGCTGAACTCATTTATTGGTTCTAATAGATTTTTAGTGGATTCCTTAGGATTTTTCCCATATATAAGGTCATGTAATCTGCAGATGGAGATGGTTTTACTTCTTTCTTTACAATGTAAGGCATTGTAAAGGCATATGCCTTTTTTCTTTTTCTTGCCTCATTGCTCTGGCTAGACCTCCAGTACAGTGTTGAATAGATGTGGTGAGAGTGGACATACTTGTTTTATTCCTGATCTTAGAAAGAAAACTTTCAGTCTTTCACCATTAAGTACTATGTTAGTTGTGGGTTTTCATTAGATGTCCTTTATCAGGTTCAGGAGGTTCCCTTCCATTCCTAGTTCGTTGAATGTTTTTATCATGAAAGGATGTTGGATTTTGTTAAATGCTTTTCCTGCATTGAGATTTTTTTGTTTTTTATTGTATTGATATAATGTATTACATTAACTGATTTTCAGATATTAATTTGAATCTCTGGGATAAACCCTACTTGATCATGTTGTGTACTTCTTTTTATATGTTGCTAGATTCAATATGGTAGTATTTTGTTGAGAATTTTTGTATCCATAATCCTAAGAGATATCTGTAATTTTCTTGTGATGTCTTTGTCTGGTTTTGGTATCAGATTATACGCTTGATTTGAAATGCTGGCCTCATAAAATAAGTTGGGAATTGTTCCTTCCTCTTCTGTTTTTTGGAAGAGTTTGTGAAGAGTTGGTATTCTTTAAAGGTTTGTTAGGATTCGGTGAAGAAGCCATCAGGGCCTGGGCTTTTCTTTTTTGGCAGTTTTTTGACTACTAATTAAATCTCTTCACTTGTCATAGGTCTATTCAGGTTATCTGTTTCTTCTTGAGTCAGTTTCAGTAGGCTGTGTCTTTCTAGGAATTTGTCCATTTCATTTAAGTTATCTAATTTGTTGGTATACAGTTGTTCATAGTATTCCTTTTAAAATTTCTGTAAGGTTGGCAGTCATGTCCCCTCTTTTTTTTCTGATTCTAGTAATTTGAATTTTCTCTCTTTTTTCTTAGTCTAGCTAAAGGTTTGTCAATTTTGTTGCTCTTTTCAAAGAGCTAGCTTTTGGTTCCATTGATTTTTCTTTGTTTTTCGATTCTCTATTTTATTAACTTCTGGTCTAATATTACTATTTCCTTCCTTCTGCTTGCTTTCGGTTTAGTTTGTTCTTCCACTGTCTTATGTTGTGTCTTCATTTTTGTTTATCTCAGAGTATTTTCTGATTTTTCTTTTGACTTCTTCTTTGGCCCATTGGTTATTTAGGAGTATGGTACTTTCTACATACTTGTGGATTTCCCAAATTTTTAATTTTACTCCATTGTGGTCAGAGACATGCTTTGTATTATTCCTATGCTCTCAAATGTATTAAGGTTTGTTTCATGGCCTATCATATGGTCTGTCCTGGAGAATGATAGGTCATTGTTAACTCTGAGATCTCACTGTGAAATAAAATCTTCTCTGGGTGATTTTTTTTTTTCATTGTGTTTCAGATTGTTGTTATAATGAGAGGATTGCCTGGCAGTGGAAAGACACATGTTGCGAAACTTATTCGAGTGAGTATGGGAAAGTGAAAGAATCAGTTGCTTTTGTTAGCCACTTGCCTTCTTAGCAAGTAATATGATATTGATACAGATATTTCCCATTTGATCCATTCTAGTTGGCCCATCTGGTAGATGCTATCTCATAAATTTTGATCTGCTTAGGCAGATACTTTGCCCCTGCTTGATTTGAAACTACAAGAAGATTGCGTGGTATTTAGCCACAAGAAAAACTTTGTGCATATTTATTAACTTATTCCATAAATTCTCTTTAACTTTCTTGAATATGTGATTCTTAGGATAAGGAGGTAGAATTTGGAGGACCTGCACCTAGAGTTCTAAGCCTGGATGATTACTTCATCGCTGAAGTGGAAAAAGAGGAAAAAGATCCAGATTCTGGAAAGAAAGTGAAAAAAAAGGTATGGTATATTCCTCTCAGATTACATCCTGATTCATAAATAGCATTGAAAGGAAAACATGTTCAGAGAGAAATGTGGCTTTTTTGAACACAAACTTTAGTACTCAGGTGTGAAGGAAAGACTAGAAAGTTGTCTCTATCCAAATGCTAACGAGGGAAGAGATTTAAGATGAGTCTTTGCTTTTGCTAACTCCATATCTCTTTTGGGGGATCTTAGGTGATGGAATATGAATATGAAGCTGAGATGGAGGAAACCTACCGCACCAGCATGTTCAAAACTTTCAAAAAGACTCTGGATGATGGCTTTTTCCCTTTCATCATCCTGGATGCCATCAATGACAGAGTTAGACATTTTGACCAGTTTTGGAGTGCAGCAAAAACCAAGGGATTTGAGGTATAGATTTAAAAGAACTTTAGAGTACTTTATGTTATCATGTAAGTGCTGCATTTGTTTGCCTAATCATTATTCATTCTTTCTTAGGTGTATTTGGCTGAAATGAGTGCAGATAACCAGACTTGTAGCAAGAGGAATATTCATGGAAGAAAGCTTAAAGAAATAAATAAGGTGATTTTTTTGAAGCACAGAGGGTGTAATATTCTAAACTTCATTTTGCCTGTTTCATCACTGTTGTCTGGAAATTCTTATTTATCCCCTTTACTTTCAAAATATATTTTCTACCTGCTTTAGTAAATGTTTCTTACCCTTTGTATCTAAGGGTACGAGGTGTCCTAGCTCTTCCTGGAGCTAGCCTGTTAGACTTCACAGTATTAGTTAAATTTGTCTTGGATATTCTCTTGGTCTTTCTTTGAGTAGTTTCCAGAGATAACTTGACCTCCTGAATCTCTCAATTAGATGGCCGATCACTGGGAAACCGCACCTCGTCATATGATGCGTCTGGACATTCGTTCTTTGCTGCAGGATGCTGCTATTGAAGAGGTGAGCGTCCTTTGGCTCGAAAGCAGTGCAAAAGCGACCTCTTTTTCCACCTTTTTTTATTTTGAAAAAAATATAAATTACAGAAAATTGCACGTATAGTATTGCTTTGGCCAGAAAGTTCGTTTGGGGTTTTCCATAATGGAAAAACCTAACAAACTTTTTGGCCAACCCAATATAAGAACACCTGCATGACTTTCGTTGAGATTCACCAATTGTTAATATTTTGTCTCATTTTTCTCTATTTAGATTTCTTCTATTTCTTCTTCCTCTTCTTCTTGTTACTACTACTACTGCTACTGCTACTACTACTACTACTACTATTCCTCTTACTGTGGAACCATTTGAGAGTTAAAATGCAGACTTCATAAACCCTTTAGCCCTAAATATTTCAGTAGATATCTCCCAAGAACAAGGGCATTCTCTTACAAATCTAGAAGACTCAATTATCAAACTTAAGAAATTTCACATTGATAAGATACTATATTAGGTAATATAAATTTCCTGAATTCTTTCATATACAGTCCATATTCATATTTTACCAGTTGTTCCCATACTGTACTTTATAAGAATTTCTTAAAATCCAAGATCCAGTCCTTTAATACAAAAAATGGTTTCTCAGCTATGTCATTGTCATGAAAGACAAAAAAATTTTGAAGAGTATAGGCCACTTAGCTGTTTTGTAGAATGCCCCTCAATTTGGGTTTGTTATGATTAGCTTTAGGTTAAACATTAGCAGGAATGCTACATAAGTGACATTGTGTTCTCACTGCATCATATCAGGGGTCATATGATGTCATCTTATTTCATTATTGGTGATTTAAGTGTTGATCACTTGGTTCAGGTGATATCCATCAAATTTTTCTGCATTTTTCTCTTCCTAATAAGTAATCTGTAGGGAGATACTTTGAAACTGTTAATGTCCTGTTCCCCGACAGATCTTCACAGATTGTGAATTCTTGTCTAAATCAATTACTAGTTTGAAATAAATAAATCTTTATTATGGAAAAGGAGAGATTTTTCTCTTTTAATCAGTTATATACTTCTGTATTATTTGACCTCTTCCTGTGAATGAGAGTTATCTGTACTCAGTGTTGTCACTGTATTTTTATGTGTTTTTACCTCCCATGCCACTCCTCATGCATTTCCTCTGGCTTCTGCCCCAGCCATTCTCTAGAGACTCTCTCACCAAAGATTTCCATGGCAATGGACAATTCTCACTTCTCTTGCTTAATTTTGCAGCCACATATGACATGGTTGACCATGTCCACCTTCTTGAAACCATTTTTCTCTCGGCTTCTGTGAGTCTACCTTCTCCTGGTTTTCCTCTTGCATCTCTGGCCATCCCTTTTCAGTCTCCTTTGCTGGCTTCTCTTGCTACACAGTCCTTAAATGCTGGCATTCTTTAGGGCTCTATTTTCAATCTGCACATTCTGTATAGATAATCAGGCTTCTTGGTACCTTGGATTGCCACTTCTATGCCCTTAATATTAAATTGTAAAGGCTGGAATGAATTTTATCAATATCTTAACAGTAATTATATCTGTGTGGAGGGGTTATGGGTGATTTTTATAATTCTACCATTATTTTCCAAATTCTCTACCAAAAAATATGTATTATCTTAGTATACCTCAAACTCAACCTATTCAATATGTAAGTCATCCAAACCTGTTCCTCTTCTCACATTCTCTATTTTAGTAATTAGATACATCAATCCACTTGGTTGCTGAAACCCTGACTCTCTACTCTCCATTATCTTTGACTCTTTACTTTCCCCTTGTACCAGTGTTTGATTCTATCCCTCCACCATGTAGTCAGTCTACAAGTTTTGTCAGTTTTACGTTATAAATACTCCTCTAATTTATCTACTCTCTATTTGCATTGCTACTATTCTGGGCCAAGCTATTATCATCTGACTTTTCACTATACCCTTTCTTACATTTTGAAATTTGAATCATACCTGTTACTTGATTGAAAAAATACTTGCTAAAGGTTTTAAAAAGAAATCCTAGTAATCCATTGTCATTCAAAACATATAACCATCAATTTAGATCATTATACTCAACTTCATAGAGAATTACAAAGATGGATATCCCAGGAAAATGAAAAGCAGGAATATCATCCTGTCTGTCAGTTCTGTTTCAAAGTTTAGGGTGTTAGAAATTACTTAGCGTGTAACAGCAAGTCTGTGTGTCTTGCTCTGGGCAACTGTGCTCATTTCATATCTCAGGGACTCAACATTTTCCTAAATGTTAACTCAGTCTTTTTGTGTGTGATTATTGCGGTATTGTAGGTGGAGATGGAAGATTTTGATGCAAATATTGAAGAACAGAAGGATGAAAAGAAAGATGCAGAGGAAGAGGAAAGCGAACTGGTAGGAGACAGAACAACCACTTTGAACAAAGTGTCTCTTTATTAAAATTCTTAAGGGTTTAAATTCAGCTCTGTGATCAGATGACTATTGTTGATATGCACCTTAATGGTAAAAGTTTCCATAATCATCTTCAAGGAGACTTTTGGATACTTTTTGTTTTTCCCCTGACCAAAGGAAAAGAACCCTCTACTGTGTTGTTACAAGACAATTTTTAGAATGCTAAGAAACTTACCCTTGTACTCACTCATCTATTTGTGGGTGGCTCTAGGGGAATACACTTTTTAAGAAAATCGATTATATTTGAAAGGGTATTCTTACATTCCAGCAGATATGTGGTACAGCCTACCCAATGTATGCATAATTGTCTCTTCTTCGCTATAAGAGCTCAAAATTGATTTTCTATAAACTGAGGCAGAAGAACTTATTGAATGAGGAGGCAGAGGGTTGCCACTGACTGCTGGATTTGTTCTTCCACATTTTATCCTATTAAGTGATGGGGAAAATGATCTGACTGTGTAGGCAATGCATTTTGCTTAGGCTGATTAAAGGCTTACGTAGTGCGAATTCAAAGATCCCGTGTACCTACTGTAAATGCTTTTGATCACACCTCTGTAGTGATGTCTGCCTTACCCTGTCATTCAAGAATATGCGACCTATAGACTTACGTTATTTTCAGTGTTTGCTAATGGGGTACAGAGTTTAGCAGTGCCTTGGAATAGTGTTGCTTTTTAAACTCAAAATATTATTTGTTTTATTTAATACTTCAGCCCTTGCTAAAGCTGCTTTTCATATTCTTCTGAAAATGTGCAAAGCGAGAACCCTGATTCCTAACCCCTAGAGAATACATTCTCTCTAAGGAGTGGTCCCATCAACCCATGTGTGTTATAGAGGACTCTGAATAGAAACTGTGTGTTTGCATAGAGATGGTGTCAATCTCTACATTCCTAGATTTCATATGTGGATTAAAAAATAAGCTTTAAAGTTAATGGCATTTGAGTCTGCTATGTTTTTTTTTCTTTAAACAAAGTATTTTTATTAATTAGGTTGTATTTTGACATACATGATCTAAGACGTAGGCAGGAAATTCACGTAAAGGTCCACGCTGTCCTGGAATATGGCTAATGACCAGTTAAGCTACTTGCAGCGTGCGTACTAGCAATCGATCATGTGAGAAGTCTCTAATGTTAGCTTTCTGAAGCTCTGTCTTCCCTTTGTGGAGATTTCAGTTCAGCATATGGTTCATAACATCTGACTTGCTTAGGTGTAGGTCAAAACTTGGAACTTTTAATTGAACGTACTATCATTTTTAAAAGTGAAACACACTGTAATACTATATTTTTTCATCAGAAACATGGGAATGAAGCCTTAGAACTCTACCCTGCTGAGCTATCTCTTTTATTTCCAAGTAGCCTAATATTTCAAACAGTGAGAAGATGATTTTAAGTTTTAAGGAAGAAAAAGGTGGTTCCAGCAGGGGGAAATTAATGTACTCATTTTGCTTATCTTTATGTTATAAAACTTCTCTTAACCTTCTTTCAAAATGCAGAATCGAGATCTTCTACTATTGGGTTCTATCCCAAGAGTAAAAGATTCTTGGAGAATTGACCCTTGGAAAGGGTTAAGAGCAAGTCTTGTGTCATTCAGACCATTTTAATGGAATTTTCACTGAACTTTACATTTTCTACTCTGTACTGATTACTATAGCTGGGTGAAATCCAAACTTTTCTTGGTTAAGAGACTCCTTTGCGGGGGGATCATTGGTATGATATTTTGTCTTCTTTAGTGCTTCAGTGAACCTCATAGATCTGACTCAGAATTTATAAATATATTATTCTAGTGATGTTTAAGGTTTTCAGATGATTTTTTGAGGTACAACTGTACAAATTCCATCAGTACTAAACTTTTAGCACCATCATTTCAGCCTTTGTCTTGGTTTGTTCTAAACATGTATTTGGAAAGGATGGTATAATTTATAATCTGAAATACTACCTAATTAGTTGAAATTGAATTATTAGTCTGGCTTAAAGACTAGAAATATATAAAATGTGTAGATTTCCTGGAAGAATGATGATGCTCTAGTACACTCTTACACAGAAGCTATTGTCCTGAAATGTTCAACATACTTTCCAACTTTACCTGTGTGTCAGTCTGTTCTATGAACTTGAACATTCCCAATAGTAGAAAGATATATGGATTCTTAAAAGAAGATGCTGACACCTTTGATGAATCTGTCCTATATAATAAGTCCTAATATTAAAGTTCTGTATGTTAAGACCTAATAGAGAACAGAGTCAAAATGAAGGAAAGGGGGAATCAGTGAATTATGTGGAAAAAGCATACACTTGCTAGGTGAATAAACCGAAAGGCTTACTATATAGCTAAATAGGTACACTGTGAAATTTGAAAATCTTATGTAGGACTTCGTTTGAAATAAACCACCCAGTTATTTTATTAAATAAGATATAAATTGCCTGTGGAGATTTCTGGGTTTTCATATAATAGAAAGATGTAATTTTTGAAAAGACATCAGAAATAATAATCTAGTTTCCAACTGATGAAAAAGTAATGCTCTGAAATTGATTCAGTAAAATTAGTCTTTGTAAGATCTAACTGGTAAATGGATTGAGTCATTTTAAAATGAAGTTGAACTTCATAATTGTGTTCAGTGATACCAAGTTTTCTCCCTTCTTTTGAGTATCTAAAAGTACACTGGAATATAAAGTAACTGTCTTAAAGAACACTCTTTGGACCTCATGGCTACTATCACCTGATAATAGCAGTTGTATTTAGAAAATAACCTAGCTAGTATTATAAATTCTCTGCTACTCTGAATGATATTAATTGAGCACAGTAACTACCATACATTCTTACCATATTGGCTATATAGCTGTTGTTCAGACTACAGTTGTGTGTCCTGAACTGTAGTTGCCACCAAGCGCCTTCATGATACTATTCTAAAGTGACCATTCTGAAATCTGGGCAGTGAAGTTTGGTGAACTTGGTAATTCAGTTTCTTCAAAGATAATGAAACTGTGTTTTCCCTCAGGATATATTTATAAATAGTGAGTGGAAACTGAATCCATTCCCAGTTTTAATGCTTTTCCAATTCAAAAGTGATGTGCATGTATGTGTCTCTTTCTAACCCTTCGAGCTTCTCTCTGTGTACGATTTAGGGTTACATTCCGAAAAGCAAATGGGAGATGGACACATCTGAGGCAAAGCTAGGTGGGTATTTCCTTTTTCCTGTTTTTATATGTGATACCTGATGGTAATGGTCATAGATCTTTCTGCTATAAGAAGAACAAATTTCCCAAAATTCCTGCTTAAATGAAGATTTTTGGCCTACCTTACATCCTCAGTCTATTTTGTTGGCTTTCATTTATGTCTTGTGACAGAGTGAAAGAAGAGTATTTTAAAAGAACTACCTTCGGTACCACTTAAAGTTTTTAGAGTAAATGGAAATATGTGATAAATTTAGTAATAAAACACTGTCGCTTCTAAAATCCATTCATTTATATTAATCAGAAATGTTGGTGTAGGTGAGATTTCTACTTTTTTAAAAAAATATTTAACTGCAGTCCAAAGTTGAACCTGATTATGAATACTTTGGGTAATAGTGGTAGTAATAAATATTGAAGTTTAAAAATTAATTAAAAGGCAGTTATTTTCCTTGTATAATAAATTAGAATTTCTGAGTTGGGGAGGTAGATATATAATTCAGGTCTTTGAGGAGCCTGCTTTGAAAGATTCCATTTAAATTTTCCTCCAGCTTGTCTTTAGTGCCAGATTACAAGGTAGACTGGTGAAAATTATTGTCTAAATCAAAAATTGGAGTTGCTTAACGTGAGGTTCTTTGTCAAGCAGAAAATCATACATATCCAATGGATTTTCCCCCAATATTTCACGGTAATATTGCAGAACAATTTTTTTTTTAACTCACCTAAAGAGAACCATTTAACATGTTGATTAAGATGTATTAGTAAATAATTTAAGATAATGGTATAAGATTTTTTTGAAAAGATGGACCTTACTAATACATGAAGTATGACTGTTGGTCTCTGCATTTCTCCTCCTGGAATTATGCTAGAACTCCAAAGCTGAAGTAACCATAGAAATATATCTTAAATTTATAGAACAAATTTGAGTCATTTAGCTACTTCACTGTTTGGGGCATATTATCTGTGTTTCTGACATCAGAGGGATGCACTTTACACACAATTGCATAGGCTATGCTTTTTATTTTGCCCAGCTGATCATGTGAGCCATTGATGACGACCAGGTCCTATGTGAAAAGATAATTCCGTAAACCTTAGTATTACCATATTGTTGCGATAGGTGCTTTGTTGCAAAGTCTAGGATTTTTTTCTAGTGTATGGCATGTGAAAATGATATGTGGTTACTGACATATTCTTGCATTCGTCCTCCCTCTGTGGGAAATCTTAATAATAAACCATCTCCTTCCCTAAACTTTTAAAGTATTCATAAGTGTTTAAATGCAATTAAATATGTAGGAAAATAACAATCACAAATTACTTTTTAAATAATAATGCTTCAGATATGTTTATTTTAAGATTAGATTAAATCTGAAGTTCTGTACTTATAGAATAACCTATAAGACTATAAGATCGTTTCCCTATTTTCTGGTTCTCTAAGTAGTGATTATCTTTTGAGGCAAAGAGAAATGGTAATTAAAGAGACATGGGGATTGTAAAATATTTTAGCTAAGCATATAATCTTTAGAGGCCTTATGTAATATATTACCTAGGATAATGCTTTTTTTTAACTTGAGCTAGTCCACTTTCTATTTTCCTTTCTAATTTCTAAAGAGAAAGGAAAATGGAATTTAGTTATGATGATTTCAAGATAATATGACATTAATCTTGGTATCAATTTCTGGAAAAAATTCTGGCCTATCTACTATTTGCTTCTCAGAAAATACATTTTATGTAAATTCAGCCCATTTTAAAGGCAGAATGTTAGACAGTGATCCAGAAATAGAACTGTTAAATAAACCATTTCAATTAAAGGCACTGAAGATCTAGTAATGAATCTAGGAAATAAATTCTTACATGTTTGCAGTTGGGTTTTTGTTTGTGACAGTGATGTTTCGTATAATGACTTGCCTCTTGCACCACTGTGTTATCTTGAGAGCTATATCATCTGTAGAGAAAGGCAGATGGAGTGTGAGCATTCCTGAAAGTGCTTGCTTCTTTGAGATTGGCCCATGGAGCCAATTGAGAAAAAGAAGAAGAGCCTAAAACATGAGGCTCTTCATTTGAGAATTAGCCTATTTATGTTGCCTTCCTTATCATAGCAAATTCAGTAGATTTGATTAGCAGGTACAATTTATTTTTCTGAGTATTTTACCAACATTTCTTAAATTACTCTTGGTAACATGATTATGCTGGGTGGAAACATACTAAGCTTTAGCAGTGTCATACATTGAGCTAGACAAGCTGAATCTGTAACTGAGGAATTTTGATTTACAAATGAGTCTGCCAGTGAGAAAATACTTAACCTATAATCTTTCAAAGAGCTGTTAAATCTCATTGTAGAGTCTTGATCTGTGTTCATTAAGTACAGTATACAGTTCAGCCTATGTGTGAGTGTTAAATTGGAAGTGGTGTAATTTTAGAAAAATTCAGAACTGACCTGAGCTGCATCTGGCATGGGTGTCATGGAGTTGTTGAAGACTGCCTGTGGCCCACCTTCAGTAGCACCTGAATGGCTCCTTTCCAGCTGGGACACAGGCACCCTAATGCAAGGGTGGGTGTTACATGCCACATCAAATGCTGGGATTCAGCATTCAAGCTACTTAAATTCCACTGACATGATTTTGGTTTCTCAAACTGAAAAACCAAAAGAATATTTGAGACTGTTGTCATCCTAATTTAGTCTTCTTCATATCAAGTACTTTTGCTTTTCTCATCTCAGTGTCATTTGTCTCTGCTTATGAGTTATTGTGTACTGGCCTTCTACATGTCAGGCAGTTTCATCTCCACAGTTGGAATGCAATTATTATTTGTATAGGCACGTAACCCTTGTGTGTTCACTGTGATGAAATTTTCAGAAATATCATTTATGTCTAGAAAATACATAGATATATCTAAAATTTTTTTTCTGTTGTGCTGTAATAATAATATATACTGTTCTGAAGATGTGGTAAAATTCTGTGACCTGCCAAGTTGTATATTTATACTTTCATCTTCATCTTAAAACTTCACCTTTTGAAATTCAGACCTCTGAAAATCATTAGTATGAGTGTGTTGGACACCAGTCGTCTTCTGTAACTAACAAATACCCCAGATTCCTCTTCCTTCACCTTATGCCATACATCTGTGTGTTTGGGTTTCCAGGATGCCATGTGGAAGAGGTATGAACCTTTCTTCAGCCCCAAGAAGGAAACTTTAAACATGTTGTGCACAATAAAATTTCAAATTAAACATTACAAACAAGGGTGTTCAGACTAGAAATACATGCTCTTCTGAACTTCCATGTTGCAAATATGGGACTCCTGGTGTGTAACTCCTGTCATACACCCAGTGTATGAGAAAAAGTTCTTGCAGTTTTCTCACTGCCCTTCTGTATTGCTGCCTGGCCATGTTCTATTCTTAGAATTGAAATATGGAATTTTCCTTTGAAGTATGTTAATGTGGAAGTTGATCTTATTAAGTTTGGAAATCCTTTGAGGTTTATTCAATAAGTGTATTGGAGCTGCCTACTCTTCTGCTAATACTGTACACTGTTGAACTGAGAACAGTTTTACTGTTTATGGGACTTCGTTGGTTTTCTAATACCATGTTCTATGTCCCTGTGCAATCAAGATGTCACTTCTTTAAGATCTTGTATAATATGGCCTGTCATATACTACATGTAGGTTAGAGCCATTTGGTACAGCATGTGATTTACAGAGGAGATTAGAAGACTGTTTCTGTTGAACTCAATCCGTGTTAAAAATTTCCTGAAGTGATATAAAAATTTCTTGGGTTTTGTAAAGTGTTGTAGTTTGCCTTGCTGATATTTCAATAATATTGCTTTTATGGGGGAGGAACTTAGGAAATAAAAGCTCTGCCAAGTATGCAAAATCTTACTGGTTTTTGAGGCCTATATGGTATGCACAGTTAGTTGTGTGTATAACTTTTACATTTGAAGCATAAACTCACCTTCCCTCCTGCTTCCATTGTACTTTTCTTTTCATGTCAAGTTCTCTCCACCTTGATGCCTAAAAGGTCTCTATTATATATACACTCCGCACCCTTTATGGACTTAAATGAAGTGTGGTTATTGTGTGTTTCTGAAGTGTTTAGGTTTTCCTTTATTGACCTACTTAATAATAGTGTGTTTATAACTACAGATGATCCAAAAATGTAGTGCTTCAATGTAGTGCATACATATATATATATGTATATGTATAACTCATAATATTTCACATATAGAATTAAAAATCAGAATTAACAACCAATAAAAAAAACCCACACATTTTCATCGTGTGTTCTTGAAGACACCTAAACTCATATCTAATAATTTCTGAATCAGCAATCCCTGTTCATTTAATTGATTACAGTTTGGGGCTTTTGGAAAGCCTCTCAGATTGAGGATTCAGAAAGAAAATTCAGATCCAGCCACTTTGGCTGACTAGCCCTTAGCCTCAGGATGGTCAACAGCACTTCACAGTATAACCAAAGAAAGTGGTGATTTGTATAATCAACTTACTCATAAACATTCTCATGACGAATCATCTCACAGTGGTCAAAATCCCAAGAAACTGTTAATCTAAAACCTTTCTGAACGTTAGCTTGGCTCATTAAATTCTTGAACTACCTGCTTTTCATATAATACGATACACACATGGTTGCACATCTAATGGGTGGTGTTAATATTGTGTTAAAGAAAAAAAAGAATGGAAGAAATTGCTTTTAGAAAAACCCAATGTTGCATTTTCATCAGAACATGAGAGCTGAAGTGTTGTGATTTTAGGTGGGGTGGGAGGATAAGGAGGCCGGGAAACAAGTGCCTTCTCTCGTTCTTGTTACTTAAACCAACATAGTAATATAAAGGCTGCCAGTATGAACACCAGATAAACAATGGAAATTGCACAGAACTTGATATTATCTCAGCCAAGAAGATAGTTTGGATCTACAAGTGATGCTGCTCTCAAAAATGCGAATGTGCCCTCTGACAGTGTTCCAGCCTTCTTTTCCCTTGTTTGTGTGTCGTGTGCCAGCTCACACTCGTCCTTAATGCTGCGGCTCTGTGTTTGTCCCTCAGACAAGTTGGATGGCTTGAGAACTGGTACTAAAAGGAAACGTGACTGGGAGGCTATTGCCAGCAGAATGGAGGATTATCTTCAGCTCCCTGATGATTATGACACTCGTGCTTCTGAGCCTGGGAAGAAGAGGGTAAGAGACTGTCAATAACTACCAACAGATAACGGGGCCGTTTAGCATCTGGTTTTAGAAAGTTATAGTTAGATAATCATATGAATGCTGTTTTTTTAGAGTGGTTTGGTTTATACTGTATCATATTACACATTAAAAAAAGAGTCCTTACAAATGATCAGATCAAAATGTACAAGTAACTTAAAAAATGGAGAACAGAACCTCACATGGCTAGCATGTTGTCAACCTTAAAGGAGTTTGGAATGGCTGCTTGTGCCATTTTGTCATGGGACAAAAGAGCCAGGTGCAAAGTAGAGTATTAAAGAGAATCTATGGGACTTCTTAATGGATTAGATGTAGAGGGTCCAGGATGGATGAAATCAAAGGTGACTCTTCAGGGTTCTGGCCGTAAGCATTCCATGTAGGTGGTGCCGTTTACTGAGTTAGTGAAAAGTAGGGGAGACGTAAGTTTGGGAGTGAAAAATCAGAAGTTCAGGGAGGTACCAGTTAAGTTAGAAGTGATAATAGGACTCAGGTCTCCAAAATTTAGAAGTTCAGATAGAGGTAAATGTTTTAAGAAGTAAAGAATAGTCCATTGTTAAATGATACAGGGAAGACAAGTAAATTGAGAAAAGAGAAATAGCCATTGGATTTGGCAACATGGAGATTGTTGATGTTTGATCAAAAAAAAAAAGTCAAGCTTTCTTAGAGAGTTGAAGGACAGAAGCCAATTTGGAGCAGATGGTAGAAGAATAGGAAATGAGGAAGTGCAGAACAGCAAATGTAGATAACTTTTTGAAGAAGCTTTGCTATGATAGGGAGCAGAGTAATGAAGCCAGGATGTTGGATAAGTCTTCCATGTAGATGTCAAATTCAATAAGTGATAATTGTATATATCCTTTAAAACAAAATAAAGTAAGAGGGATCATATTACATATGATTTGCATAAACCTGTTCCAGCTAGTCTGTCTTGATCTTTCTATTTAAGTATATACAAACCTACAGTTCTTTTTATTTATTTATTTATTTATTTATTTTTGGCTGCACCACGCAGCTTACAAGATCTTAGTTTCCTGCCAGGGAATTCCCTACCGTTCTTCTTAAATGCCTGCCTAGTGTGCCATTGTTTGGCTGAATAATTAGTTATTTATCCAGTCCCTTATCGGTGGATGCTTATGCTGTTTTCATTTTATTGCTAATATAATACTCTGGTGAAAGTCATATGCATACATCTTGGCATCTTTTTTTTTTTTTTTTTTTTTTTTGCGGTACGTGGGCCTCTCACTGTTGTGGCCTCTCCCGTTGCAGAGCACAGGCTCCGGATGCACAGGCTCAGCGGCCATGGCTCACGGGCCCAGCCGCTCTGCGGCATGTGGGATCTTACCGGACCAGGGCACGAACCCATGTCCCCTGCATTGGCAGGCGGACTCTCAACCACTGCACCACCAGGGAAGCCCTTGGCATCTTTTTGACAGTATATCTCTAGGGAATATTTTTAGCCTTAAAGCTGCAAGCTCATAGAATATGATTTATCATTCTGACAGATATTGTGAGATTGTTTTCCAAAAAGGTTGCACCTATTTATACACCCACATGTAAGGAAATGCCTGTTTTTCCACACTTGCACCAGCAGTGCTGTTATTGAACTTTTTAACTTTTGACAATCTAATAGGTGAAAAAAAAAATGGTATCTCATTTTTCATTTCTCTAAGTAAGACTGAAGTTAATAATAATTTCTTTATCATTACACATCATTTCTTTTTTATGAATTCCCTTAGTAATTCAATATTAAAAGGATATTTATTGTAAGAGAATAAAAATGCCAGTAAAACTTCATTACAGTGGATACCATTACAAAGGACTCCAGGTTTCAAAGCTCTTTCAAATATTGCAGGGGCTTCCCTGGTGGCGCAGTGGTTGGGGGTCCGCCTGCCGATGCAGGGACGCGGGTTCGTGCCCTGGTCCGGGAGGGTCCCTCGTGCAGCGGAGCGACTGGGCCCGTGGGCCATGGCCGCTGGGCCTGCGCATCTGGAGCCTGTGCTCCGCGGCGGGAGGGGCCACAATGGTGAGAGGCCTGCGTACCGCAAAAAAGAAAAAAAAAAAATATTGCAGACAGTCCTTAGACCTGCCCTTGTCTGTGTCTTGAGACCTGGTTAGTGGCCTTCCGTATGTGCCCAGCTCCACGCAGGGACTACTTGTCTTGATACTTCTTATTCCAGTTTTAAGGTTGGGGCAACAGAAAAGTAGAAATAGCTCTTCCTTGGGCATAATAATTTGGTGTAACAGTGAGTAATTCCAAATGAGAAATATTTTTCTCTAGTTCATTTTTAGTCAGGTAACTATTACTCTCTTCAATCAGGAGTATGTGATCCCATGTAATTTACTTTGTAAGCTGGGTGGACAAAGAGCATGAGCGGTACACATCCTAATTCTTGTGGCTCCTCTTTTCACTCTCCTCCCTGCCTCCCACCCTCATTTCAAATAGCTTTTTTTTTTTTTGAGGAGATAGTAATTTTTTTAACATTTTTATTGGAGTATAATTGCTTTACAATGGTGTGTTAGTTTCTACTTTATATCAAAGTGAATCAGCTTCAAATAGTTTTTAACACTCAAACCACTTACCAAAATCAACATCAGAGCACAAGGAAATCCTACAGGTAGCAAGGAATGCAGGACTCATTACTCATTCCTTTCCTGGGGTCTCTTTTTTTTTTTTTTTTTTTTTTTTTTTTTTTTTTGCGGTACGTGGGCCTCTCACTGTTGTGGCCCCTCCTGTTGCGGGGCACAGGCTCCGGATGCGCAGGCTCAGCGGCCATGGCTCACAGGCCCAGCTGCTCCACGGCATGTGGGATCCTCCCAGACCAGGGCACGAACCCGTGTCCCCTGCATCGGCAGGCGGACTCCCAACCACTGCACCACCAGGGAAGCCCTCCTGGGGTCTCTTGATTTCTATAATTCAGCTTTTTATAAATATTGGGCAGGTTTCTGGGATTAATTTACACTGTAACACAAAGGTAGTTCTGTAGAGTTGATCATATTAGAATTTTACCAAAATGGCTAGGTTTTAAAATATAATTTATTTTTTTAAATTTCCACTTGCTTAGTTGGGTATAAAATGGACTTTAATTTGTGTTTCTTTGATAACTGGAAAAGTGAACATTTCTCTTGTTTGCTGAACTCACACATTTCAGAAATGTTTTTGGTGACAACGGGTAAAATATATGTATCTGAAACTTTTGAGTATTGGTCAAGAGTTTTCTTTATTATAACTTTTTTTTCTTTTTACAGTTAAGATAAATGGCAAAAACTTGTGATTGTAAATCTCAATAAAAGTACCTCTAGGAAGATTAGGAGGGACATTGACATTTAAGAAGCTATTTCTAGTTGAAAGTCATAATTTTGCTCCATATATTTTGAGTGTTTTGGGTAATTATTCATTCCTTCTACAGCGTTGTATGTCTGTGTGTCAGGTCTGTGCAATTGGAGGCCACTTAAGGAGTGGACCTCCACTGGAGGAGCCCAACATGTAAATAAATAATGTTGATATAGCATCCGTTTTAAAGACTTAGAATTTAAACTACAGATTTAAAAATTAGCTGTTAGTTTACTCAGGGCAAGATTGATTAGTGTGTTTAACTCTGTGCTAAGGAAGTACTGTGGACTGGTTACCGTTTCTTTGTTCAGTGGCCACAATCCATCTGTCCATCCGTCCATCCATTCTTCATTCCCCTTAACCATAGTCATCTTTTGCTAAAATGTGTACGCTTGATCCCAGGGAGAGCTGAGAGAGAGTGCATGAATCTGTCAAAGTAAATACATCAGCATTAATGGGCAGAAGGCCCAGAGATCTTGGTACACAGAAGCCCACACTGTTTATTAAAATAGCTTTTTACTGAGGCCCATGAAAGAAATTGAGTCATAGGTTTTCTACCCACAAAAAATCTACTTTAAAAAGAGTCAGGTGTTATCAGTTTTCCCCCACAGCTGTTACTGTGTATCTTATCTTTAGCTAACTGGTTGCTAAAAACAGTGGTGGGGGGGAGAAGCCTAGTCATTTGATTACCATTCCTATAAATGATAATAATGAGGGTCAGTGTACCTCTAAGAGCAATTACACATTTCCAGGTGCAGCATGGTTGAGCGTGCTCTGGTTCCCTTCCCTTGTCACAGATCACAATCACAATAAATCACAAGCCATATTTAAAATACAATCTTGGCAGACTTTGGTACTAGGTACTGCAAACCACAGTTTCATAGTCTCTCTTTTTTAAGTATTTCATGTTTTAGAGGATATATCTGCTTATATTTTTAAAATTATTACTATAACATGTAAGAATCCATATTTTAAAAATATCAGAATACCAATAGAAAATATCCCTGATCTATATATTTGTAGTTATAATCTTGCCATAAATGGTATCAACTGAGTCTGTCTCTTGGTCTCTTCATCTCATAAATGAAAGTAACCATACCAGCTCCCTGTTTTCTAAGGATAAATTTCAAAAAAATTTATTTTGTGGAGATAAATAAAACTTAGTCTTTCGGGACTTCCCTGGTGGCGCAGTGGTTAAGAATCTGCCTGCCAATGCAGGGGACATGGTTTCGATCCCTGGTCTGGGAAGATCCCACATGCCGGAGCAACTAAGCCTGTGAGCCATAACTACTGAGCCCAGGTGCTGAAACTACTGAAGCCCAGGTGCCTAGAGCCCGTGCTCCACAACAAGAGAAGCCACTGTAATGAGAAGCCCACGCACTGCAACGAAGAGTAGCCCCCGCTCGCCTCAACTAGAGAAAGCCTGCGCATAGCAACGAAGACCCAATGCAGCCAAAAATAAATAAATTTTTTAAAAAAGAAAAAAACAACTCAGTCTTTGATCTAGGGTGTATATAGTCTGTTAAGGAAGAGAGATCTGTAAGTGGATAATTGCAATATAGTATGGAAGTTCAAAACTAGACATGTCAAAATCCAGAAGTAACTCCAGGGAAGCAGTGATTAATTATTTGATTGGCAAAGGACAAGAGGGATAAAGCAAGGGTTGATGACTAGACTCATGCCAGGTGGACCAGGTTAGAACAAAGACGTTTCAGGAAGAGAGTCTAGTTTGTGCAGCCTTACGGAGATGAGGAATGGCCCAGTGTGTTCTGAGAGCTGGAAGTAATTTTGTGTTGCTGTATAAAGTGCCATAGGTACTGCCCAGAGATACTGCAGGAGAATAGACAGGGCCAGATCCAGAGGGACCTGTGTGCTTGGATTTTATTCCATAGGTAGGGCACAGATTTAAACCTGTGTGTATTTTAGGACGATTCCTCTGGCAGAGTGGATCGGAGGGAGTGAGAATAAAGATAGGAAGACTAGGTAGAGGTTAGTGCTTTTCCTTAGGTAAAAAATGAGGCCAGTGAACTAAAAAGGAGCGACAGGAGGGGGAAGGGGATAGGACTGAACTGAGGGCTGAACTGTTCAGGAGCTGGAGTGGCGGTTAGGACTTCGTGATTGACTAGAGAGTTTTCTTTCTGTAACTTAAGGTATATGGCTTTCTTCAGTTCTCCACAGTTAACTTCTAATTTTTTAACCTCCTGGCTTTAAACTAGTTATCCTACCCATTAGACTATTCAGAACGCTAAGAGGCTCTTTGCGTACTTATTTTTTCTAAAGCCCAGCCTAATGCTGTGTTCTTTTTAGGTGAGATGGGCAGACCTGGAAGAAAAGAAGGATGCAGATAGGAAAAGGGCCATAGGTTTTGTGGTCGGACAGACTGATTGGGAGAAGATCACAGATGAAAGTGGTCACCTGGCTGAAAAAGCCCTCAATCGAACCAAATATATATGAGACTTAGTTTTTGAATGGAGTCATTACTCCTCTGAGGTAAGGGTACACAGTCATATAAATAGCCTACTGTTTGTTACTTTGAAGAGTTTGAGATAAAGAAGACAGCATGCTTTGCTAAAAATGCTTCTCTTCTTGTATTGTTTTCTGGTTCTAAAAGAGTAAGTATGTGCTAGTTGCCAGCATTTGCAATACAGGGTATTAGAAAAGGAAGCAATTTTCTGCAACCTGGCTTACTTATAAAAATATAAGGCTTAAGAAAAGCTTGGATTCTATAGATTTGGTAAGGAGTGGAGTGATGAGAGAGACTAAGGTCTGCTGAATTTTCTGTCTGTTCCTTCCTGCTGTGACAGCCTTTTCTTTTCTTTCCAGGTGATTCGTTTTGAGGTGGTCTGAAGCCAACGCCTCATGGAGCTTCGTTGTGTGTCACCTTGCTTCCACATTTCAGTTTTTGTTTTGTTTCTACTGCTTTAGTTTTTTAAAGTTCTCCAGTGTCCCCAAGAGGTATTAGGATCTTGCTCTACCCAAGCAAGACGTTGATTTTTCTTTTTAACTACTTTGGGGAGGGAGGGATTGATAGCTTAACTGCCGAGGCCAGGTGGAGATCTGCCGGAGGAATCCAACAGACAACGTTTCCTCCACTGTACAGTGTTGCAGACTATCTCTATCATCATTGCTTTGTGGCTGTTTTTGTTTTTTTTACTGTATGTAACTGGTAGCTGATTGTACTAGGATTAAAAAAAATAAACTTTCATGATAAAGCCAATGAGATTCATGGGCTGTACAGCATGAGCCCCTTTCTCTTGTTTTCTTAATTTTATTTTTATTGCTTTTTTAATATGGTGTTCTAATTACATGCTAATTGAACATCCCAAAACCTCTTTTCCATTCAATATTATATAGCTCAATGATTCCATAATTCATGTTATAAACACAAGGCTCAGTGATGTTCACAACACTTACCATTGTTTTATAGCTGATTTCTTTCTCTATCTTTGTGTCTTGAAGACTAGTAGAGACAATTTCACATATTCCTCAGTTCCCTGGAGCACATCTGTTCTGTATCATGATGTTTTATTGTTTTATTTATTTTTTGGATCCTTTCTCTGCTCCTCCCTCTTTTCTTTCCTTCCTCTTCTTACTTTCTCCCTTCACGTTCTGTTATGTTTTGATTTTTCCCTGATCTGGCTTTGACTCCTGTTAGACAAAACTGATGTACTCCGTGAAGCTTGGGAGCTTGTTGCCTTACTGCTAACCTTGAATTGTTGATTTTTTAAGTCAAGATTGCAGGGCAGGAGTATGGCGATGCAGAGTGCTCTGGTAGGCAGCCTTTAAGCCTGTCAAGTTTTCAGGTTCTTGCCAGATTGCTCATTATTGGGAAGCATGGCCTTCTGCATAGAATTTCCTCTCTTGTGAATGGTACCAGGTGGAGCCTGGAAATATACAGAGCTAAAACCCAAATATCGTTCCTGTTTAAAAACAGAAAAGGATCTCTTTTCCCTTTTTCATTCTGCAAAGAAAAAAAAAAGTTATTTCCAGCATGAGAGAAGACAGAGAAGAGACTTCTTTCTCAAACATCATTCCCACTATGTAATTTAACTCAGTAAGCTGTAAATTTGTTTACAAAAGGCTTGAATATTTTGAAACGTTTACTTTTGGGCTACAAATAAAAACCTTTTAGTTTTATGACCTACATTAAATACTGTGTGAATAGAGATAATATTTATTATTTATTATAATGTTTATTACCATTCAAATAGTATCATATTGGGTTCAAGAACTTGAAATTATAGTGCTGAAGACTAACAGGAAATTCTGATGGCTCTCTGTACTTTTTTTATCTTTTCTGCAATTCTGAATGTTTACATGTAAGAGGCTTTATGTTATTAACAAGTCAATACTGAATGTATAATTTGCTACATTAAGTAACTTCTGGTGATTGTAGTGTTTAACAAGCTACTTTGATTGCTTATTGGCCGACAAGACATTTCTATGTAGTGATCTTTCTCAGCCGCCTCTCAAGTTGAATTAAGGTACATCACAAGATAGTCAATAGAATTATCATTTATACAAAGACCAACTTACTAATTACTGAATCTACCAAATGTCCGTTCTCATCAAAAGACAAAATTTCCAGAATATGTTCTTTAGTTCAGGAGGTATATCTGTTCTTATAGAGAATGTTTTGCTTCAGTTTTCTTAACCTTTTTATGTTCTGACTGACAGTATTCAGAACGCCAATGAAATGAGAAGTGTTAATCACCCACGAATCCTTTTAAATCTGTCATGCTTTTGCCTTGCAGCCATGGCTTTGTGTCTGCCATCTTATGCCAAGAGGGGGGAGAGAAAAATGAACAGGGTCAGAAATAGCCTCTGCTGATTTTTAGAAGATACAGATTAACATGACCTTAGGCGATGAACATAATATGTTGCCTACTTTAGGAAATTGGTATAACACATAACCTCGATGAAAGGCGATTAATGAAAAAAAGATCAGGCACCAAAAATAAAGTAATAGTCAGTTGATATTTGACTTTGCTGTTAAGAAATTCTTAAATTTACATTATTGCTAGAAGCAGAATAGAAGAAAAAGATCAGGAACATCTTGGAGAAATTTGGTGTGGTTAGAAATTGCCTTGATAACACAAATACTTTAAGTTTATTAAGAGATGTCCTTGGAATCCAGAGGACCAAACTTGGGTTGCATTTATTTGGTAGCATTTTACTGTTATTTATTAACATTGTTTTCCTTATCTCAGAAAGCAGCTTGGTACGTGTTTTTTAATTTTTATTTTAAACATACTAAGTTTAAAATCTTTTGTGGTATCTGTGTCTTAATACAAAATAGTCCGATGTTGGGGAAAGTTCCAGTTATCTTTAATGTTTCAGATCTTTTAAACTCAATGTAAAACCTCTCACTTCAGCAATTCAACTCTACTTGTAAACTCCCGTGCAAGTAATGTGGTAGATGAGGTGCAGAAATTTATCTATTTGGGAATCATTTATTTAAGGTTAAGCTGGCATATTCAAAATATGTTGTGACTGATACAGAGGTCAAAAGCCATTAATAATACACGGGGGCTTCCCTGGTGGCGCAGTGGTTGGGAGTCCGCCTGCCGATGCAGGGGACGCGGGTTTGTGCCCCGGTCCGGGAGGATCCCGCGTGCCGCGGAGCGGCTGGGCCCGTGAGCCATGACCGCTGAGCCTGCATGTCCGGAGCCTGTGCTCCGCAACGGGAGAGGTCACAACGGTGAGAGGCCTGCGTACCGCAAAAAAAAAAAAAAAAAAAAAAAAAAAAAAAAAAAAAAAAAAATAATAATACACGGTAGTCTGCTTGTTGACACTTACGTGATTCACATAATTTTCCAGAAGTTCAAATTTGATTAAGATATCAATAGTTAATTCAGAAGTTTTTGGATAAAGATAAAATCTTAAATTTTCTAGTTGGATTCATTTCTTGTGAAAGAATTCCGATTGTTGATTGTACAGATCAAAGTAAGTGCCATCTCATCTGGAGACCAAGTATTAAGTTCTGAATTGGATTGCCTAAAAATGTATTACTTTGGAGGCACCTCAGCTTTTTGTTTAGTGTTTTATCTTCCTAACTACACAAGGTGCAGGTATTTTGGTAATAATAGACATCTAGAGCCAGCTTACTGCTAGCACTGTAAAAGCAGCAGGGTGTCAGCTACAAAGAGACCATACAGCTGTTTCAGATGGATTTTAGAGTTCAGAGTTACCAAAACTGAGGTGCATTTTACTAGGCTATAGAAGAATGATTCCTCATTTCTAGTATTGACAGACGCTAATACAGGTTCAAGTTCCTTTCTTAGAACCTACGTGACGTTAATCAAATTATTTACCCTATCTGAGCTCCAGTTTCCTCATCTATAAAATAAAAACAACAAAACTCACCTATTAAATGTTTCTGTGAGGAGTAAATTGAGATAATGCTTGTAAAGCTGCTTGGCACAGTATCAAGCTCAAAAATTGGTAGCTGTCATCATCATCATTATTTTTTGACGTTCTCATATATGCTTTTAAAATTAAAAATTTTCACTTGGCTTGAAGATAGTTGTCACCTTTTATAGTGAGCTACTATAACTGAGCTAGGCCATATGAAATAGTGCAGTGAGTGTAGGTTGGAAGAGTAATAATTTAGAAGCATTTTCAGGTAACCAGTGAAACTGATCTTCAGAACTAGTATGGAGGCTTAAGAGAATCACTTAGGTACAAAGGCTCATTAATAAGTACCTAGGAGGGGATGAGTAGTAATGGAAAGCTATTGCCAGACCACATATATGAACAAAGGCACTGAAGCATTGATTTGCCTTGTCATATATTCAAAAAGAAAATAGTAATTTTTATGAATAAGTAATACATTCATATGGTATGAAATCAGAAGGTTCAGGAGTATGTATAGTAACATCTCCCTTCCATCCAAGTCCTCAGCCTCCTACTATCCCATCTATAGAGGCAACCAGTGTTGACTGTTTCTTTTGTGTCCTTTCAGAAAAATTCTGTGGATAAGCATTAACATTTTTGCTTCGGTTTACCCAAATGGTAGAGTGCTACACACACTACTCTGGTGTTTTTTGGTTTTTGATTTGTAGTATGTCTTAGAGGTCATTCTGGTCATATAGAACATTTCCATTCTCATCCCCCCCCACTCCTCTCTCCCTCTTCTCCCCCTCTTCTCTTTCCTCCTCTTTAATTTTCCAAAGGTACCTTCTTATTGTAAGAAGCTTTACTGACAATTTTTAGAAATTTATCTGTATTTCTGTTCTTTTGATGGCATGGAATATATACTGTGTGGGTCTGTTTCTGTACAGTTTTATCACGTGTGTAGGTTTGTGTATCCACCCCCATCTTCCTCCCCCTCCCACCGTCCCATCTCTAACCCTAGGCAACCACTAATCTGTTCTCCATCTCTGTAATTTTATCATTTAAAGAATGTTATATAAATGAAGTCATATAGTATGTAACCTTTGGGGACTGGTGTTTTGGCTTCTTTCACTTGGTGTCATTCCCTTGACATTTATCCAAGTTGATATATGTATCAATAGTTTGTTCCCTTTTTATTCCTCAATAGCATTCCATCCCATCCTCTTTTATAGCTGTAGAATGTTTTATTTTATGTCTTTACCATAATTTAACTTACCAGGTCTCTGTTGATGGGTATTTCGGCTGTCTTTTGCTGTTATAAATTGTGACTTTCATATATTGTCATCATTCCGCCACTTCTATACTTGCCTAATTTCTATCAATGAAGGAACACTACTCATGGCATCCTTTACATAGACATCCTCAGAGGGTGACAGGTGCTTAAGAGCCAACACAACACATCACAGCGATGAACTGTCAAGGCAGATGACAAATGAAATGAAAAAGGCAAATCTTGTTTCCTGGAAAATCCTGCATGATAGAATTCTGACAGAGTAAAGAACCGTTGTGTGTCTTAGAGGGCTAGAGTAGCCAGACTGATGATTATGGTCCACACATGACTAAGAGTTAAGACTTTAGTCCACTGTCCTCTGTACCTAGGTATTTATGCTTCTGCACCTCAGTGACTGATCTGATCTCAGGCTCTATTGCTTTCACATCAGACTGTAGTCAGGGAGCATCCTCGTGACTGAGGCTGAGCTGCAGTTATGGACAGCCCTCGGCCTGCTAGCAGGAATCTGCATTTGTGATCCTACGAAGAACCTGTAGACTTAATGGTTTATTATGTAGGGCAAAACTTGACTTTGAATCTTCTACTTAAGAAGCTTGAATTTTTTACCAAATATTCACATTCTTGTTTTTGACAATATTGATCTAGATTATAGATCCCTTTCCTTTGATATTTGAAGAATTAAAATAAATTCTTCCACCATGACTTGAAATCCCACTCTCAGATCTATTGTTTCTGATAGTGAGTTCCTATTTCTTGACTAGGCATGTCTAATTTTTTTTTTCTTTTACAGCATCTAGCTCAGTGCATGGCTCATGTATCTATAGAGTGAATAAATAGAGGGGATGCCTCCTATGTGTATGGCAGTGGTCACTCAGAGTCGGACAGGTGACACATGTGTGAGGCAGAGGGTGGAGACTGTGGCAAACTGGAAAACAAGGTAGGTCCTGTTAAAGGGGAGGCGGCACCTGCTCAACCACAGCAGACTGTGGCCATCTGGGGATTTGGATCTTGTGTTGACAGATTTTCTGGGGTTTCAAGAGAAGTGAGAAAACTGGATTTTTATGTGAGATCTTCAATATTTCAGCACCAGGAACTTTTTTGTTTGGTTTGTTTGTAAATGCTTCAGCGCACACAGGCTGCCTTTCATTTCACACTTGAAGGCTGCGAATTGAAATTCTTGATATTAGGCAAGAGGTTGAAGAGACCATAGAGCTCATTCCTGTTGAGTTCCTTCATTTTACAGGTGAAGTTTCTGAGGCTGAAAGAAGAGAAATGACTTGCTCACTTACTTGATGGCAGAACAAGGCTAAAACTTGGTTTTCCAAGTCTGTAACGTGGCATTTCCTATTTCCTTAACTACAACACCCCCTTTATGAGGGCCTTCATAAGTTCTAGGATGGCACATCCTCCAGTATTGAGTATGTTGTGTGTGCATGTGCACAGGTGTGTGTTTACTAAATTCTGTGGTCCTGGAACAGTGTGACTCATTTGATTACCTCTGAAACTATCTTGACCTCTCAAGAAGCAAAAAGTAGCTATACACATGGGCTCTCATTTATTACTTATTAGATTGGTTGACATTTCTTTTTAATCACAGAAGCTTAAAAATTTGACAAGAGTATTGAATCGATTATTGTGCAAGAGCAGTGGGGTTTTCTCTAGAAAACCACTCATGTATCTATGCTTATAGAAGCAGCTAGCTTATCTACCTTATGTAGAAGCTTATATCTGAGCTATAAGCTCAGATAGCTTATAGGAATAATTTTGTTTTCTGTAATTTATTATTTCTTATGTAATGTAACCAGCCTATTTGCTTTGGCTCCAATGACAAGTGTTATTCCTACTTCACTTAGAACTTCCCTAATACCCACTTTATTAAAGACAAACGCATCAACTTAGCAGTGACGTCTGTCAATGTCATGATCCCAACTACTCCAGCCTTCTCTTCTACCTTTCTTACCATATGTACGCTAACTATACTGCAGGTACACTGCGTGACTTACTGTTGCCGCAGCACTCCCTGAAATTTCTTGGTTTACTGCCTCCTTTTTATCTTATCCTTTAGAAATTATAACTATCTTAATTTGCCTTTCTAGGAGAGTAACTTACATACCTCTCTATTCCTTCTTCCCCATCCCTTCCCACTCCCAAATGTAAGCTCCTAGAGAGTAAGAAGTGTTTTATTCATCTTCATCCTTGTAATACTGACTATGCAGTACCTGTTATGTATAGTTGGTGCTCAGCAAGCATATTTATTTATTTATTTATTTATGCTTTCCTTTTTTTGTTGTTTTTTGGTTTTTTTCAACAAGCATATTTAGAATTGATGGCATGGTATATTTAAATGTGAAGTTAATTCATATCGGTAAAAATGTATGTAATTTACAGAACTCCAATTTTTGTTTGCTTCTTCACTGCCTCTATCTTTTGGTTGGTGGCATATCCATAAATGTTATATAAATCAGGCATTAGAAATTCAAATGCCTAATATGGACAGGAAAATATCATAAGTGAGAGAATTGGCCAGTAGTTTCACAATGGCATGTTAAGTTATATTCTTTCAGCAGAAACATACTTTTTTGCAATTGGACATGTAGAAATATTCTTCATTCTCATAGAAAAATATCCTCTTTTCCATTTTTCTTAAAACATCTGACACTCTGTATCTTTAGCTTTTCCACTTTTGGTAGAAATTAAGTACAAGTATTAATTTTCTTCCTAACTCTCCTGTGAGAAAAACAGCAGTGGAAACAGAATGATATTGGCAGCTGACTCTCAGCCTCAGTACTGGGGAGGCAGTAAGGCATGGTGGGGACTGGGTGTTGCAGAGTGCTTGCCCTATCTCAGTGAGACAGTTCTTCTCCAGCCAGTGGTTGCCATGAAGCAAGGTAGACCCAGTGTTACCAGATGAAGATAAATTAGAAATCTGGATTTTTGTGTGAAATAGTCTTCTCAAAAATACCATGGGGACAATACAGTAGAGATAAATCACATCTGAAAGTCACATACTTCAGCCATCATTCTGGGACTTCTGACATATACCATAAGGGATGGTGAATCTTGAAAGACAGTTATTGCAAAGAAGATATTCTATAGGAAAGGAAACAGGTTATATCACATAGGTGGTATAAAAATATTTGGACCAGCACCTTTTAACTGATGTTTTGGAGTGAGCAATTCTGTTTTCATTGAGCCAGATGGTAATACATAGATAATGTACTGATGCTGAATTTGCAGTGGGTTGATTTTTGTCCATTGCTTGCTTTGACATGGAAGCATGTGTATTGCCCCCCTCCTTGGCTAACATCCTTCCAGTGCTTCCATTTATCAAGATGCAGGTAAGCACCTTATGTGTGCACAATTAAATAGTGGGCGCACACCTGTCCCACAGAAAGAAGACAGCAAGAATTCCCTTTGGTTAAGTGGAACAGCTAAGCAGCCATACCTGGATGCAAATTTGACCAGAATGTTCTCTTAACTCTCCATTGCTTTCTACTATTTCTCTGGGGGAAGAGGATGCGTGTCATTCAGCTTCTTTGTTGGCACCTATCAGTGTCAAGGTGGGTATACTTTTGATATATTTGATTTCTCAAAGTATGTTTTGGGGCATTATCTTTTTCAAATTCATTTCAGCCATAAAATATGAACTCATTATTTTAAAAAATATATGACATATAATACTAAAACCCCCCATTGAGCAACAGACACCTTAAAGTCTTAGAGGTAGTTACTGTTATCATTTTGGAGTGTGGCTTTCCAAACCATTTTCTGCGCGTTTGTATACATATACATGTATCTATAAGGATATAGTTTTATTGCTTTTTTCCATGAGTGATATTCTTTACACGTTGTTTTGCAGACCCACTGTGTCATATACATGTACACATATACATAGGTGTACGTGTATATTCTATTATACGTATATAACATAGATTATTTTCCCTTATTTGTGATAATTTTTCACTGTCATAATGTTGCATTGAACATCCTTGTAAATGCCCCTTTTGGGGTATGTCTTCAAATTTTCCAGGGAAAATACAGAACTAAATTACTGGGCCACAGGGAAACAGTTTTTATGTCCTCCTAATAATTATCTATCCATGTGTTTTAGAGAGAGTCCGAACTTAATGTCCAGGGTTTCAAAAGAAATGCTTTTGTATTTTAGAATTCTAGTTTTAGAATTTTAGAATTCTAGTTTTCTGTGCGGTATTTTAGAATTCTAATTTTCTATGCTGCTGTCATTTGAATTCTGCCTTTTCAGTTAATTCGGAATTGATATGGGTAAGCAAAATAGGTTCTAAGTTCTAGCCATGGTTCAAAATTAATAAGCTTTTGGATGATGTGTTACAATGGTGGGGAAATTAAATTTTCAATTGAGAAGATAATCTCCCTTAATCATGAAGTTCTTTTCTCCAAGTCTTTCTCTGCTCCCTTTGGAATTATAACAGCTGAATCCATAGGAGCCATGAAAATATTTTCTCACATCACACATTTTTTAAAATAGTAGTTTGAATAATCATGCAAAGTGTAGGTTTTGATACTGTGCCCTTTTCATGAAAAAATATATATATTGTGTTAGTGAAGGTCAATTTTCTTAAGAGAATCTAGTTCATTTATTTAGGTATTAAAACTTTTATTAAAAGAATATTCCTTACACAAATGACTAATGTTGAAAATGAAAGAAGATGTCACTACAGATTCCATGGAAATTAAAAGGATAACAAAGGAATACTATGAACAACTCTTTGACCACAAATTGGATAACCTAGATGAAACAGACCAATTACTTGAAAGACACAATCAGCCAAAACTCACACAAGAAGAAATAGACAATTTAAATAGGCCTATATCTATTAAATAAACCAATAATTATTAACCTTTCAAAGCGGGAAACACCAGGCCCAGATGGGTTCACTGGGAATTCTATCAAACACTTAAGAAAGAAATTATACCAACTCCTTATGATCTCTTCCAGAAGATAGAAACAGAGGAAATACTTCCTAACATACTATGACGCCAGCATTATCTTAATATCAAAACCAACAACATTACAAGAAAACTACAGACTACAGATTTCTCTCATGAAATGCAGAAATCATCAACAAAATATTAGCAAATCAAATCCAGTTATGTAGAAAAAGAATTATATATCATGACCAAGTGGGAAATATACCAGGTATGCAAGGCTGGTTCAACATTCAAAAATCAGTTAATATAATCCATCATATCAGCAGACCAAAGAAGAAAAACCACATCATATCAATAGATGTAGAAGAAGTGTTTAACAGAATCCAACCTATTCATGGTAAAACTCTCATTTAACTAGGGATATAGGGGAACTTCCTTAACTTGATATAGAATATCTATGAAAACCCTACAGCTAACCTACTTCATCATACTTGATGGTGAGAGACTTGAAGCTTTCCCTCTAAGATCAGGAACAAGGCAAGGATGTCCCCTCAGACCAGTGCTTTTCAACATTTTATCAGATGTCCTAGTTAATGCAGTAAGACAAGTAAAGGAAACAAAATGTATATGGATTGGGAAGGAAGAAATAAAGCTGTTCGCAGAAGATGTGATTGTCTATGTAGAAAATCTGAAAGAATCAACAAACTCCTGGAACTAAGGAGCAATTATAGCAAGGTTGCAGGATACACAAGATTAATTGATAAAAGTCAGTTGCTTTCCTATGTACCAGCAATAAACAAGTGGAATTTGAAATTTAAAACAATACCATTTACGTTATCACCCCCCAAAATCAAGTACTTAGGTATAAATCTAACAAGACATGTACAAGATCTATATGAGGAAAAAGTACAAAACTCTGATGCAAGAAATTAAATACAGATATTCCATGTTCATGGATAGGAAGACTCAGTATTGTCAAGATGTCAGTTCTTCCCAAATTGATCTATAGATTCAGTGTAATCCCAATCAAAATTCAGCAAAATTTTTTGTGGGTGTCAACAAACTGATTCTAAAGTTTATATGGAGAGGCGAAAGACCTGGAATAGCTAACACAATATTGAAGAACAGAATTGAAGGACTGGTACTACTTACTCAAAGTTGGACTTCAAGACTTAACTATACAACTATAGTAATCAAGACAGTGTGGTATTTGCGAAAGAACAGACAAAAATAATTAAATGGAATAGAATTGAGAGCCCAAAATAGACGCACATGAATATAATCAACTGATCTTTGACAAAGGAGCAAAGGCAATATAATGGAGCAAAGATAGTATTTTCAACAGATGGTGCTGGAACAACTGGACATTGATGTGCAAATAAGTGAATCTAGATGCAGACTTACACCCTTCACAAAAATTAACTCAAAGTGGATCACAGACCTAAATGTAAAACACAAAACTATAAAACTCCTAGAAGAGGACATAGGAGAAAATCTAGATGATTTTGGTATAACCCAGGAAAGCAAGAATTGATAAGTTGGACTTCATTCAAATTAAAATTTCTGCTCTGCTAAAGACACATTCAAGAGAATAAAAATACAAGCCACAGGCTGGGAGAAAATATTTGCAAACCACATATCTGATAAAGGACTATTATCCAAAATCAAAAAGAAGTCTTAAAACTCAACAATAAGAAAACAACCCAATTTAAAAATGGGCCAAAGACCTTGACACCTCACCAAAGAAGGTATACAGATGATAAGCATATGAAAAGTTGCTTCACATCATATGTCTTTAGGGAAATGCAAATTAAAACAATGAGGTACAACTACACACCTGTTAATAATGGCCAAGATCGAGAACGTGGACAGTGTCAAATGTTGGTGAGGATGTGGAGCAACAGGAACTCTCATTCGCTGCTGGTAGGAACGCAAAATGGTACAGCCACTTTGCAAGACAGTTTGGCAGTTTCTTACGAAAGTAAACATGTTCTTATCATACAGTCTAGCAATCACATTCCTTGGTGTTTACCCAAAGGAGCTGAAAACTATGGGCACACAATAACCTGCACATGGCTGTTTACAGCAGCTCTATTCTATAATTGTCAAAGTTTGGAAGCAACCAAGATATCCTTCAGTAGGTGAGGGGATAAATAAACTGGTACATCCAGACAATGGAATATTATTCAGTGCTAAAAAGAATTGAACTATCAAGCCATCAAAAGGCATGGAGGAAACTTAAATGCATATTACTAAATGAAAGAAGCCAGTCTAAAATGCTACATCAGTCCAACTATATGACATTCTGGAAAAGGCAAAACTATGGAGACAGTAAAGATTAGTGTGATTGCTAGGGGTTAATGGAAAAGGATTTTTAGGGCAGTGAAAGTATTTTGTATGATACAGTAATGGTGGATACATGTCATTATACACTTGTTCAAACCCATAGGATACACAACACCGAGAGAACTCTAATGAAAACTATGGACTTTGCATGATGCCGACATATCAATGTAGATTGATCATTTAATGTACCACTCTGGTGGGGATGTTGATAATGTAGAAGCCTGTGCTTAAATGGAGGCAGGGAGTATATATGGGAAGTCTTTGTACCTTCTGCTCCATTTTGCTGTGAACCCAAAATGGCTCTAAAAAGTAAAGTGTGTTTTTAAAATATATATATATAGAAAGACAGAGACAGAGAGGGAGGGGGAGAGAGAGGAAAAGAGAGGATCTCCTGTTTTTCATATGAGCCTTCCGCTTTCATTAGATATGAATCTCAGCGTGTCAGTAGGGACTCTACAAGGCATTCCCAAAGTTTTATGGTCAGGGAAGGGTATTGACAGTGGAGGCCCTAATCCAATAATTTATATGTTTCAAGTTGAATAATTGCTTATATTTCATGAGCACTCAAGCATATGATTACTCTTTTCTTTATGCATGTTTGGAAGAGTGATGAATATGAAAAGTGTTCCATGTGAACAGTTGTGTGCTAAAGCAGTAGTTATCAAACTTTGCATATAAGAATTATCTAGGGGGCCTTCCCTGGTGGCGCAGTGGTTGAGAGTCCGCCTGCCGATGCAGGGGACACGGGTTTGTGCCCCAGTCCGGGAAGATCCCACATGCCGCGGAGCGGATGGGCCCATGAGCCATGGCCGCTGAGCCTGCGCGTCCGGAGCCTGTGCTCCGCAACGGGAGAGGCCACAACAGTGAGAGGCCCGAGTAACACGTAAAAAAAAAAAAAAAAAAGAATTATCTAGGGGGGCTTCCCTGGTGGCGCAGTGGTTGAGAGTCCGCCTGCCAATGCAGGGGACACGGGTTCGTGCCCCGGTCCAGGAAGATCCCACATGCCACGGAGCAGCTGGGTCCGTGAGCCATGGCCGCTGAGACTGCGCGTCCGGAGCCTGTGCTCCGCAACGGGAGAGGCCATGGCAGTGAGAGGCCCGCGTACCACAAAAAAAAAAAAAAAAAAAAAAGAATTATCTAGCGATCTGTTAAAACTCCCAAAGTTCAGGCTACACCTCATAGCAATTAAATCAGAATCTAGAGGTGGGACTCAGACACTGGTAATTTTTAAAGTCCACTGGGTAGTTCCAATGTGTAGCCAAGTTTGAGAACTGGTAGGCTAAAGGAGATTTTAAATTTTATTTTATCTCTGTCTGAAGGTAGGTTCATTGATCACAATTTCCAAAGGCCCTGGTCTGTCAGTAACTTTGCAAGTGTGGAAGAAATTGGAGGTGTAGGAAGGCTATTTGTTAATAGGAAACTCCTAAAGTGAAAAATAAAATCCAACTAGCCTGAAAGAGTTAGTGTAGTTTCCAAAGGTACTTGATAGCCAAGGAACAGCTTAGGCACAGGAAGAATCTGGCTTATTGGGAGCAAATAAAGCCAAGATTTAAAAAGTCTTTTAATCTAAAACACATATGTGCCCCTGGGCCTGAAAACAAGCCAAGACGTTCATAGTTGTGGTGAAGATTCCTAACAATACAAAGAAATGAATTGCTGTACAATGTTACGTAAACTTGGAAGTTTAGAGGGGAAATGTGATTTGTGGGGAGGTTGTAGATAGATGAGGAGTGTGGTGAGTACACAGGACAGGTGGTTTTTCCATGACTTCTTTCTGATCCCAAAGAGAGCAGAACTAGCTGATAGTTTGATCATCTGTGTACTCAGAACAGAACAAAAGCAAACAGACCCTAACAAAATGAAAATTGTGTCCTTACAGAAGCACTCCAGTCTGTGCTGGTGTGGGCTTTTATACGCTTCTTCCTTAGAGTACATCTCTCCTTCAATAGAACCCTTTCTTAAAGATTCTGATTCTATGTGGGTTATGTTTTTTTCTTTAACTTTTTATTTTGAAATAATTATAGATTCATGGGAAGTTTAAAAAAATGTACAGGGAAGTCCTCATGCATCCTTCTCCCAGCCTCCCCTATGTTAGCATCTTACATAAGTAGAGTTTATGTATCAGAACCAAGAAATTAGCATTGGTATACTCCACAGAGCTTGTTCAGATTTTACCAGTTTTACAAGCACTCAAGTGTGTATGTGTGTGTAATTCTATGCTGTTTTATCATGTGTGGCTTTGTGTAACCACTACCATAATCATGATACAGTACTTCACATGGGATTTTGAAGAACTGTTAAAAGATATGGAATGGGTCACTTTGCTCGTCGTCCCATCCCCAACTTGAGTTCAGGACTTTGTATTGCTGGGAGGTGCCACATAGCTTTTGCAACCTCAAGTGGCTTTTGGTCTTTTTTTCTTGGGATCATCAATACAAGTGTGTTTCTCAATAGCTATGCTTTGAAGAGGTAAATTGTGGTCACTTTATTTAAAGGAAGTGAACTGATAAGTATATACCTCAAAGCCGAAAAATCTGTTATTAATCTTCATTTTGGGGGCAAATTCACCAATTCTGGCAAAACAGCAATGGACTGAATGCTTGGGAGTTCTTTTTCTGCCAAGTTTTAGAACATTTGAGATTTGCTCAATAAATAGTGCCTCTTTCTAGTTCCTGAAACAGTGAGAAGACTGTCCATCTGCCAGAGAAATGCCCTGATACGTTTGAAGTGAATAGGCATGATTCTATAGTAAAGAAGTGAAAACTGTTACTTAATAGCATATTCTCAGCATTGTCAACATATTAAACTCTGCCTCACTCAAGGGCCAAAGGATACATTATCATAACTACCATTCACATGGTATGAGGATTTTAATTATCTGTGCATCTAGTATAGCAAAACTAAGGTGTTTAGGAATGTAAGTCCAGTGTTTTTAAGCTTTCTGTTCCCAGGATTTGCTGACAAATCTACAGTCTAGCAAAAACTGTTCTAATACCCGCACGCCATTCTCTTCTCTAGAAACTCTTATTTCTGACACTATTTTTGGCAAGAGTTCCATAGGAGAGGAGTTCTGGAGTTTGTTCTGGTTGGTCCAGAGTCAGTAAGCTCAGCCCTGATGAAGTAAGGGGATAGATGATGAGGAATAAAGTATCTAAACACCAAGATAGTAATGTTGAATAAAAGCAGCTTTGGGGTATTTATAAAGAATATATTCTACCAAATGTAATGTGTTTTTTTTGTTAGGGATTCAATAGTGAGAATTCAGCAAAGCATCAAATTGATAATCCTATTGTCTCATAAAGCTTGATTTGAAAAAGTCAGTTTATTTAGAAACAGTAGCCAAAAAAACATTTAGAGTCTTAAATAGTCTGGAAAAGGTAATCACTGACCCATATTCATGAAAGAGCAGAGGAAGAAAATAATCAACTTTAATGACTAGTAAATGAAAAAGAACCAGAAACGAGGTCAGGTTCTTTTCAATAAGAAAGCAAGCTTATCTTTGTGGAAATGTAAATAGATTTTAAAGGTTAAGAGAGGAAAATCAGGGTTGTGTCAGTACATGCTCCCCCTACCCACCCACCCACCCAATCAAGAAAACAATGAAACAGCCTCTTTAACAAGTGGAACAACTACAAAGATGTTTTGAATAAATAGCAGAAGTTAATTCAGAAAATACTCAGGCCAAAAACGTTCTATCCAATGGATACTGATACAGCCTCAAAAAGCAGTTGCTGAAGACAGCAAGTTGAATAATTTTAGAAATACTATATCAATCACAAAGCTTATAATTAAAAGGGTGTCAAAAAGGCAATGTATTGGCCTACAGAAAAGAAAAGCAGGTTGATGTCTTAGCAACCAACTAGCAAATAGCAATAATAGCTATGTCATGTGTCAAGTAAACACATCAACATAGGATTGTTCTAAAGAGTGAGGGAAGCATATAGAGTTTATGGCACATGGCTTTTTTTTTAGGCTGGGTTTTGTTTACCTCTCAGAAAACGTTAACATACCACTTTAAAGCTAAGTTTTTTTGCTATCTTTACAGGTATTAGTGCATGTTACTACATGGTTATAGTAAAAATGAAATTCAGAATGTTTTATATCAGTAATGTCACACATCAGTGCCGTTCTTAAGAAATAATTCTTCACTGTTAGGAGTACAAGTTCATGATTTTGCTAACAGTTTATGACTGCTGAGTAATAATATAGCTAATATTTACTGAGCACCTACTGTACGCTAGGAGTGTGCTGAGAATTTCATGTATGATTTTACCTAAAACTTAGATCAGTACTATGAGGTAGGTACTATTTTATTATCTCTGTTTTACAAATGGAAAAGCTGAGCCCAAGGGAATAAGTAACTTGCAGAGATCAGAGCTGGTAGGTAGGTACTTGAGCCAGAATGACAAGACACTCCAGAACTCATGCACCTAACCACAGAACTCTACTTAGGAAAGGTATTGGTTGAGGGGGAAAGTGAAGGTTGGGTGGGGGGGCAGCAGATCAGATAGCTGAGGATAAAGTGGGGGAAAGGGAAGGGGAGAGACGACATTCTTGCTTGAGGTACTCAGTGCTTGCTTACTTTTCAGACTTAGTTAAGGAGAAGCAGTTGTCAAGGAGATAGGAGTCTGAGCCACAGAAATCAGTACATATGGGGAGAAAAAGGGTTTTCTAAGGGAAGATTCTAGGACCTGACGTTTGTTTGAGGGGTGATGCTGGAGGATTCGGAAATGGCAAAACGAGTTTGTCAGTGTGAAGGGTAAGATTGTTAGAAACAAATAACCCCGAGAGACTCTTGGTGAAAGAGAAGGCAGACTCCTCAGTGTGAGTAGATGGATGTGTGAAACTGGTGGGGTTTGGATTGGGTGTTCCTATACTGTTTTCATTGTCTGTACCTGCCCTCAGCGTTTCATCAGACTCCCTTCCTCTGGGGCCTAGCATCTGGTTTTCTAAAAGAATATGATTGAGCATTCAACTCCTGGACACTTGGTTATACTCTTTAGGTTTATATAGTCTGAAAGAGCTTCTTCTGGTCTCTAGGAATTGTCTACCCCTGAAAAATACCCTTTTCATGAATTATCTTTTTCCATGGGTGAGCATTTAGTACACAGTTTTAAGTGTAGGTACCATGATCTACCTCAGAGATACAGCATGCATTATTAATGCTCTCAAATACGTAACCAGAGCTGTCTTTACAGTGTGTGTTGTATATACTTAAATCTGACCAAGAGTATGTGTATACTTTCATGAGAAGTATTGTATTTGCCATACTGTCACAAGCATCAGCCTGACAGAACTATAACTTTAGCTCTCCCCCTCATCACTTTATCTCATTACCTTTTCTGATTTTCTCAGTCCTGAGAAAATGATCTTACATTGTGTGAAATACAAATACACACTAATAGAGTTTGTGTAAAAAATCAATGGATTTTTAAAATTTCTGTTTTGTTTTGAATGCATGCATCATCAAACTATGTTTGATCTGCTTTACAGAGCAAAGGTTCAAAACTATAAAAGAAAAAAGAATCAAAGATTATGAACATTTACACTTTGCTGTACACCAGAAACTAACACATCAACTATACTTCACTTAAAAAAAAAAAAGATTATGAACATTTAGAATATATACTTCATCCAGGAAACTGGTTACCAGAATTTCAGCAAATTTTATAAAGATTTTAAAAGAAATATTTTCTTAAAGGCACATGTAAAATTATGTTATGGAAGCCTTATTTTAAATTATTTTTTCTGAGGATTCTATAGTACGTCATTGAAAACAAAGACAATTTTTAGAAGTGGACCTGTGTACCTCCCTGGGTCTGGGGTACAGAACTTTATTAAATAAAGAGTGCTGTGCTATCACTGCCAGGTATGCCCTTCCTCTGATGGAAAGAAAATGGCTCAGGTACCCCTTATATACCTAGGAGATGCCTTTCGCCTCTTCACCGTAGGAATCCGGTCTGGAGCTGTGTATACTATATACAACCATGTTTGAAATAAAGGGTCCTAATGAACATTTTCTGCATGGAATGCCAATTAACTGCCTGCTTTCAGTTGATCATTGGACATTAAGTCCTCAGTAGTGCCATCATCTTAAACCACAGTCCAGCCCCTACTGTCCAACAAAGAAGGATTGGACAGTTATGCAGTATTTGACCAGACACTGAGCATGTCTAATTTGGGAGAGAATAGTATCCACATACACCTTGATGGAAAGAATAAGCAGACCGTTGGCAATATTATGGCTCCTAAAAGAACACAACAACCACCTCAGCTTATGCTCGAATGTGTTCCCACCATGCTTGGTAGAAACAGAAAAATATAGTAAACTAGAATTCTTCTGTTGGCAGAGCATATATATTTATGCATTCTTGTGTGTTTAGCTCAGTGGTTAGAGAACACTTCCTGGAAAGACTGCAGTACCCAAATGTTTTCAATTTGAGCTTGTACATTTCATCTAATTGGTCCCTGGGACAAGGTTCACTGCCCTGGAGGTGGCTTGGCTCAGTGTTTAAAACACTAATGAATTTCAGGTTTGGGACAGAAAGTGGCTGTTCATATTGGACAATCATGTGAACTTGGAATTGTTTCCCAGGAATGTCTTAAATAACTATGTAATGTCACTCTGGACAGCAGGTTCTTCTCCTGTCCCCAAACACAGATGCCTGATTGCCCTTGCTCAGGATACTCAGTGCTTGCTTGCTTTTAAAACAGGTTTGGCGGAGTCCTTCATTTTTGTAAAGAGAACATTGTGGGAGAAAATAGGGCAAAGATCATCTGAGTGCAGTTGGATGTGATGAAGGACACTTACAAATAGCCTTAAAGCAACCCAAAAAGACTGGTTCGGGCTGAGTATGTTTGTTTCGTTTTTCCTCTTAGCTGTTTGGAGTAACAGAAAATTCAAAAGAAAGTCATCTTTCCTACCTTTTTATGTTGATACATCTAGCAATAATTTAGGGATTTCATCTTATCTGATCCAGCTGACCTGAAAAGTCAAGGAAGTGGAGTAGTTAAATGTGGAAACTTGTTTTGCACAGAGGGAAAAGAAGTAAACTAATGAAGTCACAGACACCCCTTAATCAGAACACAGAGCTCAAGCTCTGTGACGCCTATCCTGGCCTGCGCACCTTTGGCATGCTTTCAAAGACTTGACTGACTAGCTGGGAAGCTAGATACAGTTACTCAGCTTTGCAGATGTCTTGCCTATATGCTCAGAGCAAGTCACAATTTGTGTTGGAGCAGTAGGTGAAAGAAATGTTGATTTCATGAATTCCTTTATCTGTGAAAGATTGACCATGGGCTGTAATGTCCTTATGGAGCAGGAGAATTTCCATTGCTATGTGATGCTGTATTTGTCCCATTTAAGCCATCCATAGTCGGTGTAAAGCCTCGCATCTGGGCTTCAGTTTCCTCCTTCCTCTTTTAAGCAGGGTAGGCCAGATGAGCCCCTAAGGCCCTTCTAGCTTTCATGGTCTGAAGTTCAGTTTCTTCTGCACATAGGAAGTTGGGGCATTAATTGCATTGCTCACCTAGAGACTGTTTGGGTTATTCAGCTGATAAATTCTTCCAGCAGATAAATGTAAATGTACAGCAACACTCAGGTCCTGCAGAAAGTTTGTGTTGGCTTTGCTGGAACGATCAGTGGACATCCGGGTGATGAAGCACTCCTAAGTGCCAGGCAGGGGTTGTCAGAAGATAGTGCTGCATCAGTGCTGGATGCTCACCGGGGATGGTGGCCTGTGTGAGAGCATGGGCAGCAGCATGAGGTGGTCCACACGCAGCCTGGCATCAGAAGGCCATGGGTTCCTCCACACTCCTGACTGCTCCTACCAACCCAAATGTCCTAGCCTCATAGCCTTTGGCGACTTATCTTCCAGTTCTAAAACTTGTGTTTGGTTGTTTTAAGAATGTTCCAGGGTAAAAAGCTTAAAGGTAATGTATTTGAAAGTGTCTTGCAAATAAGTGGAGCTTGATAAATAGGTAACTCAAAACAGCAATTTATAAAAACCCCAAATAAGATAGCCTTATCTGAAAGATGAAGGAGAAAAAAAATAACATTTGTGTAGTGAGAAACATTTCACAAAGCTCTTTAGGACATGTCTTTTTATCCTTACAACCTCATGTTACAGATGCAGAGACACCTACAAGTTCCCAGGGTCATGATACCTGGAAACGAGTGGAGATTCTTCTGGTTCCAAACTGTTGTGTTCCTTTTACAATATTTTATAGTTAATGTTAAACCTCTGGTAATTCTGGAAAAGGAAATAAATGATCAAAAATGGTAATGGTACCTATTTGAGGGGTTTCTCCTTATGCTCTTTTTATATGACTACAGCTGTACTGACTGCCATTTAAGATAAACCCAGGAAACCCAGGCCAGTCGCCCCTCACTTTGTGGGACCTTAATTCCGAAACAGCTCCTGGGGATAGCTGGAAGATTTGAATATCTCTGGGATGTCACTGTCCAGTTTCGAAATAATTTTGTAAATGGGTTTCTTCCAGGAAGGATCTGAGTCTTTGCCTGCGGAGACAGCCCTGAAGAACTCCTGTAATGTCAAGCTGGCGATTTCCAAGAAGCAATCTGGGACCTGCACTCCCAAAGAGACCCACAAGGAAGAAAAGACGTGAGGCTGTGAAGCACTGACACCATACAGACCTCACTGCCGGATGCTGCCTGTTCCTAGGGTTGTGGGCTGATCAGAGCATCCCTGCTCTACTGGCCCCTGACTTTTGTGGAATCTTTTCCTCCCTCATCAAATACGTACCTTCAAATGATGGTACTGATGAGACAGCCCTGGGAGAAAGCGTATTAGGGACACTCCCTTTGTAGGAGTAGCTGATTCCACTAATGAGTGACGTTTTTAGTAAGTGGGAGACTGACTCTGATTGAAATTAAATCTGTGGTTCAGAAGAGGTTTTTAGTATTCTTTTCCTAAGTGCCTCACGTGGAAAGAACCGCCCCCAAGCTTACAACTGTCGTACCTCATTCTGCCATCCTTTGGGACTGGGTTCGAAGGACTTGGAATCATTCCTGCTCCCAAAGCCAACCAGGAGGCTTGCGGGGGTGGGGGTGGGCCTCAAGGATATGTTCCAGGACCTCACCCAGACTGGCACCATTAATGATGGGACATCCTACAGGGCCCCCAGATCCAGTCTGGCCTGGGGCTTGCCACCCCTGCGTGCCAGATGACACCCGCACGTGGAAAGACGTGGCAGCGCTGCCTCCCATCCACATGCCTTGACCCCCACGAGCCTCACAAAGGAGGCATGGTCCATTTTCCCCACAGGTAGGCTTAGGTTTCCAAACATATTCTGATGGAGTATCTAAACAGTGGATGCCAGCAGTCCTTCTCCTTTTTGGAGGTGTCAGTACACTGCTTTGTGATCACAGTCAAGTGAGAAATGCGAGAAGAGGGAAGTGTAGCCGGTGACCAGACACACCCAGCACCTGCAGAACAAGATGCCAGCCTAACAGAGCTGTCAGCCACACACAAGGAAGATTACGAGTTCTCACCAGGGACACTTAGGCCACTTGCTCACCCTTTACTGATGCTTTACCTCTAAGGTGCCACCAGCGTACCTTCACAGAGATCCCCAAAGGACTGAGAAGCTTGAGTATTGTTTATTATTTCCAGAAAGGATTTGAGGTGACTTGCCATGGAAGACCCACAGATAAAACTGTTCAAGGGAGAATAAAGATAAGAACCAAATGATGGAAAGAACAGAGACTGTTGTAAAGAAAACCGAGGCCAAGACTAGGTGCTGCAGCCGAGCCCTGCATTCAGTCCTGGGCCTCCTGGCACTAAGGTGAGAAGGTCGACAGGCTGTGTAACTCTGTCATTACAGAGTATTGTCTAAAATGGCGTAACAGCTGACCTCTGGCCAAGTTTATGAATAAAGACTGGCTGTACATTCAGTTTGCAGCATCCATTAGTTGCCTAAGAGAAGATGTGCGGGCTGTAATCTTTGTGGATGGTACAGAGATTGGCCCCAGGCTGCCCTGCTCTCCGTGATGTAAGGACAGACACGGAAGGGGATCTTTTCTAAAACTCCAGTCACAAAGGGAAGGCACTCATCAGACCTGGGACCCAAGCACATGATCTTACCTCAAAGTCGTTTCCCTTGTTATAGTGCATATTGAGAGCTCGAAAAAGCTCTGAGTTGCGGAGAACCGCCAGCATTTTGGGATTTGTGACACCATCTGAAATTGCTTGCCGGGCAAATTTCTCCATTTGGATATAATAAAACTCACGAAAGTTGCTGAACCACTTGATCATCTGGGAGGTAATGCAGCGGTTGAACTGTACAAACAACAGGGTCCATGAAGTCAGACGTTTGCCATGAGGTGCTCAGAGTCAGAACTGTCAGCTTCCAGTTCAACACAGGGGTTAACAAGAATGGCTTCAACCAACACTAAAAAGGGCTTTCTTTAAAAAAGAAGCCACAGCGATTTTCTAAGCCTATACAGTTATACACAGAAAAATCTGAATTAGCCATAATGCCCATTAGAAAATAGTTGTATTTTATAGCCTAGATTTATAAAGGTTTTTCACTCTTGAAGTGTGACTTTGGGAGGGTCCAGGGTCAAGACTAGTGTGGTCCCAGCTTCTGCTGCACCCAGGTAGATTGCATGGCAGCCCCAGAGCCCTCTGCCAGGTAAAGAGCCAAGGAAAGGGGTAAAGGTGTAGATCAGAGAGCCATTTACTGGCAACTCAGAGTTGCAGAATGAATGAGAATGAGAGCTTGGTGCAGGGATCAACCAAGCAATTGGATATGAGGGAAAGAGCTCAAAAACAGCAAAGGGATGATATAGATACAAAGTATTAACAGCCCCTAACCCAATACCCAGGGTAAAGGAGGCTCTCAGAAACTTTATGGAAACAGGCAAGGCCTGGTTCCAACCATCAGACCTTGATTTTTCTTATTGTCACATTGATCTGTATGCACCTTCAGTCGATTTTGAAACGCAGCAGTTTGAATGTAAAGTTGACAGGGACAGTGTCCAACTCTTGATACACTCTTTCTTTTTCATAGTGTCCCCAGCAAAGACAGAACACTAGGCCAGAGATGCCATTTCCTAGTGTTCTTTCTAACCCTGCCTCTCTCTCCATGTGTTTCTGGGTATACCTACAGTTCAAACGCTTAAATTCAGACACCCAACTTTCCTACCCCCAAAATGACCCCTGAGTATTCAGGCAGTTTCTCAGCCCAGACCAAAAATGCCACCAGTTCTTTCCACAACCTGAAGGGGAGCTAAAGTGCACGTATGATGACCTAGGACTTGCCTCACATGGGAGAAACCCGCTGCCACTTGGGAGCTCTGCAGAGGCTGAAGGACTTTACCTGAACATCAGGAAAATAAGCCTTCAGGAGGTTGGAACTGGGATAGCGTGTGAAGAAAAACATTAGTTTGGCCTTCTTCAGGTGACCAGGGTTGAGGCCCTCCTGGATTTATCCCCGGGTCAAGGAAAACTAATACCAGTTTATCAAATAATTTTGTCAAATTATCCAAATAGTAAATTGCCCTGTTCCTTATGGTTTCTATTTTATTTTTTTTTTCTGGTTGAATGATGTATTTGCTCTGTTTTTCTGCCTCTAGCAAGTATGATCAGATAAGCTTTTTCTTTCCAGATGCTGAATACCATATATGTACAGTAAAGTTGCAGAATTTACAAAACATTTTGATGTGTGAAAGTTCTATGGCATATGTGATATCAAATACAGTTTGTTGTACTGTGTGTGTGCTTTCACAATACGATAGGCAGAGACGGCAACTCTCTCCCAGATAAACCATTTCAAAACCTCAAGTAGAGATTTACTTCTCTCTGCCTCAGTTTCCTCATCTGTAAAATGAGAGGAGTCGACTAGATGGTCCCCATTCTGGTTCTCATCATTGCCTTTGCAGTGTTGACGCCAACGAGCATCTAACCAGACTGAGTACCAGATCACAGTTAACTTTGGCTCACGAAGCTTGAATTGCTGGGCTGCAACTGCTCTCCATTTGCCTGGCAGAATTTTCCCTCATCCTTCTCGTCTCAGATCAGATGTTCCCTCTGCTGTGAAACCTTTTCTTGCCAAATTAGGCCTTCCTTACCCTGGGCTACCAACACTCTTTGTATAAACCTTTTTTTTGTAACAATGACATTATTGGAATTTTATTGCATGTTTGTCTCCTCATTTAGACTCTTAGCTCCTTGAGAGCAGAGACCTTATCCTTTCATCTTTGTATTCCACGTGCCTAGCCCGGTGCTAGGAACATAGTAGGTGCTCAATAAATGTTTCTTGGATGAAGGAATGAGTGAGTGCTTAAATGGTCAACTTTAATCCATGCACAAATATAGCAATTCTATTCCAACTCATTCCTCACTCTGGGAACAGATTCCTTCCCCTTTAATAAGAGTAGGGGGCTGTGGTGTGAAAACTAGCACCAGGGTGGGAGGGAAATAAAAGATTTTTACACAAGAACCCTTAGCATTCCCAGGAACACTCCTAGGGCTGAGTGACAAGCATACAGAGTTACCCTGGAGCTCAGGCCTGAGAGCTGTAGCCCTAGGACAATAAAAGACTTCTCAGTAGGATATGTCAGTCTACCCGAAGGAAACCAAGCAACTGATTATAATTATAGCTGGCCAGGCACCCAGGCTGCTGTCCAGGAGGCCCCTGCCCCCTGCCTCATTGGCCCTACTTCTTATCCTTTATAAATGCTGTGGACAGAATCCTGGATTGAGTCCAAAGACCCAGTTTCAGATACAGATTTTGCCACCAAGACCCTATGTGACCTTGGGCAAGCCACTTAATGTTCTCTGGGCCTCATTTCTAAACTGTGGAGTATAGTGGTTGAAGCTTGTGCTTGGCAGTCAGATGCTGGGTTTGAATCCTGTTTCTGCATGTGTCTGTCTTTGACTTTGGACAAGTTATTTTGCTTCTCTGTCCCTGCCTCCCTGATACTGATCTAGAGTGGATGATTGAGGAGGGTAAGATAACACAGCCCCACAATCCGCTATCTGAAACGCTGGGCCAAAGGGAGGCCAGACTTCAGAATCCCTGTTATTTTGTAAAGGTTATATGGTGCGTGTACAATGTGTTAACACCCACAGCAGGGTCTGTGGCAGGAGTCTAATCCGTTTAATATTCCCACAGCAAAATCAATGACTAATTATGCTAAGTGAGATAGTCTATACATAGCCTCCTATCAGTGCAGGTCAGGTTTTGCAACCAAGTGAGTTCCCATCAACCTTTAGGGAAAGAAATCATAGAGATTTTCAGAGCGTTTTGTGTCTCAGAATTGTGGCTAAGTGGGGGTGAGCAGGGGAACTGCCAGTCGCAGTGCCTGCCGCTCTACCTGTTTCACAGGGGTATCATGTGAATGTGAAGGTCCTTGAGAGCAAGAGCCTTATCCATTCATCTTTGTATTCCACGTGCCACGTGAAGAACTTGCTCTTAGGTGGCTTTCATGGCCCAGAGGAATAAATCTCTAATGCTGGAATGAGGGAATAATTGGGGCCAGGATGCTGCCTGGGGGCCCCCAATCATTCCAAAGGAAGCCAAGTACCTGACCCGGGCAGCCAGGCTCCGTGGGTGCCCCCCAAAACCTCCTGAAGCTCTTGGAGCCCAATCCTCATTTCATGAGGCAGGGCCAGGCACATCCCTTCATGTGTATTTCTCAGGGCTAGGTGCCTGAGAAATAGCAGCACACTCCTCACAGGGGAAGGACAGCAGAGAATCTTTGGGGACTGAGTTCTTGAGGTTCTTCCACCACCTGATTTTGACAGAGAGTCTTAACCAGTAGCCTCTTATCAAAGACCCAACAGACAGCTTTCCTCACAGAGGGCTATCACCTGACGAGAAATTCTGTCTATGTTGATATCTCTATGCCTGCTGGTGGCTGGTGAGGTGCTCTCAGCATTGGTTTTGTAGCTGCTCACTGCCTGCCAGGAAAGCAAGCAGCGGTGCCAGAGCTTCGGGAGTGTTTCCAACACCTGTGACCAGCAGGGGGTGCTCATAGCATTTAGGACACAAGGGCGGGCCTGGCGTGGTAGTGAGCTGGCCCCACCCCATCCTACACCCTCACCACAGCTTGCCAGGTAGAGGGCACGACTGTTCACACCTGCTTGTGTGACTCCACAGGCACAAGGAGATTCGACTTAAGGCTGTCCCTGTGAAGCAGCAGCGTGAGCTTGTCTCCCTAAAAAAGCAACATCCAAAATATGTTCTCAGGAACTTGAGTCCTACAGATGCCTGTTGGAAAAGGGTCCTTTGGTCATATGAGTTTGGGGCTGCATACATTCTCCTCTTAGAGCTTTTCATTGGACTTAAGCATGGCTCTGAGGAGTCCCACAGTAATGGAACTAACCCAGCGTTTATTTACCCAAGCCACTTTTTCTCCTACTTCAACAACTGTTAACATCCTGAGGGAGAGTTACTCTGAAGAAAAAACTGTTTAAAAGTGGGGTCTGCCTAAGGGTTGCAAAGATGATGCAATAAGATTCAGACCGTTGGGACTTCTCTGGTGGCGCAGTGTTTGAGAATCCGCCTGCCAATACAGGGGACACGGGTTTGAGCCCTGGTCCAGGAAGATCCCACATGCCGCAGAGCAACTAAGCCTGTGCGCCACAACTACTGAGCCTGCACTCTAGAGCCCACGAGCCACAACTACTGAGCCTGAGTGCCACAACTACTGAAGCCCGCGCACCTGGAGCCCATGCTCCGCAACAAGAGAAGCCACCGCAATGAGAAGCTCACGCACTGCAACGAAGAGTAGCTCCCACTCGCCGCAACTAGAGAAAGCCCACGTGCAGCAACAAAGACCCAACGCAGCCAAAAATACATAAATAAATAAAAATTAAAAAAAAAAGATTCGGACCCTCTCAGACCAGCCTGGGCCCTGCAGCCTTCCCCATGAGGGCCTCCTCTTCCTCCACATGTGTGCAACCCTAGGCTCTCTCCTCAGCTGCAGCTTAGAAGCTAGTCCTTAAACTGAAATCTTCTTACCCCTTTCAGCTTACCCCTCAGGTCTAGTCCCTGCAGAAAACTTCCCCTTTCCCATCTGCTCCAGAAGTTTCTGGTCCCTCGTCTCTTCCCCGTTCATTATCTGGTCAGAGCAGGCCTTTTGCCTGTAGAGCCAAGAGGCTCCAGGAGCCATGCCTCAGGTGAGGCCATTTCTTTGACCTGCGCTGCCAAGGTATATGGGCAGCTGACAACCAAATGATGGAGTTTTTCCTTCCACAGGGTATTTTGGGAGCCAATTTGGGTTTAAAAACAAACAAAACCCTTACAAATCCAAAGGACTAAGTCAGTAGTGGGAGAATCTGATGTGTCACAGAAGAAGGTGACAGACCCCTCCAAGCATGCTTAAATCCCAGGATGTGGTCAACACTTTCTCAGGAACCTAACAAATGCGAGCCACAGGGGAGGGAGGCCCAGAAGCAACGTTAAGAGGACCACCAGGGGCTTCCCTGGTGGCGCAATGGTTGAGAGTCCGCCTGCCGATGCAGGGGACACGGATTCGTGCCCCGGTCCGGGAAGATCCCACGTGCCGTGGAGCGGCTGGGCCCGTGAGCCATGGCCGCCGAGCCTGTGCGTCTGGAGCCTGTGCTCCGCAACGGGAGAGGCCACAGCAGTGACAGGCCCGCATACCGCAAAAAATAGTAATAATAATTAATTAATTAAAAACAGGGCTTCCCTGGTGGCGCAGTGGTTGAGAGTCCGCCTGCTGATGCAGGGGACACGGGTTCGTGCCCCGGTCCGGGAAGATCCCACATGCTGTGGAGCGGCTGGGCCCGTGAGCCATGGCCCCTGGGCCTGCGCGTCCGGAGCCTGTGCTCTGCAACGGGAGAGGCCACAACAGTGAGAGGCCTGCGTACCGCAAAAAAAAAAAAAAAAAAAAAAAAAAAAAAAAAACAAAGAAGACCATCGGGAAAGAAGAGCTGTTCCCTACGCTGGGTAGTTATTTGTCCCCCCCTCCCCTCATCGTCCAGACTTCCTGTCTCTCTGGGCTGTGACAACGAGAACTTCGATTACTAGTAAAGGATATGTAAAGGGCTGAAGAGAAAGGAAGTGCGTCCGTGACAGCCTGCAGGCCACCTTGCTCCATTTTCACTGAGGGAACGAGGGGCAGTCTTTCCAAACAGGTGGACTTGAAGAGCCAGGGGCACTGTTGCTGGCTCAAAGCCAGTGGTCGCAGTTTGGCAGCTCGCCAAGGTCGCAGGGCCGCCTCTGAGGAGGGGTGGCTCGGGGGAGATGAGTCCTGCGGAAGATTGCCCCTCCAGTGGCCACTGGGCCTATGGCCCAGTAGCTGGCTGAGAATCTGATCTTCCTGGATGTGGGCAGGCACCGTCAAGGGACAGTTTGCTGGGGGACCCTGATAGGGTTTGGGGATCATTCTCGGAGAGACAGGGTACCCGGGAGAATCTAGAGGCTTGGCCAGAGATAAGTTTCCCAGTGGAGCCCCTGTCTGTGGCTGGGCCCTCCTGGGCAAGGCAGCCAGGGGAAGTGGATCTTTACAGGCCCCTCCCTCAGGAGGCGAGGGCTCGCTTCCACCGTCTGGCTCCAGCCCCAGGAAGCTTCTGCCCAGGTGAGTCAGGTGGCCTGATGGATCCAATAGCACCTTCTGTAATACTGAGTCCACAGCCTGGGATATGGCCCCCGTCAATTCTTTCTTCAGAATCTCCAGCAAAGCTCGTGCTCCAGAAGGAAGGAACCTGGGTTCCTCAGACTGGTGTTTGACCTCAGACACTCTGTGTTCCTCCACCCTGGAGAGGTCCCCGCTGGAACACTGGTGGTGGTCACTGTCCACAGCCCAGGACCTAGACCCAGAGCCATTCCTCTGCTTTACACTCAGAGGGTCCTTCCCTGTCTCTGAGCCTCCCGGGCCCTGAGCTGGGGCCTTGGGCTCGGCAGCCTGCAGGATGTGCTCCTGCAGGTGTTTTAGCTGTTGCTTCAGCAGGTGAAGCTGTTCTCTCACCCGAGGGCCCCCCTTCCTGCTTCCCCGGTCCCCGGCAGGGCCTGGCTTCAGGGGGCCTTGCTGCATGGGAAGATTCTGCTTCCTCTTCCGCTCCCGGGCCTTCTCTGGGCAGCACGGGCTGTCCCTGGCTGGGGCATTGCCTGGCACTGGAGGGTTAGGGGAGAGGCACATGCCTCGGACGATGGTCTCTACTCTGGCCCTCTTTGCCTGGATGTGCTCATCCCAAAACCAGTCAGGGTCAGCGAGGCTGGAGCTGGGGACCTGGCTCCAGGGAAATGGGGAGTCTCTGCCCTGTTCTCTGGGGGACGGGCTTCTTCCATCTTTGGTACAAGGTTCTGCCAGGTATGAGCAGGCCCGGGATGGCTGGGAAAGCAAGCTGAAGTTTGGATCCATCCCTTGGCTCCACAGAGGCTGTCAGTCAGGGTTCCGTGAGAGAATTCCTCCCCTTCAGGTCCTCAGCTGGAGGTGCACCTACAGTGAGCTGGGGGCTTCTCTTCACTAAGAGGAAGGATTCAGACTCTGCGATGCCGGGGCGTACCCACCTCCCGGTCAGACTCTGAAATCAGAGACAGGAGAAAACAGTACATGTGACTTTGAGCGGTGCTTTCCAAACTTGTAAGTGCAAACAAATCACCTTGGAATCTTGTTAAAATGCAGATTCTGAGTCTGCAGGTCTGGAGTGGGGCAGAGATTCTGCATCCCTAACCAGCTCCCAGGTGATGCCATTGGTCCAGACCACACTTTGAGGAGATTCTGAAGAGCAATCCTCCAAGGAGAAGGTTCTTCTCCTGCCAGGGCATAACAATAAAATAATCTGTAATGATAATGATAATGGCAGCTAACTGCATAACTGGCATTGGGCCAAAAACTTTACATCCATTACCTAATTTATTTCTCATAACAGCTCTGTGGGAATGTTGTCAGTCCTATTTTACAGATAAGGAAACAGGCTCAGAGAAGTTAAGAAGTTACCTCCCTAAGGTCATACAGCTAGTAAGTGTCAGGCTGGAGTCAGAACAATATTTGTCTTGATTCAGAGTGACTATCTGCCACAGAAACACCCTGGGTGCTTGTTAAAACAAGCAAATTCAGTAGGCCCGCCAGCCCTAATTAATCAGAATCTCTCGGTGCTGGGGCAGGGCACCTGCCTTTGAAACAAGCAAACTAAATTTTGAGAACCTGCTGTTTGACTGCTATGCTATCTTGCTCCTGGAAGTGTCAGATTATGCATCTATCTTTCAACGTTTCACAGCTACTTTTTAAGCATCTACTATACATCAGGGCTTCTGGGCACTTGGAGAGTCGGTGGTGAACAAGACAGCAGAGTCTTGCTCTCACAGAGCTGGGCGTGTAACAGGGGAAGAGAGAATAAATAAGTACATTTTCAGGTTGTGCTAACTGCTATGAAGAAAAAGCACAATAAGGGACTGGAAATTGGGATGAAGTTATGGGGAGAAGGAGAGAGCTATGTTAGAAAAGACTGAGTAAAGCTGTTTTATTCCCATGAATATCAAAGTACACTGCACTTGAACCAGGAGGCTTCCGGTAGCAGGTATAAGGCACTTTGAGTTTACGAAACATTCGTTCATGTAACATCATTGCATCTCACACCAACCTTGAGAATCAGTGTAATTCTCCCATTTTATAGATGAGGAAACTGAGGCTCAGTGAGACTGAGTGGCTCTCGGTTACAAGATTCCAAGTCTTCTGATGCAGCCACACTTCAGCTCCCTCCCTGAAGATGAAAAGACCTGCATAAGAGACCGACTTCTCTGCCTGTTAAAAAGTTTCATCCTTTCCTAGAAAAGGTAAGTGAATTTCTTTTTTCTCTACAAATTTTCACTCTCGATTGCTGCTCTGGTCCAAATGATGGTGGGAGAGAGCTTGCTTTCTTCTTCCCACTTTCATCCTGAAGCTTATTTGGAATTCTCTGCTCCAGGAAATCTCAGCTCCTCTGCCTCCAGTGGGTTCTAGTCAGTAGACTTGACCACAGCCTCCACCTGGAGCTGGCAGGTGACTGGCAGCTGCAGAGCACAAGCTCTCTATGAGCAACGTCATACAAGTGCCAGGGCGAAGGGTGGGAGGTGGTGGCATCTGCCGTGCCGTCATGGGGGAAGTGCCACTGAAAGAAGGCTAGGTTCTCAGGTCAGAGTAATTAGAAGATTCTGGCTTCGAGTAAGTAATACATTTGTAAATTACTAAAAAAAAAAGTGACTCACCAAATTAATATAAATGAAAGAATTTGTTATCGCCAAGTTTTACAAACAGTTTGGATGGTTTACCACCTCTTGGAGAGAGAAACATTTAACTTCCTGTGATCATTTGGCAATGAATATATATTATTTGTATCATATGAAAAAATTATTTTAAAATCATATCATCTAATAAGCATAACTGGGTCATTGAGCATGCCTTAGCTGCTTTCTAATAATGATCACTACACTGGAAGAATTGATATTTTAACCAAGAGGAACTATACAGCAATAGTATAAACCGTGTATATTTTCAGTTAAGTAGCTTCCAAATAGAAGAGGGGTTTGGTTATAGTTATTCTAACTATTTAGTGAATATTTCCTAAACTCAACATTTTCAAACCCAAACTCTAGAGCTGCCCCTCTGCCTTACCTCTCTGCTACCTATCTTATTGTTCAAGCCAGAAGCTGGAGAGTCTCTTTGACCCCTGCCCACCTCCTTATCCTCAACATTGAGTTGGTCACCATGGCTGGTAAATTTTTGGGCAAAAATGTCTCTGAACTACATTCTGCCATGCTTTTCCCATTATGTTTTCCTGATTCCACGTCTCTTAACTTTTCACCTGGACAATTCCAATACCTCATGACTGGTCCCCATCTTCTAGCCTCTCCTTACTCTGGTCCTTCTTCTACATTCATTCATTTATTCATTCAACAAACATGGATTGAGTGCTGACAACAGACAAAATCCTCTGCCCATGTGAAGCGAACATCCATGCAAAGGGAGGCAGATGTAATAACATACTAAGTAATGGAAGGCCGTTATATAGGGCCTTGTTGGTCATTTGTAAAAACGTTGGGCTTTACTCTGAGACAAACGAAGACCCATTGGAAGGTTATGAGCAATGGGACCTGACTTAGTTTTAAAAGGGTCATTCTTTACTGGGTAGGGAATAAACTAGGGGGTGGGGAGCAAGGGTTGAAACAGGGAGACTATTTAGGAGGCTCTTGCGATGATCTAGATGATAATAATCCAGATGAGATGGCTTGGACCAGGGTGGCAGTAATGGAAGTGGGAACTTGTGTCAGATCTTGGATATATGTTGAAGTTGGAGCCAATGGGATTTACTAGCAGATTAGATGTGAGGTTCAAGAGAAAAAGAAGTATGACTGATGATGACTCTGAAGTGTCTGGCCTGGAAGGATGGAGTTGCATGAACTGAGCTGGGGAGGGCTGCAGAAGGATCGGGCTTGGGGAGGAATACCAGGAGTCCAGTTTTGGACATGATAAATGTGAGGTAATTATTAGACATCTAAATGAGGGTGTTGAGAAAGCAGTCAGATAACTAAGCCTCAGGTTCAGTGGGGAGATCTGGGCTAGAAATATAAAATTGAGAGTTGCTGGTGTGTAGATGGGTGAACTCATCAAGGAGTCAATGTAGATAGAGAAGGGGCTGAGATCTGAGTCCTAGGACTTAACAGCATGAAGAGGCTGGGGCAAGAGGGGACCCGAACAGGAAACACAAGGACCAATCAGTCCTAGGAAGAAATCTAGTCTAGTCTAGGAGTGTGTGAGGTCCTGGGAGCCAAGTGAAGAAAGTGTTTCTAGGAGTGGGGAGAGGTCAAGTCACATAAGGATTGTGAATTGACCATTCAAGTTAGTAATTCCAGATGTTAATCAGAGTCATTTGGGATCTTGATCAGAGCAGTTTTGGTGGAGTGGAGGGGGGGAAAAGCCTGGTTGGACTGAATTTTAGGGAGAGGATAAGAAGAGGAATTGGTGACATTAACTATGACAACTTTTTCAAGGTGTAAAGAAGAGAGAAATGGGACAGTAGCTGGAAGGAGAAGTGGGTCAAGAGAGGGTTTCTCAAAGGAACCCTCCCACACTGTTGGTGGGAATGCAAACCAGTGCAGCCAATGTGGAGAACAGTACGGAGGTTCCTAAAAAACTAAAAATAGAGCTACCGTATGATCCAGGAATCCCACTCCTGCACATATGTCAGGAGAAAACTCTAATTCAAAAAGAATTAGATTACATGTTGGGAATTCCCTGGCAGTCCAGTGGTTAGGGCTCCGTGTTTCCACCGCAGGGGGCATGGGTTCGACCCCTGGTCAGGGAACTAAGATCCCGCATGCAGGGTGGGGAAAAAAATAAAAAAATAGATACATGCACCCCAGTATTCATAGCAGTACTATTTACAATAGCCAAGACGTGGAAGCAACCTGAATGTCCATCAACAGATGAATGGATAAAGAAGATGTGGTACATATAGACAGTGGAATACTAATCAGCCATAAAAAAAGAACGAAATAATGCCATTTTCAGCAACATGGATGGACCTAGAGATTATCATACTAAGTGAAGTAAGTCAGACAGAGACGAATATCATATGATATCACTTATATGCGGAATCTAAAAATAGTGATACAAATGAGCTTACTTACAAAACAGAAATAGACCCACAGACATAGAAAACAAATTTATGATTACCAAAGGGGAAACAAGGGTGGGTGTGGGGGGAGGGATAAATTAGGAGCTTGGGATTAACAGATACACACGACTGTATATGAAACAGATAAACAACAAGGACCTACTGTATAGCACAGGGAGCTATATTCAATATCTTATAATGGAAAAGAACCTGAAAAAGAGTATATATGTATAACTGTACACCCGAAACTAATACAACATTGTAAATCAACTATACTTCAATAAAAAATAAATTTTTTAAAAAAGAGAGGATTTCTCAAGACAGGAGGAATAACAGGATATTTGCAGGCTGATAGCAATGACGTTGTAGAAAGATAGTATTTGTTAATATAAGCAAGAGGGGGAGAATTTCTGGAGCCTTGTCCTTGGGTAGGAAGGAGGGGGTGTGACGTGCTGCACACGAGGAGGGCTGATTTTAGAGAGGAGAACCCTCAGTTCATCGGTGGTGGCAGTAGAAAGGCAGGTACGTGGGCAGGTGCTGGCATGTGGGTAGATGCGGTGATGGGAGCTGGGGGAAGTCCCTTTTGATTGTTTCACTTTTCTCAGCAACACTGTCATTGGCATGAATTTTCTGAACTATAGGTCTGCTTATGCCCATCCATGGAATCAAAGCCTTTGCTAGCTTCCTATCGACCATAAGGTTCAGATGTCTCAGCTCCTCTTATTCTAACTCCTCTGGAGCCACTACCCTCAACAGTTACCTGCACTGAGTGGTTAAGAATCCACCTGCCAATGCAGGGGACGCGAGCTTGATCTCTGGTCCAGGAAGAACCCACGTGCCGTGGAGCAACTAAGCCCGTGTGCCACAACTACTGAGCCTGCACTCTAGAGCCCGCGAGCCAAAACTACGGAGCCTGCATGTCACAACTACTGAAGCCCAGGCGCCTAGAGCCCGTGCTCCTCAACAAGAGAAGCCACCACAGTGAGAAGCCCATGTGCTGCAACGAAGAGTAGCCCCCGCTCGCCACAACTAGAGAAAGCCTGCGCACAGCACTGAAGACCCAGTGGAGCCATAAACAAACAAACAAACAAACAAACAAACAAACAATAATAATTTGTAAAAAAGAAAACAAAAAACAGTTACCTGCATTGCACTGTCCTGGGCTGTGCTTCCTAAGCTCACCAAACCCCTTCATGCCTCTGGGTCTTTGCACCTACTGTTCCCTCTGCCTGGAAGGCCCTTCTCCTGCTTTTCCACCTGAGAAACCTCTACTCCTCTTTCAAAATCCAACTGAAATGTCAGCTCCTTTCTGAAGCTATCAGTGCATCTCCCCTTCAGACTCTGAGCTCCCGCCTTGTGTCCCCAAGTGGTGCCTGACCGCAAATTGTCACCAAACAGATTTGTGGTGACTCAGTTAAATAAATTATTTCTCAGCACTTTAGACTGACTTTTGTCTCCTCACTAGAGGTCCATTATTTCAGATCTCTTTAGCACCTAGTACAGAGCCTTGTGCATGAAACAAAATCAACACAGACAGACCAAGAGACAGACAGACAGACAGATAGATAGAAGAGCCTAGAACCACCAACTGCCAAATCTCCCTTGTGGGTTATTGAAGGTATTGTTTCTAGTGTTCCGTGTAGTCTTTGTGCCCCGGAAGGCACAACTGCTACAGTAAAAGACAGGACTCAGTGTGTTCAATGAAGCAAAAATCAGCAAGAATGCCTTGAGGTCAGAAACTGGAAGTCCAGCCAGACTCTGCTGTGGTTGGGTGCCCAGAGACGTTTACGCCCGTCTCTGTAGGACAATCATGGAAACTCTGCATCTGGGCAGCTGAGAAACAGGAAACCTCTGTGCTGGGGCCAGCCTGCTGCCCAGAGCCCTTGATCTGGGTGTGGCCTGAGCAACAATGCTTTCTGTCTGAAAATTAACTAGCAGCACTCTCACATTCACTGATCGAAGTAGCCATTGTCACAACCCTTTAAAAACAGGTTTACTGCCTTTCTTAGATTATGAAAGTAACATAGAATCATTTTACCCCAAATATAGAAATGTATTAATAGGAGAAGAAAGACACTTATAATGCTTCCTCCTAGAAAAAAAATCACAGCTAACATTTTGGTGTTCATCATTTTTTCCAATGTTTTTCTCTGTGTGCAGATAAATTTCCATAATTACTTTCATTAAAAAACCAACAATGGAATCATAAATGCATAGTTCTATAGCTTCCAATTTTTCCCCTGTTTTGTGTCAATGAATATTAATCTACAGCAACACTGTGAAAGCCAATTAGTCCACTGTATGGATAACTACCATACAGTAGTTAACTTATTTAATAAATTCCCATACCATAACTTATTTAATAAATTCCCTTTCTAGGGACACTTAGTTCATTCTTATGTTTTCACCATTATACTCGTAGCATGGACCTTGGAATCTGACTGTCTAGATTTTTTTAATAATTAATTAATTAATTAATTAATTTTGGGCTGCACTGGGTCTTCGTTGCTGTCCGCGAGCTTTTCTCTAGTTTGTCAAGCAGGGGCTACTCTTCATTGCGGTGTGCGGGCTTCTCATTGCAGTGGCTTCTCTTGTCGCGGAGCACGGGCTCTAGGCATGTGGGCTCAGTAGCTGTGGCTTGCGGGCTCTAGAGCACAGGCTCAGTAGTTGTGGCGCACAGGCTTAGTTGCTCCGAGGCATGTGGCATCTTCCTGAACTAGGGCTTGAACCCAGGTCCCCTGCATTGGCAGGTGTATTCTTAACCACTGTGCCACAAGGGAAGCCCCTGACAGCCTAGATTTGAATCCCTAGAGCCACTTACTAGCTTTGTGACCTCTCTGTACTAAGCCTTCCAGTCAATAAAATGGGAATAACCATAGTACCTACTGTTATCATAGGGGTGTTGTGAGGATCCAATGAGTTAACAGATGTCACATTTTTAGAGCAGCTCCTGGCACATAGTAAATTGCTATTGTTATTATGAGTAGTATTGGGTTGAACACTCCTATCTATATCCTTGGCAACTTATCCTATTATTTTCTTATGTTACATTTCTAGAAGTGGAAATTCTGTGTCAAAAACAAGGCGTATGTTAAACTTTCATACTTGTCACACAGTTGCCCTCCAGTTTACACCCAACTGATTGGGAGTAAAGATGAGGGTCTGAAGGAGAATTTTCAATTTTGACTGTATATTTCTGTATTAATTGATTTTCATAAGAAAGTACTCATGCATTACTTGTATATACACTTTTAAATAGCCAGTTTGCTCTCTTACCAACATATCTTTAAAAGAACACATATCCTCTCATCCTCACCAACAATGAACATGTCAGTCTTTTGTCAGAGTCAGTCTTTTAAATCTTTGCCAATATGATGGGTGAAAATGTTATCTCATCATTTGTATTTCTTGCTCATTTTTCATATATTTTGGGAGAAATAGTTATGTTGTGTATATTACAAAACTTAAACATGTTTATATTATTTGAGTCAATGACTCTACATCTACAAAGTAAAATCAAGATGCTATTAAAAAATAAAATACATTTTTAAAAATTAAAAAAAGAAAATGAGGGCTGCCCTGGTGGTGCAGTGGTTAAGAATCCGCCTGCCAATGCAGGGGACACAGGTTTGAGCCCTGGTCCGGGAAGATCCCATATGCCACGGAGCAACTAAGCCCATGCGCCACAACTGCTGAGCCTGTGATCTAGAGCCCGCAAGACACAACTACCGAAGCCCGCGCTCCTGGAGCCCATGCTTCGCAACAGGAGAAGCCACCACAATGAGAAGCCTGTGCACCGCAGCGAAGAGTAGACCCCGCTAGCTGCAACTAGAAAAAGCCCACGCACAGCAACGAAGACCCAATGCAGCCAAAAATAAAATTTAAAAAAATTTTTAATAAAAATTTTTAAAAAATGATCTGATACCCACAGATTTATATCAAAATGATTATCTTAATATTATTTATAAGACTAGAGAGTGGTTAAATAAATTATAAAGTATGATATCATCTATGCGATGCTATATTATGCAGCCATTTTAAAAAATCATGTTTGAGAAGAGTTTGTCAAACATTATTTTATAGTAAGTAGAGAGGAGAGAAAAATCACGTATTAAAAATACAAAGAAGAAAAGGATGAGAAAGAAATACATTAAAATGTTAGCAATAGTTCTTCATGGGTGATAGAACCATAGGTAATTTTTTTCTCTATTTCTTCTTTTTACTTTTCTGTATTTTCCATATTTTCAGTGGGTATGTTCTCACTCTCATAATTAAAAAAAAGGCATCCCTTGCCTTGGATAATTTAATAAAACTTGCATTTATAGGGTAGCCTATGCATGTTTGGGGTCAGAAAATTTATGGGAAATCTCTGTACTTTCTGCTTAATTTTACCATGAACCTAAAACTGTTCTAAAAAATAAAGTCTATTAAAACAAACAAACAAAACTGGCATTTTGCTCTTATTGACTCTTTCCCAGACATACATTTCTGGGCACCAGACAGGAAGAACCTCACTGGAGAAGAAAATTCAGCTACAAACACAAGCACAGAACACAGGGCTTATAAGTTAATTCCAAAGGTATGTAGGATTTTTTAGCTAGAAAGTGTAAAATGAGGGCGAGGTTGAATTTCAAGTAAATAATAGACATAAGAAAGAAGCTGTGTGTCATCTCTTTTCAGCTGAAGTATTTGAAACCATGGGTACGAGCTGAAAAGACAGCTCCACTGCACAGATCACCTCCTGACATGAGAGCCTTTCTCCCTGCGAGTCTGTGCCCTTCCATGGGATCTCCCTTGAGATCTCCCAAAAGCTCTGCCCAAGAGGACAAAGGGGAAGAGCTGCCCACAGGGCCAGCTGGGGTGAGACTAGCAGCTCACAGTCTGTGTTTCCCCTTCTGTGGTGTGTCTACATTTAGGGAACAGCAAACACTTCTGACAAACTCCAGCAGGGCCACTAAGAACCAATCAATAAAACAAGGTGGGCTTATGAGGACTCCTTAGATAAGAGGCACCATGTGAAGCCCAAGAGATGCTAGGTCATTCTCATCCCTATGACTGACGCTCAGACCAGATTTATATGAGGTTTATTGTTACTTCCTTGATAATGTTCCTGCAAGGTTTTTGTTGGGAAAATTTAGTGTTTATCTTTGCAGGATTTTGTTCATTCATTTCCTAGAGTCAGTTGGATTCTGATTGGACCAGCCTAGTAGATCACCACTCCAATATGGTTGGAGAAATATGAAGGAAAATGCCTTATCCTGAAACAGCCTTTTCTGTGCAGATGTCACGGGATCTAAGGGCCCACCACGGGTGATTCATAATAGCGATCACTTAATCACACATTTATATACGAATACCTTTTTGCCTGATCCATAGTATTTCTGAACAGCCTCCCATCCTTGTACTTAGCAGGCTCAGCAAACTTTAGCTGCCACCTAAGATTTGTTCAGGGTGGCACATCTCAAGGACATACAGCATTTCCATGCTTTACTAAGGTGTTTTCATATACGACCTCACTTCTGCTTCATTTTCTGAGGGTCCCCTGCATCATCCACCCCCACATGGCTGTGGGTGGGAGCGGGGGCACCCATTGATCTCTGGTTCAGCCCTGAGTAGCTCTCCCTGCTGCACTGGTTGATGATGGAAATGGTGAGAGGAGGTCAGACTGACGGCCCAATAGGCACAGCCCTGACCATCGACAGACATAGATACAACCAAGTCGGAAGCCCTAGTTGTCTGTGTGACTAGTGCCCATGAATTATAGAATTGTCTACTGGTGTTGGATCTGGGTCAGACTCACCAGCTCTTAGGTGATCTCATACAAGTTAACTTTGCCTCTTCCCTCCCTCAGTTGCTTTGTCTGTAAAATGGGGTTGATAACAATGCCGTTTACTAGGGGTTCGGTGAGGATCACAGGTGTTAACACACGTCCAGTGCTTGCACTCTTCAGCACTGATAATAGGTGCTCCTTAAATTGCAGCTTCCTTTCCCTGTAGGGTAGGTCTGGAAGGCCCCAACGCCCTGGAATTTTAACACTGGAATGGGCTTAGGGATCACCTGGTACAGTGGGTGGTTTCCAGACTTTTAGATTTCAATCATTAATAAAATGAAAAAAAAAAAAGGATCAGCTTGAGAGTTGCTGACACTTTCTTTGTGGTAAGGGCACAAAAATAAGTATAAAAGACTACAACCTACTATTATTTTTATTTCATAAAAAAAGAATCTTAACCACTCTGTTTAAAAAAGAAAACAGGAAGGGCATCATATCCAAATAAATTTAGCTTTGTAAAAAAAACTCTTTACATTGCCTTTTCTGAAAATCAGTGAAAACATCACAGACCAGTGTTAAGGAATCTCTGATTGTCAAACCATACCTTCGCTTTATGGATGAGGCAGCTGAAGCCCAGAGAGGTAGAGTGACATGCCCAAGGTCACACAGTGGCTCCATGTCTCACTGTTATCTAGGACAACACCCCTGGACATAAGAGTTCCTTTCATGTCGCTGAGACAGGTGCTCCGAGCTGAGAGTTAGTAGGTCTGGGCTCTACTCCCAGCCATTTGCCCTCAAACCACACTTTATGCCTTATCTGTTTTTCTAAAATGGGGATGATAATCACCCCCTCACTAAGACTGTCTGAGAACCTAATGAAAGATGAGCTTCAAAACTGCTCGGAGATGCATACCAGGGTATTAGAGAGTGAGGTATTAGGAGTGAAAAGTCTCCCTGTCTGTGATCTACTTGAAAGTATTTCTGCCAACAAAAATAGATGAAGCAAATATGGCAACATATGAACAATGGTTAAATCTAGGTGATAGGTTTATAGATAGGTGTTGTTACTCTAGTCTCTCCACTTTTCTGCATACTTGAAATTTTTTAAAATAAACATTCCATCATCATAAAAAGTGCTCTGGCAAGGTAAATGGGAGGGATGGTGTTACTCACAGAGAAGACGCCCTCAGGGAGGTCCGGTCCTGGGCTCTTCAGCCAGGTGGGGCTCGCCACCCCAGGAGCTGGAGCAGCAACACAGCCACAGTCCTGAAGTGATTTTGGTTTCCCTGCTTCCTCCCCAGGCAGGCCTGGTGCCTGTGGCTGGGTAAGGGAAGCCTCCCACCTCTTCTCAGTGCAAGGCACCATCTGACAGACCCAGCCCTGCTGCAGCCGCTGGCACTGGGGACAGTGAGGGCTGCCTAGCGCAGCCAACCAGTGTGGGGGGGTTATGAATATGCAGATAGAGGCCAGAGCTGGTTGGCTGCCCCCCTGCCATCTCCCACTCCCACCGCATCTCAGATGTCCAGAAAAGCCAGCTCAGAGAGGACCTTCTTGAAATGCCATCTCTTCTGTCCTTGCCTAAGGATCCACGGAGCCCCTTGATATTTTGAGACTGAGTTACCCAGCTTCACCCATTACACTGGCCTCCAGCAGGGAGCTCCTGACCTCAGCTTCCAGATTCTCCAGAGAGTCAGCTCCAAAGTGAACATCTTTCTCTCTACCCCTCACGCATCCTGAGGATATGGAAACCAGGCCAGCACCAAAAATATGGCATCTCAGCTCTGCAGGAAGGCTATGCGGCTTCCCCCTCCAGCAGAGGTCTGAACACTTTTGGGGAGGCTGTTTGCTGGGCCAAAAGCCCCCTTCTTTGGCAGAGCTGGGGAGAACTCACTGGCCAAATCATTTCCCCCCAACATCACTAGAATTTTAGCAACTTCTCCTCCTTCATTTTGGGAAGTGGAGTGAATGTTGTGAAATACAGCAATGAAAATCGATGCACTGAAGCTCAGTTCAACATGGATAAAGCCTCAAAATGTAATGTTAGGTGAAAGATGCAAATCACAGAATGACACAGGTACTGTGATTCCATTTATATTACGTTTAAAAATAGGCCAAAATGTCTAGATTTTCGCTGAGTACTCATCTATCCATTATTTTTAATTACAACTGAATGAAGAGATAGACAGATGGAATCTAGGTATCATGAGTAAGTCAAAGTGAATATAGGGTATAGTCTTTATTTTATGGACCCCAGGCTCTAGCTCCATCTATCATCTGGTCAATAATATTAGAAAAAATATAAGTAAGGATGTGAGTGTATAGTTCAGACCACACTTATGAATACTGGGGAGCTTCAGTTAAAGAAAAAGAATGTTGTGTGTATTATTTAAGCTGAGCTGCCCTCTCTGTGGTGTTTTTATAAATTAACTGAGCCATTTATTCTTCCTAGAAACATTTCTTTTTCTTATATAATTTGAAACTAAATACATCTTTTCCTCAATTTAAAGAATAAACAAAAACATGTGTACAGTTTAGGACACATGCATATTGAAGCTGCAATGGAAGCCTGGGGATGGTTAATATATAATTCAGTATAGCAGTGGTTAACTCTGGGACAACCAGCAAGGAGGGTCACATAGTGCTTTGCCATTTCTTTTTCTTTCTTTTTTTTTTTTTTGCGGTACGCGGGCCCCTCACTGTTGTGGCCTCTCCCGTTGTGGAGCACAGGCGCCGGACGCACAGGCTCAGCGGCCATGGCTCACAGGCCTAGCTGCTCCGCGGCATGTGGGATCTTCCCGGACCAGGGCATGAACCCGCGTCCCCTGCATTGGCAGGCAGACTCTCAACCACTGTGCCACCAGGGAAGCCCGGGCTTTACTATTTCTTTGCCATTTCTAAGCTGCATGGTGAGTGTGGGTATTCTTTTTGTTACTTTTCTTTAACTCATACACATATATTTATACACCCTTTTGAATATATATTTTGCCATAAAAATTTTCTTTTGAACCCTGCCATAAACACAAGTTTATGAACTTGTATTCACCAACTCCTGTCCCAATAGATGATGCTGTGTCCTGAAAGGCTTTAAATACAGAAGAAGGTGTGAGCTTATTGAGTTGGACCCTGGGCTCCACGGAAGCTCATATGTGATTCTCAAGAAAATCAGTTTTAACCTTTATCCTGTGAGAGAAATTTTGCACGCAACTGTGTGTGTGTGTGCACTGCTACGTGTGTGGTGTCTAAGACTGTAACATCTAATTAACTTAGGCAATCACTGAAACTCCAGGAGAAATGCTTTGCCACATTATCCAGGCCTGAGCTTCTAAACTCTCAATCAGAATCTCAAAAATTAATTATTTAAGACTGAAAAAATTAAGTAGTTATCTAAGAAATATTAACAGCAACCCCTGCAAAGGATTGTCACAAGTCCTGATTACTGTTTTTGGACTCTTTATCTGCATCCAGCAGTGCTGTCAGCATGGCAGTATTTAATCATGCCACTGTATTTATTGAGTACCTACAGAGTACCAGCCACTGTGTCCTGTGCAGGGGATTTAGGAAAATAGAGTCATCTCTTTCCTTCTGCTGTTGTGCCCAATAGAGGAGACAGACAGGTAAAAATGACATTGCAATCAAGGTGGAGATACAGACACAATGCTTTGGAAAAACAGAAAAGATATCTGTTAACTCTGCTAGAGGGGATTAGGAAGGGATTCAAAAGACTTTTAGAGGATGATTAGGAGTCCTTAGGCAAATAGGAGTTGGGAGCAGCCCGGGCAAAGATGTGAAGGAGTGAAATAGAACTAAAGCTCAGCACCTGGGAGAATGGCGGTGGGGAAGGTAGGGAGAGGGTCACAATATAGCCAGAGGCCAGGTTATCAGGTGCCTGGTCAAGTTGAAGAGTTTGGACTTTACCCTACTGACAGAGAAGCAACCGAAGGACTTTAAGCAGGGGAGTGACAGGATTAGATTTGCATTTCAAAGACATCTTTGACACAGGTGTGGAGGATAAGTTACAGAAAGTAAGAGTGGAGGCCCAGGTCCTTTCAGGAAGCTTTTTTAATTTTTTACTTTTTAATAAATTTATTTATTTATTTTTGGCTGCGGGTGGGCTTTCTCTAGTTGCGGTGAGTGAGGGCTACTCTTCGTTGCGGTGCTCGGGCTTCTCATTGCGGTGGCTTCTCTTGTTGCGGAGCACGGGCTCTAGGGGCCTCGGCTTCAGTAGTTGTGGTGTGTGGGCTTAGTAGTTGTGTCTCGCGGGCTCTAGAGCGCAGGCTCAGTAGATGTGGCGCGTGGGTGTAGTTGCTCCGTGGCACGTGGGATCTTCCTGGACTAGGGCTCGAACCTATGTCCCCTGTATTGGCAGGGGGATTCTTAACCACTGCACCACCAGGGAAGTCCCCAGGAAGTTTTTTAAATAATCAAGGTGAAGGATGCTGAGGACTTGATCAGAGGCAGTTGCAGGACAAGGATGTTTTCTCTGTTTAAAGTTAGGGCCTCTGCCCATCCCTCCAGAACTGCAGTGGAAGTGCTTTCAGGGTTTGGGTGAGTGAAGGCATCATAAAGCTCCTAAGGATCAGGCAAGAAGACTCAGCTAAAGAAACCAACATGAGGCTTGCCTGGTGGCGCAGTGGTTGGGAGTCCGCCTGCCGATGCAGGGGACACGGGTTCGTGTCCCGGTCCGGGAAGATCCCACATGCTGCGGAGCGGCTGGACCCATGAGCCATGGCCACTGGGCGTGCGTGTCCGGAGCCTGTGCTCCACAACAGGAGAGACCACAGCAGTGAGAGGCCCGCGTACCGCAAAAAAAAAAATAATAAAAGAAACCAACATGAGTAGGCACCAAGTGGCTCATTCATTCATTCATTCTTAATTCAAACTGAAGTTTATAGAACACCTTTTCTAATAGGAAGGCGAACTATAAAAGTGGATACTCAGGGGCCTGGGGCTTTACGGGGAGGATAAACTAAAGAGTAGAGGGAGTGCTACCTGCTTTCAATTTGAAGCATGGTCTTCCCAGAGCTGGGAGGCCCAAATTCAGCCCACAAGTATTTATTGCACACCTAAACTGTGACAACCTCTGTTCTAAGTGCTGGGGATACATTATACTTCAAAAACAAGCAAACAAACTCATAGAGAAAGAAATCTTATTTGTGGGTACCAGAGGTGAGGGAGGTGGGGGAATTGGATGAAGGTATAAACTTCCAGTTATAAGATAAATAAGTACTAGGGAGGTAACGCACAACATGATAGATTAACACTGCTGTAAGTTATATATGAACGTTTTTAAGAGCATAAATCATGAGTTCTCATCACAAGAAAAAATTTTTCTTTAATTTCTCTAATTTTGTACCTCTGAGACAACGGATGTTCATTAAACTTTTTGTGATAATCACTTCATGATACACATAAATCATTATGCTGTATATCTTAAACTTACACAGTGCTACATGTCAATTATATCGCGACAAAACTGTAATTTAAAAAAATTGCTGGGGATACATCAGTGAACAAGACAGACGAGGTCCCTAATCTCATGGATTTTATATTCTGGGGGTAGAGTGACAAATGAACGGCCTCCAAAATGCACAGGATGTATGGGGAACAATTAGCTCGGCTGGAGACAGTTTGAGTTGGCACTATGGAAGATCAGGAGATGTGGATGCAGAAGTAAGCCTACTTGGTGAAGATCTTCAGCTCGGTTAAAGGGCAATGGGAGCCCTTTAGAGGTTCCTTGGGGTTCTGTTTCTTTGTTCCGGGGTTAGGGAGCGAGGCAAGTGATTATTGCTTTTTTCAATATTTGAGGAACCTGAGGCTTAGGAAGGCAATGTCACCTGCCCAAGGCCACACAAGTGTAAGGTAAGGCAGGCATGTCTGCCAAGGTCCGAGTCCGAAGCCCATGCCGCCTTCGGCTCTTTTCCGGTAGTGCAGAGGAGGAACGGCGCGGTGCCCCTGGGTGCCAGGACAGAGGGGCACCTTCGGGTGGACAGGCCCCGGCCGGCTGGCAGCGCGGCAGCCTCCCCAGCGCGGACAGCTGGCTTGAGGCGGTGGCACCTCCGCGCTGCCCGTCGGTTCCCCCCGCCCGCCAGTGGTTCGCTCCGAACACCCCTCCCCGAGCGGCGGGTGCCGCGGCCCGCCCCGCTTCCGGTTGTTGCCGGGCCCTATATCCGGTGTCCGCCTGCCCTCCGCTCCGCCACCTCCGCCACCGCTAAAGCCGCTGCAGCCGCGATGCTGTCCCGGTCCCGCTTCCTGTCCCGGGCGTTCAGCCGCTCGCTCTCCGCCTTCCAGAAGGTATGGTACTGCCGGGCCGGGGCCCCGGCGGGTGAGAAACTCGCCGGTGGTGGACGGGCGGCTTGGGGACAGGGGCGTGGCGCCAAGGGCACCGGGACTCGGAGGCCGCGGGCTGGGCGGCCCAGAGCCGCTGTTGCCCTCGGGGCCGTCTTGCGGAGCTCACCGGCCCGTCGCCTTCCCGAGGCAGCCGGCGCCCCGTCCCCTGCTGGACCCCACCCTCCGCGCCGGCGGAGGAGCCGCCTTAGAGCCGCGCTCGCCCCCGCACGAGACTCAGAGTTCGGGAGGAGGCGCGCGGAAGCCCCGACGGGATCCGGGGGCCCGTTTCTTTTCTGTTAAAGTCGGTGGATATCAATTCGGTTGGGAAGTTGAGATAGTTTGGCAGGCCCCGTGTGAGCCCGCCCAGGCTGTTGCCTTTACCTTTTGGAGTCATGAGATTCGCCTGTCACCGGCACCCGGGCAGCTTTGAGTCTGTGCTTGAAAGAGAAAGCTGTTTCTTCTCTCCTTTCGTCTTGGGTGACGTCGATAATGTCTTCTTTCTCAACAGGGGAACTGCCCTCTGGGGAGACGTTCCCTGCCTGGTAAGTTCTGCCCTTGCCGTCACCTAAAATGCTCTCCTCCTGGGCAGAGCAGTATGCGAGGAAATCGGGGTGCCTGTGTTTCTCCACATCGTGTTCAGATAGATAGGAGTGAAACAGGTGTTGTTTAATGACAGCTATCGTTTATTCATTTGGCACTTAGCTACTTAGTATCTCCTGAGTGTCAGGCACCATGCTAGGCCCTCACAAGGGATCCAGCAGTGACGGGTTCTCGCCCTCCTGGAGCTTACAGTCTAGTGGGAAAGACAAAGTGTAAATTGCTAAACAAGTGAACCATCATGAATCTTGGTTAAATGCTGAGAAGGAAACGTACGAAGCTGGACACTGAAGCTGTGACCCAGAGGATGTGACAGGCCAGCCGGATGAAGAGCAGGAGAAAGAAAGGGAATAGCATGTACAAAGTCCCTGAGGAGGGAAAAGCTTGGCAGTATTTTGGAACTGGAAAAAGGGTGGTTTGGCCAGAGCATTTTAGTTGAGGGAGAGAGTGGCATGAGATAGAAGATGGCATAGAGACTAGCGAGAATTTAGGTTTTATCTCAACAGTCCTTTATATGCGTGGCATAAGTATTTGTTGAATGAGTTGATCTTATTGTGGGCATTCTGTGTGCCAGGCATTGTTCTGAGCGCTTTCTGTGCATTTTTTCAGTTGATCATCAAGAAACAGTAAAAGAGGTGTTTTCTCTATTTTACAAATGTATGACTCAAGACTAAGAGAGGTTAAGTGCCTTGACCAAGGTCCTGCAGCCAACTATTGGTCAAGCCAGGTCTGCCTATTCCTCAGCCCGAACTCCTAACGCACCATGTTATCATTTGCTCATATAATCAACAGATTATTGAATTCTTACTACATGCCAGGCAGTGTGCTACGTGACATGGATAGAGGCGGTCTCTACCCTCCAGGATCTTAGGGGCTACCTGGAGAGAAAACAAATATATATTTATGCATACCTAAGGACATAATTGCATTGTGATTACTATAAAGGAGAAGTGGAGTGTAATGAGAGGATGGGATGATGTAGCCAGGCTTGGGAGGGTGGAGAGTGTGGTGGCAACGTCAGTAAAGGCTTCCCCAAAGAAGTGACATTTAAGCTAAGTCTTGAAGAATACATAGGAGTTGGCCAGGAGAACGATATTCTAAACAAAGGGGATCGCTTGTGCAAAGGTTTTCAGGCAGGAAGAGACTTGACCGGTCATAGAAATGGAAAGGAAGCCTGTCTGGGAGGGCTGGACAGGAATATGGAAAGTTTTTGGACTTTATCCTAAGAGTCATGAGATCATAGGCACCTAGCACAGTGTTCGCTCATAGTGGACTCTTAGTAATAAACTTTTTAACTTAGAATTTTGAAAAATGTCAGTAAACATTTTCTCCACTTCATAGATTGGCAGGACAATGGGAAGAGCCTTGTACTTGGGGTTTGCGTTGTGGTTCAGGGCTTCTCCTTGGGCTGTCACTTAACCTCCAGAAGCCCTGCTTATATATGAAACGGGAGTAATGGCAGATGGTCGTTCCACTTCAGGGAGTTGTGAGACACAAAAATCAAAATGAGGTCATTATGTGAAAGCTTTTTATAAACTCTTAAACGCTGTACAAATGAAACTTGCTGTAGGATGAACTCTAAATTGGAGTTAGGGTTCCAAAAATCAGTAAGGGCTGCTGACTGTTCTAGCTCAAATACATGCTGTGTTTGGGATTTGTACTGCAACGTCATTGGTTCCTGGATATAGAGGTGACTTAACTTGCCTCTGAAACCCTCGGGGTGTTTGTGAGGAGGTGGGCACAAGAGAGAATTGTCTCCCATTTGGTGTTGGTTCAGAAAGAGTTGTTAATAGATCTGAAAAAATAAGACACATGAAAGAATATAATCAGGTGAAGCAGATACAGTAATTAGTTGTCAGTTGAGGAAGTGCAGTTATCTGTGATGATAAGGACAATTGGGGCAGAAAGGAGCTCCCACCTTGTTGAGTGTGACCGGAGTGGAAGGTCTCGGGAAGAGTGTAGGAAGACAGTAAACTGAAAGGAGGGACAATGATTTGCTCAGTCCTGGAGCAAGCTGGAGACCTTAGGCCTGAAGTAGCCTAGTCTTTGCTACTGGGGTTCAGGCAACAAGACTTCCAGCTCAGTGTATTTTAAGTAACCAGGGAAACAAACTCAGATCAAACATTCCCACTGCTTCTCTGATTAGGCTATATGTAGTCACAGGATAAGCCATCATGTGTCTTTTTCAAGCTTCAATTGTATTTGAAGTCTTGGGGAGTAGAACGTTTTATTATGAAAACATAAAGGGATAATGAAAGTTTATGAGTTTTAAGATAAATAAGATTATAGAATTCTCCCCTGTCTTCCTCAAAGCCATTCCCACCCGAAGTCCCACATCCCTGTTGTTCTCTGCCATGACTATTGCTATGGTGGAAAAGCTTAAGAAGCAGGACTCTGTGTGATAAAGATTATGTTGTTGCCTGCTGTTGATCCTGTTCTATCTCAGAGTTAGGGGGTGAACAGACTTCTTTTCCATTCCCAGCAGGTATCCTGTATAAGATAAAGAGTTGTTGGTTAAGAGTTGTTTTGTTTCTTGCAGGGATCTCCTTATGTCAGGGACCAGGTTACCCTGACAGCAGGAAGATTGTGTAAGTATCACTGGGGAGCACAGATATGTGGACATGGGGTATTTAAGACACCAGCTGAACCATCTGCTTTCTTAACTGTCTTTCAAGCCTAGTAATCAAGCTGGTTATGTTGAGTCCCTCTACCTAAACTTGATGTTAATTTATGACATGTGCTTGCACTTCAGCCCCATGTTAAGTGCTGGACCAGGAGTGTGTCTGTCCTGAGGTGTTTAGATTATAATGAAAGTGAAGCTGGAATCCTCTTTTTATAGGAATAGATATAGAAAGGTGCTCCTAAATATTCTGGTTGGATACAAGTGAAGCTGAAGGACTGACTGGACGTTACATTTATTGTGGAGATTAAGAGCATCCTTTTGGTTGCATGGTTACTCATTTTAGAAACAGTAAAAGCAAAAGACTAGTCAGTTGAGTCATGGGACTTTGACTAGTTCAGAGGGAATGCTGTTATTGCATAATGCAAAGTTTGGAGAAAGGCCACCCATGTGTGTTTCAGATTAACTTCTGCTTATGAATGTTGCTTAATGCTACTTTGCATTCCAAGTATTTTCAGGGTGGTGGTAAGAGGATGCTCTTTAGTTACCTGTTGAGCAGCTGTCAAGCTATTTTCTCTACAGGTAGGATCTTCAAAATGAAGGGTGAGCAGATTGGCTCCTTCTTCACTGTGCATTACAAGCATAATCCCATTGTAAATGTTCTTTTTGCTGTTTCTAAGTATTCTACTGTTAACCTCTAATACTTTTGTAATTTAAAAGTTATTTAGGGAGATTCAAAATGTGTTACTCATCTGCAGTTTAAATGAAAAGTGGAGCAGCCACAAATCCTATGCAATAAATGCAATAAATAACTATTCAAAAGTAAATTATTTTAAAATACCCTAAACTTTGAGGGATAAGGATCACACATTAGGGTATTACTCTAATCTAATAACTGTTTTTGTGTTTTATATTGTCTTTTTTCATGAATAAGGTATTCATTTTACTTAAAAATCTTTTATTGTAAAACTATTTTTGGTTTTATGTTTTTATTTAATAGCTTATAAATTTACATGGTTCAGAAGTAAAAAGAGAGTCCATGAGAAGATTTTTTCCTGTTCTCCGGTGCCACCAAGTTTCTCTTCCCCAAGACAGCCGATGCTCCAGGTTCTCGGGTGTCCTCAAAGAGCAGTCTCTGCATTTACACATTACCTGTTAGTTCTTGCCTACGAACATGTACCTGTACATGGTTGTAAACTTTTTGCAGAACACTTTGTGTTCTGTATTTTTTTTTTTTTTTTTTTTTTTTGTGGTACGCGGGCCTCTCACCGTTGTGGCCTCTCCCGTTGCGGAGCACAGGCTCTGGACGTGCAGGCTCTGGACATGCAGGCTCAGCGGCCATGGCTCACGGGCCCAGCCGCTCTGCGGCACGTGGGATCCTCCTGGACCGGGGCATGAACCCGTGTTCCCTGCATCGGCAGGTGCACTCTCAACCACTGCGCCACCAGGGAAGCTCTGTATTTTTTTAATAACATACATTTTCCCCTTGATTTTACATAGACCTTATAGTTAATTTGAAATTATAAAAATAAAAATATCAAAAGGCAGCTTAAATCTGTTATACTTTTCTATTATAAAGATGCTTATGGTAGAATATTCAAACAGTCCTGAAGTGTAGAAAGTGAAAGTCCCCATCGGTCCAAATCACTCTTCCAAGATGTGTGTGTATGTAACAGATAACCATAGATACCATATATATCTACGTTTCCCACCCTCCAGTGGTAACCACTATTAATGGTTTTGTACATACAAGGTAATATCATTCTCCAGTTTACGTTATTTAAAGTTAGTGTCATATCAAAGAATACCTTGCTCCTTTTTTTTTTTTGCTGCGGTACGCGGGCCTCTCACTGTTGTGGCCTCTCCCCTTGCGGAGCACAGGCTCCGGACGCGCAGGCTCAGCGGCCATGGCTTACGGGCCCAGCCGCTCCGCGGCATGTGGGATCTTCCCGGACCGGGGCACGAACCCGTGTCCCCTGCATCGGCAGGCGGACTCTCAACCACTGCGCCACCAGGGAAGCCCTACCTTGCTCTTTTGAAGTTCCTCTTGAATGAGTCCAGAATGGACTGATATGCTGCCTCCTGGCAAGAGAACAGATTAGGAGATACTATATCAGTTTTTTGGTGTTTTGTTTGTTTGTTTGTTTTGCATATAACACCTTGTTTTACTTGTTAACTGTCTCATCTTGCTGTCCTGTATAATCTATAATCATGTGGACAGAAATTCTGTTGTATGTGGCACAGTGGCATGTACCCTGAGGGCACACAATTTATCTTACTTGCATTTAGTTAAGACAAAACGTCATCAGGAAGCTGAGTCCTTTTGGTGGGTATGCAAAGGGCCAAGATGCTATCTTTTTCTTCAAAGACCCAAACTAGGTCTGTTCTGGGAGAGCTGGCATTTCACTGCAGCACATTTCACTCACCCAAGGGACTCGCTGTTTAAGGCACCCAAGTCATCCAGGCTTTGCTCTAGACCTGCTGAGTCAGAATCTCTGGGAATGGGGCCTAGACATGTATGCTTTGAAAAAGTTCCCCCAGGTAACACTGACGGGCACTCCTAGTCAAGAATCACTGATTTAAAGGGAAGGTGAAAGAATCTAAAAAAGAGTGGATATATGTATATGTATAACTGATTCACTTTGCTGACAGCAGAAACTAACACAACATTGTAAATCAACTATACTCCAATAAAAATTTAAGAAATGAAAATAAAAAAGGCAAGGTGACCCGTGGTGCCTTATCTAGACTAAAATGTGAGTGAATCACCGGTTAAAGGAGTTTACTTTTATGTTTGTTTTCTAGCATTAACAACGGTAGTGTCTTCAGTGTTCGCTTTTTCAGAACTACAGCTGTGTGCAGTAAGTACCTTCAGCTCCCTACCTTATTGGGAATGGAGTTTTAATGGGAAGAACAACAATTGACTGAATTTAATTAAAGAAAAAAATTAAAAAGGAGAAATGTGGACTATGTGATTTTTTTTTCCCCCTCTTTTCCTAGAGGATGATGTGATTACAGTCAAAACCCCAGCATTTGCAGAATCTGTCACAGAAGGGGATGTCAGGTGGGAGAAAGGTAAGATTTAGTGCCTTCTCACTTCTTGAGTTTAAATACTTTTGAAAAGTCCCCTTTACCCCCACGATAATCAACGGCTCCACCGTTTTCTTTACATGCAGTGTACTTTCCCCTGGCTTTAGGAAAGGGGTATTGTAACACACCTGCCAATGGGGATTTTGTGGCTACTGGAGGGTTCCCCCCACCGCCACCACCACCCTAAGAGGTAGGCTTTGACTATCTTTTCAGCTGTTGGAGACACAGTTGCAGAAGATGAAGTGGTTTGTGAGATTGAAACTGACAAGGTAGGCTTGTCCTATTAGTGCCAACTTTTCATGGTCTCCCCTTGGTTTCTTAACCTAATGAAAGGAACAGGGACTTAACTGTTGGTTATAGATAATTTTTAACTGCCTCAGTTGTAAAATTGTTGGAATAGCTCATTAAAAAGAAAACATTAAAAGTTTAATTTTAGATTATCCTAGGTGTATGTACTATGTACTTTAATAGCTTTAGTTTTATAGCTTTTGTGTGTGTGTGTGCATGAGCTGTTTCCAGTTGTTTTTATGTATCACTGGGAAACACATTAACTGAATCTTGCTTTAGTGCTCTGTGAAAGGACAGAAAGGGTGAATCTTCACAGTAGCATTGATTACTCTTACTCTGAAAGTGTGGCCTTGGTGTTTCTATATACAGGGTCTTGTGTATCTGTGTTGCAACTCTTGTGACTCATTTGAGATTCTATACAATTAATTTTCTAATGCTGAGTAAAAATTTGGACTCTTTCTCCATCTGTCTTCTTTTCAAGACATCTGTGCAGGTTCCATCACCAGCAAATGGCATGATTGAAGCTCTTTTGGTACCTGATGGGGGAAAAGTAGAAGGAGGCACTCCTCTTTTCACACTCAGGAAAACTGGCGGTAAAGAAGTTCTCCTGGTTGTCAGGGTCTCCAGTGTTCCCCCTTGGAACTGGGGCTGAGCATAATATACTAATTCCTTGATACCTCAAAGACCATTTGGCATTTGGCATTCCCTCTGCCCTTTTTGAGGCAGTAAGAGGGGAGCTATTTATATTGTGAACTTTAAATGTCAAGTTTTAGAAGAAAAGGGTATTAAAAAAATAAAGCTCATTATACTCTGTTCTTTATTGTGCTGGACCTTTTCTTAAGTAGGAATGAAGAAGATTCTAAAGACAGTGATTTCCCCCCACCCCAACCCTGGCGTCAGAGTCACATGGGGGCTTTAAAAATAATACAAATGCCTAGATTCTGAGTCCCAGGGATTCTGATATATTAAATCTGGGGTTTTCGGATCCTGGTTATCTTATCATAGTTTTCATTGTTGTTGTTGTTGTTTTTAATGCTCTCCAAGTGATTCTGATACACAGCCAGGGCTGGGAGCCACTCTTCTAAAATGAGAAGTAGTATTTCATCCTGTCTATTATAGAGAATTTGGTGTCGTTTTTTCATATCTATTCTCTCATAACATTTTTTAGGGAGGGTTGGGTTTCTCTTGGGAAGAAATGAGAAATAAGGAAATGAATTTGTACTGGATCTCACAGTCAGTATTAGAGATTAGAAAAGAACTTTCTGATTCTTAATTAAATGCTATAACTACTAAAGTATTTTTTTCATTGTTAAGATAGTTAAGCAGAAAGATGGTAGATTGCATTGTTATGATTGATCAGGGCAAGACCAGAAGCCCAGAATGGAAAGAACATACAGTAGAAGGCTAGGGGATAAGATTGATTCTTCTAGTTGGAGAATTTCATCTTCTGATCATTCCTTAAGCGAATGTTCTTCTAATTTAAATGTAAACCCAGATGTGATGTCCAAATTGGTAAAATCAAAAATATTTAAAGTTGTGAATTTATATTGCTTGACCACCTCATTGGTTTATAAGAGTTATCCTAGATAAAATGCTTTGAAGGCTTAAGTCTAAATGTGCCCTTGATTATTTAACTTTTAATTTTTAATAGTTAAGAGTATTCTCCCACATGGGATGTTAAAATAGAAGAGGAGAGGATCAGTATTACCATAACTAGAAAGGTGTTGCTCTTATGTGTGTATTTTAACATCTTAAATTACCTGGGTTTCTTTTGCTTTGAAGTTTACATTACCATGGACTTTAGTAGGTGCTTTGAAAGTACTCGCTGAATTTGATGATCAGTAGATATTTGTGAAATCAGGAAGGCAGCTGAGTTAAGTCAGTTATCTAATGTAGGACATCTAGGAGCCCTGGGGAATAGAAGCATAGTGCCTTAAATCATTCTGTGTATCTCAAAGCCTTACATGTATAGCAAATACTCAGGAGGCATTTGTTAATTGATTGGAGATAGAGCTTTTGCTGCTAAATTCTACTTAGTGTCTGCAACTTGGTTGCTTTCCATTCCAGATAGTGCCAATGGCATCTATTTTTCTTGTTTTTCAGCTGCTCCTGCTACGGCCAAGCCAGCCGAAGCTCCTGCTGCTGCAGCCCCAAAAGCAGAACCTGCAGCATCGGCAGTTTCTCCTCCCCCTGCAGCATCTATACCCACTCAGATGCCACCAGTGCCCTCACCCTCACAACCTCTCACTAGCAAACCAGGTAAGCCTCTGGCTTCCACGTGTCTTTATGTGGGAGAACAACATCTCATCTTATGTCATGTTCCCTCACAGTCTAAGACTAATTATGGCTCTGAACAGGCTCCACTGTCTGCTTTGTAGAAAGAATTCTAAGACCTGATACAAAGGGTTTGCATCTCAGCTTTTTAGCTGAGTGTATAGCTGTGTGACTTTAGGCTAGTTATTTAACTTCTCTGAGCAGATTGTTCGTTCGTGAAGTAGGAATGATACTAATACACCTCAGCATATCTTGAAGATTAAGTGACAGTACAGTATGAAAGCACTGGCATGTACTCAAGTAAATGTTTCTCATTTTCTGATGCAGTGTACCCTTTCTTCATTTTCAGTGTCTGCCGTAAAACCCACTGCTGCCCCTCCAGTAGCTGAGCCAGGAGCTGGCACAGGTCTGCGTTCAGAACATCGGGTAAGTCTCTGAGGAAAACTTCCAAGAAAGAAGCCGAGGGGCAGTGCTGAGTTTAATGGAGTGGGTATGCTCTGCCTACCTTTGAATGGCTGGCAGCTGATCCCCCTGGCCTTGACAAGGAAATTGAGTTTAGGATGCGACTTGTTCAGTGACATGACTGTCAAATGACAGGACTAGAACCAGAGGTCTTCTGAACGCTTGTCCATTGGTTTTTCCCACTGTGTTATGCTACCAGCGAAATGCTGTGGGTGAGTAAGATATACGCAGGGGATGGTAGCCTAGTGACGCATCCCCTCCCTCCCACGATAACACATACTTCAGAGAGGTGGTTTAGTGAGCTCTAGTCCTATACTTCCGGGATACTTAGCTGAGGGCTACCCAGTGGCACTCAGGAGCAGACATAAAACCTCAAGGAAGTATGGTCAAGAGGGTGGGTTCCTCTGCCTGAGAATACCTCCTAAAAATACTATAGCCTCAAAAGTTTGTTGCTTCTGAGTTTCCATTCCACAAGTAGCTATTCTCGTGCCAGTCTTTATTACCAGAAATTTCCCTTTCTGCAATGACTCTTGGGCTGGCTAGCCCTACCCCACACTCTTCCATAAATTGGTTTTGGTTTTTAAATCAAACCATATCCGTGGCCTTTATTCTTTTTTTTTTTTTAAACATCTTTATTGGAGTATAACTGCTTTACAATGTTGTGTTAGTTTCTGCTTTATAACAAAGTGAATCAGCTATATGCATACGTATATCCCCATATCCCCTCCCTCTTGCGTCTCCCTCCCACCCTCCCTATCCCACCCCTCTAGGTGGTCACAAAGCACCGAGCTGATCTCCCTGTGCTCTGTGGCTGCTTCCCACTAGCTATCTGTTTTACATTGGGTAGTGTATATATGTCCATGCAACTCTCTCACTTCTTCCTAGCTTACCCTTCCCCCTCCCCGTGTCCTCAAGTCCATTCTCTACGTCTTTATTCCTGTCCTGCCCCTCGAGTCATCAGAACCATTTTTTTTTAGATTCCATATATATGTGTTAGCATACGGTATTTGTTTTCTCTTTCTGACTTCACTCTGTATGACAGACTCTGGGTCCATCCACCTCACTACAAATAACTCAATTTCATTTCTTTTTATAGCTGAGTAATATTCCATTGTATATACGTGCCACATCTTCCTTATCCATTCATCTGTCGATGGACACTTAGGTTGCTTCCATGTCCTGGCTATTGTAAATAGTGCTGCAGTGAACATTGTGGTACATGACTCTTTTTGAATTATGGTTTTCTCAGGGTATATGCCCAGTAGTGGGATTGCTGGGTCATATCGTAGTTCTATTTTTAGTTTTTTAAGGAACTTCCATACTGTTCTCCATAGTGGCTGTATCCATTTACATTCCCACCAACAGTGTAAGAGGGTTCCCTTTTCTCCACACCCTCTCCAGCATTTACTGTTTGTAGATTTTTTGATAATGGCCATTCTGACTAGTGTGAGGTGATACCTCATTGTAGTTTTGATTTGCATTTCTCTAATGATTAGTGATGTTGAGCATCTTTTCATGTGTTTGTTGTAGGCCTCTATTCTTGGTCAAACTTCAGGCACACTTGAGTGGGTAGTTTGTGTCTGTGTTTCCTCGTTCTTGCACAGAGGAGCAAGGCCACCACAGGAAAGAGGAAGCCTGGATCTCTCCCTGTATTTAGATACTACAGTCTGTCCTTATCCACGCCTAGCAAGCCCAGTGCTCCCTCAGACTAAGTGCGAAGGGTTAGGTCCAGAGAGACCAGGTGGTCAATACTTGTCCCACTTTCCCTTTCAGGAGAAAATGAATAGGATGCGGCAGCGCATTGCTCAGCGTCTGAAGGAGGCTCAGAATACCTGCGCAATGCTTACCACTTTCAATGAGATTGACATGAGGTGAGAGCTCTAGTCCTCTTCCTCCCTGTGCCCATTTTCTTGGAGAACACTTGAACTTGCCCAAGTCCCTACCTAGTGCTGATGCCCAAACTAACTTAACAGGAAAGAAGTACTTCTTTGCAGTGCTTGTTGACTTATACAGAGTGACCCACTGGTTCCACTCTCTAATCGACTTTCCTAATACTGTGCCTGCCTCCTCTGTGACCTAAAGAACTTAGCCTTTTACTTTTATACCTGAATCTTGTGATTTCTGATAAACGAGGCTGGTAATAGTCTTAAACTCTAATGACTACTGTCGAGCTGACAAGTAGACATAGGGCATCCAGGCTGACAAGGCTCCCCTAGGGATACAGAATCACTTGACAGGACGACCAGAGTCAGGCGCCATACCCTGCTTCCTTCTCACTGTGACCGCTCCTTATGTGTGCTCCTAAGCGACTCAGAATTGAGTGGGTGGAAAGGCATAGGCTTGTCATATCTTTAACCCCTCCCAGCTTTGATAATGAAATGGGAAGCAAGTTGTGCTTTTAAAGAAAAACCTCAGACTTAACCAAAGGGGCTAATTCAGTATACCCATTTCTGTAGTGAGCTAATCGTTGACTCACTTATCTTCTTCAAGACTTTGATGTTTATAGGTGTCAGGACTGTAGGGAAGGGAATACAGTTAAAGTCAACAAAGAGTTTTTGAGTGCTTACTATGCACAAGATATTACACTGTATTTGAGGGGGATGCAAAGATGAGTGAAAAAGAGCCCTTACCCTCATAGAGCTACCATCTTGCTTAGATAAATAGAAAGTAAAATCTCTAGTATCAGTATCAGGAGGATACAAAACGTATGAAGTGGAGAAGAGAATGAGATCATTTGTTTTTGAGGTGGCAGGGTGGAGGGTAGGGATCAGGAAAGGCTTCCTGGAGGAAAGAGATTTTTAATAGACCTTAAAGAACGACTAGCACTTTGACATAGTGGAGGAAGGTCATTGCAGAAGATGTTAACAGTGTGGACCTGGCACAGACTGGAAAGTCCATGACACGTTTGAGAAACAATCGCTGTGAGAAATATGTGTAGGAAAGAATGGTAAAGCAAGTTGGATCCATACTTCAGGATGTTTTAAGTGCCAGGGTAAGAGTTCATAGTTAATACAGGAGGTAAAATCATCAAGTCTTCAGGTCATCTCTTTGTTTTTTATTTTTGTCCCAAGTGTTTAGTCTGAATGTACGTTTCATTAAGGAAATTGGTCTCCTTTGGAAGGGGTCTGAGAAGTGTAGAGAGGGGAGTGTGCTGTGGCATTCACAGAGTAGGGCTCTGTGGCCCATTTCACTAGATGCCATACATCCTATTGTGAAGCTTCCCAAAAGGCTGGATGTCATTCAAGCCAAAGATTTCTCTCCTATCCGTAGGATGTAGGGAAGGACCTTGACTAATGAATCACAAGGGCTGCAGCTTATGTTTCAGTGCATTAGGGCCAAATTGTACACAAATCAAATTGGGCTTTGAAATTCTACCCAATTCCTTAAGACAAAACATGTAAATATTTGTGGCCTTGAAAGATGCAGTTGGCCCAACAGCTTTGATTGAAGGTAAGTACAATAGCTGGATCTCCTTTCAGCAGCTAATCGAAGTGTCACTTAATGATGGCCTGGGGTCTTACTGCAGTCAGTAATCTGGTTTAGATTGAGTGCCCTTTGGGTCTTGCACTGATCAGCTAACCCATAAGGGGCCTTTCTGAGACCTTCTCCTCTCCCCTGTTGTCCCAGCCTCTGCCTGCAAGGGCAGAGCTCTGAAATAGAAACTACTTAATGACCAGACAATAGCATTTGGGCAGTTTTGAGAGCAGAGATGTTTATCACTTCTCTTTCCCTCTTCTGCCGCTCTTGTGTCTTGGGAACCAGTAATGTCTTTAGGGTGGTAATCCTAGCACTAAATGAGGTTAGACTCAGGAAAACAAAACATTTTAAAACCAATCAGTCCCCCTAGGAAAACTTCCCTTTTGAAAAACAAAAGGTCTAAAGGGGGGAGTTAAAGTTATATCATCTTATCTTTCGTGCTAATGTCAAATTAGGCCATTATAGAGAGAAAGGGAGAACTGAGCATTTGGGCCTAAGATAAAGTTAAATTCGATTTCCATCATGGAACTGTATTCCCATAAATACAGATGTTTCTGCAGCAAAATGATGGGAAAGCCATTTCCCACTAACTCTGTTGCACATGTGTTGTATGTATGTGAAAAACCAGCTCCGAAGGAACAAAGACTGGTCACCTTGCAAAGGCTTCTCAGGGGCCTTGCTGCTTGTACTTTAAAAACCTTAGGTCTGCACATGGTCACTTTTCTAAATACCCGGGAAACCATGTCCACCAAACTAATATTAACAGCACGAATTGTGTCTTTATTATCTTTATATCTTGGTGCCCTGCATTGACCCCCACGTGTGGTGGGTGTTAGTACCTGTTTGAAGGAACAAGTGGATGGAACTGCTAACTCTGGGGAGATGAGTGAATCTACTGACTTTCTCATGAGCCTAAAACAACACTGGATTATACCCATCCACAGATAGTCATGACTGCTTTTGCTCACATGAAGCCCATGCACCTGTGGGGCTTTGGGGTTTTTTTTCATCTTCACTAGTTAGGAGACAGGAGGAATGTCCCAAGGAAGTCATAATCAGGTTTGGTGGTATTTTGAAAATAAACAAGAGATAAAAAGAATGGTGCTTATTTTGCGGACTTTGTTTATGCTTAAAAAAAGCTTTTTTCGGGGTAGATGGCTCATGATTTTAGTGTAGCTGGAAGTCACTTTCTTGTCCAGGGTGAGGATGTTGGTGTGCTGTATGAGCTCTCGTTCATATTGTCTGTAACTGAAATCTTTGACTTCTGGAACACGAAGGAGCCCTGTAAAGGGCTCAATCTACCTTCAAGACAGATTGGATCCGATTCCTTTGGGTCCAGGTTTTGTAAAGGAATAAAGTTATTGTGTTGACCTCTAGTGGACTATTTCAAAACTTGAACTTAGGTAGATGGTCCACACTAAGGGAAAAAAGCTTACCCAACTGTGTACACGGAGTTAGAAACCAGTATGAAAGTCAGAATTGAGGCTTCTTTTGTGGTCAGTTGGTTTTGTAATGTGTTTTTGCAGTAACATCCAGGAGATGAGGGCTCGGCACAAAGATGCTTTTCTGAAGAAACATAACCTCAAACTAGGCTTCATGTCGGCATTCGTGAAGGCCTCAGCCTTTGCCTTGCAGGAGCAGCCTGTTGTAAATGCAGGTGAGTTTGTGGTGGCTAGAATCACAGAGGTCCTGGGAGGTGTGCGTGTAAACACAGACCTGCTCCCACACACAGACACAAAGACGGCGGTCGACAGACTAAGGCTTCTTATTTCATACGTGTGAAAACTTGAGTACCTTCCCTGGGGGTTTCTTTTTTTTTTTTTTTTTTTTTTTTTTGCGATACGCGGGCCTCTTACTGTTGTGGCCTCTCCCGTTGCGGAGCACAGGCTCCGGACGCGCAGGCTCAGCGGCCATGGCCCACGGGCCCAGTCGCTCCGCGGCATATGGGATCCTCCCGGACCGGGGCATGAACCCGTGTCCCCTGCATCGGCAGGCGGACTCCCAACCACTGCGCCACCAGGGAAGCCCCCCTGGGGGTTTCTTGACTCACCTTCCCAAATGGGCATCATGATTACTTCCTCCCCCCTAGCTGGACAGAACAGGTTCTCTTCACAGTGCATAGCTTGGCAGATGCTGTGGTGACAGGCAGTTCTGAGCCAGCCCAGCAATCCAGGCTTCTCATGTCTGTGTGGAGACTTGTGTTCTGGCTGATGCCCACCCTCCCACAAGCCCTATTATCTTGGGACCTGACTCTTACACCTGGCATAGCTCCAGGGTGACCTTTGATTTCTGGTCAGTGGACCTCATTGGGAGGCCTTGGGCTTGGCCCCTCTTTCCTGGACTTGGTGCCCATTTTCCTTACTTTTTGCTCGCCTACGTCATTGGAATGTTGACCTAACAAGCAGTTCTCTTTCCCATTGAGACAATTCTCTGTTCCCTGGAAGATTAGAGAGGACAGTGGCACTTCTGCAGCCCTCAGCAGTGCAGAGTCCCTAAAGATCTAGAAATAGAAGTCCTAGTCCCTTCCGCCAAGTGGTGTGCCCTAAGGTAGGTGGAAGGGCTTTGTTTCACCCCAGTGTGTATCTCTTTATTTCTTCCGTTCTTCTTATGCTTCCTGATGACTCTCTCCATCTCTTCTGCCTACACATACATGTAGGCATTTCTCAGAGTTCCCCTGACCTCTTTCTCACTTTACATGCTTTTCTGGGGTGTCTTATCTGTAATACAGTGCAGACTTTCTATGAAAAAGATTCCCAAGCCTGTATTTTCTCATGAGCATCAGACCTAAATTTTTAGCTGCTGGCTTGCTCTCTCAGGCTAGCATATTAAAGCCAGACCACCCTGCTTCCGAGTCTCCTAGAAAGAGGCTTGCCTCCTTGTTGAGAGTGGGCAGCAGAATGGGCAGCATCCCCATCCCCCCACTTCCACTCCCTTTACTAATTTGCCCTTTCGGGGAACACTTTTTAAACCTGCCGTTAGCTAAGGGAGGGCTGGAGTGGAGCTGCCTAACAAGGACTTCGGCACATACTGATCGTGTGTTAGCCTGTGTACTGACCCCTCTGAGGGCTGCCAAGGAAACGGATGCTCCTGTGCTCATGCTTAGGGCACTTGGGAGAAGTTACAGTTGGCTGGCACGGGAGTAAGAGGAGTGTCAGCTGCCCCTTGTAAGGCGGTGGTTTTTGTGCTAGTTGGTCGGCCCACACTGTACCAAGCACCGTGGATTTTTCCTCTATTAATGCAAATTTTTCCTCAGTAGCCTAGGCCTGGGGCGTTGTATGTAATGTGTGTTTTCTCTCTCATAGTGATTGACGATACAACCAAAGAGGTGGTGTATAGGGATTATATTGACATCAGCGTTGCAGTGGCCACGCCTCGGGTATGTTGGGGCAAGAAGTGGGGAGCTCTGATCTTTGACTCTCTCCTTACCTGTGTGAAGAAGCAGACCCCTGGGAGAGATCTTTCCTGTAATTCTGTCTTTTTAGAAGGGAGCTACTAGAAGAGTAACCTGTTTTGGATCATACCATGTTCTTCTATCTCTGGCAAGCCTAAATATTTTAGACTGTGTTAATCACATTGAGTAACTAAGATATTCTGGGGGAGGGGAGACTAGAGGCTTGAATCAGGAGAGTTACAACTATAAAGGATGCTATTAATTTGCAACTGAAAAGAACTTTTCACTCTCATCAGGGTCTGGTGGTTCCCGTCATCAGGAATGTGGAAACTATGAATTTTGCCGATATTGAGCGAACCATCAGTGAACTGGGAGAGAAGGTAAAATAGAAAGGATGGTATGAGCAGCTGGGCAGGTCAGGGAAGAGAGCCTGGGGAAGGCTGGGCCAGTGAGCGGTGCTCAGGGAGCTGGAGCCTCACTTTGTTCTGAAAGGAGTGCGTGGCCCCTGCGAACGGCAGTCACAAGCGAGAGCTGAAGTACAGCTACCTGGTGGGGCTTATCGTGCTCTTACGACTGAAGAGCTCATCAGATGAAACCTGCTCGGAAAAGAAAAGATTCTGAAGTCCTCTTCCCTGGTGGAGCGCTAGTCATAGGCATCTCAGCTGAATGCTTTCGTGTTAAAGCTAGACCTTGGATCGTTGATCTCAGATATGGGCCTTCTGGACTTCCTTTAGGTGAAGAAAGCTGAGTTGACCTTACCTTTCAATTATAAAATCTGTTTTTAGGCCCGGAAGAATGAACTTGCCATTGAAGATATGGATGGTGGTACTTTCACCATCAGCAACGGAGGCGTTTTTGGCTCGCTCTTTGGAACGCCCATCATCAACCCCCCTCAGTCTGCCATCCTGGGCATGCACGCCATCTTTGATAGGCCCGTGGTCGTGGGAGGCAAGGTAGGGACCATCACCATTAATTTCCTAGCAGCTAGGCGATAAGGAGAGGGAAGTCTAACTAGATGCTCATTATAAAAGATTCGCTATAGTTTCAGGCATAAGTTGCATCTCCTAGTTTCTAATTACTAGCTGAGGCACTGGTTCTTAAATTGTGTGTGGAGTAGCAGCACCTGGGAACTTGTTGGAAATGCAAATTCTTGGACCCCTTCCGAGACCTAGTGAAGCAGAAAGTACAGATGATTCTGCTGCACGTTAAAGTTTGAGAACCTTTGAGCTGAGAAAGCTTGCTCCTTCATCTGGGACTGGTCAACAGGCTTCATTCTCTAGGTGCTGTAGAGAGTGTGGGGATACAGTTGAAGACATGGTCCTTGCTCGTGGGGAGCAGAGGACAGCAGGGCAGAGCCATCTACAAGCTGCCAACTTGTACTGATGAGGCGTAGAGGTTTTCTGGGAGTTCACGGAATGAGGGCAAAAGGTCTTGAGCTGGCCCTGGAAGATATGTTGGTAGGAAAATGTTTTCTGGGACTCCTGTGTTTAGAACCTTTTTGGGTCACTAACTCCTTTTTCAATCTAAAAATCATAGACCTTCCCTGAAAATGCCCATACACCCAACTTTGCATAGAGTTTCAGAGAATTTGTGGACCCCAGGTTAAAAAAAAAATTTATTTATTTTTTGTTACTATAACCCCAAAGAAGAAACTGCAGGCAGCCAGAACTGAAGAGGACTTCCCTGTAGACAGCACAGAAGTGAGAGGGCAGAGCATGGTGTTTTGTTTTCTTTTGTTTTTTTAAAGGCAGTTGTAAGGAGACTCCTATTTTCTTGGTTTTTGAGTGTGGGAGCTTTGCACTCAGGGTAGGGCTTGGTCTTTGAATATACTGTAAGTATCCAGAAGAAACAAAGCAAAGTAGGAAAGGCTCTGCAACTGGGAACTTAACTGTGGGCTCTGCTTTGTCATCTCCCCTTTCATCTGGGCTTTCTCTGCCCCGCTGCAGACAAACCTGTCGACCTCTCTTCTCTGTAGATGGAGGTGCGGCCCATGATGTATGTGGCCCTGACGTATGATCACCGGCTGATCGATGGCAGAGAGGCCGTGACTTTCCTCCGCAAAATCAAGGCAGCAGTAGAGGATCCCAGAGTCCTCCTATTGGACCTGTAGGAGGAAGCCATGCGCCCTACACGTCAACCATGCAGGAACTGAAAACCAGTCTTCTCCCTGTCCCCTCACGGGCCCCGGGTTAGCCTGGTGACAGACAGGCATATGCTGTCGTTCTCAAGCAAGGAAACCAGGGCACTATGTAACCAGCAGTCACAGGTCTCTTGGTGTTCCTGCCAGGCTCTCTCCCTCTCTGCGCCGTTCTCTTACACTCGAATATCTGATTTCCTTAGGCTTGAGGGAGAGAGAGAGCCTTAATGGATGCTCATTAATATTCCTGCCTTTCTCCATTAGCCCTCCGCTGAGATGATTTTGCTTCTCCCCCGTCCAGTATACCATAGGGAAACTGCCGGGGACCATGTGATTAAGTTTCTATCTCTTGAAAGGCTGTTCTCCAGAGATGCCTAGGAGGATGCTGTGCCTCCCAGGCTCGGAGCACCCTCTGTCCTGGCTGTGCACGTCCTTACTCGGTTCCACCCATGTGGAGGTATTGACCACAGGCCAGGAGGTGCTGCTTTGCTTCTTAAGTGGCATCTTCATTCTCAGCTGTCACTGACTTCAAGCTGCCTCTTCTACCTCTTCCAGGAAGCACAGGCTGGGGGATCTGGAGGGGCAGGGGATGGGTAGGCAGTGTTGAGGGGGAGGACGGATTCTGAGGTCAGAGGTTCTAAATGAGACGGGAGCAGAGCCCAGGCCTGCCCTCACACTCTCCGCCATAGCTTTGTACCAGGAAGACCCATTTTGGCACAGGCGCTCCCAGCTGTGCTTGTGCCGACCTTTCCAGACCACTGGGACCATTCTAGCACATTATTCTCATCTAGAGCAGATTCTAGCACATCTTGGCAGTGAGACAGAGCGTGTCACAACCAAGGGCTGGATGGCGCCTGGCAGAGATTGGAGTGAAGGAGGCATAGTGTGGACTGGCTCACATTGTCTTGAGCTTTTAAATTCCATTGGTTTAAGCCTGTGGGCTGAAGAGGCAGTTCTGTTCCTTCCTGTATCGTGGCCCTTAGGGAGCGGAGCCTTAGCTCTTCCTCCACAGAACACAGGTCTGGGAGAGGATGGATTGTGGTGGAAAGCAGCCCAAGATGCTAGTGCACAGTGGGGAAATGGCCGATGTCACCTATGAGGCACTGCCTTGGGTCTGGGCACAGTCATTGGAATTCTTTGGAGCATGGTTAAATGCACACATCTTGTCATGAAAGCTACTGGGCTTCATCGCTTCGTATCCAACTGCATCCAGGCGTGAGGCTGCTGACACTTGACACAGGGAGCCATTTATTTAGTGCAGGGTGCCCATTTGTATTTTGAGCGAAGAAGCAAGGCCTAGGGCTTGGGGGAGGGGGAAGGGGTGGGAGCCAGTACTGAGTGCCTGCAGCATCTCCTATGTCTTCACTATTCAGAACTTGTAACTAAAATATTTAAAGAAACTGATTTTAAATGCAAATTAAAGGGCAAATGTTCACAAACAGGGTTCCTGCTTCTGTACTTCTTTTGGTTACTGAGATTGTACAAGTCTCCAGCACTGTAACTGTCATTAGCACTGAAAGCCACTTAATGTCCCTCCCATCCAGAAAAGTGCCCTGGCTTCCAGGGCACTCCCTTCCTCGAACCCGGTGAGCCCGGCAAGCCACACTGTTAAAGAGAAACTGGTTCTCACCTGCATGAAGCCCCTTCAAACACCGACAGACATTTACATTTTGATGGCGCCTTGTGTTATTTCTGGGATGGATGGGGGAGCGGTGGAGCAACATAGTTTTGCATTTTGCACTTGATTGCCACGTGGGTACCCAGATGATCAAGGTTGATTGGAACAAATGAGGGTAGATCACCTCCTAGGAGCAAGTGGTCTGTGAGGGCGAGTGGAGAGGGTTGAGAGCTAATCTGCGCTGACTACGTGTGATAGGCTTGATGGTGTCCAGGCTAAACTCAGCCTGGCTTTTCCACACGCAGTCCCTGCCTGCTGATCTTGCTTGCGGTGATGCCATCTTTATGTGAAGGGCTGTCATGGGAACAGAGTGGCTCCTAGAGGGTAGAACTAGAGCTAGTAGAAAAACTTAAGTTCAGTGAAAGGAAGAATTTTAGGTCAGGTTTGGGGCATGGAGCTAGAAGCTTTAATTTCTTTAGTAAACCTACAAAGGAGGTATATTTAGCCCCATTTTTATCAAATGGAAATAGACCGTATGCCCCTTAAGGGCGGGGACCACAGTATTCTAAACTGAGGGCCTAGCAAAGTGCCGGATGTGCAGTGTTCATTGCATGAATGAGGCCCGGAAGTTCCAGAAGCAACTTGCACTTTGTACAGTAGTTGGAGGTGCTCTGACCTGACTGAGGGAGGGTAGCGGAAGGAACACAGACTTGGGAGCGGGCTCCACCAGGCTCTGGCCAGGTCCCATCATTTCCCTCTTTGAATTCCAGTTTTCTCAGGAGCCGCCATCTGTTGAAGAGGTCACGGTGAGGGTTAGGTCCACTCCCCTGCACCACCCCCAGGCACCATGGCCCTCTGCAAAATGTCTTTTCCTGTTTTACTTCCCACGGAGCCCAGTGCCGCCACTTTCCGGGGGGCTCGCAGCTGCTCTGCTGGGTACAGGCTGGCATGCTGCTCACTACCAGCCCCGCCTCCCCCTTCCTAGCAGGATCCAAGCGCACTCTTGGTTATCATGGAGCTTGCTCTGGAGGAACCCTCCCATCTCCCCATCCCCTCTCATTGCGTTAATGAGGCAAGGACACCAGAGGCAACAGCAGGCTTTATTGGAGTCGGGGTGGAGGGACGTGGGCAAGCCCCAGGGAGAGCCAGGACCTTCCAAAGGCTGCACCTCCCACGTCCCCCAGGCGCGTCCAGAGGGCCCGAGGAGCCTCGAGTCATGCCCACAACAGGTCCCCAGCCCCAGATTTAGAGCTGGGCCTTCACAGCCAGACTGGAGGGTAGTGTCAGAGGCGCCACCTGGTGGTGTCGGAGACGCAGGCGGGAAGGAGTTGGCGGAGATCCGTGGAAGTTTGTCTTAGATGCCACACCCCAGTGACAGGGCGAGTCCTGAGAGGAAGAAGGCCCCCAAATCTGGGGAGGGGGTTGTCTTCGGGGGTAACTACTTACCCCAGTTCTTCCGAGACCAGAAACGTTTTGCTTCCGGCTAAAAGCTTGGGCAATCGTTCCATGTGTTTTGTGGTTTCATTTCAAAAGGAGATGAAGTCCCAGTGGGCAGTGGATTGAGTGGACCCTCAAGACTAAAATGCAAAATGGTAAACAGGACGAACGTCCGAGAAGGGAGTCCTAGTGGGTCCAACTTTTCTTCAAGTGGCTTCAGCCTGGACACTGAATGGCGGTCTCCCCTCAGACCCATGGGGCAGGTTTTCCTTTCTCTCCACATGGGTGGGCTAGCCGGGGAAGGGAGCTCTTTGTTTCCAAAATTCCTCTAAGTGGCAGAGCTGTGCCTTCCTCTCTCCCCCCATTCCTCTTTGTCCTTATTTTCCTCCCCTCCTTTCCTTTTGCTCTGCAGAGTCTAATCACAAGATAAGGGGCATGGTCAGGAGGGGGGAATGGGTTGTCTTGTCCCATTCCCTCACCCCACCCCATGCCCACTACAGACTTCTTCCCTGCTTCCCCAGCCTCCCGACCCCCTGCAAAAGTAGCCTCTGGTGGAAGAGGCCCACTAGTTGCATGGTTAAGATGACCCGCCAGGGCAGCCCTGGTTTGGGACCACAAAGCCAGTGGACTAGTATCCTGAGATGAGCCTCCAGAGACATCCCGAGTGGGGCACATGGCAGATAATGAGTCACAAAATTTCACGGCTCAGCAGGTGGTCAGTAGCTCAGAGCTAATGCAAAGGAAGGCACCTTTTAACATGGTAGGTCCAAGTTCAAGTACAGGGTGTGCACTCAGCAGGTGACTGCTGACTGATGGGTGGAACGGTTCAAGCTGCCTAACAGGCTGAGATCTCTCTCTCCCTCCCACTCAGCACCGTCTAGGAAGGGTTTCTCCAGGACGTGGCTGGGGGACTCCGTAGGCCCTTCCTGGTCAGTGAAGAGACTTCTGAGGCCCAAGGGAGGGGCCCGACCAGGAAGGGCAAGCTGCCTTTCATTCTTTGCCCGAGGGCCGCTGATGAGAAGGGCCAGCTCTGGGTGGCAGGCAAAGAGAAGAGAGGAGATCCAGACCAGTCCAGCTGCTGCCATCGCCTACTCCACCCCCTCCGGTTACCCCACCAGTTTGCTCCACTGGATGGTGCTGAAAAAGGGGTGGGACTTGAGTTTGTTGACACCGCCTCTTCCAGCGCCCAGGCGCCCGGAGGGCTCAAACTGCAGCAGCTGTGGAGAAAGGCCCAGTCAGCACTGGGCAGGCCTTCCCAACCCTGTTGCTCCCTGCCAGCCTGGCCCACAGAACCCCCAGTGTTACCTTGGGAGACATTGGTGTTTGGCCACCAACATATAGAAATTTGTTGTCCCCATTAACCTCCTGCACCCACATCAGACACCTAATACGCTGGGCGGCTTGTTCACACACAGGGTCTGTCCTCCCTTCTGTCCACCCTCAGGCCAAAGAAGCCGCCTGCTCCGGGCCGGCCGCACCTCACCTCAGTCAGCAGGGAGGCTGCGGGGCAACTGAGCCACTCGGGCAGCTGGAGCTGGGTGTGGGGTTGGATTCCTGAGGGGTGGCTCTGGGACAGCGCCTGGGAAGACACACGGGGGCGACCCCAGGAGAGTCTGTACACTCCAGTGGCGGCCAGGTTTTATCTTTTTCCTCCTTTGTCACATCTCATGGGGATGACGATGATGCTGATTGTTGCCTCTTGCTTTGGATCTACTGCATGTCAGGCTGCGGAAGATGCCTGAGACCCGTTATCCGTAATTTCTACAACAACCTTCAGAGTAAGTATTATTACCGCAATTTTAAAGACAAGAAGCAGGCTCAGAGAGGTCAAGGGATTTGTGCTGAGTTCAAGGTTTGAACCCAAGTCCCTCTGGCTCCAAGCTTGCTAGAAACATCGGCCTTGGGTTGCAATCAGGGCAGGCACTCTATCAGGAATAGCACCGAAACTTGTCTCCTTAATAGAAAAAAAATTTCCATGGGCGACTCATTTGACATGGCATGCTACTGTCAGGGCCAAGGCAGGGCTGTGGCGAGGGAAGAAGGCAGGACCTCTCTGTGCTCCAGAAGGGTGCAGCTGCAGGGAGCAGAGAGGTCTGTCTGGAGGTCAGGAAGAGAGGCAAGAAGCAACCAGGAGGAAGGCCAGGAGCCCTGATCTGGAGAGGTGGTGGGAGGCCAAGAGGAGAGAGCCACTCTGTGGGGCTGTGTGCAGCCAGGGCTCTCAAAGGCCCTGGCTACAGGACCAAACCCGGAGGGAGCCAGGAGGGATCAGTCAGATCTGGACTTCCGGTCACACTGCATCCACTCGGGGCATTTCCTGCTCAAATGCAGTTTGACCTCTCCCTGCTGCCTGACCTAACCAGCCCCAGGTGTGGCGTTGAGCTCACGAGGGAAGATGGAGGGCGGAGGTCACCATCCTGAGCAAAGGGTGCTTTGCCAGGGGAACTTTAAGCTCTGGGTTGACCCAGGCTGGACAGGGCAGCTGCCAGCCTGGGATGAAGGAGGCCCTCTCTCTGGTCTTCCAGCCAAAGTCTGGGGGTTATAGCTCTGAAGGGTGTGGATGCGGGGAGTGAGCAGCGGGGAGAGGAGGCTTGGGGGATGATCCAGTGGCCTTCTAAGTAAAAGGGCTGTGTCAAACTCCACCCGCCCTCCAGATCCAGGCCCCGGGCGCTCTCTCCCAGAAACCTTCCCTGATCATCCCGACTCAACTCTCACTGAGCTGACAGTCTCCCTAGCTATAGCCACTCATCTGGCAGCGGTGCGAAGTGTGGCCATGGCCTGGGTGGGAGTGGCTTCCATGGTCTCTCATGGCCTCGGCAGTGGAGGCGGGAGCTGTGCTGGCAGAACACTGGGCCCAACGGCCAAGTCTCGGGGAACCAGGCAGGCTCTGCCCCAACACCGACTGGCTGGACTAACCCCAGCCCCTCCTACATTCAGTGACACCCACCAGGCCCTACCCGCTGCCCACACACCGCTCACCGTTCCCGTCAGCAGTTCATACAGCAGAGACCCAAAGCTCCACCAGTCGCAGGCTTCGGTCAGCTCAGAAATCCCACCCACCTCTGTGGGAACAAGAACATACGTGTCTCAGTCTCGCCCGCCCAAGGAGGCGGGTCTCCCCTCCACTCACCCTACCCAGATGGCCCAGTTCCCTCCGTCATCCTCAGCCCCCTGGCTCAACCCACATAAAGACACCCAAGGGCTACCCCCTACCCCTTCCTTCCCTTCTTGCCTGGGGCGCTGTAGAGTTTGTCCAAAGCCTCCCTGCAGCACTGGGGCTCCACCTCTGACCACTGGCCGAAATACGTGAGCCGGATGTGGCCTTGTCATGCAGTGCATGCAGGGAGGAATAAAAGGGGACAAAAATTGCTATTAGTCATCTTGGAGCTGCACAGGCGTGAGGCAGGAGACTCCAGCGCTTCTCCCAACAGCCACAAGGCAGGGGCCAGCGGCTGCGCTGGGCAGAAGCTCCCTAGGGGCCCGCCCCCCCCACCCCACCCCGAGGCCCCGAAACAACCTGGTCTTCACAGGAGCCTTGCCCTGAGCTCATCGAGGGAAAGGGTCTGTTTCCCAAGCTCAACCCTGGCCAGCCAGGCTCAGCAGAGTCCTTCCTGAAAAGGCCGGGGAGGGGAGGCAAGGGAAGAAGCAGATAACCTCTGCACCCGCTTGACTTTGGGGAAATTTCCTTCTCTGTCTTGAGGCTTCGGGGGCCTCCCGCCGGAGGGGTGGGGTAGGGTGAGGGCCCACTCTTCTCCCCCTGGGCCCAGGGCTCCTACCTGCCTGGTCCAGAAGCAGGTTCCGGGGATTGAGGTCCCGGCACAGCACCCCCTGCTCGTGCAGCGCCTCCAGGGCCACCAGCATCTCGGCCGCCCACTGCCTCACCTGCTCTTCCCTCACACGCCAGGCGGCCCCACCGGCTGAGGGGCGGCTCCGACCTCTGCCTCGGCCACAGCCCCCCAGCACCCGGCCGGCCCCTGCACGAACCCAAGGGAGCCCCCGAGGGGGCCCCGGATCAGAGCTCTGGCCGGGCCCCCGCCTGGCATGGTGGTGCAGGTGGCCACCTGGGGCCTTTGGAAGGTCCCAGGAGCAGGAAGGGCCGGTCCCGGCTGAGGGTTCACCTTCAGCCTCTCTCTGGGGTCTGATGCCTGCGGCCCCCCTGGCCGGGGTAAGGCTCTGAGAAGTCCGGGGAGGCTCCAGGGGGATTCCGTCCTGCAGGCAGGTGTGGCCAGGCTGGAGGCGAGCTGGGGTCCGGAGGCTGAGGCGGGAGTTGAGCTGAGCCTTCATCCTCTCCAGGCTGGAGCCAGACCTAGTCCCAGACTGTTGGAGGCACGGCTGGGAGAGCAGGTGGGACCACAGAGTGCCTCCTGGGCCGTGCAGAGGGTGCAGCAAGCATGGGGACGGGAGTAAAAGAGCGTGGGGCCCAGGTCCCCGTCCCACTCCCGCCACCCCCGCCCCCCCCCCGGTCTTGGGCACGGACCCTTTGCCTTCCAGGTCCTCCCCTCCCTCAGCCTAGGGTGCCCTCTCCCCTCCTCTCCACCCACCTAAAGCAGCCCCAGCCTCACAACCTGGCACAAAATAGGTGCTTAACCCCTAAGGAGATGTAAATTATTCTTAATGTCCTTGGTCTAGGTGGTGGGTTCGCCAGTGTTCAATGTATTATAATTTTTTTTAAGGGAGAAAAGCGTAATGAAACTTAAGTAAGTAAAATAAAAACAAGGCCAGGCATGGACCTGCAATGACTGTATGTCATGACCCAGAGATGTGTACCTCATTTAAAAACAAAATCATAGCTGATCAATAAATATCTGCTACGTGACCCAGTTCCTGTCCTTACAGCTTCAGCACCATCACCCCACGGGGCCGCTCTGAGGGGTGGGCACAGACTAAAAGAGTGAAAAGAGCCAAGACTGGAGGAGAGGGTGACAAAGGGGACATCTGCATAAATGCCCTCTCACCCGCCCAAGATGTGAACATCCTCCCAGGACGTCCCCTGCCCCCCCTGGCACCACACAGAAGCCCCCAGCAGCCATCATCCTCCAGGAAGCCTGGGTCCCCTGGTCTGTGCTGGGCATCTGGGTTTGGCAGTTTAAGAGGATGAGACGGGACGACATCCCAAAGGCCTGAGGAGCTGACAGGGCCCCCTCACCTTGCACATGCTCCAGGTGCAGGAAGATGGAGTCCTCGCTCACAAAATACCGCAGCAGCTTGGTCATGTAGGGGACGCCGTGTGGGATGATGGTCAGCCGCTCCCGGCTCACCGCGTGGCACCTGGACAGGCTCTGGGGCGGGAGCAGAGCAGGCGGATCAGCTGGGGACCGGCCAGAGGCTGCTCTGCCCCTCAGGGGCAGCCAGATGAAGGGAGGGAGCCACGCTGGAGAGCGGCTGCCTGCCCCCAGCTCCTAACCTGACCCTCAACCCTCTTTCCACCCTGGAAGGCAGGCCCTCCCATCTCTGGTCCAAGGATGAGGCAGTGTGTGTGTGCGTGTGCGCACGTGCACATTTCTGGGAGGCAGGGTGCATGCTGGGGGCAGAACAAACAGCTGTTGGATTTGGAGGGAGTGTGGGTTTCCCATACGGCTTCTGGGTAGAGGTTCCCCAGGGGGTAGGGGTTTCCAAGAGCTCTGAGAAAGTCCAAAGGGGAATGCAGAACGGCAGGGGGTTGGGCGGCACCTGCCTTCACCACGAAGATCCCTCCAGTCGCTGGGTCCTGGACCAGCTGCACCTGCCGAGGTCCAGGAGGCACTAGTCAGGCACATGCTAGTTCCCGGGACTCCACGGCCCCAGCCCCAGCCTCTCAGGGTCCTCCACCAAGGCTGGGCTGGGAGGCCAGGCTGTGGTAGTGCAGAGTGTACCCCGCACCGCCAAACTGACATGGAACCTGTCCTGCTCATCCACCCTTGTTAGATCTGCAGGTCTTAGCTCAGGTACCACCTCCTCCAGGAAGCCTTCCCAACCCTTGCGTTAGGCTGGGGTTCCTAATCTGTCTCCAGTGCTCTCTGGGCTCACCCTTTCACACTGTGTCTAATTTCCTGTCTCCCCGCTGGGCTGTGAGCTCCGAGAAGGCAGGGACCACATGTCCAGCTCTGTACTCCCAGAGGCCTGCATAGGACAGGGAGGTAGTCAGTGCTTCCCACATGCATGCTGAGTGGTCCATCCTGTAGGGTCTGAGGGTGTCATGGCTGGAGGGGACCTCAGAGCCAGTCACCTCCTCTGATCTCTTATTTTACAGGTGAAGAAGCCAAGGCTCTGAGAATGTGGCCCCAGTGGTGCCCAAGACCATGTGGTCTTGCCATGCTCCTTCAGGTCTCATCCCCTGCCCCCAGCCCCTTCTTTTAAACGGTCTTTCTTTCTGGAGGCTATCTTTGGAGGGCAGCCCACTCCTTCTCCTGTTGGTTTTGCTTGGAGGCAGTGGTCTACCAATTGCTGGGCAGAGCCTTGTTTGGAGTTGGGCCCTAGACTCATCTCCATGGTGGGCAGGGGTGGACCCCAGCCATAGGAGAGGACACGTCAGGGGAGGAAGGCGGAAGATTCGGGCCAGATGAGGGGCATGTGGGGGGCAAGGCCAGCACCCTGGTGTTGTGACTTCTTAGCCGTCAGCCTGCTCTGCACACGTTCCCCGTAGTGGCACATGGGAACCAGGCCCTGAGGCCAGGTCACTGGGCAGTGACGAAGGCTGCAGCCTAGGATTGGGGTTCAGATCTTGGGTGAGCGAATTGATTTTCTCATCTACCAAACAGGAATTACAAATGCCCACCCTCCCTTATCACTGGTTTGTTGAGGCCACCAATGGGAAGGGCCTTGGAGGATGTAAAGGCGGTGGGAATGTCAGTTACCACATTTGCCAAGTCACATGGCCTCTGTGAACCTTGGTCTTCTTCACTGCAAAATGGGTCATAGCAGTACCTCCTTCAGAAGGCCATTAGGAGGATTCTATTAAAGCAAGCAACTCAAGTACAGCAGCAGCCTGTGCCTGCCACATAACATTCTCTCAATTGTCTATAGTGACTATTATTAATATCATCACAGGGAAACCCCACACTGGCTATAGAGCATTTACTCTGTGCTAAGGGCTTTATCTAGGTCATTTCGTTTTATTCTCCAGCCCTACCAGGTGAGCATTACTAGTGACTCATTTTACTGATGAAGAAACTGAGGTTCAGAGAAGTTAGGTTGCCTACGGTCCCCCTGCTAAAAAGTGGTAGAGCCAAGATGTGACTCCAGACAGGCTGATCCCAGAGCCCTGGAGACATAACTGCAAATAGGGGCACAACCAGGTGACCTGGTGCATGCCTTCCCCTCTGGGCCTCAGTTTCCCCATCGTCAGTGAGATGAAGGTGGTGGACTCTGAGCACAGGGGCAGCAGGAGTGAGGCATCCCTTCTGACCACTAGAGGTCTCTCCTCCGACAGCCGGAGATGGAGTCCAGCCTAGTCGCGGCTCCTTGGCCAAATTTACGCAAAGCTTGAAAAAGAAAGAAAGAGAACTCTGGGGTCATTTAGGATAAAACTTGATAATTCCCACAAGTGCTGACACCCCGGATAATTCCCCACTGCCACTTGCCAAGTGGGATTCCCCTCCACCTTGTCTTGTCTTGGGCAAGTCTTCTCGTTTACAGCGTACAAAAAAACAGCAGTGAAGGTCGTGGAGGCCAGAAATAAAACTTGATCAGTACATTGAAACAAGTGTGTTAAAAAAGAGAAGAAAAAATACATATATACACACACATCTATCAAGAAAGAATTAGACCAAACCATTAACAGTGATTATCTTGGAATGAGATAGGATGATGGGGAATTTTTTTTTTCTTTTCTGTTCTAAACTCCTTTCTCTTTCATGATATTTCAAAAGGGTAGAAAAGGGGGCATTTTCCCATTAAACCAAGCAAATAAAAAAATCCCCTTCCTCTTTTGCTCTGTGCTATAGAGCACTAGTTTGTCCCTTGACCTCTATGAAACTCAGTTACATTCTCTGTAAGACAATGATTAAAATGCAGCACTGTCCAGGGACTTCCCTGGTGGTCCAGTGGGTAAGAAAGACTTGGTGCTCCCAATGCAGGGGGCCTGGGTTTGATCCCTGGTAGGGGAACTAGATCCCACATGCATGCCACAACAAAGAGTCCGCATGCCACAACTAAAAGGCCGCACATGCCACAACTAAGAAGTCCACATGCCACAACTAAGACCTGGCACAGCCAAAATAAATAAATACATAAATACCTTTAAAAAAATGCAGCACTGTCCAGTAGGACTTTCTGCCATGATGGAAATATTATATATCTGCACTGTCCATTAGAAGCCATTAGCCACATGTGGCTATCAAGCCCTTGAAAGGTGGCTGGTGCCACTGAGAAATAGAATACTTAATTTTAATTAATTTTAATTAATTAAAATAGTCTGATGTGGCTGGTGGCTACTGTATCGGACTGTACAGTATAACCCTTTTCCTCCTCAGGGTGACCGAGCGGGTTTAATGCAACAGCTTGGCAAACTAGAATGGGCCTTACGAATGTCAGGTGAGTATTGCTATCAGGAAGGTGGAAGGCAGTTCTGGTGAAGGGTGCCTGCCCTCATCTTTTTAAAAAGGGAAATCTCAGGCTTCCCTGGTGGCGCAGTGGTTAAGAATCCGCCTGCCAATGCAACAGACACGGGTTTGAGCCCTGGTCTGGGAAGATCCCACATGCCGTGGAGCAACTAAGCCTGTGAGCCACAACTACTGAGCCTGCACTATAGAGCCTTCGAGCCACAGCTACTGAAGCCTGTGCGCCTAGAGCCCATGCTCTGCAACACGAGAAGCCACCACAATGAGAAGACCGTGCACAGCAACGAAGACCCAACACAGCCATAAATAAATAAATAAATAAATAAATAATAAATAAAAAGGGAAATCTCTTTTTAAAAAATAAAACCCACTGAGTTCTTGGGATTCGGGGACAATGAAAGCTTTGGTGAAACACATTAATCCTTCCTTTTAAAATGTCCACAGTATCAAGGCCAGGAGGACTCCTCCTGGAGCAAACAAATCCAGAAGTTTCAAGCAGGTTCTCAAGCACTAAGGTCCACAGGGGCTGGGCATGTGAGCCAATGGGCAGGATGAGAAAGGGGCAGACGGAGGGCAGGTGCCCCATTAAATCGGGCAGCCCGTCCTCTGCTCCGGCTGACGTGAATGTGAGCCAGCATTTCCAGATCTTCTGATTTCTCAGGATAAGTAGGAAATCTGGACTTCTCTATGAGACCTGCCAATTTTTAAATGCTGATAACTAATAATAATTCAAAAAACACCCCTGTTTGAGCCAAAAACATGGAAGTGACTTGGCTGGTCTTCTTTTTCTTCCCCATCCCTGACTCAGGGCCTGGCTCCTGGACAAAGCTCAGCAAATAGGCAGCATTGTCTCCCAAGCCCCCCAGGCTCCCAAGAGCAGACCCTGGCTCTCCTGGCCTGCTGCCTGCCTAGTCCTTGATCCACCCTCCTTGCTGTTCCCTGCCACCCCCTACCCCTGCCAGTATCTCTTCGGCCCCGAGGGACCCCCGGCTCCCCAGCCCCTTTAACCCTCACAATGGGGTGTTTCTGGGGGCACTCAAGGCTTCCTGAGTGGGGCCTTCTGCTCCCACTGAGTCTGCGAGCTGCTGCAGGCTGGCACTGCCCTCCCACCTGCCTGCCCAGATCTGCCTGGGCAGAGCTGTGGTATGGAATGTGGTGATACTCATCCAGGCCTGGCTGCAGGGACCTGGGCCCAGTGGCCCCAACACCTCTCCTAATTTGGGGAGATTGGTGTTCCTGGCTTGGGAATGACTCAGAAAAAGGAAGCAGGATTTTAGGAGGGAGGTGGAGTAGGTAAATTGAGTGCCCAAGAAAGTATATAAAAAGAAAGAAAAGAGGGCACTCTCAAGACAGAATGGCTGGGCTTGGCCTGAATTTCGAATACCCATATGCACAGGCCTCAGAATATGGGATTCCAAAAATGCTTTGCACATGTGTGTCGGGGTTAAATTCAAATTCGGGGAATTCTGTCACAGACCTCCCTCTTGGAGATTCACTGTGTACATTTGCATCCTAATGTAATGTAACTTTAACTCACTGTTTCCAAAACTTATTTGACCCAGAACCCCTCTCTCCAAAACACCACTGGTTCAGTGGGATCCCACACGGGGAAACAGTGGTGGCTGTCGCCTCCTCCGCCTGCCCGGGGCAGCGGCCAAGCCACGTGGACTCGCGCAATGGGAGGGAAGGGCTGGGCAGATGGAAGCTGGCTGGGCCTTGGCTGACAGACTGGGGCCTGTTCCAGGGACCTGGGAGCAGCAGCTGGAGCAAGGCCGGGATGGGAAGCCTGCTCGCCACACACTCTCGTCATTCGCCTTCATGGCCATCAAACTTGTATCAAATGCTTTAGCGTGTGCCAGGCCTTTCCCCCGAATCATTTCACTTTAGTTCCCACGTCACGCTGGGTGGGGCGGGGGTGGGTGGGAGGATCCTTACCCCACTTCCAGATGAGGAAACCAGCGCCCAGACAGGGAAAGGAGCTCGTCTGTGGCCACGCAGTGCCAGCCCGGCCAGCACTTCCCCCTTGGCATGTCGGGGAGCACGCACCGGTCCCCTTTTCTCTGCGGGCTCCCAGACCCATCCAAATCCCCCGTGAGTGTTTTAAATTACAGGTGCCTGGGCTCAACCCTAGAAATTCTGACTCAGTGGGTTTGGGATGGGGCCTGGGCATCTGTATTTTTAGGAAGCTCCCCCAGGGGATTCTGATAAACAGCCAGTTTGAGGGAAAAAACGCTTTAGCAAATATTCAGGTATCCCTGGGCTGGGGCGGAGAGCGATCAAATATTGGCTCAAATCTCATTTGACCCAACTTGTCCGTCCTTCTGATGAGTGTCCCAGGTTCAGGTTTGGCGGTCAGCTCCTATCTTCCTGTCTTCCCTGAATTAAGGGAAAAGATCCTAGATGGGGTCAGGATGGGGGGTGGCCGGAGGAGCCAGGAGAGAAAGGGCAGAGCTGCCAAGGCCCTGGACAAGGCACCAGCCCGCTTCGACCGTCCGCAGAACGGGTTTCTGGAGATAAGCGCACTCCCGCCGCAGGAACCTCTGGGCTGTGCTAGGTAGGGAGACTCCTGGCTGCAGCCCTGGGGAAGTGGAAGTGGGGCCGGCAGGGCAGCGCAGGCTGGCTGGGCGCCCCGGAGGGAGCGGCTTTCTGCGTCTAAGCTGGCGGGCTGTGGAGAGGAGCTGCGCGCCTCTGCGTCTTCCTCACGCTTTCCTTTCCGGAGCTGACGGATGCGGGCTGGGGTGGAGGAAGGGTGCGGGGCCGCCACAGCTGCTCTCCTCCCCGTGGACCCTCTGACCCCTTTCCAACACCTGCCCCTCCGAATTATACGCAACACCTCCTCTCACACCCCGGGCGGTGCTCACTCACCTTCTCGATGACCGCGACCACCTTGCAGCCCCTCAGCTGCTCTAGGGCAGAGCTCAGTGTGCGGATGGGCCGCAGCCTCAGGCTGCTAAAACCCTGCAGAGGCAGGAGAGAGCCACGTAGCGGCCTCAGGGTGAGTCCTCCTCAGCCACGACCTTCTCACCAGGCAGTGGGCAGGGCCCCGGCTGCCAGGAGAGCAGTGGCCACAGAGGGCAGGACCGGGGTACAGGCAGGGCCCACCTCACAGGGACAGACTGAGCAGAGAAGCAGGCCTTGGTCCAGGGTGGCCAGGCCACCCTCTCAGCTCGGTCCCCACCTAGTCCTCCTCCCAGGCCCAGGGAGTTCTCAGGGCTTCAGAAACCCCCTCTCAGAAGCCCTGTCCACAGGAGGCAGATGTGCCCGGGGAGGGGGGAAGTAACCTGGGAACGTGTGCGTCTTGGGGAACACGCCTCGAAGACCAAGGCATGTGGCCCAGGCACCTGTTTTGGGGGAAGCAGCTTACAAAGTGCATCAAACCTAGAAGGGGTGTGCATGTGCACACCTGTGGGCTTGAGAAGTGTGTGTGCATCTTCAACCCTTTCTGAGTGCCCCCTGGGTCAAGAAAAGCCTTATGGGGAGAGGACTTTTGCACATTTATATATGCACATATTCCTGTGTGTGTATATGCACGTGGGTATTTGTGTCTGCTCCGAATACTCACTGCAGCCCAGCCAAACACAGAGAGATCTGGGGGCCTGAGTGTGCACATAGGTGAGCACGTGTACGGGCCATGCGTGAGGGTGGGAAGGTGTGTGTGTGTGTGTGTGTGTGTGTGTGTGTGCTCTGTGGGGGCATAAGACTGGACTGGAGATGATTCACTAAGCGTTTGGGGAGGTGTGTGTGTGTGTGTGTGTGTGTGTGTGTGTGTGTGTACTCTGTGGGGGCGTAAGACTGGACTGGAGATGATTCACTAAGCGTTTGCAAATGAATGAATTACAGAGAGTGTGGGATAGAGAGGAAGCCAGGAGGAGGAGGGCAGGAGGGCAGCCCTGGCACACACACCAGCCGACCTGTGCTCTCCACCGTCTGCCTGCCGCCTGGGAGGGCAGGCGACAGCTCCCTGGCCTGTGGGGTGAGGGCCTCAGCTCTCTCCCCTCAGAGCCCTCAGGCCTTTGGGAGTCTCCTTACCGTTCCAGGGCTGGCTCCACTGCCCAGCGTCCTCTGCAGGTGGCAATTAAAGATCTCCTCCGCCCGCCGCAGGTACTTGGTAATTTTCAGCTTTACAGCCTCACATCTCTCCTTGTTGGGGTCGACTGTGGGGAGGAGGGGTCCTGTCCTTGGGAGGACGCTGGGGTTTGGGCTCCCAGTGCCCGCCCTCTATCCTCCATAAGAGGTAGTGCCTATTTCTGATGCTGGTCAGTGGATTCTGACCCCCCATCTGTTCTTGGGTCCTCCTCTGGATGGGAGACCAGCAGGGGAGGAGGAGGAGGGATGGTGGCAGGAGAGGTTGGGAACCACAGTCGCCACTCAGCCTACAGCACTTTACAGTTGGCACCTACTACCTCGCTGGCCACCATCACACCCTGGGAAGGGACACAGTGTGGATTTCCATGTCCGTTTTTCAGAGTAGGAGACAGAAGTCCCCAGAGAGCACACGTTCTTCTATCTCTGATGCCCAGTGTGAAAGAGGCCAGAATGGGGATCAGGACTGGAGGGTAAAGGAAGTCACTGGACAGGCATGAAGCCCAGGTATTGAGAGGTCTCATCGGCGGAAGGGTAGGAAGCGTGAATTGGGGCCTGACTCCTACCCCCAGCCTGGCCACCAAGGCCCTCAGGGGTCTCCAAGTGGCCTCAGGGCCAGCCTCTCCCCCTACTTGGAAATGCCTCCCTTTTCCCTGAACAGGCCTCCCCTCTCACCTCCAGGCCTGTGCGGTTCTCCCTCTGGAGCCCCACCCAGCCCTTCAGCTGGACAACATGCCCACCATTCTTCAGTCCTCAGATTAGGGTTTTGACTTCTAGAAAAAGCCCTATGCCAGCCTAGTCTGGCCTCAGTTTCCCTCTTCCCTCCCTTCACTTCCTCCTCATTGTTCTTGCCACCTGGGACTATAATAGTCCATCATCAACTCATCAATCTCCCCCCATTAGAATGCAAGCCCCCAGACGGCAGGACCCCAGCCCAGCTCCAGGGGCAGGCAAGCTTAGTGAGCCGAGCGCACAGCCTCTGGAGCCCACACTGTTCCAACCCCAGCTTTGCCACTTGACAGCTGTGGAGTCTCAAGCAAGCTATTTAACTGCCCTGTGCCTCAGTTTCCTCATCTGGAAAATGGGAATAAAAATCATTCTTATATATTTGGAAGTACATGCAAGAACATATACAGTGGTTTGTATTACTGTGAATGGGAAATGAGTTGATACAGGTAAAGCCCTTAGACCAGCGCCTGGTGTATAGGAACCGTTCGATAAATGAGAGCTGTCATTACTGTCCTTTGCAGAGGCCCTGCAGGGCCCACAGAGAGCCCTGCTCGCCCAGCTCAGATGGACAGATGGCGGGATGAGCCCTTCACCACTGGCCTCCGTCCCTGCCCAGCCCCAGCCTCACCATTTACGCCTCGGAGCAGAACGTCCACGCCATTCTGGTAGTGGCTGAAGGCTGCCTCATAGTCTTCACTGACGTCACGCTCCAGGGCCAGCCGGATCTGTGTGGCTGCATCCACAAGGTAGTCGCGCTTGGTCATGTCAGGTGCCCCCGGAGTGACCCGGTTGCGAATCTGTTCCAGGTACACTAGGGCCTGGGACCACACTCATGAGCAGGGCTCGGGGTCCAGGCCAGGGCCAGGGGGACACTCACAGGCCACCAGGCTCATGGCTTCCCTGGAGCAGGGACCTGGAATGAGCAGAGGCATTAGGGAGAATCCTGCTGGGAGTAACACCCCATCTGCACCCTGGTTTCCTCCACTGAGTATTGGGAAGACTAATGCTCACGTCCAAGGGCTGGAGGGATCAGAGCTAATGTGGGTAATATCCCTCACTGAGCCAGATCTTTCCTAAGTGGTGGTAAAAACAGAATAACATGCTTTGGGCTCTGGGTTTTTTGTTTTCAATTTAAATTCAGTTCATCGAGTATTTCTTGAGCACTTACTATGTGCTGAGCACTGGAGAGAGCTGAGGATATGCCTGCAAAGGGCCTCTACACACATTAAACATGGAGGTCACACACTCTGAGGCTGAAGCCAGGGTCCAGGGCCCAAAGGCCATTCCTTATACTGTTCCCTCCATCCTGCCTGTTCTCCGCTCCCTGCTCCTCCCATGGGAATCTCATTTATCTTTCAAGGTTCGGCTCCATGGCACCTCCTCGAACAGGATGGATTGCCCCTGCTTTATTTCATTTCCCTAGGTTCTGAGGTCAGTGTGGCCAGGGAGTGAGGACCCCCAAGGAGCCAGGCAGAGAGCCGGACACAGGGCTTGGCCTTAAAGTCTGCGGGCAAATGAAATGACTGAGTGGCAGATTCAGTGCCACGCTGGGTGGAGTTAGAGGAATGGGGTCAGAGCCCAGCCAGCCCTAGGGAGGGGATGCCTCTGGCCTCCTGGCTCTGCTCTGAGAAGGCCAGGAGGCCACGTGGCCTCCCAGGACCGTACAGCAGCTCCTCCTCCCTGAGCAGTGTGCGATACAAGTGGCCAAAGGGATAAGAGCAGTGTCTTCAGGAAAGGAAAGGGCTCAGAGAGAGGCCGGCAGAGCTGCCTTTGCCCCTCACTGCAGCCTCTGCACCTTCACTCTCTCAGGCCCCATTGGGAAGGGGCAGGGCCCAAATGGCCAACTCCAGGTCATTTCTGCCTCTGTGGAGAGAGGGAGGAGAGAACAGGATGGGGAGTGGGGCGGGGAGGAAAACCCACATCGTGAAGCCAGCGGGCAGCTGAACCCTGGCCAGAATGCGGCCAGGAGGTGGAAGGAGGGGGGAAGGGAAGCCGCACCCTCCCCACTCGGCCCAGTCACCAGGGACATGCCGCTCTGAGCCCTGTGCTCAGAGGCACCAAGGCCGACAGGGCGGGCTGCTCTGTGTCAGGGTCCGGATTCCGGGGCCACCCGCCGGGCCGGGTCCTTCCGGGCAGAACCGCATAGCCTCGCCTGGACCCAGAAGGCGGCGCGTCCAACCCGCGAGTCCCCAGCACGCAAGGTGCACCGCCCCTCGGGGGTCGCCGAGGAAGGAGGGCTGGGGGAGTGAGAAGAGGGGTCATCCTCTCCTGAGGGAGGGGGGATGGAGGAGGAGCCGGGCAAACACCATACCTGCCCGAGCCAGGAACTCGGTCCGCGTGGCCAGACCCAGCCCTGCCGCCACTGACCCTTCGCCCCCGCGGGGGACCTTGCACCGTGGGCGGCTGCTTTCAGCCCTCCACCCAGGTGCAGGGGTCTGGCCGAATGCAGCTCTGTCATTGGTTGCAGATGAGCTCATCCTCTATCCGTTAGAATAAACCACCAATCAGCGCCCGGCTCGACTTCTGCGGGGCCCTTAAAGCAGAAGCGCCCGCAAAGCGGAGCGCTGGGGGAGGGGGAGGGGGAGGGGAAGGGGAGGGAGGGGGAGGGGGAGGGGAAGGGGAGGGAGGGGGAGGGGGAGGGGGAGGGGAGGGGATGGGAAGGGGAGGGATTGGGGTGGGGGTAAAAGCTGCGGAGAGAGGAGGTCCAGAATCTCTCAGGGATGCGGAAGGAGTTGCTTCAGAAATCTAGGCCGACTAAAAGCACACATGCAGCTTCCAGGACTTTTCTCATCCATTACTTCATTCATTTATTCAACTATTTAAATATTATGTATTGAGAGACTACTGTGTGGGAGGAGCTAGATGCCAAGATACCGCGACGGAGGGGACAGTCTCTGCTCATGTCTTCATGGGGTTTACAGTCTAGGGAGGGTTACAGGGATTAAAGAACTAAAGAATACAGTTGATATTTCATTCCAGTTGTGATCAGAGTTGTGAGAGAGAAGCACCACAGGGGCCATGAGGCAGCAAGGGGAGTGACCTAGTCTGGGGGGGAGAAGACTTTCCGGAGGGGGTGATATCTGAACTGGGCACACAGACCTCACCTGCACCCTAATGCTGCCTGGACTCACACTATTCTTCCCTAGTGCACTTGCTCTCTTCTAGATACCTTTTCATTCCATTCCCTTCTAATTCCCAACACCTCCCCCTCACTCAGCCAATGACCATGCTTCTTCCATCCCTTGAAAATTTAGGAACACAGACTCCTACCCTGCCTGCTATCTGCCTGCTGGCCAGGTCTGCATGCACATACCGTCTCCCCATCTCTTTCGATAGATGACCTGTACGAGCCCCATCAAAGGCCCACTTTCCCCTTGGGATCAATCTTGTCCCGTCACCTACTCAAGGAACCCCCTCCGGCAATTCTCCCCTTTCTCTCCTACATCATTAATTTTTGGCTCCTACTGTATCGTTCATTCCTATCTGAAACAAACATCATGCTGATTCTCCCATCTTGAAAACAAAACAAAAAACACTCTTGGCCTCACTTCTCTCCTATCTACCACCCCAGGTTTGCAGCAAAACTCCTCAAAAGAGATGTCTCCACTGTCTCCAGTTTCTCTTCTCCCACTCTTTCTTGAACCCGCTCTGATGAGGCTTTCTTCCCTGACATCGCTCTGAAGTAGCTCTTGGTCAACCAGGAGCTCCATGACCTCCTGGGTGCTAAACCCAATGGTCATTTCTCCGTCCTCATCTTACTTGACCTCTTAGGAGCATCTGACCCAGGTGACCACAGCCTTCTGTCCATGCACTTTCTCCCCAGGCTTCCAGGACCCATACTCTCTATTGCCTCCCTCTCACCAGCAGCCCCTTCTCTGTCCCCTGTGGTGGCTTCTTCTCTTCCAGATGTTCGAGTGTGCCAGTTTTGGGCATCTTCCTTCTCTCTGTCCTTACTCACTTGATGAGGGATTGCACCTAGTCTCATGATTTTAAGTAGTATTCTTCCATATATTGATGATTCTGTATATCTATTTACAGATATCTTATATTTTCTGTATCCCTTAGCCCTCACCTCTCTACCAGAGTTAAATGTTTAATAGTCTAATAAAACACTTCAAATTCAAAGAGTCCAGAACCTTGGAAAAATTATGCTGGATGAAAGAAGTCAGACACAAAAGGCTACATACTGTATGATTCCATCTATATATAATTTCCAAAATAGGCAAATTCATAGAGACAGAAAGTAGATGTCTAGGAGGGGGGGATGGAGAGTGGATAATGGGTATGGGTTTCTTTTGGGGGGGCAACAAATATTCTGGAATTAGATAGTGTGATGGTTGCACAACTCATGAATATTCGAAGAACCATCAAAGTCACATTTTAAAGAGGTGAATTTTATGATATGTGAATTTTATCTCAATAAAAAAATTATCATAATGAAAAAGAAAAAAAAACCTGAACTCTTGATCCTCCCCCACCTGAAACCTTCTCCACCTAAAGCTTCTTCCACTCTTCCAGCTCCATCCTTCCCATTGCTCAGGCCAAAATTTTGGAGCCATCCTGGCTTCTCTTATTTTCTCACACTCCACATCTAATCCATTAGAATATGATCATGGTTTTTCCTTCAGAATGTATCCAGAATCTCAGCGCTTCTCACCACCTCCACTGCTATGACTCTTGTAGGAGCATCTTCATCTTACACCTGATTTATTGTAGGCGATTCCTCCTGTCTTCCTGTTTCTACCCTTGCCACCCTAAAGGTGGTTCTCACCACTGCATCAGGGGGATCCTTTCAAAGCGCAGTCAGATTCTGTCCAAAAGTCTTCAAGGGCTCCCATCTTAGTCCAAGAAAAACTTAAAGGCCCTGCTATGACCTCTAAGGCCCTCACGGTCACCCTCCTCTACTATTTCTCCAGCTTCATCCCTTGCCAGGCTCACTCACTCAGCTTCAGTCCCAGAACTTCCTCACTGCTTCTAGAACCCACATGGCAATTCCCACCCCAGGGCCTTTGCCCCACTGCTGCCCTCTGCCTGGAACAGTCTGCTTTTGGATACCTACCTAGTAAACTCTGCCCCTGCTTTGAGTCGTTGCCCTGATGTCATGAGAGACCTACTCTGGCTACACCCTCCCAACATCTCCATTTCCCCCTTGCCCTGCTCTGCTTCTTCTCTGTTGTTCTCAAGACTGTTGGCATGCTATCTAATTTACTTATTTATTTTATACGTTTCGTTTCTTTCCTCCCCCCAGTGTAAGATCCACATGGGCAAGACCTTTATCTGCTTTGTATCCCAGATGTATCACAGATGTATCCCAAGTGCCTAGAGCAACATCTGGCACATAGCATTGCTCAATCAATATTGGCTAGATGAGTGAATGAGCTCTAAAGAATGAGAATTAACCAGGAAAACTGTTTGAAGAGGACAGTGGAGGAGAATGTTCTGGGTAAAGAAACAGCATATATAAATGCCTTAACAAATTAAGGGAGAAAAATAACATTTACACATCAAACAGAGGACATAAAAACAGTTGATAAAATTTAACACTCATTCATGATAAGGACAAACTCTTTACTTAACAAGTTCTAAACAAACTCATGCACTTACTTCTAAACTTGATAAAGGGTTATCTACCAGAAACTTAGAGCAAACACCATGTGTAATGGTGGAGCATGAGAAGCATTCCCACGGTCCAGCTGTTCTTCTAGCATATGGAAGGATCACACTTCCCTACCCCTTTGGAAGTTAGGCTTGGCCATGGGACTTGCTTTGAAATGTCAGTGGACAGAACAGCAGTTACTTCAGGGTGGAAGCTTCAAAAGCCAGTACATAATTCCTCCTGCCATAGTGATTGTGGAAGCACACGTCCATGTGCTTAGCCTCCATCAGCCCGAGTCTCTGAGAAATAACAATAAGGAACCCCTCCCTGATCCATGACTTGTGTTGAATATGAGGTGTAAGTGAGAAATAAATTTTGATTGTGTTGAGCCACTAGATTTTGGGACTGTTTGTTACTGCAGCAAACTTTGACCTATCTTGAATGATACCCCAGTGCAGTCAGAAATGAGCCAAGACCTCTACTCGTCAACAATATACTGGAGGTTACAACTAACACAATAAGAAATTAAAAACAAAGAAGAAAATAAAGACGCAGATGAAGAGAACTGACTTGGGGACACGGGGGGGAAGGGGAAGCTGGGAGGTAGTGAGAGAGTAGCAATGACATATATACACTACCAAATGTAAAATAGATAGCTAGTGGGAAGCTGCTGCATAGCACAGGGAGATCAGCTCCGTGCTTTGCGACCACCTAGAGGGGTGGGATAGGGAAGCTCAAGAGGGAGGGGATATGGGGATATACGTATACATATAGCTGATTCACTTTGTTGTACAGCAGAAACTAACATTGTAAAGCAATTATACTCCAATAAAGATGTAAACAAACAAACAAGCAAGCCAAAACAAAAAAAAGAAGAGGTTTAAAGATTGGAAAGGAAGAGACCAAATTGCCATTATTTGTGATAATGTGATTACCCACCTAGAAAACACAGAGTAACAATTAGTGAGTTAGAACGGTTCCATATTTACAAATCAAGAGAGCTTTTCTATATATGAACAATAAAAATTTGAAAATGTAATAATAATTTTTAAATTCCATTCATCACAGTAACAAAAACTATGAAATACTTATGAATAAACTAATCAGAAGTATATAAGACCTTCATGGAGGAAATAATAAAATTGAAAGTCACAAAAAATGAAGAGACGTGCTGTGTTCAATAATGGAATGACAAGGGCTTCCCTGGTGGCACAGTGGTTGAGAGTCCGCCTGCCAATGCAGGGGACACGGGTTCGTGCCCCAGTCTGGAAAGATCCCACATGCCGTGGAGCTGCTGGGCCCGTGAGCCATGGCCACTGAGCCTGCGCGTCCAGAGCCTGTGCTCCGCAACAGGAAAGGCCACAACAGTGAGAGGCCCGCGTAATGCAAAAAATAAATAAATAAAAAATAATGGAATGACTATCGTCGTAAAGATGTCGATTCTCTCCAAAATAATTTAAAACTTCAATGCAATCTCAATCAAAATACTAAAAGGACTCCGTAGTACTTGACAGGATGCTTCTAAAATCCATATGTTTATTCATTCCCTTAACAAAAACTTATGGAGGGTCTACTATGGGCCTAACCCTGTTCTAGATAGTAAGGAGATGGTGGTAAATAAAACAAAACAAAAATACCTTCCTGGAGCTCTTTTTCTAATGGAGAACAACAGTAGTAAAGACACAGACATACAGATACATAATATCTCATGATGATTTTACACAGTATATGAAAACGTGCAACAATAGCCCCTTGGAAAAAAACAAATGGTGGGGGTTAGGATCTCGCCTTACCAGATCTAAAGAGTTATTATAGGGCTTCCCTGGTGGCGCAGTGGTTGAGAGTCCGCCTGCCGATGCAGGGGACACGGGTTCGTGCCCCGGTCTGGGAAGATCCCACATGCCGCGGAGCGGCTGGGCCCGTGAGCCATGGCCACTGAGCCTGTGCTCCGGAGCCTGTGCTCCGCAAGGGGAGAGGCCACAACAGTGAGAGGCCCGCCTACCGCAAAAAAAAAAAAAAAAAAAAAAAAAAAAAAAAAAAAGAGTTATTATAAAGCTGCAATTTTTAAAAGAGGTGACGTTGGTACACATAAATAGATAAGAATAGACTAGAGTCCAAAAAAAAAAAATTCATGCATCTAGGGGATTTGACTTAGGATAAAGAAGGCATTTCGAACCAGTGGGGTAAGGATGAATTCTTCATGAGAGGTGTTGGGACAACTGACTTAAGGAAAAAAAATTGATCTCTTCCTCATACCTTATACAAAAATAAATTCAAGTTTAAAATTCTGAATTAAAAAAAAGAGAACAACCTCAAAATTTTAGAAGAAAGTATCAAAGAATATCAGCATGATCTTCAGGTAGAAATCACCTTTTAAATATTCCTGGTGGGGAGGGATATGTGAATTAGTATATTTTGGAGGGTGATTTATCAGAACTATTTAAAATGGAAATATACATAATCTATGACCTATCAATTCCACTTCTAGACATTTAATCTAAAAAAAAAACTTGCTCAGATACATAAGGATATATATGGATATTCACTGCAGCATTGCCTGCAATATTAAAAAATTGGAAAAAATTCCAAATTTAGTATCTTGTGAAATATCAATGTAGAAATGAATTAATAAAATGTGGTATATTCATATATTGAGTTATTATTATCATTCAGCATTTTAAAGGAATGAAACAGAACTAAATCTATGTGTACGAACATGCAAGATCTGTAAAACATACTGTTGAGTAAAAACAGTCAGTCCCTAAGAGCTACCTGCCTTATGATGCCATTTATATTTATTAATTTATGTATTTATTTTTTAGAAAAAAATTTTTTTTTAAATTTTTGACTGCGTTGGGTCTTCGTTGCTGCGTGTGGGCTTTCTCTAGTTGCGGCGAGCGGGGGCTACTCTTTGTTGTAGTGTGCGGGCTTCTCATTGCGGTGGCTTCTCTTGTTGCGGAGCATGGGCTCTAGGTGCACAGGCTTCAGTACCTGTGGCGCACGGGCTCAGTAGTTGTGGCTCACGGGCTCTAGAGTGCAGGCTCGGTAGTTGTGGCGCACAGGCTTAGTTGCTCCGCGGCATGTGGGATCCTCCCGGAACAGGGATTGAACCCATGTCCCCAGCATTGGCAGGTGGGTTCTTAACCACTGCGCCACCAGGAAAGTCCTATATTTTTAATATTTATTATTTATTTATTTATTTTATTTTTTGGTTATGTGGGGTCTTAGTTGCGGCATGCAGGCTCTTTTTTGTGGCGCATGGGCTTCTCTCTAGTTGTGGTGTGCAGGCTCCAGAGCTTGAGGGCTCTTCGTTGCAGTGTGTGGGCTCCAGAGTGTGTGGGCTCAGTAGCTGTGGCACGTGGGCTTAATCGCCCCACAGCATGTGGGATCTTAGTTCCCCGACCAGGGATCGAACCTGGGTCCCCTGCATTGGAAGGTGGACTCTTAACCACTGGACCACCAGGGAAGTCCCTATATTTATATTTTTAAACTACACACACACAAAAATACTACATACGATCCATATATTATAGAGTATTAGGATTCTCCAGAAAAACAGAACCAATAGGTTGGATAAACAATAGATAGATGATAGATAGATAAATAGATAGGTGATAGATTTCTTACTGTAAGAAACTGACTCGTGCAATTATGGAGGCTGAGACATCCCATGATCTGCTGATCTGATGTCTGCAAGCTGTAGACCTAGAAAAGCCTGGCATAGTTCCAGTCTGAGTCTGAAGGCCTGAGAACCAGGAGCACTGGGCATAAGTCTCAGATCAGTGTCCCAGCTCAGTCAGGCAGAGAGAGTGAACTTTCCCCTCCTTCACTTTTTTGTTCTATTCAGGCCCTCAGTGGATTGAATGATGCTCATCCACATTGGGGAGAGCAATCTGCTTTACTGAATCTACCAATACAAATGCTAATCTCATCTGGAAACACTCTCACAGACACATCCAGAAATAATGTTTAACCAAATATCTGGGCACCCCATGACCCACTCAAGCTGACACATAAAATTAACTATCACATATAGTAATAGCTAACATCTATTCAGCACTTATTATGAGCCTGGCACTATCCCAATCACTTAACATGGAACATCTCATATAAATCTTAATCCTACACTATTAGTTACTATTATTAATCCATAGTTTACAGATGATAGAACTGAGGCAGAGAAATGTTAAGTAACTTGCTTAAGGTTACATAGGAAGTAGGAGCAAGCACTGGGACTCAAATCTTAGCAGTTTGGCTCCAGAACGCAACCTCTGAGCCACTATGCTGATCATATTAAGCTCATAACAGTGGTGTTATCCAGGAAGTGGCGGAAGGCAGGGAGCGAGACTTGGGGGTGGAGCTGGGTAGTGGTCAAATAAAGCTCTACAATACCTGTAATGTGCTATGTTTTTGTTTTTATTTTTTTTTTGTTTTTTTTTTTGTGGTTCGCGGGCCTCTCACTGTTGTGGCCTCTCCCATTGCAGAGCACAGGCTCTGGACGTGCAGGCTCAGAGGCCATGGCTCACAGGCCTAGCCGCTCCGCGGCATGTGGGATCTTCCCAGACCAGGGCACGAACCCGTGTCCCCTGCATCGGCAGGAGGACTCTCAACCACTGTGCCACCAGGGAAGCCCTGTTCTATGTTTTTAAAGGGCAAAGTAAACTCGTATATTATTTGTGATAATAAATTAATTTTTAAAAATTGCATATGAAATATATATATATATATATATATATATATATACATGAAATTATATAATTATTTTTCAGGATATAGTGATTAATGCTACAAGGAAGTAGACAGTGCTCCATAGCCTTTAATGGTGGGCTAGACCTAGTCTGATGGGGAGGGATGTTTGGGAAACTTTCCTGAGGAAGTGTCTTTGAGCTGAGCTGTGGATGATGCATGTGTATTAGTCAGCAAGGGTAAGGAGTTGGGCGTGGGAAGGTGGAAAGATTTCCTGGCATAAGAAACAGCATGAGCAAAGGCCCTGAGGGGGGCACCACAAATTCCCAGAACTAAGAAAAGGTAAGTGTGTTAGGCTTTAGATAAAGAGGGGACATGGCTTGAGATGAGGATGGGGAGCTGGACAGGGGTCTGACCTCATGGAGGCCTGTAGGCTGAGGAAAGGACTGGGAGTTTAATTCTCAGAATATTGTGTGCTGTTTGGTAAGATGAAAACTGGACACTCTGATTGGCACCATGGAAATCGCTGGAGTCACTTTCGCAGGGCTGTGTTATGATAGTGAGTAGAAATGCCAAGAAAGAGACTGAAAATATAGACAAATCTCAAAACATGTGGATCTGAAGCCCAAGACTGGGATAGGGAGGCCCCTGGAGGGTGAATGTGCCATTGAAGTCTGGGTTTAATTCCGGCTGCTGTTGTTATTTTTATGATGGGAAAGGCTTTTACACACAAAGACATATCCACAAGGACATTCATCATAGCATTGTTTATTACAACAACAACAAAGAGAAACTAAATATCCAGCAACAGAGCAAGTAATCAAATTACGGGATATCCAAGTGACGCAAAGCAATTCAGTGCTTAAAAAATTATATCGTAGAATATCTATTGTTGTGGGGAATGTCTACAACATATTAAGTTTAAGAAGCAAGTTATAACAATAATGAGTATATTACGATCTCATTTTGGTGTCAGGATGTCTCCCCCACCTCCTCCTTTCTCCCTGTCTTCATGCCTGGTGGTGGGAGGAGGAGGGGGGTCTTCTGACATAATGCAACATGCCGAAAATTAAGCCAAGGGAAGTGATCCACTTTATCAAAAGAGACGTTTATTTGTCTTGTGGATGCTCCACGTGGGTCCAGGATGGAGCTGGAATGTTGGGGGAGGGCAGAGGGATAAGAAGGAAGGCACTTCTGGTCCCAGCTTAGGCCAAAGTTATACCAAAGCTGAAAAAAATGTATTGCTCGTTCTCTGGATTTTGGAGGAATTTGTGATCGGTTATAGGAAATATCTGGGCGGGGGGCAAAGTTTTAAAGGAAGATGTGACCCCTCACTATCAGAAACAAGAGTCTTGAGTGTACTGCTTGCTTAAGAGAGCTGTACCTGCAAAGGCATCTCTGAGCTAGGGGGAGAGGTAATCTCATATAGGCTTTGGGGAAGCGTGGAGTTCAGCGATGGGTCAACTTTCAGAGTGTTTAGGAATGGTCGACCTTTGGCTCTAGAAGCACCGTCAGTGGAGTGAGGCCTCTGCTGACTGGTTATTCTCAGAAGGGTGGGCTATGACTGAAGGAGCGCGCGGTTCCAGGATCATGGTTACTGAAACAAGTGGTCACAGAAGAAGCCGGGTAGATAACTGGTGCTAAGAGTTGTTACTATAGCCACATAACAATCCATCTTTTCCTAAGAGGATGGGAAGAGAAGGAAAGAGAAGGGAAGAGATGGCAGGGCAGTCTACACATACATGAAGATGAAGGGTCTCAGTGAAACAGCCCAGGTGGAGTCTTTGTGCTAGAGCTAATCCTGATTGGCCAGGACTGGTTTCTAAAGAAGGATCCCAAAGGCACCCAGAGTTTTCTGGATTTGGACTCAGGACTCGGTTGTGAGAGAAGAGTGCTATCCCCTCCTTACCTCCGCAGGTCTGGTGAGAAGTTGTATTTCCAGTTGATCTGGGGCGAGGGAGGCATAGCTCCCGGGTGCCCCCCTACCCTCATGTTCCCCCCTACCCTCAGGTTCCGACTGGGCCCTCCCTCCTGAGTGATGACCTCCATGACCCCAAAGGGCTGGCCCGGGGTCCACGAGCCCATCAGAGCCTGCGAGGCCTCAGAGCCTGCGAGGCCTCAGCTTCTGCCTCGCTGTGTGGCAGCCGCGGCCAGCTGTCAGCCCCCCGGACCCTCCAGAGACTCTGGGGCTGGAATTCCTCGGGCAGATTTCTCACCCTCTCAGTACTTCCTTCCAGCTTGTCTGGCAAATGAAAAGACTTCACAGGCTTCCGAAGAAGACTGTGGCAGGGACAGCTTTGGAGGGATAAAGAGCTCAAGGAGGGGCGGATATCACCATCATTACAGTCTAAACCTCAGACCCCCGCTGGGGGCGTCAGGCGGTTACATGTCTGTAAACAACCGGGGCTGCTGGCCTGGCTGTGTGAGCACAGAGGCTCCCTGTTGCTCAGTGGCCCACACGGTGACTCATGGGGGGCCGGGCTGACTGCTGGGTGGTGGTGGGGGGTGGGGGGAGCCGGGGCCTTAGATGGGAGAGAAGAAGGGGAAGGCCTAGAGATGGGGGCTGGCGGCGGGGGACCCTCCTCTTCCGAGTCCAGTGAGGACAGGGGCTGATTCTCCAAAGTGCCTCTATGGAAGGTCAGTATGGCCGCAGGGCCCTCTGCCCGTCACCCAGGTAACGCCCTCTCCGTGGGAGGAATGCGCGTGGGAGGGTGCCCAGCTTCGTGGGGAAGCCCTCACCCTCCTCCCCGCCGGACTGTCCTGCCTGGTGGTTGCCATGGTAAAAAGCCACCTCAGGGGCTAGAAACACACTATCTTTTTGGCCTGGAGCCCCATGGCCTGTGAGGTAGGATCCACAGATGGCTAGCAGGGACCAGGCCCTCATCTGCCTCAGTCAGCCAGCGTCGAGGGAGGGAGAGCGCTCCAGGCTTCCCTCAGGAAAGCGAAGGGTCAGCCTTCTCTAGGAAAACAGCTGCTGGGCTCCGGTGCTGACAGAGCCGTCTTTCCACACCAAGGCTCTGTCCTGTCTCCGCCCTGTCTGGGAGCCTTGGTTTCCCACCAGCGTGTGCAGAGGGGCCCGTTCTGTGGACCCACCACGCAGAGGTCTGGCCTGCTTCTTAGGTTTGCAGCAGACACAGTTCTCCTCCCCTCCTCTCCTCTGCGCTCCATCCTGAGAAGAGATGATGCGGTGAGGGGTAGAGAGCACGGGTTTTGGATTCAGATCTGGATTCAATTCCATTCCTGTCACTTACGGGTCAATTGTGAAAATCTGACTCACTTAACTTCCATGGCTCTGGACGCACCTGGCCCTCAGCTTCTTCGTTTGCAAAATGAGGATATGGAAATGGATTATTTGCAAATTTTCTTTCAGCCTGGAATTCCAAGATCATGTCACCCTCCTGCCTAAAACACTTCCGTGCCTCCCGCTGCTTCTCAAAGTCCTGCCTCCCAAGGATGGCGCTCGGGGCCCAGCCCACCTTCTGGCCTTATCCATCACTCCTCTGCTGCACCTACCTCAAGCATCAGTGACACTGAACCACTGGAAAACCCCTGGCTTTCACACCTCTGGGTCTTTGTTAGCGGGTTGCCTCCACCTAGAACACCTTCCCCAGCCATCTCCCCGCACTCAGGCTTGCCTATTCCTCAATGTCACTGACTTTGCAAAGCTGGCCCTGATTTTCTCCATGGGTAAATCAGCTCAGCTCAGATTTCTTTAGTAGCACTCCATCTGCCTTTGCTGAAGCTACGTGGCCTTATTTCCTTCTGTTGTGATCACCTGTGCGTATCTGATTCCTTTGACGAGTTTTTCTAGGAGCAGGGACAATGTCTTAGCTGTCTCTGTGTAATCTTAGCTAATCCAGGTGTTTTACTGGGTTCAGTTTCTGCCTAAGAACATTAAGGCCTTCAACATTAGGGAAGTGTAGCAACATTCTCCAAACCCTTCCTTCGCTCCCCACGCTGTCTTAAATCATCAGAAGCTCCAAACAGAGCACCAAGCTCTTTCTCTAGCTCTGGCCCTGGCGTCTTTTATTTCTCTCTCAGAATCGTGCCTTCTCTCTCTTAGTTCTCAGGTAGACAACTTAGTCTTTCCAGCTAAGACCTCTCTCTTTGTCCTTATTTCTTCCAGAATGGGATTTTCTTTAGTAAGTGGAGACACCGGAAAGACTTTCATGTGCTAACATATTTTGCCCCTTCACACATGTATCTGCTACAAAATGCTTGGTCCTAGTAGATTCAAAAAATGTTCATGAATGAATGAATGATCAGGGTAACGAGCCCACATGCATAATTAAGACCAAACTCTACTTCTCTCCATCCCATGTGCTTCTTCCTAGACAAAGCCACCATAATTGGTTGTCTGGATTGGCTATAGCCTTCTAGGTGGTATTTGTACCTCTGGTCTTGTGCCCTTAGAGTCCATTCTCCACATGGAAGGCAGAATGATCTTTCAAAAAGGTACGTAATATCACTTCATTCCCCTGCCTGAAACCCTCCAATGGTTTCCCTCTACATTACAACAAAATTCAACCTTCTTACCCTGCAGAGCCCTTCATGATCTGCCTACCTCTAACATCACATCTCCTGGCCCTCCCTTCCTTACTCATCACGCTCTAGCCACACTGGGATTCCTTCTAGGCTTTTGCATCAGCTGTGTTTTCTGTTCAAAGGGCTCTTGTCCTGTTTTGGAGTGATCTTCACATGACCATAACTTCACCATAAATGTCACCTCCACAGACAGGCCTTCTGTGACCTCCTGGTTTAGAGAACCTTCCCCAGACACTATCTCATCACCTTTCCTTATTTTCCATTCAGCCCCTATTGCTGCATAGCAAACTGCCCCCAGACACTTTGTTTTTATTACATCTCATAATTCTACGGATTAGGAAATCAAACAGGGCACAGTGGGTACAGCTTATCTCTCTCTTCTCTATGGGGTCTGGGGCTTCAGCTGAGATGACTGTAATGCCTGGGAGCTGGAGCAACTGGAGGCTGGCTGATACCCCTGCCTACATATCTATACATACCTATACATATCTATATTGTTAGCTTGGGCTTCCTTCCAACATGGTGACCTCACAATAGTTGGACTGCTTACATGGTAGCCCAGGGTTCCAAGAGACCAAGGCTTCTGCCAGTGCTCTCTAAAGGACTTGGAACAATTATAAAGTCCCTTCTGCTATACTCTATTGATCAAAGCAGACCCAGGTCAACTCAGATTCAAAGGAAGGGCCATCTCTAATATGCCAGAACCGTATTCTGGCAATAAGACATTTTCTCATTAATTTCTCTGTTTATATGTATAAATTGCTTATTGAGCAAACCGTGGGAGTACAAACAAACGAGTTTCTTTCTCTCATCATTGCTTCTAGATTAACTATGTTGATTCTCCTTTTCCTGTTTCTTAATAGCATCTTGGGCAGATCTTCTAATGTTCCTGTCACTTTAATTTATTAAAGGTCCAGCCCCATCTAGGCTGGTCCATCCAATTTAAGACTAAGCCCTTTCTCTCCCCTGGGCAGGGCCTGGACTTGGCTCAAGGGAGCGGGGAGAGGCGTAGTCTGCCCCTGTCCTCCTCTCTACTCTCCTCGCCAAAGTCCCTTTCTCTTTTTTCTCAGGGTCGGGAAGGAGAAATTAGGGGAAAGTTTCTCTTAGCTGTGGCCATTTCTTCTCCAGCTATGAATGTGCCTCGTATGACAGGCATCCAGATGCCCACTCTCGTGTGGGTGCACTGCAAACTGCAGGGCTACCCCACGCACTGTTCCCTACTGTGTGCCCTTTCCAGATCTATACCTGACACCTCCACTCAGCTACTGTCCCAACCCTACGTCCACAGCCTCGAGCCTCTGGGGTCTCCTCATCTGCACGTATCCCTCTTGGGAGAACACGGGAAAGGAGGCTCATGGCCATTCACCTTCCCCCATGTCCCCCTGGAAACTCCTGCTGGAGGTGCTGAGGTGTCCCCTCTCCCCATCCTCTGTCACTCACTAGTCAGTTCTCCATTCCTCCAACTAGCCACCTAGCACATGGGCTAATCTGAATGACAAATCCACTCCAGGGAGACGAGGAGAAGGGGCCAGCAGCCCAGGTCTCTGGTGACCTCCCCTCCTTCTCTCTCCTTTCCCCCTCCCTGGTCCTCCGCTTATGGAGACTGAGGAAGGGGATGCTGGGTGATGTTAGAGCCTAGCAGGATTACTTCAGCCATCTCTTAATAAATCCTGTAGGCAGATGTGTCCAGCCCCAAATTGCTTCTTGTTTTAGAGTGTGGGATACTCAAGACCCCTTTTTCCTAAGTTATGGTCCAGTCTCCAATTTGAAAAAGAATAAAGTCCACCCAACATCCTTAACCCACGATTATGGTCTGTCTCTCCACTAAACACAAGATCCATGAGAGCAGGTCTTGGGAGTTTTATTTCCCACTGAATCCTTGGTGCCTAGGACAGTGTCAGGTACACAGATGGGGCTCCACAAATATATAAAGAGCAAAAGAAAAGGGCCTTCTAGGTCCTAAATGATTTGAAAGGACAGCCAGTGTAGTCAGGTGGACCAGTCAGCTCCTTTCCTACTGACTCCTGCTGTGAGGCTCTGGCCACGGATGCAGATTTTTGCTTCTGGCCTCTGGATGCTCCCCTGGTCTCTGTCTAGTTCTCTACAGAGGTGGCTGGTCTGGGTGGGGAGGCAGACCTCCATGCGGGTGACTTGTGAATCTGAGAGCCTTGGAGATGCTGCAAGGGCTGCGGTAGGGTCCCTGGGGCCACATCAGAGCCTAAGGGGGAGGGGTGCTCTTCTCAGTTCTCAGTCCCTCCGAGGCAACGGCTCGGAATGTGTAGAGCCCAAGAGTGGAGAAGCTGGAGAGAAAGTGCGTTTCTTCTGCAAAGTGTGTCCCCCGGGGCTGGCCCACCCCTACTCTGTGATCACCAGCCAGAAGCACATTCTGACCAGACTGTCCTCCAGAGGGGCCCGGGCCTCGGTGAACAGACCACCAAGGGCCTCAGCAGGGCCTCCCCACTCCACCTACCTCACTGGACCGTCCATGGCTTCCTTCCAAAGCCTGGGGTGGGCCCCTGCCCCCGGGCCTTGTGGCTTTGTCTGAGCAGCCTGCAATTAGAGAGAACAGGGAGCTCCCCTTCCCAAAACACAACAGGAAAACAAACACATCTTGTGGGTCAAAGGCAGAAGGGACTCAGAGAGTAAGTGTATGGGACTGAAAAAAGAAAAAAAAGCATTTTTTTCTCATTTCATGCCGAGGTGTTCGGGAGGAAGACAGGAAGACAGGAGGTCAAAGGAGGAAGAGATCAGGCAGCACCTGCCCATCCCTGCATTCAGCAGCCAGAGTGGGTTGGAGGTGGTGCAGTTCAGTCCCCCGGGGCCACGATCTGTGGCACCTGGGAGCCCCCATTCACTCAGGGTCCAGAGGGTCGGGCACTGGGCTGGGTATAGGGTGGCCATGGGGGAAGAGGAAGGGGACTGTGCTCTTGAATTTGAGGGTGATCGGGGTGGCTGGGGTCAGGGCCTCCCAAGTTTGGGGCCAAGCCTCCATCCTGGGAACCCCTCATTATGGGAGGAGTGGGCCTCAGGGTTGTGCCTAAAGCACCTGGGAAAAGATGCCCCAGGGAGCTGCAGCAGCAGGCTGGAGCTACCCCCGGGCAGCCTTGGAGCCCACGGTCCCTTTTACTTCTGTCTTGCTTCCATTTCCTGCTATTGCCCGCTGCTCTGGCAGACACAATCCCCTGGAAAGCTGTTTCCAGACTAAAGTACTTTATTCAAGAGAATCTGGCTTGGCGGTCAAACAGCCACGCGGGGGCAGCTTGCTCCACGTCCAGCCTGGGGCCACTCTTTGCCTGTGTCCCTGGGAGGGGCAGGATGGTGACGCCTTAGCGGTAAAGAACAATGTCCCAGCACAAGCAGTGGCAAGATGTGAGGCCAGACCTAGGGGACAAGGAGTGGCCAAGGCCCCCAGGCAACCACTGTTCTCCAGAGCTGAACGTTCTGATCTCCAGGGGTAGAGCTGCTGCCAGGAAGTGGGTGCAGAGCTGCTGCCGGCTCACCCTGCCATCAGGGCCCGTGGGAGCAGGCTTCTCCACTCCCACCCCGGCCAGGAGCTCCCCCAGCAAGGGCTGCTGGTCCATGCAGAGCCCAAGGCCGGGGGGCAGGCGGTGGGTCTCCAGTCCTTCCCTCTCCAGCCCCCTGGTGACCCCCGGAGCCTCTGGGGCCTGGCCTGCCCCTCACAAAGCCACACGTCTTGCTTCTTCCCAAGCTGAAGCCACATGGGTCTGTCTTCTGTCTTTCTCTCACGTTCTGTTTAAGGCACTGAATTCCTGAGGGTCCTGTCCCTCCCTGACCCTCCTCTTGGAGGGAGTGAGTCATTCAGCAGGGATACAATTGGCTAATAAATAGAGGGCAGGTGCCAGCAGGGAGGTAACTGAGAGTGTGACGGTAATAAATACACGAGCTGGGTGTGGGGTCTCTCTCCTCCGAGGGGCTGGTTACCTCCGGGGAACAGTATCGCCGCACCTGCCAGAGACCAAACACAGAAAGGGGGTATCAGCCCAGTGTGGAGGGTGGGGTCCCTCCTATGGGAGGGGGGACAAACCCAGAGGGGAAGCTTGGACAGGGAGCACGGGAAGCCTGGATCTCTGCTTGCACGAGGCCAAGAAGCAGCTAGGAGCTACCCTTCACCAAGCACGCACCCAGGTGCCCAGCCCCGCACTAAGCACTCTCTCATTTACCCTTAACAATATCCCATGAGTAAGGCACTATCATCTTTTTGCAGATGAGGAAACTGAGGCTCAGAGAGGTCAAGAAACTTGCCCAAGGTCACACAGCTAGTCAGAGACGAAGTCTACTTTGAACGCAATTTGGCTCCATGCACCAATGCCTTTGCTTACTCTGGGACAGCAGTCTTCAAACGAGGATATGGGAACCCCTAGGTGTACATGAAGATTGTCCAAGGTGTATGTACTGATGGTTTTAAAGGAATTCGTTTTCAGCCTTCCCATGTACTCTGCCTGAAAACTGTCTGCGTGAGAGGTCCACTTCCCCCATCTTCCCCACCTGAGGTCTGCTTCCCACCGTCTTGTTCCCAGTTGCCCTTCTCCCTTGGGAAGGAAGGAAGCATCTTGTCCATTCTAAATCCTGTTACAGTACTTTTCCCCAAGGTAAAAAGGATTCGAGGGGACACTGAATAAAATAACCATCTGAGACATTGTTGTAGGCATTGAGAAAGGAAATATGGTGACTGACTGGGTAACCAAGCGTTTTGCAAGCGGGGTGGTTTCCAAGTCTGCTTTCAACAAAATTGAAGAACAGCTTAACCGGATTGTCAGTTAATCTGTCATGAGAAGTAATTTTTGTAGCAGATCACCTTGGGGTTTTTGGCAAACAACTTGGAAGGAGATCAGGTGATCGAGTGACATCCAGCCCCATTTACCTGTTTATGTGAACATCGTTTTTCAGTCTTTTCATCTATAAAAAACGATGCACAGGAATGGAATTACTATTGAATCCTGCCTCAGTCTGGCAGGAGGTAACATTCGTTACTGAGTTCATTAACTAATTGAAAAGAAGTAGCTGCCTCCATCTCATTGAGTTGCATTCCCAATAAGACTGATTGTACTTCTGCATTTAGCATCTAGTAAAATATGATGTATTTGTGCTGTTTTGATCAGTTGCTACTACTAATAATTATTGTGATAATTCATTCCAAGAGAAAATTTAATTTCGAGTTTTCTGCTCACAGGAAATTTAAAATAATTCAAACCATTGTTGTGGCAGATAAATATGACAAGGTGATACATAAAAGATGTTTGAATATTTAAAAAAATACTACATTAGGCTGAAATTCTGTGGGGAAAGTAAAATGGAAAGACAAGTTCAAGGAAAAAAGAAGTAATGGAAATATTCAACTATTAAAGGAGAGTGTTCATATATTTTTTTTGTTGCTGTTGTTCATTTTTTTTGAGTGGATGATGGTATTAAATTAGGATGGCTTATTCCAAGGGATACATTTGGAGAGTGATATAATGGCTTTATATTAAAATATTAATATTCACGATAGGCCAGAAGTTGCATCCTTTGCAACTATTTACAATTTTGATGGAAAAGTTCAATGTCAACTTAAAAGTGAACAAGGGAGCGCATGAGTTTTCGAATTTCTTTCAATAGATTCCCGAATGAAACGTTTGAAGACTGCTGCCCTAGCAGATAGAGGACAGGACGCTTTCCATCTGGGGCTGCCCAGCTGGGGAGCCCTGCACTGACTACACTGCCAGCTCCTCCCCCAGTCGCTGCTTGGGCCCAGGGGAGAAATCAGGGGCATGTGCCTGCAGAGGACCCACCCAGAATCCTCCCCAGCATCCCTATCTTCACAGAGTGGGATGGAAGTCTCTGCTCGTGCAGGGGTGGGCTCATGGGGTAGGACTTGGTCAGCCCCAGTCCCATGGCATGAAATGATTTCCTGAGTCCATTGGTGGAAGGAGACAGGCCCTGAAGGAGAACCGTGGTGTGACTGATTACTGTGCATGTGAAATACTTTATTTTTACTCTTTACTCTCACAGATTTGGGTTTTCCCTTCTCTAATCCTGCTCTCCCAACACTCAGGCTTGGACTCCAGCCTAGTCCTCCGGATGTGAAGCCACATGGGCAGGTAACATGGAGAGGGAAAGGGAAGCGAGTGGACCCCAAGGCTCCCTGGGAGGGTGGAAGAAATATTGGTCTGGGAGCCGGTGAGGGGCTACACCTTCCTCAGGGCCACCAGGAGGTAGCCCTGGCTGAGTTTTTGGACGTTTTAGCACTAGAATGTAAGCCCTGTAAGAGCAGGAATCTTGTTGGTTTGCCCGCTGGCGTACCTGGCACACAGTAAGTGCTTAGTAAATGTAGACCGACTGAATGCTTGGTGGACCCCCTGACCCCTCATTCTACACACAGAGAAAAACTTGGCTCAGAGAGGTGACGTGACCTGCTCAAGGCCACACAGAAACTTAGAGCTAAGCCGGGACAAGAAGCAAGGCTTCCTGGTTCTTGTCCTGGTTCACCTGAGGCTTCCTAGGCCCTAGAATCTCTAGGTTGTAGCCCCCGACCACTGGCTTTGTCCCTCCCAGACCACTGACCCTGCTGGCAGGGTTGGGCTCCCCTCTGGCCCAGCCTCCTTGCCATCCCTGGGCCCCCCGCGCACTCACAGGTGGCAGTCTGTGTGTCTCTGCTTCTCTCTCTTCCTCTTCCCCCTGCCCTTGGGTCTCCTCCTGTAATAAGCCAAAAGCGTCAGGACAGAGTGGCTGGGGGCCCCCATGCTAGGACAGGGGCTGGCAGGCCTGAGAACAGCCCGGTGCCCCAGCCAGGCTGCTTACCTTTCTGGCTTCATCTTCTCCCGCAGAGGCCTGGGAAAACAGAGAGGAGCAGGGGAGAATCAGGAAAGGAGTAAGCGGGGGCTCCCTGCCCCCCTAAGCCCCCTCGGACATCACTGGCGCTGGTCCTGTAGTTGGCACTGAAGCCACTAGGGGGTAGCATGGAGCTAGTTAGGGAGAGATGCCCAGAGGCCTGGGGGCTTCCGCTCCCACGCTAGCCTCTGGTGACCCCACCAAGAGAGGTGTGAATGCCCTCTTGGGGGTCCTCTCCACACGCTCTGCTCTCCTCTGCCTCTTGGCATCAAATCTGGGGAATGAGTCTGCTCTCTGCTGCCTTTCTCTGTTCACTTCCTTCCCTCGCACCGGCCCTTCCTTCCAGGGTGCCCTCTGGGAGTTTCCTCGCTGACAGTGAATGAGGGGCAAGGCCACCTGTCAGGTGGACGTCGCGCCACCCCCCACCCTGAGGATGCGTGACGGTGCAGGCAACAGCAGGGGGCCGGGGTGAAGGGTGGGGTGAGGGGAGCTGAGTGAAAGCCCCCCAGTCACCAGGCTTGTCCTGGCTCTGCCTCCGGGGGCTGTGGCTGTTGACCCACAAGGGAGAAGAAAGGTGGCCCTGTTGCCCAGCCCTCTGGAAGGGGACAGGGCCTCAGTCTCCCCTGGGAGCCAGAGTGAGGTCAGGGAAGGCTCCCTAGGCTGGCCATCTGCCTTGGGAGCCAGGGCAGGGTACCGGCGCCTCCTGGGACTGCCTGGTCGTGTCTCTGCTGCCTGGGACCAGTCAGAGACACTCTTGGACCCTCAGTCTTCTCATCCGTCTGCCCCAACAGAGAGGCTGTGAGGGCAAAGGTGATGTGGAAGGTGAAAGGTCACTGTCAAGCACTGTGCCCGGGAGGGTTTGTTACTGAACTGTTGTTATATGGCCAAGCCCTGCCAAGGGGGGACAGGAGGAAACAGACTGGGGCAGGGCCTCTAACAGTGGTACAGGTCCAAGAGGGGTGGCCGGAGCCCAGGACACCAAGCAGGACCAAGCCCAGGGCAGTACTGGGGCTCCTGGAGAGTGTGGTAACGGCCACGAGAGGTAGCAAGAAAAAGGGCAAGCTTAGGGCTTAGACAGGCTGGGGTCCACTCACTAGCTGTGGCTAATCATGTAACCATAGCAAGCCTCAGTTTCTTCATCCGTAAAATGGGATGACAATGGTACCTATCTCCTAGGGTTGTTAGGTGAGCTGGGACTTGGTCTGTCTTGCTCACCACTGTATCCCAAATATCTGGGACAGTGCCTAGCATACAGTTGGTGCTCAATGGATGTTTATTGAATAAATGAGAAAACACAGTCAGGTGCCTAATGCTTGGCCAGGCACAGAGGAGATGCACCATAAATGGTGGTCCTCCCCCTCTTCCTGCCCCAGGATAGGGCTCGGGACCTCTTGTCTGGTGCCTCCATCCATGGCCCAGGGGTACCAGGAGAGCACCTGAGCCCATTTCTCTCTTCCCTGAGCCTGGTTGGCAGTGCCAGGCCTGCTGCTCCTGGTAACTAATGCTCAGAGTACCCTGGGCACCAGCAGCAAGATGTGCTGGTGACAGGCTCTCCCAGGTGGGGGAGCGACTTTAAAGAAAGCTCCTTCCCTCTGCCCTTTCCCTCCCACCAGGGCTTGTCCGTCTCTGCGCGCCTCAGCCAGCTGACCCCTCCCGTGGGCACCAGCCTGGCCTAGAACTAAGTCCAGTCACTTCTTCCAGGGCCGTGGCAGCTGACTCCCAGCTTGAGGAGGGAGATGGCGTGCCCTGAGCCTGGCAAGTTTGGGAGGGACTCTGGCTCCCTCCATCCCTGTGGTTTCTCAGCAGCTGTGGTCCAGCTGCTGGGGCCAGCTCCCTGGGCAAAACCGGCTGATGGGGAGACACAAGCAGCTGCCACTGGTCGCCGATTTCCCTGGTCTCCCTCAACTAGGAAGCAGGGACGGGCAGCCCCTGGCTGAAGCTGCCAGGCTCGTGGGGGCTGTCCCTGTCACACCCGAGGACCCACCTGCACTCGCAGCGCACATGCTGAGAGAACGTCAGCTCCACGTAGGAGGGCCGGTCCCCAGAGCGGATCTTCAGGAGCTGAGGGGAGAGGAAGGTTGGGTGACTGGATCGGGGGTGGCCTGGAGTTTCCAATACTCCCTCCAGCCTCCCCTTGCATGAGGACCAGGCTCCCTATTTCCCACCAGCCTTTGGACTACACACCCTCATTTCACTTTGAGTGTGGGGCAAATAGCCCTCCCGCCTGCATGTGGAACTGAGGGAGGGCCCTGTCCCTCCCGTCCCAGGGCCACCAGCTTAGCAATAGTGTAGGAAGGGGGGCCCTCCTCTGGAGGCAGCAAGACCTATGTTCAAAGCTTGGCTCTTCCACTTGCTGAGCAAGTGAAATAACATCTCTGAACCTCAGGTTCCTCATCTGTGAAATGGGAATATCACTTGGCTCCAAGGATTGGATGTTGAGGTAACATTTCTGAAGCACCTAGCATAGTGCTTGGCATTATTCAACTAGTGCTCAAAAAACCATGTGGGTGTGAGTGTGTAAGAAAGCTCGGGGCACGAAATGCCAAATGTCCCTGGTATAAACAGGGACATCTTGAATCCGAACAGATTTCTTTTCCAACCTCAACCAGATATCCTAGGTCCTGGGGCAGGGCTAAGCCAGAGGCTGAGAAAGCTGGTAAGGGAGGACGTGAGGGGGCTCAAAGCTGGGGCAGGGGTTCAGGAAGGAGGGGCCTGGGCATAAGTCCCAGTCCTGTGACCCTGGCCTGCCCTCCTTCCCTCCCCAGGCCCCCTCGGGGGCAGGTTCTGTGGCCCTCTGAGCAGCACGTGGACAGAGGGGCGGGTCCGGACACGAGGAGGAGAGCCTCCCTACCTGCATGGTGACATTGACCGTCTCCACTGGCACACAGTGCAGGTTCTCATCGCCACAGCAGCCCGTGCAGCGCAGCAGGGAGACGCAGGACGGGCTGAACATGTGCTCCACCTCGCTGGGGTACTCAGACACGATGTCCACCAGCCTCTCCAGGGCCCGGCAGTAGCTACGGCCCCACACTTCCTGGAAGGGCACCACTGCGAGGAGGCACAGACAGCTGCGTCAGGCCAGGAGGGGCCTCCTCCTTGAAGTCCAGGCCCTGCAGGTCCTCCCAGGTTCAGCCCACGCCCCCTCCTCCAGGAAGCCCCCAGCCTATGTGAGCTCCCCCGGCTCTGAACTCCTGATGTGATCCCTCTGGGATGACAGCTGGAACTCCAACTCGTCTGCCGGATGGAAACCCCAGTGGAACGGAATTTCTCAGTGTCTTGAGCTCTCAGCTCTATTCTCAGCTCAGGGACCCACATCTGCCTCGGTGCCTTGAAGCTTTGAGGAGTGTGCTCTGGCAGCTCCCCAGGCCCTCTGGATCTTTCTTAGCCCTGACCTGGTGATTCCTCAGTCTTGGGGAATTGGCAGAAAACAGTCAGTTCTGCAAGACTGGCTTGCAGAGTCCCACAGGGAGGGTTAGCCTTCCCCTTAGTCCTTGTTTCCTGCCCCACTCTGGGCCAGCTCCTCTGCCTGGTGGCCAAGACTGCAGCCGGCAACATGCTCCATTCCCGTGCTCCATTTCGGTCAGGCCACCCTCGTGAGAGCTCGGGGCCGCATCACCCTAATTCCCACTTGAGGTCCATGCTCCTTGCCCCCTTCTCGTTTCTAACCAAATAAAGCCCACTACCCACTTCCCCAGGCCCGCCTCCCTTCCTCCTCTCCGAAGCCTTCTCCTACTTGTCCAGCATGAACAGATGTTCCTTTTTTGAGCATAACTCAGCCCCAAGGGCTTGCCTTATCTCCGTCACTGGTGGCTCTTATCTTTTTTACAAGCAAGTTGAGGCTCCTTGAAGACACGGACCCAAGCACCCAGTAAACACAGGCTAAGTAATTACTGATTGATTAGATGATAGTTCGCTGAAGATTATCAGGAACATCCCTGACCCCCACGATGTCCTGGTGGTCTTGACCAGGATCTTCTGGGGGCTGATCTGGAGTCTCTCAAAAGACGTTGCTCCTTCAGGGGAGGGTCTGGGGCCTGGTCCCAAACAGAGGCTCACAGGAAGTGAGTAGCCAGAGCCAGGAGACCTGGCTTCTAGTCCTGGCCCTACACTGGCTGTGTGACCTTGGGGAGGTCACTTCACCTTTCTGGGTATATCAGTTTCCTCAGCTGAGGAAAAAGAAGAAGGTTGGGAATAGATGGTTGCTAAGGGCTCTCCCAGATCTGACAGGCAGTCTGTGATTCTGTGCACACAACCCAGCCCAGCTGTGAGACCGTAAGCAGAGACACATCTCCAGTCCTGGGTCATCCTGCCCTGTACCTGATGGTCGTCCTCAGCTGGTGGGGGAGGACAGGGAAGCTGGGCCTCCTGGGGACGCTGCAGCCTCTGCCCTAGAGCAATGGCCTCTCTTAGCAGCCCCTCACTACCTTCCATGTCCCTTCCTAGGAGGCAGAAGGGGCTGAAGTCCATTCTACTGAGCCTACGAGGACGTGAGTCTCAGGGTAATCTCAGAGGAAAAATAAACTTCAGCCCTAGCAGAGGCCCTCGGGAAAGGCTGCAAGCTGGTGGAAAATACCCAAGAGGCAGTGTGTCCACGTGGAGCTGGCTGAAGCGGCCACAGAGCAATAAACTGTGCTTATCTGGGCGTCTGCTGCTCCATTCTGCCCTGTCTGCTTAGGGGGCACTAAGGCTGGGCCCAGGGATGGGAGGGAGACCAGAGACCTCCCTGATCCTGCCTCTCCAGGCCACTGGGTCACTCTCCCTGGACCCAAGTGGGAAACAAGGCCCTCTCCTCCAGGCAGCCCAAAGCCCCAGGGAAGCCAGCCTTTGCAGGGAGAGGTCAGAGGAGCACCTCCTTATTGTAACTCTGTGAGTGCGTGTTTAGTCTAAAATCTTCATAAGCACTACACAACTCTGAACATTTAATCTCTGCCTTGGAAAATATAAATAACAGCAGAGGGATAGCCAGCTGCCAAAGTGCCACAGAAGGTTCAGGGTCCTGCCCCGGGACCAGCCATCAGGGAGGGGGAAAGCAGCGGAGAAGGGGCACCCCGTCCCCCTACCATCCCGCAAGCAAACTCCACCCAGCTGGGCCATGGGGCCACCGCCAGGTTAAGCAGAGCCGCAGGGCCTAGGAGGCAGAAGGGATTTCCTTTCCCCTCACCCAGCACGCAGACTGCGGCAACAGGACCCAGGCTCCAGGGCCCTGAAGCCCACCGCTTTCTGGGCCTCATGGCCGGACGGTGTTGGGAGAGGGCTGAGAAGGAGGTGGGCTGGGCCTGGTTTACCTGGCAGCCACCAGGAAAGGGGGCAGCTCATTCCTGGGGCTGCTGTCTGGGTGTGTGGGAGAAACAGAGGGGGCTGGGCGAGGGGCTGGCTGAGGGAGGGCTGTGACCGCTCCCAGCTGTGGGCTGAGCCCCTCGGCAAAGAGCTCTGCTCAGCTGCTCCTGAGGGCACTTCCTCTGGCCCCAGACCTGCTCAGAGGCCGGGGTGGGGGGAGAGGAACGGAGGCTGTGGCCGAGGCAGGCGCCTGGCTGCTCCCGGGGCCAAAAAGTGGGCTCTCGGCTCTCTTGCCAGCCCTTGGGCAAGCCTCCCGTCTGGCTCCAGCTGCCTACCACCCAGGACAGGGGAGACCCCAGATGGGAAGTGTTTCATCCTGAGAGCAAGCTCCTGGGGGGGGGCCACTGGGAGGGTGGGGGGACCGGGCTGGGCAGAGCCACTGGCCACCAGCCCGAGCCCAGCAGGTATCCTCTTGGTGGTCACCGGCGGGGCACACACCCAGCCTGCGGCAGGGGACACCCTACTCAATGCCTGCTCAGCTGTGAGCCGTGGGGAGGCTCGGTGCCACGTGCTCCAGCTCTGCCACATGTACTGAAGAGTGTCCAAGGCTTTAGGTGACCCCAAGGGTCTCTGTGAGCCTCAGAGCCTTCATCTATAAAACGTGGAGAATACGTGTGCCTTCCTAGTTCACAGCTTGTGGTCAGCACAGAGTTATAGTAAATGCCTGATAATATTACCATGAATAGTAATAGTAAAAAATCAACGTCTGTGGCTGCAAAGCACAGACCACTCTGTCTCTTGTCTGGTGTTAGGAGGGGATGGCATTTTCAGGATTTTGATAACTGGGGTCCAAAGCTCTTTCCCTGGTCATGATATGGGCTCCCTAATTGATCAGGATGACAGGTGAGCTGTCCTAATGGATGGACACTTCCCGGGTCCCTCCTCACCCGGGTCCCTGGGAGATATATACTCCTGTGTCTCCTCCATGGAGTCAGAGAATCCTACAATCTGAGAAAAAGAACCTTAGATATCATGTAGTTTAATGCTCCCATTTTATAGATGATGAAACTGAGGCTCAGACTTCTTTGATAGCTGCTATCTGAAATATACTAAAAGCATCAAAAAGGCCATGGGGTGGAGGTAGGTGATGGGTCTCTCTCCAAACCCCAGAGAGCATAGTATTGTGCCAATCCCAGAGGGCAAGCAGGGTGAGGGAGAGGATATCAATGAAATCAACGTCTGCTACTACCCCCACCTTCTCAGTGCCCAAGGGGCCTGGGACTCAGCCGTCAGAGCATGGCCAGGCCCAGGAGAGGCTGGCTACCAGGCAGTAGAGGGAGGGTGTTCCCAGCTCACAGAGGTCACCACGCGTGTGCGTGCGCATGTCCCTACATGCTCCCTTTCTTCCGTGGGAAGTGGTGTGTGGCCTGGCTGCACGTCTCGGAGAGGCAGGGAGGGAGGAGCAAGGCAGGGGGCCTGGCATGGGCCTCCTGCCTTCTGCACGTATGTCTCTTTGGCAAATTGTCTCACCCTTTGAAGATTCCCTCTTGATGCAACCCTGGGTGGGGAGTGGAGGGGCCAGGGAAGGCACAACTCATTCTGTCTGTTTGTAATCAATGGAAAGGCCTCGTCAGGTCCTTGAAGCTCCTCCAGGGCTGGCTGCTGGAAGGTCCTCTTGTCCCTCCCTGGTCCTCTTGACTGCTGGGCCACTGCACCCAGCTCATAGACCCCCAGCCTGGCCCTTGGCACTCATTGTCTGCACTGCCCTCCAAGACCCCATCTGCCCTCTTACATCATGCTGGGAAGGGGCTCTGATGAACCCCAACCTGACGAATCCTGGGTAAACGGGCCCCAGCCCTGCTCTCTGTGTGCCGGGTGACCCTGGCCCAGGAAGACACCTCTCTAGGCCTCTGGGTCACAATGGGGGGATCTCTCAGGCCTTGCCAACTCTGTCGGCCAGGGCGTCAGCCAGCTTGCAGACTCTCCCCAGCTCAGTATCAGCCTGCACCCACCCTTCATGCCAACCCTTCCCATCCTCTGCAGAGGCCCAGGAGGTGAGGACTTGGCGAGCCGTGCACCCGCCCCTCCAGCCCCGCCCCCACCCCCTGGGCCCAGGCAGCTTACCTTCCACCTCTGATGAGCTGTTCGCAGCAGACAAGCCCCACTGCTGTGGACAGAAAGGTGCAGAGATGAGGGGGACCACCTTGGGCCTCTGCGCTCTGGGGCCTAATGTGTCGGTAAGATCATAGAGGCCCCTCTGACTCTGAGCTCCTTCCCACCCGCTGCACACACTCTGCCCTGTCTCACAGCTGGCTCCTTCCAGGTGCAACGAAAAACTCAAGGGACCCTGGGTGGGTCTGGGTCCCACCCCCTCTCTGGCCTCAGTTTCCTCATTTGGAAAGGGTGGGAGGCTGGAAGCTTTTGGAGACCCTTTGCCTGCTCTGTCCCAAAGATCTGGCCATCCTTTGGGGTCTCCCTTCTACCCAGCCCCCAGGCAGCCCTGCTGGCCCTGTGCAGCTCGCCTTGGCTGGGTGCCAGAGCCCAAGGGGAGGCGATCAGCTGGTGAGAGCCGAGGCGCTGGAGCGGGTGGCGCCAGGAGCCGGTGCTGCCGGTAAAGTGACACCTCTGACCAGCCCTGCAGCAGGCAAGCCGGCGGCGGGTGGTATGGCCCTTCCGCCCCGTGGAACTGCCCAGCCCACCCACTTCTGGGCTGGGGCCCGGGACTCCCAGGGCAGTGGGACAGCGCAGTGGGAAGGGAGCTCATTGGCTTTGTCAGGATTTCGCTGCCCAAGCTGGCTCACAGCCAGACTCACCCAGCTCCTGGGAAAAGGGCCCTGCTCACTTCCCCAGGCCCTGCACTCAGGACCTCCAGCTGCCCATCCGGGAGAGAGGGCACAGTGGGACCCTTGTCTTGCCCCCAGCCCACCCAGGAGCCCTGGGCTCAGCCTGGAGCCTTGGTGGGGGGCAGGGCCCAGCCTCCCCACCAAGAGTCTTTTCAGCCGGCTTTCCCTCCACCAGGCCAGGTCAGAGGTCCTGGGGGCGCCTGCCTGGTCACAGGGCCTCGACCCTGACCACAAGGCCAGGGACCCGCCTGGGATTAGTGGAGAGATGCTTTTAGCAAAGCCACCAGGGCTCCAGGGGCCAGACAGGAAACCTCCCTCCCTTCCCTGTGGCTTCCCTGCCCCCGCCAAGACAGACCCCGGAGCTGAGGTCTGGGACAGCCCAGCCTGCGGACTCCTCCCAGACGACGTGGTCCAGCCTGGCTCCTGGGAAGTGTGTGGACATCCTTGGAGGTGCTGCTCCCGGGAGTGGGTCTGTGATTTCAGAGCCCCCTGTTCCCAGTGCTGGGGGTGGGAAGATCAGGGAAGCCAGGCTGCGGGGTGGGGGTCTTACCTGGGGGGGCACAGCAGGCAGCGCCAGCCCAGCCAGGAGCTGCAGGAAGCAAGTGAACAGCCTCATGGCAGGCATCTTCTCAGACGTACCAAGCCAGGGGGCTCCAAGGGAAAACCACCATGCTCGTACCCCGGGGGAGCCCCTGGCACAGGAGGACAGGAGCTGAATGGGGGGCTAGGTGCCCCCCTCACTGTTGCCCCGAGGTCCCTGTCGGTGGCCCGAGCATCCTCTGGAAGCCCTGGGGATTCTGGAGCCCGCAGGTAAGGCTGCGGCTGGGGCACCTGGTGCGGAGGGCCCGGCAGGGCCGGGTGGTGTGGGGCAGGCGGGTCCCTGAGGAGGGTCCGTCAGGCGCCCAGTGCGACCCCAGGTCCTCTCGTGGCTGGCCAGTGAAGATGCAGTTTCTTCCTCAGACAGCAGCTCCCTTCTGGGACTGAAGCTTGTCGGCCGCTGGGTTTCAGGGGCCGCGAGTGGGGGCGGGGCTGCAGGCCCGCCCCGCCCACCGCCGACGAGGCTCCAGACCCGAGTCCTAGGGAGCGGCCGGGCGCCGAGCGGGGCCAGAGGCCGGCCGGGCGGCGCGGACCTGAGCGAGCTCGGCCGGCAGTGCGTGGAAGGGGCCCTCCAGATGCGGGCTTCACCGCCCGGCGGAGCCCAGCCCGCAGCTTCTCCCGGGACGCTCGGAGCCTGCTGCCCGGGGCGCCGGCTGAGCCAGGCAGCACCCGGTGCCGGCCCAGGAGAGGGGCCCCCAGCTTGGCTCCCGCTCTTCCAGGCCGGCCACCTTGGGCGGGGTCAGCCAGGTGTGGAGCCCAAAGCCTGCGAACAAGGCTCCTGACATTAGGCCTCTGCAGAGATGCAGCTCCAGACCCCCAGGAAGGCAGCGATTTGGTCTGGTACTTCACAGTGCCACCTTATGCCATCTCCATAATCCTCAAGGGTGAAAGAATTATCAACCCTATTCTATAGATGAAGAAACTGAGGTTCCAAGAGTGCCCCTCCCTGTATATGTTGTACATACATATGCACTCCTGAAAAGGGTGTGCGTGTGTGTGTGTGTGTGTGTGTGTGTGTGTTTAACATACAGAGACAAAACCCATGCCATGTGGCTGTCTCTTCAGCCCATGCACCATCCTCCTGGCCAGGCACTCGGACGGCAGGCACCTGGCTGGGGCTTCAGCACTATTTCCTCTTGTGGCAAGCAGTTTTCCAGGCCCTGCCTGCAAGCCGGCCACATGTGGCTTGGAGAGTGGCCTACTAGTGCAGCATTTCCTCCTGGTCCCGGGAGGAGGAGGAAGCGCTCCAACATGGCAGGGGTCTGCCGGAAGGGGTCTGTGTGTGCATTTCTCTGTGCCTGTGTGTGGGCATTTGTGTGCGGTTGTGAAGATCCATGTGTGCTATCAGTCTCTGTGTGGTCTGAATGTCTGTGTGCATCTGCTGTATGTGCAAATGTCGCTTTGTGAGCATCTGGTCTCTTGGTATCTCTGTATGCCTGTGTGATTGTGTGTGTGTGTGTGTGTATGTGCCTGATTTTTCTTCTGTGTTTGCAAGAGTGTCTGAATGTGCATTTCAGTGGGATTGTGAACTTGTATGCCTGCCTGTGTCTTTGTGTGTGTGTCTTCGTGGGTGAGTATCCAGGCCAGCTTCTGTGTGTGACTGTGCATCTCTGTGTTATTTGTGTATGCCTCCCACAGTCCTCGAGTGTTCATCACCACCACCACCCTCCGCGCACACTTCCTGGCTACAAGATCCTGGCAGGATTTGGGGTCATGGGTTGGCGTGGGCCTGGGGCTGGTGGGCCGCTGGGGGAGAGGAGGGAGGCCTGAGAGGCGGCCCCTACATCTCACATTCCAGCCAGGAAAAGAGAGGCCAGGGCAGCCCCAGCTCTCACCCCAGTGACCTCTGCGTCTGTTGCCTGCCTGCCCACCCACGCGGGGCTGCCGGAGATGCTGCCTCCTGCCTGGCCGGCCCCAAACCCGGAGGTCCAGGAGCCAGGGGCCAGTCACCAGCCAGCTAAGTGGGGGCTGCAAAGAACTTTCTGACGAGCTCCAACATGCTAAGGCTCATGGAGCAGACAGATTCCTTCCTGGGCCCAGGGTCTTGGTGGAGGATGTCTGGGCATTGCTGGGGTGAGTAGATGTGTGTTTGTGCATATCTGGATCATATATGCTTGCCCATGATATCTGTGTATACATATGCATGTGTTTATGTGGGTCTTTGTTTTGGATTTGGATTTGTGAATGTGGACATGGGTGTGTTTTGTGTATGAGTGTGTGTGTTTAAGTATCTGTTTTGTATATGCTTGTCTATAACTGAGTGTTTTGAGCACTTATGCATTGGGCACCTTTGCCTATAACTGTGTATGTATAAGGGTGCATAGGTTGTACATGTTGTGTGTGTTTGTTTTCATTTATCTGTCCTCTCATGCAACATGTATTGCTTCAGCCCTACTATGTTCTAGGCACTGGGCATGTGGTGTGGTTGTTCCCTTGAAGTTTACATTCACAGCCAGGGCCGAGGAGGGGGTTGGTGGGTAGGTACAGATGGGTGGGAATGCTGCAGCTCCCTTTCTACTCTCTGGAGTGAGCTTGATGCCTGGGCAGTGTCTGCGATTCCTACAAGTGCACCTCAGTCTTTCTGTCACTAAACTGGAGACCATATCCTTCTAAACTTGGCTTCTTGGGTTGTGAGATGAATTAGCTAGGGTAGGCTAGGGGAAACCAATTAGACTTTCAGAATGTCCATGAGTCAGATAGAGGTTTACTGTTACTCACATCCAGTCCAGGGCAGGTGTGCTGGGGCTCTGCTGTCCTGGATTGTGACTCCAGTCCTTACCAGCTGTATAACTTCAAGTAACTTCCTTTACTTCTCAGAGCCCAGACTTCCTCCATCTAAAGTGGGAATAATAACAGTGCTTACCTCATAGGTGAGGACTGCTAAAGCACCTGGGGTACAGGAAATGGTAGCTGTTAGGCATGATTTCTAATTCAACTTTTGATTCTTATTAGAGATATAAAGACACTGCAGGGCTTCCCTGGTTGCGCAGCGGTTGAGAGTCCGCCTGCTGACGCAGGGGACACGGGTTCGTGCCCCGGTCCGGGAAGATCCCACATGCCGCAGAGCAGCTGGGCCCGTGAGCCATGGCCGCTGAGCCTGTGCGTCCAGAGCCTGTGCTCTGCAACGGGAGAGGCCACAACAGTGAGAGGCCCGCGTACCGCAAAAAAAAAAAATAAAATAAAAAAAATAAAAGACACTGCAGAGTAGAGTCCTCACCATCCTGGACATGAGACAGAAAAAGAAGAATCTTATGCTTCTGCCAAATGCAGAGAAGAAAAAGGATGCAGGGATTTGTGCGCGCGTGGATGTGCATGTGTGCATGCACGTACATGCGTGCGCACACACAGACACACACGCAACTTCTCACCATCACCATCCAGGCAATCAGTCCCCAGCTGCCCCTGACACCTTCTGAGTAGATCCAGGTGCTGAGCAGATCCACTGGTAGCGTCAGTATTCACAACTCAACATTTAGCTGTAGGATGGTGATCATTTGTTGTTGTTTCAGGGAGAGAACAAGTATTTTTTGAGCGCTTATTGTGTGTCAAGCAGTGTGCCTGGTGCTTTTAGCACTTCAACTCATTGAATTCTCATAACAACCCTATGAGGTAGGTTTTAATGATTCCCTTTTTTTTTTTTTTTTTTTGCGGTACGCAGGCCTCTCACTGCTGTGGCCTCTCCCGTTGCGGAGCACAGGCTCCGGACGTGCAGGCTCAGCGGCCATGGCTCATGGGCCCAGCCGCTCCGCAGCATGTGGGATCTTCCCGGACCGGGGCATGAACCCGTGTCCCCTGCATCGGCAGGCGGACTCTCAACCACTGCGCCACCAGGGAAGCCCTAATGATTCCCATTTTTTTTTTTTTTTGATTCCCATTTTGAAGATGGGAAAACGGAGGTGCAGGGAGTTTAAGTAATTGGCCCATAGACATTTAGCTACCAGGGAAGGAACAGAGATGGGGATCAAGCTTAGGTCTTTCTCCAGAGCTCTTTCCAGTGAGCACAAGCTCTCTCTGCAAGCAGACAGTAAATACCTTGAAGGCAGAGCTGGTGTCCCAAAGCTTTTCTGGATCGTCCCTTTGCTGGAGCAGAGTGGCTACGTGACAAGCTCTGAAGGTTGGTGTGTGGGAGACAGAAACTGTCATCCCGGGCCTGGAATTGACCCTGTCACAGGTCAATACAGGTAAACACAAGGGTCTAGGTCATAGAAACACTGATTGGACCATCACAATAGTCATCCTGAGCAGCCATGGGTTCTAGTCCTGCGTGCTGGGCTGCCTTCCGAGGCTGCCCTAAAACGCAGGGCTTCCCACACCTTGCATTAGTCATGGTCTTAGCCTGAAACGCTTGCCTCAACCCATCCCTATTTCATGGCTTTTAGCTTCCTGACTCATTTTCTCATTTTGGCCTGGCCTCTTCGTAGTCTTGACCCTCTCATCTATTTCCCAACTATGATCTCTTCCTTCTCCCTTGATGACATTGAGCATCAGCCTCTGGAGTGGTATCTCAGGTGGCCCTAGAGAAGCACACTCCCTCTGACCTTGTCCCTGAGCCCCAGATCTGGATGTGGCCAGAGGTGGGTGAGAAGCAGAGCATCCAAGGACTAGAATCTCCTGTTTCCTGGCTGGCAGGGAGAGCGGCAGCGGGCAGCGCAGGCTGAAGGCCTTTCCGCTATAGGCTGGACATGCTGCAGCCACCAGCCAGCCAAAGTCACCAGCAAGAAGATGGCTGGTGGGCCTCTCTGCCTTCTCCTCCTGCCTTCTGGGCTGGGATTTCCTCAGCCTCAACCCTAAGCCTCTCTCCTTCTCTCCATGCACTTCATCCAGGCTCCAATGGCCTCCCTGGCTGCCACCACTGGGTGAGATACGCCTCACCTAGGCTCCCCCAGCACTTGGAATTTCCCTCCCATCATGGTGCCTGGCCCTCAGCATCATCACTGCCCAGACACTGGTCTGTCTTTCCTCAGCCTGTAAGATCTGAGAGGGCAGACACTTGTTCACCCTTGGATCCCCAGCCCCTTGTGCAGTGCCCGGCACACAGTAGGGGCTTACTTGATGTTTGTTGAGGTGGGCCCATCCTCAGAGCACTCTCTCCTCTCTCCACAGGGAAAACGTCCCAAGCCTGCTCATTCTTTACACAGATGTCCTTCAGCCCTCAGAGGTAGACCTTCTAGACCCCGTGCTCAGGACAGCTTGTGTGGGCCTTTCTGGTGGGGTAAGTGTGGGAAAACAGCTTCCCGTTGCCATGTAATCACGCCCTGGGCTGGTCACCACAGCCCTGCCAGCCCCCAGGGGACAAGGCTCACGCCTCGGCCCAGACACCAGAACCCAGTGGGAGGCCTAGGGCGGGTCCGAGTTGGGAGACAAAAGCAGAGCCCACGGGAGACCCAGTGGTTCCCAGGGCTGGAAACTAAGATGGCACCCACCACGAGGCTGTGAACAAGGGCGGCCAGGCAAGGTGCCTGCGGCCTTGTCCCAGGCCTTTGGGGCAACGTGTCATCACCAAAGGATCAGAAACCCGTACTTTGGGAACTTGGCAGCCTAGCCTGGGTTTTTTGTGTTTTCTGTAATTATTTCCCTTTTGTTCTCCCTTAGTATTTAGTAAAGCCCTTTGTGAAAATGCCAGCTGGTCTCAGCTGTGCTAAGTGGAATGACAAAGGGGTACTCTGTGCATGCTTGGCCCTCTGCTTTAATGGAGGGATGTAGCTTAGTGGCGGCAGCAAAGTCAAGAAACACCAGGGGCACAGGGAGGCTCTGGGGCCACAGCCAGCACCTCGTGTCCCGCAGCCTCACTGACACTGAACTTCCTTCCAGGCTCTTCCAGACTGGAAGAGCTTTATTGAAACCAGACGGGCTGGAGGGCCGGCCAGCTGCTTTGAGGGAGGGCATTTGTTCAGATCCCAGGGTGTCCAAAGCTCTCGAGAAATCCAGAGGCCGGGCACCTGCTGTGCTCCAGCTACCCAATCAGGGGCTGTCCTCCCAAGCTGGGGGTCCTTGGCAAGCTGCTTTCCAGGAACTGAGCCTCTGAGCTGGTGCCATAGCTGCTTCCCCTTTCTGCCCTCACAGCTCAGGGCCCTTGCTAAGCCTTGGTCCCCTGCCTGCTTGCTGCCTACCAGGGTGGACACAGTGGGTCCCTTCCCAACTGCTGGGACCCCCCACATCCTATTTCCTGTGACTATTCCCCCTTTCTCCTCCTAGCCCCTCCTCTCTTTCCCATTGTGTCTCCCAGCTGCCCTGGTGAGAGGGGCCGGGGAGACTGTCCTCAGGAACAATCTCCCCTTTCTCTCTGTTGTGTAAGTGATACACGAGGAGAGGAAGCAATTTGTAACTAATCGGCTGTGATGTGGAACAGAGCTTTCTGAGAACTGGAGAGTCTGTGACAGCTCCGGGCTGTCCTGCCTCTGCAACAGCTGGGTGGCTTGGGTGGCAGGTCAACCTTCTCCTCCCCCACTCCACCAAGGAGGCCTGAGGGATGATGGCGGGTAGTAGCTGCCGCCTGGGTTGTACCTCTGGTGTGCCGGGCAAGCAGCAGAAGGGAGAGGGATGGGCAAGGACTAGCTGAGGCTGTGCAAGGAAGCAGTGTCAGGCAGGGATTAAGAGCCTGTCTCTTTCTAGCTATGTGACCTTGGGCAAGTCTTTTCAGCTTTCTAACCCCATCTCAGAGACTGGTTGTGTGGCTTAAGTGAGGAAGTGAAAGTCGATCACATAGCAGAGTGTCTGGTACACTGTGAGTGTTTAATAACTTCAGCTGCTATAATCATTTCCTGGGGAGAGGAGAACTAGGTGGGCCAGATTACCCCCACTGAGCTTCAAGCAGACCTCGCCATGGTCACCGTGGTTACCATGGACGGCAGGAAAGCCATCCCAGAGGAGGCAAGCCTTCTGGGTTATTCTTCTGCCCTTCAAGGGGTGGAGCCAACCTCAGAGACCTCCTTCTCTGTAGAGTGGGAGAGGATGGGAGAGGAGAGGGCGCCCACATCCATCGGGCCCCTTCTCTGTATACCATTCATCTAAGGAGACAGAGATGCTCCCAGGTCATAGACAATCACAGTTAATTATGAATTGGCCTCTATAGAACCAGAGTCAAGGTGCAAATTGCTACGAGAGCAGAAAGAGCGGGAAGAAGGTTGCTGGTGTTTGTGCGTGTATGTGTAGGGACGGGGGATCAAAATCAACATTGGACCTCCCTGGCCTGAGAATCCTGGCCGTCCCTTCCCCCAGAGGAGGCACCCACCCAGAAGCTGGAAGGGGAAGGGAGATGGGCCCTAGAACCAGGGCCTAATGCTTCCTGGGGAAGGAGGTCTTAATACCCCAGCCACTTCGTCAAGGTGGCAGTGTGACAAAAGTCTTCTGCAGGGGGCTTCCCTGGTGGCACAGTGGTTGAGAGTCCGCCTGCCGATGCAGGCGACGCGGGTTCGTGCCCTGGTCCGGGAAGATCCCACATGCCATGGAGCGGCTGGGCCCGTGAGCCATGGCCGCTGAGCCTGCGCGTCCGGAGCCTGTGCTCCGCAACCGGAGAGGCCACAACAGTGAGAGGCCCGCGTACCGCAAAAAAAAAAAAAAAAAAAAAAGTCTTCTGCAGGGACTCCCCCAAAGGAGAAACGTCATGCCTGCTTTCTGGGTAGTAACTGAAGGACTTCTTAGCACCTGATGGGGGTGGGGCACTTGGGGAGAGGTAGAAGAAAAGAGCAACTAAAAGCCCCATCCCCACGCCTCACCCTCAGAGCACCATGTCCAGAGGCTGCGGAGTCCGGGTAGCCAGTCTACCCTCCGTTTGGCCTCCCAGAGCTGGCAGGGGACAAAGGACCCAGACTCTTGGCTCGGTGCTTCCCCAGTGTCGGGAGCCCAGCGGGTGGCAAGGGGCTTCTGTTCTCGTCAGGAATGACGTTGTCTGTTATGGGGCGAAAGGTCAGTGGAGACAGTATAGACTAAACATCTCATAATTGGAACGGCGTGGATCTGGGTGAGGATTGCTGTGAGGGCCCGTATCTGTTCCATTTTAATGTCATCCCTTAGAGTGTTAGTCCTTGGTCAAGCTGTCATTGTGCACTTCGGAGGGAGGGGGCCAGGCCGGGGAATCGGCAGGGCTCTGAGCTACAACGGGAGAGAGAAGGAGCTGCGTCTTCTGTGGGTCCTTCGCTCATCCAGCCCTACTCAGTGCCAGCCCCTGGGTTCACTGCTGGGGACACCAAGACAGCGATGGTGCTGGAGGAGCTTCTGGTCCAGTGGGAAGGGCTTAATAATGCTGTCTTAAACAATACTAAGTCTGTGCAAAACAAAGCCTCCAAGGCCACTGCTGCAGACCCATGGTAGCATGCGGGTGGGCAGCTCTGAACCTTAGATGGCCGTCTTCTCGAGGGCATTCAGACATGTGAGAGAGTGTTCCAGAGACTTTCCAGGAGGTCCACAGAAGACAGAAGTAAGGCTTCACATGGAGAAGGTAATGCTTGTGTAGCATCTCACAAGATGAATGGAAGTTTACCAGGAATCGAAGGGTGGGAAGAGCATTGTCGTCAAGGGGAGTACCTTGGTGAGGTATGGATCATTTGAGGGACGTAGAGGAATCTGGTGGGGCTGGACTGTGTGCAGGGTGTGGAGGGTGTGCATCTGTACCTGGAGATGAGGCTGGAAGGGAAGTCTGGAGTCAGACTGTGAAGAGCTTTGCAGGCCATACTGGGAGCTTGTAGCTTATTCCTTGAAGGGCTTCAAGGAGCCACTGCAGGTTCTTGAGCAAGGGAGTGATATGGCCAGATGTGGAGGGTTGGCCTGGAGGCAGGAAGACCAGATCTGTGCTTATCATAGAGTTGAGGGAGGCCTGAATCAGGACAGTGGCTGTGTGAGGAGACGGGATGGGACCCAGTGCCACCCAGATAAAAGAGTTCACTTCCCAGCCATCTCTGGAGCTGGCAATGACCTTATGACTAAGTTCTGGCAATCCTTGCCCCTTAGGGCTTCTTAGAGTTTTGGGTGTACATGGAAGATTGGGGTTTGACCTTTGGAAAGTCTCCTTAAAGGAAGAAGCATTTCTTACTTCTCTATCTGCCAAGCTTTTGCCTGGAACTTGAATATGATGGTAGGAGCCCTTGCAGTCATCTTGCACCTTGAAGATGAATTGGAAGGAAACCGGGTCCCTGAAAACTTTGCAGGGTCTTCATACCAGCCCTGGCCTATTTAACTCCAAAATTATTTCATGTGAGGAGAAAATTAATTTCCATCTTCTTTAAGTCATCATTATTTTGGAGTTTTCTGTTGACACACGTGCTATTCCACATTTTGCCTTATAAAGGTGAGAACATGAGTTCCACAGTTCTATATGAGTTATATGGAAAAAAGACTGCTATCGTCCATGGCTTATCCTGGAGAGTGAGTCAGATCACTGCTTCCTGGGGAGAACTGGTGCTCTCCAATCCCCTCTCAGTTCGAAGCAGGCATGGGGAGGCCACAGTTAAGGATACAGACGTTGTGGGCCAGCTGAGCTGGACCTGCCTCCCCAGCCGCATCCCTCTTTTCCCAGCTCTCATCTTCTCCCAGAGAGCACAAGAAGGAAACTGTGCTGGGGGCAAGGGATGCAGAGGGGAGCCAGATTAGTTACTCTTATGGTTGGATTCCCAGGGGTGGAGGAGACAGAAAGTCTAGCAGAGCTTTCAGCAGACAGACAGCGGACCTCCAGCTGGCCCCTTGGGCCCCCGGCTCTCTTATGAGTCAAAGAACACTTGGCTGCTTCTCCAAAGATCCTCCTCTTCCTCCAGCTCCCCTCATCTTGGAGAATACCGGGGGCCTCGAATCTATAGCTCAAGAGACCCTAAGGGGCAGAATTGGCTCCTGCTTTGGGTATTATGCGGTGAAGGTGGGAGATGGGAGTGGAGATGGAGCTGACAGCTGCACTTTTACTCTCTAACTTTCCAGCTCTAGCTTTAGACCAGAACAGCTCTGGGGAGTCCGATTCTCCCCAGTTATGAATCAAATGATCCAGATGATGTCATATACTGTGAATCACTTCCCTATCTTTCTTCCAGGAACCTGCAGGAGTTCTCTGGAGCCCACATTTACTGAGCACTTGCTATGTGTTGGGTCTCTTGTACACATGTGTGATCTCACTCCATCCTCACAATAGTCCTGAGAGTTGGCATTGCCCCATTTTAGCGATGAGAATGATGAGGCACCAACAGGTTAAGTAACTTGCCTTAGGTCACCTAGCCAGTAAGTGACGGAGCTGGAACTTGTCATGTGATACTAGACACGTGACTCCAAAGACCAGGTTTTTTGTGCTGGACAGTGCTGGGGAGCCCCAGTGGCAGGGAGGTCTGTGCTCAAAGTCACAGAGGGCAGCTTCCAGGTATTCCCAGACCTAGATCAGGGTGTGAAGGAGGGTCCTTGGCATCCTCCCTTTCCAGCCCTCCTGCCTCTCACCCCATCTTACCACCCTCTTTTCCTCCAGGCTCATCTTTACGTCTCGTTTTCTGTATGCAAAAGGTTTTGAATGACACTGGATTTGTGATTCGGCCAATAATAATACTAATGAACCTTATGGAGATTTCCTGATTTCAAACCCCTTTCACATACTTAGTGTGCTGAAAACACCCCGTGAAGCAGTCAGATGAGGGGATGGAAGGGACTTGTCCAGGGCCACACAGCTATGAGCATAGGGGTAAGGACCAGAACTCAGTTTCCCAGCTCCCAGTTGGTACTTGGATATGGCAAATACCATATGCCGCATGGAGTCTGACCTCTGACCTCAGACCTCTTAGCCCTTTTGGAATGACATCTATCCTATTCCAGGCCCTGTTCTAGGTAGTGCTGGGGGAGAGTCCGAGAACTAAGACACTTTCAGCCCCTGTGATGTTCAAATCCTGGCAGCACTAGGAGGAAAAGCTGAGGAGTCACGCCTAAGACCAGAGCCAGTATAAGCAGCGATAGGTGAGTGGGTCTCAGAAGAGTCAACTGGACGGATCACTCTCCGCAAGTGTGCCGTATCCCTCCAGGGAGCAAAAATCTTCATAACCGTGTGCCACGTTCATGAAGCTTGCCGTATCCTAATACCACCGACACTAGTATTTGTTTGTTTAGATTGATTTTTTTAACTTAAAAAAATTTTTAAAGGAAACTATATCACTACCTTAAATAGCAAAGTAACTGTAAAAATAAATTAAATTATAGCTGAATAATGCCAGTGAAGACCCTGAGCCTAAGGTCTGCTCTTTTTTGTTAAAAAGGACATTTAGCAAGTATTAATGAGGTGTTAGAGACACATTAGCCCCTAACTGAGGCTTTCTTTTTAACTCATTAGAAGGATGGAAAGAGAATTGGAAAGGGGACAATTTTCTTACTCCATGACTCCGTACTATTAAAGGCTAGTTAAAATCATCTCAAACACACCCCAGATCATCGCATATGCTGTCCATACTTTGAGAACCCGTGGCATAGAAACATGAACATTCCAATCCCATAGTCAGGGTAGGTGTAATGTCTGGGGAGCAGACTCTCACTGGCAAGGAAGCCTCAAGTCATGTTCTCTCTGAACAGTAACAGAAAGGATAGGCAGGCTTCTCAGTTTTGGTCCATGTTTTTCCAACTTGCAAAGAGTTGTGTGTTGTTGTTTTTTCTTTCCCCAAGCATATGAAGCTCACAGCCTTATGCAGCCCAAAAGATCTTCGGGTAATTTTCCTCTCTATTATGACTGAGAAAACTCATGTAGAGAAGGTCACAGGGCCCATGCAAGGTCATCCAGCGGGTTACCCCACAAAATACTTTGCAAATGCTTAATGGTCCTCTCTAGTCACCCTATCCTCAGGTAGGTGAACACAGCATCACTTTGTGTGGGAAGCCTGTCCTGCATTGTAGCAAACCCAGACCCTCAGAGGCTGGTCCTGGAAGAAGAGCTTCTGGAAGAGGCATCCTGTGAGTCTGATCTCTGCCCTGAAACAGGATTCACCTTCTCATGGGGGTCTCTCTGTTCCTGATGCCCTCTGCTCCCACCCTTTTGGTCCCAGTGGGTACTCAGGGGAAGGAAGGACAAAGGAGGTACAAACACTGAGGGAAGGGGGATGGGTCACTGTCCAGAGCCTGAGATAGACATCTGCCCTCCGGTGTCAAGAGCCTGGGATGGGGGCCTCAGTTCCTGGCCTGTACCTGCCTCCATGAGGACAGCTCATCTGCAAGCTTACCACCTAGGGTTCCTCCTACACTTTGCAGTCTCTTCCTGGTCCAGGTCCAAAGAACCCCATTCCCAGGCCTCTGCCTGGCCAGGCCTTTCACCTCAGGGTTGGCTCTTGCACCAAGGGATGCAATTTTCATAACTGGTCTCAGCAATGCTTTCCCTTCCATTGAGACTCACCTCTTACATTCAGGGTGTGGCCTAGGGGTATAAACAGTCACTTTGTTTTAATTAAACAGTATACAGTCAGCCCTCTGCATCTGAGGGTCCTGAATCCAAGGATTCAAATAACCACAGATTGAAAATATTCAGTAAAAAAAAATTCCAGAAAGTTCCAAAAAGCAAACTTGGATTTGCTGCATACTGACAACTATTTACATAGCATGTACATTGTATTAGGTATTGTAAGTAATCTAGAGATAATTTAAAGTATGTGCGTAGGTTATATGCAAATACTATGCCATTTTATTTTATTTTATTTTTAAAAATATTCATTTATTTATTTGGCTGCATGAGCCGGGTCTTAGTTGCGGCACATGGGATCTTCGTTGCCCCATGAGGGATCTTTTAGTTGCGGCATGGGGGCTCTCAGCGGAGGCATGCGGGATAGTTCCCTGGCCAGGGATAGAACCCGGGCCCTGCTCTGGGAGGGTGGAATCTTAACCACTGGACCACCAGGGAAGCCCCTACGCCATTTTATATACGGGACTTGAGCATCTTCAGGGGATCCTGGAACCAATGCCTGGCAGATACCGAGAGATGACCATATATCCATTCTAGAAAATACGAATTAACATAAAGAATAAAATAAAAATCACCCAACCGTGTCACCCAGAGAAAACCTCTATTAATATTTTGTTTTATATTCTTCTAGATTTTTTTCTATGCATGCATATCTTTTCTCTTATAAAAATGGCATCATATTGTTTGTAGCATGCTATTCTTCATTTTATCATGTTTTGGTAATGTCTTTTCATATTAGTAGTAAAAATTCTACAGCCTTGCTGCTTGAAGTATGGTCCAGGGACCAGCAACATCAGCATCCCCTGGGAGCTTGATGGAAATGCAGAATTTCAGGTATCACCCCAGACCTGTAGAATCAAAATATTCATTTTAACAAGATCCCAGGGATATTCTTGTGCACATTCAAGTTTGAGAGTGCTGCTATTTGGCATCATTTTTAATGGTTGTAGTCCCAGGGAAGACTTATCACTGCGTGATTAAATTTTTCTTTTCAAATCTACCTATAATTGGGCATTTAGGTAATATCTTACGTTTTCTCCATTATTAACAGTGCTACAAGGAGCCTGTCTACACATATTTGTTGCTTGCATCCCTTAAATTCCTAGGATTTCTGGGTCAAAGCCTTCTGATGCTTATTGTCGAGTTCCAGTAAGGCTGTTCCATTCCTCCCTGCAATGTCCAGGATGACGAGATCCCTACATCTTGGCAGTCCTCAGTATCATCATTCTTTTACACCTTTGCCATCAGATCTGGGAAAGTCATGTCTCAGGTTTGTTCTGGATACATTTCCTTGGTTACTGGAAGTGAGTATTGGCTGTTTGCATTTGTTCTGGCTGAGTGTCTGCTGGGGTTTTTTATACCTCAAGCCCACCGAGATAGTGAGAGATGTTGCCAGTAAGGGCTGCAGGGATGGTGGCCTGAGTCCAGTCCTGGTGTAAAGTCCTGTGCGGACACTCCTGTTGCTGCTGCTAGAGGGCACAGTGGGCTAGGGCCAAACTCAGACCCCGCCTGGCTCTCTTGTGTGCCCCAGCCTCATGCTGTGTCCAGACCCCAGAGCAAATGCCCAGCCAAGCCCCTTCCTCCTGGCCTGGTGCGGGCTGGGGACTGGCTGCCACCCAGGATGATGTTCTCAGGCCTGGCTGGGCACCCCACAGTTCCCCAGGCAGGCAGGCCTGCCAGGTGTGCTGGGGGGAGCCGGTGGCCAAGACAATTCAGGGAAGTCAGCCTGCCGCGTTGCTGAGCGCCTGCACCAGCAAGCATTGTGAGCCGCCCTCTGGCCACCGTTGCTGAAGCTGCTGACGGGGGCAGCAGGAAATGGCGCTTACTCAGCCCCGGCTGCACGTTTGCTGCCTCCCTCCGCCCAGCCTTCCTCCCAGGCACAGCCTGCCCAGCCAGCAGCTGGGGGAAGCAGGGTGTTGGGAGGAAACTGGGGGGACCACCCCCCCTCGTCCCCCACCACCCCCAGGCGGAGCACCTGCACTCTACCGGCCCTGCCACCTGTTGCCTGGCTGGGCATGAGGCCTGCCTGGGGGCCTCTGTTGCCAGTCAGGCTCGGGGCTGGGACATGGCGTGGGTCCTGGCCTTGGGCGCAGGCAAGCTTAGAGTGGGACCCCGCCTTGACATCTACTCGCTCACTCCCCACAGCCACTGGGATGCATGTATTATTATTTCCCTCTGACAAGGAAATCAGGCTCAGAAAATGAGAGTAATAATAGCCTAACCTAGAGATCACTTGTTCGGTGCCAGAAACTCTGCTGAACACTTTGCAAATGTTAACTCATTCAATTCTCTCAAGAATCACGGGTACAACAGCAGACTCATTTTCACTGAGGAAACCGAGGTGTGGAGAGGTGAAGGCACTTGCTCTAGGTCACATAGCCTGTGAGTGCCAGATCCAAGTGTCTCACTCCAAAGCGCACACCCTTCACCACCCTAACCACCTGCCCACCAGGTGACCCTGCCGGAGCTCCAGACCTGGCGGTCAGTAGCAGTGGGGAAGCTGGGAGGGGCCAGCCCTTAATTAGATTGTTTCAGCACTGGCCGCCCCCGCCACAGGAGCACCCACCACGACCCTCATGTGGGCTGCTCAGTGGGAGTCGCCTGACCCTGGGCCTCTGTCTCGCCATCCACTTCTGTGTCTCCTTCTGTCACCAGATGTCCTCGGGGACCGTCTCAGTGGCTGTGTCCTCTGGCTGTCTCTATCCTGCTTCTTGACCCTGACTCTGCATTCATCTGGCTCCTCTCTCTGCAAAAGGGGCAGAGAGGGAATCTGCATGGAATGTGGCAGACCAATTGTGGCACCAGATGCCAGGGGCATCAGAAAAGCGTCTCCTGGCTGGGAGCTGAATGGATGGAGGATAAAGCAGAGGGAAGGGAGCGAAGAGGCTGCTCAGGGGCTGGGGACCCACGGGGCAGGTGTCTGGAGGATGAGAGGTGCCGGCTCCCCAGAACTAAGGAGGGTGCAGCAGCCCGGCACCGCACACGCCCAACCTTTCACCTTCAGCAGGCGTGGTGGTGGCCCCAGGCTGTCCCGAGGGCTGCAGCAGCTGTTGCTGCTGATGCTGTCTGTTGGCTGAGGGTGGGGGTGGGAGATATAGAGGGCCCTGAGGAAGGAGGGAGTTGTTCTCAGAGTGAGGGTCTCTGCATAAGCCTGTTGACAAGCTTTCAAATCTGCAAGATGGGACCTGGGTTCTCAACCAGATTCACTTCTGTCCCAAGTGGGGCTTAAAGCCAGACCTCCAGGCCTTTGACAATCAGGGTGGGGTCCAACCCCCCCGCTGTTATGGTAACCTGTATCACTTAGGACTTCACAGAAAGGCCTAAAGCCTGCAGCCCCCGGGGGCCAGCGTCTCAGAAGTACATGGCAATGGGCAAGCCCATGGGTGTGCCAGGGAGAACCCTACGGGGTAGGGCCCAGAAAGGGTTTGGCCCTGCAGCTTCCTTCCAGCCCTTGCCTCTTCCCAGCAGTGTCTCCTGGATCTGGCCTAAGTTGGACTTCAGCCAAGCTGGCTGGCCTCCAGGTGGATTTGGGTCAGACAGCTGGGATGTGGTGTTTCCCGCTCTGAAGAGATGGAGGCTGGAAATGGGGCCATGGTGGGTTTGGAGCCTGGAGTGCTGAGCCTCTCAGCCACAGATCTCAGCAGGACGGCGGGGTCACCAGTGGGTGGAGGTTGGCTAGAATGTCTTTAGTGAGATTTCCAAGGGAGGGGATGTGTCAAAGGATCAGAGCCAGGTGGTCCCTATAACTCCACCCGTTCTTTATCCCGGTGACCCTGAGACATGAGTAGTCCCTTGGGAAAGCCAGCCAGCTGGCCCTGAAGGCTCCTCCTGTGTCCTCAACCCATGGCTCTCCCTCATTCAGGAGAATACTTCCTCTCCTCTCTGAGGTCAGGTCAGCCTGCCCCAGGGTAGCATCAGGCACTGTTCACTGGCCTCATTTTGCATGTCCCGGTAGACTTGGTCATAGCTGCCTGGACTCCTGATTTCAGCATAGATGGAATAGCTCAGTTTCTCAAGACAATCTGTGCTTGGCTTGACAGGGTGAATGTGAATAAGAGCACAGCCCTTGCCCCGCCCCCAGCTGCCAGCTTCAGCTTCAGGCCTTCTTCCTGTCCTTCCTTGTCTGGATGACTGCCGTCCGTCCTCGGAAGCCCATGTCAGACATGAAGCTGTTCCTGCTCCTTCCCATCGGTACCAGGCAGAATCGCTCATTTCCCCACTCTGGGCTCCCATAGCACAAAGCACTGACTGCATGAAGCTACCTAAGGAGCCACTCTCATCTTGACACTCTCCATCTCAAACATTTGCCATGGCTCCCTGTTACAAAAGGCCTTTTGCACTTTTTGGCTGCATCATCCCCTAGGATGAACCCTCCAGAGAACCCTTCCCTCCAATCAAGCCATCCCCAAGCCTTGCCCCAAACTTGGCCTGAAACTCCCCCCTCTCTACTCCCCTGATCAGGCCAGACCCTCTTCCTAGAACACAGCTCCATGCCTACCTACTGAAATTCTACCCACTCTGCAAGGCCTGGGGTCTCCTGGTGCCCTGGGAGGCTGATGGCTCCCAAACTGGCATGAGAGAAACTTCCCTTGGGGGCCCAGGGTTCCTCTTCCACTCCCTCCCATGCTCTCCAGAGCCAATGGCTTTTGAACGACTTCCATCATATATTCCATAATGTAAATCAAGCAGCAGCTGAAAACCTTCCATTAATGTCCCATGTGAGTACACATGAAATGTGTCATTGTATGCAGAAGAATATACGTACGTTCAGGGGAAGATATAAGACAGCATGTGCATGGGGAGCTATGTGTGGGTTTGGAAATGTGTGGGAATGAATGTGCCTCTGCTTGTGTGAAAGTGGGTGTGTACAGGTGCGTGAACGTGTGTGCACATGAGCCTGTGCAGGAGACCCTGTGCTCGTGTGCCAAAGCATGTGCTTTGTGGGTGTGTATGTGTACAAGGCATGTGCTCACACCTGCAGGAGAATCTGTCTGTGCACGCAGGTGCCCGTGTCCTGGTGTGCTTCCTTCTGCCCTGCCCACGGGTACTGGGGAAGGCCAAGGCCAGGCAGTGTGCCTTCCATGCACCACCCACCCCCAACTTCCAGGGGCATGAGGAGGGGGCTCCACACCGCATCCTGACTTTTGACAGAGATAAATGAAGCATTCCTGTGCGGTTGCCCAGCCATAGCAATGAGCAGCTGTGAGAGGCAGGGGTCTGGCCCCATGGTGATCTGGCCCCTGGCCTCCAGCCCTCAGGACTCCTTGTCCCCCACATAGCCAGTAACCAGGACTAGGAGGGCTCAGGAAGGGTCCAGCAAGAGGTAATGGCTCTGTCCCTGTCCCAGGCAATGGGAACCCTCCCTGGGCCTGTGAGGAGCAGCATAGATTGGATGCTGGAGGTGGGGACAGTGACAGGGCCAGAGTACCCGGAGAGTGCCAGGGCTGTGGTCCTCTTTCCTCTGGGGAGTAAACTTTAGAGGAACAACGCAACAGGTTAATAATGCTGAGGGAAGGTCCATCTGTGTGAACCCACTTTAGGTGGAACGAGGAGCTACAGGTTTAAAATGCAGCAAGGAAGCTTAGGCTAGACCAAAAGAAAGAGCACCCTTCATTGACCAAGGCCGCAAAATCTACGTTGGCAAAGATCCCCAGACAGGATCCATATCCATCCACGGGGTGGTGGAGGGGATCGGAGGCAGGAGACTGGCCGGGTGTCCTCTGCAGCTCTGAGGGGGCCCAGAGGGGAGTCTGGGGAGAGGATAAGCCATGCGCACTTCTGGACACTGCCCCTAAGATCTCTCCCCTCCTCGTCTCCCGCCAAAACCTTCTTATCCTCCACTTCCTGTTGCCCTCCTCTCACCTCCAAGTGGCTGCCCCAGCCTTGCCCCCAAAGTGGCTTCCTCACTCCCTCCCTGCTGCTCCAGAATTCGGGAAAGAAGCCACAGATTCTCCCAGCAGACCACCCCCAAAGGCCCAGCCCAGTCCCGCCTGCCTGGTCCCTGGAGTGTAGCCCTGGGCCTCCACCCACAGGAACAGTGTTTAGAGGCCCAAACTGGGAGGGGTGCCTCGGGAAGTCAGGGCGCTTTGGGAGGGCAGGGAGAGGGCAGGCCTCGGTGGGCACCGGCTCCCACCAGGGTGGTCCTGAGGGAGCCAAAGCCAACTGAACATGAGGGTGTGCCCTGGGCCACCACCTCTGTGCTGGGTCCCCCTCCTCTGAGGGGCTTTGGGGCCTCTGCCTTGCCTTTCCTGGTGGCTTCCTCTTGCTCCTGAGGGAGTGGCTGTGGGAGAGGACACGCAGAGGTGCTGGGGAGGGTGTGGAAGGAGGGTGAGTGCCCGCTACACCCTGGGCTCCCCCCTCCTCCTTCTGGAGCCCCCATGCCTTCCCTGGGAGGTCTGACCCAGGCGAGCTCAGGGATGTGGGGAGGAGGTCATTCATCATCGTTATTTATTATTTCTTATGTAACGGGTGTTATGAAACATGGGACCTTGTACCAGGCACGACTGGGAATGTGTGAAAGATGGTCCCTACCAATAAGAGCTCCCCGTAGGAATGAACAGGTGGGCCAGGAGCCATCAAGCCGGTTCCTACAGACCAGCCTGGAACGAGGGGCAGAGGCTGGGCTGGGCTCGGCAGGAGGTGGTCAGCCTGCCGTGATTGCCTGCTACCTCTGGGAGCCTCGAGGTAGGAAGGGAGCTGGGTTTGGGGCCCCCTGCACCACAGCAGGCTCGGATCAGCTCTGGCTCCAGGGTGGCCTGGGTCACAGCTGGAGTTGTCACAATATTGACCCAGGAGGAGATAACATCCAAAGGGCTTGGAGTCCCAGTCGGATAAGGAGGGGGATGTCGCCGGAAAAGATCCCTGGCCCCCAGGGGGATCAAACTAAATGGGGCTTTAATAGGTCTCTTCCAGCTCAGATTTCATGGGTAATTGGAAGCAGGTCTTGAGTTGAGCAGAGTGGGCTGGCCTAGTGGCCTGCCGGGCGGGTGCCGCCTCCATGTCACCCCACACATCCCCCTGAGGCCTCACTAGGGGCTTCTGGACTCCGTTTACTCTGCTTTGGAAGTGCTGCTGTTTTAACCCCTTCAGGAAAAGAAGGTGGATAAGTGGGGAGTCTGAGTTGGCTTGGCGGGGGTGGGGGTGGGAGAAGCATGTCCTGAGCCAGAGATGCACTGGGCCTTCGTGCATCATTCATTCATTCAACAAATGTACATTAACATTTAAAGCTGGCAATAGCCCTTTAAGTTAGAACCCTTACATTTTTTAATTACAAAAGAGGTACATACGTGGGGACTTCCCTGGCAGTCCAGTGGTTAAGACTCTGCGCTTCCACTGCAGGGGCCACAGGTTCGATCCCTGGTTGGAGAACTAAGATCCCACATGCCGTGTGGCATGGCCAAAAAAAAAAAAAAAAAAAAAGAGATACATACTTGTTGAAATAAAATTCAATATCAAGGTATATTAAGTAAAAGTTGCACACTCACTGCCCTGTCCCTCCCTTCACTCCCACACTCCTGGATAACCTCTGTCTACAATTTATGGGATGTCCTTCCAGACCGTTTTCAATGCATTCTGTGCTACATCCTGCTGTTTTCACTCAACAATGCATCGTCAATATCCCTCTAAGGCAGTAAATAGAGTGTGGATATTCCTCACTCCCATTTTAAAGATGAGAAAACTGGGGTTCAGAACAGTTTAATGGCTGTCCCAGGCTGCACAGCCAGGCCTTATTCTCATCCTGCCACAGCTTCCAGCCCCTTCACTGCAGAGAATGGATATGATGGAGCAGAGAGACTGGAAAACCCCTGAGGAAGGGTTGGGGTGGGAGAAAGGCTAGGGAGGGGTATGGGGTCAGCTTGGAGTGCTGTGGTGCCTCTCCTCCAGTGTCCCCCAGGAGCCCATGCTGTACCCATGCTCAGGGTCTTGGGGCGCTGGAGGCCTGGGCTGGGCAGGGCTGGTCACCTGTCAAGGAAGGGGTTTTCAAACCAAACCTAGCAAGAGGGAAGGAAGGATTGTATTTCAGCCCCCAATGTGCCTGGGGCACATACATTCCTAGGCTTGAAGGGACACTTCTCACCTGACACCATTGGTGGGTGCTGGCCACTACCCTTGCCCACCAGTGCTGACCTGATGGGCCTCCCTCTAGGGCTCCAGCTACTTGGCCTCCAGCATATCCTCCCGCGGAGAGGCGGCTGCCCCTTATCCCAGCCAAGGCCCTGAGCAGCCAGGACCAGCTCCTACTCACAGATGGCTTGGGGCACCCCTCAGGGAGGGGACTGAGGGGACAGGTAGGTGGGAGGCCAGCCTGGCCTGTGCCTCAGGCTGAAGTGTAAATAAGACAGGCTCTGAAAAGGTCATGACCCAGAGGCCTCCACACCAGACACCTAGCTTTCCTCCTCCTTGCCTGGGACCTCCAAGGGAGGGAACACAGAGGATGTACAGGAAAGAAAATATCCAATGTTCCTCCAGGGCAGCACACATACTCTCCCCCAGCCACATGCATGGACGTGCACACTTGTGCACACACACACTAATGCAAAAAGGAAGATCTTGGCCGAAGTGTAGCACAACGGCCCATCAGAGATGGCTTAAGGGATGTTGCCTGTAGAAGCAGGGGCAGGGCCGCTGGCCCAAGAGCTCTCTATTCCTCAGACTGTCTGGAAAAATGCTCCCACAAGGACCACCCAGACCTTGAAGGGGATCACAGAGATTCTCCCACAAGGCACTCAGACCAACTGGGGAAGAGGACACCGATCCACTCACTTTGCCAATATCCTTGGCAAACTTACTCTGTGCCAAGCACCATGCTGGGCCTGGGAGTACAGAATGCACCTGCAAGGCTCGACTGGTACCAGGCACCAGTGGGCATATGGGGATGAGGGGCCCTACCAGCAAGAGATGAGCAGATCTCTCCACATGGGGTTGGCTGAGCAGTCACTGAAGGGCTGCAGAATACGCTTTGGCCAAGCTGAGGCCACACCTAGGATGCGGACCCTTGCCCTGGACCCTGCCCCAGCTGGTGCCTGAGTAAAAAGAGCTCCGGAAGACCCATGTCTCCTCCCTGCCCACAACCCACCCACCCCCACAGTTCTGGCCCTGGCTGGGGCCCCAGAAAGAAAATCACCGAGGAGGATTGAATGTCAATTCACAAACTAATCCGATCAGTGCAAACAGTTATAGCACATGCTGTTCCCTGTGCCGTGGCCCCCTCCCCTGCTCCGCAGACCCTGGCGGCTGCTGGCTGACGGGCCCGGCCCCTGCCTGGCTGCGAGGCCAATTACAGCAGCCTTAATCACCATGGTGGCGGCGCGTTAACAACTGTCTGCCCATCAGTCTCCTTCCCAGGGCCTCGAGGAGGGGGTGACCCCTCACAGCTCTCCTCGAAGGAGCAGGAGTGTGAAACTGGATCCCAACAACAAGCCGGTGGCCGCCGTCCAGGGTAACGCCTGACTCCTCTCGCTGCTTGCTGGTCTCCTGTGTGTTTGCCTGGCTCCTCCTGGCCCCGGGGTGGAGTGCCCACCAGGACAGGCCTGGAGACTGTGCATCCCCTGAGCACTAACGCCATTGCTCCCTCCCAGTCCCAGTGGTGCTGGGGAGGCAGGCACTCCCGGCCAACCAGCGCAAATTAGGTGCCTGGACATTGAGGTCTGCTTGGCATTTCCTGTGTTGGCTTTGGCTGGTGAGGCCAGGCCAGTGGGCCGCCCTCTTGACCTGAGCCGAGTCAGACAAGCATGTCCAGAACTCTAGAGCCTACTGACTTCTGCTCTGCGCCCCACAGGGAATCCTGTTCCGGAAAAAAAAGATCACCCCTCCCCGCCTGGGTTCCCACTGAGCTGCCTTCCCTTGCCTTGTAGGGTGCTGTGACCGCCTGAGGCCTGGCCGGCCCCCAACCGGCCTCATCTCAATGCATGTTCCTCAGGCTGAGGGATGGAGCCCAGGGAATTGGCGGATCTCTGAGCCTTCCAGTGCCGCCTGGATGTGGTGAGGCCCCTCTGCCTGCAGGCCAAGGTTGGGGTTCAGTGGGGGGCTCCGAGCACCTCAGATCCCCTGTTCCTATCTGTCTGTGGAGTAATTAATTTTCCTAGCTCAAGGCTTGTCCTTTGACTGGACCACAAGGAGCCTTAGGCAAGGAGCCTGCTCTGGGTGTCAGCACCCAGGTTCCAGCTTGAGAACCCGCAGAAGCTCCCTTGTCCAACCCCGGAAGGGCCAGCTTCACCTGCAGGCTTCAGCATTGCTGGCTCCGGTTCCTCAGCCCATGTTTTCTTTGGCTTTGGGTCTCTGGGACACCAGATTGTCCAAAACAAGATGACTTCGTGATACTCATTTTCCCAAACAACAGAGGCTGCAACACAATCAGGTTCTTTGTGTGCAGTGCGGTCCCCAGCTGCTCCCTCTCCAGTCGCCCCCATCCCTGCCCCACCCAGGTTCCCTTGGGGCATAGAGCACTCCCCATTCCCAGTGGCCAGGGGCCTCCGGTCTAGGATTGGACCAGGCTGGGCAGAGAGGGCAGACCCAAATCCCACCCCCATAGACCATCACTGGTCCACAGCCCTTCCCTCTCTCTTCCTTTGGGTGCCAGCAGAGCCCCTGTGAGAAGAAGCAGGAAATGGGAATAGTCTAGAGCAGCGGTCCCCAACCATTTTGGCACCAGGGACCAGTTTCGTGGAAGGCAATTTTTCTTTGGACTGGTGGCGGGCTGGTGGGGTTGGTTCAGGCGGTAATGTGAGCGGTGGGGAGCAGCAGATGCAGTTTTCCTCGCTCACTGCTCACCTCCTGCTGTGCGGCCTGGTTCCTAACAGGCCGTGGACCGGTACCGGTCCATGGCCCGGGGGTTGGGGACCCCTGGTCTAGAGCACAGGGTCTAGAGTTAGACACCTGAGTACAAATCCCAGCTGTACTGCACACCAGCTGTGTGCCCTGAACAAGGTACCTGATGACTGTGGAACTCACTTGCCTTATCAGTAAAATGGAGACAACGGAGGTACCTATTGCCTAGGGTTTGTGAGAGGAGTCACTGGGCCTAGCCTATAGTAATCTCTCAATAAAGGGCTATCCTTTTGCGTGGGATTGGCTGAGCAGTCACTAACGGGTCTGCCAAGTGGTCCTGGGCCAAACTTAGGCCACACCTAGGATGGAGACCCTGAACCCCTACCCCATAGATGCTTCCTTGTTCCCAGGCCGGCTCTGCACTGCAGTCTCTCTCCAGACCTAGGCTGGCTGTCTCCTGAGTCACTCTACTGCATGGCCATCAATGACTTGTCACCTCAACTGGACAGACCAGCCCAGGGGGCACTCACAGATGGTTGGGTACATGAATCCCTGCTGGTGGAGGCCTCCGCCTTTCTCTAGGGAAAGAGAAGTCATGGACAAGCAGCCTTGGCTCCTCAGGGCCAGGCGCATGAGTGCTCAGAAATGTGCTAAATGTGTGGTGAAGGAAGGAAAAGGCTCTGGATTTCCTACACTGCTCATGGGACACAAAATAGAATGGTTGCCAGGGTCTGGGGGGGAGTGGACAGTTACTGTCTAATGGTGCAGAGTTTCAATGTGAGAAGATAAAAAGTTCTGGAGATGGTGATGGTTGCACAAGAATATGAATATAGGGATTTCCTTGGTGGTGCAGTGGTTGAAAATCTGCTGCCAATGCAGGGGACACGGATTCGAGCCCTGGTCCAGGAAGATCCCACATGCTGCGGAACAACTAAGCCCATGCGCCACAACTACTGAGCCCATGTGCCACAACTACTGAGCCTGTGCTCTAGAGCCCACGTGCCACAACTACTGAGCCTGTGTGCCACAACTACTGAAGCCCGCGCACCTAGAGCCTGTGCTCCACAACAAGAGAAGCCACCGCAATGAGAAACCCACGCACCGCAATGGAGAGTAGCTCCCGCTCGCCGCAGCTGGAGAAAGCCCACAAGCAACAGTGAAGACCCAATGCAGCCAAAATAAATAAATAATTTTAGAAATAAGTAAATTTATTTTTAAAAAGAATATGAATATACATTTAAAAACAAACTGTACTTTAAAAAATGGTTAAAATGGTGAATTTTATCTTATGTATATTTTACCACAATTAAAAAAAAAAGAGGTCCTAGGAAAATACATCAAAATGTTCTTAATGAATATTTTTGAGTGAAGGGATTACGGGTTGATCTTTATTCTTTTTAGTTTCCGACATTTTACCCCTAGTAAATGAGATTTTTTGTTTGTTTGTTGTTTGTTTTAAGGAAGCTTGCTCCAGCATCTGCCAGATGTGTGCGGGGGTGGGGTGGGGGGGGAGGCTTGGTCCAGCTGCAGTTGGAAAAAATGAGGGGAGAAGCACAGCCTGCTGCGCGAGGGCTGGCTCAGAGAAGGCCCGGGGTCTCCCCTAAGCTCTCGCTCCCCCCTGGCTGGCCTCTTTCTCTGTCTTCCCTTCACACTCTGAGCCTTGCCCAGGGGCCTCTCTGTAGGAACAGTACAGTTGCTAGCCTGAAGGGGCTGTCCCAGCCCTAGTGGGAATGTGGGCTCGGGGCTTTCTCAGATGGTGGGTACCCGCGAAGCCTTCCCAGCTGCTGCTCCGCCCCAGCCCAGCTGCAAAAACAACAGCCCATACCCAAAGCCCTGTATTGCAGCCCAGAGTGTGCTTCAGTGTGCAGCAGCAGGAGTAGGGATGGGGCCAGTCAGCCCTAAAGAGACCTAGGGAGATGGGAGGTTCCTCTCCTGCTCCGCTACGGGAAAGCTGGCTCCAAGGTGTAGGGGGAAAGGGCTTTGGGAGGCCTGGGGACTGAGAGCCAACTCTGCCGGTGGCTTCCCTGGCTCCCTGGGGGCTGTGGGGGGTGGTGGTGGAGGGGGGCAGGAAGTCAAGCCACTTGGGAACCCGCTGAGCCAAGCCGTGGGCAGGAGGCGGCACCACCATGGCTCCCAGGCAGGCCAGGGCCAAGGCTTTCCCACGGGGTGAGACTGGCCACTGGGCTCCAAGGATGCATCCAGCCCAGGCTAGGCTTGTGAGCCCTGGGAGGTTTCCATTCAGGTTTCCCTTCAGGGGGTAGGGGTTGGCAGGGAGATTCCCTTACCCACCCCCCAGCGCCCTCAGGTGTGTGCAGGGCATCCTAGCAAGGCTAGGGCACAGCTCTCAGAGGACTGCCACTCAGCTTTCTCAGCATCAGCTCCAGTCTCATCCTTTGGCTCCTTATTCATGTGACAGGGTAGGGACACAGAGCTTTATATCCCCAAGATCCTGAAGACCTCAGGGACTGGTGGGAGTCTGGCCCATTTGACCCCTAAAGACCATTCTTCCCACTCTAACATGAAGGGTATAGACATTGTGGAATTAGGAGGCACTGTGGAAGGCACTGGAGAAGACACACCTGGGTTAGAACCTAAGCTCTGTCTCACTGGCTATATGCCTGGGCATGGCATTTAACCTCTCTGAGCCTTGGTGCCCTCCAGTGTAAAATGAAGAAGTCAACATTTACCTTGTGGAGACTTGGACGGTTTCGATGTAATTAATACATAGCCTCTGGCACAATGTAGGTGCTTAGTAAGTGGAGGACACTGTGATTCTTACTACTCAAGCCCTAAGAAGTGAAATTAGCTGAGATTAGAAAGAACTTGCTGGGACTTCCCTGGCGGTCCAGTGGTTAAGAATCTGCCTTCCAATGCAGGGGACACGGGTTCGATCCCTGGTCAAGGAGCTAAGATCCCACACGTTGCGGGGCAACTAAGCCTGCGTGCCACAACTACTGAGCCCACGTGCCTCAACTAGAGAGCCCACATGCCACAAACAAAAGAGCCCGTGCGCCACAACTAGAGAGAAGCCAGCGTGCCACAAGAAGATCCCGTGTGCCGCAACTACGATCCAATGCAGCCAAAAATAAATAAATATTTTAAAAATAATAATTAAAAAAAAAGGGGCTTCCCTGGTGGCGCAGTGGTTGAGAGTCCGCCTGCCGATGCAGGGGACGCGGGCTCGTGCCCCGGTCCGGGAAGATCCCACGTGCCACGGAGAGGCTGGGCCCGTGAGCCATAGCCGCTGAGCCTGCGCGTCTGAAGCCTGTGCTCCACAATGGGAGAGGCCACAGCAGTGAGAGGCCCGCGTACAGCAAAGAAAATAATAAATAAAGTCTATTAATAAAAAAAAAAAGAGAAAGGACCTTCTGATCTCAGTACTCAGTTCAGTTCTCCCCATCCGCCACGTTCTGCACAATGTAGACAGCACGCTTGAGAAGCCTCCTTGCCTATCCTTTTTCCACTCTGGTCAGGAACCAGTTAATCAAACTACCCTCTGCAGTTAGACAATCACTGTCTGTTGTTAAGGATGTTCCTGGCCACAGGCCTCAAACCAGGGATAGAAACTATTCCAGGGAAAGAAGGAGGGGAGCCAGATGGGAGACGGTGGGCCTTGGGCCGCTGCAAGCCACCAGCAGCCTCTGCCCGTAGGTTAGTTGCTAAGTGTCACTTATGCCCCAAAAGTGGTAGGAAGTGCTAGCAGCCAGGACCCAGGCTTCCTGACTGGGCTGCCCCATCATGCAAGGTCTGTAGCTGTTCTGAAATACTCTCAGGTAGTTACACTAACTGATATTCTTTTTTTTTTTTGTGGTACGCGGGCCTCTCACTGTTGTGGCCTCTCCCGCTGCGGAGCACAGGCTCCGGAAGCGCAGGCTCAGCGGCCATGGCTCACGGGCCTAGCCGCTCCGCGGCATGTGGGATCTTCCCGGACCGGGGCACGAACCCGTGTCCCCTGCATCGGCATGCAGACTCCCAACCACTGCGCCACCAGGGGAGCCCATAACTGATACATTCTTGAAGAGAGGAGTTATAGAAATAAAAGCTAGCATTATTTTTGTCTGGACTATCTGGTTTTCAAAATTCTAAGTACATCAGAATCACCTTTTACTAGAGATTTTAAAAAATTCTCTTGATTATGGGTATGGGTATCCAGACCTACTGCTTTAAAGCTCAATAGTAGTACAATGTCTCTAAATCTTTAAGATCACTACCCTTTATCAAACGTCACTGTTATCATCATCTCCACTGACAGATAACATCACTCAGTTTCGGAGGGGCAGACCTAAGATTTCAACTGAGATTTACATGATTTCCAAGCCCAAGCATTTAAACATTTAACATTCCATTACACTGCTACCATAGCTAAGAGGATAACTGTGGGCCTTGGTCTCCACATTTTTTTCCCCCAGAATCACAGACTATTTGTTTTTGTCTACCTATGTGCTTGGTACAATTCTCACTTAGGATGGACCTGTCAATTGTGGAATAACTGATCTCTTGACCAGAGCCAGCCCACTTCATAGCACTCTTTAGAGACCAAAAGAGATAAGGAATATGAATATCTTTAACTAAAAGGCAAGATCCTCTAAGTGTAAGTGATGATGCTGCTTATTATTTTTTCTTTGCGGTACGCGGGCCTCGCTGTTGTGGCCTCTCCCGTTGCGGAGCACAGGCTCCGGACGCGCAGGCTCAGCGGCCATGGCTCACGGGCCTAGCCGCTCTGCGGCATGTGGGATCCTCCCGGACCGGGGCACGAACCCGTGTCCCCTGCATCGGCAGGCGGACTCTCAACCACTGCGCCACCAGGGAAGCCCTGCTTATTATTATTGAGTCTCCCCTGCTACAGTGGCTATTTTCCAATATGCAATATGGTGCTTATATTTATTTATATGCTCAATAAATATTTGTTGCCTATTGAGTATGTTGTTCTATGAAGAGCAACTTTTAATACAGTCTTAATAACAATAGTGGTAGTAGTTTTTTCTAATCACACGCTCTGGGACTACCACTGTGTCTGTCAGTAGAATTTCCCTCCAAATTCCTAGCAACGAACCACATTTAAGTGCCAGGGAATCTCAAGAACGGAGCCAGTTTCCAAAAGATATAAATCCACATTTAGACCAAGACTAGCTTCTAGTCTAGCAGAATCAATCAAATAATAATAAACTCCCACCTTAGCTGAGACTAGGGTTGGGACCCTTGGAGGACAAAAGAGAAACATAGTCAAGGCTCTAGCAACTCAACAATTTAAGCCAAAGGGGAATATGTTGTAGAAGTCCAAGGGTGGCTCCACCTTCAGGCTCCATTTGCTCTTTCCCCTCTCGCTCTAGGACTTGGCTCTGCTTGCTTCTGCTTCTCCTGGAGCAGTTGCCTGACTTTCTCCTTCAGACAAGCTTTTCTCCATGACGCAGGAAAGCTGGCCACTGATAGTCCAAGCCAACTTCCCTAGAGCAGATGGAGAGAAACCTGCTCTCTTCCAGGTCTGTATAGCAAATCACAGGGAAGAACTGAATGGCTTTGCAAAACCAGCCATCATGGAAGTGGGTGACTGACCAGACCTGGGTGGTGTGCCATCCCTGCGGTGAGGGGCCATGCTGGGCACCAGGAGACCCTGGGATTGACAGTTTCACCTGAATGACATGGGATGAGGAGGGGCAGTTCCCAAAGGAAAGGGGGTGCAGGGCAGACAAAAACAACAGGTGTCCACTACAATAGCACTTGTTCTCAGGTTGCGTAGAGACATGACTTATCCACCAAAACAATCAGAGAAGGATAAAAACAGTAGTGCATTCACATGCCCAAGCCTTGAGTCAAAGCCCTTCAGGAAAAGGAAGTGATCTGATGGCCTAAAGGAGATTCTTTAGAACAGGAGAAAGACACAAATATTTTGGTCGGCTTCCCTCCCCCTACTTGAGAATTATCATCATAATCACGTTATTCTCCAAATTAAGTTTGGAAACTGTGATTTGACAATTATGCAGACAATTAGCCAGAATGTTTGAGATTGGGATCCTTTGAGAAAACCTGGAAGATTTGGTCAACATAAGCATACTCATTGAGAGAATGGGCCTGATGAAGGATTTTGTTCTTTTTCTTACAAATAACTTTTCTTTCTGATTATAAATGGGTGTGTTTATTGCAGAAATTTTGGAAAATACAGAACAGTACACAAATGAAAATAAAAACCACTCTTGCATTTGTTAGGACTGGGTGTGACTGCAAGTGAGAGGAACCCCAAGATAACAATGGCTTAAACAGAAGTGAAGTTTATTTTGCTCAAAGCTACACGAAGTCCAAAAGTCCAGGCTGGCATGGGAGTTCTCACGGAGGCCTCAGGATGCCCAGGATCCTTCCAGCTCACTACTCTGCCATCCCTGCAGTGAGGCCTGCATCCTCATAATCTAAGCTAGCAGAGCAGAAAGTCAGCAAGAAGAGAAAAGGATAAAGAGGCCAAGGACCCATGACGGCTATCTCCTAGGGAAGGTTCTCAGAAGTAGCAACAAAACACGTCCATACCATCCCATTGGTAAGAATGTAGTCACATGGCCACATCTACCTGCTGGGAAGACTGGGAAATGTAGTCTTTTTTCTGGGTGGCTATTTGCCCAGGTAAAACCCTATTACCATAGAACAATGGCTTTTGAGGCAACTAGGGGTCTCTGATAAACCTGTAACCATTAACATCCAGAGATAACCACTGTTAACATTTTGGTATACGTCATTTATACACACATACAAAAACACACACACACCTGCATATAGAAAAATAGATATAGGTATATGTAGACATGTAGATAATGATACTTGGTGTATATGTGTGTGTGTGTGTATAGGTGTGTGTGTGTGTAAGTATGTGTGTGTATTTTTATAATTTATATGAATAACATATATAAATATTTTAAATGAAATTGACATCCCACCAATTATACTATTTTCTCATCCTGCTTTTTTGAAGAATTGCAGACCTTAAATAAATTCTCTTTTATTATCTATTTTAGCACTGAGTCATTTAACAATTACAGTTAGAGTAATGTAATGCTTTATGATTTTCTTTTAAATACATGTTTTTCCTTTATAAACCCTGGTTCATGAAGTTTTCGTTTATTTATTTTGAAATCACTGTAGATGCACAGGAGGTTGAAAGCAAGGTACACCAAGGCCCATGCATTCTTCCCCTGCCTCCTCCAATGGTAACATCTTAGACAGCAGTGGTACAGTATCAAAGGCAAGATATTGACACTGGTACAGTCCATAGAGCTTATTTAGATTTCACTAGTTATATATGGACTCATGTGTAGCCTTACATAACCATCACCACAATCAAGAAACTCAGTTCTACTATCCTTTGTGCCATGCCTTCAGAGCCACACCCATCCCATCCCCCCACTCATCCCTAACTCTCGGCAACCATGAATCCATTCTTTATCTCCATAATTATGTTTTATCATTAATGTTACAAATGGAATTAGGTAGTATGTATACTTTTGAGATTGGCTTTTTTCACTCAGTGTAATTGTCTAGAGGTTCATCTAAGTTGTTGCATACACCAACAGCTCCTTTTTACTGCTGAGCTGTATTCCACGGTATGGATGTACTGCAGTTTGTTTAAACATTAACCAATCAGAGAACACTTATTTGGCTAGTTTTCAGTTCGGGGCTATCATGAATAAAGCTGCTATGAACATTCATGTACAACTTCCTATTTGGACACAGGTGCTCATTTCTCTGGGATAAATGACCAAGAGTATAATTGCTGGGTTGCATTATAAGTCCATTTTCAGTTTTGAAAGGAACTGCCAAACTATTTTCCAGAGTGACTGGAAACTTAATATGTTGTCAACAATTCTCCTTATCATTAAGCACTTCCTATGTCATTAAATATTCTTCTAAAACATGATATTCCATTGTATGGCCATACTATAATTTCCAAACAATTTCCTAATTTTGAATTTTAGGAATATTCTTGTTTTTGTGTTATAAATAATAAAGTGAAAAATATTGTGGATAAATCTTTGTGATTATTTCTGATTATTTCCTTAGGATAAATCTTTAGACATAAATATGCTGGTTTAAAGGGTATGAAAAAACATTTTAAACTCTTCTGCTTTTTTTTTTAAATTGTCCTATTAAAGGTTTCAATTTACAATCCCACAGCAATATATGAGAATTGGGCAAAGTTTCTAAAAATACTAATATTTCAACATAAATTGCAGTCAAACAGTTGGTATCCTTAATATATAAATAGATCTCATAAGTCAACTAGAAAAAATAAATACCCAAAATCAAGATGCTTTGGGCTGCAAATGACAGAAAATTCCAATTAAAATTATATAAGCAACAGAGAAATTTATCACTTCATATAATAAGAAGTCTAAAGGTAGGGCAACTTCTGAATTTGTTGATTTCACACAACTTTAAAAAAAAAAAAGGCACCACGATATACAGACTAATGGTGCAGGCTCTGAAGCTAGATTGTTGGGTTTACATCCCAACCCTTCCATTTACTGAGTGTGTGACACTGAGCAAGTTACTTATCTTATTTATGCCTTAGGTTCCTCTTTTGAAAATGGTTATATTAATAGTATCTGTCTCAAAGGATTGTTTTAAGGATGAAGAGTTAATATATGTAAACTATCCATTAAGTATTGACATTATCAAGAGTCTAGGTTCTTTCCGTTTTTCTGTTCTGAAATCCTCAGAATGTTAACATTATCCTCAGTCTTAAGACCTCATGGTCACAAGATAGCTGCATTAACTCTAGGAATCTCATCCAAGAAGTCCAGAAATAGAAGAGACTACGTAGTCTTCTCTGTTTCTTTCTTAAGAACAGGGAAATCTTTCCAGGAAGTCCCAAACAGATTCTCCTTACATCTCACTGACTAGAAAATGGGTTATTCTACACCAATCTGTAAAAAAAAAGTAGAATGGAATTACTATGTTTGGCTTAGACCAATCAGGATTTATTCATAAGCTAAAACCACCTTCCCTGTGGGTAGAAACAAAACAAAATCAGTTATTTTTAACAAGGAAGAGAAAAATGGATATTGAATGAACAATCAGAATGTCTGCTATACATCATATTAGAAAAATGGGCAAACCACATGCACCAGTAATTCATAAGAGAAGCAATGCAAATGGTAAATAAACATGAAAAAGGCTCATCTTGATTCATGAGCAAAGGAATGAAAATTAAAAGGAGTTTCTGTATTTTCTCTATCAATTTGGCAATGATGAAAAAGAATGATAATCATCTACAATAGTGACAGATATATAAGATGACTAGGAATAAATTTTATACACAAGATGTGCAAGACCCAAATGGAGAAAATTATAAAATTTTACTGGACAACATTAAAGAAGACCTAAATAAGAAGAGATATACACCATGTTCATGGATAGTAAGACTCAGTATCTTAAAGATGTCAATTGTCCTCAAATTGATATAGAGATTTAAAGCAATGTCAATCAAAATCTCAATAGAGTGTGTTTTTTTCCGAGAAATAGACAATTTATTTCTAAAATATATATGAAAGAGCAAAGGCCCAAAACTAGTCAGGACACTCTTAAAGAAAGGAATATGGTAAGGGAGTTTTTCTTACCAGAGAGCAAGACTTTTTAAAAAATAAGACAGTAATAATTAAGATAATGTAATACTGGCTCAGGGATAAGCAAATTTAGCAATGGAACAAAATAGAGGGCCCCAAAACAGACTCACACAATACACAAACTTCACATAGTACAATGGTAGCACTGAAAATCACTGAAGAAAGAACGGAAAAAGAAAATAAAATTGGATCCCAGCTCTTACCCTACATAGAAAGTAATTCAAAATTATGTGTAAAGGCAATTTTTAAAATACAGGAGATTATCTTTATGCCTTTAGATTAGGGAAGGATTTTCTAAATAAAACACAAAAAGCACTAACTATAAAAGACAAGATTGAGGGCTTCCCTGGTGGCGCAGTGGTTGAGAGTCCGCCTGCCGATGTAGGGGACACGGGCTCGTGCCCCGGTCCAGGAAGATCCCACATGCCGCAGAGCGGCTAGGCCCGTGAGCCATGGCTGCTGAGCCTGCGCGTCCGGAGCCTGTGCTCTGCAACGGGAGAGGCCACAACAGTGAGAGGCCCGCGTACCGCAAAAAAAAAAAAAAAAAAAAAAAGACAAGATTGATACATTTAATCACATTAAAATCAAGAACTCTGTTCAAAGACATCTCAAAGTGAGTAAAAAGACAAGCCATAAACTAAGAAAAAAATTAGTATTCAGAATATATAAGGAACACCTACAAATCTATTAGAAAAGATTTTTTTTTAACCAAAAGCAAGTAGGTAAAAGACACAAGTAGATATTTCACAAAGGAGAAAAAATACACAGCCAATAAACATATGGAAAAAAAAAAGAACAACCTCATTAGTAATCAGGAAAACAAATTAAGATTCCAATGATATATCCTTTTATATCCACCTGATTCCACCCCCCACCCCCCAAAATAGTTGATAATACCAAGTGTTGGTAAGCTAGAACTCTTTAAGCCCTACTGGAGGGAGCATACATTGATTTAACCACTTTGGAATACTAACACTATTTGTAAAGTTGAATATTCACATAGCCTATGACCCAGCTGTTCCACTTGTAGGTATGCCAAGATATACAAAAGAATATTTATAGTTTATATTCTCTCACCCCCCAAAAAGATTGGAAACAACCCAAATATCTGTTGAAGGAAAATGAATACATAAATTGTGGTATAGTCACATGATAGAACATTACACAGCAGTGCAAACAAGAGAACTACAGATACATATAACAACATGGATGAATTTTAGCAACGTCATACTAAGTAAAAAAAGCAACTTGTAGAAGATTACATTATAATACCACTTGTAAAAAAACTCCAAAACAAGCAAAATTAATCACTATGTTGTTTAGGGATTGTAAATATAAATTATTTTTTCATAAAGCAAAGGAGTATCAATCAAAATTTAGTTTAGTGGTTATCCTTGGGTGCGGCAGAAGGCAGGGAAATGGGTTAGGAAAAGAGCACACACATTGATGGGATGGTACTGGCAGTATTCTAGGTGTTTTTTTTTAAATATCACAAATTATTTATTTTTTAAAATTGTGGTAAAATACACGTAACATAAAATTTACCATTTTAACCCTTAAGTGTGTAGTTCAGTGGCATTAAATGCACTTACATTGTTGTACAATATAAATGCACATCCATCATCAACCATCCATTTCTAGAATTCCTTTCATCTTGTACAACTGAAACTCTGAACATTAAACAATAAATAATCCCTCCCTCGAGCCTCTGACAACCACCATTCTACTTTCTGTGTCTATGAATTTGAGATTTTTAGTTTTCAAGTTGACAGATGGGCCCATGGGTGTTCATTTTTTTGTCAAGTTTCATAACTTGCATATACATACTATAGACACATGTGCACATATTCTTTTGTATGTATAAAATAGTACATACCTTATTTTTTAATGGCTTTATACCTGGAAAAATAATGACAATATCCAAAATTGGCCAGAACATAAGTGCCAGCAAGCATGTAAACTCATAGAATTTTTTGGACATTTTAAACTTAACACACAGTAAAATTGACAAATATTTTATGGCTTTTGGGAGCTACTATGTTTTCAATCTTGGTTTCTGATTATTCATCAGTAGTATACAGAAATATGATAAATTTTTGTGTGTTGACCTTGTATCCTTGCTAAATTCATGTATTAGTTCTAGGAGGCTTTTTCTTATTGATTCTTTGGGAATTTCTATGTAGACAATGATGTTTTCTGTTAATAGGGACAGTTTTCTTTCTTTCCAGTCTGTATGTTTTTTGTTTTTTTTTTTTTTTTCGGTACGTGGGCCTCTCACTGTTGTGGCCTCTCCCGTTGCGGAGCACAGGCTCCGGATGCGCAGGCTCAGCGGCCATGGCTCACGGGCCTAGCCGCTCCGTGGCATGCGGGATCTTCCCGGACCGGGGCACGAACCTGTGTCCCCTGCATCGTCAGGCGGACTCTCAAGCACTGCGCCACCAGGGAAGCCCTGTATGTTTTTAAAATTTCTTTTTCTTGCCTTATTGCACTGGCTAGATCTTTGAGTATAATACTAAATAGGAGTAGTGAGAGTGGACATCCTTGCCTTGTTCCTGACCTTAGAGAGAAAGCAGTCTTTCACCATAAAGTATGATGTTAGGTATAGGATTTTGTAGATGCCCCTTATCATGCTGAAGGATTTCCTTTCTATTGCTAGTTGTCTGAGAGGTTTTGTGTTCTTTTTTTTTTTTAAATTCAATGGCTGTTGATTTTTGTCAAATGCTTCTTACATCAATTGATATGATCCTGTGGTTTTACTTTTCAGAATATTAATATGGTTTCTCAAATTGATTTTCGAATATTGAAACAGCTTTGCATTCCAGGTTTAAATTCTACTTGATAATTATACATTAATCTTTTATGTATTGATGGATTTGGTTTGCTAATAATTTGTTGCAGATCTTTGTATCTGCATTCATGAGGGACACTGGTCTGTAATTTTCTTTTCTTGTACTATCTTTGTCTGATTTTCATATTGATATATTTTTTTGGAGGGCAATTTGTCAACTGTAACAACAGTCTTAGAAAGGTGTGTGCCCACGGACTTCACTTCTAAGAATTTATTTTAAGGAAATAATTAGAGATTCTCATTACACAGAGACTTTGGGTTCAGACACACCTGGATTTAAATACAAACGCATCCCCTTACTAACTGCTTAAGTTCTGTGGCTCTGTTTCCTGATCTGTAAAATGAGGATAAGAGGACCTACCTCACAGAGATGCATTAGATGAGACAATTCACACAGTGTCCAACACCTAGTAAGCTTTAAGTAAATGGCAGCTCTTGGTGTTATGTTATACTCTCTAGTCTCTGTAGTCTGTTCAGATGGAAGGACATCATCTTTGCTCCCATATTAACTCCGACTTTGAATCTCCTTATTGGTGGGTATTCGATCTCCTCGTCCCCGATTCCTCTTATATTATGCGTGCTAGACGTTTAAAAGGAAGGCAAAGGCAAACAAACAAAAAATATATATATTGTCCCTGCCTTCAGGGAGCTCAACCTATTAAGAGACAGAGGCGCAAACGAACCAGTAACGCGCAGTGTAACAGCATTATAATGGGGGCGTCGGCCGATGGGGTAGCTGACCCTGGACGCACACTCTGAGCGTCTGTGTCTGGAGGCTGGGCCGTCACCGGAGCTGAGGGACCTGGAAGGAGGGCGGCAACTTCTCCAGCGTAGCCTTGGGTAGTGGTGGGGGACGTTCAGACTGGCTGTTTCCACAACTGGTCTAGCCACCCTCTTAAGGCCTCACTTGCGAGATCTTCAGCGTCTGAGGAGGTAAGAAAGGTCACTTCCGGTCCTCCAACCTCGGAGGCGCGCGGACGCTCGGCCGTAACTGAACAAATCGAACTCCAAGTCTCTGATTGGCTCTGGCAGGTGGGGGGGCGGGATGTGGCAGCGAGGGGCGTGGCCCTGCCGTCTCCCAAACTGGAGTCTTCTCGCAGAGCGGAAGCCGACCTCTCCTGCCCCGGAAGTGCAAGCCTGGGGGTCGTGCAGGTGCGGATTACGCCGGCGAGGCGGGTCCTTTCGAGATGCCGGGGGCTGAGGCCAAGGGCTCGGAGTTGTCCGAGAGGATCGAGAGTTTCGTGGAGGCACTGAAGCGGGGCGGCGGGCGGCACAGCTCCGAGGACATGGCCCGGGAGACACTGGGGCTGCTGCGCCGGATCATCACGGACCACCGCTGGAGCAATGCAGGTGAGGCAGGCCTAGCTCCATCGCCTCCCTCGCCACTTTCCGTTTCCGATCCCCGGGCGGAAAGTCGCCCAGGCCCCACCGCGCCCTTGCCGCGCTTACCCTCTCTCTTTGGACGACAGGGGAGCTGATGGAATTGATCCGCAGAGAAGGCCGGAGGATGACGGCCGCTCAACCCTCAGAGACCACTGTGGGCAACATGGTGCGGAGAGTGCTCAGGATCATCCGGGAGGAGTATGGCAGGTCAGGCCCACGTCCTGGGCCGGGGGTTGGACCCAGTGACGCTTTTTGCATGGAGCCTTTATTGGAGCTGAGCAGCTGTTGTTACCTTAATGACCACATCTCTTCCCCACCTCTCTCTTTGGGTCTTGTTGCCTCCATAGACTCCACGGACGCAGCGACGAGAGCGATCAGCAGGAGTCCCTGCACAAACTCTTGACATCCGGGGGCCTGAGCGAGGATTTCCGCTCCCATTATGCTCAACTCCAGTCCAACATCATTGAAGCAATTAATGAGCTGCTTGTGGAACTGGGTGAGTCCTGATCCCTAGGTGGACAGGACAGGTGGCAGGCAGACGAGGGAACAGAAGACCCTGGAAGTTGTTCATCAGCAGAGATGGGAGATTACCAGTCCTCTGGTTCTCGGAAGTTTGCCCTCATCCTGATTAGGAAGGGTTGGAATAAGTGGTAGACTAAGATAACTCTCTTTACATTTCCTTACAGACTAACCCCTTATCGACTGCACATCTGCTGTGGCGGAGACTCTATTTGGGAAGAGCTTTATTTTTATTTTAAAGAAGATGAACCCCCGAAAACCACAGTTGATAGACCCTCCTTCACTAAACTTCCTCTTGAATTTTTATACAGACACACATACACATATACATACACATACACACAGGCCACCTCCATCCCCCTTGTCTATGTGACCCGGGAGAACTGCAGATACTTATTGCAATCAGCGTTCTCGGGTCTGTCTGTGCACTGAGCTGCTGCTTCCAAATTCCCCCCCCACCCAATTTTTCTACCGTGGCCTCCCTGTCAGGTGGAGGTGTTGTGGACACTTTTGGAGGAGGAGTTCTTTTGGGGGAAGCTCTGTTTACCCCACGCTCAGCACTTTAGAGTATCCCAATTTGGACCATTTCTTGCCTAAATTCATTGTCTTCAAAGTCAATTGTAAAGAGCTGGTGTTGGGACCCGGCAGGGGCACGGGGAGTAAGTTGATGAATAGGGGTGCTGCTGGGCAAGAGGGTAGGCTGAGAACTTGGGAGGTGGAAGATCGTGGAGGAGCAGGGCTTTTAAGGAAAGGTGACATTCCACATGAAGTCCATTGACCACGTGTTACCAGGGTCTGCTAGGTGGGCAGTCTAGAGAAGGGTGCACATCCCTTTCTGTTTTCTGTAGTGTCTGTCTGTGTTGTAGCATGGCAGTGTCATATTTTCCTTGAAAAACTGGCTTCTTGCAGAAGGGACAACGGAGAACATCGCAGCCCAGGCTCTGGAGCACATCCACTCCAATGAGGTGATCATGACCATTGGCTTCTCCCGAACAGTGGAGGCCTTCCTCAAAGAGGCTGCCCGAAAGAGGAAATTCCACGTCATCGTGGCAGAGTGTGCGCCTTTCTGTCAGGTACGGGGACTGCTGGAGTTGCTAAGAAAAATTGAAAATGAGGAGAGAATAAAGGAGAGGTAGGTGGGCTCCATGCCATCTTTGAATTGATCAGCAAAAGGCACAGTGAGAAGACAAAGTAAAGCACTAAGGGGATTTTCAAGTTCATTCTGTTAACATTCTTAAACACTGGTTTAGGAAAGTTGGGTGACACATTTTTCATACCATATAAAGAATGAAACCTTTGTTTTTAACCTTCAAGACCCAGTTTAGATATCATCTCCTCTGGGAAACTGTTTTTCATGGCTGTTCTCCCTCTTCTCCCCAACCCTTCCAATAGAAAATGAATCAATTCCAGCTCTATACTACTTCCTACTTCAGTACCTCTATTATTATATCTATTACTGCATGTTAGAGTTTATATATATATATATATATATATAAAGTTTTTTATATATATATGCCTCTCCTAAAAACTCCTTGAGAGAGTCAGCGGTATTCACTTCTGTAAAATAAAGGCTCAATAAATGTTTTCATAGCACGGGGTAAAAAAAGAAAAAAAACATAAGAAAGTTGGGTGAGTTGCTAGGCCCAAGAAAAGATAAATATTGGTTGTTTTAGGAATCAAAATAGGGTAAATTACCTTGAGGATGACTGATGCTTGGTCTAACCTCACTCAATCTTTAGGTAAATAATAGGTCTCCAAAAAAGGAAATATGTAAGCATGCAAGGATGTTGTAAAATAATGAGCTAGGATCTGTCTTGTCAGCTCTGCTGGATTATGCAAGCAAGTCATATTTCCAGTTTTGTGGCTGTCCTAGTGCTGCTGGGGAGTAATAAACATTTATTAGCGTCCCCTGGGCTTCCTCCCGCTTCCCAGAGAATACCTACCAGATGAGTTAGTTATCTGTTGGAAATTGCACATTGGATATGCCCAGTATCACAGAATCCCCAGAGGTCTTTCATTCTCTCTCACTCTTCCTCCCAGCATCAGCCTTTCTCTCCTATTGCAGGGTCATGAGATGGCAGTCAATTTGTCCAAAACAGGTATTGAGACAACTGTCATGACGGATGCTGCCATTTTTGCTGTTATGTCAAGAGTCAACAAGGTGGGTGTATTTGGGTTATAGTATGTCGAATTCATGAAGATTATACTTCTAAAATGTTGGTTCTCCACCCCCACCCCACCCCCAATATCCATGAGAAGGGAGGAAAGTTTCTAGCACCTTTTAAAAATACATACATGGGCCTTTTAAATCTATTAACTGATTTTGTTTCCCCCTTTATCTGAATCATTGTTCCTCACTTGGAGGAGCTTCATTTTGGTTAAAGCATTGAAAAGAATTAAGTGGGACTAAGGTAAGTGTGTCAGCTGCTAGGGATCTGGTAAAGGGCTGCTCACTTCTGCTCAGAGAGCTTGGCGGTGGTGGATGGTGGAAGAAAGGCTCCCTGCTTCTCAGGAGGTATGACAGATAGATTTCCAGGAAAGACAGGGCTAAGAACAGTAGATATTGCAGTTTCCTGTCCTGTACTATGTTCATTCTTCCCTTGCGAACCCACTTTTATGCTAGAACTTGTGGTCTGAGCCTAGACTCCCTTTCCCTTGGGTGTACCAGCGTGTGACCCCCCAGTACACCAAGACTGAGGCTGAGCATTCAGGCTCTTGTGCCCAATGGCCTGTTTAGGGCTCTGTGCCCAGGATGGCTCACATTTTCTTTCCTGTCCCAAAGGTGATCATTGGCACAAAGACCATCCTGGCCAACGGCGCCCTGAGAGCTGTGACAGGAACTCACACTCTAGCGCTGGCAGCAAAGCACCATTCCACCCCACTCATTGTCTGTGCACCGATGTTCAAGCTTTCCCCACAGGTATGTCTGTCCGTCTCCAGCTACTCTCTCGTCTGTCTCTAGCCAACAGAAGGAAGTCAAGGTGTAGGTCTGAACTCTGGGCCTTCAACCTTCTCACTCTGGGGCTTCTCTTTGTCTTCATTTACTCAATGGATTAGACCCAGTGGAGGCTGGAAAAAGCCACAGAAGTCTTGATCCAGGAAAAGCCATTGATAGTTACAACGTGTCAGCTTCAGGAAGTCAAAATTGTAAGGTCAGGGGCTTCCCTGGTGGCGCAGTGGTAGAGAGTCCGCCTGCCGATGCAGGGGACATGGGTTCGTGCCTTGGTCCAGGAAGATCCCGCATGCTGCGGAGCGGCTGGGCCCGAGAGCCGTGGCCGTTGAGCCTGCGCGTCCGGAGCCTGTGCTCCGCAACGGGAGAGGCCACAACAGTGAGAGGCCCGTGTACCGCAAAAAAAAAAAAAAAAAAATTGTAAGGTCAGGACAATACACAGTTGGGGAAGGCCCTTTGTTTACATTGCCACCACTCGCTGACACCATTTCTGAAAATGCCAAGTAAGTTGAAACTAGAAACGTAGAATTGGCTTTATTTGTTCCAGGGACTGTCCTCTGTAGCCTGAATACAAGAAGTTACTAAGTGAAGAGCAGTTTCACCAGTGATAGAAACTACTTGCTTTGAACATATCAGCCTATCTATAGGTGTCTACTTTTTAAAAAATTGAGGTGAAATTCACGTAACATACAATTAACCATTTAAAATTGTATAGTTCAGTGGCATTTACTACATTCACAGCATTGTGCAACTACCACTCTGTAGTTTCAAAACTTTTTCATCATCCCAGAAAAACACTCTGTACCTATTGAGTAATCACTCCCTATTCCTCCTTCTCCCCATCTCCTAGTAATTGCTAATCTGCTTTCTGTCTCTATGGATTTGCTTACTTTTGATATTTCACATAAAAGGGGTCATACAATATGGACCCTTTTGTTTCTGGTTTCTTTCACTTAGCATAATGTTTTGGGGCTTCATCCGAGTTGTAGCACAGTACTTTGTTCCTTTTTGTGGCCGAATAGTATTCCACTGCATGGATATACCACAATTTAATTATCCATTCATCTGTTGATAAGCATCTGAGTTATTTCTACCTTTTGGCTTTTGTGAATAATGCTGCTGTAAGCCTTTGTAATCAAATGTCTGTGGATGTATGTTTTTTATTTCTCTTGGGTGTATACCTAAAAGTGGAAGTGTCAGATCTCTCTCCCTCTTTTTTTTTCTTTTTCCCTAATTCTTTTCCAGTTCCCCAATGAAGAAGATTCATTTCACAAGTTTGTGGCTCCTGAAGAAGTCCTGCCTTTCACAGAAGGTACAGAAGTTGCTTGAATGTATGTGGCACACGCGCTTGTGTGTTTTGGGTTTTTGTGTATGTGTGTTTCGGTCTTTTGGTTTTGGTTTTGGTGGCCAATGGGATTGAATGCCGTCAGGTTGTGGGGTTTTTTTTGTTTTTTTTTTTAAAGATATGTTATATCTAGAGTATAGTTGGGTTTTTAAATTTTTTATTTTATTTATTTATTTTTGGCTGCATTGGGTCTTTGTTGCTGCGCGCGGGCTTTCTCTAGTTGTGGCGAGCGGGGGCTATTCTTCATTGTGGTGCACGGGCTTCTCATTGCGGTGGCTTCCCTTGTTGCAGAACACCGGCTCTAGGTGTGCAGGCTTCAGTAGTTGTGGCTTGCAGGCTCTGGAGCGCAGGCTCAGTAATTGTGGCACACAGGCTTAGTTGCTCCGCGGCATGTGGGATCTTCCCGGACCAGGGATTGAACCCATGTCCTCTGCACTGGCAGGCGGATTCTTAACCACTGCGCCACCAGGGAAGCCCAGGTTGTGGGTTTTTTTTTTTTTTTTGCTGTACGTGGGCCTCTCACTGTTGTGGCCTCTCCCATTGCGGAGCACAGGCTCCGGACGCCAGGCTCAACGGCCATGGCTCACGGGCCCAACCGCTCCGCGGCATGTGGGATCTTCCCAGACCGGGGCATGAACCCGTGTCCCCTGCATCGGCAGGCGGACTCTCAACCACTGCGCCACCAGGGAAGCCCTGTGGGTTTTTTTTAATCATACTTCTTGTGGGGACTGTTCTCTTGAGCAGCTTAGAGTGCTTGGGGTCCTGATCTAATCCATGTTCATTTTCTTCTATAACTAATATATTTTAACCGAGTTATTGGGGCCATGGTGGGTTGGATCACCCAGCACTGACTGGGTTTGGCCTTGAAAGTTGTCTGAGACACAGGCGACAACCCAGTGATAAAATGTTCTTGTTTTCGGCTGCTGCAGGGAGTCATTTTGGTAACGTGACTGCCAAAGAAAGCAGGCTCTGAAATGTTACTTCTGAAACTTGCCTGTAGCCTGGACACCTATGTGTGTTGGGGTCCATTTCTCTCACATATTCTGAAGGCAGCTTTGCTCAGTGAGCCTGCTGCCTCATCAACAGTTCGCATGGGCTTTAACACCCTCTTGGAGCAAAGCATAGTACTCGGGGTGCTGATTCTTCTTGGAAATTGAATAACTTCACCATTTATACAAACATTCATTCTTTCAAGAAATATTTATGACTATTGAGTACCCACTGTGTATCCAACACTATTTCAGGCATGAGGAATGTAACAGTGAATAACATAGATAGGCCCTGCTTCCCCAGAGTTTACATTATGTTGCAAAAGACAGACAAGAATATGTCAGGTCATGGGATGTTTTAGGAAGAAAACAAATACGAAGGATGAGATGGAAAGTGACGAGGGGACTACCTTAGTCTGGGGAAGGGACTTAATGAGATGGCGTTTCAGCTGAGTCCTGAAGAAATACAGCCTGCTCTGTGAAGATGAAGGAAAGAGTTTTCCAGGTGTTGGTGCAAAGGGCCTGAGTTAGGTACATGCTTAGCCAGTTGGAAAAAGATGGCCATGTGGCTAGAGAGTAATGAGCAAGAGAGAGAGTAATATGAACTATAATTAGTGCAGTGCGGTGGCGAGGGGCCAGATCTTGAAGGTTGCAATCCCAAATTTGAATATTATTCTAAGGGTTATCTATGGAAAGGCATTAGAGAGTTATAAGCATAGGGTGTATCATGATCTGAAGTCATCTCTTCTGGTTTGTATGTTGCTGCAGTTTCCCTTTCTTGGGGTGGCGAGTATACTTGCATTACTGAGCCTGGAATCTATAAGATACTTAATTATTAGAACAAGAGCCTTGGTATTATCTTTCGCTCGTGTGATTACCTTTCAGGGGACATCTTGGAGAAGGTCAGTGTTCATTGCCCTGTGTTTGACTACGTCCCCCCAGAGCTCATTACCCTCTTTATCTCCAACATTGGTGGGAATGCGCCTTCCTACATCTACCGCCTGATGAGTGAACTCTACCATCCTGATGATCATGTCCTATGACCACCACTCGTCCTAAGCAGAAGCTGCTTAGGCAAACACAGAATGGAGTGGAGACTTCAGTGCCACGTCTGAAACACATCTTCCTTGTAATGGGGGAGTGATCTGGAGTCAAGCTGAGAAAACTTGATACTGATACTGTTCCCTGCCGTTTCAGTCATCCTATAACCAGGACGCACATCCAGGACTATTTTTTGCCTTTCAGGTCTCAACAGAGCAGCAGGGCTTGACCTATTGATTTTGGAGCCTCTTAGTGACTTGGGGCATCTGTTTCAGGAACTTAAACTTTCTGGTTCAGTGGTGTGTTAAACACAACACTGAAGACCTTGCTGAGCTACAGGTTTTTGCTCAGAAATGACTACCACGCCTTTTCTGAGGCTGTGCCAATAAAAGCTGCTCGAAGGTTCCTGAGTTGTTTTATTTATTGTCATGCTCTGACTGAAATGCCTGCAACAGCAGCAGCAGAGCCCTTTGGTGTTTTCATAGAGGGCAATAATCAGAGGTAACAGCCTAAAACAGAAATGCAGATGAAAGTATTTATGATTCCTTTATAATTGACTGGAATTCATCCCAAACAACTTGTTAATGATCCAAGACAGTGGTTCCAAAATCACTGATCATCAGAATCATCTGGGAGTTTAAGAAAATATACAATCCCAGACCTACTGCATCTGATCTCTGGGCTGGCACGTGAGAATCTGCTTAGAGTGCCCCAGAAAAGGACGCCCTCATATACTGTTAATAGGATTGTAAATTGGTACAACCTTTTCCAGGGCAATTTTGAGTCTTCTAGAATTATTTTTATAAGCACACAAAGACACAGACAAGAATGGCCATTGTAGCAGCTGTAATGTCACAGCCTAAGTGTCCAGCAATATAGCATTTTGTATTCTGTTAGTTAAAAACAAGACAGGTTTTAAAATAAGTATGATGTACCATGGAACATTATGTATACACTGCAACAGAGGTTTCAAAGGGTGGCTTGAGATCAGTGTCTGGATTAGACATTTTGGCTGGTTCATCTAGTATTTAATTTGAATCATTTACCAGTATTTTAAAATCTGGAGGTTACACATTAAACAGATTCAGATTTCTTGCTTCTCCTGAAGATTTGGCAACTCTGGGCCCACATTCCCAAATGGCAGCATTTGGCTATAGTTGGGTAGCTTCTAATTCCATTAAATGGAAAACCCCCAGTTTTCTGCAGCTCCGAGCCATGTCCACTAAACTCATTTATGTTGTCTGCCGAACCCTTGTAGGCATCTGAGTGGTGACCCTTGTGTTAATGAGTGGGATAGATTTGTAAGCAAGTCTATTTTATATTCTGTATAAAACCAAAATCAAGCTGGGAAAACAAGCTGCAGAGCAATCTACATGACATGACCCTAACTAACTTGCGTAAAACAAAATACATGCACGCATAGGATAAAAGTCTGGAAGAATAACACCAAATGGTGGCAAGAAGCAGGACAGCTTCTAATTTTATTTAGTGTGTTTGTATATTGTTTCTATTTTTTATGTGTACTACTTTAGTAATTATGTTTTCAAAAAGTCTCCCCGGGTTATCCAGATGATCTGGATGCCATGTTTGGGAAGTTTGGTCCAAAACAGGGGTCCAAGGTCCACTGAGTGTGCAGGGGGAACCCCCGGGATGCTTGTCACAAAGCCGGCCTCCTGCCTCTTACAGCAGTGTCTGTGAGGTACGGGAGGAAGTTCTAGGAATCTGCATGTTTAACAAGCAACCCAAGGGATTTTTAACAGGGCATTTGATAACCTTGTTTTGATAAACACTGGCCAGAGGTAGACGGTGAGGGAAAGGGCTCTACTCTCTGTTAGCTACTTGACATGGGCAGGTCTTTTCCTTAGGACTCTTATCTTCCCTGAGACAGGGAAAAAGCAAGACTGAAGAGGGTCAGTCTAAAGGACTGACCTAAAAGCTCTCTGACACAGAAGAGCCTGGCTCACTTAGGTCTCTGTCAATTATTTCTTAAAGCATCTAAGACCCCACGCTTTCTCAGTAAAGCGGCTTATAGCTACCAATTTCGAGCAATTGTCTCCTCTGAAGGCACCAGTTCTTGACGGCAGCTCACTTGGGTACGACCACGTGCTCTGGGGTAAGAGCAGCAGTGAGGCAAGGAACTTAAATCTGTTTCTGGCTCCAAAAGTGCTTTATGATACTTGTCCTTTGTGCATCTTGGTCTCTGGGTCTAAAATTAGTACCAACATCCTGCCCAGGGAGAACTGAGATGGACGAAGTTTACCAGGGTAGAGGCTGTCTCTTTGGTCAACACTTACAGTGCCTAGAACAGAACTGCACAAATGCGTACTCTTTAGAACCTCAGTCAAGTAAATCCCACAAAGCTGTTTGTATGCCTAGTTTTTCTATTTCTCTCTCTCCCTTTTCCCAGTTGAGGAAGAGTAAATATTGGAAAGGGAGAACCTGATCTGAACAGGGAGAAGCTAAGGCGTTTGTGTCAGCTTCCTACCTTATCAGCCTTTGTTTGGGCTTGCCTCCCACCCCTGCTTTTGCAGCAGAATCCAGAAGTTCATTTAAAAACTGTTGTAGCTTGGAGAATTAATAGAGGATTCCATGGACGTGGAAGTCTTCCTGAATATGCGAAATAAACCAAGTTAAATCACTTACTCAATACAGTTGTAAAGATGCTTTTTCCCACGGTTTATGTCTTCCAATTTGGACGGAGGGCAGGAAAGGCACAATTCCTGGAACTCAAATAAGGAATAGAAATTCCCAACATAGCCTCTTAAGAGAAGTCTCTGAAAAATACACTACCAAGAAAAACTGAAGTGTAAAGTGATACCTCAAAGAAAAAAATGCCGGTACTCGTAAGATCATAAGTTTCACAGATGTGCTTCAAAGCCATTTCTCAAAGTAATCTGTTGCAGCAGTCTTTGGGTTTATGAAGGCTGCCAGGCTCACAGTTCCACCATTGAGCTCCATGACTCTGTAATACCACATATGTAGAACTCAGTACATCAGAATGCTTTGCCAGAAAGATAGTACCAGATGGTGATGTAATTATTGTAAAGCCTACACTATCCACCTGTCCTTGCAAAAACTCCCTCTGCAGACATGCATCTAGTTGACACAAAGGAGCTATTTTGAAATGTGGTTTGGAAGTGTTTTTTTAATCTCATCTGCTTTGCTTTGGATTATCCTTTCATTCACCAAACAGTTGTTCCAGGATGTTGTGCAATGGCTGAGCGATTACAACCAATAAAGAGCTATAGTCTAAGCTTTCAGTCTTCACAACACACAGCAGAGGGCTGCCTTCAAGCCTGACCACGCTTGAAACGACGATCGCCTAATGTTTAAATTAAATGTGCTGATGAGAAGGGGCCTTTCAGTAGTGTTTTTGCAGGCATGTTAGTTACATTTATTTATTTTATACATTTATTTATTATTTATTTTTGGCTGTGTTGGGTCTTCGTTGCTGTGTGCGGGCTTTCTCTAGTTGTGGTGAGCGGGGGCTACTCTTCGTTGTGGTGCACGGGCTTCTCATTGTGGTGGCTTCTTGTTGTGGAGCACAGGCTCTAGGCACGCAGGCTCAGTAGTTGCGGCACATGGGCTTAGTTGCTCCACGTCATGTGGGATCTTCCTGGACCAGGGCTCGAACCCATGTCCCCTGCATTGGCAGGCGGATTCTTAACCATGCACCACCAGGGAAGTCCCTAGTTACATTTAGAATTAAGACCTGCCTAGAGAAGAAGGAAACTACTTAAAAACTTGACAAGATTCCAAAGATTCATAATTTATGTGTAAAACTCTGCAGTTAACTACGATAAAAGAGAGGTCATGAAATACTTAAGTAATGATAAACTAATAGCAGTAGCTAACTCCAAACTACCTTTTTTTTTGATCATGATTAAATGCTCCTTAGAGCAAGTTGTTTAGTCAGGCAAGTTGTACAGGGAAAGTCTGGCCAAATCCAGCTTCTTCACACTGCTACTTGAGTCATGCTAGCTTGCTGGCTCGATAGATTGCAGTATGTAAGGCACTCAGATTCCTACAGGCTTTGATCAGGTTGCCTGAACTTTATCAGATATTTCTGGATCAGATTGAGTGCTCTGTGACAAATGGGCACGGGATGAAAGTGATTCAAGGGCTTGAAAAATCCTAAACCATAAGATAGCTTCTTTTTTCTTTATCTCTCCCACAATTTCTGCCTCAATACATTTAGAAGGGACTCACTAAATGTCACTGAATGATAAATAAATGAATAAATGGAGAGAGAGAAAGAAGGAAGGGTTTATTTCGTGCAGATTATCCAGATTTTTGGTTTCCCAGGCTTTCTTTTCCTCTCTTCTGAGCCCACCTTTTTGCCATCTCACTGCTGATGAGCAACTTCAACTGAGAAGGGGTGAAAATTGGCACGATATACAGTGGCAAACATACCAGTCAGTTCTTTGTTAGCCTGCTTTTGTGAAGGGTTTTTTTTTTTTTTTTTTGCGATACGCGGGCCTCTCACTGCTGTGGCCTCTCCCGTTGCGGAGCACAGGCTCCGGACGCGCAGGCTCAGCGGCCATGGCTCACGGGCCCAGCCGCTCCGCGGCATGTGGGATCCTCCCAGACCGGGGCACGAACCCGTATCCCCTGCATCGGCAGGCGGACTCTCAACCACTGCGCCACCAGGGAAGCCCTGTGAAGGGTTTTGATGGAAGGAGGTGCACTTCAGTGGAAAACAGGTAGGGAGAGTCTGGTTCTTTGTGCCAGAAACTGCTCTTCCCTTCCTTCAGATACGCCGGTACTGGCCCCCACCTGAAGCTCCGGCTGAGCCTGGTTGTCAGTGCCGTCTAGGAACTGATGGGCTGCATCTGTTCTTGCTTGGCATGGCTTCCTCAGCCCCCTGCACATCTCTAGAACTTGGCCTTGGGCCCCTTCCTGCTCTGACCTGTTATGGTTGCCTTGTTCTTTTTACGATCTGTTAGGCCCAGATCCCAGCTGTTCATTTGTGTCTGACCTGTTGCCTTGCTCTGACATCTGATTGCTAGACCCTCTCCGTTCTCAGCTACTCATGGAGTTCCAGATCCCCAGCTGGGTTCTGGATTTTGCCCTAGCCCGCTCCCCAGACTCTCCTTTTCCTTCTAGCCTACTCTCTAAGCTTTGCCTTAAGCTTTTCTGATACTAGCTCCTATTGCCATCTATATAGCCTTAATTCTGACGGTAGAATTGTTAATTTCCATTTATTTCAATAATAAAGACATAGCTGTAACTCAGGGTGATCCCTACACTTAGAGAAAGTTACCTCGTCTATCGTTAGTTTTCTTGTCTCTCTCCCTGACTGAAGCTAAGCTTCTTGAAGGTATGCACCTTTATTTCTCAGTACAATTCTGATGAGTGTTACTGACAAAGGAACTCGTTAAGAATGGCTTCGTTACACATCTCATCTCTCAAGTTTTACTCTGAAGTTAACAAAGCCTCCGCTAACCAGAATCAAGTACAGTTAAACCACTAGGTTTACAAACTGATAAATCCCTAATAAATTAAAAAGATATAGGGCAGTGTGGGTAATAATGGGAATGTGTGCAGTGTGAAGTCCTACAGACCTGGGCTGGAATTCTCCCTCTCAGCAAACCGGTTAACATCTCTGAGGTTTAGTAGTCTCACGGCAGAGATACTAGTTTCCTAAGAGGACCGTTGTAAGGATTAGAGATCGTGTATACAAAGCATTTGGTATATAGTGAGCCCTCAGTAAATGGAAGCTAGTATCGGGACTTCCCTGGTGGTCCAGTGGTTAAGAATCCACCTTCCAATGCAGGGGACGCAGGTTCGATCCCTGGTCAGGAGACTAAGATCCCATATGCCACGGAGCAACTGAGCCCATGTGCCGTGACCACTGAGCCTGCACGTTCTGGAGCCCACACACCACAACTAGAGGAGCCCGTGACAGAGAGCCCGTGTGCCACAACCGGGACCTGACACAGCCAAAAAAATAAACATTAAAAATAAAATAAAATCTTAAAAAAAAAAGGTAGCTAGTATTCTTGTTCTTGGAGCCAGAAAACTTGGATACCACTCTCCGCTTTACTTATTAGCTACGTGATCTTAGAGAATATTTTTCAGACTTACTTTCCCACTTTGTAAAATGGGGAGAATAATACCACCTTATCTCATGGGTTGCCAAGAAATTCAAATAAGTTATGCAAATATTATTTGTAAACCTTAAAACACCATATAGGTGTTAATGATTACCGTCATGTGTTTGAAGATTAAATGTATCTCTGCTCTTATGGCACCTGAGTTAAAAAACAAAACAGAATGAAACAGAACCCTAACAGGCAATAAAAGTAATGTTAGATATTTTTGGCTAATTGGTTGGTTTTATGCTGATACATGCTACTGAGTTCATAAATTATTAAGATAGTATAATTGTCTCTTGCATTGCTAGAGTCAGGCTGGGCAGGATGATTGGTTACATGCTTTTTCGAGAACTTTTTCTAGTCTTCTGCTCTTCTCAAGAACACAGGGGTTTGAGATGATTAGCAAGACCTTGTGAAATCACACCCCATCACCCTAATATAAGAGGTATCGTAACGCTTTTTTTAAATTGTACAGATTGGTCTGACCTAAAAAGATTTTTAAAACTCCCAGGACAGCTGACCTCCATGTAGCTCTGGAGAGGGGAGACAGAGGTCCAGAGGCCACGGCACCCCACCAGGCCTGGAGGCTGAGCCCCTGAAAATACCCTCCTTTCTAAGGCTAGACCTCCCAGTCTATGAAACCACTTTTACGTATTTAGAAGAATAAAGGCCAGTGGTGCCTATTCTTCAGGGTTCCAATTATGTAATTCTACAAGGATCTACGAGGATCCCCTTGAAAACCAGTGAAGGCTTTCCCTAAACCTTCTGTGAATGCACTACTTCATCACTCCCGTAAGATTCACTGCAGGGCTGCCGGCAAACGAATTTTTCTCCCGTAAGCACAAATTTGTTTCCTGTATTAAAAAACGAAGAAAATCATTCCATTTGCTACAAAGACCAGTGGGAGCAGGCTGGTCAGGAAATACAAAAGTAGATATTCTCATTGCAACATCTTTCTCATTGTATGGCATCCCAGATGCAAAAAACATTACCAGCTGTTTTTTTGCTTTTTCTTTTTTTCTTTTATAGGACTTTAGTCTTTTGAGTCTTATTAACCAGAAATCAAGTCATCTAAAAAGGTAGGGGGAATACGGATTAAGAGTGGCATAACAAGCATCTGCAGAAAGATCAGTCCCGGTCCCAAATGAAATTACGAGGCCATTAGTTAGGCATACTGTAACGAAACCAAGATACAATTGGAAAGGGACCAAAGTAACATTTATCTCCTAAAAAAGTGTAGAGAATATATCTGGCTAGGTTGAAAGAATAAATGCTGCATTTTTTATATGAAGATTGCTTTCACATAGAGATTCTTAAGGACAAAAAAATGTTTTCTAAAACAAGTGCATAGTACTTTCACCATTTTACTGGTTTGGGATATGAACAATATCAGTCTCTGAAAGGGGGTTTATTTATTTTTTTGTCTTTTTTGTTTATTTTTTATATATATGCAAATATGTTTTATGTACAATAATTGGTTCTATAAAAAATGATTAGACCAAGACATTCTATTGGTAATCTTCCCCAAAATAGATTCAGGTGAAATCAGATATTTGTGCACTTCGTGGACTACCAGAACTTGAGACTTCATTATTGATTTCAGTTTTGAGATCATATACATAATTCAAAATATACATGACCTGGGTTAAGGTGATAAATGTGGGCTGAAAGAAACCACAGGATTCAGAACAATTAAACTATGTATTTTGCTGGCATTTAAGCCGCAGTGTGAACAGCACCTGTGTGTATCCCATAGCTCTTTTACTGTGGGAGGGGGGAAGCAAACAGCTGATACGACCTGGCAGAGGCTTCTTCGCCAAGGGCTCCTTTCTTCTCCGCCTCTGCCCCCTTGGGTTCTTGTTTCCCTGTGTCATCTGCCAGGGCGGCCTGGGCTGCACCTTCAGCCAGCAGGGAACAGTGCAGCCACAGGAGGAAGGAGAGTTCCTTGGCTATGCCCATGTTTTTGTTTTTGTTTTTTTTTTTAATTAATTTATCTTATTTATTTATTTTTGGCTGCGTTGGGTCTTCGTCGCTGCGCGCTGGCTTTCTCTAGTTGTGGCGAGCGGGGTCTACTCTTCGTTGAGGTGTGCGGGCTTCTCATTGCGGTGGCTTCTCGTTGTGGAGCACAGGCTCTAGGCGCACAGGCTTCAGTAGTTGTGGCTCGCGGGCTCTAGAGCGCAGGCTCAGTAGTTGTGGCACACGGGCTTAGTTGCTCCGCGGCATGTGGAATCTTCCTGGACCAGGGCTCGAACCTGTGTCCCCTGCACTGGCAGGTGGATTCTCAACCACTGCGCCATCAGGGAAGTACCTGTGTCCGTGTTTTGATGGTCAAGTTTTCCCCCGCCGGTTCCCTTTTACCCACGGGGTGGCTCACCGGCTGGAGGCAATCGGAGCCACAGCCAAATCTTAAACCTGGCGTCCACGCTCGTCCCCTTTTCATCCACTTGAATCTGGAATTTCATTACGTCACCACGTGTACAACCCCCACAAATCCAGTCACAACATGTTTAGATGTCTTGTCAAGGGACCTGTTTCTAGACTTTTCATATGATCAACAAGCTTGTGACAGAGCAGGGCTGGAGCTGACAGCTCCCCACATGGGCAGGCGGAGGCTCTGGAGCTGCGGGCCGCCTGGGGCGCCAGCTCCAGCCACCAACCCTTGTGGGCTTGCGCCTGCCTGAAGGGTTTTTTTGTTTTGTTTTGTTTTGTTTTGAACATCTTTATTGGAGTATAATTGCTTCACAATGGTGTCTTAGTTTCTGCTTTATAACAAAATGAATCAGTTATACATATATCCCCATATCTCTTCCCTCTTGCATCTCCCTCCCTCCCACCCTCCCTATCCCACCCCTGTAGGTGGTCACAAACCACCGAGCTGATCTCCCTGTGCTATGCGGCTGCTTCCCACTAGCTATCTATTTTACGTTTGGTAGTGTATATATGTCCATGCCACTCTCTCACTTGGTCACAGCTTACCCTTCCCCCTCCCCGTGTCCTCAAGTCCATTCTCTAGTAGGTCTGTGTCTTTATTCCCATCTTACCCCTAGGTTCTTCATGACCTTTTTTTTTTTTTCCTTAGATTCCATATATATATGTTAGCATATGGTATTTGTTTTTCTCTGACTTACTTCACTCTGTATGACAGACTCTAGGTCCATCCACCTCACTACAAATAACTCAATTTCATTTCTTTTTATGGCTAATATTCCATTGTATATATGTGCCACATCTTTATCCATTCATCTGTTGATGGACACTTAGGTTGCTTCCATGTCCTGGCTATTGTAAATAGAGCTGCAATGAACATTTTGGTACATGACTCTATGGTTTGCTCAGGGTTTATGCCCAGTAGTGGGATTGCTGGGTCGTATGGTAGTTCTATTTGTAGTTTTTTAAGGAACCTCCGTACTGTTCTCCATAGTGGCTCTATCAATTTACATTCCCACCAACAGTGCAAGAGGGTTCCGTTTTCTCCACACCCTCTCCAGCATTTACTGTTTCTAGATTTTTTGATGATGGCCATTCTGACTGGTGTGAGATGATATCTCATTGTAGTTTTGATTTGCATTTCTCTAATGATTAATGATGTTGAGCATTCTTTCATGTGTTTGTTGTCAATCTGTATGTCTTCCTTGGAGAAATGTCTATTTAGGTCTTCTGCCCATTTTTGGATTGGTTTGTTTTTTTTTGTCATTGCGCTGCATGAGCTGCTTGTAAATTTTGGAGATTAATCCTTTGTCAGTTGCTTCATTTGCAAATATTTTCTCCCATTCTGAGGGTTGTCTTTTGGTCTTGTTTATGGTTTCCTTTGCTGTGCAAAAGCTTTGAAGTTTCATTAGGTCCCATATGTTTATTTTTGTTTTTATTTCCATTTCTCTAGGAGGTGGGTCAAAAAGGATCTTGCTGTGATTTATGTCATAGAGTGTTCTGCCTATGTTTTCCTTTAAGAGTTTGATAGTTTCTGGCCTTACATTTAGGTCTTTAATCCATTTTGAGCTTATTTTTGTGTATGTGTTAGGGAGTGTTCTAATCTCATACTTTTACATGTACCTGTCCAGTTTTCCCAGCACCACTTATTGAAGAGGCTGTCTTTTCTCCACTGTATATTCTTGCCTCCTTTATCAAAGATAAGGTGACCATATGTGCGTGGGTTTATCTCTGGGCTTTCTATCCTGTTCCATTGATCTATATTTGTTTTTGTGCCAGTACCATACTGTCTTGATTACTGTAGCTTTGTAGTATAGTCTGAAGTCATCAGGGAGCCTGATTCCTCCAGCTCCATTTTTCGTTCTCAAGATTGCTTTGGCTATTCGGGGTCTTTTGTGTTTCCATACAAATTGTGAAATTTTTTGTTCTAGTTCTGTGAAAAATTCCAGTGGTAATTTGACAGGGATTGCATTGAATCTGTAGATTGCTTTCCAAAGCCGAAGGGTTTTAAGGAGGCAATAAAACAAAGAATGATGAGCAGTGCTTTACAGTTGCTCTATTCCATCCTGGTCCTTGTTTCTCTTTATCAGCTGTTTTTATCCTTAAAATAATCCAACTATAGGCCTAGTGGAAGACTACCCAGCACGTTTTTAATGAGCGTGGACAAACTCTTTAAGGCTGAGATGATACAGAATGTAAAGCAGCAGCAGAGGGAAGTGGAGGAGGCTGGGCGGGGAAGGAGGGGCTGAGGGAGCAGGCTGTGGGAGGTCTAGGGAAGGCAGGCTTGACCCCTGGGAGTTCAGCATCAGGTAGATCACATCAGCGCAAACTATGAGGCTGGAAAAAAATTGCAAAACAAAACCAAAAAACCCCATCCCACCCCCCAAAAATCCCACAAACAACCAGACAATCAAACAATTAATCATTAGATTTTATCCCCAAATAAATTACAAAAAGTAGATATTATAGGGCAACCTCCAGTGTCCATGGAAGCCAATGAATGAACTGTCTTTAGGCTTGAATTCCATCTGGCTACTTAACTGGAGGGATCATCTGCTCAGGGAAGACGGAGATGCTGATTGGTGCCCTGGGCCCATTCAGTCAAGACCTTGCCAGTGCCTGCGGCTCACACTCTCTGCCCAGAGGCCTACAGTCAGCATCCCTTAGGCTCCTTAGAGACAATAATTCTGTTCTCATGGCAGCTCACGAGGAGGCACAGATGCCTGCAGGCTTTGCCCTGTATCACATCCTTCTGCTTTTCCAAAAAGATGCCAGGCCCGAGCCATTCTGCGAAGTTTAGCAAGATTGGGTTTAACCTATGGGAAGAAAGAGAATAACTCCAATTAGCAGTATGAAAAGCCAAGGAGCATATAAGTATTTCCTAATTATGGCTACTCAAATCAGTTTTGATTTCTAATTTCTGGATTTGGAAAAGATTATAGATTTCCTTAGGATAAATGGGACTGAAAACTCAGTCTACAGGCACATCTGTTCGGGAATGGAGACAAAACTTTTTTCATTTTTTTCACTGTCATATGAAACAAAAAGTTCTTAATGGAGTAAAATGTACTAGATGAGTCAGAAAACATTAGTACCTGAAAACTCCATGCAAGAAAAGACTTTATAGCCCTTGACAGGAAAGGTAAGCAAAATAAAAGATTTTGGAAAGCGGCAACGTAGACATTCCTATTATGCTCTCAGTTCTGTTTCATTTACGATTATAACAAGGTCAGAAAATGCTCTTTAGTTTAAACCACTCGGTGCCTTTATTGCATTATCCACATCATTGTTCCTGGACTGCTGAGCAATCAGGGCCAAAGCATAATGTGAAAATGTCCTAAGCTTGGTTTCCTGCCTGAAGGTCCTCAAATCGTTACTCTAGAGATCCCTGGAGATGGCCACCATTTCCAGTAAGTACTATCAAGCAACTGGCTGTTTCGGCTACATTTGCCAGCAGTGAATTTGCTGTGTTTCTACCAACCTTCTGGGGCCCCAGAGAGAACTTCTGCATCTCATCAAACCTAGAGCCCGTAGGCAACAAATGTTCAGGATACATCAGTCTGTACATGTGGTAAACTTAAAAAATACAAAGGCATCATATGTATAATGAGATAGTTCAGCCTAAACGCTATTTTGAATTTGAGCTAGAAGATGAAATGGTGAGACTTCCAAGAAAACTTCCAATGCATATTTTTCAAAACTCTCATAATTGGGAAAGGATTAAGACAGATTACATTTGGTTAATAGGAGCTAGTCTCCTGTCAGTCATTGCTCCACCTGTTTGTCCTGCTCCAAATGGTCAATGTCAGCTAACGGCAGCATGGAGGGCCTGCCATGAGCACACTGGAAAGGCAGCTGGCACCAGGACAGAGCTTCAATAAGGCGACAGCTCTCCTCTAGGCTCAGGTCGTCATTAAACTTAATGGCCCCTAAACAAAAGACAGAAACAAGAGGGTATGGTGTGTAGGGTGGGAAACCGGTGTTGGCCCTGGGTCAGAGCCAAATATCTGGGAAGAGCAACGTGGTTCTGAGGCTCCTTTCATGTGACTTTAATACTGCTTGAAATTGGCTTCAGGACTGACCTGCACTCAGCTTTTCCTTATGGAGTCACTGTCTGTCTAATCCCTGTAGCGGGCATTCCTTAACTTGTTAGGATTTTGTCTTCAGAGTTTTTTCAAAGAGGCAAGAGCAATATTTTTGCCTACTTCTTAGGTTTGTGAAATCAAGGTCATCTTTCTTCCAGAGCCAATCTATCACCAAGATCTCTAATTGTTTCCCTACAGTGTCCATTTTATTTGCTGCTTTTTTCTATTTCTAGCATAATCTTTTACTCTAAACTCTCATATTGTCAGAAACTGCCTTTATGCATACATTAATTCACTCAGTCAACAAATATTTATTAAGTATATACTCTGTTGGAGCTATGCCAGGCAGTGAATGAGATGGATGCCCTCCACCCTCATGATGCTTACAATCTAATAGGTGAGACAAACATTAAACAGTTACACAATAGTTTAAATTATAAGTACTATAAAATATAGAATATTGAAGAATATATAACCGGAAGACTAAACCCAGTTTAGGAGGGTCAGGGAAGGCTTTCTTGACAAAATGATATTTAATCTGAGATCTTAGGTTAAGAAAAACATGGCTAATTGAAGAATGAGCAGAAGGGCATTTCAGACAGAGGAGGAAGGCAAGTGCAGAATTTAGCACACAAGACCAAGACCAAGGAAGCAGGCTGGAATGTGAAGGGCAAGGTGGAGAGTGATGTGAGAAGAAACTGGAGAGGCAGGCAGAGGCTGGACCATGAAGACCCCTGCAGGCCACGGTAAAGAATAAAATGTTCATCCTAAGAGCAATGGGTAGTCATTGTCAGGTTTTTGGTAGAAGAATGACATGCTCAGAGGAATGTTTCAAAAAGATTCCTCTGGGTGTTGAGGGAAGAATGGCTTGAAGGTGAGCCAGAATAGATGTGGGGAGACTAAGTCAGAGGACTCAACAGTGGCGAGAACTAGGGAGGCGGCAGTAGAAACCAATCACATTGGAGACATTTAAGATACACTTTGAAGGCAGAGATGATGAAATTGGGGATGGAGTAATATGAGGAGTAAAGATAGGATAAAGGGGGGAAGGAGTTTGTGATATTTACAGGAGACAAACTAATGAGGGACTGAGGTAACAAAGCCAGAAAAGACAGGAAGTGAAGAGAGGAGAAGGTTGATGGGGAGAGATCAAATGGAGGGAGGGTGTCTGGAGTGGACACCCCACCATGGTCAAATGATAGTTGCAGGGGATTCTGTGTCTGTCATGATCCCTAAAGTAAGTTCCTCCAATACCGTTTTCTATATTTTATCATATTGCGCTACTCAAGAACCCTCAATGATTCTTGCCCTCTGTATAAAGTCTAAAGGTTTGGCTGTGACCTTCTAGGTTTCTGTGTTTCCTCACCAGCTTAATTTCCTGATATTCTTTGCTGCTCCTCATATAACTAATTTGTTTCTGCCTTTGGATCTCTGCACAGGCTATTTCCTCCCCTGTAGTAAACTCTCCCTTCCTCTGAATCCATGTCCCTCAGCTCATTCAAAACTTGACTCAAAAATGCAGTTACTCCTCCACTCATATAAGTCAGTCTGCATTATGGTCCAATATATGTGGTGGTATTTTGCTTTGTAAAAGTAATTTTTTTTTTTCCTGCGGTACGTGGGCCTCCCACTGCTGTGGCCTCTCCCGTTGCAGAGCACAGGCTCTGGACGTGCAGGCTCAGCGGCCATGGCTCATGGGCCCAGCCGCTCCGCGGCATGTGGGATCCTCCCAGACCGGGGCACGAACCCACGTCCCCTGCATCGGCAGGCGGACTCTCAACCACTGCGCCACCAGGGAAGCCCCTGTAAAAGTAATTTTTTAGGGTTCATTTTTAGTGTACTGTTTCCTGATCTAAACTGAACCCTCCAAGAGGCAGGTGATAATCATGCCTTCTGCTTCTTTCATAACTGCTGAACCCTGCCAGTGCGCAGCATGCAAAGGCACTCAATAGCTAGTGTGTCAAGAGTCTTACCATGGCAGGCTTGGGATGCCAACACCTTCTGGACAGTCAGTGGCAAAGTCCCTTGGATGCCTCCTGTGGTCTGGAGTAGCTAATGCATAAACACATCCTTTGTTAATGGAAAAGCAAATGGGACAATGGAGCTTTCTGTGTACAGTGTCTCTGTGTGAAACCCCCAAATAAGAGAAAAGCTTACCTCCACTTGTTCTTGAATAAATTCCTACAAGGAGAAAAAGGAAAACAGGCATTAAATGATTGCTATGTTATAATTGCCCTTTGATAATTTACAAAATATTCCAATTTTCTTCTTTAAAATATGCCTCTTGAAGAAAAGAGTTGCAGCAATATAGCACTTAGGTGCAAATAATTTATTTGTTGTAAGGCACTTTGAATACGAAATACCAAGACAACTAAAAGAACTCTTACTGAATGGAGAATGTATTTAGCTACTGAAGCTTTCTCTAGAGATAGCTCATCAACTCATGAGGTTATATAACTGGTAGCCTAATGACTCAACTGAATATCAGGGAGGTTTCTCACTAAGAGGCTGTCTGTTTGCATTTATAATCTTAGCTAGAACATGTTTAATACTGCACATAAACAGAATAAATACACAACAATCGTCAATACAACTATGCACTCAGTATAACACTTGTTTAAATATCATAAAAATAAGTAGTCACTTAGTTCCCACAGGCATTTTTTTTTGTGTGACAATTCCCTTCAGGTCAAAAAGCTTACTCTCTGAGGCATTTTGTTGAGAAATTTCTCCTCCTTTGCATATCTCTGCCCCTAGGGTAGCCTTTTCAATAGTAACATCCCTGCAGATGTTAATATTTACAAAAGGACTAAAGAAATTTAAAGCAGACACTATTTCATGCTACAAATTTCTTTACCCTCTGGAGGTTAAAAACTGTTTTGAGATATGGCACATTTAATAATTTCTTTATAAGAAAACACAGGATTTCTTTACTCCTAGAAATGGCTATGTATAAATTAGCTTCCTGGGAATACCCTCGTGGTCCAGTGGTTAGGACTCAGAGCTTTCACTGCTGGGACCTGGGTTCAATCCCTGGTTGGGGAACTAAGATCCCACAAGCCAAGTGGTGCGGCCAAAAAAAAAAAAAAAAATTAGCTTCCTAAGATTACAACACGACAGACTTCTTTTTAAACCAGACTCAGAAAGTTCTCTTCCCGAAAACTTAGGAAAAACACTCTTTGACATAAACCACAGCAAGATCTCTTTTGACCCACCTCCTAGAGTTATGAAAATAAAAACAAAAATAAACAAATGAGACCTAATTAAACTTAAAAGCTTTTGTACAGCAAAGGAAACCATAAACAAGACAAAAAGACAAACCTCAGAATGGGAGAAAATATTTGCAAATGAAGCAACACACAAAGGATTAATCTCCAAAATATATAGACAGCTCATGGAGCTCAATATCAAAAAAACAAACAACCCAATCAAAAAATGGGCAGAAGACCTAAATAGACATGTCACCAAAGAAGACATACAGATGGCCAAGAGGCACATGAAAAGCTGCTCAACATCACTAATCATTAGAGAAATGCAAATCAAAACTACAATGAAGGGGCTTCCCTGGTGGCGCAGTGGTTGAGAGTCTGCCTGCCGATGCAGGGTACACAGGTTCGTGCCCCGGTCTGGGAAGATCCCACATGCCGCGGAGCGGCTGGGCCCGTGAGCCATGGCCACTGAGCCTGAGCGTCCGGAGCCTGTACTCCGCAACGGGAGAGGCCACAACAGTGAGAGGCCCGCGCACCGCAAAAAAAAAAAAAAAACAAAAAAAAACTACAATGAGGGATTTCCCCGGTGGCACAGTGGTTAAGAATCCACCTGCCAATGCAGGGGACACGGGTTTGAGCCCTGGTCCAGGAAGATCCCACATGCCGCGGAGCAACTAAGCCTGTGCGCCACAACTACTGAGCCTGCACTCTAGAGCCCACAAGCCACAACTACTGAAGCCTGCATGCCTAGAGCCCGTGCTCCACAACTAGAGAAGCCACTGCAATGAGAAGCCTGCGCACCGCAATGAAGAGTATCCCCTGCTCGCCGCAATTAGAGAAGGCCTGCACGCAGCAACAAAGACCCAACGCAGCCAAAAATTAATAAAAGTAAATTTAAAAAACTACAATGAGGTATCACTTCACACCAGTCAGAATGGCCATCATCAAAAAATCTACAAACAATAAATTCTGGAGAGGGTGTGGAGAAAAGGGAACACTCTTGCACTGTTGGTGGGAATGTAAATTGATACAGCCACTATATAGAACAGTATGGAGGTTCCTTAAAAAACTAAAAATAGAATCACCATATGACCCAGCAATCCCACTGCTGGGCATATACCCTGAGAAGCATAATTCAAAATGGGCAGGGTGGGATAGGGAGGGTGGGAGGGAGGCTCAAGAGGAAGGGTTTATGAGGATATGGGGATATGTGTATACATATAGCTGATTCACTTTGTTATTCAGCAGAAACTAACACAACATTGTAAAGCTATTATACTCCAATAAAGATGTTAAAAAAAAAAAAAAAAGGACACATGTACCCTGAAGTTCATTGCAGCACTATTTACCGTAGCTAGGACATGGAAACAACCGAAATGTCCAACAACAGATGAATGGATAAGGAAGATGTGGTATATATATACAATGGAATATTACTTAGCCATAGAAAGGAACGAAATTGGGTCATTTGTAGAGATGTGGATGGACCTAAAGTCTGCCATAGAGTGAAGTAAGCCAGAAAGAGAAAAACAAATATTGTATATTAACACATATACGTGGAATCTAGAAAAAAAATGGTACAGATGAATCTATCTGCAGGGCAGGAATCGAGACACAGATGTAGAGAACGGACATATGGACACGGGGGGTGGGAAGGGGAGGGTGGGACAAATTGGGAGATTAGGATTGACATATATACACTGCCATGCGTAAAATAGATAGCTAGTGGGAACATGCTATAAAGCACAGGAAGCTCAGCTTGGTGCTCTGTGATGACCTAGATGGGGGAGGGGGGTGGGAGGGAGGTCCAAGAGGGAGGGGATATAGGTATACATATAGCTGATTCATTTCATTGTACAGCAGAATACAACATTGTAAAGCAGTTATACTCCAATTAAAAAAATAAAAATAAAAAGAATTAAAAAGTTTAAAACTTCAAAAAAAAAAAAAAAAAGAAAATTCTCTTCCCTGCCTCATTTACAGACTAGTCCACCATACTTATAAATGAGCACAGTTACCAAGAGCTAGTCGGTAGATACTATGTATTTTTTAAAAGCCACATATTCTCCCAAACAAACCTAAATAGAAAGATGTCTCATAATACCTGACCCACTAACAAAGTTTAGTGTGGACAGATCAAACCTAACTTCTTTGCTATTCTCTCTTGTGTTTATATATCTGGGGCTTGTAAAACATCAGTCTGTAAGCATGGAGAAGAGGAAATGGATCTTATTCTCTATTCATTTCATATTTCAAATGTTCAATTTCAAATTGAACATTAATGCTAGATAATGTAATATTTAAAAGGCTCATTCATTAGGCTAGAGGATAGAACTTTATAGAAAGATGTCTTAGTGATCTTTCAACTGCTAGATCCAAGTAACTACCTCTTCTTCAAGATACCAGAACTGTTCCAGCTTCTTTCAGAATCAACAAAATCTCTCCTGATCAGCCTGACTTAACATAATCAAGACTTGCTGAAACCATAAGCCTTGTTTCAGTTTGAGGTAAACTTCTTGCCAGTACTCTTTGAAGTCACTTTAGGAAAAGTTTTCATTATAATTTTCTCATTAAATACTTAAGGATTGAATTACTATAAAAGATTCTAACAGATCCTATCTCTTGGATTTAAGACAATTTGGAGGAGGAGGCTTGGAGAAAATAAGCTCTGTTGGGAGAAAAGAGCGCTGCTGAAAGCCAAGCAGAGGTGGTCTGATCAAAGGACAATTCTGGGAAGAGTAAAGTCAAGATGATCCCAAAGCTGGCATGTTAGCTGCCTCTTCCTCTCAAATGTCTTCTCACACTTAGACTACAAACATGCTCAAGTCTCTCCCATCTGAAAAGAAACAAAAACCTTTCCTCCACCTGTGTCCTGCCCCATACTTCCTGACACCCTTAACCTTTAGCTGTCACCCCCATCTCTTTGGTATGTAGCCGAAGTCCTGGAAAGAGAGGGCTCCTTAGCTCCCCTTTCTCCCTTCCCTCACTCCTGACCCCCTGCCCACCCCTAGGAACAGATTCCACAAGGCAGGCAGTGTCCCCTGACAGCCAAATCCAACTCCTCAGGCTTTACTCTCCGGCCACTGTTGACCATTCCCTTCCTGTTTAAAACTTCCCTTGGCTGTGGCAGTATTACTTTTCCCTGGTTTTCCTCCTCCTCTCTGACCAAATATTTTCAATCATCCTTTACAGTCTCTTCTTTTCAGCAGTAGCTTTCTGGACCTTTGCCAAAACATATACACCCTGAATGCTGGTGTTCCACAGCCTCCATGCTTGGCTCTCTTTTTTTCTTCATATTCTCCCTGAACAATTGCACGTCTGTTAGACCCTTCTCCAGCTTCTGATATTATCAAAATATATACAGTTGACCCTTGAACAACACAGGAGTTAGGGGCACCAACCCTCTGTGTGGTAAAAAATCCTTGTATAACCTTACAGTCAGCCCTCCGTAGACATGGTTCCACATCTGGGAATTCAACCAACCGCAGATCCTGTAGTAGTGTAGTGTGTATTTTTTGAAAAAAATTAGAGTATAAGTGGACCCGCACAGTTCAAACCCATGTTGTTCAAGGGCCAACTGTATACTGTTAACCCCCAAATAGATACTGCAGCCCTGACTTCTTTCCCAAGTGCTAGATCTCAAAGTCTGTCCATCCACTGGACATCTCCATTTGAAGGCACATTCAGTGTGTCTAAACTAAGGCTCATAATCTTAACTCCCTAGCCAAGTGTACTTCTCCTCCTCTGGTTCCTTTTTCTGTCAACGGCACCATCCCTCTAGTCATCTGAGTGAGAACCCTGAGAATCATTACTTATCTTTTCTCCTTTATCTCTTTTATATTCTCTTGCTCACCAGGTCCTCTTGATTCTACCTTTCAAATATGCCCCTCCTCTCCATTCCCATTGCTACTGACTTAGTCAAATCTTCATACTGTCTTACTTGCACCAGTGCACGAGCCTCTCAACTGCTCTCTACCTCAAATCTTTCCTATATCCATGTATCCCACACTTTATCCACTAAATCTATCTTCTACTTTTTATTTTTAAATATTACTAAAGTAATTCAGATTTCTGTAAAAAATGATAGACTGAGTTGATGTGGATTTTCCTGTGCTCCAAACAGAAAGAGCTAAAGAAGGAGTTAAGAAACCACAATGAATAAAAAAGGACACCATGAAAAAAGAACAGATAGATCTGAGAAAGAGCTAAATAAAACTTCTGGAAAAAAATAATAGTCATTGAAATAAAAAACCCAGTGGACAAGTTAAACAACTAATTAAATAGTAGATGAAGAGTGAACTTAGTTTAGTGGAAGATAAATGAGGAAATTTCCCAGAATACATCACAGAGAGATAAAACCATGGGAAATACGAAAGAGATGGCAAAAGACATGGAGAATAGAATGATAAGGTCCAGTAGACACCTGATAGCATTTCTAGGAGGCAAGAGAGAGAAGGGGGGAAGAAGCAATGTTTGAAGTGATAATAACTATATTTTCCAAATTGAATACGTAAAATGAATCTCAAGAAGGAAATCAAAATAAATCCACACAAAGATATATCATAGGGAAATGGAAGAACACCAAAGACAGAGAAATCTTAAAAGCAACCAGAGACAAAATCAGGTTACCTACAAAGTAATGATAATAAAATTGACAATGGACTTCAGTAGCAAAAATAGAATGTCAGAAGTAACAGAATATTTTTGAAATGCTTGAGGGATAAATAAGAATATGGACTTCTATTTTTAGCTAGACAATCATGCAAATGTGAAGGTGGAATAAAGATGTTTTCAAAGATATTTTATTCCTGGACTCTTAACAAAAGAACTTTTAAGAGATTTACTTCAGTGAAAAGAAAACTGAACACAAAGAATAAATAGGATGCAAGAAGCAATAGTGAACAAAGAATGGAAAACACTTTGGTTAAGCTAAATAAACATTTACTATAAAATTAAGGTCTACCAGGGGGATTAAAGACAAGGTGGAATTAAAATAGGCAACGAAATGGAAGATGGGAGAAAAGTGGTACAAGAGAAAGGGTGGTAAGGTTTGTGTACGGTTTATGAAGAGAACAGAATAACAAATTACCTTTAAACTGTGTTATATATGCAAGCTAAAATTCCCCGTCTAAACCAGTAGAGGGGAAAAAAAGAGAAATAAAGAAAACTCTAATAGAAAACAGGAAAGGAGGAAAGAAAAGACAACAAATACAAAATAAATTGTTTTAAAAAAACGAAACACGTAAGTAAAGTATTTAAAATGCAGTGCTGAAGTGTATTTTGCTCTTCATTGGCTGCCTACAGGATGAAATGCAAACTATTCAGCTAAATATGCTAAATCCCTTTATGAGTTGGGCTTGACAACCTATCTAGCCTCATCTAGGCCCACCACTACCTTGTGTGTATCTTAATTCGAGCCATGTGTATTGGTAGTTCCCTAAGCACGGGATCTGTTTCAAGTCTCTGATATCTGTTATTCTGTCTAGAATGACCTTATCCCCTCTTCTGTACTTGGCAGGCTCCTACTGTTCTATAAGACTTTTCCTGAAACAAACAAACAAAAAACAAATGTTTTTCTGTGATAGTTTCCTTGACCTCCACCCTCCTGGGCACAGTAAATATTCTGTATTTCCATAGCACTTTTGAACATACCTCTGCTGGCCAAATTTCATTACAGTATAATTATTTAAATGTCCTTCTCCCTCACCTTGAGCTAATTCATCTTTGAATCTCTGGCACCTGGCACACAGCAGGTTATTTCATAAATGCTTGTTGAATAAAAGATGAATATAGAGAATTTCTGAACAAAGTAAGAGGTTATTAGCATTCAGCAGTTTTCTCGGCTTTTGCAGCTGTGTCTTACCTCCACAATGCTCTTGGTCACAGTAGATCTCCCTCTTCGAAGTTCACTGGCTTCTCTTTCCACAAAACAGAGTGGTACTTTTCCTACAAGGACCAGAGAATCACTAGTGTCTGGAAATATAATTTCAAGGCCAAGATCTTCCAGATTTTTGTGGTAACACCTAAAGAGATAACCTCAAATGTAAAAGAATTACTTCATTCACATTTCAGTATCAGTTCCAAATGCTTGATAGTTTCTCAAAAGCTGCCACAAGCTTTAAAACTTACACTATTTTTCTCACACTTATGCTTGTTTATTTAGATTTTATTACCAAATTTCCTTTTTGAATTACAGTAACCTTCATTTTTTTTCCTCTTTTCCATTGAGAGAATCAATTTGTTTCTATGTCAATTTGTTTCTATGTCTTGTTCCTAAATTTTTTATTCTTCACTGAGGAATTGCTAACTTCTCCTTGCTGGCACTTAAAGAAGTTTGGCATAAATAAAAGGGCTAAGAATGTTTTGAATCAGCATTAAAAGCAGGGAGATAATTAACAGCCAGAGAAACTGAGAAGTCCTGATTAACGGGATGTAAATAAATGGATCTGCCTCTAATATAAATTATATCCCAGGGAAAAAGATTTATTGGCAGTGGCATATTCCCAAACCTTAAATAAATTTAGAGACAATTCTCTCTTTTTTATTTCCAATAATTTGTGCCACCCCGAAGTAGGAAAATGTCCTATCTTGTGACTCATTATATGATTTGCCCCCTCCTTGTGGCCCGGTGTTTTACTTTCTTCCCAGTATGATTATGGTAACAAAAACTAAGAATCTAGAATGTATCAAGGCAAAGCAGAATGGAAGCAATTACTGCAGTAACTTCACTTTCAGAAACAGCACAGCATAAATATTGACCGTTCCAAGAAATGGTAAGAGTACTCTAAGCCAACTGCTGGAAAAAATTATCAGGGAAACTCTATCCTATACTCAATAGCTGTGATATAGTGGAAAGAACAGCATTTGGAGTCAGACGACCTGCATCTGAGTGCCTGCTCCACCACTTAAAACTTGTTATGACCTTGAACAAGTCATGTAACCTCTCTTGGTCTCAGTGCCTCAACTGAGGTAAGGAACAACAGTTATGCTTATACCCTGGCCAGAGAATGTACATTAGCAACATCACAACCTCATGGTGGTACTAACGATAAGAGTCTCCTTTGTTCCTCTGTCACTGTTATCTCTAGTGGAGGACTTATAGTGGAAGACAGTAATTTTTTTCGACCAGAGCCTTGTGGCTGTTGCTTCTCATAGGAACCTATTGAGAGAAAGATGAATGGGTTAAGAGCAGGAAGTGAAGTCTTCCAGATTCAGATAAAAATGAAGACAGTCATGGAATTATTATAATGCTTAGCAGCATGTTCAATGTTCAGTTTTAGGCTTTGAATTTCCATTATTAAAGTCAAACTAGTAAGTATCTAGTTTGTTTATTCATTTTAGCAGTATTTTCTTAAATAAGAAATATAAGACTTAATCTTACATTCAAATGAACAATGCGATGTTCCCGTAGATAGTCAACAAATGTGGTTGCAGTAACAGAGGCTGACTAATATGGATTACTGGGGAGATAAAAGGGGTTTACTTCACAACCCAGTGGCTCAAGAAGGCTCCCTCATTCTTCCAGAAGGATTTCCCAGGCTCTGAAGAGAATCAGTCAGTACTATTCTCAAATGGTCCAGGGCCTAAAGCAAGAAAGTTTTTCTAATACTTTTTATTGTATCTTTCCCAACTCTTAGGTCTTCATTTTATAAGGAAAACTGAACATGGAAATAACATCACTGCCATTCTAGTCCATGAAATACCTCCCTAGGTCCTCACCTAACTCTACAACATTTGGGTTTTTTATTACTTGACCACAGGAGTAAAGATTTTCCTGGTATTTTACACCTTGGGGAACAGACTGCCTCATATGAGAAAAATGGGTAGCAAAGATTAAAAAGCACATATTGACTTTGGAAGAATCCATAACAAATTAGTGATACAGGTTGCCTCTGGGGAGAAACTAGGTTGGATGAAGGGCAAGGGTAGAAAAGAGACCTTATTTTATTCCCTTTTGTACCTTTCAGACTTGAGCCTATTGGATTATACTACCTATTCAAAAACAAATTAAATTTTAAAATAAAAACAATATATTGGGCCTTCTGAGCCGCTTGGTAGTCTCTGCCTGATGAACTGTGAAGGTAAACCAAGATCACATGGGCATGTGGAGGGGCATATCTTTGTGCTGAAAGTTGTAATAAAGTAGCCTAGTCTTTAGGGTTGATGATAAGGATACAGCAAATATGCCTTTGACCATGTGTTAAGACCCACACGTTTGAATTAGCAAAGTGAACTACTACATTCTTTCAATTATAAAAGAAGCCATACCAGCAGGCTTCAGCTTCATTTTTTAAAATGTACAATTCATCTTTTTTCACAACAGTCACAGTTAGAAAAACTCTTTCAGGTACATTAATTCTGCTGGGGAGTCTCGAATCTTTCCTAGTCCTCAGCAGATTCTTACCAATGGTCAGCTGCTCCAATCGGACACGCTCATGGGCAGCATGCTGGTCCACCAAGACTAGCAGGTTTCCACCTAGAAGACCAGCAAGCACCACTGGGTTTCAAATTCTCAGGTCAAGATTAAAATAATCATGTTGTGTTGAGGGAGAAAAAGCTTAATTCAAACTATTTAACAACATGAGCAAAAGAGAAGCATACAAACTGAGCAGTAACAACTGCATCTTTTATTTCCTAAAAAGTTAAAGTTATGGGAAAAACTACAACAAATGTACCCCTGATGAAAAACTCTTTAGTTCATTAGTATTTCATTTCTAAAACATGGTGAAAGCCCTACATTCTTAATGTTTAAATACTGATTTTGATTTATTAATTCAAATTTGATACAATGAAGGATCATTAAACCACACATTTTATAATCAGCTGACCTTGATTCGCAAGCTGCCCCAGAACCCATGAAGCATTCTACTACACTTTAGATCAGAGGTCAGCAATATTTTTCTGTGAAAGGCCAGACAGTAAATATTTTAGGCTTTTGGGACACATGGTTTCTGTCACAACTACTCAAATATTCATTCTGAACCAAAGCCGCCATAGACATGTGAATATTGTAGCTGTGTTCCAATAAACTTTTTACAGACACTGAAATATTAATTTCATATAATTTTAATGTGTCAAAAAATATAACTCTTCCTTTGCTTTTTATTTTACTATTTAAAAATGTAGTATACCTGAAACTAATGTAACACGGTAAATTAACTACACGTCAATTAAAAAAAAAAGTAAAAACCATTCTTATCTCCCTGGCTGTACAAAAACAGGTTATGCTATAAAATCACCACCGTCTTTAGCCATGCACAAACAGTAGTTTTGTGTGTTGGCTGCTCTACCGTCCTCTGCCAGCCTACAGGAGGAAAAGCAAGGCTTACAGAAGGGTGCTCTTTCAGACGGAAGCAGTGCTAAAAGCCCCTGGAATCAAGATGAATGGGAAACCATCCCAATAAACACATTTTGGATAAAAAAGAAACAAAAAAGAACAGGTTATGGCTGCATCCGGCCCCCAGGCCACAGTTTGCCTTGCTTTAGACTCAGGCTTCACAAACTTGGAACAGCAGACAAATCACCTGGGGATCTTATTAAGATGCAGATTCTGATTCAGTAGGTTAGGGGTGGGACACAAGATTGTGCAAGTCTAACAAACTCCCAGGTGATGTTATTTACAGACCTTGATTTTGAGTAGCAAGGCTTTATACTCTCAGGTGCAAGAGAGAAGCAGAATGTCCTGACCCCAAAGCCAAACCTACAGGGAAATAAATCCCTTTCTCACTGGCAGGAGGACTGATTCTCAATTACATTAGTACATCTTTTTAGCTTGTAATTTTATTACTTTTGGCCAAAGGGTTGAGGTTTATTGTTACTGATTATATTGAAATAAAAGTTCTCCTCTTGAATTTGATCAAACTAGATAATGCCTGTTTTTCCTATTTCTACTAAAGATTAAAAAAATTGTTTGTATGACACCATCAAATTCATGGCGTAAGAGCTACTGACTTGAAAAATAAAAAGATTATGATTTTTCTGACAGCATGTTCAACCACAGAACAGGCCCCAAAATGTTGAATTTTAAACTCCTTTGAGGATAGGAGGAGTTGCAGCTGGTTGTGATGAATACTGAACATCCTGTATTGGGCAGAACAATGGAATAAATAATAAATTACGAGGGAGTAACCTCAAACTCACAACCTGAGCCAATGTGAATTACCAAGAGTCAGGGACCCTACAAAATCAATCCTGCACCTGACTCTGGAGGAATGATTTTTTTTTTTTTTTTGCTGTACGCGGGCCTCTCACTGTTGTGGCCTCTCCCGTTGTGGAGCACAGGCTCCGGACGCGCAGGCTCAGTGGCCATGGCTCACGGGCCCAGCCACACTGCGGCATGTGGGATCTTCCCAGACTGGGGCACGAACCCGCGTCCCCTGCATCGGCAGGCGGACTCTCAACCACTGCGCCACTAGGGAAGCCTTGGAGGAATGATTTATAGTCTACAAAATGTTCATGACATTTTCCATTCCTTGAATGAAGCAGAATATATGAAGGTAATTTACTCATGTCAGAGCTGTATTTTTGATATTCCAAAATAACAGAATAGAAGCTTCATCAGGGCAAGGATTTTTGTCTGTTATATTCCTGGCATGTATAATAGCACCAGGCACATAAGAGGCACTCAATAAATGAATGAATCCTTATTCTTTAGAGGATCATAACTGAACAACTGAATTTTATTATAGGTGGAAACATGCAATAAAAATGCCATTATATGGGGCTTCCCTGGTGGCGCAGTGGTTGAGAGTCTGCCTGCCGATGCAGGGGACACGGGTTCGTGCCCCGATCTGGGAGGATCCCACATGCCGCGGAGCGGCTGGGCCCGTGAGCCATGGCCGCTGAGCCTGCGCATCCGGAGCCTGTGCTCCGCAACGGGAGAGGCCACAACAGTGAGAGGCCCGCATACTGCAAAAAACAAACAAACAAACAAAAAAAAATGCCATTATATGGCATTAATTTCACAATAATGTAAAACAATATTTATCCATTAAAAATGTGTAAATATTAAAATAAAAGTAAATCAATTATAGGAATAGGTTGCTTTTGGTATTTGTGAGCAACAATAAAAATACTTATATTTTGATTTAGAAAAATTTTTTTTTTTAATGTATTTATTTATTTATTTTTGGCTGTGTTGGGTATTCGTTTCTCTAGTTGTGGCAAGCGGGGGCCACTCTTCATCGCGGTGTGTGGGCCTCTCACTGTCGCGGCCTCTCCTGTTGCAGAGCAAAGGCTCCAGACGTGCAGGCTCAGTAATTGTGGCTCACGGGCCCAGTCGCTCCGCGGCATGTGGGACCCTCCCGGACCAGGGCTCAAACCCGTGTCCCCTGCATTAGCAGGCAGACTCTCAACCACTGTGCCACCAGGGAAGCCCAGAAAAATTCTTTATATAAAAGTACTCCTTGATGGCAGCTAACCTATACAGTAACAATCCAGAATCTCAGAGAAATTTAAATATCTGGAGATTTTGTGGCTACACCCATCTCAGGTGCCATTAGTAGAGATTTTGGTATTAAACAAGAAAGAATTCCAGGTAATCAAAACTTTAGAAAACAATCTATTCACTTTCTAGAAGTAGTAAGACTACTAGAATTTGACCTTCACTAATTCTATATTTATGATAAGTACGACAAAACTTTTGGTTACTTTACCTTTGATCTGTAATGACATTTACTAAATAAATTTATACTGTAAACAAGATAAAAAAGAATATTTTGAAATACAAAGAGAATGAACTGCTTTCAAACTTTAGAAGCTCTCGCCTGCAGGTCTACCCATCGGGAGCCAACTCCTCCAGTTGTGCTCAGGACTCAGCCACTCAGGCCTTTTCCAGAACCTGACAGGATCAAGCATTCCTTGTAAATGGCTCAAGAGTCTCCCAGTTAAAAAAAAAAAAAAAAGCCTTCTCGCACCCTCACTCTCCTTAGTCCCTCTTCCATGTCACAGATTTTGGAGTCTCTCCTGTCCTATGTCTTCTCTGAAACAGCTCTCATCTGCAGTCCCTGACCTCCACTGTCTGGAAATCTAACAGATATTTTTGGTCCTCATCTTAACCTCTCAGCAGCACTTAGTACAAAGTCTTGGCTTTGCAACACAACCTTTGCTTGTTTTCCTATTTCTGTTGTTTCATAATCTCTCTTGCTGGTTCACCCTTTTCTACCCAGCTATTAAATGGCGGAATTACTCTAGATTTAGAACCTCTCTTCCCCTCCTCACTCTTCACTCTTCTTCTAGGTGATAAAATTTATACACATGACTTCAGTGACTGACTTTATGCTGACAACTCAGATTTAGATCTCCATGTCAGAATGCTTCTCGCATCCTAGACCTGTAATATTCCTGACACATTCTTGAACATTTCAAAGGGGTTTCAGACTGAACTCATGCTTTTCACCCTTCTTGCCTGCTTCTCCAACCTCGTCCGGCAACGTCATCCACTCAGTTACGTAGGTCAGAAAACCAGGAGTCATCTTTGATATACCTTCCCCATATCCAATCCATCACCAAGTCCTGCTGACTTTATCTCCTAAATATCTTTCTCTCTAGGTCACCCTGATCCCAGCTAACCATCATTTCTTAGATATTGCAACATCCTCCTAACAGTCTCTCTGCAGTTACTGGGACTCCATCTCCACACCCGCTCCAGGCTCCACACTGCAGCCAGAGCAGTATTTTCAAAATGCAAATGTGATGTGACATGTGCCGCTGCGAAAACAAACAATAAAAAAGAAAACTTCAATTGTTTCCAATTGGTGTTGGGATGAAGACAAAGCTTGTAACTGGTCTTTAAGATCTAGCTGCAGGGCTTCCCTGGTGGCGCAGTGGTTGGGAGTCCGCCTGCCGATGCAGGGGACACGGGTTCGTGCCCCAGTCCGGGAAGATCCCACATGCCGCAGAGCAGCTGCGCCCGTGAGCCATGGCCGCTGAGCCTGCGCGTCCGGAGCCTGTGCTCCACAACGGGAGAGGCCACAACAGTGAGAGGCCCGCGTACCGCAAAAAAAAAAAAAAAAAAAAAAAGATCTGGCTGCAACCTACTTGTCTAGCCTATCTCCTGCCCTCACACAAGGAAGGGCTTGCCCTGCTTCCTATCACTGAAGGAGAGGAAAGCACAAATTGCATATTATTCCCTCTGCCCACAATACTCCTCCCTCCTTTCCTTACCTAGTTAACTTATACTTCAGATCTCGCTTTACCCACACAACCTTCCCTGACCTCACTACTAAATCAAATCTCCCAACACAGATTCTTACAGCATCTTGTTTCTCTCCTCCATAACACTAGAGTTAAAATTTTAATTGTTTGTGTAACTATCTGTTTCTCTTGCATGAATATTTTCTCCCACCATTGTATCCCTAGCACAGTCCCCGGCATGCAATAGGCACTCAATCAATATTTGTTGAATGAGTTAATGTTATTATTTACAAATTGTTGTTGTTTTATTAAAGCAGGTCACCAAGAGATTATATGTAACTCTTGATAAATCAGAGTTCATCATATAAACTTTCTATTATTATAAAGGGAACGCATTAAAACATTATTAAAAAGTCAAAGACTATAAAATATTTTAAAAAGTAAAAGATGAAATTTCCCCTCTGCCCATTTCCATTCTCACTCCCAAGGTAACCACTCTTAATAGTTTAACATGTATATACATGTCTATGTATATAAAACTAAATGTACTTTAAAACTGTTGTTTCATAATATTAATTTAGATTGGTTTTCCCTAATCTGTCCAAATCATTGAAACTGTATTGTATATAAAAAAATAACCTTAAAAGGAGGCTGTCAGAAGACCAGCTGGGGCTTCCCTGGTGGTGCAGTGGTTAAGAATCTGCCTGCCAATGCAAGGAACACGGGTTCGAGCCCTGGCCTGGGAAGATCCCACATGCCGTGGAGCAACTAAGCCCCTGCACCACAACTACTGAGCCTGCACTCAAGAAACCACAAGCCACAACTATTGAGCCCATGTGCCACAACTATTGAGCCCATGTGCCACAACTACTGAAGCCCGCGCACCTAAGGCCCGTGCTCCACTACAAGAGAAGCCACTGCAATGAGAAGCCCACACACCACAACGAAGAGTAGCCCCTGCTCACCACAACTAGAGAAAGCCCGCGCACAGCAACGAAGACCCAACGCGGCCAAAAATTAAAAAAATAATTAATTAAAAAAAAAAAAAAAAAAGACCAGCTGGTTACTGAGGCTAAACCTCATTCTTACCTGCCTCACCATTCTCTTCAGTCTTAGTGCTCATTACACAGGCAATAAACTTGTTATCCACTTGCTGGAGAACCTGCCATACATTCAAATAAGTGGTACAATACTAAATAAAGATTAACAAAGGCTTATCTGCATAGAGAGAGATAAAATTGTACTTAATTTAAAGTTGTTTGCATTATAACATTCATATCTAAGACTGAGGACAGGTGCTGATGAACCTGAGGGAGTCATTAGGAAGGAAAACAATAGGCAAGTAGAGTGATCAGAAGACAAAAGGAGAGACTACAAGGAAACAGACTGAGGCATCTAAGAGGGTTATGCTAATAAAACTTCAGAGTAGACTTGAAATGTTCCCAACAGAATGACTCTTATTAACAGGTGATATGACCAGAGATTTATTAACATGACCAGAGATTGCTAACAAATAGGTCTGGAAAAAATTTGGAAAATGTATGCAAAAGCAAGGAAACCCATCTTGTAGGAGCTAGTCCATTAAAGCAGTAAGTTAAAAGCCACTGGTGGCTTCAGACCTTGGTGGCTCTACTCTGCCTAGATCTGTCTAACCTCCTAATTTGTTTCCATACTGAAAATAAGGAGATGAAGACAGCCTGAGTGGTGCAGAGAGAGGGCAAACTAGAAAAGCAGATGAGAGAAGGGGTCCCTTCTGTTAATGGAACTCCTCAGTCTGGGGTCTCCTAAGCCATATCATTTGTAGCCTCATACAATAGAGGGTCATTTAAAAAGGGGCATTGTTGCACAGTTAAGGACAATGTCTCTACATTACTTAGTTGATTTACAAATTATTGTCAACATAGAAAGTCAATATATAATCCTTGAAACTGTGAGCCTGAATCCATAATTCATCCCTCCAAACCTGCTCACACTACAAAGGACACTTTTTTCTTTGTAATTATAATTAATCCTTCGCTTTTTCTTCTGATGATAAAAGTTTCAGTAAGATTAAAAAGAACACATGTGCCTTGATCAGGATGGTCTATATCATCAAATAAATCCAATTTCACAAGAGTTAGTCTAGCTTAGGTCTTATATATATATATATATATATACATACTTTAATGAGATTTTAAAGTCAATCTTTTACCTGCATCGAGTGAATCATTTCTTTGGTGAAACGATAAGGATACAAGATGTTGTGAATTTTAACTGCTAGGCTCTCAGCCTGGCCGCTGCTAACGTCAACAGCAACCTAGAAAGACCCAGATCAAACGTCATTTACATTGTAATCTTTTATTTCTGCAGAACTGTTTTACCAAAGATCTCAAAGTGCTTTACAAACATTCATTTTCACAGAACCTATTAGAGGTGGGTTGAATTCAGGGAACTTATAAAAATTCAAAAGGCTTTATGAATTATTACTCTTAAATAATAATTTTTGTTTATACACAGAATTACTGACAAACACCAATACTTTCAGAATAACAATTTGCCTGCGCTTCATGAGCAAGTCCTTAAAGACATCTTAACTGATGAATCAGTAACAAATGCTCATATACTCTACACCCGTATTACAACACACAAAGCACATTGTGTGATAACCCACTGAGGAGAGGATGCATACTCATGTCCAGTGGTGAACTGTTCCTCTAGCAGAAGATTCACTGCTTTATCTAATGATAACAGTTTTTATTACCACCACCCTAAATACTTTGCCAAAGCTGCAAGTCAGGGCTTCTGAGAGTGGTAAACACATTCACTATTCACAAAGTGGTTACACATGTCTAATCCAAAATGTCCGAGCTTCCAAACTGCTATGAATTCTGATTCCTCCTCTCTACAGTAAATATTAATTTCCAAATAAATTATTTGGAAACATGCTCACTTGCCATTCATAATTACAAATGAATATAGTCATTCATGCCCATACCCAATTTAAATGAAATTCAAATTTTTAAATAACAAGCAAAGAAAAATTGCTGCAGACCTACCTCTGGATAACGGGCAAATACTGGGTTGTCCCATTCTGAGAACAAAGACTGAAGCGATTCGGGACCAACAGCACCGTCCCCAGTAGCTACAGCAAAAGGGGACAAGTAAAGTTGGCATCAAGAGTCTCAGGGAAGTGGGTGAATGGTGAATGGTGTCTCATGCTTGGTGTGGTGCAGCCTCAAGACCAAAGATCAGACACGTTGTTCCCACATTCTGCAAATGTGCAGTGTTTGCTGTATCTCTAAATTGTTTTGATCTGTTACTTTTTAAACTAAACTTGATGACTGTATCTTCTGGCACTATAGCTTTTTCTCCAAACTATTTTCACCAGATATTTCAGAATACAAGTCCAGAAGAAAAACCAGTTCAAATTAGTAGTCTCACTTCTTTTAGGTAAAAATATACCTTATCTATTTTTAGAAATGAAGAAAAGAAAAATGATAAATGTCTGTAGCTTTTTTTGCAGATAAGAATTTTGCTTATATAAAACTAATGCAATATGGACTCAGCTCCAATCTTTAAAAATAAGAAACATTTTCTCAGTCACAAGACACCACAGACTGCATGATCACACAGTATTGACCTCGTCTGGAAAAGTAATTTCTGATCTAAATGCATGCACTGAATTACTTAGTTCTGCTGTTAAATAGGACCATGGGGAATTCCTGGTTCCAGGAAGGCACAGCTGGCACTGATCAAGCTCAATAACACAACCCTGCTTTGTTTTCTTTAAGCTAGGTGGCACAGTATGTACTAGGTGTTCTGGCAATCCCTGTTAATGCCCCTACCTCTGTTATTCTGTCTCATCACAGTCCTCTCTTCCCGGGCTCTAGGAAGGAAAGGAAGAACAAGGTCGCTTCTAAAAGGATGGCACCTGTACTGAGATCCTAAATATAAAAAAGAAAAATCTAGACATTTGAACTCAAAAAATAAACTATTAAAAAATAAAGTTACATAAAATCTCTTTCTGCACAAACTGAATTAAGACATAAGGCAGACTACTAAACAACAGATTGAGTCAGAAGTTCTTTAATGAAATTATTCTGCTAACTTAGGAATCTGCATGAATGCTTAGTCCTATTAGCTTCTATATCAGACAGAATGAGGAAGAATAGATCCCCAATTTACATGCCTCTTATTCCCAATATATGTGTCTCTCTCTATGTGTGTGTGCCCAGTATGTGTCCAGCATTTATCTCATCATATTATAATTGTTTAGATGGCTGTCCTCCCTAATAGACTGTGGACTCTTGAAAGCAAAGCCAGTTAATCTGCAGTGTGGCAGCTCCAAACACAGTGTGAATGACCAGCAAATGAGTGAATAAATGAATAGATGAATGAATGAAAGGTTCTCAACTTAAATTCCAAAGTCCAGTAAGATCTGGCCCAAATTCTACCCTCCTCTCTGAAGGATGATAAGATTGGAGTTTTAGGAACAATGCTGAATTTGACAGTTTTGAACAGGGGCAAAACATGATGAAACTATTATTTCAAAAAGATAAATCTGTTGGACAAAAACTGGAGAGAGATAAATTCAGAACGATAAAAGTAAAGTGTGAGGTGAAATAAGCTTGTGTCACTATTAACAGAAAGGACAGCGTTAAAGACATTTTAAAGAAAAAAACTACCAGGGCTTGGAGATTGACACTATTCCTTAAAATTACCTTTATAGATCCTCTCTTCTGTGCAATTAAATTTACCTCTTAACAGTTCATCTCATGTGATGTTTTATGTGTGGTTCAACAAGTCCTACTGTTCTGCTACGCACCAGCCATTTCCAGAAAGGTAACCCTCCCTGTGAAAGGAGGGTGCTCAGAAGCCATCTTTTCTTCGAACTAGTTTCTAGACCCTAACTACTTAATTTTTCATTATGAATCTCTGACTTAACATGACTCTCAAAAGTTCACCACAAGACTTGCTAACGCAGGCATTGAGCAGGTTGAAGCGTTTTACACATCGAGATTTGTTTAACAGGAGCAGATGTTTAGGTTGAGTATGGCAGCCAAGATTGTCCCCCTTTGTCTTAGCAACAACCATCTCAGTTTAATGTGATCCAGTTATTTTTTGTCACCATATCAGAAGCAGTTGTGTTTCAGGAAGACGAGGTGCCAGTGCCTTAGATTTACCTCTGATAAGCATTCACTATAAATCAGGACACAAAAGTACATACGTTGAAAAACACGTGTGTCTTTACGAGCCGCCTGCTAGTCTCAGGAGCAGTACTGAAGAAAAGGGTTTTCTTCTATTTAATACTTTGCAAGTTACTACAGTGATTATTTTTTTCACAAGGCAAAAAACTGGAAACCATTGAAAAATAAAAGTCTTATTTAACCTTAAATAAATCAGAGCCTCCTGTTAGAGATACTTATCCTAGGGAGAAATTATAAGTTAATTTGCAATTACCTTCATACTATTTACATTCTTTTGCAACATTCAAGACTTTTAACACAGATGAACATTTAATGTTTATCATTCTGATGCAAAACCAAGATTATTGCCAGATGGAAATCAGTTTTACCATCTCCCAACATCTGGCTTTCAACACGCTGCCAAAACAATGTCACTTTTAATGCTGACTGAGACCTGGGAACTCAGAGTCCTAGCCTAGGCTCCAATGTGGCCTTGTGGTCTGATCTAAAAGCCACATTATTGTCTTTCTGAATAACAGCCACTTATCCAGATCAAGATTATTAGCATATGTATTATAATAAAGTACATTTGAAAAGTATGATTATAAAAATACATACTTAAACTATATTCCCCAAAATTTATGGTCAAGTTTTTTTCTTTAAAAAAAAGTTTATAAATATACTACTGTACTGAGCCATAGATTTTCCTGGGAAACCTAGGATGATTACAGGATCATTCTGGCCCTTTACCTGGGAGCTGCAGAGAGCAACTTCCAGAAAAATACCACACTGGCATTGCAGGTGCCTTTAAAGACAAATTTCTTAGAGACTTGTGTGTTTGGGAGAGAGGGGAAAGTGGGGTAGGGAAACACTGTAGATCTTCTCAACTATCAATAGCACCATTTTCATTAAAAACTGTCTCACCCTCTTGCACATACCTATACCCATAGACACATATACATACACTTCCATTCTGTATCATTCTTTCACTGTATTTTTATGTTTAAATAATAATAGACCTGGAGGATTTTCACATACATTTTATAATTAAGCTTCAAAATATTCTGTCTGCTGAGATAATCTCTTTGAACATGATTACCTTACTCCTCAGCCATTATTCCCACCTTCCAAAGCATTCATGCCAGTGAACACCATATACTTACCATTCTCAAGTAGAACATCCACAGCCATAGTTGTCAGGTCTTTAGTACAAGCAGCCCGAAAGTCCTCAGTAGGAGCAGTGAATGTGCTAAGTCCTGTTAGCTTGTTGATGTAAACCATTCTTCCCAGGGCTATATCAAAATGCTGCTGCCAATCCAAAGAACATGTGTTGGACTCTTCATTTTCAGAACAAGTTCTTGCTATAGATTCCTCACTCTGACAACAAGTTCCATTTTGGCCAGCTGTGGAATCTTCTCTGTGACTCACTAACATTCTACTCGGAGAGTCAGGACTTCCGATCTGTTGTTCTGAAGCTATAAGAACATCTGAATCCTTACCGATAACTGTAGAATGATCATAGGGTAGTACTAAAGGAGTTTCTGACATCACAGAGTTCTCTGTTGTATTGTTGTTAGAATATGTTTCACTGTCTTTATTGAAGGGATTACCCTGTGTGACAGAGTCCAACATTGGGATGTTGCCACTTTCTGTTTTTTTATGCTCATTTTTAAATAACTTACAAGAATCTAGGGTTAACCCACTGGACAAGTCACTGTCTTTCCTACTGGAATCTGATTGTGGAAGTTCATTAAAATGACTCGTCATCTCCATTGTTTGAGTCTCTCTTTCGGAGCCTTTCAATCTGGATAATTTAGAGGCTAGTGATTCAGGTGACTTCTCAATATCCAAAGGCTTTCTGTTAAAATGAGATAACTCCTGTAGAGTTATAGGGCTTTCTCTTAAGCAAGGCATCTGTTCTTCCAAACAACTGTCTTCCTTGGAGAATGGTAACTTTTCTGAATAAAACATGTGACTTACTGGTCGACAACTACTATTTGAATCATCATGTTTCACAGTAGTGATTTTACAAATACCAGAGTTGTCTAAGTGGTTTTTGTCTTTCCACAGAATGTCAGGTTCAACCTGAGGATTGAGATTGGTAGTGATTTCTAAAGTGATATTTTCCTCCACTTCTGTATTCAGAGGATTTTTAACCTTCCCATATTGCCTCTTAAACTTCTCTAAAGATCCTAGTTGTGAACTTAAGCTTAGCTTCTTATGAGCTATGGGTTTGGCAGAACAAATCAACTTACCTGTCTTCTTACTACCATTTGAAACATGTCTACCCCAAGAGAAAGAGGATGCGTCAGGTAGTAAGCAACCTGTGTGTGATTTTTTACTACTTTCCTGAAAAATAGCAAAATTTTCGTAAGTTGCTATAGGTTTGTTCTCTAGCCCATAACTTATATTTGTTCTGCACAATCTTTTGTTGGGCAGTTGAGCAAATTCTTTACTTAAAGTGGTGGTTAAATCTTTGGTGTTTGGAGTCTCAAATGAATGGCATGTTCTATTTCCAAATATTTCCTTGGCACTCACAAGACCAGGTTGAACATAATTTTTAAATAAATGTTCTGTTTCAGTTAATTTAGTTTGCTCATTTTGTACCACATGAGTTATGAAACCCGTGGAACATAATTTAACTTGCCCATAACTAAAAACATTTATTCTTCTACAATTACTAGGTTCTTTTTTTCTTTTCTCTTCTTCTCTCTGAGCACCATGTGCTCCCGATAATGTTGTCTCAACAGGCAGAGGTTGGCATCCCATTTCAGTAGCATCTTTAAATCTCTCTGGTTGATTCTGAATTCTATTATTTTTCAGGATGTTGGCAACCATGCCATTAGCAGTAGTACTTACTTTCTGTATTTCTAGACCTTCTTCACTCCCCTCAAAATGATAAAGTGTCTGAAAAGGGCTTGCAAATCCCATTTCAGTAGCATCTTTAAATCTCTCTGGTTGATTCTGAATTCTGTTATTTTTCAGGATGTTGGCAGCCATGCCATTAGCAGTAGTACTTACTTTCTGTATTTCTAGACCTTCTCCACTCCCCTCAAAGTGATAAAGTGTCTGAAAAGGGCTTGCAAACATTTCTGAACTGGTTCCACGTGGATTTTCTGAAGAGTTAAGTTCCAAGCAAGATTTTTTATGTTTCTCATTTGCTCCTGATTCTGATGCTTCAGCTGTCTCTTGTTCTAAGATCCTTGACTCTGAGCAAGCGCTATCTTCGTTTTGTAAAGATGACTCCATTTTACTATGGGCTGGCCCATCGGATTTGTAAGTGTACAAAAATGAATCATTTGTCTTTTTTCTGATAGCTTCCGAATCCCTAGAATTCTGTGTGCTTATGTTTTCTACAGGAGCTTTTCTTTTCACAGCTTTTGATTGCAAATTAAACATTTCACAGGAATCCAAAATATTATTACATGCTTCTTGGAAATTGACCTGGTCACACTTCTCATCAGAGGACACTTGCTTCTGAAGAGTGGCACTAAATAAACTAAACTCATTTTCTTCACTAAATTCCTTAAGGTCTTCACTTGATAATTCCACAAATAATTTTTCTTTCTTTAAAAACATTTTTACTCCTTCCTGAATACAAACCAAAACAGTATCCCAGTTCTGAAACTCAATCAGAGTTTTTGCTGGCTCCAGGCATACATCATACTCACAGAAGTGGCACTGCATGTTGATTACATATATACCATGGAGTTCTGGGTTAGACCGATGCCGAGGACTTGAATTCGTTTGCCTACTGGCAGAGCCGTTCTTTGGCTTGCATATAATGCTTTCTTTCCTTAATAAAAAGTCAATGAGTTTATGCAACTTTGTCCTTAAAACTAGCCTCTTGTTCACAAACAAAAACTGCATATTCTTATTATAATGTGCTTCAGAGCTGATATAGCCACTAAGCTCAAACTCCTTATATTTAAAATCTATTTCTCTTAACTTTTGGGACTTACCCAGTCCATAAATTTGACAAAATCGGGAACATATGTCTTTGGTTTTAGGGAGCTGAAGAACCATGGAACCAGAAACATCATTTCTCAAAGAGAAAGAAATGGAAGGGTGCATAAGTGAGAGAGCTTCTATCCTCTGCCTAACCTTCTCAAACTCCAGTCTAGGATCCATGCATTTCCTCCTTACAGGTAACTGATAAAACAGGTTATATACGGTGACTGTTGTCCCAGCACTTGGTCGAGTCAAGTCAGCTTCACAAGCTTTCAGGACTTTTCCATTCTGAAACAGCTTCACAAAAGTTTTCATTGACTTGTTTTTCTTGGATGAAATTTCCACAGCACTGGCCATGTCAGCTATATTGGCCAAGGCCTCCCCTCGGAAACCATAAAACCTTGGGTTCTCCAAGTCCTGTACAGAGTCGCATTTACTAGTGAAATAACGATTTCCCACCTTGTCTACATCATCACTCCCCATCCCAAATCCACTGTCTATCACCTGAACTTGGAAGGTTTCCATGTTTACCCTGACAGCCACACATTTTGCTTCAGCATCAATACTATTGAGGGCAAGCTCCTCAACACACTGGCCTAAGGAGCATATAGCCAAACCAGAACGCAACCTGGCTTGTACTTCAACTGGCAAGCACTTGATCATGGCAGGTAGAAAGCTGGTGAGAAAGCCAGGCACTGGTTCCCTTTTCTGACTGGAAATAATTGCCTATGGGAGGAAAAACAAAACAAAACACACACACACACACATTTAAAGCTTCGGAGTTACACGGCATCAACCATTTCTCTCAAGCTTTATAAAGAAATATTTGAGGTAAATGAAATCTCTTAGTAAACCACATTGTAAAACAAAACAAAACAAATTATAGCTCTGATCTCTAGGCAGATCACACAGCTCTTGTTTGGTGCAGTGATTTTAACATCCAAAACAGCATTCATAATTTCACTGCTCCTCTCTAAATCCCATATGCCCTAAAGTGAAATCATAATCACACTTGAAGTTGACCTGCAAAGACATGTTCAAAATGCTAATCACTTCACCAAAAACAGATGCCTAAATTCCACTAAGAAACATTAGCTAGAAATTATTCATGAAGAAAAAGTCCAAGCTAGTTTCATAATATTTATACATTACACAATAACCATGGCTTTTAGAAAAAACTTATAATGAAGTGTTAAGACACTGTAATAACTAGGGTGAAGGAACAAGAGGAAATAAAATAAAATTGTCAAGAAGAGATTAAAATTAATAATAATAATTATTATTATTGGCTAAATGTAGTTATCTCAGGGGAAACAGACTAAGAACAGGGAAGGATAGGGCAGGAAAATTCCTTGTCATTATAAGCCGTTCTGTATTTGATTTTTAAATCTTGTTCATGTATAACTTTGATAAGTTTTCAGAAGGCCCTTACTATTATTTTGTATTTTGGTCTTTACAGATGGCTTCAAACTACCTTGGCAATAATCATGATGGCAAGGGGCTGTTTAAACTTGATTTTAAGTTTTCTGACAGGTAAAAAAAAAATAAGATTATAGTGCAATTAAAGGTCCCCTCCCTTCACAGCTGAGAGCAGCATGGGGGGGGGGACCTCTCGCAAGTGGTAGGGCTAGTTTTTCAAACCCGGTAAAATCACAGTGATAACTGCAGATCTGACGATTTCTAACGTCATGAACTTTGCAGCCGGCAAAAAATGAGAGGTAAACGTTTAATAAGTATTCCGACTGCTTCCCAACTCAACGATTTCCTGATTATATCCCAGTCCTTTCAGGGCTCCTGGGACAAATGGGACGACTCCATCCGGGTTCTGAGCTAATAAGAAAGCTTCGGGGAGCAGGGCGGAGGCCGCCTACCCCGCCAGACCCAAGCTCCACCCCCATCCCCTCCCCCAGCTGGCAACCAGAAACCCCAGCCTGCCCAGGTTCGGGCGCCCCGCTGAAGACAGGCCAGGGGGCCTCCCGGAGCCCCTGCGCAGCGGGCCCGTAAAGTTGGCCCGCAGCGGTCGCCAGGGCCCTTCTTGTGGTAGAAGAGCTCCCGGAATCATCCTTTCGTCGCGTGCTTTTCCCCAAGTCACCTCGTATCGCGCCTCAACAACTCCCTGACACCAACCGCCTCGGACGCCGGACGCGCGCACGTTGCCTCGCAAGGCTCGTGCACGCGAGGCTCATGCACGCGCGAGCCCGCGAGCATGCGCTTCTCAGCTGCCCCGCCGAGAACATCCTCTCGTCCCTGACACCCCAGTGCGCATGCGCACCAGGTGTTCCCGGCTTCGGTACTCATGTGTCCCAAGGTCTCTTCTCACTAGTACCCCGAATTCTCAATCCTTATCCCGTTTTAGCATGGCGTGAAAAGCTGTTTCTAGCAATTTTGTTTTTTTCTTCTTTCCCCTTCTCTCATCTCTCCTTTGCACGTACTACCATTTAATTCAATATATATTTTATTTGCTTTTCGTCTATCTTCTCTCACTAGAATGTAAGCTATATGAAGGTATGGATTTTGTCTATTCTTGTTTGCTGCTGTAACCCCATGGCAAGAACAGTGCCTGGCTTATGTTAGGTACTCAATTAATTAATAAATCCAAAGGCTTCCATCTTAGAGATCTATAGTATTATTTCAGAGCTGGAAAAGACCGAGAAACTATATAGCTCTATTCTTAATTTACAGATGAGGACAACAAGACTCCCTTCATTGACTTTTTTGGTATCTTCCCAATACCACCGCAGCTTTCTTTTCTAATGGAATGAGAGTGGAACTCTAAGGGCATTGTGAGAATAGGTGTTTTGGGACTCGTTAACCAACCTTCAGTTTTTGCTTTGTCCTGTTTTCATTGAAACCTTGTATTTAAAAAAAATTGGAATTTATGACAAATTTGTCAAACCCAATAAGCATTTGATATATACTTTTTTTTTTTTTTTGCTGTACGCTGGCCTCTCCCTGCTGTGGCCTCTCCCGTTGCGGAGCACAGACTCCGGACGTACAGGCTCAGCAGCCATGGCTCACGGGCCCAGCCACCCCGCGGCACGTGGGATCCTCCCGGACCAGGGCACGAACCCGTGTCCCCTGCATCGGCAGGTGGACTCTCAACCACTGCGCCACCAGGGAAGCCCTGATATATACTTTTTTTAATGGCTGACTAAACCAAATCAGGAGATATCTTAAGTCTGATGAAGCAAAATGCTTATTGCTTGTATTAGTTTGCTAAGGCTGCCATATCAAAGTACTAAACTGGGTGGCTTAAACAACAGAAATTTATTTTGTCACAGTTCTGGAGGCTAGAAATCTGAGATCAAAGTATTGAAATGATGATTTCTTCTGGGGCCTCTTTCCTTGGCTGGTAAAATTGCTGTCTTCTCCCTCGGTCTTCACATGTTCTTTCCTCTGTGCACACAGGGCTGTGTCCAAATTTCCTCTTCTTATAAGAACGCTGGGGCATATTGGATTAGGGCCCACCCTAATGACCTCATTTAACCTTAATTACCTCTATAAAAGCCCTGTCTCCAAGTGTAGTCCCATACTGAGGTATCCAGAGTTAGGACTCAACATATGAATTTGGGGGTGGGGGGATAATATAGCCCATAACATCAATTTATGTGAATTCCTTATGCAGAGGACAGGAATGACAGCAGAAACTCCAGAAAATGAAAAACAATTAGTCCAAAATACCATTTGAACAGCTAACAAATTGAACTTGTGGTATTTGTTCTTATTAGGTGCAATTTCCTGAAGAAAAGTTCATGGAAGCTATTAAAAAGAAATGATTAAAAGTAACTCTTTTTCTTTCAGATTTCTTTAAATTACCTCAAAATTCTCTTCCCAAAGATGTTTATTAAGTAAATACCTCTTATTTTGCCCAAAATGAAGTTTACCAAAAAGAAAATAAGTATCCTACACGGAAGGTTCTGTGTTTTTATTGATTAGAATTGTGTACAGTTGTAATCTTTCCATCATATACATAATATACAGTAACTATCAAATATCTGATACTAAAATAACTTACTTACAAATTCTAATATTGAACACAGAATAATTCTATCCCTATTAAAAATAAAAAAACAAAACCACTGAGTATCTTGGAAAATTTAAATTCAGACCATTATTTCACAATTTGGAAATCTGAGTAATCCAACTTTAAGATGACTTTCTCATTGTTGAAGCTTGCTCTGTCAATGTGCGATTTGGGACTTCCTCTTGTCTCAAGCCATTCCTGCATATGACGTACTTTGGAGGTGGGACCTTGCAATTGTCCTTGCACTGTGCCCTGGTCAGTGTTCTGGACCCAGCCTACTAATCCGAGCTTTTTACCCTCAGCCTAAGGGAAAGAAAAAGACAAGAGAGAGAAATCCAGTGAGACCGAACAAAACAAAATTAGACTACAATCTCTTGCCAGAATCTTGGCCTAGAATCAAGCCACTGAAACTAATTAGATATTGTCCAGAACAGTCAAAACAGAACTACAGCAAGGAGAATCTCATTGCTGATCTTAACATGCAGTGTTGACCACTTGACTCCATTTCCTTCTTCCACCCTATAAAACCAGGCACCAGAATTTTTCACTATGTCATCAATTTGGTTAAGTAGTAAAGATTTAAGACCAAATCAGATGCTTTCAAAATGATTCCCTAAGGATGACTGTTGTTAGGATACTGGAGTATATCTTGTTCATTTTCTGTCTCCTAATCAAGAATCTACTGGGTTTATTAAACAGAAAAAGCATGAAGCTATTTGATCCTTCTTTTTTTCTTTAACCAAAACCACACCTAAACAAATCCAGATGATTAAGTGTCCAATATCTCTTTAAAGATCATTAGAGAGTATTTTACAATTTCCTGGGCAACGCAATCCACTGTTCTCACTGTAAAGAAACTGTCTAACCCAAGGTCTTTATGTTGCATCCAAAGCCCACTTTCTCTCATCCTCCTAGAGAAGGAAAAAGCAGCTGGTGATCAGCCTCTAAACACCAAAGTTTCATGAGACTACATTAACTATTGTTTTCACTTGACTTTCTTCTGTCTAAATAATCACAATGTCTTTAATGTTGCATAAGCTTATGAAAATCATCTAATCACTGTAGTTGCTCTTTTCTTAGACTTTCCAATGCTCTTTCCTTTAAATCATTAACTGTGGAATGACTGAAAATTGGGGAAAGGTAGCAATGTTTTAGAGGCAATTTTATTTTTGTAAAATTTCCAATTAAGGATATTATAAAAGTTATTGATTGTTACATTCTATCTAAATAGAAGGGGTTAGATTACAAAAGAAAACGGGAGTTAACTTGATTGCATGTCCAAATGCCAGACTAGTGACCTAGTAAATATGGGAAATTGCTGGAGTTGGCCAAAGAAAATGTTATGCATAGCAAAACTATGTTTGATGAGGAACTGAAGTATTCATCAAATCAGTTAACGTTCAAGGCAAAGACTTGTTTGCATAATGAACAAAAGAGATTTTGGTCAAATAAATAACAGTTTAAAGGATACAGAGGAAATTAAGGAATGAAGAAAAATAAGAGATACCTACAGCATGATTGAGTGTTGTAGATTGTGGCACATTAAAAAAGAATGCAGAGAATGGATTTGAATAAGACTCCACATCCAGCTGACTTTGTGTAACAACTGCACTCTTCTACTTCTTTTAACCTAGGGGAATGGGCTATCCCTAGTTCTTAGTTACCTTATATGGTAATTAGCTATAGGAATGATTGTGTTGAGTTTTGAGCAGGAGGTTATAACAGTACTGCTCAAAACTAAGTTATTTAAATTTTAAATTGCAATATGATTTATCTGAACTCTGAGAATGAACAAAACACTCCAACTTTGACTGGTGTTGAGAATGGGGATTTCCTATGGGTTTTATTTGTGCACTCGATTCTGTTCTTATTATATATATATATACACACACACACACATATGTATATTTATTTATTTGGTTGCACCAGGTCTTAGTTGCGGCAGGTGGGCTCCTTAGTTGCAGCTCACCAGCTCCTTAGTTGTGGCATGCGAACTCTTAGTTGTAGCATTAATGTGGGATCTAGTTTCCTGACCAGGGATCGAACCCAGGCCCCTTGTATTGGGAGCACGGAGTCTTATCCACTGTGCCATCAGGGAAGTCCCTGTTTTTATTTTTAAATGATAACATAATATTGCTGAGTCATGTTCAGTTTTGAATATATATCTAAACAAGTGAGCAGTGTTTTCTCCTAAGAAAATTCCAAAAAGCTAATTCTCCCTCATAATAATATTTCTGCTTGGATGGTCATCTGGAAACATTTTAACAAATATAATCACCAACTCTAGTCTCAATCTAAAAAGAAAGTACCCTCAAACCAATAACCTAGACTTCCACCTTAGGAAATTAGAAAGAGAAGAGCAAACTGAATCCAAAACAAGCACAAAAAGGAAATAATAAGGATTAGAGCAGGAGTTAATAGACATAGAAAAAAGAAAGAAAAAAAGAAAGGAAGGAAGAAAGGAAAGCAGGAAGAAAGAAAAAATAAATGAAACCAAAAGTTGATTCTTTAAAAAGACCAACAAAGTTGTCAAACCTTAAGCTAGCCTGATCAATAAAAAAAAGAGAGAAGGCTCAAAGTACTAAAATCAGAAATGAAAGAGGGGACATTACCACCAACCTTACAAAAAAAAAAAAGGATAATAAGGGAATAATATGAACAACTGTATTCTAACAAATTAGATACCTTAGATTAAAAGAGCAGATACCTAGAAAGACTCAAAAACTACAGAAACTGAATTAAGAAGAAATAGAAAATCTGAATAGACCTATAACAAGAGATTGAATTAGTAATCAAAAACTGCCCATGATATGTCAATGGACATTTAGGTTGGTTCCATGTCCTGGCTATTGTAAATAGTGCTGCAGTGAACACTGTGGTGCACGTCTCTTTTTGAATTATGGTTTTCTCAGGGTATATGCCCAGTAGTGGGATTGCTGGGTCCTATGGTAGTTCTATTTTTAGTTTTTTAAGGAACCTCCATACTGTTTTCCATAGATGTGGCACATAAATACAACAGAATATTACTCAGCCATAAAAGAAATGAAATTGAGTTATTTGTAGTGAGGTGGATGGACCTAGAGTCTGTCATACAGAGTGAAGTAAGTCAGAATGAGAGAAACAAATACTGTATGCTAACGCATATAGATGGAATCTAAAAAAAAAAAAATTGTACTGATGAACCTAGTTGCAGGGCAGGAATAAAGAGGTAGACATAGAGAATGGACTTGATGACATGGGGTGGGAGGGCAAAGCTGGGGTGAAGTGCGAGTAGCATCGACGTACATACACTACGGAATGTTAAATAGTTGGCTGGTGGGAAGCAGCAGCATAGCACAGGGAGATCAGCTCAGCGCTTTGCGATGACCTAGAGGGTTGGGATAGGGAGGATGGGAGGGAGGCTCAAGAGGGAGGGGATGTGGGGAAGTGTGTATGGGTGTGGCTGATTCGCTTTGTTGTGCAAATGAAACTAACATGGGATTGTGAAGCAATTATACTCCAATAAAGATGTATTAAAGGGCTTCCCTAGTGGTGCAGTGGTTAAGAATCTGCCTGCCAATGCAGGGGACAGGGGTTCGAGCCCTGGTCTGGGAAGATCCCACATGCTGCGGAGCCTGTGCGCCACAACTACTGAAGTTCACGTGCCACAACTACTGAGCCTGTGCTCTAGAGCCCACGAGCCATAACTACTGAGCCCACGAGCCACAACTACTGAAGCCCGCGCGCCTAGAGCCCGTGCTCCGCAACAAGAAAAGCCACCGCAATGAGAAGCCCGCGCACCACAACAAAGAGTAGCCCCTGCTCACCACAACTAGAGAAAGCCCGTGTGCAGCAACTAAGACCAGAAGCAGCCAAAAATAAATAAATTTATATTTTAAAAAATGGGCAAAGGATTTGGAGACATTTCTCCAAAGAAGAAATATCTTCTTTCATGTGCCAATAAGCACATGAAAAGATGTTCAACACCATTAATCATTAGAAGGCAAACGAAACCACAATGAGGGTATACACATACACCAGAATATTACAGAGACTTAAAAAGGAAGGAAATTTGAACAGATGCTACAACATGGATGACTCTTAAGGATGTTATGCTAGTGAAATATGCAAGTCAGGAAAAAAACCAAATACTATATGATTCTACTTATATGAGTTACCTAGAGTAGTCAAATTCATAGAGACAGAAAGTAGAACTGTAACTGCCAGGTACAGGGAAGGGGAATCAGGAGTTATTGTTTAATGAGTACAGAGTTTCAGCTTTGCAAGATGAAAAGAGTTCTGTGGATGGATGATGGTGATGGTACCACAACAATATGAATGTACTTAAGGTCACTGAACTGTACACTCAAAATGGTTAAAATGGCAAATTTTACATTATGTATATTTTACCACAGTTAAAAAAAATGTGTTCTATAGTTTCCAAATATTTGGGAATTTTCCAGTTTTCTGTTATTGATGGCAGTTTAGTTTCATTATGGTCATAGGAGAACATGCTTTATATGACTTAAATCCTTTTAAATTTATTGATACCTCAAAACAAAACAAAACAACAAAAAACCACAATGAGATACCACTTCACACTCACCAGGATGGCTATAATAAAGAAGACAGACAATAACAATTGTTGACAATTTGGAGAAATTGGAATTTTCATGCATTGATAGTGGGACTGTAAAATGGTGCAGCTGCTTTGGAAAACTGCTTTGGCAGTTCCTCAAAAAGTTATACATGGAGTTATGTGACCCAGCAATCTACTCCTAGGTATATATACCCAAGGGAATTGAAAACAATGTTTACATAAAAACAGGTACATAAATGTTCACAGCATCATTATTTATAACAGATAAAAAGTAGAAACAACCTAAATGTCCATGAATTGATGATTGGATATATACAATGTATTATATCCATACAGTGGAGTATTTTTTTAAACAATTATTTATTTATTTGGCCACACTGCAAGGCTTGTGGGATCTTAGTTCCCCAACCAGGGATTGAACCCAGGCCCTGGCAGTGAAAGCGCTGAGTCCTAACCACTGGACCGCCAGGGAATTCCCCATACAATGGAATATTACCCAGCCGTAAAAAGAAATGAAGTACTGATATAAGCTACAACATGGATAAATCTTGAAAACATGTCAAGTGAAAGAAGCCAAACACAAAAGGCCACATATTTTATGATTCCATTTACATTAAATGTCCAGAATAGGCAAATCCATAGAGATAGAAATGAGCTTAGTGGTTGCCAGGGGCTGGGGGGATGAAGAGCGAGTGCTAATGGGTGTGGGGTTTCTTTCTGGGGTGATAAAATGTTCTGGAATTAGTGTACATCTTTATGAATGCTAAAAAACCACTGTATTATACCCTTAAAAAATTTATTTATTTATTTTTTTGGCTGCATTGGGTCTTTGGTGCTGCATTTGGGCTTTCTCTAGTTGCAGCGAGCAGGGGCTACTCTTCATTGTGGTGTGCAGGCTTCTCATTGCAGTGGCTTCTCCTGTTGTGGAGCACGGGCTCTAGGCATGCGGGCTTCGGTAGTCGTGGCTCGCAGGCTCTAGAGCACAGCCTCAGTAGTTGCAGCGCACGAGCTTAGTTGCTCTGCGGCATGTGGGATCTTCCCGGACCAGGGCTCGAACCTGTGTCCCCTGCACTGGCAGGCGGATTCTTAACCACTGCACCACCAGGGAAGACCTGTATTATACACTTTAAAAGGGTGAATTTTTAAAAATATTTAATGAATGAATGAATTAATTAATTTATTTATGGCTACGTTGGGTCTTAGTTGCCTTAAGCGGGATCTTCGTTGCAGCGCAGGGGCTCTAGTTGTGGTGTGCGGGCTTCTCTCTAGTTGTGGTGTGCGGGCTCCAGAGCACGTGGGCTCTGTAGTTGTGGTGCACAGGCTCAGTAGTTGCGGCGAGTGGGCTTAGTTGCCCCGGGATCTTAGTTCCCCGACCAGGGATCGAACCCATGTCTCCTGCATTGGAAGGTGGATTCTTAACCACTGGACCACCAGGGAAGTCCCCAAAGGGTGAATTTTATGGAATGTGAATTATATTCCAACTTTAAAAAAAAATCCCTTCAAGTATTCTCATTCTAGGAGTGATGGAATTTAATTAAGAGGCTAGATGATATCAACACATAAAAAGACTGTAGCAAAACAAAATAATTGTGAAAATGAACATATATAATAAAATGATTATAAGTAGTCAAGAATAAACTACAGGTCTAATTAAGGGGAAAAAAGGATGACATCTTCCTTGCAGTTTTCCAAATCAATATTTGTTTTTCTGCATTCTTTTATTCTCTCTTTAAATTGAGGGGTGGGAGGCGCAGTAGAGAAAGATGGAGTATACTGCCATCTGGTCCTTTTTGCTCAACAACTTTAATTAATCTTTGAGGCTGCCACCTCCATTTACTAAATCACAGGAACTTACCATACATAATTGGTAGCAAGGCTAATTGGAACATAGCTCTTGCTATGACTTTCAGTAGTTCTTTTTTTCCAATAGGCACTTCATATATGAGAATGAAACAGGAGGAAATGATTTGCAAGTAATTGGAAAAAGAGGTAGTGATATTTAACATTCATATTTCAAAGATTCAGGTTTGAATTTTAAGTACCACAGTCCCAGGAATGTGACACTTGGCAAGTTCTGCAGTCTTAACTCAGTATCTTTGGGGTTGGAGATACATTGGGAAGGCAATAGCCTGATACCCCTCTATAGAAGATAGAAGGCAAACTGAGATTGCATCTATGTGTGCCCACTGAGGGAGGATTAGTGATATTAAGACAGAGGCTGTCAATAGTTTGTTCATCCCCTCAACTACTCCCTAATATCAAATAGGAATACCAGGCTCCATGTTCAATGTTACCATTACTTACCCTGGAATGGATAAAGTATTTTCATTAGAAAAGCATCACCTGGAAAAGGTAATTGTTCTTTAAAAGCTAAAATGAGGGCCTCCCTGGTGGCGCAGTGGTTGAGAATCCACCTGCCAATGCAGGGGACGCGGGTTTGAACCCTGGTCTGGGAAGATCCCACATGCCGCGGAGCAACTAGGCCCGTGTGCCGCAGCTACTGAGCCTGCGCGTCTGGAGCTTGTGCTCCGCAATAAGAGAGGCCGCGATAGTGAGAGGCCCGGGCACCGCGATGAAGAGTGGCCTCCGCTTGCCACAACTAGAGAAAGCCCTCGCACAGAAACGAAAACCCAACACAGCCACAAATAAATGAATCAATTAATTTTTTTAAAAAAGAAAAACGTTAAGGAAGGTTAAAATGTTAAAAAAAAAAATCTAAAATGAGCGGGAAGGAATTACATAGGGGAATGGGAGAGGTTGAAAAAGGAAAGAGGTCTGAAGAAAATGCAGCAGCTGCAGAGGAAGCAATTAAATGTCACAAGTTCACTTAAATTCCATCTCTTTGATCAATGTTAACTTTCCTACAAGAATTGTGACTTGGTTTGATGATGCCACAACAGGGAGAACTGGGGAAGCCCTTTATTCCCCTTTGGAAAAGAGAAGCTCATCCATATGTGTCTAGGTACTCAAGTACCACTGTTAGAAAAGACCGATAATAACAGTAGACAAATTTTCCATTTGCATTGTGTTTTACCCACTGCAAAGCATTTTCATACCCATTGTTTTACAAACCACCTCTTTGCCATCCAGCTACCAAACAGAAAGCTTCTCCAATGCATATTTTTCAGGAACATGTCTCTTGTTCCCATCCTCATAACCTAGGTATGTCCCCAAATCCTGTAAGCCACATACCTGAGTGTACTTGCGGAAAAACACACCTTGCACTTTCCCAAAAACTTCATAATCCACTGACATCAGGGTGTCCCCTTCTGCCATACTCACGCTCAGACCTGTCAGAGACCATGAAAGCAGAAAAGTAAAGGACTCATTATCCTATTCCCGGGCCCCCAATCCTGAGGCAGAAAGGGTCTCACACACACACCTCTCCATCGTTAACCACTGTGACCTCTCCCTGACCTTAAGGTGCCAGTACTTCGGAGTAAGTAAGCGGTCACGTGTAAGCGCGGGTGTGTGACGTTAACAGGAAGACACCCGGGCAAGGGAGCCCACAGAGGCCTCTTTTGGGGCAATTACCTGCTTATTCAGTTACCTCCCTAACCCATCCCCGGTCCCGCACCCTCTCCATCCCTCCCTCTTCTCACGCGAACCTGGCTTCCGCGCTCCCACCAGAATGCCCTCCTATTAATATTTTAGGGCTAATCGAACTGATGAGCACGCCCCGGGGCCCTGCCCCAGGCTCACTCTCCTCGTCCTCCTCTCCGGTGGACTACCCGGGAGACCACCAGGCCAACGGTTCCCCCGGTTGCGTATCCGCCGCGCCCAGTAGCTTAGAACGCGGCTCCTCCTTCGCTGTCTCTCATGCCCATCATCTCCGCCGGCCAATCACGTACGGCGCTCTCAGCCCAGAGCCCGCCCAGAGGGTGGGATTTCGGGACGCCAGGGTCTAGTAGCTCCAGAGCCTCCGATTGGCGAGTGGGCGGGATCTGTCCAGGGTCTCGGCTACGATTCTGCAGACGAGCCCTCACCCCACCTCGGTCACTAAGCGCACGCCTTTTTTCATTTTCTCGCGGGGATCAAGACAAAGACGAAGAAACACTTGAGATAAATCCAATCATTCTGTAAATATTTACTGAGAGCCTCTGTGTGCCAGGCACATTTATAGGTGGTTGACATACGTTAATGAACAAAAAGGATCCCTGGACCGGAGGAGATTAAATTCTGGAGACAGATGATAAACACTAAACATCATAAACAAACAAACAAATTAAATAGAAGACATACAACTTTTCTGCCCTTTTTCTCAGTTCTCCTCCAATTCTGAGTCATGCCTAAGTCTGGAATGGGTAGCAGTGGAGATGAGTGTATAGGAGGTCCCAGTGGAGGTTATTTCTCCCTCTGTGATTCTGGAAGCGGCCCACCAGAGTCTACCTTACTAAGAAAACTACAAACAATGCTTATCTAAAGCAATCAATCCATCAATCACAAGCACAAGCAAAATAACCCATAATCACAACTGAATCAGTCAATCTAAGCCAAGTGACCAAGTTGCATGAATTTCTTTTGGGAGAAGGGAATTGTCAAGGGGAGTTGTGGGTGATGATTGTTAAAAACAGGGTCACCTTGGGCTTCCCTAGTGGCGCAGTGGTTGAGAGTCCGCCTGTCGATGCAGAGGACACGGGTTCGTGCCCCGGTCCGGGAAGATCCCACATGCCGCGGAGCGGCTGGGCCCGTGAGCCGTGGCCGCTGAGCCTGCGCTTCCGGAGCCTGTGCTCCGCAACGGGAGAGGCCACAGCAGTGAGAGGCCCGCGTACTGCAACAACAACAACAACAAAAAATAGGGCCACCTTATAGATAACTAATGAGAACATACTGTATAGCACAGGGAACTCTACTTAATGCACTGTGGTGACCTAAGTGGGAAGGAAATCCAAAAAAGAGGGGACATATGTATATGTATAGTTGATTCATTTTGCTGTACAGTAGAAATTAACACAAAACTGTAAAGCAACTATACTCCAATAAAAATTAATTTAAAAAAAAGTAGGGTCACCTTGAAGGCATTTGAATACAGATACCCTTAAGATTGTGTATGAAGGAAAACTGTGGTGTTTATTGTTGCTCTTTGGAGTGCTTGTGTACCTTACATCCCTTCATAACATAAGGTTCCATTTGTGAATATGCCAGGTTGGCAGACTTGGCAAGGTGAGATGGATTTGCAATGGAAGCCATGGAGATCCATTATTCCATCAGTTCCCCACTACAAAGTGAGGATCCAGATCCTGGAGAATCATATAACCTCAGTGCTGGCGTTGGGGTGGGAGTGGGGTGGGAAGCTGAACTGAATTGTTACGCTTGGTAATATTTGAAAATAATGCTGAACAGAGTAACTGGCTGATGTTATTTAAAATTTATTTTTTAAAAACTAGTTTCTCTGTAGAATTAACCTATTGAGTATCTACTACGTATATACACTGCAGGATATACAAAGATGAATGGTATATAATCTTTGCCCTCAAAGAGTTTTTTATTTAGTGTAAGGGACAAATACGCATGCAAATGATGACAATATAATGCACAACATACTAATTCAATTCCACAAGCATCCACTGAGAGCTCATCATGAGCCAGCCCTGTGCTATAACAAGGACAGAAAATATTATGAGAACACAAAGGAGCAAAGAGATTCATTCTGGCTGGGAAGACTGGGAAAGCATTCTTGGAGAAACCAGCATATTACCCAAGGTTACACAACCAAAAGCAGTAAGTGATGGAGCTGGGATTTAGTTCCAAGCAGTCTGAGTACAGAACCTACTCCCATGAATGCTATGCTCCGCCACCTCCCAGTACGTGGAGCTTGGAGTAAGGCCACTGAGGTAAGAAAGTGCAAGTAGCCAGGTGTGGCTGGACCAGGGTTTCTCAACCCTGGCTGCACATTAGGACCTTGGGGAAAGCTTTGTAAAATACTGATACCCAGGCCTCACTCCCAGAAATTGCTTTCCAGGTAGTCCTAAAGCACAGGCAAGGTTCAGATGCCCTGGGCTAGCCTCTGGGGAGGCAAGACTGGAAAGGTAGGCTGGACCTAATCTGGCAAGCTGAACTACCATGCTAAGTTACACATTTCAACTTTATCCTACAGGTAAAGAGGAAGCCACTGGGTAGGAGAATTATGGGGTCAGAAGTATTCAGGATAATTATTCTGGCAGCAGCCAGAAGGTTAGGTTTGGGGAACAGATGAATAGCAGTTAGGAGAGAGGTGCCATCCCAGTGAGAAGTGAGGGAGAAACTCACCTAGGGTTGTAGAAATGTAAAGGAGGGGACATATACAAGAGACATCACAGAGTAACTTCAACAGAGCCTGCTGACCAGTTAGAGAGAGGGGTGACAAAGTGGGAGGAACAGAAGATGACTGATGCTTTCAGCATGAGAGGGAACACTGGAGAGGCAGATTGGGGGATGCGGAGGTGATCACAACTTCGTTTTCTGTCATATTCAGTTTGTGGTTCCTGAGGAACATTCATGTGCAAGTGCTACATGGGAATTTGGAAATTTGAGTCCGTAATTAAGGAGAGAGAACTAAGCTAGATATCATTTAAACATAGGTGAGACCTGAAATTTCAGCATTTGGCTGAAATCATTAAGGAAGAGAATGTCTGAAACTACATTTATATGAGAAATACGAGGGCCTTGGAGAACACCTACATTTGGGGGGCAGGTGAGGAAAAGACATAAATGCAAGGACATGAAAGAAGAAACCAAGAAGGCACACAGAAGCAAGTGAGAAGAGAGTTCCAACGGAGAGAAAAATCAATGTCAAATGAGTAGGCTGAAGAAATAGCAGCTTTTGTCTTTAGGGTCATTGGAAGGTCACTGGTAGCCTAGCAGTTAAATAAAGCGGACAGAGGGGAACCAGACCACAATGGACTGGACAATGAGGGGGAGTTGAGGAAGTGGGGGCAGGAAATGTAAAGTTTTCTATTAAGAAGTGGAGAAGAGGGCTTCCCTGGTGGCGCAGTGGTTGAGAGTCCGCCTGCCGATGCAGGGGACACGGGTTCGTGCCCCGGTCCGGGAAGATCCCACATGCCGCGGAGCGGCTGGGCCCGTGAGCCATGGCCGCTGAGCCTGCGCGTCCGGAGCCTGTGCTCCGCAACGGGAGAGGCCACAAACAGTGAGAGGCCCGCGTACCGCAAAAAAATAAAAAATAAAAAAGAAGAGGAGAAAGGAATGGGACCCTAAGGTGAAAGGTGTGGTCAAGGGAAATGAGGCTTTTTGTGCAGGGCAAAGTTAAGCATATTTTAAAACCACAGAAGAGTGTGTGGATAGATATAACTTGAAGTTAACAAGATGCAGGGGTAAAGTAAGTCAATTCTGAAAGGGTACTGAAAGGGACTAAGTCAAGGGAACTCAAGGAAAGACAAAGATTCTTCTTCCTCATAAACAAGAGGGAAAGAAGTCAAGATGGAGGGAGGCACCTTGGGAAATTCTGCCAGGCTGGAGGGGAGCTTCTGGAATTGATGACAGGCAAGCCCCATGCTGAGATAATTGGGACCTTGACAAGAGTGGGAAATGTCTGAAAATGCATACATAGAGAAGGCAGTGGAGAGTCAACTAGGAAAGAAAACAAGGCATAAAAGGACTGCCTTGGAGCACCACCAAGGCATTTCTTTATAACATGTAAAAGCTGTATTATGACATGTTGAAGTATTAACACCGACCACTGCTGTCTATATTATTTTCCATGTGCATGAATCTTTTAAGTAGTTACAGGGAAAAAAGTAAGCTGCCTGTTCCAAACAGCTTACACAAATGAACTGAAGTATGAAGACAAATAAACTCTCTTCTGATGTTAGCAAGTTATGGAGTATCTTTAGTGTTGAAACCAGGTTATACTGAGCATTTTCGATCTGGTAGTTAACTTTATTATCATTACACTTGTCTGAGTCATTCTTGGGCCCTAAGAGAGGGCCAGAGTTACCACGTGAGAGTAAAACATTATATCAAAATAATTACATTGGCTACAAAAACTTCCCCCCTTCTGCGTAGCAAAACCTAGCCGAGTTGCTAAAATTTGACGCAAGCTCCAAACTATTTGCGAGGAAAAGCATGGAGAGATAGTATACAGCCGTACCTGGGGCCCGTACAAGGCAGCCGAACGTGCTAAGAAAGGCTATCAGCAGGCCCACTCCCGCTAAGGGGGCAGACACCGGAATCCTGCGGCAGAATGACTTGAGGGCACATCTAGGCGCTCCGTCTTTTGCCAGAGAAGGGCATACCCCAGGATCTGAGACCATCGCTCTGAGAAAAATCCAAGCTCTTTGATGGAGCCCCAGAAAAGCCTCTCCCACCCCATTCCCCCGTCCCCTAAGGGCAGAGCTGGACGGAGCTGCAGAGTTGGCGGGACACCGGGTCAGGCGACACTCTGGCCGACCGCGCCCGCGCCCGGGGCGGCGCCCGGTGGTGTGCGGACTGCGCTTGCGCACGCCTCACCCGCCCACCCACCGCGGAATTCGCGGCGAGGAGGGGCTGGGCGCCCATGCTCTCCCGTCTCCAGGCAACGGGAAAAACAGAGGCCAGCTGAGAGCGCCTGCGCGGCCGTCGGTGGAGGGAGGGTTCGTGGTCGGGAAAACAAAGTTCTGGGGTTTCCCCTGAGCAGGAGCTGTCCACGAGAGCCTCAGGTACGCAGAAGGGCGGGAAGACATGGGGTCAGCACCTTGACCTCCCAAGGGCCCGACAGACTGAAGAGCGAGGGCTTGTCCCCAAAACGGGGTCTCCAGTAGAGGCTCCCCGGCTGAGCCCTCCAGGACAGAATGCGACTTAGGCGTTCCGGATCTAAAACCCGCGGCGGCCAGATCAGGTGGTCCCCTCCTCTCAGATTACAGACCTGCCGTCTGTGCCGCGGGGACTCCTTGGGTGAGGGTTTGCCAGCCAGGCACCTGCTGCAGGCCCTGAGCGGCAGCAGCTGTGCTCTTTGGGGTCAAGCATTGTTCCAGCAGGAGGGAAGCCCCGAGAGCTCTTTGTGCCAGTCACTTAGCAATGGGCCGCAGTTTTCTCACCTATAAAATGATGGGGCTAGACTCGGAGTCCTAAGGTTTCTAAGTTCGAGTCCTGTAACTCTGAGAGAACCCCTCAGTTTACAGGTGAAGAAACTGGAGCCAGCGAGGGGAAGCTGCTTGTCCTGTGTCACAGGCCTAAAAACTGACTTTCAATCCAATAGCTCTTTCCACCTGCTACAGAGTATGCTGTGTATGGCAGAGGCTGGTACTGATACAAAGGAAAGCCAGGTGACAGGAACACCTGTATCACATTCCTTTTTCTATCCTCAGGACCTAATAAGCACCCGCAAGACATAATAAGTGTTCACCAAATGCTTATTGAATGAAAGCTCTGGCAGACCCAGCACCACTGTCCCTAAGAAGTCTAAGGGAAAATGTGGGTAGGACAAATGTAGAAACAGTTTACTTTAGCAGCCGAGGTGAACCTCAGACAAACTCCTCACATATGTCTGGTTTAAATCTCCCCTAGGCTTTCAGTCCATGCCCTGAACGGCTGGTCTCCAGTTGGCACTGCCTTTGCCTGTGGGCATTATGCTCCCACATAATAAAATGGAAGCTCCAGAGCTCCACTCAGCTAAGCAAGACCCCTCTGAAAAAGGTGACTCTTCTCAGCGGTCCTCTGTGGGGCACCCGAGGAACAATTTCCAGCAGAAGCTTTTGAGCAACCAAGAGCTGACGCTGAATAATCTCTACACTCACCCCAAATGGAACACCTGCGCGAAAGACCGGAGCTACTCCTATCCCCGCTATGCAGGAAGCAGCCAGCAAGATTCAAGAAGCAATCCCCAGGGCCAAGCAAAGTGTTTGTTTTACTCACCAGGCCCTCAGTCCCGGTATCCCAAAGCAAATAACCAGGAATTCATCCCCTTTACAAAGAAGCGAGTTGGGGTGGACCGGGCATACCCACTGAAACCTGTGTTTCATCGGAAGCCCCATAGTACAGGTGAGGCTGGCACTGATGGGGACCAGAATGCCTCTCCAAGACCCCCTGAGCCAAGAAAGTTTTCATACAGTAGCTTTGGTTCAAGGAACTGGGTGAATTCATCTGTGGTTGGTACAGTTGCTGCCAGTCAGGAGGACAGGGTCATGGCAAACCCCAACAGGATGGAGTGGTTGCAGATCCAAAGGCTAGAAGCTGCAGGGGAGAGTTTAGAGGCGGAAATCCGCAGAAAAGAGACTCTTCTGAGGGAAAAGCTGAAGAAGACAGAGGAGGAACTCAGAAGGATCCAGAAGGAAAAAGAACAGGCTGAGGAAAATGAAAAAAGAGAGCTACAGAGAATGGTACTCCCCGGGAGGAGAGCTAAAGGCAATGGCAATACCACATACAAACCTATCTTCTCCCCAGAATTCATGTCTGAGGAGGTCTTCAGTAGAGACACAGGAGAGGATGAAACTTGGGGACAGTCTCAAGAAAGTTCTAGTCCATTCCAGTTCTCTGATTATGGAATTCAGAAGCTCAAAAGGGAAAGACTGGCGGCAAGCAGTAACAACATCCGAGACCGAGTCTCAGCGCGATTGAAGGAGACGTTTTCTCAAGCTGCAGAAGCGCCACTCAGTGCTTTGCGGAGGTCCACCAGCAATTCTAGCTCGTCTAGGGCACCACACTCCTCGGGCTCCAGCTGTTCCACTGAAGAGCCAGAACTGGGCGAGTGCAGCCACTGTGGCCGAAAGTTTCTCTTGCTCAGGCTGGACAGACACTCCAACGTCTGCCGCAGGATGCAGAGTTCCAAGAGGAAAGTGTTTGATTCCTCCAGGGCCCGGGCCAAGGGCACAGAACTAGAGCAGTACTTGAACTGGAAGGGACCAGCCTCAGTCAAGGTAACAAGGGCCTTATGGATTTGCCTTGAGTGGGGATCATTTTAAGAGCCTGTTATATACTCATCCATTTTCTTTAAAAAAAAATTTCATGTGTCATATGGGGAGAAAGTGAGAATTAACGTTTGATTTATTGATTACTACTGTGTGCCAGTCACAGTGATGGGAGCTTTTCATATGATCCTCACCACAACCCTGTGAAGATTTCATTATCTTTTATCAGTTCAAAAATCAAGTGTCAGAGAGGTTAACTTGCTTGAGATCACAAACAGTCTTAAATGACAGTCAGCATATAAATCTGGGTCAGAATGACTCCAAAAATCTAGACTTAAAAAATATGTCCTTTTGATTATGAAAGTAATAAACACTTACTTTAGAAAATTTAAGAGAATGAAAAATATAAAGAAAAATATTATGAAGCATTTCACTACCCTGAGAGAATTCTTCGCTCTCTGCAATATATTCTGCCACCTCCCAAGATTAGGACTTGCTACCACTCCTATAACTGTATCTATTTTTTCAAGATTGGCTAATTTTGATATACCTTCTTAGTAAATACATGAAACACAATTGTTTGGAATTCTTTTTCTCCCCATTTAGAGCATAAACACCTTAAAGTTAGAGGACTTTTTAAATTTTTTAAAATATTTTTTATTGGGGTATAGTTGATTTACAATGTTGTGTTAGTTTCAGGTGTATAGCAAAGTGAATCAGTTATACGTATATAAATATATATCCACTATTTTTTAGTTTCTTTTCCCATATAGGTCATCACAGAATATTGAGTAGAGTTCCCTGTGCTATACAGTAGGTCCTTGTTAGTTATGTATTTTATTTTTTTATTTTTATTTTTTAAAACTTATTTTTGGCTGCATTGGGTCTTCGTTGCTGCGCACGGGCTTCCTCTAGTTGCGGCGAACGGGGGCTACTCTTCTTGCAGTGCGCAGGCTTCTTATTGCAGTGGCTTCTCTTGTTGTGGAGCACGGGCTCTAGGCATGTGGGCTTCAGTAGTTGTGGCGCGTGGGCTTCAGTAGTTGTGGCACGTGGGCTCAATAGTTGTGGCTCGTGGGCTCTAGAGCACAGGCTCAGTAGTTGTGGTGCATGGGCTTAGCTGCTTCGTGGCATGTGGGACCTTCCTGGAGCAGGGCCCGAACCCATGTACCCTGCATTGGCAGGAGGATTCTTTTTTTTTTTTTTTTTTTTTTTGGCAGGAGGATTCTTAACCACTGCGCCACCAGGGAAGTCCAGTTATCTATTTTACATACAGTGGTGTATATATCTCAATCCCCATCTCCCGATTTATTCCCCCCAGCACTCCCTCCTGGCAACCACAAGTCGGTTCCCTACGTCTGTGACTCTATTTCTGTTCTGGAAACAAGCTCATTTGTACCTTTTTTTTTTTTTTTGGTTGAACCATATACCATTCTAAGTGCTCTAGATTACATATACTATCTCACATAATTTCCCAACAATACTACATCTATCCCATTTTAGATATGAGGCAAGAAGTTAAGTAACATGCCCAAGATGACACACACATATATATATATATATTTTTTTCTATGTCATAATATTGACATTCAGTCCAGTAATCCTCCACTGTAACAGCTCCTTTACTTTGCAGTGAAAATTTATTTGTATATTTTTTGCCTCTGAGTCCTTGTGGGATTTTTTTTAAATTCAAACAGAAAGTCACAAAATTTATAATTATAATCATCCTCATCAGTTCACTCAGTCCCATGTAATTAATTTATTTTTCATCTTGATCTTTTGTTAGCACTTTTATGAATTCATCAGCTTTCCATTAGAGTTCTGAAAATGCTTATTCATTCAGTTCAGCAGTATAGTCAGTTACCAGAAACCTGTACTTGTCAGAGTCTTTTCCATGAATTCCTTGAAGATGAAACCCTTTTATAGGAACATTTTTGCAAAAGCATCAGAGTACACCCAGAACTCTCTGTAAATGACCAAAGACTTAAAAATGACCATGGTTAAAGATTTGATGGAAGTTCATAATAATGCAGTTGACAAGGAAATTTAGTTATTTCTGAGATATACATTTTAAAGTAATAACTAGAATTATGACTTATAACATTATACCAGAATATATAAGATTTTTAGAAATTTCATGTAATGTCTGAAACATTTATACTAACATATTTCCATACAAATAACCCAAAGAAAGTTTAGTATTAATTGTTTTTTGTTTGTTTGTTTGTTTGTTTATACTGCATCAGTTTTATACACATCAGTGTATACATGTCAATCCCAATTGCCCAATTCAGCTTCCACATATAAGTGATATCATATGATATTTGTCTTTCTCTGTCTAACTTACTTCACTCAGTATGACAATCTCCAGGTCCATCCATGTTGCTGCAAATGGCATTATTTCATTCTTTTTTATAGCTGAGTAATATTCCATTGTGTATATGTACCATATCTTCTTTATCCACTCCTCTGCTGATGTACATTTAGGTTGCTTCCATGTCTTGGCTACTGTAAATAGTGCTGCTATGAACATTGGGGTGCATGTATCTTTTTGAATTATGGTTTTCTCCAGATATATGCTCAGAAGTGGGGTTGCTGGATTAGAGGACTTCGTCTTTGGTGAACATTCCTAGCTGCAGAAAAATGTTGTAAAAAGTGACTTTGAGACACTTCCATACATTTGGGGGAACTTCATAGGCACATTTGGACAGTCAGATCTGGAGAAGATTGTCTGGTGAAGCTTCTACCACCTTGTCAAGGTTATAACACTGGGGTTGTAAATGAGTGTTTCTCAAAGTGTGGCATGCTGACATGCATTTTTTATTTCGGTAGTTGTAATGTGTATTAGAAAAGTAAAACATAGTAAGCACTTGATTTCTAGGAATCATGAATTTAAAGAAAAATAGTAAGGGGATGAAGTGAAGGTGGTATGCAAATGATCAAAATGTGCAAAAGCCTAGACCACATGATCTCAAAGCCCCGTCCAGCTCTGAGTCTCGTAAACTATGAGAGTGTTATTCTATTTTCATTTCCTTCCAACCCTCCCACTGCCACGCTAACACCTCTTGTCCGTTAGCACTTTACAGTTTATTTGTGTATTTGCGGTGCCTTTAAAAACTCACGTTTATGTGGTGGCTGTTAAGAGAAGTCTTTTGTAGTTAGTTATTTCTTTCAGTACGATATGGGAGATCGCTACAGGAAAGTCTTTTCCATGTTTAGCGACCATCTCCCTGAAATCCGGTTTCCAACGAGAAGTCAACATTTTGCCCTTGCAGATAACGATATGATCATCAGTTCCTGTTCTTTCCTGTTTTCTTTCTGGTCAACCCAATAATCCACTTGGGTATTCTCTGTCCCATTATAGCGGTTTATTTCTGGCCAGAACCTAAAAGAATCTTGTGTTTCTTAAAGTCCCAAATACGGTAGCAATAAAGCAAAAAAATGGGTTTCTGAGATCAGATGCCCTAGCTTTGTGGAAACTAGTTTGAGGAAATATGTTGCATTGAGGACATCAAGGCAGAAAGGATCTGGATTGAGATGGACTCCTCTCCTTGGACTGTCCCAAGTTTTATTCCAAAGCTTTGTGCCTTTGTAAGCTGAGTGCTTTGTGTCTCTCTGTTATTCCTTCAGTGTACTTGCAAGAACAGGTGATTTTTCTTTTATCCTTTAATATTCACATAACTTCCAGCAGACTCGTACTCTTGTCTCTCTACTAGACCTTATGTATTTGAGCATAGAGACTATATCTTTGTGCTTTGTGATTAATAAGTGTTAATTGAATAAACTTCAATACAATGAGGAATTAAAGTATAAGTATCATATAGTTGAGGAACTTTCCCCTAATTCAATTCTAAAGGTTCCTAGATACCATCTCTAACACTCTGATTCTCTTGCCTTGTCTGTTTCAGTAAGATTTTCCTGATGGATCCTTCCTTTTCCTTTGATAACATCTCTTCCTATATTCATCACCAAGCAGCTACTTGCTTGCTTTCTTTTTTCTTCTTTTTAAAATTAATTTTATTTTCATCTGAGTAGTATTTGAATACATTTAAAAAATCATGTAGAACTAAGTGACCTATAATGCAGATCAACAGTATTTTGCCTCATCCCTCTCTGGCCCCTCGTCTAGCTCCCACAGGCAGTTCTGATAGATGACTCTTCTGGTATGCATTTCCATATTTCTAAATAATATACTTACTTGCTTGATTTATCAATTTTGCACATTATCTGTTGACCTCCTCTTATGGACACTCTGGGTTCATATCCCCTCTCCTCCCACTTTTCTCCTTCCCTTATCATTCCATTGTAGTGAGATCACAGTTCTGGGTTAAACCAGTAGTCAGCTGTGTATGTGATAATAACCCACATAAATTTTGTTCACTGCTGAGTGAACAGATTCTGCCTCTGCCCACATGCACCCAGAGTTAATAATTGACCCATGTTTTAATTTGCTTGGTTTCCTACATACCTAACTCTATTTTTTTTCCCCTGAATGATCTGCCCAGTATCAGACACCTGTTCATGTTTTTCTATCAGTTTGACTTTTTTTTTATTCTGGAACCTCCATCCCACCATTCTTTTTCTTCCTGCTCCAGTCCAGACTGGTTCTTCTCCAGGCCTGGTGCAGACCTGTTGTTTGGAACTTCTCTCTGCTTCTCTCCTGTTTCCAGCATCCTGTGTCTTCCTTTTTCTTGCTTTGCTCCTTGCTTTGCTGAAGCTTTATTAAAAAGGTGCATGGGAGGCATATTTTTTGTCTTGGGATGAATTAAAATATCTATATAATAGCTTTATTTATTTATTTATTTTGGCGGTCCGCGGGCCTCTCACTGTTGTGGCCTCTCCCGTTGCGGAGCACAGGCTCCAGATGCGCAGGCTCAGCGGCCATGGCTCACGGGCCCAGCCGCTCCGCGGCATGTGGGATCTTCCCGGACTGGGGTACGAACCCGTGTCCCCTGCATCGGCAGGCGGACTCTCAACCACTGCGCCACCAGGGAAGCCCAATAGCTTTATTTCTGATTGATGAATCGGCCAGGTAGAGAATTCTAGCTGGAAAATTATTTTCTGTTAGAACTTTTATGGCATTTTCCCACTAGCTTTTAGCATCCAATGTTACTGTTGAGAAATCTGATACCATTTTGATTATACGAAACCTATAGATTTTTTTTCTTTTTCTTAAAGCTTATAGGATATTCTCTTTATTCTGAAATTCTACAATGATTGTGTTGGATAGTGGGTAGGCCATTTCAATCTCAAGGGTAGTGATATTTATTTCTAGGACTGTTTATTGTCTTCTTTAATAATTTCCTCCTTATGCTTTCTGATTTTGGAACCCCTATTAGTCAGTGTTGGACTTTCTAGATTGACTTCCTAATTTTCTGATCTTTTCTACTTTCCATCTTGATCCTTTTTCCCATTCTGTGTAACTTTTCTGACATTATTTTACAACAGTTCTATTTTTATTTTTAGCTATTGCAGTATTAATTTATAATAGTTCTTTCTGGTTCTCTCATTCCTTTTTCATAGTATATATATTCTTGTTTCATAAGATAAAATCTCTTCTAACACTCCTTTGTTGATATTATTTTTTGTAAAAAAATTTCTTCTGCTACCTGCCTTGTTGCTACTTCCTGAGCATGTATGCATGTGTGTTCCTGTACTTGTTTGGTCTCTTCCTTGTTAGAGCTTTACTGACTGTCCGTTCATATTTAAGCTTAAGTGGGGCTTGTTGACTGAGGGCTTTCATATTAGGGCTGTCAAACAGTGAGCCTTTTAATTGGGGTCCCTCAGAATCAGCATCTCAGCTTTTCTCTCAACTGCTTGGTGCATCCAGAGAACTCCTGCCTCCTATGAGGGTGCCTGTGTCTGGTACTCTGGGAGCTGAGTGGGAGAAGGAAGCTGACAGTTAATTCCACAATACCTTGCGTACACTTGCCCTTAATCTCCATTTTCAGCCCCTAGATTAACCCTGTTCTCCACTGTGTCTGGATGTCCTGAGTCTGAAACCTGTCTGGTTCAATTTCTCCAGAGAGGGTGCTGGAAGTGTTGGACACTTGGATGTGCAAGGTGGAGAGGAGCCCTGGGAGCCAAGCTGTTCTCCGCCCTGTACCTCCCCCTTCCCACTACCTGTATTTCCAAGCACTGAGCCTCCCAGGGGTTCTGCTGGGCAATACGGCTTGCCTCTCAGTACTATCCGCCTTTGCAGGCCCTTAGTTTAAGTCAGCGGTCCCCAGACTTTTTGGCACCAGGGGCCGGTTTTGTGGAAGGCAGTTCTTCCATGGATGGGGTGGGAGGGGGCTGATTCAGGCGGTGATGCGAGCGATGGGGGAACAGCAGATGCAGCTTCGCTCGCTCACTCGCCTGCCGCTCACCTCCTCCTGTGCGGCCCGGTTCCTAACAGGCGGTGGACCAGAACCAGTCCGCAGCCCCGGGGGCGCTGGGGACCCCTGGTTTAAGTGCCTCCACTCTGGCAAGTCAGTTATCATTGTTGCTTCTTTCCTGTTCTCTTTGACCTTAATTTCCTTACTGTCATTCTAACGGAGACTCCGGAAGGGGATGAGATAGACACCAAGTTAAATGATCAGTCTTCCTTCAACTTACAGGCTGAACCTCCTCGGAAGAGCAACTGGAAACAGAAGCACGAATCTTTCATCCGTACCCTCCGTCAGGCTCGAGAGGTCCAGCAGGTAATTGCCAAAGGTGGAAACCCCTCCGACCTGCCTCCCATCCTGCCTGCAGAAAATCCAGACTACATTCAGTGTCCTCACTGTAGCCGCCACTTTGCTCCCAAGGTGGCAGAGTGGCACATTGCTAAGTGTAAGACCGTCAAGAACCGCCCTCCACCTCCAAGGAGGCACTGCCATTGAGCAGACAACAGTGGAAACTTCCTCGATAGTCCAGAAGGCTCTGCTTCTCTTCAGCAGTAAATGGGAGTAGAATAATTTGATGCAGAGCAGAAAGAACTAAAACTTTTACATCTCCCAGGTCTGCCTGCAGAGCTGCAGTCGGTGAAGAGAGAGAGACCCACTGCTAAGCAGCAGGAGGCAACAGGAAGCCTCAGCTTCCCACTAAATCACCGCCTCCGGCTGCTGTGCCTCATGTTATTGCCCTAAGAACTGACGGGTGAGGACACGTAAGAGTAGCGAGTAGGCCACATTAAAGCTCTCTCTTGCAAGCCTGATTGTGGTTTGTGCTAGTGAAGTGCCTGCATTTGCTCTGCCTTCTTGCCACTGCCTCTACACGTATGTCTATGGCTTCTGTTAACGCCTCTTGTTCTTGCAAGAAGTTGGCTCGTGGGTATCAGAGGATCATGGTATCTTATAAAAAATACAGTTTTGCCGTAAGGCAAATGACCTCCCCGATACATGGTCCTGGCCAAAAGTCAATACAAGTATGGAAGGTTCAGGCGCCGGTATGTCCTAAACCCTCCCCATGTTGTACTGTGTAAGAAAGGGAACCTCAGCTTTATGTACAATACTTTACAGGGTAGGGATGGGGGAAAGCACACTATGTCTCTGTAGCTGTTCCTTCCTAATGGATTTCATATGTCAGGGAAAAAAAAAAAAAAGGAAGGAACTTCAGTTTCAGCTATTGCTAGCACTCTGCTTTCAAATCAGGTTGGTTTAACGACTTTTAAAATGAAGCAGCAAAATGTACCATCAAAGCAACCTGGGACGTTCTGGTGTCACATGTCCCTGCTGATCACATCACAGTAAACTTCTATTCTAGAAAGTAAACTTTGAAGGAAAAGATACCAGATCTAAAATTTTCTTTGGGCAGAATCGTGCCTACTGCAAGTAACCTTCATAATTAGGCCTTCAATAAGTGGGTTTGGGGAATTTAAAATTAAACAAATAATAAAATGAGTGAGTCTTAGACTTGTCAAACGGGAGAGGTGATAAGGTAATGTCTGATGGGGGACAAGATATCAGTTCAGGTAGGATGAAGCTAACACAACAGATCTGAAATACTAGTAAGATTACTGTCCTGAGACTATCACTCGAATTGTTAGTTTAAAACACTGGATAAGCTGTGACAAAGTGAGAGAGTGGCATGGACATATATACACTACCAAACGTAAAATAGATAGTTAGTGGGAAGCAGCCGCATAGCACAGGGAGATCAGCTCGGTGGTTTGTGACCACCTAGAGGGGTGGGATAGGGAGGGTGGGAGGGAGGGAGACGCAAGAGGGAAGAGATCTGGGAACCTATGTATAACTGATTCACTTTGTTATAAAGCAGAAACTAACACACCATTGTAAAGCAATTACACTCCAATAAGGATGTTAAAAAAACCCCAAAAACAAACACTGGAGAAAAATCACCTAACCTGACCTGGGCAAAGGGGACTGTGCAGACCCCAAAACCACATTTACTGAACTACAGATGGCCACTCACTCTTGTTCCATTTCCTCTGCAGCTTCTGCTGAGTGGCTGGGCTAACAGATCAGACCAATTTGATATGCAGGTTTAAGGCTTTAGCTGTGAAGCTGCTAGACACTAGGCTAAAAAAATCATGTTTTAAAAAACAGCATATATTGCTTTATGCTCTTCATAACTGTTACAAAGAAAGAGAGGTATCACATAATAGGGCTTTTTGGTTGGTCAAACTCACAGAGAGACACTGGATATTTAACCCAATATATACATTCTCCAGTCAAGTTTAATGAGGTACCCACCTTGAGTTTCACACTTGATGGTAAAAGCAATAGGTGACTAGAATGAGTGGTCGCCAAGGTCACACAGTGGAAGCCTGTGGACTGCTTTGCCCCACAGGTATGTTTTATTTGACTGATATAGTATTAAAAATATAATCTGACATTAAAAAATTGGGATATGGAGCATCTTTTGAGAAACTGGAAGTTCTGGAAACCCTGGGCCTGCAACCCTGTATAGCACCAACTGAGTGGGGTTTGGAATCAGTTGCCCCTTCCAGACGGGGTGGAGCACGCAGATCACCACAGCCCCGCCTGGTGTGCTTCATTTATTTGCCTTGTCTGCCTGGCCCGGAACCCCTGGATGACATTATAAAGGTCACAGACCAGGGGCCTCCAGGGAGAACAAATGTTGTGTGTGTGGGGGGTGCTTTCTTATGCTGCTAGAGGAACAAACAATAGTCAATGCCATAGTGTTCCCTTCGATCTCAACATGTTTAGGCCTTTGATTATATCAGGAATATCTATTAGCCTTTTACATTTAGCTTGATCGGATCTTTGGGAAGAAGAACCTTTTTCTATCTACATCTCTTCCTAGATAGCAGAGGATGACAGAGGATAAATAAATGCTGCTTGTTAATGTCCGTGTGTTATACTACTTTATCCAAGAACCTTTAGTGCAAGTAGATGCTATAAATTTTAAAGTTCAAAAGGTTAAGCAATGAGAAAAAATCTTACGGTGAAACTCACTTCGTTAAAAAGTATATGCAGGGTCTTCCCTGGTGGCACAGTGGTTGAGAGTCCGCCTGCCAATGCAGGGGACACTGGTTCGTGCCCCGGTCCGGTCCGGGAGGATCCCACATGCCGTGGAGCGGCTGGGCCCGTGAGCCATGGCCGCCGAGCCTGCGCGTCCGGAGCCTGTGCTCCGCAACGGGAGAGGCCACAACAGTGAGAGGCCCGCATACCGCAAAAAAAAAAAAAAAAAAGTATATGCAGTGTATTGAATGCAGCCCAGCACCTTTGGCCTACATTTGCTTTAGGTCATCAGCTAGTCACTTTTCACAACTACACAGGAGGTAGCAGAGATGTGATATAGTGTTCTTCTCCCTAATGTTCGTAATTCTGTGAGGTTTAGTGATCAGCATGTTTATTTCCATAGTTAATCATTGAAGCAATAAATGATTTTTTGCTTTGTGGCAGGAAGGAACTTGTTTCGTAGTCCTGACTACAGCCCACTCTGCCCTGACACTATCATGAATAATATTTCTTTGGAGGCCCAAGGATGCTCATTTGAAATAATTCATCCTTGCACCAGAGTTGTTCTATTATGAATGTTTCCACATATACGGCAAAATCAAATGAAACGTGAGTTAAGTCTGCTCTTGCTCTAAACTTTAGTGAAATGTTCAGCCAAGAGAAGTTACAACTTGGCTATGCCAGGGAGACCAAATACAGTTCAGCCTTTGTGAGGGAAAACAGTTTTATAAACATAAACTGGCAGTATCACTTGAAAAAGCCCACTGTGGAGATAAGTACAAGACATGACCCTTCCTATTTTAATGGCTCATCTTTTTCTCCTTCTGCATTTTAAGCACTATATTTTAGAAGTTTGGGGGGAAGAAAAGTTGTAGCAGCAAAAATGATTCCATTAGTAAGAAGAAGAAACTGGCAAGAAGCAAAGATTATTTCTGTGCAAATGTCCCTTGCATTGTTTCTGTTACAAGACCATTTATTTCTTTATTTATATAAAGGCTCACTGAATCAAAAATTCATGAAGGCCTAGAGTCTGCGTGTTTTATCCCCAGTGACTAAGGTCCATGCGTAGGCTCACGGAGGCATAGCACTGATTGAGAGTTTAAATGTTTATTTAAAACAGAAATGTCAAACCACTCCACCCTCAACCTTTCAAACATCTGGCTAACAATAAGCTAATTCTTCAGCAACAGTGTCAGAGCGGAGGAGTAACTCAGGTTACACTATAACTCAAAAGCAATACTACTGGAAAACTTAAAACACCCAGCACTACATAAAGAAGAAGAGTAGGATGCAATTTAAGAGAATTAGCTACAGAAAACCATTCAAAGGCATTTCTGCTGCCTCACCTTTTACTTTTTATCTGATGCATGGCTACCACCTTTGAACTGGTTTCTGTTTGCGTAGCTTTTTGGTGGGAAAAAACATATGGCTATCCCAGGCACAATTGGGAAAGTGCAAATTGTCTCTAAGGCACAGAACTTAGATTCTCAGACAGATTAACAGCAAACCTAGACTTCCCAAGGGAACGTGCTAGAGAAAATGACCCCAGCGTTCCACTGCTAGAGAGTGACTTCCCCTCCGGACCAAGAGCCCAGCTCTCACCCTCCCTTCAGCGCTCACTTTCATCCCACAGTCTCAGCAACGTGCCCATGTTCCTCGGTTCCATGGCAGAAGCAATACTCATGATTAACACCCAAAATGACACTGCCTCTCAGGCCTGCTGAGGTCGTGAGCATGAGGGATACAGGAACGTGAAAGGCCAGTCGGTCCTTAAAAAAAAAAAAAAATCAAAGTTGCATTTACATGATGAATCAAAACCCATTGTTAGGGTTTGTTGCAAACCCCAAGTCCCCAGAACTTGCAACTTTAATCCAGGGTTGGCCCCTTCCCTTATTTTAAGAAAAGGCTTCAGTGATTACATTAGTACCATTGTACTAGGCTTCCCAGAATTGAGAAAACAATGGGAATATTAAACCAAAGAAGATCCCATTGAATAGAGTTGCCCATCCCCAGCTGAGGGGTTTTGCCGGAGCAGCAGCCTTTACACCACCAGTTTTAGGGAAATGGCAAAATTTCCATTGCACAGGTCCTTCCAAAATATTAAACAGATATCAAACATTCATTTTTTGGTTGGGGAAAATGAAACAAAAATTAATTTAGCTCTTTCTAGGGAGGTAGGATATGAGACTCATCAAGGCAGCTCCTGTGACTCAAAATACTAAAGGCTAGGTGGAAACACAACGCTCACATCCGTAAGTAAAACCATCAAACGTTTCTAGGACACTTTCTCTCTCTGGGAAAGCTAGCTTGCTCCTGTCTACAAGGACATGAAGACACGGGGATCAGAAGGGAGCTCTCAGCCAAATTCCTCTCACTTGGCAGGCTCCTCCTGTTCTGCTAGGCTTCAGGGACTACCTGGTCTGGGGGCTGGCTTTGGGCCACTCAAGTAGGAAAGATGATTCAGATTCACTGATATGGCTTCATAAAACACCAAAAGGGGAAACATACTGACTAGACATACAGAAAGGGAGCGGTTGGGGCTGCTGATGTCAAGATTAGAACCCTAAGAGCCATGAAGGCAGAGGCACAAGAAGTCTTCTCAGGGGCAGAAGACTCAGTCACTCTAGGCCCTCTTGAAGACACCGAGGCAGCTGCAGAGGGCCTCCCCTCACGGTTTCCTCTGAAGTCCATTCCTACTGCTCCATGGACTCAATTCTCGACGAGACGCCTCATCTCTCAGAGGAATCTTCCAAAGCTAGGAAATCCCACCCTGCGTTGGCCACAGCCTGACACTCCTGCTGTGGGACGAGGAGGGACCTACCCTTCTTTCTCTACTCCTCATTGAAGAAGTCTCACTCAACCCTCAGAGGAAAAGCAATCTAAGCCCACTGCTCCTCCTCAAGCATTTAGCTGCACAAAATAATTGAACTTTCTGAAAACAAGCTGAAGATTGACTCCACCAGACATACTTTCCTGGACTAAGGCTCCTGAGAGGGCTTAGAACACTTCACCACTCTCCAGATGACCCTGGATGGGCCACACCTGGTTCCAGCCCACTCCAGCTTTACACTTTAACCTCCTCCACCCAGAGGTGCAATGCCTGGTGTTGAATTCCCAAGGCAGCTTCCAATTAATGGTGAAAATGGTAAGTGGGATGTAAGCTGCTACCAGCAAAATTAAGGTGAGCATTGTGTCTCCTCTTCAAAGGTGGGATCACCAGATGAGGTACAGAGCTGCTGTTGCTACGGCAGTCACTGAGGACAAAGCCAGGGCCATGGGGCCCTTCCATTCTCCAACACAAAACCACTCCTAGATCCTATCTAACAGGCAATGCTACTCTCCAAGTGTATATGGAAAGTGCTTCAGAGCCTCCGCCTCGCGCTCCTTGTCTGCAAGTGAACGAAGCCAGGAAAGCGCTCTCTGCGTTCAGTAAGTGTGCTGTGAAGGTCTTTGGATTCCAGTTTCCTGGAGGCTATACAGGCTCAGGAGACTAGAGGCTGGGTCTACAGGAGTCTGTTCCCAGGAGGCACCAGGAATCTGAATCTAAATCAGGCTTTGGATCCATTTCCATCTCTTCCTTTGCTGTCTGAGTTCCTTTGGAATGCATCCCCACCTGTCCAGATAAAACACAGTTCCAGGTTAACAACATTGCCACCTAGTTACAGCATTTCAGGACTAGATTTTCAATGCCCACCTCTAAGAATGTGTAGCCATGGTTTTGTGAGAAGCTCATACTACTACCTTAATAAAAGGACCTTAGATGAAGTCCACACCTGTACATTTGCTGCAGGTAGGGTGACCAAGTGTCGTGGTGTGCCCAGGACTGCAGGATTTTCTGGGATGCAGAACTCTTCAGTTTTAAAACTCAAACAGCCCTAGGCAAAACAATCCTCCTCCCTCCTACAGATGCCAATCACTCCATGCTTACTTCAAGTGTGTGTATTACTTTCCAAAGTACTTTCATAGACATTATTTCATTTAATTCTCAAAACAACCATACAACAACTATTTTCTTCTTTCAGGTGAGAACCAGGGCTCAGAGAAACAAAGTAATTTGTCCAAACATATAAACCTGGTAAATGGCAAAGCCAAGGTTGACAGTATTTCCCTAACCTAGTTCACTCTATATAGAGCAATACTATGGCCCTTTAAAAACGACGCAAGCAGCATCACCGGTGAAGTATTTTTACCAAAAATGTTTAACTTGAACCTAATCAACCCTTAAGTCTAACTTGCAGTTTACAGAAATGACAGGGTGACAAAAGAATAAGATAAGCAATGTCTCAGGAAAATAAAGCAAATCCAGAATATAGGACATTCTGTAAAACAACTGACCCTGTTTCTTCAACAAACCAATGCCATGGAAATTTTTTTTAAAAACAGGGGTAGATGACAACAACAATAATCCAAAAAGAAATGCACAAGACTTCTAAGAAATGATAAAACTTTATGTAAGAACATAAAGGAAGACTTGAATAAATAACTATTCAAGGCTGGGAAGACTCAGCATTACAGACATGTCAACTCTACTCAAATAAAGATACAATTCAAAGCAAATCTAATAAATTCCAATATAAATACCAAAGGGAGTTTTGAGAAACTTCACTTTTGAGGAATTCTAAGATTCATATAGAAGAAGCAATGTGCAAAAATAGCCAATGTAACCCTGGAAAAGAACAAAAAGGAGCACAGGGCTTTCCTTACTGGGAATCAAGACATTCAAAACTCTAGTATTTTAAATAGGACTAATTAAATAGCTCAAGGCAACAGAAAAGAGAGCCTAAAAATGAACCCGTGTGTATTTGGATATTTACAATATACTAAATGTGATCTTTCAAATCAGTGAGGGAAGTATGGATCACTGAATAAAACAATTTTAAAATGTTAAAAAAAAGGGGGGGTAGAAGTGGTGATGGAATTGTTCTAGATTAAAAGAAATGAGAAACATAATAGTATAAAAGGGGGTTCTTGACTGGTTTCTGGTCTAATAAAAACAGTTATAAAGGACATTTTTATGGGAAAACTGGGAAAATTTGAGTATCAACTGGGTACTAGATGAGAAATGAGAATACTAGTGTTATTTTTGTTAAGTGTGATAACAGTACTGTGGTTCTCCAGAATAATGACGTCTTTATTTTTAGATATGTGTAATAAAGTACTTAGGGAGGCTATGTCATGACTTTCATAATTTACTTGAAAATGGTTTAGCAAAAAAAGGAAAAAAATACACGCACATACACATACGCATATTTCAAATACACAGATAAATACCTACACATATTTTAAACATACACACATACACAAACACATCTGAAATAATTACAGCAACATGTTAACAACGGTTGAACCTAGATGGTGGATGTATGGGTGTCCACTGAACTGTAATGTTTAAAGTTTTTCGTAATAAGTAGAAGAAAAAGCAAAGGTAACAAAAATACAGTGGAAGTAAGGTGATAAAATGATTCAATCCAGGTGCCTGAAGAAGGACCAAGCATCTGGGATTAATTACAAACGTTACATCATCAAAAGGTAAGTACTTGCAAAGAAGTAAGCCTATTGCAGGCACTGGTGTTTTGTTTCTGTGATTCTTCAAAACAGAATTAGAAATTCAATTATTCTTTTAATGCTCTCACCTGCTGCCCTCCTTCTAATTTCTTGTTCAGCTTCTGTAGCTGCGTAAAAATCTGAAGGTTTTCTTGCTGTAACTTCTGTTGTTCAGCCAGACACTTCAACACCAGACCCTGCAATCTCTCAACCTCTACCTGCAGAGTGCTGCATGCACAGGTAGGAGTCAAGGGTGTTCCCTTCCCAGTGCATGTTCCTGCAGGATTCAGCCGAGGTGGCTAGAGAGACAGGAGAAAAGGGTCATAGGAGGTTCTGCCTGGATGCTACAGCTCCCCAATCCAAATGTCCTCTAAGTGCTACCAGATTTTACTTTTAAAGTAACAATATAAAACACATACACACGAAGTAAATGGAAGAGAAACAGAAAACTGCTGGGATTACAATAGAACCTGGCTCTAACATAACAGAGCAAGAGAACTCTCATTGCCTCAGTCTGCATTATGGTAAGGTAAAAGAATAATCATCTATTTTGGAGAACTTCGTGAAAAATTTTAAAGTCATTGATATCTTCCTATTTAAAATGCTGAAGTAAGAGAATGCACAATTTGGTTTGGAACAAGTCTTTCTTTCTTTCTCTTTTTTTTTTTTTTTTTTTTGCACGTGGGCTTTCTCTAGTTGTGGCAAGCGGGGGCTACTCTTTGTTGTGATGCACAGGCTTCTCATTGCGGTGGCTTCTCTTGTTGCGGAGCATGGGCTCTAGACGTGCGGGCTTCAGTAGCTGTGGCACACAGGCTCAGTAGTTGTGGCTTGTGGGCTCTAGAGCACAGGCTCAGTAGTTGTGGCGCACTCTACTCTATGTGCTCCACGGCATGTGGGATCTTCCCAGATGGAACAAGTCTTTCTGATCACAGTGAGGACACCATGATTCAGAGGGTCAATACTGATGAAATGTAGTGGATCACACTTTAGAAGAGATTTAAGAGGTGTTCAGTAAACAGGATCGCCAGAATAATTCAAGATGGCTAACTGACAGAGGAATTAAAATGTTTACCTTGAAGTTTCAAAGGCTTTATTTCCTCTTCTGGGAAGCTTTTCAATTATCCTAGCCTGGATTTTTCTCCCTTCTTCTACTGTACTTTGTTTATAGGAAGGGTCAACAAATGATAGCCCATAGGCCAAATCCAGCCTACTGCTTGTTTTTATAAATAAAGTTTTATTGGAACATAAGCATGCCCATTCATTATGCATTATTTTTGGCTGCTTCTGTGCTACGATATCAGTATTGAATGGTTGCAAGAGACTGTGTGGTCCGCATAGCCTAAAATAATTACTATGTAGCCCTTTAGAAAAAGTCTGATGATCCCTGGTTTACAGTTTTATTGAGATATTTACCACAATTTGATTTCTACCAAAGTTAGGTATACGTGCATTGCTCCCCAGTAGACTACAAGTATTATTTCTTACTTACATTTAGAACCTCCAACCTACCCTAGCAGTGTCATGAAAAATTGGATTTGAATTTTGGAATTTCAGTTTTGGTACTTCTGAGGCAGAGAGAAAAGAAAGACAATCACCTGGTACAGAAAGATGTGGGCCTGTCAGAAATGTGAAAGGGTAGATACTTTTCCACAGAAATCAGTTTCGCCTTGCGTACAGGCTTTAAGCACTACTGAACAGACAGTATGAGTTGATGCTGGGCAGCTGGGAAACCAATGAAGCTAGAAGGGAAGACAGTGAGGCCAGGAGAACTGGGCAGAGCTTACAGCCATTGTTTACCTAGTTGTGATTTAAAGGCAAAAGCTCAGTTACCCAGGCTCCTGCTGGGGGCTTGTGTTCCAAAGGAGCTTCAGAGCCCACCTTGAGTCCTTGTAGCTCTTCGTAGGGCAGAGTATCTTTCTCAGATTCTGAAAAAGCTGCACTTAGGGGGGATGGGCTGTCAGGCATAGGGATGAATTCTGCATTTTCCAGCTCCTATGTGTAAGAGAAAGAATCTCATCAGTTCTGTTTGAGCCATTTACTTTCGACCAAATTCCCTTCTTGCTATAGCTTTCACTCTGTCGTGACATCAGCACCCTCTAGTGGAGCAGCACAGTTGTGGTTACAACATAGCTCGCCCTACCTGTCAACATCCTGCCATTCCTTCCTCTGAGGAGTGAACAGTGAAGCGAATTCAAACTCAAATCCAAGAACATTCTGGAGTGTCAGACATGTTTCTCTAACACACTCAGTCTACACAGGCTATTCAGTAAGTTGGGAAGCTCTAAGGTGATGGCAGTGAGGCCAACTGCCAGGTTGCTGAAGGCTGACCTAAAGCTTTAGACAGAACTGTGTGCTGCTTCCTCCATTCATATTCCTATGTAGCTATCAAGTTTAATCTTATTATAGAGGGAGCTTTAAATCTACAGGTTCTCTCTTTGGTGGGGGGGGGAGTAAAAAATTTAAAATTTCTCTAACTATAAATGTTGACTGTAGAAAATGTGAAAAAACAGATGGGCAAAGGGAGACGATAAAAATCACCAGTAATTCCATCACTCAGATAACCACTGTTAAAGCATTTCTCTACCATAAGGCATTCCAATTGCCCCAATATTCTACTTCTACGAACCACAGTACAAAATCTAGAAGCTTAATCTTTGCATGCGTGCATTACAAAAACTGCCTTCAAGGAAGATTGCATTATTTTCCATTCATTTAAGTAATACAGGTATGAGCACATCTTGTATCTTTTCTTGTCAGGAAGAAAAAGGATTAGAGATTTGGTGATTTTGGTTCCGGTATAAATCAGAAACCTAGATGCCTGCTGCAAAACGCTTGGATAGGACATGGGAAACAGATCCTTTCTAGTCCCTACAGAGGTACCTCTACCAAAGGAATTACCTTTCGAAGCCATCCAGGACAGGAACTGCTGGCCCCACTACTGATCCTCACGGCCTCCGTGGGACTGACTAAACCTTCCATTCCTCGGTCTGCTTCCATTGTTCCTCGGAAGCCTCCACTTGGATCAGGAGTTTCAGATTCCTGCTGACTGTCCTCCTCTTCTCCCCTACCGCCACCGCTGCCACCTCCTGGGCTAGAGCTCTGAACCACTGACAGATACACAGCACAGAAATAGAAAGCTTTGCTATGCAGCAAGATTTACCATCTGATAGCCCCACCGACCCCCGGGGCGGTTCTTAAGAGTTGCGTGAAGCAGAACAGCAACAGTGTAAGTCAGATACCGTGGACTGAATTTTTAGTTTTTATACAAGGTATTGTATATCAGTATCTTTATAGCAATATTCACTTCTACTTTCCAAACTTGCTTATCCTTATGTCCACAGCAGATTATCAATGTTCTACAGCATTACTGAATACTCACCTCAACCACAGCATCCATGCCTTAACAGATATACCCAGACTCCAGCATCCTTCATAGAGGTTCACCTTATTTACAAAGCTTTTTCACATTTGAGCCAAACACCTCTTAAAGTTGCCAGATAAACTCACCATTAACTCCCTTTCCGGGGAAACACCTGAATGGAGAAGTCCTCAACCGTTAAATTCATTAAATTCATTAATGACTATTCGTAAGAATTTAAAAAATATGATGGCTGGTTCTTTAAATAGCATGCAGCATATTCCAAGTTACATTTAATGAAGATGAGTTGATGTACAGTCAGGAAATGAAACTGAGTTTTAATATGGGCCAAAGAAAAATATAACTAAGAAAGTAATTTGCCAAAGCTAAAAAAAAAAAAATTGCATGGTATATTCTAAAGTTACATGTAAAAGCTTATTTATGATTACCAGCTAACCTGGCTTGAGGACTGACTATGCCACACTGTGATCCTACCGAAGCAGCAGACCTGTAGATGCCAAAATAACCTCTTAAGCTTGCTTTTTTGTTTTAAATGGCTTTTTAAAATGTTACATTTGACATACACATTAAGACTATTTTTAACGTATGTGTAAGTTTTGATGCCTAACAAAATAACCATACATGCATCTACTACATGAAAGTACAATTAGTTTCCAATACGGTAGCCATTAGCCAAATATGGTTATTTAAATTTAAACAGAATGAAAAATTCAGTTCCTCAGTCGCAAGAGCCACTTTTCAACTGCTCAACAGCCACATGTGGCTGGTGGCTATTACACTGGACAGCACAGACATAGAACATTTCCATTATTGCAGAAAGAGCTATGGGACAGGGCTGAACAAGAATATTACCTGTATTGCTCCAACTGCCTTGTGAATTCCTTCCTTCTCTGGCCTCCTACCTATATATAACTACTTGATTAATTTTGTATTTTTCATTTCTTCTTGCAAAAAAAAAAACTTTATCACATACTTAGGTATCCTTAAGCAATGTATTATTTATTTTGCTTGTTTCTGAACTTTATGAAAAGGCATGTAGTCTGCTGCAACTTGCTTTTTACATTTCACATTATGGAAAGATTTGTAGATGTTGTTCATTTTAACACATATAATATTCCACTGGGTGGTTATAACATATTCAACCAACAAATATTTATTGAGCATTTACCATTTGCCAGGCATTCTTCTAGGCAATGTGGATAAAATTATTGAATAAAAAAGACAAAAATCGTTGCCCTTACAGAGTTTATATTTTCCAGACAATGGACATGTGCTTTTAATCTTATGTTTTTCCTTTAAGTACTGTACCAGTAAAATGGAGCTGTAATATAACAGCTGTGCTTAGCAAAAAGGTATTTTATCATTTGGGACAGATAATATGCACAAACAGATGCTGAGCAATGGATTACTAAAGGAAACTAACAGAAGGTATGATGTGTGTTTGTGTAAACTAGAGCTCAACAAGTCTAGATCAGATTTTCAACTGTCTTTTTGGAGGATTAGTCTGCTTTCATTCTGGTTCTTCATCTGTTTTGATTGCACAAAACATCAGAATCCAGTTCTGAGACATCAAAGACTACAGGTACTCTAGCAAATGGAAAACCAAAAGGAACACAGATTCAATTTCCTAGCATGGCCCCAAATAAGAGAACCATGAAGAAAGCAGCCAAAGGAAAAGCATTAGAGAGGTCTGGGCTGATTTTCCCAACTACATTGAAAGTTTAGCCAACTTTTAATTCTAAGGGCTTATCCTGAAGGACTACTTCTATAGACTGGAATACCCCTGGGAACACTATGGAAGTAAAGGGTAGACAGAACCCACAGCCCCTAGCATTGTAAGGAAAGGAACAGTGCGTAAGTCACAATACAATGTTGGGCAAGCCACGTAATTACTCCCACATGTGTGGTGGCAAAGATGTACTCTCCCTCTGACCGCAATGTAAAAGTCATAACTTATTGTGAAATCTACCAAATTATGACCTTCCCTCTTGATCACTGTATTCCTCATTTCCCAAAGATATTTCCTATTTCCTTTTTGGGGAGACTGCACGGAATTCAACCCAAAGACTCACACCTCAGAAAACCACTGGTACCTGAGATACTGCTACTTACCAGTTCCGATGGATAAACCACTGCTATTCGAACGGATGGTCTTAGAATTCAATACTTTCTCTGAGGAAAAATATTCAGTAGGTAAGCATTGTTTACAGCCAGAGACAGGAAAAGTGACAGCCTAGGATAGGGAGTTAATCTAGGAGATAACTGCTATCTCTCATGCCAGATATAAATATTATAAGCCAAGCACCAATAGCTACTCTATATTCAACTATGTAGCAATTCTCCACCTTAACTATTCTTTGGAATCACCTGGGAAGCTTTAGAAAGTAGCAATGCCTAGGTCCCACCCCAGAGGTTCTGATTTAATTGGTCAGGACAATGGGATTTCTAAAAACTCCTCAAGGGATTCTAAAGCGCAGCCAAGGTTGTAAACCACTGGCCTAAAGAATGAACTTGTAAACCTTCACACAGATCTTTATAATTTGTTCATAACAAAGGAATCTTTATGCAGAAAGCAGTTATGATTTAGTTTCTTTTTAAAGGTGTACTGTATGTTTCTCACAAAAGCATGAGCACAGATAAACTAATTAGTGGACTACTAGAAGTAACAAATTCTACTGCGGGGGGGCAGAGCCCGAAGTTATCACAAGACAGCAAACAATGTTCTATTCCTACCACTAGATATGGTATCACTGACAATTATTAAGACTTACACGAGTAGCTTCTTTTCTTCAGGACACTTCTGTTTGCCAGAATGTGACCATTAGTAACTTAGGTGTGGGTCTATCCTCTGTCAAAGCCATTCTAACCAACACATATGGAACCCTTACCAACAATGAGAATGGTGTGCCAGCCTCGGCAAGATAAGTCTGGGACGTGATGCAGAGATCCAAAGATAGGCCGAGGCCATGAAGTGCAGATATCAGAGCCATGCGGTCTCTCTGTGGGGGTCATTGCCAGGCGACCATTACCACCATTGCCCCAGGCAAAAATGTGATTATCTAGACAAAAAAAATTAAACAGCAGACAATTGAACAGAACACTGGCTTCCCAGTGTTCTCTTTTGGGTTCCCCATCTTTATGCCCTAGAGCTAAAAAGATTTTCCACCATGTATAAAACAAGGGAAAGCTATTTATTCCCCTATATAAAGCCTAAACAACTCCTGATGCTACCCAGGTAAAAATGACCACCGCTCCTACATACTGCCATCCATTCATTCACTCATTCAACATTTTTGGTCATTCATTCAAATAATTATTGGGCAACGACTTCATGACAGGCACTGCTTGAGGTGCTAGGAAGAGAGCAGAGAACAAAACAAAGTTGCTGCCCTTGTGTAACTGACATTCTAGTGGGGAGAGACTGATAAATAAATTACTTCAGGTAGCCTTAAGTGCTAAGAAGGAAGATAAACCATAAAGAAAAGTGGAAATAAACAATAATAGTAGGGTATCATTACTTTAGACAGGGTAGTCAGAGAAGTACTTGTTGATACTTGAGCAGAGACCTGATTGAAGTGAGAGAGAACCAGGTGGATATCTAGGGGAAGAGCTTTCCAGGCAGAGGGAATAGCAAAGTGCAAAGTATGTATCACAAACACAACACAGAAGTCCTCTGCAGCTGGAGCAAAGTAAAGGAGGGGACGGTGGCCACAGAAGAGGTCAGGAGGTGACTGAAGTCTGGGTCATGCAGGCCATTCCAATGACTTTGGTTTTTACTGTTTGAGATAGGAAACTAGTAGAGATTCTGAACAGTAGGTATTTAAAAGGATCCCCCAGGCTACCGTGAGGAGAACTGACTGCAGGGGCCCAAGGATGGAAGCAGGGAGATCAGTTGTAATAGTGAAGATGGTAAAAAGTGGTTGGATATATTCTGAAGATAATCTATAGAATTTGCGAATGGATGGGATGTGGGGTGTAGGATAGAGCTGCCATTTTCTGAAACAGGAAGGCTGCAGGAGGAACAGGTTTGAACAGAAGATCGGAAATTTGATTTTGAATACAGTAAGTTTGTTTGAGATGCCCATTACCTCTTATCCAACTCAGGGCATTTTTTAATGAAAAGGGGATGCTATTAATGATTAAGCCCGGACAGTAGGCATGAATCAGGACCAACTTGGGAAGACCATGCTATAAAGCCACTTTATCTTTAGACATCCAAATCAAGGGACTTGAATCAGTGAGTCTAGAAGTCAGGTATGGTAATTAAAGCTATCAGCGCACAGGGAGGATTTAAGGTAATAAGCTCACTTAGAAAATAAAGGGAGAGGGACTTGCCTGGTGGCACAGTGGATAAGACTCTGCGCTCCGAACGCAGGGGGCCCGGGTTTTATCCCTGGTCACAGAACTAGATCTCACATGCATGCCACAACTAAGAGTTCACATGCCGCAACTAAGGAGCCCGGGAACTGCAACTAAGGAGCCCACCTGCCGCAACTAAGACCTGGTGCAACCAAATAAATGAATAAATAAATATTAAAAAAAAAAAAAAGAAAGGGAGAGAAGGATTGAGCCCTAGACACTCCAGGCTTTAGACTTGGATACTACAGTCATGGCACTGAACCTACCTGACTGCACTAATCTGTTTATATGTATGTCTCCCCTACCCTACTAGACTGTGAGGTCCCTGAGGACAGGGGCTTTCTGAAACTCACTTTTTTTTAAATTGAAGTATAGCTGATTTATAATATTATATTAGTTTAGATATACAACAGAGTGATTCAATATTTTTATAGATTACATTCCATTTCAAGTTATTATAAAATAATGGCTATTTTTCCTGTGCTGTTCAATATATTCTTGGTGCTTATTTACGGTATACATAGTAGTTTGTATCTTTTAACCCCATACCCCTATCTTGCCCCTCCCCACTTCTTCCCCACTGGTAACTACTAGTTTGTTCTCACTCTCTCTGTAAGTCTGTTTCTGTTTTGTCATACTTATCCATTTGTTTTATTTTTTAGATTCCACATGTAAGTGATAACAGAGTATTTGCCATCCTCTGACTTATTTCACTAAACATAATACCCTCTAGGTCCATACACATTGTTGCAAATGGCAGAATTTCATTCTTTTTAATGGCTGGGTAATATCCCATTCATTGTATATATGTACCACATCTTCTTTATCCAGTCATCTGTTGATGGACACTTAGGTTGCTTCCATGTCTTGGCTATTGTAAACAGTGCTGCTATGAATACTGGGGTGCATGTATCTTTTCGAATTACTGTTTTCCTTTTCTTCGAATATATGCCCAGGAGTGGAATTGCTGGATCATACGATGGTTCTATTTTTGCTGAGACTCACTTCTATAGTCCCAGAGCCTAAAGGAGGACCTGGAGCATAGTAGGCACTCAGTGTATGTCTGCCGTGTGAATGAGGTGATCAAGTACAGTTCACAGGAGTGGAGGAACATTTCTCAACAGGTAATACGCCCAGACACAGCGTCTAATTCCATACGCGTCATTCTGAAGTTTAACTTGAGAAGGACACAGATACTGAAGAAACATTACCTCTCCGAGGCCCTGTCAGCAAGTGCTACTGAACTTGCTATACTATTTTTAATCCTCAGTGACATCCTGATTCTGTCTTTCTAGGTACCATTTCCATTTATCTAGCCTGAACTAACCAGTCTGTTCCCTAAAACCACTTGTTTTGGGACAAGCAGGGAAGGTTAATGTGCTACTCTGAAGGCTGGTTCACTTAATTAAATATGGTAACAGATCACTTATCTGACACTATCGCTGGACCTCTCTTGTGTAAGTAACAGGCACAGACTGAAAGAAAACAAAGACATCCCAGAGCATGAACAATAACAAAAAAAGCCAAAGTGAGTCAAAAGATAAGGAGATGAAATATGTTTTTTTGGTGTTCACTAGTCACAAGAAAGAAGTGGCTACAAAAATCAAGAGAGTTTAGAAGGTGATACAGGAAGAGGGAAAAAAGAAAAAAAGAAAGCGGAAAGGGAGTGAAGGCTAGCAGAAGCTGCAGTAAAGAAGAGAAGTGATAGGAGCAGGATGCTGAGGAGAAGAAATAGCTGAGAGGAAAGAGAGAAGAAAATTCCATTAGACCAATTCAGAAAGTTGAGAAACACATGGTATATAGCCCTTCAAGCCTTAGCAGTCCCTAAAGACATCACTGCAGTGCAGCTGACCCCAACCAAGGAGCAAGGTTAAATTATGTTGTTCTCCTCTCTAGCCACCCAACATTTATTGGAACCGACATGGTACTGGGCAAGAATTTAATAATTCTTAAAACATTGTACCAAAAAAGTTAAAGTAAAAAAAGTAGGGATTTAAGAGTACTAACTTGCCATTTTCTAGAAATCTGACCTTTTTACAGCAATCACTATGTTGGATACATGAAAAGTTAATGAAGCTCCATAGGCATAAAAATTGGCCACCAATATAACACAGATGAAAAAGTAAACATAAGGGCTTCCCTGGTGGCGCAGTGGTTGAGAGTCCGCCTGCCGATGCAGGGAACACGGGTTCGTGCCCCGGTCCAGGAAGATCCCACATGCCGTGGAGCGGCTGGGCCCGTGAGCCATGGCCGCTGAGCCTGCGCGTCCGGAGCCTGTGCTCCGCAACGGGAGAGGCCGCAACAGTGAGAGGCCCGTGTACCGCAAAAAAAAAAAAAAAAAAAAAAAAAGTAAACATATGATCCAGCTACACAAATAACCAGTCCACCTCTTTTGCAAGCAAAAATTAAAATATAGCCATCTATCCAGAAAGCCTGAAATAACATGTACAGACTCACCATCAGTGGCAGCAATGGTAAACTCATCACCGCAGGAGACTCTGATCACTTGCTTTCCACCTAGGGGGCCCCCCAACAGGTTGATTCCCAGACGCTTCTTATAATTTCCAACGCCCAGCTGTCCACACTTGTTGCAGCCAAAGGTCAGCAGCCGGCCTCGCTCTGAGACAGAAGCAAAAATAAATAACCAGGTACAAATGGGTCATGAAACAGAGGGAAAATGCAGACAATGCAGAGTCCCACAGACTAGCTTCTGGTTGTTAGAGTATACAAATATAAAGCTAGCTACACAATACTGGACCTAGGGCAGCTAGGGCATCTAGAACTATGACCAATTAGACCCAGGAAGTGATTCAATATTATATATTCTATTTTAAATGTGGAAAATGGGTACTATTTAACTTAGAAAACTTATAGATGGTGCTAATTACAAATAGCAGTTGCCAGAAATTGTCTGTGGTATTCTCATTAAGGAATGTATTGATTATATACTTATAATGATTACCAACAAAATATTTATTTGAATGCCCAAGTTGTTAATAAGATAATACTGGATAATGGGGGGAAATCAGGAGAATGTGTACATATAGTTAAGAAGCGCTACTGCTTGATAGAATAAAAGAGACTGAAATACTAAGGCCTGTGTCTACAGCTGTACATCAACTCACCATCAATAGCAGCAGTGTGAGTCTTGCCTGGGGCAATTGTACGGATCTTGTAAAAGGACAACTGTTTGGCCAAGGTAAAGGAGGTTGTGTAGGGGACTTCGTGGTATGCCTGAAACAAGGTAGAACACAAAGCAAAGACTCATGAAGTAAAAAATGGAGGGGAAACAGGCTGAAAATGTTGTCGTGGTGACCAAAAGGCCTTTCAAGTGAATCATGTTATTAAGAAGGTGCCAGGTAGCTTTTCATCTCCAATAGAATAAAAGAAGAAATAAGCTCAATATGTAATCAGAGAATTTAGTACGAAGCAGGACTTTCTGACCAAAAAAGTTTTAAGATTCCTAAATTAGGGTATGCAAAACATGAACTCTCCATCCCAGAAGGCATCTGTATAAGGATAGAATCATTTGACTTTTGTCTTGGTTATACACTCTACATACCTAACAAAAGCAGGGGAAGGAATTAAAACCCTGAAGACTCTGTCCAGCCCATCAGTTTACTGTGATCTAATTTTACCTACAATATTCTCAACTTGTTAAAACCCACGTTCCCTTTAGATTAGCATAAAAATAAATCTTACCATGTAAGTTTAAAATTTCACAACAAACACAATGTTGTAACAAAACTCAAATCAAGTAATGGTAATTCTGAATATGCCTTTTCAAAGTACATGGACACCCTCCCCAGACCTGCTCCAAATTTGCACTCTCCCATTTCACAATCACTACTTTAGAGGTTGCTTAAAAACTAATTCTTATCTTTTCCATTGAGACAGCAAACTTGTCTCAATATGACTCTTTAGAAAATGACAAAAACTCATCATACTAACACAAAGAGGGGACTCGTACTTAATATCAGTGGCGAATGTATGACATCCTTGAAGGAGGTGAATGGTAATTATATTTAATAAGCCTGTATAGGATCAGTGATTTGAGAGTAATCATAAAAACTCCCTAGAGAGGTGATACATGGAAAAATGTTTCTTTTCATAATGTTAATTTTCTTGTATCTACTTCAGTGATAAGGCAGAATCTGAATTCCATCACTGATTGTTTGTAATCACTTTATTTATTGAGGTATAACGTACTATACAATATTGTACAGCTTGATACATTTTTCTGAAGGTATATAAATGTAAAACTACCATCCAGATCAGGATATAGGCCATTTCCATCCCCCTAGGATCCCTCCTACCCTTTCTGTTAACACCTATGCCCCTCTTTCCCAGAAGCAACCACCGTTTTGACTTTTGCCATCATAAGTTAATATTGCCTGTTCTGAAACTTCATATAATGGGCATCGTATAGTATGTACACTTTGGTGGCTGGCTACTTTACTGGACATAATGTCTGTGAGATCGTCACTTTATTCTTAAGTCAAATTCCACGGTCACAAACCAATAATAGCATTTCCAAAGAAATTCCAACCTAGAGAAGTTCTGATGATGTACTTAGGATACCAAACGGGGTACTCACTTCATGATTGATGATTCCAGACATGCACTGATTCAGACCCAGTTTGTTGAACTCATTGAGTCCACAGGCCAGCACTTTGCCTGACTGGGTCAGCAGAAATGTCCCATCACAGCCACATTGAACTGCAACAATAATCAAGGCCTTGGGAACATCCACCTGCAAGAAAAAAAAAATCAGAAAATCTCCCAAACATAGCTTGTATTAGGAAAAACCCCTCAAATTCTTTCAAAAATGATGCTCTGCATTTAGCAGAATGACTACAGGGAAATAAAGGTTGCTCTGTTTTCTTCAGATTTGCCCAGCAGCTTAGAGGCTACTGTTTTCAACAAGGAGCTCAAGTTTTATAATAAAGTAAAAGAAGGCAATTCCAAGTCAGCTAAAAGTTTTAGCAATAGGTCCTACTTAGGAAGACTTCTCAGAAAACACTGGGAAAAGAGAAGCTTCAATCTATTACTGATTTAGTCCTCTGAGATGCAGAGATCCCATGATAGTTACAGAAGAAACTCAGTAGCCCTGTGGGGTGCCAGTCTGGTCATATAATAAGTGAGGTGACCAAGGATTGAGGCAGCAGCCAAGACTTCTGAAGGCTCACATCCCTCTGCAGCTAACTAGACAGAGCTGAAGAATGGTGGGGGCACATGATGGATGTCTGTGAAACCTGAAAACTCAAACCTTCTCCTATAGTCTTTTCAGGAGAAGAGGAATAGCTGTGAATCCTATTGATTGAGAATAGTCCCACAGATATATGTTAATTTTTAAAATGTAAATAAACATTGTTAATAGTGAACAGTGGGTGAGCCTGTGTCCTAGGGTGCATGTGACCGTGCTCTCTCTGCTTGTTTCAGCTCCCGCGCCAGCTCTCACAGTGCCAGCTCTTGCAGTACTGAGAGGAATTAGATATTACATTTCATACAGTATGACCCCTAAATACAAACAACTACTTCATTTGGTATCCAACTGTGGAAAGGGGAAGGGAAATGGCTGTGCTGGGTTAAGGGATACTCTATTGCTTTCCGATATTTCCCATCCAGGGTGTGTTTAGCTTTATGTGACTTTTTCGCTATACATTCTGATTTTAGTGCTCATCCCCAAGCAAGATGTGACTCCAGAGTGTCCACAGTGGCTGCATCTTCTTTCGCAACTTTTTATGATTTAGTCAGATGACAAGACCACATAGTGCTAAATTAGGAATCCTGGATTGTCAGTCTCCCAGATAGGAAATATTTCAGGGATAAACACCTTGATATGAGGAGTCAGGTAAAGAGGACATATTACTGGAGTCTGTGTGACCTAGATAGGCTCTAGGAAGAAGTTGCCTCTGATTTTACCTTTTGTGGTGTATAATAATCCTCTTCTGAATCCAAACCCAGCCTTCCTGAGACACACATAAGAAAGAAAATCATTAAAATGAGGGTTTCCAGGGACTTCCCTGGTGGTGCAGTGGATAAGACTCCACGCTCCCAATGCAGGGGGCCCAGGTTGGATCCCTGGTCAGGGAACTAGATCCCACGTGCATACTGCAACTTAGAGTTCGCATGCCACAACTACGGAGCTGGCGAGCTGCAACTAAGGAGACCGTGAGCTGCAACTAAGGAGCCCACGTGCTGCAACTAAGGAGCCCACGTGCTGCAACTAAGACCCGGTGCAACCAAATAAATAAATAAATAAAAAGAAATCAAATCAAATCAAATCTACTGTACCTCTCAACTTAAAAAAATAAAATAAAGTAAAATAAAATGAGTGCTTCCTTCCCAATGAAAATATTCTGTAAGATTCTCTTTTACTGGACTTCCCTGGTGGCACAGTGGTTAAGAATCTGCCTGCCAATGCAGGGTACACAGGTTCGAGCCCTGGTCTGGGAAGATCCCACATGCCATGGAGCGACTAAGCCCGAGAGCCACAACTACTGAGCTTGCGTGCCACAACTACTGAAGCCCACACACCTAGAGCCTATACTCTGCAGTAAGAGAAGCCACCATAATCAGAAGCTCACGCACCACAACGAAGAGTAGCCCCCGCTTGCCGCAACTAGAAAAAGCCCGCGCGCAGCAACAAAGACCCAACGCAGCCAAAAATAAATAAATAAATAAAATTAAAAAAAAAAAAAAGATTCTCTTTTACTGAATTAACACTTCTCAAATAGAGGCTGCATGATGTGTTTAGAGGCACACAAGCAAGAGGTCAGGTTGTCCGCCTGGGAATAAGTGGACAGAGTCAAGGCTACACCTACCATATTCACCACAGCCCCAAGAGTAGACTTCTTTGTTTCGTGTCAAAACCACCACATGATTATCTCCACAGGAGACCTGCTCCACTGGATTGTTCAGGAAGAAGTCCAGATGCATGGGTTCTAATAGTTCAGGGCCAGCAATCCTGTCCATGCCCATGCAGCCATAATAGTCAGATCCAAACGCATAGAGCTGACCTTCATCTGTGAAAGGAAGGAAAGCAGAACCCATCAAAGGAATGACTTATTTTGTCTAATCAGAAAGCTGGGCAGGGCTGGAATGAGGATGACCTCAGCCAATGAGCTCACATGGGATGATTATATCAGAGAAATCGGATAGACTGTCCATCAAGCCTAGAGTTGTTGGTATTTAGGGGGTCATGTGTACTGTTACAGTAACAGTTAAAAAAAGAATGGTGGGATGATATATTAAAGAGGCTTAAAATTTTACCGGGGCCATCTCTATTTTACAGAAAAAAAGGGAAGCACCAAGGAATCATAAAGTGAGTAATGGCAAGACCCAAACTAAATTTGAGCTCCCAATTCCTGACTCAGCGTTATCTACACCTGACTAGGTAGTGAGGTTATTTCTGCTCCCCCGACAACTGGGACATACGATATATTTCTCCTTATCCCACCTCTTCTGTTATCCACCTGCCTTCTCCTTGCTCATCACTACTCTAATGCTATAGCAAGTTGGGCATGTTATTATTAATGTGTATAATATTTGCTCACTGTCTTTGGTTCTTTGGATACTGTCTTTTGTTGTAAAATCCCAACTAAAACTGCATAGAATTAAGTAAAATACCCCACATTAAATGCACCTGGGTGTTTTCTGCTGCTGGCTTACCTGTTACACAGACAGTGAAATCATCGCCACATGACACCTGACGGATAGCTTTGCCTTGCAACTTTTCCACGTGCTTTGGCTGTCGGTAGGAGGCTTTGTCTCCATGGCCCAGCTGACCATGGAGTTTAGTACCCCCTTGCATGTTCTGTGAAATAAATAGGTCTTGTGAAGTTTTAAACTTTTCACACCAAATCTTTAATCTAATCTTTAGTATCACTTCTTATTAAGAAAAGCAGTAGGAAAAAAATCAGTTGGAAATATAGAAATGGGGAAAAAAAAAAGGTAAGAGGATTAAACCTTTTAATGGTAGATAGTAAAAAACCCCTGCCAACAGATAAAGATTTTTAAAGTATCCAGACTGATATCCATCAGGCCTTAAAAGGACCCATTCTCAATTTTGTCTTTCTTCTTCAAGTCTAAGGTGAACTGTCTATTTAATTATGGGTGATGATGAAAAAATTCTTTATGTAGTCTAATTTGATTGTTTTTTTACAGGAGTACAGCCTCTTGGAAATCCTTGTAAAAGTTTTACAAATTTTGGTCACAGTTTCCCTGAAATACGTAACAGTCATAAGGAATCTGGTAACATCAAAGACGCTGCTATAAAGCACTGAGAATAGTCCTACATGACTTTTCAACAGTTTTAAAGACATAAGTAATTCTTCCCATTCAATAACTCATTTGTGTAAGTCCTTACACAAATGTTTTTTAAGGCACTAATTTCAATCCACCTCTGGCAGCCCCCCAGAAGCTAGTTCTTTAAGTGAGAGGATTTTAGGAAATAACAGCAAGTTAAAATTCTACAACAGAGGCCAAATCACTCATTCTTTCTCTCCATCTATCAATAGTTGAGTGTCTACTCTGTCACACACTGGGGATAAAGCCTGTCCTCATGGAGAAGTTATCTGAAACTACTGGAAAAAATGAGCTCCCTCAGGAAGGAGGAAGAGTGGGAAGACCCAAGAACCTAAGATAAGACAAGGTCGGGTAAAGAAAAAGCAGCCTGAAGTGAGCCTGAGAAGGCACAGCGGAAGAGACAGGAGCAAAGTCAAGAGAACATGCTCTTGCGGAAGCCAAGGGAAGACCAGGCTTCAAGGAGGGAGTGACCAACTATGTCAGATACTACAGGAGATCAAGCAAGGACTCAAGTGTACCTATCTGTTTTATTTTCACAATTTATAGGTCATTTTGTCAAGAGTAGTTTCAGTTGAGTGGAGGGATGGAAGCTGCACTGTAGGTGAATGAGGAATGAGTGGGAGATAAGAAAAGAGACAGCAAAAATAGGCAGTTTGTTCAAGGTGACAGGATAGAATCTAGAGGGGAACAAAGGAAAATTCTACTCAAGATATTCCATCTTCAATCACCGATGGAGGTCTTAGAATTTTCCTGACATGGTACACTGCCTCATTTGTTTACAAAGCTATTTCACAGGTCTGAGTTGCTCTGAAATGCATGGTAATAGAACAGAGTAATTAAGTGACCTTCTGAAATCACCCAGTGGTAAATGAGAATCCAATCTCCTGAGTCCAAGCCTTTTAATTCTTTCTCTTTCTTTCTCTCTCTTTTATTCATTCATTCAAAAAACATTTATAAGTGACCTAACATGTACCAGGCATTGGGGATACATCAGTGAACTAAACAGACAAAATCCCTACTCTCTAAAGAGCTTACATTCCATCATCCCATGCTGCCACTTCTGCAGCACATGTTCAACCAACAAAATTCTTAGACAGCCTGGGCCCCAGTAAACAATGAGGCGCAGGTCACTGTTCTAAAGTACGTAGCTTTCACTTACCACCCAGGTGTATAGTTCCTTCTCCACTGTGACCACAGCAAAGTGGGTATTCCCTGCACACACCTGCCGGGCACTACAGCCACTCTTGATGACGTCCAGTTTCTGGGGAGTGGATTTCCCACCACCCCAAACATAGACTTCACTGGTTCGGGATGTTACCACAGCAATGGGTGCTTCAGTGACAGTGCTTGACCTGACAACAACCCCCAGAACAAAGGAACATTTAACATAAAAATTATATCAAAGAAAAATGCTTCCAGTCTTTTTCCTGAGAACAGCCAATTATGGTATGAGAAAGTATGTTCTTTCTCGACAACTTATTTCAACCCTCTATCATAGCAGGCTTTGCAATTCCTGCCTTAAGGCTTCATCACAGCTCAGCCAGATCAGATAGCAGTCTGATCCATAACACCTACAGTTTTCAACTTTTCAACATTCATCATGATAATGATGTCCACTTTAGCATGAGGGTAGAATTATAGCTTTCTTTTTCTCTGAAATGACTATTTGACATTTAAGCAGATGTTGGCTTCTTACTGGGATCAAACAATGTCCAGACCCAAGAAAGAAAGACCCCCTGGTGGTAATTTAAGATATATTACTTTTCAAGAGTCTCTTGAGCATTACCTTGGTCTCTTTGTAGGTGCATTAAGCAGTGTGACTTTTTCCTCCATCTCTCTACCAAAAGAAAAGCAAAGATACATGAGAGAAATAATAGGTTCCTATATTGCACTAGTGTCTCTTTAAAACCTTCAACAGACTTAATCTTCTATAAACCATATGCCTCCCACAATGTTACAATACTTTTAGGAAAGTACTTTGATACAACTGAAACAGTTCTATAGGCCTAGCATTAGACAATTCATTAAATACAAGGGGGCCAGCAGTCTGGGGCCATTTGCTTTCTGTCTCTGAGGAATGTTCCAGGCCAGACCAGAGAGGCTTGAGAACCTCTGATGCTCGTTTCAGGAACCTGCTGACATCTTCCTTTAGTCTGCCCACTGACTCCCTAAACTCAACATCTCTAAAGCTCAGCTCATTGTCTTTCTCCAATACAGCTTTTCTTTCTGACTCTCCTAATTCTGTAACTGGCACCCTCTATTCTCCCAGTGAACTAGGTTTAAAACTTCAGTGATTCTGGACTCAGCTGTCTTCCTTTCTTCAATATTCAAGTTTTATAGATTCTACTTATACAATGCCCTTTTACTCACGTCTCCTTCCCAGTCTCACCACCTTGGTTCTGGGCAGCTTTACTTCCCAACTGGGCTGTGGTAGCACCTGATTGGTCTCACCACAGTTTCAATCCACTTTAATCAGTCCTATACTGATTTAACACTGATATTAGTACTGCTACATAACTCTTCCTAAGGCGCATATCTCATCACATGAACCGCCCTCTCATAAATAACCAACACTTCCGTACTATTCCTTGAATAAAGCACAGATTCCTTTATCTGGCATTCAACATTCTCTGCCTACCTTTCCAGCCTTCCTCCCCTGTATCCACTCCCATGTTCTAACTCAGGGTTCTCATTCTGCCTAAATCAATTATAGCTGAAGACCTGGGGTGGTGCTTAAGAACCAGCATTTTCTTTAAAGTTCCTGAGGTGTTGCTATTGAGAACGCCAGGTCTAGAACTTCTTAGTGCTTCCTGAATACTTCCACAATTCCCTGTGTCTGTGCTTTATCTGGAAAGCTCTTTGTCTTCTGTTTTTCCATCAAAGAACAAAGTTCTAACAAACTACTACATGTAAATCTCCAACTCTCTCAATAAAAATTGCATTATCAATGGAAATATTTAAATAAGAGATTTAAACAGTGATTATATTGTTGGAAAATAAGCCAGATAAAGAATTAGAATATGCTTAACCAGCCCTAAAGGGTGATATTGCCTGAATACGAATAGAACATAAATGGAAGGTTACAGTGCTGCATCTGGAGTATTATACATCATTCTACGCACTAAAACACTGGCTGGAGATCAACTGGAGAACCAGAAAAAGATTAATTTAATACAACAGAATAAAGGTTACTGATCAAACAGCAGAGATTATGGAATTAGGTATACACTTAACGCATCTAAGGGCAACACTTGAAACAGAGCACAGTACATGTTTGAATATTGGGAAGATTCAAAAACAAAGAACTGGTAGAGGAGGAAGAAGGGTTGTTAGGCAAAAATAGTATAACAGGATGAAATAGAGACTAGAGCATTTAAGAAGGACGAACAACACCTCTTCCTCTGAGTTAGGGTTTGAAGCCTCCTACAAAAAGTGAGGGATAAAGGACCTTCTTCCTACCTCTAGAGACGTTTAACACAAAATAAACCTCAGGAAATAACCTGTCAGGAATCAATCAACCTCGACTACAGGAAATGGGCAAAAGGTATCTGAAGAGGACCCCTCCAATTGCCATCTACCATCTAAACAAATGCACTAAAAAACAAAGGCCTGGTCCAAATCCAAACTACTATCCAACAATTGTTGAGCACCATGTGCCAGGCCCTGGGCTGAGCACTTTATATGCATTACCTCCTTTAATCCTCACCCTACCTCACTTTATAGAGAAAACTAAGGGACAGAGATGTTAAATAACTTGACAAAGATAATGACACAACTCAGATACAAACATAAGGATGTCTGAGTCCAGAGCCCTCCTCTCTTAGTTACTACACTCTAGTGCCCAAACTCTAGATTAGAACTCACAGAAGATGGGGAGGAGTGAAGGGCTCCAGGGTCTCATCAGTATCAATTTAGAACAAAGTAGCACAGGTTAAGGAGGTGAAAGTCAGGAACTACATCAAGCAATGAAAGCAGAGATGTTGGAAGAAAACAGCAGCAGAGTGGCAAAGTCAGGAGACACCACCCTCTCTTTGCAGTACTCTGGTCAGGCTTCTAATAGTCAGTCGGCCATCTACAGAAAGAACATGGAGCAACGTCTTTGCTCTTTACCTTCTGCGCTTCCCGAGAAGGGGGCGATCCAGAAGTTCATCTGCAGTGGGTCTCTGCTCAGGATCCTAAAAAGTATCAGTGGGTTAGTTTTAACTTAAAGGGAACGCACAAGGGACTTCCTGGTGGTCCAGTGTGTAAGACTCCATGCTCCCAATGCAGGGGACCGGGTTTGATCCCTGGTTGGGGAACTAGATCCTGCATGCATGCTGCAACTAAGAAGTGTGCGTGCCACAACTAAGAATACATGTGCCCCAACTAAGAAGTCCACATGCCGCAATGAAGATCCTGTACGTCACAACGAAGACCTGGTGCAGCCAAAATAAATAAATAAATATTTAAATAAATAAATGGAATGGGCAAAATGGGATCTAAAGACGTATTTTACTTCCTCTTAGAAGGCTGTAGGTTTGTTATTCAAAGATCACTATATACCATCCTTCTGTTTCAAAAAACCTATTTCTTATGTCACATTCTATGCTTCATGCTCACTATCATCAACACTTATATGTGAATGAGAATGCACCTTCCTCACTTGTTTTAACTGTTAGGGCAGTGGTTCTCAAATTTCAGTATATATAGTACATAAGAATCTCCTGGAGTGCCTGTTATAAATAAAGATTTCTGGGCTTTATCCACAGAGATTCTGATCCAGTCAGTCTGGGGTGGGGCCCAGGAATCTTCATTTTCTTCTTGTAAAACTCCTCCATCCCCTGGCGATTCTAATGCCTGTGGTTCCTGGACCACCTTTGAATAATGCTGACCTAGAGCTGCACTGCAAGGCAACTGTGACATTTAGAACTGTATACATTCTGCACATTAGGAATTCTAAATTACCTCTATTATTTTATAAAATCAATTTTAAAAAATTAATCTTGATCATAAAAAATGGAGCACAATTTAGACGGTAAATTCATTTCGCAAATTAGTAAAGGAAGAATTTGTTGGCTGAAGCACACAGCTATCATGAATTGGCAATGCCTATTCTCCCGGATACAGCCACAAATACATCCTACCCTGGGGAAGTGGATGTGGTTTTGTGCCGGTTCATCTATGCCATACTCCAAACACTGAGGCTGGAAGGGAAAGCACTGAACTGAAATCAATATGTTAAGTCACGCTTACCTGGTCAAGGCATGCATGGACCATTTGGATCAGTTCCAAAGAGTACTGGCTAGAATCAACTTCCATGGCCCGGATTCCTTGTACAATCTTCACACACAAGTTGAGTGGGTTCTATGAGAAAATGATTATTGTATTGTCCTTGGTTATATAAAGATGACATTATAATCTACTAGTAGGGGCTTTGAGATGTCTGTGACTATCATATAAAGAAATGGCAATAGTTCTGAATTAGGTCTGACTTATTTTTACAACTGTTGGTATATATCAGCAAGAAATGGATAGGGGGGCTTCCCTGGTGGTGCAGTGGTTGAGAGTCCACCTGCCGATGCAGGGGACACGGGTTCGTGCCCCGGTCCAGGAAGATCCCACATGCCGTGGAGCGGCTAGGCCCGTGAGCCATGGCCGCTGAGCCTACGCGTCCGGAGCCTGTGCTCCACAATGTGAGAGGCCACAACAGTGAGAGGCCCGCGTACCGCAAAAAAAAAAAAAAGAAAAAAAAGAAATGGTTAGGGATGCACTACTGCTGTCAGAGAATGAAGCCAACTGGCCAACATGGAGGTATGACTATGTGACCAATAGAATAATACTCAGAGTATATTATAATCTGACCCTTCAACTGAATCCTAAGAAAAAGGAAAGCAAGGTTAGCTATGCTTCTTGGCTTTAAGTATGTCCTTTGCCAACTAATTTGCCTCCTAATTTATATATCCGAATAATGGTTATACAGGTGATACTCTGCTGTAACAGACAAGGCAATGAATAATAAGTTCATAATGATAAGAAATTATTATAACAGTGCCACCACCACCTTTACTGAGACCAATAGAAACATAAGTTGCACATAAAATGTTTTTTAACCCTTGCAAACACCATGCAAGGTTATCATTACCAATTCAGAGACGTAAAGTAACTTGCCCAAGACTACACGAATAGTAAAAAATGGAGCCATAATTTCAACCAAAGTCTATCTGAACCAAAACTCATTTTCTTTCCACTATGTTATTTAAGAGAATTAGATGATAGATCAGAATAAACTTCAGCACTTAGAAAAATAAACAGGTCTCATAAAAGGCCAAAGAATTCTGCGTTATCTTACATTTGCATTTTCATATACATTAGCAGAGCATCTCTATGAGAGGAATATGTATTTTTCCCTTGTTGTAGCTAATGAAATAGAGGATTAAAGAGATGAAGTGATTTGCCTAAGTTCTCACATCTGGTTTGTAGAGGATATTGGATGTGAATCCACTTCTGCTACTCAAATTGTGACCCATGGACTAGTAGCATCAGCATCATCTGGGAGTTTGTCAGAAATGCAGAATATCAGGCCCAGCTCCAGATACACTAAAATAGAGTCTGCATTTTAACAAGATGCCCAGGTGATTTCCTATGTATATTAAAGTTTGAGAAGCACTGCTTTATACTGGGCTTTACTTAAGAAGAAAAGAAAAGAGACTTAAAGGGATTTGTTGTTTATAAAACAGTAGCAATCTTTAGTAAGAGTCAGGGTGTAATTTTTCATAAAAAAGATCAAAACACTTTAATGAGTATTATATAACTTGCCTTAGCTTTTATAAAACAATGTAGCTGAAGCCTAAGAAATGAAATGGCTTATCTAAATTGCTGCATCACACAGTCGATCCTAGAGCCAGTTTTAAAATTATAGTCAACAGATTCAAGGACCATGCTCAAACTACTTGATTATGATTATTTCAGTGGGGAATTCAAGTTGGAAATAAATCTTGTCTATAGAATTTTAGTAATACACTACTAAGCCAGTGCCTGAATACTGGTTATTTTTCCTACAGCTGATTTCTGTTCATGAAATCAGAAGCTCAGGGATAAAGTTGATTCTCTCAACCAAGCTGTACCATTTGCAAGGACAATGCAGGGATAATATATCAACTTACTGTAGCATCAAACGTTCTCTTTAGCGTAAGCAGTTCAAAAATGACACAGCCCACTGCCCAGATATCAGACTTGAAATTGTATTTAACTCCTTGGCAGAGCTCTGGAGACATGTAATATGGAGTTCCCACAAGCTGAACAACAAAGAAAGCAATCAAAGAATAACTTCTTCTCTGAGGTAACTATATTAATATTTCAACAACTAAATTAAATTTCCTAGAACTAGTGACAACAATTACAAAACATTCATCAGCATATCCCAAAATGGTTTTTATGAGATGATGCCACTATGAGGAGAAATCTTATTCATACCAGATCTCTTGGGCCAATTATAAAGGGACAATCTCTGTGGTAAAGACATATGGTAATTTGGGAGACAGAAAAGCTCTGTGATTCCTGGATCACAGAGGATTTAGGCATTCAAGACCCACTGAAGACTTCACAGACTTCGTAAAAAGCATACTTGGTAAAAGTTCACTAATGGAAAAAAAAAACTGGTAGTGGGGAGATGGTAATTGAATAAACAGGTTAAAAGCTCTAACTGAAACGCATAGTAGTGAAACTTTGTAAATGGCTCAATTTAACATTTGCAATACTAACACAGCTAGTGAATTTCTTCCAAATTTAAAAAGATCTGAGTTCAAGAATGTGTTGGAAGGAAAAAAATGCCCTGAATGGAGGTCATGCCTCTCCCAAGATGAGAGACAATGAGTACCCTGGAAATTCTAATAAAACTGACAGCCATCTTTCATCAGCAAGGCAGTTTTTCAGATGGCTTACATGGCATTTATAAATTTTCATATCATTCCTTCCTTGCATTTAACTGGGTTAAAAAAGTTAAATCTTGGCTTTATCGGATTACTCTTGATGAGAAAAATTCATGCAACAATATGACTACTTCCTCAGAAACTCAATATGGCACCGTCATACAAGCAAACTGAGTCCCTGAAGCTGACTCCCAACCTTGGCTATCAGTATCCTTGGATGTTTCTAGATTGCTTGCAGGCACATCTCAACATGATCAAAAATAATCATCAGGACAAAATTAATTTTATTAGTTTACATTTTCAAGTTCTTTTAAAGACAAAGCATTGTGAAACCAGAAGAGTAATAATTGGGTTTTGTAAGTCCTAAAAGGATCAGATCACTGTCTTTAAAGATCAGCTTATGCCTACTCTTTACAAATGGTCTTTCATAGGATCAGGTTAGAAGGGAGCTCTGCAGTTCAGACTGTGTACCATATTAAAGATGAGATTGTTCTCTGGGCATCAGCCTTTATTTGTAATATAGGGTTTCTGAACCAGAAAAAACTCAAAGGAAGCACAAGAGATGTCTAACACCCTAAGAACAAACATTAAATGAGAGATAAAGTGAAATCTACTAAAGATCCTAGGCTGGAAAAAATGGTAAAGTATTTTATTGCTTTTAGAAAAGTCTCTAGTCAGTGCTGGAAAGGCCAATGATGTCAGAGCTGTTATGTGGACAATGGCGCTTGAAAAAACACCTGAGCATGTAAATAACTGTTAGTGGGTCCAGGAAAAAGACTCCTGAAGACTTGCTTTATAAGTATGGAGAACTTGTAAAAATATTGAGAAAAGTGTGCAAAATTCAGGGGGTACAGTTATATCTCACAGTGCAGGAAAGGAAAAGGAAAAAAAAACGTCGGGGGGAATTCCCTGGCGGTCCAGTGATTAGGACTTTGCTTAAGATCCCACATGCCGCAGAGCGCCACCAAAAACCAAAACAAAACAAAACCAACCAAGTCAAGGATAACTTACCGTCTCAGCCATGGAATACTCAGAATTAAGTTTCTTTGCTAGGCCATAATCTCCAAGTTTTATCAGGTTTGCTTTGGTCAGAAAAATATTTAATGTCTTTATATCTCTGAAAAAAAAAGATGCTGTATATTAAACCCATATACTCAACTATTTTATCTCATTTATCTCTATTTTATCTCATCCCCCTTCCTGCCCAAAATTAGTACAAAATAAAAAGAGTGTGTTACCACTACTCAGGCTGTTACGGGATCCCAAAGAGTGGCCATCCATCACTTTCTCATACATTTTAACATTGAGAGGGGACTTGGGGGAGTGGAGGCAGAGAATTAACTTCATCCTCCATGGTTTCGCAGCACAGGCATGTCCCCCAGAACACTGAAGTCGTTAGGAAAAGTTGAGAGGGTCAGACGAAAAAAAAAAAAAGGTGCCCTAGGTAATCATAATTCCTATAAGGTGTACTGCCTCTTCAATTAACACTTGTGCCTTGAAATAAGTGATTATCAAGGCAATTTTAACACTTGGTTGGTGCCAAAGTTTCAAATTTGTTAAGGCAAGAGAACAGGAGACAGCACATCCCAGCAGCAAAATGATTAGGCTATGTAGATGACCTAAATAAAATCACTGTCTATCTTTCTAAAGATGAATTGACCATAAGTAACACAAATAAACTGTGTCTAGTCCATACTCTGGCTTCCTTTACTGAAAGATGTGAAAAAAACAGAACAATATTCTTTGTAATTGTCGAAAAGAAAGTAACAATAGACAACTGTAGCCACTCGACAGCTATCAAGAAATATATGGTAACTGAATGGACAAACCAATAAAAAGGGAAATGCTAGTGTATTAACATTAATCTCTAACAATGGTCCATGACTCACTTAAGCAGGGTATAATGACGTGGAAATGTTCTTATAATGGTTCTCTCCTATAGCTAGAAGTGAATAGAAAGCTGTTTCCCCCGGCCAAAGCTCTGGTAAAACTGCATAATTAATTGTACAAAATGAATAAGCTTTTTACTTAAATTGTTTATTTATTTATTTATTTTTGGCTGCGTTGTCTTCGTTGCTGCATGTGAGCTTTCTCTAGTTGTGGTGAGCGGGGGCTACTCTTTGTTGCGGTGCACGAGCTTCTCATTGTGGTGGCTTCTCTTGTTGAGAAGCACGGGCTCTAGGTGCGTGGGCTTCAGTAGTTGTGGCACGTGGGCTCAGCAGTTGTGGCTCACGGGTTCTAGAGTGCAGGCTCAGCAGTTGTGGCACACGGGCTTAGCTGCTCCGTGGCATGTGGGATCTTCCCGGACCATGGCTTGAACCTGTGTCCCCAGCATTGGCAGGCGGATTCTTAACTGCTGAGCCACCAGGGAAGCCCTTTTTACTTAAATTAAAAGACTTAATTATAAAATTAAAAACAATTGCCCATTTTATTGCTCAGAGAAAACATTTACTAAGAGTTCCAACCAATCTAATACCACTTTTATAGTGGCTTTCTAGGCTTTACTGATGAATTAATGAACTCACCTCTAAAATACTTGTTAAAGAGATGACTGAGCAGTACTTAGCTATTGAGGAGATTCTTCCTAGATCACAGTTTAACTTTAGGAAGTGAAGATAACGCCCCTCATTACTCACTGTTTCCTTCCTAAATTGTATCAACGGAAAAGCCTTGACTGCTTAATCAAGAAAATAATAGTGCTGATGGGAGGTACCCAAGGTGAGGGTTGGATTGGTGGAAAGGAATACATCCCACATTCTTTCACTCATTACCTATGAAGGATTCCAGCTTTATGGATACAGCTCACTGCTGAAACAATCTGAAATAGGTACCATAACACCATCTGCAGAGAAAAAATAAATTATACTTGGACTGGAAACAAACCAAAAAAACCATATAAATAAACACACACGCTCGAACACACAAAACGAAGCTGCAACCAGAGGTTATGATTCAACATGACTTGACATTTCTTGCTTGTAGGTTGAGTAGGCAAAGAAAAGTGGTAGGGGTTTAAAAAAAAAAAAAAAGCAGATCATTATAAAATAGTTCCAATATTGTTATATAGTATGATGAAGCAGACTTGTGGAAAGAAATCCAGGAAGAATGCAAAGGTATAGAAAACTGGGCATACCAGTATGTAGTAACAGAACCAGGAAAGAAAGGTCATAGAGAATCATGATGTGGAGGTAAACCATTTAGGAAGCAGCTATAGACAGCTTCCTTGTTAGAGGTTTCCTTTCTCATGAATATCAATCAGAGCCTGGAAGGAGTCTGAATAAAAGGAAAAAAACAGGGCCTCCCTGGTGGCGCAGTGGTTGAGAGTCCGCCTGCCGATGCAGGGGATACGGGTTCGTGCCCCGGTCCGGGAGGATCCCATATGCCGCGGAGCGGCTGGGCCCGTGAGCCATGGCCGCTGAGCCTGCGCATCCGGAGCCTGTGCTCCGCAACGGGAGAGGCCACAACAGTGAGAGGCCCGCGTACCGCAAAAAAAAAAAAAAAAAAAGGAAAAAAACACTCTTCATTGTTGTAAGAGTAAATACAGAACTAGAATGCAAGAATCACAACATTACAATTCTAGCTTCCTTCCACAGAAATATGAATTACCTCTTCCTCAAACAACTTGTCCTTCTGACGAAGGATTTTGTCATACAGGTTCCCTCCTGCAATAAAACAAGAAACAGGTTTGAATTGCTTAATAGAGATCAACGCTCCTAGGGTTTTAACAAGTGCCACAGTAAGTGAAGGATTCTGCTTCCTCTTAAAAGATACCCCTTCTTCCTTCTCAGCTCTTGGGTACATGGGTACAAAACTCTTCCCATCTGTCAAGGACTATACCTGAAATATTCTTCAGAGATTCCCCTCCCTAACAGAAGAGACTCAATACGAAAACGGGAAGTACAGCATTTTTAGAAAAGATGAGAGTAAAGACACTTTCTATAGTACCCTAATTTATAAAATTACTTTAAAAGTCTTCAAAATCAGATGATTTTCTTTTCCAAAACTCCTTTTAAAGGAATCTGCAATATTTTGGTAACAACTCTCTCAGTGTGACTATTAGAACATTTGGGTTACAGCTGTAATGTGATGTTTTGTATATACAGGTGTATATCATCAACTTCTTTTTCTTTCCACTTCACGCTGAAAAAGTTTCCCAAAATTTAGGGTAGACTCTAGATTGTTTCCAATCATTACTCCCTTTACTAACTCCTTCCTGCAGAGTAAGTCTGAATTTGCCTCTCCCTTTCATTATCAAGTAATACAGACTGCAAATGATGATGGTTCATTTTATTTCCTACCTGCAGCTGTAACTTACACTGTAGTCCTGGTTAAGTTTCACAACTTTTTTTCCCCTTGCAATTTAGTAACTCAGAGTTTCAATAAATACACCATTCGTTCTAGTTCCTCCTAACCACAAAGGAAGTTAGCTACTTGAGGCTTCTGCTACTTCAAAAATTTCTAATATAATCTCATACATTTAGGGTTGAACACAGGAACAATCATGGTACACAAGAATCTAGGAAGAAAGAAGTCTAGGAGCTTTCTCTAAAGAGATTTAAGTGAAGAATATGCTGGGACCTCTTTAGCATGCAGCTCAAGAAAGGGCTTTGGGGGTTCTCTTACGTAATAAGGATAATAGCTTGTACAGTATTTATCAAAAATTTGCTACATATCAAGTACTATGCTAGGAGCTTTACATATTCATTTCATACAACAGCCCTAGGAAGTAACTATTGCTTATCATCAAGCTCACTGAAGATAAGGAGGCTGAGGCACAGAGAGGTTAAGTTGCTCATGCAAGATACAGAGCTAAAAAGCAGTGAAGCTTAGGATATGCGTTCAGGGTCTATTTTCTTAACAAACAGGCTATACTGCTATTTTACAAGCAAAAGTGTTCAAAGAAATCATTTACATTTTCAGTCAGCTATGATCTTTGGACCACTTTTCAACAGGATGGCTTTAGCTGAAGTCAATATAAATAAATATTACCTACAAGATTTCATTATATATCAAGCCATTTCATTATATATTATATCAAGTGTCAAACCATGCTATGTCTCTAATGCCTGATTAATGTCATTTCATAAGGAAAAAACCTTGAAAAATGAATGTAAAATTCAACTGAACAAGTAATTTGAAGATGGAATTATCATCACAAAGGAGAATTTGAGTATGCAGGGGAAAAACCCCTCCCCTCATTTTGTAGATCATTTCAAAACTCTCCAGGGCCTGAACCATTTCTCTTAAACTCTAGAAATCCATTTAAAGTTCTTATTCTTTGTATGTGTATCTTCTTTTTCTCTCCCTCTTAAGGTAAGTATAAGCACAAGAATGTCTCACTGGAGGAAGTCCCACTGAATTCTACCTTACCATTACAATATTCCAGCTCAATCAGCAGGGTGGTGTTGTCCATGAAGTGATTGTAGTAGGCAATAATGTTGTCATGCTGCAGCAGCGCCAGAATAACAATCTCATTCAAGGCATCACGACGTTCCTTCTCAGACAGTCGGGTCAAATCAACTTCCTTCCACACGACCAGTGAGTCATCCTGTAACACAGTAATAGAGCTATCATGCTTTCCTCGCGCCTGGCAGAGAATGAATCCACACCCGGATCTGTAAGCCTAGAAAGAAAACTTCCTAGACTGAATCCTTTTTTTCCTTTAAACATGAACAGACTTTAAAGGTTCTGCATACAACCAAGCATCATAATTTACTGCAGGCCTGGGAAAGCATTAAGATGCTGTTATATTGTTTCTACACTTAATTTACATGATGTCAATTCCAGGTAAAAAATATGGGATGGAGGTAGGTCTCAAAAGATTCTACTGAGGGACATTATGAAAGACTGCTAGTCATGATGAGGATGGTATTGGAGAAATAGAGAACTGGAAAATGGTTACCTATGGCTGACCACAGTTTCTTGTAAAATAGAAATGTTAAAATTGCCTCTAATTTTATAAATTTAGATTTCTCTAATGATTTTCATTTATCCTTTCTGGATAAGAATAAGCCAGGTCTAAGGGCTCTGAGTTCACTTTCCTCACCCTGTCCCATTCTGCAACTCTGTTTCTACTGTCACTTTTATGTTATCATGTTTTCCTCTATTCATGAAGACTTACCTGTGGATCCCAATATTCACTCCATTTTATAACATCTCTAATTCTTTACAGATACTGCTCCCCAGCCCAGGAGCATCCCCACCTAAATAACCCTCCCTATCCTTTAGAATGGCTTCGTTAGGCCTTTGAAACTTTGGGGGAAGATCAATGAACCTTCCACTGTGCATTTCCTTAACTTTCAGAGCTCATACACTAAAATATTTGTCCATTCTTTTCCCCTTATATACACATACAACTTAAATGTTATTTGCTACTAACAAGACTAACATGTCTTCCCAATGAAATATACGCTTCTTGAGGGAAAGGGCTGCTTCTAATTAAACCCTTGTAAATTCACAGATGTAATAAACATTTGGTGTTACGGATAATACTGTGCAATTTTTGGGAAAGTGCAATCAAACTTAAAACAACCTTGGTAATCAAGTTCAACATGATAATAATGGAAAGGCATGGACAAGGAGATGTGAAACTCCATTCTAGCCCAGGATTTGCTTCTAATTTAAGTGGGCAAGTCCTTAAATATACTATCTTAGTTTCTTTAACTATAAAATAGGAATACCAAAGCTCATCTCCTCATTCTCATATTTTGAGTACAAATAAGAAAACAGAATACTAACAGTAACTCTAACCTTATACATTAATCTTGCAACCACCTCTCTCCTCCTCCATCTTTTAGCCTTAAAAGTACCTTGGAACACACACCAGAACTGCAGACAGATAGATCACTGATAGATCAATCACCTTCAGCAACCCCAGCAAGTTCTCATTGATGCTTACCTATTCTAAAACTAGAGTTTTAAGACTTTAGTGATCAAACCCTGTTTCTGATTAGTTTTTGGAAGTAGACTCCCCAGTATAGGGTTTTACTCAGTATATATTCTGAACTTGAGGGTCAGTAATCCACAAATCTCTTCAAAGGATTTGTATGTGTGCAGTAGTGGACTGCGGGGAGGGTATGTTTACATTAGATTCTCAAAGGAGTCCTGTCTCTCCCAAAGTTAAGAACTAACGGCTTAGAATATACCAAAATAAAAAAGTATTTCCCACGCATAAACGCTGCTGGATAATCACTGAAGAAACTAACACGCTAAAATCTTCCCTATGATCTTCAAGAAAAATCTCCAACTGAGTGTTCATATCTGAACATAAAGATATGGCAAAGGCAGGGGAGCTGCCACGGATGTGGGAATTTTGAAGCTACCCCCTCCTCTCCACCTCGACCTTGGAGAGCTGTACGGCACAATAGGAAGGAAGTTTTGACAATACCTCACATTCATAAACTACTTTAATTTACAGTTTGCAAAGTATCTTTGTTCGATTCTCAAAATAACCTTAAAAAGTAAATATTACGTTTAAGGTACGTAGCTATCACTAACTCCAATTTACAGATGGGGAAACTAAGGCTCAGAGAAGGTTCAATGACTTGTTCAGTTGCCTGATTTAAAAAACGACCAGTCAGTAAAACCAGTTCTCTAACGAACTCCTAGTGCAGGAATGTTGAACGAGTGATGAAGACCCCGAGACAGATACCCTGCGGGGCCCTAACACTAAGCGAGGACGACGAGCAGGGAGAGCAGGGCCGCGCAGGCGGGGCGGGGGCGGCCGGAGCCGGGGGCCGCTACCTCGGTGCGGCGGTACAGCGTGGCCTCCCCGAAGGCGCCGCGGCCCAGGATGCGGATGGGGATGTAGTGCAGCTCCTCCTGCTCCGCCGCGCCGCCGCCGGCTCGGGGCACCGGACCAGAGCTGGGCCCCGGGCCCGAGTCCCCGCCACCCCCGGACTCGCTCCCAAACTCCGAGTTGAGGGAATCGCAGTGTCGCTCGTATTCGCCCAGCACCGACATGGCGGCGGCCGCGGGACCCGCCTGCGTGTCCCGGGCGGCGCTGCGCCTCTCCCGCTTCAGACGCCAGCCCGCGGCCCCGTCAGCCCAGCCACCCCGCCACCCAGCGAGGCTCCATGGCAGGTCCTTCCCCCTTGACCCGGAAGCAGTTCTGAGTGCTTCCGGCCCGGCGGGGTTTCCTTCGCTTTCTCTGGTCGCTCTTTTAGCCTAGCGGCGAGGCTGCTTTTCCTCCAGGCGGTCTGGGAAAGCCAGGCCTCCGGCGGGGGTGGCGGCGCCTGGTGGAGACCTTGTGGAGACCAGTGGCTCTGGCGGGGGCAAGGGCGTCATCGACGGGTCTGCAGATCCCTCCCCTGATTGCTGGCCAGGTTCCCAGTTTTTTTTTTTTTAATAGATCTTTATTGGAGTGTAACTGCTTCACAATACTGCGCTAGCCTCTGTCGCACAACAAAGTGAATCAGCCACATGCACACATACATCCCCATGTCCCCTCCCTCTTGATCCTCCCTCCCACCCTCCCTATCCCACACCTCTAGATCTTCGCAAAGCACCCAGCTGATCTCCCTGTGCTATGCAGCTGCTTCCCACTATCTATCTATTTTACATCTGGTTGCGTATATATGTCCATGCTACTTACCCTCCTCCTACGTCCTGAAGTCCATTCTCTATGTCTACGTCTTTATTCCTGCCCTGCCACTAGTTTCATCAGTACCATTTTTTTCTTTTTTTAGATTCCATATATATGCATTAGCGTACGGTATTTGTTTTTCTCTTTCTGACTTCACTCTGTATGACAGACTCTAGGCTCAGACAGTTTCGATGTCCAGAGGTCATCCAGTCTCTATGGGCGCCAGGCCTATCTCAAGGGCAGTGACTGGGGAAACAGTCCCTTCCAACATCGCACAGCACTCTTTGTTTAGTAAGCAATTTATACCTTTTCCCTTCAATTTATATCTTTTTCCCCCCCAGCGGAAATACTTGCCTCCTGTCATCTCAGTCAGTGGGCCCAGATGTTTCTTCCAGACCTACCCAAGACTACGCTGGGTCCCTCCATCTTCCACATAACTTCAAGAATATTTTAAGTCAACTCTCCTGACCCTCTCTTTCCAGATTTCACATTCTCCTTCTACGTGTCTTTCCAAATCTTTGACCAACTGACCTCATGCAACATTCTTTGCGCACTAAGTGCCAGATACTGTATTTGGAGGTGGGGAATCTGCAAAGGGTGCTCCCCGCCCTCAAGTCACTAAAAGGATTGCAATACAGTGGAAAAACATGTTCCATCAGGTAAGTGACCTTGGGCAACTTTACATCTCCAAGGTTTTTTTTTTTTTTTTTGCGGTACGTGGGCCTCTCACTGTCGTGGCCTCTCCCGCTGCGGAGCACAGGCTCCAGACGCGCAGGCTCAGCAGCCATGGCTCACGGGCCCAGCCGCTCCGCAGCATGTGGGATCCTCCCGGACCGGGGCACGAACCCGCGTCCCCTGCATCGGCAGGCAATCTCAACCACTGCGCCACCAGGGAGGCCCTCCAAGTTTACTTTTTCATCGTAAAATTGTGGGAATATATCCTACAGAGATAACAACTAACATTTATTGTTATGTTCCTGGCACTATGCTAAAGGTTTTCTTGGGACTTCCCTGGTGGTCCAGTGGGTAAGACTCCCCGCTCATAATGCAGGGGGCTTGGGTTCAGTCCTTACTAGATGCCACATGCATGCTGCAACTGAGAAGCCCACGTGCTGCAACTAAGAAAGATCCGGCATGCCACAACTAAAACATGCTGCAACAAAGATCCCACGTGCTGCAACTAAGACCCGGACCCAGCCTAAATAAATAAATATTAAAAAAAAAAATAAAGGTTTTCTTTCTATGTATAATCCCATTTAATCCTCATAGTATTCCCATTCTACAAAAGGAACTGAGAGAGAAGGGTTAAGTAACCTGCTCTGTGTTACATAGGTAGTGAGGGGAGCTGGGAGTCAAACCCAGCAACATGGCTCCAGATGTCTTTCAGAGAGCAGGATGTTTGGGGGCTAAGAGAAGGCAATGTGGCCGGCAGCCATGGCATATGTGGGGTAGAAGCAGAAGACAAGGCCTCAAATGTTTATTTACAGAATTTGGCTTTTCCTGTGGGCAATGGAAAATATTGGAGATTTTTAAGCAGGGGAGTATATGATTTGTGTGGCTATATGTCCTGATTTGCTGGGTGATGTGATGTCCCAATTTATACCTCCCCCCACCCCCGCATAATTAGTAAGTCTTCTTTTGCTCATGTGCCCAGCACAGGCAAAAACCAATATGATCACCTTACATGGACCAAAGCTATACCTTACAAAGAACTCTGATGACAATATGCAAGACAAAGACTGGAGGCCAGGAGACGCGCTGAGGTACTATCACTGTGAGTGGAAAAGGGGCCCAGATTTAAGAAATCCATCTGAGGAACATTTAGAACTTTGTGCTCAGTTAGGATATGGTTGGTGAGGCAAATCTGAGTCCAGGAGACTCACATCTAGGTTTTTAGGTGGATAGTGACAGCAAATACAGGAGGAAGAGAATTGGTAGAATGGGGTGAAGGGTATGAGAGCTAATGAGCTCACATTCCTCTGACCTTTCTAGAGTTCATCAATGTTCCTTTTAAAGTATGATATGCTACACTCTGTATAACCTTCCACATTGGGTCTGAATAGGAGGGTACAAGGGACTTCTGCCTTCCTTGATCTGGATCCATTTTTTCTATTATTGTACCAGACTTCATGATGATCTATCTACTTACGCTGTGCTTGTATTTAACCAAACCTCTCTTTTTCACAGCCAATCTGATGCAAAGTAACACAGCTCTCCCACCAGATCACACCACTCCTTATTTTCTTCACAATGTTTATCTATAAAATTGATGTCTTGTTTGTTTACTTTATTGATTATCACCATTCATTGGAATATAAGCTCCATGAGAGCCTGGATTTTGCTCTCTTGTTCACAACTATGTATCATCAGTGCCTAGAAAAGTGCTTGACATTACAGGCCTAAAAATTATTTGTTGAAAGAATATTAGGTCGTTATTATTTCATACATATATAACAGTTTTTAAACCAAAATGCAAGACTGACTGACTGATAACCCCTGTTAAATTTTTTGTTGGTTTCATTCCGGGGTTCTTAGATTGTACAGATAGTTTTCAACTTCCAATTCATTCATCCAACAAACACTGAGTACGAACTTGTGTCAGGTGCTGGGTTACAAGAGAACAAAATAAACATGGTTCCTACTCTCCTGGAGCTTACAATCCATGTAACAGACAAATAAACAGGCAATTACAACCGTATATAAGTGCTATTAAAAAGGAAAGTACAATCTTCTAGAAAGGTATTTAGGAGGGGCACCCTTCCAAGCCAAACTAGCTGGGTTAGTGAAGGCTTCCTGAAGGAATATCCAAAATGTTAAGTCAGTGGTGGCTAAAGAAAGTACGGAGATCATGCTGGAGAGAGGACATTCCATCTACCTCCTCCTATTAATCAGAAGGCACTTTGAGTGAGGATAGGTATTGCTTCTTATTTATCTGGGTCTACTCCAGAGTTTAGTTCAGCACATTAAATAGAACAGATGATCAATAAATGATTTTTGAGTTGAATGGAAAAAACAATTACATATAGCTAGAAGTGCTGACTTTCATTCAGAGGAGCTGAGTAGGTTTCAGCCAAAGCTTAAAAATTCACTTTTCTGGCATCTTTGCAATATGGAACTAGACAGTTTTCTATAATTTGGTTAGCCTGATATTATGTTCTAGTTATAATGCATAGATAAAAAGCTTAACAAATGTCCTGTTCCATCTTAGAGAATATAAAACAGAAACTCAAGTTCAGCACTTCATTGTACTAGATATAAATGAAACTAAATATCTGACTTTTGAATATTCTTAAGTAAGTCCAGAAATACTCACCATTTTAAAGGTATAACTGATTTTAAAGTGCTTCTGGTAAAAAACAGTATTTCCATTTTATATTTTAACAAGTGAATAGTTAGGATGCTATATAGCAGAAGTTCTCACTTGTGAATGGATGATTCCCAGAGGCCACAGAGTTACCGGTAATATTAAAGAAACTACCAAAGTACTTAGCAAAGTCTATAGCTTTACTGTCCAATGTGGTAGCCACTAGCTACACGAAACTACTGAGCACTTGAATTGTGGCTAGTCTGAAGTAAGACGTGTTGTAGCCGTAAAATGCACACCAGATTTCAAAGACTTTATATGGAACAAAGACTGTTAGATATCTCAGTCATTTTTACATTTTTATATTGAATTTTATGTTGACATTCTATTTTGGATATATTAGACTTAATGTATTATTAATTTCACAATATTTACAATAACCAGGACATGGAAGCAACCTAAATGTCCATTAACAGATGAATGGATGAAGAAGATGTGGTACATATATACAATGGAATATTACTCAGCCATCAAAAAGGACGAAATAATGCCATTTGCAGTGACATGGATGGACCTAGAGATTGTCGTACTTTTAAAAAATATTTATTTATTTATGCATGCATGCCGTGCCAGGTCTTAGTTGCGGCATGCAGGCTTCTTAGTTGTGGCACGTGGACTCTTAGTTGCAGCATGCATGTGGGATCTAGTTCCCTGACCAGGGATCGAACCCAGGCCCCCTGCATTGGGAGCACAGAGTCTTACCCACTGGACCACCAGGGAAGTCCCGAGATTGTCATACTGAGTGAAGTAAGTCAGACAGAGAAAGATAAATATATGATATCACTTATATGTGGAATCTAAAAAAATGGTACAAACGAACTTATTTACAAGACGGAAATAGAGTCACAGATGTAGAAAACAAACTTATGGTTACCAAGGGGGAAAGGGATAAATTGGGAGATTGGGATTGACATGTACACACTACTATATATAAAATATCAATATATAACTAATGAGAACCTACTGTATAGCACAAGGAACTCTACTCAATACCCTGTAATGATCTATATGGGAAAAGCAGCTAAAAAAGAATGGATATATGTATGGGTATAACTGATTCACTTTGTTGTACAGCAGAAAAACACAACATTGTAAATCAACTATACTCCAATAAAAATTATTTTAAAAATAAAAGAAAATAAATTTCAACTGTTTTTTTTACTTTTTAAATGTGGTACTAGAAAAATTCATATTATTCATGGGGCTCATGCTATATGAGATATCATTGTAGCAGACTGAATAGCTAATAATTTGTAGAACATGTACAACCATTTAACATATATACTGTTGAGACAATTAAATTTAAATTCACTTACACATTTTGCTGAATTCATTCATTATTTATGTTCTATAAAATATCAGTAAGAAATAAGACATTTTTGATGTTAAAGTATTTACACTTAAATGTTGGGAACCACTACTTTATAAACTACAGATTCATTGACATAATTTATTAACTGTTTTTTGGGGAAATGGAGGTAGAGGGTAAATAAGAGGCCAGCTAGTCAATGTGTAAAGCACTTCAGGTTGACTCTTAAAAAGAAGCTTTATGGGGCTTCCCTGGTGGTGCAGTGGTTAAGAAACTGCCTGCCAATGCAGGGCACACGGGTTCGAGACCTGGTCTGGGAAGATCCCACATGCCGCAGAGCAACTAAGTCCGTGTGCCACAACTACTGAGCCTGCGCTCTAGAGCCCGCAAGCCACAACTACTGAGACTGTGTGCCGCAACTACGGAAGCCCGCGTGCCTAGAGCCTATGCTCCGCAACAAGAGAAGCCACCGCAATGAGAAGCCCGCGCACCGCAACCAAGAGTAGCCCCCTCTCGCCACAACTAGAGAAAGCCCGCACGCAGCAACGAAGACCCAACGCAGCCAAAAATAAAAATTAAATTAAAAATTAAAAAAAAAGAAGCTTTATGGAAAAGATTCAACTGCCAAGTAAAAGGAACGGAGAAAATGGCCTTTACCTGCTGGAGTGGGGTTTTGCATAGATGTGATGGGTCAAAAAAGCAAGTCCTGGGGGTTTCTAAATTGGGAGGGGTATTCTAAGAAAGGAGGGAAAGGGAGAAGACCCTCTGTAGGAATAATTCCAGTAGCAGTTTCTAAAACAGAGAAGCTACAGAGAATTCCTGGCTTACAGAACCCTATTTGGTCTTTCTGAACATGTATAATTATTATTATTTTAATATACGTCTTATATACAGTTTATACATCTATATATAAAGTATAATAAACTTTTACTAGCTCACCATCTGGAGTAAATTACAAACATTTTTTCTCTAATTCGTCACATATAATTTCCCACACTTTAATACTGAGGAATATGGAGGAATTATTGCCAATCCAGACAAAGAGATACTCAAGAGTAACAGAAAAATACACCTAAAATAGTTTCTGCTAGCCTTTATTTGAGAAAATTTACACAAAAATCCCCAATCCAACACTTACAAGTGAATCTGTATAAATCCATAAATCCCACATGCCTCTTTCCATTAAACAAACATAAAAACAGCTTATGACAGGGGTTTATGACAATGGTATAACAAAGCTTACTTAAAACTATCACTTTCATCAATAATTTACAGGCTTTGTTGAATAACAGGTTCAAAAATGGAGGAAAGCAGATATCTTCGTTTTTAAAGCTGATTTGCTCTTGCACTAGTCTTTTATCAAAGGCAAATAATTTTACTTTTTAGATAAAATCAAACTGTGATATCAATGAACTTTAAACCAAAAGCACAAATTCCAAGTTTGTAGTCTTGGCATGAGTAAAAGGAAAGGACAGGAAAGAATTTCAGTTTCACAAAGTCACATGTGGGAACAAAACATCAGCAAAATAAAGTATTTTCCTCTCCTATCTTCTTCTTTGACATTTTGTCAGAACAGAAGACTACAACCAACTGAGTAGCTTTCATTGTTTCTAAAAAGGGGAAAGGCACCAGTCAGAAATATGAAAGAGTTTCTTGTTAGGCTAATGGTACAGAACAGTATTTCACCTTTAAACGTCCAAGGATGGATCTTAACTCACAAATTTGGTTATTCTCTTCCCTGCTTGGATGTATCCTCTGTTGTTTAGTATATGTAATACCACAGATAGACTTTCTCAACATCTGCTGCCCTTATGGTGAGATTTGGCTGCCAGATTCTCAGAAACAGTATCTATCAATTCTTAACAGCAGATGGCAATGTTGCACAAATTAATGACAGAACTACTTTTATGCCACACCAGGGGAATGCATACGGGGAGTCAAAAGAGGGGGAAAAAAAGGCTTTTGGGTTCACAATAGCTGCAACATTTACAGAACGGCCTGAGAGTTTAACAACATAACTCACTCCCTCTTTCCCCTTTGTACTTTATCCAGGTCATGACAGCATCGTTCTCTGTTAATTCCAACACGCTGCTTCTTAACTGCAAGCTGCAGAGCCCTAAGTCCTGTAATGCTTGTCATTGCGATGGGACAAGCCCTGTAACAGTCAGCAAGGTTAAAAAAAAGAGATTACAGAAAGGACAAACTCCCACCCACTTTATTGGGAGAAGTGGGGAAAATATCAAGTGATGTTATTTTTCACTGTTGTTTATGAACATGGTCATTCGTGTCCACACTTTCTCTTATTTACCTTAGTATTGGCCTTTAGGCACCTCATATTCCCAAAGTGATTATTGGATTTGCTTTTATAACATACATTTTCAGGTATTTACTCGATTCATGATCCTTCCAGATGTGTTACTTTTTAATACTTCATATGTCTTAATTGTCTAGATGGAATACATAAGAACAGGAATTAAGTCAGTGACTTGCCATGTAACAAGACTTCGTAAATTTTACTTATTTTTTTCCTTTGTAGAAGTTATGTTAAAAATTTAAGCAACCACATAACTGACAAAGGACTTGTATCTAGGATATATAAGGACTCCTCAAACTCAATAGTATAAATTAACTATACTTCAATTAAAAAAAACACCTCAGTAGTAAAAAGAACACACAATCTAATCATAAAATGGGCAAAGGAACAGATATTTCACCAGGAAGATATACAGATGGCAAATAAACACATGAAAGGATGTTCAACACCATTTACTAATAGGAAAATGAAAATTAAAACCACAATGAATATCATTACACATGCCTCTCAGAATGACTAAAAAAATTTTTTAAAAAAAGCAAATACTGGTGAGGATGTGGAGAAACTGGATTGGTTATACATTGCTAATGGGAACGTAAAATGACACAGTCATTCTGAAAAACGAGCAGGACAGTTTCTTACAAAAATAAACATGTGTTTACCATATAACCCAGCAATTGCTCTTTTGGGCACTTATCCCAGAGAAATGAAAATTTATGTTCACATAAAAACATGTACATGAATGTTCACAGCAGATTTATTAGTAATGGCCCAAAACTGAAAACAACAGTGATGTCCTTCAGTGGGTGACTGGTTAAACTGTGGTACATCCACACCATGAAATGCTAATGAGCAATAAAGAGGAACAAACTAGTGATATATGCAACAACTTGGATGGATTTCAAGGGCACTATGCTGAGTGAAAAAAGTCAATCTTAAAAGGTTATACACTATGTGATTCCATTTATATAACATTCTTGAAATGACAAAATTAGAGAGATGGAGAACAGATTAGTGGTGCCAGAGGTTGGGGCTTGGGGTTAAGGAAGGAGGGGACTGTGGCTACAAAAGGGTACCCCAAGGGATCCATGTGATGAAACGGTTCTGCATCTTGTGGTGGTGGTCACACATCCATACATGTGATAAAACTGCATAGAACTAAACACACATAAATACACAAAAAGAAAAAAGTTCAAGAGGCTGAGCACAAATATTTTAATTCTCTAAAATGAAATTTTCTTTAAGAGTAATCTACAGTTCAAAGCTCATTTCTATGAGGTGTCACATCCACTACACTTTTAAGAGACATAAAATTATGAAAGGGTATCACCAGAAGCTACCTAAACATTTCAGCTAAGGGTCAAGAGAAAGTTAATGGTGTTGTCACACAGAAATCCAAAGAGGACAATAAGAATGAAACAAGTTCAACATGGTCATACAAATGTTGGTAAAAGAACTAGAGTGGAAGCCCAAGCTGGTGAGCAAGTGGGAGAAGGAAAGAAAACATGGTTCAAACAGATCATACGAGGAAACCCAGTACAAATGCTGGCTTTGGCATTATCTAGGTAACCCCTATTTTTTGTCATAGGTGACTCTAATAATAGTCTTATTGTTGCAAAACCAGTCCAAATCCTACCAAGTTAAAAAGAAGTCCCTCTTTGACTTATTGGGTGTAGGTGGTAACCCACGTCCTCCCACACCAAAAGACATCAGTTCTAGCAAGAAAGCTCCAACGTGCCTTGATGGTGCTGCTGGTAGGATGTCTTAGGCCACGCACATCCCAGCGATGTTCTGCTGGCTAAGATACAAGGTGGGAGGAGACTGGGCTTTATTACTCAATCAACTTCTTGGCCTTGAAGAAGCGACGCAGGTAGAAGACCTGCCAGGTGGCTAGACCAATGAGGCAGAACATTGAAAAGATGCTGAAGTACAGGACCCGAGTGTTTGTGGACTCTAAAAAAAAAAAGCAAAAGCAGTGTAAATGTAATGAAGCAAGGCTCAGTAGGCTAAACGGCCAGGGGGAAAAGGCAATTAATTAGCTTCACTCTGCCCCTAGGCCTTACAGTAGGATTTCAGATAAGTTTTTTTCTTAAATTTTCATTATCTTATATATAAGTGTTAAAAATTACAAAGATTAGTACTATTAGTTTGATACACTGTAAGCAGACTGAGAATATGGTCAACTGTTTATCACAGAAAAAACTGCTATTCCCTTGAAAATCTAACAAGGCTCATTTACCTGTAGAGCAACAACATCGAAGTAAGCAATTATCCTTCCACACAACCCCCTTTGGCAAAACTGAGAAAAAGGTACACCAGAATTTAAAGTTTGGGGATCTATCTCCTTTACGGTGCACGTACTGAGAAACAAGAGCTTCCCTCCCCTCACCATTGGTATCACGCATCTCTTCCTCTCGCTTCTTCATATAGGCAAAATCATTAACAATAGATTCTGAAAGGTCTTCTAGGCGTCGTAGCTCTACCTCCAAAGGTTTGAGCTTCTCAACTTTTGCAATCTGGAAAAGAAAGGAATTATGAACACACTCCCTGAAAAAACTGCTACAGTCAAGAACACGACATAACAGAGGAGTCTTTTTAAAAGTTTTGCTAAACGTAAAATTTCTTCTGTCATCGTTCTAACGCGTTTTAAAATTTGGATTTCTTCCCTTCCCTACTGTCTATATGTTTCCATCTCAGACTTTTTTTATACTTTAATTTTGATTAAAACCTCCTTAGTAGTACTATAATACGGTAACCTATAAGATATATTATTTTTCCAAGATTTCTGACTTTAATAAAGCATTTTACTTTGCCTTTCCACTTTTGTCTAAGAAATGAGCAATATTATTAGCATAAGTGTGAGCGTCATAGTATTAGTCAAATGTGGTTTTGAGAAGAAAACACACCAAATTCCCAATAGGGAATGCACAGGAATGAGAGAGTACATATAACTATAACATTAAGATAATAACTCAAACTGCAAAATTAGAGAATTCTGGTTTGCTCATTTAAATCCCACAACAGCTTTAAGGTTTGTAACAGAGCTCTAGAACCCAGATGAATCCTAGCTCTGCTTAAAAAAAAAAAAAAAACCCACTGAGTGTTTTTTTTTTGTTTTTTTTTAACATCTTTATTGGAGTATAACTGCTTTACAGTGTTGTGTTAGTTTCTGCTGTATAACAAAGTGAATCAGCTATATGAATACATATATCCCCATGTGTTTTGTTTTTAATTACATAGCCAGTTATCAAAATAAATCTCCAAGGACATTGCTGTGTGCTAACGAATGAAGGGTATGAGAAATAAACTGTCTTCCTTTTTCACCCCAGACCACTGTGAAACCTCCAAGAGTATCTAGTAACTAAAGGCATATATGATCAGAGAGAGGATTTCATTATTCTAGTTGTTTTTTTTTGTCAATCTTAGATTATGATTTGTATTAAAATGGGGATATAACACCAGAGCTTTCAAGATCTTAAAACTCATATACCAGTTGCTCTTAAACTTTTTCCACAGAGAACTCTTCAAAAAATATTTCTACATCTGCTTCTTTACTCCCTATACATTCTCTATACAACTCCCTACTTTTTCTTCTCTTCTGTCCAATTCACCTTCCTTGTTATTTTTCTCTGTTAAATGTTAATAGCAGTTAATGTGGGATGAATGGGAATAGTTTGAGGGTGTTCTTGTGTTCTCTTCACTAAACTATATTCTTCATTGAACCTGTGAAGAACAAGACACAGTTATTTAAAATAAAAGAAAACTAAAAACTGCTGTTAAGATAGGGATATAAAAATTGAGTTTATATTTAAGGTACCTAATTTATTTATTTATTTTAATTTATTTATTTTTGGCTGCATTGGGTCTTCATTGCTGTGCGCAGGCTTTCTATAGTTGCGGCGAGCAAGGGCTACCCTTCATTGCGGTGTGCGTGCTTCTCATTATGGTCGCTTCTCTTGTTGCAGAGCATGGGCTCTAGGCACGTGGGCTTCAGTAGTTGTGGCACGCAGGCTCAGTAGTTGTGGCTCATGGGCCCTAGAGCTCAGGCTCAGTAGTTGTGGCGCACGGGCTTAGTTGCTCTGTGGCATGTGGGATCTTCCCAGGCCAGGGCACGAACCTGTGTCCCCTGTGTTGGCAGGAGGATTCTTAATCACTGCACCACCAGGTGAGTCCTAAGGTACCTAAAATATAGTGATGGATTTGTAACGAGCCACCTAAGTTTTCTTTCACTGGATGTACATTTTCTTACAATTGTAAAATGCCGGATACAGGTAATAGCTTGACTGACAGCTAGCTACAGAACAGAATAAAGCTAACTGGGTATAAGATTTACAATGGCTAGTTAATACACTGAGCTAACACTCTAAGCTGAATACCCAAACACCAGGTTTTGTCATTAACCTACAATACATATCTGCTAATTGATTTCATATAGAGGTGCAGAGCAAAGAAACTCCCCCAGGAAAAAGATACTAGACATATATAATAAGCTGAACCTTAGGCTGCTTAACATTTTCCCTCCTGGTATATGCTTTCCCCTCCAAAGTTTCTTGAATGAGACAGTATGAAGGCAACAGCATGATACACCTTTAGAGATAAGTGCTTTAAGGTTCCTTAAATAGAAACTTATAAAAGGAACTGGAAGTGAAACTATGGCTGTACCTCTCTCTGCCAGTTGAAAATAATATTCTTAAAAATTACTTTGAAGACTACTTCTAACTCCCCACCCTTTTTTTGGTTAAATGACAATAGCCCAAAGGCCTAAAACACCAAAAAGGAGGATGGAATGAAAATAAATTTGGTACTGAGAATAGCCTTTGTAGAATATAGTCCCCCAAGTCTGTTCCCAATCCTTTTCCTTTCTGGTGTTTCATTTATTTTTTAGCTGTACAAGAAACATATAAATATGGCCCCTTACTAAAGAATTTAAATTATTCAGAAGCAAAGGAAACAAAAACAAAAGGCCCATCTTCACAGCTCCTCGATTCCCACATCCACACATTCCTTCCCAGAGGTGGTTATGAACTTGGTGGATATCTTTCTAGACCCTGTCAGAAGGTAACACACTATTTATGCCTTTGTATGTATATAAATGTACATAGGAAAATATAATTAAAAACATACTTATAAATGCGATCATAATGTATATGTTGTTCTAAGGCTTCCTTCTTTTCATTTAATAAAATCTTTCCAAAAACTTCAGTGCTTATAGATTCACCTCATACTTCTTAACTGCTACATAGTATTCCATATGGCACCGGGGCCACTGTTTACTTAATCATTCAATTTCCTAACCCCTTTTCTAGTATAGGACCTACTCTAGACTCTATACTTCTATTCATAACATATCATCCAAGTCGATTTCATTTTCTCAATGAAATCCCTACTCAATCCTGTCCTTAATTCAGTAAATTATTTGCAGACTTCTTGAGTGGGATGAAGGTCTCTTTCCCTAAAAAACATCTCTGCCTGATAACTACCTTTATTCTTGATATTAGTTTAAAATCTAGCGAACTTAAAGAATTGCCAAAAGACTAAAACAATATTGAAAACCAACTTGCTATTTCAACCATCTAACACATCATGGATACTCAGTGGAAATAACAAAAATAATGAATATATTTCTACATTTAATCTAAACCTAGAAATCAAAACAAATGTAAAAAGTGTCTTCTGTTTTGTTTTTTAACATTTTAATACCCTAACAATGTTTTTTGAGTGCTTATTATGTGCTAGGCACCAAGATAAATTATGATCTCTGCTCCTAAGAAGCTCACAGTCTCGTGGAGAGGCTCACCTAAAAAGCTACAACCATAATATAAAGCACTATGTATTAACTTCTACAACAAAGGTACACATTGAAAGTGGAATGGAAAGAAAGTAGCACGAACTTAATTACAATTGGAAGAATAAAGGAAAGCTTAACAGGAAGTGGGGGAGTTGGGTCATATGAGGTGTACAGGATTTTAAGAGATGGGAGAGACAGATATTTAAGGCTGAGGGGAAGCTGCAAACCAAAACATGTAGGGAAGAAAGTGCAGGCCCTGCTTAGGAGGCCATGAGTAGCCTAGTTATAAGTAGGTAGAGGTGCATGTGTGCGCATGCATGCGTGCTTGTGGGTGAGTGGTGGGTAATAGCAAATATAAGGCTCAAAAGTTAGGCTGGAGCTAAATTGAGGATGAGGATGAAGAGGTAATATAATGAATTAGACCTATTACTATATACCCAGAATGTGATCCGTATTTTATATCTTATACTCTCACTTAATCCTCATAACATAATCCTATATATGGTGAATATTATTATTCCTAAAATTCTCAGATGAGGAAATTAAGGCTCAGAGTGTTAAATAACTTGCCCAAGGTCTCAGAGCTTGGTTGAGCTAGAATTGCAATCCAAGTCTGAGTTTATATTTTATTCTGTAGGAACAAAAAATTTGGTGAAGAAAACCAGACGACTAGACTAAGTTTTATCTGGATCAAAAGTGAAGTGAATGAGCTATAGTAGGCCACAAGGATCTGGGTAAGTTGTCCAGTTTATCAGTCAAACTTCGTAGGTTTCATACTGCATTACTCTAATTTTTATAACTAATAGAATAAAATTTTTAAACAAATTATCCTAAGTATTTTAAAGTAGACCCTCTTCGCTTGCCCAGGACTAAGCATTCAAAGAGTATCATCAAGGGGCTTCCCTGGTGGTCCAGTGGTTAAGAATGCGCCTTTCAATGCAGGGGACGCGGGTTCGATCCCTGGTCGGGGAACTAAGATCCCATATGCTGTGGGGCAACTAAGCCCGTGCACCACAACTACTGAGCCTGCACGCCACAACTAGAGAGCCCACGTGCTGCAACCACCGAGCCCACCCACTCTGGAGCCTGCACACAACTAGAGAGAAGCCTGAGCGTCACAACGAAGATCCCACGTGCTGCGACTAAGACCCAATGCAACCAAATAAATAATAATAATAATAATAAAAGTATCATCAAGACTTTATATCAGTCAGTACAAAAAGCTAATAAGAAAACCTCTATCAATACCCCCACTGACTGTTGTTCTGCTATTCAAAACATCTGATTCAATGTTCAAAGTGTCTGTAAGAATGTGAAATTACACATCTCACGAAGGCAGGCCATTATTCTGGTCTACTTTTCTCTTCCACAGTTGGAAGGATGATGTGTGTTTTGCCAACAGTCTGATAAAAGCAAACCCTATTAGACAATGTGTACCATAGGTTCTCCACTAGGAGGTAGCATTCCCCTTGTAGGCTTCATTTAAGCATTAAATAATCAAAAATATCAGAGCTACCAGAGACTTCATTTTACAAATGAGGAAACTCATGATTCCATAAAGTTATTCAGTCCTTTGAGGGGAAGACCAAGACTAGCACTACCATGGTCTCCTGACTCCCTACCCAGGGTTACCAAAGCATTTATTTAGCATCAAAACTGCAAAGCTCTGCTGTAAAATGTAAGCAAAAATGAATCCCTGACTTCCAAAAGCATACACACTCAGTGTATCCAAATCGTACCTATCTTTGCAGCCTTAACCATGAAGCCTCCTTTAACCACTATTGTTAACACTGATACCCTCTTCCCTAATGCCCTACAACACTTAGACTGTGTCACACAATTAACACTCAATCATATATTGTCATATTCACATTGTTTTTGCTTTTTATCCTCTTCCCCCAACTAGTTTGGATCTTGAACTCAACAGAATTAGAATGATATATACCTTGTGTAGTCCCACATGCCTGATACATGGTACACACTTGTAGCTAACCCATTAGGTCCATTCTATGCCTTCTTTAAGGAGCCAACTTTCTCATAGCAGATATGTTGGTCCCCCTGCTGGTCCCCTGAAGCACACACTCCCTGTATGCTAAGAGCACTCTGCATTTACTTTCACTCAGCATTCATCTTCACCAGGCACACTGCCTAGGAAAAAGTTCTCTCTACCACAATATCTATCACTCTTCATCTGTAATGGTAGGTACTGCTTGGAAAAGCTTTCCCTGTGTATCTACGACACCTCCAAAATAACTGTAAAGTTACTCTTCTTAAACCATATCCAAATCTTCCATTCCTCTAATGATGATCTGAATCTAAAGAGTTCAGAGTTCTATGTAATTGTACCAAGGAAAGGTATTAAATCTGAAAGACTGCTTCGTAAAACACACATGTGAAACCAGCCTCTAGAGAATCACTAGATTCTTTCCCTTGGTGGAACACTGAGAAACTCAAGAGAGAAGCTGCTTGAGGAGAGCCAGATTCAGACAAATGACTCTGTTATCTCCACACCCCACTCCACAGCCCCTGCAAATTTTAGAAGCATAGCAATAAAAGTGGAGACCATCCAGTCTAACACAATCAAGATAATGAAGACAGTTGTACACCCAAAGGCAAGTCTACTTATGCATGGGGGCATGTGAATCACAGGCTTCTTCAACGAAGGTCAAAAGGTCAACAATGTGCCAAAATAAGTCCAGCTAATACTGCCAACCTTAGGGCTAAATGAATGAAATTTAGAAAGATCCTATTTACTCTGTCATAGCCATTTGGCAGTTTCTAGAAAGGGTAGGAGAAGGGGACTAAAATCTACTGAACTGATCACCTATGTGTCAGGTGCCTTACCCATGTTATTTCATTTAACTTATGTCAAGAAAGGGATTTTGGATCAAGTATATAAAACCAGAGTTCCTCCTTCATGAGGGCATTCAGAGAAACAGAACCTTTGGAAGGCCTTCAGCTGTTGCTCCAAGTGCAACTGTGTTTTTGGTGTATTTGTTGGTAGCAAATGGCATACTAATAGAACCCCTAGGCAAAACATGACTTTAGTTGAGTTGAAAATGCAGACATCCAAGCAAGAGGGGACATACACAGCCCAAGAGTTACAGGATATGTCAGACAGCTCCTTCTTGGTGGGATAATTGCCTTCATTCCCACAACTGAAGATTAGACAGTAAGTCCCTCCAAACTGCTGTTCTAGTTCACAGACCACAAACTAAAAAGAAATGGCTCAATTCACATACTGATTCTACAAAAATGCCACCCTCTGAGGGGCAAATGCCACCCTCTGATAGGGGTGAGAGGTCCTTAAAATACAATGGAGGGAATCAAAAGTGCTTTACTGCTGAGGAAACACACATACTTTCTCTTTAAAGAATTCAAACTACAAGACTATGCTTCTTTACAAAATGGCAACCATTCTGCCTTCAAATAATGTCACCTTACATTTGTATCGTGTTTACATAGCAATTCACATGCATTAACTAATCCTCCATAACAATTTAGTAGGTAGTGTGGTACTCTGTCCAGCTATTTAGACAGCAATTACTACTGAATCTTGCAGGACCACACGGGATTTCAGAATTATGAAGTCCGCAAATGTGAGGGAGAGCTGTGATGTGAAAAAAAATTAAAAGAAATGTGCCACCTTCCTGAATCTAAATACTGATGCTGAAGGGCCACAATCCTCTGGAGATAAAGTCTCTCCCTTGCCTCAAGGGCCTGAAATTAAATGCCTCAAAACCTCTACATAGGCTCAGTGCTCTCTGGTAATTAACCACTCAACAAGCGCTTCTATTATCCATGTTCTTGTCACAGGCATTAGCTCAGAGACAACTAATAGCTATTTCTGAGCAAGGTTTAAGGCAGCCTAGCCATAGGCTGAGAAAAGGGCTAGTCTTTGGCCTGTGTAATAACCACTTGTCCTCCTCTGTCTCAGTCTGATCTGCTTATTGTGGGGTGGGGGAGTGGGGAGGTAGACCACCAAAGAAAGCAGTGGGAGGAGTTTCTTGGTTAAGAAAGAGAATTTAGAGTTGTGTTGTAACCATGTGCGTAAAGAAAAGCTTAGGACGTGCCAGACTTCCAAAGCAGGAAGCAGGCAAAGGAAGCACTGTGGTTTCCTTTCTGGTAGGGATTCCCCTCTTGGGTTAAGTAAAAGGTCAGGAAAGATAAAGGCCCTTTCCCAGTGTCAACAAAGTCCAAGGATGATGGAAATTCCAGGAGGTATGGGGATTCTAAAATGCCACATGGGGGGGGGGCGGAGTCAAGATGGCAGTGTGGGAAGATGTGGAGTCTGCGTCTCCCCAAAACTAGGGTGCCTGCAGGATGCTGGTGGGGGACCTCCACGCTCAAGGTGACGGGAGGAAACCCCAAGCAAACTGGTAGGACTGGGGGGACTGAGAGGGGAGGAGAAGTGGAGGCCGGATAGGACCGGCGCTCCTGAGGGGTGGCTGGCGGGGGAGGGTTTCCCACGCCTGGATGGACCCTTGGGGGCTTGGATCAGGGGGGAGCATGCTATCCCCTGCCCAATCGGCAGGAGAAGTCTGCCTGGCTCTCGGGCTGGGTCCTATGCCCTCAGAGGCCCCCTCGGGGCCGCGTGGGTCCTGGGGGCATAGGAGGGAGGCCAGGGAGATCAGGAGAGGTGGGTGAGAGGGGGCCCTCTGGGATGGCCCTGCCCACTTGAGCCCAGAGACCTGCTGAGCTCCCAGGTGGGGTCCCCCACCCTTTGAGCCCCTTCTGTTCCTTGAGCCTAAGCCCCACCCCCCCACCCACCCCAGGGCCTTTTCCAGCCCTAAGCATAAGTCCTAAGCATAGGTCCCGCCCACCACCCAAACCCCACCCCTGCTTAGGCCCCACCCTCCACAGCCAAGGCCTTCTCCACCTCTCTTTTTTTTTTCCTCTCCTCTTCTTTCTTACTACTGTGGTTCTGTTTTACCTTCTGGTTGTTGTTTCATCTATATTTTTATTTTTATATTCTTTCTAACATATCTGCTAGTTTCCTAGTCTAATTTTATTTTTTTTCTTTGTCATCATTCTCCCTGCCCCGCTTTTTTTGCCACTCTGCGTGGCTTGCAGGATCTTGGTTCATGAGCCAGGGTCAGGCCAAAGCTCCTGTGGTGGGAACTCTGAGTCTGAACCACCAGACTAACAGAGAACCTCAGACCCCAGGGAATATTCATCAGACTGAGGTCTCCCAGAGGTCCCCATCTCAGCACCAAGACCCAACTCTACCCAACAGCATACAAACTCCGGTGCTGAGAGCCTCAAGCCAAACAACCAGTAAGACAGGAACACAATCCACTCATCTCAAAAAAAAAAAAAAAAAAAAAAGAAGGAAACAGCAAAAAAGTATGTCACAGATGAATGATCAAGGTAGAAGCCTAAAAGATCAAATAAATGAAGAGGAAATAGGCAATCTACCTGAAAAAGAATTCAGAGTAATTATAGTAAAGATGATCCAGAATCTTGGAAATAGGATGGAAGCACGGATTGAGAAAATACAAGAAATGTTTAACAAAGACCAGGAAGAACTAAAGAACAAACAGAGAAGAACAACACAATAACTGAAATGAAAAATACAGTAGAAGGAATCAATAACAGAATAACTGAGGCAGAAGAACGAATAAGTGAGCTGGAAGACATAATCGTGGAAATAACTGCCGAGGGGCAGAATAAAGAAAAAAGAATGAAAAGAACTGAAGACAATCTCACAGACCTCTGGGACAACACTACACGCACCAACATTCAGATTATAGGGGTCCCAGAAGAAGAAGAGAAAAAGAAAGGGTCTGAGAAAATATCTGAAGAGATTATAGTGGAAAACTTCCATAACATGGGAAAGGAAATAGTCACCAAGTCCAGGAAGCACGGAGAGTCCCATCCAGGATAAACCCCAGGAGAAACAGACCAAGACACATATTAATCAAACTAACAAAAATTAAATTCAAAGAAAAAATATTAAAAGCAGCAAGGGAAAAACAAAAAATAACATACAAGAGACACCCCATATGGTTATCAGCAGACTTTTCAGCAGAAACTCTGCAGGCCAGAAGGGAGTGGCAGGATATACTTAAAGTGATGAAAGAGAAAAACCTACAACCAAGATTACTCTACCCAGCAAGGATCTCATTCAGATCCTACAGAGAAATCAAAAGCTTTTCAGACAAGCAAAAGCTAAGAGAATTCAGCATCACCAAACCAGCTTTACAACAAATGCTAAAGAAACTTCTCTAGGTGGGAAACACAGAGAAGAAAAAGACCCACAAAAACAAACCCAAAACAATTAGGAAAATGGTAATAGGAATATACATATCAATAATAACTTTGAATTTCATGGATTAAATGCCTCAAAGACACAGACTGGCCAAATGGATACAAAAACAAGACCCATATATATGCTGTCAACAAGAGACTCACTTCAGACCTAGGGACACATACAGACTGAAAATGAAGGGGTGGAAAAAGATATTTCATGCAAATGGAAATCAAAAGAAAGCTGGAGTAGCAATACTCATATCAGATAAAATAGACTTTAAAATAAAGACTATTACAAGAGATAAGGAAGGACACTACATAATGATCAAGGGATCAATCCAAGAAGAAGATATAACAATTATAAATGTTTATGCACCCAACATAGGAGCACCTCAATATATAAGGCAAATGCTAACAACCATGAAAAGGGAAACTGACAGTAACACAATAATAGCAGGGGACTTTAACACCCCACTTATACCAATGGACAGATCATCCAAACAGAAAATAAATAACGAAACACAAGCTTTAAATGACACAACAGACCAGATAGATTTAATTGATATTTATAGAACATTCCACCTGAAAGTGGCAGAATACACTTTCTTCTCAAGTGCACACAGAATATTCTCCAGGATAGATCACATCTTGGGTCACAAATCAAGCCTCGGAAAATTTAAGAAAACTGAAATCGTATCAAGCATCTTTTCTGACCACAATGCCATGAGATTGGAAATCAATTACAGGAAAAAAAACTGTAAAAAACACAGATACAGGGACTTCCTGGTGGCACAGTGGTTAACAATCCACCCGCCAATGCAGGGGACACGGGTTCGAGCCCTGGTCCAGGAAGATCCCACATGCCGTGGAGCAATTAAACCCGTGTGCCACAACTACTGAGCCTGTGCTCTAGAGCCCACGAGCCACAACTACTGAGCCCTCATGCCACAACTACTTAAGACTGCCCATGCTCCGCAACAAGAGAAGCCACCACAATGAGAAGCCTGCATACCGCAACGAAGAGTAGCCCCTGCTCGCTGCAACTAGAGAAAGCCTGCATGCAGCAACAAAGACCCAATGCAGCCCAAAAAAAAAAAAAAAACCCCACAAATACATGGAGGCTAAACAGTGCACTACTAAATAACCAAGAGATCACAGAAGAAATAAAAGAAATTAAAAGATACATAGAAACAAATGACAATGAAAACATGACAACCCAAAACCTATGGGATGCAGCAAAAGCAGTTCTAAGAGGGAAGTTTATAGCAATTCAATCTCACCTCAAGAAACAAGAGAAATTGCAAATAAACAATCTAACCCTACATCTAAAGCAACTAGAGAAAGAAGAACAAAGAAAACCCGAAGTCAGTAGAAGGAAAGAAATCATAAAGATCAGAGCAGAAATAAATGAAATAGAAACGAAGAAAACGATAGCAAAGATAAATAAAACTAAAAGCTGGTTCTTTGAGAAGATAAGCAAAATTGATAAACCATTAGCCAGACTCATCAAGAAAAAAAGGGAGAGGACGCAAATCAATAAAATGAGAATGAAAAAGGAGAAATCACAACCGACACCACAGAAATACAAAGGATTATAAGAGACTACTACAAATAACTATATGCCAATAAAATGGACAACCACGAATAAATGGACAAATTCTTGGAAAGGTGCAATTTTCCAAGACTGAACCAGGAAGAATTAGAAAATATAAACAGACCTATCACAAGCAATGAAATTGGAACTGTAATTTTTTGTTGTTGTTGTTTATTTATTTTTTCTTATTAGTCATCCGTTTTATACACATCAGTGTATACATGTCAATCCCAATCTCCCACTTGAAACTGTAATTTAAAATCTTCCAACAAACAAAAGTCCAGGACCAGATGGCTTCACAGACAAATTCTACCAAACATTTAGAGAAGAGCTAACACCCATCCTTCTCAAACTCTTCCAAAATATAGCAGAGGGAGGAACACTCCCAAATCCATTCTACGAAGCCACCATCACTCTGATACCAAAACCAGAAAAAGATACCACAAAAAAAAGAAAATTGGAGACCGATATCACTGATGAACAGAGATGCAAAATTCCTGAACAAAATACTAGCAAACAGAATCCAACAACATATCAAAAGGATCATACACCGTGATCAAGTGGGATTTATCCCAGGGATGCAAGGATTCTTCAATATACACAAATCAATGTGATACACCATATTAACAAATTGAGGAATAAAAACCATATGATCATCTCAATAGATGCAGAAAAAGCTTTTGACAAAATTCAACACCTATTTATGATAAAAACTCTCCAGAAAATGGGCATAGAGGGAACCTACCTCAACATAATAAAGGCCTTATATGACAAACCCACAGCAAACATCATACTCATTGGTGAAAAACTGAAAGCATTTCCACTAAGATCAGGAACAAGACAAGGGTGTCCACTCTCGCCACTCTTAATTAACATAGTTTTGGAAATCCTAGCCACGGCAATCATAGAAGAAAAAGAAATAAAAGGAATACAGATTGGAAAAGAAGAAGTAAAACTGTCACTATTTGCAGATGACATGATACTATACACAGAAAATCCTAACGATGCCACCAGAAAACTACTAGAACTAATCAATGAATTTGGTAAGGTTGCAGGATACAAAATTAATGCACAGAAATCTCTTGCATTCCTATACACTAACAACAAAAAATCATATGAGAAATTAAGGAAACAATCCCATTTACCATCACAACAAAAAGAATAAAATACCTAGGAATAAACCTATCTAAGGAGGTGAAAGATGTATACTCAGAAAACTATAAAACACTGATGAAAGAAATCAAAGATGGCATAAACAGATGGAGAGATATAAAATGTTCCTGGATTGGAAGACTCAGTATTGTGGAAATGGCTATACTACTCAAAGCAACCTACAGATTCAATGCAATCCCTATCAAATTACCAATGGCATTCTTCACAGAATTAGAAAAAAAAATTTACAATTCACATGGAAACACACAAGACCCCAAAAAGCTAACGCAATCTTGAGAAAGAAAAACAGAGCTGGAGGAATCAGGCTCCCCAACTTCAAACTATACTACAAAGCTACAGTATTCAAGACAGTATGAACTGGTTTGCAGGGCAGAAATAGAGACACAGATATAGAGAACAAACGCATGGACACCAAGTGGGGAAAGTGGCGGGGGTGGTGGTGGTGGTGGTGGAGTGATGAATTGGGAGATTGGGATTGACATATATACACTAATATGTATAAAGTGGATAACTAATAAGAACTTGCTGTATAAAAATATAAATTAAAAAAATAATAAAAGACAGTATGGTACTGGCACGAAAACAGAAATATAGATCAATGGTACAAGATAGAAAGCCCAGAGATAAACCCACACACGTATGGCCACCTAATTTACGACAAAGGAGGCAAGAACATACAATGGAGAACAGACAGCCTCTTCGATAACTGGTGCTGGGAAAACTGGACAGCTACATGTAAAAGAATGAATTTAGAACACTACCTAACACCATACACAAAAATAAACTCAAAATGGATTAAAGACCTAAAAGTAAGACCAGACACTATAAAACTCTTAGAGGAAAACATAGGAAGAACACTCTTTGACATAAACCACAGCAAGGTCTTTTTTTGACCCACCTCCTAGAGTAATGCAAATAAAAACAAAAATAAACAAATGGGACGTAATGAAACTTAAAAGCTTTTGCACAGCAAAGGAAACCATAAATAAGACGAAAAGACAACCCTCAGAATGGCAGAAAATATGTGCAAATGAAACAACGGACAAAGGATTAATCTCCAAAATATACAAACAGCTCATGGAGCTCAATATCAAAAAAACAAACAATCCAATTAAAAAATGGGTGGAAGGGGCTTCCCTGGTGGTGCAGTGGTTGAGAATCTGCCTTCCAATGCAGGGGACACGGGTTCGAGCCCTGGTATGGGAAGAACCCGCATGCCGCGGAGCAACTGGGCCCATGAGCCACAACTACTGAGCCTGCGCGTCTGGAGCCAGTGCTCCGCAACAAGAGAGGCCGCCATAGTGAGAGGCCCGCACACCGCGATGAAGAGTGGCCCCTGCTTGCCACAACTAGAGAAAGTCCTCGCACAGAAACGAAGACCCAACACAGCCATAAATAAATAAATAAATAAATTTAAATCATATGGGCTTCTAAGAAGACCTCTGCTTAAAAAAAAAAAAAAAAAAAAAAAGGGTGGAAGACCTAAATAGACATTTCACCAAAGAAGACATACAGATGGCCAAGAGGCACATGAAAAGATGCTCAACATCACTAATTATTAGAGAAATGCAAATCAAAACTACAATGAGGTATCATCTCACAACGGTCAGAATGGCCATCCTCAAAAAATCTACAAACAATAAATGCTGGAAAGAGTGTGGTAAAAAGGGAACCCTCCTGCACTGTTGGTGGGAATGTAAATTGATACAAACACTATGGCGAACAGTATGGAGGTTTTTTAAAAAACTAAAAATAGAACTACCATATGACCCAGCAATCCCACTACTGGGCATATACCCTAAGAAAAACATAATTCAAAAAAAGACATGTACCACAATGTTCATTGCAGCACTATTTACAATAGTCAGGACATGGAAGCAATCTAAATGTGCATTGACAGATGAATGGATAAAGAAGATGTGGCACATATATACAATGGAATTATTACTCAGCCATAAAAAGAAACGAAATTGAGTTATTTGTAGTGAGGTGGATGGACCTAGAGTCTGTCATACAGAGTGAAGTAAGTCAAAAAGAGAAGAACAAATACCATATGCTAACGCATATATAGGCAATCTAAAAAAAAAATGGTACTAATGAACCTAGTGGCAGGGCAAGAATAAAGACGTAGACATAGAGAATGGACTTGAAGACACAGGGTGGAGGGGGAAGCTGGGGCGAAGTGAGAGTAGCATCGACATATATACACTACCGAATGTAAAATAGCTAGTGGGGAAGCAGTTGCATAGCACAGGAGATCAGCTCGGTGCGGTGCTTTGCGATGACCTGGAGGGGTGGGATAGGGAGGGTGGGAGGGAGGCTCAAGAGGGTGGGGACATGGGGATGTATGCGTGCGTGTGGCTGATTCACTTTGTTGTGCGACAGAGGCTAGGGCAGTATTGTGAAGCAGCTATACTCCAATAAAGATATATTAAAAAAATAATAAAAAAATAAAATGCCCTACGATAGTGACGTCCACATCATTCTATATGTAAACTCACAATAATACCATCTGCTTTAGAGAAAAACAAGCTATGTCTAATATCCAATCTGAGGTTGAGAATATAGCAGCAGTACTCAAAAACTGAAAATCATCTTACCTATTCTTCTACCTCATGATAATACAACACTTTTCTTAGTGTTATACCATACAACAATGCTTTAACTTACATGATCTTATTTAGATATAATTAGGATTCTTGGATTTTTCAGTTTACTCTTAAGTTCATCAAACAAAGAAGCTCTTGCTTTATTTCTTTTACTTAAACTAGCCTGGAGACAGAAACAAGCAAATCAAAGTCTCCACTAGGAATTGTCTTCCATTCACAACTGCATCGCTTGCTCCTGTTTATTCCCTACAAATAACTCAGTGTAGTTTTGTTCAGTTGAACACACACATGAACTAGGAAAAAAGAGGAAAGACCTGGAGAGCTGCAATCACTGTAGTACTACTTCCTGTCGCAGAACCAGCCAGTCGCTTCCAATCTTCCATTTTAGGATATTTCCCTTCCAAGTTCTGACCAAAGATAGAATAACTTCTCCTGTTCCAACATTCCTAGAAAACTCTCTTAAATCACTTAAAACAACTTTCCTTTGCTTATTCTGTTTACATTCTTCAAAAGCCACTTACCTTTCCTGTACCCCACCTCTTCTTCATGCCTTCAGGTACTGCTGTAAAAAGACTGATCTCGGTACAAACACTCTTATCTTTCTGTAAAGATCAATCCTCCAGTCTTAAATACTTCTTGTGGTTTTTCAAAGGTGCTCTTCACTTGAAGAACCATTTTGTGCTGCCCCCAGAGTCTCTCACAATAATTGAGATTAAAAGGGCTTGGTCTCTATTCCCCTAATTCTATGCACACTTCCACCTCCCTACCACCCAAATAAATGCCTATTTTTATTCTCTACAATACTTCCTGTCAGCAAAACTCCTAGTCTCTTGCAGTTTTTTCTTCCGTCTAGCTCTCTCTTTGAAAAATTTGAAATTATTTTAACTAAAAGCTACTTTTGATTATTGTGTTTCTCAAAGACAGCACAAATGTTCAAGTCTAAAACAGCATTGAATCTATGCCCTAGTTATATACATAGCTGTCAGTCAGGAATAAAAGCCATAGGAATTTTTTTTTAAATCACTTAACCTTGAACATTAACATAAATGAATTCCAGCTTTTAAAAATTATAAATATATATCTGGTTTCAGACGTCTCAAGAGCACTAATGGCATATGCTTGAGTTTTATCACACCAACATTTCTATGGGACAGTTGGTCCAGTCATTTGGCTGACAGCACAGCCAGAATTATTGTTCAAGGCTGTTAACACAACTTTTTATATCAAGCTGGTTATCACATGACTGCTGAGAAAACCACAGCCTCCTGGGCAAAGCACAGCCTGTTGGCCTGACTAGGTCACAGAAACCTCACAGAACAGCAAGCTACTGCCTCTACTGGCTGTTACAGCAGGACATACCTCTTCGTAATTTTTCGCCTCCACTCCATGCTTCATGTCTAGGATCACGAGTTGGTCAGGTATCCGCCCTGATCCTGAGAAAGAAATCAAAGGATTCATTGTGCGAATATTTAAAATTCCGGGAAATCACCCACCCACCCTCCCTCTCCCTAAGCCCTACCCTCTCAATAGAGGGAAACAGCGGCAACTCCTCCCCCTACTCAGCTGCAGAAAATTCCTGGCTCTGGCTAAACATCACAAGCATTCCAGACAAAGCCTCTATCTGTGTGGGGTGCCAGAAAGTGACAAGAACATGCTGCTGGCAAACATCTCTGACGGAGCAGGACACAAGATACTGCAGCTGGTACTACAGAGGAACAGAACGGGGAAGAGAAAACACACAGGCTCACTGGATTAGGAAATAAAAGTCACAGCAGCATACAACTGAGTGGCATGTAGACCAATAGGTAGTGGGCACCAACTTAGGCTGAAAAGGCACATTTCCACATCTGAAAAGGTTGACCTGTGAAATTCTCAGAGAAGGATTACTGGGTATACGCGAAGCCTGAATTTACTTAATACAAATACGAGTACTGAAAAGTACACAGGATTTGTCTACTATTCCACTTATTTCAAACATTTTGGTCAATGTAAGGCCATTTCAATAGGGAAATAAAGTGTTATGGGACTATTCCCACACAGCCTTTAGAAGAGCCCAAGAAGAAACTTAACAGTAAGAGTAAAATTCTCAGGGATACTTCTTACAAACAGAAAAGTCTATTTGGGATAGTAGGACCAACAGAGCGATGTTCATATTAGAAAAGATAATCTGATTCAGCTTGATGAAAAGGAATTCTATTCTTACATCATCAAGTAGGAGAAAGGGAAAGATTCAAAAGAGGTCCAGAAAACTGCTCAGTCTCAATCTCCTGGAATTCACCTGATTACTTGTATAATTAAAAACTGCTTGCATGAAATTAGGAGTTTGGGGAAATACTGCCAGTTAAGCATCGTGGTTCCTGAGACCATAAGCCATAGAGAATGGTACTGTACCCTGAGAAACATTGGAGATTTTCTGAAACATCAATTCAAAAACTAGTCATTGAGAACTCACAAGGTGCTAGAACCGTGCTGGAGATTGCAATCTCTGCCTTCAAATAATTCTATGGGCATCTAAGACATAAATATGCATACCAGCTACAGTGAAAATGCAAAGCATATAAAACTTTAAGGAAAAAACAAAAATGGTTCAGACAATCCCAGCTATGGAGCAAAGGTTAGAAGAGGGAAGAGATTAGTTGTGGACAGACTTCACTTGAGAGGTAGCACCTGACGGCAGACAAAGTATCTGGACAGAAGGGAACACATGAACAAAGACTCAGCTATTGAAAGGATTGTGGCATGTTTAAAAGACAGTAAAGAAGTTCTTTTGGATAGACTAGAAAGATCAATTTGAAAGCAATAAAATAAGACTGAATAGGTAGGATCAAGAAACTAAGCCAAGGACTTCCCTGGTGGTGCAGTGGTTAAGAATCCGCCTGCCAATGCAGGGGACACGGCTTCGAGCCCTGGTCCGGGAAGATCCCACATGCCGCGGAGCAACTAAGCCCATGCGCCCCGACTACTGAAGCCCACGTGCCTAGAGCCCGTGTTCTGCAACAAAGAGAAGCCACTGCAATGAGAAGCCTGCACATGTAATAAAGGGTAGCCCCCGGCTGCTGCAACTAGAGAAAGGCCGCATGCAGCAATGGAAACCCAACACAGCCAAAAATAAATAAACAAATAAATACATTTATTTAAAAAAAAAAAGAAATGAAAAAGAAAGAAACTAAGCCAAGTCACAAATACCTTCTGAGCATTAAACCAATTAGGTTTCCAAAACAAAAGAAAGCAAAACAAAAAGTGACACCCAGAGAGGTATCTTCTCCCAAATCTAATGTGCAATCCTGATCACAGCACTGCCCATAAGAGATTCAATGCAAATATTTGCTTCTCCTTCCTCACTTAAAAAGTTGTGAAATCAAGCAGCTCACAGCTCCGCCTGGTCCAAATGATCAAGATATTCTCTTCCTAACAGACTCTTCTCGCTATCTCTGTTTGCCACAGCGCAGCTTTAGCATTATTCAAACACGAACGAAACCACAAAACCACAGACCACCTGAGTCCAGACCATACAATTTCTTGCATAGAACAGCCAGCGTATCCCCTTAGCTGACATCATGGCCATAAAGGGTCTCCTTTGTAAAAAGACCCTTTGAAATTTCTCTGCATTTGCCTGACAAATAGACAGTCTTTTAAAAGGTGTTCCAAAGACTACAAGGTATCAGGTCTTCACATCAGAATAAACAGCTGAATAAACACAAATGAAATTAGAAATTGAGTGCTGGCTATAACGTGTGTGTGCACATACATTTATACATATATACACACACATTTTTGAACTAGTTCCTAGGCATTTACATGCACAGCATCAGCATATAAGAAATTCAGAACAAAAGATAATCTCTGCCTTCAAAGAGTTCGAAATTGGGAATGTAAGATATACACACGAGACACTTAAACAACACAAGGCTGTGTGTGTGAGAGATATATATATTCAAATACTTAAATAAACAATCCAATCAGTAAGTGATGCACTATTCAAAGGAAGCCACACTGACCTCCTTGCTGTTTCTGAGACATGCTCAGCATCTTAAGGTGTTTGCTTTTTCTCCAAAGCCCTCATTACCATCTGACTTCTTTTTTTTTTAAATAAATAAATAAATAAATTTATTTATGGCTGCATTGGGTCTTCGTTGCTGCACGCGGGCTTTTCTCTAGTTGCGGCAAGCGGGGGCTACTCTTTGTTGTGGTGCACAAGGCTTCTCTTATTACCGAGCATGTGCTCTAGGCGCACAAGCTTCAGTAGTTGTGGCTCACGGGCTTTAGAGCGCAGGCTCAGTAGTTGTGGCGCACGGGCTTAGTTGCTCCGCGGCATGTGGGAGCTTCCTGGACCAGGGCTCGAACCTGTGTCTCCCACATTGGCAGGTGGATTCTTAACCACTGAGCCACCAGGGAAGCCCCCATTTGACTTATATTTGTCTACTGTCTGCTTGCTCCAATGAAAATGTAAGTTCCACTGAGAACAGAGACTTCTGTTTTATTCACTGCTATATCCCCAACACCTAGAACAGTGATGGGTGAATCAATCAATTGATTGAGATATCAAGCAGACTAGAACGGCTGAGGGATGCATTCTAAAAGAACTAAAGGTAGGGACTTCCCTTTGGTCCAGTGGGTAAGACTCCACACTCCCAATGCAGGGGGCCCTGGTTCGATCCCTGGTAGGGGAACTAGGTCCCACATGCATGCCACACCTAAGAGTTCACATGCTGCAACTAAGAAGTCTGCATGCCACAACTAAACACGCTGCAACAAAGATCCCACGTGGGGCAACTAAGACTTGGCACAGCCGAAAAAGAAAAAAATTAAAAAAGAAAAACGAAAAACCCCCAAAACTAAAGGTAATCCTATGTTCATATGGGAAGAGAGCATTCCAACAAATGAATAAATCTGACATGTTCAGAAGGAAGAGCAAACCAGAATGAGTGGGGCCTGATGGGCAGAGGAAGATAAGGTTGGATGGAGCAAGAGTATAAAGACTATTAAAAGCCATGATGCCTAAAATCCCTTCTAGCTTGAAAATTTCATGATTCTGTGTTTCATTCTATAGAACAGGAATATTACTGCCACTACAAAGAAGGGAAAGCTTTTGAAAAAGGACTGACATAATGAAAGATGTGTTTTAGGAGATAAATCTGGTGGCAGTATTTGGATATATTAAAAGCAGGGATATCAGTTAGAAGGCTAACGACATGATCCATGATTTGAAAGATTAGAGTTCAGATCTGTGTGGTGGCAGATACAGGAGGTATTTTGAAAGAAGTATCAGCATAACTTGATGACAGACTGGAAAAGACAAAAGTATGTAATTTCAAATATGTGAGCCCAAGTAACTGGAAGGATGGTGTTAATACTGATGACTGAGGGGAACTGATTTGAAAGAGTAGGTCATGAATACAGTCATAGATGTCTGAGTTTTGAGGTAAGAATAGCACAACCATGTGGAAATGTCTAGAATACTGTTGAGACATCCTGGAACTGGCAGGGGTGGGGGCAGGGAGAAGGGTATCAGTCACGAAATCACTATTACAGTCTTTTAATTTTCTATTCTTAATCTATTATTCCATTTACTTCAGGCAAACTCCCTTAGCTTTTAGGTTAAATTGACCCACTTTAGATCAGGGGTCAATTTCTGGTTAACTGTTAAAAGCAGCTGGTTCTTTTGCTATTCCTGGGAATATGTTGGAGGTGTTGACAAAGGTGCTTGCTTTTCTTCTAGGATCGTGTGTTCTGAACATTCTATAAATGTAAAATTGCCAGGAGTCCTTTTGCTACCATATGGAGAAAGCCTGAGAATAAAGTCAAATGGAGGCAAAAAGAGGAAGCACTAAAAACAATGTAAGGTTCCAATGATACCGTTAAAACCCCAAGATACAGCCCTGCCTGAAGTCAGTACCACACTGTAGACTCCCTGGTTCAGAGAGTCACATGGTCTTTCTCTTCTTCCTCTTTAAGCCAGTTTGAGTTATGCTTTTGTATCCTGCAGCCCCAAAGGGTCCCAAGTAATAAAACAGGTATAAATGCATACAGCTTTTAGAGTCCGGTGTCCTTGAAGCTGAAGAATAGGGAGTGAAAAGGCATCTGCTTTTTCCCCAACCACTGAGCACAGAAGCCATCAGGTAATCAATCAGCCTAAAAGTTACTAAGGACTCTTGGCCTTGAGATGCACAGAAGAAGCCACGGCAAGCTATCAGGACTAGGAAACAGCAAGTGCCCTGGAGATCGAAACTGCTTCTGATGATACATTATTTGTCAGATAGACAAATATCTAATCCTACTTCTAATCCCAAAGAAAACATGTCACTAGCATATAAATGCACTATTTTCTAGCATCTATACCAAATTCAACTCTATCATTCAAGCCAAGTATATCACAGGATTCAAGAAATGCCTACTCCTGCACATAAGAACTCTACCAATTTGCCAACTTTCACTTATATGTGTGTGCACTCCAGCAAATGTAGTTTCCATTTCCTCTTCCTGTCCAGACCAAGAGAGATAGTTCATGCTCTAACTTGCTGAGAAGATGATACTTAATTCAGGGAAAATACTCTGATTTACTTACCCTTGCTCTCAAAACACACTTCGAACATGTCATAGTCTTCAGTGGTAAAGGCAAACTTCCCCTTGGTTGCATCCTCCTTGGAGTACAGAATATGGCCAGCAGAATCTGTAATCTAAAAGTAAAAAGTAAGTAAGAACAGGCAGCAAATAATACTCGGGAAGAGAACTTATAGAAATTGGAGAAATGGAAAGAAACACTGTCTATAAAAGATAGTCTAGGGCTTCCCTGGTGGCGCAGTGGTTAAGAATCCGCCTGCCAATGCAGGGGACACAGGTTCGAGCCCTGGTCCGGGAAGATCCCACATGCTGCGGAGCAAATAAGATCGTGCGCCACAACTACTGAGCCTGCGCTCTAGAGCCCGCGAGCCACACTACTGAAGCCCACGTGCCACAACTACTGAAGTCCGCACGCCTAGAGCTCGTGCTCTGCAACAAGAGAAACCACGACAATGCGAAGCCCATGCACCACAAAGAAGAGTAGCCCCCGCTCGCTGCAACTAGAGAAAGCCCGCGCGCAGCAAAGAAGACCCAACGCAGCCAAAAATAAATAAATAACATAAATAAATTTATCAAAAAAAAACAAAAAAAAAGACAGTCTGTTATGATCACTATGGTCCAACCATTCCCAAAGATAGGAACTGGATTAGAAGGTGAAACCTAAATACAGCAAATTTTACAGTTGATATAGTTGATATAAAGTGGGTTTATTAGCAAAGGTTCACTTTATAGAATGTAGACCAGTATCATTTCCTAGAAAGGGAAAATGGAAGTGGACAATTACTGAAAGAAAATACTACAAAAAGGAGAAAGATATGTAAGAACGCATTTGCTGTATAAAACAAATCTTGACACATGGTTGGGGGGAGGGGTGGAGAGTGGAAATGGAGCACCTGACACAAGGAGTGAAGGAAAAGAAGGCATGCCTGGAGGAAAAATCTGGCAGAGCTATTCCTTCAGATTTTATGTGGATTATGTCAATGGCTACAAGGGGTGGGGGAAGGCAGGGGGATAAGCAGGAAGTTACTCCTAAGAAAGACATCTTTGGTTTCCACAAATGATAATTCCTGTCTTCCAGGTTGTTGGCTCTAGTTTTCCAAACTTAAACCGCTCCATTCCTACAGAATGGCCTGTAAGCACAGACGAAGCGGCATATATTGGTAAGTGAACGGTCGCATATAAAGCAAGGACTTGACACAGTAATATGACAGACCAGGTCTCAGGCTTCTTTTCTAGAGCACATGGTTGTCTTGGCAGAAGGCACATTTCATGACCTAAGACAGGAAGCTACTTGAAATGTAGAACACAAAAATAGTGGATTCATTATATTAAACTGGACGTTCTAATGTGTAAAACAAGATTCAATTATAGATGAGATTTTAAACATAAAAATTGAATAGTATACATATACACCTATATATTTAAAGCACTTTAATAACACTAGTTATTTCTGAGTAGTGAGAGTTCTTTATAATTTTTTTTTTCTACAAAAGCATGTATCACTTATGGTCAGAAATAAAGTTATTTCAGTTTTGGAAAGAAAAACATAACGAAAGAACAGTTACCACTGCTAGACAAATTTGAAATGATGGGTTAATAAAATAGGTTTTATGGCACAGCTAAAGTCCCTAAGAGTAACAGCAGTAATATTAACCAAGTATCTTCTGCCATGAATGATGTTGATCATTCATTAATTTGTCAAACATTTAAGATGCCTGGATCTGCACTGGTCACTGGAGAAATAGGATGTGGAAGATGGTTCCCATCTTCGAAGGGCTTAAGAGTATAAATAGGAGAAGAATAAGAAATGAGACAACTTCGCTGCAGTGTGGAGAGTGCGTCAGTGCCATGGGATTATGGAGGGTCACAGAGCGTATCGTGGAGGAGGTGACACAGGAGCTGAGTCATGAAGGATGGGTTGCAATCAAGGGAAGAATAGGAGTAAAGAGAATTCAGGGTAGAAGAGACAGCAAATATGAAGGCTTAGGTCCAGAAAAACAAAACAGAACATAAACATGGTATCACCATAACACTAATAGCTAGTATTTATTAAGCACTTACTAAATGCTGAGTACTGTGCCAAGGGCTTTATATGCATTTTTTACTTGATCTTCACTATAACCCTACAGGTAAGAAGTATTTTTTCTCCCATGTCCACAGGAGGAAACTGAGGCACAGAGAGGTTAAGTGGCTGGAGAGATACTAGCCAGATCATGTAGAACTACAACATCATGCTAAGGAGTTTACTGTGCACAAAGTGGAAAGGAAATGAAGAATTTGAAACCAGAGTGATGTGATTCAACTTGCAGTTTAGAAAGATAAATCTGATAACACTGTGAAGACAGACTCAAGAGGGACAATACTAGAGATAAGAAAATGTGTTAGGACACTAACCCAGTACTCCAGGTTAGAGATGATGAAGGCTTTGTGTATGGAGAGAAGGGGTCACATCTGAGGAATTTTAAAAATGGAGAAAAAAATAAAAATAAATAAATAAATAAAATAAAAATGGAGAGCACGCCTCAACTAAGACCCGGTGCAAGCTAAATAAATAAATAACTATTTAAAAACAAACAAACAAACAAACAAAACCGGAGAGTCCACAGGACAAGACCAAAAAGTGAATGCCCACAAAGACCAAGCAAGCAGCATAAACTGAGTCTAATGGGCCAGCACAAGTCCACAGGGTGTGGCGAACAATGTGGCAAACAGGAGACAGGCCTGTCTCAAGGGAGAAACCAATTACTACCATGGCATGTCAGCTTTTCAGACAATCTAATTCTCCAAAAGAACCTAAACATTTTAACTGTTATTTGAAATCTCCTAGTTTTTAACTCCTCACAACCAATCCCAACATTTGAAAAACGATCTCAAGGCCAAACAAAAATGTCTATAGAACCAACTTCTGGGCCACCGATATCTGACCTCTGCCCAGGATAGGAAGAAAGCTGGCTAAAATCACACGAAAGAACTGTTGGGCAGCACTGAGGTGAGAGTTGAGATCAGGGACCATGGATTTCTAGTGGCCGCACCTAGCAGCCAGGATGCAGGAGCAAAGAAAAGTATTATATGATTTAGGTCTGGGGTCTACAACTGCATGGTTTGGAAGGATACGGGGATTAAGGAATTATGTTATAAACTTTACCTACATAGTCTTTAATCCTCACAACAATCCCAGAGAGGCCAGTCTTATTATCCCCATTTTACTGAGGCAGAAACTTAGTAACTTGTTCATTATCACAGAGCTAATAAATTGTGTATGTAGATTTGAAGACAGGGTCTAAAACCTATGCTCTTTCCACATTCCATGTTGCAGCCCCACAGCAGGAATGGCTGAAGGAAGTGGAATGCACAGAAGCCAAGAAAGACTAACAGAATCTGATGGATTCTTTGGGTTGGTGCAAGTCAGAGAGTCTGAGAGTCCTCTTGAGTGGGACATGGCACTGTTCAGTCTGCATTCTCCACCTTAGAGGGATTAGCAGGCAGCCACAAGGTAGAGGCCTTGAAGTCAGCAATAAATAAACAATCTGCATGGGAATATTTAGCCCTGAAAATTCCTAAGGCCTCTTGTTCATGTGATACTTTCCCTGAATTATCAACTAAAAGAAAAAGCCAAACAAAGGACAATTCAGCTTAATCAGACTTACAAGACTTGGCATAAATTTGCCCAACCAGGTTATTTCCTAGAAGAATAGCTTATGATCTCTTTGCATTCTCCTAAGATTTTTTTTTTAAATACATGTGCCCTAGAATATCTTTTATTTTTTTTTATTTTAAATTTATTTTTATATATTTTTTATCTTTTGGCTGTGTTGGGTCTTCGTTTCTGTGCGAGGGCTTTCTCTAGTTGTGGCAAGCGGGGGCCACTCTTCATCGCGGTGCGCGGGCCTCTCACTATGGCGGCCTCTCTTGTTGCGGAGCACAGGCTCCAGACGCGCAGGCTCAGTAGTTGTGGCTCATGGGCCTAGCTGCTCTGCGGAATGTGGGATCTTCCCACACCAGGGCTTGAACCCGTGTCCCCTGCATTGGCAGGCAGATTCTCAACCACTGTGCCACCAGGGAAGCCCCTCTCCTAAGATTTTAAAAGTGTTCTTCAAAAAAAATTAATTAAGGACAGGAGCCTCTTTAGATGACAAAGGATCCTAGGTACAGGTCAGAAAACTCTTATTAAGCAGTGGCAAAAATCCTTCATTGAGTACTTTGCAAAATGAATTAAGAAGTCTGCCATGTTCTTCTGAAAGACTCAGATACAATCCACACTTCCAACTGGTTCTCGGAAGGAGTAAAAATTGTTTAAATTGTCTTCTTCTACACTGTACTGAGGAACTATAGTCATGGTAGAACCACTTGCATTGTTGGTTCTTTCTATGACATCTGAAAATGTATTAAAGATGCAAATATTTTACAAGAGGCTGAAGGCAAAACACCCATCACTGCCTATACCATTTATCAGCATGAAATTTACCTCCTGGAAATAGTGTGTGATAATCATCACATTTCCATCAGTGTCTCCACGTTTCTATACTCCCTATGACCTTCAGGTGACACAACTATATAAGTGTATCTATCCAGATATTTGGAAATCCAGACAGGCAACTTGACAATTTAACCTTCATGTTAGGCTCTTATAGACTGTTGGGGATTCTAACAGATCCCAGAATTTTTCTGAAAATCAGTAGGTTTCCCACGTAGTTCATAACTGCAGCTATTAAGGAGCCAAGCCACTGACCTTAAAAAAGAAAGAAAAAAACCACATGCCCTAACCTCAGCATAATTACATAAATCAGCAGGTAGCTAAACTCAGGGAATAGAAAACTGGGCAAATCTCAGTAACTAGCCAGAGCCGGCAAAGTCTAATAGGTCGAAATGATGGTTTTAAATTTCTTTAATTAAAATGTTCTGATTACAGATCACTTTAAAAGATCATCTGGTTTCTCAAAAATTGAGAGATTTAATTTTTTCTTCTTAAATTCTACTAGAGAACCACCTTGGTAATATGATAACTGCCACTTTCACCTACTATAAGAGCAAACCCTTAAAGGATTCCCCCTTAACAATAAAAACACATAAAATTTACTGTAAAGTTCTTAACCAAAGGTAATATCAAGCCATAAAATTTGCCCATATGACATCAAGGAATGGGAAGTAATAAAGATATCTTTCTAGATAACACCTTCTGAAGAAAAGCAAACCAAAGTTCACAACTTACAAAGTAGGGAAGAAAGTGTTAATTGTATGTATATGCACAGTAGCTGATGTCAAGAATATGTGAATACTCACATCAAAACCATCAAATAAGTGAGAATACAGGTCCACTGGGAAAACAAGACTCATTTAGAATTGGATTTTCTTGGACGATTCTAGGCAGTGGCCAGAGAAAACAGGTTCTTGAGCAGTTCTTCTACTCCTGAAGCCTGCCCCCCTTCCTTGACCACACATTCAAGATAATACCCTGCCTACTTCAAAAGGATCTTTAAGTAGCTTAGGCCCAAACACTAGGCAAATAAAGCAATTAGGAATTAAGGAATAGAGTTCACGTGGAGGAAGAAACTAATAGGCACTATCAAGAACCTGAACTAAGCAAATGGTATCTGCATAATAAATTTGGTTCTCAGTTTTCTGGAAGCCAAGATTAAGAGAGAAACAAGTTGGGTTACACATCATTTGTTTTCTGATGAAAGCTCACAAGTTTACCTTCAGAGATAATTTTCCTGGAACTAAACAAGAACAATTTATCAGGAAGGTTCTTGTGAAAGGACCGTGACCAATATTAGACTCTCCCACTTTCAACCATGGCCTTGCTAAAGATAGAAATACAATTCAGATGGATGCTTTTAGTGACCCTCCATAACAATCTGCCTGACCTAATAATGCAGAGGTGGGACGTGAAGGAATTGGATGAACGATCGCGAACCCCGGGCCTCTGCTCTTTAGCACCACTTCTCTCCCCATCCTAGCTCCTCTTGCTGCTCAGGGAATTCTCAGCCTTACTCTAAAGTTGCAAGAAGTCTGGGACTACTTTTGGCCACTTGCTGCTACCACAAGTGTGTTTGGAAAAAAAAAAAAAGTGTCAGGAAAAGATACCTTAAAAATAATACTACCCATCCAGATCTTGGCTTCTAATACCATTCTCCAATAAAAGGGAACCAGGGCTCCTTGGAGAAATGGCTGACCCCAGGACTGGGACAAGAAATACACAAGATGAGCCTGGGGCATCTTGTAGTGCCAGAAAGTAAAGAAGCGCTCGAAAACAAAACAAGACAAAAAACAACAGGGGTTTGTCAAAGGGACACAGGAGCCAAATGAAAGAGCTCCCAACAGCCAAAGCTGTAACAATTTGAGCAACAAAATAAAGCAGTATTGGATTGTAATTCAAAATATAAATACCCAGGAATCCATAATGATATAAATGATTAAACAAGCAAGCAAACAAACAAACAAGATGGGGAGAAGAAGAAAATCTCCCATGCAGAACACTCTCAGATAATTTATGAAATTTTAGAAACAGCACCCTCAAGGAGGTCAAGCATACTCCCCACTCAAGTGTGGGCTGCACATAGTGACTTCCTTCCAAAGAGCACAGCATAGAAAGGCAGGGGGGGCGGTAGTAACTTTACAGTGGAGAAACCTGACAAACACTACCTCTGCCAGATGATCAAGGTCAATATAACAGTGATAATTCATGCTGACAATATGCTCCCTTAACATGATATGATGAAAATGACCCTTTACCTGTGTGGTCTTCCTCCCCAAAACTCTTAATTCCAGTTTCATCATGAGGAAAACATCAGACGAATCCCAATAGAGGGGTATCCTACAAAATACTTGACCAGTACTCCTCAAAACTCAAAGGGCTGTCAAAAACAAGGAAAATCTGAGAAACTGTCATAATCTAGAGGAGCCCAAAGAAATACGACTAGATGTAATATATCCAGGATGGGATCCTGGGACAGGAACAAAGGACATTAGGTAAAAACTAAGGAAATCTGAATAAAGTATAGACTTTAGTTAATAATAATGTATAAATATTTGTTCATTGTGACAGACAAAATGTATTATACTAACATAAGATATTAACAATAGGGGAAACTGGCTGTGGGGTATATGGGAACTGTATTATCTTCACTGTTCTTCTGTAAATCTAAAACTGTTCTAAGATAAAAAGCTTATGTAAAAAAATACTATTCAGAAAGATGAAGTCAAACACATACATACACATACACACACACACACGCACACACACACACACGCACACACACACATACACCTCCAGATTCTCAAGAAATTTAAAATCAAAGCCAAGCAAGTAAATAAACATTTGCATATACTTTTTATGTTGTAAATACAAATAGTTAATTTGGACAAGTCTATACCTACCCTTGTAAAATGACATATGATCTACGGGGGAGGTGGCAAGTCTGTGTCTTTCTAATGGCACAGGTCACACATTGCTTTCATTTGCTGAATCAGCTCCATACCCCACCAGTCCAAGAACAGGTTAAAAACCAAAAGCCCAATCCACGTCTTTCTGGGCGTGCTACCATAGCAGCAGAGGTCAATCAGCTTGCAGCTTTAGTGAAACTCTGTAAGATGTAATTTCCTTCACACAGGCTCCTACCTGCACTCTGTCTTCCTCAGGTTTATGACCAGTCTGGGGTATAATACTGAGTATACAATGTGTACATATTATTTTAAGGCTAACCATAAACCTTGTAGCTCCTGAATGACTAACTCAGGAATTCAGAAACAGCCAAGTCCCTTGGAGAAGCTCTATACATTGAACAAAAATGAACCAAAACAGAAACACCTACCCTTTTCTCCTTTTGAGAGACAGTACAGCATAGTAGTTAGACTGAAGGTTCTAGAGTCAGGCCTCAGGTTGGTGTTCAAATCACAGTTGTGCCACTTACTAGCTGTAAGGCCTTGGATACGTTCCTTAACCTCTCTGTGCCTCATATGTAAAATAAGAACGAGAGTATGTACTTTACAAGGTTATTGTGAAAATTAAATTTAATACAGGTAAAGTGCCTAGAACAGTGTCTGGCAGCTGGCAAGCACTCAGTAAGTGTAATTATTAGCATTGTCATTGTTATTGTTAGCATTTTTGCTATTATGGTAACTGCTTGTTAGTGATAACTCAGAACTCCACAAACAATTAGGTCACTAACCATACTTTCAATCTAAAAGTGCTAATGGATGGCAAACTAGATAAAGTAGTCTGCATCGACTAAACCCAGGCATGACTAGGGCCTAAATGGTTGTTGACGGAGACAGGAAAAGACAGACAGGTAAACCTCAAGGAAGTAGCAGTAAGATTTAGAAACGGAAGAGATACAAAATGCCTAACAAAGCAGGTATTCAACGAATCATTTTAGCTGCTAACAGGGGACAGAAAGAAATACCAGATGACTTCAGCAATTCCTGCAAGTGTTTTACCCAATAAGTAATAAACTGCATGAAGGACCCAATAACATTAAGTGTGGGGAGAGGAGAAGAGAGGACTCTGGGTGCATATATAATGATCAGGGGTTGTGGGTCTACACGCTTCATCTGGTAATAGTTCACGGTGAATCTTAAACTGTGGGGCCCAATCAGAAAGAACACCAAATCAGTGAAGACGCTGAAGTTTTACACTAGAAAAATAGCATCAGAAATACTTTCAAGAGACTACCACAACTACTACACACTAAGAACATGGACGACTCTGTCAGCCCAGAAGCTATATTTAATGGGCAGAAAACAAATTTACTCTGATCTTTCAAACAAGAGCAAGTAGCAAGTCTACCAACAGCATCCCTGAAATCAAAGGATCACATCTAGATTTTACCCAGAACAAAGTCAAACTTAGAAAGGCCATAAGCAGCATTTAGCAACACTAAATTCTTTCAAATTTCCAACACAATTCAGCAATGGCAGAGCACAGCACAGAAGTAGTTTAAGAAGGCTTATAGAAGTACTGAAAACTAGACATGGAAAATTTCCAGGTACTGGTATGATAAAGGATAGATGCTCTCCTCCTGCTTCTATCAGCATTTACAACATTAACTCAACAGAGGCAATACGTCATACTTGACTGGGGGGGTGGGAATTGGGGGGTTGCGGGGGTGGGTGGGGGGAGAAAGCTGGAGAAAGAGAGGGAGGAAGGGAGGGGAATGAGAAGGAAAGACCAGTTGCTGCCCTAACAATACTGCTGCGGGGGTGAAGCCAGATCAAATGTTTTTTTTCATACTGTTCCAAAGTTATTTACGGTAAAAACCTCCAGCGTGACCCTTTCAGGCACAAACAAAGCCTTGTTCTTTCTTAACAACTAGTCCCTTGATTTCCCACACGTTGTGTTGAACAATGAGGTTGGGGGCACAGAATAAAGCAGATGACATCAATCTCCCTCAAGTCGGAGGCTTGTTTCAGAGCCCAAATTCTGGTCTGTGGCCAGCTGGCTGATTTCACAGAGGGCTCTACTGTCCAGGATGCCAGGCTGCGTATGCATTTGGGGGCCATGGCTCAGGATCAACCACCAGTTAGCAACTCACACAAGAAACAACACAGAAGTCACTGCACCTCACTAGATTACCTTTATAAATCTGTTCCCTTTTCCTAGAAACTAGGCTCAGTCTTCAGAAGTCATCATAAAGATATGGTATAGCAATTTCAAATTCTAAGCAGCCCCCTTCTCTAGACCAGTTGAAAAGAGAGAAGGCTGGGGACAACTGTTGAACAAGAGAAATTTAAATGAAGTAACAGAGGCAGGTTCAGTCGTTTGCCACTGGCCAGGGGGGTGGGCTGTGGTATGGGCTCCACTTCCCTCCCCCTTTCCCTCTAAGGATCCATAAGGAGAGTCTATGCATGGCCCTATGACCAGCAGATGGCTCAGTCTGGCCTCAGAGAGTCCTCCGGAAGGAGCCTGTCACCCCATCTGCACTTGTCCTCATGAGCCGCTCCAATGCCGAGCCCACAGGTGCCCCTGTCCAGAAGGTGGTGGAGAACAGCAGTGGGACCCCCCCGGTTCTCAATGCTTTCCTTCCCAATTGACGACTTTGAGACCGGGCGTCCTCTGGGCAAAGGCAAGTTTGGAAATGTGTACTGGGCTTGGGAGAAGAAAAGCCATTTCATCGTGGTGCTCCAAGTCCTCTTCAAGTCTCAGGTAGGGAAGGAGGGTGTGAGGCACCAGCTGCGCAGGGAGACTGAAATCCAGGCCCATCTGCAGCATCCCAACATCTTGCGTCTCTACAGCTACTTCTATGACCGGCAAGGATCTACTTGATTCTGGAGTATGCCCTCCCGGTGGGAGCTCTACAAGAACAGGCAGAAGAGCCGCACTTCTGACGAGCAGCGTACAGCCACGATCATGGAGGAGCTGGCAGATGCTCTGATATACTGCCACGGGAAGAAGGTGATTCACAAGAGACATAAAGCCAGAGAATCTGCTCTGGGGGCTCCAGGGAGAGCCGAGGGTTGCCGACTTCGGCTGGTCTGTGCACGCCCCCTCCCTGAGGAGGAAGACGATGTGTGGCACTCTGGACTACCTGCCCCAGAGATGACTGAGGGGCGCGTGCACAACGAGAAGGTGGATCTGTGGTGCATCGGAGGGCTCTGCTCCGAGCTGCTGGTGGGAAACCCCCCCTTGGAGAGGGCTTCCCACAACGAGACGCATCGGCGCATCGTCAAGGTGGACCTGAGGTTCCCCCCTTCCATGCCCGCAGGAGCCCAGGAGCTCATCTCCAAGCTGCTCAAGCATAACCCCTCAGAACGCCTACCACTGGCCCAGGTCTCAGCCCACCCTTGGGTCCGGACCCACTCTCGGAGGGTGCCGTTTCCCTCTGCCCTTCAGTCTGTCCCCTGAATTGTCCCTGTCATTTTCTCAGTTGTGTCTGTATGTCTGCATACGTGTAGTTAGGAGGAGGGGATCCTGGCCCGTTCCCACATCTATCTTCTGCCTCCTCTTTCTTTAATAAACGCTGAAGCTTTTTGCACTAAATAAATAAATAAAGTAACATACTGTTTAACTTTTATGGAGAAGGAAACACAGAGTCAGGTTTTAATTTAAAGCTAGAAATCTGTATATAATACAAAAATAAACTAGATTTTAATATCATTAAATTTTAATGTACCAATTAGCCTTCTGTACTATACCATCTATTTATTGACCTGTTTCTAACCCACTGGACAACAGTCACATGAAATGTAAATTTGAAAAAGACATATTTTTCCTAACAGAAAAAGATCAGCCCTCAGTACAGACAACAGTAATCATGAGCTGAAGTGTAACTGTTCCAAATAAAATCAATTAAAGCTATAGCATAGGGACTTCCCTGGTGGCGCAGTGGTTAAGAATCCGCCTGCCAATGCAGGGGACATGGGTTCAATCCCTGGTCCGGGAAGATCCCACATGCCACAGAACAATAAAGCCTGTGCGCCACAACTACTGAGCCTGTGCTCTAGAGCCCGTGACCACAACTACTGAGCCCGTGTGCCACAACTACTGAAGTCCACGCACCTAGAGGCCGTGCTCCGCAACAAGAGAAGCTACCACAATGAGAAGCCCGCTCGCTGCAACTAAAGAAAGCCCGTGTGCAGCAACAAAGATCCAATGCAGCCAAAAATAACTAAATAAATTTATATTTTAAAAAAGCTATAGCATACACACACACACACACACACACACACTCTTTTCATACAGCTTTTAGTGTGAAAAAATGTTATAAGCCAATGGTTTCCCAACTGCCAAGATCCTTCTTGATAACTTTTATGCTTAAATTGTGATAAGCATACAACTCAAGGCTGAATTCTCCAAATGATCTTGTTTGGTTTTCTCATCTGTAAGCTAGTTGGGAAATACTGGGACCATAACTGAGTGTAATATCCAAATAAAAGATAATCTCATTTAGAAAAATGAATTATTAATAGCAACAGCACTCTTGAAGAATGACAATGAAAAAAAACCTTAGGCCAATTAGATTATTTGGAAGAGGTTAAAAAAAGTATAAGTGATCTAAATTACCAGTCGGCTTTTCTTTCCTTTCCAGTGATGATTATGACATCTCCTCACAATTGCTTTCTCTCTTTCTGTATTTCCAAAACATAAATCACCCTTAGGCAATAACTAACTCATCTCATCCCCTAAAATTAATGCATCCTCCAATTTTCACCATTAACAAACATTCTAAATGATAAATGGTACTGGAACCTATTAAATTATTATGGTATCATCTAGTCTTTATGAAAATGTGGTTTTCAGTTCACAGATTCTGAGTCCCTACAACAGGCTTTTATTATGGATCTGAAGTAATGAGGAAACTTCTACATTCACTATGAATGATGAGTTGGTACTTCCTGCTTCAATTCTGTGCAGCAGTCTTTAAATCTGAAACTATTTAGCCTGGTTTAGCCTCATTTTATGAAATGAGTAGGGAAGGGATAACCTCAATTGGAAATCTTAACACAAAACACATCCCAACATGGGCCTGAAGGAGAAATCTTTGCGAAAGAGTCCCACCCATCATTTCAATCCATTTCTCTCTCTATTCAGAAAGGCCTTCTCTGGCCACTCAAATACTTTACCCCATTAATCACGCCTTACCACCTACTGCTTGATTTTTCATTATAGTACTTATCACTACCTGACATTGTGTGTACTTTTTAAACTTGTATTTTGTCTTTGTTCTCCACTAGAGCTCAAGGACCTTGTCTGCAATTCATTCCTATAACCCCAGCTATGTCTGGCATATACTAAGTATTAAATAAATATTTATTGAATGAATGCGAGAATCACAAAAACTCAGAATTCCCCTCATTAAGATATTCTTTATCTAGTCACTGCAATGACACAGGGCGGGGGAGTCAGATAAGCAATTCAATTTTCATTCACTAGACAGGAAAGAAGAGTACCAACATCTATGGCCCACCACAATGGGCCCTGAACAATTAAAGAAACCATCTCCATTAGCCCTTCTAACAATTCTATGAAGTCTATCATCCCCATCTTACATATAAGAGACCCAAAGAGAAAGGTTAAGTAATTCCCCTAAGACCATACACCCTTTAAATGGTGGAGCTGATGGGATCTGAACCCAAATCTGTCTGACTCCAGATCCAGGCTCAATAAGATTAAGATATCTAACTCAGTTGTACAACAATGCCTACGTAGTATATTGAACCAAAGACACAAAGATGAATAAGACACCGAGGAGTTCACAAAGTAAGCCGTGTCAAACAGGATGTAATGGAAGCAGACAAGAGGGGTGTATAGGCAAAGACTGGTCCAGGTTAAGAGAACACTGTGTTTAAAGAACTGCAAGGTATTCAGAACAGCTAGAGTCAGGAGCAGGAGGAGAGAGGAGAAGAGGAAGGAAGAGGTAAAGATCAGAGATGAGGCTAGGACAGTGCCAATTCATTTGTTCATTCATTCCTTAAGTTGAAGTCCTACTATGTACCAGGCACTGTATTAGACACAGGCATTTCAATGATGATTGAGACACAGCCTCTGCTCAAGGAGCTTAAAGTCTACCTGAGGAGATGGGTAAACACAAAACTACAACACAGAGTGATACATGATAACACTGACGTATTCATTGGACATTAAGGTGCTCCTTGACAGGAAGATGATGAACGAGACAGATCTATCAAGGCACTACACTCACAAAGATCCTTCTAAGAGAAACTGCCTCAATTAGAGCAATAACTCAATGCCAAGCCCAGTTGGCCAAGTTTTGCACTTCAGAAAGCGTCCAGTTCTCCAAACCTCAACCCAAACCACGGCTGCTTAAACCAGGGGTGGATATATGACCAAAGAGAAGATAAGCAACAGGCTGTTCAGAGACTTAGATATAAAAAAGGAGCTGAACCAATGAGATCCTTGCACTCTGGAGTCACACCTCAGAAGCACAGAAATGATGCACAGAGAGAATCCTTGAGGCAGAGTCTGGGCCACGAGTGGTCAACATTTAAGTCAAAGCAGAACTAAGTGGACAGAGGCTTTGAAAAAGGTTGCAAACTGTGCTAAGGAGTGGGGTCAAACCACAGATAGGTCTGTGGCCTGCACAATATATTAAACTGTTAAAAATGACACCCAACTTAACGGTCTCTAAAATACCATTTCTCACAAAAAGGAACCACAACTTTTTGGAGGAATAGCTGCATCCAGGTCAGGGGTTTGACATACAAAAGATGAGCCTAGGGCACCTAGTTGTTCCACACAACAGGGCAGCTATCGAAGTCTAATAGGATTGTGTCAAAAGGATACAGGAGCCAAAGAGACAAGTGAGCACAGAGAACGAATGCAAATGACTAAAACAATGACTCCAAAAATTGAAATAACCAACAATAAAAAATGATCTCAGTATAATACTTAAAACAACAAAAACAACCTTCTTCAGACTACACTGGAAATGACAAGGGCAACTTCCTTACTCTGAAAACTGTCAATAAGAAGGAATAAACTCTGAACTTAGCCCGACTTTCCTTCCTGAATTATAAATTTTAGGGTAACCAAATGGCCTCAAGTGACGAATTCTTTAATAATTCCAGCTAATAAATACGAAAGGAACAACAATTAGAAAATCATCACTTCACAACCTTAATGAAACAATTAATTTACATAAGTCATCAATGGCTTCCTAAGTGAAAGATTAATTGGAAGTTTTACATTGGAGGCTTCGGGCTGTTACCACCTTGGTAGGCAGGATAATGTCCCCACCCCCCAAGAGATGTCCATAGCCTAATTTCCAGAACCTGTGAATATGTTATCCTACGTGGCAAAAGGGGTTTTGCAGATGTGGATTAAATTAAGGGTCATTATAAGGGAAAGAGGGAAGCAGTAGAGTCAGAGGAGATGAGATGATGGAAGCTGAGGAGGGAGACAAGTTTGGGTGGGAGAAAGGGAGAGAGAGAAAGTTTTGGAGATACTATGCTGCTGGCTTTCAAGACGGAGGAAGGGGTCACCAGCCAAAGAATGCAGGTGGTCTCTAGAAGTTGGAAAAGGCAAGTAAATGGATTCTCCCCTAGAACCTTCAGAAGGAACACAGTCCTGCTGACACCTTGATTTTAGGACTTCTGACCTCTAGAACTGTAAGATAAATGTGTGTTGTGAGCCACTAAGTTCATGGTAATTTGTTATAGCAGCAGTTGGACACTAATACGCCCAGCTGAACCCACTGATCTATCTTCCCAGCACTAAGGGGCACAAAAAGTACTGTGTGCTCTGCCATGATGCCACATGAGGTACACAATACCACCCTTAAAGTAACCTCACCAAAAGATAAATCTGAATCTAGTTACATCTTTACAGCTGATTCCTTTTACAAGAAATATGGGGGAAAGAACTCGTTAAATGACACCTCAAGGAAGCAGAGACAAATCCAAAATGTAGGACGTGATTTAAGGACCTATGACTCCAACAATACAATTTCAAGCATATAAAAAAGGCGGGGGCAGGGAGGGAGAGTGGACTGCTATAGATTAAAGAGACTTGAGTGATACAACAAATTAATTTTTAATAGATATTTTTGAGACAAGTGGAGAAATTTGAATATGAATTGGGTATTATTAGATAGCATTATGGAATTATTGTTAACTTTGTGAGGTATGATTATAGCCACATAATATTGTGATTAAGTTCATAATTTTTAAGCGATTCATCCTTAAGTATGAAGGACTGAAATACCATGATATCTAGGATTTACTTTAAAACAGTTCAGCATAAAATGAGAAGGGAGAAACAGTTAAGATGAAACAAGTGTGACAAGAACCTGATAACTGTTGAATCTGGGTAATGTGTACACAGTGGACTGACTGCACTCTTCTCTATAAAACTGAAAATAAACAAATGCCAAAACTGATTTGAATTAGTTGGTGACATTTTAAAATCAGGAGCTTTCACATGAAAATCTGGATTTCTGACTTCATTTGAAAAATCAGATGTGGCAACAGGCCCACATCAAGAGATGAGTACTGGCTATTCCAAACTGACAGTTTCCACTACTCCCAATTATCTCCCATTTAACATCACTGCTGTTTTTCTTATAGCTGGCCCAATTCATTCATTTACATTACCTACTTGGCGTTTAGGTTAAGGACCCCAGGAGTAGTCTGATTAAGCTGGCTAGTGGCAAGAGAACAGAGCAGATATGGGGAGAGCAACTGTGTCATGGTAAAATGCTAGTGCGTAGATGCACACACTCCTGCTGTCGAGGTCCCTTCAGCAGCCTTGGATACAGATGTAATTCCCATAAGACTATGCTACGCTATATGCTTCCTGTATTCAGTGCTTACTAGAAGCAAGGCAGTATGCCTGACATTCTGAAAAATACAAACATGAAAATAATTCCTGCCCTCAGGATACTAACAGTCTAATGAGGAAGACAAGATATAAATATAAGTAATTACAATATAAGATGAAAATAAGTGAGTTTAGGGTACTGTTCAGGGTGGTTCATGTGTAAAATGCGAAGTGGGGAGTGACAAAGCATATAAAGCTTCAGGAACAGGTCATGAAGAATGGTATAGAGTATGCTGGGAAATGTACATTTTACCAGATGAAGAATAGTCAGCCACGGGAGGGTTTTAAAACATAAGTACAAATCAGAGGGGGCAACACTAAAGATGAGAGTAAACTCTCATTGCTCAAATTCTCTGATTCTATGCACTACACATCCTTTGAAGAGCCAGAAGCACGACCCCCAAAATGTTGTATCTAAGCATATAAAATTATGCCATCACCTCTTTCTTGGCGAAAGGTGTTTGGTACCTGAAGAGAATAACAAAAGGCTGGCTCATTGTGCAACAGCACTGAAAATAGTTTATATCTCTCAAATAAAGTTTATATAAACTGCATCTGTTACTACTACTGGGTTCCAATACCTTAAAAATAAATTATGGTCTTATTATACCTGAAGCTCTATTAAAAAGTAAAAATGTTTCTTCCTGTTTAGTTCAAGGCCCATTCTGTTAAAAACAAAAACCACGTGCTTATAGTGAATGAATAAAATTACCTAAAATACAATCGAATCTTAACATATCAAATTATATTAACGTTTCAAAGATCAGGCCCGGTCATCCTAAATGTAATATGGGACCAAACGGCACTATGGTAGTAGTTGTCACCATCCAAGAGTATCACTGAAATTTACTGAAAACTTGGCCAAGTCCAGGCTCTGGGGTACCAGAAAGGAAAGGACTAGAGACTGAAACCGTTTTGTGACCAATAATCGACTTTAATCAATCACAGGAATTACAAATAAAAAACAAGAAGAAAATAAGATTGCAGCACTTTTCTGTCACCTTGCTTAACTCCCAAACTAAGAATCAATTCCAGCTCAGACACCAGTATGTTCTACTACCTCTCTGAGCCTCACTTTCCTCATGTGTAAAATGAGGCTAACAGTACCTACTTCGTAGGGTAGTGTACGAACTAAATGGTAATACGTGTACAGTAGCACAGGACCTGACACACAGCTGATGCTCAAGAAATAACAGCTTTTTGTTATTCACAGTAAGCTTCAGTGCTTCCGTCGTTTTCCTGCAGGTATCCATGTGTCTTAAGATGCCGGTCCCTACACATAATCAGCATCCAAACACTTCTTTGGAGACCCTAGTTACAGTTCAAGGTACCTAAGACCAAAACAGGTATGGGACCGTGACAAGGACCCAAAGTCAAGGCCGTCCCCGCTCAGCTGTCACCACATCCGCCAAGGCCGGGCGGCCCTTCAATGGGTTCCCAGCTTTGGCGCCCAGCCCCGCCCCGCGACAGCCAACGAGCGGGGTGAGGGGGCGGTCTCGACGGCTCGTCCTTAGCGCTCCGGGAGGCCAGACCGCCCTCCAGGCCTCCGCCCGCTGGACTCTCGGGTCCTCAGCTACCTCGCCGACACCTTCAGTCTTCTCTCCCCGCCCCACCCAGTACCTCACCTTAAGATGGGTGCGTAGGCCGCCGGCGCCCCCAGACTGGTCGGTGATCTCGTACGCGCCCGTCACCAGCAGGTCCTTGTGGATCTCTTCGCGGAGGCACTTGCGGGAGTTAACGGGCAGATGAAAGGAGATGGCGAGGACCGAGGTGGGGCCAAGCAGGAGTAAAAGCAGCAACGCTAACGGGCAAGGGCCACGCTGGGCCTGTGGGCCAGAGAAACCAGACATCGTGCCGGAGACTGTTCACCACCCTGGGCCTCTATCGCGCCGGAACCGGGAGGGATCACGTAACTCACCTCTGACCTTCCAATGCCGCCGGCGCCATTTTGGAGGCTGGCAAATAGATGAAAAATGTATAGTGAATCTTTTTAAAGGGAAGAAGGCATATGATACCACGTAATGCCTTCAAATTAAAGTGGTTAAATGAGGTTTTCTAGAGGCTTCCGGAAAGAGTTTCATTTTTGTTAAGCTCTGTGACCGCTCAGTCGACCATAGCAAGTACGGGCAGCCCAGGAAGCAATTCTTCTTGAACATCCGGAAGTAGCGCCCGCTAGTTTTAAGGTCGGTGATACCATAGCAACCAAGCCCCAATAGGAAACAGCCACAAAGCCCATCGCTGGGCCCGCCCACCAACCTCCCAGGCGCACCGGACGTGGGGCAGAGGCAGAGGGTGCGCTCTCCCAGCGCCTTGGTGACAGTTGGGACATTGAGCACTTGAGAGGAAGACTTCGAGAGGCTGAGAAAATATTCTAATTTGGCTGTTAGGCGAGCGGGGGCCAGAACCTCAGAGAAGGGGTAGAGGTCACCTGGTGAATGTGAGCTGGAAGTGCCCAGTTCATGCTCCTGAGCCGGGTATTTGGGCTGGAATAACTGATTTCTTTTCTTTTCTTTTTTTTAAAATAAACTTATTTATTTATTTATTTATTTATTTTTGGCTGTGTTGGGTCGTCGTTTCTGTGCGAGGGCTTTCTCTAGTTGCGGCAAGCGGGGGCCACTCTTTATCGCGGTGCGCGGGACTCTCACTATCTCGGCCTCTCTTGTTGCGGAGCACAGGCTCCAGACGCGCAGGCTCAGTAGTTGTGGCTCACTGGCTCACGGGCCCCGTTGCTCCGCGGCATGTAGGATCTTCCCAGACCAGGGCTCGAACCCGTGTCCCCTGCATTGGCAGGCAGGTTCTCAACCACTGCGCCACCAGGGAAGCCCCTGGAATAACTGATTTCTGAATGTGCATCTTAATTAGCAAACATTGAGCACCTACTCTGCTAGGTACTATTCAAGCTAAATTTGGATTCTGTATTTAAATTGATTAAAACCTTGTTTTAGCCCACTGTGGGAGATGAACCTAATGCAGTTTACCAGATAAGCGTTATACGGGGAAAGCAAGTATTGGTGTGTTTTAAATGTTTAAATTACTTTAGGGATCAAATTGGCTAGTCTATAGTAAGAAAATTTACATGGTAATCATTCATGCTTTCATTTAACACATATTTACTGACTACCTACTGTGTGTCAGACACTATAGCATGCATGCATACCGACATGTTTATTGATTTAACAAACCATTATGGGGATGCTATCAAATATTCAGGGCTGAAGAAAATAGGAAGATAAAAAAGGAGTACTCCACAGCCTATGTTTAGAATTATCTACTTCGATTCATGTTTATTGAGCATCTACAGAAATACCCAGAAGATGGACTGTCTGCTCTTAGTAAATTAAATAATTGTTCTATATTTATAACTTCTTTCAATCTTTTCCTGGAACTGAAGTCCCACAAATAAAACAAGAACAAACATAAAGGAGCTGTAAAGCATTTTAAAATTTGACAAATGTCATATAATAATTACCTTATGAGGTGTCTACTTAGGAACACTTAGTTTGATTATTTTATCCCTGATCTAAGATATGATTGCTCATTTACTCACTACATCCTGATAATCTGCACTGGCCTTTTCCCTGCCAGTGCAGGGAATCAGAACCAAGCCGTTATCTAATTCATTGTTTACTGTTAGTCCTGAGGCTCTGCTGACCATCAGCAAGAGATCTGCCACCCATAAAATACCTGAGTGTGTGTTTTCTTTAAATTTCTTACATTTAAATAATAGCTTATATGTTTTAAAATATTTTCACAAATATTACTGGTCTCATTTGGCATTTTCAAAACCCATGGGACATAGGCTGGAGAAATCTGTTGATTTTACAGATGAGGAAACTGAGGTTCTGAGAGTCCAGAAAACTTTTGTACCCAAAGTCCCATAGTTTAAAAGTGACAAAGTCAGTCTGAGGGCCTGAACCATCTTCAGAAAGGTGCTATTACATATTATTTTACAGGTGAAGAAACTGAGACTTAGGGAAATTGAGTTACTTTCCTCAGTCACAGCTCTTAAGTCCTTTCCTGTTCTATATTCTCGCTTATCCTGGCCCCCAGCTCTTTCCTGTCCCCCATTCCCTCCTTTATATTTTTCTCCTTAGTACTCATCACTATCTAGTTTCTGCATACATTTTACTTATTTATCGCACTTATTGATCTGTCTCCCTAACTGGGATATCTGTTTTGTCAGGGGCAGGAATTTTTGTCTATTTTATTCATTGCTTTATTTCCTGAATCTAAAATAGTGCCTGGCACTTAGAAGGCACAATAAATAATTGTTCGATGAATGCAAGATTAATTCCTTAGCTCCTAGCAGAAGGTCTAACAGCAAATTTCTTCCATTATTCCTTAGCTGTTTTCAAACAAATTTATTTAATCCCTAATGTATCCAAAATGTAGGTACTAATTCAGTTTCACCAACAGTGAGCATATTTTTTAAATAAATGTTTTAATTTTTATTTATTTTTGGCTGTGTAGGGTCTCCATTGCTGCATGTGGGCTTTCTCGAGTTGCGGCGAGTGGAGGCTACTTTTCGTTGCCGTGCACAGTCTTCTCGTTGTGGTGCCTTCTCTTTGTTATGGAGCAAGGGCTCTAGGCACACGCGCTTCAGTAGTTGCAGCACGTGGGCTCAGTAGTTGTGGCTTGTGGGCTCTAGAGTGCAGACTCAGTAGTTGTGGCACATGGGCTTAGTTGCTCCACGGCATGTGGGATCTTCCCAGACTAGGGCTCGAACCCGTGTCCCCTGCATTGCCAGGCAGATTCTTAACCACTGCGCCACGAGGGAAGTCCTCATATCTTTTTTTTTTAATTAAAAAATGTGATCTTGTTTCCATATAAGGACAGAGGGAAAAAAATCTACCCTCTGTGCTGTGTAACTAAAGGGCAGAGTAGATACTCCTAGGGAACTAGAATTTTTGAACTCTGCATCAGCGTTAAACAAGGTACCATTTTACATCTGTTTGGGGAAAAGGCCTCATTCTGAATTGGAGAGCAAATGGAAAGTGTCCCACAACTAGAGAAACTGTTTTTTCCTGGCCTAACAGTCCTCTGCCATCCATCATCCTGAAACTTTCCCAGCCAGTCTCACCTAAGATTCCTGAACCACCACCCCCACACCCCCCAGACTGTGGAGGTGAAGAGATGTCACTAGGAAACACCCTCCACCCAGTCTATCCTTAAGCCACAAGTTTCGCAAATTTTGTTTGTATGAGAGGGAGTTTGTTTAAAACACACCTCACTCCAGACAGTGAATCAGAAGCTCTTATTAAAAATCTGCATTTGTAATAACCTTGCTGGGTAATTCTGTGGTTGGAAGTCCCTGGAAGAGCTGTGGCCCTTTGATGCCTCCTTTAACCAGCCTAATCCTCTGGTGTGGCTTGAGGATCCCCAGCTCCAACGCAAAAGCTGTCAAGGATTCCTAACTCCAGTGCCCCTGCCTATTCGTTTGTACAGTCCCACTCACAGGGTGTATTTAAATAGCTAAAACAAGATGCGTTCTGTGTAGAGGCAAAAGACCCTTTTGGAAAACAATTTGTCATGTGTCATACTCTTTGACCCAGAGAGTGATTCCAAGGACCTTTTCTATGGGTCCTCTAAGTTCTAGAGTCCCCCAGGAGCTGGTCCTGGAACCTCTGCACTGCACTCTGTGTGATCTCATCCAGTCCATGACTTTAGATGCATCCATAGACCGATAACTCCCAAATGTGAATATCCAGCCCTGACCTCTCCCCTAAACTCCAGAGTCTATATCAGGCTCACTACTTGACATCTCCACTTGAATGACTAATAGGCAACTCATACTTAACTCTTGATATCCCCTCTCCCCCTATTCCCAAAGCTGCTGCTTCCCCATCTTAGTAAATGACACCACTTTCTACTTCTTCACTGAGGCCATCCTTGTTTCCTCTTTCTCTTAACCCGACCCCACACAGAGCCAGTTCATCAGGAAGTCCTACCAGTTCTGTGTCCTAAATATATGCCGATCAGTTTCTACTTCTCTCTAAGCTAGGGCTCGGCATACTACTGCCCAGCTGGTCAGGCCTAATCCAGCAGGCAACCTCCTGTTTTTGTATCACCCAAGAGCCAAGAATGGTTTCTACATTTGTAGAGGGTTGTTAAAAAAGAAGGAGGAGGGGCTTCCCTGGTGGCGCAGTGGTTGAGAGTCCGCCTGCCGATGCAGGGGATACGGGTTCGTGCCCCGGTCTGGGAAGATCCCACATGCCGTGGAGCGGCTGGGCCTGTGAGCCATGGCCGCTGAGCCTGTGCATCCGGAGCCTGTACTCCGCAACGGGAGAGGCCACAACAGTGAGAGGCCTGTGTACTGCAAAAAAAAAAAAAAAAAAAAAAAAAAAGGAGGAGGAGGATCAGGATAGTGAGGAAGAGAAACAGAATGTGTTCAAGAGAGCCTAACATATTTATTATCTGACCCTTTACAGAAATTTTTCTTCTCTCACCTACATAAGACAACAGCCTCCCTACTGTTGTCTCTGCTTCCATTCTTGCACCACTATAATCATGTTCCTTAATACACCTCAAGTGATTTTCTTTAAAAAATATAAATCAGGCCAATCAGAATAAAGCTCAAATACCTTTCCACAGCCCCAAAGCCACCGCAGTCCGGCTCCTGCCTACCTCTCTAATCTCATCTTACCCAGTGATCACTTCTTCCTACCACCCACGCATTCACTCTCCTACAGTCACCTGGCCTTCCAAACAATGTAAGCTCCTACCTGCCTCGGGCCTTTGCACTTAATGCCTACCTGGAACTCTCTTCTCCACATCTTGTCCCATGGATTCTGGGCTCTGCAAGCTGCTTCTGCTGTTCAGGTCCCAATTCCAATGTCACCTACCACCTTACATAAGTAACCCTGTCCCCAGGTTACTTTCTATCACATGATCTGGTGTTATTATCTATATAGCACTTGTGACTATTTGAGAGTATCTTGTCCTTCCTTTCTTTTTCTCTCTTTCTTCCTTTCTTTCTTTCTTTCTTTCTTTTTTTCTTTCTTTCCTTCCTTCTTCCTTCCTTCCTTCCTTCCTTCCTTCCTTCCTTCCTTTCTTCCTTCCTTCCTTTCTTTCTTTCTTTTTCGTTTATTATCACCCAACCCAAATGGAACTTAAGCCCTAAGAGAGCAAGGTCTTTGCTTTGTTCCCTGAGGCCAGGCAAAATGTCCTCTACACACTGGGTGGTCAACAAATATTTGCTGAATGAAATACTGCAACATAATATAAAGCACTTAGCACATTGACATAGAGCAGTTGCTCCATAAACGCTAGTTCCTCTATCTAGTATTTTAATTGTCATTTTTTCATCTGGAGAAGCTGAGGTCCAAAGTTGTTTAGTGACTGCTTCAAGCCATATGATGAGTCAGTGTTAGAGCTGAGAATAGAAATGAGAGCTCCTAACTGCAGACTGGTCTTCAGACATAATTACATTTGATAAAAGATGATCTTTATTATTTAGTTCCCACTCTACTAAGAAGTTTTAGATTCTTCTGGGTTCTCTTTTTCTACCCTCACTTACATTCAAAATACAACTTTTGTGGGGTTTAAGTAAATTTAAGTCTTTCAGAAAATCCATAAAGATGTTAATAGTTAATGCAAAACTTGTAGCATCAGTTAGCGTCTCCCCTCAATTCACTTTGCTTGAAAAAACAAGATTTATCTTCCTTTCCAGATTCCCATGATGTTGAATTTTTATCTTCCTAGTAGGAAGCAGGACCTCCTCACCAACCCTCCATCACAATTAGTGCCCTTCATCAGTGTTGTCTCTAGAACATTGTCGAGTTAAGCTATCAGGACCCAGCCTTTAAGTTACAGCCTGTAAATCCTTATTGCCAGGATCAAAGTTCTTCTAGTGATATATATGAGCTGAGAACACTAAGTCTGGATTTAACAAAAAATTCCTAGGAAGAATTTTAGGAATGATGTAAGCAAAAGATAAAAAATATGTCCCCAAAGAAGAAGTTTCAGAAAACATAAGAACCATGACATGAACTATCACCACTACCCACATGTCTTGAGAGCAAACCAAAGCTGAAAAGAACAGGAATAGAAGGGAGGTGTCGCCGCTGCACCATCAGCACTGTTTGCTTATGGAGAACACCAGCCCCAGAGCCCAGGGCAGAGAGATGAAGTCCTGGAGGCCAGGAAGGCAGAATCCCAAGACAGGAATGAGATGAAAAGAAATCCACTGGACCAGTTGGAGTGGAAGAACCTAGGGACAAAAAAAGGAGAGCTGTAAAGATGAGCCTCTAGTGGGGGAAGGAGGTAGGGTCAGGGAGGTAAGATGGGAACTGCAGGGACCCCATGTTTACCTTATGTCTGTAGTCACTTATGCTTCTAAGAAGAAATAAAAGTACTGAGAAGGAAAGAAAGAAATGGGGAAATTGCTCAGTGATTTGTGGAAGTAGCCCCAGAGTTGAGGTACTCCAAAGGAGGATTAATAGAGAGCCAAATGGCATCTGCCCCCAAATCCCTGGAAACAGCCATGCCTGAAGCCTGTACACATGCAGATCCTAAGAGCACTTGGGATTACTTCAAAACTGTTTTGAGACCTTAAAGCTTGGTGACCTAGAGGAGAGGATTACACCGTTTTGGGCCTTCACTCCTGGTTCTAAGGAAATTTTGTTTTCTCTCCAACGCATTTTCCTTGACAGGCTACTAAGTGCTCAGCATCTGGTGTCTACCATCACCAGCTGTCTCTGAAATCCACCAAAACTCATTCTCCCTCCACAAAAGCTCCATCTTGTGAGCGATACAGACCATATAGATGGGAAAAGACCACCAGCTGTGGGCATCTTGATAATGCCCACATGCCTTTCCCTTTATTATTTACTTGAATCACCTTTGCACACTGAAATCACCTGGCAGCTTTTTTTTTTGCAGTATGCGGGCCTCTCACTGTTGTGGCCTCACCCGTTGTGGAGCACAGTTTCCAGACGCTCAGGCTCAGCGGCTATGGCTTACGGGCCCAGCCGCTCCACGGCACGTGGGATCTTCCTGGACTGGGGCACGAACCTGTATCCCCTGCATCGGCAGGCGGACTTTCAACCACTGCACCACCAGGGAAGCCCCACCTGGCAGCTTTTTAAAGACTGCCAGTGCCTAGGACCCACCTAGGACCCAATGCAGACCACTGAAAACAGAATATCTGGGTCTTGTCCAGGGCAATAGCATATTTCAGTGGTTCCCTAACTTTGCTGCACACTGGAACCATCTGGGGATCTTTAATAAATACTGATGCCTTACTACTTCCACTACACTCCCCAGACATTCTGATGTAAATGGTATGGGTGCAACCTGGGCATTTGGATTTTTTAAAACTTCTCTGTGATCCCACATGCATCCAGAGTTGAAAACTAATGCTCCACCTAACCCGTGGCCATTCCTATTTCAATACCTAACCTTTCCACGCCTTCCAAGCAGCATGCACTCAATAAATATTTCTCAGTCTGATTTACATCCCTGTTTCTCCTGCTCAAGCACTGCTGCCCTTTCTCCTGGAACACGACACGAAATTAGACCTCTGGTAAGGAGAGTATCTGGAGCACCAGCTTGGGGACAAAGTTCGTTCCTGGGCCAGCCACGTTCTGCCAGCTCAAGTGTTAGCAAAGAGGGAGGAATGGGAAGCCAGGGCTTCAGATGAGGAGGAAGCTCTCTCCGCAGGCACATGAGGGAGGCTCCTTTTTTTTTCTTTCTTGCAGAAAATCATTGTGGCACGTGGGCAAAGGAAGTATTAATAACCTTTCTAAAGAGGTACTTCTCCAAGATTTGGTGTTTCACAGACCACAGACAGTGCTGTCAGTCTACAGATGGCCAACTTCTGCATTTCAGATAGCGGCTTCCGAAGATAGCCCAACTTGCATCCCTAAAGCAGAAGACCCAGCTGTGTGGAAGGGAACCATCAGTCTCTAAGCCAGAGGTCAAAAGCCACTACCCACATGTTAGTCAGGGGCAAAGAGACTGACCACCAAGCAAAATCATTAGAGAGAATCGACCCTTTTGGAGTGAAATTAAAGTAACAACATCCCAGCGTTACAATAACCAGGGCTTCCTGGCAAGCCCACACTGAGAGCCATGAACTGGGCTTCCCACAGGAGGTGTGTGTGTGCTCTAGATAGGGGTCCTGGCTCTGCCCTGCCACCCACTCACTGGGTGACCTGGGGCTAGAAATTACGCCATCTAGGTGTTGACTTCATCCTTTGTAAAATGTGAAGCCAGAGACTGAGAACAGAGCCTTTCTTTGACTTCTTATAAACATGCATCCAAAACATAGTGGGGAAATCGCAGGCTCGCAAAGGTGAAGCCACCACTTCACTCACTGCACTGTCTACGTGTTCTCCTCCCACCTCTAGACCACCTGCATCAGAATCATCTACGGAGCTGATTAAAAATACAAATTTCTGTCCTCTCTTGCCCCAGCCCTACCACTCTCACTGCTGCCAGAGTCAGGTTTTCTGGGCATGGCACCCCGGCATGCACATTTTAGATCACCTCCCTGGGAGATTCTGGCACAGCAGAGGTTTGAGAAGCCCCATGCCATGCTGTGTACTCCATGACCAGTTGTCTGCTGTATCTCTAGATGTCTTACATTTATTTAAGCAGATGAGAGGCAGGATGTAAGTGTGTGATCCGGGAATCAGAATTCCCGAGTTCTGTTACCCACTAACTGTGCGACTTCAGTCTAGTTACCCAAACTCTCTGTGCTTCTGCTTCCTCATGTAAATGAGGAAAATTATAGTGTCTATCTCCTAAGCCTGTGATGAGGATTAACTGAAATAAAGTATTTACAGCATTGAGAATAGTTTCTGGCACCTAGTAGGCACTCAGTAAATTTAAGTTGCCATGAAACAGAACAGGCTGGCAGTGGCTTATTTTTTCACTGTATTCCTAGATCCCTCCCTCCCAGGAACATACCTCACCATCACCAACTACTGCTAACATTTATTGAATCTTTTTCTTTTCTGGGCACAGTGCTAAGCTCAGTACATATTTTATCTCATTTTTACCCTCTCAACAATGGTATAAGGCAGATGGTACTATTATCTCCCATTTTATGGATAAGGAAACTGAGGGTCAGGCGGGTTATGTAACTTGCCCGAAGTCCCACAGTCAGTGAACAGTGAGGCCAGGATGTGCAGCATCCGCTCGGGTCCCCACCCTCTGCTTCCCTGTACCTCTACTTCCGTGGTCCCCCCGAAGGCACGCCCTGTGCCCTCATCAGGCCCAGCCGTCTCTCGGAACCAGCTCCCCATATCAAGCTCCGCCTTTTCTGATCCTTCCAAACCATGGTTTTCCATGCTTTGCCTCCTTGGTCTGGGGTCCTCTAAGAAAATGTCTTCTCCTCAGAGGTGTTGGATCAAACCATATCTCTCCTACATCTTCCTGGGGAGTAACTTCAAAGCATGTATCTGCCCCCAGGGGCTCCCAAACCCAAACCCCTTGCCTCACACACAGCCACTCCCTCAACCCCCAGGTGGCCCTGGTGTCCACTGAGAGCATGCCTCCCTCTTCCCTCCCTGTCTCTGTAGCCCCTTTAGGTGGTGGAAACCTGTAGGCCTGGATGCCAGGGAAGCAAATCCAGTCAACCTTTGGGATGCTGCTCCCATCCTCCACTAAATCCTAGGTCTCTGGCCTCCCCCCCGACCCAGTACTCCCTTCAGCCGCTGTCAGGGAGGCGCCTCTCACCAGGCTCCACTCTGCTGCCCACCCGCCCACTTCTTGTCCCTGGCCCAGGGCCTGGGGCTACCATCAGGCACACAGGCCTTATCACTACACAAACACTTCCTCTTTCCCCCAATACTGTTTCTCACACAATAGGTAATCAGGGTAAACTTCCTCTGACAATTTACTGAGCAAACACTCACTATGCCCCTGCTCTACGTTAAGGCTTGTGGGGAACCTCAACCTGGTCTCCACCTTGAAGAGCCGTGAATCTGGTCAAGATGAAGCACACACAGGAGCATCAGGTGCCCTGATGCTTTGTGGCCCAGCACACCTGGATTCTGATCCCTTTTCTGCTCTTTACTAGCTGTCCTTATGTACCTTGGAGCGAGTTACTAACCCTCTGTGATCCTGAGTTTTCTTAGCTGTGAAATGGGAATAATGCTGCCTAGGTTGGCTGTGGGAATTAACTAAGATAAGATTTGTAAAAGGCCTAGCAGAGCCCCTGAGATAATGACGTTAGCTCCTGAGTTCCTGGGGGAGGTGACGAGGCTCTGCCAGGAGCTGGAGGAGGCTTCCTTCAGGTGGGAGAGGATTGTGGTTATAGGAATGGCTTCCTCCATGGACTGAGTTCTGCAGTGAAAGCAAAACAGCATAAAGAATGGCTTCCTTCTCTAGTCCCTGCTCTTTTGAGGTTTAGGAATAGGTGTGGTGCGACCTTTCAGGTTTCAGTTGAGTGGTCCTGGCATACAGATCAGCCGATCAGTTAGTCAACAAGAACTCAATAGTAACTCAGATGTTGGGGAACACAGATGGAGTATAGAACATCCTCCCTCAGTTTAACATGAGTTGGTGGCAGTGGTTGGTCATAACATGTCCATATGCAACAACAAGAGAACATTACAGGGGCTTTCCTGGTGGCGCAGTGGTTAAGAATTTGCCTGCCAATGCAGGGGACACGGGTTCGAGCCCTGGTCTTGGAAGATCCCACATGCTGTGGAGCAACTAAGGCTGTGCGCCGCAACTACTGAGCCTGCGCTATAGAGCCTGCAAGCCACAACTACTGAGCCTGTGCTCTAGAGCCCGAGAGCCACAACTGCTGAGACCGCATGCCACAACTACTGAGGCCCATGCGCCTAAAGCCCGTGCTCCACAACAAGATAAGCCACCGCAATGAGAAGACCAAGCGCCACAACAAAGAGTAGCCTCTGCTCGCTACAACTAGAGAAAGCCAGCGCGCAGCAACGAAGACCCAACACAGCCAAAAATAAATAAATTAAATAAATAAATTTTTTTAAAAAAGAAAGAGAACATTACAGGATAAGCTGATTTCCTAGGTAAATGCTAATACTGTTGGCAGAGCCTTTAAAGGAGAGATTATCGGAGGCCTGGAGCAGCTGGGAAATTTCCCACGGCTGAGGAGTCAGCATGCAAAATCATAGCAATGCTGGTAAAGCGATGGGCTACATGTCAAAACAGGAGTGAAAGCATTTCCCTCCCTAAGCCCTTGCATCAAAACATGCAAGCAAAATGGACAAATTTTCAACCTCCATGTTTGTTTTTTTTCTGAATACTTTGGGGTTTCTTCGTGCTCTGGAAATATGGTTGAGGAAGAGGAAAGAGGGTCCAGAAGAGGCTGGGCACTGGTAGAGGGCACCCAGGGGGCAGAGGCCACAGAGTGATGGGCAATAGGTAGTAGGAATTGGAGAGCTGGCTCCTGGCCTCAAATGGGGTGACTTGGGGAAAAGGTGATGCTGATTATCCCTCTACTGAAGGAAGATTCTAGAGAGGATACCAAGAGGGAGCATGGCACAGTGGTAGATGAAGGCTGAGCCCTGGGCCCTGATCTGCCGCGTGACCTTGGCCAAGTTACTTTACCTCTTTGAACCTCAGTCGCCTAATCTCTCAATGAGAAGAACAGCATCTGTTCCATGGAGCTTTTGTGAGGACTGTAAATTATAGAACACAAAGCCTGTCAGAATGTAGTTGATCAAGTTCCCTTCCCCCTTCTCAATCTTCTAGGAATGCCACAGAAATACAAAACTGACTATATTTAGTGTCTGGCTCCCTCCCCCACCCACCCGAAGTTAAGTTAGAATTAAGCTACTTATGCTAAAGCCCCTTCCAGTTCTCAAATTCTCTGGTAGCACGTGTGGACTGGGTGGGAGAGGACAGTCATCAGTTCACCTCCTGGTCACGTGTTGGCCACTGCTGCCACAAAGCTGGGCTCTGAGCAGCCTACACAGTGTCCCTGGGTGCAAGAGCCTGTTAGATGGGGCCCTGCAGGGGCGGGAAGGGAGGGTGCCCAGAAGCCTGCCAACTCCTTCTTTCCTATCCAAGGTTTCCGTATTTCCTTCACTCCCCTATGCCAAAATTTGCCTTGCGTGATGGTGGGTGTGGCGTGCAACAATGGGGGTGAAGGTGGGGGTTGGGTAGAAGAAAGAGAGTTGCTGACTGGCCCCCCAAGAGTGGGTGTACAGGGAAGCTACCCAGGGGCTGATTTTTAGCCTGCTCTGAAAAAGAACATCGTAGTAATGGGACGTCCAACACTGGAAAGGTGTCTCAGGGAGCAGAGAGAGCTTGGGCCCTGGAGAGTTCACCCAGCCACAATGATTCTCAACTCTGAATATATCCCAGGGAGTTTTGTTAAAAAAAAAAAAATTCCATTAACCTGGCCCCATCTTTGAGACTCTGATTCTCTTGGCCTGTAGTGGTGGCTGTGGATCCTTGAAATTTTGTGAGTAAAGCCCCCAGCTGATTGTGCAGGTGGGGATGAAGACCTGTGTTCCCCAGGCTGGTGACCCCCCCCAGGCATTCCTGCATATGCATCTCTGGGCCAGAGCTCCTCTGCCCCCCTTTCTAACTCTGGGAGTTCACGTGTCTGGGGTGATGTGTTGTAGTCATGTGGACTTGCTTCCATCCTGGCCTCTTGTAATCCACTGAGACACAGCAGCCAGAGTGATACTTTTTAAACATAAAATCGGATCCTATTCCTTTCCCACTTCAACATCTCTGCCCTCTGCCTGGGGTGCTCTTCCCTGGTCTGGTTCCAGGTTGGCTCCTCCTTGCCCTCTGGATCTCACAGGCCCCCTCTTCAGGGAAGTCTTCCCTCACCTGTCCAGTCCATGTGGCACTCCTCTGCCACACCTACGCCTCCCTGTCACATCACTCCCCTACTAGAAAGTAGGACCCATGAGAAAAGGGAACTTGTCTAACTGGTTTAATCACAGTGCCTGGCGCAAATGGATTCTCAATAACTATTTGATGAACAAATGAATGAATATGTAGATAGAATATGCTTATATATTAAAATCACTTGTTTTTATGTACATATACCAGTATATAATGTGATTAGAGGTCTGGAGTGGAAATTAACAGATGTTACTAGGGAAGAGGGCGTTGGAGGAGAAGGGAAAGGAACATTTATGGAGCACAGACTCAGAACCAGGCACTAGGCTTGGCTTTTCATACATTTGATCCTCATAGCAAAATTCCAATGATCCACAGCCACCACGGACCAACGGAATCAGAATCTTGGAGATGGGGGCCAGTGTTATTGTCCCCATTCCACAGATAAAGAAACTGAGATTTAGGGAGGGAAAATAACTTGCTTGAAGTTAAACTACTAACAAGTGCCAGAGTAGGATATAAACTCCAGTTTATTGGACTCCAAGGTTGTCTTGTTCATTGCATCATTCTTGAAGAAGAAATTACCTTAATCATTACCTCTCTCCACTATCAGGGAACATAAAATCTCTGGTGAATGTGGCCCCAGATAGCAATGGCTAGTTGGTGGCTGGAGCTGATAATGTTAGCAGAGGGAGCAGGACAGATAAGGAAGGGAAAGAGAATTTATTGGTAGTCTTGCCACCCATTGTTATTTTTTGTTAAGATCAGTTAAGAATTTTTTGTTTAAAAAAAATTATAGACATCTTGATTTAAGTTCCCAGAACTGAGCACTTATGAGTAAGATTTCGTGGGTCATCAGGATGTCTTGATGGTACACATAACCTTTCTGAACACCCAAAGGCATAACTCAGAGGATTATAATATATAAATCCAGGAGCATTTGGCCTCACTGAGCATTAGTTGGGCCCTCTATCTTAAATTTCCAAAGCTAATTTCTAGCCAAAGGAATAGGATATGTCCTTTAGTATATATTTTTAAAAATATCCCCAGAACTTGGTTGATACCCAGATTCTCTGTACTCTTAGTCTCTGGGAAGTATTTCTGCTCTGAGCCACAGGATGCCTTTTCTTACTTTTAAATGTCAGAGCTAGTTCTCAATTAAATCTGATCAAAATACATCAAGCCATCTGGCATAGGACACAAATGAGTTAGACCTCGTTCTTGCCCATAAAATGCCAACAGTCACATAGCTAGCTCCCAGGGGATTGTTACACAGGGGCTTAAGCTTAGTTAGGGAAGGGCCATTAAGTGAGATATAAACACAATGTGGAGAATCTGTAACACAGGATGAGAACTTAACCTGCTTCATTCTGTAGATGATGGGGAGCTGTATCATTTAGGGCTCTTTAGCTTCAGAAGACTCTACGTTAGCTGAAATGAAAAAGAGGACAATCTGTTGGAAGGATATTGGTGAGTTTACAGAATTGAAGGAAGAGCTGACCAAGCGAGAGGGGATCTCCAGAGGATGAATCTATGACTCAACTTCAAACCTCTCATCCCTGAATCCCCACTCAAAGTTTAAATTCCCAGGACAGAGTCTGATTGGCTTAGCTTGGGTCATGTGCTCACCACAGAGGCTTTGGGACTGACTGTCCTACAGAATCCTGCAGAACAGGGAAAGGGAGAGATGGAAGAGATGCCAAAGGAAGAGATGCCAGCCTGACAGACCAGACAAGACATGTAGGCTCCAGTAGCCATTGAGTGCTTCTGAGCACGGAAATAATGTGATTAGCTTAGATTACATGTCACTAGGTGTTTGAATCAATAGTCTTGTTTGATCCTTATAACAACCCAGTAATGTGGGCACATTTATTAACCCCTATTTTTAAAGATGAGGAAAAGTGCAGTTTTGAGAGGTTACATGATGACTTTTCCTAAGAAGGAAAGCTCTTTTTGGACACTAAATCCTATTTCTCTTTACTGTATGATTTTCCTGCCCTTTGGAGTCATTGGTTTGGCTCTAAAGTGTTTTAAAATAAGAGAGAGGCAGGAAATGTGTTAGCGAGCTTTCAGTGTCAACCAACATGGAAGACATGAACCAGGCTGGGCCCATGGGGAATGGAAGGAAGCAACAAGACACGAGTCACAAGGTTTCAAAAAGTAGTTTGAAAAGTTGACTGAACATCAGAACTGTCAGGGCAGCTTGTTAAAAACACCAATCCCTAGAGTCCATCTCTGACCTGAACCAGAATGCTCTCTGGGTGGTGACTGGGAATCTACAATCTTAAAGCACCCACCTATCCTATGGTGGTTATCATTTTGCCATGTATAAGTATATAAATGAACATGTTGCACACCTTCAACGTACACAATGTTATACGTCAATTATATCTCAATAAAGCTGGAAAAAAAATTTGAAACACACATCCATCCCCCATTTAGGTGATTATTCTGTAGCCAGCTGGACACTGGTCTATAGACCAGCATTTAGAAATCACTGACCTATTAGACTCTTTTTTCTAAATGTCCTCTAATCCAGTTTCTTGTCTTATCTCTCTGCTGGTGTAGTTAAGCTTTATCAAGGTATAGCTTTTGAGTAGTTGCAATTTGTACCCATTACATTTAGCGTCATACATATCTGCAGTATCTGAGGGATGAAAACAAGGACAGAGAAGTAGGGTGGCTCCTGGCTGTCCCCTTATTTTGTTAGTGTGTCTGGGGTTTGTGGCTTTTGATAGGGACTCTTGGGAGATGACTTTGCCAGCTTTCCCTTTGAGAATAATCCTGGGTTCTTACCCTCCCTGTCACTGTAGTAAGTCTCCATAACAAACACACCCAAGTCTGGTATTCCTGAATTTATGGCTCTGTGCTGAATACATGCTGTTCCTGGAGCCAGGCTCATTCTGCAATCTCTCCTCCCCACCCCACCCTTTGGTTCCACTGATGGGCTGATCCAGCCTTGATGTGTGATAACCCAAAGGTTTTGGGTGTTCTCTCTGTGACGTTCCAGAGAAATATAGACTTTTCATCATCTGGAGTGAAAAAGAATGGTGAGGGCTTCCCTGGTGGCGCAGTGGTTGAGAGTCCGCCTGCCGATGCAGGGGACATGGGTTCGTGCCCTGGTCCGGGAAGATCCCACATACCGCAGAGCAGCTGGGCCCATGAGCCATGGCCGCTGAGACTGCGCGTCCGGAGCCTGTGCTCCGCAACGGGAGAGGCCACAACAGTGAGAGGCCCGCATACCGAAAAAAAAAAAAAAGAATGGTGATCTTTGGGATGGGGCCTGGTACAGGTTGGAGCACAGGATTTATGGTCTCAAGTTGCTTCCCCTCATTCATACGGTGAGAGGACTCAAGAATGAGCTACTAGGAAAGGGTTTTCCAAACCTCAGTCACTTGAATACCGTCTCCGTGGTTTTTGCCAAATCTGTGTGCCATCTATCTATTTTTCCTTACTATTTTTCATTAAATTAATTAACATATTTTGCTGGAGTGCTCACAATCCACTCTAGCCTTCCCATAAGCAATATATTCATGAAGTCACTGATTCATGAAATCAGGTTTGATATGCTACCTGTCCATTTTCTTCTAGAACATTTTAAAATAAATATGCATCCATTAAAACTGTGTAAATGTTCACTCATGTACTATCTAAAATCCTCCCATAGAGGGAGGTATACGTATCATTAGAGGTATATGCATCACACCTTGGGAACATTATCCTAGAAAAGCCCATGTGCTAAGAGGCATGTAGTTCCAGACCCCTCAATTCAACACAGTTTGGACGTCAACCCTAAGAATATTTTTTGCGAGTTTATTTAGTGAAAAACTATGCTTTTATATCCTCTTGCTGCAGAAGTTAAGGTTCAGAGCAAGAAACAGAAGCCACTCAAGGTATTTTAAACCAGAAGAAAATTAATAATTTTATAATTTTCTGAAGGGTTGGAGGACTGAGCTCCCTCTTGGAATGAAAACCTTAGCACTGCAGAACTGAACTGCCAGGGGAACCATGACTCCTCCATAACCAGAAGGCTACTAATGAGACTGCTCGATTTAAGAATTCACCACCATGGCTGTAATCCAGGGATCAGGTACCATCTCTGCCACCTCTGTCCCAAGTTCCACTTGACACTCATGGATCTGGAAATTGAACACTGGACTGATGCTGCTGTATATGTCCACATGGCTTTGACATTGCTCTTCAGCAGACATAGCCAAAGCATCAGAAAGGTGCCCCCTTACTCTCTTCTGCCATTTAAATCTCTCATGAGTGCATTAAATGGATGGAGCCTAATGTGCATCATCCAGAGCCCTAGCCACGAGGGATTCGGAGAAACAAGGTTTATAGCTCTCTCACTTTTAAGAAGACCCAGTAAAAAGTGGAACTGGATGCTGAAAGCCAATTAATCTCACCTAATACGTTACTTGTCAGTGGCAGCTCTGCTGCTGATTCCCAGTGAACTAAGGAATCATTGAGCCAAAGGAAAAAAACCAAGATCAATGCAGGTTGTTAACAGTTGCTCTTTTGTGAATTGGAGGGGTGTGTGTGTGTGTGTGTGTGTGTAAAGGCGGGTTTTGTGTAATCTGAAAGTATACATTTGCAAACGTACTGGCTAAGTAAATAAAAAGTGACCTTGGTAGCACAAATTGACATGCCATGCCGAAAATCTCAATGGCTACTCACCACCTGTGGAAGGGAAGTCCGGTAATTGCCTCCTGTTCTATGCCTTTTATCAGTTGGCCTTGACACCCAGCATGTTCTGTGACAGGACTCTAGTCGAAAAGTTCTGGTAATTGACAACAAGCCTCAAACCGTCCTCCTCCCTGTCTTTCCTGTCAACAGGGCTCTGCTTGGAAAGCAGTTTCTTCTTCTTCTCTACTTACCTGAATCTTAATCTTCCTTCAAGGTCCAGTTCTGTGCTTCTTCGCTTTCTAAAACAGGCTTTCCTCTCTCACTCTCTGCTCCCTCTTTAGTAAAAACTATTCCCCTCAGTTGGGACCTGATTTCCACCCTCCTAGGCTCCCTTTCCAGTCTTCCCCTCCTTGTAACCCACTAGGGGAAATGCTGCAACCCTGTGCTCTCCCTATACTTGGCAAATCCACCCCCAGCATGTGAAATCACCTCCCCCTTCACTGCCCTGGAAAGAAAAAGACTTGGGAGGAGGGTGGTCCTGACTTAAGGACTGAATCTGGTAGATCCTTACAAGTGGTGACACCAAAGCTTTAGCCAAATCATCAGCCGTGCAGAAGAAAACCTGGAGCTGTTGAAAATGGAATTGCTCTGCATAGGATAAAGGGAGACATGGGGTTGGCTTCTGAGAGGCAGGAAGAGGTAAAGTAGTACAGCATGGGAAGCTGGAGAGAGGAGAGAGAGCCAATCATCATGAAGAACCTCTAAGGAAAGAAATGCTTAGTGCTCTTGGGGGGATGATAGGGTGCATTTCTCAAACCTTGGTAAGGTCTGCTGCTCCCACCAAGGCCACAGTGAGGGGCTTTTTGGGCCAAGACTGAAATGGGACTGAGCTCCAGATCTGGGCTGTCATGGAACAGAACAGAGACCCTTCACAGGGGTGGCAAGAAGATTCACAGACTGACTTAGTTCAGGGGAAGGGGGAGCTTGGCCCCAGAAGTAACCATGACCACCAGAATCCTTCAAGAGATCAGATAAGCCATGGGGTTTATGTGTGTGCAACCGCTGACTGTGTGCAATCAGAATGGTGCAAGGGCACACCTCCCGGGAGCTCATCAGAAGGCAGACTCCACTTCCACCCTCACCATAAGCCTCATGTGGAACCAAGACCTGCCAGTTAGGATTCCAAAACTCCATCTGATTCCTAGCTCCTGTAGTAGACAGAATTTCTAAAATGGTCCCTGACCCCACCTCCACCCCCCACAGAGAGCCTAATCTCTGCCTATGATGAGACATGACTCCTGTGATTATGGCATGTTATATGGCACAGTTGACCTTAAGACAGGGAGATTATCCAGGTGGGCCTGATCTAATCACATGGTCTCTTAGGAGCAGAGAGTCTTCTCGGCTGGCAGCAGAAGAGGATGTTGGAAATTCACGGCATGAGGAAGATTTGATACACTGTTGATGGAGTTGAAGATATAAGGGGCCACTTGAGAAAGAATGTGGGTGGTGTCTAGGAGCAGAGAGTGGTCGACCCTGGCTGGCAGCCAACAAGGAAACTGGAACCTCAGTTCTACAGCCACAAGGAATTGGATTTTGCCAATACCTGGATGAATTTGGACGTGGGTTCCTCCCCAGGGCCTCCAGATAAGAGCCCAGCTTGGTTGATACCTTAACCTCAGCCTTGCGAGAACCTAAGCAGAGAGCCCAACCAAGCCTGCTGGGCTTCTGACCTACAGAACTGTCAGCTAATACACAGGTTTCATTCTGAGCCACTAAGTTTGTGGTGATTTGTTATGCACCAGTAAAAATTGAATACACCTCCTGTCCCTTGCCTAGTGTTGACCTCAGCATCACCTTCTGGCCCTATGGGACTCATGCATCCTTTTATTACAGGATGATTTAGTTGGGACCCCTTTTCTTACCCACTCAATATTTGTCACACTCTACTGACCCTATGTGAACGCAGGTCTAGCCTCTCTTGGACTGTTCCATCTGGGGGATCCTTGAGCTGTACCTGCAAGGCCTCTGGTGTACTGTGCACCTTTTCCCTCCAGTTGTTTAGGTAATTGCAACATTTAACTGAGCTGGACTAGAGTCCCATATCTAATGGGACCATGATATTTATTACCTATATGCCCAACACCTAGCACAGTGCCTAGCACATAGTTGTCACTCAATAATGTTGTTGATGATGCTGGTGAATACAGAGAGAAGGAAATCTCTGGATCATCCCCATCATACATTCCCAGTGTTGGCATTTGGTGCTCCAGCCATGTTGCACTATGTGCAGTTCCCAGGAGACACCGTGGCCTCCCTTGCCTCTGAGTTCCTCCACCCCAACCTGATTTTCCTCTGCCCTCACCCCCTGTACTTTCCTCCCTCTTTCAACTGGCTAAATCTTCTTATTTTTCGGCTCTCAGCTTAAATATGACATTGTAATTGTCATTTAGCTTGTCTTAAATCCCTACTAGGTGGTTGTATGTTCTATGACGGTGAGATATGCTTCCCTTTCTCTTTTGTGACTCCAGCACATTTACAGGGTAGGTTCTCAATAAACATTTGCGGAATGGCCATGCTTCTTCATCACCTGGGAATCCTGTTACAGTGCAGATTCTGATTCTTATATCTAGGTGGGGCCTGAGATTCTGTATTTCTAACAAACTCCAAGTGATGCTGATGCTGCTGGTCCATGAACCACACTTTGAGTAGCAAGGTAATAGATAGGGTAGAGACTCCCACCATTACCCCACTGTGGCAAAAAGTTTGCATTTGAGAGAAGCTGAACAAGGTTTAGGGTGCAAATAATGGCCACAGGACAAAATTTCCCCTGTCATTGCTAAGCCGGCTGACTCATTGACAAAGATGGAGCCAATAACCTTGGCCTTATTAACAACTGAGCTAACTGCCACAGACCAATAAATAACAACATTTGGCTGATTTGCATTTCAAAATTGTTTCCTTCCCTTATTCACACTCTACAGCAGGTGCTAATGAACCATGAAATGTCTGAAGCATTGGCAGCAAGGAAGGAAAGAGGCAGAGTTGACCCATGCCTAACAAAGAATGATCCTTAAAAAAACAAGAGCTACAAAATTCAGTGTGGTATTCTGGATTGGATCCTGGAACAGAGAAGAGATATTAGCAGAAAAACTGGTGAAATCAGAATAAAGTAGGGAGTTTAGTTAATAGTAATGTACCAATGTTAGTTTCTTAGTTCTGACAAATGCACTGTTAGGAGAAACTGGGCAAGGGATATATAGAAACTCTCTGTATTATCTATGCAACTTTTCTGTAAATCAAAAATTAGTCAAAAATCGTGTCTCGCGCGGGGCAGGAGTTGACAGATGGTCTCTGGCTGGATTTCAGCGGCCGGGACCGCGGAAGGGGCTCCTGAAGGCAGCCGCGATGCCCAGCCCACAGTGGATGACTTTGGTGCTTCATGAAGAATATTTCTAGATATATCACAGACATTAAGCCTTTGCCACCCAACATAAAAGACAGGCTGTTCAAAATAATGAGCGTGCAGGGGCAGATAACAGATTCAAACATCAGTGAGATTTTACATCCTGAGTCCAAACTCTAGATCTACGAAGCCGTGATATTTCAGATTCTGCTCTCCTACACCTATGTAACTGCAGAAAACTGAAGAAATTAAATTTAAGTTCCTCAAAAGAAAACAGAATTTCCATAACTTCAAAAGGAATAAAAGCTGTGGCTTCACCTTGTTCTTACCTGCACGAAGCTTCTTTGAAAAGATGCTTCAATCTCACTGATGAAGGAGTCCATGCTCTTGCACTCAATTGCCGGCTGCTAAAGTTAGGGACTTCCCTTCATGGCACAGCAGTTAAGAATCTGCCTGCCAATGCAGGGGACGCAGGTTTGAGCCCTGGTCCGGGGAGATCCCACATGACGTGGAGCAACTAAGCCCGTGCGCAGCAACTACTGAGCCCGCGTGCTGCAACTACTGAAGCCTGAATGCCTGAGCCCATGCTCCGCAACAAGAGAAGCCACTGCAATGAGAAGCCCACGCACCACAATGACGAGTAGCCCCCACTCTCAGCATCTAGAGAAAGCCTGCACAGAGCAACCAAGACCCAACGCAGCCAAAAATAAATAAACGAAATTAAAAAAGAAAAGATCATTGATTTAGGTGGCTGCTTAGATATTACTGATGTGTACTTGCAGACATTAGGAGAAAGCTGCCCATTTTTGCAGAGTTGATTTTTCAGCTACTCAGGTATCTCACAGTGGTGTGGTTGTGCTTGTTAGTGGACCTTGTGCCAAGAAATTAGAGGAAACTCATATGGGGTATTGTGTGAATGTGACTGATGAGGCTGTAGAAGCTGTCCTTACTTGCTGTCCTCAGATATGTATATTACTCTTCCATGGATGCCCCCTGATAACAGACCATTCAAGAGAAGTCTTGGAGCAATTAGTAGGTCCAAACAAACTAAAGCAGTGATGTGGACTGTATATTGATGCTTATTGAAACTTATTAAAGCTATGATCTTCATACTACTTTCCCAGGAAACAATGATGTAGAGATTGGCTTTCCAATAATATGATTTATGCTTTGAAGTTAACCAGGCTCTTAAACATTTTAATAGTGCTATTATTTCTAAGTTTGTTTGAGGAGTGATTGTTCTTGAAATGGCAATCCTAGCATGCCCTCTGATGTATTTGGGGAGGGTAATGTGTTTGTTTCTTAAATAACAAAGTTTTAAATTACCTGTTTTCCCTGGAAATTTCCTTCTCCTACCTAGGTATTTGAACTGCTATAAGAGAAATTTACCAATGTGGATAAACATTAGGAGAATTCTAAGTAAAGGTATTTCTAAAAGCAAAAAAAAAAAAAAAAATTAGTCAGAAATAAAAAGTTTACTAAAAGAATCAAGAGCTAGACTGTATTGGTTTTCTTTACTTTGCATAATGGTATTATAAGTTTCTGAAAATGTAAAACAATTGCCATTGACTTAACAATAAAAAATTGGAAATGTGTGTTCATGGGAAAAAAATCTCCGACTAAAACTCAGTAGCAATCAAGGAAAGAGTTAGAGGATGGCTGGTCCCAAAAGCACACCTGCAAGGTAGCATACCAGTGATACCTACACTCCAAATTGCTTTGCCATACATCATGGCTCCAAGATATTCTGACTGCTATTTGCTCCTGATCCCCACCTTCATTTATTCAGCATATCAGGAGTTTCTTCCATTCTTGAGAATCTCTTGATTCTACACTCAGGATTCAGGGTATCTTTGTTTGTTTGTGTAATAATATTATCTTAAAGACTTGGTCATGGTATCACATTTTGCCTCAACTGTGTTTGCTTATATACCAGAGATTCTAAGCCTGGTGAGGCCATGGACTTGAACTGATCCATCATTGCATGTCCAGCACCTGACTCTTAACTGGGCAAATAATTATTTGTTGGATGGATGAATAAAGGAGATGCTTCAGCATTTGACGTGAATTCTTGCCTGAAAAACACAAATTTTCCAATGATATTTCATTATGTAAATATATCCCTTTGATGGAACTTGATGAAACTTGCAAGGCCTTCAGATCTTGTAAAGAAACATCATCAGGCCTTTTTCCAACTCTGGTGAATTCATGGAAAGTCATGAAGATCCTATTAACTCTTATGGAAACTATGGCTTTAACTAGAACAGTGTATAATGAGTGTGCTCTGGTCTCAAGGGGCTGCTCCCTGGGACCTGCACTGAGGCCCAGGGCCTGAGCTGGCCACAGAGGTATGGTCAGAGGCTGTGCTGTCAAAGGTTTATGTATGCATTGCTTTGTCTGTCCTGCAGCACCTGCTTCCCTAAGTAAGAGGCTCTGCTCCCACTCCAATGTGCTAGGAAAGGAACTCACAACTCATCTGTCTCCCTGGTAGGCCTGTGGCCCCTGCCAGGCCAATCAGAGACTTCTCTGTGGTTTTTAAAGCTTGAAGCTGGAGGAGAAGTGGCCTTTGCCTTTTAGAGCATGGAATTGGGAGGAGGTGATGCAAGGGCAGGTGTCAGCCTCCTTCCCTGTCACATGGAGAAAATCTACAGAAGGATAGAGGGGCCTCAGTCAAGATACAGAAATGCAAAGAGAAAAAGAAACCTAATATCCATGGTTAACGGTCTGGGTCCAATTGCACTTTAGGCCACCTCATTCCCTGAACTTCCCGGTTATGAGAGCCAACAAATGCCCTTTTTCCTTAGGCTGATTTGGGTTTTTGTCAGTTGCCATGGAGAGTTCTGCCACAGAGAGTCCTATAATCCTGGAGAAAAATGTGCAATTTCCTTCCCACACTTAATGGGGACTAGTACCAGCTCAGCCAGGGAAACAGCTCTGTGGGCTTCTGCTTGGACAGAGTGCTGTGGCAGAGAAGGCCAGTTGCCCTCCCCAAACTCAGGCTCTCCCTTCCCTTGCAGACACTGTCACTGGGGGATTGGCACTCACACCCAGACTATACTTCCCATCTCCTCCTACGTTTAGGTGGGAACGCATGGTAAGCTCTCACCAAGGGGATGTGAGTGGAAGTGACATGTGTCAATTCCAGGCTGGAAGGCAGTGAAGAAGCAGGGGTTCCTCACCATTCTCTCCTTTTTCTTGCACATTAGCTGGATAAAGAGGGTTCTGAGGGCTTCCCTGGTGGCACAGTGGTTGGGAGTCCGCCTGCCGATGCAGGGGACATGGGTTCGTGCCCCGGTCCGGGAGGATCCCACGTGCCGCGGAGCGGCTGGGCCTGTGAGCCATGGCCACTGAGCTTGCGCGTCCGGAGCCTGTGCTCTGCAACGGGAGAGGCCACAACGGTGAGAGGCCCACGTACCGCAAAAAAAAAAAAAAAAAAAAAAAAAAAAGAGGGTTCTGAGACCTTCAAGGATAGCAGAGCCACAGTTGGAAGGAGGCTTGGTCCTGCCTTAAGGCCAAGAAAACTTCCCTTTGACTGTTATGTGAGTGAGAAATAAACTTTTATGGTGTAAACCACTGAAATGTTGGGGATTTGTTTGATACAGCAGCTAGCACCACTCTAATACGTTTCCAAGAGCTGGCGCTGGGTTTTGTTGAAGATTTTGTAAGTACGAAGAGCCACAAGCAAAGCTTAAGAGAGAGAGAGACCCAGAGCTGAAACAAGAGCTGAATTCTATGGTCAAGTCCAAGGGATGATTTCAAGGATGGAAACAGAAGACGAAGTCGGAGGGTCAGCCACCAGGTTGGCCCTGAAAGAAGTAGTGAGTGGGGAATTAGAGCAGGGACAGATACGAGGTGAGAGCCAACCAAGCGGGATGCCTCTGGCTTGGTTTTTGTGGCTTCCAGCAGCGTGGAACATGGGTGGGTCTTCCTGGTGTAGAGGGCCAGGGGCAGGGTGGGCAGGAAGCACAGGTAGCCTGAGGGAATGGTGCCAGGTGTCAAACCAGGGGGATGAGTAGAATCCACAAACAGGAAGTCAGTCATGACTTCAGAACCTTCAAGTCCTGGGAACATGTTGGGATGTAGAACAGGAAGCAGGTCAAGGCAAATGGTTTAGAACTAATGACAGAGCTATTTTGGAAGCCTCATTCTCTGTGGAGTCTTGGGATGGGCCTGGTAGGTAAAGGAAAGGGAGGTAGCATGCCAGGTGGGGATGGGGCCAAAGGACGAGCACACACCCTGTCCAAAGGGGGCAGCTGTTGCTCAGCTCCTGCACATCATTGCAAGTGGACGTGCAACCCAGTGTCTTCAGATCCTCCAATTTTTCAAGAAAAGCAGGAAATCCGGATTTTTTTTTCTTTTTGGTGGGGCCGGGGGGAGTAAAATCTCCTGATTTTTAAATGCTGGCAACTAATTCAAAAATTTGAAAAACAGCCTGAAGGCCAAAGAAAACACATTCACAGTCTGAATTGGCTCACAGGCTGCCAGCTTTGGGCCTCCGGCTTAAAGGAAATGGGCAGAAACAAAAACATGTAAAAAACAAAACCAGAAAACATGAAAAGCATTCATAGTTTCCCCTGATTTCCAAACACCACAAGATACTACTAGAAGAAGAGCTTTGCGACAGCCACTCACAAAACCACAATATGTTTGGTCTTCAGAAAAGCTATGGGCTTCTGGAAAGCTATGGGCTTCTGCCAGAGAAGTACCTTGTAGTTCCCCAAATCTGGTGCAGTTTTCTCAAAATTCGACCTATAGCTTTGATGGAGTGAGCTAATTTTCTTTCATCTTTCTCTCAGGCACACCAGGTTTTCTTTTGTTGTTTGTTTGTTTTGGTATATCAGTTTTTAGGTTTACTTTCTTTTCTGAAAGGCCATCTACTCTTGACAGCTGTGTTTCCAGTAAGAGCAATTACCTGAGTGAAGGCAATTTAAAGAAACAGTACGTGAGCCAGTACGTGAGTCTGGCTAACTAAATTTTATGATAGGAAATGCTTCCAGGCCAAAAACCTCAAAAAGTGATCAAAGGTTTTCAAAGACTGGATCCAACTAGTTCAGTTTATTAACCTTGGCCTGTGCCCAAGCCAGGGTTTTTAGAGGATGCTCAGAGGATGTGGCAAATACAGAATCTAATTTTTTTAAGATGTGGTCTCTTAGGGGGTATGTGTCTACATGACTGGCTGCTGAACTCTTCCTTTTTGGTGCCCCAACTTAGTATCTAGCTTAAGGCTTTGCACATCACAACTGTCATATTTGCCCAGGGCTGAGATGTTTCCTGGGATGTAGAACTTTCAGTACTAAAACTGGGGCAGCTTTGGGCAAGTTAGGACAGCTGGTCACCTTACACCCCAAGGTCCTTTTCTCAGGGTTCATGCTGTGAAGTTTTGACAACTTTTGACTGTCCCTTAAAAATATAATAAAAAACAAAAAACCAACTACAACAGTGCTGCACTCTCCTGGTTTTCTTCCTGTTTCTCTGATTGCTCTTACTCATCTTCTTCGCTGCATTCTCTTCCTCCCCTTCCCCCTCAACTATGAATTGCACCTCAAGGTCCAGCCCTTAGGCTTCTGTTCTATTTTCTGCCCATGAGTCTCAGTGGACTCATCTTTATGTGGAAGATTTCCACATTTAGATCTTGAGCTCATAGTCCTACTTGAGATCCAACCCTCCAGCTCCAACAATTTCACAAACAGTTTCCATTGGGACGTCCTTGATCATCTTCCAGCCCCATCCAGCTTGCACTCACTCACCTAGTATCCTCTTCTATTAGAAGCAACAGCGTCCTTGTCCTTTGCTGGGTGATGGGTATATTGTTATTTTCATGTGCTGTATATGTCTGAAACTGTCCACAATAAATTGGTTTTTTTTTGTTTGTTTGTTTGTTTTTTTGCGGTACGTGGGCCTCTCACTGTTGTGGCCTCTCCCGTTGCGGAGCACAGGCTCTGGACGCGCAGGCTCAGCGGCCATGGCTCACGGGCCCAGCCGCTCCGCGGCATGTGGGATCTTCCCAGACTGGGGCACGAACCCGTGTCCCCTTCATCGGCAGGCGGACTCTCAACCACTGCACCACCAGGGAAGCCCCACAATAAATTGTTTCTAACAATCAAAAAAAAAAAGAAGAAGAAGAAGAAGCAACAGGAGAGTGCAGCACTGTTGTAGTTGGTTTTTTGTTTTTTATTGTTTTTTAAGGGAAGTCAAAAGGTGTCGGGCTTCCCTAGTGGCGCAGTGGTTGAGCCACTGTGTTATATAGTAGGATGTTGTTGTTTATCCATTCTGTATACAATAGTTTGTATCTACTAACCCCAAACTCCCAATTTATCCCTCCCCCACCTCTTCTCCCCTTGGCAACCGCAAGTCTGTTCTTTATGTCTGTGAGTTTGTTTCTGTTTTGTAGATAAATTCATTTGTGTTATATTTTTAGGTTTCACATATAAGTGATATCATATGGTTTTTGTCTTTCTCTTGCTGACTTACTTCACTTAGTATGATAATCTCTAGGTTCATCCATGTTGCTGCAAAAGGCATTATTTCATTCTTTTTTATGGCTGAGTAGTATTCTGTTCTATATATGTACCACATCTTCTTTATCCATTCAAGACAATCATTTATTTAAAACATACTTTTGAAATAGAGCTATACCATATTTTGAGGGGGGCCAACAGCTTGGAAACATTGCTCTTATCTTTAGGAAAATCCTCCTCCCAGTGGGTCTTCGTTTTTCCCAGGTCCGGGGATTCCCCAGAGTCCTTTTTCTTTGCATCTATAACTCAGATAACACCCCTCAGACTCGAATTTCCCAAGCTTGGCACTATTGACATTTGGGGCTGGATAAATCTCTGATGGGGGAGGGTGCTCTTCTGTACATCCTGAGATTCTCAGCAACATCCCAGGCCTCTACCCTCCAGATGTCAGCAACACACACACACACACACACACACACACACACACACACACACGTGCACCTTCCGGCTGTGACAACCAAAATTGCCACCAGACATTGCCAATATCTCCTGGGGGCAAGCTACCCATGGTTGAGGATCACTTTCCTTGATCCTTTCACTCAGAAATGAAAGCAGGGTCTGTTAGCCTGCACCCCTGCAATGTCTCTTTCCCTTCGGGCCAGGTCCCAGCCAGCTGTGATCCCAGAGCTGGGAGGAGAGGATTTTCTGCAGGCAAGGCTCAAGGCTAGACTTGACAGGCCTATCAATCTAGGAGGTCCTAATTGGACCCGTTATCTGAGCAAATTCTCCTTTGTAAGATCACCCCACTCCACGTGCCTCTAGAATAATTTGCCTTTCCTTAGGGGGATGGGATGGAGTGGGGTGCTGGAGAAGGGCTAGGATCTGAGATGCCATCAGAATGGGTGGCCTGAGTCAGTGGAGCTGCTCTGGGCCTTGGGGATTTCCAGGGGGAACTGTGTGGACAGAATTCCCCTTGGATGATGGTCTAGACAGGGCTCACGCTTCCCTCTGCTCACCAGGAGCTTCTGCTTCCCCTTTAGGAAGAGGAAACACCCTGGCTGTTTATTTTGGGACTAAGGATCTGTTGTGAATAAGTCCCAGGATGGGCAGCAGGACAAGTCTTCCCTCACGTGGGGCATCTCAGGAAATAGCCTTGTCACAGCGCTCCAGGGGGACCATTGATCAACTAGGAAAATAAAGGAAGGACAATGCCTGAGATTAAATCCAGTAAATAAGAAAAAGTAATTTAAAAACCGATTAGAATTCTTGTTAATTTTCCCCATCCTAAAACCAATCTATTTTTATTTAAAAAAAAAATTCCCACAGCCATTGACAGCCATTATTGAAGTACCTTCCATGAGCAAATTTTTTTTAAAAAAATAAATAAATTTATTTATTTATTTACTTTTGGCTGCTTTGAGTCTTTGTTTCTGTGCGGGCTTTCTCTAGTAGCAGCGAGCGGGGGCTACTCTGGGTTGTGGTGCGCGGGCTTCTCATTGCAGTGGCTTCAGTAGTTGTGGCACGTGGGCTCTAGAGCACAGGCTCAGTAGTTGTGCACGGGCTTAGTTGCTCCACGGCATGAGGGATCTTCCTGGACCAGGGCTCGAACCCGTGTCCCCTGCATTGGCAGGCGGATTCTTAGCATCACAGGGAAGCCCCTTCCATGAGCAAATTAACATAAAGGGCTGGGCTCATATTATACATACTATTACCTAATTTTTTCCCACTGAAAAATATGTCTTCTAAACACTATTTCATGTTAATAATTATGTATGTTCTTTTTCATTTTTTAAAGACTAAAAAATTCATTTCTATGGTACAAATATGCCATAACTATTTTAAGTGAAATCTAAACCTAAACATTTTAGTTGTTCACATTTTTGCCATTATAAAGTATGCCTGAAACAAAAGTATTTGTCCATTCTTATGCTTTTCCCAACTGCCTCTGTAAAACTTTTTTTTTTTAAATTTTTTTGGCCATGTCACGTGGCACGTGGGATCTTAATTCCCCAACTAGGGATCGAATCTGTGCCCTCTGCATTGTAAGCAACAAGCCTTATCTGCTGGACCGCCAGGGAAGTCCCTGCCTTTTGTAAAACTTTTAATTCATTTTCTTTCTTCTTTTTTCCACCTTCTTTCTCTCTTTCCTGCACCCTCCTCCACCCAAATGAATGTTGACAGCATGGTATATATTTTTCTGTACCTTTCTCTATGCCCAAGCAATGATGTACAGCCTACATACACAGAGGATGATTCATTTGGCCACTTGTTTATGAGTAATGGAATGCTGCTCCGTATTCTTAGTGACTTGGTTTCCCTCTTGATGAGAAACCCTCTATCTCTACCCACAGGTTGTTTCCCAGATGCGAGCACCCATGGTGTCAGGAGATCTGAAAAATGTCTCTTTCCGTATCTTCCACTGCTATTTGGAGGCCTTGGATAGAAGCCATTATCTCCTCAGACTTTTAGTTTCCCTGCCTATGAGATGGGAGCTGCTACTGCCCCATTTACTTCACAGGATTACTCTGAGCAAAACTTTTGAGTGTATAAAATAAGCCTTTACTTGTTAGCCATTGGTGGTCAAAACACACTGTGTGCTTCATTTGCTAATTTTGAAACATCCTTGATCCTTTGATGCCTCTGTGCCTTTGCTTATGCCATTCACCTTGCCTGGAATATCCTACCACCTGCTCCCCTTATCCCAGTCTGACCCACCCCTTAAGGCCCAGTTCAAACCCCATTTCTTGCATTGCCTCTGATGGGAGGCAAGTCATCTCATCCTCCTCAGGACCCTTTATTTTCCGTATTACTCACTCATTTCCTTGGAGTATTTTGCTTTAAGTTTTTTGGGGTTTTTTTAAACATCTTTATTGGAATATAATTGCTTTACAGTGGTGTGTTAGTTTCTGCTTTATAACAAAGTGAATCAGCTATACATATGCATATAACCCCATATCCCCTCTTTCTTGCTTTTCCCTCTCACCTTCCCTATCCCACCCCTCTAGGTGGTCACAAAGTGCTTTAAGTTTTTAAAATCTGAATTTAAAAGCTCCTGAGGACAGGAATTGTATCTTATATGTCTGCTATTTTCATAGGGTCCAGCAATCATACCCACTATGCACTCAAATATTTGTCAGATAAAAGAATGCATTGAATGAGTGAGTGGATGAATGTTCTCTGTCACTCCTGCACAAACAGTCCCCTTGGCCATGGTTTCAGGAACAGGCTAGAATCGTGAAAGATATTTTAGGGATTCTTTATAATATTTTGCCCTTGTTGGAAAACACTGCATGGTGGAGAATACAAAAAAGCACGAAGATAAAAATGAAAATCACTCATAGTTTAGCCACCCAGAGAAAATTCATCTTTAATATTTTAAAGTATATCTTTTTAGTCTTTCTATGCATATACATACTTATAAAATATGACATATATGCATTTATGTATATATACTCCCACACACACATACATATATAACTTGAAAAAAAAATTAGCCTTTGTGCTCTGTCGGGGAGGAGGAGATGGGAGGAGCGACTCTTGGACGTCCTGGGCACTACTCAAAGGTTCTGGTTATGGGAGGTCCAGAAGTATTTCCAGTAAAGACAAGTTGAGGCAAGTTCCTGGGGCCCTTTGTGCTCACTGAGTCATTAATGGGTGGGGAGGGACCCTGAGCAAAGAACTGTGAGTGCCTGGGGTCCTGCGATGCTGGGTCCCACGTAGGACAGAGGAACAGAGCCCACAGTCGCCCCCTCTTACTCCTCTCTCTCACTCTTACCCCTCTAGGGGGAAGTCCAGGTCCCCCAGGACTTCTGGGCCTCACTCATCCGGAGAAAACCTTAGCCCTGGGGTGACAATTTCCCTGCTGTCCGCCCCAGCCCTTCCTACTGGAAGCACAAAAAGTACAGGAATTACCCAGGAAATGAGCGGGTGAATGGGTTCTCCCTGGGAATTGGGACACTCCCAGGGGAGGGAGGGATGTACACCCACTCCCCAGGAGGGAGCCTCAGACAGACTGGCTGGTGGGGTGGGTGTGTCATTGGTGGGGCAGTAGATAGAACCCTCATTCATCGTGCCTTGACTCTGTGCCAGACACTGCTGCCCTTTACACACTTTCTCATTTAACCTTCAAAAGAAACCCTCAAGATTGTATCATCATGCCCATAGGATGGAAGAGGAAACTGAGGCTGATGCTGGAGCCTCTAAAATAAAACTGTGTGAGCAAAGCTGACTCCACCTGGTGTCACGTATGAGCGCACTGCTATTCACCCGCTGGAACTTCCTGACCACCTCTCCCCTGCCACGGCCTCCCTCATTCAGTAAGAGTGACCTTTCTACTCCCAGGAGTGTCCCTGACCCCCTCAACTCCACCTCCAGGCTTTCAGCAAGGCCTGTGGACTCTGGCTCCAAAGCATCTCCCGCGTCTTCCACATCCTTCCGTCTTCACTGCTCCCAAAACACCGCCATTCTCTCCTAAACGATTGCAGTAGCCCTGCTGCCTGAAGGTTTATTCGCCACACCACGGCCAAAACTATCTTTTAACCAGATCATATCACCCTGCTTAAAAGCCTCTAATAGACTCCCAACAAACCTTCAACAAAGTCCAAACTCCTTGCCTTGGCCTATAAAGCCCGACAGGAAGTAGCTTGCTTGCTGCTGCCACACTGCCCATCTCCCCGTTCCTCCAGCAGCCTAGCCGGCTCCCTTTTCAGGGACACTACGGTTGTTTCTGTTCACATCTGGACCTCTGGACTCTTTCTCCCCTCAGCTGCCCATGTGACTGGTTCCTTCCTGTCACGCAAGACTCAGCTTAAAGGTCACTTCCTCTGGAGAGGTTCTCCCCAACCACCTGTTCTAAGCAGCCATTTAATCATTTGCTATCACATCACTTTGTGTTAATGATCTGCATAGTACTTACCACTCTGGGGTCCTTTAAAAATTTCATTCATTCATTCATTCCCTGTGTTCTCCCAATTAGAATCTATCCCCAGTGCCAACAGTGCCTGGCATATAGTGGTTGCTCAATTAGTCTTTGTTCAATAAATTTGTGAATGAACGAATGACATTTTCCTCTAATTAATTAATGAAATGAACATTTATCATCTGTTAGGGGCCAGATGTTTAGCTAAGGGCGATGTGAAAAGTAAAGATGAACAAAGGACTTCCCCGGTGGCGTGGCACAGTGCTTAAGAATCCGCCTGCCAATGCAGGGGACATGGGTTCGAGCCCTGGTCTGGGAAGATCCCACGTGCCGCGGAGCAACGAAGCCCGTGCGCCACAACTACTGATCCTGCACTCTAGAGCCTGCGAGCCACAACTACTGAGTCCATGCGCCGCAACTACTGAAGCCCACGCACCTGGAGCCCGTGCTCTGCAACAAGGCAAGCCTCCGCGATGAGAAGTCCGCGCACTGCCACAATGAGTATTGCCCCGCGCATAGCAACAAAGACCCAACACAGCAAAAAAAAAAAAAAAAAAAAAAAAAATTACAGTAAAAGTAAAGATGAACAAGACACATCAACCCTCAAGAAGTGTTTGATTTATGATGCTAGTCTGAGATGTACCTTCAAATAATCTGGGGGGGTGGAAAAGAGAGAGAACAAATGAAACAAACCTGGCCTAATGTTGATGACTGCTGAGGCAGCATGATGGGAAAAGGGTGGTTATTATATTATCCTCTTAACTTTTGTTTATCTTTGAAGATGTCCAAAATAAAAAGGGTTTTATTTGGTTTGGTTTTTTCAAGAAGCTATGATCAAGATGGGAGAAGTGTACACAAATAACTACTTTGCTGCAGACTGCTGATAATTGGATACATGAGGGAGTTTGTCAGTGGATGAACACTTATTACATTGACCAAGCATCTGGTGTGTGCCAGGCCCCGTGCTAAGTGCCAGGGATATAATGATAAATGAGACACGTGGGGCCTGCTTTCATGCAGCACACAGTCTAGCCTGCAGATACGGGGACAGGAGCTGCATAAAAGGACAAACACAGTGTGCGGGGAGAGTGTGTAACGGGGAATACGCACTTGGGGTTCAGGAAATTGAGGGCAGGGACAGCCTCTCAGGCAGAGGGAACAGTTTACACGATGGCTCAGCAGTGTGAGAGAGCGTGGCTCATCCCAGGAACCAGGGAAGGCCAGCATTCTAGAGCAGACAGAGCACGGAGACAAGTGGAAAGAAAGAAGGTTGGACCAGCGAGCAGGGACCAGACCCCACAGGGATATGAGGGTCCTGTTGAACTTTTGGGACTTTATCCTCTACCACTGAAGGAGCACGCAGGAAGGTTTCTTGAAGTAGGCGACCTATGAACTAGGCTTTGAAGCCTGCGAAGAATTGCAACAGGCAAAGGTAGCCCCAAAAGACATTCCTGGTGAAGGTAACAGAGTGAACTCTGATCCAGAGGGAAAGAGTTCAAGGTACTGAGGAAATAGTGGGTAGCCTGGCATGGGAGGGGCACAGGTGCATGCAGGGGTGTAGAGGGCAATAAGCCTAGGCAGGAAGGTCAGAGACAAGTGCCAGACATGGTAGGCAAAGGAGTTTGGACTTTATTCCTTAGACAATGGGGAGCTGCGGAAGATTTTTTTGATTATCGGACGGATATGATCAGAGCTGCCCTTGGGAAGGATGGATTTGATGGGGAAAGCAGGCAAGAGATTATGGATGTGATAGGCAATGTGGGTCCAGCTTTAACACTCAACAATTTATTGAGCACGTACTACATGCCAGTCATCAAACTGAAAGCTGGAGATGCAAAGAGGACCAAAGGATTGCCTCTGTCCTGCCCCACCGAGTTCATAGATGGGTAAAGGGACAATGATAATACATAGTGACACAGTGACCTGACCAGTCTGTTACAGGAACCCTTAAGAAAGGGGGGCACTGAACTCTGCCTGAAGTGGGGGCAGTGGTCAGGAAAGGCTCTCAGAACCACATGAAGCCTCTCTGAGTCTTTCTAGAGGGATGAGTTACTGGAAAAGTGTGGAAAGCAGCGTTTCAGGCAGGAGTGGCAGCACAGCGTGAGCTTTAAGAGCAGAATGCCTGCAGACTTGGGCTGAGGATGGGGAAGCTGGTGCTGGGTCTAGAGAGAAGGCCAGGGAGGTGAGAGGGAGACCGGGTGAGGGCTTTGCATATCAAACTAGTTTGTTTCTTACCATTAAGATAATGGAAATTGATTATCCCATATTCTTCCCTTTGTTCCCACAGCCCTGGGGGTGGGCGGTAGCTCCTCCCTAGAGTTGCTGCCTCAGTGATACCTTGACCTTCTCTCTGTCTTTTCAGTTGACAACTTTAGACTTAGTGAACAATTGATCTGAAATTAATCTTAAATCTTTTTTTTTTTTTTTTTGCGGTACGCGGGCCTCTCACTGTTGTGGCCTCTCCCGTTGTGGAGCACAGGCTCCGGACACCCAGGCTCAGCGGCCATGGCTCACGGGCCCAGCCGCTCCGCGGCATGTGGGATCTTCCCAGCCTGGAGCACGAACCCGTGTCCCCTGCATCGGCAGGGGGACTCTCAGCCGCTGCGCCACCAGGGAAGCCCAATCTTAAATCTTAAATGGGCTCTGTTAGAATAGCTAGTGTGATTTCAATTCCCTGGCTGGATCCTGCCTGACTGATAGAGAGGGCTTGAGGGATTTTAAGAAGAGATTTACATTTTAGAAAGATCTCTCTAGGGGCAATTACGGAGAATGAAGCCTGAAGGTAGGGGGCCCTATCAGGCAACTGCTGCAGTACTGCAGGGGAGATAGGCTGCTGAATGCAGACGGAAAGGGAGACTTAGAAAATAGAATTAACAGAAGATGGATATCAATTAGGAGATTTGCTTAGGCTTCTGGGTTTGTGTGGTGTGCCATTTACTGGGGCACAAAATATAGAAGAGTTAGGTGGGTACTGAGGAGATTGATTCCAAGGCGCTGTGTGTGGAACCACCTGGTAGAAATGGTCCACAGGCAGCAGTATATACAGATCTGTAGTCAGGAGAGGAGCCTGAGCCAAACAGATGGATTAGGAAATGACAAGGTACTGTGTGGTTGAGGCCCTGGATGAGATCATGCAGGGAGCATGTGGAGGAGGATGAGAGAAGAGCGCTGAGGGGGGAACCCCTGGAATCCCAACACTTAAGAGATGAAGTGAGGAAGAGGAACCCACAGAAAATCCTGAAGAGAAGCCTGGGAACCACAAAGATAGTGGAGGGAGGACCAGGCGGGGCATTCATAAGGAGGATGGAGCCTCAGCACCCTAAGGAAGTAGGCTTGGCAAGGGGTGTGTGTTATAGGCACACAGATACATATGCATTTTTAAAGTAATTGCTTCCCATACATTTGGAATATTAAGCAGAAATTTTTCACATCAACCCTGAGGCCACCGGTAACCTGGCCCAACCCTTCACCATTGTCCATGTGCACAGAGCTTTCGACATTGTACCTGTTTCTCAATGTACCTGCCATTGTCGTTTTAACTGTTATTTGTTTTTTGCTGCTTTTATGTTTGTCATTTTTTATTTCAATTTCACCTATTGCTAATCAGCCTACAAAATATACATATAAATATGATTATTTACTCTGATTCTTATTTCCACTTATTAAATGGACTTTGAGAGAATAAATATATCTTCACCCACCCACAGAGACAAACATCTGCCAACAGTTAATCAAAACTTGCTATCGCCCATAAACATCAATTGCATTTCTATATACTAACAACAAACATATGGAAACTGAAATTAAGGATATAAGACCATTTACAATCACTCTAAAGAAATGAAATGATTAGGTATAAGCTTAACAAAACATATACAGAATCTGCATGCTGAAAAATACAAAATGCTAATGAAAAATACAAAATGCTAATGAAAGAAATCAAAGAAGACCTAAATAAATGTAGAGACTGTTGTGTTCATGGATTGTAAAACTCAATAAAGATGTCAATTCTCCCCAAACTCATCTATGGGTTTACTGTAATTCCTATCAAAATCCCAGCAATGATTTTTGGAGGCAGAAACAAGCTTATTCTAAAATTTATATAAAGGCAAAAGTTCTAGAATGGCTAAAACAAACTTTTTTAAGAAAAAGTGTTAAGTGGAAGGAATCACCCCTACCTGATACTAAGGCTTAATATATAGATATAGTAATCAAGACAGGGTGGTATTGATGAAGGGATAGAGGCGTAGATCAGTAGGATAGAAAAGAGATCCCCCAAAATAGAGCCACACTTTTATTATGCAAAAGTTTCCTTTATTCTTGTGTCAAAATATAGCATTTTTGTCCTTGTCACTTATTTGAAGTCTACCTTACCCCCTTTAAATGTTGTAAATATGCTGTTCTATTTTATTCTAGATTTTGTTGATATTTTTATTTTCATATTTAATTCTAACCCACCCAAATTTTTTTTTGTAGGGTCTGGTGTGAGATACAAATCAAAGTTAATTCAAATAGTTTTTCCCTTATATGTTATTTGGTTATCTTGACTTGTCATGGGTTAAGTTCTTATAGTGTTTCAAATCACTTTCTAGAATTTCTCCTATTCAGTTGCGTCAGGAGAAGCCACCTGGCAGGAAGGAGCCAGGTGGAGCTGAGAGTCTTATAGTCAATAACCGGTGATAAGGCCAAATGTGTGGCAATATCAAATAATCAAGAACCAGCGTCATCCCAGCTAGCAGGTAGGGGCCAATTGTCTTCAGTCAGGAAACAAGGGAGAGGTGGAGGGGTGTCGCAGATGCCTGGGAGGGGAAGTGGGAGGGAGCGCACTTTTATGGATGGGGCAGGCGCTATGCTAGGCTCTTTGCATGTTATCTCAATTAACCCTCCCAGAGCCCCACCCCTTTCAAAGATAAGGAAGCTGAGGCTCAGAGAGGTTGAATAATGTGCCCAGGGTCACATAATAACTGGGTGATCTAAGATTTGAATCCAGAAGGCCAAAGCCTGTGCTGTTTCAAATGAGCCCTTGGTCTCCAACTAAATCTATTCCTCTGGTGACCTGAAGGGCCACGTTCTTTCATATTGGGGCCACTGATACAAACCTTCCCGTTGAAGCTTGAGCTGAATGATGGCTCAGCGCCGGATCAGCGGCCTGAGGTCGGTGTTCTACATGAGTGGTTCACTGCTGGCGCTTGTTTCCAAACCAGACTTCCTGTTTCATCATTCACACCTATTGTCTCACTCCTGGGTTTCTTGCCAAATGCTTTCCTTGCCACTCCCAGTTTGAGGGTGAGGTGACTGGGGAATAGGCTGTCGTGAGAAGCCTGTCAGACCTACTTACCTTCCAGAGACCTGCCTAGCAACCAGCGGCTCTGGGGGCAGGCCTTCCACCCAATTTTTTAGACCCTGAAAGATGCCCTTTGAGCTTGATTACCGATCAAATCTTGATAATAGCTAAAGGGCACTGGGTGGCTTTCTGTGTGTCAAGATGTGAGCTGTGTGCCTTACATGTATTGTTTCATATAATCCTTAAAACAACCCCATGAGTTAAGTATGATTATTACCTCCTTTTGCACACAAGGGAGCAGGCTGGGAGAAAGGTGTGTACACCCAGTAAGCATGAGGAATGTCTGAATAAAAGGCACAGAGAGGTGCCTGACCCGCCACCCTCACTTCCTCTTCTGTCCCTGCTCCCAAGGCCCCTGGCTTAGATTTCCTCATCCGTGAGAAATCTCTCCTCCTTTTTTTTCTAAGGCCAAGGAATGCTGACCAGCGGTGCACAATGGCGGCAAAGGAAATGCGTGCCTTGGGTGTACCCAGAGTCCCATTCAGGAGCTTTTACTCCATAAATCTTTTTACACAGAGAGAAATAAAAAGCCCTGTGCCCTGCTACAGGTATTTTATATTATCAGTGGAGCCAATAAAGAAGGGGTATGTGTGCATGCAGGTCTGGGTCTGTGCATGCACACACACATGTATATGAGGTTGGGGTAGCATTTAGGCAAACCAACTTCATAGAACTGTCCCATGTTTCTTTGGTCGTATGTGGCTTCAGTGACTGCATTTTCTAAACCAAAAGTCAGAACGTATGGACCGGCTGGTATAATTGCCTCTGAGGGGAAAACACAGCAACAATGAAACTGGTACCATCTGCATGATATATATAGGCTGTCGGCTAACAGTTCAGCAGAGATGCTCTAGTGTGTTTGGGGGATGTCCTAGAGGCCTCTGGGAGAGATAAAATTTGACGAAGGGTTGAGACCTGGATATATGTAAGTAGAGGCTCTCTAGCAGCTCACAGTCCCCTAAGGGTCAGCATTATTATATGTGATTTTAAAGATGCTGTTATGGAGCATCTGATATTCCCAGAACATTCAAGAGAAACATTATGGTCTAAAGCTGGAGGGGAAATCTAAAACAATATCTTGTTTTAGGGGTATTATGGGATGCATTCCATTAATAATTGCATCTATTTATGTACATACAAAATGTCATGGAGAATTGAGCCAGCCCTGCCCACAATGAGGTAAAAAAGATGACCTCTACTTAAAATAGCCAGTGAGTGGAGATAAAAGTGATTTTTGTTGGGCTTCCCTGGTGGCGCAGTGGTTGAGAGTCTGCCTGCCGATGCAGGGGACACGGGTTCGTGCCCCGGTCTGGGAAGATCCCACATGCCGCGGAGCAGCTGGGCCCGTGAGCCATGGCCGCTGAGCCTGCGCGTCCGGAGCCTGTGCTCCGCAACGGGAGAGGCCACAACAGTGAGAGGCCCGCGTACCGCAAAAAAAAAAAAAAAAAAAAAGTGATTTTTGTTTTTGCATGACATGAATTCAACAAACATATTACTTCCTACTATCACTACCTATTGGCTTCCAGATACTGGGTGTCAGGCCCAGAGAAGACTGGGACTAGGATTGCAATGATAATGGGATGGCAGAAGTGCTGGGGCTAATTATGATATGGTATGAGGAGGGTTATGATACTGGCAAGTACAATATGCTGTGGAGTCTGGAGGGTGATTAATTAGTTCATGGGTGGGGGCTGGTATTAGTTTTCTATTGTCACATAACAAATTATCACCAACTTAGTGGCTTAAAACAACAAATATTTATTACCTCACAGTTTCTGTGCACCTGTAGTCCTGGCATGGCTTAGCTGGGTTCTCTGCTCAGGCTCTCATCAGGCTGTAATCAAGGTGCCTTCTGGGCTGCATTCCTTCCTGGAGCTTGCGTCCTCTTCTAAGCACACTTGCTTGTTGGTAGAATTTAGTTCCCGTGTCTATATGATTGAAGTCCCTGTTTTCTTTGTAGCTGTCATTGAGGACCATTCTCAGCAACAAGAGGCTGCCCTTAAGTCCTTGTCCAATGGCTCCGTCCACAGGTTCTCTCACAACGTGGCAGCTTACTTCTTCAAGGTCAGCAGGAGAATCTCTCTGATTTCAGGGAGGGTCCCAATCCCTCTTTTGAAGGACTCACCTGATTAGGTCACCTACCCAGGATATTCTCTATTTTGATTAACTCAGAATCAACTGATTAGGGACCTTAACGACATCTGCGAAATCCCTTTGGTTGTAATCAAGGAGGTGATATTACATCATCTTTATAGATCCTACCCACACTCAAGGGTATACAAAGGTATACAAGGCATGTACACCACAGGGTGGGAATCTTGGGGGTTATCTCAGAATTCTGCCTACCAAAGGTGGGGGAGGGGGAAGGAAGAGGGAAGTGCCAGGATAGGTGACCTTAGAGCTGAGTGTTGAAGAATGAAGCTGAGTGCTCTAGGCTGCCAAGGAAGGGAGGGAAGCAGGAAGGGTGGAAAGGGCATTATGGAAAGACAGAAGACCACAGCCTTGAAGAAACCTGTTCAGTGGCAATGGAATTGTTCAGTGGGGCCATAGATTGGGGGGTATGTGTTGGGGATTGAGAAAAGGTAGACAGAATATTAAGTCATGAAGACCCTGTTCTTTCAATGAGTTCTTGGCCTCAATTCCTGGTGACTCTACAGGGTAGGCAAGAGACAAAACTGTCAAACAATGAAAATTCCACTTTGAAGCTCCCTCCACTTGCATTTCTCCATCTCCACCATCCCATCTCCTTTAGAAAAGTCCTTTCCCCAGAGGTCTCTCTCCAGGGATTCCTGATCTCCCCCATCAGTGCACCACAGTTCTGTTGGTTTAACAAGATGGATATCCACACTCTTCCCAGACCCTTATGTCCAGGCTTCCAAGGGGGAACAGATTCTTGCTTACTGAGTCAGCTTCTGTATGCTCCTTTTCTGTGGGTGGAGAGGCCAAACAGTGGGCAGACTGGAGAGGTCTAGAAGAAGTCAGAGATGTTAGTCAGTCTACACCAAAATAAAGAGTTAAGAGAGAAGAAGCTGGGAGAGGGTGAGAAATATCCATGAGGGCTAGGTGTCTGGAAGTTTAAGGGGGCTCAGAGCAGCCATAACATTTAAGAAGGAGAAGAAAGTTTCAGAAGGGTGGCTATGTTTACTGATCAGATCCTTCTTTTTTTTTTTTTTTTTTTGTCTTCTCAGTACTTAAATAATATGGGAATTAATTTTAAAATTAGTTTTTAATTAGTTTAGATTATTTCTCCTGTGTATGTATGTGTGGTTTTGTTTTGTTTTGGAAGATGATACTGTGCAGAGCCTGGACCACATGGGAGCTCAGGATTTATTTGGGTTACCTTAAAAGGAAAGGGATCTGGGAATTCCATGCTTCCACTGCAGGGGGCACTGGTTCAATCCCTAGCAGGGGAACTAAGATCCCACAAGCCACACTGTGCAGCCAAAAAACAGGAAAGGAAAGGGATCTGATAAATCATTGATACCTCCTTGTGAAATAGTTTAATATGTTACCACTCTGTGAAGTATTTACTTAAAAGAGACTCCAAGGACAGAAAATTATCCCCCCACCACCCCTAGGAAATGAATGTGTGGTAGTAGAATTTCAGAGGTAATGGTATAGGATGATGACTCTTTCTTCAAAAAAATACACCCAGTTTCATGTTGTCTCATCTGTACTATCCACGTAATTTCTCTGGTCTCTGGTTCTTGGGGTCAGCTGTGCTTCCTCCCTTGGAGTTTATGTCTGGTACTCAGTGATCAAGACAACAAACTTATAACTATGCACTGGTGTTGTTGTTGTTGAAATGAATCTTTTGCCCTGCCTTCCCTCAAGCAAAAAAGAAAACAAATCACCCAGCTGTCTTAGCTGGACAGCATTTCTGCCCACTACAACTGTGAGCAGTGATCATGGCTTCCATACAAGGTCAAGGCCCCGAGGTCTACAGAACGGTCAACTGGATCTACCCAGCCTTGTCCCTCCTTTGATTTCTTGGTACAACCTTTTAATAGCCAGGTGTGTGTGTTTGATTGGGCTTAAATAAACACAGTGGGATTTGGTTTTTGTTTTTGTTTGTTTTGAAGAGTGGGGTTCTAAGTGGGGGTGGTGGGTGGGGGGAGCATTCCAGTCAAACTTGACCCCATATAGGCCGGAGAGAAGTGGTATGGAAGGAAGTGAAGAGGAACTGGGAGGTAAAATGGGGTCTGGTGTGGGAACTGACTTCCTCCGGAAAAGCCTGGAACATCTTTCTCAGAGCCAGTACAGCCAAGCTCCTTGCATTAGCTCTCGGCCGATCCTTTGAAATGTTCTCCTCAGGGCAGGACTCCACGTGGTGCGCACCTACAACCCATGCACAGGAACACACACACACACACACACACACACACACACACACCTTTGTCTGGTGATAGACTGGACCCAAAGAATCTGGCAGTCTGCCTGGCCGATGGCAGAGTGTTGAGCCTGTTCCCACTGTCTCCCTGGAGTCCCAGTGCAGACGCAGGTGCGCGTCAGTGCCTGCTCTAATTTTATCCTTGGTTGATGGAGGAGGCTAACTGAGCAGCAGGGAGGCTGCTATTTTGGGTCTCTCCATGGCTCTGGGTTATATAAAGCCCATTGCTGTGACCTGCATTGCTTTGTGGCTGCGCCTCACTCTCGCGCGTTCTGTCACAATATGTCATCAGTTCAGACATTCACACACACACACCGGAGCTCTTGGGGAATGAGAAGGGAGGTGTGTGCTGGAGGAGTGTGTGTGTGTGTGTGTGCACACTCCTGCCAGCTCACTGAGGGAGGAGATCTGTTTATACGCCTGAGAGGGGGGATTGTACATGAAGGAGGTTTGTTTTCGAAGGACACGGAAAGATCTCTCTGATGGAGGAACGTGAGTGCACTGTGCTTTGGGCTTTAGGACAGAGCGTGTTTGTGAGATGATGTTGTGGGTCTGCTGTTGGCATGGCGATAAGAATAACTTCTATTTCAGTAACTCTTTTCATTTTGAAGGAACCCAAGAGTTTCATAAATTATACACAAATGGTTTTGCCTCTGAAAGGCAGGGATTTTTTCCCCTCTGGAATTAGGAGCAAGCAGCTAGATGAACAAACGTGAGAGCCTGAGTTTAGGGATGGGTTGATGGCAGAGGATAGCATTTCTTGCATCACTGGGTACAAATCTTACTGGGAAAATTTTCCTTGTAGATCAAAAAACCCTTATAGTGCCAGTCCTGGGACTACTGTGTAAAGATAGGTGCTGGCTAATTGAGTCATGTATGATATCTAATTTATCTTTGTATCCCTCGGTATTGAATCTTAATAAATATTTTTAAATATGTAAATTTTGATGGATGAACATACTACAGCTCATTAGTCTATGGATATGAAAGAACCAGTTTTCCCAAAATAAAATTATCCACCCAGAACAAGCCTAACAGAGCCTGATGAGCTTGTCACACAGGTATTTGTCCTGTCCCTCAATAAAGCAGGGGAAAGGAGATGTATTTTACTTGGTGAACTGCGTGTTTCCCATATATAATCTCAGGGTATATTCTGGCTGACATGATGGAGCCCAAAAGGCATCCACTCCCCGGGGGAGTGAAGATTTGACATGGATACAGCTTGGCTCTTGGCGCCCAACAGAATGTGAGGTCTCAGGCTGACGCTCGTGTTTCTGATTTGGATTCTTCCATCACCGGCAGCTACCACAGCAGATGGGGCTCCCATTACTAGTAATTTGATTGCGACACTGTTTCTTAGCTGCTCTTTGAAAGGCATTGAAGACCCTTCTCTTCCACCGGCCAAGGCCCTTCTAAGGGATTTTAGAGAGAAGAACTCGGGAGCTCTCCATGAAGAAAACCAGAAGAATCTAGAAGCCTGCTAGGAAGGGCTGAAGAGAACTGGCACCTCAGAGCCTTCCAGAGAAGGGAAGCAGGAAAGGGCACCCAACCAGAATCAAAGACAGGGCTTGTAGGGGCCGGATGGGGAAATGAAGCTAGGAATGGGGAAGGTATAAATGAATCACTGTGTGTCTAGTTTATTCATAATTGACTTAAGCAGAATCTCGACACTCATGCCCCTCCTCCCACCCCTGGCTGGGAGTACGAGCTCACTACTCTGGCTCCTTGGTGGTCTCCTCGATGACCTCCAACTCCCCCTACCCACCCCCCATGCCCCCCGCAACTGGTGTCAAAGTGACCTTTCTAAAACACAAATCTGGTCACCCAACTGTGTAAACTTCTTCAAAGACTCTTTATTTCTCTCTCCAGAGAAAACCCAAATGCATGAGCACACCGACTTGAGGCCTGGTTATCTCTCTGGCTTAGGTCACATAGCAAGCCTCTCAACCCTCCCCGAAGTGGTCCTCCTCCCACTCGCCTCATTCCACTCCCTGACCCCTTAAACCTTACTGAAACACTTCTAATCCCCTGAATGTGCTAAACCCTCTTGCCTTCTATGTGTTAGCATGGACTGTTCCATCTACCTGGAATGCCCTTCCAGTCATTTTTTTCCCCCTGAGGTTCCCTCAGGCCTCAACTCAAGCATCAACTTCTCCAGGAAGTTGTGTTAACCCCTCCATGCCTGGATCAATTGCCTCTCCTCTGGCATTTTGCTCACCTCTACCCTAGTACTTAAATGCTCTGCAGTCTGTCTTGCCTAGACTATGGGTTTCTAGAGGACAAGGACTCTGCAGCTCCCGACCTGGCCTCCTGCTTGGTCTTCAACAGTGTTTGTTGAATGAACTACTGAATTTGAGCAGAAGCCACATTTCAGAATTAAAAGTTCCTCAAACATCATGAGAGACAAATTTGGTGGGAAATGCCGATGAAGTTGAAGAGGAAAGGCCAGGTCCTGGGAAATCTGACTATGAACAATACCAGTGAGCCCACAATTGTCTCTGAAGCCTAAGACAGAGGACCGCCCTACCCCACTGCTGTGTCAGGCAGGTAGGACTGTTGTTAGGGGTAGAACAGTTAGTGTGATGCCGGTGCCCCCATGATGATCGACCATCACTGATCAGCATCTCTCCCACGGTCTACACAGGGTCTGCTTTTTCTGCCATGCATCTGTGGGGTGGGAGGAGGGGACTTGCATATGGACCTCGGTGACCCTCATGGAGGAACCCAGGCCTCCAGCCATACCCTCCCCATGGACACGCCAAGAACCATCGAGGCAGCTGTGATTCCACCACAACCACCGGAACCTCACGGCTCCATCCCACTGGACTGGGTGCTCCTTCGGCTATGACACACCCTGGAGAGGCTGGTTTGGGGCATAGGAGAGAAGTCAGCATGCTGAGCACCTCACACTTGACCAAATTATGAGAAAGTGGAGACAAGTTTGGAGGTGGTCTCATACTATAAATCAGATGTCAAATGCACTGAGACAGGCTTTTTGATTAAATCCCTGATTCAGCCTTCACGTAGGAAGTACTTTTTAAAAAGATGGTTAGGGCTTCCCTGGTGGTGCAGTGGTTGAGAGTCCGCCTGCCAATGCAGCGGACACGGGTTCGTGCCCCGGTCCGGGAAGATCCCACATGCCACGGAACGGTTGGGCCCGTGAGCCATGGCCGCTGAGCCTGCGCGTCTGGAGCCTGTGCTCCCCAACAGGAGAGGCCGCAACAGTGAGAGGCCCGCATACCACAAAAAAAAAAAAAAAAAAAAAAGATGGTTAATCACCACTTAATTCATCTGTTTCAATATGCCCATTTTCATTTATTGGGCTTTATTAGAGTCTACATTTTCTACATTCTCAAGGCATCACTGCCCCAAATATTTCCGTTTAACACTGTATTGGAAGCTGCCTACTGATCTTCCAAAGACAATTCTGTATGTGTGTGCACACGTGTTGTCCTGAGTCCTTTGTCCCTGTTCTCAGAATTGCCTCATGATAATAGAATAATAATGATGTGGACCCAGGAAGAAACTGGCGATGGGGAAGGTAGGAACATAACCTGCATTTTCTCGGAAATTTTCAGAATTTTAAACAGTGCCTTTTTTTAGGCTGATGAATCCTGCCAGACAGTCACCCTGCTGTGACAGAGAAGGAGTGGAGAGAGCCTGGGTGAATGGGAGCCGGGGGAGTAGAGAGGAAAGGAGGGTGGCTGTAAGCATGCTCACAATTTTAGAACATCTGTGGAGGTTAGAGTAGCTCCCCCTGAATGAGATGACGCTGGGCCACTTAGGAGAAAGGAAAAGAAAGAAGATTCTGCCGCTGATGACGGTGACAAGGAGAAGAGGTACTTGGTTTACACGGTGGGTGGGTATTAAAGGATTATGTATATTAAGCACTATTCCCATCACCCAGAAAGGCCTGTGCTTTAACTGCCAAGAAACCAGTAATGAATGGAACACCTTCCAGGGATGAGAAAAATTAAAACAATGTATTCTGTGCTCAATATGTAAGATATTTAGAAATTGGTAGCACATTTGGCCTTATGGGGCATTTTGAGGGAGAAATTGTAGAGAATCTCATGTTTGTCATTTCTCTTTCTTTCTTTCTTTCTTTCTTTCTTTCTTTCTTTCTTTCTTTCTTTCTTTACCACACAGCTTGCAGGATCTTAGTTCCCCGACCAGGGATTGAACCTGAGCCCTCGGAAGTGAGAGTGCTGAACTCCAGGTCAGCACTGGACCTCCAGGGAATTCCCTCTCATTTATTTTAGTTTCTATTTAAAAGTCATATAACAAGACTCTCCCTAGTGAAGATATTAGCTAATGTTTATTGAGTGCCAACTACATGCTTGTTGCTCTTCTAAATGTTCTACATCCATCAACTCAGGTAATCCTCACAACTTTATGAGCTAGGTACTCCTTTTTTAAAAATTTATTTATTTTTTATACAGCAGGTTATTATTAGTTATCTATTTTATACATATTAGTGTATGTATGTAAATCCCAGTCTCCAGTTCATCCCACCACCACCACCACCCTGCTTTCCTCCTTTGGTGTCCATACGTTTGTTCTCTACATCTGTGTGTCTCTATTTCTGCCCTGCAAACAGGTTCATCTGTACCATTTTTCTAGATTCCATGTATATGTGTTAATATACGATATTTGTTTTTCTCTTTCTGACTTACTTCAATCTGTATGACAGTCTCTAGGTCCATCCATGTCTCTACAAATGACCCAATTTCGTTCCTTTTTATGGCTGAGTAATATTCCATTGTATATATGTACCACATCTTCTTTATCCATTTGTCTGTCGGTGGGCATTTAGGTTGCTTCCATGACCTGGCTATTGTAAATAGTGCTGCAATGAACATGGGGTGCATGTGTCTTTTTGAAGTATGGTTTTCTCTGGGTATATGCCCAGTAGTGGGATTGCTGGGTCATATGGTAATTCTATTTTTAGTTTTTTAAGGCACCTCCATACTGTTCTCCATAGTGGCTGTATCAATTTACATTCTCACCAACAGTGCAAGAGGGTTCCCTTTTCTCCACACCCTCTCCAGCATTTGTTGTCTGTAGATTTTCTGATGATGCCCATTCTAACTGGTGTGAGGTGATACCTCATTGTAGTTTTGATTTGCATTTCTTTAATAATTAGTGATGTTGAGCAGCTTTTCATGTGCCTCTTGGCCATCTGTATGTCTTCTTTGGAGAAATGTCTATTTAGGTCTTTTGCCCATTTTTTAATTGGGTTGTTTGTTTTTTTAATATTGAGCTACATGAGCTGTTTATATATTTTGGAGATTAAGCCTTTGTCCGTTGATTCGTTCGCAAATATTTTCTCCCATTCTGAGGGTTGTCTTTTCGTCTTGTTTATAGTTTCCTTTGCTGTGCAAAAGCTTTTAAGTTTCATTAGGTCCCATTTGTTTATTTTTGGTTTTTATTTTCATTACTCTAGGAGGTGGGTCAAAAAGGATCTTGCTGTGATTTATGTCAAAGAGTGTTCTTACTATGTTTTCCTCGAAGAGTTTTATAGTGTCCGGTCTTACATTTAGGTCTTTAATCTACTTTGAGTTAATTTTTGTGTGTGATGTTAAGGAGTGTTCTAATTTCATTCTTTTACATGTAGCTGTCCAGTTTTCCTGGCACCACTTATTGGAGAGACTGTCCTTTCTCCTTTGTATATCCTTGCATCATTTGTCATAGATTAGTTGACCATAGGTGCATGGGTTTATCTCTGGGCTTTCTATCCTGTTCCATTGATCTATAGTTCTGTTTTTTGCCAGTACCATATTGTCTTGAGTACTGTAGCTTTGTAGTATAGTCTGAAGTCAGGGAGTCTGATTCATCCAGAGCTGGGTACTCTTAATATTCCTATTCTACAGTCGGGGAAATAAAGCCACAGAGAGATTAAGTAACATGCCCAAGACCACAAAGCTAGTCAATAGAAGAGCTAAGATGTGGACTTAGGCAGTCTGACTCCAGATCCCAAACTTATAACTGCTTTTTTAAAAAATTTAATTTAATTTATTTTTTTATACAGCAGGTTCTTATTAGTCATCCATTTTATACACATCAGTGTATACATGTCAATACCAATCTCCCAATTCATCACACCACCACCCCCGCCCCCCACTGCTTTTCCCCCTTGGTGTCCATACGTTTGTTCTCTACACCTGTGTCTCAGTTTCTGCCCTGCAATGTAACTGCTCTTCTATACCATATTTGTAATAGCTCATGTGCCCTTTTAAAACTGTTGATGGTATGCAAGGTGTGTGTTTTACCTCAGTGCAAAAGAATGTGAGAAATGGTGTGGAAATCTTGTATAGACGACAGCATGACATCATTATTAATAAATGCTTATGGAACCAGGTCAGTCACATCACCTTCAGGGCTTAGCAGCAACTCCACAGAGGACTCAAAGTGAGTGTTATTTCTAGATGCCCTGCCCCAAAGCATTCAACAAGTGATCCCTTTATCTATTCACTTAATAAAACTTTATTTAGCACACTGTACTAGGCTCTAGAAATAAAACTGGGACTATGGCACAGTCCTTGCCCTCAAGGAGCATGTAAACCCAGACTGTAAACCCAGACTGGACATGCATGTGCACACGCGTGAGAACTATTTCTAAACATTGGCAAGGAAGCAAATTTAAAAAGACATTATGTGGGCTGGAACAGAAAAACATGTCCATGGGTCAGAATCTGCCTGTGGACCCCCAATTTGTGACATCTGATAGAGCCATAGTGTCATAGAGCGAATGAAAATTCCCTTCTCTGTTTGTGCAATATTGAATCTGTGTGTCAACCTATGCCCAAGTTAACAAATGCCCAGTGACAGCCCACTGCCCACAGTTCAGCCCTTTCATCTGCACTATCTAAATAAAATCTGAAAAACACCGTGTCGGCCATGAAAGGAGAGGGAACATCACTGTGAAAACTGTACTTTCATTTCCTGGCGGGGGTGTGGTTACACTCACAACTTCAACGTGATACTAACGGTCGGAGGGTTTTACATTCAATTTCCTGTTTCCTTTTCTTAATAAAGGAAAAGCGGCCCCCGCAGCAACGGTAGGTTGAGTTCCATAGGAAGACACCATGGGGGTTCCGACTTGGCCACAAGCAAAAACAAAACGTAACCCCCGAAACCCGGTAAATAGCAATATGCAGAAGAGCTGTGGGTCATATGGTTGCTTAGGATTGTTTTGATCACCTACAGCAACTTTGCGTCTCACACTCATTAGACCAGTGACCAAAGTCCTCTATGTTCGAGTTGCTGGAAACATTTCAAAAGGTTTAGAAAATAATTAATGGTGATAATGATAATTATAGTAGCTGTGGTGTGCCAACAACTGTGAGAGTTTCCTCGCATGTCTCTAATGTCATATAAACTCTCCAAGAATTATCCCCATTTTACAGACAAGAAAAGTTGGAGGAGACTTGGAGGAGTTAAGATAATTTGCCCAAGTCACTCATAAGTGATGCAGCTGGAGTTTCATTCTTTCTTTCATTCCTTGAATATTTATTGGTCACCTATTTAGTGAGCCAGGCACTGCAAAAACATTTATGGCTGAAAGCATCTAAGCTCAAAATGATTCTCACCTGCAGAAAAGGACCTCTGTGTAGAGGCCACATTTGGAATATTGATCTTGAGCTTTCTTTCATTTGTTCAGACACTTTGTGAGTATCTAGTGTGTCCAGAGTTCTAGGCTGAGTGCTAGGGGAATACACTGACCTTGACTTTTGGAAGCTTGTAGTTTAGTTGGGGAGACAGAGCCTAGGCAATAAAACCTTTGAATAATAATATAATGCATAATGAAGTGCCAAAGGAGATGGTCCAGATGAAAAAACTCAGAGGGATGAAAGACTACTTTGGGCTGGGATGGTTGGGGCAGTGGAACAGAGGAGAAGGTCTTTGAGGGATGGATAGAGTGGAGACGGACACAGTACACACAGGTGTGTGGTAGAAAAGGGCAAAGCACAGCATAAGCAAAGGAGGAAAGAATATGGTGATGCTGCATCCTTTGGTGTGTAAGTGCTCAGTTTTGGCAGTCACGTGATATGGTCTTGGGTGTGAAATCCAGAACTGGCACCTTTCTACTTGTGTGATCCTGGATCAATTACTTTACTTGTTTTGAGCTTCAGTTTCCTAACCTGTGAAGTGGGCATCGTGAATGAAGGAGGCAGGTAAAGCAGTGCCTGGCACCTGGCGAGCCCTCAGGGGCAGCTACTATTATGAATGTGGTCTCTTTGTGGGGGTACCTTGCGGCCGTTCCACCTGAATAGTGGAGAGAGATGTGTGGCCAACCCGAAACCATAACGTAAGAGCCAAAAAGAGGACTGGAAACTCTACAGCCATGAACTGAAAGCAGCATGTATCAGCCCTAGAATTGGATAACACAACTAAACCACAAATGTGCTGCTCCGGGCTTTGAAGTTCTACAGCAGGGCGAGACCCACTGTAGCTTACTCTGTGATGGAGTCAAACCACATTTTTTTTTTCTTTTTCTCATCAGATTTCACAGGAAATACACTCCTTTATTCAGATTTGAGATAAGGTACCCCTCCACCTTAACTCTCCTTTGTGGCATTAACTCACCCATTAAGTGGCTCACTTTCTATCCTGGGCCTATATCATCATCAGCTTATATTTAATAGGCACGTGGGTTTGTATTGCCCTTATGTTAGAAGTTAAATCTATTAAGACATGGTTTGTAGTCAGACTGAGATAATAATCTAAGAAAAGGTAGGTGAGAGTGTCCTGGGGACACAGCCAAGGGGGAAGGGTTAGATTTTTTAAAAAAAGTATTCTTCCATCAGTAATCGCCCACATTGCTGTTGCTCAACAATTATTTTAGGCTTCATGACTTTCAGCCTAACCTCTGTGCCCAACAGGGAGAATCTATACCAAGGTGTTGGCAACAATTTCTCAGCAGCTGTTACAAATTAATAGCTTTGGCTGACTTCCCAAGTTGACCCATTAAAATTCTCAAGAAACTTGGCTTTAAGGAATTTCCCAAAGACCCCTGACCTAGTCTAAAGGGCTTTTTTCCTCATTCTAAGAGTACTCATTCCTGGATCTCTTCAGGAAGGGTAGGCGGGGTATAAACAATAGCTTAGTGAGTGTTAGTTTAGTCAGTTTTCAACAAATATGTATCCAGAGAAAGAAGCGTGCAAAGAAATAATAAACTATCACAACAATAATAATGCCTAACATTTAGTGAGCATTTGCCACACACTTTTATTATCTCAGTGTCCTCCCAACCACACTATAAGGAAGGTACTATTGTTATGCCCATTTTACAGATAAGGAAACTGAGGCCCAGAAAAATTAAGTATTTTGGAAGATAAATACTTTGCAAATGAGTGGCAGAACTAGGATTAGAACCCAGGGAGTCTGGCTCCAGGGCTGGTGTTTTTAAACTCTACCAAGGTATGTGTGTTTTATTGGGAGGAGGTGGAGGGAGAGGAGGCGCTACAAAAATGCCGGGAATAGAAGGGTGCCTTAGGGGCTTGGGCTTGGGCTTTGGCCTGGCATGATGCTGTCCCACTCACTGAACAGATGGACAAGGGCATATTCAGACAAATACCCAGAAATATGACATAGTTTTGTACCTAGTCTCTGCCCCTATCCTTTTCTGCTCTTGTAGGGTCAGCCAGTTTCCAGCCCAGTTTTAGACTTTTAGCATGGGACCCAGTTAGCCTAAGGGAATTACTGGAGCCATCCCTGGCTCATGGAGCTCCAGAGAGGTTAGTGAGAGCCTGGGGGCTGGAATCAGATGACACTTCTTTTTTTTTTTTTTTTTTTTTTTTGTTGCTGTACGTGGGCCTCTCACTGTTGTGGCGTCTCCCGTTGCGGAGCACAGGCTCCGGACGCGCAGGCTCAGCGGCCATGGCTTACGGGCCCAGCCGCTCCGCGGCATGTGGGATCTTCCCAGACCGGGGCACGAACGCACGTCCCCTGCATCGGCAGGCGGACTCTCAACCACTGCGCCACCAGGGAAGCCCCAGATGACACTTCTTGAGGGGTGGACCTAGTGGTCCCGAGGATCCCCAGGTAAACCGGACTTCGGGGCTTTGAACCCCCCAGTCCAATATGGAAATGTCTCAGAACTTCACCCTGGTCCCATGTCTCCACTGACTCTGAAGGAAGGACCTCCATTTTGCTTTGGGTAATTAAGAGTACAGTCGCAGAAGGCAGCCAGCCCAGGTTTGAATTTCACTCACCACCTCTGCAGACTTGGGGAAGTTAACGTCTCTGTCCCTACATTTTTTCATCTGTCAAATGGGGATAATAATAGAACCTACTTCATAGGGTTGTTACAAGGATTAAATAAATGAATCCATATCAGCCACATAAAGCATGCTAAGCACTCAATAAATGTGGGCAATGGTAATAATCTACACCTTGTCTCCATTTAAGGAGTAATTCTGTCTCAAGCTCACAGTGTACATTACAACATCCTGCAGGGAGCGGCCTGGTGAACAAAGCCTGTGGCCTTGCCGGGCCCTGCAGCCATGTGCTTGGGGCTCTCTTGAAGAGGAAATGGTTTCATCACCCGCTGTCTAGGCCAGGGCCACTTTCTTCAGGGAAGGGCTCTGCGGCCTTGTCTGCTGGAAAAGGTTGGTGCTTGGTTACGCCCAGCACCCTAGCCTGGCTCTGCCACGCCCCCCAGCCTGCGGAGAAGCACGCACCACCTGCCCAGGAGAATGCTCCTTCATGCCAGGCTCTCTGGGGCAGGTGAGGATCCTATGGAAGTTAGCGCACTACTGTAGGTCCTTCTATGGACCTGGCTGGATGACCATGACTGTCACCTTCACCTAGGAAATGCCTGCATTCAACAAAAGGCTATCTGAGGGTCCAGGGCAAGGGCAGTTTCTAGACTTGGTAGAAAGGCCCTTTTCAAGTTGACTTGGGAACCTCGAAAGTAAAGTGTGGAGATGACAGGGTAGGAACTGGGGACTATGTCTGTGTCTGTTCCCCATGGCATCTCGAGCCACTGTCATGGTGTTGGTTCTCTAGGAATGGCACTACCACACAGTGGTTAAGCACATCGGTTCTGGAGCCAGACTACCTGCGGTGGAACCCTGGCACTGTCTTATTAGCTGGGTGACCTCTGGCAATTTCCTTAACCTCTCTGTGCTTCTGTTTCTCATATGTAAAAAAGGATACTAATAATAATACTCACCTCTTTAGGTTTTTTTTTTTTTTTTTGCGGTACGCGGGCCTCTCACTGTTGTGGCCTCTCCCATTGCAGAGCACAGGCTCCAGACACGCAGGCTCAGCGGCCATGGGTCATGGGCCCAGCCGCTCCGCGGCATGTGGGATCTTCCCAGACCAGGGCACAAACCCGTGTCCCTTGCATCGGCAGGCAGACTCTCAACCACTGAGCCACCAGGGAAGCCCCTTTAGGTTGTTTTGAAGCTTACATGATTTTTCATAAAAATGCTTAGAACAGTGCCTGGCATGTAGTAGCATAAGTGTTAGCTGTTATTTCCCACATGCTAAAGATTTTAGTTCTAGATAGAGGCTCAGATAAGTAACAGGGCAAATCCAGAGTTCTAGACTAAGTCTGTTTGTCTTGAAGTCCACTCTCTTTGAATGCTACCCCCATGTATGAAAAGAATCCCTACTTTGGATGCTCTAAGAAAGTCCAGATTTCAACTTCAGGAACATGAGTACCCCAAAGTAGAACACAATTGTCAGACCTTGGATTTTTGTTTTATATCCAGAAGTTAAAGTGCCTATGGGTTGTAGGGACTTCGGGTAATCCAGCCCAAAGGAACATGATCAACCATCCCCTGGTCCCGGATCCCAGGGCCATGGAAGTCTGGTAAGTCTGACCTTTGACCTGAATCTGGGTGATGTTAGTAATACAGGAATAGGTGAAATGCCAGCCACACTTGGCTGGCCCATAAAAAGGAAATACTTCCCACACCTTGCTTTTGCACACCGAAGGCCTCCAGGTAAAGGCATCCCCACTGCAAGCCTCTGGCTTTAATGTCTGGGTGTGGCTGCAGGAACCACCCAGTACAAACTGGGGTGAACCTGCCGCCTTTCCCTTCCCAGCTGCCAAGTCAAACAAAACACAGAGAACACAAATAGCATCATCACAATAAAACGGTTGTTGGAGGGAGACACAGAAGAACCCACTCCCTGGCACTGCCGCCCCCTTCGCGGGTCCAGACACGAGGCGCTCCAAGAGCTGAAGAAGGTGTGGCCCATGGGCATTCCTGTCGAGCAAGAAACCCTCTGGCTTATGTGGATCCCTCCATGAGCTGCTTGCCAAGATGGGAGGGAGGAGGGTCTCCCCCAAGCCCTAGACCAGCAAATGACTTTCCCACCCACTCGACCTGACAAATGTCAAGGAGGGAACTCTATAGACACTTTGAAATCCTAAAGGCATCTGAGGTTTGGAGGAATTCGTGCTGGACGTGCTTCTTTGAAGGGTCAGGAATGGGGGAGGAGAGAGAGGAAGAAGGAGGGGCCAGGCCTAAGTGACAGCTTCAGATAAATCTGGGCAGAGCTCTCCAGGTGCTGGCGAACTCAGGTGGTGCCCTCCCTAACCTGGGGCAGGTCAGAGTCTCCCAGAACTTGCCCAGATCTTTTTGCTGTGTGTGCTCTGGGGCATGTCCCTCTTTGCCTCTTGGATTTTGAGCCAATGAGGAAACATAGGTAAAAAATATTGTAAAATATATTTTACAAAAATAAATTTTGTGGGAATTCCCTGGTGGTGCAGTGGTTAAGAATATGCCTGTCAGTGCAAGGGACACGAGTTCGAGCCCTGGTCCAGGAAGATCCCACATGCCGCGGAGCAACTGTGCCACAACTACTGAGCCTATGCTCTAGAGCCCGCGAGCCACAACTACTGAGGCCCGCGCACCTAGAGCCCGTGCTCTGCAACAAGAGAAGCCACCACAATGAGAAGCCCGCGCACCGCCATGAAGAGTAGCCCCCACTCACTGCAACTAGAGAAGGCCCCCGTGCAGCAACGAAGACCCAACACAGCCAAAAATAAATAAATAAATAAAATAAAAGATTTATTTTAAATAAATAAATAAATAAATAAATTTTGTGAAAAGGGGCTAGAGCCTCCCCGTGGAAAAGTAAACTTGTGAAGTGACCCAGGTGGAGGTTTTCTATGCATTTCACCTCATCTCATTGGGATGTAGGAAGAGCAGATACTCTGAAAAAGGACACCTGAGTTGGAAACCTGGTTCTGTACCACATCCTTGGGCAAGTTGCTTAACTGCTTGAGCCTCAGTTCCTTTGGTTGTCAAAATGGGCACAAGAAGACCTAGTTCATAGAGATGTTGGGAGGATAAAATGAGATCACATATATGAAAGCAAAGAACATTCTATATAGTTTGACATCAAAGGACTAGATCAATCTTGCCTTCAGTTATTTTCTTCCCTCACTTCACACTCTCTGTCAGTGGCTTGCTAGACTCTTATTTATTTATTTATTTTAAAAATATTTATTTATTTGGCTGCATTGGATCTTAGTTGCAGCATGCAGGATCTTCCTTGAGGCATGCGGGATCCTTCGTTGCGGCGAGCAGGCTTCTCTCTAGTTGTGGTGCGCAGGCTCCATTGCGTGCTGGCTCAGTAGTCGTGGCGCACGTCCCAGGGCATGTGGGATCTTAGTTCCCTGACTGGGGACTAAATCTGCATCCCCTTCATTGGAAGGCTGATTCTTAACCACTGGACTACCAGGGAAGTCCCACTTGCCGGGTTCTCGACTGGCCTGAAGAACTGGAAAAGAGATCTAGAGATAGAATCTTACAGTAAACGAAACTGTCTTATTCTAACTTAACTCTGAGTTTAAAGTAGGGAAGATAAGAAGGACTGCTACTCCACTTTCTTTCTAGAGAGTAAGATAGGCTATTTATACGTCTGGGGGTAAATCATATCAATGCTTTCCTTTCCCATCTGAAACAATACACAAACCACTTCATTCCCACACCCAAACTGATTCAATCTAATCTACCCTCAAGTCGGGTCTTCCCATTAACCTAACTTGAGGTTTCTCCCTTTATCATATGCTTTATGCTCTAGGTGGAGTATTGCAGGGAGGTAGAGGGGAGTATAACTGATACTCGCAAAGGGGTCTCGTTTGGCCATCGGTTGACAGAAAAAAGTAGAAACTATCATTACTTCCCTGAAAATGTCAGAAGTAGTAAATTGCTGCCTTGCCCACAGTCCTGTGACAAGCTGAATCTGCATAATGCTTGAATATGTGTCATGGATCTCAACTATTATCTGGGGATTTTTTTTTAAAATGCAGATGATGGCTTTGTTCAGTTCACTATGCCCTTTCTCCTGTGTTTAGCCTACATCTGCAAAAGGCTGCAGTCTTTTATTAAGTAAGGACCAGACAGGAAAAACATTATGGTGGAGATGGGTGGGTGGGACAAGGGTTTGGGGAGTGCTGGTCAACTGGGTACACAGCTGGGGAGAGGCAACAGAGTGCTAAAGGAGTTGAGGGAGAACTGTTTAGAGAAGGGTGTCAGGGAAGTGAGTACTAGGTAGGTCAGATGATGGAGCAAGGGAATGTTGAAAGGGAACAGATATGCTCTGTGGGCAGGTAGTAAGTACCTGAATGGGAGCACAGGGAGGGCTAGCATGGAGTAACAGGGAGGGAACTCTGAGGTGCTGATTTGTCAGAGATGGAAAATGGGATTGGATGTGTGTTGGTGGAGGAATGGAGGAATCCCAGAACAACTCCAGACACCATTCACTTTAATGAAATCCTTCTTCTTTGTGCTTCTGCCTTCAGAAATAGATGCTATGTGCTCACCACCATGGCTTATTTTTAATTCCAGCAACTAATATCCTTTTTGCTTTCCCTCAAAAATAAAAGACATAGTTTAAATTCAGCTAAGCTTGAAGATTATGGTATTTGGAGAAAATTCAAAGTCTTGGACCCTTCAGCTGTGCCATATTCAAAGTTTACTTTCTGTTCCAGTGGTTGCCTTCACATGGTCATCTCAACCCTTCACTCCTCTGTTAGTTGATCTGGTTTCATTTACCGTTTGTTGCTGCAACATTCCTGTAAGTGTTTCCAGAATTGTGTGAAGAATACGGAGGCTGGCAGGCTATTTCTCACACTCAGCTATCTTGTCAGCTATAGTCAAGACAAAATTAAGCAATGTAGAAATCAAAGCTTCACTTCCTATTGACCTAGGTTTTTCAGGCCTTCCCATTTTTCAGTATCACAGTTCTCAGGGGCTTCTAAATTTTCTGTCCCTTTGAGAAGAACTCTTCTTGAACAGGCACCCCTCCCTCAAGTTCTTCAACAAAGCTCTAAGGAATGAAGGTCTAAAGTACTGCTGCTTTTAAACTATAAAAGATAAATCCAAACTTCTTTATGATTCCCCTTGATTCGGGGGCTTACTCCAAGAGTGGGGAAGTTTTCTACACTGGGTTTTGTTCCTGTCTCCTGGGCAAGGCAGTTTGGTCAGTGGTTGTTCTGTGGGCTGCTGTCTGGAGGAGACGGCGGTTCCGGAGGTCACCCTGACAATTATGGCCAACTAAGAGTGGAGGGAATGGTCTGGGTTTGGCCCTTAGTCTGGAGTCCCAGGCGGCACAGAGAGATCTTGGCTCAGGACCTGGGGCTGAGGCGTGCTGGGACAGCCTAGGGGGTGTCCTGGCTTTCCAGGGTCTGGGGAACCCTCTCTGGCCCGGGGGCGGGAGACGCCGTTCCAGAATCGGTTCTGGCTCCACTGCCGCCTCAGCACTTTCTAATTCCAGCTCCAAACAACAACAGCCGCGGCTGCAGCCATAGCAACAGGCCCCGCCCACCAGGCCTGGCTCCCGGCATGGAGCACGTGACGGCGACGCCGGCGTCGCTCCCTCTGCCCCGGGCGCTGCGGGAGGGCGGGGACACTTGGGCGGGCGGGGGGATGACGTTTACACAGTCGTCTCCATGGATATAATGCATAGACGTCAACGTCGCCCAGTGTTTAGTGTGTAATGTTCCTCCGTCTCCATGGGAACGTCAGGCGGCCAAACACCGGCCCCAGCAACAGGCTTCTGATTGGCCAGAAGCTTCTAAAGGCGGAGCTTCATCTCCCGCTCCCGTTCTGCTGTGTTGCTGTTTTGGTTGTTGTCTCCCACTTGTTTATTTCTCTAACAGATCCTGGAGTCTGAGGTCTGGATCTGTCGCCAAGTATGGGATCCAGGAGGAAACGTGCTCAACGTGCAGCTTGCGCCTACCGATTACAACCCAACAGATGACACAGTTCCCTTATGACCAAGTCCCTTCTGGGAGTCCCGGCCCTCAGGCCCAGCATCAGTCACAGCACAATACTTGGCGTTTCACCCTCTGATCCCCCATCCCCCGCCCCCCCCCCCCCCGCAACCAGCATCACATCTGAGGCTATTACCCTTTCAGCCTCATGCCAGAGACTGTGTTGCCTTCACACTTACATTTGTTTATGCTCGCAAACCCAGACGGGGTGGGGGTGGGGGGCTTTCATACATAATACCAGGATTCAGTGCTACTCCCTGCAGGATTTGGCTACATTTTCCCGTCTGGTCTTAATTCTGTTGAATGACATCATTTATCCGTATTCCCACCCATAGATGCCCAGATTTCCTGCAGCCTGAGCAGTTTGTGGGCTAGTTGAATATTATGCTTTTCTCCCTGCCTATTTTAATTCAAAACAGGGGGCCATTTGACTTCTCCAAAAGAGATAGAAGTAAATTGAGGACAGAGATGGGGGAGTGGGTGGGGGAGAATTCTGGTCTTAAAACCCCCAATTTCTTGATATATATTACCAGTATACTGATGAAGTTAAACATTCTGAGGCACAAATGTCTCCAGAAACAGTTTTAACCTAACCTGTGCTCCCATCAGTGAGTTAACATCTGACAAGAGATAGTGATCTAGCCTCAGGGTTTTCAGTCAAGCTGTGCCTAAAAGAATTCCTTAAAATCTTAAGTTATGGTGTCAAATATAATAAATCTTCACCAGCTCATGCGCATACAAGTCTGAGATGTTTCATAAAAGGTTTAGATGACCCAATAATATGTTTTCAAAACCCAGAGAGAGAGAGAGATGCTGGTGCAAACCTCAAGTTAAAAACAAGAAAGTAAAATTACTTTTGTAGATTGGAATTGATAAGGAGTAAGGAGGGTATCTATTCTCTCTCTTCTAATCTTAACCTACTACCTCCTTTTCCCCTTTATCTACTCTGGTGAATAGCCTTGCTAACTGTCCTCCCCCTACCCCTAGGCTAGCCTCATAGCCTGTAATTTCCTTCAGAGATGTGAGTGAAATTAAGTGAAATCGGGAGGCTGCTTAATGCAAATAGGACCAAAGGGCACAGCACTTTATCATAATGAACTTCATTCTGATTAAGTCACAGGGACTGCAAGTGCTTACTATTTACCCAGTAAATATATTAAATTGCCAGGCAAGTCTCCCTCATGTCCTGACACTCCCAGGGAATATTTGAAAATCTGATATAAGATCATTTTTAAATGATCAAACATCCCTTTCTAATTCTATCATCTCTCTTCACGTTTCCAGGAATACAGAGGGTCTTGGTCTCTGAGAGCCAGTATATCTGGGTATATTCCTACGAAAAGAGGAATAATGAGGCAGTCTTTGCATTGTACATTGAAAATGACCTGAAAAGCTGGAAGAGGTGGCTGAGGACATTTTCCCAGTGTGGATGAGGAAGAGGGGAGGAAGACGGAAGATGACAGTCTCCAAGTGCCTAGCTTTGACTCTAACACATCAACTGGATTTTATGATTCTGTCCAAGAACATCAGTTATAACCTTAGCGCTTCCATGTCTTTTTCCATCTCCCAGACTTGGCTCCTTTTTTCTTAGTTCTTTCTTTTTGTTCTTTGGACCATGACCCAAACATGGTCGTGGGCCATGGTGTGTGGCCCAGGGAGTGTTTAACCCAGGAAATACCAAATAGATTATAGTTTTGATGGTGCTGAAAGCAGCAGTTTGTTTCATATGTGCTTACATGCACACACACATGCACAGACCCTTCCTGCCCAATGGTTTGGCTGAGCTGCTCCATTTAGCTGACCAAGTTCAACTTAAGGACTGTGATGTCCTACTATGCTACTGATTTCTTCAAACCACAAGACAATTAATCTCCCCAGCCTGCTTCGTCATCTATAAAATGGGGTCTGGAGAATTCATTGACCTCACATGCTTGCTTTGACCTAAGAGCATTGTAATGATATAGTGATTATTAGTTGGTACTGTGGAAATACAAAATGGTATATAAATACTTGATTACTATTAATGGGTACAATTTCCCCCAACACCTCCTGCTTTAGTGCTGAGTGGAGCCTCCGCCCACCAGGTTTCCACAGCAAAGAGGCCTTGACCCAGGCCAGGAGGTATAGGAGCAATTACCTACATTGTCTTCCAAGGCCCAAGTGCACATTGGGCCTCTTGCACACCCCAGCCATGACTGAATTCAGCTCTGCAGTTCATATTCCTCAAGTCTGGCTTCCTCAGTTGTAAAAATTAAGACATTTCTATCTGTCCTGCTTACCTCTTAGGACTGTTATGAGGCTCACTCTAGGTAATTCTTTTTTTTGGTGGGGGGGGTACGCGGGCCTCTCACTGTTGTGGCCTCTCCCGTTGCGGAGCACAGGCTCCGGACGCGCAGGCTCAGCGGCCATGGCTCACGGGCCCAGCCGCTCCGCGGCATGTGGGATCTTCCCGGACCGGGGCACGAACCCGTGTCCCCTGCATCGGCAGGTGGACTCTCAACCACTGCGCCACCAGGGAAGCCCTCTAGGTAATTCTTGTGAAAAGACTTTGAAAACTGTAAAGCAGAAGGCATTTTCAAGTTTAAAAATGTCTTATAAGATGTGTGATCTGTAAACGGATCAGTGTCAAGGTGGGCTTGAGGGGTGTAATTCACAGACAGGCCAGATGAATCCCCACCTGTGTGACTTGATATGTCCTACATCAAGGCATGCTCCCTTACTGTCCCTAAAACTATCCATTTTCAGCGATTTATGCCTTTGGAGTAAGCATTTACCTCTCTCTTCAGGTCTTAGTTTTGGAATACAGATTCTTTTATGAGTAGTAAGCTCCTAAAGTTGAACATAAGTGAAGTTATCAGATGGTACCACACAGAAGCACTGGGCTCTTGGGTGAGTCTGAGAAACAGGATGCTGGGACCCTAAAGAAGACTATTCATCCTGTTCAAAGCCAGCTGTCACAGTTGTGCCGGTTGCTGACAGAGGATCCTCAGAGCCCACCCAGCAGACCTGTAGCTCTGTTCACACATGCGTGGGAGATTTTTCTCCCCATCCTCACCCGAAGCCTTGGAGCACACTACTGTACAGTAACCCAGGGCTTCCCACACTGTCAGATGTCAGGGGCCAGCAAAGTTTTTAAAAAGTTGGTGAACTGACATAGGTTGCCAACTTTTAATTTTACCAAATGATAACAATTACCACGTATTATCACCATCATTTCATAAATGAGAGGGCATTTTAACACTCAAAAAGTCGAAAGGACATAGACTGAAGGATTGAATATATGTAGCTTTATGAAAACTCCTTACTTTGTCTTTATTTCTCCTATCTTCCTTTGACAGTTCTATGCATTCTTCATTCTCCATAGGGTGGTATTGATAGTGGGTGAAGAGCAGACAGAGAAACCAAGGAGAGGTAAAAACCCCTGGTGGTGCAGTGGTTGGGAATCTGCCTGCTAATGCAGGGGACACGGGTTCGAGCCCTGGTCTGGGAGGATCCCACATGCCACGGAGTGACTAGGCCTGTGAGCCACAACTACTGAGCCTGCGCGTCTGGAGCCTGTGCTCCGCAACAAGAGAGTCCGCGATAGTGAGAGGCCCGTGCACTGAGATGAAGAGCAGCCCCCGCTTGCCACAACTAGAGAAAACCCTCGCACAGAAACGAAGACCCAACACAGCAAAAATAAATAAATTAATTAATAAAACTCCTACCCCCAACATCTTAAAAAAAAAAAAAAAAGAACCATTTGAGTTTCCTGATCAAACTGACTACTTCTTCTTTTTCTTTTTTATCATTTGTTTATCTATTTATTTGGTTGCACCAGGTCTTAGTTGCAGCTGGCTGGTGGGCTCCTTAGTTGTGGCATGTGAACTCTTAGTTGCAGTATGCATGTGGGATCTAGTTCCCTGACCAGGGGTCGAACCCAGGCCCCCTGCATTGGGAGCGTGGAGTCTTCTCCACTGTGCCTGAACACAGTGAACTTCAGGGAAGTTCCCAAACTGACTACTTCTTGCATTATGCACCTTTGCGTCACCATTTTCTTTGGTAAAGGAGAGTAAAATAATCTCACCAGATGGGTTCCTGGTAGTGGGAATATAATATATTGAGTAATTCCCTTGGAATTACTTCCACTCTGGGACAAGTCAGTTTGTTTCTAGTTGGTCTGATCCTTGCTTGGACCATGCCCCACCCACCCAAATACTTCTGGTTTTACTCGGGGAGATGAGATTAGTGCCCGTCTTATACCTGATTCAGCCAGATCAGATGGAGCTGAATGGTGGAGACTGGCAAAGTTCCCAGAGGAGTGAACAAGCCTGCCTTCCAACTGGCGTAACAGGCAGGTGCAGGAAACACTGGCAGAGCCAGTTCAACCAGCATCTTGGGCAAGATTTGGCCAGTACTTTTTTCCTGTTTCCAATTTCCTCTGGCAGAAGTGGGAACTCTCCATGTTCTGTGGTTGCATGTGAATCTAATACAAACAGCACACTATCTTTTTTTTTTTTTTTTTGGCTGCGTTGGGTCTTCGTTGCTGCGTGCGGGCTTTTCTCTAGTTGCAGCGAGCAGGGGCTACTCTTTGTTGCAGTGCGTGTGCTTCTCATTGTGGTGGCTTCTCTTGTTGCGGAGCACAGGCGCTAGGTGTGCCGGCTTCAGTAGTTGTGGTTTGCGGGCTCTAGAGCGCAGGCTCAGTAGCTGTAGCTCACAGGCTTAGTTGCTCTGCGGCATGCATGATCTTCCTCGACACGGGCCCGAGCCCACGTCCCCTGAATTGGCACGTGGATTCTTAACCACTGCGCCACCAGGCAAGTCCCCCAACACTATCTATCTGTCTATCTATCTATCTATGAATGATATATAATATATATATTTCCCTCAAAAGCCCAATGTGAATAGAAGCTGAGACTATAATTTAATTCTAAGCAATTTAAGCATAATTAAGACCCCTAAGACTGAGTTTCTCTCTCATCAGCCACCAGAGAGTAGACACCTAGGGAAATAAATGCACTTATTCAGGTCCCAAGACACTACTTACTACACTGGGGAGAAAATTTAGTCCAATTATCTATTGCAGATTAGAAAATTATAAGATAATTTTTTAAAACAATTATTGAACCTAGTCAACCAAAATGGCATAATATACCTATATTATTGAATTTTGGTGACTATTAAATAACAATATCTCTAAAGCACTGAACATAATTCTTGAGCAAGCACTCGGTAAGTATTAGCTATTGTTATTTCCATGCATTCAAGAAGTACTTTTTGAGCAGCCTTTATTCTGTCAGATGCTGTATTAGGGGCTAGACAGTCAATGATGAGTAAACAGGCAAGATTTCTATCTTCCTCGAATGGGGAGCTAGACACCAAACAGTCAATCAACAGTTAACAGCTACCAGGGCTTTGCTAGATGCTTGAGGGTCCATCAGTGAAGAAAACAAAAATCCTTATCCTTGTGGAACTTAACTTTTTTTTTTTTAATTAATTTTTTGGCTGCACCACACAGTATGCGGGATCTTAGTTCCCTGACCAGAGATTGAACCTGTGCCCCCTGCAGTGGAAGCATGGAGTCTTAAGCACTGGGCCACCAGGGAAGTTTCGGAACTTATCTTGTAGATATTAGCCCAATGGCTTTCTTTTTATTTTATTTTATTTTATTTTATTATTATTTTTTTTTTTGCTATATGCGGGCCTCTCAGTGTTGTGGCCTCTCCTGTTGTGGAGCACGGGCTCTGGACGCGCAGGCTCAGCGGCCATGGCTCACGGGCCCAGCCGCTCCACGGCATGTGGGATCTTCCCAGACCAGGGCACGAACCCGTGTCCCCTGCAGCGGCAGGCGGACTCCCAACCACTGCGCCACCAGGGAAGCCCTATTTTATTTTATTTATTGATTATTTTTGGCTGCGTTGGGTCTTCGTTGGTGCTGGCAGGCTTCCTCTAGTTGTGGTGAGCAGGGGCTACTCTTCGTTGCGGTGCATGGTCTTCTCATTGCGATGGCTTCTTCTGTTGCGGAGCATGGGATCTAGGCGCGCGGGCTTCAGTAGTTGTGGCGCACGGGCTTAGTTGCTCCGCGGCATGTGGGATCTTCCCAGACCAGGGCTCGAACCCGTGTCCCCTGCATTGGCAGGCGGATTCTTAACCACTGCACCACCAGGGAAGTCCCCCAATTGCTTTCTAAATAAGTATACATTATTACAAATGGCGTTTAGTGCTATACATGCAAAGCCTAGGGTGGGATGAGGGCTTCTGAAGGGTTCCTAGTTCAGCCTGGATGCTCAAGGAAATTCTCTATGAGGTTATGACATTTTAAATTTGAGATCTGGATAAGAGTAGATCCCGTTGAGGAGCAGAGTGGGAGATGGGGGCAGAGGACATATGTATAATGCTAGTAACTCATATTTAATTCATGCTTTCCATGTTATGATGCCTTTTCCCAAATGTTCTAGAGGCTGAGACTGCCAAAATCGGGAGACAGTCCCTGCATCAGAAGTTTGCATCCAGATGGAATTTAGCTCTCGTTTCAGAATGCACAGCAGCAGCTGCCTATAGTTTGCTCCTTCCCGGGAATCACTGACAGTTGACGGTCACTGCCTCAGCTTCCCTTGGTCTCATTGCCTGGAACAATTAGTACCAACTACAACAGGAATGACCTCTGAGAACTGAACTCCACTTCTTTGACTTGCTGTGATGAAAGTCACCCTAGTGCCCCCAGGAATGTGTCAGCATATGTTTGCTCCTGGATTTAAATAATCAAGCTTGGGCTGAATAATCCATCTCTGAGGGTTGAGCTACTCTCTTCCCCTGACACACGCGTAACCCTTTAGCCCACTTTTCCCTTTGCTACTGAATTTTCTCCCATTTAAGTTTTAATGCGCTTCTTCTGTCATTCCCATTAGCAAGTTTTCACAGCCTGGTTCGTATTCCAGCTCTGAAATAGTTCACATAGTTCTGTGCAGACATAATATTTATGGGAACTGAAGATGGGTGGATTCTGATAATGGCTTGTGGGACAGTCTCCAGTGCAGTGAAAATAACAAAGAATTCAAGAAACTAATACTATGAGAGTTTAGTCCCCCATAAACTTCCCAAATGTACTTGCTTAAACCCTGTGTAAGTATTAGTGGAATACAAGGAAGTGTCACCCTGGGTGAGAAAGCTTGGTTTGTTCAGTGTTCTGTTTTACAGCCCAAATTCTAAGCTGAACTCTGTTTATTGTCAATAGCTCTCTAACAAAGAGCAAAATGGAATGCGCCTGTTTTCAAATTCCTGTAAAAAAGGGCCCTGGAAGACCTCAAAGCCTGACTGAGGGTAATTTACATCACTATTTTTCAGTGCTTTCATTGAAGACTCTCTAACTTATTGAAAGAGAGCTTACCAACCATTGATTTTGGTGTGTAGCCATCTATAAGAAGGATCCATATGGGTTGTTATTGTGTGAGAATGAAATAGAACCATCCATGTCCTGTTGGAAGTATAGCGACAGCTAGGGAGGAAACTAAACTGGGAATAGCTGGGACATTTCCAAATTTGGTAGCACTGATCCAAAAGTTGGTGTTTACGGTCTGGGGGAGGGAGAGCTGGTTTTTGGTAACTAGGGCTTGAAGTGCACCTTACAAAGACAGAGCGTTGCTGGGCTCAGCGATGTTTCTCAATACTTCACACTGGGAAGCATTTCCTCTACTCAGAATGCTCTGCTCCCTGTCCTTCTGTGGCTGGTTCCTTCTTGCCATTCACTTCTCATGACAAACGTCACCTCCTTCCACCTAATCCAAAGGAGCAACACAGTCACTCACAACATATCCCTCCATCTTAACTACCTGCCCAGCACTTTACTTTTATCTGACATTTGTTGATTTGTTTCATGTTTTTTACATGACTAGACTGTGAGCTTCATGTCAGTAGGAAGCTTGTCTGTTTACTATGGATTCCAGTGACTGGCACATAGTAGGTGTTCAATAAAGGTACTGAATGAAGAATAAGAATAGGATAATTGCCTCTGTACAATCTGAGTGATGAAAGGATTAACCCTGTAGAGGCCATACCCTAGTATCTGCAGGTAACTGTTTTTTCTTATGCAAGCTAATAATAATTTGAGGTCTGTGAAACCCCTTTCTTTCCTGGACTGAATTCTGAAGCCAATGGAAAAATGAAAAGCAGGATAGAGATATCTGATAAGAAAATTAGTAAGTTAATCTCAAACCAGATGTGTGGAATTAACACCTCAGGGCTGCTCTTATCTAAAAATACAATCTAAAATCACTTAATTTGAAACTCTTCCTTTTTCTCTATTATCATCATCATCATTATTATATATATTTTTATGTGTGTCTCTGGTGCTTTTAGCATATGGCCCAGAAGTGGTAAGAGATGTGGAAATATTCACTGTTTGTGGCTTGGAGCTATAGTTCTGTGAGCTTGTGGATTGGGAGGGCCAATGAATGGAGTGCTATTTGCATAACATTAGGCTTTCTTCATTTCCCCAACCTATTCATAATCCCTTGCTTCTCTCTTTTCCAAGTTCCAAAGCTCAGGCAGACACCAGCTGGACGAAGCCCTGGGTTCAAATAAACTTGACTTGGATGGCGAAGTATTAATAGCAAATGAAGTCCCAAATCCTCACCTACTATGAAGTTTCCCATTCCTGGCAAACAGACTAGTGGAAAGCAAAGATTCCTCACCCACAGACACACCTCTGGGCAGGAGACCCGTGATTTATTCCAAACCACTTGATTAATCTGGAGAAAGAAAGAGACTGGTTCTGTCAAAGATTCAAATTAAGAATCCCATCCCTTGGTGCAAAGCAACCTGAACAGAGCAGGAGCACACATGGTGCTCTGTTTATAACTGCAGAGATCAGCTCCAGCCCAGATGCGGCTGATGTAGGCGCTGCATCCAGGCCTCAGGTGATCCTGTGGTATGTGATACTCTAGTCCTGTCCAGTGCATGCCAAACAATCAGCAAATACTGACCTGGTGGCAGCCACATTCTCAGCCATGGCCAGATTGCCCAAGAAGCCAAGGAAGCCTGTGCTGGGGTGGGGGCAGGGGTCGGGGGGTGGAGAAAGATTCAAAGAAGAATTAGGAAAACTGTATTCATCGTTCTATGTATTGAGTGCTTGCTATTGCACCAGGCACTGTTCCAGGCACTGGGGAACCAGCAATTTTTCCATCCCTCATGTTGCGGCATGTGAAATCTTTAGCTGCGGCATGTGGGATCTTTTAGTTGTGGCATGCAAACCCTTAGTTGCGCCATGCGAACTCTTAGTTGCGCCATGTGGGATCCAGTTCCCTGACCAGGGATCGAACCCTGGCCCCTTGCATTGGGAGCGCGGAGTCTTAGCCACTGGACCACCAGGGAAGTCCCAATATTGTTTTTATTTTGAATTACTTGGCAGGGTATCATAATCATTTTAGTATTGGTGCCATGAAAGTTTTATTATGGCCCTATTCCCAGTGCTTTTTTTTTTTTTTTTTTTGGCTGTGTTGGGTCTTTGCCGCTGTGCGCGGGCTTTTCTCTAGCTGCAGCAAGCGGGGGCCACTCTTCGCTGCAGTGTGCGGGATTCTCACTGGGTGGCCTCTCTTGCTGCAGAGCACAGGCTCTAGGTGCGCAGGCTTCAGTAGTTGTGGCACTCGGGTTGCTCTGCGGTATGTGGGATCTTCCTGGATCAGGGCTCGAACCCATGTCCCCTGCATTGGCAGGCGGGTCCCCAACCACTGTGCCACCAGGGAAGCCCCTCCCAGTGTTTTTAAACTAAAAAATTGGTTACGTTTTTTACCTCTATGCCCAAATATTTTCTAAAGAGCTGCTTGTGGTATTAGGCTGAGTTTGTGGAAAAGAAAGGATTTAGGAGGATAACCCATCCCGGATGAAATTTCTTCTTGTGCTGATCACTGTTTCTGGGCGGGATGGTTGTGGATTTTAAAATATAGCACCCATACCCTCTTGAATGGCAGCTAGTGGAAGCATTAATACGCAGATATGACGGGTCCATACAGTTCTAAGGATGGGTGTACCCCTTGGGTTTATAAGCATCTAAATTATTATGCCTGGTAAAGAAGGTGCTGATCAGGATTTTGGTTCCCCTCACCTGAGAAAGATACGGGTAAGAATTCACCCATCAAGCCCCTTTATCCAAAAAGAGAATCCATGCTGCCTTCTCAGCCACATGAACAATAGATGATGAGCTTTCTGTTTAATGTTCCTGCATTCCACAAACATTTATCGAGTACCTACTAGTGTCAACAAGCTAGGTCCTGAGGATAGATACCTATTGAATAAGACAGATAAGGTCCCTGCTTTGGTGGAGCTGGTGGCTTAGGAGAGGAAGACAGACAATGAAAAAGTACATAAATAAAAAAACAAGGTAACCTAGTGATAAGTCCTTGATAGAAAACAAAACCAAGTAATGTGACAGAAAGTGACTGGGGTACAAGGAGGAGGGAGGCAACATTGGATGGGGGACAGGCTTCCTGGAGAATGTGAAACTGGAGCAAATATTGATCATGAGGATAAGTCAACGTGTCCAGATCAGGGGGAAAGAGGGAACAGTGAATACAAAGGCTCAGCTCCTGAACCAGACTGGCATATTTGAGGAATAGAAAGAAGGTCAATGTGGCTGGAGAGGAGTGAAGGAGGGAAAGTTGTTCAAGATGAGGTTGGAGCGTGAGGCCAGGGCTGGGTCACACAGATGTGGTAGACCTCTGTAAGGAGTATAGAATTTTTCCTAAGTGTAATTCTGTATATTGACCACTAAACAGGTTTGGAGAGATTTATGATTTAGTGTTTAGTGTTAAGATTTAATTCAGAGCCTCACTAAGTGGGAGAGGAGGTTTTCAGTGTATGATCTGTCCTTATCTGAATTGATTACCTCACAAACTCAGGTGGGTCAGCCTAAAGGTGGAATTCTTGAGTAGAGTCAATTTTGGGATTTTCACAAGGGATCTGTAACTCATTGACACTCCAGTGGAGAAACATCAGAACTCAGTGGAGAAAATCAGAACTCAGCTGGGAGCTGCAACCAGAATTTTCTCATAGAATACAAATCAGATACTAAACTGAGACACAGAGTGTCCACATCTGAGGATGAAACTATGATCTGTAGATCAGAAGGCAGCATAATCTGAATTCCTACATACTGGTCAGCTGATCAGGATTCTCCTGGTTTGGGAAAGGAGATTTTTTTTTTTTTTTGCATTACAATGATTAACTCTCTTTTAAAGAGCTTTCTTCCTGTTCTTGTTGAGTAAGGTGGTGGATAAAATGGTGTAAGCAATTCTTGAGATGTCTTAATACCCTGAAGCTCATCATGTGCCAGCCCATTTGAGCCATCCCCAGCCTTGCCCATGCCGATCCTGAGATTTCCCCATTGGATGGGAGCTCTGTAGTTGAGGTTTCTTAGTCAGGGTGTGTTGTTGTCCTATAGGTTTAGTGACGTAGATGGGATTCCTTTGGAATTCTAGCAGCTAAATCCACCAGAGCCAAAGAAGGTCAGCTCAGGACATCTGGGGAGCTGACAGCCTGGACAAGACTTGCTTGTCTGAGGATAGGGAACACTTGTTTCTGCAGCAAGGTTTGGCATTACTGACCGAATGGGGGGGGGTGTCCAAAGCTGCCGGTGTGGTGAAAGATGCCATGAGCTTGGGCTGAAATACGTCCTTCTTAAGCACCATAGCTGTTCCCCAGTTTCCTCAGCTCCAGAGGGAATGTGTCGCAAGGACCACACAGACCACCACTTTGTTTACATGCTTATATTAGCAGAAGGATGGGGATCCCATTGAATCATTATCTCTTGTCAAAAAGCCAAGAGTTATTCAGAATGAAAACAGTTTTTCCCAAAGAGGCGAAATCTCTCTTACTAATCAGTGGTGGTGATGGCGGTGTGTGTGTGTGTGTGTGTGTGTGTGTGTGTGTGTGTGTGTGTCTGGTGATGGTGGTGGTAGTTCTGTGCCTCCCACTGTTTTAAAATAGGGACAGTCTTTTTGCTCACTGTCTGAGAGGTAGGGTGAGTAACCTTGACCCCTGAGCCCCTTCACTGGATTCACGCGAGTGTGTGAGTCCTGCGGGAAGTGTGGAATACTTCTCTCCCTTGGGTCTAGACATTTAGAATGAATAAATTAGAGGGTGGTGGTAACACGGTCATTGTCATTACAGACAACGTGGCATTTATGTATGGGCACTGGCTGTCTTTCTCATGGGGCTCAATTACAAGAGTAAGTTGGATCTTTCATCATGAACCACTGGAGTGTTCTTTACCGACAGAGGCTGCACCAGCTGAAAATAGCCCAAACATCTTGTTATTTTCTCTTTCCCAATTTTTGCATATTCACACCCAAGAATAAAAGACTCAGCCTGTTCAACCTTTTCAAAGAGTTAAAGAACATTCTCTATTTGATTTCTTAGTATCCAGAAAGGACAATAATATATATTTGCCTTGCTTGGCTGAGGGCATTCATTCATTCATTCATCTGTTCAATACATGTTTATTAAACACCTACTATGGGCCAGACATTGGGCTAGGTGCTAAGTGAATATCTGCATATGAAAAAGATAAAGGCCAAAATTATGTAGATGTTAAACAAGCCTTAGAAGCGACTTCCCCAAGTCCCTGACGGAGTTGAATTTGCTATATGCATCTTTCTGACTTCTGGTCCCGTGCTCTGACCACAACCCTTCACCACTAGACCACACTTCTCCAAATAAACAACTACTTCTGCATGCTGGGGACGGGTTGTGTACGGCAGCATTTACGTAGGCAGCATAGACAGTAGCCTTTCACTTAATGTTGCAATAACACCAGGCTAAACAATGTGCACTGACCTCCAGAGTTACTGAACAAAAGCTTGCTGTGGGTCAGGTCTCTTAACTCAAATGCCAGAGAAGTGCAAAATATGAAAAGTCTTTATCTGATAAGAAACAACTGTTAGGAAAGAATGAATCTGTGTTTAATCTAGGTTAAAATCGGATGTGGGAGTCTATCCTCCTGTTCACTTTTGGATCCTCAGATAGGGGGAACTCAGCACATAGATAATCACAAACTATGTAAGTTTTGGTTTTCCACGCTCAGGCTTGTCCAGAACGTGGAATCCCTGCTCTGCTGGAAGGCAGCACTGTGCTCATAGAGGCACACACACATTTGTCTTAAAGTTACCGTGACCTTGGCAAATGGCAAAGATAATTTCAGATTATCTTAGGTCAGATTTCCCTTTATTTTTTTATTATTATATTAAATTTTTTTATTTATATATTTATTTATTTTTGGCTGTGTTGGGTCTTTGTTGCTGCACGCGAGCTTTCTCTAGTTGCCGCGAGCGGGGGTTACTCTTCATTGCGGTGTGCGGGCTTCTCATTGTGGTGGCTTCTCTTGTTGCGGACCACGGGCTCTAGGCGTGCGGGCTTTAGTGGTTGTGGCACGAGGGCTCAGTAGTTGTGGCGCACGGGCTTTGTTGCTCCGTGGCATGTGGGATCTTCTGGGAGCAGGGCTCAAACCCGTGTCCCCTGCATTGGTAGGCAGATTCTTAACCACTGTGCCACCAGGGAAGTCCAGATTTCCCTTTACTTTAAGGCTACATCACATGAGCTCCATATTAAAAATGTGATTTGGCAGTCCTGAAATGGATACCATGAGTATATTGAGATATGAGAGAATGTTGGAATGATTGCAGGTTCAGATATTAGCGGGGCAGGAGAGGAATTCTGAGATTATATCATCTGATACTACTGCTTTGGGTTGAGCACTTGCTTCCTAGATGATGCTCTGGCCCCTTTTGATCTTTATCATGTCATTTCCCAGAGGACAGTGGATCCAGATCCTGTCTCTGTATTGCAGTCATTTCCTCTGATACCAGTCCCCAAATCCTCTTCTGTGTTCAATAGCACCCTGTTATTAGCCCCGTCAAACCACTTACTGCTGTCCTGCAATTCTCTGATGACTTGTCAGTCCAGGAGGCTGGAATCTCTCTGACAGTAGGGACAGGTCCACCCTTTTCATTACAGTGAGTGCCAGCCCCCAGTAAGTGCCAGGCCATAGGAGGCTCTCAATAAGTAAATTCTTCATTAAATAAATAAAAGAATGAATGAATGTGTGGTTCTGTCCTTTTCAGGGGATGGATTTATTAAGTCTCCAACTCTCTAGTCATAATGTTGCCAGGAAGGAAAGAGTTAAGCTATGTGGAGGAGACAGGTTTATCCAAAGACCTTTTCCCTTTTTTATTGGCAAGGGCAGGATAAATGATATATGAGATAAATCCTGGATATAAAATCTTGACACATCCTTTGTCTGTTGGCCTGAGCTGCTTCAAGACTCTGAAGGGGAAGTAAATGAAATCATTCTAGGTTTTCTCTTAAGTGGCCTGAGATCCAGTTATGAATGGAAGGCAAGGCCAGACCCAGGAATTCAAAGCTTGACCTACTTTGCCCAAAGCTAATAAGAAGAGAGATGGATTTGCCTTCTTAACTTTTTTTTTTTTTTTAAGAATCAAGTACAGTGAAGTAGCCTGACAGACGACAGAACTAGGTGAATGGAAGGCAGCAGAATTGCTTTAGGATTCAGAGCAGCTCCCAGAAGTCTGTGTTTACGTATTATGTTTTTCCTTTTTTCTCCCCCTTTTCAAGTGAGAAAAAGAGAAAAAAAAAAGCGCCTAAATTCCCACCAACATAAACCAGTGACATACAATGATGAAACTCTGTTTTCACCTCTGCTTGTGACAGGGAATGCAAAAATAGCAAGTGGCCCAGTTCCACGAATCCCCGCCTCCCTGCCCTCCCAGCTCTCGCCGGGTTCGCATCTCTAAGAATGGAGGTTAGCGCCCAGCCGCGCGCAAGCCGCACTCAGCCCCCGGACTGGGCAGATGAGGTCAGGCGGCGGGAGTGGCTGCTGCCGGGCCGGGGAGGCCGAGGCCCCCGTGGAGCGAGGAGGGAGGGCGGCCTCGCCAGGCCGACGGCGCGCCCGGCCGCGCGGCGTCGCCTGGAGACTGCCCTGGCGGCGCAGTGTTGCTGTAAACAGCTGCTTCCCTGTTACTATCTATAGCAGTATCGCCTGGCTCCCGGGTGCGGCGGCGGGAGGCAGGTCGGCGGCCCCGCTCCCCGCGCGTCCCGAAGGATCCGCCCGCAGCCCTAATCCCGCCTCGCCCCTCTCCAGGTGCCCACCGTGACCCCCGGGCCCGAATAGTGGGGGAAGGGACACAGGGACCTGTGTCTCTACGGGGACTTGTGGCTTCGCGTCCCGGAGGTGGCCGGCGCTCTGGGACCGACCCGGGGCAGTGTGACCTCGGCTGTCCTTTGCATCCGAGCAGGAGGCTGGGGGCGTCTGGGGGCGCAGCGCACTGTAGAGCACCTTGCTGCCCCAAAGCCCTGTTTTCCAGGCCACCGAGCGGTGCCTGAGGCCCCAGACGCCGAGGATTCCGGCCTGGGCGCTGCTGGGCACGGTCCTTCCAAGAGCCCCCGGTCCTCCCCCCTCCAAGTCCGTGCTGGAAAATCACTGGCTGCGGGCTCCCAATCACCAGCTTCCTGGGGCACCGAACCACCCCCACCTCCCCAGCACGGACTTGCGCTCCCCCAAGAGCTCACTCCATCCGGTACCCAGAACTGATGACCTTGTCCACATAACACCCCCAGGCCCCGGGCCCAAGCTCAGAACCAGGCAAACGAACCCTCCAGACACCCTTGCATGGAGGTTCTGCAGAATGTTTATTGGCTAGTTTCTCAGGGGTTTGACAGTAACACTAACATGGCCTAGAAAAAAAAATGCGCCTTTTTCCTTAAAAACAAAAAAATTAAAATGAAAATACCCAGCATCGTAGGTAAAGTAGGTTATCGTATTCTCTTATTTTGGATCCCCCGACTTTCTGCTTCCAAACGCAGTAACAATCCTAGTAGTGCTGGAGTCCGGGGGCTTGAGGCGAGGGGCTGAGGGTCTGCTCCCACACTTGGACCTGAATTAGGGCTAGAATGGGGAATGGGGGTGGAGGCGCATTCCTACGGGGGCCGAGGCTTAAGCCCTCGGGGCTGTGTACCTGTTTCGCCCATACCAGAGCCTCAGAACTGTGCCCCGCTTTCCGTAAACGGGTAGAAGGGCGCCCCCACCCCATCCTCCCACCCCGGGAACAAGGGTCCGCATTGAACCAGGTGCGAATGTTCGCTCGCCTCCTCCTCCTTTCCCTCCTCCCCTCCCCCTGGCCGCGGCCCCCGCCTCCCCCCGCGCTGCACCCTCGGTGTTGGCTGCAGCCCGCGAGCAGTTCCCGTCAATCCCTCCCTCCCCTTCACACAGGATGTCCATATTAGGACATCTGCGTCAGCAGGTTTCCACGGCCGTTCCCTGCGGTCGTGGGGGGAGCCATCCCTAAAGCCCCTCATCTCTGGGGCTCCAAGCCACCTCAAGACCCAGATTGCGAAACGCTCACAAGATAAAGAAACACGACAAGACGGGAGGCAGGGGGCTGAGAGGGCGGCGGAGACGGCAAGGTGATCGCAGATGTGGCCAGGCCCGCGCGACACCCCTCGAGAGCCACAATGGTTGCGCCCCGTGACGTGTAGGGCTCATTCACAAAAGGGTTATAAAAGCGGTGGCTGCGGCGCCTACTACTCCCAACCGCATCGGCAGCGAGCAGCTAAGAAGCTGAGATAGAGCCGGAGGCGGCGGCGCAGCGAGCGAGCAACAGCGCTCCTACCTAGCTCTGCCGCGCAGCTCCTACCTGCCTCCTTCCCTCATCCCCTCGCCCGGCTTTGACTATCCGCGATCATGATGTTCTCTGGCTTCAACGCCGACTACGAGGCGTCATCCTCTCGCTGCAGCAGCGCCTCCCCGGCCGGGGACAGCCTCTCCTACTACCACTCACCGGCCGACTCCTTCTCCAGTATGGGTTCTCCCGTCAATGCGCAGGTGAGGCTGGCTTCGCGCCGCCGCGGGGCCCGGGGCTCGGGGCTCGGGGCTCGGGGTCACCGGGGAGGAGAAACCGGGGCGGGACGGCTCAGGAAGACGAATCGAGGAGCCCTTTCGCCGGAGGGGAGGAAAGCTTGCCCCGGCCGGAGCAGCCCTACCTCCGGAGCCCCGAACTTGTTCGGAGCGCACGGAAGCTTGTCATAATAAGAATTGGTTCTCCTTTCCCGCGGCAGGCTCATTCTGAGCTGCCCCCGGCCCGCCCTCCCTGACTGATCTCTGACATTCGCTGGGACAAAAGTGTCCCAAGCAAAGACTCGCCAACTAGAGCCCGGCGCCTCTGGGGAGGCGGCAAAAAGCGGCAATCTCCCCTCCCCTCGCAGCCTGGAGCAAGGAGGAGGGGTGGGGTGAAGCAGGCGGGTGTGTAAGGCAGTTTCATTGATAAAAAGCGAGTTCATTCAGGAGACTCCGGAGCGGCGCCTGCGTCAGCTCAGACGTCAGAGATATTTATAACAAACCCCCTTTCAAGAGAGTGATGCTGAAGGGATAACGGGAACGCAGCAGCAGGATGGAGGAAAAAGGCACTGCGCTGCGGAATTCTTGGGAAGAAAGGGGGAAACCTTTCCTCCAGGATGAGGGGCATGTAAAAAGACCTGAGCAGTCCATGGCAGAACGGTTTCTCCTCCCTCTCTCCCTACTGCATGCGGCACTGGGAACTCTGCTCACCCCACCTGCGTCCAGAATCTGCTCACTCACGTCAGCTTTCTCCTTCTGCTTCATTCTAGGACTTCTGCACCGATCTGGCCGTCTCCAGTGCCAACTTCATCCCAACAGTGACCGCCATCTCGACCAGCCCGGACCTGCAGTGGCTAGTGCAGCCCACCCTGGTCTCCTCCGTGGCCCCATCCCAGACCAGAGCCCCCCACCCCTATGGAGTCCCCACCCCCTCGGCTGGGGCTTACTCCAGGGCTGGAGTCATGAAGACCATGACCGGAGGCAGAGCTCAGAGCATTGGCAGGAGGGGCAAGGTGGAACAGGTGAGTTCTCAGCACCTTCCCTGGGGTGGGCATAGTGTGGCTTCAGCACTGGTGGCGGTGGGGAGCCCAGCGGACAGGGTGAAGCCATTGATGGAAATGACTAGACATCCCGAACGGGGAGCCCTGCCTCCAAGTCATTTCCATCCCAAGTTAGGCTCTGACAGTCCCACTCTAAGAAATGCCCTAATGTGTAGTCTCTTCCCTAATAGGTTCCTATCTCATGTTTTCAGTCTGGGCTCTTCTTTGGCTCTTGCTGAGGTTCTTATTTTAAATGCAAGTCACACCCAGCTTTCAACTGCAGGTTAGAAATGGTTTCACAGAAGAGGTGTTAGGAGCTGGGAAGCTGCAGGAGCCAGTGTCACTGGGGTGGGTGAATGGAGCTGATGGCAGACACTGTTACTGAATGCTGCTCTCCCCCCCCCAACCCAGTTGTCCCCAGAAGAAGAGGAAAAAAGGAGAATCCGAAGGGAAAGGAATAAGATGGCTGCAGCCAAATGCCGGAACCGGAGGAGGGAGCTGACTGACACACTCCAAGCGGTAGGTAGATCCCCTGGCTCATTTCTTTTGAAAACTTAAGGGGAAAGTTGGAGATTGGACATAAGGGAGCACCGTCCTTGAGTAAGACCGTGTCTTATGCTTTGCTTTGTCCTCTCTATCCAGGAAACAGACCAACTAGAAGATGAGAAGTCTGCTTTGCAGACTGAGATTGCCAACCTGCTAAAGGAGAAGGAAAAACTAGAGTTCATCCTGGCAGCTCACCGACCTGCCTGCAAGATCCCTGATGACATGGGCTTCCCAGAAGAAATGTCTGTGGCTTCCCTTGATCTGAGCGGGGGCCTGCCTGAAGCTGCCACCCCCGAATCTGAGGAGGCCTTCACCCTACCCCTCCTTAATGACCCTGAGCCCAAGCCCTCAGTGGAGCCCGTCAAGAGCATCAGCAGCATGGAGCTGAAGGCTGAGCCCTTTGATGACTTCCTGTTCCCAGCATCGTCCAGGCCCAGCGGCTCTGAGACCGCCCGCTCTGTGCCAGACATGGACCTGTCTGGTTCCTTCTATGCAGCAGACTGGGAGCCCCTGCACGGTGGCTCCCTGGGGATGGGGCCCATGGCCACAGAGCTGGAACCCCTGTGCACCCCGGTGGTCACCTGTACACCCAGCTGCACTACTTACACGTCTTCCTTCGTCTTCACCTACCCTGAGGCTGACTCCTTCCCCAGCTGTGCGGCTGCCCACCGCAAGGGCAGCAGCAGCAACGAGCCCTCCTCTGACTCGCTCAGCTCACCCACGCTGCTGGCCCTGTGAGCAGGCAGAGAGGGGAGGCAGCAGGCACGCGCGTGCCACTGCCCGAGTCGGTGCATTACAGAGAGGAGGAACACGTCTTCCCTCGAGGGTTCCCATAGACCTAGGGAGGAACTTATCTGTGCGTGAAACACACCAGGCTGTGGGCCTCAAGGACTTGACAGCATCCATGTGTGGACTCAAGTCCTTACCTCTTCTGGAGATGTAGCAAAACGCATGGAGTGTGTATTGTTCCCAGTGACACATCTGAGAGCTGGTAGTTAGTAGCATGTTGAGCCAGGCCTGGGTCTGTGTCTCTTTTCTCTTTCTCTTTAGTCTTCTCATAGCATTAACTAATCTATTGGGTTCGTTTTGGAATTAACCTGGTGCTGGATATTTTCAAATTGTATCTAGTGCAGCTGATTTTAACAATAACTACTGTGTTCCTGGCAATTGTGTGTTCTGATTAGCAATGACCAATATTAAACTAAGAAAAGATATGACTTTATTTTCTGGTAGTTAGAAATAAATAGCTATATCCATGTACTGTAGTTTTTCTTCAACATCAATGTTCATTGTAACGTTACTGATCATGCATTGTTGAGGTGGTCTGAATGTTCTGACATTAACAGTTTTCCATGAAAACGTTTTATTGTGTTTTTAATTTATTTATTAAGATGGATTCTCAGATATTTATATTTTTATTTTATTTTTTTCTACCTTGAGGTCTTTTGACATGTGGAAAGTGAATCTGAATGAAAAATTTAAGCATTGTTTGCTTATTGTTCAAAGACATTGTCAATAAAAGCATTTAAGTTGAATGCGACCAAACTCGTGCTCTTTTCCTTCTGGAAGTTTTGTAAGATTCTGGAAAGTATCATTGGAGACCAGTTTGTCAAGAAGGGTAGCTCCTGGAGGGGACACACCCCTCTGTTTGATCCCTTATCAAAAAGAGAGAAACTCTGGAGCTGACGTTGGAAAATTGTACAAACGCGTGTCTTCACCTTGCAGTGCTAAGTCTCCCCTTAGAGATTCTAGGAATGGGAAACTGCTTTGTAACAGCTTTTGTGAGAACTTGTCTTCCTTTTTCTGTTTTGAAAGTCAAAGAGGGGCATGTTTAAGTCTAGTTGTGCTAATACTACACTTAAATGTCTTGGTCTTCTAGGAATCCTTTTAGCAAACAATTAAGCTTTGCACGAACCACATTATCTTTTTGCCACAAAATCATGTGACGATTACTCCCTCCTTAAAGGAGAGCAAATTGAACGGTTAGAATGATGACTTTCTCAATATTCCACTCTTGGGATTGGAATATTAACTTCTTCATTCATTACCCTATCCATCAGGCTGAACTGCCTCTTAACACTTGGTTAAAAAAAAAAAAAGTTTTCAGACTTCCCTGGCGGTCCAGTGGTTAAGACTCTGCCCTTCCAATGCAGGGGATGGGGGTTTGATCCCGGTCCGGAAACTAAGATCCCACATGCCTCGTGGTGTGATCAAAAAGAGAAAAAAGAAAAAGAAAAGGTTTTCACCTAGTTAGGAAAAAAAATAAACCCACAACTTTTCAGTCCTTAACTCTTCAGTCCTAACTCAAACAGACATACATTTAGTTGTATTCTTTTTATTCTCAGAAAGAAAGGAGGGGGAGTTCTCATCCATTCGTAATAAATGCATTGTAATTTCTGAAGTTTCTTTAACATATGCCTGACATTCACTGGGGGAAGGAAAAGCTGGCTCTGAGAATTCGAGAGATCTCAAACAGTACAAACAATGGTTGATCATCCGGTAAATAAAAAGTTACATGATAGCTCGAGAAGGAGAAGTCAACATGATTGAATAATAACTTAGAAACTTTATCATCTTTTTTTTTTTTTTTTTTTTTTTTTGCGGTACGCGGGCCTCTCACTGTTGTGGCCTCTTCTGTTGCGGAGCACAGGCTCCGGACGCGCAGGCTCAGCGGCCATGGCTCACGGGCCCAGCCGCTCCACGGCACGTGGGATCTTCCCAGACCGGGGCACGAACCCGTGTCCCCTTCATCGGCAGGCGGACTCTCAACCACTGCGCCACCAGGGAAGCCCGAAGCTTTATCATCTTAATGAAGAACATGACCTTTGTCTGGGACACCTCTGGCGATGGGGTGCTTCCATGCACAGGTACCAACCACAAAGAGAGGAGGCGGCATCCTTCCTCCCCTGCTCTCTGCTATCATGTGGGCACCAAGCTCGGAAGCCAGAGCCCAGGTTTGCACCCGTGCCAGGTGGAAGAGGAGCTTCAGGGCCAGCCTTCTAATGCTTTGGTGATAATAAAAATCACTGGGTGGTTATGGGATGTCATACTCAGCCAAGTTGAAAGTTTTAATTTAAAATGACAGCTCCATTGAGGGTGGTGTTCACACCTATGATCTCCCAGCTCCTCACATAATAACTGACATTTGAAAGCAACTTGCTTTAGGCTCTTAAGAGCACTAATCTCTCACACATCACTTGCATATTATTTTTGCCTGTCCGGCAATAATGAAAATGGCCTTAGATTCCCTGTTTGCTGTCCAGAGGCTAAGTTTTCTGTAGCTTTTAGATAGGACCTAAACTGGATACAGAATTACTGTAACTAACACCTAGATCTGAAGTAACAAGAAGATATCTGAAGGAAACCAGCTGGATCCCCTACAGGTACAGTAATAACAACACATGGAAGCAGATTTCTCAGATGGGGAAGGGAAGCTAAACCTCTAGCCCTGGACACTGAACACCTGGAGACCTGACTAATGGCTTTGGTCAGCCCCATGCTGATTAGAGAAAGAGGCTTGCTTTTCACTTGACAGCCCTGACCTCTGACTGCACGCAGGCCCTTCTTCTAGTTCACCATAGCCCAGCTGAGACCAGGCTGCTCCATCAACAAGCCTGCATTAAAGGTCCAGGAGAGGGCCTTGAACACAGAGAATCTCTTTAACGGGCTTCTCAGAGGACCTATAGGGTCCACCATTGGGTTGATATGCCACCAAGCTCTCTGCCCACCATTCTCATGGGATCAAGAGAAGAAAGGAATTCCCTCTCTTTCTAGCTAAAGGGGCTCCTTCCAAATCCTCTTTTCCTGACTCAGGATTCAACAACTCCCATGGATGATGGACATTGGGAATGTCAACTTCCTTTTGGGAAAGACTCTATCACTACCCACATGATATGGCCTTACATTGGTCTCAACAAAATGACTATCTCAGGGCCCATCGTTCACTGATACAAAAGATACTCATATAATAGCAAGAGATGGAAATAAGGATTCAAGGGGGTCATTTCTTTATGGGGAGAATGTCTAATTTGTTCATTAATGGATCCCCAGACCTGGCTTAGTGCCTGGCACATAGTACAGGGTTAACAAATATTTGCTGGGTGGATAAATGAATAAATTCTGCACTATTTCCACAAGCAGAAATATATTCCACACACACTCTCTAAATTCTCCTATTCTAGGCCCTGTTATGATATTAAGCAATGGGGATTTCATATCTTTTATGTCTGGCTTCAAACATATACCCCAGTTCCATCTTTGGCTCCTGGAATTCCTCCGCTGCCTCCCTGGATTACTTCTGCCAATTCAACTTCAAAGTGAATGCACTGCCTTTGTGCTTCCAGCTCCAAATTAATTTTAGATGGAAAAAGGGTAGAAGAAAAGAGAATTATCTTTATATAATAGTGGATTGTAGAGACTGCATCATCTTTGCACATCCCTGCATCTTGTGTAATTCTCAAAATTAAAGGGTAGCATTTAACAATTTGTTCTAATAACAGTAATTTTGTATCAACAGCAACTTTCCACGCATGAAAGAAAGTAAATCAATTATGTTATCTTTAATTAATGGACGAAGTAGAGACAGAGGCAAAGTAAAAGTTTTCAGATTACTCTAAGGAAATCAGCTGAAGTTTTTATGGTTTTCAAGTAAAAAAAAAATCAAAAGCAAAAATTCAGTCTTTCATCTGTGTGTAAGACTTCCTCCAAACACAGAATAATCATATTCCTCACAAAATAAATGAGATATGAGCATCACTTGAACGCTGAATATCAGAGCATTTTAAGCTGTGCTGTTTTGCTATAAATATTAAAGAGCTCACTCTTGACTCCTCCCCACCACCATCTCCTGTCCTTCCATGGACACCACTCTGCTCACTGACTTTCCTTCCATGCCTGACACATAGCACGCGTGTCCCTGCTGCAGGACCTTTGCACTTGCTGTCCCTCTGCCTGGGCTTCTTTTCCCAGGCTGGCTCCTTCCTGTTGATCAGGACTCAGCTCAAAGAACATCCCCTCCAAGAAGCCTTCCCAGGTCGTTCTATCACTCTCTGCAACACCTTATTTATGTTTCCTTTCCCTTTTTAATAAATTTCTACCCTTCACCACTGCCTGTAAGTTCCATGTGAGCGGGGACCTTTTCTGTCTTGATCACCTCTCTAGCCCCAATGACTACTAGGGACTCAAATGCTTGTTAAATGAATGGAGATGGATGAATGAATGAAGGTGGATTAAATTGACAAAAACACCTAAAGGGAGGTAACTAGAACTTAACAGTGAAGGTGAGCCGTGTTCTTCATAGATTTCTTCCTGAGTGAAAGAGCATGGCTTCTTGTTTAAAAAAAAAAATTCTTGTCAAGAGTTCTACAATATTAAGGCGACAAACTAGCTGGCTTGGGAAGGAATTTTGAGGAGTACCAAAAAATACAAGTATACTGCAGGTCAGTGACACTTCTAGACTAATTACAAATTGAGAAATTTGTTTCAATACCAAATGAAGAGTAGATGCATATGTAAGTTTAAGTATCATCATCTTCAAGGAAACTAACAAAACAATGTTTTTCACTCTCATTGATATAAAATTTTCAGACTATCACACAAATGCATTTGAGTTTTGGATCCTAGCACTTGGTGTGCTAAATTATAAAACTTACAATTTATTCTGCATGAGAAGAGAAGAATAGGGTTAGCGGCTATCACGATCACTACCAATATCAATATCATTATCACAATCATCATTTACAAGAGTATGCCCAGACCTGGGCAAAAGCAGATGGAAATAAAGTGTCTTGACTCCTGATGAAGGAGTTCAAAGTCCCTGAAGGGTGCTGGCTTAACAGCGGTCCACTTTGCACGCAGGTGAATGCAACAGAAGCATAAACTGGTTTAGTTGTAATGCAATTCATTTCAATGGCTCCACACACCGATCCACGGACTAATCTAAGCTGCCTTTCCTTTGCTCTTCTCATGCACTGTTCAAGTGCCCAAGAGGACAAAGAGCAGAAATAGCTCTGGCTGTTGTCCCAAGGAGGCTGCCTGTCCTGATGGTCATCAGATCTTTTTTTTTTTTTTTTTTTTTTTTGCGGTACACGGGCCTCTCACTGTTGTGGCCTCTCCCGTTGCGGAGCACAGGCTCCGGACGCGCAGGCTCAGCGGCCATGGCTCACGGGCCCAGCTACTCCGTGGCATGTGGGATCTTCCCGGACCGGGGCACGAACCCGCGTCCTCTGCATCGGCAGGCGGACTCTCAACCACTGCACCACCAGGGAAGCCCCAGATTCTCTTAACTAATAAACTGTTTTAACTTTCAGCTCAAACTGACATGGTGCTGAGGTGTGGTTCAATCAGTTGATGAGAATAAGAACCCGGAGGGGTTTGAGCATCAGCTACATTAGAATCAGGCCTGTAGGAAGGGGACCCTGCTAAAGCGAGTGGAGCGAAATGCAGCACCTCCAACGAACGGGTAAATGGCACAGGCCCCAGTTGCTCCCATGTTTACTTCGGGGAGCAATTTGCGGTCAGAGCTACAGAAACAGTGATTCATTTTCAGGCTTTTTAGTCAATCATGAGACTGTCATTGCAGCTAAACTTATCAAAGAAAAATGATAAATTAATCTGGATTCGAGGAAATGGATCCAATAGAGCAGAGTGGTTCAGAGCATGGACTCAGCTTTGAATCTTGGCTCCTTGACCTTGGGCAGTTTACCTCTCCTCTCTGCACCTTAGTTTCCTCATCTGTGAAAGGGAGATAATAATTGTATCCGCCTCTGGGGTTGCTGTGAGCATTAAATAAGTTAGTCTGTATGGAGCTTATTACAGTGCCTGGGCACACAGGAGTATTATAGAAGGGTGAGTTATTATTTATTGCTTTATAATTTAGGGAGATGGAGGTCAAGAGAGAAAATATATATCCTCTGGAGCAAGCATGGACTTCATCTCATTCAATAAAAAGTTTCCAGGGGCTTCCCTGACAGAGCAGTGGTTAAGAATCTGCCTGCCAGTGCCGGGGACATGGGTTCAAGCCCTGGTCCGGGAAGATCCCACGTGCCGCGGAGCAACTAAGCCCGTGCACCACAACTACTGAGCCTGCGCTCTAGATCCCACGTGCCACAACTACTCAGCCTGCGTGCTGCAACTACTGAAGCCTGTGTGCCTAGAGCCCGCGCTCCGCAACAAGAGAAGCCACAACAATGAGAAGCCCGTGCACCACGATGTAGAGTAGCCTTCCCGTTCTCCACAACTAGAGAAAGCCCACGTGCAGCAATGAGGACCCGACACAGCAAAAAAAAAAAAAAAAAAAAAAAAAAAAAAACTTTGCAGGGACTTCCCTGGTGGTCCAGTGGTAAGACTCCACGCTCCCAATTCAGGGGGCCTGGGCTCGATCCCTGATCCGGGAACCAGATCCCACATGCATGCCGCAACCAAGAAGTCCGCATGCCTCAACGAAGTTCCCGCATGCTGCAACTAAGACTTGTCACAGCCAAAATAAATAATAAACAAATAAATATTAAACAAAAAAAGTTTCTGGGTGTCTACTCTATATCAGGTGCTGGATTCAGATGCAAAGAAGGCACAGGCTGGAGTTCCTGGCCTTGAAAGGGAGAAAGACACATAAACGTATTACACACACTGTAGCAATGAAAATTGACAAGAGGTGTGCAGGGGTTATGAGAGGGAGGGAGTGATGAACTCTATCTGGGGGAGTCTCTGGGAAGGTGACCGCTGAGCTGGGCTTCAAAGATGGATGGAATTTGCTAGATGAGCAAGTGGCAGAGGGAGGATTCCAGGAGGCAGAGGGATATACGCTGTAAAGCCACAGACCCAGAAGACAATGCAGTTAGTTTTGCAGGACTATAAAATGCAGGGCTGGGGGAAGAGTGGGTGGGAGATGTAAACTATAGAGCATCATATAAGTACAGTTGATTTCATTTACGTCAATATTGCCACATCAAAGTGGAGGGGGCTGGAGACAGGTCAAGAAGAGGTAACTGTGGCCAGATCATGAAGAGCCTGGTATTTACTTAGTTCAGTTGTGTGTAGGTTGAACCCAGGCAGTGGTGGTGGGAACGGGGAGGGAACAAGAGGTAATTAGCAGGTAGGACTGTTGGGACTTGGTGACTGAGTGGATGTGGGAGGTGAGGGAGAGGGAGGAATCCAAGCTCACTCCCAGCTTTACCAGGCTTGACCCACAAGGAGGCTTGTGGGTCCCCCAGTGACTTTGTGACTCTAGGAAGAAGAGCAGGTTTGGGGGATAAGAAGGTAAGTCCTGTGTTAGACACATTGAGCTCAAGATACCTGTGGAATATTGGGGTGGGGAGGGGATGTAGGCGGTTGGATTTACATGGTAGAGGTTCTATAATGTCAACTTATAGAGCTTGTCTGGAGGCATGTAGTTGGGATAGAACCTAGGATATAACATTGATAATGGTCAGCATTTCACATGTGCTTGCTACGTTCCAGGCTGCGCCATGTACTTTACAGGCAACACTAAATCGGAGACCAGATTTGCTTTGCTAATCATTTTGCCTCTAGCAGCTAGCACATAATGGGCACACAATAATTGTTTTGTTGAATGGATACTCTCATTTAGTCCTCACCACAAACCTATGAGGCAGATACAATTAGGATCCTCATTTTACCAATAGGATGATGATCTAGGAAAAGTTGAGTTAATCGAGGTCACACAACTGCTAAGTAGCAGATCTGAGATTTGAAATCAGCTCTTTGTGACTCTAAAGTCCAAAGTGCTTCACTGCTTTGCTAGAATGTTAAATCTGCCCCTAAATATGTAATTCTATGACCTGGGGTGACACTCTAACCTCTCTGAGACTGTTTCCTCTACCAAATCAGGAGTGGGTTTCAAAAATCTCAAACCTCCCCTACAGCTTCAAAACATTGATGACATCAGATGACGACTGTGGCAATGCAATAAAGAGGCCCACACCACATCATTTAGGGTAGAAGGTCTGAGCAGCGTATGCAGTGCTACAGTGGGACACCAAGCAAGTGCCAGGTACAGGCAAACAGAGTGGATTAGTGTTCTGTTTCTGTATAACAAATCACCACAAATCGAGCAGCTTAAAACAACACGTATTCATTATCTCACATTCTCTGTGGGTCAGGAGTCCAGGCACAGCCTAGTTCAGTCCTCTGTTCAAGGTTTCACAAGGTTGCAATCAAGGTGTCAGACAAGCTCATTCTCAGCTGGATGCTTGAATGGGAAACAATCTGCTTCTGAGCTCATCCGGGGTGTTAGCAGACTTTATTTCCTTGTGATTTTATAACTAAGGCCCAGCTCTTTGCTGGCTGTTGGCCGGAGGCCACCCTCAGGTCCTAGAGGCTGCTCATAGCTCCTTGCCTTGAGAGCTTCCTCAACATGGCTGCTCACTTCATCAAGCCCAGCAGGAAAACCTACTAGTGTGTGCTAGCAAGATGGATATATATATATATATATATATATATATATATATACCACGACATAATCTAGGGGTGACATCCCATTACCTTTGCCACATATTCTGTTGCTTAGAAGCAAGCCTCGGGTTCTACCTCAAGGGGAGGGAATCACACAAATTCCCAACATGGACACCAGGAGGCAGGAATTACTGGGGATCACACTAGGGTCTGTCAACCACAAAACACACACAATGTGTGTCATCCACATTACCTGCTGAGAATTTAAAAGTAATAATAAAACCAGTTCAACTTGGTCTGCTTTTTAATTAACACCATGAACTGGCAATTCTAGACATCATCAGTGACAAAATACTCTTTCCTGAAAAGATCTTTTGTTGTTTTAAGTTCTAAACAGTTGCTCGGATTACTGTTGAGTTTTCTTTTTCTTTTTTAAATAAATTTATTTATTTTTGGCTGCGTTGGGTAGGCTCTCTCTAGTTGCGGAGAGCGGGGACTGCTCTTCGATGCAGTGCACGGGCTTCTCAGTGCGGTGGGTTCTCTTGTGGAGCACGGGCTCTAGGCACGCGGGCTTCAGTAGTTGGGGCACATGGGCTCAGTAGCTGTGGCTCACGGGCTCTAGAGCGCAGGCTCAGTAGTTGTGGTGCACAGCCTTAGTTGCTCCGTGGAATGTGGGATCTTCCTGGAGCAGGACTCGAACCCGTGTCTCCTGCATTGGCAGGCGGATTCATAACCACTGCACCACCAGGGAAGTCTGGAAAATTCTTTTTAAATTATTTATTTTAAAACTAAAAAACGAATCAAGAAAAAAACCATTACTTCAGCAGTATAATTTAGTAGTTGACTAAACTACTAACCCACTGTTGTGTTGCTTAGGAATAAAAATTAACAGCTAGCACTAATTGAGGCTCACAATGCGCTAGACACTGTTCCAAACACACACACACACACACACACACACACACACACATTTATATTAACTCATGAATACAGGTAAGTCCTGCTGTTACCCTTATTTTATAGATAATATAGTCCGGGGGCACAGAAGATTGTGATCTGCTCAAGATCAGCCAACTAGAGTGGCGGAGCTGGAATTTGAGTCGGGGTAGTGCGGTCCCAATGTGTGAATTCGTAGACACTAGTAAGGAAAAACAAACACCAATATCCCCAACAACCTTGCAGGCCGAGGAAGCCCTTCAAAAAGGACAGGAAGGCTTCTTTCCATCCAGGAGGGCTTCTTTCTGTTCCTGACCTGCCCCTGCTGGATCCTGGGCTGAGGGAGAGACGGCTTCCCAAGGACCTGTCAGAGGGGGTGCTCTCTCGGCGTCCCTTCTCCGCCCTCGGAGCACCCTCGCCGCGCCCCTGCCTTCCTCTGCCAAGCCCAGGTTTCTCCCGGTCCTCCCCAGCTTCCGGCCCTTTGCTTCAGGCCAGGTCGCTGGGTCGGGCCGCGCCAGGAGCTCGCAATTCCTCTATTTACTGTTTGGTTTCCATGGTGAGACGTAGGTGCCGTCAGCGCCTCCCGTCATCGGCCCCGCAGCTCGGCCCCCACCCGGCGCCGTGACGTCTGCCCGCTGCTTCCGCTCTGCCCATATTTGGCTCAGCCGCGGCGCCGCCCGTCGGGACGAGGCTGGGAGCCGGACTCCCGCCTTCCCCCGCCCTCCCGCCTCCCCCCGCCCTCTGTCCCCGGCCACGCCCCCGTGGGGCTGCTGCGGGCCGCTCCGTTCCACGCGACCCCAGACCCATCCCCGACACCCGAGCGGAGGCGAGGGGCAGGGACGATAGGGACCCCGAGGGAAGGCGTGGATGACCGACGGATGAACTCTGGGATCTCAAACATTTGTCGCGTTGAGGCTGCAGCCAAGATTTGGGCTGTTTCGTTTGTTTGGGGTGGGAGAGCTGGGATCACGATTTTCTCTCTCTGTGCCCAAAATCATGGAAACAGCCATCCTTCGCCTCACTATTTTACGTTTTATAGGCTTGAACTTAAAATTCTCGTCCATGGCGCAGTGGAAAGCTTTGAAGGCCGAGGTTCTGAGATCAGTGTTGCCCCTTGGGGGATAAGTGACCTTGGGAAGGTCACTTCCCTTTACCTAGCCTGGTAAAATGAACTTCGGGGGTGGGGCTCTGTGTCGTCAGGCTTGTGAGGGGAGATCGTCCATCACCTTTTAGTTACAGGCGTTGGGGGGCGGGGAGCGGCGCATTACATAATTGGAATATCACTGAAGTTCTTTGAGGACCCCTACAATTCTGACCTCCATAGTAACTGGATTTGTGCGTCTCTTTGCGCCTTGCTCGTATTAGGCCCTTAATTAACTGTTGCTAACTGATTATTGAATAAATCCCAGGCAAATTACTTTCGGATTTCACCTTCATAAATCCAGACCCCCGCAATTCCTCTTACAGGCGGAACGAGGAATATTGCGGGGATGGTTAATAATCGCGCAGCAGGGTTGCTGATGTAAAGCGATTTGCAGATGTAAAGGGCAATAAACATTCCTGGGAGGAATCCAGAGAGATTCCAGAAGTCTCGGAGGGAGCCGTGGGTGTGCGCCGCCCGGCCATGAGGGCGGGGGTGGGGCGGGCAGTGCCGCAGTGGCTACTGCCGGGGAGCCGACTGCAGGGGTGGGGTCGACTCTTGAGGCTGCTTGGTCGCGGCTACCGCCCTCCACCCTCCACCCGCGCCCATTCCCCAGTTCCTCTGGCCAAAGGTGTGTGTGTTTTTCAGAATTTCAGAGCTAGAACGCACATCAGGTACGATTGCTCTAATTCAGCCTTTCAATTTTACAAATGGGGGAACGAAGGCTCAGAAAAGTTGGTTCACTCCTGCAAGTTGCACAGCTAGTCAGAGACAGATAAAAGCCAACATGTCTGGCTTCAAACTAGTGTCCCTTCCCCCTACCCTCTAGCCCCCTCTGCTCTTGTGGCTTCAGGACCCTGTTGCCTGGCTCAGGTGGTGGAATGTAGAGTAAAGCTAAATACTGACTTCAGGGCTCCTCTAAAGGGTGCCATGCCTACTGCCCCATACAGCCCACAGCATGACACCAGGGCCTGGGGTGATGGCCAGGAGGGTCGTACTCCCCAAACCACAAGAGTTCCTCCTTCCAGTGGCTGGAATGGCTACCCTTGTCCAGAGAGCCCGAATTGGCTGTCTTGAAAACCAGTCTTAGACTAGCAGTTGATTATTTTTCATAGTTACCCAAGCCTCCCATTAACTTTTCTCAGTCAAGACAACAGCAGAAGGCATGAGTAGCCTGAACCCATGGAGACCCCTTTTCTGCTCATTGGAAGGTCTTTTCATGGTACAAAGAGGTTAGATCCTGTGAAGGAATGCCTCTTTAATGTCTCTCTGTCTCTTCCCTTTCTGTTTACCCAACTTCCTCTTAAATTCTATATTCTATTTCCTCCCTGACTGTAGGCAGCTAGGACTGAGAAGACTGGTGCCCACCGCTGGCCCAGGGCCGTTCCAACCTGCTGATTTGAGGAGGAGTCTGGGATCCTTCACCTTTCTCTCTGGATTGATTGTACTTGGAGCTCTAGCGACAGAAGTAGCAGCTCTGCCGCCTGGTGGACATAAGAGGCAGAGCACCCTTCTTCAATTCCAGAAGCAGCATCACGGCTAGGGGAAGAGATTTTCTTTGTTCACTGATGGAAATAGCAAAACTTGGCAGGAAAAAAATCCCAGTTTTTTCTCTCTTTAGTTTAGTTCTGAGGATCTGATTGATTTGGATGCAGAAAACACTTCTGTTGTTTCTCTCGCCTGGACTGCTTTTTTTCCTTCTGCCAAGTTTTGTTATCTCCATCAGAGTGAACAAGGTTTCCTTGCCCCTTCTCTCAACCCCTATTTCAAATTCCATCTCCTTCATAACAACTTTTCTGACTCCTCTCCTGTATATCTTATGAAATACAGCTGTGCACAGACCCAGCACACAGAGCACAGCTTACGTGCTGTCTTTTTTTTTTTTAATTTATTTATTTTTGGCTGTGTCGGGTCTTTGTTGCTGTGCGCGGGCTTTCTCTAGTTGCGGCGAGCGTGGGCTACTCTTCATTGCGGTGCACGGGCTTCTCACTGCGGTGGCTTCTGTTGTTGCAGAGCACGGGCTCTAGGCACACGGGCTTCAGTAGTTGTGGCACGTGGGCTCAGTAGTTGTGGCTCACGGGCTCTAGTGCACAGGCTCAGTAGTTGTGGTTCACGGGCTTAGTTGCTCCGCAGCATGTGGGATCTTCCCGGACCAGGGCTTGAACCCGTGTCCCCTGCATTGGCAGGCAGATTCTTAACCACCACACCACCAGGGAAGTCCTACATGCTGTCTTTACTGTTGTTTCCTTGAGAGTTGAGGCCAGGTCCTGGGTGTCTTTTGTGTTCATAGATGCCCAGCACAGGGCTGGGGACAAAACCTGCTCTCAAGCCCTTGCTGATTAATTGATTGATTACTTGATTAATTTCTCCAGCAGCAACTCCAAGCCTTTGCTTTGATAAACCTTTCTCTCAGTTCTTTGGAAATCTAGATAATGATCTAATCAAAGACAGCCTTGCACAATAAGTAGTTTCACAAAGCAGTTTCACAAGAGAACACCACCACCACCCAGAGAGGGATGAGGAAGTGTGGGCTCTCCGAAGATGAGGAGGGTGGTGACATAGGAAAGTCAGAGGACAAAGAACTAGGAGAGGGGAGGCCTCTGCTCCTGGGATCGGAGAGGCAGCACACCCTCTAGACCTGGGTTTCTGTCCAGACCCCACCACTTGCTGTGTGGCCTTAGGCAAGTTTACTGTGTTCTCTGTGCCTCAGTTTTCTCATCTGTAAAAAGAACTACTCATCTCCTAGTGATATGAGGAGGATAAATCGAGCTGATATATGCAGAGTGCAAGAACAGTGCCTGGCACATAGTAAGTGAAATATAGCAGTTTGTCGATCTGTTTTCCAACGTAGCTGTTTTATAAATGGAATGGGGGAAGGTTATAAGATCTCTTTGCTCCCTTCTGCACCGACCTTCCTGGGCAGTGCATGAGCTATGTGGTCATGCAGGTCTGGGTGGATTCCTGTCTCTGTTTCTAGTTGTTTGACCTTGGGCAGATCACTCTACTTCTTGGAGCCTCAGTTTTCTCATCTGTGAAGTGAGGATAATTGTGTCTACTTCCAAAGACTGCGGGTACATTACCTGATTATAAAAAGCCTGGCATATCAGGAGTTTAATAAACAGAAACAATAATAATATAGTTATTATATATAATATAATAATTATAATAATATATAATAATAATATATATAATATAATATAGTTATTATTATCTATGAGAGGAGCCACATCTAAAGGAGAATAGAGTCTCCAAAATCTTTGAGGTTTCAAGAAAGATTGAACGTACTGAGTAGCAGTGAGCCCAGCTCAACTCCTGCAGCTGGGGGTTGGGAAGGTAGGCCCTGGGTCTGGGCCAGGACTGGATGTCACAACATCTGAAGAAACCAGGAATGGTTTGGCTTGTGTATCGGCTCTAGGGACATATCCTGCCTGAGGACTGCGCTGAGGGTGTGGACCTAGTCGGGCCAGGTGCCAGCAGCGGGGGACCCGTCCTTCCCACGAGGTGGGACTTTAGTAAAAGAGGGCTTGGGCAGGGTGGGCCTTGGAAACTTGTTGTTGTTGAGTGTGTGTGTGTGTGTCTGTGAGAGAGAGAGAGAATGGCCCAGAGACATCCTGTCCTGGAACTGGCCTCCCAGGCCTGGCACGTCCGCCCTCATGGCAGAACTTGCCTGCACAGCTCCTCAAAGCTGCCATTCCCAGCCCTGACCCAGGACATCCCAGAGTGATTGCCCCTAATTATCCGAGGGACCGAGGGATGTGGGGAAGGAGGGTTGTCATAGTCTTACAGCCAAGATAACCTTAATTCCCTTCAGCTGCATAGATGGAAAAGTACTAAACGGCACATACAAATGCTGTGATGCAGTCCTTTGGGTTCTTTTAGAAGGGCGAAGGAGGGTTGCAAAATCCAACAATGATAGAGTGTTGCAATCCCAAACATGTCGGGAATCACTCTTATGGTCCTCACCCTTGACGGCTCTCGTCCCCTGTGACCCACAAGGAGTTGTGCGCCCTGACTGGCTGGGGTCTACACTAAGTAAGTTGTCGTTCTGGGATCCCAGATGGTCTTAGGAGCTCTTTGGGGATCACAGAGGAATCTGTGAGCCTCATTCCAAACTCATGTTTCCAGTCATGGCAACGGGGGGTGGGAGCACCCAATGACTAGTACCTGGAGCAGAACTGAAGCGTGGCTTGTGAAGAGTCACGAAGGTGCTAATATTGGTTGTCTCTGGGGAGAAAGGAATGTGTTTTTTTCTCTTTGCTTGTTTGTACTCTATGATTTTTTCGTTTTTGGCGAGCACACAGATTGCTTCTGTAATAAAAATGTTTTTTAAATGTCCCCAGCAGAACAGTATGTTTGTTTTTTTAATAGGTGACAACAATAAATGGAAAGGCTCAGAACTCAGGCACCTCCTGATTTTTTTCTTCCACCCCTGCTTTCCAAAAGAAATAGATGCTCCTGGTGAAACTTTTGAAAATTCAGATAATCAAAATAAAGAAAATAAAAATCACCTGTAATCCCATTACAGAGGTAACCACTGCCAAAAGTTTTGATTCTCCCTTTCCAATATACAGTTTAGTTTTATACTTTTTAATTTATACATTGTAGTTTTCATGAACATAACACCAGGCCAGAATACTGTTTTATAATCTTGTTTTTCTATACCATAGATCATGAACACAGACAATTTTTTCTACGTGATCACTTTAATAGCTAGTCACATAGAATTCTAAACATCCAACAATTTAACCAATCCTGTATTCTTGGACCTTTGGGTTGTTTCTAAATTTTTTGCTATTATAGACAAGGATGCAAATATCTTTGTGGCTAAATTTTTGTGTACGTCTGAGATTAGTTCGTTCGAGCTGGGCCTGGGGGTACTCCTTTTTAAGGCTTTTGAAACATAGCTGTGCAGTCAGTACACTGTTACATAGGACAAGTGGGAAGGGAGTATCGGCTCAACCAGTTTCTAGCTGTGCAATCTTGAGGAAATGACTTTCCTTCTCTGCACTTCAATTTCCTCAAATGTAAAACTGGAATGACAGTAGCTATGGAATGAGATTGTTGTGAGGATTGAATGAAAAAAAAGAGCGTCAAGTGGTGCCTGGCACAGCACAGGACGAGCCCTCAATAAATGGTGATTGTTTCTGATTTATGGATTGTCTTTTCTTCAGGGGAAGAAGTTGTCTTGAGGTTGAGGTCTGGTTGCCTGGGAAAGTTGCGGGGAGAACTCGAGCATGTGTACATGGTGAAGGGGGAAGATGTTGGGGAATGGAAGGCAGAAGTGGACAAGTGATAGAGAAGAAGCTGATGGGGGGTAGGCTGAGGAAAGTTTAGCAGAGAGGAGTGTGGGCGTGGGGGAGAATGGGAACCCAACGGACATGGGTGAGATGTCCACATGGGCCATTTGGAGCAGGGACCCTCGGAAACAGAGCCAGGTGCCAGTCCCTGTGTGGCCTGGGAGGCCACCTCTAAAAGATCTGAGATAGAGCCTGTGTCCTTTGGTCCCTGGTCCCACGAGGCCGCTTTCTGCCTTCCTCTCAGTCCCACGTTGCATTACTCCAAGCCAGTCTTCTTTCAGTTCCTTGAGTGCGCCATGTTCCTCCCTGTTGGGTGAACTTTGTGCATTCTGTTTCCCCTGCCACAAATGCCCACTCTTGCTGGCTAATTCCTAGGCACCCTTCAGATCTCAAGCTTAAAGCTCACTTCCTCACAGAGGCTTTCCCCAGCCATTTGGTATGAACCAGCTCCCTTCCTCCCGTTATTCTCTCATGGCCTTCTGTGCCCTCATAGCATTGCCAAAGTTTGTAGTTATGTGTGTTTGTGATTATTCACTCTTGGTGTCTTCACTGGGCTGAAAGCTCCATGAGGGCAGGAACAGGGTCTGTTTTTTGCTTACTCTTGTACCCCTGATGCCCAGCACATAGTAGACACTCAACAAACAGTTATTGAAAGGGAAGAAGAATAAGACAGTTCATCTGTGACCTGTAAAATGCCTTTACATCCCCTTCTGTGGCTTCAATCCCATCCTAATTGATGCTGGCTGGTTGGCTGAAGGAACAGGAGATTTGGGGGCTGCGAGGAGTGCCTTAGCCAGCTGCTCTCCCATCCTTCTCTCCCTTGAGGAAGCAGGCTTCCCTTTCTAAGACTAGAAACTTTAAACCAGTGCTTCTCAAACTTAAAGGTGTATATAAATTACCTGGGGATCTTCTCAACATGCAAATTCTGATTCTGGGTGGCTAGGGTCCACCTTAGGGTCAGGTCCAAGACTCTGCATCTCTAACAAGCTCCCGGGTCAAACCCATGTTGGTCCCAGGGCCACTCTGAGCAGCAAGGCTTTCAGTCTACAGCCTCTTTCTGTTTAACACACCACCGATTCCCACGCCTAAGTTTGAGTCGCTGCGCCCTCTGCCGGCCACTGAGGGGCATGGCAATCATTGACCAAGTATTAGATAAAGACTGCACGCATGAATTTTAAAACTCATGCAAAATTCTTGGGGAACAAGATCCTCTCCTAAAAGCAGATGGGCACACAGATTCCAATAGCATTAGGAAAATGTACTCTTTTTTTTTTTAACATCTTTATTGGGGTATAATTGCTTTACAGTGTTGTGTTAGTTTCTGCCATGTAACAAAGTGAATCAGCTATACGTATACATATATCCCCATATCCCCTCCCTCTCGCATCTCCCTCCCACCCTCCCTATCCCACCCCTCTAGGTGGTCACAAAGCACCGAGCTGATCTCCCTGTGCTATGCGGCTGCTTCCCACTAGCTATCTATTTTACATTTGGTAGTGTATATATGTCCATGCCACTCTCTCACTTTGTCCCAGTTTACCCTTCCCCCTCCCCGTGTCCTCAAGTGCATTCTCTACGTCTGCCGTCTTTGGAAAATGTACTCTTAAGAATACACTCTGGGGCTTCCCTGGTGGCGCAGTGGTTGAGAGTCCGCCTGCCAATGCAGGGGACACGGGTTCGTGCCCCGGTCCGGGAAGATCCCACATGCCGCGGAGCAGCTGGGCCCGTGAGCCATGGCCGCTGAGCCTGCGCGTCCGGAGCCTGTGCTCCGCAACGGGAGAGGCCACAATAGTGAGAGACCCGCGTACCGCAAAAAAAAAAAAAAAAAAAAAAAGAATACACTCTGTAGGGACTTCCCTGGCGGTCCAGTGGTTAAGACTCTGTGCTTCCACTTCAGGGGGCCTGGGTTCGATGCATGTCACATGGCCAAAAAAAAAAAAAAAAACCCACTCTGTAAAGGATCCCAGCCATGCTGAGGCAAAGAAACTCCCAGAACTGAAGGATGTTAAGACTGGGGGAGCCCATCTCTGCAGCGATTTTCTTCTTTTGCCACTGTTGGCTTTTCCCACTCTTGTTTTTTTTTTTCTTCATCAGGGCTGCATTATGACTTTCGTGGGCCCTGGGCACTTTGAAGTCCCCTTTCTCTATAAAAATTAATTAAAAATTTCATTTTATGACTGTATTGTTATAAAGATGAATAGTCGGAGGAAGATGAATATATAATATATTGTCCTTTTGGAAATAAAAGTTAATTTTTTTCTTCCGATTTTTAGACGAAATTAAAACATTTTCGTGGATTTCTAAAAGTATCATGGGTCCCTAGGCCAGTCCTCTTGTATCCGCCCTGTTCTCCACGAGGTGGCAGAGAGCGCATTCTTAATGCTATCTGAATCTGTGTACCCACCTGCTTTTAGTGGAAGATCTTGTTCCCCAAGAATTTTGTGTGTTTTAAAATTCTTGTATGCTGTCTCTCTACTTACGCCCAAGACTGTACTAGATGCTTTGAGGGCCATTGTGCTGTTCAAGTAGGTGACCAGATTGAACATGTTAAATGACTTAGACATATAATATGTGGAGTGTGTACAATGTGCTAAGCGCCTTAAGCATATCTCTCAAGTTTCAGAACAGCTACTATCCACGTTGTACCCAGGAGAGCACCAGAGGTGAGAAGGAGACATCATTTTCTCACGTCCCAGGTGAGTAGTTGGCAGATCTGGGATTTGAACCCCAGGTCTGTCTGATCCTCTCCACAGGCTGTGACAGGATATCCAGTGAGGTACCTGCTTGGATATATATTCCCAAATGTATGTTACACTATCAGGGCCACCAGGGGGCAAGATGTCAGGGAGGGCTGGAGAGTCTTAGGGAGGAGGGAGACTGAAGGCCGGCTTTGGAGCAACAGTCATTGCAGAGATGAAATGGCAGGGAAAGGCATGTGAGGTCACAGAGGTGTGGAGGTGGGCCCCTGGTTCAGGGAGGGCCATGAGGAGACTTCCCAAGTGGGAGGGAACTCAAGGTTAGGAAGCAGAGGGCGACGAGGCAGGGTGTGGCTATAGGGGGTGAGGAATTTGGGCCCAGTCTAACATTCAGTGGGAGGTTCTTTGTTCCCTTGAGTCCTAAAATTTAGTCTTGAATTATCAATAACCTAGCAAAGTTTTATCTATCCTCCCTGTCTCAGTTCCTCATCTGTCAAATGGGAGTTATGAAGCTTGCCCTACCCTCTGAGATGTCAGGAAGTTCAAATGACTGTCAACCCCACAAGGATGGGGAGCCTGTGTCTGATTCAGGCTGTATCCCCCGGAGGCTGGGTGCTCAGCAAACATCTGGTGAAGGAATGGGCATGGTATCCCACAAATCCCTTGAAAAGCAGCGGCAGGAGACAGTGTGGCTGGAGAAAGCACCCGGAGCCAGAAGAGGGCGCGCTTCTGTGAGACAAAGTTTGATATAAGAAATCACCAGAATCTTTTTGCAGGATTGCGGATTGAGAATTTGCAACCCTAGGCTTTACTTTTAGCTTTAGGATGTAGGAGGTCAAGTCATTCCATTCTAAATTCTTATATCTAAACCTACCTTAACTCTAGTATCCTAACTAGGAAAAAAGGCTAAAATGTAGTTTATCTTCTCTATTTCATGTTCTCTTAACACTTTAGGCACTTAGTACAGATGTAATATTATTTTGGGGGGGGAGCTTAAAACAGCAACCAATCTATTATATCTCATGACTTTGTGGGTCAGGAATTAAGACAGGAATTGGCTGGGAAATTCTTCTGCTCAATATGGCAAAGACTGATGTCCTCCGTGGTATTTAGCTGGGGGAGGGGCTGGTCTGGAGGGTCTGAGATGGCTTCACTCACATGACCAGATGCCATTTAACATTTTGTGTGATTATTTGATTAATAACTGTCTCCCTCACTAGTCCAGAAGCTACCAAAGGACCGGAACTGTGTTTGTTTTTGTCTATCATTTTATCCCTAGTGGCTAGCGCAGCGCCTGGCCCACTGAGGCTTAGTAAATAGTATTTGTTAAATGAATCAATGATGCAATTCTTTTTTTTTTTTTTTTGGCGTGCTGCACGTCTTGCGGTCCCCGACCAGGGATCCAACCTGGGGCCCTGGCAGTGAGAGCGCCAAGTCCTAACCACTGGACTGTCAGGGAATTCCCAATGATGTAATTCTTATATAACAAGTGTCAGGATCCTCAGAAAAAAGGCATAGATAGGAGTTAATGACGATGATGATAGTAGCTCAGTAAGTGCCAGGACTGAGCTAAATACTGTGCAACCTGGCTGATCGGCATTATTTATTTACCCCCATTTTACAGATGAGGAGCTGAGGCAGCCCTGATACGACTTCAAAGGGCAATGCAAGAGAAGCACCTTTTACGTCCCAAATCAGAGGATCTGGGGTAAACTCAGGAGCCCTGGAGGCCAAGCAAGTTATTAAAATGAGTCATTTGAGAGATAAAAACCTGATGAAATGGCAAAAGCCTGGAAGGTATGTTTTCAAATTAGTCACAAACAATGTTCCGGAGTCCTGCCTCTACATTATCCAAATAAACCATCCGCAATGATGAGGTGAAGATTCACTTGGATGTCTGTCACCACATTCACTTACACTGTTCCTCAAAATCCACATAATTGTTTCTTCTTCATCCTGGGTTTATTTATTTTTGATGCTTCTGCACAGCTGGACTGTTCTGCCAACATGTTGTAATGCTTCCTTCGTTTCATCAAAAAACAGGCTGGCCTGTCGTCATGAGAGTAGCATCCCAAAGCCAACGTGGGTTAGTAATAGTGCCCTTGATTGAAGTTGCCTGCGGGGTCAGAGTATTAGCATATTATCTGATACCCAGGCTTCTTGTGGGCTCTGCCTTGCATGAAGGGCTCTTCTAGATCGTGTTACTGTGATAGGGGAATACCCAGGGTGCCAGGAAATTCCTGCCTGGGCAGGGAGCTGACTTCCCAGCACCCCAGGGATTCCAAGCCCAGCCCCCTGCAGCCAATCAACAACGGAGCTGCCTCAAAATGACAAGCAAAACGAAGCCCAACAAAAGCAGCTGGAACCCAAACAAACAGACTTGGGTGAGGTTGGGAGGGGGGACAGGCCTGGCGTCATCCAGGCTCTGGGCCAGGCCGTTGTCTTGGCGACGGCCAGTCGGTTTACCAGCGGGCAGCAGAGCCAGTTCTCTGAGGGGGAAGCCCGAAGAGGGGGCTGTGGTGCCTGGGCGGGGTGCGGTTGGGGGATGGGGAGCTTCTCCAAGTAATAGAAACCCCCAGAGAAGGCACGGGCATTTCCAGAGACTGGTTTCTTCTCTCAGGAGCCAGGCAGGCTGCCTGGGGGTCAGTGGGCTCAGAGAGGCTGGCCAGCCTGAGAGGGAGGGAAGTGGCCACTGAACTAGCAAAGACGTCTCTGGAAAGGCTGGAAGGTGGATTTGCAGCTGTGTTAGCTTTCTGGGCAAAACATGAATTGAAGTGGATCACAGAGTTCTATAAAACAAAAACCAAAAACAATACATACACACAGCAGCCAGTGGAGGAGAGGCCTTTGGGAACCTCAGAGGTGGCACATGAAAATGTTTTATGTCCTTCTCCAGGAGCTTTTTTTCTTTTCATTTTCTTTCTTTCTTTCTTTTTTTTTTTTTTTTTTTTTTCCTGATGACCACAATTCAAGTCATTATCTGGAGAATTGAACAGCATTCAATGAAAACAAAATGTTAGAAAACCTCTGTTTTGCAGGGTAGGGCCTAAAAGGTGTTCATGTCCATGACAGCAGGTTACTTTAGGGTAAATAAGAGACTCCCTTTCTGGCTAAAGTGAGACATTAGTCAAAATAAATGCAATGGAGGAAAGAATCTTGGTACCTTCCTCCAGAAATCTTGCTGCAAAAGTGCTTGTCATACAAAAGGACAAATACTGTATGCTTCCTTCCACATGAGGTTTCTAGAACAGTCACTTCATAGAGACAGAGAGTAGAATGGTGGTAGCCAGGGGCTGTGGGAGGGGAGGATGGGGAGTTATTGTTTAATGAGGATAGAGTTGCAGTTTGGGAAGAAGAAAAGAGCTCTGGAGATGGGTGGTGGTTGGCGTTTGCCCAATGATGTGCATATACTTAATGCCATTGAACTGTACGCTTAAAAATGGTTAAAATGGTAAATTCTATGTTATGCACATTTGCCTATATATATATACATATATATATATTAAAGTGTCTGTCACTTAAAGACTGTCTTCTAGTTGTACCAGGAGACAGTGGTGTTTGCTTGGAGGCTGACCCCCAAGGCGTGTTGGCTCAGCTGTCTAAGCCTCTGCTGTGTCATCCATTAAGGAAGGATGCCGGTAAGGAAGAATGGACATGAAGGCATTTAGTGAACAGAAATACACCACAAGAACTTGCAATGTGATTAAGATATTATTTCAAAATTCATTTTTAATGTATCTAAATGCCAAGGGGCAAGTTGAAAGGGGAAGGGGGGAGCTTTGAGGAAACTAAGGAAAGGATTATATTTGGCAGTTATAGGAACTGGAAAAAGCCCAAATATTTTATGAGAGTAGAAGAGAATTTTGGGCTCATTCTCAGAGGCCAGAAGGTATGACCAACTTGGGCTGTCACAGCAATTTAAAATACTTCTCTCTTTTGCTCTGCCTAAATTGAGAAACCATTTAAGCCCACCCATCAGGAGGAAATGAAATGAAATGAAACAATGTCAAAACATCACCTCTCAAATTTCATGAAGGGAAATGGTACAGTTACAACACAATGCTGGGTCAAAGTTTATGGGATCTCGAACACAAATGCATAGTGGAACTCAGGTTACCATCAGAGTCCCATTAACTGTCAACAATCTATTCAAAGCAACTTTTTTTCCCCCGTTTTAAAGATATACACCAGTCAGGGACTTCCCTGATGGCGTAGTGGTTAAGACTCCATGCTCCCAATGCAGGGGGCCCAGGTTCGATCCCTGGTCAGGGAACTAGATCTTACGTGCATGCCGCAACTAAGAGTTTGCATGCCTCAACTAAGGAGCCGGCGATGTGCAACTAAGGAACCCGTCTGCTGCAACTAAGACCCAGTGCAACCAAATAAATAAATATTTTAAAGAAAAAGATATACTCCATTCACCACCACCACCACTTATGCAACATATGTTCCATTAGCATAAGTTAGCACGTGCCAAAGCACTAATCTAAATGTGGTACATTCCTTATCTTTTCACTCCTTAGAAGAACCATGCAAGGTGAATCTTTTTTATAGATAACAAACTGAAGCTTGTGTTTGAAACTTGTTCTTTCTGGTTCTTTATTTCCTCATCCATAAAATGAGAATAATGTTACAGCTAGAGAAGTGTAGCATCTTGCCCCAAACCACACAGCTGGGAAGTAGTGATGTCAGGATTTGAACTTATGTCCATCTGACTTCAAAGCTCTGCTCTAGAACACAACACTACACTGGAGAAGACATGATTGCTGAGAAGCTTATGAAACAAAATTGGTAATGAGTATTCTGCTCCGAGAGCAACTAGAATGAGCAATCAGTAAACTGCGTTATCGTGATGTATGATGTCACAATGACACAATGAGGAAAAGCCATGAGCATCATGTGTTAGCAGGGATCTGGCTCTGACATTGGATGAAACCACCAAGTACAGAGTATGAAATCATGTTTGGCTGTGTTATATATGTGTGTATGTTGTGTGTCTTGTATGTTTTGTTCTGTGTGTATTATATGTTGCATGTGTTGTAGATGTGTCGTGTTTAGTTGTTTGTGTTTTTATTGTGTGTGTGTGGTACGTGGGCCTCTCACTGTTGTGGCCTCTCCCGTTGCGGAGCACAGGCTCCGGACGAGCAGGCTCAGTGGCCGTGGCTCACGGGCCCAGCCGCTCCGCGGCATGTGGGATCTTCCCGGACTGGGGCACGAACCCGTGTCCCCTGCATCGGCAGGCGGACTCTCAACCATTGCGTCACCAGGGAAGCCCTAGTTGTTTGTGTTTTTTTTTGTGTGTGTGTGTTATGTGTATTAAGTGTACGTGGGTGGTTTGTGTAAGTGAGGGAAACTTGCCTGAAGACTGATTTCTTCAACAATAAAGACCAGACATTCCAACAGCCAGTACTTACTTGGTGCCCACTGTGAACCAAGCACTCCTCTCGCAGTGCTGTGCATATAGTAACTCATTCAGCTTCACAACAGTCCTGTGCAGTTGCTGGTAACAGTATCCTCATTTTATGCAGGAGGATAGGAGGCACAGAAAGATCCATCAACTTGCCCCAGACCACCCAGATAGTAAGAGGTGGAGCTGGGATTTGAACCCAGGGAGATTGGCTTCAAATTCTGTGATCCTTTATTCTTTTCTTAATTGGTGTCCCCAGATCACCATGTGAGAATTGATGGAATTAGTCTCTTCATTCTGTGGAGAGTCTGTGGACAATGTGAACACATGTGGCTAAGACAATCAGTACTCCTTAATTAAACATTAGCTGAGGTAAGCCAGCCATTGATGGCCTTGTGGTGTATGTGCGATTTCTATCAATTTAATAATTATGAAGAATTGAAAAGATTGCTGAAAAAAGCTTATGTTTCACGTTTGTGAAATGTGTATGGACAAAATGGTTTCATTGATATTTTTTCTTCTAAAACTGTGGACTGCCTACAGATGACCAGTATCTATGGATCAGATGTTCTCTAGGGCATGAGGATGGTCTTATTTCTTTGAGATAGCATAGAATTTCCCCTCTTTTCTTTCTCCGACTGCCTTCCTGGGGTCTGTCATTTTGAAGTCGAGGATAGCAGAAGGAGGTCTTTGGTAATGCCACTCAAGGTGGAGGAGGACTCTGAACCTGTTACTATAGCAACACAAAGGAGATAGTTATCCATCTACCCCTCTAACAAATGTTTATTGAGCACCTGTTATGTGGCAGGCACTGTTTTAGGCATCAAAAACTCAATGATGGGGCTTCCCTGGTGGCGCAGTGGTTGAGAGTCTGCCTGCCGTTGCAGGGGACACAGTTTCGTGCCCCGGTCCGGGAAGATCCCACATGCCGCGGAGCGGCTGGGCCCGTGGGCCATGGCCGCTGAGCCTGCGTGTCCGGAACCTGTGCTCCGCAACGGGAGAGGCCACAACAGTGAGAGGCCCGCGTACCGCAAAAAACAAAAACAAAGACAAAAAAACAAAAAACTCAGTGATGAGTGAGATAAAGTAGTTCCTCTTGTGGAGCATCTATTCCAGTGGAGAAAAGAGACATCAAACAAATAAACATAAAAACAATACAAGTCCAGATAGAGATAAGGCTATGAAGAAAGTAAAGCAGGAAAAGAGGAGAGAGAGTGACTGGAGTGGAAGTGGAGGCGTATTTTAGACAGTGTGGCCATAGAGAGGGTCATCTGAGGCTCTGCAAAGAGGTTAATCTAATTGCACAAAGAATCTGATTATCTTATACATACTCCATCCCAAGCCCAGACCCCACTCTCAGTAGGACTGCTTTCTTCTTGTTCACCTTCTCCCACAGGATCTGAGGGGGACCCATTTTCCTAAACCCTCAGCAGCAGAATGGAGGTGGATCATGGACATTTTAGGAAGGGGGTAAGGAGAAGGTGAAGCCAGACCATGGGGAGGGAAGAAAAAGGTTCAAGGGCTTGGAGACCCAAGGGATGAAAAGTGTAGTGAATGTTCATTGATTACCTACTCAATATCCATTCCTCTTCTCCCCACTTCCAAACAGCACCCAGAATCTCCTCCTGGGTTTGGATGAGATGTCAAGGGGGAGTCCTGACTGTTTTAAGCCAATCAGGAGAATATCAATCCGTTTTCCTCCGTGATTGGCTCAGATGGAAGTATGAAGTGTGATGCTTGAGTCTTCTGATGCATATGGAAGTGAAATTCTCTCCTCTCTTGGGGTAGACATGGATACAGGTGTAGGTCCACCTTGTGACCTTGATGGAAGCCATCCTGAGGACAAAGCCACCACATGGAAGAGGGCAGAGAGCAGAGAAGTGGTGCCAGACTCCCAGTTGCTTTTGAAATCCCTAACATTGGATTTTTCCGTTTGTGAACCAATTCATTCATTCAAAACATTCTATATGCTTGTTATTTGCTAGACACTTTTCCACATGCTTGAGAAAAATCCCCGTCCAGTTTTCTTTGGCTTTCCTTTTACTAGCATGGGAGGAGTGATGGGCAGATGATCATCAGAGTCAGACTGCTTGGGTTTAAATCCTGGCTCCACCACTCCCTGGCTGTGTGACATCAGGCAAGTTATTTAACCTCTCTGTGCATCAGTTAACACATGCAAAAGGAGATAATTCTAGTGTCTACCTCATAAGATTGTTGTGAGGATTAAATGAGATAAGGTAAAGGGTGTAGGACAATACCTAGGCTGTGACATGCCACCCTGATCACACCTTGGGAATAGAGGACTTATTTCTCCAGCTGCTGGGGGTCCTCAGCTGCCAGGCCTTTACAATGATTGCCGCAGTTGAAGGTGATCACAATACTCAAGGCCATGGCCTCTTTAGGAGAACAGTTTACATCCAGTGATTAATCTATGGGGAGCTATAAAGGCCTGGACCCCCTGCCTCCCCTCAGGACCACTCTGAAAGGCCACCCCAGTTCTAGAGCTCTCAAGGGTTGACGGAGGCTCTTGTTGGGCTTCCATCTCAGCTCTCTTTCTCTCTCTGCCCAGTCCTGCTTCTTTTCCCTCCCTTTCTGCAGGTGTTGATCCAAACAGCACATCCTGCATGCTGGCCTCAGAGCCTGCTTCCTGGTACTCAGCCTATGACTCAATAAATGTTAGCTGCCATCGTCATCATCCAAAAGCATCCCAGGTGAGAGAGAAAATAAGAGAAAGGGTGCAAAGGGGAGAGGTTTCCCTACTAACTGGGAGAGGTTGGCCACGTATACGGTTTTAAAGTTTCTTGGGGGCAGGATTTTGTTTTCTCGAATCTGGAGAGGTATCAGGACCCTGGTGTTCACAGTCTGAATCTGGCAAATAAAAGCTGGGATTTAGCTCTAAATCCTTGTCCAAGCTTTGCTGGAGGAGGAAGCCTGCTTCTGTCCTCTGGCTTTTTAAGTTAAGTGATGGTGATGCAGGAAAGCAGGCTGGCTGTGCTCTTTTTTAAATGTCAATAGATTCAGTTGAGCCCCACAAGCATCATTCGAGGGCCTGCCATGGGCAAGCACTGTGTTTGTGCTTGTGCGTGTGCATGTGAGGGTGGGGGTGGGGGGAGAGAGAGAGAGAGCACGAGCGTGAAATATAGAGATAAGAAAGATAAGCTCCCTACCATTTGCAGGGGAGATAAGCCATGTTCCCAAATAACATATTGCATAGCACGATGGTGTGTGCATCAAATTTAGAACCAGACGGACCAGTGCTCAAATCCTGAGTTGAATCCTAGTTCTGTTACTGAAGAATGTAGTTTTTTCTTTTCTTTTTTTTGCGGTACGCGGGCCTCTCACTGTTGTGGCCTCTCCCGTTGCGGAGCACAGGCTCTGGGCGCGCAGGCTCAGCGACCATGGCTCACAGGCCCAGCTGCTCCGCGGCATGTGGGATCTTCCCGGACCGGGGCACGAACCCGTGTCCCCTGCATCGGCAGGCAGACTCTCAACCACTGCGCCACCAGGGAAGCCCATGAAGAATGTAGTTTTATATCAGGGGTGGCTCAAAGAGTGATGGGGACCAATGCATAGGAGACAGTAATTCTGGAAAAGGGAACTGTCTTGTGTTTGCTGTGTAATTTAAGAATATTCAGCTCTACTATAGGAAACAAGAGAAGTTATGTACAGAAGGAAGTCGCTTATCAGCTATTTTAGACACAGATAGATTAAACAGAATGTGTGTGTGTTGAATATAGATAAAATGATGAAAGAAATGAGAATTTAACTTATTGACAGGGGACTACAAAGACCAAGTAAACTGCAAATATTTACAAGGCTTGGATTATGTCTTCTCCAGGTGGAAGCAATGTCACTCCCAAGATGGCCACCCAATGGTGACACTCATTATGTCCAAGAAACATAGATGAAATCCATAACTGCTCAGCAGATTAACTGGGGTGCTGCAGTACGACCTGGGCACCTGCTCCTGAATCTTCCTGACAGGGACAGTTTGTGCCTTGGCTCCAGGCGCCACCTTCCAGCTGATCCCCTTAGCTTGGCTTCACCTCTGAGCCCTGCTGCCACACCATTAGGAGGGAAGGCTGCTATGGCAGAGAGAGAATGAGATATGTGAATGTGTGTAATCCAGGATTCAGGTAGGTGACCCTTCTACCTGCTTGCACTTATCTTAAGTGCGTTTACCTGTTCCTTGCTTCTCACTGTGTTTTAAATTGATTAAATAAATTGTGTGATTCAAGTATTGGAATTTGGCCTGCAAGCCTTTCTGCTCTGTGATCTCTGGGATAGCCTGCCTGGAGGTATAGTGGGATGATACCGTTGCTTCAAGGTAGCTTCCCAGATGCCAGGGGAACGTTAGGTGAGGCTTCCTGGAAGCCAAGCCCGAGCAAGGGATTCTTGTGGGACTGATTTTCGAGGGAGTTCTCTCCAGAGAAAAAGTGTGTGACAAAGTGAGGAAAACAGGATAGGAGATGGGAAGAGGCCACACAGATATGAGGTTCTGCTGAAGTATAACCTCAGCCCGGTCCCATGCAGAGCTCTGGAGTGTAGATGGAACCACAGATTTGGCCTCCCTGAAGGCAAGAGGGCCAGTCTTTTGTACCTTGTACTTGGCGATGGTGTGCCAGCTTAGAAAAGGGGGTCTGGGTGGGCTACCAGCAGCATCTGCTACAAGTGATTAGCCCAGGTAAGTCACAGGGTCAAGGGAGGGAAGACAGAACTTAGTAGGTTGGGAAAGTAGTGGGAACAGGGATTAGAAAGACAAGGTACAGTATGACTTGGTGGGGTCTGGAAGCCAGAGAGAGAAGTTAAGACCTGATTCCACAGGTAGGGAGCCACAGGGAGCCACATGTATGCTCTTGGGCACGTGTGTGTTTTGGAGAAGAGCTTCGGAAGAGCCATATGGCCGTGGCATGTGTTAGGCAAAGAGAGAAGCTGGGCCTGGCTGGGCAGTAGTACAGGTAGCTTAGAGCATCTTCCTCCTCTGTGGCGTTTGGGTAGCTCTATACACTCAGGGTCTAGTATGCAGTCATCTCCCTGGCCTCCAGCTTACAGAGTCTCTGTTCTCTTAAGAATCAGCCTTGTCTGGAAGGAAAAGGGACTGGTACAAAATCCCAAAGAGGTAAGCCTCCCTAAGCCAGGTGTGGGGTGGGCAAGGATGGGGAGAGCTACATTGCTAAAGGCTCTCCCTCAGAGAAGGATACCTCATAAAAAACTCAGCAGCACGTCCAGGCTGGCTGCAGAGGGCTGACTAAGGCCAGAGTTGTTATGCGAGTTGCCGGCTTGCTCCAAGTGGGGTTACCTGATCTCTAAGTAATATAGAGTTGTTAAGCCTTTGGCTTTTATCCGAAGCACGGTGGCCACCTGGTCAGTGGCAGGCTGAAGATTCTTGGCCTGAGACCAAGCCACCCTCCATGAAATGATCCTTCCTCTGTGCAGAGGTTTTGACTGTCCATCAAAGCCTTAAGGACAGTGGTTCTTAAACTCCAGCATGAGAAACACTCCCTGGAGTGCTTTCTAAAAGCACAGATGTCTGGGCCCCACTTGCAGAGATTTGGACTCTGTAGGTCTGGGATGGGGGTGAGGGATTTGCATTTTAAATAATTACCCTGGGGCTTCCCTGGTTGCGCAGTGGTTGAGAACCTGCCTGCCAATGCATGGGACACGGGTTCGAGCCCTGGTCTGGGAGGATCCCACATGCCACGGAGCAACTAGGCCCGTGAGCCACAACTACTGAGCCTGCGCGTCTGGAGCCTGTGCTCCCAACAAGAGAGGCCGCGATAGTGAGAGGCCCGCGCACCGCGATGAAGGGTGGCCCCCGCTTGCCACAACTAGAGAAAGCCCTTGCACAGAAATGAAGACCCAACACAGCAAAAATAAACAAATTAATTAAATAATTACCCTGGTGACCGGGAACAGGTGGTCCAAGCAACGTAATTGGGGATAGGGAAGAAGACCCAGCATTTATTTACTTAGGAAACCCAACAGCCCTGTGAAGTAGGTAATATTATTTTCATTATTCTCAATTTACAGATGGATAAACTTAGGTTCAAAGGGTTTCACTAAACTGCTCAAGGACTCAAATAGTAAATGACAAATCTAGGATTCTGACCCACTGAACTGTGCTGCTATGTGAGATCAAGAAAAAGAACAATAGATCTAGCTGACTGCACACATATGTAGGCTTGTGTCCTAACACCCTCCAATATAAGCCCACTATAGTCAGGCCAATGGTATCAGCTAGGAACAAGCTGGGTTATGCTGCAATAACAAGTGAGCCACCAAGTTCATTTCTTGCTCACATTACATGGCCATTCAGACCAACAGGGGGGTCTGTTCATTACAGTAACTCAGGAATCCAGGCTGATGGAAGCTCTGGCTTGACATGTGCTTCCGCTAATACAGAGGTAAGGAGAGAGGACACTGGCTCTTGAGCCATGCATTTCTGTCTGGAAATGACATGGGTGTCACATCTACTCAAATTTCGTTGGCCAAGTAAGTCCCTGAGCCACGCCTGAGTTCATCAGGGTGTAAAAATGTAAACAAGAGTGTAGTTCACCAGGCCAACCTGCTCATCAGATCCTGACATGCCTTCTTTCTCATGTCTATGCTGTTGCATCTGTCTGAACCGGCCTGGCCCTGAATGTCGGCCAGCCTAACTGGACCCAGGTATCTAATTTTAGACTCACCTGCCACCAGCTCTGGGCAGCCTTTCCCAACCTACCCAGGCTGGTTTATGTGCTCCAGTGTCCAGGCCCTCAGAGGGCCCTGGGCTGATCCCCATTAGGGCATATGTCATGTTGCCTTGCAGCTGTTACTCATCTGTCCCCCATCCCACGGGCTGAGGGCTCCAGGGAGATGTGGGTGTGTAGTAGTGACAGGCCTTGCCGCTCTAGCCCCTGGAAGGCAGGAGGTCAGAGTGATGAAGAGCTGGGTTCTGGCCTTGCGGGAGCTATCCTCCTTTCCCCACAGGAACAGGATTTCAAGGGGCTTTAGGAAATGGGGAAGAGGAAGGCAAGAAATCGATGACTTCAGGATGAGCCAACTGCAGATGAGGAAGAAAACCCCCTGCAGAGGGAGTGGGCTTTTTCCAAGGCTTCACTGCCCATCATGGAAAGACTCGTCTCAAACCCAGGTTAGTCACTGCCTGGAGCTGGCTGTGTCACCACAGGGTGAACTTCAAGTCTAAGGGGAGGGTATGCTGCAGCTGGGGGAAAATCCTTGCTGTCCTCGCTCTGGGGTCCCTGATGCCCATTAAAGGCCATTGTTAGCAAAGGGCCAGATGTTAGTGGTTTCCTCGGAGAGAGCTGCCTGAGTCCTGTCACGTCACAGCCTCTGGGGCCTGGGGAAGGCTATTTGGGGTCAAGAACAGGAATCAAGGCCCCTCTAGCAGGGGCATTGACATGACTCTGATGCGGGACTCTGCAAGGCCTGGGTCACCTCTTGGGTGCTCACACCTGGAGTAACCACAGAAGAGAGGCAAAGTGCCCGGGACTGTGCATGGGAGTAAAGCACGTGGCCTTGAGCTGTACAAGGCAGGGTCCATCGCTGCCATCCTGACCTCAGACACCCTCTTCCTCCCACTTCCCACCTCACACTTTGGGCTCTGGGGGATGAACCATTTTTCAGTTCTCAGGGTACCTCATGCTCTCTCACTTCTGGGCCTATGTGTGCTTTAACCCCGACACAAATCTCGGCCTCTTCACCTCTTTTTCCATAAGAAATTAAACTCTTCAAGTGTTTTGTCTCTTTGTGGTGTGGCTTTCCCTGAAGTTTGAGGGAGGGGACTCTTCTAGGGTGTGTCCCATTGCACAGTGTCCAGCTCACCCCTTCCTTCCCACCAGTGTAGTCCCTACATATATTCTTTTTAAGATTCTTTGCCATTATAGGTTATTACAAGGTATTGAGTATGATTCCCTGTGCTATACAGTAGGACCTTGTTGTTTATCTGTTTTTATATACAGTAGTGTGTACACGTTCATCTCAAATTCCTTGGACTTCCCTGGTGACGCAGTGGTTAAGAATCCGCCTGCCAATGTAGGGGACACGGGTTTGAGCCCTGGTCTGGGAAGATCCCACATGCCGTGGAGCAACTAAGCCCATGCGCCACAACTACTGAGCCTGGGCTCTAGAGCCAGCAAGCCACAACTACTGAGCCCGTGCACCTAGAGCCCATGCTCCGCAACAAAGAGAAGCCACGGCAATGAGAAGCCCGAGCACCACAACGAAGAGTAGCCCCTCTTACTGCAACTAGAGAAAGCCCGCAACTAGAGAAAGCCTGCACACAGCAATGAAGACCCAATGCAGACAAAAATAAATAAAATTAATTAATTAATTAAAAAGTAAATTAATTAATTAATTTTTAAAAACTCAAATACCTAATTTATTCCCCACCCCTGCTATCCCCCTTGATAACCATAAGTTTGCTTTCTATGTCTGTGAATCTATTTCTGTTTTGTAAATAAGTTCATTTGTATCCTTTTTTTAGACTCCACATATAAGTGATATCATATGATATTTGTCCTTGTCTGGCTTACTTCACTTAATATGATAATCTTTAGGTCCATCCATGTTGCTGCAAATGGCATGATTTCATTCTTTTTTATGGCTGAGTAATATTCCATCACATATATGTATATCACATCTTCTTTATCCATTTATCTGTCTTGGCTTTTGTAAATAGTGCTGCTATGAACATTGGGGTGCATGTATCTTTTCAAATAAGAGTTTTCTCCAGATATATGCCCAGGAGTGAGATGGCAGGATAATATGGTATGTATATATTTTCTTATTCATGGGATTAGCTTCCCAGCCAAATGGGAAGGGTCACCTCTTCTCCAGAGGAGTAGGAAACTCCGTAACCATTGCCAGGCCACAAACACAAGTGTACCACTGGGCAAGTGGCAATGGGGAAGCTCTGATCCAGGCTGCCTCCAAGGCCAAGGGCACAGGTTCGTCTGTCACACTCAGCCTGCAGGGGTTCTATCTGGCCTGCAGATGCCTTTCTTTTATTTAAAAAATACAGCCAACATTCAGAAACTGACACATTTCACAAAACAGCTCAGCAGATCTGGCCACAGTGGGACTGTGTTCCAGCACAGCACAGTCCCCGAGCTGAGAAGCTGCCCTGTGTTAGCTCAGCTCTCCGATGTGCCATGGTCCTCACCACTCCTGCAATATTTGCTTTGGTGTCATCTGAAATAGAGCACACACATGGTAGCTCTTCCTCCTCACTGTAGCTGTGGGATTAGAGCAAAGCTCTCAACTTCCCTGAGACCCCTGTATCTGCAAGATGGAGTTCCCCATTGCTCCCCTGAGTCTGGGGTGAGGATTGGATGAGAAAGTCCTTGGGAAGCAGAAGGTACTCCGCTCCCTCCCCCAGGTACTGCTCTTCTACTTCCTCTCCCCTTCCCCCGGCTTCCCAGGCCCCACTGCTTCAGCTTCCCAGACCCAACTGCTTCCCTCTATGGAAGCTCCTCACTGCTCTCTAAAGGGCTCAGGTGGCTCCTTGCTTGACAGCTGGATCTGCCTTCCTAGGAAGGGAGGGCTGGAGGAAACTACTCGCTGCTGTTGTACCTGCATCAGTATGAGGTCTCTAGCCAGGAAGGACGCGTATGTCACAGGGAAGGGGTGACTGGGGTGGAGGAGGGCTCTGATTCTAGCTGGGCTTGGCCTCAGAACAACTGAAAATAAGGTTTGGAAAGTAGTCAACCACCTCCCTCAGGTGACCACCAGATGGGTGATTACCACTGAAAAGTCTTTCCTTTATAATCCTGAGGTCCTTGTTCGAGAACCAGGTGTGACAGCCACTGCAGGTGAAGTCAGCAAGATTTGCTCAGCTTTGCTGGGAAATAGCTTCTTCTTCCCTCCTGACGCTACTAAGCTAGTGGACCTTTTAAAAGGTTTTAAACTTTTATTATTTCTTGAAATAAAGTATCCTCCCATTCCAAAATGAATTGGGCTTCAAATGCATTTCCCCAAATTTTCTTTGTTTTGATTACAAAAGTAATCCGTTCATGTTCATTTACAGAAAACTTTGGGAAATGTATAAAGACACAGAAGGAAATTAAAACCTCTCATAATCACTTGTTAATATTTTGGTTTATGGCATTCCAGATTTTGTTCTTTGTACTCCCAATCATATATATGTATATCCATATATGTATTTTCCACATGTACATGTTGGGTCTTATTTAACATACTATTTTATAATGCACAGCATACGTCCTGGCAAAGAGTAGGCAATAAATATCACCAAGGCTAATAAATATCACTTATGGAGTGCTTACAATACGCCAGGCGTGATGTTAGGTGTTTTATATGCATTATCTCATTTAGTCCTAAAAACGATGCTATGATACAGGAACTTATTCATGTTTTACAGATGGGAAACTCAGAGAGGCTCAGAGAGGCCCAGAGAGGTTACGTCACTTGCTACAAATGTAGTCAATGAGATGGACAAATACTGCTTCTGGTATTTTGGTATGAACAAAATGCACACTTGCTGGTTTAAAGCTTTTCAAAAAATGATTTAAGCAGTGCCTTACCGCCTACTCAGGTGAGAAGTTTTACTGAGAAAGATGTGAAAACATGTTCTGGTCTTGGAGGCAGGAAGTCTGGCTCTGCAACTGACTAGTTGTATGATCTGGAGTAAGTAACTTAACCTCCCCGTCCCTCAGTTTCCTGGTCTACAAAATGGGATTTGTGTGGGGAGAAGGGTTAGTACTGTGCCTGGCATAACAGAGTGTTTGATATGATTGACAAATGTTGGTGGCAGTTGGAAAAACATCAAGAAATCAAAGGTACATAACATGAAGCTTGCTTTAAAAGGCTCACCCATGACATTTCGGGGAGATGTCAGCCAGTGTGGGGCTGATGAGGATTATGATCTTGGCTGGTGGTGAGTGTCTCCCCACCCCCCACCCCGAGGCCATGTTCACCTTCTAGGAAGGACTTCTGAGCTGCAGCAGTAAGACTACTTATCAATTTGTCTTTCAGAAACAGGTAATATCTCAATATGCCCAATTCCTAAAATAGCACATTTGCATCTCTAAACTTTTTGTGGTTTAAATAAAAGTCAATGGCTGGGGAAAATGAAAAAGCACAGGATACCTGAATTTGAATAAATTTGAATCGTATTGAAATTAAGGGTCTCCCAATTTCCCTCCTTCCTTGTGGCTATTTAACTTCTCTGAGCCTCAGTTTTTCCAAGTGTCAGTACCTCCCTCTTTAAGATAGTGTGGGGCAAAAAGCAATATGTGTGAAGGTTTTAGCTCAGGGTCTTTGTCATAATAAATAATACCCTTTATGAGGCTGTATATATAAGGTGGTTTAGAACACAGGCTTTGAGGTTAGATCTGGGTTAGAATCCTAGTTCTGCCTTTCACAAGCTCTGTCACCTTGGACAAGTTATTTTGCCTCTCTGAGCCTACCTCACGGGCTTTGTATGGCCTGAGCTCTAATGTATGTAATACCCAACCCGGAGTAGGCATCCAACATCAGATACTATGATGAGGTCCTCCTTGCTGTCTCCTGGTCACTCTTTGCCTTTTTGATCCGTGTAAAGCCTGAACTGCATAACATAGCACTTGATTATACACTGCCTTGTACTGTCCTCTTGTTTGTTTCTCATGTGCTTTAACTCTGGCTCTTTTCACGAGGCTCAGACCCTTGAAGGTGCCATTTGGGACCTAGACTTCTTTAGTATTCCTTCCAGGGACTCACATATGTGCGGGCTCAATAAATCTTTGCTGCCTTGAATTGCATCTGATTGATGGCTCTTCCCCTGTTGATTTCTCAAGGTTTCTCCCAGACTGAGCTAAAACCCTTGGGGAAAATTGCAGCAGCCTGCCAGAGTCCCCAGTGCCCTGAGCTCTTGGCTCTGCTGAAAATGACAAATGGAGAAGCTGAAGGGCCTGAGTGCCACCGCAGGCATCTGACAGCGAAGGAGAGGGTCTGCTTCGCCTCCCTCCCTGACCCTCCCAGCCACCTGACTCAGCAGCAGTGCCTGTGGCACAACTGTGGCCTTAAATGGCACTAGAGCTTAAGACGCTTCCCTTATTTACATAGCTGCTGTTTTAATGACTAGAGTAGGTCCTTCTGTGGTCCCAGCAGGTAATGGGAAGGAAAAGTTAAACAAACATGAAAAAAGTGAGGGAGGAGTAGAGTGAGGACCTGGCTGTAGATTGTCAACAGTTGTATTTCGTTTCCCCAACTGAGTATAAGTCATTAAAGAGGGGAACATCCCATCCTCACAATTCCTCGATTATTTCTAACAGTTTACCACTAGAAGAGGGACCAAAGACTCACTAAAGTAAAATAGTTGACATTTGGTGCCAGGGCAGATCTGAGGGGTGAGTATGCTAATTTGCGTATCTAAAACTGTTTGTGAGTGTAGTTTCATCATTCAAGTCTGTTTATGAGTATTGGGCTACTTTGTAGAACAAATAACTTGTCAGATTTTAGGGATTGTAAAGTCATCCGTTCATTCATTTAACAAATATTTATTGAGCTAGGGGCTAGGTTCTGTAAATACAGAGATTATTCATTGGGCAAATATTTGCTAAATCCCCTGCACAAAAGACCTCTCTCAGGTGCTGGGGATGGAGCCGTGAAGGAGACAGGCATGGGCCCTAGCTTTGCAGACCCAGTGGGGAATGAGACAAATGAGTGGCCAGTATAATATACAGTGCAAAGGGCTAAGAGGGATTTCACAGGGTGCTAAGGAAGTTCTCAGTAAGAATCCCAGACCTAGACTTGGGGGTTCAGGAGAAAGTGACAGCTAAGCTAAGCCTGATGGAAAACAGGAGTCAGCCAGGTGTGGAGGTGGGTGTAGAGAGGCAGGAGGGAAAATTGTTACAGGCAGAGGAGAGACCAAGTGCCAAGGAACTGGAGGAGATAGGCTAGGGTATGCTGCAGTTAAAAAAAACAAAAACAAAAGCCTCAGCCTCTAAGTAGCTTAACACAAGGAAAGTTTCTTTCTCACTCAATAGAAGCCTGATGTGAGATCGGGGCAACTGTCTTCCATGGGGTGACTCAGTGATCCAGGATGCTTCCATCTCAAGACTCCACCATTTCAACATATGGCTGAGGAAGAAGAGAGAGAGGGAAAGAGAGAGAAAGAGAAAGAGAGAGAGAGAGAGAGAGAGAGAGAGATGAGCTGGATATTCAATGCTTTAGTCTGGGAGTAACCACGTGACTTCTGCTCACAACCCATTGGCCAGAACTAGTCACATGGCTCCATCTAATTGCTACAGGATAAGAAATGTAGGTGAGCATATTTAACATTTGGTGAGTGACACTGTCTGTGCCGTACAGAGAGTGTAAATCGCACATTGGGAAACAGCTAGTCATTCCAAATGGCTGGAGCTTATCATGTTTGTGTGTATTGGGGGTTGGTGGGCAGGACTGGGGAGAGAAATCGTAAATAGTGAGATAAGCTAAGGCCAGTCACCAAGGGCCTTACCATCCATTTTAATGTTGAGGAATTTGGACTTTAGGGAGATATGGTAGAATTTTATTAGGATAATACTGGCATCCAGAAAGTTCATCTTAGAAAGATTAGGCTTTCTTATAGAGACTGAGAAGGAGGGGGCAAGATTGGGGAACGGTTAAGAAGTTTTTGCAGTTGATCGGGTGAGAGATGACGGTGCTTGAACAAGGAAGGATGAGATGTGAGGATGAGAGAGGTTGGTGCATCCTCAAGGGAGCGTCTGGCTGGTGGTGTTAATTGGGGAGTCATGAAGGTATAGAGGGGATTTGAAGTCAAGACTATGGAAAGTTGAATTAAAACAAAATCCCTGCTCTTGAGCAGCTCAAAGTCTAGTGTGGGGTGGGGGCCAGGCATGAAAACAAATATTAGAATTCAAGGTGAATGGTATAACACTGAGGAATGTACAAAGCTTAGTGATGGCACAAAGCCTGGAGGATCAGAGAAAGCTTGACAGCAGAGGGCAAGACTGAGTGAGAGTTAGGTAGGTGGGTCAGGGTAGGGCAATCCCTGTGGAAGGAACAGCATGTGCAAAGGCATGGGGATGTAAACGCAGCCTTGCCCAGCAAAGGCAAGGCTTGGTTTTGGAGCATTTCAGTGTGCTCATCTAAGAGGAGAGGCAGCAGCTGCCTTGAGGAAACACCTGTCCATCAACATCTCAGCGGCGCACCCTAAGTAGGAGAGCAGTTTTACATGATTGAAGAATCCAGGATAAGGTGGCATCTTTAAAATTTTTTAAACATTTAATTTTATCATGGAAGTCTTCAAACATATAAAAAAGTAGAGAAAATAATCCAGTGAATCCACATGTATTCATCACCCAGTTTCAGTAATTATTAACATTCTGCCAGTCTTTGTTCATTTACTTATTTCTCTCTCTCTTGATTACTAGAGTATTACCTTAAGCTTTCTACTATGAAGAAAGATAGTGGAGGAGAGTATAATGAACCCTCATGTACCCATTACCTAACCCCAGGAAACATCAACCCAAGGCCATGCCCCCATCCGATTTACTCCCCTATCATCATGTCATTTCACCTGTAAATACTTAAAAGAATATATCTCTAATAAGGACTTAAAAATATAACTGCAGTATCATTATCACTCCTAACAAAATGAAAACTACTTCATAAGGTAGCATTTAAAAAACTTTGGGGAGGTGTTTGGTAAAGCCAGAAAATCCTATGACTGTGCGTAAATGTGGATGCTCAGGTTGGTATAAATCTGATTCCTTCAACCAGGTCACACCGGCCGAGCCAAGATCAGATTGGGGGTGGGTGTGGGGGAGAAGGAGTTGGAGTGAATTTAGGGGAAGGTAGGGTTGTGGGTAGGAGGCTAGTTCAGAGGTCAGCAGGCTGTGGGGCAGGAGAAGCTCTGAGCACACCCAGGGAGCCCCCTCAACCCTACTGGGGGGCCTTGGCAGGCAGGAGGCATCCATCCAAAGGAGAGAAATTTGGAGAAGAAGGGATGGAGCAGGAAACAGAGAGAAGGGGGTGGGAAGAGAGAGAGGGGCTGATACAGAGAAAGAAAAAGAGGAAGGGGAGAGCAAAACTAAACAATGACGGAACGCCCACAGCATGCCAGGGGTCGGGGTCCTACCTCTGCCCCCCTCCCGGCTTCCAGGAGAGAGGCTCCCCCAAACCTGCCTGGTCTCTTGCTCATCCCTTTAGTGAGTTACTGTATCGGCGGTGGGAGGTTCGGAGCAGGTATGTATGTATCTATTAGCAAAGAGGGTTCTGTGTCTTTGGCAGAAGAGGGGAAGGGCTCCACGAGCACCAGCGGGTCAACCTGCATCAGGGCCTTGGCAGAGCCGAAGAGGTGCTGTCTGCAGGATGGCATCCGCCAAAGCAGGGAGAAGGAAGGCAGCAAAAACGAAGGGGGTGAGCCTCCCATCAGAGAGGGACCGTGAGGGTGCTGTTGAAGTCCCTCCCCTGGGCCCTGCTGAGTGTGGAGAGCGGCACACTTGGTTTTGACCTTGAGTGCCCCTACTAGGCAAAAGCAGCGCAGGGTGTGGGGAGGGTGACCTGGGTAAATAGGAGGGTCTTGGGTTTGGGTAAATCTGCTGGGAGAGTCTCCAGACCTCCTCCCTCAACGCCCACCCGCGGTGCGGGCACGGGGCAGGGGGTGGCCCCGGCTGCCGCTGTGGCTGGTGTGGTCTGGTCTGCTATCTCCCAGCTGGCATCGCTGAGGGTGATGCCACCGGGAGAGAGATGAACTTCGAGGCCAGAGTGTGCCCTCCTTGAGAACTTTGGGGGAAAGGGCAATAGGGGCTGTGCCAGTCGGTAACCTGGCTGCCCCAGGGCTCCAAGCACCCCACTGCCCCCAGTTCCTGATGAAGTCCTGGGCCTGTGCCTCCCGGAGCTTTCTAGTTCCACCTCAGTCAGGTGCCCATTTTCCAAACCTGGCGGAAGTGCCCCCAGGAGCGCAGAGACAGCAGTTCCGTAATGGCCAGTCGGCCGGTTGGCGCCACCCTGAGCGCACTTTTGCAGAGCGCTTCCTTCTGGGACGTCTGGGATGGATTGCGAGAGGCCCCTGGTCCGGTGAGGAGCCTGGCCCAGGGAAATCTCTCTCTGCCCTTTCTTACTAGGCAAGTTACAGGCTGGAGGCGAGTCGCGTTGATTAGAAACTGCACAATGGGCTGGTGGCCACATGAGGCCCAGCGGATGAAGTCACCTGTGGTGTGGCTTCCCAGATAACAATGTTGGGGAACACATAGCAAAAGGAAGTAGACCAAATCAATCCGATCTGGGGACTTGTTTTCATCTGTAAATAGTAATAATTAGCACATTGAATTCTTATTATGTGCTGGGCACTGTTCTACTAAGCATTGTTCTAATGCATCTTGTGCATGTTTTAAACACGCATTATCTAATTGCATAACATTATTCCTGATTTTACAGATAAAGAATCTGAGCCACTAAGAGATGACATCACTTGGCCAAGGTCACACAGCTTCTGGGGTCAGTGCTCTGTCTTGCCTTTGTGAAGAAGTGGGAACATGTATTGCACTTTTCTGAAGGAAAAACAAGCTGATGTCAGGAATTCTTTCAAGAAAGCAAATTTCAGGGCCGTTGCTGAGATCACCACCCATTCAGCAAATATCCCAAATGCTGAATGGTCCTCTGTGTCAAAGCACTTGGCATAACTGCTGTTCACCATGATGACCTGCAACCACCCAAGAAAGGTTAATTTATGTTCTCCAGCTCTGTTTATATGGTGGGGGAGCAAGTAACAAGCTTTGAAAAGGTCTCCATCAAAACCAACTTAACAAAGTTAAACACTTAAAGGAATAAACTCCGCTCTTTGAAAATCTTGGCTATTCTGGTAACTCATTCTAGAGGATGCTTAGTTTTAAACATTGTTCCCTCTGGAGGGGCTCTGCTCTGATGTCACCAGTGCTGCTGTTGCATCTGCATAGCAGGAACAAACAGTGTCTCTCCACTCTTTCCCCGACAAAGACTTCCGGAAGATGGCAGGACCACGTGGTGAAGTTCTTTTTCTTCCACCCATCTCAGTCTGAAATTCCCCAAAAGCTCGGAGCCCTCTGATGCAGCCGGCTGTTTCCCCAGCAGTTGCTCTGGCATCTTGCCCCCTTTACACAAAGCAATCACTGTTGCAGAAAATGAGGGTCCTGTGACCATTTGGCACCATCCACTGCCTGGCATTTGTGTGGGAGAAGGAACTTTTTCTCCCTGACAATAGATTCTGATCACAAACCAGGCCCCTTTCAGAGAAACAGCTTCTACAGAATGACTTTGCCTAGAGGTAAAGCACTAAGTGGTAGAACAGAAATGATTTCCTGCGGGAGCCTGTTCATGTCACTGAGACATGAGTGAGGGCTGGGAAGGCCCCATACAGCTTTCCACCTCCCACCCTGATGGCTAGCAACTCTCACCGAAGGTGTTCTCCCTTAACTCTGGTCCTCTCCTAGAATTTGTTTCAAACCATGGCATATCTGGTCCCTGGCCACTGTGATGGGCATCTGTAGTTAGTGGTCTAGGATTCCAGCCTTACCTCTGAATGCAGGTGTAATGATCCTTTCTTACAGGTAGCATTTCCTTGGGTTACTTTACTAAGAAATTAACATTAGTATAATACCATTAACTAAACTACAGATTTTCTTTGGATTTCCCCAGTTTTCCCACTAATGTCTTTTTTCTGTTCCAGGATACCATATTGCATGTAGTTGTCAAGTCTCTTCTGATTTGTGACAGTTTCTCAGTTGTTCCTTATTTTTCATGACCTTGACACTTTCAGGTGTTTTACTGAATTTCCCTCAATTTGGATTTATCTGAGTTTTTCTCAGGATTAGACCAGGATTATGGATTTTCTGGAAAAATACCACAGAGGTGAACTGCCCTTGCTTTTCACACCATATCAGATGGTACATGACACCAACATGACTAATCAGTGGTGAGGTTAACCTTGATCACATGGGTAAGGTGGCTTTGCCAGTTTTCTCCACTGTAAAGTTACTGTTTTTCCCTTTCTAGACTCTACTTATTGGAAGTGAATCACCATGTCCAGCCCACTTTCAAAGGGAGGGATATGAAGCTCCACTCCTTTGAGGAGGAAGAATCCACATATAAAGAAGATTTGTCTCTTCTCCATGACTTAGTTATTCAATTATTTATTTATATCAGCATGGACTCATGGATATTTACTTTATTCTTTGAGTTATAACCAATACTTTCTCAAATTGTTGCAGCTTTGGTCATTGGGAATTTTCAGGTTAGCTCCTGTGTCCTTTTGATGTATCCCCCATTTTTTTCCATTTCTTTACTTTCTGGTACTATAAGATGCTCCAGGCTCACCATGTATTTTCCCTGCTCCAGCCCTAGAATCAGTTCTTTCTCTGAGGAGCCCTTTACTGGAGAATGGTATTTAGAAAGCAAGTTCTGAGCTCCTGGTGTGCTTTTTGCTACTGGGGTGTCATTGCTTCTACACCATCTCTGTGGACAGAGTTAGGAAATATATATATGTATACTTACCCATGTATATGCACATATCTGTATTTATTTCAGTATCTGTCTATCTGCATATATATGTAAATAGAAATGACTTCATACTGATATCTCCAACTCTGATCCAGCATTGCAGGATTCATTCTAGCATTCCCTCTCTCTTCACTGTCACTTCTTTCTCTGACAGTAAGAAACCTGGCTCCCTTTTTCTGTATATTATATAGTTATTTGTTCAACACTATTATACACGTAGTTTCAGAATTACTAACCCATATCTCTTTGAAAAACAAAATTTTGACTAGAATACTGTGTTTTTGTAGAGTTCTTTTTGTCTTTAGCCTTGTGGATTCCAGTCAAAGCATCATATTCCAAAGTTACTGAGGTCAGTTCTTTTTTTCCCTTCTTGATCCCATCTTAATATTCTCAAAGCATTTCCACATCTGGCTTCGCCTTTGATCGTATCATTACTGTTGTGTGAGAGAGGACGAAACCATGACATGTGGAGGCTGGATTGGTTGCCTATGGTCACGTGATCAGTTGGGTCCATGATTAGAACTTGGTACTTTGGGCTATGCTGGACCACACTACTTTCCCTGGAGCTGCTGTTTGCAGGATGGGCCTGGGCTGCAAAGACAGCTGTTACATGGGATTTCTGGTCAAATGAGAAGGTCAAGTATGGCTGAGCCACTTGTCCTTTTGTTGATCAGGCAGAGTTGTCAGGTGTCAGGGGAAAGGAAGCTTAGAGATCTCATGGCTCAAACTACTTCCCTGACAGATGGGGAAACTGAGACCTAGAGGGGTGATGTGACTTGTCCGAGATGAACCTTCTGGTGAGAGACATAAGCGGTAACAGGAGCCAAGACTCTGCATTGCCATATCTGTGCTTTTCTCATCACTCTGTGAGAAGAGGTCTTCAGAAAAAAGCCCTTTGAAATTGTTTAAACAGCATTGGGAGAATTCACCACTGTTTCCTGAATAGAGAGGTAGATCCAGGAAGATTCCTTCATACCTTGTGCCTCCAGAGATAGGGGGAGGATTGGTTAACAAATGACTGGAGGGTCTGGAAATTTGATCCTTACATGTCACAGAGTAGTGACTACATCTAAACTTGGCAATTTGAGGGACCTTGTAAATTCCAGAGCTACCATTTTTTATTAGAGTCATATCCTCTCTTAATTGTCATCTGCCTAGTACCTCAAATGCTGAGGAGAGTAGTGTCTGTCCTGCCCAGGTCATGAGTTAGTTTAAGGTTCCCTACCTAACTGGAAGGAAGGAATCAAACGTTTTTCTTTTCTTTACTGACTGCTGATTTCCTAGTCTCCAGCACAGTACATGGAACACAGTAGGAATTCAATAAATATTTATTAAATGAGAGAATGATCATACGCAGTGCTTCAGGTAAAATACCTTGTTATCTCTAAAGCACTATACATACGTGAGGGAATGTTAATGGCATTAACTAACACTCTGATCTTGGGGAAGTTGCTCAACCTCTCTGGACATCAGGGTCCCCAGTTGCAATACAAGATGCTCCAGGCTCATCTTGTATTTTGAATTAAACTAGATGATCTCTAAGGTCCCTTTCAGATCTGTAATTCTGTAATTTCTGTGTTCACTGTTATTATAAAGAGTATTGTGAGATCTCCAGATTGCTTTGGGATACCAAAGTATCACATACTGTCATGGGCTACAGCAAGGATGACAAGTTGATTTCTTTTCTTGTGTGAATCCCATTCGATTGGTAGTGGCTGCCTGGAATGCAATGTTGAGAAAGACTCTGAAGGTCCATGATATAGCATTATAATGATTGATTAGTGACGTCTGTCAGGGGCACAGAATATAAAGCAGTAGCAAGCATGTCAAATATCTGCCATCTCCAATCTGATGTTCAAAACAACTGCCCTGGAGTTTCTGGGAGAAATGTTATTTTTCTTTGATTTTGCATGATAATGGAGAGACCACTTGGGTGAGGCCAGGGTTTCCTAGAGGTAAACCCAGAGCTCTACAGACTTATAGTAAATCACCCTTCTGCCTTTCATTGCCTTTCCTTTTTATTTATTAGGCAAATAAAGAAAATTGTCATGGTTGACTAATTCATTGTTGAGAAGTGAAATACAGACTCAAGAGTCCCTACCACCCTGAGACCCAGACAGCTGTATGGTCTCTGTTCTTAAGGAAAATGAGAATGTAGAATGACATAAAAATTCTACACATAAACATAAACCCGTTCACCCAGTAAGTATGTGTTGAACACCTACAATGTGCCAGGCAGGCCCAGGTAATGCATTATGCTGAAAACACAGATGATTTCTCCAGGAATAAGGCATTTCCCCCTTCTCTTATTTCCTTAAGAGTGGTGGCCCAACCATTGACTGGTCACTATGTGTGGGTCCATGAGTTTTCTGAATGTAACTCTTATTTCCCCCAGTCTACCCTAGTGATGAGGAAATAAGTTTTGAGTCTGACTCCCAGAATTCCTGAAGGAAATATACAAATAAAGCCCCTTAACTCTCCCATTGCACACGGGGGACCCTAGCCAGCCAAGGAGGGACCTTCACAGCTCTCAGGTACCATTCTGTTGCTCAATGTGCTTTTGAAATGCAAGGATGCTGTGAACTTGAGGCTGTTCCCATTCTTCCTTACCTACATGGAAGTGTGGAGAGGCCTCTGCATCTTGGCTTGAGGGTCATGTGTATTGATCTCCACCTGTCATCATTTCATGGCTGTGCAAAAATGCATCACATGGAGGAGTGACACGGCAATCCCTTGCCTATCTTCTCCCTCCAGGGTTGTCCAGGTTTGTTGTGGCAACAGCGGCTTCTAGTTACCCTCCCTCAAGTTTGGTCTTCCTCTACTTTCTGGGCAGTTCCTGAAAAGGCTGCATTAACTGAGTGAGTGTTACTTCAAGACTTGAAATAGCTTTTTTCCTGTCCCAGATATGACACAGTCACTTCCCCAGTAGAGCCATCACTCCAAGAGGAACAGGATGTCCTTGTAACGGAGCCAAGAGGGTCACATGATCAGACAGTCGGGGGCCTCCTGGGACCTTGTTTCCCCTTAAGCTGCTGGACAGGACTTGTCCACAAAAGCCTCTCTGCAACAGACCCTGGCAAGCCATCCTGAACCTATCCTCTTATAGGGTTTCAGTCCAGAGCATTTCTCTAGGGAATAAGTGTTTGATGAACGAACACTAGAAGGGTGATAGGGAAGAATTCTTGTGGAGCGTCTTTGGTGGCCACATGGAAATAAAACCCGAATGCATGTGTTTCTGCACTAGAAGAATTGGGAAATCCCAATTACCTGGTATCCTTGTCCCCCATGGCACCCTTCAAGGAGACCATAAAGTTTGGACAGGAGGGAATTCTTGGCTTAGTCTGGAGCCGGCTGGAGTAGAGAGTGGGAAGCAGAGGGAGGAAAGGGTTACATTAGAGTTCAGGATCAGGCAGAAGAGAAAAGGCATTTATGAAGGTTGACCTCCAACCCTAAACCCAGCTCCAGACCCCAGACCTCACAGACACATGGTCAAGTTTTATTGGGAAGTCACCAGCCACTCCAGGGGAAAATATGATTTAGGCAGCTGTGCAGGAGCAGGGGTGGGGGAGCTGAGAAAGGTCTTCAAGCGGCCCAAAAAGGGGAAAATTAGCTGAGTCAGAAGCCAACAAGAGGAACCTGAACTAGAGGAACTTGGTCTGTAGGGTCAGAGGCAGCCTCACGCTGGGAGAGAGACTTGGGTTTTTGCTTTTATTTTTTTTAAATCTTGAATTTCTGGTGCCATAAAAATCTTTATGAGACACAAAGTGATTTCATATTTATTAGTGAAACCTTCTAATCAACTAAAAGTCACCTTTGGGGTGAATGGGAAAATCCCCAGTCAGACCAGGAAGAAGTTCCAGAATGCCAGGAATCTGAGCAGATTTTCCAGGGCCACCTGGTCTTGCTGCTAAATCCCATCTCTTCTCTCCTAGAGTGAAATAGTAGATAAATCCAAAAGCTCCAGAGCTTTTGATCTCTAGAAGAATTGAGGCTGGCCGTCAGCCAGGAGAGGCCACATAACTTTGACTATTGCCTGGGATATGGGGAAAGCCACCGGGTCACACAACAGACATCAGTATTGCACTTATCAGAGCACACAGTTGCAGACAACTGAGTTCACTCTAGCTGGTTTAAACAGGAAGGAGTTTATTTGGGGACACTGGGAAGCTCGTAGAATTGTCAGAAGGGCTGGAGGAGCAGGATTTAAGCTGAACCTCTAGGAACCATTCCTGGAACCACCCTGCAGGATTGGGTTGGTAGAGAGCGGCTGCCACTGCCAACCATGGACCCATGCTTGCCTCTGCTGCAGGCAGGGCACAGCCACTGCACCTCCACTCCCAGAAACCTCCCAGAAGTATGCCCACACCCCTCCTGTTTCCTCAGCTGACTTCCAAATCAAAGTCTCTTGTGCGTGCATCTAAGTGACAAAATCTAAGCCACATGTCTGTACCCAGGAAGGTGAGAAATGTCTACACACACACACACACACACACTCAACGTAAATATCCTTAAAATGTGGAGAGATTACGCAAAGACTTGAGAAGTTGGGAATGGCAGATATCTGCTACCAGGGGTCTGTGAGCTGCAGCCTGGGATCCTCAGGAAAAGGTCGTGCCCCGCTGTGTGGGTGAAGTGATGGATTCCTTGGTCGGTCTCCCTCAGCAGCATTCCACTCAGTTGGTCTTAGGCAAAACAGAGAAGTAGTGCTTGCCTTCTAAGCTCTTCACGTGACCAACCCAAACTGTCATCCATTTATTTAGCTTTAAGACACTTTCAAAAAGATATTTGAGTCAACCTGGGTGTTGTTTTGCATAAGCAATACTAGTCCATTATGGGCATTGTGCAAGACACAGTTACACACTTGGCTTCTAGTCTTGATGGGGAGCCAGGAAAACATACTCGCACCAACAGTACAGAAATAACCACGTTATGAAAAGCATCACGTGAATGGTGCAGAGCTGTGGTTTGGGCCGGTCAGTATGGCTTTTTGGAGGAGACAGGATTGGAGCTGCTCCTTGAACAATGAGTCGGATTTAGATAGGCAGTCCTGGAGGATGGGAATGAGGTGAATGATGCTCGGAGTGGGTGGGGCTTGTATATACAAAGGAGATCCAGTCAGTTACAAGTCTGGAAGCAGTGCAGGGTATGAGTAGAAGAATTGTAAAAGATAACAATAGATACTTGAATTGGGACCATGTTTTGGAGAATCTTGATTGCCCTATGTATTAGTCAGAACTATTTTAGTTTTAATCGATAGAAATACAACTCAAGTTACAACTTAAGACAAAAGGGAATTTATTGTTCCATCTAATTAAAAAGTCCAAGGGCATGAGTTTGAGACCCGGCTAGATCCAGGTATTCAGATGATCTCATCAGGACTCAGTATCTCTCAGCTCTGGGTTAGTCTGTGTTGGTTTCATTTTCCAGCAGGCTTTCTCCTTGTGGTGGTCCCTGGCAACCCCAGGCTTACATCATCTCGGTTTAGAAATCTCTTGCCCAATATTTCTAACAGAATTCTCAGAATTCTCAGGTCTGAGGTTTGTTGACCGGCTCAGCCTGGGTCATGAGCAATCACTCCCTATCCCTACCAGAACTATAACCTTGACCAAGGGAAGGTGGGATCTCTCATTGACCAGATCTGGGACATGGCCCAAGAGGGCAAGTTCACCTTCACCCCAGCCACATGGAGGGATGGTCACTTTAGCAGATGCTATAGGGCTCCTCATCCTTTTCCCCTTGGTCCTTTCCCATTTCAGTGAATGCTGGCTCAATTTCCAGTTGTTAACATCTGACTCTCTTTACCTGAAGCTATTCTCTGACCACCAGAGACCACTTGCACACATTCAAGACGGGCCAGAGAGCCAGGAAATTAACATCTCCTAGGAGCAGTCCTCAACGAATGGCTGATGGGATTGGTGTATAAATGCCACATTAGTATTTAAATTATATTTAATAGTAAAATAATAATTCAGGGACTTCCTTGGTGGTGCAGTGGTTAAGAATCTGCCTGCCAATGCAGGGGACACGGGTTCGGGCCCTGGTCCGGGAAGATTCCACATGGCACGGAACAACTAAGCCCATGTGCCACAACTACTGAGCCTGCACTCTAGAATCCGCGAGCCACAGCTACTGAGCCAGTGCACTCCAACTACTGAAGGCTGCATGCCTAGAGCCCGTGCTCCGCAACAAAAGAAGCCATGGCAATGAGAAGCCCGCGCACCGCAACAAAGAGTAACCCCTGCTCGCCATGACTAGAGAAAGCCCACGTGCAACAATGAAGACCCAACGCAGCCAAAAATAAATAAATAATTTTAAAAATAATAAATAAAATAAAATAATAATTCACACAGTAATAGAGACATGCTAATTTTAAGGAGGAAGAAACCTGTAGGGCCTCTAATTCACATTTTCTGAGACCCAATTCAGCAGGAGAGCACATCTTTCTCCACCCCCCACAAGTCCAGGGCTGATGTGCATTGGTTTATATGGGGCCCCATCTGTCTTTAGACCAATTGCTGTGGTGCGGAGAATAGAGTGTGCCGACTGGGTGAGAAGCCAGATCCCATCCTCCACTCTGGAGCCAGGAGAGGCCTCCATCTGAGGCTCTGGCACTGAGAGTGGGGGAGCAGTTTCTCCAGGGGAAATCAGGGAACCATTCCTGAAACTAGCACGAATAGAAGCTAGGTGGCAAAAACAGTAGATTCCTGAGACTCAGTGCTCTTCCAGAAGTACGAGTGTCTCCGTCAGGTTCTCCAATATGTTTTCCTGTTCCTCTGGTACAAGAACGTACTATCAGTGGCCTTCGGTTCTCAGCTCCTTGGGTAGGGGTACAGCCACCTTGGCACCAGAGAGGTGAAGACGTCAAGAGTCTGGTATACAGTGAGATAAAGGATGAGTCCTGGGGTCTGTGAGAAACATTTTTGAGACAATTATGTGTGCCAGGCCCTGTGCTAAGTGCTTTCCTGGATTATCACATTTTATCATCCTCATGGCCACCCCAAGGTAGGTGCCATTACTAATCTCCCCATGGCAGAAGAGGAAACAGAGGCTCACAGAGGTTATGTAACTTTCCCACACAAGGACACATGGCAGTAAGTGCCAGATCAAGAGCTTGATCTGAATGGTTTGGTTTTTAGACTTCCAAAGGCTGATCATCCTGGGGAAACTGAAGCAGCACCTGGGCGACTCTGGCTGTTGGGGGCAGGAGCCACCCCTCCCCCACAACTCATAAGGGATGGTGATGCTGTTTTTTTAATTAATTTATTTATTTATTTGTGGCTGCATTGGGTCTTCGTTGCTGGGTGTGGGCCTTCTCTAGTTGCAGCGAGCGGGGGCTACTCTTTGTTGCGGTGCGTGGGCTTCTCATTGTGGTGGCTTCTCTTGTTGCCGAGCACCAGCTCTAGGAGCACGGACTCAGTAGTTGTGGCTCACGGGCTCTACGGAGCGCAGGCTCCGTAGTTGTGATGCACGGGCTTAGTTGTTCCGCGGCGTGTGGGATCTTCCCGGACCAGGGCTTGAACCCGTGTCCCCTGCATCGGCAGGTGGATTCTTAATCACTGAGCCACCAGGGAAGTCCCGGTGATGCTGGTTTGAAGTGCTGGAGACAATGTTTAATAGGCAGCGCTTCCGGACAATGGCTCCTTTGCAACAGGTGAGGGAAGGGCTTCTGGAAAGTTCATTCAAACTATACCAAGCTCTCTTTAAGGAAGAAGGATGGATAATGACAGCCCACCTCCTCTTCCCCTCCCCATCACACCCCACTTTGCATTAAGGCACAGCCACACGTCGTAGTGAATGTCCTACTCTAGACTCAGCTCGCTCACCTCTGGGAGTGCTGGTGGCTCTTGTTCTGTGGCCTCCTTCAGGGAGGCCTTACCTGACACTCCAGTTTGGATGGACGCCTCCCACCCCCTCACCTTACTTTATTTGTTTCATGGCACGTGATATATTGTTTAAGTATCGTCTGCCTCCCTCAGTGGAATGGAAGCTCCAGAGGAAGAGGATTTTATTTTGTTCAGAGTTGTCTCCCTGGTGCCTAGAACAGTACTTGGCACAGAGTAACTGTTAATAAATATTTGTTGAATGCATGCCCGTTTCCCCGGCACTGTGCTAAGCGCTGCCCATGCATTATCTCACTGAATCCTCAAAAGCCTATGAAGTTGCCCACGCTGGGCTCTAGAACCAATTTCAGCAGATAGAGAAGTAGATATGTCCCCCCACGCCCCTGCCTGCATTCTCCTGCCAGGACCTGGTGTCAGGAGCCCTCAGGATAGACCAACCAGACATAACAGGCCGTGAAATTCATAAGGCCAGCTGTCTGGGGGTTTCCACTCTGGCTGCTATTAATGGCACCATCTGATCCCAGCACCTTCACACCTCCCTTGGTGTGAAAGTCTTCGGGGGTATAGGAAAATCTCAGGTCCCAGAACCTTCTTTTCAGAAATTAGCAACAAACCAAAGAGGAGAGAGCTATCCATGGAAGAGCTGGGGGGATTGGCTGCCTGTTGACCCTGGGGAGGAAAGATCTCAAGACAATGGGGGTGGGGAGCGGGCTTGGAGTGGGAACACAAGAGGCTTTCTTGGCCTCCTCTCTCCTCCACTCTTGCTGCTACCCCACCACCACCTCAGGAGCAGCGGGAACGAGGGCTTTGGCCTGGTCAGAGTTGCCCCACGGAGGGCACAGCTCTCAGCTAACCAGGGGCTCCTTTCCAAGCCTGGGCCTTTTGAGACAAACAGCAACTTTCACCATGCCACACCCCAAGAGCTAATAGCCTCCCCCTATATGTAATGTATTTAAAGCTGGGGAGGGGGCTTCCCTGGTGGCGCAGTGGTTGAGAGTCCGCCTGCTGATGCAGGGGACACGGGTTCATGTCCCGGTCTGGGAGGATCCCACATGCCGCGGAGCGGCTGGGCCCGTGAGCCATGGCCACTGAGCCTGCGCGTCTGGAGCCTGTGCTCCGCAACGGGAGAGGCCACAGCAGTGAGAGGTCTGCGTACCGAAAAAAAAAAAAAAAAAAAAAAAAGCTGGGGAGGCAAACAGCTGCCTAGGGTGGCTCACAAGATTTCTGGGGTGCATGCTTGTGGTTCTGGAAAGGCTACAACACTGACCTGCCCTGCAAAGTGGCCCCTTTCCACGCCCTTCATTTTGACTGTAGTCGTCTCTTCTCTGGCCAGACCCTCCATTCACTATTTTTTTAAAAAAATAAACTTCCTCTCACTCAGAGGCTACCTGCTTTTTCGTTAATTGACAAGTATACAACAAATATTTATGGAAGACTTCCTGGATGCCAAGCCACGCCCACAACAGTAGGCAAGACAGACAAAAGCCTGGCCTTCCTGGGCCTTCCAATCCAGTGGCAGGATAATTAATTCAGCCCACAATGCAGGCCTAGTTCTGGGTTCTTAGCGTACCCTGGTTTAGCCTCTAGATGCGTGTGGCAGAAACACATCCATAACTTGTTAGAATTATAGAAGTGTAACTCAACCCTCCAGAGGAACCCTGCCACACAGCATTTCACCCTGCTCTCCTCTCTTCCCCTTTAGTCTTGGAGGTTGCATTTCTGTGCTAGGAATATCAGGACTTAGGAGGGGCTTTTTCTGACTGTTGTGTGGCCAAGACTGCAGCCGGTGAGCATTCTCAGGGGCCGCCCAACACTAGAGGCTCCAGGGGATTGGAAGCCAAAGGAAGAATCCATCCTCATCCTCGATCCAGACTTGCTGCCTGGGCCTCCAGGGGTCTGAGCTGGCAGGTGAGAAAAGGGAAAATCATCAGCCTCGGGATACAGCCCCACTCCTCCTACAGTGGGTGAGCAGCACGCTGTGAATGTGCTGTGTGGTTTGGACCAGCTTGCCAAGTTTTCTGCCTTTTGTTACGATACCATCAGCTGTTCCCTCGTGGTTTCAGGGTATGAACATCGCTCTGTTTATACACGGCAGCACAAAGGTCTGTGAGTTTTTGTACACAGGAGGCCACCAAATGTCTGGAGGAAGAGAAGGGAGGCGAGAGTGTACAGACATTTGCCAAAGTGACAACGAGATTCAGTTCTTACCTAGGAGGTTGGTCAGAGGTTCCCAGCTTTGGCACTGGTGCCAAAGGGCCTGTGTGGACACGACGACAGCCTGAAGTGACTTGGGGCTGGTCAAAGGGAAAAGTCCTGGACATTCAGCTTGGAAGGTTTCTTTGATGTGACTCTGGCCTAACCCTGTTCTTTCACAGCATAGCAGACCGAGATTCAGACATGTGAGATAACTTACCCAGGGTCACACAGTCAGTAGAAGAGTTGGTTTGGAATTGAGGATGCCTGTCTTTTAATTCACTGCTCTTTCACCCCCATTTTATACTAAAACCATCAATAGTAATTTAATTTCATACAGACACATGTCTATGTTTTCATGAGCAAAAGTATGAGCAATATATTTTTTTGGTAAGAGGCTTAAATATTCTCAATAGCCAGCAAGGAAAAGAATACAGCTCTTCCCAATGTCTGTATCACTTTCTTGGAGAGAAAGTGCAAAGCCTATGCTCCCAAATACAAGTCTTAATATAATAAACCTGAACATGTGGTAATTGTCAGTGTTTTAATGCCTGATGCAACTCTCACACCTCAGAAATCTTTGTGTGGTATGTGTGTATATCTGCATGGGTACGTTGTGTGGACATGTGCACACACTATCAAAGGATTTTTGTTGTAATTGTTTTTGTTGCACTGATATCTCAAATGAATTTCTGGAAGAATTCATTGCTTCCAGAAGTGACCGCTTCTGGAAGAGTCTGTCCTTCTTTAGATACTCAGGCATGATTCATTCCTAGTGCTGGTCAGTGTTCCTAATTTGTGCTTTTCATGTGTGTAGGTGACATTGGATAGGAAGTACCCAGCTTGCTATACCAGAAGTTCAATTATAAAGTGGTGATGGGAATTGGGAATACATTTTCCCATAAAACCTACGTCATATATGGCTATGTGGTTTAGTTAATCCTTGAAACTTGTTTAACTACATATATATTTGAAATATTGCCCGTTTGGAATTAGTGCAAGTATGAAACACTACTTTTTCACCAACTGTGCTTAAATAGAAGAACTATAAAACCAAATAAGAATTCATTTTTAATTATCATGAATGTTGGTGGTAAGGGTGAGCAGTATTTTTTTTTTTTTTGCTTTGCAGTACACGGGCCTCTCACGGTTGTGGCCTCTCCCATTGCGGAGCACAGGCTCCGGACGCACAGGCTCAGCGGCCATGGCTCACAGGCCTAGCCGCTCCGTGGCATGTGGGATCTTCCCGGACCGGGGCACGAACCCGTGTCCCCTGCATCGGCAGGTGGACTCTCAACCACTGTGCCACCAGGGAAGCCCTTGAGCAGTTTTATTAAAAGTGCAGGTAGATGAAGACTTTGTGAGAACTGTGGGTAGGACCTTTAGATATTCTAAGGGGTTGGTGTGTTGATGGCTCTGGTATTTGAGTATGGTTAATTCGACTTTTACACTTGTGGCTTTCTCTTTCTTCTGTAAGGCATTATTATTAGCCACATTGTTTAAGTTGATCAGATGTGATTAGGGCTTGGGCTTTTGTTGACAAATGGAATAAAGTGAAGGAAGAGAGAAAGAGGGAAACATTGTTCCTCCTGAGATCACTAGGTAAGAGTTGGAAGAAAGTGGACAAATAAACTGCCTGTGTACATCAGCAGCAACACCCACTGTGTGTGGGTCCCCTGGCACTGATTTTTTTTTTTCCGTGGGGGTAAGGGGAAGGAGCAGAAGAGAACTGATGCACAGCCCACCCACACGGCTCAACCCTAATGGTCAGTGGCGATGCCTGATAGCCCAGAGCCCTGTACTCTCCCTGTGTCTGATGTGAGTGAGTCACTCCAAATCAGAATGTCAGCACCATTCCAGAAGCCCAGTCCCATGCAATCCCGTGAAAGGAATATCTTGTTAGCCAGTAGGAGTTATCTGCTTTCACTGATGTCCTCCTGAAACCTGGACCCAACCAGAACCCCGGGACAACTCCATAGACATGAATTCTGGAACCCCTCAGGATATCTGGTCAACCCCATATATTTGGGGAGTGGGAAGAGGATAGGGTGGGCAGAGGGACTGGAGAGCACCCCAAAGAGAAGATATGGGGTCTGGGGCAAAAGAGGGGGGCATGAGCTCTACTTGTCTAAAAGCAGTACTGCATGAGAAAGCTATCCTGAGATGAGCCCCATTAGACCTTGAATGGTAAAGGGGGCAAAAGAGAGAACGTGACATTGTAACTTTCCCCTGTAAGAGGAGAAAGGGGTTGGTGGGGTTGAGGTGTGGTCACTTCCCTGCACTATCCAGCAGGGACATTGACCCTACCCCTGACTTGGCTCAAGTTAAAGCAAATAGAGTGATGTTTAACTAGCATCACAAGTGCTGGTTAGGGCGAAAGCATCCATAAACTCGTGCATACAATGCTTACAAATGCTTGGTTTAGAGAAATAAAATTTGATGAGGATGGTCTGAAGGTTATACAGTTTATGTATTCTTTCAGTTCTTAAAATCTCTCTTTGAATCACACCAGCTGTGGATCTGAACCATGTGCTTTAGGTCTCCAGTGGAAATGCTTTTTAACAAACTCAGATTTCTGAAGAAGTCATCAGCCTACATTGAGAGGTTGTAAGAGAAGGAGTTATGGAACTCCTTGTCATATCTCTGGGAAGAATGTTTTCTTTATGAGGAGCCATCCATGGAAGAAATTTCTCTTAGTTCTTCATTCCAGGAATAGTTGTTTTTCCCCCAAACACCTGGCTTTTATTTTATGGACACTATAGATCATATAACTGACCATGTCTCCCCCTTTTTCTGCTTATATTCAATTTTTTTTTTTTTTTTTTTGGCTGCCTTGAGTCATCCTTGCCGCGCACGGGCTTTCTTTGTTGTGACGAGCAGGGGCTACTCTTCGTTGCAGTGCACGGGCTTCTCACTGCGGTGGCTTCTCTTGCTGCGGAGCAGGGGCTCTGGGCATGTGGGCTTCAGTAGTTGCAACATGCGGGCTTCAGTAGTTGCAGCATGTGGGCTCAGTAGTTGCAGCTCACGGGCTTAGTCGCTCCACGGCATGGGGGATGTTCCTGGACCAGGGATCGAACCCATATCCCCTGCATTGGCAGGTGGATTCTTAACCGCTGCGCCACCGGAGAAGTCTCTGCTTATATTCAAATTTGAAGCAATCTTGAGCCAGTGTACAGATCCTCATAACCTGCAGAACTGAATTTCACCCTTAGCATGTTCATCTTCTGGTTTTTTTCTTGTTTTCCCCTTTAAAATCTTTCTTGTATATCTATTGTTTTGCTTTATTATATTGCATGTAATTTTAGAAAGTCATCTTAAATTATTCTGAGAGCAAATTGGTTAAATAAATACAAAGGTGGTGAAGGGGTGCTAGCTCACGCGAGTCCATTTGCTGACTGTGGTTGGGTGGCTTGAACAACAGGCTATTCATAAGTACAGGAAATTTGCAAGACTGATGTTAGAAACTGGAAGTACCTGCACTATTTATAGTTGCATTTTTAAACAAATTCTTGAATCTGAGCAGTGAATATGTGCTATTCTAACTGAAAAGGTAATTATCAAATTCCTTAGTAGTCACTTGGCCATGGGGTAGAAGTAACTCGACTCTCCGCCCAGGGGAGATTTCTGGTAATTTCTTTCATCTAAGCAGCACTATTTTCTTTTTAAGGTTAATTCCATTCAAAGATCAAAGTCCAAATACTTAATCAAAACCACTGATTTTGCAAATCCACAGCCAATCTTGGACTAGATTTGCAACCACCAAATATTGAAGAAAGCAAAGCAAAATGGAACCAGGCCCTTACAAAATACATAGTGTGTTGAACTTTTTTTTTTTTTTTTTTTGCTAATTATCACTAAACACTGAACCCTGCTGCTCTTCAAACTCTCTCTTTCCCTTTTTTTTAGGAATAGAAAAAGACCTTGATACCCCATCCTTTGAGTTACAGCTATTAGGACAATGGAGAGAGGGACAAGAGTAAGAGCGGGATGTAGTATTAGGAGGTGTTTGATGGCTGTAAGTCTAGTTCACTTAGTTTTTGTACTGGATGGGCCCATTGCCAGTTTCATTGAGAAGACATGTGCAGATGAGGGCTTCTGTCACCGAAAAGGGGTCATATCTGGCAGAGGAGTGATGGTATTCACAGTAACCCTTCTTCTGGCTGACGGTCCTGGGAATGCGGATGCTAGCTCCAGGGTTGGCCTCGCCGGCAGAAAAGTCATTGAAGTTGGAGGTTTCGTGGAGTCGAGTTAGGTGCCGGGCATTGTCCAGGTCCCCCTTGGGATCATAGGCTCAGATGCAGGTACTGCTTGCTCAGTGTCTCAATGGCCTCCTCAAGGTGTTTCAGACCATTGTCCTCTCTCATGGCCTTGGTGATGAAGTTAGTGTGGCAGCCTGCACCATTCCAGGTCCCAGGAATGGGCTTAGGATCAAAGATTGCTGTCATTCCAAAGTCTTCAAATACATGCCACAAGATGAAACGGGCCGCCCAGAAATGATGTCCCATATCCATTTCTTCACAGGGTCCTATCTGGAATTCCCACCAGGCAGGAATGACCTCGGCATTCCGTCCCTGAAATCTTGACACAAGTGTACAAGCAGGCCTGGTGGTGAGCCTGCACAATATCCCTGCCACAGGCTTTGTCTGCTCCCACACCACAGTCATATGGACCTTGGGGCCCAGGGAAGTGGCTGGAAGGCCAACCAAAGGGGTGTTCGTCTGTGCGCATGAGAATATATTCCTGCTCCATTCCAAACCGGAGGTGCTGGTTGCTCACCATGTCTGTGATCCATTTACAGGTGTGCCTTCAATTGGTCTCTGTGGGCTTTCGGTTGTATTTGAAGACTTCACAGAACACCGGCTTGGGGTCCTTGCAGAAAAGGTCCTGAAACACGGCAGCAAGGATGAGATACTTGTCACTGGTGGAGCTTCAGACTGAAAAGCACTAGGAACCATCAAAATGCCACTCAGGCAACTCATCTAACACCGTCAATCCAGATACACATAGCTTGGGCTTCCTCACCCTGAGACGAGGACATGCCCACCTGCTGGATGCCTTTTTTCAAGTGGGAACTCGCTGAAGTGGCCGTGGTAGGAGGCGTCCTGGGTGGCAGGGCAGGCAGGTGGTGAGAATGAGGTGCAGGAGGAGAGGCGAGGAGGCCGGGGATGCTGTGCAGACGCTCTGCTCTTCTCCCATCCTCAGCTCTGCCACAATCATTGCTTCCTTCTCATCTAGGAAAAGAAACAAGCTGAGCCTAGAAATGATTTGAATGGGACAATGGGAGGGTGTCTATTTTCTAAACCTCCCTCGCAGTCTAAGTGTTCCTTCTGTTTCTCCCTGTGTCACCTATAGTCTCAAGAGGAAATGGTGATGAGCTTACCTGTTTCCAGATGGCACGAGCATTGGGTACCATCTGGACCCAATGGTACATGGTATCCTTTGTACCACAGTGATGATGGCTCAGCGTCAGGGGGAGGGGGAGACAGAGCATAGGCATGATTTATGGATGTGACTCAGTCTTCCTGGGCCTGCTTCCCTACAGGACTAACCAGAGGCCAAATTGGGAAGAAGGAAAAGATTCATCCTGGTTCCTTTGGCCCCTTTTCCATTGGGAGTGATTCTGACTCTCACCTGCTTAGAATTGAGGATGCCAAGGAGCTTTCTGGTACAAATATTAACAGTGTGGAAAACTGGCCCAGAGTATAAAGAGGAGTTTGAAAAGGGAAGAATCAAGCCCATTGTATTCTTAAAGAAAAGACTTTGAAAAAAATAAATCACAACTTGTAGATTTCAAAAGACTATCTTCTTTCCAGTTTTCCATTTAGAAAATATGGGTATAATAAATACACATTTGTACACACTTGACTTGAGAAAAGCGCCTCAGAAACGCATAGCGGTTATCCTGAATGGTAAGATTCCAGGGGATTGTTTTGTTGTTGTTTTTTTTTCTGCTACGCGGGCCTCTCACTGTTGTGGCGTCTCCCGTTGCGGAGCACAGGCTCCGGACGCGCAGGCTCAGCGGCCGTGGCTCACGGCCCCAGCCGCTCCGCGGCATGTGGGATCTTCCCGGACTGGGGCACGAACCTGTGTCCCCTGCATCGGCAGGCAGACTCTCAACCACTGCGCCACCAGGGAAGCCCCAGGGGATTGTTTTCTTCTTGTTTGGATCTATGGTCTGATTTCCCCACAGTGAATGTGAATGGCAATATTGTTGGATGCTAAGTGAAGGTCAGCTTCTAAAGTCATATGTAAAGAAGAAAATCATGTCCCATAAAATTACCCTTTGAAGACGACTTCCCTACTAAAATGGGATATATGTGGCTTTGTGTGTCACAAAGTAGTTGCCTTGAATTTAGGGGCCAAGATATATGAAAAGATACACATCTTCATACATCAGAATCCACGCAAGGTGCTGAAAAGGTGCTAAGCTTGGTGGGAATTGAAACCAGCTGCTGAGGGAATATCTGCCATCTTGCTCTTCATTCCGTGGAGCCTCTGCTCACTGAGTGGAATGGCCTGAGGAAACATCTTTACTCTTCAGATGGCTTTCTCTCTGTTTCTCTCACTGTTTCTTTCTCTCTCCTCCCAGGATGTGGTGAGGGGTCTTGTCTTAGAGCTGGGTTTGCAAGGCAAGCCATTATATTCACTTAGATTGCATATTCTAGATCAATAAAATTAGCATTTTATTCTAAGGTGGATTAATTAATTAATTTAATTTAATTTATTGAATGCTAAGGTGAATTTATTTCCACTTCACGAAAAGTTAAGAAAGCTTTGTGTACGGTATGGGGTGGTTGGAATGGAGTAGGTCTGGGTATAAAAGCAGAAACCTTGAGGAGACCAGGAAGGGCCTGCCCACTTTTGCTTGGCAATCCAGCCTGGAAGCTCTTAGCTGCCGCAGCAAGTTGTTGGTAAAGGTGGCTCTTAACTCTGGGTCATTTTCCTATTTGGCGTCCTGCTCTGGTTAGTTTGGGGTGGTGGGCAGGAGGAGAGATCAGTTGGAGGGATGGAATAGAATTTTTTTTTTTTTTTTTTTTTTTTGCGGTACGCGGACCTCTCACTGTTGCGGCCTCTCCCGTTGCGGAGCACAGTCTCCGGACGCGCAGGCTCAGCGGCCATGGCTCACGGGTCCAGCCGCTCCGCAGCATGTGGGATCTTCCTGGACCGGGGCACGAACCCGTGTCTCCTGCATCGGCAGGTGGACTCTCAACCACTGCGCCACCAGGGAAGCCCTAGAATCATTTTTATATGTCCCTCCCCCTCACTTTTTCATCCCCAAATAGAAACAGGTCCCCACAAGACTGGTATGCCCCTGGGAGATGTCTGGAGTCTCTGGCAAAGGGAACATTCGCCCAACACTTACTTATTGAGCACCTATTATATGTGAAGCACTGGGATAAGTATTGAGTCTTCTTGGGGGCAGCCTGTATACTCTCCTTTCTCCCTGCCATGGGGGCAGGAAGAAAGTGAAAGAGAAGACACAACTATGGCTGCTCCATGCCCTCTCATTTGGTGACTTGTCCAGCCCTGTGGATCCGGTGGAGCAGGACAGTGGGGTTAAGACCTGGGTTTTAGAGTCAGGCAGGCCTGGGTTCAAATCCCACTTCTGGCACTTGTGAGCTACATGACCTTGGACAAGTTATTTGGCTTTTCTAAGTCTCAAGCAAGTTATTAAGTCGTTCTGTAAATGGAAAAGATACTTACTGAGCACCTACTATGTGCAAGGTACTGGGGATAAGTACTAAGCAACGTTCTCTGCCCAAGAGCCTTACAGCCTGTGGGGAAGACTGATGTTCATATTTGTAAGTACAAACTGTGGTAAGTTCTCCAAAGGGAGAAGGAAGAACCTTTTGAGCCTGGATAGCTGAAGCCCTCATTTGGGTCGTTTCAGGGGAGGGCTTTAAGAGAAAGGCTCTCTGAAGAGCTGCTTTAAGTCGAGAACTGTGGGATGAGAAGTTGCCAGAATACGAGTGCGGGAGAGAGAATTCCAGCAGAGAGCAAAGCATTTGTTCCACCTCCAGCCAGTGAGATCCACCCGCCAAGCCCCTTAGAGTAGAGGAAGCCCTTCTTAGCTAAAAATAAACTTGCTGAGCCTCAGAAAATCCTGTCACTGCCCAGATCCCCCCAGAGAGCCGATTCTGTGGCTCTAACCCTCCCAGCTGCACCCCACAGGATGTGTGGGGCTGGTGGTCTTCAAACTGCAGCCCCCGACTTTCCCGGCTAATTTTGCCTGGCTGAGAGTGTGTCTCCAGCAAGGCTGGGCTCCCAAGCTGGGCGCCCGCCAGTCAGTCTGGCCAGGGAAGGAACTATTTTGGGAATTTTTATGATGGAGCAATATTTTTTTGGTAAACAAATGGAAAGCTGTTAAACAGGGATGGTCACCCTCTAGCTTGAGGTTCACCTTTCTCCATGTGGAGCTGTCACAGAGGCAGCACTGTCCAGTGGGGAGAATGTCCCCAGGGCTACCCACCTTCAATGCACACCTCATCATTTCTCTTAGATTAAACAGCTATGGAAATTGAGGAGGCTGTTCCCTCCCCCTGCCCTATCTTGGATTCTTTGAAAACAAAATCTCTGGTGTGGTCTCAGGTAGTGGGGCCCGGCCAGCCTGATTGACCCCTTAGGGCTTGGAGATGGCCTGTTAGCTTTGGAAGGGACCTTAGAGAACATCTGCCATCCCCCTCAACTGGTGAAGGAACCAAGGCCCAGAGAGGGGAAACTGCTTTCCCAAGGTCACAGAGCTCATCAACTGCAAATGAGGTTGGAGTCCCAGACGCCAAACTCCTAGTCCTGTTCTCTCCCTTCAGGAACAATCAGCCAGACCAGAGGTCAATAAAAGGAAAGGGTAGACCCCAAGTTTGGTATTTTGCAGAGAGCCTACAAACTATACACACATCACAAGTCATGAATGTACTAAGTTCCTAAGCACTGACCCCACCCTCAATGTCTCCTGGGAGAGGATTCTCCCTATATCTGAGGACCAGTCCTTTATCCCAGTTCTGACCTCATCTGGCCTGGCCTGGCCTCTTCAGGCACACGCCTCTGATTGGCTGCTTGGTGGCTGGGACTTCTTTACCCAGGGCCCCTCTCCTTGATGCTGGGAGACTACCCCTGCCCAAGCGTCATTCATCCAGCAGCTCCATCAACTCTTGTTCTGCCCCAGTGGCTCCCAAGCATCCCAGCTGCCTGGGCCCCATTTTCTCAGTCTGAGCTATGGCCGCTTTTTTTTCTTTCTTTCTTTCTTTTTTTTTTTTGCTGTACATGGGCCTCTCACTGTTGTGGCCTCTCCCGTTGCGGAGCACAGGCTCCGGACGCGCAGGCTCAGCAGGCATGGCTCACGGACCCAGCCGCTCTGCGGCATGTGGGATCTTCCCGGACCGGGGCACGAACCCGTGTCCCCTGCATCGGCAGGCGGACTCTCAACCATTGTGCCACCAGGGAAGCCCTATGGCCATTTTTTAATGTCTGAGCTCAGAGAAAGATAATCAGGGCCCCCAAATGAAAACAGGATCAATGCATTGCCTTCCCCCTACTGACAGAGCTAGGAGGCCACTATATTGTTATGGCAATAATAGCTGCCTCTTACTGAGCCTCCGCCAGGACCTAATAGATATCTTTTCATTTCATACTCACAACAGCCATGCATGGTATGGATTATTTGTCCCACTTTACAGAGGAAAATGCTGAGGGCCAGAGAAGCCCAAGATCACACGAATGATGAGTAAGTAATGGAGCCGAGATTCACTCCAGGTCTGTCTGGCTCTAATCCCTCAGCTCTCCCCACCAGGCAGCCTCCAGGTATGAGACAAAGAGAGTCTGGCCAGGATGGTGGCAGAACTATGTAGTGGAAAGGACTCTGTTTCCAAGCTCCAATAGATCAAAGGTTGGAGTTGAAAGAAATTGACAAATAGAACATATCACCTAAGTTTTGAGTCTTTTTTTTTTTTTTTGCGGTACACGGGCCTCTCACTGTTGTGGCCTCTCCCGTTGCAGAGCACAGGTTCCGGACGCGCAGGCTCAGCAGCCATGGCTCACGGGCCCAGCTGCTCCACGGCATATGGGATCCTCCCGGACTGGGGCACGAACCCGTGTCCCCCGCATCGACAGGCGGACTCTCAACCACTGCGCCACCAGGGAAGCCCTTGAGTCTTGAATTGGTCAGAAGTCTTCCATTTTTGAGTGATAGAAACCCAACCCAATCAGCTTATATACAAGACAGCTTACCTTCATTTGAGTGCCTGGGAAACCTGGGATTACATCTGGCTTTATGAACAGCTTGATCCATGATAGTCTTCCTCTGCTTGGCTTATTCTTCAGACAAGCTTTCTCCACACGATGGTATCAGTCGTTGCTGGAACCCCAGAATCAGATCCTCTCAGCAGAAAGGGACCATTTCTTTGACAGCTTTGGTGGGAAAATCCCAGAAGGACTCCTACTGATTGGCTTGGGTCATATGCCCATTCTCTGAGCCAATCACTGTAGCCAGGGGGATGGAGGAAGAATGTGCTCCTCAGGGAAACCAGCTGAGCTTCGGTGTCTGACGAAGGAGAGAAAAGGTTTGGGGAGACAGAAACAACAGATAACCTTAGGCCAGGGGACTGGGAGAATGTTGGCACCCCTGCCAATCAGAGGGAAAAATCAGGAGGAAGGGTTACTTGGGAATAATAATATGAATTACAACAACAGTAATAAGTAACATTTATTACAGCTTACGAAGCCCTTTCACATACCTTGTTTAGTCCTGATCTAACCCAGAAAGGAAGGCAGAACAGGTGTTGTTACTGACCTCATTTTACAGATGAGGGGACAGGTTTGGAGCGGATAAAGGATGTGCTCGTGGCTGGCAGGTGGCAGGTCTGGAACTCTGATGGTGGACTCTCACTCAGGTTCTCTGAATCCCAGTTCAGGAGGGAAGACAGGCTGAGTGTGAAGTGCCTGGTGTCCTGAAGGCATATGCTACTCTCAAGGTGACAGGCACTCCTGACCATGTCACTTTGGGGTCATTTACTTAGTGTGAGCCCTTGCTAGGTGTTACATGCCATGCGGGCAGGGATCATATCTGTCTAGTTCACTGCTCTACCTTAGTGCCGAGCTCTGTGCTTGGCCCCCAAGAGGCACTGAATATAAAGTGATCCAGTAGAGCCCTGTTGATGACCAGAGGCTCCCTGGGAATGGAGGATGGGGACCAGAGATCCAGGCTAAGGACTGAGCCTTGGGAGTGAGCATGGGGAAAGAAAAGTAATGGGATCCTAAAGTGCAGCATGGTTGGCCCCAGCCCCAGACAACCTTCACCAAATGCACCACAAGCCTCACATCTGCTGGGCAGACCAAACTGGACATATGGGACCTACAGACTCTGAAAATCCCATTGGTACAACTGGACTGGGTTGGCAACCATGTGAGTTGTGTCTTTTGGGACTTGTCTTTGCTGTGCCTGATTGCACTTCTCTTTAAGTTCCAGTTAAGTCAATCAAACTCCATTTACTGAGCACCAACTAAAGCCAGGCATTGTGCATATATTGGGCACCAGGTGTATGGTGATAAATATGACACAATTTTAAGGGTCATTTTAAGGGCCACTCATTTGTTTAACCCTCATTATTTCCCAGATACTGTGTTAAGCACTGGGTGTACAAGATTTGCTGAAAGTCTTATTCTAGACAGGGGGGAGTGACACATTTATGCCCAACTGATCACAATACAAAGAAGTGATGTGATCTGCATATAAAAAAGTGCTTTGAGGGCTTCCCTGGTGGCGCAGTGGTTGGGAGTCCGCCTGCCGATGCAGGGGACACGGGTTCGTGCCCCGGTCCGGGAAGATCCCACATGCCGCGGAGCGGCTGGGCCCGTGAGTCATGGCCGCTGAGTCTGCGTGTCCAGAGCCTGTGCTCCGCAGCGGGAGAGGCCACAACAGTGAGAGGCCCGCGTACCGCAAAAAAAAAAAAAAAGTGCTTTGGGATTATAGAGATAAAAGTGACTAATTTTTGTTTGAGAGATTCAGGAACTCTTGCTGAGGAGATGCTTTCTGAGCTAGACTAGCAGAGCAAAGGAAAAAGGTAAGTGCAGGGTGTACTTAGAGAAGGAATGGTGAGCTGCTTAGAGTGGGGAGACTCAGTGCTCGGGGGAGGTGGCGGGAAATGGAAAGTGGGAAGGAGGCGAAGCTTGAGGACTGGTTCAGGGATTTCCACTTTATCCTTAGATGCCCTGGTCCCTTGGCAGGGAAACCCTTGCCTGGTATCTGTCTATGTTTTGCCATTCAGTCATCTATTGGTTTCATACTTTGTTCTCTGGTCAGCATGTCCTGTTTATGTTTGTTGCCTCTTAAAATGTGAGCTACTAGTGGGCAAAGCCAGTTTCCATGCATTTTTTTTTTTAGATTTTTTTAAAAAAATTATTTATTTTATTTATTTATTTTAATGCATTGGGTGCATTGGGTCTTCTTTGCTGTGCGCGGGCTTTCTCTAGTTGTGGCGAGCAGGGGCTACTCTTCATTGCGGTGCACGGGCTTCTCATTGCTGTGGCTTCTCTTGCTGCGGAGAACGGGCTCCAGGCGCACAAGCTTCAGTAGTTGTGGCTCACGGGCTTTAGAGCGCAGGCTCAGTAGTTGTGGCGCACGGGCTTAGTTGCTCCGTGGCATGTGGGATCTTCCCAGACCAGGGCTCGAACTCGTGTCCCCTGTATTGGCAGGCAGATTCTTAACAACTGCGCCACCAGGGAAGCCCCATGCATTTTTTTTGCGTGTGTGCTGAGCCCAGTATAGTATGGATCATAACCAGATCCCCTGGCCAGGACAGGCTGGCCATGAGCTCTACTGAGTGACTAGGGAGCAAACTCCAGGATAATCAGAGCTGCTGAGACTGAGCCCTCCCCGAGCTTCCCTCATCTACCACCTTTGGGGCCACCCATAGTGTACATGCTGGAGTGGACTGATTGTCCACTGATATCCGATCCCCTTTGTTCAATAATAGAACTGAGTTTGAACCAGACACGCCACCCAGCCTCCCTTGCTACTTGGTATGTCCATACACCTGTGTTGCAGCCACTGGGATGTGAGTAAGAGTGAGTTGGCCGTAAAAGGAATGCATGATCCTAAAAGGAATGCATTAGCACAGTGAGATCAGCTGGGTGCTTTGTGACCACCCAGAGGGGTGGGATAGGGAGGGTGGGAGGGAGATGCAAGAGGGAGGGGATATGGGGATATATGTATACATACAGCTGATTCACTTTGTTATACAGCAGAAACTAACACAACATTGTAAAGCAATTATACTCCAATAAAGATGTTTTAAAAAATGTTTAACATTTTCAAATGTCACAAGAGAACCTGGAACTGTAATAGCAAGCATTGCACATTTGGGATTTAATTTTGTAGTTCTTTGTAACATTAACTTTGTTAATCTTTGATATTAATCTCCTTTTTATTGGTTTGATTTGCTTTGGGTAAAACTTTAAAAAATCCTTTATTTTGTATAAAATCTATAGCTTATATCTGAAACACAGAATTTCTACTTTGGTTTCCCAGTTGTATATGTATATCAGATCACTGAGGTTTTCAAGCCTGTATTGTACATAGAATAAATTTATCTAAAATAAATTTATTGGATAAAGCCAAAATATATATATATATATACAATAGAAAACTAGAATTAACTAATTGGAATTTATTTTGCTGTGAATGACTAATGAATGTATAATAAAATTAACTGTAAAATAATAAGCTTACACTATTTACTTATTTATTTATTTTTAATAAATTTATTTATTTTATTATTTATTTATATATTTTTGGCTGTGTTAGGTCTTCGCTGCTGTGCGTGGGCTTTCTCTAGTTGAGGCGAGTGCGGGCTACTCTTCTTTGTGATGCGTGGGCTTCTGATTGCGATGGCTTCTCTTGTTGCAGAGCATGGGCTCTAGGCGCCTGGGCTTCAGTAGTTGTAGCATGAGGGCTCAGTAGTTGTGGCTCATGGGCTCTAGAGCACAGGCCCAGTAGTTGTGGTGCATGGGCTTAGTTACTCCACGGCATGTGGGATTTTCCCGGACCATGGCTCGAAGCCGTGGCCCTTGCATTGGCAGGCGGATTCTTAACCACTGTGCCACCAGGGAAGCCCCAAGCTTACACTATTTAAAAACATGTTCTTTATATTAAAAAATCAGAAATAAGGAATAAATTAATTAGTGCAAACTTTAAACATTTACCTCTAAAAATAAGAGCAATCATTTCATCGACTAAAAGTAAAAAGTAGGGTCACCACATTACGTTACTGGAAACAAAGTTGGCTATCAGACATCATTATTCTTTAATTACATGATTCTTTAAAAAATTATTTGAGTTATTTGAATTATTTCAGATTGTATGCATAAAGTAAGACTTTATTAATATCTAATATAATACTATTTAAAAGTTACATAATCACATTTCTTTGGCAAATAATTTGCAAGGAAAAATAGAGAATAGAGAAACTATACATTTAAAAAAACGGAAGAAACATATCAACTAAATGCTAGGCTTTATTGGATTCATATTCAAACAAAACAACTGTTAAAAATTTTTTGTGAGGGGCTTCCCTGGTGGCACAGTGGTTGAGAGTCCGACTGCCGATACAGGGGACACGGGTTCGTGTCCCGGTCCGGGAAGATCCCACAGGCCACGGAGCGGCTGGGCCCATGAGCCATGGCCGCTGAGCCTGCACGTCCGGAGCCTGTGTTCCGCAACGGGAGAGGCCACAACAGTGAGAGGACGCGTACCGCAAAAAAAAAAAAAAAAAAAAAAAAATTTGTGGGACAATCAGAAAAAATGAACAGTGACTATATTAAGCTATTATTTACCTAATTTTAGGTGTGGTAATTGCATTACTGTTATATTTCTAAAAAGTTGTTACATTTTAGATTTTCATAATAAAATATTTATCAATGAAATTTAAAAAAACAAAATAAAAGGAATGCGTGACCACTCCCCTGCCCTTTCCCCCTTTCTACATCGGGGATGAGGACACCTGGAGAAGCCATCTTGGACGCAGCAATGGGAGCTGTGTGTTGAGGAGGGCAGCGTCACCTAATGGCCTGGACCACCTGTCTATGTACTGGGTATTTTTAAGTGTCTTCGTTATCGCAGCTTAGTCTATACCTAGATATGTTTAGTAGAGGGAACCTTGGACAACCAGTTCTTTGTTTTGTGGTCTTACACAAGTCACCTTATCTTTCTAGGGCTCAGTTGCCACATCTGTCAGATGGGAATATTAAGAACTCTTTCCTTGTTCCATGGCAAGCATCTAAGAGCTGCAGATGTGGCTATGATTTGAAAACTGCAGGAGCAAGGGTGCGTGGGGAGCAATGTCAGGGTGAGTGAGTGATGGTCTCTGATCATGGTTTATCAGTCAGTCATTTCCTCTTAAGGAGTTTTTGAGAAACTCAGTTAAACCGTTGGTCTAGCTAAGCAGAGCTGAGGAGGACCCTGTGGGAGCTCACCATCTGCCCAGAATAATTCTCCCCCAAATTTAAAGTGCTCAGAAAACACAAAGTTTGTCTTGGCCATAGTGGGCCAGACCTAAGGAAGTGATCTGGGGAGAAAAGCTTTTACACAATTGGAAGTAATGGGACGTGTTGAACCCAGTTGAACCTCATTAAAATGCCATGGCGGGTTGAGTGTTTATGTTTCATGCTCATGATGTTTGAATGTTTAAATTCACATGAAAACTGTAAGCACTGAGATGAAATAACTGGCAGGGCCTGGGCCACTATTTCAGGACGAAGGGTACTTGATGGCGACAGCAGTGTTGACAGAACACGCTGCCTCTGAAGTACATGGAGGGCCCAGGGCTCCCCACTCTGCTAACCTACCCATTAACATGATTTGCTTTTCCTCATGTAACCCACTGCCAGGTACTGGTGCTTGTTCCACACACCCAGGTTGACTTATGATAAATGAAGGACAGAGTCTGTGTGATTTGGGAGAGGCCAGCAAAGAGCAGAGTGTAAGGGTTTGTTGGGGAAATTGATTGGAAAAAAAGAAGGCTGTCCAGGAGAGAGAAATAAGACAATGTGTTTGAAAAACTGGAAACAAATTCCTTAAATACCTCACAGTAAGAGAATAATAAGACAGATTATGGCCTGATCATGCATTCTGTTCATTAAAAAAATGTATGAATTGTCTACTGTGCACCAGGGACCTGTGTTATTAGATTCTGGGACAAAATCCCTGGCCTCATTTTATACAGTTATTTAAGATGATAGTTATGAAGCTTAGGTAACACCATGGATAATGCTTATGATATAAATTTAGCAAGAGATACAAGCATCCAAATTTATGCACAGTGTGATGACCACTAGATTAAAAAAAAAAAGATGGATGTAGAGGAGAATGAAGTGAGAGAAAATATGGCAAGGAAGTAATGACTGAGTTGGGGGGGCGTATGGAGTTATGGCTAACCTGCCTTTATTTTCCTAACTTCCTGTACAGTCGTTTTATTCCATTAGTAAAATTTTTTAAAAGTTTTTAAAAAAATAAGGGACATCATCTGACCAAGCGATCGTCCCACATTAACCACTGGTCCAGCCATCCTTCAAGGAGTACTTCACACTGGCCCAGCCGGTCTTCCCATGCCAACCGACTGCTGACCTTCTCCAGGTGTCAGGTTCTGCTCCTCGGATTTTGAATCATAGATGTGAAAGTTTGGGAGGGGCCCGGATATGCAAAAGGGCACCCCTCTTCTCGGTGATGGCAAATTCAGCAGTTCTCCAGTGGAAATGGAGAGGGCCCCAATCCAGCACAACGCGGGGGCTGGTATTTCCCGCACTCTCAGGGCCCGGGCACCCGTCCACTTAGGGCATGAGATGAAGGACTTGGCCACCTTCCCACCTTGGGAATGGATGGGCCAGGTACCGCCTGCCAAGCCACAGCCAGACACTCACAGCTGTGCCTGTGCCCCCAGAGAAAGCGAAGGTTCTGTGTGCTCACTCCGAATAGGCCTGCCTGGGGCATGACTCTGGGATGTAGTGTGGAATCAGACAACCCCAAATTTTTTTTTTTAATTTGCAAATATTTAATTGAAGAACTACATGCACATGGTTAGGAAAATAAAATAGTACAGAAGGCTTATATTTAAAGCAGACCTCCGTTGCACTGCTCCTTGGATTCAGTCTTGTCTCCCAGAGGCAACGGCTTCTAACTGTTGCCGTTCTTGGTTCTGCCAGTTTCTTTCTAAGTAATATAATATACTAATCCTGCTGTGTCCTGGTGGTTCCTTAGGGAACTTCATCTATTGTCTCCCTGCTTGAATAAAGCAGGATTTAGTTCATCTGTATACGCTTGGGTAGACGCGGAAAAAAGCCATCCAGGTGCTCCCTTCAAAAACCAACGTGCGTGGGCTTCCCTGGTGGCGCAGTGGTTGAGAATCTACCTGCCAATGCAGGGGACACGGGTTTGAGCCCTGGTCTGGGAGGATCCCACATGCCATGGAGCAACTAGGCCCATGAGCCACAACTACTGAGCCTGCGAGTCTGGAGCCTGTGCTCCGCAACAAGAGAGGCCACGATAGTGAGAGGCCCGCGCACTGCGACGAAGAGTGGCCCCCGCTTGCCACAGCTAGAGATAGCCCTCACACAGAAACGAAGACCCAACACAGCAAAAATTAATTAATTAATTAATTAATAAACTCCTACCCCCAACATCTTCTTAAAAAAAAAAACAAAAAACCCAACGTGTGGACCAGCCGTGTGAATAGTTGTTAGCAGACAGCCACCAGCTGCCAGCTCCTTTAGGGTCAGCCTCAGAGGTACACAGCGCCCTCGTCCAGGCCATGCCCTTGCTGGGGCAGCCTGCATCTGGTGCATCACATGAGGGAATAAAGTCAGGCCATTCCCACTCAATGCAGGACTCAAATGGTGAATGCTCACTTCAGGGTTCCTGGCTGGTGGGAGGAGGCTTTGTAGAGCCTGCATCGTAGTTTGACTTGTCCCTCTGTCCAACCTGCTTCCTTCCCATTTGGTTAGCAGACATTCGGTCCACACCAAAATGTCCTTCATATTTGATCCTGTCTAAAACATCCACGGAGACATTTGGTCTATGCCAAAAAGTCCTTGAAATTTGGTCCTGTCAAAAGCCCTGTGACATGGACCAAATATGTTCATGGATTATTTTGGCTAGGACCAAATTTCAAGGACCTTTTGTCATGGACCAAATGTCTGTGGACCAAATATCCAATGGACGTTTTGGAGAAGACCAAAGTCCTGCAAGGTCCCACTCTTCACAGGTGCCAATCCTAACAAACATCATGTGTCCCTAACTAGCTCAATGTCTGCTTTCAGGGACCCAATCCTGTAGCCATTGTCCTTGTCCCTCTCCCAATTTTTCAGAGTATATCAACTTGTATATACATTGTCAACTTAACAGGAACTATATTTCCCAAAATCCCCTCCCCATCATGGTTCCAAGTTAGGGTTAGTCATGAAGGATGTTTGTGCAAAATTTGGAAGGTGGAAGTGAGGCAACAGCTTTTTTTACTCTCTAAAGGTTGGCACAGGGCCAGGTGCCATTGCAGCTCACATCTGTCCCTGACAAGTGGCTCACCTTGTCGGCCTGCTGCCCGAGGCTCCTCCACTCCTTCCAGCTTTCCTTCAGCTCTTCTGTGTCCTGGGCTGGACACATGTGCAGCTCCATGATGAAAGTCATTCACATCATGGCGATTGGAGATGGAGACAGATACAGGTTTCAGGTTTTCCTTGTGGGTTCCAGGTTGTCCTTCCTCTTCCTTGCTCGCATCTTTTCTTCTCCACTGCTGGTCCCGCTGACCACAGGTCCGACACCAGACACAGAGGCAATAGGCTTACATAGACTATTTAATCAGGTCCCATGACTGTGTACTCCCCATAACAGTTCCTTTTTTCTTGAATTCTAACTGATACAGTCACTATTTCTAGTTCCTCTATTGGTAACTTTGTTTCATTAGCTCTCAATTGTATTTGACACCTTACCCTGTAAGGTAGGATATTAGCATCACCATCCTAGTCTTCCCCTCTCACCTCTTCTATCAGCTATTTTAAAATTTCTACATTGTTAAGTGTGGTAACATTATATCCTGTCCTAAAATCATAGTGATCCTTTCCCTTTTTTGTTCACGGTCTGTTCTAAAAGTGGAAGACCAATAAACAGCAACTGGAATAGTGTATTTTGTGTGGGTAAATGGGCGCAGGGCCTGGTGACGGTCAATGATCACATTTCTTTTCCTGCATATCCAAAGGCAGACACCAGTGCCACTCCAAGGACAATATTCTTAGCCCCAAGATCCAATAGATTTTCTTACTTTATGTGCCACCATTTGCTCAAATGCATCTTACCTCTTATGTTAGCTCATTTTTGGACCATAACTTTCTTGTTCAGTGGTTTGTTTTTCCCTGAGTTTTTGATTGCTTCCTTTTTTCTCTTTGGGCAAAGAAAGCTAGGTCTTTGCCATCATGTCCCAATTTTATCATCTAGATTTTTACTTATTTTATGTGTGTCTTGGATCCATTATGTTCTTCTAGAAGTCTTTCTCCTTGGGACTCACTGACGTTTTATTGGACACCATTTTCTTTTGAGGCTTGCTAAACAGCTGACTTCTGGGTTAATTCCACCATTTCTTGTATCCTCACATTACCCTTTTATTGCCTTGATGTTCACTCCACTTTTCTTGGAGTACATTCTCATTTAGTTTATTCATAAAGCATGTACAAGAAGGAAATATCAAGTATAGTTGACCCTTGAACAACATGGGGAATAGGGGCGCCAACTTTCCCTGTGGTTATAAAGCTAACTTTATAGCCAGCCCCCCGCATCCAGATTCAACCAACAATTGTGTAGTACTGTAGTACGCATTCAGTGAAAGAAATCTGCATTTAAGTGGACCTGCACAGTTAGAATCTGTGTTGCTCAAGGGTCAACTGTACCTATGTGAGGATTTAACTGTGTGACTTGGACAAGTTTCTAACCTCTTTGTACTTCAATTTCCTCAACTACAACATGAGGATTATGTCACGTACCTCATGGGATCACTGTGGGATTATATATGATAACATTTGTAGAGTGCCTGATCCTTGGTGCTGAGCAACTTTTGGTTTATTTCCTTAATTAAGCCACTTGTTGGCTAAGATCTTAAAATGCCCCCACTGCCTATGGAATACAGTCCAAATATTTTAGCATGGCCCAAGGCCCTCCTTCCATAACTGGATCCTAACTGACCTTTTCAAACTTATTTCTTATTACTCCCTTCATGTACCTTGTGCCCTGCCAGACTCTTCTCCCAGCACCTGTGTCTTCCAGCCATCGAACCTTGACCCTCTGTGTTCCCTCTGCCTGAAAAGCCTTTCCTATAATGTCTGTTTGTCCAAACCCATTTCCCTTCTCAAGTGCCCTCTCCACCATACATCCTCCCCTGATCTCCAGCTATAAGCAATCCAGCACTCTCTGGCTTTTATCCCTTTCTACTGGATATTAGAGTTGTTTTGGCCACACACTTGGCTGGCTGCCTGTGGACAGACCAAACCCTTTTAATACTTCTATGCAGCTGGGGCAACCACAGCAGTGAATGACCCTCTTTTTGCAGGCTGGGCAGGATCCAGGATGCCTTAGGCAACATTTTCAGAGAACCAAAAAACTGCTGCTTCCTTCCTCTCTCCTGCCAGTGCAGCTTTCCTCCCCCATAAACAGCCCTTCCCCACCTATACCCCATGGAAAGGCCAACTTTTTCTTTGGGAAACCACCTATTTGGTGAGGTCTTATGGCCCCTGGGAAAGTACTCTGCCACCAAATATCTCTTCCATTGGGATTTAACTCCACCAAATAGGTGGTTTCCCTAAAAGTAAAGGGCTTGGGTGAAAGAGGATCCACAGAGTAGTGGGGTACCGGAGACGGACTTTTCTCGATTTCACAGTTTAGGTCTTAGGTGTGATGGAGCCCAACTGGTCACCAGGTGAGGCAGGAGGTTGGGGAGAGGGTAGAAGGGAAGGTGATGCAGCCTATGAATATAGGGTTTTCCCCATCCCATTCATGCGCCATACTCTCTCCTGACCTAGGTGAGACCCTGGACAGCTCCTTGTAATATTACCTTTGAGGGAACCACAGAGAAAGGGAAATCCCTTAACTCACCCAGCCATTTCTTCTGGGTGCAATCCCCAGCCATTTTTGTTCATTTTCAGGATAGACATGGGAAAAGAAGGGTGGTCCAAGCTGGTGCTCATCCCAGGCCCTTCTCTTCAGAGCCAGGCCCGACCCACTCCCTATGACCTGGATCAATGTAGAGGGCATCCAGCACTGGAGGTGCAGAAGCTTGGAGTTTTGTGTTTCTGAGCGGACTTTGCAGCCTATTAAGTTTTGAATTCCGTCTGGTGGTCACATCCTGGACTGGCTACCCCATGGCAGACAAAGCTCCTTTTGTAACCAGTGGGACCAAGGGAAGGGGGAAGCTGAGTTCTTAATGTGGCCAACCAACTTCCAGCTTATACCAATAAATTTCTCCTTGGACCTTTCCAGTACAAAGCCTTGCTAATATGGAGCTGTGGGGCTGTGGGAACTGGCTGAGGCCTGGCAGTGTCCACAGACCCAGTTCTCCTTGCCCTTGGCCAGATCCAGCTCTGTGGCAATCTAGGGCTCAGGCAACAGAGTCTTGGGATCCCAGGCATCTAATTAGGTTTTTGTGCTATGTGCCCTATCCAGGAGGAAGGCTGTCCAGGGAGGCCACCCACACCTGAGTCAAAGAACACAGTTTCTTGTTGCTGGAAGGGTCCTCAGAGATAGCAAGTCTAACCCTGTTTCTTTTTCACAGGGAATGGGGTGTGTGTATATTGGATCTCTGTTATCTACAGAGACAGTAACTAGGCTGGGGCTAGACTGTGGGTCTCCCTACTCCACATCAAGAGATCCTTTTGCGTACACCATACATGACTTTTCTTCTGGAAATGTGTATGATTCAACAAAAAGACAAAGGGAACAGGCCAATGAGGTCTATAGAACCAACTGATGATGGTCGGGGTTAAAGCAAAGTGATTGGCCTATAGGCCAGGGCTGTCCTGGTTCTCCCCTACATCACACTGTAGACCACAATCTGCTGTAAGACCCAAGGGAGCTGTAATTCCAGTAGGAGTCCAAAGGCCTGAGAACCAGGGCAGCCAATGTTGTAAATCCCAGTCCAAGGGCAGGAGGAGACCACATCAAGAGGTGTGTACCAGCTCAAACAGGCAGGTGGGAAGGGACAGGGGCAAATTCATCTTTCTTCCACCTTCTGTCCTATGCAAGCCTTCAGTGGATTGGGTGAGGTCTACCCACACCAGGGACGGCAATCTACTTTAGGGAGTTCACTGATTCAAATGCTAATCTCATATGGAAATGCCTTCACAGACACACCCAGAAATAATGGTTAACCAGCTCTCTGGCTAGTCAAGTTGACACATAAAATCAACTATCACAATGTTCTTGCTTTTCACCAGTGTCATAAGTTTGCTTTTGTTTTTTGTTTATAAAACCTGGCTCTCAAATTTGAAAAGGAGTCAACTACAGCTCCTTATTTCCTTTGTACCTTCCATACATACCTAGGGCTTCCCAGTGATGCAAAGACTACTTGGGTGGGAGCAAAACCGTGGAGCTCATTTATGATGCAATTACAGACAATTACCCACTGGAAAGTTAAACCCCAGCTAGTTGTTCTGTTACTATGACAGCAAAGGGGGGCTAAATTGATAAATAATTTCAGGGACTTATGCACATTGGGGGAGCCAATATAGTCAAGTCATTTAGAAGATCGTCTGTGGAGCCAGATATAGACCTTAGTTCAAATCTCAGCTCTGCCATGATTTACTGACTTGTGGACAGTTACTTAACCAACTTTTGCACCAGTTTCCCCATATGTCAAATGGGGATAATATTAGGGTTGTTTAGAAGGATTATGTGAATTCATCCATGTGAAGTACTTAGAACAGTGTCTGTTACATAGTAAGTGCTCAATATGTGTTAGCTGTTATTATTATTGGAGGAGTGAGTGAAAATAATAAACATTTGTTGAGTGTTTGGGTGAGGTATTGTGGATGTCAGGAGCTTTGGGAGATAGGAGGGTTAATAAGAAGAATAAGAGGTGGGCCCAGCTCTTGAGGTACTTTCAGTCAACAAGAAAAAGAAGATACTAACATGTCAAACAGAAGGAATGCCATGCAAGTGAGACCAATAGTAACAACTGATTTTTGAGAAAGGGGATTGGATTTCAGAAAGGGAAGAACAGAAATCAGGCCAGAACCTGAACATTCTGAGATCTCAGAGATGGGAAAATTACCTTGAGTAATTGGGGGCGGTTGGAAAGTGAAAGTGTTTTCCAGTCAGAGGCCTGGGGGGTGTGTGTGTGTGTGTATACACCCACTTACAAAAAGAAAGGCTTTTTTTTTTTTAAAGAAAAGAGAGAAAGGAACATTTCCAACACCTCCCTGTAACCTCATTCTACTAGGCTGCTTCAAGAATTCATTAGCACATTGGCTATGGCACTTTTGTTTCAGCTACCCCAGCTCCCAGGATACCTGTGGGAATTCTGAGAGGCTAGCTTTGCCTCTCAGAGAGAGAAGGAACCAAGCAGAGATTTCCAGGTCAGAGCAGATTTGGACACCTATCCCTAAGGGAGTGGACCGGGCACCCAACCTCCTGATACCAGAAGGAATACGGTCCAGGGGCCATTCACATGGAGCCTGATTTATGTATAGATTTCTATACTATGGTTGTTTTCTTAAGTAATAACTAGGGAAAGGAAGGGAGGACTTCAACCTGATTTAGAATCTCTTTATTCAGTTAATTTTCAGCCTTTGTTACCTCAGCTATTTGGAACCCCAGAGGGATAAGTTGTTCTAAAGGGTTAAAACTTGGGTGCCCAAACTTAAGTCATTTTGATGGGCTTTAAAAATGTATGCATCCTTCTTTGCTTTGTTTAGTAAAGTATTTGGAACATGATTTAGCCTTTTCTACCAGAGTACTCTGTCACCCTTATGATCTTGTGTATGGGATAACTCAACCCACACTAAGTAGGCCCAGATTACTATGTATTTTGAACTTCATATAATTTTATTGGAAAAAAAAGCTCCAATAGACTTCTGGAATTAGCATGTAAAAAGCTTAGAAGTTGTCATACCTGTCTTTACAACAAGAAAAAGTGATTCAAATTGAAAATCAATGACTTTTCTTGAATTCTTCACAGAATTAGGGTTGCAGGGCAAATCATCACCCTGAAATCTGTAGAGACATGTGAATACAGAGGAACACAGCTGTGATCAGCTTACCTGGAGCAGATGTTGCTAGAGCCATAAACTGGTGGGAACACTTAAGTGATAATTTGACAAATTGCTAGAGATTGAATGTGGACTATCATGAGAGTGAGAAATTCTTGGGGGCCACAGACTTAGGAACCAGCACACTCTTGTGGGTTTTACCTCCAGGAACGGCCAGATTCTCACAGTGAAGAGCCAAGAAAGAGCCCCTTGTGGCTCTGACAGGGAGAGGGGAAAAGTAATCATTCAGAGGATTCTCCATAACAAAGGACTACTCTCCTGTGGAAAATACTTTGCCAGAGCCTTAGCCTACCTGGAGGAAGTGTGTTTACCCAGCTCCAGCCCCCTTTAGCCTTCCTGTCTCACCTAAAGGGAAGGAGAAAGCTAAGAAACAGTTGTGAAGGTCACAGCCCAGAGACACAGATCCACTAAAAGACTGAATTTAAATCATAGGATTATATAACACTTCTTCTCCTCACACTTTGCCAGCACATCAACAGGGCTCCTGTGTGATGACAATGAATTACAGCTGAAAGAACTGTAAGGTGAAGACTCCATTTAAGGAGGAGTTCTTAGGGAAGCCCAAAGACAATGGAAGAGACAAAAACAAGTACACTAGAGAAATCTGAAGCCTCTGGCACCTACAGTTACAGCCCAACATTAAACACAGCCCAACTCTTAGCCAGATTAACATAAAGATTTTTCACTCAGTTCCTATTACTGTGTATATCATGTGTAGCTTTCAACAAAAAATTACAAGGCATGCTAAAAGATGGTAAAAAACAGACTTAAAAAAACAAAGAGGGCTTCCCTGGTGGCGCAGTGGTTGAGAGTCTGCCTGCCGATTCAGGGGACACGGGTTCATGCCCCGGTCTGGGAGGATCCCACATGCCGCGGAGCAGCTGGGCCCATGAGCCATGACCGCTGAGCCTGTGCATCCAGAGCCTGTGCTCCGCAATGGGAGAGGCCACAGCAGTGAGAGGCCCACGTACTGCAAAAAAACCCAAAACACAAAAAACCAAAAACCAAAGAAAGCACCAGAGCTAGACTTAGATATGACACAGATTCTGAAATTATCAGACAGGGAATTTAAGATAACTAACATGTTAGGGGCTCTAATGGAAAAATTAGACAACATGCAATAACTGATGGATAATATAAGCAGAAATTTGGAAACTCTTAGAAAGAATCAAAAGGAAATTCTAGAAATTAAAAAAAAAAAAACAACATTGCAACAGAATGAAGAATGCTTCTGATGGACTCCTCAGCAGACTGATGATGACTGATTGAGGAAATAATCAGTGAGCTTGAAGATATGTCAATAGAAATTTCCCAGACTGAAATAGTCAAATACTTAGAGTCAAGAATAGAATGGTGGTTGCTACTGCCTGGAAGGAGGGAGAAATGAGGAGTTACTGATCAAAGAGCAAAAAGTTTCAGTCAAGCAAGATGAACTAGCTCTGGAGATCTGTTGCACAACATTGTACTTTTAGTCAACAATAATATTTTGTACACTTAAAACAAAACAAAATAAAGAAATTTCCCAAACTGAAATGCAAAGAGAGAGAAAAAAAAAAAAAAAAGGAAAAAACAAACAGAACATCCAAGAATTCGTGGAACAATTTCAAAAGGTATAACATACATATAACTGGCATGCCAGAAGGAAAAGAAAGAGAGAACAGGGCAGAAGAAATATTTTAAGTAATAGTGGCCAAGACTTTTCCAAAATTAATGACAGTCTTCAAACGGCAGATCAAGGGAGCTCAGAGAACACCAAGCAGGATAAACACTAAACATATCTACACTTAGGCAAATCAGTATTCAAACTGGGGAAAACCAAAGACACAGAGAAAATCTTGAAAGAAGCTGGAAGAGATACACACTTTACCTACAGAGGAACAAGGATAATAATTATAGAGTATTTCTTGTCAGAAACAATGCAAGCAAGAAGAGAGTGGAATGAAATATTTAGAGTATCAGAAATCACCCCCCCCTACCAATTTAGAATTCTATATCCAGTGAAATTATCCTTCAAAAGTGAAAAAGAAAGACTTTTTTTTGACAAACAAAAAGGGAAAATACTTCCAGCAGATCAATCCTGCAAGAAATCTTAAAAGTTTTTCAGGGGAGAAGGGAAATGATGTATGATCAGATGTACATAAGGAAAGGAAGAGCACCAGAGAAGGAATCAATGGATGTAAAATAAAATTTTATTTTTCTTATTATTCATTGATATAAAATATAACTGGGTGGCTCTGGCACATGGATAAGTGAAATGAATTACAACAATGTTATAAGGGATGGGAGGAGATATTGGAAATACTCTGTTGTAAGGATCCTGTACTATATGTGAAGTACTATAGTGTTATTTAAAGGTGGAGTTAAATTAGTTGTAATTGTATATTGTAAATTCTAGGGCAACCACTAAAAAATTTTAAAAGAAGTGTGATTGATATACTAAGAGAAGAGATAAAATGGAATCATATAAAATGTTCAGCTAAACATTCAGTGAAGGCAGAAAAAAAGGGGAAAGAAAAAGAAAGATCAAGTGTAACAAGTAGAAAACAGTTACAAGCATGGTAGATTTAATCCAACTATATCAATGATCACTTTAAATGTAAATGCTATAAATATATAAATTAAAAGATAGAGGTTGTCAGAGTGGATAAAAAAACACAAAAATAAAACAAGACCCACTATCTGTTGTTTATAAACAACTGATCTTAAGTATCATGACTCAGATAAGTTAAAAGTAAAGGGATGGGGCTTCCCTGGTGGCACAGTGGTTGAGAGTCTGCCTGCCAATGCAGGGGACACGGGTTCGAGCCCTGGTCTGGCATGATCCCGCATGCCGTGGAGCGGCTAGGTCCGTGAGCCAAAATTACTGAGCCTGCGCGTCTGGAGCCTGTGCTCCGCGACATGAGAGGCCTCGATAGTGAGAGGCCCGTACACCGTGATGAAGAGTGGCCCCCGCTTGCTGCAACTAGAGAAAGCTCTCGCGCAGAAACGAAGACCCAACGCAGCCATAAATAAAAATAAATAAATAAATAGAATTAAAAAAAAAAAGTAAAGGGATGGAGAAAGATATACCATGTTAACATGAATCAAAGAAAGCTGGAATAGCTACATTAATTTCAGGCAAAGCTGATCAGAACAAAAAAAAATATCAGGAATAAAGAGATGAACTGATTAAGAAGTCAATTGTCTGAGAAGACATAACAATCCTTTGTGTGCACCTAAAAACAGAGCATCAAAATACATATTGCAAAACTGGTAGACCTTCAAGGAGAAACAGATGTATCCACTATTATAGTTGGAGACTTTAGCACTTTTCTTTCAGTAACTGATAGATCAAGCAGGGAGAATACCAGTAAGGATATAGCTTACCTGAATAGCACTACCAACCAACTTGATTTAGTCAACATTTATGAAATACTCAATCCACAACAACAGAATACACGTTCTTCTCAAGATGACATGGAACATTCACCAAGACAGACCACATTCTGACCTATAAAACACACCTAATACATTTAACAGAATAAAAATCATACAAAATATGCTCTCAGATCACAGTGGAATTAAAGTAGAAATCAACAGAATGATAGCTGGAAAATCCACATTTGGAGATTACACAACACACTTCTAAATAGCACATAGGCCAAAGAAGTCTCAAGAGAAACTTGAAAATATTTGAAAATGGAAATACTACTTATTAAAATGTGTGTGGTCAGTGAAAGTAGTGCTTAGAGGGAAATTTATAGCATAAATGCATATATTAGACAAGAAGAAATATCTAAAATCATTGATCTAAGTTTTCATTTTAGGAAACTAGAGTAAGAAGAGCAAACTAAGCATAAAGCAAGTAGCAGAAAAAATAATAAAAATAATAGAAGAAATCAAGGAAATTGAAAAACAGGAAAACAATAGAGAAAAATCAATGAAACCAAAAACTAGTTCCTTGAGATCATAAAATTGATAAAACTCTAGCCAGGTTAAACAAGAAAAAAATAGAGAAAACACAAATGATTTAGAAACGAAAGAAGTGTCATCTCTACTGATCCCATGGACATTAGAGGGATGATAATGAACACTGTGAACAACTCTATGCTCACAAATCTGATAACTTTGATAAAATGGATCAACTCCTTGAAAGACACAAACTATCAAAACCCACACAAGGAAAAATAGTTTGAATAGGTATATCTATTAAAGAAGGAAGCACTAGGTTCAGATGATTTCACTGGTGAACTCTACCAAACATTCAAGGAAGAAATGATACTGCTCTCTACAATCTCTTCCAGAAAATGCAGGCAGAGAGAACATTTCCTAACTCATTCTATGAGGCCAGCATTACCCTAATGCCAAAACGAGAAAAGACATTACAAGAAAGGACAATGCAAGACTATTATCTTTCATGTACATAAATGTAAAAATAAAAATACTCAACAAAATATTAGTAAATCAAATCCAACAATGTATAAAAAGAATTATATAGCAGGAGCAAGTAGGACTTATTCCAGGTTTGTAAGGCTGATTCAACATTCCAAAATCAATCCATTTAATCCATCACATCAATAGGCTAAAGAAGAAAAATTATACCATTATATCTACTGATACAGAAAAAGCAGTTGACAAAATCCAACATCCATACATGATAAAAACTCTCAGCAAACTAGGAATAGAGGGAAACTTCCTCAACTTAATAAAGAACATCTACAAAAAGCCTACAACTAACATACTTAATGGTGAGAAATTGGATGCTTTTCTCTTAAAAGCAGGAACAAGGCAAGGATACCCCCTATCACCACTCTTATTAACATTGTACTGGGAGTCCTAGCTAGCACAATAAAATAAGAAAAGAAAAGAAAATTTATACAGACTAGGAAGGAAAAAATAAAAGTTTATTCACAGATGACAAGATTGCCTATGTAGAAAAACTCAAAAAATTGATAAAAAATCCCACAAGAACTCCTGGAACTACTTAACAAGTACTGCAAGATTGTGGGCTACAAGGTTGATATACAAAAGTCAATTGCTTTCTTACATACCAGCAAAGAACAGTGGAAATTTAAAAAATGTATCACTTACAATAGCATGGAAAAAATGAAATACTTAGGTATAAATTTAACAAAATATGTTCAGGATCTCTATGTGGAAACTACAAAACTTTGATGAAAGAAATCAAAGATCTAAATAAATGGAGAAATATTCTATGTTCATGAATTGGAAGACTCAGTATTGTTAAGATGTCAATTATTCCTAACTTGATCTATAGATTTGATATAATCCCAATCAAAATCCCAGAATGATTTTGTAGATATCAATAAGTTCTAAAGTTTATGTGTAAAGACAAAAGACCTAGAATGGTCAACACAAAACTGAAGAAGAACAAAATTGGAGGGCTCACACCACCTGATTTCAAGACTTCCTATAAAGCTACAGTAATCAAGACTGTGTCATATTGGTCAAAGAATAGACACATAGCTCAATGGAACAAAATAGAGATCCCAGAAATAGAATCAGATAAATATAGTCACATTATCTTTGGCAAAGGAGCAAAGGCAGTTCAGTGGAGAAAAGGTAGTCTTTCAACAGATGGTGCTGGAACAATTGGATGTCTACATGCAAGAAAAGAATCTAGACACAGACTATACACCTTTCACAAAAATTAGTTCAAAATGGATCATAGATATAAATACGAAATGTAAAACCATAAAACTTCTAGAAGAAAACAGGAGAAAATCTAGGTGACATTGAATTTGATGATAAGAAAACAACCAACAACCAGATTCTCAGGATTTTGGAGACAGAGAGACGGCCAATTGGTTTGACTTGGTCCCTTGAATGGAGAAGACAGGAAGGGCTGTGTGTGTGTGTGTGTGTGTGTGTGTGTGTTTGTGTTTGTGTGTGTCTTTCTGTCTGTCTGTTGGGGCTGGGAGGGCAGAGAAACAAAGTAGGTTGGTTTGCAGAGAGAGGAGATGAAACAAAATCTCAGAGAGAAGTGCAGGTGAAACATGCAAGGAGAGACACTGCCTGTGGTTCCTGGTGACTTTCTAGTCCTTTGGTTTCTATCCCCTGAGAAGACTTCCAATGGCTTCCATGGATACTCCAGGATTCTTCTAGGAAGATTTATTCCTATCACCTATGCAAGTTCAAGGTGTTTTCTACTGACTAAGACTCCTGTTAATAGGGTAATAGGGCCCTACATGAAAATCTTCATGTAGACTTGTACCTCAACCTCCTCTGTCTCTGTCAGATCAATAGGCATTTAGATATATACATTGTATTTCCCCTCAGGTCCAAATACAAAATCCCTTTCTGAAGCTTTCCAAGAAGGCTTAGTATGGTTGAAATTTCGTTCTCTGCCGCTGATAAAAGTGGTCCATATATGTGTGACTGGCCTGGTACCACAGCCTGGATTCCAGAGTTGTACCTTTTAAACTTCCTGATCACCTCCTGTTTTCTCTTCTCATTTTTTCTAAGTTTAGCTCTGCTCTGTGCCAAGCTTTGCAGCTATTCTTGCTACAGATAAGGTAGTTTAGTAAATAGGGTGAGGGGTTTCAGTGAGCAAAAGATAGACAGACAGAAAGAGCCAGAGGCAAAGTTAGAGTTTGGGCCTTGGTGAGTAAGCCTGAGCCCACTTTCTGATCATCTCTCAGCTTTACATGGTTCAGTAGTTTGATATTATCAGTTCCAACAAAGATGACAAGGCCCAGTGAAGCACTGTCCAGTAGAAATATGGTATGAGCCATAATGTAATTAAAAATTTCTAGTGGTAATCTTTTATTTATTTAAATTTTATTGTAGTATAGTTGATTTACAATGTTGTGTTAATTTCTGCTGTACAGCAAAGTGATTCAGTTATACATATATATATATATATATATATATATATATATATATATATGTTCTTTTTCATATTCTTTTCCATTATGATTTATCACAGGATATTGAATATAGTTCCCTGTGCTATATAGTAGGACCTTATTGTTTATCTATCCTATGTATAATAGTTTGCATCTGCTAATCCCAAACTCCCAATCCTTCCCTCCCCCATCCCACCACCCCCTGGCAACCTCTAGTGGTAATATTTTTAAAAGCAAAAAGAATAATAGGTTAACCCAATATATCTAAAATGTTATCATTTCAATATGTACTCAATATAAAAATTATTCATGAGATACTTTACGTTCATCTTTTGGAGTACTAAATCAAAATTCGGTATGGATTTCTCAGTTTGTACCAGTCACATTTCAAGTGCCCAGTAGTCACATGTATGGAACAGTACAGTTGTTAGGCTAGAATTAGGTTTGGCTGCTAGTGTCAAAAGTGGCTTAAACAAGAAAGAAGTACATTTTCTCTTATATAAATGTTCAGGTAGGCATTGAGGGCTATCTTAGATGGCACTGTGATAATATTCAACCCAGGCTCCTTCTATCTTGTTGCTTCTATCCTCTACATTGTTGCTCCACCTGCATTGACTTCCTTTCCAAATTCCTCAACAGTCCAATATGACTGCTTCAGCTCCAGCCAGTGCATCCACATTCCAGCCAGCAGAAAGGGGAAAAGGAAGGAGAAGGAAACACTACCCTCTTATACTGGTACCTCCAAGAAGTTACACATTACTTTGACTTACATGCCATTGTCCAGAATTTAGTCACATGACCCTACCTAGCTGCAAGGGAAGCTGAGAAATGTAGTCTATGTTTTAGGTGACCATGTGACTATCTAAAATTTGGGGAGTTCTGTGACTAAGGAAGAAAAAGAGAAGAGATATCAGGAATCAACTGGTAGTGTTGGTCTCAGACCGATCCACACTAAAGCAATGTAGATCAGAATGATAAACCAGAAAGCCAGTTTATGAGGATATTATGAAATTGTAATTGCCAACAGGGTGGGTGTGCGTGGGTCTGCTGTTGCAGTCTCTTCCCAGTAGGATAATCTAAATGGTTGGAAGATTTATGGATCAGGCTATGATGACCTGATAGACCCCTTTCCATTTAAGGGTATACTGACCTGCCAAGTGAACTAAATCATTCCTGCCAACCTGTGAGGAAGCTCCCTCTCTGGGATGATGCTAGAGACACTTGGACAAACTCCTGCCCTTCATTGTTCTTTTATCTGAACTTCCTGGGGACTCCATCCTTCCCTCATGCTAGTTTTGCATATTACAACTCTGCTTACATTAGTTACATTTTAGACTTTGGGAGGAGATTTTGAAGAGACACTGGCTCCATGCTATAGGCTTTGGGAATACTGTTGTCTCATCAGCAACATTCATTCACTGGACAAGCATTTATTGAGCACTTACTGTGTGCCAGGTATTGCATTATGCTGAGAGTGAATAAGAACCTACTTTCTGTCCTTGTGGCGATCACAATATCTAAAGAATAGGGAAGGTGATGTCGGGCAAGGGCTTTAAAAATGAATAGGTGTACACTGAGTACCAGGAATGAAAAGGCATCTGTGATACTGTGATTTATAATGCGAAATCTATATTTGATCTTTGTCCATTTCTGGCACAGAGCTCCTAAAACGCTTGTAATTTCCTAAGTGATGAGAACGACAAAGGTGTTTTTGTTATGTTAATGAGGTGACTTTTGGACAAACCAAAGGATGGGGGCTGGTTGCCAGGAGAATCAACCTTGTGACTGGAGGGTTAGAACTTTCCATCCCACTCCCTGAGCTCCAGGGAAAGGAGAGGGGCTAGAGGTTGAATCAATCACCAATGGTCAATGATTTAATCAACTATGCCTACAAAATGCAGCTTCCGTAAACACCCAAAAGGACAGGGTTTGGAGAGCTTCCAGGTGGGTGAACACATAGAGATATGTGGAGAATGATGCCCCTGGGGAGGGCATGGAAGTTCTGTGCTCCTTCCCACATACCTTGCCCTATGCATTTCTACCATCTGGCTGTTCCTTAGTTACATCCTTTTATAAAAAATCAGTAATCTAGCGAGTAAGTGGTTTCCTGAGTTCTGTCAGCCACTCTAGCAAATTAATGGAACCTGAGGAGCAGGTCATGGGAACCTCCAATCTATAGCCAGTCAATCCGAAGCACATGTAACTATCTGGTCTTGGGATTGGCCTCTGAAGCAGAGGGCAGTCTTGTGGGATTGAGTTCTTAGCCTGTGGAATCTCATGCTATCTCCAGGTAGATAGTGTCAGAATTGAGCTGAATTGTAGGACACCCAGCTGGTTATTGTTTGTGTGGGAGCCCACCCCTGCCCCAGCATGCCCACCTCCCAGACACACACACTGGAATTGGTTGCAGAAAATGCAGCATCCTGGGTGGAAGGGACAGCAGGTGCAAAGGTTTAGAGACATCAAAGCACATGACAGGTTTGGGAATAGGAAGTAGCTGGGTGGGGCTTGAGGGGAGGAGGTGCTGGCAGGGTGCTGCAGTGGACACTGTGGTGGCCTCCTTAACATCCATTCCCTTTTGGTAACTACCCCATTTGCCTTTGGGTATCCACCCTCCCTCCACTTCCCATGTACTCTGGAGGAAGTTGACTCCACCCCAGCCCTAGGGGTGGGGGCAAATAGCCCCAATATAGACTCATCAGCAAAATCCCTTCTTGCCTGAGAACGAACAAGTGACCCAGTTCTGGCCAAAAAGATTGGAGAAGACTTTGCTGGCAGCTTCAGGAAAAGACACTCTCTGTCTTTCTCTTTCTACATGGCATGGAGTGTGGGTGTGAGGCCAGGAAATACTGCAGCCATTTTGTCACCATGAGAGAAGCCTGTCTGAGGTTAAATACAACACCATGGATGGCAGGGAGGACATCCAGAAAGAAGCAGGGGTGTTGACGACATATTGAGATGTTAAGTCAAACCTACCCTGAAGCCCACTCTACCCTTAGGTCTTAGGCAGGTTTGGGCCAGAGTGTGAGGCACCTTGGTGTTTAGCCTTTATTCTGGGGGCAGAGGGAAACAGTGGAAGGTTTTGAAGCAGGGGAGTGAGCTGATTGGACCTGAGCTGTAGGAAGCTGCCTCAGGGAGCTGAGTGCAATGAGAACCTGAGCCAAGACAGGAGAAGGGGACAGTGTGAGGGTCACTCAGGTGTCCGAAGCAGACTGACTGGATAAGAGGGTGTGAGGACAAGGGCGTGTTTGGGGAAGATTCTAAAACTCTTAGCCTGAATACACGAATGGAGAAGCTCTCTTTCTTCCTCCTTCTACCTCCATCACTGTACCCCCATGAAATCATTTCCACTGCCAGACTCTTTATTCTCCTTTTTTATGTAGTCATCCATCTGATTACAGTTCCTCATGGGCATGCCTGGTCCTCTAGAGCAGGGACCATGCCTCCTCATCTTCACCTCCCCAGGAACCAGCCTGACACATGGTTGGCACTTGATCAACCCTGAATTGGACTGAGTTGATAGCGTACCGGTTCTTGCTGTGCTAGGCGTTAGCTGCACCCTCCTCCCACCCCCAGGGCTTAGTCATCTCTTTCGTAAGTAGCCTCCAAAAGCTGCAGCCACGATACCCAGCTTCCTTGTTGTTGGCGGGTGTCGGCAGCCTGAGTGCCAGAACGCTGGGAAGCCAGCCACTGGGAAGAGCTAGGGTGGTGAGAGGGAGAGAATAATCAGGACTTATACACATTCATGCCAGGCGTGTGTGCTCCCCAGGAGATCTGTAACAACACCTCCTCTCCAGGAAGTAGAAACCAGCCCTCCTTCCTTTCTTTTTTCTCACCTGTCATGTCCTGTGGCCAGAAATACATTCATTGGCTTTCCATGCTTCTAAAATAAATCAGTTTCAGAACCACACCCTTCCAAGCTACCCCAGGTTTGCTCTCTGAGTTAACCTTCCCATCCCTCCAAGCATAATATGCTGGGGTTCCACCTCACAAAAATATTAACCCTTTAGCTCCTTTCAGAAGAGGGATCTTGGTTTTCCTGAGTGTCTGCTCCCCACTATTTCCCCCTCTGCTAATAGTTCATCCCATAGGACATTGACTGTATTTTGGGACAGTCACAGGCTGTGGGGCATTGAGGAGAATTACATGAACCTTTTGCCAATTTTGCAAGGCACCCTTCCTTATTCCTTTTTTTTTTTTTGGCTGTATGCGGGCCTCTCACTGTTGTGGCCTCTCCCGTTGCGGAGCACAGGCTCCGGACGCGCAGGCTCAGCGGCCATGGCTCACGGGCCCAGCCACTCCGCAGCATGTGGGATCTTCCTGGACCGGGGCACGAACCCGTGTCCCCTGCATTGGCAGGCGGACTCTTAACCACTGCGCCACCAAGGAAGCCCCCTTATTCCTTTTATGTCAACCTCCGATGGGTTTTTTAGACACCCTTTGTTCTTCCAACCCCAAAGTTTTCCTCATCACCTCTCCAAGATTTCAAGTTTTTCCCCTGGTCTGTTTCGCCATGGAAATTCCCGGCCCCCCGCTAGCCTGTGCTTCTCAAGGGCTCTGAAATTCAGCTCTCATCTGCCCCAGTGTTATGTTGTTTTCCCTGTCACGATGGCAGGGATGAAGACATGCCAGGGAAGGTGGGAGGAGGGAAGAAAGTGAGCAGGGAAAAGCAGGACGACGATGGGAGAGAGCCGGATGGGAGGGTGTCTGAGGAGGAAACAGAGAAATAGGCTGAGTGCATCAAGGACGGAAAAGGGATTCCAGTTTTGTTTTGTTCTATTTTGGTTTTGGTTTTTTAGTTTGGGTTTGTTTCTGGAGGTGAGGAGACATATATTTACTGCTGAATCCTGCCCCCAGTACAGTCACAGCAAAAGAAATCCTCTTCCGTAGTCAGTAATCCAGAGGCAGTTTCCAGACCCCAGATCTAGTAGGAAAAACTCTCAAAAGAGCTTCCAGTTATTCTCAATGCACTGAGACAGGCCTCCTGGGTCAGTGTGACAATGTGACCGAGTGCCACCCCGAGACATAGGTAAGCAGGCCCTGACCTTTGGAGATCCCTGCCCTGGCCTCCCTGCATCCCTGGGGTGAGAAGTCCTCAGGACCAAGGGAGAAGCCCAATCAGAGCCTATACCCATGCCCACGCTTACCCTTGTCTAGATCTTGTTCCTAGTATCCAGGACCCCAGATTCTCTGCCCAAATAGTCCAAGCCTGCTTCCAGGGCCCATGAAGGCCTGTTTTCCTGGCCCAGGGTGCCCAGTGCAGCCAGTGGCCAAAGGGGAGATGCTTGCAGCACAGGCAGTGGACAGAATGCGGAGGTACGTGCTGGCGTTAGGAACATGCAGGTGGGCAAGATCCCCCGCTCAGGGTCAGAACAAAAGGGGGACCAGCCCTGATCTGGGACTGCCTGTCCCTGTGCTGCCACACTGTGGTCTGAGGAGCCTGAGAATCCTAAATTCAAGCTTGGCCTTCCAAGAATGTTAGGAAGGTATGTTTGTGAAGGTAGGAGGAGAAGACATATTTTATTTAACAAGTTGTTAGCTTGATTAATAGCTTTTAAATATTTAGATACAGGGTATGTGGGTCTTTATTTGAATTTTGCCCTGGTTCCCCAAACCTGTAAAACAACAAAGATTTGCCTGTCATGGATGCCTCTATTTTCAGCTGTGCCTCTGAATCTCTTCTTCCCCATGTCCTGGGTCTCCTCTGGTAAATGCCTTCGTTCAAAGGCTCCATACTATGCGAATCAGTTAATAAAGCTTGCCTTAGTTATAGTGAGGGCAGCAGTAATGGAATAGTGGCTATCTTGTTTTCTCTGTTTATTCTTTTTTTGTTTATTCTTTTTTTTTAAACATAATGTACTCTTTTTTTTTTTAATTAAAATTTTTGTTTTAATTTTTGCCTGTGTTGGGTCTTCGTTGCTGGGCTTTCTCTAGTTGCAGCGAGCGGGGGCTACTGTTCATTGCGGTGCGCGAGCTTCTCATTGTGGTGGCTTCTCTTCTTGTGGAGCACAGGCTCTAGGTGCATGGGCTTCAGTAGTTGTGGCACGCAAGCTCAGTAGTTGTGGCTAGAGGGCTGTAGGGCACAGGCTCAGTAGTTGTGGTGCATGGGCTTAGTTGCTCCTTGGCATGTGGGATCTTCCCAGACCAGGGATCGAACCCGTGTCCCCCGCATTGGCAGGTGGATTCTCAACCACTGCACCACCAGGGAAGCCCTCTATGTTTTTCCTTTTTGGTTATCTCGATTCAGAACCCCCTTTCTGAATTTGGGAAATATCCCATCCTGTACACACACACTTTTATGAGCCTTGGTAGGGAAGAGAGCTCACATTCCTGTATGGAAGACAAAAATCCTAGGAACTTGCTATGGCAGACACACCAGTCATCTCTCCTAATATCTATTCTCTCCATCTTTAGTAAGAGAACCCCTGATTTTTAGCTGGGCACATGGCTACCTGCATCAAAGACTACATTTCCTAGACCCTTTTATGTCTGATTTGGCCAAATGATCAAGTTTCAACTATTGAGCTATGAGTAATGTTTATGAGTTTCAGGAAGTGGTAGCAAAGGAAGAGGTCATCCTTTTTTGCCCCTTTTGCTTTCCTGATGGCTGGGATGTGGACTTGATGGCAGCCGCTCAAGCAGCCATATTGGTCCATAAGGCAGCACACAAAGGCAGAGTTGAAGGAGCTTCAGAGCACCTTGCGTGCACTCTTTGCCTTAAACTTTTTTTACACAGGGAGAAATAAATTTCTATTTTGTTTGTGGTTTATGTAAAACTACAAGTATTTTGAGTTTTCTATTATGTGGTGTGGAACCCAAGCCTGAATAATTCATTTGTCTTCCCAACCTCTCTTGCAGCTAGGCTGCAGCACGTGACCAGACTCTACCACGGCAGGCTCTTTGGTCAAGGCAGCCTCAGCAGGGAGCTTGAATTCGTGCAGTAGTGGTTGCACCTAGTGTACAGTGTTGGGGGTGGGGGCAAAGCAGGATGAAATGCCCAGTGCTTGGTGGTGGCAGCGGGTCCTCACCTCACTAGGCCAGTTTTGTCTCATGATTTTGGGTACAATTTTTGGCTGCATGGTCTCAAATCTAGTCTGCCAGCCCATCTGACGATCCTGTAAGTTATTCAATAGCCTGTCAATAAATCCCCTCTCTGCTCACATCTGCCAGAGTTGGTCAATAACCCACAGTAAAAATACTTTTTAACAATAAGAGTTCACCAAGATGGTTGGTTTTTGCCATCAAATGAGTTTAACTCAGACTCAATATGAGGCACGAATCCCATCTAATAAAAGTCAGAATTTTCCAATACCCTTGTTTCTAAAGATGATTCTGGGGGGGCGGGTTGAATTAGGCTCTTTGGAATATTTGGTGTCTCTTGTTACAGGGACACATGCCATCTGCTAGTCGAAGCTATGGTATTTTGGGAGGATACCAGCAACCAAAATTAAATAGGAATTTAATTACATTTAGTACAAAATTAAATTATACTCAAAGAGCAGCAGCACTTCACTTATTCAGAGGTGATTTACAAAGCAACCTCAGTTATTTGGAACACTGTCAGAAACCAGAGAAGAAGCAAAACTAAACAAAACCCCAAACTAGGTAAGGAAACAACCAACCACCCTCAAAATAAAACAAAACAAAAAAGACCATTCACAGCCAAAATGAATGTCATAGGATTCATGCTCTGCAGTTTATGTATTTGCTCATAGGCAAGGCATTCAGACCCTCCTCCAGGGTCCATTTACTCTTTGTGCAGACACAATTCAAGGGAAAATTTGGGTAAAGAATTTCCCATTCCACAGCAGATTTGAAAAATCACCTTAAAAATGGAGGGGTGAAGGCTAGCAGAGACTTGACACTCTGATAGGAATGACAAGATGGTTGTTAGTATGTGTTAAAGGCAGAGACAAACCTAAAATCAAAAGCAGACAGGAGAGCACAGTATGGCCTCTGAGCCCATTTAGAGTAATAGGAACAGCACCATGTTACAGTCCAGCCCAAGAAATGGAGTGTGGGATCATAGTGGGTGCTATGGTCTGAATGTTGGTGTCCACTCAAAATTCATATGCTAAATATTAACCCCCAAGGTGATGGCATTAGGAGGCGGGGGCTTTGGGAGGTGATTAGGTCATGAGAGCAGAGCCCTCAAGAATGAGATTACGGCTTCCCTGGTGGCACAGTGGTTGAGAGTCCGCCTGCCCATGTAGGGGGCATGGGTTCGTGCCCCGGTCCGGGAAGATCCCACATGCCGCGGAGCGGCTGGGCCCGTGAGCCATGGCCGCTGAGCCTGCACGTCCGGAGTCTGTGCTCCACAACGGGAGAGGCCACAACAGTGAGAGGCCCGCATACCGCAAAAAAAAAAAAAAAAAAAATGAGATTAATACGCTTACGTCAGAGGCTCCAGAGAGATCCCTGACCCTTTCACCATGTGAGGCTATGATGAGGAGTCTGCAACCCGGAAGAGGTCCCTCACCTGACCACGTTGGTACCCTGATCTTAGACTTCCGGCCTCCAGAACTGAGAAGTAACTTTCTGTTGTTTATAAACCATTCAGTCTGTGGCATTTCGTTACGGCAGCCTGAATGGATGAACACAGCACAATCCATGAAAACTCTGGGCCTCATGGAGAGTCAGGGAAAATTACAAAGTGGGCCAGTATCCAGTTTTGGGGAACAGGTGGAACAAACGGGGATTCCCTCACAGCTGGTCAGAGATTGACCGCTTAGGAAACTGGCTTGGCAGCACCTTGCAAAGCCAAGCACATGCAGAATCCTTGACCCAGCAGTTCCCCTCCTGAGTAGGTATAGAGAGAACCCTGGCACATGGTCGTGGCAGACTCATGTCAGAAAATTCATGGCAGCACTGTTTGTTAATAGTATTCAAAATACCTCAGATGCCCATCAAACAGTCGAGTGAGTAAAGGCATCGTGACATCATCTGAGATGGAATCTTATACAGCAGAGAAAATGAACAGACTGCAGATGGCAATATGGACGAATCTAAAACACACAATGTTCAACAAGAGAACTAGTCACAACATAATACATAAGTAGGATTCAATTAATATGAAGTTGAAGAACAGACAGAACTAATTATATTGTTTGGGGTTACATCCATATGTGGTAAAACAATAAAGAAAAGCAAGGACATGATTAACACATACCTTGGTGTAGTGGTTACCTGTGATGGGGAAAGAGGGAGCTCCTAAGGTACTGTAGTGTACATTAAGTCCCCTACATACAAACGAGTTCCGTTCCGAGAGCATGTTCGTAAGTCCGGTTTGTTCATAAGTCCAATAACATTAGCCTAGGTACCCAACTAACACAATCTGCTATATAGTACTGTACTATAATAGGTTTATAATACTTTTTTTTTTTTTTTTTTTTTTTTTGCGGTACATGGGCCTCTCACTGTTGTGGTCTCTCCCGTTGCGGAGCACAGGCTCTGGACGCGCAGGCTCAGCGGCCATGGCTCATGGGCCCAGCCGCTCCGCGGCATGTGGGATCTTCCCGGACCGGGGCACGAACCCGCGTCCCCTGCATCAGCAGGCGGACTCTCAACCATTGCGCCACCAGGGAAGCACCATAATACATTTTATAATACTTTTCACACAGATAATATATAAAAAAACAAACTCAAAAAATAAAGAAAACATTTTTAATCTTACAGTACAGTACCTTGAAAAGTACAGTAGTACAGTACAACGGCTGGTATACAGGGGGCTGGCATCGAGTCAACAGGCAAAAAATGTTACTGACTGGAGGAGGGAGAGGAGGTGGGAGATGGTAGAGCTGAAGGATCATCAGCAACAGGAGACAGAGGGCAAGCTGCAGTTTCACTCAGGCCTGACACTGATGGCACAGGTTCTGGTTCCTTGCTAGATTCAATTCTATCTACCCTCTTGAAAAAATGACCCAGTGATGCCTGGGTAGTAGCCCTTTTTTTCTCATCATAGATGACTTGGTAGAACTGGATTGCATTCTGAATGGCTGCTGCAACCTTCGTGTACCATTCTAAGTTCGGGCCCTGTGCCTCAAAAACTAACTGCCTCCTCAAATAAAGAAAATCCCCTTGCCATTTCCTGTGTTGTGAATCTCTTCGGTTCTTCAGTTACTTCTTCTTCCTCTTGTTCCTCTTCATCCTTTCCCTGGGCCTCCAATTCCAACAGGTCTTCATTAGTAAGCTCCACGTTGGCATCTTTGAAAGTTCGCAACTTGAAGATTCTGATAAACGGAATATTTATAAATGCAATATTTCCTGCCATATCAATAAACAAAGTCGTCCATGATTGCAACCCTCCAACGTGAGCCGGTGAGCCCCGAGGAAACTCAGGGCTGAAAAGAATACCTGCCATCTAGCAGCCATCAGACTGCAGCCACTCCCTGCAAAGAGCCCTGAGGAAACAGGATGTGAAAACACAGGATACTGGCCCCAGATGGCTGAGGTGCATATCAAAGGAATGATTTCAGTGAGCCCAGACTCCTGCATCTTCCCTTGCATAGAAAAGTGCTAAATTCCTCAACTTGAGATATCTGGTTTTCTTTAATTAACAATAATCTTTTGACGTCCCGACTACCTTCCCTTGGTTGCAAAACTCTTATATATCCTGACTCTTCCACCCCCTCCATATCCCCCCCACCTCCACCACCACCCCCGCCTCCCCTCCTTGGAGCAGTTTCTCAGAGTTATCTGAAACGCTGTCTCCCAGGCTGCAGTCCTCATTTTGCCCCAAATAAAACTTAACTCCCAACTCGCATGTTGTACATTTTTTAAAGTCAGCGTTTCGCATGTAGGGGACTTACTGTATTCTTTTTCTTATCGTGGTGGGTCTATCAGTATTCAATTGATTTATATTCTTTAAACTGTACATGTGTGCTTTATACATATGTGATATATTTCACCAACTTTTTAAAGAAAGAAGTAAAAAAAACCCCAAGAGTCAGGTTCTGTCCGATTTACTTGAAGAAGGCAAGATAGCATTTAATAACATTAGAAACATTTCCACCAAGAACTATTAAAAGAAAAACAGTTTGGGGCCCTTGGAAGGCTACGTTTCAGTGATCTGGAAAGTTCATTTATGCGTGACAGCTCATCAGCTTCTTTTCCATACAATGAGATACTTCAGTAATGACCTGGAGTCCCATCTCTTTTCAAATGACTTTCTGATTTCGTATTGGCTGAGAAAGAAAAGAGAGGGCAGCCTTAGTGGGAGTTCTTTAGTGGCACAGAAGCCCTTCACCAACCTGCTCTAAGGTTGCATTTTGGCCTCCTTCCCTCTGGCTGCTTCCCCATGGCATCACCTGGGAGCCTGTTACAAATGCAGAATCTCAGGCCCCACCCCAGACCTACAGAATCAGAATCTGCATGTAAACAAGATCCTCAGGGGCTCCAAATGCACACTAAAGTATGAGAAGCACTGCTCAGGTCAAGACCATGACCAGGGACCAGATACTCAGCTCTATAATTTTAGGAAAAACTGCTCTTTGGACAGTCCCAATATGGACACTCCTTGTACTGAATTCCATGCTGCAGTAAATAGTGTTCAGAAAAATTCAAATTCATTCATTCATTCCATTAATATTAGGATGAATTGTATGAAATTGTCATTCAAAAATGGTTGAATATTGTCAGTTTGATATGGTCTAGCTCTTAATATTTACTGAGCTCCTATTATGTGCCAGTCACAATGCTAGGTATTGGGGAAATAGCTTCTGGCAAAACTAGCTTTGGTCACTGCCCTCACAGAGTTTACAGTCCACTGGGAGAGGTGGTCTTTAATTAAAAAAAAAAATCCACACGAATAGATGTAAAATCACAATCACCTTGTAATAGTTACACTGGTGGAGGCCCCTCGCACATGCACTGTCATGAGTTGATGTATTTCAGGGAGGGGGTCCGTCAGAAGAGGCCTCCCTGAGGAAATGTGGTCAGAAGAGAAATCTGAAGGGGGTGAGTGAGCAGCGCGCAGACTCAGGGCAGAGAATTCCAGGCAGAAGTCACAGCAGGTGCGAAGGTCTTCTGGAAACGATTCAGTGGAAGGTAGAGAGCCCACCCTGATGGCAGGACCCAGCCGGCCAGGTCTGGGGTCTCTATAAATACATGATCTCGCCAGCAAGGTGGCCACATTTGTCCACAGCAGCTCCCCAGGCTTTCTGCTTCTCCTGCAGCCTCTGTGTTTAAAGAAGCTGCCAGTGCTTTCTCTCCCCCCGGGGGGGAAGGGACTGGCAAACCACGCTTTAATGGTCTTGCTAGTCAAATTTACTCACTCACATTTGTGTGGACTGCTTTTGATCCTTCTTGTTTGAATAAACTTTGGTGGCCTCGGGGAACTTCTTTCAGTTCCCTGAAGGCCAGCGATGATCTGTCTTGCTGCTAGGACTCTGCACATGCTGTTCCCTCTGCCTGGAACACTGCATGGGCAGCTGGCCTGCCTCCCTCCCCTCCAAATACCGGCTTCACTCCCACTCATTGTTGGCACCCATCCCGGAAGTCTTCTTTACCCCCTCCCCCCACAAACCTGATGCTGCTCCCACAACCCCCTGCACATAGACGTGTCAAGGGCTCATGGCTCACAGCACTAAGTCTGATATGACTCACCAGTGCTCTCCAGCACCCAGCTCAGGGCATAGTAGGTGCTCAGTATTCACTTGTTGAATGAATAAATGGAAACACTGTATTTAACCTGATGTACAGCTGTGGCCCACACTGTGGGCTGGCTTCCTCAACTGCCATTTCTTCATTTCTTTCTTTCTTCCTTGCCTGCCTCTACTCTCTATAGAGGCTGGTTTGCTTTCCCAGCCTCCCTAGTACACAGAAGTGACTATGGGACACAGTCATGCCAATAAGCTATCTGCTGGGGATTTCTGGGAAATTTTTTCCTTGTTTATAAAAGGAACTCACAGCTGGTGCTGTCTCCTTCCTGCCTGGAACTGAGCTGTGATGCTTGGAGCTGCAGTAGCCATGTTTTAACCATGAAGGAAAGGCCAATAGAATCAAAGAGACAATAGTCTGGAAGTTGCTGAGCCACAGAACCAGAACAGTGGCTACTTGTCTCTAAATTTCTCCTTATTTGAGGAAAATGCATGCCTATTCAGCCCATTGTTAGATGGATTTTCTGTTATTTGCAGCTGATAGCATGACTGATAAAATGTGTCTTGATGGCTGCCACCAGGGATGTAGGGAGAAGGAGAAAACAGTAGGGAGAGTGTACTCTTTAGCTTGTCAAAGAAGGAAGTTAGGGCTTCCCTGGTGGCCCAGTGGTTGAGAGTCCGCCTGCCGACGCAGGGGACACAGGTTCGTGCCCTGGTCCGGGATGATCCCACATGCCGCGGAGCAGCTGGGCCCGTGAGCCATGGCCACTGAGCCTGCGCGTCTGGAGCCTGTGCTCCGCAACGGGAGAGGCCACAACAGTGAGAGGCCTGCGTATCGCAAAAAAAAAAAAAAAAAAAAAAGAAGGAAGTTAACATTTGTTGAGTGCCAATCTGTCCCTGGTTATTCCACTAGTTGCTTCATATATATGACATTTAACCTCACAGTTCATCCAAGTAGAAGTATCCTGTCATTACACAGATGAGGCAACAAAGGCCCAAGACCTACATGAATCGCCTCGGTTGTCAGTGGTAGAGCTGGGGTAGGGCCAGGGTCTCTCTGCTCCATCCCACCGCTGCCCTGAAGGGAAGAGTGGTAGCCTTAGCAAAGTCAGCCAAGTGTTATGGGAGTGGGAGCACCTGGGGGCTCATCTCAAGTCCAGACCTCCCCCCAGTCGACTAGGATTCTTCTAGCTCAACATCCTTTGTGTCTAGTAGCTACACTAGCTTTATAAATGCCAATCCATTTATCATAGAGATGGTCATACATCACTAATTTTAAAACGGCCCCTGCCACTGCCAGAAACTTCCTGCAGAGAAACAAGTCCTTTGACTTCAGCTCAAGCATTTTACTCAGCAGGGCTTGTGTCTTAGAGGTCCCCAGTGCCTGGGCAGGTGGTCCTCGCTGCTTCCCTTTCTCTGTCCCCCGAAGCACCTCCTCTCTCTCTTCCCTACTCTAAGGACCTTGTAAGTTCATGCTTTGTCAGTCTCTATTCCCGAGAAAAACAAACAAATTTACAAACATAATTGCATCGAAGTGTTGGCTATTTAACTTGCTCCTTCTTTCAGGCCCCTCTTCCCCCCCATTGTCTAGCCCTGGTAGCTGGACATAGTGCTACTAATAAACACCCCAGCCCAGACCCACACTGTCAGAACACATCCTGGTCTTTGGCTGGGCTGCACAACAGTCTCCTTTTCTGGTCCTACTTCGGGACTTGAGACATTGTGCCAGGCTCTGTGCTAACAGCCATATGACTTAAGCATTATGACCCCACTTTACAGACATGGGAACTGAGGCTCTTACCCAAGGTCATACAGGGAGGACTCAAATCCAAACCTGTTGGACAATAAAACCTAACTGTAAGACTTCTCTGGTGGCACAGTGGTTAAGAATCCACCTGCCAATGCAGGGGACACGGGTTTGAGCCCTGGTCTGGGAAGATCCCATATGCCACGTAGCAACTAAGCCAGTGCACCACAGCTACTGACCCAGCGAGCTGGAGCCTGCGAGCCACAACTACTGAGCCCGCGGTGAGATAACTACTGAAGCTCGGGCACCTAGATCCCGTGCTCCGCAACAAGAGAAACCACCGCAATGAGAAGCCCGCGCACCGCAATGAAGAGTAGCCCTCGCTCGCCGCAACTAGAGAAAGCCCGCGCACAGCAACAAAGACCCAACACAGCCAAAAATAAATAAATGAATTAAAACAAAAACAAAAACAAAAAACAACTGACTGTAGTCTTCTTAGTAAGGGTGTTTCTCACCGGGTCCCTCAGCCATCTCCTTCCTGCTTCCTACTCCCCACCACCATTCCCAGGGAGCCTGAAGATTCCTCATTAAGAGATTTATTCCTTGAGGCTGAAAGCATTTTGATTTTCAAGAGTCTCCATTAAAATGCAGAAGTCCCTGGGAAGTAAAGTCCCCTAAACCTTTATTTTACAGCACTGGAGTAGGGAGAGTTTCACGCACAGGTCCTGTGGAAGGACAACTAAGGGACGGCCTGGGGATGGGAAGGAGAATGAACGTGTCTAATTGGCTCAGGGCCCCTTTCCCCTGGGGCCTTGATGAGCCTAAGGTTATCTTCCTACCTGAGTCCCAGGGGCCCCAAGGCTGATCATTTCCAGTGAGCTACTTAGGGAGGCCAATTATGCTGAGTGCCTTCACCTCCTTCTCATATTCTACTGTGCTTCCAGAAGCCCTGAGCTCGGAGTGCTGCCTTGAGAGGTGGAGCTGAAGGGCCACACACTCTCTCCTAACTACGGGACCCAACGTCTGTGGCTCAGAGAGCCGGGGTCCCTGCAAGGTGGGTATGAGCATGTGGTGTGTGCACATGCATGTGGGGAGGACTTCAAATGCTACTAGACCCCTGGCCCCTGGGTTGTCGTGGCAACCTTTCCTTGAACCAATCTCATGTTGGTCTGGGTGTTTCTGAAGGCAAGCCTTCCTGGCTGACAGTGCTGATTCAGGCTGGGCTGAGCGCCCCTCCAGATGAAGGGACCATTGCATTTCTGCTTTGACACCTCAGGTTTCCAGGACTGAACCTCGAGAATCAATATTTTTATTTCTGGCTCAGCGCGGAAAGTCTCTTTGCTGACCTACAGGAATAAACCTACCCCTCGGCATTCTGTGTCAGGGCCTGAAGGCAGATGACAAATGTCCCCTGAACTCGGAACATCCCCTGGACTCCCTTTCACTGTCTCCCTCCCCTCGCTGCTTTGGTATTGGATCCACTGCTTTCTTTTCCTGCATATTTTCAGAAAATAAGAGGCAGGTTATCCTAATAAGGACTGAGGAAGAGTTCATCAACATGCCAGGCATGGTGGTCGTACTTGACACGCCTCATTTACCCTCACTACGGTCACAGAAGTTGCGGACGAGGGCTCATTTTACACGTGAGGGCACTGACGTTCGAGGAGAGTTATAGTGGCTTGCCTGGGGTCATGGAGCCAGGGTGTGATAGAGCCTGGATGGGAGCCCAGTTTGTCTGATTGTGAAGCCAGTGCTAGAACCGCTAGCACACTGCCTTTCAGTCTCAGTCCTGAGAGCACTGTCTATGGTGACTTGCATAAATCTAGATGCAAGGAATATAAATGCGACCCAGGATAGAGGTTTCTCCCTGTCACTGCCACTGGAAACCAACATGTCTTAAGTGTAAAAGGACCCCTCCCAGGATTTAATGATCTGGAAGAAGTATCAACCTGCCTCCTAAATTAAAAGTTCGCATTTTGTTTAAAATATCAACACAGTGACTTCCGAGCTTTTTAGGCTTGCAGCGCTCTGTTGCTTTTGGTTGTTTGTTTTATTATTTAAATTTTTTTTTTTTTTTTTTTGCGGTACACGGGCCTCCCACCACCGTGGCCTTTCTTGTTGCGGAGCACAGGCTCCGGACGCGCAGGCTCAGCGGCCATGGCTCACGGGACTAGCCGCTCTGCGGCATGGGGGATCCTCCTGGACCGGGGCACGAACCCATGTCCCCTGCATCAGCAGGCAGACTCTCAACCACTGCGCCACCAGGGAAGCCCTATTATTTTAAAATTTTTTAAATTTTATTTTTATCTTCCTGCAAAAAGCCCTCCTAGAATATCAAATCTGGGAGCTCTGTGGATTTTTTCTTCATTGGCATCACTTACAAGATGCAAAAGGAAGGGAAAAACTCCCCACATTTTCCTTCTGGTAGAAGAAAGGGAAAAGACATGAGAAGGTCATGCAACGTGCATGCAGCTAGAGGAAGAGGAAAACCCAAATGAGCCTTGCACCTTACCGGGGGTTACATCTACTGCCTCGCTGCAGAGTGCCTGCCCCAGAGTGAGGCCGGCGCCCCCTGTCCCCGCCCCCCACCAGAGCCCCAGGACGGCGCCACTGTCCCCACAGCCACTGCTGCCACCCGTTTTATTATTGTAAATATCCCTTATGTAAAAGGGCATTTATCTGTGATATGAGATTCCACTTTAAAATGTTTGCTTTGAAGTCTTCATTGAACCCCCTTAAGACAACTGGAGATGCCTAAAGATGTTACCTAATGTAAGTGGAGCAGGTTACCCGACGCATCCACTTCGTGAACATTCGTTGAGCTGTACACTTGAGATCTGTGTGCTTTTTTGTTTGTATGCTATAGTTCAATTTAAAAATTCCCTTAAGTATCAGAAAAATAAAAGAGTGAGGGCTCTGTCTGAATGGTGTGCAAATGAGAACAAGTGTGTGGGCGTCTGTGATCTCTGGTTTTTGGTGGAGATGACGGGCTCTGATTTGGGGCCTCACATATAGCTCTCAGGGCCTCTACATGGGCTGCCTCATCGTCACACCCTGTGAACAACTTTCTCTTAGCAGCCTTCTGGAGATCCCATGTCCCTGCCTTTCAGCTTCCAGGGGTTCAAAACATAGGGTTTGCACAGGGTCGACTATAAAGACCCCAGTGCCTGTGTGCACGCACCCACACATGCAGGACACAGGTTGGCCAACAGCTCTGACAGCAGTTAGGTGGTTTTTTATTTGCATGGCGGCTCCAGCACATACTAGCTGTGTGACCCTGGGTGAGTTTCCTAACCTTTCTGAACCATAGTTTCTTCAGTTGCAGATGGAAGAGGATAATACTGCTCACATCATAAGATTGCATAAGGAAGGATTAAATAGGATGCTGCATGTGAAGGGCTTAGCCCAGGACCTGGTATACAGTAAACACTACAACCATGTATGGAATGTCTGGGGATGAGGCTCAGGCATCCAGTTTTTAACACGCCCTGTAGGTGATGCTGATGCACAGCCAAGGTTAAGAATTATACTTTGACCTGGCTTCTGCCCCCACCCTGCTGCACCATGGAATATCTAAAACGTTAATTCTCTTCGCTCCCTGTTTCACAGATTAGAGCAGAGGGCAGAGGGGCCTGACCTCTGGAAAGGGTGCATAGACGCCAGAGGAAAGTCATTTCTTCCTCTCTCCCATAGACAGTCACTGAATGTGTGCCAGTTGAGGTGCGAGGGAAAGACAGACAGATGGCCAGGTGTGATTCCTGTCCTTAGGGAGCTACATGCTCACAGAGGAAATTGCCTGATGACACGCACTGTGATGAAGAGGCACTGAACTCTTGGGCTCTGGTTCCAGCTTTGCCCCATCCGAGTGTCTCTGAGCCTTATTTTTCACATCTGTAAAGTGAGGGGGATGGACAGGGAGATTGCTAATCCCTGACATTCTATGAATCCATAATTTTATCCTTAAAAATGCTGTACTGTAAAACTCAACAATAAGAAAACAAACAACCTAATTAAAAAATAGGCAAAAGCTCTGAACAGACACTTCACCAAAGAAGATATACAACAATTAAAATAACGAGATACCACTACACACCTCTTAGAATGGGCAAAATCCAAAACACTGACAACACCAAATGCTGGTGAGCATGTAGAGCAACAGAAATGCTCATTCATTGCTGGTGGGAATCAAAATGGTACAGTTCCTTTGGAAGAAACTTTGGCGATTTCTTACAAAGGTAAACATACTTTTACCATACAATCCAGCAATTGTGCTCCTTGGTATTTACCCAAATAAGTTGAAAACATGTCTGCATAAAAGCCTGCAAGGGAGTGTTTATATCAGCTTTATTCATAATTGCCCAAATTAGGAAGCAACCAAGAGTCCTTCAGTAGGTGAGTGGATAAACTGTGGTATATCCAGACAGCGGAATATTATTCAGCATTCAAAAGAAATGAGCTATCAAGCCATGAGATGACATAAAGAAAATTTAAATGCATATTACTAAGCGAAAGAAGGCAGTCTGAAAAGGCTACATAGAGTGTAATTCCAACTATATGACATTCTACAAAAGGCAAAATTATGGATGCAGTAAACAGATCAGTGGTTTCTGATGTTTAGTGGGGAGGCGGGAATGAATAGAGACTTTTTAGGGCAGCAAAACTACTCTGTATGGTACTATAGTAATGGATATATGCCATTATACATTTGTCCAGATCCATAGAATGTACAACATTAAGAGTGAACCCTGGGCTTCCCTGGTGGCGCAGTGGTTGAGAGTCTGCCTGCCGATGCAGGGGACACGGGTTCGTGCCCCGGTCCGGGAAGATCCCACATGCCGCGGAGCAGCTGAGCCTGCGAGCCATGACCGCTGAGCCTGCGCGTCCGGAGCCTGTGCTCCGCAGCGGGAGAGGCCACAACAGTGAGAGGCCTGCGTACCGCAAAAAAAAGAGTGAACCCTAGTGTAAATGATGGACTTTGGGTAGTAGTCATGTGTCAGTGAGGGTTCATCAATTGTAATGTACCACTCTGGTGGGGATGTTGATAGCGGAGGAGGTTGTGCTTGTGTGGGGGACAGGAAGTATATGGGAAATCTCTATATCTTCTGCTCAGTTTTGCTGTGAAGTTAAAGATGCTCTAGAAAATAAAGTCTATTAAAAAACAAAAATGAATAAAACACCATATTGTATATGGTTAAGAGCATGTACTTTTTTAAAAAAATTTATTTATTTGGGGCTGTGTTGGGTCTTCATTTCTGTGCGAGGGCTTTCTCTAGTTGTGGCAAGCGGGGGCCACTCTTCACCGCAGTGAACGGGCCTCTCACTATCGTGGCCTCTCTTGTCGCGGAGCACAGGCTCCAGACGCGCAGGCTCAGTAGTTGTGGCTCACGGGCTTAGTTGCTCCGCGGCATGTGGGATCCTCCCAGACCAGGGCTCGAACCCGTGTCCCCTGCATTGGCAGGCAGATTCTCAACCACTGCACCACCAGGGAAGCCCAAGAGCATGTACTTTTTGAGCCAGACTGTCTGCGTGTGAGTCCTAGCTCTGCCCCCTAACTAGCTGTGATCTACAGCAAATGAGCTAAACATTCTCTGCCTTCATTTCCTCATCTGTAACATGGGTATAATAATATGCCTGCTTCATGGTCTTCTGTGAGACTCAAAGGAATTAATAAATCTAAAGCATTTAGCACAGTGGTTGGCATATAGTAAGTACTCAATCAGTACTAGCTACTATTAAAAATGTGAACCTCTTTAAGAGCTGATTCCATTCGATCAGCTGTTGCTACCATTTGGCCATAGCAATCCCTTGCACTCAGGAGACACAATCAAATGCCTGGCAGAATGGAACTTCTCTCCACTGTACGTTGGGGTAGAAGATCTTTTACAGAGCTAGAGCTTTCAAGCCCACGCATGCTCTGAGGCCCAGAGAAGATGCCTCTTAATGGGACCATGCCAATGGATCAGGCAGGGAAAAAGCAATATACCTACATTTCATTTGTCTGAGTGACCTGGCAGATTCCCCCCATCCCCATTCTTTCCTTCACCAACCAAACACTCTTCTGTTTCTGACGTCACTCTGGGGAAGAAACCTCAACGATTAACAAAGATTCCTGCTCAAGTTTGAGGTGATCTTATCTTTGACCACAGCAAACACCCTTGAGCACCATGACATTTGAGAGATTAGTTGAGAACCACTGACAAACTTGGACATTTTGTCGCATACTTATAATGCACTTAATGTTTATTGGACATTCTCCCCAATAGTTCTAATGGCATAATTGTATTTGGAATTTACACATATGCATTTCAACACAATTAGTTTGCATTGCAATTTAGGATTTTTTTTTTTTTTTTTTTTTTTTTTTTTTTTTTTGCGGTACACGGGCCTCTCACTGCTGTGGCCTCTACCGTTGCGGAGCACAGGCTCCGGACGCACAGGCTCAGCGGCCATGGCTCACGGGCCCAGCCGCTCCGTGGCATGTGGGATCTTCCCGGACCGGGGCACGAACCCGTGTCCCCTGCATTGGCAGGCAGATTCTTAACCACTGCGCCACCAGGGAAGCCCAGGATTTTTTTTTTTTAAAGGGCCTAAGAACTTTAAATGATATATATTGCTTTCAGATAAAGAATAAGCCAGGTATTAATGTACTTAAGAACAGGGACTATAGTTGACCTTGGCCAAAAAGGGTCACTTGGCCACCGCCTGTAGAGACCAAGAAGTGAGTGCCCCTAACAGGCAACTCCAGACACTTTCCCTTCCACAGAAGATACGTTTGCGTCACCATTTCATTGATAATGATAACTGCGATGGAGGACACCCTATCTCAGGGGATGTTAAAGTCTGCCAAGGGCTTGCATGAACGTTAAATTACCTAGTTTAACCCTCACAACAGTCTTGGTAGAGGAATCTGAGGCTCTCAGAGACCAAGGTGGGAACCCAAGGTTTTTCAGTTGGTACGAGGCACAATTTGGACCCAGCTCTTTGTCTTCAAAGCCACGCTCGATCCCTTAAGTTTTAACACTTCCTCCCTTTGCTGGCTGTAACTGGTGGCTGGACTTGCGCATCTAACAGCCCACCTCTGCCTTCCCGGCTGGCAAAGCTTCAGCTTATTTAGTTCCGGTATCCACACCGCCTCCAAGTGATGAGGCCAGTCACCATCAACCCAGCACCCTGGCCAGGGATTGTTCTAGTGTTGAGCATGTGACTAAATCTGGCCAATGAGTTGCGAGGGGATGTCTAAGGAAGGGGTTTTTCTGACCTTAAAAATTGAGTGCGGAAGAAACTATCTTCTTCCGCTAATGGGCAGAGCTCTGTCTTTCCACGGTTTTATTGTGATTCCTATTTTACTGATCATGATCTCTTTTAAAGAGCACCTGGCTAACTTCCTTTGACTTGGCCTGTGGGCCTTGGCTCATTTCTGATGACACCGAGACTGGGTCTGCGGTTTGATGGCGCTTGGCTGCAGTTCCGCGCTGGCCCAAGGCAGGGAGCCTACCCCAGGGAGCGGGTGCAGCTGTCCCCTGTCGGATGAGCCTGAGTGGCTGGCCCAGTGGGAGCATTTGTGGACTCAGGCCCCCCAGTTGCTCTCAGAGGAGGCTGGCAGCCAAGCCCCCGACCACACATGCGCTTTATTCCAATGCTTCAGGAACAGTGCGGGGGAGGGGTGACGGGCAATGATGACTCCTTAAGCGAGTTTTCTCTGTGAGACCGTGATTACTAAGCACTGTGGCTTGGAAAAGCCCTTTCTTCTTTGAGAGACCAAGTCCCAAGTGAGAAACCAAGAACCAGAAACGAAGTTTTTACACATGGACATTAACTCCTTAGTTTCTAGTACCTTTGCCAGCTTCCCGAATGGGTTTAGTAAATCTTAATTAGATGGGTAACATTAACAGCATAGAATGAGTACATGGCATTTCTATTTTCAGAGTGAGTCTTCTGTTGCTTCCTTTATTCTTCTGTCAACCCAGTGGACAAGGTAAGGAAGGGATTACCAACCAGTCACATGACACTGGGGAATACCTTTATGTGTACCTACCCAACTATACCCAGACTCTGGGTTAGGTGCATCATATGTGGTCTTGCTTAGTTCTTATGGTGACCCTATTCAGCAGGAAGTCCTACCTTCACTTTACCTCAGAGTATAATGAACCTCAGAGAAGAGCATAAATCCTGGGGCTGGGATTTGAACCTAGCCCCTGCCACCTATGTCACATGATATTTCTGGGTGTCCATTTCCTTCGATAGAAGATAACAGTGTTGTAATATGGACTCTCTAAGGTCAAGTTTAGTTCAAACTCTATGATTCTATGAATATTATCCTCTGCCTTTGAAAAACGGAAACAAAGCATAGAAATTATCTTTGTTCGGGGCCACATAAGAAGCTGGATGTAGGTGAGCCCGCTCAAAACAAGGTCTCTGGGCTCCCTTCTCATTGCTCGAGGAACAGACAGTGGGAGTGGCTCCCGGTCTTAGGCAGTTGAGATCAACATGCCCCACATCCATCTGGCTTCACTGCCCTTGTCTGTCTAGCTTCCAGGCAGTCTTCATTGCTGTAAGTATCTCATCTCTTTAAAAAAGGTCCAGCCTCTCCTCCCAGGCAAGCAGCGGCCTGAGTCTCTGACCTGGGCTGGGTTCAGACCAAGGCTGGACACCTTTGTCGGGGAAGATTCAAACTATAGCATCCAGGAGCTCCCTTGCTGAGCCCTTACTTGTGCTAAGCACTGTTCCAAGTGCTTTATAGGCAATACCTCTTTGTATATTTATATATTTAAATCTTTATAATACCCCTATGGTTTGGGTATTACACACACACCCCCACACACTCACACCCCATTTTAATGATGATGAAATTGAGCACAGATCCGTTAATTAACTTGCCCAAGGCCACACAGTTAGTATGTATCAGAGATGGGGACAGTCTGGTTCCAGAGTCCATGCTCTTTGCCACTATGGTCTACTGCCCTGCACGATGCATTAACCTCAGACCAGGTAACTAGATGAAAACCTTGTATGTGGATGGACATGGATGAAAACCTGAGACCCCAAGATAATGAAGAAGTCTGGGAGAGTTAGGGCTAGGCAATGGAGTCTCAGGAGACCCCCTGGAGCACTGAAACTTTGACGTATGGGAGGAGGGAACAAGTTTTTATATGACACCTCCTCCTGTGCTTGAGAGGAACAGGCCTGGGGCACCAAGCTGATTTGGATAAGAGTCCCTGACAAGTAGAGAAAGTTGATTCTGATGGTTTTTCTCGTAACACTCCCTAATTCTCCTTTGCACAGTTGTAATTATTTAGTTAATTAGCTAATTATTCTCTCACCAAAGAATTGGGCCAGCCTCGTTCAAGATTGTGTTGCCACAGCCCTGCACATATAATCAAATATTTGTTGAGTGAATGAATGAATGAAGAAATGAATGAAAATCTGGCCCTGTGATCTAAAGTATACTTTCAGTCAGAGCTCTTGGGAAGGTTCTTGAAGGGGAGGGCACAAAAATAACAAGTTGGCATTTGAGGAAGTATTTGAAAGGAAAGGCAGGCTTTAAAAGGGAGGAAGGAGGGGATTAGGGAGGTGTATTTAAGAGATAGAGAAACACTGGCAGGAGGCAAGGGTAGAAATATGTGGGCATAAAACCTGAAAGGGAGCCTGTGAGCCTGGCCAGGGCTACCAAAGATGCCTTGTCCAGAGGCCTCCCTCTGCAGGACGCGCAGCCTCCCTCAGAGCCTCGTCCTGAGGCCAGCCTCCAGATGTCTCCCTGTAACAGCAGTCAGTTCTAATTGTAAATGTTTTATCTTCATTGCCCAAGGACAGCAGATCCCCCCAGGTTCCAAGTGTGGGGAGCTTTTATGCTTCTTGGGATGAGCTTCTGTTAGCCTGGCCTGGGGACAGGTACAAAGCTGGGAGCTCTTTGGAAGGCACCCTTGGGCCAACTTAGGGCGGTGTGCTTAGGAAAGCAGGTGTCAAAACCTGGCCTGGATTGCCTGGAGCTGGAAGAGCTTTCCTAGAAGTGAAAGTACCACCCCTGCCCCCAACACTGGGGCTCACACAACAGCCCAGTCATAGGGCCCCCTTGGCTCCTTCCCACACCTCTCTCTACCACACCACCAAAATTGTTGAGTGTAAGAGGAAATGCCACCTCCCGCAGGAAACCTAGGGGACTTTTTTTTCCCTTCAATAAACATTTGCTGGAATAACTTTTTATTGGTGGTTGTTTTAAAACACAGAGCATAAAAAGAGTCCTGAGAATTATTCCCATCATAACTTTTGTTCAGCTAGATCTGTGTCATCAATGTGGGCCTCAATTTCCTCATCTATAAAATATGGCGCCCCTTCCTCACTTCAATATTCTGCAAGTGTGTGCTGTACAAGGAGTGACTGATCATTGCACTCTGCTCAGCATCTGTTTGATGAATATTCTTTAAGTGTCAGGAGTGCAGACTGCTTTTGACATTATTGGGGATACAAAAGAAATGATTTTCTGGCCCCTGCCCATCACTTATTTAAGTGTCCATTAAATGCCAACTATAAAGTCAGTATACGGTAGGTGCTATAGGAGTTTTAAAAACGTAAGATGTTGTCTCTATATCTAAGGTAAACTCAAGCACATTGGAATGACACTACATGTATGAAATAAAGAGAACATTTTAAAATAGCATATGATTGCTGTTAGATGGGCAGGGATGTGCTACTTAAGGTTGGAAGAGGGAGAAATCACTCTGGGTTTGACAGATCTAAGAAGGCTACCTAACAGTAGAGCTTGGGTTGGCTAAAACGTAATGTTGATGGTGATGATTGTGGTGATGGTGATGATTGTGGTGATGATGATGATGATGAATACAGCCAAATTTATTGAACTCTTAGCATGTGGCAGGTATTGATAGGGTGCTTTATAAGTATCACATTTAATCCTCATATCAACACTCTAATGTAGGCACCATTATTGTCCCCATTTAGCAGTTGGGGAAACCGAGGTCCAAATATTTTACCTGGGAATCCAACCAATACCATAGTAACACCTCTAGGTCTGGGGGGACCGGGATTAAGAAGAAAGGAAAGAGTGGAGAAGGGTCCTCAATCCCTCTAGAAGCAGCATTCTGTGGGTGCTAAGTGGAAACATCTTCATAGCATAATGTCTACATTTTCAGAGTAAACTCCCTCTTTTAAGAATGACTTGAGACCTCTCGAATATATATCCCTATGTTTATAATGTACTTTCTAGATCTGAACAAATACAGTGGACTCATCTCAGATTTTCTCTGTGTTACATTTGACCATACGACAACCCATTTTGGCTTCCATGGCAGTGGGGAAGCCCACTCCTGTGTTAAGGGGAGGGCATCTGAGGGACGCTGAGGTTCTGTGCTGCTTCTGTCTGTGCCTTCCTTTCTGCTATCTTCTGGGGTACTCTTTGTCTGCTAAATTCTTTGCCTCCTCTTATATCCCCAGTTTGTTAATTATCAGCATCTCCTAAGACTGAGTCCTAGGCCAGCTTCTGTTTACTCATTCATTAACTCAAAATTTGTTGATCACCTATTATTTGAAATTTAATATATATAAAGATCATCTTTAATCTAAAAGAGTTTGGTGATTCTACCTACAATCCTGGTGTCAACTTCAGGGAGCATGTATATATATGGATGACTTACACAATGACATCCCCACATGGACCTTTCATCTTCTCCCAGGTGTTTTCAAGACATGTTTTGAAACATAATATTCTGGGAGCAGAATGAATCAGCATCTCCCTAGATCACTCAAGTCCTCATTTCCCCATGTTAATGGGTATCATCCATCTTCCTGGCCCTCTACTCTGTCATCCTTATGGGCACGGATGATATCTTCTTTTTGCTTTGCCCCCTCAAATAAGGTGGCATATAGCAAACATTCAAACAAGGTTGTCTGACTAAATTATTTAAATGACTAACAGAACCCTGAACTGTAAGAAAGCAGCTCAGTGTAGTTCTGTATTCAGTCTCGGATAGTTGAGTGGCATTTGATGGATGGGGCAAGAATAGTAAGCAGATAAAATTCTACAGTGTCATTTCAGCAACCTTTTATAAGCTTGACTTTGGGCCTTATTTTTTTTTTCTTTTTTTTTTTTTGCGATACGCGGGCCTCTCACTGTTGTGGCCTCTCCCGTTGCGGAGCACAGGCTCCGGACGCACAGGCTCAGCGGCCATGGCTCACGGGCCCAGCCGCTCTGCGGCATGTGCGATCTTCCCGGACCAGGGCACGAACCCGCGTCCCCTGCATCGGCAGGCGGACTCTCAACCACTGCGCCACCAGGGAAGCCCTGAGCCATTTTATTCATGATTTTTTCAGCCTTCTTTGGTGGTTAAGAGGCAGAAAACCCTCAAACTACTTTAGTAAGAAAGAGAAAGCGGATGTATTGACTCCATCACCATGAAGTTCAAAGACCAATTCAGCATGTTCTCATGGCATGATAGGTTCAGGAACTCAAATGAAGATCTCATGGTTTTTCTGTCTTTACGTGTCTTGGCTCTCTTTTCCTCTGTGTGTTGATCCCATTCTCAGTCAGGCTCTTGTCACATGATAAGAAAAATGGCCACCACTGGCCACAAGCTACATCCTTACACTGATGTTTAAAGGAAAGAAGCTCCCCTCTTCCTTAACATTCACATATCAAATCTCAGGGAAGACTATGATTGGCTCTGTTTGGGTCATGTGCCCATCCCTGAACCAATCACTGTAGCTTTGGAAATGGTCTGTTTTAATTGGCCAGCTGAGGCCACACACCCACACTTGGGTGGGGATGATGAGGTGCCAGGATTGACATCTTCCAGGGCCTCAGGGAGAGGGAGAGTAGTGGTTTTCCAAAGAAAGGAATGCTGAGGAGGACAACATACCTCCACTACACCCCTCCTCTCCTAACCCCACCTGCCCCAGCAATTTTTTTTTTTTTTTGCGGTATGCGGGCCTATCACTGTTGTGGCCTCTCCCGTTGTGGAGCACAGGTTCCGGACGCGCAGGCTCAGCGGCCATGGCTCACGGGCCCAGCCGCTCCGCGGCATGTGGGATCTTCCCAGACTGGAGCACGAACCCGTGTCCCCTGCATCGGCAGGCGGACTCTCAACCACTGCGCCACCAGGGAAGCCCATGGCCCAGCATTTTAACTAGCGAATTGTGTTAGGAGATTAAAGAGAAGATGCTGGGCTTTCCCCAGAGATGGCTGTATTTCCATGGGTGCTGATTTATTATTAAACCTTTAGACATGTTGCCTGTTGTTTTATAAAAGTCTCATTGGTGGTTATTGGAAGAGAAGCAGTTCTGTTCCCAACTCAAATTTTCTTCTCAAATACTTCAGTCATGAATATATATACATACATATATATGGGAAATTTTAAAAACTTTAAAACAGACCTCCCCACAAAATTACTACCATGTATCTTCTCCTCCTACCCTAAGGGAGAGAGTGGAAGCCTCATTTCTCCTGGTCTCTCCTGGTAGATATTTGATTGAGCGAGGGAAGAGGAGGAGGAAGAAACTATCATACACAGGTCTCCATAATTTGCAGACTATATAACAGCCAGTCTCAACTCCTTGTTTGATTTTGTGGTACCATCCTGCCCTTCACCTAAGAATTCTCTGTGGCATTTTTTTTTTAATTAGCAAATTTTAAAAACCCTGTTTTTGAAAAATTTGTGATAACCCCATGGATCACCAGGGACACTGAAAGACTGATATTGAGATTGGCTTTGTTTATACCAGAAGCTGCAAAATCAAATACCCCCAGAGGCTAGGCAGGCCATGTAAATGCCCTGGCAGGCTGGGTGGAAACGGTGTCAAACTGGGGTGTTTAAGTCCCATGCAAGGGGCAGCTTCAAGTGGGCTACGGCCCATTGTTGCCATTAGGGAGTGCATGGTGTGGCAAATGTTAACTGTTCACTAATATGTAGTTCCCTTCTCCTTCTGGTACATAGGAGGCCTGAACTTCCCTGTCTCTTTGAAATTAAGGGAAATGGCCATGTGACTTGTTTTGGCCAATGAGATGTAAGCTAAAGTGTTAAATGTTACTCCAGGAGGAAATATTTAACTGCTGGTGCCTGGCTCTCTCTACCTCTCTCTCTTTCCATGCCATCCTGACCAGGGATACACTTGCTGCTATGGAGGTGCCATACTGAGCCACCACCTGCAGGACAGCTGCCTTGAACAGTAACCTCAATCCACAGTTGTCTTGTGAGGGTGAGAAACAAACCCTTATTGTGTTAAGTCACTGAGTTTTGGAGGATGTCTGCTACTGCAGCATAACCTGTCCTAAACTGACTTTTTTTTTTTTTCTCGAGGAAGAATCTAGTCCTTTCAATTTTTTTTTTCCAGAAATAACTTTTTAATTTTATATTGGAGTATAGTTGATTAACAATGTTGTGTTCATTTCAGGTGTACAGCAAAGTGATTCAGTTATACATATACATGTATCTATTCTTTTAATTTTTTTTTTCTTTTTTTTTGGCCATGCTGTGTGGCATGCAGGATCTTAGCTCCCTGACTAGGGATTGAACCCGTGCCCTCGGCAGTGGAAGTGCAGAATCTTAAACACTGGAACCTCCAGGGAAGTCCCCAGGGCAACCTTTTCTTTTCTTTTTTTTTTTTTTTTTGTGGTACGCGGGCCTCTCACTGTTGTGGCCTCTCCCGTTGTGGAGCACAGGCTCCGGACGCGCAGGCTCAGCGGCCATGGCTCACGGGCCCAGCCGCTCCGCGGCACGTGGGATCTTCCCGGACCGGGGCACGAACCCGTGTCTCCTGCATCGGCAGACGGACTCTCAACCACTGCGCCACCAGAGAAGCCCCCATGTATCTATTCTTTTTCAAATTCTTTTCCCATTTCGGTTGTTATATAATATTGAGCAGAGTTCCCTGTGCTATACAGTAGGCCCTTGTTGGTTATCCATTTTAAATATAGCAGTGTGTGCATGTCAATCCCAAACTCCCGAACTGTCCCTTCCCCCCACATCCGTAGCCATAAAGTCATTCTGTATGTCTGTGAGTCTGTTTCTTAAACTGACTATTATATGTTACCTGACTGATTTTTTTCAAGAGAATAGAAATCTAGATTTTTGTGTGTAATCTTCAAGTTAAAAAAAAAAAAAGAATTTGGCCATCAAAGCCAAGTTCAGCCTGGCAGCTGCTAGTTTGCAATTTTTGGTCTACAGTTTGAGTAGAGAATGGAACAATTAACAAATGCTTTTTCTATTGTGCAACAATCCTGTCTGAACTCCTACAGTGCTTATAGTTGGTGTCACTTAGTAGCTTTTAATTACTCTTGGTCTAGCTGTTTATTAGTGTTCAAGTTATTCTTCCTAACGAGATGGGAAATGGGGACAGGTGAGGAATCATGTCTTAAAGTTTGTGTATCTCACAGGCACAAAATATAGTTTCCATAAATCCTAGCATAAAGACTAGTCAATTGGTTGTTTACTCAGAACTACCACTTCCTCCATTGATACTGGAGAAACAGGTATGGGGAATTAATTATTTTACCTTGCTGGTTCACTTTTTCCTGTTTGCAAAGAGGTTGGGATTCATCAATGTCCATTAAGCTTTAAAAGGCAATATCTAAATAAGTCAGAGACACAAAACCCAGTGTATTAATCAGGACTTTTCTAGTTGCAAGTAGTAGGAAACCTAAATTCAAACTGCCTTAGGTAAGATATAATTTCTGTAATATAGAAATTATATTATATTATATTATATAAAGTATAATATAGTTTCCTGTAACTAAAAACTCCAGAGGTAGGGATGATGTCAGGCATGTCTGGATTCAGGAACGCAGACAACGACATCTGAACTTGATCTGTCTTCCCCTCTGTTGCTTGGCTATACTCTTCTCTACTCTTCTTTGCATTAGCTTCACTCTCAGTAGACCCTCTCCACGTGATAGCTTCGGGCATTTTCAGATCCAGCTTCTGTCCGCTTCTCTTCCTAGCAGATCCACAAAATTCCTAGTGTCATCAGACTCACTTGGACATATGGCAATCTCTGAGGCAGCCCATTGGCCAGGGCTGGATGTATTAATTGGGACTTTTTTAGTTGCAAGCAATAGGAAACCTAAATTTAAACTGCCTTAGGCTGGGTCACTCGTCCATCCCTAAGAGCCAGTGGTAGATCAGCTCCAACCAGCAAGGCAGGGAGAAGCAGACCAATATCAACATAAATGGGTCAATTTATGGTCTCTCCCTCCAGCCACTTCCAGGGGCAATAACTACGTAGAGGGCCTAGTAGGGGGTAATGTGGCTGTAGGTCTTGAAGCTGTGCTCACATAGCATTTTATATAAAATTAAAAAGCATCCATATCAAATAATGGAGGAGACCTAATGGATATTATAGGGAGATTGAAGGGGCTAAAGACCTCCAGGTTACCCCTCGGTGCACCCCCTGTAGTATATTTAATTTGTGAGTGAAGCAAAGGCCCAGTCAGCCTGCCGGTGGCCCAGCCATGTCCAAAGGCAGCCCTGGAAAGGATTGCTCTAACCATGCACACTAATTATTGGTCCCTACACATAGACCGGTGTAGTTTTTCCAAAGTCCCAGACAAAGACGCATAAAGTAACATTGCCCCCATTGAGTGTTTTCTTCTATATAAACGTCCAAACCTCAGGCTCATGGGGGAAACATTGTAAGGCGGTTTCATAGTACCCAGGTTTGATGTTTCTGCTGTAGTAAAGGTGTAGTTGGCCTTTCTGGGGCTGAGAGTCATGTTCTTCCACAAGACTGTCAAATTACTACTCATTTTCCACTGTACCTTCTTTCAAGAACTTACTTTCTTTTTACTTGCTAACTTCATTGCTTCACGGGAGAGAGCTGACAGTGAAGGTGAAAATGGTCAGTCGATGTCATTGGGACCTGCTCTGTCTTTCCCTCCATGAGACCAGTCCTCTGATCCAGAAAGATTTCCCTGCACTGGGGCAATAAGAATAGGAGCTCACTGTCCTCAGATTGAAGAGACCTGCTCACTGGGCTCTGCTCACTTGCTTCCATCGGTCTCAAGGCTGGTTGTTTCTTTCTCTCTGAGCATCTGCACTCCAAGAAGGCATGAACTTTTTCTTTCACTTCCTTTCTTCTATGGGTGATGATCTGACATCACTCTGAGAAGGAGGCTGAAGGTCACTGAATATAAACACTGTCACTCCTCCCTGGCTGAGGCAGAAAGGCAGGGGGTTGGCTGAGCAACCAGGGGGTCTGGAGGAAGGAGATGCAAACCAGAATGCCAAGGTCTCAGGTGCCACATGTGTGCTTGAGGGCTCGGTGTCTCTGTGTCTTTACGTACTGAGGGCACCGTGGAGGACGCATTTCCTCTGGAGTCACCCTTAACCATCTGCCACTCTGAGGAGGATGAAAGGTAGGAGTTCAGTTGGCAATGGAAGTTGTAAAGGGAAAGAAGGCCATTCGGGGTGGGCTGAGGGCGGCGGCTGCTCACACGGGTGTCCGCCCGCGCGTCCGTGAGCGGAAAGGAGAAGCCTGCTGGAGTGTGATAAAAAGCCCAGGGGTCAAACCGTGCAAGCCACGGGGAAAGGGAAAGGGAAAGGGGTGGGGGGCTCAGGCTGCAGTCCAAGGAGGGCAGGTCTCTTGCAGTGAACCACCCCAGGGCTGAAGGGCGGCTGTGGTGGCCAGGTGGGCTAGTGGGGAGGGGGGGGTTTAGAGGCACCCAAACGCCTTGATCCTCTGCCCATCCTTCTGCCCAGAAAAACGAAACAGGCTTGCGAGATCATTTCCTCACTCAGTGCTGAAGTGTCCAAGGATGAAAATGTGTTGAAACCCTCTCTCTCTCTCTCTCTCTCTCTCTCTCTCTCTCTCTCTCTCTCTCTGTGTTTGGGAAAAAAGAGCTAAGGACTGAGGAAGATGGTTCAACACAGGCTACGTCTGCTTCCAGGGCCTTTTGACTTGTCCGGCCGCCACCTTCTCATTGCTCTCGGCCCGAGCTGTGTCTCGGGGTGGAAGCCGGGCGGCTGTGCGCTGGGGGATGCTCTTACATAACCGCCTGCCGCGTCCTGCTTCCTCGCGCGCTCCTGCACCGCAGGCTAGGAGAGCCGGGGGCCGCGATGGAGTCAGGGCCGCTGCTGCGGGGCCGGGGCCGCCCCCGCGGGGAGCGGACGGCGAGGAGCCGCGGGAGGAGGGCGCGAAATGCGGCGGGGGAGGTGAAGGTCAGTGGGTGTGAAGCGCCGGATCCACACCCCCCTCCTCCCCTGTCCCCTCCTTCCCTTCCTCTCCGTCCCCCTCTGACGTCTGGAGCTGGCAGCTCGGCCGGTTCCGCATTCCCGACCCCTCCCCGCCGCCCAGGGGCCGCTATATAGCCGGGGCTGATGCAACCCGTCCCGCCGCCCGCCACAGCCTGCGGGAGGGACGCTCGGCGGCCGCGACGGGGGGGCGCTGGCGGCGGCGGACGCTGCAGCGGCGGCGGGGCTGGCGCCGCGGCGGCTCCCGGGCCGGGACGGGCCTGGGCACCGGGCGGAGCTCCGCGGCCGGGCGGCAGCGGCGCTGAGCGGGCACGGCGCCTGCAGCCGGGTCCCGGTCCCGGGGGCGCCGCCTCCGCCCGCGGCTTCTGCTCGGTGGGTGCGAGGGCGCGCGCTGGGGGCGCCGGGCCGGGCTGGGTGGGGCGCGCTGGCCGCGGGCACCTGGGACTGCCGCCCCCGCGCGGGCGGAGAGCGCCGGGCCCCGAAACCCGAGCCCCGCGGGGAGGCTCCCGCAGCCCCGGGACCCCGCGCTGCCCCGGAGGGGGACGCTGCAGTCCGGGCCCCTCCCGCCAAGGGTCCGCGAGCCGGTGGCTTCCCTTTGGTTCCCACCCTGGGACGGGAGGCTCCGTCCGCTCCCGGGGCAGCCGAGGCGCTCTCTCCGTCTCCCTCCCGTGCTCTCCTCCCCCGTCCGTTTGCAGGGAGGTGCTCTCCTTGCGCGGCGGGGAAGGCGGGTGAGTGGGGGAGAAAACTGCCCGGGGAGATGAGCCGCGGGGTGGAGATGGAGGGTGAAAGGCCAGGGAAGTGCAGGGTGCTGGTGGTGGAGGGATGACAGGGACCTGCTGGCAAGTCGTGCCCGCCCCAACCCCGTCGCAGGGAGGAAGCCCGGCTCCCTGAGGACCTGGAGGAAGGCACTGAGAAGGGCTGGGGCTCTCCATACAGTGAAGAAGGCTTCTCTCAGGGCCATTGCTCCGGAATTCCCCCTCTGGGAGGGGGTCTCAGGGTGGCCGGGTCCCCTTTGGTCTCCCCCAGCTCCCAAGCCAGGTTACATAAGGAGGCCAGCCGGCTCCTCTAGGTAACGAGCCCAAACGGCTGTCTTCTGCTCCCCCACCACCACCAAAAGGAGCCTGAGCGGCTGTGGACCCCTGACCCTGCGGTTGCAGACCCAGGTTTTGCCTGAGTCAGTGGTGGGGTAGGGGGACAGGGAGGCCTCCGCACCTCTGCAGGGATGGATGGGCCATCCCTGCGGCTGGAGGTGGAGAGGCTGGTAAAAGAGGAGCACAACTGACCCCTCGGGTCAGCTCCCGTAGCAAAATTGCCTGACCCTTGCACTGGGCCTCTCCCCCCCACCTCCCCCCACATCCAGGGCATTGGGCTGTGGCCTGACCACATGTGCTCAGGGCAGCTGGGCTCAGGTCTGCCTCTCTAAAAAGGGCTTGCAGACTGTGTGGGTGTGTGTTCCCAGGTTCAAACCTTCGTGGACTCCTCAGGGTCTTAGTTTGAGGAACTGTGAGAAACTGAAGCTTTGAACCATGCTTGGGTGCCTGCTTGTCCTTTAAGGCCTTGCAGTGAACTGTGTTCACATGTTATCTCCCTTCCCCCCCCAACCTCCCTTCCCTGAGGGTTTTTTAAAACACCTCCCACTGTTTTCATCTTTCCAGCCAATCTGGCTGCAGTTTGGATGGACGCCTTATCTTCCGTTGCAGGTTTCTAGGGGAGAGTTTAACTAGGTATCAGGTGTGAGCATGGCTCTGATTTTATATAAACCTGGCGACCAGGGAAGAGAAACAAGATCTATTCTCGTGCCTCTGGCTGGTTAAGGTTTTGCCTTGTTTAAAACAGGGAGGACGGATTTCTCAAAGACTCTTCTGTTCCCCTTCTACTTTGGCTTCGGTTCAGAGTTGCAGGCAGCTCCAGAATTTTCCTGAAGAGCTGGGCGCTGTGAGATCTGAAGGGCAGCTGGAAGGCATGGATGTGGAGGCTTCTGACTTTTCTCCTGGGTGGGCTGCAGCCACCTCCAAGGAGATGTGTTGATAACTGGTAACAGTGTCCCCTAAGGAAGAATCTGGTCAAGGATCTCTCCACTCACTCGCCACCTGGCTTTTGCAGCTACCACCTGTTTGCAGGATGTGTGGGCATCTTTTCCAACCTGCAGAAAACTCGGCAGAAGGCTGAGAAGGGCTAGGCTCTCCAGGCCTTGTTTGTCATGGGGCTGCTGGTGTTGCGACTGTCCCTCGCACAAGTGTCTCTGTTTCCAGCTCTGTTCTGGAAGAAAGGGGCCAATGCAGACTCTAGGTTGGCCTGCTCTGTATTCATTCAGCCCCAGCTCAACTTGAGCGATCAGAGCCAGGGCTGAGGGCAAGCTACATTCTTTTCTGCTGCAGGATGCAGTTTGCTTTTTTTCCATGTGAATGAATTATGTTGGAAACCGAAATGGGAGGAAGAGAAAAATAGAGGGAGTGTATATGGGTATGTGTGTGTGCATACCCTATATAGGCAGGGGGAGAGCAGCGGGCACATTATTTTTCCATTTTCCTTTAATTAAGGCTCTGTGGAGGTGTGTTTGAAAACAGAGGGTCTCCTATGCCTTTGAGGAGGGTGAGAACACTGTTTTGGCTGCGTCCTGGGCCATATGCAGTGTATGGTGGCCAATGAAACTGGGGCTGGCTCCTTCTGTTGCTTGTCTTGGCAGTCGGTTCTGTGGCTTGTGTTACCAGCTCTGGAACTTACAGGCTGCCAAGCTCCGTGTGCCTGTGTGTGCGTGCACATACGTGTGTGCGCACGCTTGCTCTTGTGCGTGTGTGTATGGTTTGGCCTCCCAAAGCTCAACGGAGACAAACGCATTAGCGACCCCCGGTTGGAATTTTCAGCCTGTGTTTCTTTACACTAATCGCTGCGGGAGGCCCGGCCAGAGCCCACCATTCTGGGTTTTTTTCAGTCTGTTTTCTTGCTGCAGCCCTTGGGATTCCATTTGTGGAGCTCCATTTCCAAAGCTTTAACTGGCCAATGGCATATTTTTTAAAAAGGGCCAAAGGATCGGTCACATTCTGTGTGTGTGTCTGTATTATGTATGATGCTATGAACTCCTGGCACCAAGGAACAGAGTTGGGGTGAGGTGGGAAGAGAGTCTAGAAGTCTGGCCTGCTGGCAGTTCTTTCCCAGCTTATTCTCGCTGCTCAGGATAAGTATCCTGGCAGAAATGACTTGCTGTGTTTTTATTGAGCACCTACATTAGGCAGGGGAGAAAGCTGTGTTTACAGGCAGGGCTTGTCAAAAGCATTTCCCTGGTCTCCAAGGAAGAACCTTTCTTGGGGAGAGGTTCCAGTTTCCTCTATGGCTGGGATGGCTATGCAGGCATCAGGCTGTGTCGGTGGCTTCTCCTGACACCCACCACATCACATTCTCTTATGAAGATCTGAGGAGTGATTCCTTCTAAGCAGTACAGGGTTACAGTGGATTGAAGGACACAGGAGATGCTGGCGCTCTGCTTCTGGAGGCAGGCATGGAAACCCAGCCAGCTGGGAGTGCCCTGTTACCAGTGATCTATGCAGTTGTGTTCTGGCCTGTGAGATGGAGGAGCACTTAGGAGAAACTGAGGCAGAGGGCAGGTGCTGGGTCTCATTTCTGCACCTTTGTACCCAGCCCTGATCTGCCACCTGTTGTTTCTATTCTGCAATAACTGCCTGGATGCAGGATGGTCCTGCCTCCTTGAGATTTAGAGTTGGACAGTGGGAGAGCAGAGAATTCTCTGGGCTGGATCCCCAGAGAATCCTCCGGGGATCCTCCTCGTGGCCATAGGAACGGGAGATCGGTGTTAGATGGGAACTGGGAACTGTGCAGAAGGGACCTTGAGGGGTCATCAAGCACTAGTGTTGCTCCAGGAAGGAAGGCCCTTGAAGCTACACTGACTTCACACTCACCAAGTGCAGGTGCTGTTCCAGGTGCTTTCCAAGTATTAACGAATTTAATCTTCTTTTTAGCCTTACAGGGCAAATAATGTTATTAGTCCCATTTTGCAGCTGAGGAAAGTGAGGCACAGAGAGTCTCGGGAACTTGCCCGAGGTCACACAGCTAGTAGGGGCAGAGCTAGGATTCACACTCAGATGATCTGGCTCTGGAGTCTCCACTTTAACCTGCCTCACTCTCCTGCCTGCAGAGCTGAGCCAGCCATCAGAGATGGTCTTTTGCTGCTTGCCCTTTTCTCCATCTTGGAGCTTTCACCATCCTTTTGCTCCCTGCCTCCTGGATCTCCTTGTTTTGGAAGCTGGTTGACCTGCATGATTTCAGATTCCAGGAGAGAGGTCATCCCAGGTGATTCCTTAGCTCCAAGAACAGATTTGGTGTTTAATTCTCCAAGATTCATGATAGTTAGTACTATGCTCTGTGATGACTGGTCTGGCACCTTTCTGCCCTCTCTGCCCCCCAGCCCCTGCCATGGACTTCTGCCCTCCACATCTTCCTCCTGGGAATCTTCCCAGGCTCCAGCTCCCAAGACCTCCCACCTGTTGATTTCAGTTGCCAGTTACTTGCTCTTGACTTCCAACCCCACTAGTGCTCCTGGGGCCTGACTCTATGAACTCCCTTGTTCCTTGACCTGCCCTCACTCACCTTGCCTGGAGGGGAGCAGACCTTCTCAAAGAGACCCAGGGATTTTAGAGCCTTCCTTAAACTTTTTTTCCAATGGACAGAAAGTTCATGATGCAGATCCTAACTTTCTCTTGATCTGTCTTTTAAAAAAAAAAATCTACCTTTGCCATTCTAGATGAAGATGCCAATTACTGGACACTTTCTAATACGAGTAACCTTTTACAATTTTGACACATCAAAGCAAGACTATTGTTTATTTATAGATACTCCCATTAAAGAATATGATAATATCTTACAGATTTACATACAGTAAACAAGAGAAGAAAATAAGAGGGAAAAACTTACGTTTTTAAGTTATCTCTTCATTCTTTTGGCTGAAATGACTTCATCTTAATATCTCCCAATAGGGCCTATTTTCTGGACTTGAAGTGTTTTGTGACTTTTTTTCTACTTGTACAAGGCAGCATTCCAAATCGTGTGCCTACAAGTTCCTGAGGAAGTCAGGATAGAGAGATACAGATACCAGATTTTTTCTTTAGGTTCTTTTCCCTTGGATCCACCTGGTCCCTGTTTCTTTCAAGCTGCCTCTCAGGAAGCTGCATCAAACCACCCCAAATCTTAGTCTCAACAGCAGCTTAGGGTCCACTTGTGACCTCCAGAATGCTTCCTGTCTTATTCAGCCTTGCTTGTCAGTCTCATCTTTGATCTGTGCATTACCCAGTTTTTCTTCATTGGCTATTTTCCAAGTTGTTCCTGGTCAGTGTCCTGAATTGCCAGTCTTTTTTTGAATTTATTATTTATATTTATTTATTTATTTTAATTTAATTTTTTTTTGCGGTACGCAGGCCTCTCACTGTTGTGGCCTCTCCCATTGCGGAGCACAGGCTCCGGACACGCAGGCCCAGCGGCCATGGCTCACGGGCCCAGCCGCTCCGCGGCATGTGGGATCCTCCCAGACCGGGGCACGAACCCATGTCCCCTGAATCGGCAGGCAGACTCTCAACCACTGTGCCACCAGGGAAGCCCTACATTTATTTTTATACAGCAGGTTCTTATTAGTTATCTATTTTATACATGTTAGTGTATATATGTCAATCCCAATCTCCCAAATCATCCCACCCCCGCCCCCCCTCCCCGCTTTCCCCCCTTGGTGTCCATTCGTTTGTTCTCTACATCTGTGTCTCTATTTCTGCCTTGCAAACCGGTTCATCTGTACCATTTTTCTAGATTCCACATATATGCGTTAATATACGATATTTGTTTTTCTCTTTCTGACTTCCTTCACTCTGTATGACAGTCTCTAGGTCCATCCACATCTCTACCAATGATCCAGTTTCATTCCTTTTTATGACTGAGTAATATTCCATTGTATATATGTACCACATCTTCTTTATCCATTCATCTGTTGTGGGCATTTAGGTTGCTTCCATGACCTGGCTATGGTAAATAGTGCTGCAGTGAACACTGGGGCGCCAAAGTCTTTGGATTCTAGGCCTGTCTTTTGAAGCACAGGCACTATTGGCCAATATGGGTCTTCTGCCAGTGTATAGCGTTTGCTCTTTATTTATGCATCCCAGTTACTAATGGAGACATGGAGGGTGTTTATCTTCCTTATGGACTTCTGGGCCCCAGAGGGAAGAAACTCTGGGTTCTTCCCTTAAAACTTTTAGTGTGTACTTCTCCTTCTCCCACTAAATTGTTTCTGTATGGAACAACCAGTTTGGGAGATGATTTCACCTCTTGTCATCTTTCCTCTGTCTTCCTTGAAGTGGGTAAATTCCTCCTGGCTATTATTGGTTCCCTGCCACCCGCCCCCGCCCCACCCCGTATAGATCCCTAAATCACATCAAATTGTTTTATTTTTCAAATCACCCACGTTGCCTTTCAGCCTTGGCTCATCAGTCAGCTCCTTCCAGTTAATGGGGATCCAGTTATGAAAGGCAGCTGCTCTAGCGCCTCCATCTTCTGCCCCCCACCCCCGGAGCCCTTTAGGATGACTTCTCGCTGGTGAATGTCAGCTGTTGTGGTTGTCTCCTAGGAATGGCATGTGTTAAGGACTTTGTGGTTTGTATCTGAGCGGTTAGGGGCACCCTTGAGAGGAAAGGCAGGAGAGGGGGATTTTTTGCTTCTGCAAAGGAAAACCTGGTGCCTAATTCCCTGGGTGAGGCTTGTCAGTGGGGCAGGTTCACAGGGGAGCAGGAATGGTAAGAATTCATGGGGCTGCAGCTCCCAGTGGGTGCTCCGTTTGGCAGGGGTTTCTCACAGTAGCAGAGAATTTATTATATTTTGGGATCATTTGTTAGTATCTCATTTATACCTTCTGTATGAAAATAAACAGAAGCTGCAAGCCAAGCCTATCATTCCCGGAACAGAGTGGGGTCTGGCTTCCATCTCCTGAGATGGCTCTGGCGGGGAAACATACAGAAGCCTCTGGAGGATTTTTCTTCGAGTCTACCGTGGGAATGACTAATCTGGAGGTGGATAACGAGCATATAAACTTCCAGAGACAGATCCTTACCCTACTCACTGAATTTTGCTCTGCCATGAATTTATCATTCATTTCTTCATTCATTCATTCATTCATTTGACAAGTATTTGTTGATTATCCTTTCTGCGCCAGAAATGTTGCATTACTCACCCCTTGAAATCACCCCTCCACTTGCTAAGTGGCCACATGGCACATTTTGCCACACATGAACGGGTCCTTACAGTATTGGGAGGTTCTGGGGCTTCTGACCAAAGAGGGGGTTTTGCACTATATTTTTGCTTTTCTCCATACCTGAGGTGTGGTGCCTCTCTCCCCTGTTAGGGGTTTGTGCCCAGCTGAAACACCAGGCATAGGACATTTTCAAGCTTCCCATCTCCTGTCCATTTTTTTTTTTGTGTGGTACGCGGCCCTCTCACTGTTGTGGCCTCTCCCGTCGCGGAGCACAGGCTCCGGACGCGCAGGCCCAGCGGCCATGGCTCACAGGCCCAGCCACTCCGCGGCATGTGGGATCTTCCCGGACCGGGGCACGAACCCGTGTCCCCTGCATCGGCAGGCAGACTCTCAACCACTGCGACACCAGGGAAGCCCCTCTCCTGTCCATCTTGACTAGCTCAGTTAAACATCCTTCCTGGGGTTGCTGACTCCTTGTAGCATCAGTTCAGGTCTAGAAGGGGGAGTTGTGTAGGTTTTTATTCCCTCTTCTGAGGAAGAGTTATGAGTTTCCTTTGTCACTTTGGCTCAGGTAGCCTGAAATCACCCCCCTCCGCCCACTCCTCCTCCCGCACCCCCCCCGCCCCCGGCCTGTCAAATATCCACATGGCTGGGTCCAGGCATCATTTTGCCACAGAGGAGTGAGTCCTTACACTGGCCCCTTTCTTATTCTCCCTGGAGGAGTTCTGGGGAGACATGTAACTCATCCACCATGCCCCAGAGCAGCCTCCGGGCGTGGCAGCCTGCAGCCCTCTCTGCATTGCAGGCCTGGCTCCAGAGGGTGGAGGGAGTGACTTTCTCACTGAAAGTGGTCTGACAGACATCACATCTTCCCTGTCTTGCCAAATACACCCCTCTCTATGGGAAGAGAGAGTGAAGATAGAAAGATAGGTCAAAGCTTCTCCCCCAGGATTTCCAAGACAGATGAAGTTTTAATTTTATAGCCCTGTGCAGAGAGGCGGGAAGGGGGAGACATGACTTTTTTTAAAATTTTTGGCTGTGTTGGGTCTTCGTTGCCGCACGCGGGCTTTCTCTAGTTGCGGCGAGCGGGGGCTACTCTTCATTGTGGTGCGTGTGCTTCTCACTGTGGTGGCTTCTCTTGTTGTGGAGCACAGGCTCTAGGCTCACGGGCTTCAGTTGTTGCAGCACATGAACTCAATAGTTGTGACACACGGGCTCAGTAGCTGTGGCGCACGGGCTTAGCTGCTCCGTGGCATGTGGGATCTTCCCGGACCAGGGCTCGAACTCATGTCTCCTGCATTGGCAGGCAGATTCTTAACCACTGCGCCACCAGGGAAGCCCGAGAAATGATTTTTTTTCTTAGGGCTAGAATCCAGAGGCAGTTTTGTACTGAAATGCTACTTACAAGGCTGTTTAGAAGCCAAGACTGTGTGCAACTGACCTCTAGCGTTCTCAGTGCCGCTTGACTCATAGTAGGTGGTTGACAATTGGATGGACGGACGGATGGATGGATGGATAGGTAGGAGCCCTGTAAGTGGCCAGAAAGTCTGGCTTTATTAGCAGACAAGCTTTCTTCCTTGCCATCTGTGCCTTGAAGGGATAGTTTCTTACCCATGAACTTCCCCCAGTGAAAAGAAGGAAAAAGAATTCCCTTAGTGTTGACCTGTCTACTTTATGTCTTTCTTTCATGCTTGAATCTGTCTTCCTTTGCAAACCTTCTGGGTCTGGTGGAGCTAGAATATGTGTTTGCTTTGAAAGTGAAGAGCCCGTGGAGGACTTTTCTCGTACTGGGCTCCACTGGGGAAGCACATGCTAATTAATTCCATCTCCTGTGCCTCAGTCTCTTCCTCATAGATGCCAGATGCACACACTCACACACACATTCACTGTTAACTTAGATCTGCTTCATCTCGTATTCAGGGTGTCTTAACAAGTATGCAGAATGGGATGTGTGATTTGAGGGGAAGCACCATGACAGCCCCCAAAATAGCTCCCTCTTAAACAGGTGCAAAGGTGCTTGAGATGCCTCCATCCTGACCCATTCTCTTCGGAGGCAGCGTGTTGCCGTCTAAATCCAGCTCCTCCAGTTTTAACTGTGTACAGTCTGGAGCGAGTTCTCTTTGTAAGCCTTGGCTTCTTCCTCCCTGTCATGGCCTCTGACCCAGTCTTATGGGACTGATGGAAGGATTACAGCAGTGCCCAGCCCATAGCAAATGCTGAATCAATGTGGCCTATGATTGGGTTAAGCATTGCCTAAGTGCCAACAATAACCTTGGTGTGAGTTAACTGATCAGGTTTCCCTCAATAACAGATTGGACTTAAGGGCAGGAAGAGCAACTTTAGGTGGGGAAGGGGTTTAGGGGGACATTGGTGAAAGAAAGGGTGGGGTCCTGGTAAGACACAGGGACGTAAACCCCTCATGGAACTTCTCACCCGGCTGACAGTGCCTGTCCTGCTCTTCTGTCCACTCCAGGCTGGACTGCCGCTCCTCCTGCTATGATGCCTGGGCAGATCCCAGACCCTTCCATGACTGCGGGCTCTCTGCCAGGGCTCGGCCCCCTGACCGGACTCCCCAGCTCGGCTCTGACTGCAGAGGAGCTGAAATACGCCGACATCCGCAACATTGGGGCCATGATTGCCCCTTTGCACTTCCTGGAGGTGAAACTGGGCAAGAGGCCCCAACCCGTGAAGAGTGAGGTGAGCGAGCCTTGTTCCCCCAGGGCAGGATCCTGGCGGGAGGGTAGGACTCCTGGATTAGTGTCCTAGGTCTAGCCCTAAACTCACCATGTGACCTAAGCCTTGCTGTTTAACATGGGGTCTGAGGACCAGTAGCATCCATGTCAGTAACATCCTGAGGTTGTTAGAAGTGCAGAATCTCAGGTCCCACCCCAGACTGTCTGAATCCGAATCTGCATTTTAACAAGCTCCCCTGGGGAATTCACGGCCATGTTAGCGTTTGAGAAGCACTGGGCTAGGGCAGGATGCCGAACCTGTCTCTGGTTCTTTGAGGGGCAAGAGGAGAGTGATTAATAATAAAAGTATTAAATAATAACATTTGGCCATCTCTCTGGGGTGCTGGGGGTGGGGTCAGGGGAGATAATGGGAATGTGCACATGCTTTGAAAAGTATATAAGGCATTGCCAATATTGGGTTAGCTTTAAAAATTAATATCATTAGTCACATCATTGTCTCTATTGCTCTTGGCCCCAGGCTGGAGCTGAAAGCAGGAACTTGGAGGGGGTGGGGGTGTGGGCTCCCTTCCCAAGCTGCTGCCAGAGCTGGACTTGGCCTCAAGTTGCCCGGCATCATCTGCCTTAGCTGATGTTTGCAGAGGACCCACACGCGGAGCACGCCCTCCTCGGGTCCCTTGGAGCTGCAGTGCTCATTACTTGTAGAAGAGTAGCTTTTCCCTGGGGACCGGGGAGAAGCAGAAGTCCTCAGCGCGGGTGAGCATCAGTGCTGGGCACGCCCCTGGTCACTTCCCCAGGGCTGGCGATTTGTCCAGAGGCCTGCCTGCCCCAGTGAGGTCCCCAGCAGGGCCATTTCTTCAGAGGCCGGACAGAGTAGCTGCCCGCCTGGAAGGGAGAAGGAGCCAGTGGTGGGAGCTGGATAGGCGGCTGGGCCAGAGGCCTGGGGGGAGGCAGCTGAGCGTCAGGTGCTGGGCCGCCCTGCAGGGAGGGAGCATTCACAGACAGAGGTGCGCCTGGATGGGGGCTCATCCTGTAGGATGGAGCTCACAGGGCTGGACGTCCCAGAAAGGGGGACCCTTAGTGGAGAAAGGTGTCTGGGTACCGGCAGGGGGGAGTTGGGTATTTTAATGCCATTCCTGCTCTGCCCTCCCTCTCCCCATAAGTACCATAAAAATTGCACAGAAGGGGCTGCTGGGGAGCTCGGCGGGGGGTGGCACACTGGCTGTTGGCGGGCCGGATGTGGCTCTCAGGTGTGTTTTGTTTGGCCTACGCAGTGTTTTAAAAGAAGCTGGAACCAACATTTCACTTGAAAATTTGGATTTTAATCTCTGATTACAAAGTGGGAAGATCTGGCCACACCGTGCCCTGTTCTGGCACCGCCAGGAGCGGGGGACCCGCTTCACTTCTTGGCTCTCTCCAATCTCCCACGGGCCGGCCCCTCCCTGTTACTCTCGATTTTGCTTACGCTGTCAGTTTTGCTTTTGTTGCCACCAGCTGCCTTCATTTATCTTGGACCGCATGGCCCCTACTGTGGACATTTGTGCTGGAGACACCTGGATTAGGTGCCCTGTAGATGCCCACTAAAGACAGTTGATTACAAGACGAGAGTTGATGGTAATTATATTCTTCTGAATTGATTTTGTCCACGAGCGTGCTGTGGATAGCACTTCCTGGCTTAGTTAGTGCTCTGTGTTCTTTATGGAGAGCCCTTATCTTTGGTCTTGTGCTATTTTGCCTTCCCAGGCCCAGAACTTGAAAGCATTCATTTCTGGGTCATTCCATAGTATTTAAAACCAGTAGCTGAGCAGGGGCACTGAGGCTGTGGGGTTGATGAGGAGCCGGTGCTTTGGTCTCTGAGATCTGCCTGGAAGCAGGGGCTGAGTTACCACCTCTCCCCTCCGCAAAAGGCGCCGGAGGAGCTTTCTTTCCTTCTTTCTTTCTTTCTTTCTTTCTTTTTTTGAAAAGGCCTTTATTTGGATTGGGTATTTTTACATTTCACAGCCTCCGCCAAATTGGTGACATGTGCCCTGTACCTGACAGTGACATGCCGTCCTCCCAGGCACCCACAAACACACACCATCCAGGCTGTGAAAATAACAAGCCATTTTTAGGGCATATTTGCATGTCCCCTCCCTCGCTGTCAGACTGCAGCGTAGTGGGTGCTGGCGTGGAGTAAGGTCGGCCCTGCACTGGGAACCCACCTCCGATGTTCTAGGTCAGAGCCAAGATGGGTGGGGGTTCCTTCTGAGAGCAACTGAAAGGTAAAGGGGGTTGGGAGAGAAACTTGCAGCTGGAGAACCTTATGTCCCGAAGATTTATTTGCATATGGCACACTGCCTTTGGTGGATTTTCACACTGGCATTTTGGACTAGTAAAACTTTCTTGAATAATCATAAGATAGGAGCTCACATTTATTAAACGTTTAATATGTAGCAGGCCCTGTGCTAAGGGCTCAACATGTAGAGTCTTGTTTATTCCTTACCTGATCCTGGTGATCTGGTTCTCCCCATTTTAAGGAAGAGGAATTTGGGAATTCCCTGGCGGTCCAGTGGTTAAGACTCAGCGCTTTCACTGCTATGGCCCGGGTTCAATCCCTGGTCAGGGAACTGAGATCCCGCAAGCCGCGCGGCACGGCCAAAAAAAATAATAATAAAATTTTAAAATAGAAAAATAAATAAAAAACTAAAGAAGAGGAATTTGAGGTCGAGGGAGGAGGAGGTCAAGTCACTCAGGGCCGCACGGCTGGAAGGTGGCAGAGCTGGGCCCTGCATGGGCAAGACGCTGCTGCTGTGACAGTGGTGTGCACCAGGCACAGTGCTGGGTGCTGTCTGTGAAGCATCTTGTTGAACTCGCCTGAAAACCCTTTTGAGGTCATTATAATTGCTGTTGTTATTGTTATGCCCACATTGTGGATGCAGTCAACAAGTCTTGGGGACATCCAAGGTCACGCAGCTGCAAAATGAGGCCAGGCAGTCTGACTTTTCAGCCAAAGCTTTAACCTTATGCTATGCTGCCTCCTGTGCTCTCTGCCAGACTTCCAGGCCTCTAATCAGTACTCTATTGGGCTGGGGAAGCGGGATGAACCTGGCCCCAGAATCCTCCATCATTTTGATGACACGCCCAGATTAACGCTGAGCCCGGCAGTTCTGCAGCCGTATCGTCTCCCAGGCCCCTGGAGAGAGGACGGGCCGAGCCACTGTGCAGGCAGCTCTGTCCCAGCTGGCTCTTGGGCTGTCCGCCTTATAGAGGCCAGCAGCCTCTTGGGCCATGTCCAAATACATGAAGCAGTTGGGTAAAAGAAAATCAGAGGAATTAAGTTAAAGGACGGGTTTTGTAAATGATAAGATGCTTTGGGCTGATGTTTTTATTGGGTTGGCCAAAAAGTTCCTTCGGGCTTTTCTGTACGATGTTACGAAAAGCCTGAACGAACTTTTTGGCCAACCCAATATCATAGGGTTGTCACATCACGTTAAACTATTTTTGCGCCAAGTGCTTCCCTGCAGTCCATTTGTCCAACAGATACATGCTAAGCACCTACCATGTGCCAAGCACCAGGCCAGACACTGGGAGCTGAACCATAAGCAAAGTAGACAAAGTCCACCTTCTCTTGGACTATGTATTGGAGTGGGGATATCCAAAAATAAGCAAATTCATATACAATATAAAAGGCCAGGTAGTGGTCAGTATCGTGAAGAAAAGCTAAGAAAACCAGGTGGATGGGAAGTGGCCAGACTGCTCGTTGTGAGGGTTGGCTAGGGAATCTGGGCATGTTATATTGTGGCTTATGGGATTTTTCGAGCCGATGCTTCTCTCTTTCTCTTTGTTCTTCTTTTCTTTTCAATACTCCTTTTCAAGACAGCTTTGCTCTCTGGCTTTCTCCAGAGCTTTCCTTCCTTCCTCCACTTTTTGCTCTGCAGCCCCTTAAGCTGGAGTCCTCCACCAAGCACTCTCTGTTGTCCTGGAGATCTCGGCCCTTCCTGGGTGGGTCATCTCCGAGTGGGCTGCAGTGGCCATGCCCTGCCTCTGGGCCTGGAATGCATTTCCAGTAGTGGCGGAGGGAGACCAGAAGCCCCGCCCTTGTGTGTGTGCACGTGCGCGCGCAAGCACACATACACACACACAGAGCAAGCAATGACTTAACAACCTGCTGGATGGGACCCCTCACCCTCTGTGTCACTCTGCAGTTCTCTAGAGGGGACTCAAGTTCAAGGGAGGTTAGTCTGGATGACCTTTTAAGAAACAGATTGCAAACTGTCATTCCATGGGCAGGAGTCAGCCTACAGATGAATCTTGTTTGGCCCTCACAGTGGGGGGTGGTTTTTTTTTTCTTTCTTCTTCTTCTTTTTTTTTTATTGAATGAGTTGCTATATTTAAAAGCCAGGAAATGTGGACTTTTTGGCTTCTTTAAAAAACCCAGAATATCTGGGCACTCTAGACCCACACCCTTACATGCAATGAGAAGCTGGAGCTAAGCTCACTATATTGGCATGTGGTCCTCATTTCTCTGCAGTCCCCACTGCCTCCTGTTGCCTTTCCCAGCCTGCTTCACAATGCCTATGTCACCAGCCAGCTTTTGAGTTTGTGTCCTGTGTTTAGGTCCCAAGGATGGGGACTACATCTTCCATTCCTTTTTACTTCCCCCAGTCGGTGGACAGTGCCTGGCCTGTAGACTGTTTAACACATGCCTGTGGGTTTGGACATTAATTAGCTGTGTCAACTTGGCAAGTCACTTAAACTTTCCATCCCTTGGTTTCTATATCTCCCAATTCTCACCTCCAAGCATTTGTCCATTTCTTTTTCTATTTCTGAACATAAGCGACTTCAGGCCAAAGACAAGAGGACACAATGAAAATCAAACCAACCATTCCCAAACTTGGTTGATCATCAAAACCACTTGGGAAACTTCTTATGAATCCAGATTTCCAGTCCCAACCTTGGGCCCGTGGACTCAGAATCTCTGAGGGCAGAGTCCAGGGAATCTGTGTTTTTAGTAGGCCCGGAGAGTACTTGGCTACATTTGGGAACCTGACTTTATCTGTTTGTACTTCTTGTGCTCTTCTAATCCCTATCAGGGAGCCTTCTGAGGGTGTCCCCTTGAGGAATCAGTGTGTGCATTCCATCATGGACTGTCTCTCCAGCACATCCTGCATGTGGCGACTAGATCCTTGTCCTCATCCTCTTGAGAACAGGAGAGGAGACTTAGCTGTTTGTGGATTTCACATTGGTCATCTCCCAACTTCTCCAGGAGCCCTAGAGAACATTTAGAAGGCTTTCACCTTTGGAAGAAGTGGGACTTTGAATCCATGAGCTACAGTGTGGTCTTGGAAGGTGTGCTCACCCTAGGAGTTTGCTCACCAAAAAGACCAAAATGTTCATCCATGTTTAGCCTGAGCATAAAAAGTTTCCCCAAACCAGCTGATGTGCTGGGTAAATGTTGGCATAAGCATGCTTATGTTTTTAGTGATTTAAAACATAAAGGCAGCCCACTGACATTTTTTTAGCAAGCCTTGCATAATTGGTTTTTAATTTGTGGCTCTTCGGAATAGCATTGGCCTTCTTCCCTCTGACTCAGACGCTTTTTCTGTCTCATTCTTGCTTGGCAGAGAGATCCAATCTGTCCCTTCTTGGAATAGAGTCTCCCAACTCATCTTTGAAATCCTAAATTTCCACTTTAGTTCCTTCACTTTGTTAGCACATTTTCCAAAGCTGTTAGCTTTTTTTTTTCTTTAATCATGTAATTTGAGGGCAAACGAGCGATAGCTAAAGGCAACCATGCGTGTGTTTAACTTTGGTCCCTGTGGTATTGAGTCTTATTTGATACCATACCCTGAGCATTCACGAGGGTTCCAAATCTCTTATTTAACCTCATAGGTTGGTCACACCCACTGTTGTCCTAGCACTGGATCCCTTGGAGAGGTGTTGGTAGGGACATGGCTGGATCTGTATGTAGTTAGCAGAAATCAGACACTTCGAAAAGTTCAAGGAGTCCCATGCTGCCTTCTTAGATCTCTGTTTTAAGATGGGGATAATGATAGCACCTACCTTCTAGTGCTGCTGTGATAATTAAGTGAACTAATGCAGGTAAAGAAGGACTTCACATATGCCTGGCACTTAATAAGATACACAACAAATGTAAGACATGATTGCGATTACTTTTCATATGTGTGGATCAGGCAAGTTAGTTTTTATAATTGATTCAAAAACTGTTCCTCAGGCTTTCATTTGCTTGAGGTATTTTGCCCTTGGATGTGGTGGGTGGCCTGAGTGTTTGGAGGTGTCCAGGTGTCGTGGGAGTGGGGCACCACATCCTGGCTTTCTAACCAGATGGGCTGCTTCTTGGGCCTGGGAAGAGCTCTAGGCTTGGATTCAAGCTTCTGGGCTCAAAATCCATCTCCATCTCCCATTCTCTGTATGGCCTTGGACAAGTCAGCTGGTCTTTTTTGAGCACAGTTTCCTCATTTGCAAAGGGGGGAAACTGATGCTAATGGAATTTCATTGTGAAGAAGTTTACTGTGTGTAAAGATAACCTTGACTACAGTGCATGACACCTGTAAATCACCTTTATTAGGGACTGAGTCCACTTGCAGTGAATCACACTACAAATTCTGACAGCACTTGTCTTTCCAGTGTCTTGTACCCGTGACCTGGGTTTCAGGGAAGCAAGCAGACCTTCCTGTTTCTCACTGTTTATGTATTGATAGTTTAGATGCAGCCACAGTTTTAGTTACCATCACAAACTGTGAATGAAAAGGCCCTTCAACCCTCTGATTTCCACTAAGCTGCCCTGTGTGACCCCTTATCTTGTTTCCTGTGGTGTTACGGGTGTTGCTGGATTCTCATGAATCCTCAGTTCTTTTAGCAGCCCTATGAAGTGACCTCTTCTATCAATGCTGGTCATCTTACATTGGTGTCCCCAGACCCACTGGTAATATGGACTCAGAGTTGGGAAACTGAGTCCCCTCACGGGTCCTTCTCTGGCTGAACAACTCTGGAGCCAGTCAAATCTCTTTCCCTTCAACTGTGCCCAAAAGACGTAAGACAACTTCACTTGAGCTTGGAGCTCGGAGACCTAGAAGGACACTGGGGCAGATTCGGGTAGGCTGCAGAGATAACTGGAGTGAGGTCAATGGGCCACCTCTGGGTTTAGCGACCCCGTGAGCCTGCGCATGTCCTGCCCTCTGTGGGGCTCATTGACTGTGCTCTGCTTTTTGGCTGCAGGGTCCCCCTTTACTGAGTACAGTGCCTGTGCCTGTCTTGGGTGACAAGCTCCTCCTCGGCTTGCTTCCGTGGCCCTTCTCCCTGCCTCTACCGCAAACCACCACCAGTACAGAACCTTGGCTCTTTGGAAGCCATGTAGCCAGGCAGGACTGCTGATTGGAACAGTCTGGCTCTGGAGAGGTTACTAGACATTTGAGCTTCAGCTTCCTCCCTAACTCCAAACATATACAAAAATTAGCTCAAGTTGGATCAAAGACCTACTGTAAGAGCTAAAACCACAAAACTCTTGGAAGAAAAAGCCACAAATATTTGTGACCTTGGATCAGATATGACACCAAAAGCACAAGCAACAAAAAATAAATTGGACATCGTCAAAATTAAAAACTGTTGTGCTTCAAAGGACAAAAAGTGAAAAGACAATCCACAGAATGAGAATTTTCTCAAATTATAGATCTGATAAAGGACTTGTATCTAGAATATATAAAGAACTATTACAACTCTAATAAAAAGACAAATAGCCCAATTAAAAAATGGGCAAAGTATCTCAATGCACGTTTCTCCAAAGAAGTATAAGCACATAAAAAGATGCTCAACATCATTAGCTATCAAAGAAATGCAAATCACAACCACGATGAGATACCACTTCACATCCACTAGATAACTATAATAAAAAGGACAGATAATAATATGTATTAGTAAGGATGTAGAGAAGTTGTAATCCTCATAGACTGCTGTTGGGAATGTAAAACGGTGCAGACACTTTGGAAAACAATCTGGCAGTTCCTCAAAAGGCTAAACATAGCGTTACCATATGACCCAGCAATTCCACTCCTAGGTATATATGACCAAGAGAAATTAAAACATATGTCCACACAGAAAGTTGTACAGGAATGTTCATAATATCTCAAAAGTGGAAACAACCCAAATGTCCCTCAGTTGATGAATGGATAAATAAAACGTGCTATATCCATACAATGGAATATCATTTGGCCATAAAAGGGAATAAAGTACATGCTACAACATGGTGAACCTTGAAAACGTTAAGTGAAAGAAGCCAGTCATGGGACTTCCCTGGTGGCGCAGTGGTTAAGAATCCACCTGCCAATGCAGGGGACACAGGTTCAAGCCCTGGTCTGGGAAGATCCCACATGCCACGGAGCAGCTAAGCCCGTGCGCCACAACTGCTGAGCCTGTGCTCTAGAGCCCATGACCCACAACTACTGAGCCCACACACCACAACTACTGAAGCCCGCACGCCTAGAGCCCATGCTCTGCAACAAGAGAAGCCACCGCAATGAGAAGCTTGCGCACCGCAACGAAGAGTAGCCCCTGCTTGCCGTAACTAGAGAAAGCCCGCATGCAGCAACAAAGACCCAACGCAGCCAAAAAAAAGAAAGAAGCCAGTCACAAAAGACCACATATTGTATGATTCCATTGATATGAAATGTCCAGAATAGGCAAATCTATAGAGACAAGAAGGAGAACCAGTTTCCTGGTGCCGGGGGCGGGGGCGGAGATGGGAGAAGTCAGGGGTGATGGCTAAAGGGTATGGAGTTTCTTTGGGGGGGGTGATGAAAATGCTCTAGAATTGATTGTGGTGATGGTTGCACAACTTTGTGAATATACTTAAAGCTGTTGAATTTGTATACTTTTAGTGGGTGAATTGTACAGTATGTGTGAATTTTATCTCAATAAAGCTATTGTAAAAATGGGCAAGAATAATATCTACCTCACCCAGGTACAGGGAGGATTAAAAGTGATAATGTATGTAAATCACCCAGCATGTATCGGTGCTCCAGAATTAGTAGCTATGGTGATTAAAACCCCCCTTTTAGGCCAACAGCAGTGAAAAAGTCAGGGTCTGGTTAGGGATATTTTTTCTCTCTTTCTCTTTTGTTGCTATTGGCCATCCAGAAGCAATGGGAGCAGCCTGGCAGGGTTTTGTGTGGAACTCGGGAGGAAATATGGAATAATCTTGGTTATCATTAGCATCCCCTGGAGAGTGTTTAAAAATACTGACATTCAGCCCAGAGATTCTGGTTCAGTTGGTCTGGGTGGGGCGGGCTGGTGGTTCTAATCTGTAGCCATTGGTTGAAACCCGTGGTACCTTATAAGCCAGCCCAGGTCTTTGAAGGAGTGAGGACGTTTGCCTTCAGGACAGAAGGATCATGTGAGCGGTGCACTTTAGGGTTTGACAACTGCTTTTGTAGAGATTCTCTCCTTTGATCTGTTCAAAAACCTTGTGAGGTAGGTGCTTTTAGTACCATTAGTTGTTAGGGAACCAGGGCTCAGAGAGATTAAGTAACTTGCCAGGGTCTCATTTTTTAAATTTATTTTATTTTATTTTATTTATTTTATCTTTGGCTGCGTTTGGTCTTCGTTGCTGCGTGCGGGCTTTCTCTAGTTGCGGCGAGTGGTGGCTACTCTTCGTTGCGGTGCACGGGCTTCTCATTGTGGTGGCGTCTCTTGTTGCGGAGCACGGGCTCTAGGCACGTGGGCTTCAGTAGTTGTGGCACATGGGCTCAGTAGTTGTGGCTCACGGGCTCTATAGCGCAGGCTCAGTAGTTGTGACGCATGGGCTTAGTTGTTCTGCGGCATGTGGGATCCTTCCCGGACTAGGGCTCAAACCCATGTCCCCTGCACTGGCAGGCGGATTCTTAACCACTGCGCCACCAGGGATGCCCCCAGGGTCTCATTTTTAAGGCATAATTTTATCTAATCTGTTTTTTAGAAAAAGCAAGAGCCACACCCATGCTCATACCTATTAGTTATCAAATCTAACACTTTGGAGAGCGCTGCCAAGGTGGCGTCTGGTGCCAGGTTAATCTATTTTGCATAGATTTCAGAACAGAGCTCTTTCTGCTACTTCTCTTTACTGATGAGCATCCTGAAAGTGCAAGGCAAACTGAAAAAAACATTATTTACATATGTGTGTGTATGTGTATATATGTATACACATATATACACATAAACACCGTTTGTAACTACTGACCTGTGTGTGCAGGGAAAACATAAGACAGGAATAATCTGGATCTTGAAGCTGTCAGAAACCTGCAAATGTCCCTCATAACCTCTGAGTTAAAGATTTGGCATCAACCACATCTTAATGTTCTCACTGAATGACTATAATAAGTATATGATACAATTTGAGCCTCTTAATAAAATACCACCTTTATCTGTTTAGTATATTGCAGTATCCTTTGAAGAAGAGACTTCTGCTGAAACCCATCTGAAGTCCACTGGTTTACATCAGCACTATTCAAAGTCGGGTGCACAGACCAGCTGGCATCTGGGAACATGTGAGGAGCACAGACTCTTGAGTCTCACCCTAAACCTACTAAAGCAGACTCTCTAGAGGGCAGAGCCCCCCAAATCTGAGATGTAATAAGCCCTCCAGCGGGTTCTGATGCTCTCAGAACTGAACGTCCCTTCCAGCTCTGACTGGCAATGATTCTCTCTGAGAATGGCTACTAGGGTCTAAAGCCACATTTTTCTCCAAACCTATCTCAGGCTTCCTGGAGCAACCCTCATGCCATGATGTGGTACCTGAATCTGTGTTAGGCAGGGTTGTTCTCTGAGTCTGCAAACACCTTAGCGTTTCCAAACCAGTTATTTCCAGGTCTTGAGATGCCCCTGCTGCCAGCATGCACACCCGAAGGGACTTTCCAATTAATTAAGCAGCCGAGCTTGTCAATAGGCCAGCTCCTTTATCGTTTTAGAAGGGAGAATCAGATAAACTGTCCTGATGCCAAAGGAGCCTTCATTTGCTGAATCTGGCCCGGAGTCTCAGCAGCTCTGGTCTGAAAACTGGGGCAGGGGGTTGCTCTCTGCCCCCCCCTCATCTGTCTGGGTGCTGTGAAACCCCTCCTTCCCCCCCACCCCCCATGAACTTTAGCTGCATCCGTTTCATTGCATAAGTCACGCATGGTGAAAATCACCCTTCCATCCTCCAGGCCAGGCATCTCTGGTCGTGAGTTCCTTTGACCCTTGTCATCTGAGTGGGATTCTTATTAGCTGGCGTTCTGTTCCCTTGAAGTAGAGGTCGCCCTTCTGCTTAGCGTTTTGTTGTCTGTGCCTTGTGCTTGAAAGAAATTGGCCGAAATCTATGTTTCAGCTGCCCACCCTGCATAAAGATTCAACAGAACCGCGTTGGTGGAGAAGAATTGAGCCAAGGACCTTGTTTTTCACCTTCATGATGAAAGACAAATGACTTCCAAGGCTTTAATAGGGTGATGGTACTTGAAATGTTCTTCTACTTTGGCCAGCTCGGGACTTTCAGAACAGCCCTGTTCATAAATATTCTTTGCAACAACTGCATTTTCATTTAATTGTAGACAGTCATTTTGCAGGAGCTTTTGTCTCTGTTTTTTTGTTGTTGTTATTGGTTTTTTTGGTTTTTTTTGTTTTTGCCCTGGTGTAATCAAGGCATGCTACACTGCTCCTTGTTGGTGCTGTTGTTAAAGACCCAGTTTCAACTGTATGGTTAACGCTTTCTGAGAAGGAAATGGATTTTTCCCTGCCAGATATATTCTGCTTCTTACCAGTCTTTTGGGGGTGGGGAGAATCTTGTGGGGGCCACGATTTCTCTTCTTTTCTCATCTTTTTGAAGTGAATGTCAATTGGGCAAGAAAAATGATCGATTGACTAGTGGGAAACCAAACCTCCCTAAACCATAAATATGAAACGGGCCTGTAATAGACATATTTCAACAAAAAAGAGCCATCATTCTTCAAAGAGCTCTTGTCCGCAGAAGGATATCCTGGCAACCATTGTCCCTCTTCTCTTCCATGTTACGTTTCTGCCGGAGCCAAGGTGATTTTTCCTGTCTCCTGGGCTCCCCCTCACTTTTGCAGTAACAGTGTTTGCTCTTCGCTTAGCAGGGCGGTCCACAGATGGCTGCCACCCTGCCCAGCCGGCTTTTTCAGGCTTTGTTCCAAACACAATGCTGCCTTTTCTTAGCAGTGGAAATGGGCTGTTCTCCACTGCTTTCTGAGAGAATGGCCCTTTCCCACTCTGTGCATATAAACCAGGCCCAAGCCTTGGGCAGCCTATTGTTTTCTGGGTTCTCTTAATCCAGGAGAAGGATTTTCTGAGGACCACGGGCGTGAGGGGCGGGGGTTGGGAGGGCCGAGGTCCAGAGTTGCTTCCTCTTGCTGAGACGTGAGCACTCAGGTCAGTTCGGATGGATCCCCCATGGATCTAATGCAACAAGAGTGGGGGCAGGCTTTCAGTTTGTAAAGGAGGTATTCCCTGCTTCTTTCCAGAAAGCAGTGGTGTTCTGGTTGGTCTCACTGCTGTCTGACCCAGAGACCTGGGCAGACTCACTCTCCTCCCCTGAACTAGAGTTCCCAGGCCTGCGGATGCAGCAGGAATCAAGGATCTCTAGGTCTTCTTAGTTCCAGAACCTCAGGATGGAGCTTAGTTTCCAGCCCTGCTGCTCCCCACGCTTTCCTGCAGAGACCCAGCGCACTGAGCCATTGCTTCTCCACCTGCGCGTGCCCCGAGCCGGGAGAGCCGAGTGCATCGTCTTGGCAGGTGGAGCCACTGCCTCTGCCAGCTCTTGTTCAGAGCCTTCAACTGGTGGTTGGCTGGGCTGGAGCTTTGAGTGGACACGGCGTCCAGATGTGTGGGTTTGTTCATAGGTGAAAGTGTTGGATTACAGCCTGGCATTGGGAGCAGTTGAAAAGGGCACTGGACTGGGAGTCAGGAGTCCTGGCTTCTCGTCCGGGTCACCAGCTCTGTGGATCAGGCCTCCCTTGAGCAAACATTTATTGAGTGCTACTGATGGCCATAAACTCTACAAGATGCTGGGCACACAGAAAGTCAACAAGACATGGACTTTGCCCTCATGGAACTCCCAGTTCAGTGGGGGCAGAAACTGAGGCTAGCATATAGCACAGTAGAGGCCAGGATAAACTCAAGTTTCCATGAGAGCCCAGAGCAGAGGGACACCTCCCCAACTTGGAGGCGATGAGAATCAGGGAGGACTTCCTGTAGGAGGTGATGCTTGAGCTGAAGGTACAGCGTGAGAGTAAGCCAAGGGGACAGCAGAGGCAAAGGCATGAGGCCAGGGAAGTGTGAGGTATAATAGAGGCTCCAGGTTGCAGGAACATGGCGTGTAGGGTAGGGATAGATAGGAGGTGAGACCACGGCAGGTGGGGCCCAGTCACGGGGAGCCTTGCTGGGGACATTAGGAGCTTGGGCTTTATCCTGAGGGTATTGAGGAGCCCCCTGAAGGCCAACAACTGGATCAGATTTGCATTTTAGAAAGTTCCCTCCAATGGCTGGGATGGAGGATGGTTGTGAAGGGTCAGGAGGCCTCCTCGGAGGTGATGCAGGAGAGAGAGACAGCGGTGGAGAGACAGAGAGAAACAGAGACAGAGACAGCGAGAAGAGAGAGAGCCTGGAAAGTGGCAGGGGAGATGGAGAGCGGGGAGCAAATCTGAGGAAGGTTTAGGATGTAGAATGGGATGGCCTGTCTGGTCAAAACTGGAGATAAGGAGAGGGACAGGTGAGGGGCGAGGCCTGAGTTCCTACCTCCTTGAATGACTCGGCAGTGGTGCCAGGTGGGGTGGAGAATAGAGGTGAAGCCACCAGTTGAGGATAAAGACTTTGAGGGGCTGAGGGACATCTGGATTGAATGTCCAGCTGGCAGTGGAGCTTTTGGTCTGAAAATAAAGATTTGTTTGGCATTTGAGAAGAGGTGGTGGTTGAAACCACACGAGTAGATGGAAACGGTGATCCGGAGGCAGTATGTATAGAGGGTCCCGGGCAAGAGACAGGAAAGGAGAGTCAGAGAAGTAGAGACCACACAAGGTCAGTGTTGAGCATCCAGGGCGGAGAGAATTCCAGAAAGAGGGTGTGATGCACAGTCGGTGGAGCCAGGAGGCCCAGGGACTGACCCTCGGTGTCCCTTGGGCTTGTCTGTGAGGACCCAGGCCCTGCCCTCCAGCGTGAGCCTTGGAGCAAGCTCTCCCTCCCCTGGGCCTTGGTTTCCTCATCCTGGCCTCGGTGTTGCCAAGAGTCCCCTTCCCACACGGCCCTCCCTCTCCCCTCAGTAAAACCAACGCTGCACTCGTGACCCCTGAGGGTCACACAAATGAAACCCCAGGGAGTCAGAGCTGGCTGGGGTTTGGGGAGCTCTTGGTCCGGCCCAGTGTTGGAAGGCAGTGTGATGTTTGGGAACTGAATCCCTGTTTTTCCCCAGCTTGGTGGCCTTGGGCAGACACTTTGCCTTGCTTCCTCACCTGTAAAATGAGGCCCCTAGCACCCACCCTCTAGAAATGTTTGAAGGTTAGGGGAAGTGGGGGCCATTGTGTTTATTAAAGATGAGCCACGGGACGGGAGGTGGGCTGATTGGCCCAAGGTCAGAGAGAAGGGGCAGCGCGGTGACTGGAACCGGCTGTCTGGTGACCAACCCCGCCGGGGTCTGTCTCTTGCCAGGGATCATAAATTAGTAGCCCACGGCCGGGGCAGCCCACAGTTGTGTTTTGTTTGGCTCCTGCAGTGTTCTTTTCAAAATGGAATTCATTGCCAACATTAAAAATGGGGAGATTTTACCCACAAGCTCACATTTTCAGCTAGACTTGAAAACTTGGAAGATTTGGCCACACTGAGCCCTCTCTGCCCTGGGGCGAGTCGGGGGTGTCCCCTCTGGGGGCCAGACCCTCATCCAGCCATCCTCCCTCACCAGCCTTGACTTGCTTGGCTCCTGGGGGTGGCTTGAGTTTGCAACGCCAGTCCTTTGACTGACCATTTGTCCTGAATTTTCTTACAGCCTGGCCAACTGTTCACTAAAACTGTCCGGTATTTCATAGCTGAGGTCCATACCTTGGCCGTTCGGAGTGAGAGGGCCTGGCTGGAGAAGATGGGACAGAGAGGAGGGTGGAGTCTCTGATGGCTCAGCCCCAGGAGAGATACCCGGGGGAGGGCCCGTGCCCTGCGGGCTGCAGGGGGTCAGCAAGGGTGCTGGACAAGGGCCCCTGGCGTTTCCTCATTCCTCCCTGCAGGGGTGGCAGGAGGCAGAGGGGACTGTGGGCCCAGCCTGGCCGGCCTGGCCGAAGTCTTATCCCTGGACTGGCCCGCTTTGTTGATGTCTGAAGGGTAGGGTGGTGGAGGCAGGGGGTGGGGAGGTTCTGCAGCCCCTGGCTCCGAGCAGCCTGCTTATGTGGGAGAATGTCTGGTATGTTTGGTATCTGGGTGTTTACTTCCCAGGGTGCTCCTGGGTCCCTGGTGTTGAAATGTGGCTCCTCCATGCAGGGGGGAGGGCCCCCAGTGGGCGTGGCCAGGGCTAGATTTGGAGGCAGCAGGGCAGTCACTCCAGGCCTGCCCATTGACAGCTCGCGTGCCCTGAAGCACCTCCACTCTGCACCACCCCCCCAGGTCTCCTTTTATGCCAGATTCTGCCTGTGGGGGAGGCTGGGTGGGCCCCGGGCAGCACTGGCCTCACCTGGGAAGACAGGCAGGGAAGCTGGCATTTTCAGAGCCCTTCCTGGGTCCCCGGCTCTGGGCTGGGACTTAGTCCCCATGACGACCCTGTGCAGCAGGGCTCAGTGCCTTCCTTGTACAAGTGAGGGACGGAGGCTCAGAGAGGCTGAGTGACCTGCCCAGGAGCACACAGCAGAGCTGCTGAGGGCGACCCAGGCCTCTTAGACCCCAAAGTTCATGCTGATGACCCTGATGCCCTGAGTCTCAGATAAGCCTGCTTCTCTCTGCCCGTGAGACAGTTCTTAGTCTGAATAAGCCTCTCAGACCTTCACTGCTCTGCTTAGTGCTGGGGGTTTGATTTGGTTTTTCCCCCTCTCTATTTCTGCTTGTCACCTGCTTTATTGCTCTTTTCTCTATTGCTTTGTCCATGTGAGAGTTTCTGTATTTGCAGTGCCTGGGGTTAAAAAGTGTCATTGCTCTTTCTCATCCTGTCTTTTTGTGGGTCTCGCAAGATACATATTTGGAAACGCTTATGAAATGTCAGAATTCAAAATCACATCTGGGTGACTGTTGCCACCGTGTGAGAGCCACGTGGCTGGCAGACGGGGCCTGAGAAACATGACCAGGGTGAGGAGAGGCCCCCCTCCTGCTTTCAGCGCTACACGTTTAATGTTAACTGTGCAAAAACTATTTTTTATTTAAAAATACCCAGGTAGGGGCTTCCCTGGTGGCACAGTGGTTGAGAGTCCACCTGCCGATGCAGGAGACACGGGTTCGTGCCCCGGTCCGGGAAGATCCCACGTGCCGCGGAGCGGCTGGGCCCGTGAGCCATGGCCGCTGAGCCTGCGCATCCGGAGCCTGTGCTCCGCAACGGGAGAGGCCACAACAGAGAGAGGCCCGCGTGCCGCAAAAAAAAAAAAAAAAAAAAAACCCAGGTAGGAAAAAACAAAACGGTCATCGTGCTCAGAGTCAGATGCTTCTGCTGCTGCTTTACGGTCCCATCATCAGGGTGGAGCTGAAAGGGTGGGGGGCTTATTACCTAGGCCGCCTGGCCTTCCAAGAGCAGAAGACGCTCAGGCCCTGGGGCCAAAAGGCCTGGATTCAGTGCTGTCACTGACCTTCTGGACAGCCTTGATATCTTTAGTTTCCTCATCTGTGAAAGTGAGGAAGATAATAGGCCTGTCCTGACTGGTTTACTGAGACCATTTAACCCCCTGGGACCCCTGATACCCGGGACTTTCTACCTGCTGAGGTGACCCACCTCTGTTTGTTCAAGGGCTCTTCTGCATCCAGGCTCTGCCACTTTCCCAGCTGTTCTAGAAGCGTTGCTCCTGGGTAGGCCTTCTCCCCTGGATTACTGGGGACCACCTTCTGCATCACCTGACTTCACAAGGGTGGGACCCTGGTGTCCCAGGCATCTTTCAGTGGCAAGAGGCAGAAACCTTCTCCAGCTCCCTTCAGGCCAAAGGAGGAATTTCCAGGGTAGATTCAGGTGTACCCATCATGGACCCCACGGAGACAAAGCATAGTCAGGCCTCTCCAGGGGTGGAATCAGAAGGACCAAGAGAGTTTCTGTCTGTCCCTCTGTCTGTCTGTACCGTCGGCCTGTGGCCGTATCCCTGTGTTTCTCTCTCTGTGTCTCTGCCTCGTTCCCTCTGTCTCTCTCCACCCACCTTTGTCTCTCTGTGTTCCTCTGTCTCTCCTCTCTGTCTCTGTCTTTACCTTTCTCTCTCTGGAGCTCCCTCCATCTCTCGGGGTCTAGACAGGGTGAGGCAAGCCAGATGCCCAGGGCACGGCATTTAAGGAGGCACCCACCCTCAGGTGCTGACCCTGCCCTGGCACAAGCCCCAGAGTGAGCGCCTCCTGAAATGTGTACCCTGGGTACCTCGCTCACCACACCCTATCCAGGCCCTGCTTCTCTCTCTGCCACCCATTCCCTCTCTTTGTCTGACTCCCTCCTATAGCTGAGCGTTTGTTTCTCTCTTGCCGTGTGGTCTCTGCTCACCTCCACACATCAGCAGCCTGATCTTTCTGCTTCTCTGGGTTGAAATTGGTTGTCTAGCCTGTATGCCTCCCAGTCCAGCAGTTCTGTTTCAAATTTCTAGTTGGTGAATACAACCCAGCTTGGGTCAGCTGCTCACACCTCGTCCAGTCAGCTGGGCCAGGGGCTGGGGTCGCCCTGGCCCTCAGCAGGGGCTTGGGACAGGCTCTCTGAGGAGGGACTGCTCAACAGGAGGGCACCCTTGGCCGTGGATCCCCAGGTCTGTCCCTCCAATGTGAAGGGTGGTGCAGGGCCCCCCTGACTGCCAGAACACAGACAGCTTTGTCCTTGGGCCTTCCTGGGAATTGGGGGTAAACAGAGCCAGGATCCAGTTTGGGAAGAGGGAATGATATGCTTCCTCCACCCCTGCCCCCATCTCATGGTTTTTAAATGTCTTGAGCCTCAAGCTGCCTCTTCCTCAAACATGCTGGATCTTCCCACTGTATCTGCAGAAAAAGTCATGTCTCCCATTCGGGGTTCCCGTTTTAGATGTCTGAGCTGTGGGTGGTGAAAACACTCTGCTGTCTCTCACCCACGCGGGACCAAATGCTTCAGAGACTCCGGGGAGCCTCAAGGAGAAGGCAGCAGCCTCAGCCCTGGGGATGAACAAAGGCCTGGGGGAGGGCTGCGCCAGTCCAGACAGCTCCAGTCAGAGACGCAGACCATGCAGGCCCTGCGGAAGGGGCCAGAGTGAGCCCGTGGGGGATGGAGAAGGCCAAGGGCACTGCCCAATCTCTGTCTTATTTCCAGCAGGACCTCAGCATCCGTTATCTATGTGCCCTGTGGGAGGCTCTTAAATAGCAGCAGGAGGATTTTGGGGAAGAGGCAGCACAGTTTCAAAGGGGAAAGTGTGATGATGGGGCTTTGGGGCCATTTCTTGCTTTATTGGGAGATATTAGCCAAGGCATAGGTACAGAAAAGGCCCAGGGATGGACTTGGAAGCCGGTGGTGCTGTGGTGCTGGGGGCTTTAGGCTTAAGTGCACAGCCTGGATCCTTCCAGGGCCTGCTTGGGATTTGTGCACCCACCACAGCCATCGGGGGCCTGAACCCTGAATTTTTTTTTTTTTTTTCTTGTTTGGCTGCGTTGTGTCTTCGTTGCTGCACTCAGGCTTTCTCTAGTTGCGGCGAGCGGGGGCTACTCTTCATTGCGGTGCGCGGGCTTCTCATCGCAGTGGCTTCTCTTTGTTGCGGAGCACAGGCTCTAGGTACGCAGGCTTCAGTAGTTGTGGCACACGGGCTCAGTAGTTGTGGCTCGTGGGCTCTAGAGCGCAGACTCAGTAGTTGTGGCGCACGGGCTTAGTTGCTCCGTGGCATGTGGGATCTTCCCGGACCAGGGCTCGAACCTGTGTCCCCTGCATTGGTAGGTGGGTTCTTAACCACTGTGCCACCAGGGAAGTCCCTGCACCCTGAATCTTGACTCCATCTTTGGCCAATGTGTTTCTGGGGATGGCAGCACCCAATCCCCAAGGTTTGCTGGCCTCCTACAGACAGAGAGAAGAGGCCATCCCTGGCAGAGACAGTTCCTTATAAGCACTGAAGAAAAGGTTATGCAGATGCAAATGTAGGCAATACATCACTTTTATAATTATAGAATCCAAGCCTGTGGCATGTTTCTCTTGAATTGTTTATTCCATTCATTCATGTGACTAACATCTGCTGTGCCCCTACTCAGTGCCATGTTCTATGCCAGGTGCTGGGGATACCCAGGTCCCCCATTCGCCAGATTAGCAGGGAAGGCAGCTACTACATAAGCAGAGAATTAACGTGGGGTGTGATAGAGACTCTTACAGCGGGGAACTCAAAGTGCTGTAGCAGCATAGAAAAAGCAGTTAGTTCTATCTGGGGAGTCAAAGGAGCCTTCCTGGAGGAGGCGGCATTTGCTCTTGAGGGTTGTAAGAGTTTACAAATAGGAAAGGAAGGTCATCTCGGGAGGGCCTGGCTGGCTTGGAGAAGGGTGAGACGTTTGGAGTCGAGAGCAATGGCAGGAGGGAATTGATGTGGCTGCAGAGGCAGGGTGGAGCAGCCCCCCATCCGGGTGTCATCCTGGCCCAGTTGATCTCTTAAACTTCCAGCATTGAGCCTCTTTGCATCTGCTGCTAGCGCAGCTTCCGTTGGCTTCCAGCTTTATGTAGGATGAGGCCCTACGCAGGGGTGGGGTAGGGAGGTGGGTCCTGGAGGACAGAGGTTGTGTCTCCTAGGAAACGGCGGCTCTGCCAGAACCCCAGAACCCTGTGAGCCTGGCAGGGCCCAGGTTGCCCACATCACCTTGGCAGTTTGTGGGCAAACCCTCTCGGCCGAGGGGAGATTGCACTGCCAGCCACTTCCTCCAGTTCCTTCCCTCTGCCTGTCGTCACGGTTACCTTGGCCTTGTTGGGGGTGAGGTAGAGGTTGGGTGGAATCAACTTTGTCCGGGTTTCTATTTCCCCAGATGCGGGTCAGCCAGAGGAGCTGTCACTTCTGGTTCTGTTTCAAAGGAGGCCAAGGGGCTGGGAGGTGCTTGGGTGCGGCCGTGTTGACAAGGCGCCTCTCCAGCCAGCCTCCCAGGCAGGGTGGGAGTGGGTCAGGGAGAAGCTCCAAGGTGGTGGAGAAGGAGAAGGGGCTGTGCCCTGCCAGGGCCTGTGCTGAGGGCCGTGGGTGCTGGTCTCCAGCCCAGGCCCTCGGTCTTGAGCTCCTAGAGCATGCCGGGAGTGCAGGCAGAGAGGCTGTTTATTTTCCTGGCCTGAAGCCCTTTCGGCTGAGACCTTGTTCCAGGCCTCAGGCTGCCAGAAGCACCCGCAACTGGCTCCAGAAGTGAGAGAGTTGGCAACCCAACACTTCTCCAGTGGCCTCGGACTCTAGGCCGTTCCCAGACCGGCTGGTCCTGTGTATCCTCCAGATTCTCCTGGTGGGTAATGGACAGTGAGAGGCATCACGTCAAAGTGATCCTAATGGGCTGGGGCTGTGGTCAAGAGCAGGAAGGTTGAAGTCAGAGAAATCTTGAGTTGGAAGCCTGACTCTACTGTTTCCTTGCTGTAGGGCCTTGGGCAAACTCAGCTGTCGAGCCTCAGTCTCACCATCTGTGAGATGGGACAGTCATAGTACCTTCCTCATCAGACTTTGTAAGGATTACATGACCTGTGTTTAAAGCATTTAGCAAAGTAGGCAACAAATGGCAGCTCTTGTTATTATTATTAATGAAACAACAATAACTGCAGCTTTGAAAGTCCGTGTTGGTGGGCAGCGAGCCTTCTCCTTCCCATTCTACGGGCCCTGTTTCATGCAGGGTAAATTTCCTAGTGTGTCTCGGGGAGAAGCAAGCCTGGAGACTCCAAAGGCCCCTCTGCCTGTGTCCCAAGCAGGGCACTTTAAGGAGCCCATGGGATCCTGGGATGCAAGTGGGTGTCCTCTGCCATGCAGAGGCAGAGAGAAGGATGAACCCAGGTGAGGGGGCTGGGGAGATTTTTCCATCACCAGGGGATAGATCTGAGGGTTTGGAAGGACCGAGAGAGAGGACAATACCTCAGGGAGGTGACAGTGGGGCAGAGGGTGAAATCAACACTCATGCCCAAGGTGTTTTGAAAGGAAGTGCCAGGGAGCCGCTGACCTGGAAAATAGTGCCCAGAGGGCTTGGGCCAGGCAAGAGAACAGACCGCCACCACCCATGGGGTGTCACCTGTGTGAGGAGAGCACCAGGCTCTGGGCCTCCTGAACTCTGGCAGAACCCAGGTGGCCCTGCCCTCCTGGGGCACTGACTTCTCCCAGGGATGCCCACCCACTCCGAGAGCATCCTCGGGCCGGCTGGGAAACGCTGCCATCCCACCCGCCAAGAGGCCAGCGGGCTGGCAGTGTGGCTCACTCACGGCGAGGTGTGGGTTAAGTTGTCCATCTGCTGGTCCGAGCGTAAGGAGGGAAGCTGTACGCCAGGCTTGCCTCAATGTCTCATCCGTGGCTCTTTGCCCTCACAGCTAGACGAGGAAGAAGAGCGAAGGAAAAGGCGTCGGGAGAAGAACAAAGTCGCGGCCGCCCGATGCCGGAACAAGAAGAAGGAACGGACGGAATTTCTGCAGCGGGTGAGCAGGGCAGTGGCCAGGGGGGACCCCGGCCTTGTCCTTTAGTGGCTAGTATGCTTATGGACCGGGAGATGCCATCAAATGCCTGCAGAATCAATGTGTACTCGCTGGCATCTGCCCAACCGGCCTCGACCCCTCTGCCTTCCCTGCCTTCTCTCCGATGCCCCCTCCCTGAGCCAAGACGCCCAGGGGCAGCCAGCAGCCGTTCCGCCCACCCAGATCCCTGGACCACCAGAGAAGGTGGGAGGAGCCAAGTTTCCCCCCTCTAACTGAGGTCAGACCCGCGGTGCTGATGGGCCCAGAGGGCCCAGGACTGGCACTACCCATGCCGGTGCTCTGAGAGCTACCAGAGTTGTCTGGCGCGGGTGCAGATGAAGTCAGTGAGAGCTCCCTGCACGTGGGCAGTGGACGTAGCGATGGGGCAGAGAAAAGTTCCTCCCTCGCGTGCAGGAGGCTCTCCTGGCTCTGCCTCCCATCTGCTTGGCCTCAGCCCCACCAAAGCTGACCCCCGAGCTCTTGGCTGTTGCCTCTGGGACCAGAGGTCAGCTCTGCATGCCAAGGCCAGTGGAGGGCCGCCTTGCCTCGTGGCCCTCGGAGCACATCCCTGCCCTTTCATTTGGAATGTGCCAAATAGGCCTTCCCTGCTCCTCAGAAACGGTAGATGGCTGTGAAGGGACATGACCAGAAAGCTAATTAGTCCAAGCCGGTGGTCTCCAGCCTCCCCACCCCCAATCCCTTGTTGATTTCTAAATAACAATAGTAACACCATAGAATAATAACATCACAGGTCAGGCTCCCTTCTACAGCGCGCAACCATTAACACTAGTTGCTAACGTGTGAAGTGGGGCCCTGTGCAAAGCGCAGTGCACATATTAGCTCATTTTATCGGCATAATAACTGTATGAGGTAGGGGCCTGCGTTATTCTCTGTCTGCACATGGGGACCCTAAGGAAGGCACGGGGAGTTAAGTAACTTGCCCAGGTCCCTCAGCAACTAAGCGGTAGAACTGAGATTCGGCCTGAGGCTAACTTCAAAGCATCCATCCTCAGCACTCTGCCCTGCTGGCTCTCATTCATTCATTCATGGGTTTGTTCATTCCATTGTTCATTCATTCATCTGCTCGTTCATTGATTTGTGGACAAGTAGTCTTAAGCATGTACTGAGTGCCCAGCCCTGTGCTAGGTGTGCTGGGGACACGCAGGAAGGACCAGTCGTGGTCCGTCCTGTGGGAGCTGGAGAGACAAGGCCGGGCTGGACTGAGTTTTCTCTGATGCTGGGGATCTGTGGGTCTCTTCTCATGCTTGCAACAAGCAGAGAGCAAATCTGAGATCCTGGGTGTCAACACCGTGGGGCTGTGTGTACACCTCCGGCTGTGAGCCTCTAGGGCAGGGGAAAGGTCAGTGGAGGTGGAGTTAGACTCCTAGAGCTGGGAGCCCCTTGGAAGAGATGGTGGACCAACACCAGGCAGGACGTTTTCAAGAAATTTCTAAGACATGGGTCTCACATAGGCCTTTAAGATAGACGGAGTGTCACACCCCTCATTTCCAGCCCTGAGTGCCTGTGGAGTTGGGCGAGGCATAGCAGGGGACAGAGACGTCTCACATCCCATCCCCGCCTTCAAGGGCCTGTCAGCCAGCCAGCAGGCAAGAAGGCCCACATGAACGCACACCAGTAACACACGAGTGCAGCAAGTGGTCAGCGCCGAGTGAGCGGGGCTCGCTGCTCCGCACACTCCAGTAACACCGGCTGAGCACCTACTGTGTGCCAGGCATTTCCCGTATCTCGTTTAATCTTATAACATTCCACTGAGCTAGACATGGATGATCCCCATTTTAGACATGGACCCGTAGCGCAGAGAGTCAGGTTACTTGCCTGAGGTCACACTGCTAGTGTGCGCTGGAGCCGGGACTCACCCAGCCGTTCGCTGACCCATCCGTCCATCCTTAGTGCTGAGTGAGTGCCCGCCACACAGTGGGCCCACAGGCCATGGCTGCAGTGGGGTGGCAGGCAGGAAACAGGGATGGGATATGTGCTGAGCGTTTGGTTGGGCAAGCGCGGCGGGCTGTGAGCACAGACGGAGGGGCCCTGTCTGAGTCTAGGCTGCGGAAAGACCGCTGATTGAGACATAAGACAGGAGCGGGAGCCAACGCGTGGAAGGACAGGGCTGGAGGGGCCAGTCACCAGGAAAGCCAAAGCAAAGGCCAGAGGCAAGAGGCGTTGTTTAAGGATGTGGTGAAGGGAGTGAAAAAAATACCAGTGTAGCTGGAGTGTACAGTCCATGGAGAGAATAGGGCCCCAGAGCCTTCACCTGTCAGGTACTCCCTGTGCTGGGTTGTCTGGGGCAGTCCCGGTTTGTGCCTGTTGGCCTGGCCTGGTTATTGATGGCACATTCTTTCACTCTCTCACGTGTCCCTGTTAGGATGACGAAGTGTGTTGGTCATGGAGAGCCATGGGAGGGTTTCGGGAGGAGAGAGATACACCCTGTCGCTGTGGCTGCAGCGTGGGGCACGGAATGGGGAGCCGAGAGTAGAGTGGGAAGACCGGTTGTGTGGCGGTGGTGCTACATCCTGGTGAGAGGAGCAGGCAGCTGTGGACCAAGAGAAGTGCAGGCCTCGAGGAGGGAGGTTTCGGGAAGTCTGTCGGGGCTCAAGCCCAGCCCCCCTCATCCCCACGCCCGCCTCCTCCCCTCTGGCCTTGGAAGCAGAGGCCGGGTGTGAGGTTTAGGGCGTGAAGTCAGAAGGCTGTGTGCACAGTCAGTACCTGAAGACATGGGGGATTCTCTTGTAATTAATTAATTAGTTTATTTATTTATTTTTATTTAACATCTTTATTGGAGTATAACTGCTTTCCAATGTTGTATTGGTTTCTGCTGTACAACAAAGTGAAACAGCTATACGTATACATATATCCCCATATCCCCTCCCTCTTGCGTCTCCCTCCCACCCTCCCTATCCCAACCCTCTAGGTGGTCACAAAGCACCGAGCTGATCTCCCTGTGCCATGCAACTGCTTCCCACAAGCTATCTATTTTCCATTTGGTAGTGTATATATGTCCATGCCACTCTCTCACTTCATCCCAGCTTCCCCTTCCCCCTCCCTGTGTCCTCATGTCCATTCTCTATGTCTGCGTCTTTATTCCTGTCCTACCCCTAGGTTCTTCAGAACCATTTTTGTTTTTAGATTCCATATATATGTGTTAGCATACACATATATATGGTTAGGTATTTGTTTTTCTCTGACTTACTTCATTCTGTATGACAGACTCTAGGTCCATCCACCTCACTACAAATCACTCAATTTCGTTTCTTTTTATGGCTGAGTAATATTCCATTGTATATATGTGCCTCAGCTTCTTTATCCATTCATCTGTTGATGGACACTTAGGTTGCTTCCATGTCTTGGCTATTGTAAATAGAGCTGCAATGAACGTATTGGTACATGACTCTTTTTGAATTATGGTTTGCTCAGGGTATATGCCCAGTAGTGGATTGCTGGGTCGTACGGTAGTTCTATTTGTAGTTTTTTAAGGAACCTCCATACTGTTCTCCATAGTGGCTGCATCAATTTACATTCTCACCAACAGTGCAAGAGTGTTCCCTTTTCTCCACACCCTCTCCAGCATTTATTGTTTGTAGCTTTTTTTTTTTTTTAATTTGAGGTACGCGGGCCTCTCACTGTTGTGGCCTCTCCCGTTGCGGAGCACAGGCTCCGGACGCGCAGGCTCAGCGGCCATGGCTCACGGGCCCAGCTGCTCCGCGGCATGTGGAATCTTCCCGGACCGGGGCACAAACCCGTGTCCCCTGCATCGGCAGGTGGACTCTCAACCACTGCGCCACCAGGGAAGCCCTGTTTGTAGCTTTTTTGACGATGGCCATTCTGACTGGTGTGAGGTGATACCTCACTGTAGTTTTGATTTGTATTTCTGTAATTTATTTTTAACACGTCAAATATTTACAAGGCTCAGAGGTACAAAGGTATATGTATGTGTATGTGCACACACACACGCATATATATATACATACGCATACACACATATACATATAATGTAAAAAGTTACCCTCCCATCCTTGACCCCTGGACACTCAGAGCCACCCTGGGAGAGTCCTGTAGCCTCTCGGAGTTCACCTGCCAGGACCAGCCACAGCCCTGAAGGAGGCAGGCCTTTGTGGGGGTCAGATCCACGCCATGCAGGCCCCAGGCCACCTCCGCTGCCTGCATTCGGGAGTGGCGGCCCCTTGGCTCCCCACGGCTATACAGCCGGCCTCTGTAACCCCGCTGTGCCTGACACAGCTCCCTGGGTGTGGCATCAGTGACACAGTCTCACACCCTCACAGCGTTCCTTGCTCTTCAGAGCCACTCTCTCCCTGATGGTCACAGTGACTCAGGAGGAGGCAAGGCAGCCCCATTCCACTGACTGGCATCTGAGGTTCAGAGGGATGAAAGTTGCTCAGCGTCACATGGTGGCCGAGTCAGGACCGGAGCCCAGAGCTTCCTCTGTGGCCCAGCACTCTATTCAGGTGCCCAGGCTCAGGGACTTGGGAATCTTGTTCACAGCAGTGTGGTTGGCCAGTGGCAGCATCAAAATGTTAACTCAGACAGGGCTTTTGGGCTCAGAAGTCTGTACCAGGCTTTTTTTTTTTTTTTAACCAGGAAGAGTTGGGAAGTAGAGCCCTATTTTAAGTTCATTAGGGTAACTTTTAAAAATAATAGAGTCAGAGAATCTTAATGCTTAAAGTCCCCTGGGCCAATCATTATATTTTAAGGGGGAAAATGAGGTCCGGAGAAGGGAAGTGACTAGTCCTCCAAGGGCACACAGAAGGATGCCCAGCCCCTCACCCTGTGGGGTTTTTTTTTTAATTAATTAATTAATTTTTATTTTTGGCTGCTTTGGGTCCTTGTTGGTGCATGCAGGCTTTCTCTAGTTGCGGCGAGTGGCGGCTACTCTTCGTTGCTGTGCACGGGCTTCTCATTGCGGTGGCTTCTCTTGTTGTGGAGCACGGGCTCTAGGCGAGCGGGCTTCAGTAATTGTGGCACGTGAGCTCAGTAGCTGTGGCTCACAGGCTCTAGAGCGCAGACTCAGCAGTTGTGGCTCATGGGCTTAGTTGCTCCGTGGCATGTGGGATCTTCCCAGACCAGGGATCAAACCCGTGTCCCCTGCATTGGCAGGGGGATTCTTTATTATTATTATTTTTAAATTAATTTATTTATTTTTGGCTGTGTTGGGTCTTCGTTTCTGTGCGAGGGCTTTCTCTAGTTGCGGCAAGCGGGGACCACTCTTCATTGCGGTGCGCAGGCCTCTCCCTATCGTGGCCTCTCTTGTTGTGGAGCACAGGCTCCAGACGCGCAGGCTCAGTAGTTGTGGCTCACGGGCCTAGTTGCTCTGCGGCATGCGGGACCTTCCCAGACCAGGGCTCGAACCCGTGTCCCCTGCATTAGCAGGCAGATTCTCAACCACTGTGCCACCAGGGAAGCCCAGCAGGTGGATTCTTAACCACTGCGCCACCAGGGAAGCCCCGTCACCCTGTGTTTTTTCTGCTCCTTTCACTGACCACCGTGGAGGAGACAGAACCTCCTTCACTTGCATTAATTCCATTCTGAAACAACAAATGGTTTCATTTTCTCTAGGGCAGTAAATATCTACCAGAGGCAAAATGATAAACAGTGCTTCCCTGGTGGCGCAGTGGTTGAGAGTCCGCCTGCCAATGCAGGGGACACGGGTTCGTGCCCCGGTCCGGGAGGATCCCACATGCCGCGGACTGGCTGGGCCCGTGAGCCATGGCCGCTGAGCCTGCGCGTCCGGAGCCTGTGCTCCGCAACGGGAGAGGCCACAGCGGTGACAGGCCCGCGTACCACAAAAAAAAAAAAAAAAAACCGATAAATAAAAATGCAAGAAGAGTTATTCATTTCATACTTAAGGTGTGAAGCTCCTAGCCCACGTTCCTGAATTTATTAGGAAAACAGATCAGGTAATTGCTGTTCTAAAACCACAAACCACTTCTGCAATCATGGTTAAAAAAAAAAATTCCTCTGAGCTCAACTTATACTTACACATTAAATAAATACATAGCACCAACGAATAAAACAGAAGAAAATAAAATGAAAAAGCAGTTAGTTACAGTCTGATAGCCAGACTGTCAGAGGTCAGGATAGTCCATGAGGTACCCATACATTTTCAAACCAGCAAAATATCATGCCATTCCTATGATACATGCACAGGGAAGCAAGTTGCCACATACACACTTGGTCTTTTTGTGCGATACAGGTGTTCACGTGTAAGGTGGGTTTGACGTACAGTCTTTTCAAGGACAAGGATGTGTGTGCAGCGCTGCTGGACCCTGCCCCTTGCATGTCCATTGTAACTTCCATTCACTGTACAACCCAACTCGTTCCTTGCCCTCCCCACTGCTCTCCAGAGCAACTCCCTCCTCCCCGCTTCCTTGGATACCCCCCACCCCAGGCTCAAGGGCAGCGCTCCTCCCAGCTGCCCATTCTGCAAATGCAGGCAGTCTCCAAGACCTGCCAAGTTTTCTTGGAAATGGCCTCCTCCTCTGCTTCTCCTCCTTCTTGTCTTCATATTCCCTTGCTCATGGCTTAAAGTAAAAATTCCGTAAGCCTCCCTAACCCTTCAGTTTGCAAAATGCTTTTCCCATGTGCAGTCATTTAATCCCCAGGATCATCATCTTTTTACAGATGAGATAACTGAGGCTCAGGGAAGTTAGGAAACTTACTCTTGACTCTGATTCCAAACCCCACCAGCTTTTCTGCTTCTGGCTATAAATCCACCTTCCCAGCTTTGTACCCTACTGTATCCTAAAGTGACCTATGGTCACAATGGAGGATTTTTATCTCCTAAACACATCTTAAGCTTTCCCATGTCTGCGTCCTTGTTCACTCAGGGCTTGCCTCTTGAAATGCCCCCCACTCCTACCGACTTTCTCTGCTCAATGAGAGTCAACCCATTTTTCAAACCCAATGTCAGATCCGGCCATTTAGCCCACTCTCTCCTGGTCTTCTAGACCCTGGATGGCTGATGGACACATGATAAGCTCTTCCCTGCTCTATAAATCCTTCTTCCCCTTAGAGTGGAAGCTGCACAAGATCTGTGTTAGGAGCTCATGGGCCTCTGGACCCCCTAGAGCATTCACTGTACACAGCAGGTTCTCAGCACAGGCTTGTGGGTGGGTGGATTGAACCGAAACTCCTGGAGGCAAGAGGCTCAGAGGCTTTGAAGTTGGAGCTAAAACCTTGACTGGGGGGAACCACATGGTCAGAGACATTCCCAAGGTCACCAGGTTGTAGACCCAGTGAGCAGGCAGCTAAGATGGGCACCCACCTGCCCCAGACTCATGGTTTCACGTGGGGTCTCTCCTGGCCCTCAGCGATGCTATTCTCTCGGAATTTGGAGAACCATGGACCAGGCCAGCCTCCCTGTCGCACTTTATCCAGCTGAATCCAAAACCACCCTAGCTGGCTTTTAATATTTTCCCCCTGAGCACTTTTTCCTTCTTTAAGGCTGTTCTCCCTCAGCGTCTGGTCATGAGGACTGTACATCTCAGCAGTTCTGAGTCCCCAGCCCTGGGCTGCCTCCGCAGAGATGAGCAAAAGGAACAACTCAGTCAGCCTGGCTGGTGTGGGGAAGACAGCAGCCCTGGGGCCCTGGAGAGCCCCGAGGGAGGCTGTCTGGCTGGGCCCCCAGGCGGGGCCGCTCAGCCCATTGCAACCACAGCCCACACTCGGTCTGATGCAGGTTGCCCGGCCTTGGCACTGTGGACATTTTGAATTGATAGTTCTTGTTGTGGGGTCCTGTGCATTGAAGGATATCTGGGATCATCCCTGATCCCTACCCACTGGATTCCAAGACCACCCACCCTCCCCAGCTGTGACACACAAAAATGTCTCCAGATATTGTCAAATGTCTCCTGGGAGGCAAAAATTGCTTCTGGTTGAGAATCACTGGTCAACCTTTGCTGGCCCTTGAGTAAATTCCAACCTCCAAACTGGTTATACGTTTTGAGACAGAGTCCAAGAAATATCATTCCGGTGCCTCTGTATTTTCCTGTGTTGACCCCCAGAGCCTTGAATTGGTACGCCCGTCACCTGTCATCATGAACAGGTAAACCCCCCTAAATCAAATCAACGCTGCTTCCTTGCCCTGCAGCCTCTCCAACTGAGCTGGAAGTTCTCTGGAAATCTCACTTGAGGTCTATTTAAAGCCACGTTTTGGATCCAGAAGGATGACTTCTGGATTGATTGCCTCCCAGTGGGCAGAGATTCTAGATATCAGGGGATAAGGAAGAGGCTGTTTAAATAATTATAGACTAATAACCAGGAAGCACATGTTTTAGGAGGAATTACGTGACCACACTGGGCTTGTGGATCCTACAGGCCAGTATATCCCCAACATACATTTATCATACATAAAGCACCTTGCCATTGCACTGCCATCGCAGGCCACCTTTAACCCCTCCGTGGACCCTCCATGCATCTGTTCTGATCCACTTGGCCTCCATTCTTGTCCCACCCTTTGTTTCTTGTGCAAAGGCCCTGAGGCAGGAGAGTATTTGGCATATTTGAGCAACAGCAAGGAAGCCACTGTGGCTGGAGTGGATTGAGTGGGGAAGAGAGGTGGGACATGAACCAGGCTGGCCCCAGGATATAACCTGGGTTCATCCCACTAGCAACACAGGCCAGTGTCACAGGTGTGACGGGCATGGCCTAAAGAAAGTCAGTTACCCCGGGGGACTCAATAGCAGATTCTGTGCTTCCTCTAGTGGGAAACTGGCAGACAGAAAACAGGCAAACGCCAGCCTGCTGTGCCCTGTGCCTACCCAGAGGGAGAGTCTCTGCCTGGAGCTGGTTCCCAGTGAGAGCCTAAAGCCATGTGTCTATTTTGCATGCAGGAATCCGAGCGGCTGGAACTCATGAACGCAGAGCTAAAGACCCAGATTGAGGAGCTAAAGCAGGAGCGACAGCAGCTCATCCTGATGCTGAACCGGCATCGCCCCACCTGTATTGTTCGGACGGACAGCGTCAAGACGCCCGAGTCGGAAGGCAACCCGCTGCTTGAGCAGCTAGAGAAGAAGTGACCGTGGGCTTGGGAGGAGGAGGAAGAGGAGGAAGAGGAGGAAGAGGAGGAGGAGGGCACCAGAGGGCCCTTCCTTGGTGCATGAAAAACTTTACAACAAGGCTCAGCACAGCCAGTAATTAGTGGGGCTTTTTTGTGAAACTCAGATCAGCCACGTAAGGGGAAGAGCAGGCTGACGAAACCCAGAAGGACCCAGCGCTGAGACCAAAGTAGACTTGAGGGTGGGGCTGTCCTGCTGGGGCCCAGCTCAAATGAGGCAGGACAGAGGCACCCAGGCCGGAGAGACGCCCAGCCAGGCAGCCTTGGGCACTTCTCCGGCCTCTCCGCCAGGCCACCTACCCCAGGGACCTCCGAGCAGCCAGGAAAAGCCATGAGTTACAACCAAACACGGCTGAGGATGGAGCTGAGTAACACTGCCATCTGCCTGCCCCAGCCCTGACCCCTGACCCTGATGCGAGGCCGGAGAGGGCCGTGATGCGGGGCCCAGTGCGGCCTTGCTGGGGAGTAGCAGCCGGGTGCACCCTTGCCGGCCCTGCTGGAGTTTGCTGTGGGCACGAGGCGCGGGCGCCCTTCCAAAGCACATACTCACTGAATGTTTACAGACTGGCTGTCCTGGCAGGGCTTTCAACTGCACATGTTTTTTATCTTTCTTTTTTTTTTTTAATATTTTTTACAAAAAAAAAGATTTTATACAAGCAATATATATATGGATTTCTATAATCACTCGATGTGATACAGTATAAATATGTTATGGTTTGTCTGTTACGAACAGATATCCAGCAGTTATGGCCGTTGTGTGTAACTCCTAAGTACTGTAGTCTCTGGGTGTTGCGGGGTGTCCGGGGAGGGGGTGGGGTGCGTTTCCATCCTGGTAAACCCTTCATAGTACTCAGTCCTGTATCGCTCAGTAAACGTTACTCTCACTTACCCAGCCGCCTCTTGTGGTGTCTGCCTAGGGAATGGGGTGCAAGGCACACTTGGTGACCTCCCAGTGTGCAGTGTCGGAGATGTTTGGAGCATCTGCCGTGGGCCCTTGGTTTTCACAACAGCCCTCCCAGGTAAGTATTTACATGCCCATTTTATAGATGAGGAAGTCGAGGCTCAGAGAAGTTAAATCTGCAGTACTTACTTTGCTCATTCACTCAACAAATGTTTCCTGAGTGCCAGCTGGGTGTGTGCCAGGTACGCTACAAGGGGCTGAGTAGTCCCTGGGGAATAAAACAAACCTAGGCCCTGCGCTTATGGACCTGACAGTCATGAGCTAAGTCCTGTGTGTGCTCCATACACTGTCTCTGTTCATCTTCAGAACAGCCTTATCAAGGAGCAGCCATTGTCCCCATTTGTAGATGAGGAATTCTAGGCCCAGGGAGTTTAAACTTGCCTTGTTGAGGACTTACTGGGTGACCAGCATACATGGTCTCATTCACTTCTCTCAACAGCACAAAATAGGCATCATTACCCCCATTTTTAAAATAACTGAGGCTCAGAGAGGGTAAGTGGTTCATCCAAGATCACCCAGCTAGTGATAAGCAGAGCTGATGTCTGAACTCTGCTTCCAAAGGCCCGTGACTCTCCACCTGTGGCCAGCTGACTGTGTGATTGTCCCCATGGTGGAATGTTTCACCTGATTAGAACAGGAGGCCTATGAGGCCATGGTTACAGATCTAGTTTCTGGGAGGGCTGGATAGAGTTCCAGGCTGTGCCATGGTCATGGAGTGAACCAGTGATGTGAGCATATGGTGTGAATGAATACTACCTCCCCCCCACCCCACCCAGAGCAAGAACAGCTCAGTGCCATAGGCAAGAGCTGCCATTTACATGGCATGTGATGGTTCACAGGGCACTTTCATGCAAGTTACTCATCTGATGTTCCAGCTCTATGAGGCAGGTGGGATAGGTGTTTTAGTCCCATTGTACTGTTGTGGAAACTGAGGCTTACGAAGATTAACGTTCACCCAGCTGTAAACAGGCAGACTCAGGAGCTGAACCCTACTGTCCTACCTTATACTTGTGTGTTCTCTTTCCTCCATTACTGGGGCTAGATAACTAGTTGCTGATGGTGAGGCTTCATGTCAAGGACAGCAGTGAGCTTGGGTTGCTTCTCAGATCTTGAACAAGTCCTTCTGGGATGGACAGGAACCAAGAATAGGTCATTAATACACCTTTGGTTCCTTACTTCCTTATCTCAGGTCCCCTCTACCCAACACGCTTGGTCATGCCCAGCCCTCACCCTCCGAGCCCTGCCTTGGAAGCAGTGCCTGGTCAGCTCACTGGCAGCTGTAGTGGCACACGGCAAACCCTCAGGCTGTAATCCTTTGACATTTACCAAGCCTTGAGAAAAGTGAAGATGTGGACTTTACAGGCCCCTCATGTGACCTGGTGGACGTTCCTGCAGGGCCACTGCCTGCCCTTGGCTGTGGTTCCTCTGGTCCTGTGCTGGGTGCCGTGAGCCTGTACCTCCAGGACAGAGCCCTCCTTCGCCTCCAAGGACGGGCTGTCTCCCAGAATCAGTGACATGTGCTATGCTGCGGCCCACCTTTCCTCATCAGGACCACCGCTCCCTGCTGTGGGAAACCAGAAGCCACAGTCACAGTCTACCTCATAAGAGCTAATGTTCACATGTTTTCTGTGTGCCTGACAGGTTAGATGTGCTACTGCAGCCAGTCCGTACTACGACCTTGCTGGGAGGTAGGTGCCATCATTCCCATGTTACAGATGAGAAAACCGAGGCACAGAGAAGAAGTAACTTGCCCAAAATCACAGTCCTTTGAGTGACAGAGTCAGGATGTTCTTACAGTCTGACTCCAGGTGTAAAAAGCTGACCTGGGCCTCACCCTGGGGGAAATGCTCTGTGTTTGTGGTGTGACCTCAGTTACTGGGAGAACTTGTCTGCAGAGGGCCAGGAGAGATGGCACAGGTTGAGAATTCCCAACTCTCAGACACCCATCTCCAAGTGTACATACAGAAGACATAACTTTAAAGGCAAGTAGGTTCAAGATCCAATCTTCTACTGACCAACCATGAGCCTCACTTTTCTTATCTGTACAGTAGGAACAGTAATCCAACCCCTTATCTGTACAGTAGGAACAGTAATCCAACAACCCCCTAATGGGGTTATTGTCAAGGTCAAATATGGAATGCATGTAGAAGTGTTTGGTGAAATACAAAGCTCCACAAAATGGTAATTATCTTGCCCTCTGTTAGCGTGGATGGTTGTTATTTACCACGTAGTACTAATTACTTGAATATCTTTTATTCTCTAAAAGTAGCTGCAGAGTTAGTGTTCTGGCCATGTATCTGGTTCCTGTGGCAATGGATGCCTGGGATCCAAGACTCCTGGGTTCTTTCGGCTCCTGAATGGCCACAGCCAGCTGTGTTGGGCTCATCATCCTCTCCCTGGGCTTCCTTGTGCCCTCCTGCCAGGTGGTCATATATGAGACTTGTGCCACATCTGCCCAGGGTTGCTGTGAGAATCAGCTGGGCAACCCGAGAAGGACAAGACCCATTAGCAATCAGAGAGGCAGCAACTAGTATGTATTGGTCAGGATTCAGGTTAAAGGGAACTTACCTACACTGCCGGTGGGAAATTGGTGTGACTCCTGTGTAAAGCAGTTTGGCAATAACGGGTGACACTAAAGCTACACACATCTTTGACCTAGCAATTTCCCTCCTAAGGATACACCTTGGAGGAACCCTGGCATAGGGGCACAAGGAAAAGTACAAGCACGTTTACTGAATCTTCGTCTCTAATAAAGATAAGTTGCAAACAGCCTAAATACCTATGAACAGAAGAGCAGGTAAACAAATTGTGTTTTCATAAAATCGAGTATTACTCAGCAGTTATAAAGAATGAATCAGAGCTACAGGTATCAATGTGGGTAAACCTCAGAAACACACTGTTGAACTGGAGGATGGGGAGCAAGTTGCAGAAGCATGTATGCGCTATACCATTTATACAGTGTTTTCAAACATGGAAATTGATACTTTATTGTTTATGGGTACACACAGAACTGGGTAATAGAGGTACAAAAGCATGCACAGGAATGCTGTTAACATCAAAATAAGTAATAGGGGGGCTTCCCTGGTGGCGCAGTGGTTGAGAGTCCGCCTGCCGATGCAGGGGACACGGGTTCGTGCCCCGGTCCGGGAAGATCCCACATGCCGCGGAGCGGCTGGGCCCGTGAGCCGTGGCCGCTGAGCCTGCGCGTCCGGAGCCTGTGCTCCGCGACGGGAGAGGCCACAACAGTGAGAGGCCCGCGTACCGCAAAAGAAAAAAGAAGTAATAGGGAATTGCTCCTGGGGGGTGGGGAGGAAGGGGTTTGGGGATGGTATCTGCAAGGCTAAAGAGGACACTGGGTTTCAACTGTATGTGTAACATTTCATTTATTTTTAAAAATCTGAATCAAATGTAGAATAATAGAACTTGTCAGAGGTGAGGGATATGCACACAGACGCAGGTTATCTTCTTCACGCTTCTCTGTATGCTTGGTATATTTCCTAATAAAAAGAACAAGCCACAGACAACACAAATAGAAGGTTTTGTTTTTCCATTCTTTCCTCGGCAAACTCAGGAAATAAAACAAAATCTGAAATTACAATAGAGTTGCAGCATACGCTCTTTGAATTTATGCAAATTTAATTGCATGCCTTGAGGGAGAGAAAGATGATTCAAAGCGTGTGGTTTGTTTAGCTGGCCCTTCCAGTTAATAAGCCGAGCGCCTGGTGGTGAGGGTACCCTGGGGTGAGGGCACTTGGTGAGTGTTTATCTGTACCACTTCAGTGGGTCCTGGTCCCTACCCTCTACATAATGAGCCACGCAAGGTATGTTCAAGGTTAATTCCGATTCTACCTTTTCTTGTTACATTCTGAATATTCAACCCAATCCCTGTGTAAAATGCAACTCCACCACACCTTTAAGTGCAGCTTTAAAGCAAAGGGGGAACCTTTTAAAGACCCAGGTGTCACAGGTGTATCGGATTCCTGTTGCCACTATAACAAAGTACCACAGATTTAATGGCTTAAAACAACACAAATTTTAATATCTTAGCGTTCTAGAGGTCAGAAGTCCAAAATGGGTCTCACTGGGTTAAAATCAAGGTGCCAGCAGGTTGCGTTCCTTTTTGCAGGCTCCGGGGGAGAATCTGTTTTCTGGCCTTTTCCAGTTTATGGAGGCTACCCACATTCCTTGGGCTCATGGCCCCTTCCAACTTCAAAGCCAGCACTGGCTGGTTGTGTCTTTCTCCTGTCGATCACTCTGACACTGACTCTTCTGCCTTACATCCTTTAAGGACCCTTGTGATTATATTGGCCCACCTGAATAATGCCGGATAATCTTATTTTAAGGTCAACTGATTAGCAACTTTAATTCCACCTGCAACCTTAATTCCCCCTTGCCACGTGACATAACATAGTCAGTTTCCATCTTTGGAAGGCCATTATTCTGCCTACCACAATAGGAATTTACGAGTTGGAGAATCTTTTTTTTTTTTTTTTAAATTTATTTAGACTGCGCCAGGTCTTAGTTGCGACATGCGGGATCCTCGTTGCGGCATGCGGGATCTTTTATTTTTTTTCTTTTTTGCGGTACGCGGGCCTCTCACTGCTGTGGCCTCTCCCGTTGCAGAGCACAGGCTCCTGACGCGCAGGCCCAGCAGCCACGGCCCACGGGCCCAGCCACCCCGCGGCATGTGGGATCTGCCTGGACCGGGGCACAAACCCGTGTCCCCTGCATCGGCAGGCGGACTCACAACCACTGCGCCACCAGGGAAGCCTGCGGGATCTTTTTAGTTGCGGCGTGCGGACTCCCAGTTGTGGCATGCATGTGGGATCTAGTTCCCCAACCAGGGATTAAACCCGGGCCCTCTGCTTTAGGAGCATGGAGTCTTACCTATTGGACCGCCAGGGAAGTCCCAAGAGTTGGAGATTCTTAACGGCAGCCCTCCTCACTCCCTGGCAAGATAGACTGTTTTCCGAGTAAGTGCCATAAGGATGGAGTCTCTATACAGGCATGCCCAGTGCTTGGCACTTAGTGGATGGTCAACACGCACAACACACAATGAACACAGACGCCACACACAAATCCACAGATCTACTCAGATATGTGACACAATATAGGCAGAGGCAAACACAGTTACATACACAACACACAGATATATAGACACACATTTATTCATATAAGGTGTGACTAAGTATAAAGCAATGAGATTGATGCCAGACTTATTCCTTTATATTACTTTTCTGTAACTTTGAAATGAGCTTGTTCTCCATACTGGCAAATTGTCTTTCTTTGATAAGAGCTAAATTATGCTTAATGATCAGATTAATTAATCCAGGCATACTGTTTTGGCTTAAAAACTAAATACAATAAGAGACTGAGTTTCTCATTTAGGTCCTAAACTGGCTCTGGGTTATTCCTAAAGAAACGACTCCCAGTGCTTTGGACCAACTTCAGTGAAGTTATACTTAAGCATCAGCTTCTGCTGTTGGGAAGGACAGTACTCACCTGGGTGGACTGTACCAGGCACCCGTTGTGCCCCATGTTAAGTCCTCTGACCCCAGCTCTATCACGTGACCAGTTCTGAGCAGGTGTGAGCAACTTCACACAGGTGCAATCTGTGTGCAGACTGCACACAGATTGTGCCTCCCACCTCTGTCCCGGGGACATCCATGACTACCCCCTTGACACTTACACATACGCAACCTGGAAATTCGGGGGACTCAATGCCCATAGGGTCCCCTTTGACTAATTGGGGGGAGGAATCAACGGATAGATGCTTTCCCCTTTCATCCTCCAGGTGGAGAGTTCTGAGGCACGTTTCCTAGGTTCCTCAAAAGGTCTTGCAGGATTAAGCAAGACCTGCAGAAGTGACCGATAGAGGTACCCAATTCAATAACACACCTTGTATTGGTTTCCTCTCTTTCTCTGTTTCACTCCTCTCACTCCCACATAAACTACCTGAGCACAAGCATTTGTCTCAGGTTCTGCTTCGGGGGGGGGGCACCCAAGTGAAAAGAGGAGGTATCAGAAGTAACCCTAGAAATCAGACCCTCAGGGATATTTAGGATGGGATATTTAGAGCTGAGTCTATTTGCCAGTCGGGTGGCAGTGATATTGAGTGGGGTGAGGAGAATCCCTGACCTACTGTATTTACTCAGACTCTCCTGTGTGGATTGAGATGTGATACAGGTAGAAAGGGAAGTGATTGCTGTGGCATCTGAATGGTATGGGAATAAGTTATAATGCTTGAGTTGGTTGCCTTTTGTTAACCATTTTGGAAGCCTCAGAAAAAGAAAATGCGAAACTGTTCAGACAATTATAATCTCAAGATGTGCTGTGAAAACCAGACTGCATCTCTGGCAGTATTTAAGGAGACACTTGTCTCTCCCAGTCCCAGAGCACACTGTGCTGAGAATCAGGCCCAGAATCTAATTGTAAGGGTGGCAGACCCATTAAGGAGAACCAATGTCCATCCTTGACAAATTTTCAATATCAAAGTCAGGATGCTAAAAGGGAAAAATGTAGGACCTTGAGACCTGAAATGGGGCATCTGTGTAAATGAGACTTGAACCTCTAGAATCCCTTGAGCCCTTTGGACTGGCAAAAGTGGCCCCCTGCCCCTTAAAAGCAGCCTTCCCTTGCTTGGAGACCGTGGAAAGATTGCATTCGAAGCAGGTACCCTGCAGCATGATGTTTACCCTCAAGATCCACTGCTGCCACACTCATTATTGCCAGGCAGATAAATAGGGTCACATCTCTGTTCAGCCCAAGTAGGGGAAATACAGTCCCTGCTCCAGAGGGAAATCACTTATCTGTTGAAGGAACTACAGGATGTGGCTGATCCATCTTAGCAAGCACCAGCAGAAGACATATAAGAATGACTGGGTCTTGAGGGGCCCAGAATACAACTGGGAAGGCGATAATTTTTTTACATGGAAAAACTCACTTGTGACTCAAGGTTCAATGCCACGGCATTGACACCTGGAATGTATCTTAGTACACGGCCAGTATTGCTCCTTGAGCCTTACCCATGATATGAACTTATACAGTAAATGAGGTGGAGATGTTGCACTGCCTTGGCTGAGAATTAAGGAAGAGTCAGATGGTCCAGGCAGGAGGCCACAGTTAGATGGATTTGTTATGTGAGACTGGGGCCCCATCACCTGACCACGCTCCTCAGGAGAACCAGAGTGTCACTAAGGCAGTGATGAGGTACTAGAGCGGGGCCACTAGATCCTTGGAGAGACCCTGAACTGGTCACCTCTGCAGGCCAGGCTGGACAGCAGGAGCTGCTGCCGTAGAACTGGGGCTCCCTAGTGTCAATGGGGATTATGGAATTCCAGAATAGTAGAGGCCAGGTGAAGGCAATTAACTGGTATCATGGACAGCAGGGCCTCATGTACTTTCTAGATCTAAGTCAGTTCACAGACCCAGAGCCCACTGATTGAAGGATAGGCTGGCTCCCCTTGAGGAAACCCTCTGTGTTACCATCACATGTATTCAATACATTATTTAATAAACAATACATTTATTCAGTAAACATTTCCCTGATTCTTCCCTAAAGGATAACTATATGTAGTGGGGAAGGGAATTCTCACATCTTTTGAGGAGCATTGAATCCCAACATCGCCATTAAAATTAAGGGTATGAGATGACACTGATAACCAGGGCACCTGCTATTATGCTCTTCTGGAGTAGCTGGAGATGGGTTTGTGGAGGCCAGGAGATAAAAGATGTTCTGGCCCAAGTCTGCCTCTAGTGGGTTTAATGGGCCCACAGACCCTCCCTGTGGCTCTTTCCCCAGCTCCTACTGATAAGAGGGTTTTGGTAGGAAAAGCTGAATGGACGTGCTTGAAACTATACCATCCCCAGCCAAGATGGCAAATCAGAACTGACTCTACATCCTAGGTGCAACTGCAGAGAACAGCACCACCAGCAAAGACTTAAAGGATGCAAGAGGGTGGTGGCTGTCCATATCATTTCCCCATAGAATTCACTCATTTGATCTCTGTGAAATCAGATGGATAGTGGTGAGAGACAGTGGACTACTGTAAACGTAACCAAGTGGTTCCCTCTCACTCCTGCCATGCTTGGGGTGTTATCATGATTAGAACAGGTTATACGGTACCTGGCCTTTGGTAAGCAGCTATTAATTGATAAATGCATTCTACTCAATTCCCATCAATAAAGAAAATCAAAACCAGCTCACTTTTACATGAGAAAGGCAGAAGTGCCCATTTACTGTCTAGCCCAAGGGCTATATTAACTCTCTTACCCCTCATCAGAATATAATCCATAGGAGCTTTGATCCCCTTGACATTCCAAAGAATCCAACTGCTCCCATTATACTGATAACACGGTGCTGATAGGACCTGCGGAGCAGAAGTGGCTAATACCCTAGGAAGGCACATGAGCATGAGAGAGGATTGGAAAGAAACCCCATGAGGATTCAGGGGCCTGCCAAGTGGATGGTATTTTTAGTGGTCCTGCGGTCTAGGGCATTTGGAAGCATCCCTTTCAAGATAAAGGATAAGTAATTGCACCTGGCACTCCGCTACTGAGAAAGAGGCACAGGGCATAGTGGGCCGCTTTGGAATTTTGGAGGCAGCATATATACCTCACTTAGGAACACTGCTCTGACCCACTTCTCAGTGGCTTAGAAAGCTGCTAGTTTTGAGTGGGACCTAGAGCAAGAAAGGCTGCGCATCAGGGCCAGGCTGCAGCACCGACTGCTCTGCCGCTGGTACCGTATCACCATATACGCTGCCACCATATCACCTGGCAGACCCAGTGAGGCTAAGAGGTACCATGGACCATAAGGTGCTGGCTGTTTTGAATGCACAACTCAAGCTAAATTAGAATACAACGTAATATGTTATCTCCCACGGTCTCCTTGAAATGTATCCAATGAGGATCATCTTTCCTTGCCCCAGGTGAAAATTCCAGCAGGTCAGGAAATTTTCTGCTGACTCTCAGGTGAGAGACAGTCCTGTGCCATTCTAAGTCTCAACTGGTTCATTAGAAGGTCCAGTCTAGGACTTCCCTGGTGGCGTACTGGTTAAGAATCTGCCTGCCAATGCCGGGGACACGGGTTCGAGCTCTGGTCCGGGAAGATCCCACAAGCCGCGGAGCAGCCAAGCCCATGCGCCACAACTACTGAGCCTGTGCTCTAGAGCCCGCAAGCCACAACTACTGAAGCCTGCGCGCCTAGAGCCTGTGCTCTGCAACAAGAGAAGCCACTGGAATGAGAAGCCTGCGCACTGCAACGAAGAGTATCCCCTGCTTGCCGCAACTAGAGAAAGCTCACGCACAGCAATGAAGACCCAATGCAGCCAAAAATAAATAAATAAAATAAATTTATTTAAAAAAAATTTTTTTTGTGAAGTCTGCACTTGGTGATGTGACCTCACATATGTTGTGCTTTGGTGTCTCAGTCAAAACTTTAATTTTAATGTCTTGATACATTGTTTTCTGAGTTAAAGGGTAGATATTGATTATAAAGTTTCACAGACTCATGATTACATAGCTGTAAAAAAGAAATTACTGCACAACTGCAGCAGATAGTATGACTTCACAATGAACTAAAGGACAGATACTAATTTTTATTGAGTATCATCTACCATGTGCTAAGTTCTTATAATTTTATGTCCCATTTTAATGATGAGGAAACTGAGGCAGGTAGTACTACCAGATTCAGTCCAAGAACATTTTATTGAACCAGGTTGGAAGACAAATAGGGACCTGACAGAATCCCTGCCTTTAAGGAGGTCACAGTTCTTTGGGAAGGTGGCAGGGGCAGGTTTAGGGCAACAGGTAGGGAGATTCTACCTTGGGTCAGGTGACCCTCGGGCCTGTGCTCTTTCCTTCTGAGGGAAAATAATACCCCATTTTGTCTGAGCATACACCTTGGTGTGGGACCATCTTATCATTTTGCTCCCCCAAATGTAGTTTTCATGTCAGTGTTTTAATCTTTGACAGCAGTCCTGGCCCCTCTGATCCCTGATGGTCAGCCAACAGGGCAGGAACCCTTTCTTCTCTGCAATCTCCTAGTTAACTCTCTTAGGTGACCAAGGGGATGCCTGGTAGTGGTGGCCATGTCCTCAGGGAGGATGTTCTAATTGGCTCCCATTCCAGTCACTCAATCCCAGCTTCTCCTGTCCTTCCTGTGAGAAGTACCGCTGACACACCAGCTGTAGGCCTCACAGCTGATTCAAGCTCCCCAAAGGCCCCCAATCCTTCCCTTTCAGCCCTATTTACTGTGGTATTTATAGTCCAAATGTGAAGGGTATTAATTCTCCTTCCCTTCCTTTCCTTGCTTAAAATAAGAATCAGTCCACCCTTCTATTAAGCCAGATTTGCATAACACTGCCTGAGAAGAAACATCCTCAGGGCCCAGGGCCCAGAGCCTCTGAACTCTCCGTCTTTATACAGGGCTTCTGAAAAAGCTCTGTTCCTCTTTGAAGGCACAGGGGGAGTCAGGAGAGACTTCCCTCAAATGCTTTCCCTTCAAGTAGCTGAACCTTTGCATTTCTAAGCAGCTTCCAGCCCGATCTCTACAGAGTCCCTTCTCTCAGGAGAGGGGGAGTCCAAGGTCACCACTGTGGGTCTCATGAAATAAGCTCAAGTGAAACATTCAGCTTCTTAGGGAACTGATTTGGGGGGCCTGGTCAGGTACCCACACACACACTCCACATCAAGTAGGTGGAGGGACAGGTAGCCCCTCACTCACCCTCCATCCCTGACTGGGCTCCCCACCAAGGAGCAGTTGACCCACAAAGGTGACCTGGCGTCCACAATTTCTACCCCTCCCCCATACTGGACAACAGTTCTTTAATTAGGCCTTGCTAAAAAAAGTGGGGGGAGGCTTCTTTCATCATAAACTATAGATAAACAATGAATGGGATTTAGTAAATTAGTTATAGAAATACGAAAACTGTTTAAAAGTATAACACATAGGCGTGGATTCCTCCTCACTAGGAATTAGTTCTAGTCATGTAACCAGGCAAGAGAGGCTAAACTAAGTCATTTCTGCTCACCGTCTTCTTCTTTACTGAAACATTTACTTGAAAAATACAAAAGTGAAAAATGGCTTATCATTAAGAGAATGAAAAGACAAGCCACAGACTGGGAGAAAATATTTGCAAGACACGTATCTGAGAAAGGACGTGTATCCAAAATATACAAAGAATTCTTAAAACTCAACAATAAGTAAACAAACAATTAAAAATGAGCAAAAAATCTGAACTGGCACCTCATCAAAGAAGGTATACAGATGGCAAATAAGCACATGAAAAGATGCTCCCCGTCACATGTTATTAGAGAATCACAAATTAGGACTATGAGATATAACTACACACCTATTAGAATGGCCAAAATCCAAAACAATGGCCACACCAAATCCTGGTGAAGATGTGGAGCAACAAGAACTCTCATTTAGTGCTGAGGGGAATGCAAAATTGTATAGCTTCTTGGAAGACAGTTTGGTGGATTCTTACAAAGCTAAACATACTCTCACCGTACAATCCAGCAATTACCCTCCTTGGTGTTTACCCAAATGAGTCGAAAACATATGTCCACCCAAAAGTTTATAGCAGCTTTATTCACCATTGCCAAAAACTGACAGCAATCCAGAAGTCCTTCAGTGGGCGAGTGGATAAACAAACTGCAGTACAGCCTGACAGTGGAATATTATTTAGCAATAAAAAGAAATGAGCTCTCAATCCATGAAAAGACATGGAGGAGCCTGAGGTGCGTATTACTAACTGAAAGAAGCCAGTGTGAAAAGGCTACATATATATAGTTTCAGCTATAGGGCATTCTGAAAAAGGCAAAAGAGACAGTAAAAAGATCAGTGGTTGCCAGGGGTTCAGTGGGGAGGTGGGGAGAGATGAATAGGTGAGCCCAGGGTATGATGAGGGTGGTAAAATTATTCTGTATGATATTGTAATGGTGTACACATGACATTATACATTTGTCAAAACTCAAAGTACTGGCACTTCCCTGGCGGTCCAGTGGTTAAGACTCTGTGTTCCCAATACAGAGGGCACAGGTTCGATCCCTGGCTGGGGAGCAAAGATCCCGAATGCCGCACCGTGAGGCCAAAAAACGAACAAAGAATAAAAAAACAGAAAGACCCCCAAAAGTCTAAGTACCGTACAACACAAAGAGTGAACCCTAATGTGAAACTAAGGGCTTTAGCTAATAATAATATATCAGTATTGGTTCATCAATTATAATAAATATACCACACCAATACAAGATATTAATAATGGAGGAAACTGTCTGGAAGGGACTCTGGAGGAAAGGAAAGGGAACATATGGATCTCTCTATACTCTCTGCTCAATTTTTCTATAAACGTAAAACTGTTCTAAAAAATAGTCTATTCATTTAAAAAAAGATCTATAATTCCATTTTTTTAATCACATAAAGTTAGAAGTCGATATTCCAGCCTATTTCATTCCCCACTGTACACATTCCCAATAAGGTAACCATTGTTTATAACTCGATGTGCATGCTTCCTGATTCTTTCCCTAAGTTTCTACAAATATATTGATATTTATACCTATTTATCTAGCGTCACACATCAAAAAAAAAAAAGATGAAATCATGTTTTACATATTAGTCTGCAGCTTGCTTATTGCACTTACATTAAGGACCTCTTTCCGGGAGGTGCATGTAGATCTGCCTCCTTCTTGGCAACCACGGCTGTTACCATCTCATGGACACTCACCGTGGTCATTAGGTAAGTTTGACAGTTAAAGAAGGTTCACAGAATCCAACTGACAATGCTTGCAAATCTACAGTTTATTGCAGGAAAAGTACTAAAAAACATTGAAGTAAGACAGCAAGGGATCCAGAGAGGCCAGGTATAAACTCCTACTGTCCTCCCTCTGTAAGAGCCATACCAGACACTTTCTCTTTGGGGTCACAGGTGTGCCACAAAACACCTCAGACCTAGGAAGCCCCAAATGGAGTTTCCACCAGGGCTTCTTACACCCTGCTGGTCACATAGGCGTATTTCTTGCTGGTTTACCATCTCCAGCAGCAGAGACCTTCAGGGGTCTTGCCAAAACCAGGTACAAATCATCAATTTCACTATTGTCAACAAACAATGATGAACAAAGTAAAAGTAAAAATAAAAAATAAACCCTGTTGACCAGCTGGTACAAATTCCTCAGACCCGTGGTTACAAAGCAACACTATTAATCGGTACATTTAATGACTTGACCAGGGGTCTGTGCTATGCACGAACGTCTCTTACTTCAGTAAATTAGCTTGCGCTAATTCCAGTCCTGCTTGAATTAACCCTCACAATACACCATGGTATGTATGAACAGACTCTATTCAACCATTCCCATGTTGAGGAGTATTTAGGCTATTCCTCTCCCCCATTCCATGTCCCACCCCAGCTGCTATCATAAACCTCGCCACAGTGAGCATCCTCATACATATATGCCTACACGTATCATGTGTTCATTTCTGTAGCATACAGCTCTCAAATGAGTCACTTTCCTTTGCCCTTCTTGATCTGTCTTTCCTGTCTTCTTTCCCTGTGTTTTAGGAGGATGGGGACTCACAGTGTGGCACTGCTGTGCTCAGATGCTCACATTCCTGTGAGGGTTTTGCTGTGCTCACTACAGATCCCCTGAAGTGCCAGCTTCAACTTCAGCTCTCTGCACCTGCACTGGGACCCCACTGTCCTCTGGCTTTCTGCCTCTCAATTCTCCTACACTTTTCCTCCAAGGAATGTGATTACTTCTCTCCTAGGTCAGGGCTCTCAATCTCTCTGTACAGTAAAAGGGATCGTTTCTCTAAGGCACTTCTATTATTTTGAAAGTAGACTTTTCCTGATAGAACCTACACCCACAAGCATGAGCCTAAGGAAAACAAAGAAAAACAAATCTACTTTATGTGTTAATTAGCTGCTGTAACAGAGAAACTCCAAATCTCAATGGCTTAACATCAGGAGAGTTCAATTCCCCTCTTCTAAGCCCACATGGCTGCAGAGTGGGGAGCTCTTTACACCCTGCTCAGGGATCCAAGTTCCTTCCATTTTGTGCCCTTCTCCTCTTCTAGAACTTTAGAGTCCTCTCCACTCAGCCAGCAGATGGAGAAAGAGAGAGGAGGGCCACACAAGCCTGAATGTGCAGCAGATTGTGGTGGTTTAAAAATATATCCACAGGGACTTCCCTGGTGGACCAGTGGTTAAGACTCTGCACTCCCAATACAGAGGGCACAGGTTCAGTCCCTGGCTGGAGAACTAAGATCCCACATGGCGCAGGGCGTGGCCAAAAAAAAATCCACAAATTCTTTGATATACCTTCCTTCAGGAGGTGGAGTTTAATTCTCTTCCCCTTAAGCGCAGGCTGGACTTAGTGAGTGACCTACTTCTAACAAATAGAGTTCAGAAGTGAAGGTCAATTTCAAGATTAGGTTATAAAGAGACTGCAGCTTCCATCCCAGGTGCTGTCACTCTTTCTCTACCATCACTCACCCTGGAGGAAGCCCCGTCTTGAGCAGTTCTGTGGGAGCCCTTGCAGCGAGGAATGGAAGAACCCCCAGTCTCAATCAAATCTTCAGAGGCTGCAGCCCCAGCCAATAGATTGATGAGAGACCTTCAGCCAGAACCATCCAGGTAAGCCACACCTGGGTTCCTGACTCTCAGAAACTGTGTGAGGTAGTAATTATTTGTTGTTTTAAACTGTTAACTTTGGGGATAATTTTTTATAGAGCAAATAAATAACTTGCTTTAGATTGCTAAGTTTGGGGATACTTTGTTACACAGCAATAGATAACTAATACACATATCCACCTGCATTTCATTGGCTAGAACTCAGTGACATGGTCACATAACTGCAAGAGAGGCTGGGAAATACAGTCTAGGTGTGTCCCCAGGAAGAAAGGGAAATAGATGTGGTGAACAGCTAACTTGTGTCTATTACTTCATGGAACTTCTGGGATTCCTCTTCCACTTGGCAGAAGAAAAAAGTCCATCAACTCCTGGGTGATGATAAGAGCCAAAAATCTCACTTTTGACTACTCGTTGCTTGTTTTAGGTGCATTACAACATCCTTGGATATCTAGAAGGAAGTAAGGAATGCTAAACCCAAATTTACATTTTATTTTATATATTTAAATTTTAGAGCAATAATTCTAATTGTATTATTGATTGTTTTTCTTAAAGCTTCTGCAAAATTGTTTACAAAAACAATTGTATTATTTATGATCTCAATGTTGCAAGAATAAATATGTATTCATATGCCATGAAAAGGGATTGGAAAGGAATATACAAAATATTAAACAGGGCTTCCCTGGTGGCGCAGTGGTTGAAAGTCCGCCTGCCGATGCAGGGGACACGGGTTCGTGCCCCGGTCCGGGAAGATCCCGCATGCCGCGGAGTGGCTGGGCCCGTGAGCCATGGCCGCTGAGCCTGCGCGTCCGGAGCCTGTGCTCCGCAACGGGAGAGGCCACAACAGTGAGAGGCCTGCGTATTGCAAAAAATATATATATATATTAAACAATGTTATTCCTACGTGGTGAGATGATCACTGACTTTCACTTATTTTGTGTGCATGTGTATTTGTATTTTCCAATTTTTCTAAGATGAAGATATGTGTGTTATTTTATCATCAGAAAAGATAATTATAAAAACAAAGAAAATTATAAAAATAAAGATGATAAAATAAAAACAATATAAATAATGATTATAAAAAACAAAAAGCCAATTCCTGTGTGTGAGAGCCACACAAAGTGAGCAGGCAGTGGTGGGGTTCCAGCTGAGAAGCACCTATTCTGTTCAGGTTGAGCCTGGACCACACTTGAACTCTGGGTAGCCCTGTCTCAGCTTGTCAGTTCCCCTAACTTGGGGAGACCTGAGCTGACTGGCTTCGCAGTGTGACTGAACCTTTGATTCACTGCGGGGACAATCATTATCATGCTTGATGTGGTCAGATTATTCTCTCTACCTAAACTTTCCCCCCTTCATGAATGGAAAGCATTTGTCTATGAGGAAGACTTCTCCCTAGTGATTTCCTGTCTCCTCAATTTCACAGCCACCTACTCGCTAAAATGAACAAATCTTCATTTCAGTTTATCAGAATCGCATTGAGGGGTGGTTTCCTCTGCACTGTGCATCCTCAGGTACCTGCTTCTTTCCCTGTCTTGTCTGCCAGGCTCTGAGCTCCATATCACAGCTAGAGGCCGTGGTTAAGAGCACAGGTTCTGGGGTTCAAACACACAAACACACACACACACCCTGCCACTTCCTACTGTGTGATTTTGAACAAGTCACTTAACCATTTAGTTTCTTCACCTGTAAAATGGAGCTAAAACCCTTCATAACTGATGTCACACATTTAAAACCTTCAGAACAATGCACAGCACATAGAGCACTGTAAAGGTTGTGGGTAGGAATCATGAAATTAGACGGGATTCCCGCCTCTGGGGAGTTTACAGCTTAGTGGGGAAAGACAGACATGGAATACATAATTAGAAACGTGACGTGACAGAAAAGGAGGGGAAGTAGAATTCAGTGACCTAGGAGGTTGGATTTATCAGATGAGCCTTTCTTCAGATGAGGAAACTGGGGCTCAGGAAAATTAAGTACCTTTCTCTAGATCTCTCTCTTAGCTACGTGGTGGAGCTGGGGTTCAAACCTGATCAGTCTCACTCCAAGCCCTTGCATTCAGGACCACACTGTGACATTCCTGAGTGGAATGTACTTTGCCTCTGTGGGCCCCTTCCTCCTTTAAAAAAATATTAAAAATCATATGTTTACAACCTCATTGATATAAAAACAAATATAACCCAGATTGGGTTATATTCATTTTTTTCCTTCTGATCATAAAAGAAATTAAAACATTTTCAGGGGCTCCTAAAAGTATTGTGGGCCACAGGCCCTGTTCCATGCAGCTTATCACAAAAGCTGAGTATGATACGATATGATTCTGGACCGCCAAGGAGCTTCCAGTTCAATGGAAGCTATAAGAACAAAATGACTAATATTAACAATAATTCTAGCTCAGATGTATTGAGTGCTTGCTTATCTAAGTCTCCCAATAACCTAAGAATTAGTAAATAATATAATATTAGTAAATAATATTATTTTTCCCTTGGCAGGCAAGGAAATGGAGGCCCAGAGGGTTGCCATCACTTGCCCACAGTGATGAACTCATCAGGGACAGGGGCAGGATTCAGACCCAGGTCTGTGACCACATGCCTGGATACTTCCCTTTCTGGAGCCCTGCTTCCCATCTACAGCAGGGAAGGCAGGATGAAGGACCTGCTGCAGTAGAGGCGCCAGCGTAATGCTGCAACTTAATGATGGGTGCTGACAGAGCATGGGGAAGGGCCTGGGTGCACTTAGATATGGGGGAAACTGCCTCTGACCATCATCTCTCTGTTCAGTGCCCAGATATCCCCAACTGCCAGGCAGGAAGCCTCTTTCCTTTCCTCCCTCTGGCTTACCTCTCCGCTCTGCCACACCAACTTGACTAGGCTTAAGCAGGACTGAAAAAGGTTAAGAAACACCCTCTGAGCTATGAACCGTGACCGCAGTGGATCTGAGAGGGCAGGAAACACAGACACTGGAAGTGTTTCATGGGCGTGACTAGGATGGAGAGTCAGGGTGGGGACCCTCCAGGCTGCACCTGGGAACCAATAATGGTCACTCAAATAGAAGAGAGCAATGCCAGTAACAAGTATATTTCTAGTTTACAAAGCTCTTCCTCCAATGCATTTTGTTGGTTTTTACCAAGACCCTTGTGAGATTGGTAAAACAGGTAATATTAAATGTATATTTATATATAAATATAAATAAATAAATATTGATTTATTAAATATATAAAAATATATTTTCTTATTTTTATTTTTTGGCCATGCTGTGTGGCTTGTGGGATCTCAGTTCCCCAGCCAGGGATTGAACCCTGACCCTCTGCAGTGGAAGCATGGAGTTCTAACCACTAGGCCGTCAGGGAATTCCCTAAATATATATATTTTAAATGGAATGAAAGAGTCTTTAAATTCTCCACTGCTTTGCAATTGGTAATATATATATTATTGCATGATTTAGCCTTTACTTAAAATCCGGCCATAGCTCCTGGTGGTGTTGCCAGGTATGGCAATCAAGGCCATCCTCTTGGCTCCCTCCTGCTCTGGCTCCTCTCATCCTGGACTCCAGCCAGACTGAAGAGCAGATGCTTCCCCCAAAACTATTCCGACATTCTTACCTTGGTCCTTTGCTAGAATGCCCAGGGTTATATGATGACATGCCCAAGAATACACAATCAGGAAGTGATGGAGTTGATTCAAAACCAGATTGGTCTCACTCCAAAGCACTTGCCAGAGAGAATTCTCTTGGGGGCTCAGTGGTGTACCATCTATTCCTGTGAATGAAGCAAGTGTTAGAAATCCAGGCGGTGTGATTCTTCCTCCCTTCACCTGGTGAACACTTGTGTCTCATTTAAGACTCAATTCAAGCACCGCTGTACTTTCAGTGGGTTTTTTAGATTTGATGTTCACCTCATAGTGATCAAGGGGGTGGCAGAGTTAGGATACTGATGCATTTCTCTAGGAAGAGATGGTCATACCCAAAGACAAAGAAATGGTGAGGAGGCTCTGCACTTAGAGAGAACAGGCACGCCTGTGGCTGCTGCCTGGATTCCCACCATCATGGTGCCTGTGTCGGGGGTAAAAGGATGATGTGCTGGTGTGGATCCAGGAAGTGGTAACTCCTTAAACCTTGTCACTCCTTCGCATCTTCATTGTGACTCATTTTGATGAAATTCAGCGAACTCTGAGCACCTGCTTACCGAGTGGAGTCTTTTTTAGCTAGAAATCTCCACGATGCCCCTCCCCCAAGATTCAGGAAGCTTAGACCCAGACTGTGAAGAGACAAAGCAGAGTGACCAGTGAAGCTCAGATGACATGGCTCCTGTTCCAGCCATCTCTCACCCCTGTGCTGGGTGCAGTGGGGACTGGGTTTCAAGGAGCTCACAGGTGAGCAAATGAGAGACACTTGGACAAAAGAACGACACATATATACATATATATACACACATTTTTTTTTCTCGTTGAGTTTAAAAGTCAGTCACCAAAGTATGTTTGGTATTCACTTTATTGCAGTGGTCTGGAACTGAACCTGCAATATCTCCAAGGTGTGCCAGTATTCTGACTGATAGTTTCATCAAGCCAAAATATGTGTAAATGTATACCTTTATATGTATATATATGTAACTCTACATCTAATCAGAAGGATATTCATTAAAATACTAACTGATGGCAGTTTTCTCCAGATGGTGGGATTATAATGGTTTGATTGACATGTCTCTGTATTTTCCAATTTTTCTGCTATTATCATGCATTAGTTACATGATCTGAAGAACAAGTTCAAAGCCCATTCTCTTTTAAAAGGCTGGGATTCCAAGTCTAGGGGATGCTTTCTGGGTGAAAGAAGAAGGCTTTTCTCTTCTTGTCCACCTCCCATCCTTTGAGGACGGTTCTAGACAGAACCTCAAACAGAAGTTCCCTGCCTCTGACCAATGTCTTTGCTGCCCTCTGGTGGTCATTTGAGACCTCAGCAAGTCCAATAACCAAGTTTGCCTTCCTAAGTCCCATTTCTTTTTTTTTTTAATTTATTTTTATTTTTGGCTGCGTTGGGTTTTCGTTGCTGCGCGCAGGCTCTTCTCTTTTTGCGGCGAGCGGGGGCTACTTTTCGTTGCGATGCGCAGGCTTCTCATTGCGGTGGCTTCTCTTGTTATGGAGCACAGGCTCTAGGTGTGCAGGCTTCAGTAGCTGTGGCACACAGGCTCAGTAGTTGTGGCTCGCGGGCTCTAGAGCGCAGGCTCAGTAGTTGTGGTGCATGGGCTTAGGTGCTCCGTGGCATGTGGGATCCCCCCGGACCAGGGCTCGAACCCGTATTCCCTGAGTTGGCAGGCGGATTCTTAACCACTGTGCCATCAGGGAAGCCCAAGTCCCATTTCTTATAACTGTTTTTTACCCCCTGAGGTTGAGCATCCTTATTAAACTGAATGAGATTTGCTCCAGTGTAAGCTTCTTTAAAGCTCTTGTGAAAATGTCATTCTTGTCAAAATCAAAGCCCCTCAGCCTTGATTGCACAGCCAGAGGGCTTGAATTACATCATTTGAAGGGCCGTGGTGCGCACTCACCTGCTGCTTTCTAACAGTCGATCAAAGCAGTATTTGGTTTTGGTCAGTATCATTACTGTAAAGCCACCGGCACACCTGCTGAAACGCAAAAGGATGGTGCTTCTCACGGTCCGAGAATGCCCTGTACTCCCACGGAATCACAATAAGTAATGGCTGGTTCCAGGGCCCCAACCTGAGACTCGTTGAGATTGTGTGGCTTTAAGCAAATTGTGTCACTTCTCTGTTCCTTCATCTGTAACAAGGGAATTGTGACCACGCCTGCCTGGATTTAAACCCCTGCTCTACCACTTATCACTTGAACGCCTTACTTAACATCAATGTGCCTCTGATTCCTTATCTGAAAAACTAGGGGAAAACAGTGCCTAATTCACAGGGCTGGGAGGATGGAATTAATTAATACATGTGAATGATTAGATCAATGCTTGGAACATAATTAGTTCTCAATAAATTTTTATTATTATTGTTACAGTTACCAGTTACCAAAGCATAGTACTAGTTAAATGTCATTCTAAGAATGCAGATAGTTAGTAGTAAGGGATTTATTATTTGATAAGTCTTTAATGTCTTAGAAACCATTCTAAGTACTGTTTATTTAATACTCACTGAAACCTTCAAGGAAGGTGTTATCTTCATTTTACAAATGAGGAAACTAAGATTCAGAGAGGTTAAGTAATTCACCCAGTATTACACGGCTAGGAAATGCGGAACCAGAGTTTAATTTCATTAGTTTGGCTCTGGAGCCTCTGTTCTTTCCTGTCTGTCTGATTGACTGCTGCCTCCTAAGGTAGCTTGTTTTTACTAATATATTTTTCTGAAATACTTGCTTATAAGTTAAGGTGATGCCAGTTGCTGTAACAGATAAAGCCCAAATCTCTGTGGTTTGTGTAATAGAACTGTGTTTCTCATGAATGCAATAACTCATGAGAGCAGTTCCATTTGGTGGCAGGCCTTCCACATGGTGATTCAGGGACCCTGGCTCCTTTCCATCTCGTGGTTCTGCTCTCCCCAAGGGCTTTGGAATCCTCTGCATTTAACAGGTGAGTGAGCAAAGAACATGGACCTCTGTCCATATTCCATAACTTAGAGCTCAGTCACATGGTCACACTTAACTGCAAGGGAAGCTGGGAAATGTAGTCTAGCTCTGTGTCAGGAGGCAGAGGAAACACAACGTGCCAGCCAGTCTCTGCCATATCTGGCTTATGTCTTTAGTTTAATTCTTTTTTTTTGGCCACGCCACACAGCTTGCAGGATCTTCGTGCCCTGACCAGGGATTGAACCCAGTTCCCGGCAGTGAAAGCACCACCAGGGAATTCCCCCTGGCTTATGTCTTAAATAGCCTTGAGGTCTCGGTTTAAATTTCAATTCCTCCAGTAAAAAAGCCTGGCCCCTCGAGTCTGGATTGGGTGTCTCTCCTGTGTACTGCCTTTCTTGTGTCATTCGGTGCATGTGATTGTAATTCTTTAATCATCTGTCTCCCCATTATTCTGTGGGCTGCATTCGAGCAGGGGCTATGCTGATTTCCATCACTGCTGAATTCCCAGCTCTTACACAGAGCTGGCACATAGTAGGTGCTCAATAATTGCTGAATGGATGACGTCTGCTGCAAATGGTTGCAGGGGCAGAAGAAGTGGTTGGGAGTGGTCTCTTGGGCTCCCCTCCTCCCCTGGAGGCACTGAGTTTCAGAATCATGGACGGCTCATCCGGGAACAGGGCTGGAAAGCCCTCTGAGGTTGAGGTCAGTGCGTCTGTGCTTTAAGAGTGGAACTGAGACACCAAGTGTGGTTGCAGGTTGTCTGTGCCTCTGCACCTGCCCTCAAGGAGGACCCCATGCAGACATCTCCTCCTGCACATGTACCCAACAGGGCCTGGCTTCGAGTTTAGGAAACAAACCACTGCCACAAAGGTAAAACGATGCAGCACATGTATCTATCTGTTGACGATTTATATACTCTCCACTTCCCAAAAAACTTTGCAGTAGCTTATAAAATAAGCACGATAAGAGAAAGCAACTTGAATAGCAGGGAAAAACCAGTCCTGTCCTGGTGATATTAGATCATTGAAAATCTGGTAGCTCCAGACATAACAAGCTAAGTGTTTTTCCTTACAATCCAAATCTCTATTTTGGGACAATATTTAGAATCTTTTACTCTTGGGCTCTTTTTGTTCTCCTCTCCTCCTCACTGTCCCTGGGTGTCTGCTAATGATAAGCCTTGGTCTGTAGCTGAGGCTGGGATTGGGGCGGGGACTGTGAACAGCTCATAGCCTCTCTTTTCAGGATTCCAAGCCGCTCTTCAGCTCCAACCCCTTGAGCTCATCCCCACTCCTCTTCCCTTGCTACAAACCCCCTTCCACAGACTGGCGCTAAGATGAAGGTAGTAGCAATGAGCAAAAAGACAGTCCTGCTATGCTGTCAGCTATCCTCAGATGAGATGAAAAACCCAATTTAACAAGACAGAAGGGGATGGTCGGCAGGGGGATGGGCAAGAATCCCAGCCTGGAGCCTGCTGGCAAGTCACTTCGTGCTTCTGAGCTTCCATCATCTCATCTATGAAATGGGATAACTGAACCCGGATACCCTGGGTCGGTATGAGAGTTGGGCTAACCAAAATGGCCTCAGAGGGGCAACACACTTTGCAAGGAACTCCTTAACAAGGGCAAATGTATCAGGCTACTGCTTTCAGTACCAGCGATGGGATGGGGGCAAAGCGGGGGGAGATGGGATCGTGGGGTCACTTAGCTCTGGGCTCTTCCTGGGGAGGAGTCCAGGGTAGTCTCATGACACCCCAGGGGAAGTTGAGTTATGGGGAGGAAGACCACAGTTCCCAGCTGACTTCTCCCTTCATTAAGGCGTGTAGATTACAGAGACCCTCTAGGTCGCCTCTGGGATTTGGGGACTGAGCTTTGTCTCTGAGCCCAGCCTCCTGGGCACAGGGAGGGCAGGAGGCAGCCTGAAGCAAGCCTGGACCGGTGAATCTGAGAGAGTCTGTAGGCTGAGGAGCACTGAGACCTCAGCAGGATTTGTATTCCAGAACCTTCTCTGGCCCACATAGGCCAGTTCTGTGTTGATTCATAAAAGGGAAAGAGAAAAAAACCCTAGGTTCCAAAGGAGCAAATTTCCAGTTGGTTTTAAAAAGAACCAAAGCCCATCTGAGCTGGAGAAGGGGTTTCCCCCAAACTCTCCCTCCACACACGCAGCAATAGACAAAGATGTTGAGAAAGTGCTGGGAAGTGGGCCCGGAGGGAAGGTGGGGAAGGGGAGGGGCAGCTGGAATGGGGGGCACTTATCACCAGGCTGACAGCCCATGACCCTTCCCCCATAGGCTTCCTGGCTCCATCACCCCTGGGGCATTTGAAATCAACTTATCAATCCTGTAGTATAGTGCACCGCTGCATGAAAACAACAGAAATATTTACCAAGGAGAAAAAAGACCCCATAATCTTATCACCCCACCATATCAACTGTTTTCATTTTTGGGGCTTCCTTCCATCCCAATCTTCATAGTTTAATCATAGATCTACTGCACTTGTGATATTAGCTTTTTTCTTTCTTTCTTTCTTAACATTGTGTGATACTGGGCAAGTATCAGTTTCTTCATCTGCAAAATGTGATCCTCTCAGCATCCACCTCACAGAGTGGTATGAGCCTTGAATGAGATCATGGCTGTAAAGTGCATGGCACATAGTAGTTGCTCAGTAAATGGTAGTCACAATGATTATTTCTGGAAGCATCTCTCTGGTTTTCATGATAAGTTCTTCTGTACTGCTAGAAATTCTGAACTCTTTATATGTATTAATGTGATAAAAGAAATTGGAACTACGTACTTATTTTAAAAGAAGTCTGGTCACAGTGAAATGTATTATAATTAGTCTTTAAAGATTCGCATCAGTAGGTGCCTTTTCCGGTACCTCTGAGGTGTTTTCTGGCCTGAGTGGATGGTAGCAGGCCACGCTGATGAAGCTCTTTTTACAAATACGGATTCCACCACCCGCTCTCTCCATTCCTGTGATGATCTGGCAATAAAAAGCACAGGGCCCCTGGGAATCTCCACTCACGTGTCCACTCACTATGTGTTCCTGGAGAAGTGACCTTTAGTCCTTGGTGCAGGGAACTCAGAGTGCTGGGCTCTTTCTCTATCAAGCTGCAGAGAAGGGGTGGTGTTGGGAAATTGTTCATTGGTGCATCTCTGCATAGATGAGAGCCTGAGCTGGGACATGGGCTGCTGGGGGCACTTTGATTTTAAGCGTGGCTTTGGTGAGCCCAAGGCTCCCAGGATTGATGTCTATTGCAGGTGTTTGTGCTGCTATTTCCAGCCCACCTAAGGGTGAATTGGATTACAGGGATATCTGGGAGGATAATGGGAAAAAATTGATATAGATAAATAGATAGATGATAGATAGATAGATGATAGATAGATAGATAGATAGATAGATAGATAGATAGATAGATATGGAATTTAAGACTCAAGATAGTCAACCCAGACAAAGTCCCTCTCCTTTTGGGGACTCAGTTCTTTCATTAGTGAAATTCAATCTGCAAAAGTAACCAGTCGTGGAGTTAAATTATTCTTAGCTCTGGGAGGGAACTGGGAAGTCACTGGACATTGGCTCTCAAGACCTGTCACATGATGCAACACCTCTTCAAACTCTTTAAGTTGGGGGACTTCAGAGGGGCCAGGGCAGTTTTGTCCAGGGCTTCATCAATTCAATTCGTTGAATGAATGCTGTGTGCCTAGACCACGCCGGACACTGCTGTGAATACCAGGGACAACCGTGATCGGCCCGGCTGTTAGTGGGCACACAGTCAGTTTGGGAGAAGAAACAGGATATTGCCTATGGCTGTATCAGCAATGGCAGCGGCTGCCATTCACCTAGGATACCAAATGTAAAAATCTCATGGAATCCTCCAAAAAGCTCCATGATGTATATACTGGTAACATCCTTATTTTTCTGGTGAGGAAACTAAGGTGCTGAACTATGAAATAATTTGCCGGAAGTCACATGGCTAGCTAGTGGTGGAGCCGTGATTCAATTCAGTCTGTCTGACTCTAGATCACCACCACCCCTCCCGGTTATAGCTGTTAACTGAAATAAAAACGCGCACTGTAAAAGTTGTGGGTTAAGTTTTATTCGAGGACTTTCTGAGGACTAAAGCTCAGGAGACAGCCTCTCAGATAGCTCTGAGGACCAGCTCTGAAGAGGTAAGGGAGGAGCCAGGATATATATGAATTTTTTGCTGGAAAAAACATGTAGTCAAACATCAAAAGATTACTGCTAATCACAAAGAACAGACATCTCTAGCTAATGATTTTAGAGCTTTTCTATGTGTGGGAATGTGCAATTTCTTTTGACATAATTTCACATTAAGCGTGTGCATAGATGGACATAAGAGATAGCTCAAATCTCAATGTAAAAGGGTTTCCTTTCATATTATTTCTCTCGGTAGAGTTTCAAGGCCCTTCCATTTTGCTGACATTTGACATTTGACACCTTGAGATTTTATCTACAGGCACAGAAAGTAGCAACATCATCAGTATATAAAGACCCAGCTGGGGAATTCCCTGGCTGTCCAGTGGTTAGGACTCTGCACTCTCACTGCCGTGGTCTGGGTTCGATCCCCGGTTGGGGAACTAGGATCCCACGAGCCGCATAGCGTGGCCAAAAAAAAAGAAAAAGAAAGAAAAAAGACCCAACTGCATGAGGTTGCAGTAGTCACTGCCCAGTGCTGAGGACTTAATTACTGCTTTATTACTTTGTCTCAGATTTCAGTGCCATTTTCTTTTCTTTTTTTTTTTTTTAACGGTACACGGTCCTCTCACTGCTGTGGCCTCTCCCATTGCGGAGCACAGGCTCTGGACGCGCAGGCTCAGTGGCCATGGCTCACGGGCCCAGCTGCTCCGTGGCATGTGGGATCTTCCCGGACCAGGGCACGAACCCGTGTCCCCTGCATCGGCAGGCGGACTCTCAACCACTGCGCCACCAGGGAAGCCCCCATTTTCTTCTTCTATACCTCCTCCCCTCTCCCTTTCCTCCTCCTTCTTCTCCTGCCTCTTCCTCCTCCTCCTCTTCTTCTATAAAGTATCAAGATATTTGAAAATACTTAGGACTTCTGTTCTCATTTCTCTTAATGCATTAAAGTAATGGAAGTTGGCAGATTTCCAAGTCCCACGACCGCCCAAACGTTCACATGATCTCATTGAATGGGATTTCTTTAACATTATAATTCCAAGTTTGGCAACCATCCTGGTCCAGCATTAGAGGCTGCAGGCTTCAGTTTTTCAGAGTTGTAGAGCCTTGTGCCATAATGCCAGTCAGGATCACAGACGTAGCTGAGGAAACACAGATGTTACTTGGATCATTCAGAGATGATATGCTCCCAGGTGTGTGAAATCCCTGGAAGTGGGACAAAGCCAGTGACCCCTCAGGAAGCAGCCAGATAGTCCATTCTCGATCATTCTACAATAAGAAGAGACCAGAGAGCACGGACAAGTCTCATCCTCATGACCCACGCATTTTTTTCACCTTGAAACAGTTCACAATACAACAATTAGAAAAGGAATTGTAAACGGTACTGATGAACCTAGTGACAGGGCAGGAATAAAGATGCTGGTGTAGAGAATGGACTTGAGAACACAATGGGGGAAGGGGAAGCTGGGTCGAAGTGAGAGAGTAGCATTGACATATATACACTACCAAATGTAAAATAGATAGCTAGTGGGAAGCTGCTGCATAGCACAGGGAGATCAGCTCAGAGCTTTGTGACCACCTAGAGGGTGGGATAGAGAGGGTGGGAGGGAGGCTCAAGAGGGAGGGGATATGGGGATATGTGTATACATATAGCTGATTCACTTTGTTGTACAGCAGAAACTAACACAACATTGTAAAGCGAATATAATCCAATAAAGATATTTAAAAAATCAAAAAAAAAAGAAAAAGGAAAAGGAATTGTGTCACATACACTTCACATTCTAAAGAAATTCCAAGGAGTTGAAGATGAAAAATTTCATAGACTCTAAAAGTTTTGAGGCTCCTCGAAGGCTTCCCCTCGGTAGATCAGCGTCCTCAGCCAATGGATGAGGCAACTGATGCTGGACCAACGATGCCCTCAAGGTTATACAGCTAGTTGGTGGCAGAGGCAGGACCCGGTCCCTGGTGACTGATACTCAGTTCTTGGTTCTCTCTCTGCCACCACACTACATCCCTCTCTACACCAAAGTAGGTGTGGTGAGGGAAGGCTTCACAGAGAAGGAGGAACGTGACGTGGGCTCTGAAGGGTGCATGGGGCATGGGTGGGCTTGGAAGAGGGGCCAGGCTTCCTAATGCCAGTTTAGGCTCCTCTGTGGCTTTGCTAACTGAACCGTTAGCTCCCAGAAGGTAGGCTTTTGTCTCCTCCACTTTCTCCCCATTTCTGAGCTCCTGGTGTGCGGCTGGCACAAAGGGACTGTTGGGGAGATGAATGAGGCCAACTTCTCCATATCCACTCAAGATCTGACTCCACGTTTTAAGAGAATTGCTAAAGCACTTGGCACTGAATAGAATCTCAGCTTATATAGTTCCTTCTGCTTCCTTCTTTCCTTCTTACAGATGACACTTCTGAGAGTGTGTGCCTACTTACAGCCTCTGAGAGCCATCCAGCCCCCTGGCCCCCTTAGGAATGGGCCCCGGCAGCCATGTTTGTAAGACCAGTCCCTGACCCTGTGAGTTGTGAGTGGCTGAGTGACACAGGGGTGGACCCCTGACTCAAACGGCACCCATGAGGCCCTCTATCCCAATTTGGAATTGCAACTTTGAGGGGCTCCTCAGGCTTCTCTAATGGTTTGCACTGAGGTGATGGTAGCTTAGGAACCGGGAGACAGCCATCTTCAGACATGGAGAAATCCCGTGCAGGAAGGCGGGAGATGAAGCAGATGCTGAGGGTCAGCGGTGCCAAGAAACCCCAAGACCCAACCGCCCTGTGCCGGGGGAGGCCCATGCCCAGAGGAGGGCTTCACCTCTTTTTGAACGCCCTCCTCCAGTCACACGAGAAGGACAGTCTGTTGCCTGGAACCCTCACCGTACTCTGATGTTATCAAGTTTCTGCAGAAGGGACTCACTCAGCCAGTGTCTGACAGGGGAAGTCCTTGGCTGTGCTTTGTGCTAGAGGAACCACACTCTGGAAGGGGGGAGTGTGGGTGAAGGGGAACTTTCTTCTCTTTCTCAAAAGGAGACCCTTGGCCTGGTGGTCTCAAGTTGACCCAAGCTCCAGAAGGAATGGGACTCTGGAAAAGATGTTCTTTTTTTTTTTTTTTTTTTCTTTTTTGCAAAGTTTTTTAGTCAGTGGTGTGAATGGGAGAAAAAAGACCCCAGTGGTCACTTCAACCATTGTGCTAGGTACTGGCGACCAGAGACAAGATAGGACCTTCCTGCCTCGTGGTTAGTGAGTGAGGCAGATATGTGGTTAGAATTTCACGGCAATGAGATGAGCTGTAAATGTCATGATAAAGAAATGCACAGGCAGGGATGGTCCGCTAAGAACATCCAACGTGGGGGGTCAAAGAGGGTTTCCTGGCAGGGATGACAACCAAGCAGGAGCCTAGGGGTGTGTAGGAGTTGGCCAGGCCAGCGGGGTAAGGGACAACCCAGAGGAAACAGCAAAAATAGAAGAGCAGAGTTGAGAAAGACAATGGTGGCTGCCGAGAAGTACAAGTGGCTAAATCACAGCTGGAGGGTGTGACTTTTCAAGGGAGCTGGGGCTTTGTTCTGCAGAGCCCTGATCTCTGAACCTTTTCAACTGTGTGCTTCATCTATTAAATTTTTTTGAGCGTGCAAAAAATTTTAATTAGCATGTTTAATGGTTTGCAAAGCAACATTGTATATTTGTCTACAAAATAGATACTTGCTCTTGTACTAATATGCTGAAGGTTGTAGCTTAATTTCCTTCTGACCTTTTTTGGGGGGGTTAAAAATAAATACACATAGAAATTCTAAACTATTCTCCACACCTGGTAACGCATATGGAGGATTGCTCTGCAGATGTGATCAGGAGCCCCTGCAGAATGTGGGGCACCATCTCCCTCCTCCTCTGGCTGTACACCAGCCAGATGTGTAACTGCAGCTTGAGCTGTCCCAGCCGCAGCTGACAGCCTCTGTGCTGGGTGATTCAGATCAGGAAACCTCAGTACTAGGTCCGGGCGGTGGGTTGCCTCAGCCTAGACTTCTAGAAATCCTTGTGCCTGGTTTTCCCAGTCTGAATTTCTGGATGTGCATATCACCGTGACAGCCCTTTTTTCTTTTTCTTTTTTTAAAGTTAACTGAAAGCTGGACTTTGTGGCTTGAAGGCTGACAGCAGAGAAGTGCAGAGCTCACCTGGACTGCTGTCTTCCTGTCTACCATTCACTTTCTTTGTCTCTGAGAGTAAAGACTTTTGAGGCACTGGGGCCTCATCTTGTCCTAGGGGCTGAGCTACTCCGGATGAGATGCCTAATGAGGGCTTGCAGAATGGCATCTCCCTGAGCTCTTTCTGAGGACTTCAGGAACAGCTGCGACAATTAAACAATAGCACAATGACACCAACACCACTGACACTGAGCGTGGTGACCACATGCACCATACTAATGCTTCTTTTTATAGTTATCATCTAGTCTAACTCTCTCAACAAACCCGTGAGTGGCTACGCTGACAAGCCCCACTCTACACACAAGGAAATGGGCCTGGGAGAGGTTGATTCCTTGAGTCCCCGTCCATGGGGACCTGGGATAGTCAGGATTCCCGATTCCCAGGCTCCTTCCCACAGTAGGAGGGCTGGGCTTTGGAACCTCATCTTCTGTCCTCATGCCTTTGCAAGTTGCTATCGTTTGAGGTTCTGCTAATCAAGCTGGGACTAAACCAGGTCAGACGAAAAGAGAACTCATAAAAGGATGGGCTGATGATATTTTCTCAGAACTGTAGGGCAAAGAATAGTTAAGTAAAAAAACCCAGCAAATAAAAAGGTAAAAAAAATTTTTTAATGAATAACTTTATTGTAGTATAACTGATACACACAAAAAAACTCACATATTTAATGTAAACATTTGGATAACTTTGGATATATGCAAATACCCGTAATACCATCACCACAATCAAGGTAATAAACATACCCATCACCTTCAAAAGACTCCTTGTGTCCCTCGGCTTTGTGTCTCTGTGTGCATGTTAAGAACAATTAACATGAGATGCCCTCTTAACAAGCTTTAAAGTGCCCAGGACCCAGTGTATTTTTCACTATAGGTTCTGGGTGGTATAGCAGGTCTCTAGGACTTACTCATCTCATCTAACTGCGACTTTATATCCATTGAACAACCATTCCCCATCCCACCACCCCCCTGCCCCTGGCAACCACCAACATTCTATTTTCAGCTTAAGGACATAAACACAAAGTTAAAAATAAAATTAAGAAAAAAATTTTAAACTCTAGGGCATCTTGTAAAGCCTGGTCATTGTATGCTTCCCTGGCAGGAATGAGGTGGGAGAGGCCATAGGATCAGTTCACCTGTTGGAAGGAGGTAAAAGGAAGAACTTTTTCCTTGCGGTTCCTGAGGTAGAGTTTGAGGTTCCTAAGGTGGAGTATCTGCATTGTCGCTACTGTTTTTAACTACCATAAAAATGGCTTATATACGGGGTCATAACATTGCAAACAATTACAAAAAGGGTAAAGAAAATGTGAAAGTTCTCCACATCTCCAGGCCTACCCCTAGGCCCACTCTCCACAGGCAAACATTTGAAATCACATCTGGGTTTTGTGCTTCTAGTGGTTACATTCAGAATTCAAAAATATGTTTATACTTCTGTTTCTCAGCTTATCCACTTTAAACATTATTTAAAGACCCCCTCACTTTAAATAATGTGGCCATTGAATATTGAGGAATTTAATTCCATTATATGTCACCTCATTTTTCCCCTCCCAATTTTTACTTATATTTTTGTTTTTAGTCTATTGGTAATCTTTATCACTTGAAACAATTTGCTTAAATCTGTATTCCTCAGTCCGTCACCTTTTACAGTGTCCTTTTTACGGTATCTCCCGCTCACATTACGTAAGTCACTTGTAAGTCATTTCAATGGGATTTTCCTGTCAAGCACCTGGGTTCAGTCCATCTCAGACCAAAGGTATAAGGGCATTTTGAAAGTAATCTTTAGATAATAACAGACTCAAAGTCCACTGCTACATCTATTTTCTCAGCCTCTAAACCTAATCCTACCACGTGACTACATGAATCCAAGGAAGCTACACTGACCAGTAGAATGAGAGAGAAATAGTACTTTTGTATCCTCTTAGATATATCCTTGAGGGTGATAGTGAGCACAGAGGGACTGTTATATACTCTATCCCATCTATGTCCAGGGTGGTAATACAGATAAAATGCTACCTAAATGAATTCCACAGCTAATTCAGTACCACAGGATTCTATTTACAAATACATTCATGAGAGATTTCTCATTTACGTGAATGCTTCTGTATTACAAAGAATAACTCACAAGGAAAAATAGTCCTTCCACTCCTGTGTAGCATTTAGTGAGGCTATGTGGGCCCGGCCACGAGTCTGGTCATCTAGATTCCCGAGGACAGGATGATTACCTCCACCATGTGGGCAGATAAGATTCAGGAATTGCACAGGGAACACAGGGAGTATGGGGACATGTATGTATGTCTGTCCAAACACAGAGACATTCTGTTTGCTGAAACACCAGAGTGATGAAAGAGTTCCTAGGGACATGAATTGGGAAACTTGACAGAGGGACACCTGAGGCTGATGCACAGGAGGGTGGCCAGTCTTGCATGACTTCATCGGTTTTGTTGAGCTATACAAACCACCAATCCATCCATGCCACCATCTCCCTCAAACTGCCACAGTCTTAGAAATGTATGGAGATACTCTGGGACTTCCCTGATGGCGCAGTGGATAGGACTACATGCTCCCAATGCAGGGGGCCCAGGTTCAATCTCTGGTCAGGGAACTAGATCCCACATGCATGCCACAACTAAGAGTTTTCATGCTGCCACTTAAGACCCAGTGCAACCAAATAAATAAATAAATAAATAAATATGAAAAAAAAAGAGGGCTCATGTCCTTTGCTTTTTTTATTAAAAAAAAAAAAGAAATGTATGGAGATATTCTAAAATACCAGTCTCTTGTATGTATGTAATAGTTTAAATTCATTCTTATTATTATTACAGTGTACATGTTTACTAGAGAAAATAGTCATTACCATTCTGGTGTAGAGTCCCCCAATTATACACATACAGTTCATCCCACAGTTCAGTCTCAGCAGCCTTGCCTCTTTGATTAGCCTTTTTGTGCACTTCTTTAATATTTTATTGCATGTTGCCTGTGATGGTTAATTCTGTGTGTGGGGTGGGAGAGTCTGATATTTGGTCAAACATTATTCTGGCTGTTTATGTGAGAGTGTATTTACATGGGTTTAACATTTAAACCGATAGACTGAATAAAGCAGATTGCCCTCAGCTGAGAGTTTAGCAAAGTTTCTCCATAGCATTGTTGCCTCAACATCCATTTTTGGCCAAGTGGCCTGTGAGGACCTTGAACTAACACTAGCCCTGCATGGAAAGGCACACCCTAGATAACAGCCCACCAGGTCACAAGTAAATGTGAGTTCCTGATATGACTCAGCAGCCCTGTGATTAACAGCCCACCCCACTCCACTGCCCTGCCCGTCCAGCACCTTCCCCTTGTGTTCCACCTTAGATAAGACCCCCATGGAGCTTCCCAAAACCCTGCTCTTTTTGCTTTAAATTGACCAACCCAGCTTTAGCCTGGGGACACCAAAGCACTAATATAGGCATGTGCCCCAGGTCCTGCCACTCTTCCTGTTCTCACTCTGCCTTGACCTCCCCTCCAGGTGTGCCCTGGGCTTCCTCCAGGACCTGTGAGTAATAAACTTCTCCATTTCGATTTCTCTTGTGGTCTTTTGTGGAACCAGGGCTCACCATCCTGTACCCAGTGCATCATTTAACAAATGTTAATTTAAGAAAGTCGTAACACCTCCCTAATCTGGGGGGCCTCACCAGATCAGCTGAAATCCTGAACAGAACAAAAAGGTTCATCCACACATGGGTATGAGGCGTTTCTCCTGCTTGACTGCTTTCAAGCTAAGTCTTTTTTTTTCTGCCTTCAGACTCAAACTGAAATATCAGTTTTTCCTGGGTCTAGAGCCTGCTGGCCTTTGGACTGGAAACACACCATTGGCTCTCCTGGGTCTCCAGCTTGCCAACTGTAGATTTTGGAATTTGCTCTCTATAATTGTGTGAGTCGGTTTCTTATAATAATTCTCTCTCTTTCATATATGTGTGTGTGTGTGTGTGTGTGTGTGTGTGTGTGTGTGTGTATAGGTTCTGTGCTGTTTCTTTAACTAAAACATTGTCTCTTTCCTTAAAAAAAAAAAAGTAAAGACTGGAAAAGTGAAAGTATTGTACTAATCACAAGAAATGTAAATCTTCTAACTTTATAGCAATTGAGATAAAAAGTGGAAATCACTGAGCATGCTGAGAGCAGCAAAACCTTACCCAGTTGATATAAATCAGTCCAATGGATATTCAGTTATAAAGAGGGAAATCTAAATAATTAAAGAATAGGGTTGAAATGCTAGAAATATAACATCAAAGATGTGCCTAACAATCCAAAATTCCATCAACAATCAAATGGATAAATAAATTAATTATATTCATTAATTGGAATATCAACATCAGTTAGAAGGAACAAACTACAACTACACTCAATAGACAAATAAACAGAGAAAATGTACAAAGAAAAGAGAAAATCAATAAAGTTAAGAGTTTATTCTTTTAAAAGATCGATTAAACCAACAAATAGGGAAACCTATAGAGAAAGTAGATTAGTGGTTGCCTAGGGCTTGAGGTGATAGAGACAGATGAGAGATTTGGGAAGTGATGGCTAAGGGGTAAGGGTTTCTATTTTGGAGTAATGAAAATATTCTAAAATTTATTATGGCAATGGATGCACAACTCTCTGAGTATGGTAAACACAATTTATTGTACACTTTAAATGGGTGGATTGTATAGTATGTAAATTACATCTCAATAAAGCTGTTAAAATATAATGACAAAATTAAGATATTCACAGATAAACAAAAGCTGACAGAATTTATCACTGGTAGACCTATCCTACAAGAAATACTAAAGGGAGACCTTTAGGCTGAAATGAAAGGATGCAAGACAGTGCCTTGAATCCACATGATGAAAATAAAGAGCACTGGTAATGGTAACTACATAGGTTAAAAGAAAAAGAAAATTAAAATTAAAATGGGGGACTTCCTTGGCGGTCTAGTGGCTAAGACTTCACCTTTCAGTGCAGGGGGTATGGGTTCGCTCCCTGGTTGGGGAGATAAGATCCCACAGGCCTCACAGCCAAAAATCCAAAACATAAAACAGAAGCAATATTGTAACAAATTCAATAAAGACTTAAAAAAAATGGTCCACATCAAAAAAATCTTGAAAAAAATTAAATTAAAAGGAAATTAAGGACTTCCCTGGTGGTGCTGTGGTTAAGAATCCACCTGCCAATGCAAGGGACACAGGTTCGAGCCCTGGTCCAGGAAGATCCCACATGCTGCGGAAGCAACTAAGTCCGTGCACCACAACTATTGAGCCACCACGGAGTAACTAAACCCATGTGCCACAACTATTGAGCCGGTGCTCTAGAGCCCGTGAGCCACAATTACTGAGCCCCCATGTCACAACTACTGAAGCCCGTGTGCCTAGAGCCCATGCTCCACAATAAGAGAAGCCACCGCAATGAGAAACCCATGCACTGCAATGAAGAGTAGCCCCCACTCACCACAACTAAAGAAAGCCCGTGCACAACAAAAAAGACCCAAAGCAGCCAAAAATAAAAATAAATAAATAAATTAAATTTAAAAAAATTGTAACAAATTCAATAAAGACTTTAAAAAAAAAAAAACCAAACAACAACAACAACAAAAAATGGTACATTAGAAAATATCTATTTAACCCCAAAGCAGGAAGTAATAGAGGCACAAAAAAAACATAAGAACATAAGACATGTAGAAAACAAGTAGCAAAATGGCAGACATAAACTCTACTTTATTGGCAATTACATTAAATGCAAATGGGGCTTCCCTGGTGGCGCAGTGGTTGAGAGTCCGCCTGCCGATGCAGGGGACACGGGTTCGTGCCCCGGTTCGGGAAGATCCCACATGCCACGGAGCGGCTAGGCCCGTGAGCCATGGCCGCTGAGCCTGCGCGTCCGGAGCCTGTGCTCCGCAACGGGAGAGGCCCGCGTACCGCAAAAAAAAAAAAAAAAAAAAAGTGCAAATGGATTAAACACTCCAATCAAAAGGCAGCAATTGGCAGAATGGATCTTAAAAAATGTGATCCAACCACATGCAGTCTATAAGAAGTGCACTTTATTTTTTTTCTTGCTATTTGCCACAATATATTCTTTTCTTTTTTTTTTAATTGGGGTATAGTTGTTTTACAATGTTGTGTTAGTTTCTACTGTACAGCGAAGTGGAGTTCCCTGTGCTATATAGCAGGTTCTTATTCGTTATCTATTTTATACATATTAGTGTATATATGTCAATCCCAATCTCCCAGATCATCCCACCCCCCACCCCCACTTTCCCCCCTTGGTGCCCATACATTTGTCCTCTATGTCTGTGAAGAAATGCACTTTAGATTCAAAGACATAACTAGATTGAATGTAAAAGGATGGGCAAACATATGCCATGTAAACAATAGTCAGAAGAAAGCTGGAGTAGTTATGCTAATATCAGAAAAAAAATAGACCTTAAGAAAAATATTAACAGGGTGGCAAAGAAGGATATTTTACAATAATAAAAGGATCAATCCCTCAAGAAGACATACCGATTAGAAACATAGATGCATGTAACAACATACTCCTTAAAATACATGAAGCAAAAACTGACAGAATTGAAGGGAGAAATAGACAATTCAACAATAATAGTTGAAAATTCTAACACCCCACTTTCATTAATAGATAGAACAACTGGACATAAGATTAGCAAGGAAATAGAAAACTTGAACAACATTCTAAACCAACTAAACCAGACATTGATCGAAAATTCCATTCAAAAGCAGACACATGTTCTCTCAATTGCACCATGGAATGTTCTCCAGAACAGGCCATTTATTAGTCCATAAAACAAGTCTCAATAAAGTTATAAGGATTGAAATCATACAAAGTATATTTTCCAACTGCAATGGAATGAAATTAGAAATAAGTAACAGGAAAAAAATAATGGGAAATTCACATACATGTTGATACTAAATAACACACTCCTAAATAACCAATGGATCAAAAGAGAAATCACAAGGAAAATGAAAAGATAATTTGAGATGAATGAAAACAAAAACATAACACACCAAAACTTATGGGATGCAGCTAAATCATTACTTAGAGGGAATTTTCTAGCTGTATATGTCTATATCAGAATAGAAGAGAGATCTCAAATAAATAACCTAAACCTCTACCTTAGGAAACTAGAAAAAGAAGGACAAACTAACCGGAAGGAAGCAGGAGGAAGGAAATAATAAAAAATAGAGCAGAAGTAAATTATATAGAGAATAGAAAAACAGTAGAAAAATTCAAGAAAGCCAGAAGTTGGTCCTTTGAAAAGATCAACATAGATGAAAAACCTTTAACTAGTCTCACCAAGAAAAAAGAAATAGAGAAAAGACTCAAATTAATAAAATCAGAAATGAAAGGGGGCATTACTATTGATCTTACAGAAATAAAAATGATTATAAGAGAATAATAAAACAATTTTATGCAAACAAATTGGATAACCTAGATAAAATGTAAAGTTCCTAGAAAGATAAAAACTACTGCAACTTAATCAAGAAGAAATTTTAAAATTTGAATAGAATGAAAACAAATAAAGAGACTGAATTAGTAGTCAAGAACTTGCCACCAAGAAAAGTCTAGGACCTAGGTTTCACTGGTGAATACTATACTACCAAATATTTAAAAAGAATTAACATCAATCCTTCTCAAAATCTTCCAAAAATTAGAACAACATATAAAAAGGATTATGCACCACAACCAAGTGGAATTTAGTCCAAGAATGCAAGATTGGTGCAACATACAAAAATTATTCAATATAATCATATTATTAGAATGAAGAACAAAACCCACATGATCATCTCAATAGATGCAGAAAAAGCATTTGACAAAATCCAACAGCTTTTCATGATAAACTCAACAAACTAGAAGTAGAAGAGAACTTTCCCAACATGATAAAGGACATCTATGAAAAGCCCATAACTAACATTATGCTCAATAGCAAAAGACTGAAAAGGATATCAACTCTAACCATACTATTCAACATTATACTGGAATTTCTAGCAGTGAAATTAGGCTAGAAAAAGAAATAAAAGACATCCATATTGGAAACAAAAAAAGTAAAACTATATCTACAGATGACATGATCTTGTATATAGAAAATCCTAAGGAATTCACACACAGATGCAAATTTGTTAGAGCTGATAAACAAGTTCAGCAAGGTTGCAGGATACAAAATCAATTTACAAAAATCAATTATATCGCTATACACCAACAATGAATGATCCAAAAGTGAAATTAAGAAAACAATTCTATTTATATTAGCATCAAAAAGGACTAAATTTAACCAAAAAAGCCCCGTAAACTTTACACACCAAAACTACAAAACATCACTGAAAGAAATTAAAGAAGGCCTGGATAAATGGGAAGACATCCCATGTTTATGGGTTGGAAGACTTAATATTGTTAAGAGGGCAATACTTCCTAAATTGTTCCTACAGATTTGATGCAATCCACATAATTTTCCAACTACATTTTTTTGCAAAAATTGATAAGCTGATCCTAAAATTCATATGGTATTATAAGGGTTTCAGAATAGCTTAAACAATCTTAAAAAGAATAAAGTTCAAGGACTCACATTTCCCAATTTCGAAATTACTACAAGAAAACAAAACAAAACATACTACAAACAGGGTACTACTGGCATAAGGATAGACATATAAATCAATGAAGGAGATTTTAGAGTCTAGCAATAGACCCATACCTTTATAGATAATTGATTTCTGATAAAGTTTCCAAGACCATTCAATGGGGAAAGAATGGTCTTTTCAACAAATAGTGCTGGGACAATTGGATATCTACATGCAAAAACATTTATCTGAACCCATACTTCACACCTTACAAAAATTAACTCAGAATGGATCAAAGACTTAAATGTAAGATCTACAACTATTAAAACTCTTAGAAGAAAATGTAGGTGTAAATCTTTGTGACCTTGGTTAGGCAATAGTTTCTTAGATATGACACCAAAAACACAGCAACCAAAAGAAAAAAAATTACGTAATTTGGACTTCATTAAAATTAAAACTTTTCTGCTTAAAAGGGCCCTATCAAGAAAGTAAAAGACATTATTTCAATAGAAAAAGTAAGTCATCAATCCAGGTCAGCTTTAATTTCAGCAATCCCATTCTAAGCGACTTGAAAATATATCTCCACACAAAACCTGTACACAGATGTTTCTAGCTGCATTATTTATAAAAGTCAAATGTAGAAACAACCCACATGTCCATCAAATGATGAATGGACAAACAAAATGTAGCTTATCTACACAATGGGATATTATTAGGTCATAGAAAAGAATGAAATACTGATACATGCTACAACATGGATAAACCATGAAAAGATTATGCTAAATGAAAGAAACCAGTCACAAACCTGTGTGACTCTATTTACATGAAATGTCCAAAATAGGCAAACGCACAAAGATAGAAAGTATGTTAGTGATTGCCAGAAAGGGAGGGGAGGAGGGAATGGAGAGTGACTGCTAACAGGTACAGAATTTCTCTCTGAGGTGATGAAAATGTTCTGAAATTAGATAGTGGTGACAGTTGCACAACTCTATGAATACACTGAATTTTTTACTTTAAAAGGGGAAATTTCATGGTGTGTGAATTATATCTCAATTTTTAAATCCGCTAAGAAGTATGAGCAAATAAAGTAATCCCAGGAATGCAAGGTTGGTTTAACATTCAAAAATTAATCAATGTAATTATCATAAAATGGAATAAAGGGGAGAGATCATAGAATTATATCAATAGATTAAGAAAAAGCATTTGACAAAATTCAACAAACATACATTCAAGATGAAGGCTCTCAACAGACTAGAAATAGAAGGGAATTTCCTCAACCTGATGAAGGAAAATCTATAAAGTATAAAACTGTATAGGTTACATTCTACTTAATGGTAAAGACTGAATGCTTATCTCTTCAGATTAGAAATAAGAAAAGGATGTCAACTCTCAATACTTATATTCAACACTGAACTATACACAAAGCCTATACAACAAAGCAAGAAAAAAAGGCAAATGGGTTGGAAAGGAAAAAGTAAAATGGTCTTTATTCACAGAAAACATAATCATCTAAGAAAATCCTAAGGAATCTACATAAAAGATACTAGAACTAATAAATGACTATAGCAAGGTTGCAGGTATTCCTATCTAGGTAGTCACCCAAGAAAAATGAAAGCATATATCCCCCAAAAGACTTTTACATTTAATATGTGTAGCCACTTTACTCATAATAGTCAAAACTTGAAGACAACTCAAATGTCCAACAACAGGCAAATAAATAACAAACTGCCCTTGGAGGAGACATCTTTGTTCAGGGGCCAGTTGCTACTGAACCTTTGCCCTGTGGAGCCAGGAGAGGGTAGAGAGTAAGACAATGGGACAGTAAGGTAAGTGATACTAATCTGGCCTGGCCAGCCTAGGAACAAAGAACACTTGGTTGGGAGGTAGAGAGGAGGGTTGCTTAGCAAGTGAGGAGTGAAGATCTCAGACAGGACTGTGAGATTTGGCAAGTAGTAACAAAGATTTCAGAACAGAAAGGATAGCCCAGTACAATAGCTTTGAGGAGGGTGACTCTGGGGAGAAACTGTGTAAAGAGGACTTCAGAAAGTTGGTATGTGACGTGATTCCTTCTTCTTAATGCTTCTTTTGGATGAGACACTGTACTGGGATAAGCCCAGATCTATTTGGGCTATATAAAATAAATACAACAGCAGTAATAGCTATAGGTACCAAATGCTTACTAGGCACCAATCACTGTGCTAAGCAATTTAAATACGTTCAAAGTTATGAGGTGGGTACTGTAATTCCCATTACATAGATGAGGAAACTGAGGCACAGAGTTTTATGTGCTCTGCCCGAGATCACATGGTTACTAAGTGGCAGAGACAGAACATTTGATTGCATATTCAAACCCAAAGCTAAGAAGCTGTTTCCCTTTTCTCACCTTCTTCCATAGAGCTTTCTCCACACCCTTTCAGGGTTGGGTGGGTGGGGGAGGGGTGCTGAAAAGTGATTTGGTAGACCTCACATTCCCAAAGCACCTTATGTCCAAATGAGGTCATATATCCAGCCAGAAAGACTCAGCCAGGCCTGAGAGAACATCCAGGGATCCATCCGGCATTGAAGCTACTTCCCACTGCCAGTCAGTACCACCTCCAGCGAGCCATGAACTAATAATTGTATAAATACCATAATTATCTGGTTCTAGTGCAAATACGTTGCTTTAAAAATACACCATAGGGCTTCCCTGGTGACGCAGTGGTTGGGAGTCCGCCTGCCGATGCAGGGGACATGGGTTCGAGCCCCGGTCCGGGAGGATGCCACATGCCGCGGAGCGGCTGGGCCCGTGAGCCATGGCCGCTGAGCCTGCGCGTCCGGAGCCCGTGCTCCGCAACGGGAGAGGCCACAACAGTGAGAGGCCCGTGTACCGCAAAAAACAAACAAACAAACCAAAAAAAAACAAAAAAAATTTTTATTTTATTGAAGTATAGTTGATTTACAATTTATGATGTTTTGTTAATTTCTGCTGTACAGCTAAGTGATTCAGTTATACATATATACGTATATATATTCCTTTTCATATTTTTTTCATTACGGTTTATCACAGGATATTGAATATAGTTCCCTGTGCTGTACAGTAGGATCTTGTTGCTTATCCATTCTATATATAATAGTTTGCATCTGCTAATCAAGGTCTGGAAATATTTTCGATTTTCATAACTGGGGAGTTTTACTGGCATCTAGTGGGTAGAGATCAGAGATGCCGATAAACAGCCTACAATGCACAGCATAGCCCCCCACAACAAAGATTTACCCACTCCAAATGTCAAAATGCTGAAGTTGAGAAACCCTATTTAACCCTTTGGGACCAGCACATTCATGGCGGCCACTGCCTCCTAAGAAGCTTCCTACAAAGCTTTATCTGGGTTTAAAGCCCAGATTAAAGGGTTGGACTACAGGCCCTGCCCATGCCCTCGGGGGGGAATTTCCCTATCATCACCTGGCCACCCACTCTGGCCCCTTTGCTGGAGGGCTCTGCCCTCAGGTAAATATTTTCCCTACTTGTTTGGGAAACTTTGAGAAAAATCCCCTTTCGCCATCTTGTATTGAAGATGTACCATATTGTGCTTTGTGCTTTACCACCAAAAAAAAAATTTTTTTTTAATAAGGCAGCTAGGGGATTTTTATTATTTTTGCTCAAATAACTAAAGAGTTGCAGTCAGCTCTTAAGATTTCAAAGGTGGCACATCCAGCAAGGTGCTCAGATAGAGCTCAGAAAAAAGAGTGGGTTTGGTGTCAATGCATTAATGGTCTAGATGGGAGGGGTGATAACCTAGAAATTCTGACCTGGGCGGGGGCAGCCTGGAAGGATGAGCAGCCGCTGATGGGAAGGCCTCCCACCTCCCCCCAGCCTCCAGCCACCAGTGAGGGGCCCTTGGGGACCCCGGGGACATTTGCCTGCACTCTCAGGAGACTCTTCTTTCCTCTTCCTGCGTTTCATCTTTACTAACTAGACAGTGAGCTATCAGGGAATGTGAGGCAAAATGCTCTAGGAATGTGAAACTGCCTCTCAGAGGAAAAGGCACAGGGGCCTGAAATTGCAGCCAGTGGCGCCAGGTGCCCGCTGAGGGCACCGGAGCATCTTCAAGGGGAGGGGAGCACCCCTAACCCTTCCTGAGCCTCATCCCCCTCCGCGGCCAGCCCCACTTTCCTGGCTTGCTTCGGTGGACTGAACCCTAGGGTTCACGTACCCAGGTCCTGTATCAGCTCAAAGCAGGTGAGGAAAGTAGATTTGCAGCCTGTTAACCCCAGGGTGTGAGGGTCTGTGTGTCCCAGGGCAGGTGAGAGAGAATGAACAGAGATGAAAAGAGCTGGGCCTGGAAGCTTAACTGGACTCTGAGGCCACAAAGTGCCCCCTCCTGGAGAAATGTGCTCCACGATTTCCCCTCCATCCAACGGCTTCATGTTAGAACCATCAAGGGAGCTTTTAAAAAATACCTGAGCTCAGACCAATGAAATCAAAGTATCTGAGGGGTGTCCCAAGCAAGTATTTCCTTCCTTCTTTTTGACATTGGGAGATTTCCCACCTCCTTCCAGGGAGGGAAGCCTGACTCCTGAAATCACTGTCCTAAAGGAAAAGTACCTAGTTCTGTAGTCAGCCCCCCCGCAACCCCCCACGCCAGGGGACATGCCACAGACACTCAGGAAGTTTCTCCTTTGCTAGGTTTCTCAGTTTCAACCCATTTTCTTAACAGTTTGGTCAGAGCATCTCTGCTTTCGTAAAACCCGGGTCTTGGAAATGAGCTGATTCAGTAGGGGTTGGACTGAAGTCTATATTTGTGCTGCCACTGGGGAGAGCAAAGGACCAGGAGAACTCGACTGGTGTGAACATAGCAAGTTTGTGGCACTCAAAAAAAAAATCTATTTTCAATTACCTTAAGAAGCCCATTTGCCTACAATGTATCCTGCTAATTTTAAACAAGACTGATCTAATAGGCACTTGCATTATGATACTAGTTCTTTAAACACTGAAATACATACTGGCGAATGGCTGCTGCCCTAAATTCCCAGAGTTCCCTTCCCCCCACCTACCCCCTCCCCTCCCTCAGGACCACCCCGTCTCCCACCTCTGTGATCCCACCACTCACAAGTTATTGGCTTTCAAAGAATTACACTGCCTTACAGTGTGCCTCTCTCTCATGTAATTGGAGAAACTGCCTGTCAGCCTATCACAGGTAAAAAAATGTAAGAATGTTTCCCAAACTGTATTATAAATATGACTGTAATACTGTATGCCTTAAAAATTTTCTACCAATTCATTCATTAGCATATAGGCTAGGCTACCATAAAGCAATCATACTGCTGCTTCTTTGTTACCCATGCATGAATAATTATACCTGTAAATAAATATGAATTTCTTCTTTTTCACATTGTCTTTTAAAAAAATATTTTTATTTATTTATTTGGCTGCATCGGTGTTAGTTGTGGCATGCAGGATCTTTTGTTGTGGTGAGCGGGCTCTTCATTGTGGCTTGTGGGCTTCTCTCTAGTTGTGGCACGTGGGCTCCAGAGCATGCGGGCTCAGTAGTTGTGGCACATGGGCTTAGCTGCCCCATGGCACATGGGATCTTAGTTCCCCGACCAGGGATCGAACCCGCATCCCCTGCATTGGAAGGAGGATTTTTTTTAAATTAATTAATTAATTAATTTTTAGTTTTGGCTGCTTTGGGGGTCTTTGTTGCTGCGCGCAGGCGGCGAGCAGGGGCTACTCTTCGTTGCGGTGTGCGGGTGTCTCACCGCGGTGGCTTCTCTTGTGGCAGAGCACGGGCTCTAGGCGTGCAGGCTTCCGTAGTTGTGGCACGTGGGCTCAGTAGTTGTGGCTCGTGGGCTCTAGAGCGCAGACTCAGTAGTTGTGGCGCACGGGCTTAGCTGCTCCACGGCATGTGGGATCTTCCTGGACCAGGGCTCAAACTGTGTCCCCTGCATTGGCAGGCAGATTCTTAACCACTGCGCCACCAGGGAAGGGAAGTCCAGAAGGAGGATTCTTAACCACTGAACCGCCAGGGAAGTCCCCTCACATTGTCTTTTCATTTTTGATGTCTAGTGTTAGTAATATGTATAACATCTACAGTCTTTTGTATCATATAAGACAATATTGATGTAGGTATTGACAGACAATTCACCTTATAAACAGATGATGTAAACTTACAGTATCGATAAATGAAATATAGTACTATAAACATATTTTCTCTTCCTTTTGATTTTCTTAATAACATCTTCTTTCTTCTAGCTTACTTTAAGAATACAGTATACAATACATATTACATACAAAATAGGCGTTAATCGACCGTTTATGTTATTGGTAAAGTTTCCAGTCAACAGTAAGCTATTAGTAGTTAAAGGTTTGGAGGAGTCAAAAGTTATATGTGGATTTTTGACAATGGGGGTGGTCAGCACCCCTAACCCCTGAGTTGTTCAAAGGTCAACTGTACTTACCTCCTGTGACGGTTGTGAGAATTAAATGAGTCATTTTATGTGCCTGACACATAGTAAGTGATACACAGCAAGGGTGCTGGGTACAGTTGTACAAATTGTTCACTGTTCCAAGAGCCCTGACCTTAGAAGTCAAATAGGGGCTCACCAGTCCATGCCCTTTGGCCTGCGATTGCCTACCAAGAGGTGGCAGTGTTTTCTAATTTGTACCAGGGCCATGCATGAGCCAGCAATTGTCGTGATAGGTGTTAGTTGTTAGCATAAGGGATTTAAGTGTCTAGCAAATGCTGCCTTAGCATTATCCTTAGGCTCTGCTAACTGAGCTGATGCTGGTTGTTTTACAACAGTTACTTGGAGGCTTTGTGGTGTTCTCCAGAATAACCTCAGTGAGAATGCCTGTATTCCAAGCCTTGCTGTGACCATTCAGATACTGTGTAATAAAAAATAGAAATTAAATGTAAAAATATTGACAATGTAAAAAGTTAAAAATCATGCACAACAGCACTATGTATTGCTTAGGTATACATACAGTTATGGTTCAAGTATAGAGAAATGCATAAAAATGATAAAAATGACATTCTGATTAACGGTTACCTTGGTGGAGAGGGAATGGGATTAGGGAGGGATATACAGGGGCCTTCAGTTCTATTCATAACTTATTTATTAAGCTTAATGGTGGATATGCAAGAGTTTATTATTCTTTAATCTTAAATATTTAAAAATAATTTATAATCAGTACTATTGAAGAGACCATCTTTCTACGTAAGAGCTAATCTTTCATTTCTCTTCTCATTAGTCTCTGTTAAATATTAAAGCAGTGTGTTGATTTGGAACCACTGAATCAAGCAATTATTCATTCAACAAGTATTTACTGTTGAATGGTAGAAAGTTCAGAGTTAAGACCTTCACCTGAACATTATATAACACTTCTGATAGCCTTTTTGGTTATTTGACTTCTTTCTATGAGGGCAGAGTCTTTGTCTTATCAGACTTACAGTTTCTGCTACATAATAGGGATTAATAAATGTTAAATTAAATCGAATAAAACACAAACATGAAGGTTTTTATCTTTACAGAACTTTCAGTACACTAAGGGTGAGAAAAGTTATAGGACAAGGTAGATAAGAGCCATAAGTTATGAGCAAAGTTCTCTGGGAATTCATTCAGATATTGATTCCATTAACAACTATTTATTAGGTATCTACCAGGCACTGGGTATATAACTGTAAACAAGAGAGTCACGGTCATCAGTTATTATATGGCCCACTTCTCACCACCTTCATCATCACCTCACTGGTCACTGCCACCAATATTTTTAACTTGGATTCTTAAGATAATCCAATGTTGTAATCCTAACTGGTCTCCCTACTTCCATTTGCTCCTCTACAGTAAATCTCAACTGTGTCCAGAGAGATCCTGTTAAAACCTGAGTCAGAGCTCATCACTCTTCTGCTCTAAAACCTCCAATGGCTTCTCTTCTGTGGGAGACCACAGACACGGCCACAATTCTTTAAATTCCTCCCATCAAGAGGTGAAGTCTCTTTCTCAACCCAGGGTGCCTGGGCTGGCCTTGTGACTGTCTTTGTCCAGTAGAACATGGCAGAAGGACCGTGGTGGGAAATCTGAGCCTCAGGAGGCTTTGAATGCTTCCACTATTTCTCTCGGAATCCTGAAGGGCTATGTTAATGAGCCCGGGTTAGCACGTTGGGGGAGGAGAAACCACATGGAACAGAACTCTCCTCGGGAAGGCCATCCTAGACCAGCCAATGATCAGCCAATTTACCAGCTCTCTGAGGACACATGATGCAGCCCTGCCGGAGATCGGCCTAGCACAGTTGCTACCAGAGGAATCTTCCAGATGACCCGCCAACTCAAGCTAACTAAATGGCTGTTGTTTTAAGCCACTGAGATTTTTTTTTTTCTTTTTTTGTGGTTTGTCAAGCAGCAAAACTAACTGATTCATCATCATCTCATTCAGAGAAACAGTCAAAATACTAACTGTATCCTCCGTAGTTAGAACCTCCCACAAGGTAGGTGCTCAATAAACATTTGTTGAGTGAAATTCACAAATGGAGCTAACATTCTAATGAGGGAAGCCAGGGGAAACAAAGTAAGTAGTTACCAAGTTTTGTAAGTGCCGGGAAGGGAACAGACAGTGGCTGAGGTAGAGAATCACAGCGTGGAAATGGGAGGGCAGGTCCTCTAGGTAGCTCCCCACTTCTTTGAGAACAAAAGCCAAACTCCTTACAGTGGCTTCCAAGACCCGAAGTAAACTCCTGGTACCTCTCTGACTTCATCTCCCGCCACGAACTGCTTCTCACTCCAGCTACGCTGGCCTCCCTGCTGTTCTTCTAACAACCAAACACACTCCCACCTCAGGTCTTTGCTGGAATGTCCTTCCCCTAGATACCCATACCATTGACTCCCTCCTTTCCTTCAGGGCTCTGCTCATATATCCCCCTTTCAGGAAGGCCTTCCTAACCACCCTGTAGAAGTAGCAACCCACTGACCCACAGAATTCCCTACCCCTCACCTGCTTTATTTTCCTCCATAGCACTTGTCACCATCTGCTGTATTAGATATTAACTTCTTTGTTTACGGTCTGCTTCCACCACTCAGATATAATTTCCGTGGGGTAAGGAATTTTGCTTTGCTCAACTTACCTCTAGGACAGTATTGTCTTAGGGCAGAAATTCAGCCAGTGGACACAACATCCTTCAGGGGCCAGACTTCCTGCCAATTAGGACTAAGCAAGGCAAGTATTTAGCTTTGAGCCATGCTGGGAATAAGGCAAGACAGTTTTTAAAAGCCAGAATGCCCAGGTGTGTGTGGGATTGCTTACTGAGACCTATTACAACGTGCTCACGGCAAGACAAGTAACACTACAAGTAACAGCTGACTTCATGGCATATTTTATAGTCTGCTGGGAGCCTTCTAATCCACACTCTTATTTGCTTCTTGAAACAGCCCTGAGGGGTAGGCAGGGCAGGTTCTATCATTCTCCATTGACAGATGAAGATAATGAGGGGTATAGAGTTCAAGTGAGCTACCCAAGGCCACAGACAAACTAAGTGGTAGAGGCAGAATTCCTGGTTGTTTTGACTCCAAGTACAGTGCTCATTTCACTGTGTGTGTGTGTGTGTGTGTGTGTGTGTGTGTAACTGTTTCTCCATTCTGGGATCTGATCTTGTGACCTTCTTGAATCATTAGGATTCCAGGTCAATCCTGACCCCCTGAAAGACCTTCAATAGAGGAGGCATCTTTTCTCTAAAGACAGCACCTGCTACCAGGCACAGGTGATGAGTAAACGTTTAGAGCATCAATTCCAGACCGGCCCCTGTGGCTTTCAGACCTACCACAGTCTCTTCTGTCTGATAGTCAGGACAGGACCGTGCCCTTGGGTCCCTTCGCCCCAGCCCACCCCAAGGCAGGCCGGGCTACAAGGGGAAGGGGAAGGCCTCCCGCGAGACAGGACCGGCAGCTGCTTTCAGGTGAAAACCAGAAAGAAATCCCAGCCCCGCTGCTTTATTTTGGTTTAAAAATCAAGTCGGGTGACAATGGAAACTCTTTCCTTGCTGTCCTCTCCTTTCTGCCCATGTTGACAGAAGACAGACCTGCTAATTCTGGCTGGGGTTTTTCCCTCCCTGGGCTGTTTTTCTCTTTTATCTTCATCAATTGAAGAGAGCTGTTCTGTCTTTCAAACTGTCAAAAGGTATCTGGGGTTTTGTGTATTTTTTGTTTCTTTCTTTCACATAATTCTGTGGGTCTTTTCCCAGATATGTATTTTCTCTCAAGTTAACTTCTAACTTGTTTAAATTTCCGCCCATGTGACTTCCAGCGCGAGTTACCAGAAACCACAAGAGAGAGAGAGAGAGCGCAAGCCCCAAAGCAAGCGACATGTCCCTGTGGGGAGCAGAGCCTCTGCACCCCAGAGTGAGGAGGACGCCGGGGTCAGAGGTGGCCGCAAGGCGGGCAGAGGAGGGCCCTGCGGAGGGGGGGTGGGCTGGTGGCCCGGGAGCAGTCAGGAAGGGAGGCCGGCTGGGGCCAGGAGAACCCAGAGGCGCGAGGGGCTGCGTGGAGAGCCCGGAAGACTGCAGCCATGCCTCACAGCTCCGACAGCAGCGACTCCAGCTTCAGCCGCTCTCCGCCCCCCAGCAAACAGGTAGGGTCCTGCCTTCCCCTCCTCCTGCCTTCTGATTCTCCGGGGAAGGGCGGGGAGAGGGCCGGGCTGCCTGGGCCTGCCCCGGGAGCTGAGAGGCCAGGAGATGGCTGGTGGCAGGAGTTAGACTAAAGACACAGGATCTGCAGGGAAGCTGTGCATCTTGGCGGAGACCCTCATCCTTCCACCCATCCTGCCAAATTATGCCCTCCTCATCCCCCGATGGTGCGCATCGCCTCCACCTCACCTGGGGTCCCACCCCATGAAGCTTTCGAGGAAGCCAAGAGGAGGATGAGCACCAAAGACCTCTGGTCTCTTAGAGGAAAGAGTCTACCTCTCTCCAAAGCAGCAAAATGAGAGGAGGAGTCTTAACGCGGGCTACGGGTACGCACACCCTGAATGCTAGATGGTTGCCCAGGAGACAGCCCACAGGACAGGAGAGGAAGGGGATGGGGGTAAAGTAAAAGGGGGCAGAAGAGCAAGTTGGAAGGAGCAGGACCCCGTGCCAGCTCAGAGGATCTATCACACCTCCTGGGCATGGCTACTGTTGCTAGCACGGGTGGCGGAGAGAGGGCTGGGGGAGGAAGGAAATGAATCAGGAGATGGTTCTGGGGACCTGGAGACATTCCTTAGTAGCTCAGCTCAGCTCTGGGGAAACCAGAGAGATGAAGGTGGAGATTCTGGGAGCACTGGGAGTCTAGATGGTGACTTCCACCTCAAAAGTTTTCAGCTTGAGGGTTGCCCAAAACAAGAAAACAAAAACGGGGGCACCCTGGCTGCCTTGCAGCTCCTGGGGCTTTCTCCTCACCACATCCCTCGACAGCCCTCTCGATAGGAAGCCCTCTTCCTTCTCATCTAATACATCGGTGGAGGACAATTCCTTATCCAACTTTGTGGTTTAAAAACTGCATTCTTTCATTAACATGGATATCCAAGAGAGCTTTCAAAATGCTGCAGCCCAAATAACAGTATGTAAACATATACTACAGCTTCTGTCATCAATATCTAACAGGGGAGCAGCATGTAGGAAGGAGTCCTAGTGGAGACCTCTAGAGGACACACAATCCAGTCCTCTGCTCAAGATGGTATCAGAGGGGTTCAGACTGCCTGGAAGTTTGTACTCTTCTTAGGAAGGAAATTACTCATGGCTTTCACGGTAACCGCGTTTCCCATCCCCCTTAGAGAAAGAGCACTTCCTTCCTATCTAACCAAATGCCCTCTGACTGCAATGGCCTGGAAGTATTGGGCACATTGGTGGGCAGAGTCTTGCCCGAGGAACTGTGTCCCTCTAGCCTGTGGGGACGTGCGAGGGGACAGGGCAGAAGGTACAGAAGGGTTTCACTCAGATTCCTCCACCTACTCTGCAGCATCTGGGGGAAAGCCGGAGCTAACCTCTCTGCCCAAGTAGAGCACATGCCCATCTGTGGGGCACACTTAGAGAACACCCAGAGTTCCCTGTGTCCTCCTAAGCACCCACCCACTATCTGCCACGGCCAGGAAATCTCCACCATTAAAACAGTTCTTGGTCTCCAGTTTGTACTAGGCATTGTGCTCAGGGCCATGGGGGATATCAAGGTCACTGAGCATCATGAAGGGAATGAAGAGAAAGAAGAGGCAGATCTGGGATGGGGACCTCAGCCTAGGGGACAGCAGAAGACACAAGGGGTACAAACCAGGAAGGTAGTGGTGGCAGGGGTGGGGGTGGCTTGGAAAGGCATCAGACTTAGCATTGGAAGAGGTAACTCTCAGATTACTGTGAGCTCTTGGGCAAGCTCTTTGAGCCTCAGTTTCCCCCACATATGAGATGGAAATAATCGTATCAACTTCACAGAATTGGGGAATTCAACAAGAGCACCTCTGAGAAAAAGCACTTGCACAGAAGCTAGCACATAGTAGGTACTTAACAGAGTTTTGGAAAAAAAAAATAGCAAGAAGGTTCTAGGCCAAAAGTGAGAGGGTGAGGGTGGAGCAGACCTGAAGAGGAGAGGTGATAAAATACACTTCATCGCCTTAACCATCTTCTTCCAAATACAGCCCTATTGAGTTCTCAAGCTCTTTTGCCCTCTTCCTGTATCTTTTGGCCAAAGTTATAGAGACCTAAGAGAGTGTAACAGAGTGTGGAGAAAAGTTCCCTTTGGGTTTCAGCCTTTTGGTAAACAGGGGGGTGGACGGGCAAGTAAAGGTGAAGAAATGGAAGGGTGGATAGCCGGATATCAAACACCATGAGACCCTGCCTCCACTCAGAAGAGAGGTTAGACTCCCTTCATTCTCATCATCTCTGCTTCCCAGGACTCATCTGACGATGTGAGAAAAGTTCAGAGAAGGGAGAAAAATCGCATTGCTGCCCAGAAGAGCCGGCAGAGGCAGACACAGAAAGCTGACACCCTCCATCTGGTGAGTGTTCAGACCTTTCTTCACCCTCTTGAGCCATAGGTGTTGCTCCCCACCGCCTGTGGACTCCTGGACCATAGCTTTGAGTCTGCCTGCGTGGGGATGTGTATGTGGGGGAGTTGGTGGAGGGATGCAGGTGAGGTGGGGAGGGGAGGCTCTCCTGTGAATGCATTGAGAAGATTCCGTAACAGGGGATCGGCCAGGAGGCTGAAGGAGAAATGAGCGCCAAGAGGGCACGAGGAGTAAAGGAGCTGAGTGTGGGCAGCCCAGAGGCTGGTGGAAGGCAGATCTACCTGCTCAGAGATGGGGTAGCCTGAGACAGCTCCATCCCTCATGAACCCAGAGAGCAGAAGGCAGGACTGCCTTTGGGAGGAATGTAGACGGTGTACAGGAGCCCATTGCCCCACAGTGCTAGGAACACATAGAGTCCCATCCCCCAGGAGGCCAGTTGGGCAGCCACCCTGAGGTCTGCATTTGGGACAAGGAGGTCCACAGGGCGGACCCCATACCTCTTTTATGAACATTATTAAGGTTTGATTTCGAAATTTCTATTTTGATGATATCCCAAGGGGTCTGTGAAAGATACAGTTTCATATGCACGTATCTGGGATGGTCACCATCCTGGGTGAGTTGCCTCTAGTCTCACACTTTCTAGGGAAGCCCTGATCCCTGGCTTGAGCAGGGGCCTTGGGTGATCTGAACTGCATTTCTCCCAGCAGTCCAAGGTCCTGGTGAGTGCTTCTAAATTCTGGCTGTGTGCTTCATAAAGCAGAGCTTCCTCCTCATCTCCCACACCTTACCACCTCTTCTCTCTTCCCTCTGCCCCTCAATTTGCTCCCTGTTTGACCAGCTCTTATTTCACTGGCTCCTTCCTCTTCAGTCCCTTCAGCCCTTCCTCTGACAACTCTGCCTTCTCGTCCCTCCTCCTGAGCCATTCCCAAACCTCTGGCATTCCAGTAATTCATTCCAATGGTAAAAAGGGCAATTGACACCAAAAATGAATATGCTTATGGTTATTTGAAAGATTAGCCTGGTAATTGGCCAGTTAAAGAATAGTTGTTTTATTCCTATCAAGAAAAAGTAAGATGTAGTTTTAGGTAAAAAGATGCTGCTTTTAGCTTTGTAAGAAAGCAGAGAGCAGGCTGCACCAAGATCCCTGATTGGATGCTTGTGTTTCATTTGAAATGTATTCAACATGTCTTCTATTGCATACTAATGTAGTTTTATGTTCATGAATATTTGTTGAACTGAAAGAAAGAATGAATGAACACCAAGTCTGTTCTTCTCTTTGATAACTGTGATCAGTAGTCTAAATGTTAAGTTGGTGGTGGCCCTGCTTCTTATATGTTCTCCATGATTTCATTATGGCTTAGTGGCTCACAACACTCCAGTTTACTATTTTGAGCTTGAAAATCTATGATCACTCACTTGTCTGCATCACAGTCTGATTCTAATTCAATATTCTTTGGAGCAAGCAAATGAACAAATAAATAGAAATTAGTAAGGATAAAACCTACCTTTTTGTAGAAGTAGACAATGTCCCAAGACTGGAAATATGCTATAAGCTTTATAAGTTTGTAATGTTAAAAAAAAAAACCCTGGAAACTAAGTATAGCTCAGCAGTGCCGCAGTCATAAGGACATGGTTTGAATCCCAGCTCTGCCATTTGTTATCCGTACGACCCACCTTAGACCTTAGAGATGTTCTTAACCTCCCTTAGACTCAGTTTTCTTATTAGGAAAATGGGACAGTAACTACCTACCTCATAGAGATAGTGCATATAAAGAGGTCAAGCGTCAGTCACTGACATATCATAAATATTCAAAAATTTTGAGGATAATAAGAGTAATATTAGTTATTATTAGAAGAAACAAGATAATCACAACTAAGATTTTATGTGTATGAATTTATACTTATATATAAATCACAGGATCTCAGGGCTGAAAGATTTCTTAAAGGCTGGAAAGTTCAGACACACGTTTGATGCTTGAGAGTCTCTAGAACACCCTCCGGAAATGGTCCCCAGTGTACTGGTCACTTCTAGTGATAGAGAGCCCCCTGCCTCCTAACAGGAGCAGAAGAGTCTTCCTTATCTCGAGCTGCGCCACTGTCTCCCTGGAAATTCAACCCCCTGGTCTTCCTTCAACCTCTTGGGGACGTATCAGTGAGGGTGACATGCATGTTTCTTTGCCGTGGCAAGGTTTTCAACACTAACTAATCTGTCTCTCTTTGCAAGACAAGAGTTAGAACCAGAAGATTTAGCCCATCTGATTATACTAGTCTTGGCTCTATTGGGATAATCTCTGGGGGGTTGGGGGTCCCTGGAGCCCCCAGTCATGTAGTCACCGGGTCCACACTCAAACCCCCAGCCTCAGTCTCTAGAATGTTCGCATCTTTCCCACACCTGGACACAAACTTCTCCCCACTCCTTTCTTTTGAGCACCCCGGCACTCATCTTCACTTTTTGCCCAGTGAGTAGGACACCTCAGAGTTTACACAGCAAGCCTGAGGGTTGCAACCAATGCGACTTATGTTTCTTGACTTTGGGTAGAAGCTTTTGGCAGCAACAGGTAAATCTGCCACCATCAAACAGAGGGTTTGGCTGTGATCTGAAATGTTCATTTCCTCTCAGACAATAATCACCCATCTTCTGCATCCATTATCCTCTTAATTATGTTTGTGATTCAGGTAGAAAACCTTCTACTTTACCACCAGCATTCTTAAGGTTGGGTGCTTGGTTTGCCCTTCACTCCTTTCTGTGCTTGTCTCCACGTGCTGAGGCTCTGGAACCATTCTCTGGACCTCAGACATAGCCATAGGACTCATCTACAAGACGTTAAAGACCAGGGTTTAGAAATTACTGAGCGTACAGTACCAAGTTTGTATTAGTGTGCTTGCCTCATATATTCTGGGGTAAACATTGATTTCTTGGTTTCAACTTTGTCACTGTTATCTCTCTTAAAATACCAAAAGAATTATTCTGTTTCTCTAGTGAGAGTGTGGGATACCTATTATTTAACATTTTCAGTATCTATCCTATAAGTGGTTTACACCAAAACACTGTATATTGATTGCTTTTGAAATAGCAGAGTAGGGAAGTTGCTGCTTTCAGCAATGTGTTTAACCTCATGCCAATGTTGTAACATCTCTGGCCTTGACTATCCCTCACATAAACCGAATCAGGTGCTTCTTTTCATATTTGTAATTATCAACAAAGTCCACATTCCGTGGGGGGTTTTTTGCTTTGTTTTTGTCTTTTTTGTCCGCACCTTGTGGCGTGCAGGATCTTAGTTCCTGGACCAGGGATCGAACGCATGACCCCTGTAGTGGAAGTGAGGAGTCCTAACCACTGGACCACCAGGAATTCTCCCACATTCTGTTTTAATTCTCTTTTGGTTGGTGTCTCAAACAGCACTCATCACACTCAGTTCCTTTTCTCCCCCAGTCAACCATAGAGTCCATTAGGCATAGTAAAGGCATTGATTAAAAGGAGAAGGTCATATCTTGACCCGTTCACTTTCAAAAGATATTAGTAGCTAATAAGTGTATCCAAGATAATCAGCTGAAAAACTAAGAAAAATAATAGGAATCCAGTCAGCTTTCAAAGTTAACACAAAAAGTAATAACTTTTCCTAGGCAAATTAGATTAGAAAATTTAATAGGAAGAAAGATTCTGTTTATAATACCAAGAACAGCAAATGGAAGGAAGGAGTAAATTTAACAAAAAATATGTAGGGTTTAATTTTTTAAACTTCAAAATTATTCTAAGTGATTAAAAAACACTCAAATAAATGGAAAGATATACCTTATATAAAGATAGCAATTTTCCTTAAGTTAATTTAGAAATTGAAATAATTTAATATGATCTTAATAAACTAGGATTTTCTGGGTATTGGAGGAAAACGAAATTAGCTATTCTAAGTACCTGGAGAAAAATAACCATATGAAAGTTTCCAGGAAAATTCTAAAGAAGGAGTGTAATTAGAGATGATTAGCTGAATAAGATATTAAAGTGAATTACAAATATAGATTTCAAAGCAGTGTGGAAAAGACAAAACATTGGACAGAATAGAACACAGAAATAGACCCCCAAGCAAGCTCAAATTTAAGACCCCAATACATATGTCAGTTCCTAAGACACAAGTACAGATGCAAAATGTCTAGGATGGCATTTCAAACCAGAGAGAGAAAGATGAATTATTCAATAAATAGTGTAGGGACTAAATAAATAGGAACAACTGGCTAGTCACTTGAAAAAAAAAAACAAAACAAAGGTAGAGTCTTCATTTCTTATACAACACACACATAGATTAAATGTGGGAAAAGATTAAAGAAATTTGAAAAAATTAGCATTAAAAATATTTATCTTGGAATGAAGTCTTTTCTGGATAAAATGCAAAACCCTGAAGCCATAAAGGGAAAGATTGATATGCATTACCTTTATACATAAAAAGTGAAAGTGTCTATACAGCTCAAAGTACCTAATATGCAAAATCAAAGACAAGTGAAGACTGGGAAAAATACCTGCAACACAAATGACCAAAAAAGGGCATATTTGCTTAATATATGAGAGCTCTTATGAATATGAAAGCGATCAACAACCCAAAAGAAAAAATGAGTGATAATTAGGAACAGGCAATTTACAGAAAGAGAGAAATAAATATGGAAAATGTGCTAGACCTTACTTAGGGAAATGACAAAGCAACAGTCAGATCCCCTGTCAGACTGGCAAAGACAAAAAATGTTGCTAATACACCATGTTGCCAAGGTGATGGATAAGCAGGTACCACCACACACTACTAGAAGTCTAAGTGGATACAGTTCCATTAGAGGGCAATTTGACCATGTCCATCCAAATTACAAGTGCACATACACTGTAACTTGGCAATTTTATATCCAGGTGTCTGTTTAGAAACATACCCACAGATTGCACAATTATGTACATGTAAAGATAATCATTGCTGCATTGTTTGTCATAGCAAAGACTGGAAACAAGCTAAATATTCATCAGTAAGGGACTCAAATAATCTATCGTTTGTTCATTCAGTGGATACCACAAAGGTATTAAAATAACGAGTTATATCCAGATGTGCTAATCTGAAAAGATTATCTATACTCTTAAGTGAAAAAGTATGAGTATGGTATATAGTTTTCTCCCATGCATATTTTTAATAAAAAGAAAAAGATATGTGCATATGTGTATAAACTTTAAAAATTTCAAATAGGTTTCCCCCCAAAATTGCTAACAATATGTATTTCTGAAAAGTAGGACAAAAGGTCTAAAGCAGGAGAGAGATACTTTGCATTTTTTTTACCTTTTTATATAGCTTGGATGTTTTTATTATGTGCTTTTATTTTTATAATGTAGATATTTAACTTCCCAATATCGATCATTATTACATATGCATTAGGATGATTTCTTTTCTAATTTGATTTCAAACATTGAATAGTCTTCCATTGTGACATTTTATCCCTTGAACATCCTACATAAATATCTCAGTCCTTTGGGACAACCGTCAGCTGGGATTTGTAATGAGTAATCCTAAGTTCTCCAGCTCTAGTAAGAGATGACAGATCAGTTTCATTTGTATGATTATCCTGGTAATTGTAGGATATCTCTGGTGCCTTGGAGCAGGAAGGATTTTGAGTCTGTGTCCCAGGTTAGCGGGAAAGAGAGTTGAGATCAGTTGAGAAGCTTTGTTCATGAAAAGGCTAAAAGTAGAGGGGGTGGTGGGCAGACAGTAATATTAGCCCAGAGCTGTGATGTTGACAAGTCAGATCTGGCCTTGAGGATGGAACTGGAAGAAAAATACAGTAACAGGGCCAGATCTGGAGCTGGAACTTCAGGTACTTAGATGGGGGTAGGACAGGCGCTTGCCTGGGGCTGGCTCCTGAAGGAGTCTCACATTAGTTTAAAAAAAGAAAAAGATTTACAGTTTCCAGGGTAGATCTTTAATGCCATATATAACAAACATCATGAGTGTAAATTATGCCTGAAATTAAGCTGATGCTGTGAGAAATAAGGTATTTACAATTGGAGGAAAGCTGAGTAATGGAGGAAACGAAGTTCAGCAAAGATGTTAACTTCCTGGGCCTCCTTAGAAGGAGACACTGTTGTTCTTGGTTTTCTGGGAAGGCCTGGGAGAGAAGCCTGTTCATGGTCCTTTTTCATTACATCAGTTTTTTTTCTCTCTCTGGGAGACCATGCCATAAGATTTATTGGCATAGAGAAATCACAGGTAAAATAAAATAAAATAAAACAAAACAAAAAGCTAGAAAGTATGTTTTAGCTAGTTCCACCCTAAACAAGTTCAGTGTAAAGTCAGTGAACTTTCTGTGGAAAAGAGCCATTGCTCTTGGGCCTCTATTGCTATGAACTTCTTTTTATTAAAAACATATTAATTGGGGCTTCCCTGGTGGCGCAGTGGTTGAGAGTCTGCCTGCCAATGCAGGGGACACGGGTTCGTGCCCCGGTCCAGGAAGATCCCACATGCCATGGAGCGGCTGGGCCCATGAGCCATGGCCACTGAGCCTGTGCTTCTGGAGCCTGTGCTCCACAACGGGAGAGGCCACAGCGGTGAGAGGCCTGCGTACCACAAAAAAAAAACCAACAACATATTAATTGTATTAGGTTAAGTAACTTGTCTGAGGTCATACATCTTGTAACCAGGTCTGTCTACTGAAGAGCCCATCTTCCTAACCACTAGGCAACACAGCCTCTTCCTTTGGACTCGCATGAAGATGTATTCATCTTCCCTAACTGATCCTCCTTGAATCTCTTCCTGAATTTTTTTCTCTTGTTCTTTAAGCAACATCCTCCAAAGTTGACACTTTTCCTCCTCCATCATTAGGCCTAGTCGAGAAATTAATGATGTCTCTAAGCAATAGATTGATATAGCCACTGAGACCATTTTTAAATAAAGCTGTGTAGCAATAACTATTAACATCTTGCTCTTTGGTGCAGCAATTCCACTTACAGGAATTTGAAGAAACAATGATGCACAAAGATGCTCAATTCATCATTATTTGTGAACAGTAAACACTTTATCAATACTATAAAACTGGACATATACCCAACTACTGGAGATTAAGTATATTCTGACACATTCATATACTAGAATTTTATGCTGGCAATAAAAATGACTAAGTGGATCTGTATTTATCAACACAGAAATATGTCAATTACATAGCACTGAGAGAAAAAGCAAGTGACAAAGAGTATGCAGAGTATAATCCCGTTGATGTAAAATTTGTGGTTTGGGGGGCATGTTTGCATGCATAAAGAGATGTCTGGAAGAATATTCTCCAAAATGATAATAATGGTTATTTCTGAGTGGTTGAATTTTGAATAGCTTACCTTACTCCTGGTACTTTTCTGTAATTCTTTTTATTATGATGAATGTATACCATTTTAAAAATCAGAATAAAAAATTAGACTATTCTCATTTGGGAAGGAAAAACACACTAAGGAATTCACCAGCCCTAACTGCTTGTCCTACTGACAATGGGTCCGTTTGGTTATGGTCGGGAGGCATGTTTGAAAGGAGGCCAGCTTCTCACCAGTCTTGGCATTATAAGGAATTTCTGTCTAAATGGGATTACATGTCCCAGGTCAGAAATTGATGGCACCCATTCAGCTGAAGTCTTCATGAAGCTCTTCTCAGCAGCTACCAGACTACTTTCTCTTGGAAAGGATGAGGGAGTCTCTCTAAACCCCAAGCTGCTCTGGGGTTTTCCTTAGTCTCCTCTGTAGGACTAGGTCTGGCCCTCTGAGTCCTAAGAGGTTCCATAGATTGATTCCACAGGACAAAGTCCCCTTCTGATTGTGGGGTATCTGTAGAGGATCCTGCCATGGGTCCACATGGTAGCTTGTGGAGGGAATAAAAAAAACTATAGTCATACCCCATTCTTGATGGAATCACAGAATTAAAAGGAAACTCAGAGATACTCTAGGTCACCCTGCTGTGTTACCAGTGAGGACACTGATGTCTTCCTTAAGGACACCCAAGAACCCAAACCTCTTGCCTTCCCACCTCTTGCTTTTGTTTTTGTGCCACTTTGCTGAACGGGACTTTGCTCGGCAGATGGTGTTGCCCTCACATGTCCTTTTGCAAAGGGTGAGCCAAGAAGTAGGCCATTAACTAGGACATGTAAATGGCCTAGGCACTCTTCAGCAACAAAACCCAAGCACACAGCAAGAGACGAAAAAGGCAGAGAGTCCCAGGCTGAGAGGGGCTAAGTTTAAATGTTCCTTTATTTAAAAAAAGTCTTAAAGTTGTAATCCAAAATCAAAAGGACAATGACATATTGGGGAAATATTTGTGTCAAATTAAATAAATTCAGATTTAATATTTTCTTTTTTAAAGATTTTTTTTTGATGTGGACCATTTTTAAAGTCTTTATTGAATTTGTTACAGTATTGCTTCTGTTTTATGTTTTGGCTTTTTGGCTGTGAGGCATGTGGGATCTTAGCTCCCTGACCAGGGATTGAATCTGCTCCCCCTCGCACTGGAAGTCAAAGTCTTAACCACTGGACTGCCAGGGAAGTCCCCTTGATTTAATATTTGTACTATAGAAAGAACATTCTTTTTAAGAAAAACATCAAGACTCCAATAGATAAGTGGGCAAAGGCTATGAACAGAAAGCTTACGTAACATTTTTTCCTACCAAAATGAAAATAACCCAATTTTCTATTCCGATTGTGCAAACAATATACACTATGGATTTCTCAACCTCAGCAATATTGACACTCTGAGTTGGACAACTCTTTGTTGTGTATGTGGGAGGGGGTTGGCCCCCTACACTGTAAAATGTAAAATCTACCCACTAGATGCCAGTAGCACAACCTCACTCCTCTAGTTGTGAAAATCAAAAATATTTCTAAATCTTCCCAAATGTTCCCTTGGGGGGCAAAATTGTCCTTGGTTGAGAATGCTGTAGTAGGGAATAGACATGCAGAAATCTTACTTCTTGGTAATTGATAACTTGTAACATTAAAATAAAATTAAGAAACCTTCAAAAAGTTAGTTGGCAAAATAAGTTATTTAAAATTACAACACCTAAATCCCAGCGAAGTTGTAGTAAAATTAATATATACATTCACTGCCGATGACATTGTATATATTACATAACCCTTTTACAGCAATACTTACATGAACTGGAAGATGTTCACTGCAGCATTATTTATAATAGCAACCAAAATGTCCAGCGTTAGAAAGCCATGTTAAGTAAATTGTGGATCATCTATTTGTTGACGTCACCATTAAAAGAATAATTATGGTGATTTTTTAAGTATGTCAAAATTATGACAAAAAGGAAAATACAAATTGTATATGTACTCTGAGATTTTATAAAAATAAGTATCCATGTTCATTAAAAAGGACAAGATAGCAACATATACAAATGAAAAGAGTCACGTTTAGAGGACTGGGATCATGGTTGGGTATACTTTTTAAAAAATATCTTTAGTTATACTGTATATTTTTTATTTAAAAACATTAAAAAAGATCAAATAGAGCGCTGAGTGAATTCTGGTAGAAATCGAGGATGAGAATAGAGAGGGTACCATTGAGTTAGAATTTGGGGGGCAGGCTTTGGTAGGAGATCTTATAATTTATCATCCAAATAGGGACACTTTTGAGTGAAAAGAGGCACTAGTAAAAATTACACTAGGACGATAGCTATGAACTGGGACTGTCCCAGTAAACACCTGGTCACGCTAGATTTAGGGGAACCAAGGAGGGTGACCTAAAGCTCTTAGGAAAATTCAAGAGTAGTAATAAATTTCAGAGCCAAGCAGAGGGGGCTAGATTCCTGGTACCAAAATGCAATTTCCTGCACTAGATAACCCTGTAACTAACATATTTTCCAGGTACTCAGCTGGCACAAGACTATGCCTTATTGCTAAGAGTTTGGGGAGGTCCAGAAAATAACAAAAGCAAAGGCCATATTCCTAGTATTAGAGCTCACGTCAGCAGAAATGATTCATTCTGCTGTACAAGTATATGTGAAATGCCTCCTACGGGCATTTTTTCTGGGCGCTGAGAATTCAGCTGGGACAAGACAGACTAAGTCCCTGATTTCAGGGACCTTACGTTCAACCAGAAGTCAGACTGGAAAAATCGACTGACCAATCATTATTTATTATTTCACTAATCACACAAAGGGAAGAGGGCTTTGAAGAAAAACCAAATAGTGCAATATTGACAGTGACTTAGGGACAGGGATGGGGACAGTGATCAAGGAAGGTCTTTCTGAGGCCCTGACATTTGAGATCAAATACGAGTCAAGAGAAGGAGCCTGGGAAGATCTGGGGAAAGGATGTTCTCTTGCAGAGACTTCAGGCCAAACTGTGAGGGGCCTGTCAGGGTCAGAAAGATGCCTTGTGGGGCCTGGGACTGTGAGAGCGTGAGGAGGAACTCAGGAACAAAGGCCACTGTGCTGCAGGGAGCAGGAACCAGACTGGGGGTGGGGGGTGGGGGGAAGGTCAACAGAATGAATTCAAATTCAGTGGGGACAGAGTGGGGGCAGATATATCTGAAGCTAAATTCTGATCTACAAAATGGGGAGCAATTACACCTCACTGGGCTGTTTGAGAGTTAATGAGAGAGCAAATGTAAAAACAAAGCAATAGTGCATTTTTTGTCTGTTTTGCATTGGAGAGAAGACTTTATTTGTTTGCTTAATGCAGAGAGGCTGGCATTTTCCTATAAATCAATCAGGTGAAGATATCAGATGTATTATCATATATGAAAACATATGCCCTACTTTCCAGTTGTTTATATGAACTTTAAGAACACAAAAGGACTTCCCTGGCTCTCCAGTGGTTAACGCTCTGTGCTTCCACTGCAGGGGGCACACAGGTTCGATCCCCGGTCGGGGAACTAAGATCCCACATGCCAAAAAAAAAAAAAAAAAAAGAACACTAACTGTTTCACTGGCTGGGCTTTTCACCACCACTGGTCAAGTCTCCTTTGCTTGATATGGTTCGGACAGGTCAAGTTCAAGCCAGGGAAACTGTATGCAGGGTTCTCACAGTGGTGTGATTCTGCTGTCCCCACTCCATAGCTTCAGTTTGGGGAACGAAAGCAGGGGTTTGACTGGGCCTTTTTTAAGAAAATGAATATCTTACACTCACTTGTAACTATCCTAGAGTTAAAAGTAGGAGCTATAAAAGTACTTAAATGCTTGGTTAAGCACTCCCTGGGAAATTTCATGGACATCACAAACAGCAGACCCTTCAAATGCAGGTCTCATATTTTGGTAAATTATTATAGACTCCAAGTTGGCAGTCAAGCAACATGATTTTACTGAACACCTACTATGTGCCAGGCACAGTCCCAGTCACTGAGGACAAAACAGTGAAGACAAGGATAGCTCCCGTCCTCATGGAGTTCAATAATCTAAAGGACAACTAACTTGATAAAGTTATCATTAATGAGATTCCAATAAGTCCCCTACCTCTCACCTTTCCATAAGAACGAACTATCCTGGGCTACTTGAAATTTTCACCAAATATGATTCTTTGCCTTGAACAGTCGTTTACTTTTAGAAAAAATTTTTGACTTAGAAATGTCCTCCTCCTTCTTTAAAGTTCTTTATATTATACTTATATTATTCATACTATCTTATACAATAAAATTATTTAATAAAATAAAAAATATATAAATATATAACATATAATAAATTTAACAAAATCAAACATTGTATATATTTATATTGTTATATTATTTTAAAGAGGAATCCACTATGAACATAATTCTCAAGCTAGTTGCTCATTAAGCTCATCTGGGAAGTATTTTTTTAATCTTGATGCCTGAGACCCAGTCTGGAACAATTAAATTGGAACCTGTCAGGGGTGAAATCCAGGAATTAAGATTTTTTTTTTTTTTTTTTGCGGTACGCGGGCCTCTCACTGTTGTGGCCTCTCCTGTTGCGGAACACAGGCTCCGGACGTGCAGGCTCAGCGGCCATGGCTCACGGGCCTAGCCGCTCGGGTGGCATGCAGGATCTTCCCGGACCGGGGCACGAACCCATGTCCCCTGCATCGGCAGACGGACTCTCAACCACTGTGCCACCAGGGAAGCCCCAGGAATTAAGATATTTTAAAGCTCTTCAGGCAACTGCAGTGTGCAGCCAGGGTTGAGAATCAGGGAGCAGTGACATTTGAAGCCTGTCAGGTGCATGTGGTAGAATGTGTGGAGTGAATTTGGGGCAATTTTGTGGGTATATACCCAGACACTCTGTCTCAGAGGCCCGGCAGCTTAAACAGAACAAACAATTCAAACCTTGATGTTGATGGCAATTATTAGTTGTTTGTTTTTCAAAATTGGACTTGCTAGTGATAACCTTTCTAACTTGAGGTATCAGTCAGGATTGCATTCTGCTATGAGTTATAGAAAAACTATCAAACAGAGGCATCAACAAGTCACTATTTGTATTTTATATTTTTCTCATATACTAAGAAGTTCAGAAGTAGACAGTCCAGGGATAGTGCAAGGATGTCGTCAAAGAACCAAGCTCCTTCTTCCTCTCTGCACAGCCATCCTCAGTATGTGGATGTGCAGAGATGTGCACATCCTCAGTATGTGCATCCTCAAGGCTGCAAAATGGCTGCTGAACCTCCAGGCATCAATCCGTGTCCAGGGAGGGTAGCCTTTGTCTGGTGAAGCTCTGCCTTTTTTCCTGAGGAGTGAAGCCTGTCCCCTCCCTTCCTACCCCCTACTCCCCCCCCCCCCATTTCTGCTTATGTCTTATTGGTCAGACTCTGTCACACGGTCATACCTACCTGCAGGGGAAGCTGGGTAATTGAGGAATTCTTTTCCCAGCCACTCTAGAGGAAAGCAGGGGGAAGGAGTTTGGAACAGATATTGAGTGAGCCAACCTATAGTGTTTCTCACACACGAGGTCAATGAAATCATAGTGCTGAAAGCCAAAGAACAGGAGACAGGAACCCAGGCAGGGGCCTGAGGGGCATGGCTGATGTGGCTAAACATCAGTGGATGATGAGGTGCTGACGGCCCTGGAGCTTCAGCTTTAAGGTATGAAAGTGAAGATTTCTCCAGAATTATTCAGTGCAAAGACCTGTGGTTTAGTGCTTCCTCTTCTCTTCTCATCCAGTGAGGAACAGGAGTTGGAGTTAATTTCCCCAGGATTCAGGGGAAAGGTAGGCATAGATCCCGCTATGGCTTGTGATGTGCCCTACCTCTCAGTTCACAGACTCCTCCAGGAAAGCTGGGCTCCACCCTATGTCTGCACGGGGGACAGGGGTTGGAAACTGCTGGAGACTGAACAAATAACTGGGTGTGAGGGACATGAGCTTGACACACTACTCTCACATTGAAGTGTGGGTGGGAGCTAAAAGGTCACCTTACCAATAAATGACTGCGTGTTCTGTTGAGGAGGAAACACACAGGGACTATTTTCACCCTTCTGGAAAGTGTGATTAGAAAATTCAAGGAGAAGGTCAAGGCACAAACCAGAACTGGCAGGAAGGAGGACCAAGCCCTGCTCAGAAGGCCTGGAGAGTCCCTGCCAGAGCCTTGGGTCAGAGCCTGTCCTCAGCCTTGGTCCCAACTGGCTTCCCTGTGGGTGAGGGACCCACCTGGGGATTCCCCGTCATTCAAGCACTCTGCAGTGACCCGCTACTTGGCCCCTCCACTAGGGAATTTCCCAGAATGTTCCCACACCCCCAGAAGCCTCCTCCTTAGCCACCCCCAGGCTGCTTGTGGTTCCTGGTAGGGGTGGCATCAAGTAACCTCACAGGTGAGTGTGAGTTGTGAACATTAGCAACTCAATTTGCGCGAGGCGGGAAAAGAGGGAAGATGAAATTGGAAAGTCAACCAGGCTGAGGCCTCACAGGAGATAATTACCAGATATCATAAGATTTAAACAGACTTCAAAGGCAACAGAGGATGGTGGGCACAGACCCTGAAGCCAGACTGTCTCAGTTCAAGCACTGGTGCTGCAACTGACAAGCTGTGTGACCTTGAACAAGTTACTTAACTTCTCTGTACCTTAGGTTTTCCTCTTCTGTAAAATGTGGCTAATAATATTATCTACCACATAGGATTGTTGCAAAGATTAAATAAAATGATAATTGTAATTATGTAATTGGGCACATGGTAGCACCCAATAAATGTTAGTTATTATTAAATCAAACTGGATTATTCTTTTAAAATTTTGGTTTCTACTAATCTTTCTCATATAAATTGAGTCTATGTACCTCTGCTCCCAACACACCTACCCCTTCCCAACTGTTAGAGGCTCTGGTTGGCTAATATACACAGGTAGTCAATTTAAAATCTGAAATATTTGAGTTGCAGAGGGCTTGGAGATGGTCTAATCCTGTGGTTTTCAACATTCACTGCACATTAGAATCCCCTGGGGAGGCCTTAACAACCCAATGCCCAGGTGCACCCAGACAGATTAAATCAGAATCAGGCATCAATATTGTTAAAACTTTCCAGGGATCCCACTGATCCCAGCGTGTGACCAAGGCTGAGAATCATTGTGTTGGTCCAGTCTTCCTGTTTTAAAGTGAGGCAACTGGGGCTCAGAGTGGGAAAGGGAGTCACCGAGGGTCACCCAGCCAGGACCAGGACCAGGACCCCTGTCCACAGTTAACTGATGGAGCCCACCATCGTCATGTATTTCGGACCTCACTGTGCATCTGGGGAAGGTCTGGCCCCGAGTCAACCCTCTCACAGAGTAGCTGGACAGGAGATTCCCTCCCAACTCAGGTCAGGAGGTGATGATCAGCTCTGTGATTGGAAGAGTGTAACCGACTCAGGATTCTTGTACTGTGTTTAAGGATCACCCAAAGCAAGACCCCGTTTTCTCTTGGAAGGCTGCTGATCTTAGTGACCTCCAGAGACCCTGAGTCATGAAGTCTCTCAGGAGAAGCCATGGGTGTGCTAAAAGGAGCACAGGGCTGAGGATGGGGAAGCCCTGAGCCCAGCCCTGCTCTGCACCTACATGGTTTTGGGGCTTTGGATCAATCACTCAAAGTTTCTGGCCCTCTGAGAAAATAAGTGTCTTGAGGTGAATCTACAGCCCTTTGTCCTAGCAGCCGCCGCCACCAGCCTGTAATAACTTTGGGGGGTATGTGCAATAGGTTTGTCCCAGGGTCTCAGTTGGACTCATCTGTAAAGTAGGGATAATAGCAGCTGGCCTTGCATAGCCACCTCAGAGGGTTACTGTGAGGAGCCTGAAGTGCCTAAATGAATTCCGAAAAGTAAAAAGCAGGTCACTTGGAAGCCCAAGGGCAGGCTCACCCCTCCCCCATCACAGGAGAAGACATGCATGTTAGAAGCCAAAACTTACTTTCTAAACATTCCTTTCCTTTTCCCCTTGAGTTCTTGGTTTCCAGCCCCCACTGGGAATTTAAGGGGAAATTAGAGGGGTGTGATCATGGTACCTCTGGGTCAAGAGCTGCTCCCATGGCCACCTTTGCCATCTGTCCCTGTGTGAGAGCGCCTTCCACAGCATGACGGCCCCAGGGAGGGTCAGAGTGGACCAAGCAGTGGCAGGTGGGGATGTGGAGGGATGAAAACCCCAGATCAGCCACTTCCTTCTGCAAGCGAAGTCAAACTCTTCCTCTGCTAAGTGTCTGGCTGGCGGCAGGTCCCCTGGGCTGGCAGTACTGCTTTCTCTGGGGCCCTGGCGGGAAGCAGTCTTGCTTTCCAAGGTAAAGGCAAGTTTCTTGTCACAGTTGGTTGTTTTCTACTTAGAGGCGGTGGCGGTTATGAATGCTCTCCCAGAGCTCTGGGATCTCCCAGGGGGGCGGGGAGAGGAGAAAGCCAGAATTCAGCAGGGCTCGCTGAGGGAGGAAGAGCCTGCTGTCACTTCCCGAAAGCTGGGCCGGCCTCTAGGCGGAGAGAAGGTCAGAGCGATTGGTCCCTGCGGCCCGCCTACCCCACCCCTCCCTTCTGCCTCGGGGTTTGCCCAGGCTCTTTGGAGCACAGAACTTACAGTAAATGTTGTCACCAGTGGAAACTCTCAGAGGGGGTGAGGAAAAGGGCTAGAGGAAGGGGCCAGGACTCCCGGCCCCCAGTTCCCGTCTTACCAACACCCCCCAGTCTCATGTGTTGCTTTATCTTACCTTTTGGTAAAGAGGGGATGCCCTCTCTCTGGGATGTGCCCGGAAACAACCAAATGGTAAGATGAATGAGCTGGTCACACCCCGCAGAAGCGGTAGCCCGTGCCCCTGACCCTACCATCATGGCTGTTGGTATCCCAACTCCCCCACCCCATTTTAGAGATGGGGGTTTTCTCTGTACCGACCTAGGCACATTTTCTAGCTCAGTGCCACATACAGGAAATGCCAGGCTGAGGCTGAGCACGCTCACACTTGTTCTGTACAAACGGATGGAATCTGGCTTGATGGATAAGGCCACATTCTCCTCTACCACTTAAAAAGAACCCCCAGGTGCATGGGTTAGGGCAACTGGCAGTGTAACTAGCTCTCATTAACCTGTAGCTCATGCTCCTGATGGATTACCTAAGGCAAATTTTAAATGTCAAGTTATCTCACATCTGCTCACTGCCCACTGTAATTCTGAGTCAACTTCTGGTCCAGCCGTTGATGTCATCAGGCAGCCAATCAACAAACACTTGAGTTCATACTCTAGGCCAGGCACTTAATAAGTGCTTGAATAATCAAAATAAATTTATTACCATATTTAACATTAATATCTATTGTTTTCAAACTTGGCTGATCATCAGAATAATCTGGGGCACTTGTTAAAACTTCAGATTCCCAGAATTCACAGAAAATCCCAAACCCACTGAGTTCAAATCTCTAGATTTGAGGAAGGGCCTGGAACTATGTTTTTATCAGGCCCTCAGATTAATTCTAATGATACAGCAAGTTTGGAAAATACTAACCTAAGTGAAACAGAACTAGAAAAATAAGACCTGGACTCCAAATATTAGGTCGCTTTTTGAACTGAAATGTAATTTATTTGCATCTCCAGTGCCATTTTTCCTTCCTCTGTGGGTACCAATGATTAGCCCAGAAGGTCTATTTGAGTCAAGGAATGTGAACCTTAAAATCGCATTGGAAATGCAATTCCCCTGGGTTTTCTGAAGGTGGGATCGTTTTCCAGTAAATGCTAATTACCAGGGTGTCATTGTTGATTAATTAATGATGTGATCAGTAATCAGCGCTCTTTACCCTGAGTTTTTCTGATTAGTGTGCATCTGATGGTTCCCTTAAGCAACAGGGGAAAGGTGTTTCTGGAAAAAAGGAAGCACAGGTGCTTGGGACACACCCAGAGTACTACAGAACAAGCTGCTGGAAGAGCAGAATGGCGTGGAATCGAACACTGTGCTGGAGTTTGACTATTTACTATTTAGAAAGACCCTAAACATTCTAGAATCTGGGTGAAGTAGACAATTAACCATGGACTCCATTTGTAAGACTAAATGCAAACGCTGGTAATGTTAGGAGAAGACACCGTACAACATAGAGAAGAAAAGAGTGAAATTAGTTTAAGACGGTCTCACAAACTCTTTTCCATTTTGCTGGGCTCTGGCCTCCCAGCCGGTTTCCCTTGACATATACTTGCGGCTCTCAACCTTCGTACACACTCACAGAGATCTATGCATGTACATCTGCACACAAAGGAGCACGCATGCAAATTCACGCATGCCTTCACACACACATCTCTCTTAGTTGGGACCATGTGAAACTGCCATTCTTATAGGTCAAAACAGACAAAGAGCAGCAATTTCATATGGTTCAAGCTAAAAGCTATGCATATACGTGTGCTATAGATGCACCCATCCACACACAGGACACATACAACTATATATGCACACGTGCACACTCGCATGTGCAGAAAAAGTCACCGATGCCCTTCTCCATGGCTGTGCTAGTGAAAATCTAACGCAGACCCCCGCTTCACAACGCCCCCCCGCCCCGCCCCCGCAATCTTGCAGAGCGCTGACATTAATCTGCAACGTCCATCCTTTCCGCTCGCAGGAGAGTGAAGACCTGGAGAAACAGAACGCAGCGCTGCGGAAGGAGATCAAACAGCTCACGGAGGAGGTGAAGTACTTCACGTCGGTGCTGAGCAGCCACGAGCCCCTGTGCTCGGTGCTGGCCCCCGGCACGCCCTCGCCCCCCGAGGTGGTGTACAGCGCCCACGCCTTCCACCAGCCTCACGTCAGCTCCCCGCGCTTCCAGCCCTGAGCTCCCCGAGGGTGGGAGAGAGCGGAGCCCCCAGCCCCAGCTGCTCCCAGGCCTCGGGAGGGGCACGCAGACTGTGGCCAGCGGCCCTCGTCCCTCAGCGCCCTCTCGCCACCCGGAGACCCGGAGGCGGAGGCCTGGACCGGGATGGAGCACAGGACGCAGCTGCTGGACGTGTGTACGGCCTCCCGAAGCGTGGCCAACCGCCCGGCAGCGCGGGCTGGACCTTCACGTGGGTGGGAGGCCAGATCCAGAGCTACGTCAAGCATAACGCCCAAGTCCCGTGGCACACAGGGAAGAGGGGTAGGGAAGGGTTATTTTTCTAAATAAATGTCTTAAAAGAAACCAGGCTGGCCAGGGCTTGAAACCTTAAGTTCTATGGGGTTGGGGTCGTTTTTGGTTCTTGGCCTCAGGAGCCCTTAAAGCTCCGGAGACTCTGCTAATATCCCTTCTTTTCCATGGCTTGTTAATCTACTTGGGAAGCTGGGTTTTCTCAAACCAGCTTCAATTCACCTTCTAGGCGCCTTCTTGATTTTCCTCCCCAAATCACCTCACTGTGACCTCTCACTTTCCATTCCTCATTGCATCATGCTTTCTAGATTGTCTAGACGTTTCTAGGGTCATTGTCTAGACAAGAGAAGGACCAGCGCCAGATGCTGTGGAGGGGGATGGTCATTCGAGTTGGTACTCTCGTCTCCCACGACCACACCGACTCAGCCCCGTCCAGACGGCCAGCGCTGGAGGATGCTGCGTGCCAGTCCCCATGCACGGAACTCCAGTAACACAAGGAGCACCTCACATGAAGGTGAGGCTTTCCTCATGCTCTCGTGGGGCAACATGTGGTTCAGAGACACAGGCACTACGTGTCCTGCTAAGGACTCCACCTCCCCTGGGAAGCTGTGATAAAGCACATGCAACTTTGCCGTCTCCACAGGCTGCCATTCTGAGCACAGTCTGAGGGCAGCAGTGGCTCAGATAACACAGGGCTATCTTCAGGGCTTCAAATCCACAAGTTCTGGCAGAGCTGAAACCAGTGCGCTCTGCTTCCCCTGCTCTGATGTCCACCTGCTCCTCAGAAATCCCCAGGCTAAGTGCCCGCTGGCCTTACCCACACCGCTTCCCAAGAGCCATGGCAGGGCCTTCCCACGTACATGGCCCCTGCCGAGCCAGCTGGGGCCCAAAGCGACAGGGATCGCCATGGAAGGTGTCAGATGCAGCCCCTCCAGCAGCCTCCCCATCTCACCCCTTGGTCCTTCAGTGGGACTGCCACTGCCTGCGGCCCCCCGGCTGGTGGCCGTCTTGGTGAGCACAGGAGAAAGGGAGGAACAGGCCAGCTCCGCTGGGCCGGCACCTCCTCAGCCTGCCCACCAACAGCTCTGGTTGGCTTGAGGCAAGGTTTCAGCTCTAGACCTCCCCTGCCCAAGTTTCTCCTAACCCCTGGGATTATGCCAATGTTGTGCTAGTTTGATTACTAAACTCTGCAGAGGCCTGGAAAAGCTGTGTCCTAGCACGTGGGCATCTGACTTCCTTGCAGCCTAACTATGGGAGGAGTCCAGCCCAAGAGCCTCTGAAGGCACACTGCCACCGTTGGGCCGCCCACCCCTGAAGCCAGCGCCTGTGGATGCCCAGAGTACGGGAAGTGGGCTCAGAGCCTGTTGGAGACAGGCCAGAAGACCTTCCCCAGGGATCAGCATTGCTTCCAGTGCAGAATCCTGCATTTTAACCTTTCGTCACCCAACAAAACTTGGTAAATGAGGCTTCCCTTCCAGTGCACGGACTCGGTGTAGACTGGGGTGTGTGATGAGGGGCTATAGCAAGGAGGTTCTCTCTCATCAGTTTCCTTAGGGCTTGGTTCCTGGTAGCTGATGCTCTGGGTAGCTCCTTCCCACCCCTGTTGTGACAGGCAAAGCAAAGAAGCCTATGGTCACTTCAGATGTGGCCTGCGTTGAATAGAATTCATTTTTCTTTCTTAGTCTTAGGAAGTAGAACTTTCCAGCTAGCTCTACCTGTACCAGGCCTCTCATGGGCCTCCTTCCAATCAGAGATGTTTCTCCCCCGTAGCCTGCTCTAGTGCTGTGATTTCCCCCCAGAAACCCCCACAGAAGGCACATGACCAGTGCTGAGCATCTTCAGATGACATTCAGAGCCAGAACCAGAAATGCATAGCTCACATGTGCTGCTCCCATCTCTCGGAAGGACTCCTCTTCCCCTTTCATTCTCTACTTTCTAATGACCCGGGGCAGTTCCACTTCTCCTTTCTGATCAGTCTGACGGAGGCTGCAGAAGTCTAGGGTGGGTGCCAAAGCTGACTTCGTTGCCACACAGGGAAATTGGAGGGGCAGCTGCAGGTAGGTCTGAACTTCCACAGCCTTGACCACGGATGTCCCACCATCCAGGTTCTGTCCCAGCCTCCTACCCATGACAGGGATAGTTCCCTCAAGCTGGTGGACCAGTGACACACAAATGCCTCCAGGGCCCAGGCAGGGACTATAAATACATGAAACTCACCAGGAGCAGGACAGTTGGGAGTGGCAGGGAGTGTGGCAAACTGAGGAGTGAGTGCTTACCTGCCTAAAGCAGACAGCCGCCCCTCGGTTCTATCCCCTGCTGCCATGGGCAGCACAGGAAGCACAGGGAGAAACAGCCCCCAGACTGCAGCCTGTTCTCTTCTCGTCTCTCCCCCGGCTCCTCCTCAGTGGCCTCACGTGCATGTTGGTGGACATACCAGCCTACAAAACTGGTCCATCCACACTCCTCCCCCGCAGCAGCCATCCCTGGGCCACCCCGTCAGGTCCAGGGGTGCACCTACCAGTGTCTGATCTACTCTGGCAAAGAGTTATCCAGGGAAGAGGACTACAGCTGCTGGAAGCCAGCTCAGGGGCACGGACAGGGGATCCTGATCTGCTGGGTATATGGAGCTTGGTCTAAAGAGAACAGAGGGCTCTGGGTAGGCATGTCCCCTTGGTCCTCAGGACTCCTGGCCCCATGAGAAGGGTATAGCAGGGGGAGGGGAGTCCCTGTAATGTGGGGAGTCCAGAGCAGGGGCCTCTTTTGCTCGGGTCTGAAGGTGGCCCTGCAGAGGTCTGCCAGTTTGTCACTCTGATCTAGGTTAACAATGTCTCTGTGGAAAGCCCAGGTGAGGGGAAGGCTCCGTGCAGCAAGAAATGGGCACATCGCTATCTAGCAGTTTGACGTGAGGGTTCCTGGGGAATGTTTGTTTCCCCGCCTGCCATCTCAGAGTTTATCTCCTACTCGCAGTGTTCTTCCCTGAGTTAGTGTCAAAACAAATGACAGGGAAGCCAGAATTTTCGTCTTCAGGTTGAGAAGTATGGGTGGGGAGAGAAAGGGAGGCCAATTCAACTCAGAGGTCATGGGGTTGCCATCTGCTGGACCCAGACTTCCCAGCAGTGTTTATTCATACCGCCAGCCAATGTCCCAGCTGCGGCTGCGGCTTCACAGTGAAGGAACAGAGCCAGCTGGGGACCCCACTTCTCTTCAGGACAGACAGGCCGGCTCAGTGTGCTGCCCTGGCCTCCTTCTCCCTCACAGGATTCAGTGCCCCCAAGCTGCTCAGGAATCCCAAGGGGGAAAAGGATAGTCAGGTGAACTAAGACCAACACTAAGGTGAGAAAGACTGAATCATCTTTATCTCTGTCAGAGGGGATTGGCATTTTAAGACGTACCTAAGGAGAGTAATGCCTGGCCCAAAGGAACAATGCCTAATGGTGCATTTTAGTCTTGGCAGCCAGTGTGTATGTAATGGAATTCTTGCCATGTGGATGACAGGCTACCGCACTGGCCTTGTGTGGGTACCAGGCGACTGGGGGCTGGGGGCTGGAAAGGAATATAGACATATCCCTCCTGAAAATCTTGTTTCTCAACTGCTTGATGTGTGATTTGAGTTAATCTACTTCCAGGAAGATGGAATAAAAACTTGATCCTGGTTTAAACAATCTGCCAGCAGGCAGAGATAAAGAGCCCCCTCTTAGAGGAGAAATTTACAGAGGCAAATTTCATTGCTGCTTAGGAAGTTTGTCTGCCTCCTTCTGGAAGATTCCTGGTGAGAGGGCAAGGTTAGGAGCAGTGGCAGAGACTGACAATTGACCTCTCAAGGCCATTCTCCCCTTTTCCCTTACTGCAGAACCCTCATTTTGTCTAGGAAGGCAGTGTGCCCAGCTAACCAGATTACATTTCCCAGACTCTCTTGCAACTAGGGATGGCCATGTGATGCAGGCCAATGAGTTATAAGCAGAAATTGTTGGGTAGGGCTTATGGGAAAGCTCTTTAAAAGGTGGGGCCATCTCGGGACTTCCCTGGTGATCCAGTGGCTAAGACTCCATGCTCCCAATGCAGGGAGCCCAGGTTCGATCTCTGATCAGGGAACTAGATCCAATATGCATGCTGCAACTAAGAGTTCCCAAGCTGCAACAAAGATCCTGCATGTCGCAACTAAGACCTGGCACAGCCTAAATAAATAAATAAATATTAAGGGAAAAAAAAGGTGGGGCCATCTCAATTGGCACATGCCTTTCTCCTTTCTGGAAGGCGGGTGCAATGTAGGAGGTGGAGCAACCATTTTAGGACCATGAGACAAGCAGGTATACAAAGGAGGAAAAGAAATTCCAGATCCCTGGTAATACTGAAGAAATGTGATGATACAAACTCTGGAAGGCCTGTCTCTGGGTTTCTTTTAATTGAAAGTGGATAAGAGTTTATTTGGTTAAGTCACTATGCATAGCAGTATTAAATGCCGCTTACCTTAGTCTGTCTAATGCAGGAGCCAAGAGAAGCAAACAACCAAACAAGGAATTTAAACCATTACCCCAAGTCAGTGGTGCTCAACTCAGGGTGATTTTGTCCCTCGAGGGATACTGGACAATGTCTGGAGACATTTTTGGTTGTTACAACTTAGGAGACAAGTGTTACTGGCATCTAGTGGGTAGAGGACAGGGATACTGCTAAACATTCTACAATGCACAGGACAGACGCCACGACAAAGACTTATCCAGCCCCAAGTGTCAGTAGAGCCAAGGTTGAGAAACCCTGCAACTAGGGAGTTCCCTGGCGGTCCAGTGGTTTGGATTCAGCACTTTCACTGCCAAGAGCACGGGTTCAATCCCTGGTCAGGGAACTAAGATCCCACAAGCCTCGCAGTGTGGCCGAAAAAAAAAAAAAGAGAAACCCTGCAGCTAGCACTGTGCTTCCAGAGCACTAGACCTTAGCCTACTAACCTGCCCTGGCACCCTTGTCCATCCCTCTTCTCTTGGAAGCAAACCCTGTATACTGGCCAGGCTGAAAAATTCATGTCCTTGACCACATCTTGCACTTTCCTTTCGCTAAGCCTTTGCTCATGTGCTGTTTCCTTTGCCTAGAATCCCTCTATCATCTCTTCAGTGAGTCTTTAAGTGAGTCTTCATTTTTAATAAGATTCCCTGTTGTTTCCCATATAAGTAGCATGAGGTGAATCTGATCTAAATGGCATGAGATGCATGACTTTTCTATGCCACCTTAGTTTTTTGAAATTCTACCCGTTTTTCAAAGTTCAACTCGATCACCACAGGGCCTGCCGGGAATGCAAGATGATTTTAGATGATACTCGGATAAAACTTATTTATTTTAGTCAGTATATAGTTTTTTCCAATAAGGTTACAGGTTTTCCATTTCTTATAATGATATACATCTTCCTTTACAAATAAAGTTACTTTCATAAAAAAGTGAAATGATTTAAAGAAACATGCTAAAAACTACAGTCGATTAGGAAACATCACTTGTTAATGTACACAGTATGTAAATATTTGCTCTGTTTTCTATGTTGTTGCTTTTTAATGTGCATTGAAGACAAGGACGAAAGGGGTAAAAGAGAGATGAATAAAACTTCCATGTTGGCCAAAACCGACTCTCTCTCTCTCTCTCTCTAGATATACATATCTATATATGGATATATATAGATTAGATAGATAGATTTAGATTTTTAAAGCCGGCAAATATAAGGTATAAATACTAAAGTTTGGAAGCCCAGCAGCACCTCTGAAATTTCCCCTTTCTGTTTTCTCTAGAGAAACATACAAGTCTGAAAAGTGAAAAGCAACATATCTCATTTCCCCATCTGGAGGCATTTCCAGACCATCTTGCTACGGTGCAGTCATAGATCAGCTGTGGAGATTAGCTCTTCATAGCTGTGCATTGGAGCAGTGAAATTAGGTTAAGAGTCTCATCAGTATCAGGTCCCGCCCCATCCCTATTAGTGTATCTTCTCTGAGTGAAGTCAGCATTACTCATATCAAATGCTTATCAACTGCCCACTGGCACAGGGCGTGTTTGGGGTGTAATAGTTACTCCAGGTGACTATTAAGGTGAAGACCCAAATCCTTGATGGGACCCTGGACGCCTTACATCCTCTACCCTCCAGCTCATCTCACACCACCCTCATCCCCTCTGTACTGGCCTCTGTCCCTTTCCCCAGTTCTCTGTCCTCCCTCCAACTTCAGAGTCTTACTCATGCTGTTCAGTGTCAACTGACCGCTCTTCATCCTGTACTCCCCCTTCATCTAGTTATCTCCTACCTTTTCTTCAAATATTGGTTTAGGGAAGTTTTGCCTGATTCCTCAGCTAGATCAGATTCCAACTATCACATGGTTTCATAGCACCACACACACTTCCTTCATAGCCATTAACAGACTGAAATTTCACATATATCTGTGTGGTTATTTGGCTAACATTTGTCTCCATTCCTAGACCATGAGGTTCTATGAGGGCAGAACCTTTCAAAAGTTTTGCTCATCTTTGTATTCTCAGCCCCATGCACAGTAGCAAAGAGCCTGCCACACAATAGCAACTCAATAAATATTTGTTGACTGAATGAGTGAGAGAATGGATGGATGGATGGATGGATGGATGGGTGGATGGATGAAGCATAGTGCCTGCCTTTTAGGAATGTATAATCCAAGACAATTCTTATTCTGACAGTGGAATACAAGCAAAAAAATGACCATTCGACCAACATATGGAGAGTAAGCATCAATCAGATCTTTTAAGAACAGGAATCAAGGGAAGGGACTCATTCCTGCAGAGATGGTAGAAATTGGGGACAGGAGTCCTAGATGGGGCCACAGGAGACATACGTGAGCTTTGTCTCTTGAGTCACACTGTCGTCTAGCTTTTAGTCTTGTTTCTAGATGTCACCAATCAGAGGCAGGGATCAAGATCAAAGTAAAAGCAAGTTGGAGTCCTAAACAGAACTCTAAAAGGACATTTGTGTCTGTCTACCCTCATCAGTGTCTGTTCTATTTCTCAAAGTCCTGTTTCCATGATAATGTACAATGGAAGTTTGCCTGCCTCCCTGCCCAGCTGGCTCTCCATGCCCTCACCCCCTATACACGCGTGTGTGCACGCACACACACACACACACACACACACACACACACTCCCTCTCTATAAACCAGTCCTCTGACCCAGAAAGAAAGAAGACACATTCTTAAGCAACCTCTTCAATTGGAGCCTCAAATATGACTGCAAATACGTTGGTTTCTCCTGAGAGATAATAATAAAGACAAGACATCCACCCATATCATGGACAAAGCCACCAGTGGTGACTAATGGTGGACAAATGGCTGTCTAAATAGGCCATTCATAACCCATGAGCAAAGGCAGAGACTGTCTCTGTCTTGGTTACTTCTATATCCCTAGTGCCCAGCAAAGGAGACACAATATTTGTTTGTTCGATAAATGAAGGAAGGGAAGAAGGAAGGACTTCTTATAGTCTTTATTTTTTTTTAAATACATTTATTTATTTATTTGTTTGTTTGTTTGTTTATGGCTGCTTTGGGTCTTCTTTGCTGTGCACGGGCTTTCTCTAGTTGCGGTTAGCGAGGGCTACTCTTCGTTGTGATGCATGGGTTTCTCACTGTGGTGGCTTCTCTTCTTGCAGAGCATGGGCTCTAGGTGCATGGGCTCAGTAGTTGTGGCTCGCAGGCTCTAGAGCGCAGGCTCAGTAGTTGTGGTGCATGGGATTAGTTGCTCCTCAGCATGTGGGATCTTCCCGGACCAGGGTTTGAACTCATGTCCCCTGCATTGGCAGGAGGATTCTTAACCACTGCACCACCAGGGAAGTCCACCTCTTATAGTCTTAAGGCTTGTCTACTTCAGGTTAAAGTTACGTATGGCCCCCTCAGATCCTGTCCCATTGTTTATCCCCAGGGGTAGGAAGAACAAAGCTGTAGGAACCTGAAATCCTGAGGAGCCAGCCTGACTGGGTTGACCCGGTGGCCTCCAGGAAGTTTATTAGGATGGGGATCTAGTTCTGTCTGGGTCTAACACCTGGGGGCTGAAGACAGGGTGTCATTTGAACTGTGACCTAGAACTGAGATGCAGGTGCTTAGAAGGGTCATTTTTCACCACCCAGAATCCATGCCTCCTTCTTTTGGGAAAGCACCCTACTTTCCTTTTCAAGAATTGCCTCTTTCCCATGTGTAGAGCTGTCAGTCAGGTGCCTTGCCTCATCTGTCCAAGATGCAATCATGTGACCCAGGCCGGTCCAATCAGACTCTGTCTTTGGAATGACTCTTGAGCAGAGCAAAGGCAAGACCCAAAAGAGAGAGGGAGACTTCCACTCCCACTGTGAACCCTGACTAGAGAATTCTATGGTAGAGAACTATCCTGAGTCCTGCCGTATTTGGAGCCTTTTCTTCAGCATTCCTTTGGATTCTGTGAGCCACACCATCTCCTTCCAACAAATTCACTTCCTCCTTAAATCAGCCAGAGTCACCTTCTATTAAGAAACCCCAAACTCAGGAATGATGACTCATACCTGGGTTTCCCAGGAAGGCAGGGGGCACTGGATCCTAATTCTCAGGGGCCAACAGGAGTAGACTGTATTCTGAGAGGGTTCTGGGATGCCCTGTGCTCCAAGAGACGTGGGCGTTCAGCCATCCCTGCACCAGCCTCTGGAGTGCCTGACCTGAATAAGACCCATCAATGCTGCTGGCAAGAACCAAAGGCTCTAATTTGAAAACAATCCCTGAGATGGACTTTGCAACTCAGCCTCCAGGCTGCACTCTCCATCCCCCTTAGTTGATTCTGTGTGGAGTCCAGCCAACCTGCTCAGGGGCAATATTCAAAATTCAGGCCAGGCACTGGCCAGTCAGATTGGACGTTGACGCTAGAGCAGAGTGGCGTGTGCTCTGCACTGCAGCGGGGAGCATCAGGAGGGCAGGGGTTATTGACCAGCGAGAATGTAAATATGTTAGCGCTTTAACAACTGGTTCAGCTGCACTGGGCGCACACCACCTGGGTATCAGCTCGGCGCCTACAGGACCGGGAACACCTCTGAGGGAGGACTCTCTCCAGTGTGTATAATTCTGCTCTCATCTGGGAGTTCCCTGGTGGTCCAATGGTTAGGACCGGGTGCTTCCACTGCAGGGAACCTGGGTTCGATCCCTGGTCAGGGAACTAAGATCCCACAAGCCCCGTGTCAGGGCCAGAAAAAAAGAAAAAATTCTGCTCTTCACTCCGTTTGCACACCGCACCCCTGACCTGTCCCTACCTAGCCCAGGACTTTGCATTTGCCAGAGCAGGTGGTTAACATACATTTGTAAATAAAAAATAAAAATTCCAGGGTAGAAGAAAGAAAATGACGAGAAAGAAAAGGGGTGGAAGGAGGGAAGGAAGGGTAAAAGCTGAGTCTGTTCTGGGAAAATCACACTGGACCTTCCCCCTGCCTTCCCACTCCCCCAACCCAAAATGTTTATCTATGTGCTTATTTGAAATAAGCATCAGGGGTGCTCTTGAAAGAGGAAAAAAGGCACAAAATAAGAGTGATAAAAGAGTAAGGGGACTATGCTGTTTAATCTTCTTACTGGGGGCAGGGATGATAGTGGCTGCCACTTATCAAACATTTACCTTATTGTCTGTTCACTATTATTTTAGGAACTATTATTATCCCCATTTTACAGATAAAGAAACAGACTCAAAAGAGGTTAAGTGGTTTGCCCAAGGTTACACAACTAAGTGCAGATATGGGACTCAAACTTGCCCTTGTTGCCTCCAAAGCTGGAGCTATATACCAAGCTTGAGCGCACGTGAGGGAATTCCTCAAGTCCCAGGTTACAGGCAGGACTACGGGGACAGCAGCCTTGAGTTGGTGCTGCCACCTAGTGAAAAGGCAGAGAACTGTGGAGACAAACCCCCTCCTTCCTTCTCTTTCCTGGATCCATCCTCACTTTCCAGCTTGAGAGAGACCCGGAGAGTTTGCATTCTACCTCTGGCAGCCAGCCATTTCTGTGTTTCTGGGATACAGAGAACTGACCTCTAGATGCAAGCTGGTGCCTCATCAGGCTTCAGCATAGCGCTGTAGAAACATCTGTTGAATAAATGAGTGGCCAGGGATGCAAATCTCTACAGGTCTGGGGATCAACCTGGTCTCCATAGACAACATCTGAAGACACTTTACTGTGAAGATCCGGGTTGATCACATCCTGGTCTAGGGGCAAGACTTCTGCCTCAGTGTGAGTCCTGCACGATCCATCTCACTGAGCACCTTCTACTCCCTGGGACCATGTCCATGCAGCATGTTTTGTGTTATCTAATTTCATCCGACACTCAAAGAGATCAACGTGGCAGGCCCAAGTTCACAGGTCAGGGACTGGAACCCAGATCCTTGGACTCCAAGTGCAGTGTTTTTCCTGCTCCATCACTCTGCCCTGCCACCCAGCTCCCCACCAATTCGACTCACGCCCCCGAAACCTTGTTTTTGTCAGCCTAGTCATCCAGACATGATGACTCAAGAGTCGTGGGGCAGACTGCCAGGGGGAGGAGGCCTGTGTCAGCACAGCGGCTTTCCTGACCTTTAAGGTAGCAGGGAGTTACCCCAATCTGAAACGTGTGGCTGACGAGCGGTTTTGGTGTCAACCATAATAGGACATCATAGCTGGGCAGATAAGCAGAAGCAATTCCCACTCCCTGCGCTTCCCACGGCTCTTTCTGGGTTTCACTCAAACCCAAAGTCACCTGAAACATGAAAGCCAGAAGCTAAATTTTCCTTTGAGACCCGGTTCTTGGAATCTTGTTGGAAATGGAGAGAGAATAAAGGGTCAGCTTCTAGAAGGCAGGAATGGTTTCACAAAATGTGCTTCACTCTGCCCAAAATTAATCCAGTCACTTCTCTGTTTAATCCTCAAAGGTTGCCTCCAAAGTACATCCTTTGTGTCAGGAAATCCACTTAACATTTGGGCTATAAAAACTGGTGGCCTGTAGTGATGAAATAAATGTAACAGAAGAGTCAGCCCCTAATGCTGTGTATCTAGTGAGGGCAGATATTAGGTGGAATACTCCAAAGTAGACTTTTTTTTTTTTTACCTGAAATATCTGATTACCCATCGAAACCAGTGATTTTGATCTCAGAGAGACAGCAGTGAGCGGTCCTGAAGAGAGATCTCAGTTCCCTGCCCAGGAATTGAACGTGGGTAGCCTGGATGAAAATCAGGAATCCTAGCCACTAGACCACAGGCACTAGAGGCTAGAAGCAAAATTCCCCTGGCTCTTACCCCCACTGAAAGCAAGAATGTTTCAAGGAAGCAAAAACTCTACAAACAGGTACAAAGTTTATTATTAGAGACACAGCATAACATGTGGGAGAGCACACAGAGAAGCAGTTTATTTAAGACAGAAGCAAAGCAGAAATACACACCTGGAGAGAAAGGGTATGGGCGTCCTCTCTAATGAGGAGGAGCCCAGTAAAGAGGTGATTTAAATCACTTACATAGGACAGTTCTTCCGGGTCTTTGTTTACCTTTGGCGAATCATCTTGCTGCTTTTTTCACACCTGACCTGCCCTAGGACCCTCCCCAACGTGCATGTGCAACTTTTTGTTAAGATGGATCCCACCGCAGAGGCCTGTGGGGGCATGTCCACACTTACTATGGGGTGGCGCCCCTCCCTTTTTGACCCCCAAGGAGCCTTCCTGTGCCTGTGCAGACAGGGACGTTTTCCTTGACTTCAGGTGTGGTCATCTTATCTCTTTACTCCAACAGAGCTCAGCTTCTGCCACTAGCTTTGTCCTTGGAGTGTCTGGGGGAGAACAGAGCTTCAGTTTTGCTCCACTCGACAAACACCAGCTGTCCAGCCCAGGGGCCCATCTATCTCCTGCCTCAATTTCTTACATTTGGGGGCCATCGGACTGCTTTGAAGAGCTGATGAAAACTAGGGATTCCCCCTTCTCTTTACCAAATATATAGGTACTCACCAAATCTGGATTATACGATTTCAGGGGTTGATAGACTCTTGAAATCTATTTGTAGACCCACCCGCCAAGGTAAAAACAATTCATCCGTTGACATAGCAAGCACCTAAGATTCAAGAAGCTCAGCTGCTGGTAGACAGTGTGGTCCAGGGCAGGGAGTGTTCAACTGGCAATCAAAGGTTCTCATCTGTTGTCACTATTTAGTGAGCCAGGACAGCCTCATACTTGCGAGAAGTAAACTTACTTGACATGAAGCAGAATGTTTGACTCAAGGGCCATTTTGATCTGGCAACTCTAATATAATGTGTCATAAATGGTGAGAAGGAAGGAGTCAGGGTGAGGATGGAATGAGGTTCAGGGATGGAAGGAAGATGTATGTTAAGTATTTTACTTGATAATTTTATAATGGTTGGAAGCTTAATGGTTTTTAAAATAGTATAGGGCTTCCCTGGTGGCACAGTGGTTGAGAATCTGCCTGCTAATGCAGGGGACATGGGTTCGAGCCCTGGTCTGGGAAGATCCCGCATGCCGCGGAACAACTAGGCCCGTGAGCCACAACTACTGAGCCTGCGCGTCTGGAGCCTGTGCTCCGCAACAAGAGAGGTCGCGATAGTGAGAGGCCCGTGCACCGCGATGAAGAGTGGCCCCCGCTTGCCACAACTAGAGAAAGCCCTCGCACAGAAACGAAGACCCAACACAGCAAAAATAAATAAATTAATTAATAAACTCCTACCCCCAACATCTTATTAAAAAAATAAAAATAAAAATAAAATAGTATATAAAAATGTCCCTTTGACACAATGCTCTTGTGCTAAAACAGCCATGTCAACTGCCTTCCAAGTTCAGTGAATGAAAGATTAGGACAACCTTTGTGAGACAGGTGGCTGTTGATAGAATCTAATTACAAGGGCAGGAGAACCCCAGACTTTGCTCCTGTGGCTTAAGGTATTTATTACATCCAAAGTACAAATGCTCCCGATAAGAGTAATATTTTGGGGCTTCCCTGGTGGCTCAGGGTTGAGAGTCTGCCTGCTAATGCAGGGGACACGGGTTCGAGCCCTGGTCTGGGAGGATCCCACATGCCACGGAGCGGCTGAGCCCATGAGCCACAACTGCTGAGCCTGCGCGTCTGGAGCCTGTGCTCCGCAACAGGAGAGGCCATGATAGTGAGAGGCCCGCGCACCGCGACGAACAGTGGCCCCCGCTTGCCACAACTGGAGAAAGCCCTCGCACAGAAACGAAGACCCAACACAGCAAAAATAAATAAATAAATAAACTCCTACCCCCAACATCTTCTAAAAAAAAAGAGTAATACTTTGTCTTATCAGCCATTACACTGTAGACAGGATTTTTGCCTCTTCCTTCACTGAAGGTCTTTTCTTTTTTTAATTACAGGAGGTTAAAGAGGGCATGAGAATGCTAGAGATTGGAGGCAGTGGTATAAGAGGGCGCTAAAGGCATTGAAACCAAATTGAACATGTCATGATTTCTATCAGGACTGATCCTGATTTCAATTGACACTCATTTGATTGAGTTGATTGAATCGCTTGCCTCAAGGACAAAATCTGGCCATCAAAATATTAGTCCCAGTTCTTGCTCCAACTTCAGTAAGTGCCCTGAGTCGAGATTTTATGTTATCAACATATCTTTATGCTTCACAGCGAGAGACACTGCTGTTACTGCTCTGTGTGTGTGTGTGTGTGTGCACGCGCGCGTGCGTGTGCAGCTTGAGACACCCAAATAACTGGAGACGTGGCTCAGTCTCTTCGGTGTTGAGTTACACTTCCACAGAGGGACCCCCCATTTTTGACAGTTGGTGGCATGACCCACCCAGCCCACCTGTCGACGCCTCTTACCCCAGAGCAGACACTTCTGCCCCCTCCTTCCTCCCTTGCCAGGGTCCCCCAGCTGCTCCTCTGCATCTACCTTTGCTCCCCTGTCTACTCCCCATATGGCAGCCAGAGTGATCCTTTTCCAGTGCAAGTTGACCACCTCAGTTGTCTACTTAAAGCCCTCTCCTAGCTTCTTACCTCAGCCAAAGCCCAAGTCCTCCCCAGAGCCCACAAAACCCCAAGCAACGTGGCCCCCACTTACCTAACTGACCATCTGTCCTCCACTCTCCCTTTCAGTCTCTCTGCTCCAGCCACACCTAAGGGGAGACTGAGTCCAGGCTCCTGTGCCAGGGAGGCTTCAGGGGATGGAAACAGGGTTTGTGAGTAGTTTCATGCTGTGGTTACCTGATTCACAGAAAGAGGGGCTGTGCCAACAGTGAAATGACATGACACAGCTGTTGTCACTGTATGAGTCTGGTGGCTGTTTTCCATCTGAGTTTATACCCATTCCTCTAACTCGGTATCTCCCACACTGTAGTCACCCACATACCAGCACCACCATTTCTGCAGCATCCATGAACTCTCTTCACTGTGACTTCATTTTTTTTTTAAATTGAAGTATAGTTGATTTACCATGTTGTGTTAATTTCTGCTGTACAGCAAAGTGATTCAGTTATATGTTCTTTTTTTTAATATTCTTTTCCATTATGGTTTATCATAGGATATTAAATACAGTTCTCTGTGCTATACAGTAGGACCTTGTTGTTTATCCATTCTATATATAATAGCTTACATCTGCTGACCCCAACCTCCCACTCCATCCCTCCCCCAACCCCCTCCCCCTTGGCAACCACAAGTCTGTTCTATGTCCCTGAGTCTCTTTCTGTTTTGTAGATTGGTTCATTTGTATCATATTTTAGATTACACATATAAGTGATATCATATAGTATTTGTCTTTCTCTTTCTGACTTACTTCACTTAGTATGATAATATCTAGTTGCATCCATGTTGCTGCAACTGGCATTATTTCTTTCTTTTTTGTGGCTGAGTAGTATTCCATTACATAATATATATGTACCATGTCTTCTTTATCCATTCATCTGCTGTTTCCATGTCTTGGCTATTGTGAATAGTGCTGCTATGAACATAGGGGTGCATGCATCTTTTTGAATTAGAGTTTTGTCTGGATATATGCCCAGGATGGGATTGCAGGATCATACAGTAACTCTATTTTTAGTTTTCTGAGGAACCTCCACACTGTTTTCCACAGTGGCTGCACCAATTTACATTCCCACCAACAGTGTAAGATGGTTCCCTCTTCTGCACATCCTCTCCAGCATTTGTTAGTTGAAGACTTTTTAACGATGGCCATTCTGGTGTGAAGTGGTACCTCGTCGTAGTTTTGATTTGCATCTCTCTAATAATTAGTGATGTTGAGCATCTTTTCATGTGCCTATTGGCCATTTGTATTTCTTCTTTGGAGAAATGTCTATTTAGGTCTTCTGCCCATTTTTTGATTGGGTTGTTTGTTTTTTTGTTGTTGAGTTGTATGAGCTGTTGGTATGTTTGGGAAATTAAGCTCTCGCTGGTCGGATCGTTGGCAAATATTTTCTCCCATTCTGTAGGTTGTCTTTTCGTTTTGTTTATGGTTTCCTTTACTGTGCAAAAGCTTGTAAGTTTAATTAGATCCCATTTGTTTATTTTAGTTTTTATTGGGAGACTGACCTAAGAAAACATTGGTACGATGTATGTCAGAATGTTTTGCCTATGATCTCTTTTAGGAGTTTTATGGTGTCGTGTCTTATGTTTAAGTTTTTAAGCCATTTTGAGTTTGTGTATGGTGAGAGGGTGTGTTCTACTTTCACTGATTTACATGTGGCTGTCCAGTTTTCCCAACACCACTTCCTGAAGAGACTGTGTGACTTCATTTCTTAAGTCACCTTACTTTCATTACTTGAATACATGGATTTGAAAAGGGAGCTAGCAGATAAGGGAGAACGATAAGAAAGGTGACAGCAGCCTGACAAAGGAGGAGCTGCCTTCGGTGCAGGCGCAGGCGGGGAGGAGCTAGGAGGGGGAGGCAGGTCCCAGGGGCTGAGCAGAGGGGAGGAGGAAGGGGCAGGGGAGAGGCCACAGGACCCTGGGAGGAGAGGCAGGAGGAGGGTGCAGCCTGGGACTGAGAGCTGGGCTTGGGAGGCTGTGGAGGGGAAGCTGAGGGACCCTGAGGTGGGGACGGATTTTGGGGTGCTGTTGTGGGGGATCGGGGAGCTGCGCTGGGGGTGAGACAGGGCGGAGGCCACGGGGGGCCTGAGGAGGGCGTGGAGGAGAGGAGGGGGCTGCAGGGGGAGCTGGCAGGGGATGGGGTGAGACAAAAGCAGGCTGAGGAAGGGGCTGCTGGGAGTGGGGCACAACGAAGGTGGCCCTGAAGAGTTAAGGGAGGAAGGCTGGGGGACACGGAGGAGAAAGGGGAGCTTGAGGGATCACACTGGGGTGAGCCAGAAACGGGCATGGAGGAAGGGCAGTGATGGGGAGAGACGGCGCTGGGTGTCCCCCTTCCCGGGTGGGCCTGGCTGTCCTCCTGGGACTGGACAGTGAGTGTGTTGGCCTCGGCTGGGCTGCACCCCTTGTGTTGCTCACGTCTGAAATGGGCTCACAAACCCCTGGTATGGGGACCCCTACTCTAAAGGAGGTCCATCAGGGAGTTTATGGGCCAGAAACCCATTTGTGCTCTCCTGCTGGGCAGATAAAGGAGGTCTTGGGAGCACCGGGGACTAAAGCATGTTAAGGAATGAGAAAGAAGCGGCGGGGGGGGGGATGGGGGGCGGGGGGAGGACCAGAAAGATAACGTTGTCACAGGGAAATCTGTAACATCGTGAAATTCCAACGGCAAAGACACGAAGCTGTGTTTGGATTCTAGAGTCATCTGCAGCATCCACAACTTATTGTGCATGAGAAATGGACACAGGCAGCCTCAGATGTGGTTGTGATCCTGAGTCGTTACTCTGGAGAGTGTGATGGTGTTTATTAGCAGATGCTTCCAAGCACCAAGCAGAGGGGAACTAGGTACCTCACTTCTAAAGGCCCCTGATTCTCAAGTCATATGAGTTAACGGTCATGGAAGGCACTGCTGGTTTTATCTCCTGGTTTTATCCCCTCTCTTTATGGGAAGTGTCCTCCTCGACTCCATTGTGGCCCCCCGTGGAGCTGGCTCCCTCGCCCCCATGGTCATGGTTGATGGGTCTTGGAATGGGCATCTGGGAGTTTGTGTTTAGGACAGAAGATCAGGACAGCCTTTCTCAGGCAGCTGAAGATGTCAAGAGGTGAAACTCCAGCTGGAGAAAACTAGTCTTCAGGAAGAGAGACAAAGAAAGCTGACATGCAGGATGCCATGAACTGTTTGTGTCCCCAAAATTTATATACTGAAGCCTAACCCCCCAAAAGTGATGGTGTTAGGTGGTGTGGCCTTCCGAGGTGACTGGATCATGAGGGTTGTGCCCCCACGAATGGGATCAGTGCCCTTAAAAAAAAAGTCCCCGGAGAGCTCCCTCACCCCTTCTCCAGGCAGGGACATGGTAAGAGAAGCCTCCTAGAAAAAGGAAGGGGGCCTCACCAGACATGGAATCTGCCGGCACCTAGAACCTGGGACGTCCCAGCCTGTAGAACTGTGAGAAATAAATTTCTGTCATGTAGAAGGTATTTTGCTTACAGCAGCTCAGGGGGGCTGAGACACAGGGAGACTGAGAGAAGGAAAGAGTCCTGAGCGCCGTCCAGCCCTTGGTTGGGGCGTTCCCGGAGCGTCAGCCGTGCTCTGCCACTTCTGCCACTTGACTGGTCACCTCCTCCTTGAAGTCTGTGAGCTTCCCCAGCGCGCTCGAAACACGTTCTCTTTGCACCGAAGCTGGTTCAAGTTGGGCATCTGTCCTTTGCAGTCAATGCAACAATAAAAGGAAACGGTGATTGAAAAAAGTGGGGTGCAGTCAGCATTCTTGGTCTCCCCATTTGAGACACCAGGAAGCGCTTTCAAGGCTGTTCAGAGCTCAGGGCAGCTGACGGCATCAACCGCAGGGACCTCATCCAGCTATTGACTTGGGAAAACTTAAGGGAATCCATAAATTCTTGGGTTTCATTTTGGACTTGCTTGTTTCTTTCTAATTAATCTATTTATTCACAGAATTAAGGTGAACCTGAGCCAAGTGTCCCGCCCTGAAGTCTCGAGGGGGTGTGAAGCCAAAGAGTGAAAGATGAAAGGATTTACTTTCCATACGATTTAATTATTGGATTTTCATGGGAATCACACTCTGAATTTAGAGCAGCTCCTGTGGCCTCTGGACCTCGCAGTGGCTGCAGCAGCTGCAGGAAGGGGTGGAAGACACAATAGGGAAGCAGGAGAGAGAAACAACTCAGGGCAAGGGGGCGGGGGCTGGGGGGGTGATAACACAGGGCACTTCTCCTTTACAACTTGTCTCTCTGCAAGATTTCCAGGAGGAGGCTGTTCCTCTCCCTCCAGGGGCATCATCCTGAGCCCTCCCTCTGCCTCTCCTTCCCCATCCAATCCCGTCCAGCCCTCACTTTCAATGCCCACTGCTCCCCACCCTCCCGTTATTACCCGTGTTCAGTTCACAAACTCCATTCTCACCTGGGTGACCACAGCAGCCTCCTGAGAGGCCTCTCTGTCCCCTCACTCACCCCCCCACCCCCACCCCAACCGGGTTCTCCAGGAAGTCGCCAGAGCAACCTCTCGCAGTCTGACGATGTCCCTCATCTGCTCGAAACCTCTCAGTGGCTCCCCTTTGCTCTCAGGATAAAGTGAAAAGCCCTTGATGGTTCCTGCCCCACTAGCTGCTGCCTCTGTCTCCAACCTTGTCCTCACCCTCACTCTGCTCCACACATGTGAACTTTGTTTAGCTCCTTGAAGGGCTGTGCTCCCTCCTGCCTCAGGGCCTTTGCATGTACTGTTCCCTCTGTCTGGAATGCCTTTCCCCTGTCTTTCACTTACTTAGTTCTCACTCTTTCTTAAGATCTGCTTTAAGATCTAGCTCATCTGTTCTTTATAAATTCTTACCAATAACCCTCATGGCACTTATCCCAATTTTACTTATAGGCGTGACTGTTTGATTGATGGCTGTCCTCCCAACTAGACTGCAAGTTCTGTGCAGGGAGGGAGCGAACATATCTGTTTTGCTCACCACTGGACCCTAACTCTGCCACAGGCCCTGGCCGAGTCTTGCCTGCCCCTCAAGATTCTGTTGGAACATCTCTCTGAGGAGCCCCCTCTGGCTCCCTGCTTTGTCAACCGTGAACCAGCATGGATCTCTCTACCATGTGTTCACGGCACCGACCTGCAATGATGTGCTCACATATCTGTCTCACCTCTAATCTGCGGGTTTCCTGAGTGCAAGAACCGTGGTCTTTGTTGTGTTGGTTTCCCTGACACCCAGCACTTCACTGGGCGTGTGGGAGATGACTGTGAGAATGAAGGAATGATTGTGAAGACAGCTCTCCAAGCCTGAGAATGTCACTATACAGCGAGGGGCCGGACCAGATGATTCTGTCTCTTCTGTACACTGCGGTTCCAACACCACATAACCCTGCCTGGTCAGCACCCCTCTGCTTTGTCACCCTGTGTGCTGTTAACTGTTGCCCAGGCAATCAACAAATCTCGCTGCCAACGTGGGTCCTCTATATCATTATGCAAAGAAAGCTTCGCACCTCTGGGCTTTCTATAGATTATGCAAAAAAAAGTCATTTTAGTATTTCCTTCTTCTTTGACTCATGTTTTTTAGTTAGGGCTTTCTCATGTTTGTGAGCAACTTTTTTGGTTTTCTAATTATTAAGAAGTACTCAAAACATATAAAAAGTTATGAAGAACAACTTAGTGGACACCCAAGAACATACACAAGGAAATAAAATGGGACCCAGGTACATGCCCTTTAGGGCTGATACCATTTGTGGCCTCTTTAGATGCAGCCATGTATTTCCAAGGAACTCAAACCGTGCGCACAGGGCAGAGCCTGGCATCTCCACGTCCAGGCAGGAGACTCTCATCCTGTCCCCTCTTCTAAGGAGAAGGGGTCTCCCTCCTGCCTTAGGCCTCAGCAGGCCCTGCCCTACATCCCCTTCAAGATGGAGACTCTCTGAACTGAGAGGACCCTAGAGAGGGAGAAATCCAGAATCCTCCTCGGCACATGAGTGCCCCCAGTCGTCCTGACCACGGGCTCCATGAGATGGGGGGGCAACTCCCATGGGGGAGGCGCCTCAGGAAAGAAAAGGGCAAAAAAAATAAACAGAGGAAACGTGAGCATTCAGGACAGCTGGACCTGCTTTCATTCACACTGAGGCCTCTGGAGAGGGGACTCACCAGGAATTGCATCTCAAAAGTCACTTCAGGGCTTCCCTGGTGGCGCAGTGGTTGAGAGTCCGCCTGCCGATGCAGGGGACACGGGTTCGTGCCCCGGTCCGGGAGGATCCCACATGCCGCGGAGCGGCTGGGCCTGTGAGCCATGGCCGCTGAGCCTGCGCGTCCGGAGCCTGTGCTCCGCAACGGGAGAGGCCGCAACAGTGAGAGGCCCGCGTACCGCAAAAAAAAAAAAAAAAAAAAAAAAAAGTACAATGAGGAGGGCGTCGCAGAATCAAGGTGAGATGCCATGAGGATCTGAACTAAAATGGTGAGGAGGTCAGCACCCAGCAGACAGAGTGATGGGTCGTTCTCAAGGTTTGGGTTTGGCTTGACTGGGAGCTGGCAGAGCTATTCATTGACACAAAGGATTCCAGGGGAGACGCAGACCCGGGCATGGCCTTCGGGTGCTGGGGCAGAAGTTGAGTCATAAATAGAAGGAATTAGACCCCCCCAGAGTTTGCAAGGCTGAAAGTCACTAGAAGCAGACAGAAGGTCAGAGAAGGGTCAAGACTTGGGTGTGGGTAACAGGGCCTCTGACCACACACCCACTTTTCTAAGGTGACACCCCAGCACAACGTTGGAGGACACAGCTCGACTGAAAAGGCATCCCTGAGGCTCCAGGGTTGGAGTCTTGGGTGTTCATTTCAGCCCCAACATTATAAAGTCCAGGATGGAATTGACCTCACCCCTGGACATCACCTGTGGGCCTCAGGGAAGCAGCTCAATCTCCATTCAATTTGATTCCACCTTTAAATTTTAGAGTTTTTTTTAAAATGAAAGTTATATATAGTTTAAAAAATCAAATAGTCATGTAACAAAAAGATCATTGCTTACCCTGCTTTCCTGGTTCTCTGAGGCAACTACTTTCAGCCATTAGTAGATGATGTTTTGGTATTTACCTCCATAGCTCTGAGTAACATGGGTATATTGATGCTGTCCGATTTTGTCCATGTTAGGCATTATCCATTGACTTTCCAGTATGGCAGATGAGGATTAGCTCTGCTCACCCCACCCTCATCTCCACCACGTACATATGCCCACTTCCCATTCCCCCATCCTCCCAATATAGTTATGTCATATTTGATTATATCAATTTTCAGTCTTTACATTATTATGGTTGTGTTCATGCTGTTCACAACTGAGTCACTTAAGGTAACCATGACTTTGTTCCCCTTTCCTCCATAGCTTTTTATATTTCACTAGAGCTTAAAACTGCCTCCCCCTCCCTATTTATGTAGTTATATTTGTGGTACTTATCACTAGTCCAACCCTAATTCTCTCCCAACTCTGTAAACCCCTCTCAGTATTTTCAAACGCAATCCACTCAGTGTCATCTTTTTGATAAATCTTTCCTGTAGTCTTTGATCAGCTTCAATCTGAACAGGCTGCTTCTGTGCCTGGCTCATAGCTGTCCAGCTGGTACGTTCCTTTACTGCGATCTTGGTGATTCCCATCATCTGCCCTCATGTCCCGGTTTCCTGGATCTTACATCTTACTCTCTCTATGTTTCCTCCCTTAGTTTTGGTAGAGCACATCCTTTAGCAGCTTCCTGAGAGAGAGGATATGCCACTACCTTTTTAAAAAAATTTTTTTAAAATAAATTTATTTATTCTTGGCTGCATTGGGTCTTCGTTGCTGCACGTGGGCTTCTCATTGCGGTGGCTTCTCTTCTTGCGGAGCACGGGCTGTAGGCACATGGGCTTCAGTAGTTGTGGCACACGGGCTCAGTAGTTGTGGCTCATAGGCTCTAGAACGCAGGCTCAGTAGTCGTGGAGCATGGGCTTGGTTGCTCCGCGGCATATGGGATCTTTCTGGATCAGGGATCGAACCCATGTCCCCTGCATTGGCAGGCAGATTCTTAACTACTGCACCACCAGGGAAGTCCACCACTACCTTTAAAAAAAACTATTCATGTGTGAAAATGTTTGATTTTTTTCCAATAATTTTTTTTGGTAGTTTGGGTGTAGGATTCTAGGCAGGAAATGATTCCCCCTCAGAAGGCATTGTTCGACTGATCTCCAGGTTCCTGGCTTGATGATGACATTCTGTACCTGTTTTCTTGAAAATATTTTATGAAACCTGTTCTTATATCTCTGAAAACTCATTGGATCTCTTCTTTGCCCCAGTTTTCTGAAATTCCGTGGTGATGTGGAATTCAGCTCAACTCTGTGGACAGGTATTGAGACAGGCATGTGTTGTGGAGCTTCCCTCACTCAGGGTTCCAGGCTGTACAGAGACGTGCACAAGAGCTTAGAGCTGGAATATACGGGAAGTGCGGGAGGTGAGGCAGACAGGGTGTGGGTGAGTGTGCAGTAGTACACATGTAAGTTACACATACAAGATGTGTAAGGGCAACATTTTTACAAATTCCAAGTGTCAGTATTTTTTAACGGGGCCTCATCCAGGGTCTCAACCTGATTCATTAGCCATTTAGCCTTGCCATGCCCTCCCCATGCTCCATGTTCCCACATCCACAGCTCCTGTGGAGGTGCTGGTAAGCTGTCAAAAACGCTGCCACAGTTTGACTTCAATCCAGGAGTAGTTGGCCTCTAGGGAGCAGACTTTGCTACCTTTCTGTAGAGAGCCAGGAATGCTTGAGTTCAAGGCCAGTGGGTACCACCAGCTCCCTGGGGAGTCAGTTGAAATAGAACCAGGAATGAGGGCCTCTTTTTAGGAAGCAATCCCTAAAACGTGCTTCTCCTTCTCCCTGCAGGTGCGCCTATCAATACCGATAGATAGACATACTGAAAAATAGATGTAACATATAGTAAGCTGCTCAATAAATGTTTCTTCAATGGATGAATATAGAATATTTCTCTCAATGTAAAATCTACCTGACATTTGTATACCTGTCCTCCCCCTGGTGGGAATCAGCCAAGAGACAGCACCACCTGGGTAGGTGGCTGCCAGAATATCATTACCGAAACAATTGGCACACATTATATTAATTAATTCTCACAACAACCGTATGAGGCTAGTAGTTTTTATCCTCAATTTACAGATTCAGAAACTGAAGGCCAGAGAGCTAAAGTAACTTCTCCAAGATCCCAAAGCTCCTAATGGCAGAACAGAGCTTCAAATCCTGAGTAGACTGAATCCAGAGCTCACAACAGATCAAACTCGCTCCACACCAGAGGCAACCCCAAATATCACTTGAATCTCAGGTTAGACCCCTTGGGAATTGTCACCAAACTGAAGCATTGCCCCCGAGGAGCACATGGGAGAGATGTGTGGAAGGGAACACAGGAAACCTGTCTCACTGTTGCTTGTTCTGATGCTAATTAGCTGTGGGACTCTGATAACGCACTCTGACTCTGGACCTCAGTTTCCAGATCTGTAAAATGAAGTTAAGAATGTATGTGCAGAGTTTTAGGACCATAATAACCGAGGGAAAGAAACAGTGAGAGGTCTCAGAAGGCTTTCCAAGAGAATGGAGGCTCTATGTTCCCTGGAGAAAGAGGGAAACACTGTTGGAATTAGAGAATAGGAGATGTGAAATTAATGTAGAAATTTTTAAATGGGTATGAGTTCCCTCTTCAAACATTTCATCATAATCCAAGGCCCCATAATTTCTACCAAAAAATGGGTGCCGCCAAGCAATGTTCCCTCTCTTGGGAACCAGTGATTCTAACACCCCAGGGGTGCTCAATCTTGGCTGCAAATTAAGATCACCTGGGCAGCTTTAAACATGCAGATGCTGGGGTCCACCCTCAGATATCCTGATCTGGCATGTGGCAGAGGCATTGGGAATGTGAAGAGTTCCCCATGTGATTCTAATGTGCAACCCAAGTTGAGAATCAGCCCCAGAGCTTTAAATTCTTCATTTTTGGTGTGAAGATTTAAAAAGAAAACAAGAAAGCACAGGCACCCAGTGGCTCTTTGATGTTCAAACAAATCATCTAGAGGTCTTTTAAAATGCAGCATCTAATTCAGTAGGTCCAGGGTGAGCCTGGGCTTCTGCCTTTGTAACAAGCTCCCAGGGGATGCCCACACTGCTGTCCCCAGACTATGCCTGAGTAGCTGGGCTGTAGCTTGAATGATCATGAGAGTGAGAATTATGGCTCTTCAGGTCAGCAGAGACTTTAAGAAGTAACTGCACTTCTATGAGGGTCCGTTTTCTGATCTATAAAATGCAGACAACAGTAACTCTTACACCACAGAATTTTTTTTTTTTTTTTGCGGTACGCGGGCCTCTTACTGCTGTGGCCTCTCCCGTTGCGGAGCACAGGCTCCGGACGCACAGGCTCAGTGGCCACGGCTCACGGGACCAGCCGCTCCGCGGCATGTGGGATCTTCCCGTGCAGGGGCACGAACCCGTGTTCCCTGCATCGGCAGGCAGACTCTCAACCACTGCGCCACCAGGGAAGCCCCACAGAATTCTTGTGATGCTTAAATGAGGTAATAAAGTAAACACAATATAAATGTTCCATTTTTAATTGTTAGGATATCTGACACCCCTGAAATGCTTACTATCTGCCAGGAATTTTCCAAGTGCTTTCAAGTCTTAACTCATTCAAGCCTCAAAACAACATTGTGAGGTGTGTACTATTATTTCATCATCAGATTTTCCAAGAAACTGAGGCACAGACAGGTGGTGTATCATAATTTACATAACACACCAAGAGCAGCTTCGCCAGTGTTTGAATCCAGAGAAGATATGGGATCTTATCCCTCCCCAGGGCTGATCAATCAGTGCAGGCCTGACCTTCTGGAGGCCCTGACTTGAGGGCTTACCTTCTGGATGGAATGGGCTGTGGACCAGCAGGTGGCAGCCTAGGGCTACGTGGGTGCGGAGACCATTTACAGCCTAAGCCCAGAGCCAGCGCCGTGCTGGGCGTTTCACCACAAAACCGCCACAGGGTCTTCAGCGACTCCGAACTCGCCTCTTCCCTCCACCCTCAGTTCCTCGCCTGGAGGTCACCCGGGGATCCATCAGGAAAGAAGAGTCCTAACTAACAGGTTCACATCTGAGTTCCCCAATAATATAAGACCAGGTTCGCAGGGAAAGCAAGGAGCGAAGCGAGTTTTCCGCAGCTCGCCTGTACTCCCGGCCCCAGCCAGCCCGGGAAATCTACAAGTGTCTTTTTATACCGAAAGTCCAGCAAGGGTTGGGGAGCCCAGCCAAGTGCAAAAAGTCGGGAATCCCTCTTGGATACCACAGAGCAGTTTGGGGGCGCCTGGCATCCGTGTGGGCGCTCAGGGCATGCGGACCGGCACGGAGGAGACTATTTAGAGGATCACCTCGGAAGGACAGAGGGTCTTTTCTTGCGGAGTCCCCCGGGAGGGGACAAATGAATTTGAGGGGCAGTGCCCGAGTGCGGGTTAACCCAGCGGTTTCCATGGTGCCCGGGGCGTGGGGGAGGAATGCACCCTCAGGCGGTGGCGAAACCACTGTATTGCCGGGCCAGCGGCTGGCGAAGGCGGGAGGGGCAGGGGGCGGGGGCGGGGGCGGGGGCGGGCGGGTGGGTCGTGGGTGGGGAAGCCGCGCGGGGCGGGGGCGGGGCGGTCACGTGCGCCGGAGGGGGCGAGGCCGCCAGGCCGCCCGGGAGCGACCGGAGTCCCGCGGAGTGGCTGCGACAGGAGAGAACTGTTTCCAGGACGGAGGGGTGAACGTCGACAGGCGCTTCGGGAGGACTCAAGGCACCGGGGGCCAGGACCAGGCTGAGGCGTCTGCAGCTGGGGGACAGCAGTCAGGGACAGAGGACGCCAAGGAAGAGTGAGAGCAGAAGCTTGGGGGTGAGCAAAAGAGCCCCACTCGCGGCTTTTACGCAGGCTGGGGACTCCATTTATTCCTTCCGGGCGGGCCGGGTAAGTGCTACGTCAGCTTTAGGTGACCAGACGACGCCACTGCCCCGTAAGTCGACTAGAGTCCTCAGCACCTGTCTAGGGCTCCAGGAGAGGCTGTGGTCATGGTGAATGAAGAGCCTAACCAGCAAGAGCGCGATGACACCCCTTCGCAGACTTATGCCCTCGGGGAGAGCCCCAGCCTCTCGGTCCATCCCAGCGTCTCAGCCCATCCAAGCGTCTCCATCCACCCCAGTGTCTCTGCGCACCCCAGTAGTTCGGCCCACCCCAGTACCTTGGCTCAACCCAGTGGCTTGGCCCACCCCAGTAGCTCCGGCCCTGAGGACCTTAGCGTGATCAAGTTGAGCAAGCGCCGATGGGCTGTGGTCCTGGTGTTTAGCTGCTACTCCATGTGCAACGCCTTCCAGTGGATCCAGTACGGCTCCATCAATAACATCTTCATGAACTTCTACGGGGTCAGTGCCTTTGCCATCGACTGGCTGTCCATGTGCTACATGCTGACCTATATTCTTCTGCTCCTGCCGGTGGCCTGGCTCCTGGAGAAGTTCGGCCTGCGCACCATCGCCCTCACCGGCTCCGCTCTCAACTGCCTGGGGGCCTGGGTGAAGCTGGGCAGCCTGAAGCCACATCTCTTCCCAGTCACCATGCTGGGCCAGGTGATCTGCTCCGTGGCCCAGGTCTTCATCCTGGGCATGCCCTCCCGCATTGCTTCTGTCTGGTTCGGGGCTAATGAGGTGTCAACAGCCTGCTCCGTAGCTGTCTTTGGCAATCAGGTGGGTAGAGAGTGGGTGGTGTTCCCTGTGGGACTGAGTGTGTTGATGGTACCGCATGCCTCCCTGTGTGGAGACTGTAGTTTTCTGACTTCAGCGTGTTTGTGACTCTGGGTGACTGTGGCTGGGTGTGACTGGTAGTGTGAGTGAGGGATTGTGACTGGGTGACTGTGTAAGAGAAGTGGGGCAACAAAAGGAGGGACCTTTGCTGTCACTCACAGTTTCTCCTCCACCAGCAGAAAGGGTGCTTCTGGAACACATGCTGTTTTAATGATCTCATTCCTGAACTTACTTCACCAGCTTGGACAGGAAAGCTGTTCTTTCCTGGGGAGCAGCTCCTGGGCATCAGACTATTCTGTGTCATCAGAAGTTGGCAGGTGCTTTTTTCCTGTCCAACCAGCTTTTCCTAGAGCACAGTATCTCCTGCACCACATGGAAAGGCAGAGCGGGGCCCTGGTGGCGTTGGCGCTGCTCTCACCTTCTTTACACACAGCTGAAGCCAGGACAGTGGGAACAATGCTTTGTGCCAACCTCCTTCCCTGGGGTTTAGAGCCAAGGGCAGCAGGATGGAGTCAAATTCTTGCTCTGAATTTTCAAGGCCTAGAAACCTTGGAAAGACCTGGAAAGCTCATATCTTACTCCTTTGTCTTTCCTTCTTTTGGGAAGGAGAATCTCAAATTCTTTGCATCTCAGTGTGGATATGACCCAGAAGGGTGGGCATGTCGTGAGTCTGATTGCTGTCTCTGAAAGGTTGAAGCAACTATTTACGGGGCCCTTCTTTATCTGGACCACTGCCTGGCGTCTCACTTCTTCCCAAGCACGTGCATTTGTGGCTATGCATTTAACAAATGACCAGTAACCCTTAGTTCTTGTATTCTCTTACCTGTTCATTACATTTAGAATATTTAAGCTTTCATTTAGGAAGTTCTTATTTGGGTCAGAAATTTCCAAACTTCCCTAAAGGTAAATTTCCATTCTGTTCATCTTTACCACCAAAAAGATAACTTGAGCTAAATTTTTTCAGGCCAGTAAGGCCTGCCACTTGGGTAATAGTGTAAGCAATCAATGAAAGCAACAGACAGGGCTTCTTCAGCACAAACAAGCAACATAAAATCCTTTACCCAGTTTTCTTTAACCTGTGGGTTTGAATGTTCAGAAGATTGAATGGATTTGAAGTCTGGGGATGAAACAGGTTGGATCTTTTTGTTCAAGGCAATTAAAAAATAGGTTTTAAGGGTGACATTTACCAACCCCCTCTTCTCGAAGGTGATGTGACTGTGAATTTGAACATCTCCATTGCAGCTTTGCTGGCAGGTTTGCCATTATTGGATGTTTTCTTTATAGGAGGGTAAAGCTGGGGAGCGATGCGCAGGACTTTTCAAGCTTCCAGAGGGTTAAATCTCCCGATTCGCAGCCCCAACGGGATTCAGACAGGGTCACTGCAATCCCAAACCCATTGTTTGGGGAGGGCAGAAGAGCTAACCGGGCCCTCAGTTGGCCTGGTGAGATCAGAGAACCCAACACTTTTTTGTTCACCATGGAGCAAAGACGAATTGGTTTTCAGACCCCTCTGCACACAGCTGTAAAGGAACTTAAAACCAAATATATCTTTAAAATTTAGTAAGAATAGTTACTCATTGCCCATGCCTACTCCCCACCAAGGTCAGAAAATGCTAAGAATTTTACATTTAAAAACACCCTGACAGCATATATTTGTATCACAGAGCCATCAATTTAGTGTGTTCTTTCAGGCTTAACCCACTGTGCTAAGTTAAAAAAAAAGAAAAAAGCTGAATTGTTTATGCTTCCTCACATAGAGGTGACTGTGTTTGGTTCTTGGCATATGTTTTAACCTTTCTCTCTGAGGAAAGCATGGCCGAATGGAGGAGAAATATTAACAGAACACCTTGAGCTTTGCAGTTAAAAAAAAAAAAAAAAAGGCTCCACAAAGCTGTCTAAACAGATTGGAAGCATCTTTCCAGAGAATAACTCTTTGTGGCCACAGACTTCACACTGATGAGCCAAACTCCTGTTTCATGGTCATTCTGACCCCTCTGTTCTAGCGCTTCGCTGATAGGCTCCACGAGGCACCGGTCCCTGCTGGCCTAAATCCAACACTCATTCCTTCACTCAACAAGCACCTGCCTTGCCAGACGCTGTGCTGGGGCTGCAAAGAGAATCCCCGCTTCCCACAGTTCTCCTACCACCCTCTTAAATTGTATCAGGCACCAACATTCAAATTTAAGAAAGCACACGCACAAGAAGCAACCAGATGAGAGTATAGAGGATTTGTTTTCAGTTCTCCGCAAGGTTTTTAAGTATCTTCTCCGCGGCATTGCTATGGGAAGATTGAAGGGGAAGGAAGCTAATATCTATCAAACACCTATTATGTGCAAGGCACTTTTTCATGCCTTATTTAATTTTTTTAACCTTTGAGGTGAGTGGGTTTGTCCCTGTTGTTCTAGGCGACGAACTTGAGACCCAGATAAACGGAACAACCTTATCCAGGGTCCTACCGGTGCTGAGTGGTAGAAAGGAGGTTTGAAGCTAGTTCCACCCCCAGAGCCCCTGCCAGTGGGCCGTTATTGAATCTTCAGGTGGACAAAGCGTATATTCAACAACAACAAAAAAAAGCAGGATTCTGAGTTGCAAAGTTTTGGCCCTGTGTCTCTAGGGTTGTGGGTTGTCGGTGGTGATAAAGTGTCCAGCAGTTTCTCTAGAATTTGAGAGCTAGCACCCGCCTTCTGTTTTGAACTTCCAGGCATTAACCGTGCCTCCCCACGTGCTGGTCGCTGAGGGGCTGGTTCTACCTCTCTCAGCCTGAGGAAGGTGGGGCTCCAGGCTCTGGGGAGAAGAAACCAGTGGATCCTGAGCTGGCGTGAGGGAGGGCAGGGAGTCTTGGACTGCCGCTGGGGCACTTCCCTGTGACCATCACACAGGTGGTGGCTGCCCGGCAGTGTTAACAACACTGGTTCCATTGTTTCCAGGGAAAACCATCTGGGTTTTTCTTTCTTTTTTTTTTTTTTCCTGCCTTCCTTCCCCCCCGCCCCCCATCTGGGGTTTTGAGTGATGTGGACACATGGTTATTGAGCAAGGCTGGGAAGAGAGCCTCGTGTGACAGTCTGGGGATGGCTTGGTGGCACAGGGCGAGGGAGATGTGGGAGTGGGAAGAGATCTTCAAGGCAGCCCCAGCCCCAATGAAGAGCCTCCAGCCCGGCGACCAGAAGGGAGTTCCTCCGGGACCCTTGGGCAGGTCATAACACAGCGCCACCCAGAAAAAGTCTAGAGAGAATCAGTTTGCTTTTCGAGGAAAAGAAAATACAGTCACCTGGGAATTCCCTGGCGGTCCAGTGGTTAGGACTCTGAGCTTTCACTGCCATGGCCTGGGTTCAGTCCCTGGCTGGGGAACTAAGATCCTGCAAGCTGCACAGCATGGCCAAAAAAAAAAGAAAAAAAAATACGGTAACCTTACAGAATCAGTTCTGCAGCAGCCACGGTCTATCTGTCCGATAGAAATAGAATGAAAGCCACAAATGCAAACCACATATATGACTAAATTTTCTAGTAGCCGCATGAAAAACAGGTAAAATGTAAATTTTTTACCAAGGTAAAAAGAACAAGTGAAATTAGTTTTAGGACTATATTCGGTTTAACTCAATATATCCAGAATAGTATTTCAACAGGTAATCAATATAATAAAATTACTAACAAGCTGGTTCACATTCTTTTCCTACGGCGAGTCTTTGGAAGTTGGCATGTATTTTACGCTTACAGACTAGCAACATTTCCCACCATGTCTGGAACAATGATGCTAATTGTAGGGGAGGAAGAGGTTTTACTTGACTGTCTTAGAGTCCCCAGCTAAAAATTAAATTGATGAAGTCAGATTAATAAGAGAAAATCATCCATAATTATTTCATATAAGTATTAGGTGACACGGGAGTCTTTGTAAGGAAATGAAGGAAGAGTTAGACTTGTGCACTTCTATGCCAGATTTGCTGGAGAGCAGACAGTGGTGGAGAAATGTGATAGGTTAAGGAGTCTGAGGTCTGTAGAACCGGGGGGCCACTGAGCAAGGACTGTTTGTCAGGATTCTTGGAGGAAGTGCCCCTTTATCTTCAGAGACAAGGGTCTTGAGAGACAAGGATGCTCCCTTCCTCTGTAACCAGGAGGGCACCTCCCACAGGAGGGTTTTAAGGCTTGTTTCGGGGGCAGGAGGTCAGAGTGACCTTCCTGCTTTTCAGTTCTCTCAAGTTGCTTCAGCTTAAAATAGTCACTATGCCAGGGTACCAAATTTGGGGGTATTGTGTCCTGAACCCCGTCATATTTCAAGCATTTGGAAATCAGGTTCTAGCAGACAAAGATGGACTCTAGGAAAGTGAGTCCAGTCTTGAGGAGGTTGTGTTTGCTGGACTGGCCGATCATCTGTCACCCAGCGAGGCTGGGTGGTCCAGAGGCTGACTCAAGAGTCCAGGTCATGAGGTGAATGGTCAGCCTCATCTTGTTCCAGACTCCTGGGCACTTGGGTGTGTTAAAGTCCAGGCTTATCGGGCTTCCCTGGTGGCGCAGTGGTTGAGAGTCCGCCTGCCGATGCAGGGAGCACGGGTTCGTGCCCCGGTCTGGGAAGATCCCACGTGCCGCGGAGCAGCTGGGCCTGTGAGCCATGGCCGTTGAGCCTGCGCGTCTGGAGCCTGTGCTCCGCAACGGGAGAGGCCGCAGCAGTGAGAGGCCCATATACCGCAAAAAATAAATAAATAAATAAATAAATAAAGTCCAGGCTTATCAATCTGGCTGTTGCAATGTCAGAGAAACTTTCAAGCTCTGAGTGACATCTGGGGAGGTGAAGGCAAGCTCTTCTGTGCTTTCATTTGTTGTCATTGTCAAGGCACATGAAGCACCTGCCCATGTGGCTGACCACTTGCTGGCCTCCCCTTCTGACTGGAAGAGAGGACCAGGCAGGGGCTGGGAGAGCAGAGCAAGGCTAGTGGAGACTGAAATGAGGAGGAGTACAGCCAGGACCAACCCTCAAATGCTCACAGGGGCAGCCGGGTCGTAGAAAGCGTGACAAAGGAAAAGTGACCCTGGAGTGTGGAGGGGTCACAGCATCGTAAGAGCACGTGTCCCAGCTAAAGGTGGCAGCTGCTTGAGCCTCGGCCAGCTGTTCCCATACACAGCACGACCAGTGTTGTCAGATCGTCTCATTTTTTTTTTCTTTAAAGAGAAACCAGAAATCCAGATTTTTATGTGAAATCTGTTTTTTTTTAACTGTGGTAAAATAGACATATTTATAATTTTAACCATTCATAAGTGTACAATTCAATGGCATTAAATAGTTTCACAATGTTGTGGAAGAATTACCAGTATCTTTACCCAAAATACTTTTATCACCCCCAACAACTCTGTGCCCATTAAACAGTAACTCCTCCTCTGTAACCTCTGTTCTACTTTCTCTCTCTATTAATTTGCATATTCTAGGTACCGCACATAACCAAAATCATGCAATATTTGTCTTCGTGACTGGCTTATGAAATCTGTTTTTTAAAATGCCGATAAAACTCAAATTTTAATTTTATTATTATTATTTTCCATGTTTTAAAATTGTGGGTCAGATAAAACTTCTAGTTTGAAACTTCTGGGGAAGGTAAAGTGGAATCGAATTCCAGTTCTGGTTTCTCCTTCATCGCAAAGCCCTCACCAAAGATGCCGGCAGGTGGATGAGCTCAGAGTCTGGCGACTCCGGGAAGAAAGCGAGACCAGTGCTCCCCCAGATGGTGACCATTTGCTTCACCTCGGGGGCCAGGACCAAATACAGATGGCTGGGCCTTCACCTGGACTTCCTAATCAGCGTCTCCATGGGAGGGGCCCAGGCTCCTGTGTTTTTACCTGGCTTCCCAGGTGAGGCTCATGATCAGACTTGCAATCTCTAGGAGAGAGGAGGGGTGTGCTATGGGAAGGCGCCCTCCTGCTTGGAGCCAGGTTCTTGTCAGGGCTGGTGCGTTTTGTGCTGCTGTGTGATGGGGTCCAGTTCCCAGGTAGATGCAGCTGGGAGCTCAGCCACTCACTCTCCAGACTGAGAGGAGAGGATGGGCTTGGGGCGGGGCTCATAATTCTGATTCACTTAAGGTTCTGAAAATAGACTCAGGGCCCTGGGGGTCTGGGTAAGGGCAGCCCTGAAGACCTGTGAGGTGGAACCACAGCAGAAGCTCCTAATCCTTCTGTTTCTTTGACCTTCAACTCAGTGCACTACATGAGAAGAGGCTCTGGCTGGCCTGGCCTGACTTCTGTCTTGGCCGTGTTGCCTCGGCAGGCATTCTTCAGGACCTGACAATTCCGTGGAATCGAGTCTGAGTGTTCAGTTTAGCATCCAGGACCTCTCCTCCCTCGTCCTTCCCATCCAGCCTGTCTCTTGTTCCCTCCCAGCCTTGTCTCTGCTCTGACCAATCTGGCTTCTTGATTCTCTCCTTGAAGATACACTGCTTGGAGGTTAAGCCTAAAGCCTCAGAGAGTGACATCAGCAGATGGTGGACCAGGAAGCTCCAGACCCTTGTTCCCCCCCAGAAACATTAAATAATCTAGAAACTGGCTAAAATATCTTCCCTATGGGAGTTTTGGAAATCAGTCAAAGATCTACAGCAACCAAGTAAACGCCCAACCAAGAAAAAACCACGTTCAGAATGGTAGAAAGTTTCATGGCCATTTTGCTCACCCTTGCCCTGACCCCACCCAACTGCCGTGCCTCCCACTACCCAGTTCCTTTCTGCAAGCCTGAGGATGCAAAGCAGACCAAATTTGCAACGTTTTAAACCAACTGTGTTTTTATACACTAACAACGAAAAATCCACAAAGGAAATTAAGGAAACAATTCCATTTACAGTAGCATCCAAAAAAATACTTGGGAATCAGTTTAACCAAGGAGGTGAAAGACTTGTATGCTGAAAACTATAAAATGTTACTGAAAGAAATTAAAGAAGTCACAAATAAATGGTAAAACATCTGTGTTCGGATTGGAAGATCTAATATTGCTAAGATGTCAATACTACACAAAGCAGTCTATAAATTCAGTGCAATCACTATCAAAATCCTGATGATGTTTTTCACAGATGAAGAAAAATGCATCCTAAAATTCATGTGGAAGTTTAAGGGATGCTGAATAGCCAAAACAATTTTGGAAAAGAATCACAAAGTTGGAGGTCTGACACTTCTTGATATCAAAACTAATAACAAAGCTACAGTAATCATGATAGTGTGGTATCAGCATAAAGACAAACAGAGAGACCAAAGGAATAGAGAGTCCAGAAATAAATCCTCACATATATATGGTCAAATGGTTTTTAACGAGGGTGTCAGACCATTCAAGAGGAAAAGGACAGCCTTTTTAAAAAAAAATACACTTTATTTTTTAGAGCAGTTTTAGGTTCACAGCAAAATTAAGAGGAAGGTAAAGAGATTTCTTACATACTCCCTACACCCCCTCCTGGTGTAGTCTCCCCCATTTTCAACACCCCCACCAGAGTGGTCCGTTGGTTACAATTGATGAACTTACATGGACACATAATTATCACCAGTCTCTTCAACAGATGGTATTGGGAAAACCTACAAAACTCTTGGAAGAAAACATAAGGAAAAAGCTTCATGATAATGGATTTGGCAGTGATGGCAGTGATTTCTTGGATGTGATACTAAAAGCGTCAGCAACAACAACAGCAAATAATTGGACTACATCTAAATTAAAAGCTTTTGTGCATCAGAGGACACTATCAATAGAGTGAAAAGGCCGTCCATGGAATGGGAGAAAATATTTGCAAATCATATATCTGATATGGGGTTAATAACCAGACTATATAAAGAATTCCTGCAGCTGAACAACAACAAAAACACAACCCAATTGAAACATGAGCCAAGGACTTGAATAGACATTTCTCCCCCCAAAAAGATACATAGACGGTCAATAGGCACATGAAAAGAAGCTCAACATTAGGGAAATGCAAATCAAAACTACAATGAGGTACCACTTCATACCTCTTAAGACAGTTATCAATAAGAAAAAAAGAAAAAGAAAAAGAAAAAAGTAAGAAATGTCGGCAAGAATGTGGAGAAATTGGAACCCTGGTGCATTGCCGATGGGAACGTAAAATGGTGCAGTCACATGGAAGACAGTATGGCATTTCCTCAAAAAATTAAAAATAGAATTACTATATGATTTAGCATTTCTACTTCTGGGTAGTTACCCAAGAGAATTGAGAGCAGGAACTTGAACAGCTATTTGTACACCCATGTTTATAGCATCATTCTTCACAATAGCTGAAAGGTGGAAGGATCCCAACCATCTATGGATGATTATTAAAATATGAAATATACATATGATAGAATATTATTCATTCTTGAAAGGAAATTCTGACACGTGCTACACATGGCTGAACCTTGAAGACGTTATGCTGAGTGACATAAGGTAGTCACAACAGATACTCTGTGATTCTACCTATGTGAGGTATTGAGCTGTCTTTTTTTCTGACACCAATCAATTCTTCAATTCTCTAACACCAACTGGCTGTCCTACAGTTCAATTCAGTTCAACTCTGACACTAATGAGTTAGTGCAGACCCCACAAGTTAAGAGCTCAGTCCCGTAAGACTGTCTCCATTTGCAAGTCCTGGGGGCCACCCAGACTTCTGACTGACTAGCTGTAAGTTGGGGGTTCCCACGAGCTCTACTCAGGTTCTGTAATTTGCTAGAATGGCTCAGGGAACTCAGGTAAGCACTGTTTTTCCTGGTTTATTTTAAAGTCTACAAGTCAGGAACAGCCAAATGGAGGAGATGCCAGAGCCTCTGTGGGCCACCCTCCCAGCACTTTGGTGTGATGGGTTCACCAGCCTGTAAGCTCACCAAATTTCCTTGTTCAAGAGTTTTTCTAGAGCTCAATTTCCAGTTCCCTTTTGCTTCTCAGCGGTGGGCAGAGGGTGGGGCTGAAAGTTCCCAAACTTTAATCACTTGGTCTTCTGGAAACCACCCCCATCCTGAGGCTCTAGAGGGGTCCCACTCTATGTCACCTCATAGCCTAAACTCAGGTGTGACGGAAACAGGATCCTTATGTATAACAAAGGACAGTCCTGTCACTCAGGAAATGCCCAGGGTTTAGAGCTCTGTGCCAGGAACAAGAAATGAAGACCAAATATATTTTTATTATACCACAGATAATCTCGAGTAATCAAATTCATAGAGACAAACTGTATAATGGTGGTTGGGGGGCTGGGGGAGGAGGGAATGAGGAGTTAGTGTTTAAGGGGTACAGAGTTTCAGTTTGGGAAGATGAGAAAAGTTCTGGAGATGGATGGAGGTGGTGGTTGCACGATGATGTGAATGTACTTAATGCCACTGAAGTGTACAGCTAAAAATGATTAAAATAGTAAATGTTATGCTGTATGTATATTTTACCACTGGCACCAAAAACAAAAAGATACACTGCTTGGGAGGTGTTCCCTCTGGCTGGGTACCTGGGTAACTGCTCACCCTTGCCGTCATCTCCTCAGTCTCTGTGCTGGAGGAAAGCAGTCCTTGCCCTTCTGTGTGCTTGCTGAGTTTCTGTGGATCCTGGCCTTTTGTTTTCTAGGGTTTGTGTTTCCCCCTCTTCCGTAACTTTTCTCCTGTCCTCTTCCCCTCTTCCTCCACCTCCTCTTCCTACTAAATGGGAAACTTGTCAAAGGACTGGAACCTTGACTAATACATCTCTCCCATATGTCAAGGCTCTGGGCATAACAGGAGCTTAAAAATGGATGGACAAATTAATAAACAGGTATTCCTTTCCTGAAAGGAATTGAGGTGACCACTCAGTTAGCTGAGAGCTCAGGTGGTTGCAGGAAGGGACTCTCATGCCTGGATTTTCTTCCTGACGTGGCTCAATCTTACTCCTTCAGTGGAAAAAGCTATTCAGTCCTTACGGGGTGCGTTGAACTCTGCTGGACCCAGGGTGGTTGAGAACACATCTTTAGCTCTGCTGTGTACCCTTGGACAAGACCCTTAACTTTTCTAACTTTTGGCTTCTTGTTTTGTAAGATGGAGATACTATTGGCTCCTGCAATAGTGGAGGTGAGGAGTAAATGAGGCAGTAAGTGGAGGGCACTTAGCCAGCAGAGTTTGTCTGCTAAACGAAGAACAGATGCTGTCACTACTATATCATCAATAAAGGTAATTGGACACTGATCTAGAAGGAGAGGCCAACACTTAAATGCTCCCAGTACCACCGTGTGGCAGGCTTAAGGGTACATGTGCACAGGACATTCAGGGGTCACAGCGTGTGGGAGGGAGGACACACCCCAGAGTGAGTGTAGCAGGGAGCCAGCGGGATCGCTTCCCTGAGGAGGTGATGGTTATGAGCCGATTCTCAACAAGCGAAGTGACCAGGAGTTGGGTGAATAGGGGAAGGTGGGCCTTTCTGGAAGTTTCCAGGCAGTATCTTGATGGGGACTTGTTCCTCTTGAGAGCTACTCAAACTAAGAGCTGTGCTGGTGCCAAGAGATGGTGTTATCTTCCCAGTATGTGGTTGATGAGACCGGTTGTCTGTGGTGAAGATTGTGGGGTCTTAGGGATGACATAGGTACTGGGCCAGTTCCTATCCCCACACATCAGACCTTACTCTTACAAACCTAAGACTCTACTGAAGGAAGTGGGGTGCCCAGGCTTATCAGGTGGACACAGCTGTTTTCCACTGCCTGATTCTTGATCTTTATCCAACAATGCTGTTAACAGGATGTCCTTCCCTTGCCTTCACCTCCCCCAACCCCCAACATCAAACAGCCCCATGCGAATTGGTTAGATCCCCATCAGGGAAGACGAAGAAGATAGGGCTAAGGTGAAAGCGGGTGTTTCCTCTTCTTTCTTCTCTGTCTCCTGACTTCTATCTAGCACCATCCCAAACTTAACCCAAGGGAGCATCTCCTTTCTCTCTGTTCTTCAGGACGGAGGCCTTTGTCTTTGCTGAGTCATTCAGAGGTCGGAGGTATCCTGCAGGTTCTGGCAGCCCATCCTGGCTCTTCTGCCTCCCCACCTTATTCCAGGCATCTCTCCTTTTTTAGGCTTTGCAAAAACTGTAGCTTGGCCTCTGAGCCCCACACCGTTCAAGATGAGGTCTTGCCCCAGTGCAAGGGCAGAGAGCACCAGCACCATGTGTGTTTGCAGGAGGGGGATGGGAGGTAGGGCTGGCTTTCACTTGCTTACCAAGTTCTCGGGATTAGACAGTGTGCCTTGCAACCACGAGTGGAGTGGTGTTTGCTTTGGCTCCCATCCGATTCTTTCTCTAGAGAGGAGGTGAACACAAGCCCTTTTCAGTTCCAGGAGATCCCTTTTGACTAGACAACCCTGCTGGCTCCAGAAGGGAGGGGGCACGGAAGCTGGAGCAAGGTTGGAGGTTATTTTTCTTACTTTTTGTTTTTTTTTCCTTTTCCTCTCCCCTGGAAGTTCCTGATTTCTGCTCCGTGTTGCAGTGTTGGCATGGCTGGGTCTCCCATGCTGGCTCTGGAAGCAGCTGTCTGCGTTCAGGGCCATTTGCTGTGACCATCAACTCAGAAATATAGGAAGTGAGCCTCCATGAGTCATGGCGTTAAAGCAGGGTCCGTCGCAATGGGCTGTTTGTTTGGGGTGGTGGCTGCCCTTTGAGCAATCCTCGCCTCCTCAGACCTTTGTCCTGGGCTTCCTGTTTGGGGCTGGACATGTTTGTGGAGCCACTCAATGAACTCAGAGGCCGGTTGCTTCTCTACCGAGGAGCTAGGCAGGAGCACACACAGGTCCCACCATCTGTCCCTGCCTGGGATGCCGAGGGAAGCCAGCAGCTAAGAATTAGCTCTTCATTTCTGTCCTTGGGGCAGGGGAGGTCAATTGTTTCTAAGTGTGCTCCATGAACCACCAGCAGCACCTGGGCTGTTTGTTAGAAATGCAGATTCCTGGGCACTGGGGCAGATCCAAGGAATTAGCCTCTCTAGGGTGGAGCTCGGGAATCTGTGGTTTTGATTATCTCCCAGGGATTGTGATGCGCCCTGAAGTTGGAGAACTCCTGGTGTGGGAGCCATGGGACCCTGACCCGGCTCTGCTGACCGCTGTATTTTGGGGCCTCTGGCTAGACACCTGCTCTCTTTGGGCATTAGCTTACCTATCTGTAATAAGGAAGCCAGCCTCACAGGGTGGCCACTCAAGTCAAAGGGGTTGTGAAAGTTCCTGAACCAGATGAGTCCCTGCAGACATTCCCTGAATGCACATCCGTCTTCTCCCTCCCCACCAGACTCCAGAATCTCTGGATTCTGGGCCTTTCTTTCATCCCAGCTGCTGTCCCGGGAATATTTGCTGACACATCCTCCTCCCTGACACCATAGGTCAGGAACTTAAGCAGACTTGCCTGTCCAGTCTCTGCTGATGAGTTAGGTTGGGGCTGACATCACCACCCTTCTAGAAATAGGTCACTCCCCTAAAGACCTTGTTCATAGAACACAGGCCGGAAGAGGCCACATGCCTGGCACGTGGTGGGGACTGAGAACATGTGAATGGAAAGATGGACGACTGGTGTTCTGGTTTTACGCTTTGGGGAATGGTCTTCTCATTGCTGAAGGAAGATTCCAGAGCATGTTCTGTGATTGCCATCGAATATCATGTCAACTGTGGCCTCGGGAGGATGGGGGTGGTGGGTGGGGGAAGAGTGCAGCTTGACCCAACCCTCTTACTAATCTTTTTCACCTTTTATGTGTAAGTGGGCCTCCTGAGAAAATCCCCTCCACCTGCTTCCTCAACTCTACGGCCTTGGAAGCAGGTCCTCAGGAAGAGCTGCAGGTGGTAGAGCTCCTCCCTCTTTGGGGCTGGCTGACTTGAGGGGGTAAGGCCTGGGAAGACCAGGCCACCAAGAGACATTCTCAGCCTCTGGCCTTGGGACAGGCATCTTGACAATGGTTTGCTTTATTTGTGGAGCAAGGAGAGTCCTCCTTGGGAATGTTTGGTTCTCTCAAGGCTACTGTGGGGGGTAGGAAGTTGTGTCTGCAGGGCCCAGATCACCAGTGTAAGTTTGTTGAGAGACTCCCAGAGACATTGATGTTCTCTCCACTCATTGCACTGCCTCTGACTCACTGTCCAGAAAGAACTCTGGTAAGAGGTATAGAGTAACTGTTAGCCATTTTATGATGACCCAGATGCATTTCTCAGTTACATAACAAACCCCATTGCAAAGGACTCCATCAGACCCTGGTTCATCTTGGGTCTCAGACCACGTCTTCTTGGGCTACGTGGCTGCTTGGTGCCTTGTCGTGGCTCAGCAAAGCTCTGTGGGAAGAGAGCAGGGCTGCGAATGGGACCATCAGAAGTCCCGATGTTACCTCACTGCTGATCTACTCTGTGACTTCAGCAAGTTGAGCCAACTCAGTTACAAAATGGAGAAAAGGACGGTCCCCTCCCAGGCTCTGTGCCTCTCCTGTGCTGTGGGCATCTGGCTCTTCACCTCACTGGATGGTTTTGAGGCTCAGTTTATATGCTGGATGTGCAGGTGCCTTGAAAACTGAAATTTTGTGCAAATGTGGGCTTTTACGTGCCCTTAAAAAAAAAGAAAAAAGGACTCTGGACTTGCCTCATGACACTCAGAGAGTAAAAGGGCTTCCTGTACATAAATCATGTCCTGTCCATCTGGTAAAGTGCCACCTTGGATTAGGGGGCCATACCCTCGGTTTACAGTGCTCACCATTCTTGGCTTTAGAGTCAGCTCTTCATTTCAGAAAAAGTTCTGGTCATTCTGGCTGTAGGAACCTCTCCCAGAGCTCCTGGTTTCTGGAGCATCCCTGCTGATTTGGTCCTTTTGACTTCAGCCATGATACAGCTCCTAAGATCCTGTGGACCATTCTAATTCCTTTTGATGACAAGAAGGGCCTTTTGCCAGAAATAGGCACAAAGCAGCTTTTTAATCTCTGTGTGCCTTGGATGGCTCCTTTCTTCAGTGTAGGAAATGGCAGTGGTGGCAGAGCACAGAACTGACTTCGTCCCTACCATCAGGAGATGGGTCCCGGGAGTAAGAAGTCTTCTCCTAAGGGCCTGGTGTCCTGATGTTACCACATTTTCTCCCAGGCCCCTTACATTTAGCAAGTGGCACCGACCCATGGTAACAAGTGGGGACCGGTGAGGCTCAGACAGTCCTTGTGACTGTGATAATTGACTTTTCTCTCTCTGGAATTCTTCTCTCTCTCCTTAGGGAAGAGGGGATCCCATTATTTGCCCAAGAATGCTGGCCCTGTATTCTCATGCTACTCCACAAAAATCCAAGTCCTTTACGAGGGTGCCCCCACTGTGGGCCAGATCTCTGTCGCTTGCGAGTAAACCACACAGGCCCCTGGCCATCCAGTCTTTGTTTCTCTTTGAATTCTGCTTGTCCTGGATTGCATCCACTCTGGCCAGCCTCCAGGTGTCTCCCCAGTTGACAGCAGGTAATGTGACAAATGAGAGTCAGTGAATGAAGGCTCTCATCCCCTTGGCTGTCTATCTCATGAGGTACAACCTCAGATTAAGGGCTATACTCTCCATTTATAGGGCCAAGCACTCTGACCTTTATGTCAGTTCTTGGGAGCTATGGTTTCTTTGAGACAGTGCACCACAGCCTTTATTTATTGTTTGAACAAATATTTATTGAATATCTACTCTGTGCCAACCCACGTTCTGAGCTCTGAGGATACAGTAGTGAATAGAAAAGTTCCTGAGTTCACACTTGAGAAGAGGGATTAGACTGTAAAGCATTACTTATGGAGTGACTAGTGGCGGAAATGTCAGGCCAAGTAGGAGGGGAGATGACCTCATGTATGTAGGTCCTGATTAACTCCCTAAATCCCAGGGCGAGAGCTGATGGCATTGCTTTCTTGGGGTGGTGGTAGGTATGGGTGGTTTTCCTCGTGCAAGGTTTAGATTTCTTTTTCTTTGCAGATCTCTCTGGGATGATGAGGCAGGGGTAGTTGCCTTATGAAGTTGGCTCTTTGGAAAAATCTACTTAGAGCCCAGCCTGTTTCTGGATGTGCACCCTGAAGGGGATCTGGCTTGTGGCAGCCCTTTAAGAAATCACTCTTCCAGGGCCTGCCTATGAGTAAAGCCCCTGGTCTCAGTTTCACCTCTGAAAGTTGGAAGGGGACTGCTGTCACCAAGAAAGCCCAACCAGACTCAGAAGAAAACTTGGGAGGATTGGAAACATGTTTTGTCACATGAATTACTTTTAGGAATGACAGCTCGTGACATATCAGACAAAGGAAACAGTTCTTCTGGTTTGGGCTATTTCACCATCTGTCACCAGGCAGGGAGTGGTAAGGTTGAGCGCAGCGACGCCACACAAGATATTTGGGTTCATCTCTTGGCTGCTGCGAGCTGGCATCTGGTTGGGAGTTGGTGGAAGTGCCAAAGCATCTGCCTGGAGCTTTTCACTTTCTCCAAAAGTTGGAGGAAGTATGGTCTGCATCTGCCTCTTTGCTGTCCTGGTGATTGGAAAGATGACCCTCATCTCTCCTCTTCCCCGGCTGAGCCACTGGGGAAGTTCTAGGATGGTCATTGACTGTCAGCTCTGTAGTGAGAGGGACCTTTGGGTGGAGAAGCCGGCAGTGAGGCGGGCGCTCGGGGAAAGGGGAGCAGCGGAGCCTTGGCATATGGTCTCACCTAGACCAGGACGGAGGCTTTGCAGATGTTGTCACAAGGACAATTCCAGGAGGAGCACCTACCCTTAAAAGGAGGCATGTGTGCACCAGGAGCCTCTTGAGTTGATGCCTGAAAGCGGCAAATTGCTACTGTGCCCAACTTCTTTGCTGTGGAAGAAGCTGGAAATACTTGAGTTACTTTTGAGCTGCACACTTCTAAAAGGCTTCTCTTTATGCAGAAGATATTTCCTGATCCCCGTCTCTGTTCTTAGCATTGTACTGGGCGCGGGGGGAGGGGGTCACACAAGGAAATGTTAGTCAATGTCCCTGTCCTCACGGTGCTAAAATCTAGCTGGGGAGACAACCAACACCCTACATGGAAAACAACCAGAAGTCAGCATTGCATAAGAACAAGAAACCCCATAGGGTGTAACTAAGTGGTCAACAAAACAGACTATAGCCGGAGACACCTCTCATGGTCACTTCCTCCAATAGCTAGACAAACGGGGGACACTTGAATGATAGAATTGAGTGTGTAAGATTGGAGATATTGTCAGGTCTCTGAGGCATTTACTTCCGTGAAATTCACCTGTTTCATCAAGGGGTTTGGAGTCAGATTGCCATGGGCTTGAATCTCAGTTCTGCCATTAGAAGCTGGGTGAACTTGGGCAAGTTACAGTTTTCTTATCTGTAAAAACCAAACCAGAGATAATCCTGACAACTTTAGGGAGTTGTCGGAAGGGATTAAATGAAATAACGTGAAAAATCATTTAACAACTGCCTAGCACACAGTAGGTGCTCATTATGTATTAGTTTCCTTCCTTCTAGTTTGAATAACAGCCAAGACCTGAGCATTCAGCCAAATGGTTAATGGTTCAAACTGTAGTACCCATGGCCTGAACTTGAAGCCCAGCATAGAACACTTGCCATTCTATGACCCTGGGCAAGCTACTTAAAGGCTAGTTTTCTCCATTTAAAAATAGGGATTAAAAGAGTGTGTGTATATGTATAGCGCTTAATAGTGCCTAGGCCAGTAACTGTGGCGTAGCGAGCACAGTGGATCAGCCATGATCACTCTTCTTACCTTCCCTGGGAAGCAGTGATTACAGGCTGTCCTGATTTCACTAGTGCTCTTCTTGCCTTTCCCTAACCTCTTTTCCCCAAAGGACTGAGGAAATCCAAGAGTGCTGAGGTTATATAAGCCACCAGCACAATCACAGATTTGAAGACAAACCCTGTGATTGGGGAGGGACTCAGAAAGTCTAGAGTCAACCAGCTGTGACCCTGCTTCCCAAGTTCTTAGGGACCTAAGCCTAGCCTTTTAAATCCATAAACCTCTTTCATGGGCGATTTGCCCCCAAGTCAGTGGGATTGTTTTTGTTCCTGAAGGTCTGCTGCCTCCTTAATCCTCAGTTGGCCTTTTTAGAAGAAGCCAAGGGGTTGGATTTGGGAATTTCAAAAATACAGTCATGTGAGCAGGCTTTACGTGCACGTGATTGCTGACTGTGGTGTGTTCCTAGATGCTGCCTGGTGGTCCTGGGTGGCTGGGAGCTTGTCCTCATGATTAAACTGTTGTTCAAGTTCAGTGTCTCAGTGCCCAGCAGCCACCTCGCTCTCCTTGCTTCTTTCTGGGGCATCCAAGACTCAGTCCCAGGACCGCCCTCTGAGCCTCCTCCACATCCAAAGTTGGCTTTCCTGCCATGTGCCTTCACTCTAACGGAGACCCACGTTGGGGATCCTGGAACCTTTGTTTGTGCATCATTTTACCCAAATTAGTTATTCTTCAATCACTGAGGTGTAGTGTTTTCACTGAGGTGTAAACACACGTCTAAGTTTACTTGGCACTGGCCAAGAGGAGAGAGAGGTATTAATAAGAGCAGAACTATGTAGTGAGTGTGCAGACTTGCCTAGCAGCACCACTTTGTGGTGTTTAAATGTGCACAGCAGGGTGTAGGGATGGGCCGTGAGTGTTGAAGTCACTTCCGAGCCCTGTGTATAATTCCCACGTGGACGTGGTCCTGGGAGACAGGTTGTAGTGGTGGCCTTCCTGCAGGTGGCCCCAATGGCCATGCCTGAGATACCAGTGTCCAGACACACAGCCCCAGGAGAGGGTGGGTGCGTTTTGTATGGGATGGAAATTAGACATACTATAATTGTAGCACATTTTAGTGCCCATAAATTCTGCATGGACTTAAATGACCCTTTATGTAGTAACATTTTCGTACATTTGTCTATGTAGCTAAGTTTTCCTCAACTGTTGTACTCTGTGACACTTAGCATCTGATTAACCTTTAGATCATTAAGATCCTTGCTAGTGTATATAGACATGTATAGATACACACCTGTATGTGGTCACCCATCTCGTAAAAACACCCTCGTGAGGGTGGCATCCTGCTGTGTGCTTAATGTTGCTCATAGGGGTTGATCAGCTTTGAGCAAACCTGGTGTGTGGAAATCTAGATTGAACCCAAATTTAGCTTTCATGTGGTGCTGATTTTAAAACAACCCCCAATGATTTTTTTTTTTTTTTTTTTCTGGTACGCGGACCTCTCACTGTTGTGGCCTCTCCCGTTGCGGAGCACAGGCTCCGGACGTGCAGGCTCAGCGGCCATGGCTCACGGGCCCAGCCGCTCCACGGTATGTGGGATCTTCCCGGACCGGGGCACGAACCCATGTGCCCTGCATCGGCAGGCGGACTCTCAACCACTGCGCCACCAGGGAAGCCCACCAATGATGTTTTTTTAAATAGCATACTTTCTCTGAGAGTCTTGTCTAGATTTAAATTTCCAACCACATCTTTCCCCAGGTCTGGGCTCATGGCTAATATGGAAGGGAAGTGATGTTTTCCTGACATGCCAGTTAACTGCAGCCCATTCATTCGGTACCCATTTATCGAGTAAACTCCTGTTGTGTTTACCAGGCACCAGACTAGTGTCACAAATAAGATTGAAAACCAAAGGATTAGAGGAGTTAGGGCAAGGAGATCAAGCCTCACCAGCATGACCAAGGAAAACTCAGTGAAGGAACTGAGGGTGAGATGGGCTCTAAAAGACTCAAGGAGGGAGACCTTTGCAAGCAATGAATCTGCTGGGATAAAGGTTGAGACCAGTCGATGAAAGGTTGGACTTGTGAATCATCCAGTCCGGGGACATCCAGGGAAGCAGATGGAGATGGGACGGGATGTGAAGAAAGCTAAGAACAGCAGGCTGAGAGGTGTGGTTGTGGTCCTCCCTGGGAGAGGGCTGGCTCCTTGAGGGTCCTTGAGCAGAACCGCGTGGTCAGAGCAGCGCCGAGGAAGGTGCCCCTGAACACGCTGTGCAGGCTGGTGGGGGAGGGGTCACATCATCTGAAAGGGGGCGGGGAGCCGATGCAATGTGGACGTCCAAGGCCGGCGGGGGAGGGTCGGGACAGCGTGGATGTGAGAGGGCAGAGGCCAGGGGGCTGAGAGGTGAGAAAGGGCAGAGAGAAGGAGCAGAGAAGGATGAGGAGGAGAGCCAGGGGAGGTGTCTGTGGGGCTGCCATCGGTCAACCAAGCACGTCTCGTTTGTCCCAGTGGCCTCTCCTCCCCTGCCTGTCGCCATTGCTTGGGGAGAGTGTGCGGGGTGGGAGAGCCAGGCTTGCAGAAGAGGAGTGAGCCCTCCTGGTGTAAAGCATTCTGCAGAGTAGTCCGTTCCAATGGGCTCCCTAGGCGTCAGAGCAACCCCCTGAGCTAGAGGGTGTGAACTAGGCAGTACCTTCCTTTGTGACTAGGAAATAGGCACAGAGAGGGGAATTAACTTGCCAGTGCCAGACATCTCCTAACTGGTGGAGCTGGTATGTGAACACACACCTTTCTGAACTTGGAGCCCTAGGCCTTAACCACTGTGTAGAGTGATGACGTGTCTGAGGGATGTTGGGGTGGAAAGGAGGAAGGGGGAGGGGTTCACTTCAAAATGAACAATGTTCGCTGTTAAAATGAACCACATGGGTGTGAGCTCCTTGAGCATGGTGACCCTCCGATTAGGTCATAAGGAGACCAAGTTTGAAGCAAGCCTTCAAGCCCAGGAGCTTTGCTGCAGGGAAAGCTGCTGACCCAGTAAGGGGACATTTTTGACCCTTGACGCCAGAAAGCCAGCTGTTGGGAGCCCTGAAATCCAAGAGACATGCCACCCTGATCGGGTGACTGTGCCCAGGGGGAAGGAATGAGGCAATGGGGACCCAGCCATGGGGCTGAGAGTGGGCCTGTCTTTCTCTGATCAGCAGGTATGCCTGGGGCAGGAATGGACCGAGGAGGAATGAGGTTGGGCGGGTGAGAACCTGCTTGCTGATGTGGTTGCCTCCTACCAAGAGGAGCAGGATCCTCCTGGCGAATACCTGGGTCTGGAGGATGAGGTGCCTGGGACCCTGGAAGAGAGTTCAGATGGGGACCAGTGGTCTGTCCTCGTTCCAGTGGACTAAGCCCTCACCATGGTGTTGACACAGAGCTCCCTGCCTTTTGTGAAAGCCCCAGGGTCTTCCTTTGATGGTCTGGGCATGTTCATGACCAGGCAGCACTGGGAGGGCAGCTTTGTGCCTGGATTCTGATTGTGCCTGGGTTCAGTTGTGACCTGGGGCTTTGCAGGGGTGCCCCACATGGATGGTGATGGGGACAGTAGTTCTGTGGATCTCAGAGCCAACATAACACGTGTTGTGTTGTGTTGTGGGTCAAGTGTGGGCATCTTACCCCAGATGCAGCCTAGTGGTTTCTGGGTTTATTTTGGCTCTGCCAAGTGCATGAGCTGGAATGACAAGTGATGCATGACACAGAGTATGGCTTCTTCCTGTCACCCGAAGCCCTCAGGCTGCACAGGCATGTTTTTAACTGTGACATTTGCTCTGGAAGTGCTCGTGACCACTGCTATTGCAACAGTGTTTAGATATCACCCTTGAGTTTGCAGAAAGGGCAAAAATCAAATCGAAAACAAAAATTGAGTATCCCAGTCTGCCTCTCCATCCTTTATTCACCCCATTTTGGTAAAACATCTTCTTTTGGGGTGAAGTGAACCATTGTGATTAGGCTCATAGGCTCATAGGCTCTGAAGAGCGGAGACTGTCTGTGTATTGTGTATTTTGCCCCGACTGTATTTTGTTGAGGAGTATAAAACTACAGAACAAATGCTGGGGCATAAAGTAAGTCAAAACCAGTTAGCGGTGATTTTTAATCCTTTACATTCACAGTCTGGGTCTTTGGTTTTTTGTGAGTGTGGGAAAGGTACGGATCCCACCCTTGGGAGCAGCATTCCGTCAACTCTTTAAATTATTCTTGTCCTGACTTGGGCTGCGGGTCTCTGGGTTTTACCCTGGTGGTGTTCTATCAAATGCGAGACAGAACTCAAAGGAGTGAAAATACAGGCTTCTGTGTTGACTAGTGTCACACCAGCAACATTTCCTGGTAGGCAGGAGGTGAGCTGGGGCCTGGAGTCAGACAGAACTGGTTTAGGAGCCCAGCTCTTCTGCTACCTGCCTGTGTGCCCCTAGGCTGGCTGGGTGCCCACCCCCAGTTTTTCTCATTTTTGTCTTTGTTGCAAAAGTTCATGGGCTGAATGAAAAAGATAAACTCTATTAGATACCCAGTGCCTAGTAGATGCTCAAAAACTAGTCGACCATTCTGCCCTCTTCCCAGTCCCCCGTGTACCCATTTTCTGCCCTTACCACTGAGAGTACAATGTGGTTTGTAGAAAGAATGTGGTCCCTAGTGGGCAGACCTGTGTGTTTCTGCCAGCTTTGTGTAGACAAAACCTTCCACCAACGTCCATCTGTCCGTCTGTCCAGCCAGCCAACATGACTGAGCTCCTGCTAAGGGACAGACTCAGGAACTAGGAGCTGGGTATAGAGCTGTGCATGATCACTGAACACAGCTCTCAATAAGTAGGAAAAAATATGCCCTGAAAAAAACAGAAGAGGCAGCAGCTTATAGTCCAATCGCTATGTTTTGGTTTCCACACTGGGCATGAAAGTACTGCCAAAGCCGATTTCCTCCTGGAGAAAAGTCACTGTGGGATGGCGTCGATATATTTGAAGTAATGAGAGGGAAGAACCTACAACCAAGAGTACTCTACCTGTCAAGGATCTCATTCAGATTTGATGGAGAAATCAAAAGCTTTATAGACAAGCAAAAGCTAAGAGAATTCAGCACCACCAAACCAGCTCTACAACAAATGCTAAAGGAACTTCTCTAACTGGGAAACACAAGAGAAGAAAGGGACCTACAAAAACAAACCCAAAACTATTAAGAAAAACGTAACAGGAAAAAACATATCGATAATTACCTTAAATGTGAATGGATTAAATGCTCCAACCAAAAGACACAGATTCACTGAATGGATACAAAAACAAGACCCATATATATGCTGGCTACAAGAGACACACTTCCAACCTAGGGACACATACAGAGAAAGTGAGGGGATGGAAAAAGATATTCCATGAAAATGGAAATCAAAAGGAAGCTGGAGTAGCAATACTCAAATCAGATAAAATAGACTTTAAGTTAAAGAATGTTACAAGAGACAAGGAAGGACACTACACAGGATCAATCCAAGAAGAAGATATAACAATTATAAATATATATGCACCCAACATAGGAGCACCTCAATAAGGCAAATGCTAACAGCTATAAAAGAGGAAATCGACAGTAACACAATAATAGTGGGGGACTTTAACACCTCACTTACACCAACGGACAGAGAATCCAGACAGAAAATTAATAAGGAAACACAAGCTTTAAATGACACAATAGACCAGATAGATTTAATTGATATTTATAGAGCATTCCATCCCAAAACAGCAGATTACACTTTCTTCTCAAGTGCACATGGAACATTCTCCAGGATAGATCATATCTTGGGTCACAAATCAAGCCTCGGTAAATTTAAGAAAATTGAAATCATATCAAGCATCTTTTCTGAACAAAACACTATGAGATTAGAAAACAATTGCAGGGAAAAAAGCATAAAAAACACAAACACATGGAGGCTAAATAATATGTTACTAAATTACCAAGAGATCACTGAAGAAATCAAAGAGGAAATCAAAACTACCTAGAGACAAATTACAATGAAAACACAACGATTCAAAACCTATGGGATGCAGCAAAAGCAGTTCTAAGAGGGAAGTTTATAGCAATACAAGCCTACCTCAAGAAACAAGAAAAATCTTCCCTGGTCGCGCAGTGGTTAAGGACCTGCCTGCCAATGCAGGGGACACAGGTTGAAGCCCTGGTCCAGGAAGATCCCACATGCCGTGGAGCAACTAAGCCCGTGCGCCACAACTACTGAGCTCGTGCTCTAGAGTCTGCGAGCCACAACTACTGAGCTTGTGTGCCACAACTACTGAAACCTGCTCACCTAGAGCCCGTGCTCCACAACAAGAGAAGCCACCGCAATGAGACGCCCGTGCACTGCAACGAAGAGTAGCCCTCGCTCGCTGCAACTAGATAAAGCCTGTGCACAGCAGCAGACCCAATGCAACCAAAAATAAATAATTTTAAAAAAAAAGAAAAGAAAAATCTCAAACAATCTAACCTTACATCTAAAGGAACTAGAGAAAGGAGAAAAACAAAACCCAAAGTTAGTAGAAGGAAAGAAACCTTAAAGATCAGAGCAGAAATAAATGAAATAGAAACAAGGAAAACAATTAAAAACAAAAAAAAAGATCTTGCTGTTGATTCATGTCAAAGAGTGTTCTTCCTGTGTTTTCCCCTAAGAGTTTTTTTTTTTTTTTTGGTGGTACGTCGGCCTCTCACTGTTGTGGCCTCTCCTGTTGTGGATCACAGGCTCTGGACATGCAGGCTCAGCGACCATGGCTCACAGGCCTAGCTGCTCCGCGGCATGTGGGATCTTCCCGGACCGGGGCACGAACCCGTGTCCCCTGTATCGGCAGGCAGACTCTCAACCACTGTGCCACCAGGGAAGCCCCCCCTAAGAGTTTTATAGTGTTTGGTCTTACATTTAGGTCTTTAATACATTTTGAGTTTATTTTTGTGTATGGTGTTAGAGAGTGTTCTAATATCATTTTTTTACATGTAGCTGTCCAGTTTTTGCAGCACCACTTATTGAAAAGACTGTATTTCCTCCATTGTATATCCTTGCCTCCTTTGTCATAGATTAGTTGACCATAGGTGTGTGGGTTTATCTCTGGGCTTTCTATCCTGTTCCATTGATCTGTATTTCTGTTTTGTGCCAGTAGCATATTGTCTTGATTACTGTAGCTTTGTAGTATAGTCTGAAGTCAGGGAGTCTGATTCCTCCAGATCCTTTTTTTTTTCCCTCAAGATTTCTTTGTCTATTTGGGGTCTTTTGTGTCTTCATATAAATTTTAAGATTTTTTGTTCTAGTTCTGTAAAAAATGCCATTGGTAATTTGATAGGGATTGCATTGAATCTGTAGATTGCTTTGGGTAGTATAGTCATTTTCACAATATTGATTCTTCCAATCCAAGAACATAGTATATCTCTCCATCTGTTTGTATCATCTTTAATTTCTTTCATCAGTGTCTTATAGTTTCCTGCATACAGGTCTTTTGTCTCCTTAGGTGTTTATTCTTCAGTTTGTGGTGTTTATTCTTCATTTTGTTAATATGGTGTATCACAATGATTGATTTGATTTGATTGAAGAATGCTTGCATCCCTGGGATAACTCCCACTTGATCATGGTGTGTGATCCTTTTAATGTGTTGCTGGATTCTGTTTGGTAGTATTTTGTTGAGGATTTTTGCGTCTGTATTCATCAGTGATATTGTTGTGTAATCTTCTTTTTTTTTAAGTGTCTTTGTCTGGTTTTGGTATCAGGGTGATGGTGGCCTTGTAGAATGAGTTTGGGAGTGTTCCTTCCTCTGCAATTTTTTGGAAGAATTTGAGAAGGATGGGTGTTAGCTCTTCTCTAAGTCTTTGATAGAATTCACCTGTGAAGCCGTCTGGTCCTGGACTTTCGTTTGTTGGAAGATTTTTTTTTAAGCTTTATTGGAGTATAATTGCTTTACAGTGGTGTGTTAGTTTATGCTTTATAACAAAGTGCATCAGCTATACATATACATATATCCCCATATCTCCTCCCTCTTGTGTCTCCCTCCCATCCTCCCTATCCCACTCTTCTAGGTGGTCATAAAGCACCGAGCTGATCTCCCTGTGCTATGTGGCTGTTTCCCACTAGCTATCTGTTTTACATTTGGTAGTGTATATATGTCCATGCCACTCTCTTACTTCATCACAGCCCACCTTTCCCCCTCCCCATGTCCTCAAGTCCATCCTCTACATCTGTGTCTTTATTCCTGTCTTGCCCCTAGGTTCTTCAGAACCTTTTTTTTCTTAGGTTCCATATATATGTTTTAGCATATGGTATTTGTTTTTCTCTTTCTGACTTACCCCACCCTGCATGACAGACTCTACGTCCATCCGCCTCACTGCAAACAACTCAATTGCGTTTCTTTTTATGGCTGAGTAATATTCCATTGTATATATGTGCCACATCTTATTTATCCATTCATCTATCAATGGACACTTAGGTTCCTTCCATCTCCTGGCTATTGTAAATAGAGCTTCAATGAACATAGTGGTACATGACTCTTTTTGAATTATGGTTTTCTCAGGGTATATGCCCAGTAGAGGGATTGCTGGGTCGTATGGTAGTTCTATTTTTAGTTTTTTAAGAAACTTCCATACTGTTCTACATAGTGGCTGTATCAATTTACATTCCCACCAACAGTGCAAGAGGGTTCCCTTTTCTCCACACCCTCTCCAGCATTGATGTTTGTAGATTTTTTGATGATGGCCATTCTGACTGGTGTGAGTTGATAGCTCATTGTAGTTTTGATTTGCATTTCTCTAATGATTAGTGATGCTGAGCATCCTTTCACGTGTTTGTTGACAATCTGTATATCTTCTTTGGAGAAATGTCTATTTAGGTCTTCTGCCCATTTTTGGATTGGGTTGTTTGTTTTTTTGATATTGAGCTGCATGAGCTGCTTGTAAATTTTGGAGATTAATCCTTTGTCAGTTGCTTCATTTGCAAATATTTTCTCCCATTCTGAGGGTTGTCTTTTTGTCTTGTTTATGGTTTCCTTTGCTGTGCAAAAATTTTTTTCTTTTTGTGGTATGCGGGCCTCTCACTGCTGTGGTCTCTTCTGTTGCAGAGCACAGGCTCCAGACACACAGGCTCAGCGGCCATGGCTCACGGGCCCAGCTGCTCCGTGGCATGTGGGATCTTCCCAGACCGGGGCACGAACCTGCGTCCCCTGCATTGGCAGGCGGACTCTCAACCACTGCGCCACCAGGGAAGCCCTGTGCAAAAACTTTTAAGTTTCATTAGGTCCCATTTGTTTATTTTTGTTTTTATTTCCCTTACTCTAAGAGGTGGGTCAAAAAGGATCTTGCTGTGATTTATGTCATAGAGTGTTCTGCCTGTTCTCCTCTAAGAGTTTTATAGTGGCTGGCTTTACATTTAGGTCTGTAATCCATTTTCAGTTTATTTTTGTGTATGGTATTAGGGAGTGTTCTAATTTCATTCTTGTACATGTAGCTGTCCAGTTTTCCCAGCACCACTTACTGAAGAGGCTGTCTTTTCTCCATTGTATATTCTTGCCTCCTTTATCAAAAATAAGGTGACCATATGTGTGTGGGTTTATCTCTGGGCTTTCTATCCTGTTCCATTGATCTATATTTCTGTTTTTGTGCCAGTACCATACTGTCTTGATTACTGTAGCTTTGTAGTATAGTTTGAAGTCCAGGAGCCTGATTCCTCCAGCTCCGTTTTTCTTTCTTAGGATTGCTTTGGCTATTTGGGGTCCTTTGTATTTCCATACAAATTGTGAAATATTTTGTTCCAGTTGGGTGAAAAATGCCATTGGTAGTTTGATAGGGATTGCACTGAATCTGTAGATTGCTTTGAGTAGTATACTCATTTTCACAATGTTGATTCTTCCAATCTAACAACATGGTATATTTCTCCATCTGTTTGTATCATATTTAATTTCTTTCATCAGTGTCTTATAGTTTTCTGCATACAGGTCTTTTGTCTCCTTAGGAAGGTTTAATCCTAAGTATTTTATTCTTTTTGTTGCAGTGGTGAATGGGAGTGTTTCCTTAATTTCTCTTCCAGATTTTTCATCATTAGTGTATAGGAATACAAGAGATTTCTGCGCATTAATTTTGTATCCTGCTACTTTACCAAATTCATTAATTAGCTCTAGTAGTTTTCTGGTGGCATCTTTAGGATTCTCTATGTATAGTATCATGTCATCTACAAACAGTGACCCCTTTACTTCTTTTCCGACTTGGATTCCTTTAATTTCTTTTTCTTCTCTGATTGCTGTGGCTAAAACTTCCAAAACTATGTTGAATAATAGTGGTGAGAGTGGACAACCTTGTCTTGTTCCTGATCTTAGAGGAAATGGTTTCAGTTTTTCACCATTGAGATTGATGTTGGCTGTGGGTTTGTCATATATGGCCTTTATTATGTTGAGGTAAGTTCCCTCTGTGCCTGCTTTCTGGAGGGTTTTTATCATAAATGGGTGTTGAATTTTGTCAAAAGCTTTCTTACATCTATTGAGATGATTATATGGTTTTTCTCCTTCTATTTGTTAATATGGTTTATCACATTGATTGATTTGCATATATTGAAGAATCCTTGCATTCCTGGGATAAACCCCAGTTGATCTTGGTGAATGATCCTTTTAATGTGCTGTTGGATTCTGTTGCTAGTATTTTGTTGAGGATTTTTGCATCTATGTTCATTAGTGATATTGGCCTGTAGTTTTCTTTCTTTGTGACATCTTTGTCTGGTTTTGGTGTCAGGGTGATGGTGGCCTCATAGAATGAGTTTGGGAGTGTTCCTCCCTCTACTATATTTTGGAAAAGTTTGAGAAGGATAGGTGTTAGCTCTTCTCTAAATGTTTGATAGAATGCGCCTGTGAAGCCATCTGGTCCTGGGCTTTTGTTTGTTGGAAGATCTTTAATCACAGTTTCAATTTCAGTGCTTGTGATTGGTCTGTTCATATTTTCTGTTTCTTCCTGGTTCAGTCTCAGAAGGTTGTGCTTTTCTAAGAATTTGTCCATTTCTTCCAGGTTGTCCATTTTATTGCCATAGAGTTGCTTATACTAGTTTCTTAGGATGCTTTGTATTTCTGCAGTGTCTGTTGTAACTTCTCCTTTTTCATTTCTAATTTTATTGATTTGAGTCCTCTCCCTCATTTTGTTGATGAGTCTGGCTAAAGGTTTATGAATTTTGTTTATCTTCTCAAAGAACCAGCTTTTAGTTTTATTGATCTTTGCTATTGTTTTCTTTGTCTCTATTCCATCTATTTCTGCTCTGATCTTCATGATTTCTTTCCTTCTACTAACTTTGGGTTTTGTTTGTTCTTCTTTCTCTAGTTCTTTTAATTGTAAGGTTAGATTGTTTATTTGAGATTTTTCTTATTTCTTGAGGTAGCCTTGTATTGTTATAAACCTCCCTCTTAGAACTGGTTTTGCTGCATCCCATAGGTTTTGAATCGTTGTGTTTTCATTGTAATTTGTCTCTAGGTAGTTTTGATTTCCTCTTTGATTTCTTCAGTGATCTCTTGGTTATTTAGTAACATATTATTTAGCCTCCATGTGTTTGTGTTTTTTATGCTTTTTTCCCTGCAATTGTTTTCTAATCTCATAGCGTTTTGTTCAGAAAAGATGCTTGATATGATTTCAATTTTCTTAAATTTACCGAGGCTTGATTTGTGACCCAAGATGTGATCTATCCTGGAGAATGTTCCATGTGCACTTGAGAAGAAAGTGTAATCTGCTGTTTTGGGATGGAATGCTCTATAAATATCAATTAAATCTATCTGGTCTATTGTGTCATTTAAAGCTTGTGTTTCCTTATTAATTTTCTGTCTGGATTCTCTGTCCGTTGGTGTAAGTGAGGTGTTAAAGTCCCCCACTATTATTGTGTTACTGTCGATTTCCTCTTTTATAGCTGTTAGCATTTGTCTTATGTATTGAGGTGCTTCTATGCTGGGTGCATATATATTTATAATTGTTATATCTTCTTCTTGGATTGATCCCTTGATCATTGTGTAGTGTCCTTCCTTGTCTCTTGTAACATTCTTTAACTTAAAGTCTATTTTATCTGATTTGAGTATTGCTACTCCAGCTTCCTTTTGATTTCCATTTTCATGGAATATCTTTTTCCATCCCCTCACTTTCTCTGTATGTGTCCCTAGGTTGGAAGTGTGTCTCTTGTAGCCAGCATATATATGGGTCTTGTTTTTGTATCCATTCAGTGAATCTGTGTCTTTTGGTTGGAGCATTTAATCCATTCACATTTAAGGTAATTATCAGTATGTTTGTTCCTGTTACCTTTTTCTTAATAGTTTTGGGTTTGTTTTTGTAGGTCCCTTTCTTCTCTTGTGTTTCCCAGTTAGAGAAGTTCCTTTAGCATTTGTTGTAGAGCTGGTTTCATGGTGCTGAATTCTCTTAGCTTTTGCTTGTCTATAAAGCTTTTGATTTCTCCATCAAATCTGAATGAGATCCTTGCCAGGTAGAGTATTCTTGTTTGTAGGTCTTCCATTTCATTGCTTTAAATATATGGTGCCACTCGCTTCTGGGTTGTAGAGTTTCTGCTGAGAAATCCGCTGTTAACCTTATGGGAGTTCCCTTGTATATTATTTGTCATTTTTCCCTTGTTGCTTTTAATAATTTTTCTTTAATTTTTGTCAGTTTGATTACTATGTGTTTCAGCGTGTTTCTCGAGTTTATCTGGTCTGGGACTCTCTGCGCTTCCTGGACTTGGGTGACTATTTCCTTTCCCACGTTAGGGAAGTTTTCTACTATAACCTCTTCACATATTTTCTTGGTTCCTTTCTCTCTCACTTCTCCTTCTGGTACCTCTCTAATGCGAATGTTAGTGTGTTTAATGTTGTCCCAGAGGTCTCTTAGGCTGTCTTCATTTCTTTTCACTCTTTTTTAAAAATTCTGGTCTGTGGTATTGAATTCCACCATTCTGTCTTCCAGGTCACTTATCTGTTCTTCTGCCTTAATTATTCTGCTATGGATTCCTTCTAGTGTATTTTTCATTTCAGTTATAGTATTATCATCTCTGTTTGTTTGTTCTTTAATTCTTCTAGGTGTTTGTTCTTTAATTCCTCTAGGTGTTTGTGAAACATTTCTTGCATCTTCTTGATCTTTGCCTCCATTCTTTTTCCGAGGTCCTGGATCATCTTCACTATCATTATTTTGAATTCTTTTTTCTGGAAGGTTGCCTATCTCCACTTCATTTCATTGTTTTTCTGGGGCTTTATCTTGTTCCTTCATCTGGTACATAGTCCTCTGCCTTTTTATTTTGTGTATCTTTCTGTGAATGTGGGTTTTATTCTACAGGCTGCAGGATTGTAGTTTTTCTTGCTTCTGCTGTCTGCCCTCTGGTGGATGAGGCTATGTAAGAGGCTTGTGCATGCTTCCTGATGGGAGGGACTGGTGGTGCTTAGAGCTGGGTGTTGCTCTGGTGGTCAGGGCTCAGTAATAGTTTAATCCACTTGTCTGCTGATGAGTGGGGCTGAGTTCCCTCCCTGTTGGTTGTTTTGCCTGAGACGACCCAGCACTGGAGCCTCCAGGCTTTTTGGTGGGGTGAATGAGGGACCCCGGGATGGCTCATGCCAAGAGGTACTTCCCAGAACGTCTGTTGCCAGTGTCCTTGTCCCTGTGGTGAGCCACAGCTGCCCCCCGCCTCTGCAGGAGACTCTCCAACACTAGCAGATAGGTCTGGTTCAGTCTCCTATGGGGTCACTGCTCCTTTCCCCTGGGTCCTTATGCGCACACGACTTAGTGTGTACCCTCCAAGAGTGGAGTCTCTGTTTCCGCCAGTCCTGTCGAAGTCCTGCAATCAAATCCCGCTAACCTTTAAAGTCTGATTCCGGAAATCCTCCTCCCGTTGCTGGACCACCATGTTGGGAAGCCTGACCTGGGGCTCAGAACCTTCACTCCAGTGGGTGGACTTCTGTGGTATAATTGTTCTCCAGTTTTTGAGTCACCCACCCAGCGGTTATGGGATTTAATTTTATTGTGATTGTGCCCCTCCTACCGTCTCACTGTAACTTCTCCTTTGTCTTTGGATGTGGGGTATCTTTTTTCATGAGTTCCATTGTCTTCCTGTTGATGATTGTTCAGCAGTTAATTGTGATTCCTGTGCTGTCGCAAGAGGGAAGGAGCACACGTCCTTCTACTCGGCCATCTTGAACCAATCTCCTCAAATAGTAGATGCTTTAAAGATCAGTTTGATTTGTTGATTGTGTACAGTGTACATTGGAACAACCCTGCACTGAGCCTATTGATGATGACTTTTGAGAATATTTCAGAGCTGAGAATCACTAGTGACCATCCTGAGTGGCTGTAATTGACAGGCTGGAAAACCAATAAGGATGATCAGCACATTGGCAGCTGATGAATGGTGTTGGCCTGAAAGCAAATTGCTTCTCTACCTGCAGTTGTTTTCAAGTTCAATAAAGGAAAAGTGGGACCTTAACACAAAAGACTTACTCAACTTCTCTCACTCTTACAATTTGGACCTGGTTATTTTGTGTGTTCTCACACTATTTTCATATTTCCACCTTGGTATTTCGTGTGGCAGAAGGGTTTGGGGAGTTTTATCACAGCTAGTCACTCCTGAATCAAGGCATTTCTGTCCTCAGAAACACCCAAGGCATGTTATCTGTCAGGTCACTGGAGTTTGAACTGCAATGCAGATATAAGATGTTTCAGTTTGTTGGGTTGTGTTTGTATGTGTATTTATAGCCACTTTGCATGTGCCCATGTCCTGTGTGTATAAATTTATGCAGTTGTGTGACTTCACACCACAGATGCTTTATAAATTACAAAGTTAACTTACACAATGAACTTAAGCTTCTGTGTTTGTAAATGTGGTAATGACGCTAGGCTTCTATCTCTCACTGAATGCAAGTTCTTGGGGTTGTAGGGTGTAGAATTTTTCCCTCAGCTGGTCTCTCAGCTCCGGGTTAACAGATACAGTGAAATCAAGAATTTAAATGGCACAAAAAGCAAAACCAGCATTGTTTTACTCCACCATAGAGATGGGAGCATAGGAACCATTCTTCATTAGTTTGTAGCTAGAGAAAAGCCAGTCAGCATTGAGAACCCCAACTATAATCGTTTTCACAATCTGTGATAGTGAGGGTGGTCAAGGGTGTGTGAGTTGAGCTGTCAATCAAAAGAAAGATCTCTCTGATGTCTTGAGGGGGGAAACAATCCCTGTTTGAGGCTTAAGAAGGACTGGAAGTTGGGGATTATGTTTCTAATTAGGAGGCTCTTAAATGTGTGCTGTCACCTCTGGGCCATTGATACAATGATTGATTGTCTCTGTCTTCTATAGCTTGGAGTTGCCATTGGGTTCTTGGTCCCTCCTGTCTTGATACCCAACATCAAAGACCAGGACAAGCTTGCCTACCACATCAGCATCATGTTCTACATAATAGCAGGTGTGGCCACTCTGCTTTTCATCCTTGTCATCATCGGTAAGGTCATTAATAGGCTCATGGGGGTTGGGGAGGCAGGGAGGTCCTGCTGACTTGGGTGAGGACCTTGTGAATATGGCCCTAGAGCAGCATTCTAGGTCCCATGTAATCTATAAAATATATCTATAGAAACTGGAAGCCAGGCTTCCAATGGTCTTCAAACGTTTTAGCCTGAGTAGTTGCTGCCGATTCAGTGCTAGCTGGTCCTGTGTACTTTGTTAGCTGTTCAGTAAAGGTTAGTTGTAATTAACCAGTTCCCCAGTATGACCTCATTAGAATGAATGGGCAGCCTGCTGATCCCCTTGATGAAGCCCTGGTGAGCGCTTATGATGTCACAGGTCCTGTGCTGAGTGTGCCTGATCTCACTGACTCCTCAATGGCCCTATAGGGGAGGTACCAGCATCAGTCTCACTTAACCAAGAGGAAACAGTGACTTACGAGGAGATAAGGGAATTGTTCAAGATTAGACAGTAAGTGGCAGAGGCTGGATTCCAGCCTAAGCTTATCTAACTCCATACCCTAAATTTCTGGAACACAAGAAAACAAAATAGGACTGACCCACAAACACTAATACTCTCATACATTCACCTGGGAATGCCTGGGGCCCACATTTTAAAATGCTTTTTTAAAATGTATATAAGATATGCTCATTATGGAAAAAATCTAGAAAATACAAAAAAGCATAAAGAAAAGAATGACCATTAACTTAGCCTTGTACCTGTTAATCCCAACCACCAGCCCCAGAGAATTATTATTAATATTCTATGTATGTATATTTAATCATTGAGGTATTTGGTTCATTTATATCCTTTTTTCTCTTCTGAGTGATATCACATGGGCTGTGATAAATTCAGAAAGAGCATAGTAGGGTTTTCATTTTCAGTGAGTCATTTGTCTTTAAAAGTTAACCAGCTGTCTTCCTAATATCTGAAAGTTCCACCTCACTCATTAAAGGTTTCATTCCTTCCTGCTGGCCTCAACTCCAGAGTCAAACAGTTTTATAATCATGTATCTCATCCAGCTGTTCTCACTGTGTCATTCCCTCCCCGGGGTCCAAGCTGAGGAAGGGCTGCCCGATGGCTTTTCAAAGCTCACAGGATCTCTTGGACGGAGAACTTGGTGTTCCTGGAAAGGTGAGAAGCCTTGAAGCTGTGGTTGAGAACAGGAAAGAACCATCTCGGCCAGACTTTAAGTTTCAAATTGTAATGTGCTCAGCTCCAAACTCTTGTGTTTGTAGCAGATGAGGGCCTGGTTCTTTGCAGAGATCCTGGAGGTAGGCCATTTCTACACTTTGCATTTTACTAGTAAGCACAGACGGTTGCTCATTGAATAAAGAACTGAAAAATCTTATCCAAACTGTGGTTTGTGGTTGCCAAATCCTTGAGCAAACAGCTGCTGTTGCCGAGATTAAAAAAAAAACTCTTGCCTTGATTTCTTTCCCCTGATAGAAGGGGAGGTGAACAGGCAAGACAATGGTTGAGAAGTACCCAGTGGTGGGAAGTTACCCAGGACTGTTTCCGGAGAAGGAAGAAGCAGGGCTCTGAAGTCAGGGCTGGAGGGTTATCTGGATGGAGGGGGGAGACCTTTGATCTTCAAGAGACTAAACCTCATTTCCAGAGCTTCCTCTAGCTGGAGGCAGTTTCCTGACCTTTCAGAGGTGTTCTCATGGGGGCTGGGGACACAACAAGGTGCTTATTTACTTGGACCCAATTGGGGGACCGATCTAGCCAAGCAGCTGGTTAAACTGATTTGGCCCCCAGAGAACTGAACCGCAATCAATGCAGTCAAATGGATTGTACCAGTTGCACTGAAAACAGAACATAAAGCAAATGGTTTTCCCACTGTCCCTCCCCAGTCCTTCCTATCAGAGTGGTCACACCTACAGGAGCATGTGTTAATCCTCTGGTTTCTCATGGGGCAGATGTCTGATTCAGACTTCGAGAAACTAGGGATGGACTTTCCTATCCCTAGACCCAGGGACTGGGTCTTTCCAATAGAAGATCCTTTCCCTTTTTCAGGGAATGTTTATTGGCAGCATGTGCCAGGCTCTGTGCTCAGCATGGGCAGCACAGTTCCTTCCCCCCTGGGGGGAGCTCTGGTGCTGAGTCCTTAACTGGGCTCACTAATCCCAGAGCCTCAGCTCTCACTTCCTTCCTATCTCCGTGTTACTACTGAATTTCTTCAGTGCTCTGCCGTATGTTATTCCCCGGTTGTTACTCGGCTCCTTGATCCTTGAATACTGCCCAGTGATTGCAGCCGTCCAAAGGCCATTAAGAAAAAATAATCCGGGCTTCCCTGGTGGCGCAGTGGTTGAGAGTCCGCCTGCTGATGCAGGGGACACGGGTTCGTGCCCCGGTCCGGGAGGATCCCACGTGCCGTGGAGTGGCCGGGCCCGTGAGCCATGGCCACTGAGCCTGCGCATCTGGAGCCTGTGCTCCGCAACGGAAGGGGCCACAACAGTGAGAGGCCCCTGTACCGCAAAAAAAAAAAAAAAAGAAAAAAAAGAAAAGAAAAAAGAATCCAAGGCACAGTCACGGAGCCACAGACAGTGAGATGCAGCTTCAAGAGAGGAGACTATAAAGGATTTAATTGAAGAATTAATATTTCCTTTTGGAGTCTTAGTTCCTTCTCAGATGAGGGAGTCAGCTCTCATCCATGTATCAGCTCTGCAGGGTGGGACCATAGGGATTTGCAGTGATCTCTCTGTTTCTTTCCTTTCAGTATTCAAGGAGAAGCCTAAACATCCCCCCAGCAGGGCCCAATCCCTAAGCTATGCCTTGGCGTCCCCTGATGCTTCATACTTAAGTTCCATCGTCCGACTCTTCAAAAACCTCAACTTTGTGCTGCTCCTCATCACCTATGGTAAGATACAGATGTGTCCAGGAGTGTAATGGAACTGGGAGTGTGAGACAAGAGGCCTGATGTGTCTGTGCATCATAGTGTTTCCAAATCCCAAATGTATTTGTAAAGTCGTCGTTTAGGGTCAACCAGAAGAGACAACTCTGTCTCAGGGCCTTCGATGTTGGGTTACCTAGACAACCATTCCTTCCCATATCAAGTTGTCTGGCAAAATGCCTGCTGATCCTCCGCATCTCAGTATGACTGCTGTAAAAAGCAGTATTAGGCGACCTTTCCTCTTTTATTTTGCTGTTCCTGGTTCATCTTAACACTTATCATTAAAAAAAAAAAAAAGATCATTTCCAGATCTGTTTTCCCACTCAACTGGGAACTCCCTGAGAGTAGGCATTTATGTCTTTTTACTTCATAATGCCTCAGCGGTGGCCAACCTGGAGTAGATACTCCAACAGTTATTAAATGAGTGATTGAATGAACGAGTGGATGGATATTTATATGAGTCTTGTGACATGAATCACTCTCCAGCCAATCCTTCATCTTGGAACATGGCTCCTTTTTTACCTGAATGCAAGACAACATCCCTCTTTCGTTTCATTTTCTTGGCTTTGGTAAGATAAATGTCAATATTTATGCTGGTGTATTGGCTTGCCTTTCCAGCAAGGCGTTTGCTGCATCTTCAGCCTAACGTTTAATGAGAACGTTCTAGCCAGGGGCAAGGACAGAACCTCAGGGCGCTCCATTAAAGGCGTCTTTACAGATCCACCCAGCTCTGCTGCTCTCCAGCTTACCCTCGACCATTTAACCCTACAGTTTGTTTGATTAAAATCAAGAGTGTATATCATGCTCAGTAACCAGAAGAAGAAAAGAAATGAGATGGGTTGACGTGACTTATTCTTAGTGAAACCCCAGTTGGCTATAACCTCAGGTTTTCTCTAGGCTCGCAAACTGTATCTTACAACAATGCTAGCATTTACTACGTGCCAAGACTTCTTATTTATTATTTTATTTAACTCTCACCACACCAGTGAGAGGTAAATAGTATAATTTTCCCCATTTAACAGATGAGGAAACAAACTCAGAGAGATGAGGTAAAAGCTCAAGAGCACACAGTTTTCAAAGGGCAGAGCCAGGATTCAAGTACAGATTTGTCAGACTCCAGAGTCTATACTCCTGATCCGTGATTGCCTATGCTCCTTCCTTGAATTGTACCAGGGCTTCACTTTAGGCTTATCAATGTCCTTCGCTTAATTAAAGTGTTTATTAGCTGAGGCATTCGATAAGAGGCAGTATCATCCACAGTAGAGAGGCACACCTGGTTTTCAGGCATATGCACAGATTAGGTGACCTCTTATCTGGAATAGCCCCAGGTACCCACATTAGTCTCCAAGGCCTCTGGTCTCCATTCCTCCCTCTCTCCAGCTTCTCAGTCCTGAGTATGTCTCTGCATTCATTCACAAAACAAAGAGAAAGTTTCCAATACTTAGGATGGCCAGCTAAAGATATTATGAGTCGCCCATCACTGAGAGGTATTCCAGTGTAGGTGGAACCAACCACTTAGTGGGGATATTGTGGGGAATATCAGGCTATAGATGGATAGTGAAACCTGATGATCTTTGAGTTCCCTTCCAGACTCAGGATTCCATGCCTCTAAGAACTTTCACTTTTCCCTAGAGTTAAACATCTTGAGTGCATCAACCTTTGACCACCATTAACCTTATGGCATCTGACAACAGGGCATTTGAGGCTTACCTTGGAATTCTAGGGCAGATAAGTGCTTAATAAATATCTTTTGTGAACGAGAGTGGCAATGGTAGCAATAACCGGTCAATGGCCTTATTCCAGAGGCTGTGGTCTTCAGTTCTGGATGCTGTTTATGGCAGGGTCAGGTCACTGACCCATGATAGCAAGAAATAAGAACAAAATGTACCAGGAGCAGTGCTGCTCCTGGTCGCTGTGGCTCAGCTCTGGGCCATGCTTTAGGGGCAAAGCAACTCCTTTTCCTTCCATCTTGTATGGCTGGTTGCTTATACGGTATTCAATCTGGCAGAGTGGTGTTCATCCTATGGTTCTGGACACTCTTCCTTAATCTATTTGGTTAAGTGATAACACAGGGAATAAATGGGTTAGCACTTCTGGAATGGTGGAGTGAGGACCTTGCATCATCTGTTCCTCCATGAAAACAAGAACAATACTGGCAGACATTATCAAAATCAGTTGTTTCAGGGTTCTTAACCAAAGGCTTGAAACAATCCAGTGAGCATCTATTCAAGACAAATATCTAAATAACAGTAAAGTAGCAAGCTTTGTGTTTTAACTTGTCCTATTCCGATCCCCTCTTCCAGGCTCTGTGGTAACCTTGAGAGACATGCAGCAGCCTCCCAGACATGGTAGCTGTGAAAACTAGCAGCCTCACAGCCACTGGAGGGGGCCAAACAATTTTGGAGCTCCCCCCAGAAGTCCCATCCCTAGGTCACTATTTGACTTCTATGGCAGTTCCCTGCAAAGGCCCCATTCAGAGGATTTGCCCATATTTGACCTGACTCAGAGCTTTCTCAGTGGGAAAGCGCTATTTCCAGGGCATTTGTTGAAAGCGATCACTGCTTAACATCACAGCTGCCTGAGGTAGCAATACTGGTTGGGGTAATCAAGAGGCTGACCAAAGACCTTGAAAGGAAAATCTGGAGAATGAGATGGCCAGGGGGCTTTGGAAAGCTCTGACATATTCTTAGGAATCTAGAAATCCACATGCACATGCAGAGTTGTGCACGTGGCCAGGAAAGACCTGAGAAAGCCCTAAAGTCTCACCTCTGGCTGAACTTGAGGCTCTGTGTAAGCAGAAAGTGAAGGCTAAGGCAGAGTTGTCATCACCCTGCTGGAGCATCACAGACAAGTCCCAGCGCACACATAGAGGTCCTCAGCAAAGGTGGGAGACTTGTGGGCTTAAAGTATTTAAGGAAATCTCTGTCTAATCCTTAGCTCAAAACTAAGCTAGTGGAACAGAAACCTCAGTGGCTGCACATGACAAAGAACACAGACTTTACAAAATGAGTCCAGGAAAGTCAGTGAACAAACAGCAGCAACAGTAACAAATCCTGGGGAAGGAGGAGAATCTCATTTCTAGAGTTGACATTATATTTAAAATGCCCAGTTTCAACAAAAAATATGAGACATGCAAAGAAACAGGAAAGCAGGGCCCATACACAGTTAGAAAGCTGTTCCTGAGGAAGCCCAGAGGTTGGATGTAACAGAAAAAGATAGTAGCTCAGCTATTATAAATATATTCAAGAACTAAAGGAAACCAATGTGTAAAGAATGAAAGAAAAGTAGAGAATGATGTCTCACCAAATAGAGAGTATCAAGAAAGACAAATCAAAAAGAACCAAATATAAATTCTGGAGTTGAAAATACAATAACTGAAATGAAAAACTCACTAGAAGGCTCAACACTAGATTTGAGCTGGCAGAAAAAAGAATCAGTTAACTTGAAGATAGGTCAAATGCAATTATCCTGTCTGGGGAACAGAAAGAAAAAAGAAAGAAGAAAAATGATCAGATCCTCATAGACCTGTGGGAAACCATCAAGCATACCAACACATGCCTAACAGGAGTCCCAGAAGAAGAGGAGAGAGAAACAGGGTGGAAGTAAATTGCCATTAAATTGAGATGGTGCTAAACTAGAAAAACAGTTCACTTCTGTGCCTCTGGAAGCATTTGACTATGTTGTGTATAGATAGAATTTATTAACATTTTTCTCAAAGGCCTGAGGTGATCCCAGTGAGGAGTTAAACTAATCTGGTTGTTTGTACACATTTCATTATAGTCAGAGAACCACAAGCCTTATTTTTGTGGTAGAGAGTTGAACTTGGTGACAGGGATCTTTGCCAAGAAGGAAATGATTCTTAGGCTGAATCACAGATTTGGGAAAACATGTTATTGAGCTTTTACTGTGTGTCAGGCACCATGTGAAGTGCTTTATATACATTATCTCATTTAATCTTCAAAAGGAACCCATGAACTAGGTGTTCAACTGCTCCATTTTATACCTAAAAAAACTGAGGCTCTGATTGAGCTCCTTGTTCGTAATTAGACAGCTAGCAAGCAATAGAGCTTAGATATAAACTTCTGTCTGTCTGAGATCAAAGCCTATCTTCCTAACCACCACACCATTTTGCCTTCCCGTGCAGAAAGGAGCCTCTTGGAGACAGAGCCAGGGGTCTGTTTTCAACCTCACTCAACTGAATAACCTCTGGGTCTATCTAGCAGGGGTGGTAGTGGTGTATGTCCTTCCTCAGATTCAGTCCTCAGACCAATGGCCTTTCTTCTGAGATGAGGGTCTGGAGTTCTGGGGTTTAGAAGCAGGACCTACCTACACTGACTGGCCATATTTGGGGCTTGGGGATGGTGAGGTTTCATCCGTAGTGCGTCTCTCTAAGGGTTACAGGTCATGTAAAGGCTCTCAGTCCACCTGAGAATCCCTGCTTTCTTCTCCCACTATCTTTGCTCCAGATTAAAAATGCACACACAACCAAAAAAACCCTCTATAAATTCAACTAAATTCTTTGAGACCTCCCAGAATGCCTCCCACCTTCCATGCAGTTTCAGGTTGAGTTTTGAAGAGGGAAATGGTTCACAGTTTATATGTACACACATATAACCATATAGTGCATATGTACATTATACATATGATGTTCCTATTTTCCTCTGAATTATAAACACTTAAGAGCATGTAGTTGGGAATCAAGCAGTTGATAGTGTTTCATGGATGTATTTGCTGGATTTGGGTGGACATGTTTTGGAATAAGAGCCTTGACTGAGGGACCAGTGAGTTCAGAGTTGGTACGTAAGGAATATAAGGTCTAAGTTTTAGTGTCAGCTCTGCTAATTACTGAGTGTACCACCTTCACCCATCCTGTGCTCATCGTGTGTCTCTCTAAGAACCACCCCTCAGAAAAGAGTAAGAACATTTGCTTCCCACTGGAGTTCCCTGGATGGAAATGAAAGCTTTTAAAGTAATTGTGAATCAAAACACTGCGTGCAGCCACAATGCTGTTGCGTTGGGAAACTTGCCCATTTCCTACAGTCTTTTTGTTTTTTGAATGAACTAGATTTCGACACGTAGGGAGTAGCTCTCGTGCAGCTGGCGGGATGTCCAGAATTGTACTGGTAGTGACTTTCCAAGTGCTTCTCCAAGCTGCTGAGTCAGCTGCCCCGAGCTAAGGTGCGGTGATACAGTAAAGGCTTTGGAGGAATTCCAGTGCCACTGCCTTTTCCCCACGGGCTTCTGGCCACACTCTTAGAGGTAGGTTTCAGACATAAATTATGGGCCTTCCGGCTAAGTTGGAATTTCAGATCCACAACAAATTCTTTTTTAGTATAAACATGTCCCACAACTATTTGAAGCATTCTTATGCTGAAATTCAAATTTAATTGGGTGTGCTGTTTGTTTTTTCCTAAATCTAGCAGCCCAATTTAGAGGGGAGGAGGTGCAGAGGCTGGGTTTGTGCTTGATGTTGCTGAAGTATCACAGGAATGAGAAACTACCACCTCCTCTAACAAAATACCCTCCTTATTCTAACATGGCACTGCAGGAAGACACAGGGCTGGAAGCAGATTCTCCGTGGGTCCACCAGAGCCTGGGGCTGGGCAGGTCTTGTGGTGAGCGTCAGCCGTGGGTGTGGGGTGGGGTGAAGTAAGAACCTTTCTTTGGCTCCCCCTCGGATCTCCAGGCCTTGCTTTCACATGGCTTCCCTAACGTCTTTGCATTGATGGCTAACGACTGCCCTGGTAAACAGACGTGAAAGGCTGCTCTGCTGGAGAAGTGTCCTCCAAGGGATTGCTCTTCCCTGTCATCCCCCAGCCTTGCCTCCAGCTATGCTTCTGAAGAATCTGTGCAGTGTTGGGCATCTGAATTCAGAGCCTCAGCATGTGTCCTGAGGACACCTTTCCTTGGGGCTCTCAAGGGCTTTACACTGCCCGACCTGGGCCTCGGCAGGGGCTTTGTGCCCCTTCAAGATGCTGGCTTCAGGGTGGGTATAAGGTCCTTCCGGGATCCCCTGGAGCTTTGCCGAGGTCAGGCTGGCCCTTTAAAAAGAGGGTTTCCTACAAGTTCAGGAAGGACAAAAGGGAAACGAACACAGAGTAACCAGAACCCAGAGATGGGATCTGGGATCAGTGTTTCCCACGCTGGCCTGGTGATAGAGTCCCCTGGGGTGCTGGGTGGTGTGTGCCTCAATTCCTACCTCTCTTCTGGAAAGTCAAATTCAGATAGTCTGGTCCGGGCCTGGGAATCTGCTTTTCACAAGCATTCCTGGAGATTCTGGTTTGCAGCAGGGTTGAGAACCTCTAAAGTAGGTGTGCTATGGGTGATTCTCTTGAAGCCCCTTCCCATCCCAGCTGCCTCCATGTTAACCCCAGCCTCTGAGGGCCTGGGCCTGGTCTGTGATCTTCCTATGCCCAAGGCCATTTATCCCCAAGTTTAAGAAATGCCAAGGGTTTTTGTTGTGGTGTTGTTAAAATGCGGATTCCTAGCCCCAATCCAGGGGAATCAGATTTAGTTGGTCCAGGGTGCAGCCCAGGAATCTGCGTTTTTAGACTCTGAGGCTTACTAATGCCAGTGGTTTCTAAATGCCACCACCCTTTGAAAAAAATTAGTCTTGACACAGGAGAGAAACTCAGAGTGATGACAAGTCAGTCCCTTCTGCCTTCCTAAAGCTCACCCCCTCAGTGACCTGCACTCCTCCCAGGTGGCTGATACCAGCGGTGACCAGGCCTTTCAGGGGCCATCACCTTTCCTCACCTGGCAGGCTTACCTTACTGGGGATAATCATACCCGAATATAACACAGTCACTGCCTTCCTGTAAGAGGTACTTATGAACAGGGCAGAGCACACATTTCATTCCTGCCCTTCAGTGTGGACACCGGACCCTTTGGTTTGGGCAGTGGAGTGGACTTGTGCCGTTTAACTGTGTCTGGCAACCTTTGGCAATATGGGAGGGACATCTAGATTCAAGAGAGAGTCAGAATTTCTAATTCCTTTAAGGTTGGCCTGTAGAAAGAATTGGAAAGAATGGTAGCCTTCCAGGGCGAACCCCTGCCCCCTCCACATCCTCCCTACCTTAGCCCTGATTCCTGTCTGGCTGGGAGCAGGGGATGGTTATTGGTAAACCAAACTAGTCTAGCAGAGCCAGTAGGTCTCAAACTTTGAGGCTTATCAGAATTACCTGGAGGGCTTGTTCAAACACAGATCGCCTGAGGAACCCCACTCCCAGTGTCTACAGCAGGAGGTCTGGGTGGGGTCAGGATTTGCACTTCTCACAAGCTCCCAGCGATGCTGATCTGGAAGTGATTTCTCTAAACCTTTAAGCCTCACAAAGCTGCTCAGCCTCAATAGCCTGGGTTAGCCTGATCAGGACTGTTTCTCTCCACGTTTTTCAGGGTCAGGAAAGTGCTGGTGTTTGAAGTGGGGTTTTTTTCCGCACAGTCCTCCTAGATAATTTTGCAGTTTCCTGAGGATTCTGCCCCCTTGTTCATTCCAGGTGGGCACAAGCTGAGCTTGACCTCGTGTATGCCCTGGCGCCTGGCCCCGTTAGGCTGAGGGGCAGGAAGGGGGCTGAGTTCATCCTCCTCCCTGCACTGCTTCTTCCCCACACCCGCCCCCATTTCAGGAATGTGTCTCCTTGTGGGCTGTCTTGACCCAGGAATGGAATTTCTAGTGGCTGGGTGTGTGGTATGAAGGTGCGGCCGGTATGCTTGTTGGGTGAGAAGTTGCCGAGAGTCTCAGAGTCCTCCTGACCATGAGTGTGGCCATTGCAGTCACATTTGGTGACACTTCTGGGTTTGCCGACTGACTGTTGGCCCTGTGCCCCTCAGCAGGTGGCATTGAGCTCAACCTTGTTGCATCCCTGAGGTGACCTGCTGGGAGAGGCTGGGGCACGAAATTGCCAGTAACCTGAGCTGGGGAAATCACTGAGGATCAGATCTGTAAGGATATGAAATCAACGGTTTAAGATGGAGGACCTAGAGTCCATAGTCTGGGTTTGAGTCGAACCCTGCCTCTTACTACCCGTGTGATGGTGGGAAGGGCAAACCAATCTCCCGTCCCCATTTTGCAGGAGAATTTGACCTTCACTTAACTTTGTATCTCATTCCTCTGGGAACCTGACAAAGGGAGTAAGTCAACTGCATTTAGGCAACATTGCTTCTGATAAGAATGACCTATTGTGATATAAATGACTGCAAGTGGACTTCTTACCCCTGTTGGGAAGCCATTCTTTGTGCTTCTCTGAGCACAGTGACTCTTTCCACTGGCCTGTCCTTTATGGAGATCCTGGTAGCTATGCCTGTGGATGAGTCACAAGCAATAGTGGCTCCTGGGAGGGGTTGAGCCAGGGTGGGTGCCATACCCACCTTTCTCTGCACTGAGCTGTCAACTCGGGGGCAAAAGAGAATAGCTTCTGAATGGCTCTATGGACTGGGGTTCTGTGGACTGGCTCCAGTGGAGAGGAGCTCCTGCGGCCGCCCTGTCTATGAACTGTGTCCTCTCTTACATGCTGCTAAGTGGACCTAATGCCAGGTGTGCCAGTGGTAGTTGTGTGAGCCTCAAAATTAGTTAAAATTAAAAAGACTCCTGGTGGGCCTTCCAGAGTGACCTCTGTATTTGTTTTTAAAATCTGTGTGCATTTTTCTTACCTACAAAATGGGAATGAGAATATTAGCTACTTTCTAGGATTGTTACGAGGATTGCAAGGTGTTTAGATTGTAAGGTGCCTAGTACATAAGTGTATGCTACTGCCATCACCACCACCATCACCACTACCACCATCACTACCATCATCACCACCATCACCACTACCACCAGCACCATCATCACCATCATCACCACCAGCACCATTACCACCAGCACCACCATCACCATTACCACCAGTACCGTCACCACCATCATCACCACCATCACCACTACCACCATCACCATCATCACCACCATCACCACTACCACCATCACCACTACCACCATCACCATCATCACCACCATCACCACTACCACCAGCACCATCATCACCATCGTCACCACCATCATCATCACCATCATTATGAAGGGAGGGCAGAAGACCCTTCTCCTCTGGATCAGTTTCAGTCTCATCTTAGTTACTAAGTCACTGTATGGCTTTTGACAAATAACCTCATCTTCTAAGGACACAGATTCTTACAGTATATGCTAGGTGCTCCATTTATTTCTTGGATGAATCGATAAATTAGGAGAACCAACTAAATGCTCTTTAGGGTCCTTTATGGCTTTGAATATAAGATTTTGTGTGATGTTGAATCTGAGAAAAAAGTTGGAGGGATGTGGAAAGAGGTGAGAATCTACCTGCAGAGGGAGTGTTGTCAGGGGTCAGAGGTCTGGAGCATTCTGGTGAGGGGGGACAGGTCATCAGGAGGAGGTGGAAGGGGTCCAGTACTTCTGCTGGCCCCTTAGGTCAGGCCAGCGCTTAAGAGGAATGTAGATGGCTCTGACCTGGGAGTAATACTTCCTGGAGCCTGTGTTTCCAGGACAGGGATAAAGGGATGAGAGGGCATTGGTGTGTGGCTAAGAAGCGGTTCAAATGGTTAGTTTCGGTTGTTTGGAGTATTTCTTCTTTGAAACACTACCTCCAGTGGCAACAAGGCTGAGGATTTCTGACCTCCCTCACCACTGTGGGGAGAAGCCAGCAATGGCCCCAACAGGAGAATGACCCTAATGCTGTGTTTCTCCCTCCCTCCTTCAGGTCTGAATGCTGGTGCTTTTTATTCCTTGTCCACTCTGCTGAATCGCATGGTGCTCTTGCATTACCCGGTAAGGGTGTTCCCTAAGCTTGCTGGGCCCTGAGAGAAGGAGGTTTCTAGTCTGTTTGGGCAGGAGCTGGGGTGGCAGCGTGGTATGCTGTGGGCTCCTGAGATTTGGAGGGAGGCAGCCCTGGGTCTCAGCCCCAGCTCCGGGGGTCCTCAGCTGTGTAATAAGCTGGTTAGTGTCTTTGAGCTCTCAGTCTCTTTTCTGTAAAGGAAGTCTAATTACTTACTGAAAGATTGATTTTAGGATTAGAAAGTAAATAATAAGGTTTATATATGTAAAGCGCATAGCATGGTGCCTGGCAACACAGTAGGTAAACATATATACAATAGAATCACATATGAAATAAATTAAGTTGTGAAATGTGGGCAAGGTTTAATTTTAAAGTCTTATTTACTCAGCAGAAAGCATATTTTAAATGTTTTCAGGGCCAGCGAGGGCTGGATACTGGGAGTGGGACACTGAGTATCCTGGAGTCGGGATCCCGGGTCCAGCCCTCTTTTGAAGGGTTGAGGGTCTCACGCTTGTGGGAGGGGTGAGCCACTGTGGCTGAGCGTTCCAGTGTTGGAGGTTGACAGGTCTGAGTTCAAATCCTGCCTCTGCTCTTAATAAAGGCCTCATGACCTTGGGCTAGTAGGTTAATTTCACTGTGCCTCAGTGTCTTCATCTGTAAAATGGAGAAAATTGATTAAGTTTCTGGTGGGGAATTAGGAGAATTAAATGAGATGATGATATAAAATCATCAGCATGGTATCTGGCTTTGAATAAATGCTCAAAAATATATAATTATTATCTTCCTATCTCTTCAACAGTGATAACTGAAAAAACCTAAGTATGGAATGTTTGGATATACATAATTCAGTTTTTCCATCTGTGAAATGGGAATAATGGTAAAGGTTTGCTATAAGGATTACATTTTAAAAAATCCATCTAAAAGTGGTTTCTAAGGACAGAATTTGGTTCACCCTAGCATCCAGTATCATGCACACACATCCAGGGTTATATTATGTTGGGAGGAGCAATTATTCTAGGATTCTCTCTCCACTGGCAGCTTCTTACAGGCCATCTTGTCCTGATACTTTCTGAGAATTGGCTCTAATGAAGCCGGAGTTACTTGCCTTTGCCCCTTTGCCTTCTGCTGACTACGCCCTGTCAGATATCTTGTCCCATCACTGAGCAATCACTGGGGCTGTGGTTTCCCCAGGGTGAAGAATTGAACGCTGGAAGAATCGGCCTGACCATCGTGGTTGCAGGAATGCTTGGGGCTATGATCTCAGGCATCTGGCTGGATAGGACCAAAACCTACAAGTAAGTGACTCTTCCTCTTGGACTGAATCGGGGACCCCTGTCTCGAAATGACATATTCATTAGCAACACGGCTCCAAAGATGTGAGTGTGGCAGCTGGGGGTCTGAGTGGTCAAGCGGGGAGTTCAAATGTATCTTCTCTGAGCCTCAGTTTCCCCATTTATAAAATGAGGGAAGCAATGCCTGCCCTGTGGGGATCGTAGGAAGATTAGAGATAGGAGACATGAGGCCTGTCAGAGTTCCATCCCCCAAGTAGCTTGTGGAAGGAGCAGAGGAAGGAGAAAATAAATGTGGAAAAGCATCAGCAGTTGGACAGTTTGTGGAAACTCCACAGAGTGGGGATGAGGAGGTGGTTCCCCTGCCCTTTTGCCATAGCTCCCTCGTGGACCCCATGGGGTTAACCAAGGTGCTCTGTTCTTCCAACAATTTACAGTGTGTTATCTTGCAATTGCTTCCACTTCATTGGTAAGTATTATGACACGCTTTAGTCCTGATTGCCCAGTGCATTTCTAAGAGCCACGAAGATTTTAGTGGATGTCAGGCTAATCCAGGACACTTACTAAAAATACAGATTCCTGGGCCCCACCCTCATGGATGCCAATTCAGTAGGGGAATCTGCGTTTATTTAAAAAAACTAAAAATAGAACTACCATACGACCCAGCAATCCCACTATTGGGCATATACCCTGAGAAAACCATAATTCAAAAAGAGTCATGTACCACTATGTTCATTGCAGCTCTATTTACAATAGCCAGGACATGGAAGTAACCTAAGTGTCCATCATCAGATGAATGGGTAAAGAAGATGTGGCACATATATACAATGGAATATTACTCAGCCATAAAAAGAAACGAAATAGAGATATTTGTAGTGAGGTGGATGGACCTAGAGTCTGTCATACAGAGTGAAGTAAGTCAGAAAGAGAAAAACAAATACCGTATGCTAACACATATATATGGAATCTAAGGGGGAAAAAAAAGGTCATGAAGAACCTAGGGGTAAGACGGTAATAAAGACACAGACGTACTAGAGAATGGACTTGAGGATATGGGGAGGGGGAAGGGTAAGCTGTGACAAAGTGAGAGAGTGGCATGGACACATATACACTACCAAACGTAAAATAGATAGCTAGTGGGAAGCAGCCGCACAGCACAAGGAGATCAGCTAGGTGTTTGTGACCACCTAGAGGGGTGGGATAGGGAGGGTGGGAGGGAGGGAGATGCAAGAGGGAAGAGATACGGGAACATATGTATAACTGATTCACTTTGTTATAAAGCAGAAACTAACACACCATTGTAAAGCAATTATACTCCAATAACAATGTTAAAAAAATAAATCAACCTGGATGCCTCAATTCAGTAGCCAGCCTTGAGGAAAATGCTCTGGAAACAGAGGCCCAACTTGTGTCTTTCCTGTGCTCTGCATGCACTGGGCACTCAGTTAATGCTGGCCAGTAGGGCAGCTGCCAGGCCAGGGTTGTCCTGCTCTGGGGCAGATCAACATTCTGGGCTGCTTTGTCAAAGCCTCCAAAGTTCCCAGTGTCTGGAGGCAACAGACAGTGCAGACCTGTTCTCTGTCACACAGATCCGCTTCTGTGAGGCTCTGGTCAGACCAAGGCTCTCTCTGTCTGCCTTTGTCAAAGGCTAACCCTGGGGATGTGGCTTCCTGGCTGGACACGACGAGGAGCCCAGCTGGGCTTAATTACTGCTGGTGGAGCTGGGCTGCCACCTCGTCTTTGCCATATGTCAGTTATTTGCTTTGGGTAGTGAGGACTGGCCACTCCTGAACCAGGGCACAGCAGCGTCCCCTTTTCTGGGCTTGCTGCGTGGCAGGAGAAGGGACAGATTGGAATGTTGCCTGGGTGGGGATGTGGGCAGCCAGATGATTCCGGTGAACTAGAAAATATGGTGAAAATACAGTAAAAGGGCTGGGGAGGACACTGCAGAATGCTGCTGCCACCAGTTCCTAGTGTCACTTGATGTCTGCATCCTGCAGTCAGCATGGGACAGTCTTCTCCCTGCTCTACTACTTAGGCAGAGAAAGGGTGAGAGAGCTCCATCATCTGGTCATTTTGGTACCAGTTCCCTTTTCCCTGAGCCTCCCAGATTTGTCCTGTTTGGTTTGGAGGCTGGAAATTGGATGGTCAGGTCCCTTTATCTCTGGCTGAGACTACAGTTTTGTAGACAGGCTAGTGGTTTAAGAAGAAGCTATATGTAAACAAATATGGGAAAGATGAGCTTGTGGGGTCAGTGAGGGAGATGGGTGTCCATGGAGTTGGGTTCTGCAGAGGGGGAGGGACTGGATGTGGGGAGCAGGGGGAGGAGGGATGAAGCTCCTCTGCCCTCAGCAGCTGCTTTGAGGACCCAGGCGGGAAGGGCGTCCTTCAGAGGCTGTTGGTCTTTTCCAAAGATGCAGCCCCATCCTGTGTTAGTATTCCTGTGTGTGGGAGTAGAGGGAGCACAGGTTTCAAATCCCACCTCTGGGTTCGAATGTTAGCTGTGCACTTCCTGGGCAGGTGACTTTGGACAAGTAACTTGACTGGTCTGAGCTCAGTTTCCTCATTTGTCATATTAGGGAGAGTCATACATCTCTTTTTTTCCTACCAGTTTTGTTGAGACATAATTGACATACAGCATTGTATAAGTTTGAGGTATACAGCATAATGATTTGATTTACATACATCATGAAATAAGTTTAGTGAACATCCATCATCATATATAGATACAAAATTAAAGAAATAGAAAAAATTTCATGATGAGGACCCTTAGGATTTAATCTCAACAACCTGTGTGTATAACATACAGCAGTGTTCATTATACTTATCATATTGTACCTTACATCCCTAGTACTTACTTGTCTTATAACTGGAAGTTTGTATATTTTGACTGCTTTCGTCCAATTCTCCATCCGCCTACCCCATCCCCACCTCTGGTAACCACAAATCTGGTCTCTTTTTCTATGAGTTTGCATGCTTGTTTGTGTTTCAAGTATTATTGACCTACTACACTATGTTAGTTCCTGTACACAACATAGTGATTTGATGTTTCTATACATTTCAAAATGATCCCCAAGATAAATCTAATTTGGATCTGTCACCATACAAAGAGATTACATAGTTGTTGACTGTATTCCCCACACCATACATTTCATTCCTTTGACTCATTTATTTTCTAACTGAAAGTTTGTACCTCTTAATCTCTCTCACTTGTTTCTTTCCTCTCCCCCTTTCCCTGCCCTCTGGCAACCATGTGTTTGTTCTCTGTATCTGTGACTCTGTTTCTGTTTTGTTTGTTCATTTGTTTTGCTTTTTAGATTCCACATATGAATGATATTATATAATATTTGTCTTTCTCTGTCTAAATTATTTCACTTAGCATAATATCATCTAGGTCCATACATGTCGTTGCAAATGGCAAGATTTCGTTCTTTTTTATGGCTGAAATATATGTATATGTACCACATCTTCTATATCCATTTGTCTGTTTATGGGCACTTAGGTTGCTTCCATATCTTGGCTATTGTACATAATGCTGCAGTGAATATAGGGGTAGTACATATATCTTTTTGAATTAGTGTTTTCATTTTCTTGGGATAAATGCTCAGGAGTGAAATTGCTGGATCATCTGGGTGTTCTATTTTAAAATTTTTCTGAGGAATCGCCATACTGTTTTCCATAGTGGCTGCACCAATTTATATTCCCACCAGCAGTTCACGAGGGTTCCCTTTTTCATGTACTTGTTGGCCATCTGTATGTCTTCTTTGGGAAAATGTCTATTCAGATCCTCTGCCCCCTTTTTAATTGGGTTGTTTGTTTTTTGATGTTGAGTTGTATTAGTTCCTTGTATATCTTGGATATTAACCCCTTATCAGATATGTCTTCTCCCATTCAATAGCTGGCCTTTTAATTTTGTTGATAGTTTCCTTTGCTGTGCAAAAGCTTTTTAGTTTGATGTAGTCCCATTTGTTTGTTTTTTGCTCCTGTTTCCCTTGCCTGAGTAGATATATCAAAAAAAATTACTAAGACTGATGTCAAACAGTATACTGCCTATATTTTCTTCTAGAATTTTTGTGGTTTCAGGTCTTACATTAAATTTAAGTCTAATCCATTTTGACTTTATTTTTCTGCATGGTGTGAGAGAGTAGTTGAGTTTGATTCTTTTGTGTATAGCTGTCCAGTTTTCCCAACACCATTTATTGAAGAGTCTGTCTTTTCCCCATTGTATGTTCTTGCCTCCTTTGTCATAGGTTAATTGCTCACATAAATGTGGGTTCATTTTTGAATTGCTATTAAGTTCCATTGATCTGTGTGTCTGTTTTTGTGCCAGTACCATACTGTTTTGATTACTATAGCTTTGTAGTATAGTTTGAAATCTCTGGGCAAACTGATACCTCTAGTTTTTTTCTACTTCCTCAAGATTGTTTTGGCTATTTGGGGTCTTTTGTATTTCCATACAAATTTTAGAATTATTTGTTCTAATTCTGTGAAAAATTTCATTAGTGTTTTGATAGGAATTGCATTGAATCTGCTGATTGCCTTGGATTAGGTTGTTTATTTGAGATTTTTGTTTGTTTGTTTCCTGAGACAGGCTTCTGTCACTATAAACTTGCTTCTTAGAACTGCTTTTCCTGTGTCCCATATATTTTATTAATTAATTAATTAATTAACTTATTTTTTTGACTTGAAATATTCTTTATTTTGTAAACATCTGTGTTTAAAATAGATGAACCCTGCTCACAATTCATATCCTGGACCCAAGACACAGCACACAAAGTTCACAGGGAGATAGTGGGGCTCAGGAGCAGGTGGAGTGCCTGGGGCTGTGCTGAGTCTCAAGACAACAGGTGCAAAGGTGGTGAGGAATCAACAGGCAGGCGCACGTGCTCAACAGTCTAAGGCCAGGTCCCAGGCTACCTCTGGGACTGGAGAAGTTTAGGGGTGAGAGGCTGACTCTGGTACCTCATGAGCGTAGCTGCACCCTAAAATCCCAACCCCTCTCCTGCCCCATACTTCTCCCCAGCTGTGGCCCTTATGGATGGGGTTTCTCAGGCCATAGAATCCTAACCCCAAGTTTTCCCTTCCAGAACCCCTAGGGTGCAGTAAAAATATAGTCCCTCTTCCCTGAGGGGTCTAGGAGAGAAAGGCAATGGTGCTCGGCCAGATCTTCAGGGAAAGCAGCAACACTGACCACAGGTTGGAGCCAATGGCCAGTATAACTTCCCCTCCCTCGGGTCCCTGGCTGAGGGCACACTGAGGGTTGGCACTGCTGACCTCCCCACCCCAGAGTGATGCTTCATATTTTAACACCTGAGGAGTTAGTCCTCAAGGAAACATCCTCAGCTGTGGTTGTGACTTCGTCCTGAAGAGTCAGCTCTTTACATTTCTCATTAGCTGACGATTTATAACTATTCCTGCCTTCCTTTTCCTTCCACTACGATAACTCATCCCCAATTCCTTCATTCTGAGCTACCCTCTCCTGCTCTCTCCTGATTTGATAAGAGTCAGAAGAAAAGGTTTGGTGATTTCATCCCCCACCCTTTTTTTCAGAGGAGTAAGGAAGTGGGGCTCTTAATTCTTCACATGTGTGTGTCCTGGATTTTAGTTTTTAATTAGGGAATGTTTGATGCCCAGTTTTGTTTTCACTCCAGTGCCAGCCATGCAATGCAGCTTAAGAGTGATCCTCCTCCCTAGGCTTCTCCCATCTTGGGAAGGTGGGGAGGAACCCTACTAGGGCTGGTAACTGACTTGTTCATTCCTTAAAGGGCCTCCTGCCAACTACTCTTGGACCATATGGAGTTAAAGAAACTTCTTCCTGAAACAAAGGGCCCTGGAGGAGGGAGTCCGCTTCCCTCCACCTGTAGCCACAGTGCAGTTGGCAAACCCTCAAGCCTCTGAGTCAGGAACTAGAGGAACAAGATGAGCACTTGGTCTTGAAGGCTGAAGGGAACAGCACCAAGCATTCCTACCCAGGGCTTACCTGCTTTCTGCCCATGAGCTCCCTGCCCTTCTCCCACAAACTTTGGGTCTTGGGAAAGCCTTGAGAGCTGAAGGCTGGGCTCAGTGAAAGACCACCAGCACGGTTCTGTCACCTCTCACCTGCCGGGGTGGTGGGGAGATGCCCATCTTACATAAGAAATGGAAGATTGCTTTGGCTATTTGGGGTCTTTTGTGTTTCCATACAAATTGTGAAATTTTTTGTTCTAGTTCTGTGAAAAATACCGGTGGTAGTTTGGTAGGGATTGCGTTGAATCTGTAGATTGCTTTGGGTAGTATAGTCATTTTCACAATGTGGATTCTTCCAACCCAAGAACATGGTATATCTTTCCATCTGTTTGTAACATCTTTAATTTCTTTCATCAGTGTCTTATAGTTTTCTGCATACAGGTCTTTTGTCTCCTTAGGTAGGGTTTATTCCTAGGTATTTTATTCTTTTTGGTGCAATGGTAAGTGGGAGTGTTTCCTTAATTTCTCTTTCAGATTTTTCATCATTAGTGTATAGGAATGCAAGAGACTTATGTGCATTAATTTTGTATCCTGCTTCTTTACCAAATTCATTGATTAGCTGTAGTAGAACTACCATCTGACCCAGCAATCCCACTACTGGGCATATACCCTGAGAAAACCATAATTCAAAAAGAGTCATGTACCACTATGTTCATTGCAGCTCTATTTACAATAGCTAGGACATGGAAGCAACCTAAGTGTCCATTGACAGATGAATGGATAAAGAAGATGTGGCACATATATACAATGGAATATTACTCAGCCATAAAAAGAAATGAAATTGAGTTGTTTGTAGTGAGGTGGATGGACCTAGAGTCTGTCATACAGAGTGAAGTAAGTCAGAAAGAAAAAAACAAATACTGTATGCTAACACATATATACGGAATCTAAAAAAAAAAAAAAGATGGTCATGAAGAACCTAGGGACAGGATTGGATGGGAATAAAAATGCAGACCTACTAGAGAATGGACTTGAGGACACAGGGCAGGGGAAGGGTAAGCTGTGACAAAGTGAGAGAGTGGCATGGACATATATACACTACCAAATGTAAAACCGATAGCTAGTGGGAAGCAGCCGCATAGCACAGGGAGATAAGCTCACTGCTTTGTGACAACCTAGAGGGGTGGGAGGGAGGGAGACGAGACGCAAGAGGGAAGAGATATGGGGATATATGTATATGTATAGCTGATTTACTTTGTTATAAAGCAGAAACTAACACACCATTGTAAAGCAATTATACTCCAATAAAGATGTTAAAAAAAAAAAAAAGAAAAAGAAAAAGAAATGGAAGATGAGGCCCAGGAATCCCTGCTGCTGCTGAATTCCCCTCTGGTTTGCAAACTGCTGTCCCGGCTCTTAACCTGATATATAGGAGCTGGCCCTTCATTTCCAAACACTCCCCTTCCTGGAGTGTGTGGTTGGCCCCAGGGCTCTCCTTGCCCCTGCAGTACCCTCAGGCCTTGGTCTACATCTTTAAACTCAGGAACCCGGGGGCAGGGAGAAATAGTGTACACGCTGCAGGGCAGGTAGAGAATGGAGGTTACTTCTTATCCCTGCCACCCCTCATCATTTTTTTTCTTCTCTGAAGCTCAGTTCCCCCAAGAGGCAGGAGGGCAGGCAGCCAAGTGCAGTGGAAGCTGGGGACGGGGGGTAGGACAGCCCCAGGTGTGGGGACCACCAGTTTGGGCTTTCCTTCCTCTCCTCTTTCCCTGGTCACCGGGGAGGCAGGCCCATGGCACAAGAAGGGGTGGTGGGGAGGAGAGGACGGGAGGAATTTCCCACAAATTGGGGTGGGGCTTCTCCCGGAGCGGAGCAGGGGGCGTGCCCCTGAGCCTGAGTCCATTCCCTCGGCCCGGCAAAGAGGGAGGAATTGAAAGGTGCTGTACCAGCAGCCACACGGGACACGTGGGGGGCGAGGGCTTTGATAGGAACACAGCTGAGGGGAAGGGACAGGAAGAGAGGTGGGAAGAAGCGAGGAGAAGCGGAGAGGAGACCAGAGGCACTGAGAGAGAAGGAACCTCCAGTGGCCTTGACTCCGGACTGGGCCATCACCTGGGACCTCGGGGTAGTGAGGCGGTGCTCGTAGTACATCAGGGGCTCGAGGCAGGCCTGTGGCTGGGGAAACAGGCTGGAGGGGCCATCCCGGGTGGAGGGCGGGGGGAGGGGGGGCGAGCCTGCTCGGACAGGACAGAGGAGCTGCTCCCCTGAGCCAGGCAGGGGGAGGAGCCCAGCCGAGATTCCACAGGGTCACCCGAAGGCGAAGAGAAGCAGGGCAAAGCCCAGGCTCCCTGTGTGCCCACAGCCCTCCTGCGGGGAGGGGGGACTGTGCGGGGCGGGGGCGCTCCACGCAAGATGCTCAGCACCAGCAGGTTTTCGAAGAGTTCTCCTAGCCCTCGGGTTTGCCCTCATCCTCCTCCAGCTCCGCCAAGGCCAACTCATCATTGGCAGGTGTCCGCAGACCTTCCAGCTCCTTCCTGTGGGCCTGCAGCACCAGCTCGGTCAGGCGCGTGAAGGACTCTTTAACGTTGAGGCTGGTGCAGGCCCTTGCTTCATAGAAGTCCATGCCATACTCTTGAGCCAGCTGCTGCCCTTGCTCTCTTCCCACCTGCCGTTTCTGCTCTTCATCAGCCTTATTCCCTGTAAGGGTCTTCTGGACACCTTCTGGTGCATTCTCATCCACATCACTGACCCCCTTCGTGATGTGCTGGTAAGAGCGCTCACTGCTAATGTCGCAGACTAAACATATTCCCTGGGCCCGTCGATAGTACTGCTTTGTGATGGTCTGCTATCTCTCCTGCCCTGCTGTGTCCCAAATCTGTATCCGCACTTTGATGCCATCCACCTCTATGGTCTTCATCTTGAAGTCGACACCGATGGTGGAGAGGTGCGAGGAGTGGAACTCTTTGTCGGTGAAGCCGCGCAGCAGGCAGGTCTTGCCTACGCCAGAGCCCCTGAACAGCAGCAGCCGGAACAGCACATCGTACTGCTTCACCATGGCCGGGCCGGAGGGGCTGGGGGCTGTGGGCCGGCGGGCGGCGGGCTCATCCCTGCTCGGCCCGGGGCCATCGCGGCGAGCGCCCGCCCGAGAACGGCGCCGGCGGCGAGAAGGAAGCGGGGCCGGCTCACGCCGCCTCGCCGCCGCTCGCTCGGTGCCAGGAAGCGTGTCCCATATATTTTATATTGTTGTGCTTTTTGTTAATTTGTCTCCAGGTGTTTTTTTAATTTCTTCTTTGATTTCTTCGGTGACCTGATGGTTGTTTAGTAGATAACTGTTTAGCCTCCGCGTGTTTGTGTTTTTGGCAGTTTTTGTAGTTGATTTCTGATCTCATAGTTTTGTGATTAGAAAAGATCCTTGATATGATTGCAGTTTTCTTAAATTAGTCATACTTTTCTTGCATGGCTTTTGTAAGGGTTGAATGAAATAATAAATGCATGTAAAGCACTTAGCAGAATCCCTGGCATCCAGTAAATGCAGCGTTAGTTTCACATAACCACAGTACACACCTGCTGGCAACCCCTCTGTGTTTCTGGCTTCAGCCAGATGAGTGAAGGCTTTGAGCTTTCACAGTCTGAGTTCCCGCGTTCGTGGCCAGAGCGCAGAAGGATGTGCAGAGTCCCTGCCCTCAGTCAGTAGGACAGAGAGGGATGCAGGTCCCAGTGCAGGAGTCAGGGCCACAGCAGAGTCCTGAGTGGGCAACATGGGGGGGAGAGGTGTGGGGAGGGGCACAAGCAGGGTGAGCCAGAAACAGAAACCAGCACGTTGCTGAGGGTCCTTCTGAGGGACCAACAAGGGGAAATGCACCTGGGCGTGGGCGGCTTTCTCACCTCAGCTTTGGAGTCAAGGACTTAGTTCAGGGCTGGAGAAGGTTCTCTCTTAGTTGCCACGGTCAGGAGCAGAATAGTTCAGATTCAGCAGGAAAAACGGTGCTGGACGTGTGCAGGTGGCAACAGGAAGAATTCAAGGATGACAGAGACTCTCACAGCCAGGGCTCTGCCCAGCATTGTCCTGGGGTCTGGGGGCAAAGCAGACAAGCAGAACGGGCTTCTGGGGTCGTCTGCATGCCACTGCCGCCTGACCACAGCTGTTGTGTGTCCCATTTGTTTTTTCAGTGCGGGAGGAGGAGAGGCAAGGGTTATGCCTTCTTGCTTGTGGGTAGGACGTGACAAGTCCAGGTGCAGCGCGATCTTGTTGAGAGGGTTTTGCAGGAGAACACATGTGCCGCAAGATGACGTCATACTGTCCTGGTCTTACCCTTTGTAGCTCTGACCACAGTGTGATCATTGGTCCGATGTCCAACAACCTCATGGACAGAAAATTCTATGAGAGCAAATAGCTCACAGAAGTGGGCTTGGCACGCAGCACGTGCCCAATAGATAGAAGGTGGGGGCTTCCCTGGTGGCGCAGCGGTTGAGAGTCCGCCTGCCGATGCAGGGGACACGGGTTCGTGCCCCGGTCTGGGAAGATCCCACATGCCGTGGAGCGGCTGGGCCCGTGAGCCGTGGCCATTGAGCCTGCGCGTCCGGAGCCTGTGCTCCGCAACGGGAGAGGCCACAACAGTGAGAGGCCCACATACCGCAAAAAAAAAAAAAAAAAAGATAGAAGGTGGGATGGAGGGAGAGAGAGAGGAAGGAAGGAGGGAGGGAAGGAAGGAAGGAATGGAAGGAAGGGAGGGAGAGAGGGAGGGAAAGATCCTGTTAAAGTCCGCAGTATATCACTCAGCTTCGTTGCCTCTGCTTGTAGGCAGACAACTTTGGTGGTCTATATCATGACTGTGGTGGGCATGGTGGTTTACACATTGACCTTGAACCTGGGACACCTGTGGATAGTGTTCATCACGGCTGGTGTAATGGGGTAAGTTTCACCTCTAACCTGCTTAACTGGAAAGCTCCACCCATGGTTCCTGAGCTGCCAACATCCCGGGAAGCAATAGGTATCCCTCTGCTGCCTTCTCACTGACCTCCTGAAATGTGGAAATGGTGGCCAGAGGTCATGTTCACTTGTAACACTTTGAAAGCCCACCTGGGACTTCCAGTCCCATCCGTGCTGTTGGGATGGACTGTGTCCTTCACAGATCTCTGGGAGGCTAGGAAATATATGGACTCTTTATTAGCTCTGCCTGGGACAACAGGGGCTCAGAGAAAGTACACAGGGCTGGGAATCAGAAGGAGTGGGTCCTGATCTCAGTTTTGCTGTTGACTATCTATTAGACCACAGGCACCTCCCTTAATCACTCTGAGACTCAGTTTCTTCATCTGTAATTTAAGATGAGTGGCCTGCCCTGTGGAGTTGTTGGAAAGAATGAGAGAGATAGTGGATGTGAAAGCAGCAGGAAGTGTGGTGCAGGTGTAAGAGATCAGAGCTGGAATTTTCTAGACTTGATGTATGAGAAAGTGTAGGAAAGGGTACCTCTTCCACAGGGGTCTCTACTCAGCTTCACCTCCCACTTATTTTCCTGTGGGCAGTGTGTGTGTGTGTGTGTGTGTGTGTGTGTGTGTGTGTGTGTGTGTAATGGCTGCGTAGGGGATGGCCTGATTTTCAAGGGCCTGGCATGTCTTGATGGGAAGAAAGAGATTAGGAAAAGGAGTTGTAGGGTAGGAGGTAGGCTCCCTTTCCTCCTTGTTCCGGAAGTTCTCCATCACCTTGTTTCTGTGATCTGGGCTTCAGCTTCTTTATGACTGGCTTCCTCCCGCTGGGATTTGAGTTTGCTGTGGAGCTGACATACCCAGAATCAGAAGGCATGTCGTCTGGCCTCCTCAACGTGTCTGCCCAGGTAGGCCTCTCATTTCGTGGTGGCCCCAGAGCCATGGCTCTTTGTTCCCTGCTGGGCTTGTCCGGTGCAGACACTACATTATGGCAGCTCAGCTCCCCCGTGGGCTGGTTGGCTGGCTGCTTGTTTCCAGGCTTCTCTGTGCCTTTGCAGGTATTCGGGATCATCTTCACCATCTCCCAGGGCCAGATTATCGACAACTATGGAACCATGCCTGGGAACATCTTCCTGTGTGTGTTCCTCACCCTTGGAGCAGTCCTCACTGGTGAGTCAGGGCCTCAGAACAACATGATGCTCTGACTGCTCATGGGTTTAGGCTGTTGGCAGTTTGGCACCCAGTGCCTTGATTGATCATACAGTTGGGCGTTCATGTGCAGTGGGGCAGACGAGAGGGCTTGTTAGGAAGTCTTTGGGGGAGGCATTAGCATATTTTGTTGGAATGAGCTTGGGTTTTGGCCCCAAAAGACCCTTGTTTGAATCCTAGACTGTGACACCAACCTCCATAGCTGTTTGACCTTGGGCAAGTGGACCCACTTCTGGGAGCCCCACTTTCCTAATCTGTAGAATGGGGATTGTTGTGAGGATTGGAGCCATGTGTGCAAACTCCCTGCAAATATGAGGGATCTATAAATGAAGGGCAGTGTCATCACTGGCTTCTGCCTGTCAGGGACAGCAGTGGTCCCCAGGCTTATCAAGGCTGACTGAACCTCCAGATCCCTGGAATATCTGAAGGAGGTGGGATACCTGTGGCCCTTAGGAGAGTGAGGGCTCCCTCTCGTGGATGAACGTGACCATTGCTCTGCTTGATAACTGCCTCTTTTGCCCTTCCTTCTGCAATCCTGGACCTCAGCATTCATTCGGGCAGATCTCCGGAGGCAGAAAGCAAACAAAGAAACTACTCAGAATGTGAGTATGTGGGGAGCTGCTGGGCTGAGATCCGGGTCCCGGCTTTGCTGAGGCTGCAGCAGCAGGGGTGGGGGGTGCTCCCAGAGTGACGGGTGGCTGTGAGAGCAACTCAGCGTCACGCACGTGGAGACAAAGAGTTTCCTTGGGAGCTGCCTCAGCCCTGCTTTTCTGCTGCCCTGTCTGGGCTCTTCTCCTGCTTCCTTCCCTTCTCCTGGCCTCCCTGCTCTGGTCCCCGGAGCTCCTCACTGTGTCACAGTCTGCTGAGCAGCACCCCCCACCCCACCCACCCGGATCCTGAGACATGTCCTCAGGCCCTGGGTCCTCTCCTTTCAGCCTGGGGTTGGTGACTGAAGAGGAAAGGTAGCCACCTGGGGCCCCCCATTCTGACATGGTGGTGGTGGCCTCGAGACAGTGGCCCTCTTGGCATGTGACAGCCCCCCAGGCAGCGCCATGGGGATAGAGGGACCGGGGCCAATGGGTTGCCATCAGGGCTCTAAAAGGACAAATCAGGAAGCAGGAGTTGATGGTCATGGAAGGGGAGAGGACCAGGAGTTTGATCTAGAACAGAAAAGTTTTTCCCATAGCTCTAATTGGCTGGGGAGTATTTTAACCAAAGTGTTAAGTGTCAAATCTGAGCCAGGATGAAAGGAATTTCAGCTCTAAGAGCGTAGTAGGGTTTTCTTCAAAAACAGAACAGAACACCCAAAACTCATTACAGAGGTAATACATATTCTGTAAAAAAAATACAGAAAGGTGTACAAAATTTTAAAGTCATCTTGTAATAGCATCAGCTAGAGATGAGATGCTGTTTTTTTACATTTTCTTATGCATGTCTGTGTCCACATATGACATATACATATAGATATATGTATGGGTTTTTTTTGCTTTTTTTTTTTTTTTTTTTTTTTGCGGTACGCGGGCCTCTCACCGTTGTGGCCTCTCCCGTGTGGAGCACAGGCTCCAGACGCGCAGGCTCAGCGGCCATGGCTCACGGGCCTAGCCGCTCCGCGGCATGTGGGATCTTCCCGGACCGGGGCACGAACCCGTGTCCCCGGCATCGGCAGGCGGACTCTCAACCACTGCGCCACCAGGGAAGCCCCTGTATGTATTTTTTAAACAAAAGTGGAATCTTATTCTATGTGCCTTTTTACTTGTTGCGAGTGCTTTATCAGGTCATTAGTCTCTTACAACATACTTTTAATGACTGCACAGTGTTCTAATGACCGCACATGGATAAACATGATTTGTTTAACAGTTTTCCTGTTCGGGAACATTAAGGTTGTTTCTGATTGTTGTTATAAATGATACTGTGATTAATGTCCTGGAGCTGAATCTTTGGACACGTTCTTAAGCACAGCATTTCCCTGAGAAATGGATCAGTGGTCATGCCCATTTTTAAGCTTTGATGTGTATTGCCAGACTGTCCTCTAGAAAGGTACTGTCAGTGCTACCAGTGCTCACTCCTCTCGCAGTGTATGAGGCCAACACTGAGTATTTATCTTTTTTTTTTTTTTGCGGTACGCGGGCCTCTCACTGTTGTGGCCTCTCCCGTTGTGGAGCACAGGCTCCGGACGCGCAGGCTCAGCGGCCATGGCTCACGGGCCCAGCCGCTCCACAGCATGTGGGATCTTCCCGGACTGGGGCACGAACCCGTGTCCCCTGCATCGGCAGGCGGACTCTCAACCACTGCGCCACCAGGGAAGCCCAGTATTTATCATTTTTAAAAATCTTTGCCAATTTTCTAAGGCAAAAATATTATCTGAAAGAGGTACATTTAGCGCTTTAAGAATACGTGTTGGCAGATGGATGCTAACCTTTAGTTCCTTACTGTTTGTCCTCTGATCTCACACTCTGGGGTTGATAGGTAGCAGCAGGGAGCAGGTGGAGGGAGGCGGCTGGGACTGGACATTCAGTGGGGACACAGGGAAAGCCTGAGACAGGAGTGTTATTCTCAGGAGCCTGTGAGAACCGTGGCATCACCACCGTGGAGATGGGTTTGCCCCTGTGCCATGGATGAGGAAACATGGGATTAGGGACACTTTGGCGAATATATCCTGAGCCTGGGAAGAGGTGCCCGTGATAACAGGATAGGTTTCTCGTGAGAAGGTTTCAGTTTGGAATGTGACGCCTTGTGTCAAGTGATATGTGATTTTGCTATGTTTACTTTATAATCTGTATTTCCCTGGGCAGATAAAGGCAAACAGAAGAAAGTAAAGGTCACCTATAGTCCTAGCGCCCAGAGATACCCTAGTAACATTTCGTCATTTCCCAGTGTATTTTCTATGAATATGCTTGTGCACATTGGGTTTTCTACCCTGATTGTTTCCTTACTAGAGCTTGGCAACCTTTCTGCACAATTGCACCCCCAAAACCCCACATCTACGTATACACATTTCCATTTCCTCTTGTTTGCTATTTAGGTTGTTCCCATATTTCACTATTTTGCAGCCAGATCCTTGTCCACTAGGACCAGGTTTGTTAATCCAGGATGGAGGTGTTGGCTCGTCCGGAGGGACTGTGGGAAATAGCACCGAGTAGGACCAGGAGGCCAGTCCAGTGCTGGTGCTCAGCTTTCAGTGTCCTGGATACTCACTGTGTGTCTCCGCACCTCCCTTGCATCTGGGGGAGCCTTGTGGGATAGGGGGTCAGAGTCATGCTGGGCTAATGCCCAGGGAAGCCAGGGCTATCAGAGGGCATCCCTGCAATGGCTGTCATTTGACACCCCGAGGTGGTGGGTGTAAGTGGGACCTGCGAACTGTCACAGGGATTCACTCTCAGCTCCAGGTGAACGCAGGGCAGGCAGCGCATCTGGCCAGAGCCGCTCTTTCTTTTTTTTGTTTTAACATCTTTATTGGAGTATAATTGCTTTACAATGGTGTGCTAGTTTCTGCTTTATAACAAAGTGAATCAGCTATACAAATACATACATCCCCATATCTCCTCCCTCTTGTGTCTCCCTCCCACCCTCCCTATCCCACCCCTCCAGGTGGTCACAAAGCACCGAGCTGATCTCCCTGTGCTATGCGGCTGCTTCCCACTAGCTATCGGTTTTACATTTGGTAGTGTATATATGTCCATGCCACTCTCTTACTTTGTCCCAGCTTACCCTTCCCCTCCCCGTGTTCTCAAGTCCATTCTCTATGTCTGTGTCTTTATTCCTGTCCTGCCCCTAGGTTTTTTTTTTTTTAGGTTCCACATATATGTGTTAGCATATGGTATTTGTTTTTCTCTTTCAGAGCTGCTCTTTCTAATCAGTGAAGTGTGTCATTTTGGTAGAAAGAGCCAGAACTTCTGGCTGGGGGGTCATGACTGACCTTCATGGCAACAGTCTGCATTTGGGTTTCCATTCTTCTTCCAGTTAGTAGTTCTTGGCCACAGGGGCACTAAGTCCTGTTTGATTGTGATTTCAAGGTGATGGCTCTGGAAGAGGCGGGAGTGTGTGCATGAGTGTGTCAGAGAGAGGAGACAGCCTGAGTGGCTGAAGTCGGCTGCTGGCTGCCTGAATGAGGGCTTCTCAGGGCTGAGGTCGAGCTGGTGCCAAAACGTTAGCAAGATGGAGAACAGGAAGCTGGATCTACCGCTGTTATCTCTGCCACAGGCTGCCCTGAGAGTGTCCTTGGAGAGGGAGTGCCATTTGTCCAGCTGACGTGTCCTGGACGTGCTCCTCCAGCCTCGATGGTGGGGGCTGTGTGGGGCGGGGCCTGTGCACGAGGCCTTGTTGGGAACTGGATGAGCCCCTGATGGAAGAAGCAGTGTTCCTAAAATGGCAGACAAATGCCCAAGTTGGCCGCTGGCACCTAGGGGCCTCACAGAATAATCTCCATATATAAATCCCACCCAGCTAACAAGTGTGACCCCGAAGGTCTTCTAATCCTGTGCCATCCGCCCCCAAGAAAACTGAAGACAAACTGACCCAGTCTCTTTTTCTATGCGGAAATTATATATACATTATTTTCAGCTGACACATGCCATTAAGCATCCTGCCTTTATAACAGTTCTCTGCTGCAGCTGTTCCACGCACATGGTAACAGTATTCCTCATCCCGGGGCTGCCCCCGACCGGGGGTGGTCAGCAGTCCTGAGGGAGGTGCAGACCTGGCCCTTTGCACAGCCGCCTGGGGGCCCGTCAGGTGGGCTGAGGCTGTCAGAAGGGGGAGGAGGGTGAGCAGACCTCAGTGGCACTCGCAGTGAGGTGGCCCGTGGTGGCTGCAGTGTCACAGAAAGCTGCCTTTTTGTGTTTCCTTTGATCCTGTCGCGATGGTGTGTGTGTCTGGGGAGCACACTTGTGGCCGGGCCGGAGCTTCTGTTCCTGTTCTCTTTATTCGCTGTCAGGGGTGCTGAGTGCCTGGGACTCTGGTTTTTCCCGCGGAGTACAGACTCACTGGCAGGCAGATGCTCCGGTCGGGATGGAGTCCCTGCCTCTTCACCCCAAGGGCTGCCCACTTGTTTGCCTTGTAGAAACCCCCGGAGAAGGAGGAGAGCAAAACCAGCAAAGCCCCCACCAGTGTATTGGAGGTGCGCCTCTGAGAGAGAAAGGTGGTGGGACTCAGGGAACACGGACCACGCCCACCTCTTCAGCCAGCACAGCTTTCCCTGCCAGCACTGCGGGCTTCACCGGAGCAGCTTTTGGAGGGAACCAGGGGGGGCATAGCTGTGGCTTGGACAGCAGTGCCTCCGCCTGGAACCCACCGCAGAGCTGGTGTCATCTGCCTGGGGGAGACTGCACTTTTCACCACGTGCCCATCGGCTCCCCGCCCCTCCCCCACCCCTCCCCCACCCTCCCCCACCCCTCCCCCACCCCTCCCCCACGTAGGTCTGGGAGCTGGTGGGCGGGGGGCAGAGAGAATCCTGGAGTCAGTTCTGGCCGGCTGCCTTGCCTTCCCTCCACCCCATCCCTCGGGAGAGAGCCTGCAAATTATCAAGGAAAGAAAGCTTATTCCAGAAGTTAACTTTTCCTAGTGTCTTCAGACCCTTAGGAGCCCAATTCTAAGGAGCAGCAGCTGCTCTGGATGAGGGTCATTCTTGGGCCACCAGACTGACCGCTAACATTCTGTGGGAGAGAAAACACTATCAGGACAAACCCCTCAGTACTCTGGGACCAGGTTCTCCTGGCTCACGTTGGCGTCTGTCTCCAAACCCTCTTTCCCAAGAGCTGATCAAACCAAACATCAGTAAACTTGACAAAAACTTTGCTGTGGCTGTGAAGGAGAAGCCAATTTCAGAGAGTTGACCTTCTCAGGATGTGAGGCTGCTTACGAATTTGGGGACCCTGAACGATTTGGGAATGGAAAGGTTCTTTTCTACAAAAGATGTCCTGGCCTAGGGCCTTGTGTGTGTGTCACTGTCACCTCTGCTGCTGTCATCTGGACGCTGCCCACGTGTTCTCCAGAGGGAGGGCAAGCCCAGCCAACTAACTGCCTGTACCTTTTAGTGAAAACCAACCTGGATACCTTCCCCCCTGCAACCTCCAAAACGCTTCTGAGATGAAAGGGGCAGACGGTGGCCACTGAACGGGACTCAGGTCTGCTGGGTTAGATAAGTGCATTCATTCCATTGCTGATGGGGACAGTACTTGCATCCCCGCCTCTCCCCGCACCCCCTTCTTTAATAGCAATGATTTTTTCTCAGATGTTCTGAATTTAAAGATTCCCCTTCAACCAGCCCTAGCTGACCTCTCCTGCTTTGCCTGCTGTCTGGCTCTACTCATGGGCTTGGGTAGTATTTCCAAAAATAAGACGTTTTGGTCATTTCTCCTGTGCGTTGAGTTCCGTGATCATGACCCCTATGCTGCCCCGGCCTCAGCATATTGGAGCAGCCTGTGTGGCAGCGGTGCTGGGGTGCTTGAGCCACTGCCCAAGGGGAGCCAGGTGTGTGTGTGTGTGTGTGTGTGTGTGTGTGTGTGTGTGTGTACAGATATTCTGTACATAATAAAAGAAGTTCACACTTCTGGTGGGAGGGCTGAGGTAAGGGTGGAGGAGAGGTGGAGAGTGAGGGCGCCTTACTTTTTGATAAGGAGGGTGTTTACTCTTCAGTCCCTTAAAATGTATCAACAAAATGTTTACTGAAAGCATTGATTTATTTAAAAAACATAATTAGTATCTTCTGCTTGTTAATGTCAGATGTTTTAAGGCAATAAAAGATTCTCCATGTGGTCTGCCTTGTCATTTACTGGGGCAGAGATGGCTTTGGTGGCGGGAGCGGTCTGGAGGGGTGGGGGCTCGGGGTAGTGGAGGTGCTGCTGTGGCCTCCGTACCCTGGAAGGTGGTCTTCTGCTGACACAGAGACTGCCATCCTAGTGGGTGATTTTTAAAAGATGAGGCTGCAGAGGTGACAGCTGGCCTTTGTGGGGGACTGCAACTCAACGTCTGACATGTGACTGGGACTGCTTTCCCTACAGCATCCAGACGAAGACAGTTCACCTGAGTGTGCCTGCTGCCCAGAGAGCACACTGTGGTTTCTGGCTCTGCCTCAAAGGGTGGCTGGAATGTTTGTTCTATAATCAGAGCAGTCACTCACCAGGTCATGCTGGCCGGAATCCACTTTTGTCATTTGCAGTTCTTCTGAATCGTCCCCCTTCCTGCCACTCTTCCCTTTGTGATTGCGTTTACCTTATGTGTGTTACGTGAGTGGGCTGCAACGATCGGTTTCCTGGACATTTCTTCTTTAGAGAGTTGCACTGTGTCTGTGGCCATCTGGCTCCTAACTGTTAGCAATTCTTAGGTGGAGAGACAACACTGTGATTCCACTTTAAACCACCTGGGAAGGGAGCCAAGCCTGGGTTGTTAGAGAAATCTTATACTCATAGTGTCTGCCAATACTCTGTATCATTTCTTTAGATCCTTCCCGATCTTGTCTTTATTTATCTGGAATCATGTTTCTGTGGTGCATGCCTAGAGGATCCACATCATCTGATGCTTTCATTCACTCCTTTCTTAGGTGGGGTCCCTGTGGACCTCCACTCAAATGTTAACTCTCTGTAAGATCATTCCTTTTCTTACTGCCTCCTACAATAGCTGGTAAGGGAAAGATGGTTCGTACCTCTGAGCTATTTTTCCAGGTGAGGACGTGAGGCCTGGAATTGTACCAACCACTTTTGGCACCATGATCATCATAAAGGAAGCCAGCCTGTGGATGAAGCCAATGTAGGAGGGCAGAGCCAAAAGAATCCCAGAGAAATAGAGCTCAGTCCTGATCAAGCCGTTCCTGAAGCCGATAATCCTCCTTTCAGTTTTGTGAGCCAGTGTTATCTTTATTAGTTCAGCTAGGTTAGGGAAGATTTTCACCTAAAGAGCCTTAACTGACTGAGAATTCCCAACTGAAGTATCAACTTCAAGCTTCCTGTCAGGACCTCACAAGCCCCCTGCCTCCCTTCCATCTGCTGTCTTCCACTCCCTAACTTCACCATTCTGTAGTTACAGTGATCGTAGTCCTTCAACAAGACTAGATGCTGCTCCCTCTGCGCTAAATGCCCGCCTCACATCTTAAGACATATGATCCCTGCGATTCAAGTCTCAACTGCGATCCCAACTCCTCAGGGAGGCTTTTCCCGATGGTCTAAGTTGTGCACCTCCCTCCCCTTCCTGATCACAGTACCTTGTTTTCTAGAGTTCTTATCACTGTCTGGAGTTGTTCTTTCAGGTATGGGCTTGTTGATAGTCTGTCTCCTTGACTACAGGGACATTGCCTGGGTCGTTCATCTGTCTTTCCCAAGTGTCCGGCATGCAGTAAGTGTTCAATAAACCCTTGGTCGTGTTTGGATGGCGGCAGTCTGCTCCAGTGCCTTGTTCTTGGGCCCCAGTGTTCTTCTTTTCATGGTCATACAGCTGTTTCTTCTATGCTGCCTGGTTCTGCTTTCTCAAGAATCTGTTTCTTCCTTGGGAAGAAAACAAGAGAGGGTCCTGGCTGTTCAGCTGTGAACTCAGAATCTTTAAGGTGGGGATGGAGAGGAGGAAGATTTGACTTCACAAGAACTGAGCAAGAGACAAAAGGCAGCCAGGTTTGCCTGAGTCTTGAGTTGTCCTACTCATGGTATATTTGATCAGCAGAAAGCTGTGATTCTCCTCTGCTAGGCCTCAGACGAGGGGCAGGAGTGCTCTGGGCTTAGGGGAGGCCAAAGTACGAGGACTAATCAGAGCAGAAGGTTTTTCTATTTATTACAAATCTCATTACACAAATACAGCTGACCAGAAGGTCTAAAAACAGCCCAGGCTCTTCCAACCCTGATCCACCTGTAGGCACAAGGGTAAGGAGCCATGCTCACTTGCAGGGGAGCCCTTCTTCTTAGAAGAGCTGCCTGTCCCCTGGATGGTTCAGAGTCCTGGGTCCAGCAGCAGAGAGGAGCCCAACTTGGGTTGACACCCCCTCGAAGCAGCCCTTGGTGGCAGCTGCTGTGGGTGCGGCAGCAGCTTTAAGTTTCACAGTTCACGTGTTCCCACCATACAAGTCAAATCGTCGGGTGAAGATAAAAGGAAAAAAGCAGAAGGCTGGAAAAGGGGTCCCGGAAGAGGCTGTGGGTGGGGGAAGGGCACACAGTGGGCTTCGGATGTGCTGGCAATTTCTTGATTTGGATAGAGGTACAGAGTATTCATTTTAAAATGATTCTTTAAATGGTACATACATTTAAATGGCACCGACTTGCCGTAGGCATATTTAAATATCTTAAAAATTTTTAAATTAAAGGAAAAAAAAGGAAGGGACTAGAAGTGGAAGATGGAGCAGAAAAGAAATTTAAGAGCAAAGAGGGTGAAGGAAGAGGCTAGCAAAGGTGGAGGATGAAGTCTCGGACGTGGTGATGTTGGCCTCAGTTCCTCTTCTTCTGTCTGGATCCTGGTTCTGCTTCTAGGTACCGGAGCCCCACTAGCATTCCCAGGATTGAGAAACCTTAATACAGAGACAAGATTAGTGGCTGACATAAGCATGGCATTTTCTTATACTGCTTGTATGAGGCTCGTCCCTAGGGCTGGGACAGCTCCTGCAGGAGTTCTAGGGTCATTGGATGCTTACTTGCCACCATGAGGGGTGCCAGGACGCCAATGGTGGGAGCTGCGGTCCCATATACAAACAATTCGGAGAGGAAGTGCCCCAGGGCGAGGAGGAAGGTCCAGAGCGTGATGTGGTAGAGCCTACAGGGGAGCAGACAGAAATGGGACTGAAGGTACAGCTTGTTCAGTGCAGAGGAAAAGCAGTGATCAGACTTGAAACACACAAGTCAAAACCCATGAAATGACTATGGCTAAAGAAAAAGGAGACTTGGTCCTGGGAAAGACCTGGCTGCTTGATCACATCAATTTATTCACATCTAGGGCAAAATTGAAGATTTCAACTGCTAAACTGAGAGGGGAATGGTCCAGGCAACCAGAGGGCCTTTGCAAGTCTTAGCAAGGTGGTGAAGCCAGCAAGAGCAAAGCAGAGTCTGGAGTATGGCAATCCCAGGTAGTGTAGACAATTTTGGATCAATCATGCTTATGTATTCTACTTACTCAAATTGGCTTGACTCTAGTCCAAGCCCACCTGGCAGATGTTTGGCCAGGGCCAGGGGATGGATGCCATAGAATGAAGGGCATGTATGGGGAAAGGGTAGCAAGGACCTTTCTGGGGCCTTTAGATGCTCTTGCAACGCGGGGTGGATATTTTGCATCTTAACCTAGCAAGATGGTCAGATGGAGGACACAGTGACAACCTCATGGGAAGAGAACTTGTTCCTCAGCTTTGATAAGGAGGTGGAGAAGAGAGAGTTTATAGGATGACTGACCACTTAGATTGCTCGTACCTTTTTTTTTAACTATGAAATTTTAAAAATTATGAAATACTTCAAATATACAAAAAATACACATAATAGAATTTACCCCCATGCAACGAATACCCTGCTTCATCAAATCTGAATATTTTGACATTTTTGCTTCAGATACTTTTTTTCTAAGAAATAAAATATTCGGATTTCAGTTAAAGCCTCCTGTGTATCCTTTTCCCACCCTGATCCCATTCTTCTGCCTCCTTTTCCCCAGAAGGAATATCTTAAGTTTGATTTTTATCATTCCTGTGCATGTTTTTATACACTTAGTAAGTAAATATGTATGTATGGGAGTTGTCTTTTTTTTTAAGTGAAAGCAGGTTTATTTAGAGATATACACATTAAATAGGCAGAATTTCTGAGAACAGACTGTCTCAGAAGGTGAGAACAGCTGGGAGTTGATTTTGAGTTTCCAGTTAGGGAGGGAATAGAATCAGAGTGCATATCAGAAGGCCTTGGACCAAAGTCCCAGGCGTTCAAAAAACGTTGGAAACAGAAGTCAGCATTTGCAGCTGTCCTGTGTTGAGTGAAGGGGAAATGAAAGGGTAAAGAGGTAAAGGTAAGTCTCAGCTGTCTCTGCTCATCCCCAAAGCACAGCGAGCAAAAGACATACCCCTTATACTTGACAGCAATTCTTCATCATGGTAAAGGTCTTTAAAATCATTATTCAGCCCTTACTTCCCCCCAGTCACCCTGAGAGGCAGAACAGATATACCAGTTTCATTTCATACATGAAGGGACCGAGATGCAGAGGTCTATAATGAACTTGCTGCTACAAAGCTAGTTACCAATAGAATTGAAACTAGAGCCTATTTTCTTGTTTTCATTCTCGGGCCCCAGGCTGTTTCCACTAAACTGCACTGCTTCCAAAAATACGTGTCAATCTAGAACAAGTAAACCAGTTTCAGGTTCAAAAATATGAAAAAATAAAGCTGGAGAGATCGCAGTGCTAATAGCCCTGCTTCAAATCCCACTTGAGTCAGTCTTCCTCAATTTAAATTAGTTGGGTCTCTTATATGTAGATCTACAGAATCAGCAATGAAAATCACTGCTTCCCAGGGCTACTAAGAGGAGACTTAATCAAGGCCATGTGGATGGAAGCATCTGGCATAATAAGAGGGGCTCAATTAATATCATTATCTCCTCTCTTGCCCAGATGCTGAGAGTCTCGGTAAGACAAAAATATTTTAGTATGAAGCTGGTGTTTTGGTGGCCTCACCTGGGGACCCGAGCAAACTTTCCTTGACTGGGGTGATGACTGCTGTTGGGAAGAAAGCTCAAGCCCCCTCCAGTGGCCGGCACGGGTTACAACATTATCTAGACCAGAGGCTGTGATTGCTTGCAACTGTTCCACATTAGTCCATGTGAGTCCCCTGAAGAGGCAGAATACAGAGGAGTCCTGGGTTCTCTGTCACCCTCACCTCCTGACTCTGCATAAGCATACAACCATTTAACTTGTGGGCTCATTTTTGCATGGATCGTGATTTCTGTTCATTCCTGCTTCTCAAGGAGGAATGTAAGAATAAGGTATGTCATGGCCTCTCTAAAAAGAGCACACTACCTCTTTAGTAGAAGAAAGGCTGACTCTTTAGTAAAGTAGAGGGGTATGATGCAGGCTACTGGATCATAACATAACCAGTTTGCTATGTGAGTTTCAAAGAACTTTCAAACTTTAAAGACCTTCAGGCCTATTATGTTTTTTAGGCCTGGAAGGAATGGAACCTATTAACCTTTTATTATCCACATCCCAGGCTAATGTATCAAAATTAACGGGTATCCAAGAGAGGACCACAATGTGTATGCTTAGCACTTGATTTCCAACAGAAGGCAGCTAACGCTCTTCCCTTCCTTACGTACATCTTGTTGTGAATGTCGATGGCGCAGAGGCAGCGAATCACTGATGAGAGTAGCGTCCAGATTCCAAAGGTCCGAGCTTGGAGGCCATTCACTGTGCAGCAGAAAAAAGCAAGAGTATTGAGAAGGGAGGGTCAGGGTTCCCTCCCAACTCTTCCTACTTCACTGAAGGGGGCAGGGAGCTAGGCCTGAACTCCCCTTGGCTGGGCACAGAGGAGGCTCTGGTGCTGCACATGGGAACTAGAAGGAATGGAAAGAATTCCAGAATGAGAAGTGGCTCAGCTCCTCTTCAAACGCCTACAGCTGGGTGGGCGAGTTCCAAGAGTAGGAGCCCAACAGACAGCCCACTTAGGCAGCAACTCCTGGTTGCAGTAGTTTACGGCTCTGCCCTGGAAGGCGCTCTGGTGTTGGTGAAGCCCGGTGAGTCTGGATCCGGACAGGTTTGGGGGAACGTGGTGCGAGTGGTTCTGTCAATACAAGATGCCTAGGAGGTCAGCAGACTTTCAAGGCTGATACAGGAGGTAACTCAGAAATACTGGGCTCCATCTAGATGCCCACACTTGGTCTTTTTTTTTTTTTTTTTTTTTTGTGGTAGGCAGGCCTTTCACTGTCGTGGCCTCTCCCGTTGCGGAGCACAGGCTCCGGACGCGCAGGCCCAGCGGCCATGGCTCATGGGCCCAGCCGCTCCGCGGCATGCAGGATCCCCCCGGACCGGGGCACGAACCCGCGTCCCCTGCATCGGCAGGCGGACCCTCAACCACTGCACCACGAGGGAAGCCCCACACTTGGTCTTTGAAAGACCCAAGTCCCTGGGTCTTCTGAATCTTATGTGAACGAAGCCCTAACCAGGCTGGTTTCCTGTTCATGTGGGAAGGGAACAAAGCACTGTTTCTTTGGTGTTTGCTGGGGCCACTCTGCTTTTGCTAGCTCCATTCTGGCACTGCTGTATTAAATATCTTGTCCTGAGTATGGATCACAGTCCATCATAACAGTGCTTCTTGACCCTGGACATTTATTAGAATCAACTGAAGAAATTTTATAAAACTACGAAGACCTGGGTACCAGCACAGTTAAATCATACACTCTGGAGGGGGGCCCAGGGCCCACCTGGTATTTTCTAAAACCTCCCTGGCCTTGGTGATATTAATGTACCGGCATTGATCTAAGGCATCCAGTAGTGGGGAGGGGGAATACCAAAACGGTGAAAGCAAAGATACTTTCTTTTCTGGTCTACTGAGCAAGAAAAATTTTAAGAGACAACACTGACAATTGAAAGGTCTTTCAGGATTTTGCTTTAAGGATTTTTCAGCCTTTGGAAAACCAGACGGCAATACCAAATTCACAACCTTGAAGACCTATAGATGGTAGTAAGGTGAGAAAAAATTCCATATACCAAACAAATATCTAACGGTTAGCCCTGGAGGGCAACATTCTTTATAAAGCATTTTGATAGCTCTTCTGATGAAAACGCAGGAAATTTCTCTAGTGAGTGAGATATAAAAGTGGAATATCTCACCGACCCAAACTAAATTAGGCATCAGGTGAAATTCTACGGGATGCGCCGGGGTCCTGCTATGATCAGAAAAGTACCAGGACAACCCCCAGGTCATGAGGGAGGAGGCATTTTCTACCCCTGGGCTTCTCTGTGTCAACTTTAAATTCAAAGGGCTAGACCAGACAACCTTTAAACCCTGTGAATCTATACAGGGTTCCTGGACCATCTGAGGACTGCACTGGAGGGTGAAAAGTGGAACTGTCCTGCCCACTTTTCCAGGTTCTTTACACCCATTGTATTTGAGCTTTGTTCAAAGTGAGCCTTAGCCTACTTAGTTTCATTTGATACTCAGATGTTACAGAAAAATGAGTTAGGTCAGAGCCTGAATCTGGGTTAGCTATAAATGTGACACAGAATTGTCAGCTACTATGAAATGGTGCTGCAGCTCAAGCCTCCCCACACATCAGCGCAACAAAGCGCAAGCTGAAATGTGCAGACACTCTCAGCAGAGAGGCTCAGGACACTGGGAGAGGCTGCCATGCGCCCACGGAAGTTCAATTTGGGAGACCAACTTAGAGGGATCTGGGATATCTTCTCAGGTCTATGTCACAGTTTGAAAAGAACTTGGATTAGTAATTCTCCATCTGCCACGCAGGGTATAAACCATGTGTGCCACGATCTGATTTCTGAAAGGGGGCTGAGCTAATGTGAAAAGCTTCTTTATGGTTTTCTGGTCGGGCACCACAGAATCACCAAGGAACTGTTTCCTCACGTGCCCTTGTAATGCTTTTTGTACAGACTAGCTGCCTACGGCAGTGTAAAATGAATGAAAAGGTCTTCAGAGAAGCTCGGGGAGAAAAGGACCAAGTGCTATCCACCACGTCTCTTACTCTAGTGGCTGCCTAAGGCTAGATTAGGCAGCATCAGATTCACCTGGGAAGTTTTTAAAAAAGACTCCTGGGCCCCACCCAGTGGGTGAAAGGCTCAGTAAGTAGGTCTGGAGAGGAAAATGGCCACGTGTGCTTTGTTTGATTTTAGTTTTTCTAGGTTATTCTAATGTATAGCCAGATGTGGGAACCACAATTTAGGCCACTCCCACAAAGGATGCAGGTCTTTGCTTTCTTACCGAGGTCTGGCTTGCCAGTGTAGAGCTTTTCATAGAGAAACGTGTGGTCTCGGAAGCTCTGTAGCGTGTTCCCCATGGCGATGATGGACACCATAACCAGCCAGCTTCGTAACACATTCAGGAACCGGCTCATGGCTCCCCTCAAATCGGAGAGGGCTTTTTGCCTTGGAAACAAAGGCAAAGGGCACGAGACAACAGATGGTTAGTGTACTTCAACCATAAGCTCACTCTCCTCTGTAGTTAACCTGTGTCCCACCCATGAGGGCTGTACTAAGCTTACTTGATCAATCATTTCATAAACTCCTCTCCAAGTACCTGAGGCTCATCCACTCCCAGTTACCCTTCACAGGGTTGGCACACTGCCTTTGAATATGTACCTTAAATCAAAGTGTGCTGACCTTTACCCAGAGTGAAAAAGGCTAAATAATGCAGTGGGTGAAAATGACAAAACCAGTGGAAAAAACGGAGAGAAGAAAGGGAACAGGAGAAAGGGAGGTGTACAAATATCACTACAAAGAAATAAAATGGACTTCGGTGTAAGACTTACAGAAATTGATCTCAATATTTAGTCATACTAATAGTGGTGAGTCAACAGTATACTTTGCAATAAGTAGCACAGTGCTTATTTTTGTCTAAGGAATTTCTCCAAAAATATTAGCCTAAATCAGAACTCTCTTCTCTTGGCTGGAATCAGTCCCCTGGGATCTTTACTTCTAGCCTGGCATTTCATGTCATTCCTTTGTAATGCAAGTGGCTCAAAGGTGATTATAAATCTACTAACAGATACCTGCCTGGCTACTGGTGACAGATCCTTCCAAGCACAGAAAAGCCTTGTACATTTGAGTGGAATCTATGGTGTGAGGGCAATATTTACATCCTTAAGTTTTCTCTACTCTGGTTCTCAGGTACACCATCCTCCATGAACTAGGAGAACAATCTAAAAGTTAAAAATAAATTGTGGTGACTTGAGAACTAGTAAGAAAATTATATGGAGAAGGAAACAGCAATGTTAGTGTTGGGTTAGCTATTACAATAGCTAACAGTTATTGAGCACCTGTATATGCCATGCACTGTGCCAAGAACCTATCATATATTATCTCATTTAATCCTTAAGGTGGGTAGACACTTAATATTTCCATTTTACAGATGAGGGTTGGCACAGAGAGGTTAAGCGACTTGCTTGACGTTACACAGCTAATAGATGGCAGAGCTGAGATACGAAGCATGCTCTGTTGGTCTGTACGTTGCAAGACTGTCTCACTGTTTGAGAATATTTTGATGAAGTTTCCATTTTTGAGGAAGACAAGCATACCACAGCCACTTCTGTCTTCAACTTGTATAGAAAATACCATCAGGTCACGTACTTTTTGTTTAAAAAACAAAACCTTAGATCAACCCTTGCTGAGCACTCAGCTTGGTTTAAGTAAAAACCATGTAGATAAAAAAAAATCTTATCATGGAATTGCTTCTTGCCATCTTCGTTATGTTTTCTTGGCCCATGGTTTTTCTGTTGTCAGGTTAATTTCTTGGGCCTTAAGTGGCGATAAATTATCAGGCTTCCTTTGTCACTTCGGCAGTAGATGTTTCGTTATGTCCCTACACTACCCAGCTGAAACAGATATTAAAGTCAGCAATGGCTCAAGACAGTGTGAAGCACCAAAAAACAAGGAGTCCTAGAGGAGGAAGGGTCAATGGGTGAATCGCTCAGTGAAAATGGGTCACAAAAGTGGACTCTGTCCAAGTGCAGAGAGAATGGGGTTCTACTGGAATCACAAGCAGTTACAGCATGGGCCAAGATGTGCACACTCCCCTCCCCTGCCATCCTCCTTGTTTTCTCACCCTCCTTCAGCAGGAGACTCAGGCTCTCTCAGGGTCAGAAAAGCCGCATGGATGGCCTCCCTCTTTGACAGAACTTATGCCCGTTTCACAGAAGCTCTCAGAAACCCCAGCAGATAGCTGATGAAGGCAGAGCCTGAGCACTCTTCCGAACTGCTCTGCCAATCCCTCAGCACAATTTCCCTACAGCTTTGGAGGGCCCCCTAGAGCATCCAACACCCATTCTCAAATTTTGCCCTGGCCCAGGCCAGCAAAGCTGTGGTGTTTAGTAGAGTTGGGAGTGAGAGGTTCCTTTCTTGGCCCTACCATTTAGCAGCTGTGTGACCGTGGGCAAGTAATTTACACTTTACAGCCTAGGTTTCCTTACCTGCAAAATGGAGATTAAAAATACCTATCTCAAGGGTTATTATAAGAATTACATGAGAAAGTAAAGGTTCCTCGCACCGTGCTAGGCTCAGAGTGGCCGCTCATTCGTTCATCCATTCACTAGTTCCGAACCTATCAAGCCTTCTTCATCTTCCCAGCTCCCTCTTCTCTTGGTCTCAGGAACCTCTTTTCCCCCACAAGGTGGCCTCCCTGGTATCTTCCTTCTATCCCACATCCATTTTTCCAGACTGTCCGGATCCTCTCAATCAGATGCCACACAGACACCTACCTCTTCTCCCCTCCATTCACCTTACCTAGCGATTGGACTCCCAAGAACAGCAGCAGCAGCAGCAAGAGCAAGAAGCTTCCCCAGCACAGCTCCAGTCCTGAATCCACCTGAACCACTTGTCCCCGCCCCCACTCTCAGCCCGTCTCCAGGATTGGGTCGTTTCCATCAGCCCTCGCTCTGATTGGCTGTTCTGGTTCTGCTCGAGCAGGAGATGGGGCGTGAACCCCTTCACTGCCAATCAGCGGTTGCCGCTGCCCAAGCCACACCCCCGGTACGCCGCTCTTGCAGTGACCCCTCGTGTTGAGCTTGGCGGAAGAACTCCAGGTTCGGAGTCAATCTTTTTGCGGTGGAGGTAAAAAGAGAGGAAAAAAGAAGTCAAGACTTCTGCGGAAAGCAGGGCCCTGTGCCTGCGCTGCGTGGCGGTGACGACAATTGTCCGCGCCCGAAGCCGAGCGTTGTTCGCGCCGGGTGGCGGGCGCCTGCGCAGTGGCTCCGAGCGGGCAGTTGCTTGTTGGTTGTTGTAGTAACGGGGGAAGCAGCGGTCGGCGGCCGCCTTGAGCCCGGCTGGGGAAGGAGGAGGGTGGTAGGTGCAGAGCGCTGTCCCCGCCTGCCCGCCTCGAGCCATGGGCAGATGAAACAGGTAAACGCCTGCGCCGGTGCACTCCTCTACCGGAGGTAGGTGCGCTCCCAAGTCTGGGCGGGCGCCGTCCGCTGCACTTCCCTCTCAGAGTCCGGGAGCAGCTGCTGGCTTCCGGGCGCGCTGGGCTGAATCTCTGCGGCGGAGTCTCCCGCGTCCTTACTGTAGGGAGCATCTGAGGACCTACCTGGATTGGAGTGAGCCGCGGGTGGGACTGAGGGCCCGATCCCTTTAGGGCGAGGACGCTCCTTGGGCGAGTGCCCTTAATCTTCTTCCGATCGCCCTGTCTCTCCCTGCTCTGCTGGCAGCCTAGGACGGGTTGGCATCCCTTCCTCGCTTGGAGGTTTTGTTTGTTTTGTATTAATTTAAGGGACTTCCCAACGTTTTGGGAAATACTGAGAGGTCCCGTTGGGGATACTCGGAAGAACGCCTTTGAGATGGTTAGATATTGCCCATTTTGCTGAATATGTGTCAGGATCGTTATCGGAATTGGCATTTTTTGCCCTATTTACGTTTTTATCACATATATTAATGCATTGAAAAATGAGGTTTGGAAAGGTTGACATTAAATGGTTATCTTTGAGTAATGGGATTATGGTCATTAAAACATTTTCATTTTCTTTACCTGTAATTTCTATTCCATCCAAAAAGACACGCAATGAACATGTACCTTTTCTCTACTAAAAATATTTTAAGTTAGAAATATGCTAATTTTAATGTCTTTGATATTTGGATCATAGTTTGTGGTTTTTAGTAAGGGCGAATAATTTTTGAGAGTGTGGAAGGACAGTTTTTTTTTTCCCAGCTATTTATGACCTTGATTCAGCAGCATATATTCATTTTTTGTTTAGTGGTTGAATTTGTTTTAGCGGAAACATGAGAGTATTTTACCTGTGCTTGGCATAGAATCTAAAGAAATGTTTGCAAGGATCTTAATACTTGCGTTTTTATTTTTAACTCACGTCAGGATTTTCTAGCAAGGAATCTATGTTTTAGGCAATCATCCACCTACCTCAGACTTTCTTAAGTAAGTGTATCCTTTTGTTGCACGTTAGATTTAGTATGTAAAAGAAAAGTGAGAAACTGAAACTTCACAGCAGCTCTTCAAATACAGAGGACAGACAGTATGTTTGAAAAAAAAAATCTTGATTTTTGTGGCATATGTGAAGCACTGTGAAAGAAGGTAAGCCTCTAGAGGTTTGACACTATTTAGGTAAATATTCATTTTCATTACTTGGAAGGTCATCAGCAGTAATGAACAAAAAGACAACTGCGTTGTGTTTCAGGTCATTTGGCTTTCTTGCAGGAATCTGTGCCACCCAAATTGTTTGATCCAGTGAATCTGCAAAGAAAGGTCTCTGAGGCCCCCGTCTGCTGACTGCATGACAAACTCTAAAGGAAATGCCAGTCGTGATGGCCCGGGACCTGGAGGAAACGGCATCATCCTCAGAGGATGAGGAGGCGGTAAGCCAAGAGTAAGTAATAGCAAGCCTGCTTTTGACCCTTTGCGTTCAGGATGGAAAATAGTTCTCTTTTACTCAAATCCTCTTTTACCCAGTATCCTTCCTTTGGTGTTGTCTGACTCTGGTTTTAGTTTTCATACATGGTCTAATTCAAGATCTTATTACTGGGTGACCATCAGCTATCTGAAATGAGATAAGGCTCTGTTTCTGGGTTCATGAGTGAACATCGGCTCTAGACGTTGCAGGTAGTAGCTCTTAGGCAGCTCTTGCTCAGAGCTCCTAACATAGGAGATTTTGAAATTTTTAGATATTGAAGAAAAGTAGGTCTCTCAATTCTGTGACATTGGATATTTTCTCAAAAGCCTTTAAAGGATGATAGAATGATGATAATAAGAAGTTATTTGAGGGCTTCCTGGTGGTGTAGTGGTTAAGAATCCACCTGCCAAGGCAGGGGACATGGGTTCGAACCCAGGTCCGGGAAGATCCCACATGCTGTGGAGTGGCTAAGCCCACGCACCACAGCTATTGAGCCTGCGCTCTAGAGCCCGCGAGCCACAACTACTGAGCCCACGTGCTGCAACTACTGAAGCCCACGCACCTAGAGCCCATGCTCCACAAGAGAAGCCACTGCTTAAGAAGCCCATGCACTGCAACAAAGAGTAGCCCCCGCTCTCCGCGAAAGCCTGCACGCAGCAACGAACACCCAACACAGGCAAAAATAAATAAATTAATTAATTTAAAAAAAAAAGAAGAAGTTATTTGAGTAAGTGTGGAGCAGGACATTAGAATTCTATAGCCTGTGCTGAGTCTATTGAGACACATGGCTTTCCTGGGTTCTTTTAGATAAGAGTCAAGTTTCTTCATTGTTGGATTCTCATAATAATATAAATGAATGATAGTGATAAGTGTAGCTGCTATAGGTGATGGTAAGAGCTTTAACTGCTGTGTCTCATTTAATCTAAAGATGTTATTCCCACTTTATTAAGTTCAGCCCCACAAATAACAAAGAACTTCCTCAGGGATGCATAGAGAGTGATAAATTGAGATTCAGACCTAGCTTTCCTGGATTTTGAAGCACTTAGATGTTTTGCCTCCTTTAACATTAATTATTACTTGACACAGAGAATAAAGAGAGAATCTGGCTTAAAGGTAACATTAGTTTTTAAGATTCTCTGTAAGTCCACTAGGATTCATGTGCTATGTAACCTGAAAAGTGGGGATGATATCTCCCAGGCTGTTTTTGTTCTTTCTTTTTTTAAAAAATTTATTTATTTAATTTATTTATTTTTGACTGTGTTGGGTCTTCATTGTTGCACGTGGGCTTTCTCTATTGCCGCGAGCCGGGGGTTACCCTTCGTTGCAGTGCGTGGCTTCTTACTGTAGTGGCTTCTCTTGTTGTGGAGCATGGGCTCTAGGCGCACAGGCTTCAGTATTTGCAGCACACAGGCTCAGTAGTTGTGGCTTGCGGGCTCTAGAGCACAACCTCAGTAGTTGTGGTGCACGGGCTTAGTTGCTCCGCGACATGTGGGATCTTCCTGGACCAGGGATCGAGCCCATGTCCCCCACATTGGCAGGCGGATTCTTAACCACTGCGCCACCAGGAAAGCCCCTCCCAGGCTGTTTTTTGGGGTATAGTTAGGATCAAATAGAATAATGTGTATGAAATTACTTTTAAATGATAAAGTGCCATACAAATGTTAAGGCTTTATTTTTATTGGATTTTATATTGAATTTAAAGTGTATTTCTTATTATAAAGTAGAAGATTACATTATTTAATGTAATTTGAAAAAAATTATTGAAGCATTAGTAAAGCTTTGGGGAAAGCCTTCTCATCACTATTAGGTCATAGAAAATAGAGATTTGATATTATATTTGGGTCATTCTCATTCAGGATAATTAAATGGATAATTCTCTCTGGTCACTTTGCCTTCTTGTGACTTTTTGTTTTCTGTGTGCTGCCTCTTACCCACTTCACAAAAATTTTACCTTCTGCTTCAAGCATCAGTCTTTCTGATTCAAGATCTTTTACTTCATGACTGTCTCTTTTATTAGTGGGCTTATAGGTTGGGCCCAACAAGTATTAGGTTGAACTGTATGAAATTGCTATTTTGGTAGGTCAAAAACAGTCAAATATTGAGAAATTTTAGGTGGTTCAACCTAATATTTTAGTAAGCACTCAATAAATGCTTGCTGACTGAGTGACTAACTTAATGAGTAAATAAATGGAGGCTTCATGCTTTAGATCACCTTAGGTCTTTGAAGTGCTTAAAATACATTTCATTACAAAGAATACCAATTGCATTGAAGTGCAGTTATCAGGATTTTTTAAAAAACCAAACTTGTGGTATAGTAATATGTACGTTTTTATTAATACATTAAATAACAAGATCATTCATTTAAAACATGAGAAAGTTAGATTTTATTTTCTAAAGACAGCAACATGAAGACTGTTTTTGCTTAGTTTGCATAAGACCATCATACTTGGGTGGTCTTTGATTAACACTTAAAAATGGGGAATACCAAGAAACATCATAGATGACTGGATCACCACTGTGAAATGTCACCATTTGATAGCTGAATGATTGCTTGAGAGTGGAGAGTTGCCAAATTGCTGTCCATCCAAATCACACCAGATGAGAAGACTGTAATCACAGGTGATCTAGTGGCAATTTTAATAACTACCATAACTTATAAGCAGTGATAAATGTCAGTGATATTTTGAGATGTCTGCAACAACTGTAATTTGGTATAAAAAAATCTGTAATTTCAGACAGAGTCAAAAACACAGGTAATACTATTATTACTGTGTTTGGTGCCTGTATTCGTAATTGAGAAACATTAAATTTCTAGTAGAAGTTAGTGAAAATACAGGTGTCATTCCACCTTCCCCCCGCCCTCCCCATCCAGATTCACGGACATTATGCTCCTCTTCCTTTCAAACTCCTACTGTTGAGTTTTGATTGTTAATGTTCCATCAGCTCATGTCTATCAGATACCTGTTTTATACATTAGGAATCTTAAGTCAGTCTTGTTCACACCTGGAACAACATGCTTACATTTTTAAAGTTTTGGAAGTTACAAGGTCTTAAATCATCTAAGGATGTTGACTTGATCCAAAGGTATATATCCATGGATATCTGCTAGATCTGCTCAGAACCCTAGGCTGTATTAAAGTATTGATGGCTTGCAGTCCTGGACATTAGAGCTAGAAACTGTCCAGGCATCCTTGTTTTGCATGGCATTATTTCAAATAGTAGACGTAAAGGGGCTCTTTTTCTGTATTTTGTTTGGGGTTCCCAAATATAAATTTATATAGAGATGTGGAAACGTTAATTTGATGTAAGGTTTCTTTAGTCACTAAAAAAAATATTTAATTCTGATTGTAAAAGCTGGCTTTAGATCAGTTACAAAGATCATCAACAAATGATTATGTAGTGAGTGCTACAGTTCAGAGAAAGAATACATCACTGTGGGCTGGAGGAGCTAAGGAAGGCTCCAAGGAGGTGGTGAGGTGAGCTGGGCTTTAGAGAGTGGGATTAAATGAACAGAGAGAAGTGGGGAAGGCATTTCCAGCAGGGACATTGGTATGAATGAGGCACCGAGGCTTTGAGCTATGTAGGCTGGATCCCAGGAGTGAATAATATCTATTCCACGTGAAATTGCTTCTTAAAAACCAAAACGTTCTTAGGCTTTCAGTAAAGTAAACCATAAAACTGGTCTACTTTGGTTATTAGTCATCCAAGTTTTTTGTTCTTTTATGTCTGTAAAAGCATAATTTCTTAATATGTACCAGTTTCTGGTGTAAATGAAAATTTAAAGTCCCAATTTTCAGCTTCCTAATCATTTTGAATCTTTTTCCTTTAGCACCACCTGGTGGGAGCATGCTTTTAATGACAATGCAACGTCTGCCTTAAGTGTGTTTGGGTCGACCTTACTGAACTAATGATTCGTCTACTACCTCTTTTCTCTTTTCAGAGGTTGTAAGTGAAAAGATTCTGTGTCAGGGATTTGGCTTTCTATAGATAGTACGGTTAAGGCCTTGGCTCTTCTCAGCTGTGTATGTTTATTGTGTTCCTGACTCTTGTCAGGCGTTTTTACCTTTTATCCGTAATCCATTGTTTTTAAGTGCTAAGGCACAGTGGTGCCAGTTTGCAGCTAGAGATGGATTGACAAGGAACTTTCGATAGTTTCCAGAGTTTCTGTCTAAGACTTGATAGTTTAGGCTGCCTAATTTTTCCTCTGTCCTCTGACTTAGAAATATAGTGGAAAAAATTAAAGTTGGAAGAGAGCATAGGAATCATCTGGCCCTATACCCACATTTTACAGGTGTTTAAGATTAAAAAGCAAGCAAACCACACACAAAAAATCCTTCTTGCACCATATAAACACCAATTTCTCACAAATGGGCACTGTCACCCAAGTCAAATCACAAGAAAAATGAGCATCCACATTCCATTTCTAGAAACCAGGAAATGAACTAGGTATGGTGTTCTCTGCTTTCCTCAATAAAGCTCTTGGCAGCTCATCCCAAGTCTAAAGGCTGCCTCACCTCTAAGATTGGTAGCCTGGCAGCCTGTGCGTTGAAAGCATGGATCTGTTTAAACCTGTATTGGGAGGGTCTAACTTGGCCCTGAGGTTTGTGGTATGGCCTTTGTTAAGGGGTGTGGTCATGTGAGTTTTTGAGAGCAGCCTGAATCTTGGCTAAATGGATCTTATTCCATATAAGGAATTGATTAATTTCAGTCCCCAAAGGGTTGAGTTTAAGGTGTTTATACAACAAATCACTGAAATGTGTGATTAGGGAGATGGAAGGGTGGAAAGAGCACAGACACTTGGGTTCTAATACCTGTTCCCTTACTTAACCAGCTGTATGACCTTAAGCAAACTGCCCAACCTCTCTGGACACTTTTTCTTCAGTTCATAGTGCAGGCAAGAGGCTTAAGTGAGATAACATGTGAAAGCTCTTAGTGTAATTCCTGACACATAGTAGGGACTCAGGTCATTTCTTTCCTACCTTCATGCACTAAGGCAGTTGGAGATTTTTCTAATCTGTGAATAAATACACATCTGTCTGAGATTGATTAAACAGAGATTTCTGGAAGATAGGAAGGGAATAAAGTCAGAGGTCCTTTTCGGGAGGAAAACATTGTTCTGTTTGGTATAGGCTTCCTTTAAAATATGTGGTTTTAATTGGGGTACTTGTATTAATTTAGCGTTCCTAGCTCAGAATCTTAGGATGGATCATCAAATTGGCTTAAAAAGGGACTATAGGGTGTAAAAGTGGTCTGTCAATTATTGTGACTATTTTAGTTAGGATTCTTATTTGTGCCAGGGACTAAGACATAAATTGTCCTAAATAATAAAGGGAATTTATGAACGCATATTTAGGAAAGACTTGATTCTGCAACTGCACGTTTGCCACTCAGGATCTCATTTCTCTTGTTCTTTCAGTCAGGCTCCCGCAGACTTTCTCCTTTACCAACAGCTCCAGGCTCTCCTTCCAAGGTCACAAAATGACACTTGCACTTCCAGACCTCATTCTCTTACACCATCAAGGGGAGGAGGCCATCTCTCCTGCAGCTGCTACAGAAGAGAAAGCATCGCTTTCTTAGAGGGTCACACGACATATCTCCTGACACACTGGCTCCAGCTGGTTTATGTCCTCATCCCTGAACCAGTAACTGTAACTGGGGAATGGAAAACTCTGATTGGCTGAAGCCAGTCAAGACCCATCCCTACAGCAGGAACGGAGTTAATCTTAAGCAGACCATCTGACTAAGAGTGGGAGATGACTGGTTTCCCATAGGACATTTGGGATGCTTGTTCCAGAAGAAGGGGAAAGTTGCTAAGCAGCAAACCACAGTGATCTGCTTCAGTTGTTAATTCAGATTTTGAGCTGTAAATTAAAGCCTTTTATTACGGTTGTAGAGATCATCCATGTATCATGTGGACTGGAGGCTGCAGGAGAATTCCAGTTTTGGTATTCCATGCTGAGGCTATTCTGACAAAGGACAACAATATTCGAGTAATTGGAGGTAGGTATGACCTTCCCCACTGAGGGCAGGGCTGGGCATGGCCCTGATAACTCATCTTACAGAAAGTGATAACCATATTTAGTTAGGGAAAGGGCCTTGGTCATGAGAATATTCTGTTGATTTTTTTATACTTGAAAGGATTATTTGTGATTTCTTAAATTGTTTCCTGCATATTAAATTATTTTTCCTCTTTTTTTTGTTTTAGAATTACATGTACATGTGTTTATTTTTTTTGTTTTTTTCTTCCAGTTTTATAGAGAGATCATTGACATACACCACTGTACAAGTTTAAGGTGTACAGCATAGCGATTTAACTTACATACATCATGAAATGATTATCACAATAAGTTTAATGATACTGTTTTTTATAATTATGGTAAAATACACATAACACAATTTACTGTTTTTACCATTTTAAAGTATACAACTCAGTGGCATTTAGTACATTCACAGTATTGTGCAACCATCACCACTATCTAGTTCCAGAACATTTTCATCTAAAAGTAAACCCTGTACCCATTAAGCAGTCACTCCCCAACCCCCTTATCCCAGCTCCTGGCAACCACTAATCTTTCTGTCTCTATGGCTCTACCTAATCTGGATATTTCATATAAATGGACTCATACAATACATAGCCTTTTGTGTCTGGCTTCTTACACTTAGCATAATGTTTTCAAGGTTCATCCATGTTTTAGCATATGTCAATACTTCATTCCTTTTTGCGGCTGAATAACATCCCATTGTATGGATATACCACATTTTGTTTATCCATTCATCAATTGATGGATAAGTGTTTCCAGCTTTTGTCTCTTGTAAATAGTGCTGCTATGAACATTCATGCACAAGTTTTTGTTTGAACACCTGTTTTTAGTTCTTTTGGGTATATACCTAGGAATGGAATTGCTAAGTTGTATGGTAATTCTATGTTTAACTTATTAAGGAGCTGCCAAAGGATTTTCCACAGTGACTGCACAATTTTACGTTCCCGCCAACAATATATGAGAGTTGCAATTTCTCCATATCCTCAGTAACATTTGTTGTTTTCTGTTTTTTAGAATATAGCTATACTAATGGGTGTGAAGTGGTATCTTATTGTGGTTATGATTTGCATTTCCGTAATGATTAATGACATTGAGCAGCTTTTCATGTTCCTTTTGACCATTTATATTGTCTCCTTTGGAGAATTAAATGTCTGTCAAGGTTTTTGCCTATTTTTTAATTGGGTTGCTTATCTTTTTGTTGTTGAGTTGTAAGGGTTCTATATACATTCTGGATACTAGACCCTTATCAGAAAAATGATTTCCAAATATTTTTTCCTCTGTGGTTTGTCTTTTCATTCTCTTGATAGTGTTCTTTCATGGGGAAAAGTTTTTCATTTTGATGATGTTCCATTTATCTACTTTTTCTCTTATTGCTTATGCTTTTGGTGTCATATCTAAGAAACCATTGCCTAACCCAAAGTCATGATCCCTATGCTTTCTTCTAAGAGTTTTATAGTTTAAGCTCTTAAATTTAGAGCTAAATGGTCTTTGTTCCATTTTGAGTTAATTTTTTTATATAGTGTGAGATAAGGGTCCACCTTCATTCTTTTACATGTGGATATTCAGTTGCCCCAGCATGATTAGAAGATTAGAAGAGACTGTTCTTTCCTTACTGAATAATCTTGGCACTGTTGTTGAAAATCAGTAGACCATTAGATGTATGGGTTTATTTCTGGACTCTTAATATTCTGTCTGTTTGTTTATCCTTATACCAGTGCCATATTATTTTTATTACTGTATCTTTGTACTAAGTTTTGAAATTGGGAAGTGTGAGTCCTCTAACTTTGTTCTTCATTTTCAAAATTTTTTTTCTATTCAGGGTCCTTTGCAATTCCGTATGAATTTTGGGATCAGCTTTTTCATTTCTGCAAAAATGGCTGTTGTGATTTTGGTAGGGAGTACATTGAATCTGTAGATTGCTTTTGGAAGTATTGCCATCTTAGTGTTAAGTCTTCCAGTTCGTGAACATGGGATGTCTTTCCATTTATTTAGGTCTTCTTTAGTTTCTGTAGCAATGTTTTATAGTTTGCTGTGTGCAAGTCTTGTAGCTCCTTGGTTAACTTTATTCTTCAATATTTTATTCTTTTTGATACTGTTATAAATGGAATTGCTTTCTCAATTTCATTTTTGGATTGTTCATTGTCAGTGTATAGAAATACTATTGATTTTTTAAAATAAATTTATTTTATTATTTTATTTTATTTATTGTTTCTGGCTGCGTTGGGTCTTCGTTGCTCCATGAGGGCTTTTCTCTGGTTGTGGCGAGTGGGGGCTACTCTTCGTTGTGGTTCGCAGGCTTCTCATTGTGGTGACTTCTCTTGTTGTGGAGCACGGGCTCTAGGCGCACGGGCTTCAGTAGTTGTGGCACGTGGGCTCAGTAGTTGTGGCTCGTGGGCTCTAGAGCGCAGGATCAGTAGTTGTGGCTCACGGGCTTAGCTGCTCTGTGGCATGCAGGATCGTCCCGGACCAGGGCTCAAACCCGTGTCCCCTGCACTGACAGGCAGATGCTCAACCACTGCGCCACCAGGGAAGCCTTACTATTGATTTTTTGTATACTGATCCTGTATCCTGAAACCTTGCTGAACTCATTTATTAGCTCTGATAGTGAGAGTGTGTGTTCTTTAGGATTATCTCTATACAAGATCATGTCATCAGTAAATAGAGATTTTACTTCTTCCTCTCTAACCTGAATACCTCCCTACCTCCCTCTCTTTCTTTTTCTTCTTCTTTTTCCTAATTGCTCTGGCTAGAACTTCCAGTACAGTGTTGAATAGAAGTGAAAATAGGCATCTTTGTCTTCTTCCTGATCTTTGGGGGAAAGCTTTCTGTCTTTCACCATTTGGTATGATGTTAGCTATGGGTTTTCATAAATGCCCTTTATCATGTTGAGGAAGTTCTCTTCTATTCCTTTGTTGAGTGTTTTTATCATACAGCGGTGTTGCATTTTGTCAGATGCTTTTTCTACATCAATCGAGATGATTCTATGGTTTTTTTCCTTCATTTTATTAATGTGGTGTATTACATTGATTGACTTTTGTATATTGAACCACCCTTGCATTCCTGAGATAAATCTCACTTGAGCATGGTATATAGTCCTTTTAATATGCTGCTGGATTTGGTTTGCTAGTATTTTGTTTAGGATGTTTGCATCTATATTCATAAGGGATATCGTTCTGTAATTTTCTTTTCTTTTGATGTCTTTGTCTGGCTTTGGTATTAGGGTAATGCTGCCCTCATAGAATGAGTTCCTTCCTCCTCTTTGGAAGAGCTTGAGAAGGATTGGTGTTAATTCTTTAAATGTTTGATAGAATTCACCAGTGAAGCATCTAGTCCTTAGCTTTTCTTTGTTGGAAGGTTTTTGATTACTGGTTCAACCTCTACTTATCTATTCTATTTTCTATCTCTTATTGAGTCTGTTTTGGTAGTTTGTGTGTTTCTCTAGGTTTTTTTCCATTTTATTTAGTTTATCTAATTTTGTTGGTATACAGTTGTTCATAGTATTCTTTTATAATCCTTTTTATTTCTGTAATACAGTAGTAATGTCCCCACCTTCATTTCTGATTTTAGTAATTTGAACCTTTTCTCTTTGTTTTTAGTTAGTCTAACTAAAAGTTTGTCAATTTTGAGAATCATTTTAAAGAACAAACTTTTTATTTTGCTTACTTTCTCTATTGTTTTTCTATTCTTAATTTCATTTATGTCCACTCCTCTTTGACTTTAAGCAGTACTCTGAATCCTGGTGTTAGCCTGTAGCTGTCTTCAAAGGTTACATCTATGGATCCAAACTTTTGTGCGATATGGTGGAAAGAGTCTATACATGGGTTCTCAGTCAATATTTCACATCCCAGCTTTGGCATTTACTAGCTGTGAGTCTTGTGCAATCACTTAAACTCTCTTAATCTATTTCATTATTAGTAAAATGGAGATAATAGCTACCTTGCAGGCATTGTAAGAATGAGATCACTAATGTTCAGCACACAGTAGGCATTCAAAACTTGTGCTGCTTACTCTATTTGTTGAACAGGATCTGCTCTACCTTGAGATGACTTTAAGGTCTGTCCTTGCCCCATAATAAGCCAGAGTTCAAAGGACAGTGAGCACCTGCTTCTGGGATTTGAATTCTCCTCCCTCCCCAAGGGTCGTGGTGTTCTAATCCCCTCAGCAAGTTGCTAGGTTACCACTTAAAGGGACATGGTTCATTCATGTTCTCTGAAGCTGGAGTCTCTGAAGATTTACTAACATTTGCTGAGAATCTCCCACTAAATATGATTAGAGTCAAAACATCAAAGGTGCATAAAAACAACAGGAGTAAATAATCCTCCCCCCCCAGCATACTTCTTTTGGTTTGTTTGTCACATAAATGAATCCATGTATTCTGTGGCAATAGACCCTTCCTTTTTAGAATACCTAACATTTATTGGAAATTAGCATCCATCAATGTAATCATGCCATTATTCAAGCAATCACTATTTTCTAGAACCTATAAGTCTTTGGATTATTTTCCTGTACATCTTCCTGTGTTTAAGGAAGAAGCCACTAAACTTTTTTCTCAAACTCTGTTTTTTTTAATTTTCTGTATATTCCCAATTCCTTGAGGTTTAATAATTTTCTTCACCTTCCTTTATGAAAATAACAATTTGAATGAGTTTTGTTAGTTGCTACCTCAGATTTCTGAATTGTTAAACACTCTTGGTCTATTTTTTTTTTCTCTCTCTCTCTCTTAAATAGCTGACATAGATCTGCTCAGATCATAATACTGAGTTAAATCCCCTTGAGAAGTGTATCTGGGGCATTAGTTATCTTCTGTTGATCTTAGAGTGTTAGATTCCAACCTTGTTTTTTCTGTTATCTATTAAATGTTTCATTGAATTCACTGTTAATATTTTAGATACAATAAGATTTCATATGCTTTATTTGTGAAATATTCCAGGAATATGTTTTTTTCCTCACCATATCCATGTTTTTTTCAAAATTGTGTATACTTTGAACATATAAATGGGATTGCATTTTATTTTATTTTATTTATTTATTTTAAAGTTTTTATTTATTTATTTATTTGGTTGTGCTGGGTCTTAGTTGCAGCAGGCAGGCTCCTTAGTTGCAGTTTCCCAGCTTCTTAGTTGTGGCACGTGGGCTCCTTAGTTGTGGCATGGGAACTCTTAGTTGCAGCATGTGGGATCTGGTTTCCTGACCAGGGATTGAACCCGGGCCCCCTGCATTGGGAGCACAGAGTCTTAACCAGTGTGCCACCAGGAAAGTCCTGGGATTGCATTTTAGGGGCAAGAGATATTTTCAATTTAATCTTTTCCTAGAATGAAGTATTTTGTATTTTGCCTCTGAATGTGTCAGTTTCATAAATTTGGATTTGTATAGACTAGCACTGTCCAACAGAAATACGATGTAAGCTGTATATGTAATTTTTCAGTAGCCTTATCAAAAAAGCAAGCAGAAATAGGTGAAATTAATTTTAATAATATATTTTATTTAATCCAAATTATCATTTCCACTTTTACTCAGTATAAAAAAATCGTGAAGATATTTTACATCCAGTGTGTATTGTACACTTTTAGTACATCTCCATATGGTGCAAAATTTTCATTGGAAGCATTTGGTCTGTATTTAGATTTCATAAACGTTATAGTTGAAATTGTAGTCAATTCCTATGTTCAAGTTGTTCCAAACAAGTTTTCCAATAACTGAATTGAGTATCAGTTTTAAAATTGAAATTAGAATTTATTAAAGTTAACTAAAATGAAAAATTCTATTCCTTTGTCACACTAGTCACATTTCACGTGCTCAAGTTACATGTGGCTAGTGACAACCGTATTCAACTGTGCATGTTAAGGACCCAGTTTTCTGACAGTAAGGCAAAGATACACTGTGTTGCCATTGAAGGGGTTATTCTTGTATTCTAAAGTCAAAAGAATGTTAGTTTTATCTTCATTCTAGTTTCCCATGCTAGTTTGGACCAAACCCCTTAGGGCACTTCACCACTTCCTAGGTGCTTCTGTGCTGACAAATTATTGGTTCCTTGATTGTCTTTACTCTGCTACAGTCAGTCCTGGAACTTGCCAGGGGTCCTAGTTCTTCAGATTGTCCCCTGCGATGCATATGAGTTGTTGAAGAGGAAATTCTACAGTCTCATAGTGGAATTGATGAGATGCGTGTGTGTTCAGAGGCTTAGATGTTGGGTGTTTTGCAGTTTGCTAGGAGGACCGTGCCCTGCCTCCTATTTTTTTATGGAAGAAAACATGGCGAAGGTGGTTCTGTCATGAACAGTTGAACAGGTTCAGTTTGTAGTTGCAGTTCTCCATTTGACTCTCGCTAGGGAGAGGGAGCCCAGGCTTACCAGCTATTTCAGGAGAAGCCTAGAAATCTAGATTTTTATGTGACTTCTTCCAGTTTTAAAAGGTTAGCAAATAATTCAACTTTATACTGAAAACACCACAAGGGATGGACAAACTGTGTCTGTAGGCTGGATTTGGCTCCTGGGTTACCATTTTATAATCTCTGGTCTAATATGTGCTGGTAATCAGCATTATTGGTTGTAGGGCCATTGGACACAGAGCCTGAATGTGGGTTAAAATCCCTAAAGCAGTCACAGTGCTTTCCATCATTCCACCCTGCCTCTCTTGCACTCCCCTTTTAGAACATGTTCAGTGTATCTGAGTTGGGTTATAGTTAGTTGGTTTGGATTAGAAGTAAGTGGCCAGGGACTTCCCTGGCGGTACAGTGGTTAAGAATCCGCTGCCAATGCAGGGGACATGGGTTTGAGCCCTGGTCCCGGAAGATCCCACGTGCCGCGGAGCAACTAAACCCGTGCGCCACAGCTACTGAGCCTGCACTCTAGAGCCCCCAACCCACAATTACTGAGCCCGTGAGCCACAACTACTGAGCCTGCATGCCACAGCTACTGAAGCTCGCACGCCTAGAGCCTGTGGTCCTCAACAAGAGAAGCCAGCGCAATGAGAGGCCTGTGCACTGCAACGAAGAGTAACCCCCACTTGCCTCAACTAGAGAAAGCCTGCGTGCAGCAAGGAAGACCCATCACAGCCAAAAATAAATAAATCAATAAATTTATTAAAAAAAAAAGAAGTAGGTGGTCACTGCTTACATACCATGAGAATCAGGTCTGCCATTGAGCACAGTGATGACTGCATTTTACTTCCATATTAGAAGTAGGAGAAAGAGTATTAATAGCATTTTTATTTTTTAACTTGCTATATAAAATGTATAATTTACTGTGTATTATACTATGTATTTATATATGTATTAGTAGCTATTTTACTATGTGTTTACTTTTTTACTGTATGAAATTTTTTTTTCTATGTATCAGCAAGCTTTCTTTTTTCGGGGGTCTGCACCATGCAGCTTGCGGGATCTTAGTTTCCCAACCAGGGATTGAACACAGGCCACAGCAGTGAAAGCGCCGAGTCCTAACCACCAGACAGCCAGGGAATTCCCATATCAGCAAGCTTTCCTATTCTAAAAGCTCTACATATATTAACTGACTTAGTGCTTTTAACTACCCTGTGAGATAAGTACCTTTGTTATCAACCCCATTTTATAGGTGAGGAAATTGAGCATAGTGAAATTAAATAACTTATTTAAGACAGCAGGCAGGAAGTGGTAGAGCCAGGATTTGAACCCCGGCAGTTGGACTCCAGACACGTACTCTCTCTTTTATTATTCCCCTTCTCCCCCAGTCCCCACGTAATCATTCTCTATTTTTCCACACACCTGACCGGTCATCTTCTCCGTGGCCTGGGGCAAGCACTGCAGAACAGTCAGAGAATCGGGCGCAGTCCTGGTCCCCAGCAGTTGATGAGGCTTTGGCTTTTTATGTGCAAAAATGGAGCTGTCAGTGATCAGTTATCATAATGAAAAAGACCTGGTTTTCTTTTAGTTTTCTGAACATTTTATTTAAAGAAATAAAAAAACCGTCTGGCAAGTTATAAGTATAGTACAATGAATTCATGTATACTATTTCCTCGCTTTCACCAGTTATTAACATTTTGCCATGTTTGCTTCACCCTTCTTTCTCTCTCTGAACTATTGGAAAATTAGTTCACATACTTCAGACCTAAATACCTTATTCAACATGTTTATCCTAAGAACAAGGGCATCCTCTCTATAACCACAGTACACTGATGACACTCAGGAAATCTGCCATTGCTAAAACACTCTTATCTATTATACAGTCCCTGCCCAGATTTCCCCAACTGTTCCAATTTTGTCCTTCATCTTTTTTTTTTCTTTCAAATCCAGGATCCAATCAGAGATTGCATTTAGTTGTCATATTTCTTTAGTCTCCTTTATATCTACAACCATTTACTGGATTTTTTTTTTTTGGTCTTTTCATAACATTGGCATTTTTAAAGATTCCAGACTAGTTGCTTTGCAGATGTCCTTAAGTTTGGGCTTGTGAGATTGATTCCACATGTTTAGATTAAAAAGGTTAAAAAAGGTTGAAAAAGATTAAAAAGAATAAAAAAGTTGAAAAACATTTGCAGGAATATCATTTAATGAAGTCATGTCCTCAGTGTATCACATTAGAAAGCATATGATGTCATTATATTGCATTACTGGTGATGACAAGTTTGATCATTTGGTTAAGATAGTGTTTACCAGATTGCTTCATTGTAAAGGTACCCTTCTCCTTTGTTAAAAGCATTCTCTGGGGTGATATTTTGAGATGTATGAATATCCTGTTCTCCAGTAGTCTCTCACTGTTGGTATTCATTGATTCTTGTCCGAATCACTTACTATTGCAGTTTTTGTAAAATGGTGATTTTCTATTTCAGTTTTTCCTTCTACATTTATTAGCTGGCTTTTCTGTAAGGAAGAGCTTTCCCTACTATGTGAAAGTCATAGTCTCCCAAAGATGTCTACCTCCTAATCCCCAGAACCAGTGAAAATGTTACCTGACTTAGCAAAGCGGAATTGAGGTCATAGATGGAATTAAGGTTGCTAATCAGCTAACCCTTAAGATAAGGAGATTCTTCAAGTGGGCCCAGTGTAATTACAGGAGTCCTTTAAAATAGAAGGAGACAGAAGAAGAGTCAGACTGATGCAGTGTGAGAAGGACTAGACCTGTCATTGCTGGCTTTGAAGACAGAAGAAAAATCGGGGCAGCCTCTAGAAGCTGGAAAAGGAGAGGAAGTGGACCCTACCCAGAGCCTATAGAAAGGAACGCAGTGCTGCCAATGCCTTGATAACACTTGTATCCGACTTCTGACCTAGAAAACCCGTAGTATACCTTCTCACTTTCTTATCAGTGTGGATTCATGGGTTGTTTTCTTTCCTATAAGTGAGTTAAAAATCTTCTTCTGTCAGTATTCATTTTTATATTCAGATTGCCTCAAGTTTGGCCTTGGGGAGCCCCTTCAAGATCCTTGTGACATGTTCTCAATCCTTGTGACTGTCCTCTTTTTTGGCATAGCAAGATATTCCACACCTATCTTGTACTCTCCTTCCCCAACTTGGATTCAGAACACAAACTCCTTTTTTTATATCTTACTAGATTTATTATATTCATATATCTGCAAAGATTGAATGTGTCCTGGATTGAGCTATCTTACAATCTTAATGAATATACAGTTGAGCAAAAGAATAAGAATAAATTACAATTTTTATAAATAATAAACATAAAAGTAAAAAATAATCCATTTCTTCATAATATGAATTGAGCGTTTACAAAATTCATTGGTTCATTTATCCATGGTTGAATATTGCTTATTGCTAGAATGAAACAGAGTTCAGCTAATTTCTCTTTCTATTGATTGTTTTCATAGAGGTAAGCTTTAGGAAACCTTAGAACACAAACTCTTGAGCAGTGCACTGTGCTGCTTCTTACATTAAACTCTGCACTGTTTTTCTTATAAAAATATTGCAAAGACAACATAATAGTGATTGACCATTGGGAAAACCTTGTAACTGGGCTTTAAAGTTTGCCGCAAGAATGAGAAGTATGGAGTGCCTGGCCTTATCATTCCAATCCTCCTGTGTCTGCTTGGCATGGTGTTCCTGCCAGGGCTGGGCAAGTAGCAGCAGGGATTTATGAATATTTTCACATAAAGCTATAAAAAGAAAGGCTTATCTTTGACTGTAGAGGCTGAATTATGTTCCGGAGCCTGTCCATAAGTTTCTGTATTATACTCACTCAGAAATGGTTCAGTATGCAGTCCTTTTAAAAAAATCGTTGTGTAGAATTCTTAGCTAACAGTTTATAGTGATGCATAGAAAGAGATTGAATGTAATGTGCCAGAGAAAACTTTAGTCTTTGGGGATATATAGAAACCTCACATGATTACAGACATTCCTCTTAGACAGGGGTCACAAGCACAGAATGCTCTCACGGGCCTGGCAGGAGATAAGAATGAGTGAAGCAGGTCAGGTGGGGACGGTGCTGAACTGGACAGCGCAGGCCTGTCCTGCAGGGAGCGCTTGCACTTCTCTGGTTGACTCTTGCCTTGCCAGAGAGAGAGCCCAGGGTTGTCAGGGTTTTCAAGAGAAGTCCAGAAATCTAGATTTTTATATTAATTCCTCCAATTTCAAAAGGTTAGCAATTAATTCAATTTTATTTTTAAAGCACAAGGAGGAACGAACAAACCATGTCTGCAGATTGGTTTTGGCCCTCGTGTCAGCAGTTTATAACCTCTGGTCTAAGATAGGCTGGTAACCAACATTGTTGCACATGAGGGCTATTTAGAACGGCGTTCTTAGCCTTTTTGGTGCAGTGGGTGGCATTGGCAGTATGGGGAAGCTTATGGGTCTCTTCTCAGAATAATGTTTTTTAAGTGTATTTTAAAAATACGTAAGACTACAAAGAAAATAAATTGTATTAAAATATAGTTCTCAAAATATTTTTAAAAACCAAATTTGTGATATGTATGCCTTTTATTAGTGCATTAAATAACATGATCTAGTGGTGGGTCTGTTCACTGCCATAATTTTTAAATACTGTGGGAGTAAGTGATTTTTTTTGGCTGCGCTGCGCAGCTTTCATTATCTCAGTTCCCGACCAAGAATTGAACCTGCGCCACGGCAGTGAAAGCCCGGAGTCCTAACCACTAGGCCACCAGAGAACTCCTGAGAATAAGTGATTTTTTGAGATAACTGTAACAACTGTAAAAGAATGTTAGAATACCTGATATCTGTTGGTGGCAGGGTCACAGGCATTGCTAATACTATTCTCCTTTGTTGCCTACATTCCTAATTGTAGGTAATGTTAAATTGGAACTAGAATTTGGTGAAAACAAGGATGTCATTCCCGCCCCCCCCATCCATGTTTAGTGACAGTCAATGAATCTCAGGTTTAGGACTCTTGGTCCAAAATAATCCTCAACCTACTTATAGTAGCCTAAGGATAGCAGTATAGTGTTATTGAGTGTAATTAATCCAGCCACCATCTTACAGTTTCTTTCTTTCTCTATAGTTAACTTTCTGGTTACTGAACTTGATTCTATGTTTTCTTTAGAACGTTATCACTTGTCTTACAAGATTGTACGAACAGACAGTCGCCTGGTTCGCAGCATCCTGACAGCCCATGGATTTCATGAAGTAAGCTCATTTTTACTACCTTACCGTATCTGCTCAAAAGCTGAAAATCCTAGCCACCTAACTGACTGTCAGCTAACAGTGCCAGCTCTAGAAAGTACACGGGACCACTCTTTAGTGATGATGAAGAACTTGCATTGACTTTCTGAGTCACTTTATCAGCTTTTCCTTGAAATACATGGAAAACATTTCCACAAGATTTTGTGGGGGGTTTTTTCAGGGGAAAAAAATTTTTTTTCCTTGCTGTGTTTTTAGGCATGGGCTAGAGGCAGAGTTTCCCATAAGGAATTGTCTAATACCCAATTAAACCTCTTTGATTGCAAGCAACAGAAACAGACTCTGCCCAACATAAACCAAAAGGGATTTATAGTAAAGATGTACATAGAACGGCTAGCAGAACCAGAGGAAAAGCTGAAAAAGCAGACCTTTGGAAGAAGAGAGAATGCAACAGCTCCAGGGATCTGGCAACAGAAGTCTTCAAGACCACCTTTACTGCTGTGGAATGAATCGACTGCATTCATTGTCCTTGTGCCTTTCTCTGCTCAAGAAGCATATTCTGGAGATAGAATGATTGGCCTGGCTTGGGTCAAGGGTCCACTCCTTGGGGGAAGGGAGGGGCAGGTGATTGCCAGGTCCTTTAAAACCAAGGAGTATGTTATTCCCAAAGAAAATTGGGAAAATGGGGATTTGACATCAACAGGCAAAGGCAAAAATGATGGATGGACTTCCACTGTGGATATTTTGAGACAGTTGATAAAAGTGTGGTTGCTCACTTCTTATCCTAGGTTGAGGTATGAAGTAGACATTTTGAGGAAGTTCTGATACCAGTTTATATACTGTCTTTGTTGCTGTTTTATTTCCAGGGCTTAACATGGTACCTGTCACATCAGAGGCAGAGAGTACATAATTGTTGAATGAATGGACAGATGAATTCTAATGAATGAATAAATGAATTCTAAGTTGGTTTGCTACTATAAGGTTTTAGATCTGATCATCACTTTGTACCCAGCATCTGCAAGGATATAAGGACAGTCTGAGAAGGGAGTTTTGGGGTTGGGTCCTCATCTCTCACTTTGATATGCAAGAATATTTAGAGATATCATGGACTTCTGTAAAAGGATTAATTCTACTTTTTGCATGTGAGACTTGTCCAACTCTCTCATTCTTTAAACTTGCTTATCCCTCTGTTCTGTACACTCAGCTTTTGTCCTACTAAGCTCACATCCTAACTGGCCCGCCCCTGTGAGTGCTCTGTGGATGAAAAACCTCTATGACTTTTTACTTCCATCCTTCTTCCAGGGGCTGTCTCTGGTGTTTCTTTCTTTCTTTTTTTTTTTAATACATTTATTTATTTATTTTTGGCTGCATTGGGTCTTCGTTGCTGCGCGCGAGCTTTGTCTAGTTGCGGCGAGTGGTGGCTACTCTCCGTTGCGGTGCACGGTCTTCTCATTGCGGTGGCTTCTCTAGTTGTGGAGCATGGGCTCTAGGTGCACGGGCTTCAGTAGTTGTGGCACACGGGCTCAGTAGTTGGGGCTCATGAGCTCTAGAGCGCAGGCTCAGTAGTTGTGGCGCACGGACTTAGTTGCACCGCGGCATGTGGGATCTTCCCGGACCAGGGCTCGAACCCGTGTCCCCTGCATTGGCAGGCAGATTCTTAACCACTACGTCACCAGGGAAGTCCCTCTGGTGTTTCTTATCTTGTCTTTTTATCTGCCCTTAGGTTCACCCAAGCAGCACTGACTATAACCTAATGTGGACAGGATCCCACCTGAAGCCCTTTTTACTTCGCACCCTCTCTGAAGCACAAAAGGTTAATCACTTTCCCAGGTAATGCTCTCGTAGCTACTTTGCTCCATTTAAAGGTACCTGACATTGAGGCATGTAGCCAGCAGAGATAATTAACATCCTTTAAAAACAAAAGAAGTCTGTGATACAGGGCAGCAGTCTGCAAATCAAACTGAGGTGTTCACATCCCTGGACATACCTGAAGACTTTGCAAGGACTCTGTAGGATGGATGGTTTTAAAATACACTACTTCTGGATTGCAAATCCCATAGATTCTCTTCCCTAAAATTGAGCTGCTTGTGAGCCCCTCATGTGGATAGGTTCTCCCTTCTCACCTTCTTTTTCATAGTTACTGTTTTTTCCCTTTATAAAAGAATGGCCCACCTAGAATCTTAATATGGTGCATTGTCCCGGGGTGTAAAAATTTCAAGGGTTCCAAAGAAAGGAGCAAAAATATTGGTGTTTAATTCAGGTAATCGCATAACAAATCTTTTTGCATGATAATGATTTCCATTTCTTTGCTTTTAACAGAATTGAAGAAGGACATAATCAAGTTGTCAGCTGATAGATCATTAAATATAAAATTTAAAGATAGGTCATCTTGTGACTTTTGACATATAATTAGAAAAGAGTTCAAAGAATTGAATGATATTGCTGTATTAAACTTCAGCCAGTCTCATTGGTTAACATCAGCCTAGAGAGGCAATATTGCCTCGTGGCTAGAAGCATGGGCTCTACAGCCAGCTAACCTGGGCTCAGATTGCAGTTCTGCTGACTGATCTTGGGCAAGTGAGCTTTCTGAGCGTCAGCTTCCTCATTGGTAAAAAGAAGGTACTAATGACACACACTTTGTAGGACTATCGTGAGGATTTAATAAGTGCTTAGAACATCACATGCCTGCCACATAGTAAACACTATATAAGTGTTAGCTATTATATTTGTGAACAAGGTTTCTCAGTGTTTACATCTATGAAAGAGAAAATAGGAATAGAATTGATGCTGAAACCCTGCCTTATTCTAGCAATGAGTAGTTTTCAACTATGGAGAGATACATGACCTATTGGAGAAGAGGGCAGCTAATCTCATCTGTCTAATGAAGAGATGCAAATCTAATAGGAATTTTGTTATTTGCTCAGTGGTTGAGTTATATTTTATTTCCAGGACTTATGCCCCAGATACTCACTCATGCTAACAAGTTTTGTTTTCGGTCGCTTCATATACTTGTCTCCTTGTTATTTAGAAACGAAGGCTCTTTCTTGATTATTCAATTCTACTGTCTTATACTCAGTCAATGTGTATAAATACCCAGCCTATGCTGTCTCTCATGTCAAATAGTTTCTTCATAATCTTAGATAAATGTATATTTTGAATCTTTATAACAAGTTCCAGTTTTATTTTATGTCTGAGCTTCATGGGCAGAAAACAATTTAAACTTTATTTTCTTCCTTACTGCCTGGAAGATGTGGATTTGGTTTTCTAAATGTGTGACTGGGTGCTTGAAGTGAATCAGATGCAACTATTTTAAATAGGTATTTAAACAGTCTTAAAATAGCTCACAGTAGAGACTGCGTTCCTAATTCCTGTTAGTAGTATATTATTTATTTCCATAGTTTTTGAACTATTCCTGTAGGTGTATAGGAAGTCCACCTCAATTTGGACTCAGTCAGTATTAATACATTCTAACCTATATTTTCTTCACTTCTCTTTGAATGTGTTGTACATGTCTGTTTGGGAATATTAATAATCCATTACCTAAATGCAGTATACTTTGTGGCTGCTGGTGCTCCGTATTTTCTAAGAAAACACAGAGCACCAGAAGTTAGAAGTCTGTTTCAATCCAGAGACTTCTAACTCACATGCAAGAGGAATGCAAACACTTGAAATGTTTCCAATATTATTGTGTACTCTTTTTATGTAATGTTTAAAAAATAATTTTAGACTTTTAGAAAAGTTGCAAAGATAATATAGAGTTCCTATGTGCCCTTTACCCAGTTTTCCTAACGTTAAATCAGTTATAACCATAGTATAGTTATCAAAATGGAGAAATTGATGTTAGTATAATGTACATTTTAATAAAAATTTATAATATTTACGGTGTTTTGATGAATTGTGTACTATGTTCTTACAATGATAGGTCAATATATGTATAACAAGTACAGCCTTATGATCACAGGAAATTAAAAAATATTAAATGTAATTTGTATACATATGTTCATGGTAGAGAAGGTATAATATAATGTAAAAGACTTACAAGCATTAAATATGTTCTGATAGGCTAAGCTGTTCTTTGGGGAAAATGGAATGGAAGAAGTAAAAACAAAAGTGAATTGGGGGATGTCTGGTCGGGGGTAGGGGAGGCTTCTGGGGTGCTTGGAATGTTCTTTGCTCAGTGGTGTTCACACAGGTGACCAAAATTCATCATGCTCTGCCGTTGTGATTTGTGTACTTTCCTGTTTATACGTTACTTTCAGTAAAAAGTATAGTATTGTAAAAAGTGAAAAATTTACCGACAAAAAGAGCCTTTTCTTTTATAGTACTTTAAAAATGTACAGTGGCTAGTGAATCCTGATGTTATTTAGGTTCCCTTGAATATACTTAAAAGGATACTGTTATAGTTTTATTTTAAAATTATATTTGCCATTCATTGGATCCTTGGGAACATTTTAAATTTATGATGAAAAATCTTAGATGCCACCAACTAAAAGGATACATAGTTTCCCAAAATTTGTATCGGGAGTACCAAGCAAAACTGTTTGGAGACCACTAATATTGGGTAACTGTAGAAGAATTTGTTGTTTTTCTTATCCTCTGGTTCAGTGTTTCCTTTTTTTAAAAATTTTTTTTTATTTTGACATACCGTTGCATTCAAGAGTTTATTTATTATTTATTTATTAAAAAATTTTTTTAAATCTTTTTTTATTTTTAACTTTTGAATTTTATTTTATTTATCTTTTTATACAGCAGGTTCTTATTAGTCATCCATTTTATACACATCAGTGTATACATGTCAATACCAATCGCCCAGTTCATCACACCACCACCCCCGCCGCTTTCCCCCCTTGGTGTCCATACGTTTGTTCTCTACACTGTGTTCTCTGCACTGTGTTTCTGTCCTGCAAACAGTTCATCTGTACCATTTTTCTAGGTTCCACATGTATGCGTTAATATATGATATTTGTTTTTCTCTCTCTGACTTACTTCACTCTGTATGACAGTCTCATTAGATCCATCCACGTCTCTACAAATGACCCAATTTCGTTCCTTTTTATGGCTGAGTAATATTCCATTGTATATATGTACCACATCTTCTTTATCCATTCGTCTGTCGATGGGCATTTAGGTTGCTTCCATGACCTGGCTATTGTAAATAGTGCTGCAGTGAACATTGGGGTGCATGTGTCCTTTTGAATTATAGTTTTCTCTGGGTGTATGCCCAGTAGTGGGATTGCTGGGTCATATGGTAGTTCTATTTTTAGTTTTTTAAGGCACCTCCGTACTGTTCTCCATAGTGGCTGTATCAATTTACATTCCCACTAACAGTGCAAGAGGGTTCCCTTTTCTCCACACCCTCTCCAGCATTTGTTGTTTGTAGATTTGCTGATGATGCCCATTCTAACTGGTGTGAGGTGATACTCATTGTAGTTTTGATTTGCATTTCTCTAATAATTAGTGATGTTGAGCAGCTTTTCACGTGCCTCTTGGCCATCTGTATTTCTTCTTTGGAGAAATGTCTATTTAGGTCTTCTGCCCATTTTTTGATTGGGTTGTTTGTTTTTTTAATATTGAGCTGCATGAGCTGTTTATATATTTTGGAGATTAATCCTTTGTCCGTTGATTCATTTGCAAATATTTTCTCCCATTCTGAGGGTTGTCCTTTCATCTTATTTATGGTTTCCTTTGCTGTGCAAAAGCTTTTAAGTTTCATTAGGTCCCATTTGTTTATTTTTGTTTTTATTTCCATTACTCTAGGAGGTGGATCAAAAAAATAACTTGCTGTGATTTATGTCAAAGAGTGTTCTTCCTATGTTTTCCTCTAAGAGTTTTTTTTTTCTTTTAGATATCTTTTTTTTTAACATCTTTATTGGAGTATAATTGCTTTACAATGGTGTGTTAGTTTCTGCTTTATAACAAAGTGAATCAGTTATATATACATTTATATACATATGTTCCCATATCTCTTCCCTCTTGCATCTCCCTCTCTTCTACCCTCCCTATCCCACCCCTCTAGGTGGTCAGAAAGCACCGAACTGATCTCCGTGTGCTATGCGGCTGCTTTCCACTAGCTAGCTGTTTTACATTTGGTAGTGTATATATGTCCATGCCACTCTCTCACTTTGTCACAGCTTACCCTTCCCCCTCCCCATATCCTCAAGTCCATTCTCTAGTAGGTCTGTGTCTTTATTCCCCTCTTGCCCCTAGGTTCTTCATGACCTTTTCTTTTTTTTTTCTTCTTAGATTCCATATATATGTGTTAGCACATGGTATTTGTTTTTCTCTTTCTGACTTACTTCACTCTGTATGACAGACTGTAGGTCCATCCACCTCACTACAAATAACTCAGTATAGTTTCTTTTTATGGCTGAGTAATATTCCATTGTATATATGTGCCACATCTTCTTTATCCATTCATCTGTCGATGGACACTTAGGTTGCTTCCATTTCCTGGCTATTGTAAATAGAGCTGCAATGAACATTTTGGTACATGACTCTTTTTGAATTACGGTTTTCTCAGGGTATATGCCCAGTAGAGGGATTGCTGGGTCGTATGGTAGTTCTATTTTTTTTTTTTTTTTTTTGGCGGTACGTGGGCCTCTCACTGTTGTAGCCTCTCCCGTTGCGGAGCACAGGCTCCGGACGCGCAGGCTCAGCAGCCATGGCTCACGGGCCTAGCCACTCCGCGGCATGTGGGATCTTCCTGGACCAGGGCACGAACCCGTGTCCCCTGCATTGGCAGGCGGACTCTCAACTACTGCGCCACCAGGGAAGCCCGGTAGTTCTATTTTTAGTTTTTTAAGGAACCTCCATACTCTTCTCCATAGTGGCTGTATCAATTTACATTCCCACCAACAGTGCAAGAGAGTTCCCTTTTCTCCACACCCTTTCCAGCATTTATTGTTTCTAGATTTTTTGATAGTGCCCATTCTGACTGGTGTGAGATGATATCTCATTGTAGTTTTGATTTGCATTTCTCTAATGGTTAATGATGTTGAGCATTCTTTCATGTGTTTGTTGGCAATCTGTATATTTTCTTTGGAGAAATGTCTATATAGGCCCATTTTTGGATTGCGTTGTTTGTTTTTTTGATATTGAGCTGCATGAGCTGCTTGTGAATTTTGGAGATTAATCCTTTGTCAGTTGCTTCATTTGCAAATATTTTCTCCCATTCTGAGGGTTGTCTTTTGGTCTTGTTTATGGTTTCCTTTGCTGTGCAAAAGCTTTTAAGTTTCATTAGGTCCCATTTATTTATTTTTGTCTTTATTTCCATTGCTCTAAGAGGTGGGTCAAAAAGGATCTTGCTGTGATTTATGTCATAGAGTGTTCTGCCTATGTTTTCCTCTAAGAGTTTTATAGTGTCCGGTATTACATTTACGTCTAAGCCATTTTTAGTTTATTTTTGTGTATGGTGTTAGGGTGTGTTCTAATTTCATTGTTTTACATGTAGCTGTCCAGTTTTCCCAGCAACACTTATTGAAGAGACTGTCTTTTCTCCATTGTATATTCTTTCCTCCTTTGTCATAGATTAGTTGACCGTAGGTGCATGGGTTTATTTTTGGGCTTTTTATCTTGTTCCATTGATCTATATTTCTGTTTTTGTGCCAGTAGCATATTGTCTTGATTACTGTAGCTTTGTCATATAGTCTGAAGTCAGGGAGTCTGATTCCTCCAGCTCCGCTTTTTTCCCTCAAGAGTGCTTTGACTATTCGGGGTCTTTTGTGTCTCCAGACAAATTTAAAAATTTTTTGTTCTAGTTCTGTAAAAAATGCCATTGGTAATTTGATAGGGATTGCACTGAATCTGTCGATTGCTTTGGGTAGTATAGTCATTTTCACAATATTGATTCTTCCAATCCAAGAACATAGTATATCTCTCCATCTGCTTGTATCATCTTTAATTTCTTTCATCAGTGTCTTATAGTTTTTTGCATACAGGTCTTTTGTCTCCTTACTAGGTTTATTCCTAGGTATTTTATTCTTCTTGTTGCAGTGGTAAATGGGAGTGTTTCCTTAATTTCTCTTTCAGATTTTTCATCATTAGTGTATAGGAATGCAAGAGATATCTGTGCATTAATTTTGTATCCTGCTACTTTACCAAATTCATTGATTAGCTCAAGTAGTTTTCTGGTAGCATCTTTAGGATTCTCTATGTATAGTATCATGTCATCTGCAAACAGTGAAAGTTTTACTTCCTCTTTTCCGATTTGGATTCCTTTTATTTCTTTTTCCTCTCTGATTGCTGTGGCTAAAACTTCATAAACTATGTTGATTAATAGTGGTGAGAGTGGGCAACCTTGTCTTGTTCCTGATCTTAGTGGAAATGGTTTCAGTTTTTCACCATTGATAACAGTGTTGGCTGTGGGTTTGTCATATATGGCCTTTATTATGTTGACATAAGTTCCCTCTATGCCTACTTTCTGGAGGGTTTTTATCATGAATGGGTGTTGAATTTTGTCGAAAGCTTTTTCTGCATCTGTTGGGATGATCATATAGTTTTTCTCCTTAAATTTGTTAATATGGTTTATCACATTGACTGATTTGCCTATATTGAAGAATCCTTGCATTCCTGGGATAAACCCCACTTGATCGTGGTGCATAATCCTTTTAATGTGCTGTTGGATTCTGTTTGCTAGTATTTTGTTGAGGAGTTTTGCATCGATGTTCATCAGTGATATTGGCCTGTAGTTTTCTTTTTTTGTGACATCTTTGTCTGGTTTTAGTATCAGAGTGATGGTGGCTTTGTAGAATGAGTTTGGGAGTGTTCCTCCCTCTGCTCTATTTTTGAAGAGTTTGAGAAGGATAGGTGTTAGCTCTTCTCTAAATGTTTGATAGAATTTGCCTTTGAAGCCATCTGGTCCTGAGCTTTTGTTTGTTGGAAGATTTTTAATCACAGTTTCAATTTCAGCGCTTGTGATTGATCTGTTTATACTTTCTATTTCTTCCTGGTTCAGTCTCGGAAGGTTGTGCTTTTCTAAGAATTTGTCCATTTCTTCCAGGTTGTTCATTTTATTGGCATGGAGTTGCTTGTAGTAATCTCTCATGATCCTTTGTATTTCTACAGTGTCAGTTGTTACTTCTTTTTCATTTCTAATTCTATTGATCTGAGTCTTCTCCCTTTTTTTCTTGATGAGTCTGGGTAATGGTTTATCAATTTTGTTTATCATCTCAAAGAACCAGCTTTTAGTTTTATTGATCTTTGCTATTGTTTCCTTCATTTCTTTTTCATTTATTTCTGACCTGATCTTTATGATTTCTTTCCTTCTGCTAACTTTGGGGGTTTTTTTGTTCTTCTTTCTCTAATTGCTTTAGGTGTAAGGTTAGTTGTTTATTTGAAATTTTTCGTGGTTCTTGAGGTAGGATTGTATTGCTATAAACTTCCCTCTTAGAACTGCTTTTGCTGCATCCCATAGGTTTTGGGTTGTCATGTTTTCATTGTCATTTGTTTCTAGGTATTTTTTGATTTCCTCTTTGATTTGTTCAGCGATCTCTTGGTTGTTTAGTAGGTATTGTTTAGCCTCCATGTGTTTGTTTTTTTTGTTGTCTTTTTGGGGTTTTTTTTGCGGTATGCGGGCCTCTCACTGCCGTGGCCTCTCCCGTTGTGGAGCACAGGCTCCGGACACGCAGGCTCAGCAGCCATGGCTCACGGGCCCAGCCACTCTGCGGTATGTGGGATCTTCCTGGACCGGGGCACGAACCCGTGTCCCCTGCATCGGCAGGCAGATTCTCAACCACTGTGCCACAAGGGAAGCCTGTGTTTGTATTTTTTACAGATTTTTTCCTGTAATTGATATCTAGTCTCATAGCATTGTGGTTGGAAAAGTTACTTGATACGATTTCAATTTTCTTAAATTTACCAAGACTTGATTTGTTACCCAAGATATGATCTATCCTGGAGAATGTTCCATGAGCACTTGAGAAGGTAGTGTATTCCGTTGTTTTGGGATGGAATGTCCTATAAATATCAGTTAAGTCCATCTTGTTTAATGTATCATTTAAAGCTTGTGTTTCCTTATTTTTTTTCATTTTGGATGATCTGTCCATTGGTGAAAGTGGGGTGTTTAAGTGCACTACTATTATTGTGTGAATGTCTATTACCCCTTTTATGGCTGTTAGCATTTACCTTATGTATTGAGGTATGTTGGGTGCATAAATATTTACAATTGTTATATCTTCTTCTTGGATTGATTCCTTGATCATTATGTAGTGTCCTTTGTCTCTTGTAATAGTCTTTATTTTAAAGTCTATTTTGTCTGATATGAGAATTTCTACTGCAGCTTTCTTTTGATTTCCATTTGCGTGGAATATCTTTTTCCATCCCCTCACTTTCAGTCTGTATGTGTCCCTAGGTGTGAAGTGTGTCTCTTGTAAACAGCATATATACAGGTCATGTTTTTGTATCCGTTCAGCGAGCCTGTTTCTTTTGATTGGAGCATTTAATCCACTTACATTTAAGGAAATTGTCAGTATGTATGTTCCTATTACCATTTTCTTAATTGTTTGGGGTTTGTTTTTTTAGGTGTTTTCCTTCTCTTGTGTTTCCTGCCTAGAGAAGTTCCTTCAGCATTTGTTGTAAAGCTGGTTTGGTGGTGCCAAATTTTCTTAGCTTTTGCTTGTCTGTAAAGGTTTTAATTTCTCCGTAGAATCTGAATGAGATCCTTGCAGGGTAGAATAATCTTGGTTGTAGGTTTTTCCCTTTCATCACTTTATATATGTCCTGCCACACCTTTCTGGCTTGCAGAGCTTCTGCTGAAAGATCAGCTGTTAACATTATGGAGATTCCCTTGTATGTTATTTGTTGCTTTTCCCTTGCTGCTTTTAATATTATTTCTTTTCTGTTTGATTTTTGATAGTTTGATTAATATGTGTCTTTGTGTGTTTCTCCTTGGATTTATCCTATATGGGACTCTCTGCACTTCCTGGACTTGGTTGACTATTTCCTTTCCCATATTGGGGAAGTTTTCAACTATAATCTCTTCAAATATTTTCTCAGTCCCTTTTTCTCTTCTTCTTCTGGGACCCCTATAACTCGAATGTTGGTGCATTTAATGTTGTCCCAGAGGTCTATGAGACTGTCCTCTGTTCGTTTCATTCTTTTTTTCTTTTTTCTGCTCTGCGGTAGTTATTTCCACTATTTTATCTTCCAGGTCACTTATTCATTCTTCTGCCTCAGTTATTTTGCTATTGCTTCCTTCCAGAGCATTTTTTTTGGCTACGTTGGGCCTTTGTTGCTGCATGTGGGCTTTCTCTAGTTGCGGTGAGCAGGGGCTCCTCTTCATTGCAGTGTGTGGGCTTCTCATTGCGGTGGCTTCTCTTGTTGTGGAGCACAGGCTCTAGTTGTGCGGGCTTCAGTAGTTGTGGCACACAGGCTCAGTAGTTGTGGTGCATGGGCTTAGTTGCTCCACGGCATGTGGAATCTTCCTGGACCAGGGCTCGAACCTGTGTCCCCTGCATTGGCAGGCGGATTCTTAACCAGTGCGCCACCAGGGAAGGGAAGCCCCTTCTAGAGAATTTTTAATTTCATTTATTGTGTTGTTCATCACTGTTTGTTTGCTCTTTAGTTCTTCTAGGTCCTTGTTAAATGTTTCTTGTTTTTTCTCCATTCTGTTTCCAAGATTTTGGATCATGTTTACTATCATTACTCTGAATTCTTTTTCAGGTAGACTGCCTATTTCCTGTTTATTTGCTTGGTCTGGTGGGTTTTTACCTTGCTCCTTCATCTGCTGCATATTTCTCTGTCTTCTCATTTTGCTTAACTTACTGTGTTTGGGGTCTCCTTTGCACAGGCTGCAGGTTTGTAGTTCCCACTGTTTTTGGTGTCTGCTCCCAGTGGGTAACGTTGGTTCAGTGGGTTGTGTAGGCCTCCTGGTGGAGGGGACTGCTGCCTGTGTTCTGGTGGATGAGGCTGGATCTTGTCTTTCTGGTGGGCAGGACTGCGTCCGGTGATGTGTTTTGGGGTGTCTGTGAACTTATTATGATTTTAGGCAGCCTCTCTGCTAATGGGTGGGGTTGTGTTCCTGTCTTGCTTGTTGTTTGGCATGGGGTGTCCAGCACTGTAGCTTGCTGGTCATTGAGTGGAGCTGGGTCTTAGCATTGAGATGGAGGTCTCTGGGAGAGCTCTTGCCGATTGATATTATGTGGGGCCAGGAGGTCTCTGGTGGTCCAGTGTCCTAAACTCGGCTCTCCCACCTCAGAGGCTCAGGCCTGACACCCGGCTGGAGCACCAAGACGCTGTCAGCCACGTGGCTTTCGGGAAGTCTGAGGTCTTCTGCCAGTGTTCAGTAGGTGTTCTATAGGAGTTGTTCCACAAGTAGATGTATTTTTGATGTATTTGTGGGGGGGAAGGTGATCTCCACGTCTTACTCCTCCACCATCTTGAAGGTCCCCTCAGCCTGGTTCATTGTTTCTAATTCCTTAATGATAAGCGTCACTAGGGTTACTTTACTTTCATAGGTCTTACTGCAGATTCAAGGAATCACCATCTCCAGGGAAGGTGTATATTTAAAAAGCACCTTCTAGGTGCTTAATGTTTTTAGGCAAATATATACCTAGAAAGTTATATATTTTAAAAGCAATGAGGTGATCTGTATCTCAGTCAAGTTTGGATATTACTGATCTAGATTAAATCACTGTTACATTGTGGTCTCCGGACCATTTGTACTAAAATCACTTGGGGTCCGTGTTTAAAATGCAGAACCCTAGACTTCATCCCAGAATTTTGAGAGATGTGACCCTGGAACATTCTTTTTTAAAGAAACTATAGGTGATTCTTACGTACACTAAAATTTGAGGACCTCTGCTCTAGATCTGAAGAGGACAGTGGGTAAGAAAGAAGTATTGGTGATACCTAGATTTGGCAAAGCAACCTTTGATTTTAAGAAATCAAAGTGAAAATTTTGAACTGAGGAACAGCTAGAATGCATTTTTAATGGTTACAGCAAAGATTCTTAGATGGTTTTTAAATAGTGCAACAAACCATAGACTCATGAATCCAGTCGAGGCCAACTGAAGTGCCTTTTTGTAGTTTGCCAGATTACACTCCCTGATAGGTAGCATTTATTGCCCTAGTTTTAAGGTGATCATTTCCTTGACAAAGTGATAGATTTGGGATATAATACTATCCTTAGTAACTGCTCATGAACTGTGAACTCTTTAGTATGTGATGACACAGGATAACCTCTGAGTCATAGCATACTGAAATGGAAATGCTTTTATGAAATTTAGGTCGTATGAACTAACCCGGAAGGACCGACTGTACAAAAACATCATTCGAATGCAGCATACGCACGGATTCAAGGCTTTTCACATCCTCCCTCAGACCTTCCTGCTGCCAGCTGAGTATGCGGAATTCTGTAGTAAGTGCTTGACTCCTGATGCTCCATTCTCACCCCCATCCCCTATCCCCCATCCCCAGCAGCTGAACTTGGGCCAGATTTACTCCAAGGGCTGCCTCAAGTCAGGAACCAATCAGTGCTTTTCAGATCCTTAAAAAATTGTTTCTTTAGTAAAACAATTGCAGAGATAACTTTAAAACTGTTTTATTCTGAGCATGTATGTGTGTGTTTATTCTTAGTAAGGACATTTATGTAAGGACACATTGGTATTGTAGAAATGTGCTCCTGTTTATTACAAAAAGTCTCTTTTTCATTGACAAGAGTTAGTGCCTATGTAAGGATGGATATACTTCTGCATATGAACTACATATGCATCCTTTTTGGTATTTCTCTTCCTCTTGTCATTGAAGGAATATCCCTATCCCCTCGATTTTTGGACATGTGTGACTTACGTCCTTTGGGGTACACGTATCACGCATCTTTTGGTGTTAGGGTTTAGAGGTACCAGTTAGTCACACTCTCTCTCCTTGGAGTACAGACTAATTGAAAAATAGTCATGGGAGCGAAATAGGCACGTGAGCGTCTGCTGTATTGGTGGTAAAGCTAGCTGGGAATGCGTGGCCTGCATCCAAGTCTCATTGCTTCTTTTGTCTTGAAGTGAACTTACCTCCCAGGTCCAAGCAGAGGAGATAGGCTATTTTGGACTCTCCCCCCATGATAGGCAATGCCTGCCTCAGTAGGCTTAGAGCACAGAAGAGGCACGAATACAGAGAAGGTGTGAGGCAGGTCTTTTGTGAGAGTCTAAATAGGATAAATAATAATAGCTAACATTTAATGAGGCCCTCATTTCTAACTCAATTCTAACACTCAATTCTAACACTTCTGTTAGGCCCTCTTCTAAGCGGTGCCTCTATTCTGAGGTAGGTACTGTCATTGTTCCCGGTTTTACGGGTGAGGAGACTAAGGTACAGAGAGGTCAAGTAACTTTCTGTAAGTTATGCAGCTGCAAGTGGTGGGATTAGGATCCAGACCCTGCAGTTTGGCTTCAGAAGCCAGGCTCCTCTCACCACTGTGCTTTGTGGCCAAAGACAGTGGGCGTATGCACACAACGACCATTTCCCAGTACCACCCATGAGAGAAGTCACTTCTGTGAGGAGGATCAGTTATGACACACAGCGAGGACAGCAAGACAGTTTCCTTCTCAATAAGTCCAAGAAAAAGACTTTTCCTGTCTTATAGGTAGAGGAAGCATGGAGAGAGGAAGAGAATTTTTTCTCTAGACTTCCTGACTTTTGATTCTTTTAACCTGTTGGACCTAGTGGTCTGGTCTGGTCACGCAGTGCGGTGTCCATCCTCTGGGACTTGCATCAGGAATGGTCACAGGGTCTCTCGCTCCCACCTTGGGGAGGCCATTCTTCTGAGAGCACTTGTTTACCCTGCTGGGATCAGTGGTTGGCAGTTCAGTGTTTGCCCACAGAAGGCTCTGAAATGGGTCAGCGTAGAGTATTCACTAGATGAATTAAGTTAACTTCAAAGCTACAGTGCACTCAAAGCTGAACATTTATAGTTAGGAATTTTTGTTATGGGATTTTTAGCCATGTTATTGAAACCTCCTGTGCCTTAGCTTCCTCCTCTGTAAAATGGGACTGTTACTAGTACTGACATTATAGTGTTGTTGGGATGTTTAAATAGGTTAACATGGAAAGCACTTGGAATGGTGCCTGATGGGTACTTAATAAATGTGCAATAATATTTCCTATTTCAAGTTATGTAGAGATGTATGGTTATATAATAAAAATAAATGTGCAATAATATTTCCTATTTCAAGTTATGTAGAGATGTATTGTTATATAATAAAAATGTGTAATAAGCCAACATGATAGCATAGAAATGCTTCAACTAACATGTTAGCAACATAAAAGCATTCCTGATATGAACTCCCTGCTGTTGAATTCCTATTGAGAAATCAGAGTCCAGAATAATTTCCTAGTAAACACTAAAGGGATACTAAGTTGAAAATTCCCTTTTTCCTCTCTGCTATCTCTATTCTGTGGCTCTTCCCCACCCTTTGGAGGCAGTTTGAGGGCTGGATGCTCATTCAGAAGATTGGATAGAGTTAGAGTTCCTCCATGCGTTCAAGCCTGACCTGTAGAATTGTTTCTTCAGCATATTTTTTAAAAAATAAATTTATTTATTTTATTTTATTTATTTTTGGCTGCTTTGGGTCTTTGTTGCTGCATGCAGTCTTTCTCTAGTTGCAGCAAGCGGGGGCTACTCTTCATTGCGGTGCGTGGGCTTCTCTTGTTGCGGAGCAGGGGCTCTAGACACACTGGCTCAGTAGTTGTGGCACATGGGCTTAGTTGCTCCGCAGCATGTGGGATCTTCCCAGACCAGGGATTGAACCCCTGTCCCCTGCATTGGCAGGTGGATTCTTAACAACTGCGTCACCAGGGAAGCCCCATTTCTTCAACATATTATTCAAACTCTTACAGGTTCTACATTCTAACAAAAATGAATTCAAAGGGTCAGTAGCACACATAGAATGAATATAGCTGCAACACAAAGCCACCACGTTGAGCCCCAGGGCAGTTATTACAGGCAAATGATGTTCTTCAATCTCAAAACAAATCCCTCATTGCTGTTGCCTCCCAAAGACCACAGCGGGGACTTATTGTGCGGTAGAAGAGGGACCAGGGAAGATGTGACGGTAAAGAGGAAGCTTATTGGTTTCAGTCCTGCCGGGATGCCAGTCATTCTTTGCCAGTAGTCCAGAGTCCGTGACCTCTACACTTAAATTCACTGGGGAGAAATCCAGCTTTAGTAGGTCAGTTGTGTTGCTAAGTTTACATATTAGGGGAGAAACTTGTCTCTTCCTACCACTTCCTCTTTCAAAGAGACATTGGTCTTCCTCATAAAGTCTGTTTTAAATTCTCTTCATTTCCTCTGCTGTCCACCTAGCGTATTATAACTCAGAAATTCCCTTTTCTCCATGACACTTGTGTTCCTGACCTTCCAGTGCTTGCTTGAGTGCAGGCAGTAGGACATTTTTGAGAAGGCAAGTGACATGAACAGGTTGGCCTTTAGGAAAATAACTGCATGAAATGAATTGGAGGGAGCAGGGGGAAGCAACACAGTGGTCGCTTTGGAAGTCATAATCCCGGTAAGAAGGGTAGATAGACTGAGCTAGGTAGCTGGAACGGAACGGAGGCAGTGGGAAGAATGGTAGAATAAACACAGTTTACTAAGTGGCTGTGAGTAGTGAGGCAGAGGTCAAAGGTGTGAGTCTGAGAAGCTGGGAGGAGCATTAAGTCTTTAACCAGGGAGTGTAACAAGGAATATAGAGCAGGGGTCCCTAACCCCCCGGGGTTCCTGTTAGGAACCGGGCCGCACAGCAGGAGGTGAGCGGCGGGCGAGCAAGTGAAGCTTTACCTGCCGCTCCCCATCGTCCCCACCACTCGCATTACTGCCTGAACCACCACCCCCGCCCCCCACTCCCCAACCCCTCGACCGTGGAACCACGAAACCAGTCCCTGGTGCCAAAAAGGTTGGGGACCGCTGACGTAGAGGAAAAGTGTTGAAGGGCAAGAGGAGCGTCACATTTTGGACCTGGTGTGGATTTGAGGTGCCTACAGGCCTCCGCGTGGTGATGTTTTGCAGGCAGTTGTAACGGCAGTTTTGAGTTCTGGCCAGAGTTATAGGCTCTGGAAGTTGCAGATATGGAGGTGGATGTTGCTACCAAGGAAGGGAAAAAGAAAGAGAAGAAGAACTACAGAGAAATCAGAGGGGAGAGAGACCTTGAAGATATGAGCAAGGGAATGAGGTCCCAGAGGAGGCAGGAGAGGGTTCAGTCAAGAGCCCAAGTAGAAGGGTGAGCTTCAGGAAGGAGGGCGTGTCTCTCCCCTAAAAGGAGAGAAAGAAGAAGGCTAAGTGGTCATCCAGGTAACATTTTAGATGGAGAGGAAAGCAGGTGAGTGGGTTTATGTTACAGATTCCCAGCCTTCTTGGTGAGAGGGTGATGAGGGCACATACCAGGAATGAGGGGCCTAGGGATGGGTTTGGGTGTTTGAGAGGAGCAGAAAGGCATGTGACTAGCCTGCGAAAGAGCCTTTGAAAGGGAACTGATAAGGAACAGATATGAGGATTGCCTGAAGACGCTAGAGAGACCAGCCAAGGCGGATCTCATGAATTTGTAGCTTTTTGTTCTAATAAGAGAAAACCTGAAATCCATCTCTGTAGAGACCTAGCCCAGAGACCAAACTCTGCCTCAAGAGATGTGAAAGCCTGGATACTGCCAAACTGTTCCCAGTAATTAGAATGTGGGGCTTGGAATATACAGACCAGATCTTGCTAGATTCCTGGTGCCACTGTTGCCAGTGTAACAGTATATAGTACAGTCGGAGGTCTGTGACCCTGAAGAACCTAACTAAGAATCTTGCCAACTGCAGCCACTCCCCAGCCGTGGACAGCTTTCTAAGCAGGAGAAGGAAACAACAAGGAAGGCAGGGTGGCGCCAATATCGGAAAAGCAGAACTTTCCCCCCACGCCCTGGCAGATTTCTGTTTACTTCTCACTGCCCAGAATTGCATCCTCTGGTCATCTTTAGTTGCAAGAGAGACAGAAATAATTCTAAGGAATGAGCAAAACTTTAATGTCTGCCAGTTAATTTCAGATGACTGGATTTCAAAGTAATCAGTAAATTTATAGAATCATCATAGTAGGATTATGAGAGATCTCATAATTCAAATGACTAAACCTCTCATTTTAAAGATGAGACTGGATAATTTAAGCAAATTGCCCAGAATTAGAAGAGTCAGAATTAGAACTCAGATCTTCCTACTCCTGGTTCAGTGCTCCTTCCATTAGATTGAGCATGCTGCCACCATAGGACCTGGAAGGCACCAGGAAGAGTTGCAGGCCCTGTCTAGTATATCTTCATCCTGACAGGCTGCCAAGCTCTTTGCTTTCCTTTGCTTCTGACCCACATATTTGGAACCTGTGAAAGAAATCAATCCTTGTTCTGAAATACAACAAATCAAGGAGAAAGGCCTAGCATGAAGACACTTTTTTTGATATTTAGAATTTCAAGAACGTGATAAAAGTGAAGCACCAGAAGCAGCAGAAACTTCTGATAAGCCTAGTCCACAAAGTAAGATTTATTAAACGCGTTAGATGGCAGAAGTTGCATTTAGCTAGATTTTCCCTGTTCTGAAAACGAGCATTTTCTGCGTCCGCTTGTCACCACAGTGGGTACTGTCTTCAGACAGGTCTGGTCATTTTCTTTGGCATTGCTCTATGTAGCTCCCTCACTTCCTCTTCGTGAGCTCAGTGTGTCTAATTACTTGCTTAGGGCCTGCCTTTTTCTGCTGTCTTTTCACTTCTGCATGCCCCATGCTAGCAAACTGCCTAACACGGGTTGGGTACTTAGAAGTACTGAATGAATGAATGAAGTTTAAAAATTTTTGTAATTTTTTGGTTTTATTTTACTATTAATTGTTCCTTTTGTTCTCAAACTATTGTATCCTCAGAATTTGGGGAAAATGGCAAAATGGAAAAAATATATAAAGTGTATATATATACATCTATTCAGTGACTTCAGTTTATAGAGATTTAATTTGTCTTATATAAATATGCCATCTATTGCAGGAATTTAAAATTATGTAAATTATGTAGGTAATATAGTCACGGTACCCAAAAAAAAACCAAAACAATAATCAGTGAAAAGCCTTTTTTCTCCTCTTTTCCTCAGTCATCCAGTTCTCCCCAGAGGTGATCAATGTTATTAGTATTTTTACATAACCTTCTAGAGGTATTCTCTGCACTTACTGGCACATGGCTTGAGTGTGTATGTGAACAGATGGGAGCATACAATACCCAGTGCCCTGCACTTTACTTCTTAACACTCAGCAGCCTCTTTGAGCTCATTCCCTCTCTGTTCCTTAATAACATTCTCATTTTGTTTGTCTGCTTAATATTTCATTATGTAGAGCAGGTGTCTGTAAACTACAGCCCTTGTGTCAAATCTGGTCCTGTGCCTTTTTATATGTATCCCATGAGCTAAAAATGATTTTTACATTTTTAAATGCTTGAAAAAAATCAAAAGAAGAATAAAATTTTGTGGCATGTGGAAACCATAGGAAATTCAGTGTCCATAAATAAAGTTTTTTGGGGGCCCAGCCATGCTCCTTTGTTTACGTATTGTTTATGGTGGCTTTTGAGCTACAGTGACAGAGTTGAATAGTTGCATGGCCTGCAAAGCCTAAGCTATTTATTATCTGGATTTTTACCAAAACTAGTTTGCTGGCCCCTCATATAGATGCAATATAGTGTATTTAATTAGTTGATGGACGTCTTTTGCTATTAAAATGCAGCACTGAATAATTTTGTACAAAGAATGTTCCAATATGTGTGAGCAGGACTAGAGAATACATTCCCAGAAGTAGAATTGCTCACGGAGTTTTACATTCTGTGTGGCACACGACATTTTATCCAATTCTGTGAGGTCACATCAAGGGAAAAAGCAGGGGAGGGTGGCGGAGAGAAGACAAGGAGGTCTTCTTTCTCTCCTGGTGAAATTGTTTGTGGCACTGACAAAGTCAAGTTCCTGTTGGGAGGCCTTGAAAAGACAATTTGGCTCCTATCAGAGGGAGAGTTCTTTGTCTCTGCTTCTCTCTCGTGTCCACTGACCTTCCCTAAGTGGAGGCCGGGGCCAACTGCAGGCCTCTGGGACTCCTCATATTGGTTGTGTGTTTTCTTTTCCTATGATCCAAAGGTATTTAAAGCGTAAACCTGAACCTGGGAAAGGAACAAAAGTAAAGGGCACCTTTTAACCACTTGTCAATTATTGTCCTACCTTTCCACTCACATTGTTTTATTTAAGGCGATTTTTTCTTATAAGCTCAGAGAAACTGCTTGAGGAAAGTAACCATATTAGGGGATCTGGCCTTTGACTCACATTGTCACCGCCTGCAATGTGAGCCTCTGGAGGTCCTTTAGTTAAAGGAGGCGAGGATATCAAAGATTCGTGAAGGTTGTTTGTGACAGTAATAGACTAACATCCAGATATTTGCCTTATTTTGTCTTCATCCTCTCATTCAAGAGGGGAAATGGTGGAAGAAATGTATTATGTAATATTGCCATCTCTTCCTCTCTTTCCTTTCTTTCTCTTTCTCTGTTTTCATTTTTAAGGCTAATCCAAAAATACAGGTTATTTTAGTTGCTGTCCTCCACTTAGAAATTTGGAAAATTCTTTGGGTACCTGAGTAGATAACTAGTGTTAAAATTTAAGATAATAAACTCATGTCCCTTCTTTCTCTTTGTTTCTTTCTCCCCTATTTTGTCTCCCAATATTTTGAGCAGATTCATATTCAAAGGACCGGGGACCTTGGATAGTAAAACCAGTGGCCTCTTCCAGGGGACGGGGTGTCTACCTGATCAACAATGTAAGTATGCAGCGGGTGGCATACTTCGCTCCGTGTTTGTTCTTCCCTGCTTCACCCTTTGTCTTAGCTACTAAGTCTGCATTCAGAAGTGTGATTTGAGGATGGGTCTGAGTCTACTGTCCACCTTACTGGCAGTAACCACCTCCCATGCCAACAGTTACTCTATGGCTAATAAGTCACTTGATTGAATTTGGGGGGAGGGCAGCCTTTGGTGTCAGCAGAAAAGAGGTACTTTTTCTGCTTTCAGCATTCTGCCTTGCTGATTCCTTGGCACTAAGCATTAATTGGTAGCACATACATTTAGTTCCTATTGTGAGGAGGACTGTGGGTTCCTGCCCTCAAGGTCATCAAGCAAATTAACCTTAATTTGGCATGGCATCCTTGCTGCTCCTGTCCCCCTCCGTCCCCCCTCCTCTTCTTCCTCCTCATCCTCTTCTTTTTTCAAAAGTCATTAGTATCTTGATTCTTTGCAAAATCCTCATTAAAAGTTGTTTTTCAGTTGAATACATATATGGAGTAAATGAAATAAAATCCCAACCCCAGTCTCACTGGCTAGACTAACAACAGTAGTAACCTAACACAGTTGATTTATGTTTCTTCTTTTCTCAACTTTACATTTTGTTTCTAATCCTCAGTTTGATATTCACTGCACTCATATCACTTCCTTCCACATTACATCTCTAGCTTTGATTACTTTTTATTATTTTTATATTTTAAAGGTTTATGATATTTACATTCTCTTCAGTAACTATGATTCAGTTTCTCTGCTTTATCTGTAAGTTGAGTAAAAAATTTAAACTCAATAGAAACTTTACAGATGGGAATTCTGAAATTTAACCAATATTTCAGTCTGGGTCTTTGTTCATTTTTCCTCCTGGACATTCGGTCAGCCCTTTCAGTCTGGAAACTAGTGTTTTTCTTTAGTTCAGGAAAAATCATTCATTTTTTGTCTATGCTTCTGCTTCTGGAACTCCTTTTTAAGGCATTCTGGGTGTTTTCTTCATGTCAACTTTTCTCTCATTTTAAATTCTCTGTCTTTTCCCATCTTTACCTTCTGGATCACCAGTTTGAGCTCTATCCATTTTATCATTCATTCCATCTACTGTATTTCTATATTGGCTTTCATAAGGTACAAAAACTCTTATTTTCTGATTTGCCTTTTTTTGTGTGTGTGTGATAACAGCCTGTTGTTGCTTAATAGATGCAGTTTGCTGGCGGGTCTTTCTGAGGGTACGAATTGAAAGTTTTTTAAAGTTCTCTTTTGTTTCACGAATTTTCATGGGATCATGTTTTTTTTCCTGCTGTTGGGTTTTCTCAATTTCAGTGACCTTAGATGTTGAGTCACACTGTTGAACAAGACTAGACTGATTGAAATTTTGACAGCTGGCCTGGGTTTCCCCTACTGTTGTGTAGTACTGATTCCCTAATAACATCTCACTGGCCAGGAGGCTGACTGTGCTTTGTGTGAGGGCAAAGTATGTTGAATGTCAGGCCGCACCTTAGGTGAATGTGGGTGAGGAAGCATGCTTCTTCCTTCCCCCTTGCCAAAACAGGGCCTGCCTGATTGTGGATATAACGGAAGAGTTTGGTGATTTCCTTGTGGGGTGGTGCTACCTTTCCTCTCTCTTCACCTTTGTGTCTGCTGTAGGGATGCAGTGGCCTCAAGTTCCACTCCTCTGTGGGATCCCTGTGCCCACCCGCAGAAGGTGTCCTCCCGAGACAGTTGTTAGGTTTCATCCTGAGGGCAAAGGCAAAGCTTTGGTTGTTGGAGAAGCCCTATTGGCCACACTGTTTTAAATGCCGTTTGTTAATTAATTATCTGATTCTTGTCCGTTGGCTCACTCTTGCTCTTCCTGTTAGTTCACTGCCAGCTTGGAACTTCTCAGAAGTCTCCTTAGGAAGATCACTCTCACCTCTGATATTTGGGGCTGGGGCTTCTTCTGCTCTGTTTCCTCAACCTGTTCCCATCTTCTTTCTGTCTTTCAGGATTTCCTTAAACCTTTGGTCTTTTGTTGGCTCCTTTAACTGTTTTCTAGCCTTGTTATCATTTCAGACGTTTAAAAATGTCTACTCTGTCCTTACAGTGGGACCCTGGAAGGGAAGAGGGGGAGACGGATATGTCATGTGTGTGGTCGGTACACCATCCCAAATTCCCCAGTTCTCTTTCTTTTCACATGGTCTGAGCTATTTCCTATATGTGCAGAAACTAACTTTCTAAGGGGTCTTTCATATGGGAAAATCCTTAAATTCAGTCTGGACTAAAAACTGTACAGTAAACACTGATGGCCAGACCTTTTATGCTGAAGAAATATAGGTTCTGGTTCTGAAGCAGTAGCTATACAGCCCCAAGCCCAGGCAGGCTACAAGTTCTGCTACCTGACCCTGGGTCACTCTGGAGGCCTTTTGCCCTGGGTCTCTTGTGACAGAAGGCACTGCTCATAAGCCTTGGATCTCTCTTTTCTTGTCTCTGTTCTGACCTTGGTGTGAAGGCTCCTGTCCAACAGCTTTTCCTTCAGCTTTGTGCCAGGAGCTCCAGTGTTGTTTGAATCTCATAGACGGCACTAGTTTGGGTTTGGGTTTTAGCTGCCAAATGGAATTGCTATTGAAAGTCAACTGTGGTACAAGTTTGCTTTTTATTTTCTTAGACATGAGTCAAAAAGAATAGCATCTATTCCCAGCTCATCTGGGACTTTTTTCTCTTGGAATGCTCTTTTGCCCTGGTGATTTGTTATTTTAAAACCAACATCATAAAGAATAGAAAAGTTAAACTTTCTTTGGTGGGGCTGAGAACCCCATGCCCTGACTCTTCCCTGGATGCCGCGCGCGTCTCATAAAGGGGGTGACAAGTCTTTAGAGAATGCATTTGGCAGGCTCTCCTTCTCCCTCCCACATCTCCCTGGGCTGACTCCCTAGAGACCCCCTGCAGAGATCAAAGTACTTGGCAGGACCCTTTGCCTGCCACCTCCCGCTCAGTGAAGCTTTGGAATGAGTCTGATTCTTTGAGGTCTTTGGTGGAAGTGCCAGACAGAAGCCTGGGAAGATGCCAGCAAGCACCAGGGGAGCTGGCAACATGTGGACATAATGGCAAAATATTCCCATTTTTCTCCAAATCTGGAATTTTATCACCTTTTACCCAGACCTACAAACCATGCAGTTAATACTCTTCTCTCCCTCCTTACACACAAGGCCTAACCATCTCCTCTTTTCCATACCTGGATCCTTTCCCATGGAATATGTGACCCATTAGCCAACTGGATGAAGTAACTCTTTCCAAGGCTGCTGCCTGCTTTCCTTTTAGATTCAAGGGGGAGGGAGAGGGAGTGCTCCAGTGGAGGGTCTGCGAGCAGAGCTAGTGTGAGTGGGTGAGGGATGGGGGAGGGAGGGCAGAGTTAGGTGTGAGGGCCAAATAAAAACATCTTTCCCTGTCTCCCCACTGGCGTGAGCAATGAGAGGGCCTCTTATTAAAAATTCCCCCTAATAGTCATAACCTTTTGGAAAATATCTGCAAAGAGCAACTTGTACCATTATGAGAATAGGATAAAGGATAGAAGAAGCATTACTTTTAAGTAATTCTGAAGAGAGAGGAGTGTGAGCTCCTACAGATGGAAGCATCTTGGCTGATTGGCGAACGTGGTCTCTTAATGATGTGCTTTTTAAAATACAGCATAAAGGAACAGAGTTGTGTTTGCTCCAGCTCCTGCAGTAACCGTGACTAAATGCCATGTTTTCCCAATTTAGTATATTCAAATCGAGGAGGGAAAAGATCTGGTGTTTTCTGATTAAGGTATGAATTTGATTTATGGAAGTCAAATTTAGTCATCCTTGTCTCACACATTATTCATGGTAAATAAAATACTAGTGTTTTCTCTGAGATTTTGAAGTATCAGGAGAGTATTTTGGTCACTCTGTTCACTCCTATATTTGTGAATATAGTTCCGTACAGCTCTCTTGTTTCTATTTGTTTATGTTTTCTTAGGTGCTCTCCATTTTTTCTCATTGTTCAACAAATAGTTAGGGAGTCCCTGTTGTGTGCCAGGTGCTGCCACTCCGTAAAGGCTTTTCAGGAATAGGGATCATCTCCTAATTCTTATGTGTCTTCATTATAATTCAGTGCACTGCTCTGAGCAGAATGGTGTGTGGCACATCATGAGGAATGCTGTTGAGTTGTGGAACTCAGTAAATGGAACCACATAGATACTATTGAGTTTGCAATAATAATACTAACTGATATTTCTTGAGCATCTACTATGTGCCTACCACTGTGCCTTCCAAATATAATCTCACTTAGACTTTATGAGAACCCTAAGAGGTAGTTACTATTCCTTCCATAGTAAGTGAAGATTTTAACTCATCTTGCTGATTCCCTCTTAACCATTGTACCAGTCTACCTTACAATAACTTAACAGATACCATGAGCTTTAATCTTAAAGTTGAATTAGAAAAATGGATGGGTTTCCAGCTTTCCCAACAATTCAGATTCTTGCTTTAGCATACTTGGGAGGGCAACTTGAGCTTAGAATTGACATCATTTAAAATGAGTTAATTGGGGATGGATGAAAAGGAGACAGGCTTGAAGATGTCAAAAATTTCATTAGTTGCTTATCAGTATATTACACTATACAAAAAAACTGTACTCAAACAATTCCTTTCTTCCGTGAGCTTACAATTTAATTACTAGTGCAGATAGAAATGAGAGGTATAGACCATTGAACAAATACTAAAGTTACCGAAATAATGTAAGAGATTATGTTCTGCATAATTCAAAGGACAAATGTATATGATGAGGAAGAGAAGAGAGGAAATGGGCATGGATGTTAGATGTGTCATAGGGTGAAGACCATTACCATTGTAGTCTCTGGTTCCAAGTAGAGTTGGGTGGTTACATATCTGTTGTAGCCTGTAGGCGTTACTTAGTAGAAAAAGAGCTGCAATTGTTTAATTTTAGGTTTGGAACACAGCCTGCAGCTTGCTTCTTTGTACTGTGATTGCATCAGTCCTTACATACTAAGCTGACTCAAAATAGAGATAGTATGTGTGAGAAACTGATCAGGAAATGGTGTGGGTCACCAAGTCCAGAGTATGAATCAGTAGTGATGTTGTAGTGTCCATATGATGCATAGAGATGGCTTGTGAAGTTGTGTTCTGAGTTTGAGATGGCAGCAGTGGGAAATGAGAGAGGAATCTCATTATCTTGACCCCGGAGTTGCTTCTTGTGGTTGTGTATGATGTTATGGGTCACACAATTATCCTTATTTTATAACTGTAGTACTTGGGATAGCAAATGCATTATTATAAAGGCAAACTTTTAAATTTGGACAGTTATTTTAGGTCAGAACTTGTGAGAAAAGGTGCAAATAGTGCTTAAGAATTAAGCTTCTGAGGCAGACTTCCTGGGTTCAAATGGTGCTCTATCACTTATTAGCTGTGTGACTTTGAGCAGGTTCCTAACCCTCTCTGACTCTTCCCTCATCTGTAATATTTGGATGGTGTTATACCTACCATGGGTTGGATGAAGATTAAATGAAATAATACTTGTGAAGGATTAGAACAGTGTTGGCACATAGCAAATCTTCAGTACATTTATTAAATTTTTTTTCCTGCAAATGTTAATAGTGTTTCTGTTGTTGCTACTATAGCTATTATCATCACAATTATCATTATAGCCACTTCCCTTTTGGAGTTCTTTTGTCCTGTGTGGATTGTGGTGACTGACAACTGATTTTTCTGTTTTAGTCTCACTTGGAATTGTTCTTCCAGATCTCTTTCCACTCTGCAGCCTCACATCTTGCACTTGTAGGTGTGCTGCTTTGTGTTCTTTTAAATTCTATATATTTGCTGTCCCTCTACTCAAACATCAAACTCTTTGGGAGTAGGGATTGGGCTCTGTGAGGGCAGGGATTGCATTTGTTTTATTCATCACTGTATCCCCAGTGCCTTATACAGTACCCATCATACTCATCATTATTTATTATATAGACAGCTCTCCTTCATTGAAAAAAGTATTTAAAAGATCTAGTTCATTCTTTACCTACAGTGGTATAGCAAGCACTGTTGAGTGAATCAGTGAAATATCCATCCCATTTCACAGGGAAAATGCCAGGATCCATTGTAGAAAGATCTGTAAGTTCTCTGAGCAACTTGATTGATCTGAGCCTTCCTGTAAGAATAATGGTAGTATTTTAAAATATCCAACATGCTTTACATTTGGGAGAAAGCAACTTTTAATTTATTTTTAAGTAGCTTTTATTTTCTTGGCATGTAAATATTTAATATCATGTATATAAATCTTTAAAGCTGTTTAGGCTCTATTATGAGAGGTGCTGTGTAAATTTTGTTTTCCCCCATTATAATTGGATTCTCACAGTGTTTATGCAAGTGGTGTGTTATATGGCCAATTAATATACGGGTAGCTTAGAGGAAACCTTTTCTTAGAGTTTTAGTTTTCCATATTATCCTTTCTAAATGGTTAAGAACTTTGCTTCTTTATTGTAAGTCAGGATTCCTTTGCATTTCTACCTTTCATTTTTCTCTTTACTCAATAGCCAAACCAGATTTCCCTGGAAGAGAACACCTTGGTCTCCCGTTACATTAACAACCCCCTGCTCATAGATGGTGAGTTGTGATTAGGTCTTTGACTAGATTGGGCTAGATCGTACTAAATTTTTTTTTTTAACGTTTTTGTAGTCTTCTCTAGTAAGTCTTTATTAAACTAGTGTGAAATTCTTGGCAACTGTGGCTCCAGAGATGAAGCTGGTTCCTTACCTACCTCACGGTATTATTTTGAAGTTGACTTTGAGATAATAAAAAAGAAAGTGCTTTATATGTTATAACAGAAACAAATATATATGAAAACTGTACAATGCATATATATATATATATTTACAATGTATGGTATAATTATTATTTATCCTCAAAAGGGAAGGTGTGTGGGCAGTGTATGCTTCACAGCGAGAGGAGGACTGTCTTTCATATTTCTTTGTTACTTTGTACTATTCATTCTGTAACAGAAGACAAATGAGCTTCGCTTTTCCTGTGTACCCCAATTTTTTTCCAGACTTCAAGTTTGATGTGCGCCTCTATGTGCTTGTGACTTCCTATGATCCTCTTGTCATCTATCTCTATGAAGAAGGACTGGCTAGGTAAGAGACCTTGAGCGGAGGGTGTTTATTCGAGTTGACCCATTAAAGAGTGTATTAAGATCAGGTTGTTTTTCTGTTGTATTCAACTCAGGAAAATAAGAGTGTCCCCAGATGGGCTTCAGATTACAGAAATCAGTCTTATCACTTCACAGTCTCTCTTGCATATCCACACATATGAACAAGCATTTGTATGTAAACACGCACCTTTCCCAGCAGGGATCCAGGATCACATTGTATTTTCATGCAATGGTAATTGGTATGAAGATCCTATGGCCACTGTTGTTCACAAATGGTCTAAAAAGGAAAAAGAAATCTCACATGTGTATACCTGTTATATACCAAGCATTTATTTTAATGCTCACAACAACCTTAAAGTCGATGCATTTTTGCAGTTGCGGAAACTGAGGCTTTGCGTAAGGGAACTTGAAGTCACTCCCCTGAGGTCTCCAGCAGGTGGATGGTGGAGTGGGAATTTGAACCCCTGGATCTGACTCCAGAGCTGAAGGCTTGAGCTGTTTCATGCCCTCTTGTATTTAGGGTGGGCATTAGCTGCTTTCTTTTTTTTTTCACCTACAAGTCTGTAATATATTTTACAGTGATTTTATATATATATATATTATATATATATATATATTATATATATATTTCTGTTTTTCTTGAGGTACTTCTTAAGTTTTAAGGTAGTGTGACTTACAAAATAAAGTTCAACTTATAATAACTTGAAGTTTCATTTCCCATATCCATAGGATTTTACAGGTGACAGTGTTTTTTTTTAGACCCTTTAAATTGTTTAAAATAAGTATATAACTTTGGTGTGCTTGTGTTCTTTTCTCTCACAAAGCTAATATATATATATATATATATATATATATATATATATATATATATATATATATATATATGTATGTATTTCCCCCACAAAATTTATATATATTTTTTACTTATATATTTTACCAAAGAACTCTGAAGTTCTTTTTATGCGTAGTTTTCTTATAGAGCATAGAAGTTTAGGAGGTGGTTTGCATCTGTAAAAAGCATGGCCTATGTATGTTTCTGTATTTTAGGAAATGTACATCAAAGATGGGAAATACCGTGGATAAAAGAAGCCTACATATTTAGGTGTAGGTGCTTTGAGACATATCATTGTACTCTGACAACTGTTCTTTTAGAATCGGATTTCAATTATTTTAATTATTTTTTAGACTAACATTTTTTGATGCATCGTGTGCCTGGAGTCAGAGGGTGAGAACAGTTAACCAAATTCTACCTGGTTGAGCTATGTCTTCCCTTCACCTCTAGGTGGCAGTGACAGCATCTATAAGCGTGGTCACATTCTTAACTAAGATTTGAGTTTGAACCCTGGGAACACTGAAGGCCACGGAAGCTCCCTAGTTCTGGCCTCTGGTTCCTTGAAAATTGAGGAGGGAGAAAACTAAAATATTTCTCAGTTTTTAGGTAAAGGGCTGAACCAGGTATCTGGGCACAAACTACTAATCTAATCAGATTTTCATCGGAAAGAAGTTTTCTGTAGTGTGTTTAGACACATGTGCTCTCATATTTTGAAGTATAGGGATAAAAGCTGAGTCTCCATATTATCTAGAACAAAAAGAAGGTGAAATAAGGCCTCTTACTTCTGCTCAGGTGTATAAGATGCTGAGGATTTTCCATTTTGTAATACGAGATGTCTGAGCTTTCCCTCCTGAGTATCATGAGCTTCTTCACCCTTCTCCCTCCACTCATCCTCACCCAGCTTGTCTCCTGTACCCTTCTCGGGAACCGATTATGTCCTGCCATGAACTGGACTTCTTGAATAGGGAAAAGACCTCAAGTTTATGCTTACTGTGTCTCAAGGATATCATAGCAATATGTTTTGCAAATTATTCCAAAGGTATTTCACCCACAATATTAATAGCCCTTGCTATTGGTAAAATTCGGCATTGTTTTAAAACCTCAATGGCTCAGATGCAAAATGAGAACAATACTAATATTTATTATAGAACTTACTACAGCTGTGCTAGTGCTTTGGCTATTGGGTGTGTGTTGGTTGTCAGAACCCACTGAATTGAGTAACTCTTCTCTTGCCTCCAGCAGGAACTGAGTATATTTATTTATATATTTTAAAAATGGATGCTCTTTCTTAGAATAATTTGGAAAACAAATTTGTAAAAATTTGGATTCAACTGAACCAAAAGAAAAGGAATTTTCAGGGTTTTGGCTATTTTACCTAAAAGTATAGGCGAATATAAAAGCTTTACAGTAGTACATTATGACAGGCTATTAGCCAGTCCTGCAAGGGTGCATTGCTCTGCACAATAACTTCCATGTGCCTAAGTCCCTGTGTCTTAACCACTGTGTATCTTGGCACTCATCTCCTGCTTTTTAATCCTCAGAAGCCATTCGACTGTGTCATTACTTTCAACAATAGTCTACAGCATCTCCAGATCTGCAGCCTCTAGTAATCTTGGGTCACGTTTGTTTTAAATAGACATTACTGAAGATAATCAGTTTGGGATGAGATCACTAGACCATTTTACTTTGAGGCTCAAAAAGGAAAACCATAATCTTTCCTAAAGAGACAGAACTGGTGGCAGTGTAATTGGTTTCCTTCTTCAGAAAAGAAGGGTCTTATCCCATATCACTTCTGTTTGGGGCCTCAAAATTCATGTTTAATGACAGAAAGATTAAGTTCATTTCATAAGACGGTTCTGTGAAGTAAGAATTTTGTGTAAATTCTTTACCTTCTTAAATTTACTAAAGAAAAAGACCCTAAATAGTTTCTTTCTAGATTAATCATTTCAGCTGTCCTTGCTTTATTAACATAGGAAGTAGAAAGACTCATTATTTTCTTATACGTGGGCACAATATTGAGGCGTTTTAAAAAATTGTCTCAGTGGTGTTTGAGTCCAGTATTTTGCCCCTTCCTTTTTCAGTTTCACGTGTATGTTACTGTTTTACACCAGCAGGGGGCACTCAAGTTTCCAGAGAGGGGTGCTTTTCTCTACCAAAATGGTGTAGGGTTTTTTTTCCTGACAGAGGTGGAATCCAAAAAGACTTTGTTCTGGTTTTTACAGTTTTAGGTGGATCCAGTATGTGGTCTAAATGATTTGACGAGGGCCTTTTTGAGACAAAGCTAATAGCCAAATTTTCACTGAAACAGGAAAAATAAAAAGTTGAAAAAAATTAAAACAAAATTGAATTGAAAACCAAATGTGCTATCTTATCAGAGACCCAAAGATGTAGCACTGTCAGCTGCGGGGAAATGAAAGTGCCCCTCCAGGGAACTGGGAGAGCTCCATCCGCACGGTGGGTTGGGAAGATGGGACACTGAGAAGGCCCGGGTCAGGGACTGCCTCTCTTCTACTCAGCCATATTATTCAGTGGAAATTCAGAAAAGATCCCAAAGCATTTGTAATGCCTCTGCCTTCCTCCCCACCCCCAGTTACTTCTTCAGTAGCCTTCCTTGCTAATTAACACTGGCTCCGCAGGGATATTTACCTTTTCTCTGCTGGATTCCTGTGGTTTTGAAAGAATTCAGGTACTTGCCGGTTGCCAAGGAATTCAGATTACCTCACAGGCTGCACACTGTCCAGAATCTGCCATAGCAGCAAGAGGGGGAAGAGACACCAACAAGGGGAAGAAAACCCTCTCCAGTGCTCATTGTCACCCTCCCTGGCAGGCCCTTGCTGTTTGTGAAGTTTGAGTCATTTCTGGCTCTGAAGACCAGGGGATCAGGCTGGTAATCCCCTCCCAGACGGCTCCGCAGGGCGCTGCCTAGTCACTGCAGCACTTTGGCAGTCTCCCGGCCGCAGCTGGTTGACAGCAGATCAGAGAGCTCTTGGGCCTCTTGTTCTCTTCCATAAGATTTTTCTGGGTCAGGCCAGGATGAAACCCAGTGGCTCCTGGCAAGGCTGCCTGAGGTGCTGTCTCTTCATCCTCCAGGCCTTTCTGGCACTGAATGGTTACACCTGCTGAAAGATAACACATGTGCCACAGCCAGGGTCTCTTGAGAGTTGGCCTCCCCTTACTTTGTACATTTGTAGTAAATGTTTGTTAGAACATGTAGCTATCAAAGCGGGGTTGGGGGGTTCGGTTTAACTGTCCTACATCTAGACTCCCTATAACTCTGACTATGGTGTCGTATTCATAGAAGAACAAAGTAGTTTTTGAACGGGGAAAGAGAGTTCCAAAGACCCCACTAACTCTGTGCTTTCCTTCTTGTTTGAGTTCCATGTTGGTAAAGTTCCTGAACAAGCAACTCAGCTGTAGTTTTCGGTTAGTGCTTATCAGGTACCTACTATATGTCTAACATTGAAACCCTTTCTTCACATACACACTCAAGAGTTTGAGACAAATTATTATCATCGTATTGATTCTCACTGGGAAACATTAGAAAGCAAAAAGGAAATGTAGTTTTTGATTTAAGAATTTGTCAGAATAAAGGTAATCTATATATATTTTAATGTGGCAAAAAGAGAAAAGGGCATATAGTTCTCTGTTCATCATAGGTGGTGAAATAGAGCTCAGGGTTTCAGATTTACAAAGAAAGTAGGAACCCCCCCATTCCTTTTTTCTTTCTTTGTTTTGTTTTGTTTTGTTTTGTTTAAAGGTCAAAGCTATGAAATTCTGTCATGAGAGCTTTTCCTAAATCTTGATTTCATTAAGAGGGAGGTTCAAGACTTAATTCATCATGTAAATTTCAGTATGTGTTAGCAGCAGTGTTTACAAACTTGGTTGTGGGCTACCTAGTAGAGAATTACCTCTTTTAGGTGTTTTTAATAAAGAAATTGTGTTGAAGCTTTCAGACCTAAATAGGGTGAAATTTGATATGTGAAGATCTAAATTACAAGTCATAAACTTAAATGCTTACAAGGACATTCCCTGAAAAGGTTGGCCCAGTGGAGACTGGAGAACCAGAGGTCACATGTCCCACCTAAAGCGTATTTACTCTTCATTGGCAGCAAGTCGTTGATATGTGGTAGTACTGTGGTCTGAATGCTACCTCCCAAGTTCATATGTGGAACTCCTAACCCCCAAGGTGATGGTATTAGGAGATGGGGACTTTGGGAGGTGATTAGGTCATGAGGGTGGAGCCCTCATGAATATGATTAGTGCCCTTTAATATAAGAGGCCCTGGAAGGATTCTTCACCCCTTCCACCCTGTGAGGACACAGCAGGAAGGTGCTGTCTGCCTGCCTGCATCTTGACCTTGGACTTCCAGCCAACAGAAATAAATTTCTATTATTTGTAAGCTACGCAGTTTATGCAGTTTATAGTATTTTGTTATGGCAGCCTGAATGGACCAAGACAGGTGGTATTGCCAGATCTTCTGGTTTTTTAAGGGAGGCTGAAAAATCTAGATTTTTATTGAGAAACTTTTGTTTTTAGACTTTTAATTTTGAAACCATTTCAAAGTTATGGGAAAGCTGTAAAAATAGTATGAAGAACTGCCTTTTAACTTTCCTCTAGAGACCCACAGTCAAATTTGGCCAACTGTCCTGATAATGTTCTTTATAGCAGAAAGCTCCAAATCCAGGATCACATGTTATATTTAGTTGTCAAGTCTCTTTAGTCTCCTTTGATCTGGAACATTTACTCTGTCTTTTCTTGACTTTCATGACTTCAGCATTTTTTAAGATTTAGGCTGGTCATTTTGTAGAATGGCCCTCAATTTGTGTTTGTCTGATATTTTTTCATAATTAGACTGAGGTTATGTACTTTTGGCCAGAATGTCACAGAATGTTCTTATTGCATTAAATCCAGTGGTACATGATTACTATTTAGTGGTATTTGAGCACTGAAGACAATGTCTGACAGATCTCTCCACTGTAAATTTACTTTGTTTTCCCCTCTGTAATTAATAAATATCTTATGAAGAGATACTTTGAGACCATGTAAAATCTCATTCTTCATCTCATTTTCACCCAGCAATTTTAATATTCATTGATGTTTCTTGCCTGAATGAATTATTACTATGATGGTTGTGGAATAATGATTTTCTAATCCCATCATTCCTTTTACTTTTATTATTTGGCATTTTACTCCCAAGAAGAGTTTTCTCTCCATCCTGTTCATTTATTTGTTTGTTTATATATACCAATGTGGACTTAAGGATTCCTGTGTTATTTAATGGGTTGTAATCCTTTACTATTATGATTTATTTTGATGCTCAAATTGTTCCAGATTTGGCCAATGGGAGCCCGTTTAAGCTGACTTTTGTGTCCTTCTGACATGTCCCTTCATTCTTTGAGCACAAGATATTTCAGGCTCATCTTCTTTCTCTGTCCCAGCCTGGAATCAGCTATTTTCTCCAAGGAGCAGTGGTTGCTTGTAATGGAGGATAGTATTTAGATATACAGATCCAGGTGCTAGATATGCTCATTGTTCTGGGGTGTCTCTGCTATCAGGTCCTTGCAATGGACATACCTAGGAAATATGTGTATAGATACACGTACATGTACACATACATACACATTTACATTTATATTTATTTCTGTATCTCTATATTGAAAATCAGGAGTTCATACAAATACCTCCAATTCTAGCTCAAAACTACAGCATTCATTCTAGCTTTTTCCCTTTCCATATTTTTTATCTTTTTTCCAACAGTGAGAAATCTGACTTCTATTATCTTCAACATATTTATTTACTCAGTTGCCTCGTGTGTAGCTAGTCTCCCAACCTCCCTGTCACTACCCCATTCAGATGTCCTCCTTGTGTGGACTTTGACCCTTGTGGGGCACCACCCTGTGTAGATAACCTCCTTGTACTGCCTCTGGGCTGCCTTCCCGTCCTGTCCACCATTTTCCTCACATGGACCCTGGCTGCCACTGGGCTTCAGGAAGGAAGGTCTGCATTTTAAATGCTGGCCAAGTTATTCAAGTTTAAAAATACAAAACAACCTTTGTAGGTTAATCAGAACTTGATTAGTAGGCCAGATCTAAGACTAATGGGACCTCTGATGTAGAAAATAAGATGAAAATGTTGGAAAATGGTGGTCAGAGATGAATGTGGTTTGTTTAATCCAGATTTTAGTGAGAACCATAAACTCCTCCTGGGTTGGGAGGAAAGATGAGCATATACACCTGCCTTTCCTCTACATGGTCTTCTACATTCCTTGTTCAGCTGACTGAAATAAAGAGTGTAACACTTTTGCCCTTTTGGGTAACTTTTCCACTGAGCTTAGTTTTTTGTTTCTGTTTTCTCTAATTCTTACTTCTTCTTATACTTAGAAGAACTGTAACATTAATGATCTTGTCCTTCCTGAGTTTCAGAATATAAATGTCCCAGCTAAAAGGAAGACTAGGAAGGAGAAAACTTATTTTTTTAGAGATGCAGTCCTATTGAAAAAAGGAGGATAGGAATGACAGATGTGTTGGGTACCAGTTTACAGTTAACTGCCAGGCCTTTGCCAGTCTTTTCATGTTGACCAAGTTAGATCAGGTACTTGTATTTAGAAGAGGAGAAAAACCTCTTTCTCTGAAGCAGAACCTTTTCCCTCCCTCTAAATCATTATTTTGGGGGAGAGATGGCAGGTGGTATGTCACTGTGAGGTAATGTCTGGTTGAGGCAGGCAGCCTCTGAGGCCTGCATGGGCCCCCTTCGCATTTCACAAGAATTCAGAGAATGACTATTTCCCGCTTGATTGGAGGATCTCTGACGAAGGAAGACTGGGATGTATAGGTAAGGTTTACTCACCACGGAGTGACATGGGTGAAGTTAAGTGATAACTGCTGGAAGTTTCTGGAAAATCTGAGGTCCTTCTCATGCATAGACGTAATGCTCCTCAGACTCTTGCCCCTTAGCTGTACATGCCTGGTCAACATTTTCTCTTTGTCCACATCCTTCTTCCTGGCCTCATGTTTGTTTATTTTAGTTTTGCGGGGTTTTTTTTGGTTTATTTTTCCTTTTTCCACTCTTCTTCCTTTGGCTCTTGTAGATTTCTAGTACAGGGACTTAGGGAGCAGAGATGGTGAGTGAGTGAGAAGAAACAGAGGAGAAGAAAAATATTAAATGCTGCCCTTCAGTGTGGTAAAAATTCACGTTGACTTCATAGTCTGAGTAAGCACATGTAAATTATTTGTAAATCATGTGAACATAAACCTGTGGCCTTCCAGGATTTTTTTTCACACACTTGGTTGTGCCTCTGGGGAAAACCACTTTAGTGAAGGGTGATACGGTTAGAGTGGTATGTAAACAGGGGGTGATATTTACCATAACCGTTCGAGGCGAGTGTACTTTTGTTGATGCTGAGCATCACTGGAAAGTTTTCTCTTTCCTTGGCTACTTCCTTCAGAGGCACATATATTTTATACTTTGGTCTTCTTTTGACAATAGTCCAGGATATCAAATTGCTGCTCTGTTTTCAGTGGGCTCTGTGTTTAATCCCTCTTTTTGCCGCCATTCCAAATTCAGGAATTAATCCACTCTAGGCTCATATTTATGCTGTTCTGCAGACTTAGGCTTTGTATGCTGTTAATGCTGCCATTATTGTTTTCTTAATTTTATAGATCAGTTCTGTTTTTTCCTATGGATGTGAGTTCTAAGTCTCTATATTATTATGCTGTCCTTTTTTTTCTTTTTGCATAATATTTTCCATAGAATGCTTTAGTACCAGGTGCTGTGTAGGCACTCAGGTGTTTCTTGACAGGCTAATGTCCCATCATCCACAGCATCCTATACACAGTTTCCTTGACTGTGAATAACTTTGTTTTCATTTTTCATCTTTCCTATCCGTCTAAGGTTCTGTATCAAAAAAGCAGCATCTCGTGGTTAAGAACATGGGTTTTGGAGTCAGTGTGATCTGGGGCAAGTTACTTAATCTTCCAGATCGTATTTTTTTTTTTTTTTTTGTAGTATGCAGGCCTCTCACTGTTGTGGCCTCTCCCGTTGCGGAGCACAGGCTCCAGACGTGCAGGCTCAGCGGCCATGGCTCACAGGCCCAGCCGCTCCGCGGCATGTGGGATCTTCCCGGACCAGGGCACGAACCCATGTCCCCTGAATCAGCAGGTGGACTCTCAACCACTGCACCACCAGGGAAGCCCCCAGATCATATTTTAATGTTCATATCTGTTTTAAAAATTAGACATAATGGTACCTCCTTCAGAAAATTGCTTTAGTGATTGAATTAAATGTGATATTGTACATGAAACACTTAGCGTGAGGGTTGGCACTTAAGAAGCACTCAGTATTTGAGGAGGATGCCACCTCCCTGTATTAATATCTCATTGATCCTGTATTTTATCGAAGCCCTGTTCCTGACACTTAACCTGTGTCTTTTCTATCAGGTTTGCCACCGTACGATATGACCAAGGAGCCAAGAATATTCGGAACCAGTTCATGCACCTGACCAATTACAGTGTGAATAAGAAGAGTGGAGACTATGTCAGGTACTGGCTGCGCCTGAGCCAGGAGCCAGGGAAGTCGGTCTCCGAGGCAGGCGTTGGAGAAGTGCAGAGTTAACTTGTTGCACTGGAGGAAAACTTTACGCTCATATCCATGTAACTTAGAGCTATTGGAGTCATTTCATGTAGTTTTGAGGCTTACCTGCTACGGCTTCTCTATTGCTTGCCCACCTACAATGTCCCCTTTCTCCACCAAAATATGCCTTCCTTCCCAAGTTTCGTCTGCCTCATTGTCAAGTTCCCTCACTTGACTTAGAGGTAGGAATTTTATAGGCATATGGAACTTTTTCGAAGTCAAGAAATTAGGTCATTTCAGCACTTGGCAAAATGTATCAAAAGCTTCAAAAATGGTTGTGCTCTTTGACCCAGCAATTCTATTTCTAGGAGCTTAACCTTAAGAAATAAAGGATTTATACACAAGATTAGAAACAAGAATGTTCATCACTGTACATTGTCAGGTGGAAAAAGCAAGTTACCACACAGTACATGCAATTTAGTTTCTTTTTTGAATATGTAAGGTAACTAAAGCTGTTTTTTCCCCCCGAGGGGCTGTGGGAGAGCGAAGAAAACTAGAAGGATATATCTTAAAATGTTAACAGTCCTTAACTATAATGGATGGGATTTTGGGTGGGGGATGTCTGTCTTCTTCTCTGTACTTTTATGTTATTTCCTAAGTTTTTCTAAAAGAAACACTTTTATGATCGGGGGAAAAAACGTTAGGAATAAATTAAATAAAGAAGAAATGAGGCCATCTCAGAAAAAGATTCAGTGGAACGGAGTACCAGCCCAGCTGTGTGGAAATATTCTTTCTGCTGTGTTTTCTTTCATCCTGATAATTTTGCCAGAAACTGGAAAAATAAAAAAGAAACCCAAACAGTTACTTTCTACTCAGACTAAAAATAGGTGCCTAGAAGGTCCAAGGAAAAAAAGAAAGGAATCTGGAAGTGATGGCATAGTTGCCGAAGCTGTATAGATTTCATTGAGTGTCCTGTGACCGGTGTTAGGAATTGGTTGAAGATGCAATATCCTGCACTTCGGAAGATGAGCAAAGATGCAACTGGTGGGTTGTGGGGTGGTGATAGGGAATAAGGGGGTAGCTGTAAAATACAGGTTTTGGATTGCAAGACCCTTCCAACAATCTGGGAATGTGCCCTATTTGCCACTTTGTTGCTGTAGCGGTGGTGTACTTCATTACTTCTATTGTTGCTCTAGTGCATTCTCCCTTGGGTGATACCTCAAAAGGTATCCAAAAAAGCCGTGTCTATCACTAGACAGAAGGGAGCTTGCTTCAGATACCAGCACAGTTCTGTCCAGGGTTAACTCATTAAAATGCTGTGCTAGATTAGCTTACTAGCCCATCTAGACTCAGTTCTGGTCTGAAAATGGCATTAGAGGCCGGTTTGTGGGCTCATGTGACATTTACCTCAAAGGCAAGGTTAGTATCCCCAAGCATTTCAATCTGTTAATATTTTGTAACCATTCTTAAATTTGTTTACATTCTTTCACAAATTTCTTCTACTGGTTCATGATGCATAATTGTTTGGTTAAGGAGGAATTTGCCTTCCTTTCCCCTACCCCCCTCATTAAGGCAAGTTATATGCATTTTCATTTCAATGGAAGAAACTGGTACAAAGGCGATATGACAAAAAGGACCAAGAAAAAGTGGGTGAGTGGAAGTCAGCAAAGGGAATATTTTTCTAAAGACCGATAAGGAAAGAAGGCTCTTTGTAAAAAATCTTGTTTCTAGAGCCAGGCCTAGTTTCATATGTGACATTGATCCATGAATTTGTTTTAGTTGTGATGATCCGGAAGTGGAGGATTATGGGAACAAATGGAGCATGAGTGCTATGCTTAGGTATCTGAAACACGAAGGCAAAGATACAACTGGTGAGTACCAGGGCTTTTTCCTTTTTGACTTCTCTTCTTCGTATAACTGTACTATTATCTCTAACCAGGAGTCATTCTCTCGAATTCTAATAGTGTTGCTGAGATGTCTGATGGGATCATTGTTCTTGGTGTTAATTTTTCCTGCCCTTTACAAGATGGAGAACAACAAGCTTACTTACCATGGCTCCCCAAATCCCTTCTCTTGTTTCTAGTTTGGAAGACAACTTTTTCCTTTAGTTTTTAGGGAATTTATCCTTCTTGAATGTTGAACTGCTCACTAAAATACGGTCAGCTTTTTACATAACAAATTGTCTATCTCCATATTGGCCCTGAGTTCACATTTTCCTAAGGCAATCTCTTTCATTCCTGTTGATGAATGGGAGAATGGACAGTGTCAAGTTTGAGTACACAGGCTTGGAATCAAAATGGACACTGTCGCTGAGCCTTGAGCAGAATGGGAAGCAGTGTGCCAAAAGGCCTATCTCAGTCCACAAAGGGAAGGGTGAGAGGAGGAGAGTGAGAAGCGGGGAAGGCTCCTTTTCCAGTCTGTGTCTGTCTCTTGTCATAGGAGACCACTTGAGTACATCTCCCAGCACCTCCATTCTTGCCTATGTCCCTCTGTTCACAGACATGCCTTCTCCTGGAGCACCCATTTGCAAGACTGCCACACGGAGACTTCTTTGAATGGGCACATGTGCTGTTATAAATTATATTGTGTTCTGGAATCCAGTCCTAATTCATGCAATATAGTGTTTTTTTTTTCTTCTGTAGCGTTGATGGCCCATGTAGAAGACCTGATCATTAAGACTGTAATCTCTGCTGAACTAGCTATTGCCACAGCCTGTAAAACTTTTGTTCCTCATCGCAGCAGTTGTTTTGGTAAGGAGACTCAAGAAGCTTAACATATTTTGTGAAAAGGGGCTTGGGAAGTTGGGATGGGATACTGGGGTAGAGAGGCTTAGTGATTCTACAAGGGTAAAAGGTATGTGGTGGACTTTTCTTTCTTTCTAAACTCACGTAGCATATGAAGAGGCCGGTGGTGAACTTAGTTGGAGGTCCCCTGAGGACTAACTAGCTTTCGGTGTGGGAAGCAGGGATTGTAACTAAAGTGTGGGTCTCTTTGTCAGAGCGCAATCAGAAAAAGTCTGCAACGGACTGTACAGGAATCCAGCTCTAACAAATATATTCCAGAGCTCTTTGGCAGCCAGACTGGGAACTGTTCCAAGAAGCTCTGGCTGGTACCAGTATGTGCTTTCTCCCATTTTCCAATGGCTCCTCCTTTTTGTTTTAGTCTTCTTTCTGGTGGGTTCCCCACCCCCACCCCTTCTTTCTTCCCTTCCTCTTCCTCCTCCCCTTCTCTTCTCTCCCACCCCTAATTCCCTATTTGCACAGAGAAAGAGTAAGAAGCAGATCACAACTACTGGACCAGGAAGCCTGTTGCTTACTGACCCGCTAGTTGTGACTGTAGCACCGAGGGTGCCTGCCCCCGTTTGTTCTCTGTGTGGATGTGAGTCCTTAGTGATTGCTGGTATGCATGTCTCTGCAGTCACACAGGCTTTCAGCAGGTGGCAGGCTGTGTTAGTAAAACACGGTAGGGTCATTGATGGGGGGATAATTAAAGGAATACAGTAGGAGACGGCGTAACAGAGAAGTAAAGAACATGGGCTGTAGAGCCTGACAGACTTAGTTTGAGACCCATTTGTACCCCTTATTAGTTTTCTGATTTTCAACAAGTTACTCTAATCCTGTTTCCTCAACTATAAAATGGCAGTAATGATGGTACCTACCTTCTAAGAGTACCTTGAAGGGCAAATGAGATGACGTACGCAAAGCACTATTTGTACTCCATAAAAAAATTTTTTTAAATTATTTTTATAATTAGACATTATAATTCTTGATCTCTTTAATAGATTATCATAACAGCCTGTACTTGAGGGACACTAAACAAAGGGAAATGTTGAGACTCTGAATAGAAGATGGTAGATGAACCAGGACCTAAAATTATACAGGCAAAAAAGAGGTTATGATATGTGTATATCTTCTTAAAATGCAAATATGTTCATGTCTTCTAAAACCCTTAAATGGCTCCCTAGGCTTAACTTGTAAATAGAACCTTGATAGGACTTGAGAGCTTCTAAGGATCTGACCCCAGCTGACATTTCTAGAATTCCATTTCCCCTCCTACACCTTAGAATCCAGTGGTGCCACTGAGGACTCCATGCCTTTGTGCCTCTCTGTAGGTCCTGCAGTCCAGCTAGACTCTGCCCCTGTCTGCCCTACACACTCCTGTTAATGTTCTGAGACTCAGCTTGACGTCTCCTCCAGGAATGCTTGCCTAACAAAGTGCCCTGTTGCGTCTCCTGTCTCCTGCTGTTCTGTACTCGTTCCATTATGTTCTCTTCCTACCGGTAGTCACTGAGCTTATCATCTTGAATTCTTAGTAGTCACTGTGTCTCCCCTTCCACTCTCACCCTGTTTCTGCCGAACCAAACCTTTTATCATCTCCGTGGACCTCCCAGCTCTTTTCCTAACCCTTTGCCTTTGCACCTGCTTTATCCCGTGCCTGAAATATCTTTCTCATGTTACTTTACCTAAAAGATAACTGACATCTTTTCAAGATAAAGTCAAGTATCACTTCTTCGGTGACGTTTTCCCTAAGTCTTCCCATCAGAGTTAGCCACCTTGACCCCAGCACTCTGTTCAGTCTCCAGCGACCCCTGCATGTGCTTTAGTTCCTGTTTACGTGTCTGTCTCCCCCGCTGGACTGGAGGCTCCTTGAAGACAGCAACAGCGTCTCCCTTGTTTTTGGGCCTTCTGTGCATAGCAGCATTTTTTGCTATTGGAGGATGTCCGGGAAATGTTTGTTGAATGAATGATTGGTCTTGCTTTAATTGCCTTTTGGTGGCCTGACAGTAGGCTTCCCAATGGATCTGGTGTGGTAAGGGCCGGGGGCTCTTAGAATTATTGCAGACTTTTTGAGGAGGGGGTGTGGGAAATATGACTCCAACTGCAAAAACCTTATTAGATTAAAAATAAAATTAAACATTTCTTTTCTACATCTACTTGGCTCTTCTGTGAGAGTAAATTTCTAGTAGCTCTTAATGTAAAAATCTCTGTTCTGGAAATCATCACAAGCTCTTCTGAATGTTTCCTTTTCTATTTTATTTCATTACCAGATTGCCTTTTGGAAGCTTAAGAATTTCTTGACCTTAATGGCATTAGAAGTTCTGATGTGAGAGAAGCAGTGACTTTCTCTGACTCAGTGAAATGCCCCCTATGACTGTTTCATCAGCCATGGGTCTCCAGCCCCCTCCCTGCTTGTGTTCAGTTTTAATAAACTGAGTGCATCCGGAGTTTTTTAAACTGTTGACTATCTTCTTGGCTTTTGTGGTTCTAATTCCACTTCCTGTCAGCCCTGGGATTTTGTGTGCTTCATTAACTTCCCCCCATCAGAAATGATTTTGTATAGTGTGTCTATTTGTGTGAATCTCTTTGCCTCCCACTGGTTCCCACCCTCCCCTGGGGTTTAAGTTACAAGGAATAATCTGGGTTTTTTCTTTTGTTTTTCATTTGTTTTAGAGTAAACAGGAATTGAGAGCTTCCTAGAAGAATTTGGCTTGAACAGAGCATTGGTGTTTGAGAGGAAGCTAATAGTCTGGTGATGGGGTTCACTATATTCTTTTGGTTGTTGTTTCTGCCTTTCCACATTATATGGATCTTTGCCAGAAGCATTCCATTAGTATCTAAGTGTTTCTGGCCTATGATTTCTTTCCCACCCTCCCACCTGTAGTGTCCAGCTATGTTTCCAGGTAGGGTCAATATTCCCATTCCTTTGTTTATTTATGTAGTTAACTTTTCTCAGTTCCTGCTGTGTTCAAGGTGTAGATTATGAGTTTGTTCCTCTCAAACCAAATTTTACATGGGATGATATATACAAATACCTGCATTGTATTAATAGCATTTAAATATAGGCTTAGGAGCCCTCACAAACTACCAGAAACTTAGCCATTTGATGCTTTTTAATAGATTTGTACATCTGGAAAGGACCTCAGAGAATAATTAATCCATATAAAGAAATTGAGGCCCTGAGAAATTAAGACCCTTGCCTCAGGTTCTAGAGTTAGTGAGTGGGAGAACTCAGATGAAAGAGACTCAGCTTGGAGAAAGGGGGTCAGAAGATGGGTTTTGGCAATCAAGTCATCTTGGTCATAAGACTCTTGATCAGTAGAATTTTTGATGCCTCTCCCAATAAAACAGACTTTTGACAGTCTAATTTTTACTGCCTTCAGAATTCTGAAAATGTGGTACCATGTGAAATATATGCTTAAACAGCAACCCTATAAATAGGGTTGCTTAGGAAATTGGCGCTGTGAGATTACTGGCTATGAGAGCAGCTTTTTTTTTTTTTTTTTTTTTGAACAGTTGGAGAAAAACAGCCAGCCAAAAACAGGATGTTAGCTATCCTTTAAAGATGCTGCTGCTGACAGTGGTTTCATCTATGTGTGTGAGGATGGCTGAAATGACAGGCTATGACCATGGTCTTCTCTAGCCTGAGAGCATATGAACCAGCTGTCCTGCCACTTGTAGACTTGATTAGACTGGCCTTGTTTAGGTAAGACCAGTGACATCTTTGTTCAGGACAAACCGTGCTCAGTATATCACGTTGGATGGATGCTGGTTTGGCCTTTTATTGGTATTGTTTAAGACCATTTCACAGGGTAAGCTGACATCCTTAAAGTGGGGGTGTCTGTAAATATTTGTTGGAGGACTGGAAGTAGGCAGCATACATTTTATAATGGAAACTACTTGACCAACAAGGAAAATAATGAAAGTCATCAAACAGTTCACTTCTTTTTTTTTTTTTTTTTTTTTCTGTTGTGGTCTCTCCCGTTGCGGAGCACAGGCCCCGGACATGCAGGCTCAGCAGCCATGGCTCATGGGCCCAGCCACTCCGCGGCATGTGGGATCTTCCCGGACCGGGGCATGAACCCGTGTCCCCTGCATCAGCAGGCGGACTCTCAACCACTGCGCCACCAGGAAAGCCCAAGTTCACTTTTTGAAAATACTATTTTCTGGCTTATCTCACGCTCCTGTTTAGATGGGAAGTTTACTGTAGAAGGGACTTAGAAGAAAGTACCTACTGTTTGTCAGGCACACTTCATTGGTTATTTCCTTTAGTCCTCTTAAGAGTTTTGTTGGTGTTTATTACTCATGTTTTATAGACAAGGAAAAAAGATTCAGAGAGGTTAAATCATTTGTCCCAGGTCATGCTGTTAATAAATGGCAAAGCCAAGTGTGAGAGCCAGGTCTCTCTGGCTCATTTTCCACCCACATGAAGACAAGTTCTGATGTGTCCAGCCATTTTTGGCGTGCTCCATATCCTGGATTTTCCTTCTGCTCTCCGGTAACTAGATCTCAGGAAAAATGATGTCATCCTTTTTAGCAAATCAGGACTAAAAAAGGGTATTCTTTCTGCTCTAATCAGCAGTACCTAGTTCTAGATATTCCTTTCAAATCTACCTTTGCATATGGTCGCCAGATACCATATTGATTTATTGGACTAGTTAACAAATTGGCTCTGGGCTTTTTCTTTTATTTAGTTCGTTTTCCTGTGGGATTTTGATCTGTTTTTTTTCCAAATTTTCCTTCTGAACCCCAGATAAAGACTTCCTCCTTAGGTTTTCAACTCCAATCCACAGCCAAGGTGAAAAGAATTTCCTTTATACAATAGCATTTGACTGACAGCAAGAACTGGCTAATGTCAGCTCTTTCCAATTTCAGGGATTACAGCTTCAGCTGGGACTTTATTTTTGGGGAGGGTTAGTGGGTTGATTCCAAAACTAGTGGTGTGACATGTTTAGTAGTCTCTTAGGACTTGGATGCATTGTTATTTCCCTATCAAATCTTTTTTTCCTCCCTTTCTAGACCATCTTTTATTAAGTTTTTCCTTAACATGTCTTAATATGTAAAAATCGTAATGAGAATTTCTCTTATTTTCTTTATGATTGGTGGCTTTATTATGAGTATTAAGTCTTGCAGTTAGGGTCATTTTGGGGAAGTAGCTGCAAATTATTTTGTCTTTCTCAAAAATTGTAGTGTTTTACATTAAAAATTTTTTTAATTAAAAATTTTTTTTTCTTCTCTTTTTTTTTCTATCAGTATTTTCTTGATTGCTTCCTATGTGCTTTGTATAATGCAGACTGTTTGCTATAGAGCAGTGCATGAGACATGGCCCCTGCCCTCAGGTAGTGGGGAGAACCAGACATGAAATGACACAGGACAGTACAAGTAGCAGAGTGACTCAGGTACTCTTGGAATACACCAGGAGTTACCAGCTATGCCTAGAGGAGCCAGGGAAGGCCATTCCTAGCAGAGGGAATATGACATGCAAACTACAGTGTCATGACAGGATGTGGCATGTTCTGAAATGGAAAGTTCAGCGTGACTAGATGTAGCCTGAGTTGGATGAAGTGATGAGTGATAAGGTTATGGAAGTAGTTTGGGGACCGATTGTAAAGGACTGGCACGTTTAAATTTATCCTGCAGACAATAGACAGCCACCAGAGTTGTTTGAGCAGTAGAACAACAGGATTATTATTTTTCCTTTAACTTTTATCATGACTTGACCCAAAGCTTGGTGTGACAGAATTATAACACAGGAAATACTGTACAACATTATTAGAAGTGACTAATTTAAAATCCTCCAGGAACCAACCTGACATCAGTGTCTGTTGCTGGGCCAATTCACTGCCTGTCTCTCTATCTGACTGTTAGGTGTGTGTCTTAGAAAGGTAATTCTTATGGCCACGTGGAGAATGGACTACAGTGGGGAGAGACTAGTGCTAGGGAAATGATTTGGTGGTAGGAGGTACCCAGTGATAATATACACTTAGTCATGTGACCCAGCGCTCCCACTCATAGGTATTTGCCCAAGAAAAATGAAACCATATGTTCACACAAATACCTTTACACGAATGTTCATAGCAGTTTTATTCATAATCGCCTAACATTGGAAGCAGCCCAAATGTCTATCAGCTGTTGAACAGATAAGCAAATTGTGGTCCATAAAATGAAATACTACTGAGCAGTAAAAGGAATGAATTACACTACTGATATGTGTGACGACATAGATAAATCTCAAATGCACAATGCTAAGTGAAAGAAGCCACTCTCAGAAGGCTACATACCGTGTGATTCCATTGATTTGACTTTCTGGAAGGGGCAAAAATCAGATCAGTGATTGCTGGTGGATGGGGAGTGAGGATTGACTGCAGAGTGACAAAGGGAATATTTGTGATAGAATTGTTCTGCATATTGACTGTGATGGCAGTTAAATAACTATACATTTGTCAAAACTCATCAAACTTTATAATTTAGAAGGGTAAACTTTATGTAAATTATACCTCAGTAAAACTATCTTAAAAGATAATGATAGATGGATGAACCTGAAAAACATGCTAAATGAGAGAAGCCAGACTCAAAAGAGTGTATGCCTCCATTTATATGAAACTCTAGAATAGGCAAAAATGATCTATGGGATAAGAAATAAGAATAATAGTTGTCTGGGGGTGTGGCGACAGGGAGCAGTGTATTGGCCAGGAAGGGGCACGAGGGATCTTCCTGGGGTGATGGAAATGTTCTGTGTGTGTTGATATGAGTGTGGGTTACATGGATGTATCAAGACTTATCAAATAGTACACTTAAGGTCTGTCCATTTCATTAAATATATAAATTTTACCTCAAAAGGGAATATAGAAGAAGGGCTGGATTAAAGAGAAACAAAGAGAGAAAGAGATCTGGTAACATGATGGATTTGGGAGATGGTAAAAAGAGTGTTTCTAGCTTTGGAGACTAGCGCTTGGGATTTTCGAAGATGAAGAATAATGGGAAGCCAAACAGGTTTTGGGAGAAGATAACGAGCTGTGTTTTGTTGAGTGTTAAGTACCTGTGGGATATCCTAGTGAAGATGTCTGCAAGGCATTTGGAATTATGGATTTGGTGTCCAGGAGACACTTGACTAAAGATACAGATTTGAATGTCATCATCATAATGTTAATTGCAGCCATGAGAATACATGAGATCACCCGAGAAGAGAAGTAGCACTGAGAAGGAAAGAGACCTGAGGATGCTACCCTGAGCAAGCCTACCAGTGACTAGCTGGGCAGAAGAGAAGGAATGAAAGAAGGAGAGAAAGGAGGAGGACAATCAGAAGAGAGCAGTGTCCTGGAACCAAGGGAGAGGAAAGTTCCAATAAGTGAGGGTTGTCTACAGTTTCAGATACTTGGGCTTAAAGCAGCAAGGTGGTCTTTGGGGATCACAGTGAGAATAGTCAATTATTAAAGAGTGGCAGCAGAAGCAAATTTTTATGGGCCAGGGAGTCAGTAGGCGTTAAGTTAAGGAAGTTAGATTGCTTTTTCAAGATGCTGCTTGAGGGCTTCCCTTCCCTGGTGGTGCAGTGGTTAAGAATCCGCCTACCAGTGCAGGGGACATAGGTTCGAGCCCTGGTCCAGGAGGATCCCACATGCCGCGGAGCAACTAAGTCCGTGCGCCACAGCATCTGAGCCTGCTCTCTAGAACCCGCGAGCCACAGCTACTGAAGTCTGTGCACCTAGAGCCCATGCTCCACAACGGGAGAGGCCACCACAATGAGAAGCCCGCGCACCACAGCGAAGAGTAGCCCCTGCTCAACGCAACTAGAGAAAGCCCGCACGCAGCGACGAAGACCCAACGCAGCCAAAAATAAAATAAATTAAAAAAAAAAAAGACGCTGCTTGAAAGAAATAGGGGGGTAAGGGTGCTAATGTAAAATACGAGGTGGAGTCAGGCTTCTTACCATTCACTAGTCACATTTTCAAGCGATTTGGCTGGGGGCTGAAGGAAATATATCTCACCAAGGAAAATTTTCGTGAGGAAACATTGTTGACTAAGGTGGTAGCAGCAGTCCTTTAAAAATACTTGCTTTTCTGTCACGATGAAGACAATGCAGAGGAACAAAGAAAGTAGCTCTCAGAACTGGAAAAGCCTAGCTTGCCTACACCTTTTAATGACAGGAACCCTGGTGTATCTCATCCTGGATACTGAATTTTTGAAATTGTAGACACTGCTGCTAAAACACACAACATTAAAAGGTGAGGAAATTTAATATTCTCAGTACAATCTATTGATACTTTTTACCGTTTAAAATCTTTAATGTCCTCAGAAAAGACCAATCATAAGTTAAAAGGGCCATTATAAGGACTCTAGTAGCCTGCCAAGGACCCAAATGCTTTTGATTAAGCTCAGTTGATTGCTGTAAGAGATAAACCTGATACAAATGCTCTCTTTTTCACCCCAATCCTCTCCCCCAGTTCCTGCCTCTCAGGTGAGCTGGGCTTTGCGCTGTGTTGCAGTGCTATCACATACCCCACCCTCAAGTGATGGTAGATCCAAGCCTGGTGCATGTACAGACGTTAGTTAGATTTAAAGCTGATTTTGAGATCGTTTAGCCCTGGTGGGATTTATTCACCTGAGTGAAAATTAAGTTGCACCGTAAAGGGTGTTTTCTCTCTTTGGGTTGTTTTTTTGTTTTTGTTTTTTCCTTTCCCCTTACTTTCCACATTATAGGTTCTCAGCCTTTCAGCTTAGATTCTTGGAATCTGCCTCTTAACTGGGGAGACAGTAAAGTAAATGTGTCGGTTGCTTATTGTGAGGTGTTTAAATAATGGGTCTTATTGATTGTTTTTCTGATTTCAATTTGTGTTCATTTGTGGCTGATTCTGTAAATCTGATCAATATGTGCACCAGTCATTATTCTCACCCCATTCCTTATGCTATTATTATTATTATTAATATTACCACTTTATGAAATAATTGAATTCTGTGCTTCAGCTTTTAAAAACTGAAGAGAATGTTATTTTTCTTGAATCAGACTCATTATACTTTCTCTGCTTGTGTAATTTTAACATGGATTTGTAGTTTTTGTAATTAGGTTTTTCCTTTTAAATGCGTTTACTAGTGCTGTATCATAGAAAGGGGGGAGTATACCATGGGATGACTGAAGATCAGGTAAAGAGAATGTACCAGCTATAAAAGCTATGAATGTGCTACCAAAAATAAGATAGGTAAAGGAGCTTTCTTTTCTTTACACCTTTAAAGTATAGATAGTATATGATTTTTGTGTGGTTACATGAAGGTGAATCCTATCTCAGACTCTCTTATAGTTTGTGATTATTTTTGCAAATTAAATGGAATCCTAAATAAGCACTATGGAAACCAACTCCTTCATGCAAACTTTACCTGAGAGAGAATTTGAATATGAATGTCTACCTGAATCTATATTGCCTAAATAGGAATTCTGGATATAGGTTAGCTGAGCATCTGGAGATTGACAAATGGTGATTAATAAAGAGAATAGGGGAAGCCAGAGGGAGCTAATAAAGTATCAGAGAGAGAGATGATTCCCCCATGCTCCACAGTGAATAAAAGGTGGTGTGGTGAGGAGGATCCAGGTCTCTAGATTCCCATTACACCAGACTTCATGTTCTAGAAGAGAATCTTTGGCACCATCTTTTTAGAAGCCTACATTTGTTCTATGTTTCTGAGAGGATTGAGAAATGGGAAAATCCTTCTCGAAGTAAAGAAATGTGTTTCAAAGTGAATTTCTGGAAAATACCTGGTTGTGTTCCATGGCTGTGAGCTGTGTGGCTTGTGACCTCTGGTCGAACTGTAAGGAAGCTAGTCTTTTCTCTTGGGAAGAAGGTGTGTGCAAACAGTTTATCTGAGGGACACAGAGTGGGATGTTTGGGAACAAGTGGGGCTTCTGAAAGTCTGATGTCTTTGATGTATGTATACTAAGGAGGGCTGTGGAGAGGGCCTCATTTTTTTTCTTCTTCTTTAATATTTATTTATTTGGCTGTTTCGGGATCTTTGTTGCAGCCTGCAGGATCTTTCGCTGCGGTACGTGGGCTTCTCTGTAGCTGTTGCACGCGGGCTCCAGAGCACGCAGGCTCAGCAGTTGCAACACGCGGGCTTAGTTGCCGCACGCGGGCTTAGTTGCCCTGCAGCCTGTGGGATCTTAGTTCCCCAGCCAGGGATCAAACCTGTGTCCTCTGCTTTGGAAGGCAGATTCTTAACCACTGGACCTTCAGGGAAGTCCCCAAGAGGGCCTCATTAATAATAACAATGAGGGACTTCACTGGTAGCTCAGTGGTTAAGAATCCGCCTGCCAATGCAGGGGACATGGGTTTGATCCCTGGTCCGGGAAAATCCCACATGCCATGGAGCACCTAAGCCTGTGTGCCACAACTTCCGAGCCTACGCTTTAGAGCCTGCTAGCTACAACTGCTGAGCCTGTGTGCCACAACTACTGAAGCCCACACTCTCTAGAGCCCACACGCTGCAGCTAATGAGCCCATGTGCTGCACCTACTGAAGCCCACGTGCTCTAGGGCCCACGTACTGCAACTACAGAGCCCACCTACTGCAATTACTGAAGCCCACGTGCCTAGAGCCCATGCTGCGCAACAAGAGAAGCCACCGCAGTGAGAAGCCCATGCACCGCAAGGAAGAGTAGACCCTGCTCACTGCAACTAGAGAAAGCCTGTGCGCAGCAACAAAGACCCAATGCAGCCAAAATATATATAATAATAATAATAATAATGAGAGTAAAGTTTGCCAGCTGAGGTTCCAAAGTTAGCCTCTCATCCCTGCATTCTGGGAGAAGAGCCTGCTAATGGTTCTGGCTTTGGTCTTTGTAACATTTGGGGACTTAGGGGACAAGAATCAGTAAAGAATCCAGAAGCCATGGAAATTTGATCTCTGGCTTCCTCCATTATGGCTCGTCACAGTCTTGCTTGGCTGCCACTGGCTCCCTCCTTTCTCTTCTGTCTTTCTGTGTTGGGCCAGTGTATTTTATTTTCTATCTTCAAAGAGGAATTGAAACCATAGAGGGTAAAGAATAAATATGTTTTATGCTTGGATGTCTTCTTGACCTAGGTTGCAAAAGTAAGGTCTTGGTTTAAGAAAGTGTAATGGGAAGATCCTAGAGAGGTGCCTTCTGTAGATGTTCCTGTTTTCAGAGTGTGATGGGGGAAGTAGTGGGGGAGAACAATCTAGAACAAGCCCAAAGCAGCATTGATATTGGATGCACTTGTTGCATTCCTTTTCCTAACAATTTTTTTTTTTTACCCTTCTAGGCAGCAGCAGAATCATGCTGGTTAACTTCTAGAGTCAGGTCACTTTCTGTGTAGAGCTCAGGAATGTCAATAGAATGGATGACAGAAACTGGAGTTTTATAGCATTATTTTCTTATTATCTCTAGAACTTGATTTCTCTTGGACTTGAAAGTTCTCTACTTCTATTGCCTCTTGATACTTAGCAAATCTCTAGGGCTTTGATGGGAGTTGATTGGATTGAACCTTCCAGATCTTTGTTTGGTTGTGACATGGAAAATGATCTTGTGTATTGTGTTATGTTGTACTTCTAGAACTCTATGGCTTTGACGTGCTCATAGATTCTACTCTGAAGCCATGGTTGTTGGAAGTGAATCTCTCTCCCTCTTTGGCCTGGTAAGTAGTCTATTCCATCAACTAGAAAAAGACAAACCTTCAATAAGCAGCTCTAAAACACTTTTTTTTTTTTGGTCATTTCTCTTGGCGCTAGATTTTTTTCCCCATGGTTATTAGATTGAGATGACTAGAATTTCTGAATTTGGGGGATTTGTGGTATATTGTCAGAGTCCATATTGCAACCATGGACCCCTATCTTACTAGTCAATTTGCAGTCTCTGTTTACTGTCTTATTGGGCTTCTAAGGGATGCTTCTTTCATTTTTATCCCCAGTGTGCTCCCTCTCGCACTCTCTTTTTTTAAGCTTTGTAGGTGTTCTGCTAAGGGTAAAGAAATACAAGAGATATTGCATTTCCTTCGCCACCAAAAGTTTATACATACTCTAATCCACATATACCATAAAGTTATAGAGCTGGGCCTAGGGTAGTGTAGATAATATCTGGTCCTTTTATCCTGTCCACATCCTGGTGTTATCCATCCAAGGTTAAAGCCTAAAGACTTCAAACAATCTTTTAAAAAAATTATTTTAACCTATCTGTTGTTTAGAAGAAGGAAAGAAACTTATTTTTCAATACCAGAGAAGATTCTGCTTCTACCTGTGGCTACAGCCAGAGTTTCTGTTAGCTTTATGCTTCTCTAAACAGCTAGAAAACCCAAGAGATTTATGACAGAGACCACCCAGCTGCTGCATTTTTAACAATCAGAAATTTTGGGAAAATGCCAAGTAATCAAATAAAGACAGACTGACTACTTTGTAGGGTGGGAGTTTGGCTTACCCCCAGTAGTAAGGTGTAGAGCTGGATAATACAGATGCTTCAGATGTTGTGCTACACTTTGGTTAAGTCAATGTTTTGCAGATTTCCCGGCAATGTACATTATACAATGTTAGAGAGCCCCAGGATAAGGCATTGGGTCCAGCAGCCAGAGGAATCTGGTTTCTGGAGGAACACCTCAACTCCAAAGCCAGCATGGCATCACTGCCATAGGGATGCCCCCCGCTTTTGGACCATGTTGTTTCTGTTTCCATGTGGGTTCCTGCTGTATCATCTGGTGATATTTTGGTATAACTTGTTTTTTGCCTTCATTTGTAAGCCTGCAAGCTTAAGAAGATCGATTTAGAATGGAAAATGAAGCCTTAAAAAAAGTACAGAGATAGCCCAAGTTTCTTCTCTTGCATGTGAATGTGATTTGACTATCACAGCAGTAAAAAAAAAAAAAAATTGAATGATGGGCACACTCATAAAAGAGCATATTAAAAATCTGAACCTCTCAAATCCACAGTGATAGTGAAGCAGTGTTATGACCTGTGCAAAGTTTGAATTGCACAATACCTTCTGGAATAAAAAGATTGCATGTCAGGGGATAAGCGCCTTAGAGCTGGGCCTGCCTTGCAGAGGATGAGTTTGATGCCAGGCTTTTATTTCTAGAATTTTTGCCCAGATGTTTTTTTTTCCCCCATGGATTTGATGTGCTTTATGTGTATCTCCTCATTGACATTTGGTAGCTTTGCTGTATTAAGGCCTGTTAGGGGCAGCTATTCTGTTAACCTATAAAATTATTGATTGCTCTTTTCTTTCTTTGTTCTGTTAGTGATGCACCTCTGGACCTAAAGATTAAAGCCAGTATGATTTCAGATATGTTCACTGTTGTAGGTGAGTAGTAGTGTTTTCTGAAAACTCATATAAAACTTAAGCAGTGCATCCATTTTGTCAGGTTCTGTAGGTGTTGCCAACTGGCAGTTTCTCAGCCATGCTAAATGTTTTGTACTAAAAAATTACATTTTCAGGGAAGTGTTTATATTCCCCCTGGCTCCATCCTGCCCTGAGGCTGAACCACAACTAGGGCTGAGACCTAATTCCTGGGGCACAGGAATTAGGAGCTGAGGAAGAGAATTAAGCAAAGATCTGGAGATAATATATTTTTCTCTGAGCTGAGATAGTGAAACCCACTGAAGAGGCTTTGTTACGAAGGAGACTGGCTGTGTTTCTGCTAGGCAGTCTCTACTAGTGTCAGCACTCTTCTGTAGTGGTTATAACTGAAGCAGCCAAGGAAGAAATCCCTTTCTGAGTAGATAAGCCAAAAATTTGAGATGGAGATGGGCAGCTAGGTGGGTATGTTTTGGGTTTGGGGTTGTTGTTGTTTTAAGTACTCTAAAAAGACATGATAAAATACACTTGAAATGAACTAACACTTGGTGTACCAGCAAATGCCGTAAAACTTTGCTACCGTGTTCTCCTTAGATGAGAATTTGCTTCCTTTTAGGAAATAAGTGAAATGGGCCAAAGCCTAATTTCTTAAGCAATGGGTAATCTACAAAGCCCATTTTGGAAGTTGCCAATAGACCACCTTTAGCAGTTCCAGAAGTGGATCCTATAACAGGTCAAGACCCCTCACTTGCTTCTGGATTCTCCTGGTAAAAACAACATTATTTTCCAGTCACCATCCAGGAAGCCACTTTGAAATAACTTGTCTTTATTAACAACTCTGTGTTTTTAAATGGTGGTTTGCGCTTTCACTCTGAAGTTCATCAAAAGTCTACATCTCGGGCTTCCCTGGTGGCGCAGTGGTTGAGAGTCTGCCTGCCAATGCAGGGGACATGGGTTTGTGCCCCAGTCCGGGAAGATCCCACATGCCGCGGAGCAGCTGGGCCCGTGAGCCATGGCCGCTGAGCCTGCGCATCCGGAGCCTGTGCTCCGCAACGGGAGAGGCCACAGCAGTGAGAGGCCCGCGTACCGCAAAAAAAAAAAAAAAAAAAGTCTACATCTCTTTTTCCATCAGTATCACATTTCAGCTCCCCAGCTCTCCAAGGAAGGCAAACATATCTTACTTCTTTGCTCCAGTTGTGGTGGTTCGAAGTTTAAGTGGAGTATGTGTATGGGAGAGTCCTGCCTAAACCTCCTGAGGATGGATCTCTGTAATATTTATGACAGTGAAACTGAGTTTGTCCATCTAAAGGAAAGGTGCAGGTAAATCTGCTAATTTCTTAGAAAATGGCAGGTTTTAATATTTCCCATTCCCCATTCAGGGTTTGTATGTCAAGATCCTGCCCAGCGGGCATCAACCCGGCCAATTTATCCCACCTTTGAGTCTTCCAGGCGAAACCCTTTCCAGAAACCTCAGGTAAGCAAATTCAGCAACAGGAAGCCCCAAGGAAGCTTATTGCAAAGTGGTAGCTGTTGTCAATGAGTGAGCAGAAGCGCTATGATTATAAGGTCACTTAGAGCCGGAGAATTGGGGGACCATTCTAGACAGGAGGCAGTTATATTCAGCCACAGCTAATAGCTTATGCTTTTAATGCTTTCAAACCAACTTACTCTCTGCTTTTTTCTTTCTTTTCTTTTGGCTTCTTTTTTCATTGTCTTTTCCTTTTTTCTTTTTCTCTCTTTTTAAAAATCACTTTCTGTTTTCTCAAATTGATATGCTCATAAACGAGGCACAGAGAGGGAATCTACAAATTCCTCATCATTACTTTGCTGTATTTTTTTTTTAATTTATTTATTTTTCGCTGCTTGGGTCTTTGTTGCTGCGTGCGGGCTTTCTCTAGTTGCAGTGAGTGGGGGCTACTCTTCGTGGTGGTGTGCAGGCTTCTCATTGTGGTGACTTCTCTTGTTGCATAGTACGGGCTCTAGGCACGTAGGCTTCAGTAGTTGTGGCTCGCGGGCTTCAGTAGTTATGGCTTGTGGGCTCTATAGTGCAGGCTCAGTAGCTGTGGCTCACGGGCTTAGTTGCTCTGCGGCATGTGGGATCTTCCTGGACCAGGGCTCAAACCCGTGTCCCCTGCCTTGGCAGGTGGATTCTTAACCACTGCGCCACCAGGGAAGCCCTGCTGTATCCTTTTTGATCTTCAGACTAGCTTCGCAGAGAAGATGCTCAATTGAAATAATATCTTCTCTACATGTGAGTCTCTTCACAGGGACCCTCAATGATCATGAGGTGTTGGTTGAAGTTAAATGAGATAAATGCCTGCAGAAAGCTGTGCATGTGTGTCTGAAACATCATCTGACCCAGTGTGGCTCCAGTCTGTGTACTCTGCATTTTTGTTCCAGTTAAACCAATCAGCTCATCATTCTGCCTACCTATTCCATCATCTGATCAGTCTCCGCCCATCTAGACCTGACTAGTTTCCACTTGTGTTTCTTTGCCTCTGACGTTTCTTCTTATCCAAAAGGTCCACTTTCCTCCTGTCTTCCCATCTGGATTGATTACCTCACCTGCTCAGAAGTTTGGAGGTCGTTTCTTATTAAATCCATTCCACTCTGTCATGACCTTTTCTTTTCATTGCAGCATGATTTACTGGTTCTTTATTGCATTGTTTTGCATTCATTGACTTGTTGCCTTTAAATTGTCCAGTACTCCTCTGCTAGATTGTAAGCTCTTTGAGGGCAGAAACAGCTGCTGCTTCTCCCTGTCCCTCCTCTTTCCCTTACTTCACCCCTCCTATGTTCCCCCTACCTCCACTTTAGCCCTCTGCCTCTCCCTTTTTTCCTCCCAATTCTCTTCCTTTTGCTTGCTGGTCTCATGTAGATTACTGCTACTTCTGTTTGCTAAGCTTACGTACCATTATTTATTCACATAACTTTTCATTAGAACAGGGTTTGCAAACTCAAATGCCTCTAGGGGCTTCAGAGAGACAATGTAAAAGGGTAACTAGGGTCTGGTATGATACAGCTAAGACTGCTGTGACTGCAGTAAACTGGGCAGTGCATGCTTCCTATCAGAAGGGCAGCTCTTTTACTTAAGTGCTCTGGCTGATCGTTGCCATGCGTGAGTGTGGGCCAAGTGTTGTTAGATCTTCCTACTGTCAAGAGAAATCAGAAATCTTATTTTAAAATACTGGCAATGAGTTCAGTTTAAAAAATAATACTTTGCAGATGAAACATAGCATGTCCTTGAGCTGGATTCAGTTTATTGGTTGCCTGTGACCTCTTGCCTTAGAATTATTCCCTATTAGCATTAGTGCTGTGGTGTGGAACAGGGTGAACTATATTTTAAGGGATATTATCTTAGATTAGAAGTGAAACCAGCCAACAGGGTTGTACTTGATCAGTACATCACAGATCAAAGGGTTTTCTTTAATTTTTTTTAAATTGCTTTACAATGGTGTGTTAGTTTCTGCTTTATAACAGTGAATCAGCTATATATATACATGTAGCCCCATATCTTCTCCCTCTTGCGTCTCTCTCCCACCTTCCCTATCCCACCCCTCTAAGTGGTCACAAAGCACCAAGCTGGTAGAGGGTTAACCTAGGCGTACTAGGAAAACTGAATTTAGGCAATCGCATTCCTTTGCAAATTGTTTTCTGCAGTATCTATGGCAAGAGCCACAGGACTGTGTATAAAGGATTACAAATGTTGCTGTGCATCTTTAACAGTTTCTGCAAGTCCCACTCGAGGAGTAGCTGTATGTCAATCTTGGATGAATTGATCCCTTTTCTTAGCTTGCCTGTCAGCTTTTACTGGTGACACTTTGCACGTAGTGGAGACTCTATTCACTGTTTGTTCTGCTTACTGGTAGGTAATGGCATGACTTCATCCATGAGCAGTCCACAGGACACTTACTTAAAGGCTAAAGAAGTTATAGGTTACATGTACTGTGTGAGACCCTTTTATCAGGTAGAATAGTTAACTTCAGGATCTTCAGTACGTGACAGTAGGATTGAGTTCTCAGTGGTGAGAAGGTGAAACTGGAATGGTTATACCGCAGGAGAATGCAGTGTGAACAATAATAAATGCTCTAATCTTTTGAGAGCAAAATATAGGGCTTTGGCTTTTGCTGTCTGCTTGAAAATTATTTTTGTCACCATAGATGTAGGAGTTGGAAAATATAGGCATGTTAGGAAAAGATAAGGCTTTATTCCATTTTTCTGTCTTTTATAGCGTCCAGTATCTGCACAGTTCCAGTCATCAAGCACCAAACAGGTAAGTTCTGGATTGTTTGGAGATTTCATTCAAATTTTTATCTCCATTCCGCAAATGAAAAGCCATTTAGTTTCACTGTTTCACAGTACATACTTCATGCACCTGCTTTTTTGAACAGTTTAATAATGTAAAATAGAATAAGTGAAAGTGAATGCACAGAGATCTTTTTGGATGTAGTATATAAGTGTAGAGGTTGCAGGAATTTATGAATCCTCTTTTTCTGATGGTAATTATGCTGTGATAGAGGCAGTTGAATTTAAATGATGAACAGAGTTGAGAGGCATATCTGTTGTTCTGACCAAAATATTCCAGAAAAGAAATATCATAGTGCACAAGTAGCCTTTCATTTGTTCAGACATCTTATGAAACATACCCTTGTCAGTAGCTTAATATTGGAAATGTTTTCACGTTGGGTATTGGGCTGTATTTAAGTTTTTTAACAGATGACTTTTCTTATATGTAGTGATTTGCAGTTTTATGAATCTTAGAAACTCTGCCATATTTGGTGTCTCAGATGCTACGTTTAAAATAAAAACAAAATATGTTATCTCAGTCTCTTAATGATCAGCATTTGTCCTCTTTCTGTTCTTGTTAGCAGTATGTGAGATAAACTGTCGCTTTCTTCTATGCAGATTTTTTTAACAGCTTTTGAAGTGATAGGATTTGATGCTTTGATATGAGTGATGTAGATGTTCTCATTTATAAGTGTGTCACTTGCAATTATTAGTTCTTTAGTAAAAAGCTCCAATATATTTATTTTGGCATTTGTAGATACAGTTTCTGGTAAGCTTGGAAGCTTGAATTACAACTTTCTTAGCTACTGTTTTTGATAAAGTGATTTACATGGTTTATATGAATCAAAGAAATGAAAAAAAGACTCGCTGGCTGTGTTGTCTAGTATTTGGTAACTGATTAGTATGGTTTTGTAACACAAGTTTTGTTGTTTAGTTGGTAGAATTCAAAAATCTGTAATAGTGTTTTGTATTTAGCAGGTACCTAAGTGTGCAAGCTGCTCTCCGTGGCCAACAAAAACCAAGGCTGTTGACTTCAAAGAGCTTACACTCTAAATATCTCTTGACCTAACCTATTTAAGGAGAACATTAAAGTACTGTTTCATAGCCTTCTGAATTTGACTCCAAAGAAGTGTCTTTGACACGGAAATCTAATCTTAATGTCCCATTACTCATTTTAATTCTATTCCACCTAGCTCCATTGCTTGAATTGCCATAAGTTGCAAATAACCTGTGGACGAGCAAGGCCTCTCTTTAGTGGTTATTTATTTCAGCACTGCTCATGTGACACAAGGGCTTTCTGGCTTTATTCAGCCAACCTTAAACGTATTAAATTCTTTGACTCTTACTGTCCTTTGCAATGTTCTACCTTGTCCCTGTCTTTCTGTTAATGAAGCACTCTCAAATCCACAGTAGTTTCATCAGAACTAAGTGAGAAAAGAGAAGAAACTTTCTGCTCTGGCCATTTAGACTGTATAAACTTTTCTTTTTCTGGTGGTGTCAGATTGTGAAGTCACAGTTTTTTGCTTGTTTTCTGATGATTCCTTTTTAATCCATTATCTCTTTCTACATTTCTCCCTTCCCTTGAATACCTATGGTTCAACATTTTTCACACACCAGAAATTACATTTCAGTGTTCAAGCAGGTGATACGGTTTTGTGGAAAGAATGAGGACGTTGAAGTCAGGTAGACCTGGGTTCAAATTTGAACTCTGCCAGTAACTGTTAGACCTCGGGCGTGTTCCCTTACGTCTCAGGCTCACTTCCCACATCTGTCAAATGAGGATAGTAATACGTACATGGAGTTATGCTGAGAAAGGAATGATCAAACGTAGGTAAAATATTTGGGATACTTTTGGACACATAGTTTACCCTCAGAAGATTTAGTCTCCTTCATACTTTTGAGTACTGTTTTGATTTCCCTTTTTGCATTGTCAGTATCTGGTGTTATTTTGATATTCATTTATCTATAGTCATGTCTTTTCACATTTACTGTCATCAACAAATGCAAATCAACCCAATTAAATAAATAATTAATTAATTATTCATCCTCCCAGACATCAATACAGATTCTAAATAATGCTTACTCAGTACCCGATCACTTCCTAACTTGATTCACTGCTTCTTATCTTATCCTACAGTTGCATCTTTTAACTGTGTTCAGCTTTTGTTGGTATATTTTATTTATTATATCATGATGCTAAGTCCTGATTGGAAATATAATTTAAAATAAAAACTATATGAAGTTTTCACAAATGCTTCTCTAAAATCCAAAGACATTAAATATATTTGCTCTATTCCCCCTTTTTGTTATTTTGTCCTAAATATCAAAATTATAAAGCACGTTTTAAAATAAATAAGCAGTCTTTGTACTACTATTCTTTATGAGCCCATTAAACGCTAAATGTTTATGGATTTTTTTTCTTTTAATATTTTTTCCATTATTTTACTAGGGATTCAAGTTAGACTCACCAGGCGGTAATCGCCCCGAGCATACTTCTTAAATTTTTGAAGATTGGTGCCTCATTTTTTTTTTTTTTTTCTAATCCTCTGGTACCTCCTCAGTTCTTCATGATTTTTCAAACATAACTGTAAGCGGTTTTGGTAAGTTTTTTTGTTTTTAAAGCCAGTTCTGTTAATAGCAAGATGCATGTCTCTCAGACCTGCTGACTTACATTTATTACGGATTTTCAGACGCTGCATATCTTTTTTTACTGTAACACAAACCTACTTACTTGCTTTTTTTTTTTCCCCCTAATTTCAAAGTAGTATACTTCCGGTTATCATTATATGTAAGCCTTCTCTATTAGCCATTTTGGTCTGTTTCCACCCAGATTTATTCATATGTGGGTTTTTTTGTTCATTTTCTTTTGTTTGATAGCACTGATTCATTTTGCTTTTTAAACTTGACGTTTTATTTTCTGAGTGGCATGATGCATCACATATAAATTGAGCTATTTCTAGTCCATATATTTTTAACACAGAATTCTAAACTTTGTAAAGTTGAATTGGGAGGCTTTTTATTCTTTGTATGGGTTCTCTGTCAAGCAGATTTTTTTTTGCCCCTCAATTTTGATATCTTTGAGGATACCTCACTTTTTTTCTTCATATTCTACCTTTTGTCCAGTTCTCCTTACTGGTACTTGCCAGCTTTCTTTAGGATGAGAACCATTTTTCTGATTCAACACCTGTTTCTTACTGCTGTGAGTGGGGGCAGGTGATTCCCTGTCTCAATAATTTCACACTCTCAGCCAGTTCTTCCCTAACAATGAAGATTAGATGCGTATTGGTTTCTTCTCTGGGTATATTTCTGAGTCCTACGTTGTACTAATTATAATTTAACAACTTTGATGCATGTTGCATGGTAGAATTCTTACTGAGACAGTTTAAAGTCTATTTGAGAACCCAGTAGTTTAAATCTTATGTCATCTAGCCAGGGGCAATGGTTCCCTTTAAGTTTAGAGGAGCTTTATTTCCTTAGTGTATTTAGTCAATCCACTGGAATATGTGGATTTATTCTATCTACTACCCAGAGAACACAGCTGAGCTGATGTGCCCAAAGTCAAAACCACAGAATGGCTTGTATTTGAACTGCTTTGCTCTTGTTTTTGACAGTCCTGATGGCCTTTCAAATCATTCTGATTCCTTTTTTTCTTTTGCTTTGCTTTTAATTTCCAAGTATCTCCTTGGCACTCATAAGCATTTCTGTTTTTTTTCTTTTTTTTTTTCACTATTATCCTTTCTTCTCCCCTTTTCCCTCTGCTTTTTCTCTCACCTGTGTCTATAAATCATTTGTTAAGAGCTCATTTCATTAATAAATATTGGTAGGATTCAACCAGTGGTCTAGGATAGTAATGCTTTGTTGTTCCTGTATAAATACATTCCTGTATAAACCAGTACAGCAGATATTATGTAGATTAAAAAAATTCTCTCGTCTCAAATTTATTGAAAAGCTGAGATTGGCAAAATATTTTTGACTTTCTAGTCTGATTATTTTCCACTGGCTTCCCCAAAGACACAGGAAACCTGGGTGGATTTTAGAGAGGCATTTGAGATACCTAGACTTCGAGAGCTGCAACTTTTCCTATTTTTCTCCCTCTCAGCCTTCTTAATAGTTGACATTGAAGTAAATAGGTGAAGAGATTAAAGGGGTTTCTAGCCACATTTTTTTTTCTCTTTTGGAGTAGCATTGACCTTTTCTTTGCGCTCTGGTGGTATTTGTGGCAATAAAAGAATAAAACGGTCGGTTTATGGGAGTTAACAGCTGGAGCATTCATCCAACAAGCACCATTACCCCTCCTTTTTCTAACCTCCCAAATGCCCCAGCCAAGAGCACCTGCTTGAACTCCTACACACCCCACCCAAATAGCCCTCATGTAGGCACACAGTGGCTAGAGTTAGGACTGTGGACTGTGAGTAACAAAAGAGTGGTTGTGAATGTATGTAGGAGACAACTCTTTAAAAATGACTGGGAGAGTTTTGGAGTGCTAATTCATTGTTTGGGGGAGCAGGTTTAGATGAATAGAGGAGGATTGCAACATCATTATAATAGTCTCAATCTCTGGAAGCCAGGAATATCATTCCATCATGAAGCAGTTCCACAAAGATGAAAATTAGGTCCCAGAAAAGCAAAAAAAAAAAAAAAAGTTAAAAAGATAAGAAAGAAAAGTAAACAATAAATAAGCAAACAGAAAAACCCCCTAACGATGAAAAAACATAAGAGACTGAACCAACAAAAACAAAACAAAAGGACAAAAAAAAGGAAAATAATTTTTAAAAAGTTGGATGTGCTCATTAGATGTTATTCAGTAGTGACTTGATCCATGTTCTTATAAATATGACCATTCCTTAAAACTATTCTGATAGGTAATAACTATTTCTTAAAATATTTTTTCTTATTAACCTGGTAATACAGTTAGTTTATCAGCATTTTAAAATAACATTCTTTCTATTCTAAGATGCTTAATCTTTATTTTTATTACATCATTAAAATGAATGCTTACTTCATATTGTCTTCTTTCACAATTTCAGAGGACTTCAAGATATTCTTAAATAGTGTGAAGTGATAAGGCAGCTTGACTTTGGAGGATTTACTGCCAGTGGCTTTCTGATCAAAGCCATGCTGTCACATGTGAGGTAGATAAGTCTTTTTAGAAAACAATAAGTAGTGTGTGAAGATGACGGAAGTCCTCAAAACATCCACTTAATATTTTGGCTTTTCCAAGTTATATGCTAAATAAGAAGTCACACTTTAAAATTTTTTTTTAATGATTCTATTACTTATATTGATTCCCTTCTTAAATCTTTAAACATTCTTCTTGATTTCCAACATGTGCTGTATCATGTATTTCCAGAGATCAGAAGGGAGTTAAAATTTTTCCCAAAATCCTCTGCAAAGTTTAATTCTAACCATGGTTGATCTATGTGTCAGCACATTATTCATTTACTTATTTGTTCAAAAAACATTTATTGATCTCCTACTCCATCCCAAATACTGTTCTAGATGCTGAAGATACCACAGGAAAAGCTAAAGAGATAAAAGTTCCTACCTTCACTTGGTGCTTGTATCTGCTCATTTTGTGGGTTTTCTTCCATGGAGTTGCCTATCAGAAAATCTGTGTTTTATAACTCCATGCTAGCTTTGAAGATTAGTACATATTGGTCTCCCTTGTGTCCAAAGGTAAAGCCATTCATGGTTGTTTATGTACAGGTGTGCATTAGTCTGCGTGGGCAGCCATAACAAAATACCATAGACTGGGTGGCTTAAACCACAGAAACTTATTTCTCACAGTTCTGGAGGCTGGGAAATCCAAGATCAAGGTGCTGGCAAGGTAGGTTTTGTTCTGAGGCCTCTTCTTTTGGCTTGTAGATGGTCACCATCTTGCTGTGTGCTCACCTGACCTCCTTGTGCTTGCTCAGGCAGAGAGAGAAAGAGAGAACAAGCTCTCTGGTGGCTCTTCTTTTTTTTTTTTTTAATTAATTAATTAATTTATTTTTGGCTGCGTTTGGTCTTCGTTGCTGCACGCAGGCTTTCTCTAGTTGTGGCGAGCAGGGGCTACTCTGTTGCAGTGCGCGGGCTTCTCAGTGCGGTGGCTTCTCTTGTTGTGGAGCACGGGCTCTAGGCCAGTGGGCTTCAGTAGTTGCAGCATGTGGGCTCAGTAGTTGTGGCTCGCGGGTTCTAGGGCACAGGCTCAGTAATTGTGGCGCCTGGGCTTAGTTGCTCCGCAGCATGTGGGATCTTCCCAGACCAGGGCTCGAACCTGCGTCCCCTGCCTTGGCAGGTGGATTCTTAACCACTGCACCACCAGGGAAGCCTGGTGGCTCTTCTTTAAAGGCTATTAATCCCATCAGACCAGGGCCTCACCCTCATGTCCTCATCTGACCCTAATTACTTCCCAAAAGCCCCATCTCCACATGCTGTCACATTGTGGGGGTTAGGGCTTCAACGTAGGAATTTTGGGGCAACACAAACATTTAGTCCATAACAATGAGTATTGCTGAAAATGTCAAAAGTTATTTGTCAAAAAGCCTTTCCATAGACTGTGTATACAAAAAGAAAAATAAACAATGGTTCCTGACAGTAGGACTTCTTCTGTCTGGTCAGAGTTACTTCCAGGACTCTAGAGAGACAAATTATACCCCCCATTTCTTAGATTACTCCTTATTCTTTGTACTTGGCAGATTTATTTGTCTTATTTTATCAGTCATCTTTTTCAATAATAGTGTGTTTTCATGCTTCATACTATCTGATTTCCTTTGTTACCTTTGTATTTCTCTGCTCTCATAACATCAAAATCTCTTAAAACTTTTGTTCTCCAACAGCCTTCCTGATCATCATTCAGAAGCTGAAGTAGCCAGATCATCTTTGGGGATCCATAAGGAACATGACCCACTTGGCTGCCTCCTTGGAGTACCCAAGGCAGTCATCCTAGATCCAGTCTCTTTTAGTCTAGCAACTACAGTGTTTCTCAAGTTGTAGCCTTTTGCTCACAGCTCTCTTCTGTGTCACTAGTAACTTTCATCTCAGTATTTACCCCCTCAAGTTCTAAAACATCCCACTGTCCAACTTCTTCATCTGTGACATAATAGATCGCTCCTGTTTCTTGGTCTTTTTTTTTTTTTTTTAATTTTATTTATTTATTTATTTTTATTTTTTGGCTGCGTCGGGTCTTCATTGTGTGTTTTTCTGTCTTATGTCTTACTTTTCCTAACTTTACTTCCCCAGTGCTGAAAAGAATATAGTTACTTACTGAAATAAATACATATTTAATCTTATGTTGAGGTTATTTTCAGATTTTTTTCCCATATCTTTCAAACTATTAAATGTACTGTAAAACCAAGATTAGGAATAAGTACTAGCTTACAAAGCCATGTGGACATCTTTCTTTCTTTTTTTTATTTGTATCTCTCTCAACCCATAGTGTTTTCCTACTATTCTATTTTCTCCTCTTTTCTTTGAGCTTACTGGCTTTCATCTATTTCCCAGGGTTTCAGGCTAAGAGATCAATTACAGAAAATGGGCTTTGGATTTGAGCTTATACATATTATGAAACATAATGGTGTTGAGGGACTTGGAAATGAAGAAAGGTGATGAAAAGATATTTTTGTTTTTCTTTTTTCTTCTCCTTAGCGTTGCCGTCCACTCTCTGCCAGTGATGTGGAAATGAAAAACCTTGTGGGCTCAGCACGGGAGAAGGTGCCGGGGAAGTTAGGTGGTTCTGTGCTTGGTCTGTCAATGGAGGAGGTAAAGATAACTCCATTTCAGGCCTTTATGGGTTAACATAGGCTTCAGTGAAAATTAGTCAGTGATTTGTAATATTCATGACCAACTCATATCTTATACTGAACATGGGAGAAATAGCTTCTCAAAAAAACAGCATCTTAAATGGAATTAATTTCTTCCTTCATGCTTCTTTTGTATTCTCGGTTCATAACTCTCTTCCTCTGTCCTATTACCACATGGATTACAGTTTTTAAAATAGGTACTCATTTTATTTTATTTTCTCTTCCTCCACGTAGATCAAAGTTTTACGGAAGGTGAAGGAAGAGAATGATCGGAGAGGTGGATTTATTCGCATATTCCCTACATCAGAGACATGGGAAATATATGGGTGAGGTGACTACCTTTTTTTTAAACCTGTACTTCAGGTCAAGAAAATTGGATTAATTGTGACACAGTATCATCACTGCTCTCCACATGGTGCCTTTCTTACATTTTTTTGTTTATTTATTTATGACAGTATGAATATTACCCAACCCTGCATTATTCCTCCCTTTTTTCTAGTTCCCTTCCTCCTTCCTAACTGCCCCCTAACCCAGGCTTAGACACTGTCCTAAATTTTGTGGTTATCATTACCTTGATTTGAAAAAAAAATTGGTTTATCATCTATATGTGTGCTTAAACTATAAATTGCTTATTTTTAATCATCTTTGAGATCAAGTTTACATGCAGCAGCATCCATTTTAAGTTTGACGATGAATTTTGACAAATACAGACATCAATTTAATCACCACAATTAAGATATAGAACATTCCATTACCTCCGGATGTCCTCTCATGCCCCTTCACTGTGAGTCCCCCCATTACCGTGAGCCTCAAACATCTACTGACTTGCTTTATATCACTATAGTTTTTCTAGAATTTTATATAAATAGAATCATACATTATATATTTTTTGATGTCTGGATTCTTTTGTTTGGCATAATGTTTTTGAGAATTATCCGTGTTGTTGTGTGAAACAGTAGTAGTTCATTCCTGACTATTGTTAGGTACTATTTCATCGTATGAGTATAGCGCAATTTGTTTATCCGTTCACCTGTGTGGCATATTTGGATTGTGTCTAGTTTTGGGCTGTTCTGAAGAAAGCTGCTATTATGAACATTTATGTACAAGTCTCTGTGTGGATATATGATTTTATTTTTCTTGGATAAATACCTAGGGGTGGAATAGGTGGGTCGTATGAAAAGGGATAAGAGATAGAACCATTTTACATTTTGCCAATGATGAATGAGAGTTCCATTTGCTTCCCATCCTTGCCAACACTTGGTATTGTCAGGCTTTTTAATTTTAGGCATTCTAGTGTGTGTGTGTAGTGTTTCTCTGTAGTTTTAATTTACTGTTCTCTGATTAATAATGATATTGAGCATTCATGTTCTGTGGGCCATTTGTGTATCTTCTTTTTTCCATTTTAAATTTTAAGATTTTTATCTTTTTATTATTGTGTTATAAAAGACTCTTGATACAAGTCCTTTCCCAGATATTTACATTATAAATATTTTCTCAAAGTCTGTGGCTAGCTTTTTCTTTTTTATAACAGTGGCTTTCAAAGAACAGAAGTTTTAAATTTCAGTGAAGTCCAGTTGACCAATTTTTTTTTAAGGTTTATGCATTTCGTGTTTTCTAAGAAATCTTTACCAATGCCAACTTCACAAAGCTTTTTCTCTTTTGTTTTCTTCTAGAAGTTTTGTAATTTTGGCTTTTATATTTAGGTCTATGATATGTATTGATTTAATTTTTATGTGTGGTGTGAGGTAAGGGTTGACATCCATTTCCTTCCATATGGATGTCCATTTGCTCCAGCACCACTTTTTGAAATTACGTTATTGAATTTAACTTGGCATCTTTGTTGAAAGTTAACTGGAATATATATGTATGTATATTTCTAGACTTTATTCAGTTTCACTGATCTACATGTTTGTCTTAATATCTATAGCTTTATACCAAGTCTTGAAATTAGGTAGTGTTGTAAGTCTTCCAACTTTGTTCTTTTTCAGAAGTATTTTGACTATTTTGTGTCCTTTGTATTTCCAAATAAATTTTAAAATTTCTTTGTCAATTTCTACACAAAAGTCTGCTGACTTTTGATGGGCATTGCATTGAACATATAGATTAATTTTGGGTGAGTGGATATTTCAGTAATGTTGAATTTTCCAATCCATGAGCATGATATATCTCTCCATTTATTTAGGTCTTCTTTGATTTCTCTTAGCAATGTTTTATAGTAGTTTCCAGTGTAAAGATCTTGAACACGTTAAACTTATCACTTAGTATTTCATGCTTTTGGATGATATTGTAAATGTTATTTTTAACAGCTTTTTTGAGTGATAATTGACATACAATAAGTTGCATGTATTCAAAGTGTAAAATTTGATAAATTTTCACATATGTATATATCCATGAAACTACCACCACAATCAACACAATGAACATATGCATCACTACCGGAAGTTTCTTTGTTCCCCTCTGTAATTCCTCTCTTCTGTCCCTCCTTTTCCCTTCCCTGCCTATTCCTGTCCCCAGGCAGCTACTGATCTGCTTTTTGTCAATAAAGAGTAATTTGCATTTCCTAGAATTTCATAAATAGAATTCTATTGGTTGTTCTCTTATTTGCTTTTCTTTTTTACCTGGCAAGATTATTTTTTGATTCATACATGTTACAGTATGTATCAATGGTTTAATTTCTTTTTATTGTCAAGTAGTATTCTGTTATAGGCATATATCAGAATTTGTCTATCCTTTCATCTGTCAATTAATATTTAGGTTGTTCCCAGTTTTTTGTTATTGTAAAGAAAGACTCTATGAACATCTATATAGAAATTTTTGTATGGAACATGTGCTTTCATTTCTCTTGGGAAAATACTCACTTGTGGAATGACTGGATCATATCATTGTATATGTGTAACTTTTTAAGAAACTGCCATATGGTTTACCATTTTACATTCCTATCATAAATGTCTGAGAGTTCCAGTTCCTCCACATCCTCACGAACAGTTGGTATGGTCAGTTTAATTTTAGCTCCTCTAGGAGATGTGTAGTGATATCTCATTATGGTTTAATTTGCATTTTCCTAATGATTAATGATGTTGAGCATGTCTTCATGTGCTTGTTTGCTGTTCAGTGCTTAAATATTTTGCCCATTTTTAAAATGAGGTTGTTTTCTTATAATTAGGTTGTGAGAATTCTTTATATTTTCTGGATATAATTCTTTTATCAGATGTGGGCTTTGCAAAGATTTTATCCCCCAGTATGTTACTTGTCTTTTCATCCTTTAAACAGTGTCTTTTGAAGAGGAGAAATTTTTAATTTTGATTAAGTCCAATTTGTCCTTTTTTTCTTTTAATTACTGTGCTTTAGTGTCTAAGAAATCTTTGCCTATCCCAAGTTTTCTTCTATTTTTTTAATAGAAATGTTGTAGTTTTAAGTTTTACATTTAAGTCTGATCCATTTTGAATTAATTTTTGTATATGGTATAAGATATGGATCACAGTTCTTTTTTTTTCCAGATGGATATCCAGTAGTTTTAGCATCATTTTTTGAAAAGACTACCCTCTCTCCATTGAGTTGTCTTTCACTTTGGAAAACTGTGTGCGTCTATTTCTTTATTTTTTATTCTTTCCCATTGATCTTTTTGTTTTTGTGCCAATACAGTGCCACACTGTCTTGATTACTGTAGCTTTATAAAAAATCTTGTTCTAACTTTGTTCTTTTTCCAGGTTGTTTTGGCTATTCTAGGTCATTTGCCTTTCCATTTGGATTTTAGAATTAGTTTGTCAGTTTCTACAAAAAAGCCTGCTTGGGATTTTCATTGGGATTGTATTGACTCTCTAGATCAGTTTGAAGTGAATTGACATCTTAACACTATTGTGTCTTCCAACTCATGAACAAGGTATATCTGTCCATTTATTCAGGTCATCTTTAATTTCTCTCAGCAGTGTTTTGTAGTGTTCAATGTACAGGTCTTTTACATTTTTTTGTCAGATTTCTTCCTAAGTATTTAATATGTTTTGATGCTATTGTAAATGATTTTGTTTTGTTAATTTCGGTTTCTGATTGTTTTTTGCTAGTACATAGAAGTACAAATGATTTTTCCATATTGATCATGTTCCGATAATCTCGCTAAACTCACTTATCAGTTATTGAAAGTTTTTGGAGATTCCATTGGATCTTCTACCTAGTTGAAAATGTTGTCTGTGAATAAAGACAGTTTTCCTTCTTTGTTTCCAATCTGGATGTGTTTTATTTCTTTACTCTTGCGTGATTACACTGGCAAGAACCTCCAGCACAGTGTTGAATAGGACCAGTGAGAGCAGACATCCCAGTCTGGCTCCTGTCTAGGGTAAGCAATTAGTCTTTTGTCATTAAGTATGATGTTAGTTTTAGGCTTTTCACAGATGCCCTTTATCAGATTGAGGGAGTTCCCTTTTATTTCTCTTTTGCTAAGAGTTTTTTACTTTATTTATTTATTTTTTGCGGTACGCGGGCCTCTCACTGTTGTGGCCTCTCCCATTGTGGAGCACGGGCTCTGGACGCGCAGGCTCAGCAGCCATGGCTCACGGGCCCAGCCGCTCTGCGGCATGTGGGATCTTCCCGGACCGGGGCACGAACCCGTGTCCCCTGCCTTGGCAGGCGGACTCTCAACTGCTGCGCCACCAGGGAAGCCCCTACATTGATTTTTGAACGTTAAACCCAACATTTCATTCCTGAAATAAACTCTACTTGGTCATGATACAGTATCTTTTTTATATATTGTTGAGTTTGATTTGCTGAAATTGTATTTGGATTTTTACATGTATGTTCATAAGAGATACTGATCTGTAGTTTTCCTATAACATCTTTGGTTTTAGTATGAGGATAAGATATATAAGATATTTCAGTCTTTGGTTTCTGGCCTCATAGAATGAGTTGGAAAGCGTTATCACCTCTTCAATTTTCTGGAAGAATTTATGGAGAATTGGTATTATTTATTTCTTGAGTGTTTGGTAAAATTCACTAGTAGAGCCTTCTGGACCAGGAGTTCAGTTTCAATTTCTTTAACAGATATAGGACTATTCAGGTTATCTATTTCTACTTGAATGAGCTTTGGTAGTTGGTGTCTTTTAAGGCATCTGTCCATTTCGTATATGTTGTATTTATAAGCATAAAATTGTTCATAATATTCACTTATCCTTTTAATATCTATAGAATCTGCAGTGATGTTACTTTTCTCATTTCTGATATTGGTAATTTGATTCTTCTCTCTTTTTATCCTATTCAGTCTGGCTAGAGGTTTATCAATTTTATTGACCTTCTAAGACACCCAGTTTTTAGTTTCATTGTTTTTTTTTTTCTATTTCTTGTACATTGACTTCCCCTCTAATATTTATTATTTCCTTTTTTTAACTTACTATGGGCTTCATTTGCTCTATATTTTTCCCCTAGTTTCTTTAGGTAGAAGCTGATGTCATTGATTTGAGACCTTTCTTCTTTTCTATATGTGTTTTAAGAGCTATAAATTTCCTACTAAGTACTGTTTTTGCAGCTTCCCATACATTTTGATTGTTCTCTTTTTGTTTTTATTCTGTCTTTGGCCTGTGGGTTATTTATAAGTGTGTTATTTAGTTTTCAAATATTTGGGAGTTTTTCTAGAGGTTTTTCTTTCAGTGATTTCCAATTTACTTCTGTTGTACTGAGAACATACTTTGTGTAAGTTGAATATTTTAAAATTTACTGAGACTTGTTTTGTGGTTCAGAATTTGATTTATCCTGGTACAATGTAACATGTACATTGAAATATATATATTCTGCTATTGTTGGCTGGTGTGTTCTATAAATGTCCATTAGGTCAAGGGATTCGACAGTTTTGTTCAGATATTCTCTATTTTTAGTAATTTTATAATTATCAAGAGTCTGGTGTTGAAATCTCCCATTGTAGTTGTGACCTTTTCAGTTTCTCCTTTTGGTTCTGTCAGTTTTGCTTTTTATGGATTTTGGAACTCTGTTATTAGGTACATCTGCATTAGATTTGTTATGTCTTCTTTATAAATTGACTTCTTTATTGCTATGAAATATCCCTGTTTATCCTGGATAATGTTCTTTGTCCAGAAGTCTATTTATCTGCTATAATATACCCACTCTAGCTTCCTTTGTTTTTTTTGTTAAGTTTAAGGTGTATAGTATAATGATTTGACTTACATCATGAAATGATTATCACAATAAGTTTAGTGAACATCCATCAGCTCACAGAGATACAAAGTTAAATAAATAGAAAAAAACTAAAAGAAGAACTAAAGAACTCTTAACTTTCATATATAACATATAGAAATATTACTTCTGTTTATCATGTTGTATGTACATTACATCCCTGGTACTTATTTATAACTGGAAGCTTGTACTTTTTTTGTTTGTTTGTTTTTTGCGGTATGCAGGCCTCTCACTGTTGTGGCCTCTCCCGTTGCAGAGCACAGGCCCCTGACACATAGGCCCAGCAGCCATGGCTCACAGGCCCAGCCGCTCCGTGGCATGTGGGATCTTCCCGGACCGGGGCACGAACCCGTGTCCGCTGCATTGGCAGGCAGACTCTCAACCACTGCGCCACCAGGGAAGCCCGCTTGTACCTTTTGACTGCCTTCATCCAGTTCCTTCTCCCCTCACCCCATCCACTCCAGCTTTCTTATGGCTAGTGTTTGCGTGCTGTATCTTTTTTCATTGTTTTACTTTTTTTTTTTTTTTTTTTTTGCGGTACGTGGTCCTCTCACTGTTGTGGCCTCTCCCATTGCGGAGCACAGGCTCCAGATGCGCAGGCTCAGCAGCCATGACTCATGGGCCCAGCTGCTCCATGGCATGTGAGATCTTTCCAGACCGGGGCACGAACCCGTGTCCCCTGCATCGACAGGTGGACTCTCAACCACTGCGCCACCAGGGAAGCCCTCATTGTTTTACTTTTAATCTGTCTTGTGTCTTTATAGTTAAAGTAGATTTCTATCAAAGAAGGATGTCCTGCCATCTGTGGCAACATGGATGAACCTGAAGGGATAATGCTAAGTGCAATAAACCAGACAGAGAAAAACAAATATTGTATGATTTCACTCACATGTGGAATCGAATGTTTTTTTTAAAAAAGAAAGTAGAACTCATAGAAACAAAGAGTAGAATGGTGGTTGCCATGGTCTGGGGCAGGGGAAATGGGAGCTATGGGTCACAGGGTACAACCTTTCAGTTTTAAGATGAATAAATTATGGGGATTTAATGTACAGCACGGTGATATGGTTGAGTTTAGATATGCCAAATTACTATTTGTTCTCCATTTGTCTAATGTGTCCTTTGTTCCCTTTTTATTTTCCCCTGCCATCTTTGGATTAACTCATTTCTCTTGCCTCTTTGGTTTGCTTTTTTTAAAGTGTGGTTGCTCTAGGGTGACAATATGCATCTTTTACTTACCACAGTGCACCTTAAAATAATGTTATACAATTTCAGGTATAATTTAGAAATTTTACAACCAGTATAATTCGATTTCCCCTTCCTGTCCTTTGGGCTATTATTGTCCTACATTTTATTTCTATATAAGTTATAAATCCTGTAGTACCTTGGTTATTTTTGCATTGAACAGCTTAAGGAAATTTAAATATGAGGAAAAGTCTCATAATTACACATTTACTACTATTTTCTCTGCTCTTCCTTCTTTTGTGTTGATCAGTTTTTTATCTGGCATCATTTTCTTCCATCTGGAAAACTTCTTTTAGGATTTATTGTAGTACAATCAATTCTCTCACCTGTTGCTTGTCTGAAAAAGTCTTTCTTATATCGATACTTTCAATTTTTGAAAGATTTTTTTCAGTGGTTGTAGAGTTCTGGGTTGGCACTTTTCTCCCGACACTTTAAAAGTGTTTTGTTATCTTTTGACTTGCATTTTTCTGATGAGAAGTGTGCAGTAATTCTTACCTTTGTTCTTCTGTGCATAATGTGTCTCTTTTTCTCTGCCTGCTTTTTTTTTTTAACATCTTTATTGGAGTACAGTTGCTTTACATTGTTGTGTTAGTTTCTGCTGTATAACAAAGTGAATCAGCTATACATATATCCCCATATCTCCTCCCTCTTGCATCTCCCTCCCACCCTCCCTATCCCACCCTTCTAGGTGGTCACAAAGCACTGATCTGATCTCCCTGTGCTATGCAGCTGCTTCCCACTAGCTATCTATTTTACATTTGGTAGTGTATATATGTCCACGCCACTCTCTCACTTCGTCCCAGCTTACCCTTCCCCCTCCCTGTGACCTCAAGTCCATTCTCTACATCTGCGTCTTTATTCCTGTCCTGCCCCTAGGTTCTTCAGAACCACTTTTTTTTTTTTTTTTTAGATTCCATATATATGTGTTAATATACAGTATTTGTTTTTCTTTCTGACTCACTTCACTCTGTATGACAGACTCTAGGTCCATCCACCTCACTACAAATAACTCAATTTTGTTTCTTTTTATGTATCAGCCTGCTTTTAAGATTATTTCTTTATGACTGATTTTCAATAGTGTGATTATGATGTATGCCTTGGTATCACTTTCTTCTTGTTTCTTCTACTTGGGATTTGTTGAGCTTCTTGGTCTGTGGGCTTATAGTTTTCATCAAATTTGGAAAACTTTTGGCCATTATTTCTTCAAATGTTTTTTTCCATTTCCCTCCTCTCCTTTTGGTACTCTGGTTACATGTTAAATTGGTTGATGTTGTACAATACGTCTGGCTCTGTTCATTTTTTTATACTCTTTTTCTTTCTTCGTTTTGGATGGTTTTCTGTTTCTCTGTGTTTGTCAGTTTAGTCATCTTTTTGTCTGCAGTGTTAAATCTTCTATTAATTCTATCCAATTAAATGTTCATTTCAGATATTTTACTTTTCATCTTTACAACTCCCATCTATTTCTCTTTATATCCTCTTTTTCTCTTTTTTTACGATTATTTTCATGATTTCCTTTAGATTCTTGTGCATATATTATGTTTATAGTAGCTGTTTTAAAATCTTGTTCTATTATCTTTATCGTTTCTAAGTCTGTTTCTATTGACTGATTTGCCTCTTGTTAATGAGTTATATTTTTCCTGTTTCTTCACATGTACAGTGATTTTTTAAAATTAGATGTTTTAATTGGATATTGTAAATGTTGTATTGTTGTGTTTGGATTTTATTGCTTCTTTAAAGCCCATTGAAAGTTTTTTTTGTGGCCATACACTTAAGTTACTTGTAGATCAGCTTAATCTTTTTCAGCCTCATTTAAAAGCATTTTTATGGTTTGTTTAGAATAGCTTTTTGTTTAGGTGTAGGATAGTTCCACTACTGAAGACTCTTTTGGGGTGTCTCTTAAATGACACCCCAATGAGATCTCTCCATTCTGGCTGGTGGGAACTCAATCAATTGGCAGCCCTGTGTGAACTCTGTAAAGTATTCAGCTTACACTTTCTCCTTAATGTTCTTTATCCTGACAGTTGCTCCTTGCACAGCCTTGTGGACTTTCACCCTATACCTGAGTAGATCTGTATTCACCCAAAGACTCAAAGGGTCCCTTGTGATGACTTTTTTGATTTCTTCTTATGCGTAGCTTCTTCCTCTCCAGGACATAGCTTTGAAAATTTTAGCGCTTCCTAGAGCTTTGATCTGTGTCTTCTCAACACAGAGACTCTTGGTTCTACTTGAATTCCTTCTCTTTCTGCACTGTCTGGAATTGCGTCTAGGTGGGAAGGTGGAGCAATCAGAAGGCTCCTTTTATTTATTTCCCCCTTTTAGTTATCACAGTCCTGCACTGCCAGTTGTTTCATGTCTGGAAACAGTTGTTTCATATATTTTGTGCACTTTTCTAGCTGTTTATGGTGAAAGGGCAGGTCCTATAGCAGTTATCATCTCATATGTAGAAACAGAATTGTTGATAAGTTTGTATTGCTTTTGAACTTTTTCTAAAAAACAATGCACGCTCTATGTATTCTTCCTTTTTCATTCAATATTATATTATTAAGGTTCATTTTGTTACGTGTAGCTAGGATTCATTCTTTTTCAGTTTATTTTATTCTTCTGTGTGTTTATACTGCTGTTAAATTTCCCGTTCTCTTGTTGATGGTATTCGACTTCTTTCTGGTCTTCTTCTATTAAAGACTGCTGTGCTCTAAATATGCTTATATGTGTCTCCTAGGTATATATCTAGGGATGGAATATATCTAGGGCCATAAGATATGTGAATGTTCAACTTTAAAAGATAATGCTAAAAAAAAAAGGTAATGCTAAATTGTTTTCCAAAGTGACTATATAAATTTATGCTCCTGTTAGCAGTGCCTAGGAGATCCCATTGATCAATATCTTCTCTAACATGTGGTACTGTCAACTTTTTAATTTTTGTCAAAATACTGAGTGTAAAATGATATCTTATTTTGGTCTTGATTTGCATTTCTCTGATTACTAGTAAGATTGTACTTCATTATGGGGAACACATTTTTCTTCCTCTGGTGACCGGCTCCTGGTTGGGACATTAGTGGTTCTAAGTAGAGCCAAAACTTAGAGGAATAAAAGAAAGAACTAGTTCTTGTCTCTTTTGTTTTGAAAACCCAGCTGTTCATAGAGAAATCTTTTTATCTTGCAAAACATTCTATCCATGTAGTTTAGTTACACCTTATAAAGACCTAGGAATTCAACAAAAAGATATTGCTTGGCTTTTCAAAATTAGACTTTTATCTTTTGAAACGTTTTTGAAGAGGTTGAATATTTGCAGTTACTAGACAACATATCTTTTAATTGATGAAAGTGGAATCCTCTATTCTTAAGTTTTCAAGAGGCAGGACCCTAATTTGAGTACCTTTTTCTAAGGAACCAATCACAGATAATGTTCGGGTCTCTTAGGGAGTCCAGTAATGATACCTTCCTTTACAGGTTTGGTTTTGAACCAGCTGAGAAGACAAAGACTAAGATAGATGCAGGCCAAAATATCACTTTCCATACTCCACATTGATAAAGTCTAGGTTGGGAGACTTGACTATATCTATCTGCAAGTTAATGCACTTTCTGTTGACCCTCAGAATTGGACAGATTTACATACCCATTTTTAGGCAAGGTTAGACTGAGATGTGCATCAGGAACACCTGACCCTGTAGGAGCACCAGAGGATATGTGCTTCCTAAGGAGAGATTATCTCCCCAGAGAAAGAAGGGAGAAGCTTGTTGAATTTTTCCTAAATTACCAACCTGGTAAATCACTCCACCTCTCCTGGGACCTTTGAGAAAAGTGGAAGAGAACACCAAGACTTTTAAACTAATTGAGTTATTTTCATGTAGTGTGGGAAAGATGTATTTATCTGCTAACAAATATGCCTTTTTAATTAATACATATTTATTGAATATCAACAAGTAACTAGCACTATGCTTGGTGCTTTGGAGTAACAAATATTAGATGGGATCCCGGTCCTTTGAGAGTTAACAGTATTGATTATGGAGAAATTACTTATACATGTAATAAAAATAGCTCATATTTGTATAGCTCTTTGTAATTATGATGTACTTTGTGCACATCATTGTTATTCCCATTTTAATGATAAGGAAAATAAGGCTCAGTAAAGTAATGTGACTTATCCATGATCACACAGTGGGACTTGATTCAGGTATTTTAACTCCAGATCCTGCTTTTCCCTGCTGCATCATGCTGCTTTCCGAGAAGAGAAATTTTACTCTATGAGACAGCGTTTGACAAGTCCCTTACGCATATGGTGAAGGCAGACGTAGAAGGCCAGGACAAGGGCACCTCTGTAGACTTGGAGCAGTCATATCAGGGAAGGCTTCATGCAGCACAGTGGACTTGAGCTGCTTCTTGAAGGGTGGATTATGGATAAGTAGAGAGGGTGTGAGGAGAAGGTGTCCAGACAGAGGCAAAAGGACCAGAGGGAGGTGTGGTATGAGAGGGTTATAAGGAGACTTGTCTGACTGTACTTTAGGACCCATGTTTGGTCTCTGTGTGGAGGAAGGGTGAATGAATTGATGGTATAGATGACCCAACTTTTGAAATCTTGTAAGAGAAAGTATATGCCTCCTGCAGTTGGCATCAAGGAGCCAGTGAAAGCTTTTGAGAAATAAGATGATTGAAACAATCTGTCAACATTTTCATGCCCTTTATGCATCTCCCATTCCCAGCTTCATTTGACCTCTTTTCTAGCTATAAGTGATTTTTGGTGGTGGTTTTATTTTTGTCTTTCAGTTTTATTTTCTGAATTTAGTATATCAGCTTTTATTAGTCCAAGAATTCCTGACTTTTCTTTCTTTTTATTTTCTAATTTAAGTCCTCTTTATTCTTTTCATTTTATTGTATTTTCTGCTATTCTAGTATTTTATAATATTATTTGAGCAACTATCTCCTCCTTTGTCACTTTAGAGACTATATATTTTTAGAAACAGTATATAAATAACCTGTCACTTTTGTGCTTGATTCATGTTTTTATTTCTGTATTTTCCCCTTCAACTAAGCTTGAAGAAATAACCAGTTCCTCTCTGTCTTTCAGGTCCTACCTTGAACACAAGACCTCCATGAACTATATGCTGGCAACACATCTCTTCCAGGACAGGTGGAGATTTGCTAATCTTATAAATTTAGTAGGACTAGGTCACAAAATTAAGAGAAAGTACATGCAAAAGAAGAAGGCCTTATAAAAGTCTTCAGTAATATCTGATAGAAAGAGCCTTACAGAAAACACAATATAAAACCTCATTTTTTCAGAATTCGTTAACTCTCAGCACTTTGTAATATTTCCAGATGCTACAAAATTAAACCATAAAGATCTTTAAGCAATCTTAATACATACCCTAAAACTTGTCCATCTTAAAGGAAGGACTTTACTCAGTGCCTTTTTACTTTCAGACACAATTTTAACAGACATGATTATCTGTTTTTCTAGACTAGACGAGATTAGAAGGATCAGATTAGAAAAGGTGGAGGGGTGGTAATTCACAAAATAAATACAGTGAGAGTTGTAAGAAATGACAACTGATAACCTCAATACAAGGGAAAATAGGGGAGAAATGATGGAAAGCAGACATTGGAATTCAACTAGCACAGCAGTCAGGGACTGCTTAAGTCCCACATACTTTTGTTGCCCCTGAGACATAACTGCATTACAGTACAGTTCGGTAATTGACTAACAAGGAAACTTAGTTATTTAAAGAAATTTGCATTATTTTCAAGGTATGTTTGCTTTTTTTGTGGAATTCTTAAAAATAGATACCCAGATTCCAGCCATTTCTTGTAATTTCATTATCCACTATCAGGAACTATATGGGATTTCCAGTTTCTTTCTGTAAATTTGTGGTTATTACCATTGAGTAATTACACTGTGTAGCTTCTAACGAAAGAGATCTTGAGATTTACTTGGAAGACAAAGAAGCTCAATTCTTTATATGTAACTTGGTCCCAGTGCCCCACCCCCTACCTCCTCCCTGGAAAATTTTACAAGGCTTCCTTATCTTTACTTTTCAGACATTATACCGAGGTGTGTTCTGGCGTGTTACTTTTCATTATTTTGCTTTTGCGGTGGATGAATCCTTTCAGTCTGAAGATTTAAGTCTATTAACTGTGGGAAATAGTCCCCTTATCCTGTCTTTCCTCTCCTTGTGGAACTTCTGTTAGATGAAATTTGGATCTTTTGCTCTATCCTCTGTATTTCTTTACTTTTTTCTCATACTTTTGATCTCATTGTCTCTTAGCTTTAAATTCTTGGAGATTTCTTGAACTCTGTCTTCTAAAATTCTAAATTGATCTTCAGCCTTACCTATTTTGTTACTCAGTACCAGCATAGAAGAGGGTTGTTTGATCTACTTTTTTTATTTTGGCGAGTATGATTTTAACATCCAAGAACTATTTTTGCTTTCTGACTAGTTTTCATAGTTTATGGATATAATATTATATTTGTTCTGGTACCAATTCCAATGTGGAGGAGGTAGGGTGTTTCCCCTACAGCACCAAGCAGTTGCACCCTTCTGTTGTATGAGAATTCAGTTCAATTCTGATACTGTCTACCTGGAGATTAGCATCAGATTCCACAGTTTAAGGGTTCAGTCCTACAAGATTCCACCCCCATAACTTCAGATGCTCGTCACAGGCCCAGGTTGTTACCTTTACTTCTACCTACTGGCTCTCTATCAGAGCTTCCCACGACCCCTTCCTTGGGTGCTATTAATTTGCTAGAGCGGCTCACAGAACTCAGAAAAACATTTAACTCATTAGATCACCAGTTTATTATAAAAGGATATAACTCATGAACGACCGGATGGAAAAGACGCACAGGGCAAGGTATGGGGAAAGGGTATGGAGCTTCATGCCCTCTCCAGGTACACCATTCTCCCCACATCACCAACCCGGAAGCTCTCTGAACCCCATACTCCTGGGTTTTTATGGAGGCCCCCTTACATAAGCACAATTGATTAAATCATCAACCATTGGTAATTGAACTCTATCTCCAGCCCCTCTCCCCTCCCAGGAGCTCAGGGGGATGGGACTGAAAGTTTCATCCCTCTCATCACAGGGTTGGTTCCTCTGGTGACCAGCCCGCATCCTTAGCTGATCCAAGGGCTTTCTAAAAGTCACCTCATTAGCATGACAAAAGACTCCTCTACCACTCATCACTTAAACATTTCAAGGGTTTTAGGAGCTCTGTGCCAGAAACAGGGATGAAGACCAAATATATGTTTCTCACTATAAATTACAGTATTAAAAATATCTTTTTACATCTCTCTATCATAATTACTTTATTTAAAGTTCCTTTCTATTTTTTGCACTATGTTTAATTCTCTGGATTACTTCTATTTGTTCATCTCATTCTTTCTAGTTTATGCTATTATATTTCCTGAAATATCTGGTGATTTTTGATTGTCCAGTCATATTTATAAGTAATGGACTGTTTGCTTAGGATTGGTAGTTTGCATGAGTTTCCTCAAAGGTTGTGTTGTGTCAGTCTGTTTCTGAACTGACATGGACTCTATGCTTGAGGCTAGATCTTTCCACAGTTGAGCTTCCCATGAGGTAAAAGGAAGGTGGAACAGGCAATCTGGGAACCACCACCAAAATTAGGAAGCATTCTTTTAGGGCGGAGCATAGCAATTAAAAAATTTGAGATGTAATGACATATGTGCTTCTTTATTAACACATTCAATGATGTGTTAATAGCAGTGGGTCTAATAACCACCATAATTTAAAAAGTGTGATAAGTGTTGGCAATATTTTGTGACCCTGGAACAACTCTAAAGTAATATGAAAAAACGTGTTATTTCTTTTGGTAGCAAAACCCTACTTATATAAAGACGCAGACGTAGAGAATGGACTTGAGGACCTGGGGAGGGGGAAGGGTAAGCTGGGACAAATTGAGAGAGTGGCATGGACATATATACACTACCAAATGTAAAATAGATAGCTAGTAGGAAGCAGCTGAATAGCACAGGGAGATCAGCTCAGTGCTTTGTGACCACCTAGAGGGGTGGGAGGGAGGGAGACGCAAGAGGGTGGAGATGTGGGGATATATGCATATGTATAGCTGATTCACTTTGTTATAAAGCAGAAACTAACACACCATTCTAAAGCAATTATACTCCAATAAAGATGTTAAAAAAAATCACACTTATACTACTGTGGATGGTCCCCTACACGTAAATGATGGTAAATTTCAGATAGAGGATTAATTTTTTTTCCCATCCAAATTGGTGCCCTCCCTGACTTCTCTCTTAAGGCTGCAGTAACAACTCCTGCTTATAAAGCATTCTAAAAACTTTGATTCAAAAATCATGAATTTCCCTGTTTAGCAAAGAAAGGCCCTCCTGATTTACTCTTGCCTATCTTTTTAGCCTAATCTCCACTTTTCAATACCAACCCATGGCCAATCAGACCATATCTACTGCTATTTCATGCCTCTTTATCCTCACATTCCCTTGGAATTCCCATACATTCCCTTGGAGTGGCCTTCAGTTTATCCTGAATTCTTATTCTAGCTATGTCCTTCATCTTCTTACCTAGACTAGAAGGAAGTTCTCCCGGCCCTTCTTATCCCTCCATCTGATTTAGATTCCCGTATTGTACGTATTGTATTATAATTGTCTGTTTACTAACTACTCTGTCTACTTTCAAGTTGGCTTTTAAGAGTAGGTACTTTGTTATGTTCATCTTTGTCAGTATCAAGAACCTACCATGTGGTAGGCACACACACAAAAACATGCCTTAAAAAAATGAAATTTTGTTTGTTGCAAGCCCTAACATCTTCCATTAAATCTATTCTCTTCAACCTGAATGGATGTGTTCTCTCTTGCAAATCCTGTTGCGTTACTGTCAGAACTACTTTCAAGCTAATTCTCTGATCATTTCATTTCATAATTGGTTCATTTTGTCTGCCTTCCTTGCCCTCCCCGACTCACCCCCCACTTACCCACCCTGCCCTGGCAAACAGTGTCATACCTACTGTCTCACAGCATGACAGTAATTTTAACCCTGGCTGCATGTTAGTAACACCGTATTTGTGCCCTAGCCCTTCCCAGACTGAAGTCTTGCACTTACTAAAAGCTGCTCAGGTGACTGTAATGTGAAGCCACGATTGCGAATTACTGGTGCAAACCATTATCTGATAAAAAAGTTAAAATAATAAAAGTTAAAATAATTTCTGATAATAAGTTGACAGTATTAGGACGCTGGCACAGATAGAAGACAGGGGAAGGAAAACATAAAACGTTACGGTGGAGACAAATTTTTCACTTGGTTTTTCTATAGATAGAAGATCTTGGTATTTAGAATGGAGAACAGATTAAAGGAAACCAGAGGTTAGGTTATAAATGGGCAACATAAGGGGTCCTTATGGTGATAGGATTTTTCAGTATCTTGTCTGTGGATACATGAACGTACACAGTGATAAAATTGTACAGAACTAAATATACACACTCACAAATGAGTACAAGTAAAACTGGGGAAATTTTTTTAAAAAAAGAGAGGGTCAAGTGAAAGGAAGTTGAATGAAAAACAAAAGCCAGTTTAAACCTGAATGGTACTTCCTGTGGTTAGACCCCAACTCTAGTTTAGAGACAATGAAGAACATCTCATTTTTAAAGAGATTTTTTTAATTATGGAAAATCTATTTCTCATGAGCATCTTTTTTGAACCCCATGAGAATTGAGATTGGCTTCTTTCCCTAATACAGTTCATTGCAAGTAGAAAGAACACTGGAGTCTGAGAGCAAAGTTATAGGTTCAACATTAAACCCTTTAAAGCTCTGACATTGGGCATGTCACAAAATGGTCTTATCCTGCTCCTTTTTATAAACGGGGCTCAACTGTTGTTGTGAAGAATAAGTGTGATTAGATTTGTGGCGAGATACACAAATGCAAGTAATTGTTAGAATTTTCCTCTAGAATTCATTTGTCCTCTTCCTTTTGTTTTTTATTGATCATCCCTAAAGGTTATGGTACCCTGTTCTTTTCTGAGCATGTTCTCAGTTCCTATGTCTGCTTCTACCCCAAGATGCCTTCCCTGGCATAATTCTATGTTGAATTTCTGTAGTACAAATCTCAGGAGTGTGTATGTAAAAAATATATCTGTGTAGTGCTCTAACCCACTTGTCCTTTCTAATTCTGTAGGGGAAACCCAAGAAGAAGCTTATTGACAGGAAGAACACGGTAACTGATTTTTGAAAGTTGAGAAGTTCTTTCCATGTGCATAATATGTGACCATGCACAGGCGAAGCATGATACTTTATATAACCATTTTAGTTTGACTCAGCTTAAATAGTAACATAAAAATGTTTTCTATTGAAGCACTATTCCGTGGCAACTTTTTACAAACTAAGTTTGGGATTTATAATTTTATAACTACAATATGTCATTTCAGTGATAACAATAGTATTCTTGTTTGGCTATATGAGAGAGCCCAAAGTATTAATGAGATTTCAAGACCTGTCTCATGCTAACTTCAAAGAAAAGGTTATGTTTTGGCCTTGACATAGCTGGGGCATACAGCTTTGCACCTTATGGGACTGAGCAGAGTTGCTTCCGGTTTGCCTTGGAACTAAAAGTGTGCAAAATACCTGTGGCTCTTAATTTTGGCAGAGGAGAGAAAGGTCTTAGAAGAACCGCTGGGATGGCCTTGCCCAACCGAAGACTGCAAGCAGAACAAAAGCTCTTAACCCTAATTACACATCTTCTGGTTTGAGAGATTATGTACATCCCCTTTGTGTTACTTCTCTTTACAAAGCAAAATGACAATAAGAAAGAAACCTCCTATAGCTAGCTTTTTGTTTTACATTTAAAAATTAAGATAAGGGGGGCTTCCCTGGTGGCGCAGTGGTTGAGAGTCCGCCTACTGAGGCAGGGGACGCGAGTCTGTGCCCCAGTCTGGGAAGATCCCACATGCCGCGGAGCGGCTGGGCCCGTGAGCCATGGCCGCTGAGCCTGCGTGTCCGGAGCCTGTGCTCCGCAACGGGAGGGGCCACAACAGTGAGAGGCCCGCGTACCGCAAAAAAAAAAAAAAAAAAAAGAATATACTTCCTAGAGTATACTACTATCAATTTGGAAATTAGAAAAAACTAGTTAAACAACCAGAATATTTAAAGATCAGTGGGTTTTGTCCTTTCTTTAGGACAATTTTTATTGCCATCAGTACAGGTTTTCTGGTGGTAGAAAGGTATAAGCAAATAAAAGGTGGCATGTAACAAACTTTATGCTGAAGCATGAAACAAGTCTTAATACATTTGAAAGGATTAAAATCATACAGAGTGTGTTCTTTGACTACAGTGATATCAGAAATCAATAACAAATATTTGGGAATTAAACAACACGTTTCTAAATAATACATGGGTCAAGGAAGAAATCATAAGGAAAATTCAAAACATTTTGAACTGAACAGTAATAAAAATATAACATTAAAATGTGTGGGATGCAGCTAAAGTACTGTTTGGTGGTGTGTGTGATAGGTGTGACTTATAGCTTTCTTTTTATTTTTTTTAACATCTTTATTGGAGTATAATTGCTTTACAGTGGTGTGTTGGTTTCTGCTTTATAACAAAGTGAATCAGTTATACATATACATATGTTCCCATATCTCTTCTCTCTTGCATCTCCCTCCCTCCCACACTCCCTATCTCATCCCTCTAGGTGGTCACAAACCACCTAGCTGATCTCCCTGTGCTATGCGGCTGCTTCCCACTAGCTATGTATTTTACGTTTGGTAGTGTATATACGTCCATGCCACTCTCTCACTTTGTCACAGCTTACCCTTCCCCCTCCCCATATCCTCAAGTCCATTCTCTAGTACGTCTGTGTCTTTATTCTCGTCTTACCCCTAGGTTCTTCATGACCTTTTTTTTTTTTTTCTCTTAGATTCCATATATATGTGTTAGCGTATGGTATTTGTTTTTCTCTTTCTGACTTACTTCACTCTGTATGACAGACTGTAGGTCCATCCACCTCACTACAAATATCTCAATTTCGTTTCTTTTTATGGCTGAGTAATATTCCATTGAATATATGTGCCACATCTTCTTTATCCATTCATCCGATGATGGACACTTAGGTTGCTTCTGTGTCCTGGCTATTGTAAATAGAGCTGCAATACTTAATCAGAATATTGAATTTGTAATCAAAAACTTTCCTACAAAGCAAACTCCAGGTAGTTTCACTGGTGAATTGTATCAACATTTGAGGAAGAATATACACCAATCTTACACAAACTCTTTCAAAAATATAGGCAAGGATACTTCCCAATTCATTTTATGATGCCAGAAAAGTATGACATGAAAACCTGACAAAGACATTTTAAAAAATTACGGGCTAATATCTACATGAACATAGGTACAGAATTTCTTAAAAGAATATTAGCAAATAGAATCCATCAGTATATGAAAAGGATAATACAGATGACTAAAGTGAGATTTTCCCCAGTAATGCAAGGTTGATTTAACATTTGAAAATTAGTCAGTATAATTCACCATATTAAATAAAGGGGAAAACACCAGATCATCATTTTATTGCTGAAAAAAGAAAAGAAAAACCCATGTGTGTTAAATTGATGAAACTCACCACATGTTTATGAGAAAAACTCTTACACATCAGGCATAGAAGAGAAATTCTTCAGTCTGATAAAGGTCTTCTATGAAAAACTTACTTCTAACGTCATACTGACATAATGGAGATTACCCTATGATTAGTAATAAGGCAAGATGTCTGCTTTCACCACTTGTGTTCCCTTTATACTAGAGGTCCTAAGCAGTACAATAAAGCAAGGGGAAGAGGGCTTCCCTGGTGGCGCAGCGGTTGAGAGTCTGCCTGCCAATGCAGGGGACGCGGGTTCATGCCCAGGTCCGGGAGGATCCCACGTGCCGCGGAGCGGCTGGGCCCGTGAGCCATGGCCGCTGGGCCTGCGCCTCCGGAGCCTGTGCTCCACAACGGGAGAGGCCACAACAGTGAGAGGCCCGCGTACCGCAAAAAAAAAAAAGGGGGGGAAGAAAAAGATATAAAAGGCATACAGATTAGAAAGGAAGAGGTTAAATATCTTTACTCTCTTAGATGACATGATCAGGTTAGTAGAAAGTTATAAGGCATACACAGAATAACTACAAGAACATTCAAGTGCACTTAGCAAGGTCTTGGGATACAAGGTCAATATACTAAAATCTGTTTTTTTTTTAGTATACTAGCAGTAAATGGAAAATGAAATTTAAAATTCCATTTATAATAGCTTTTGAAAATATGAAATTCTTAGGGGTAAATTTAACAAAGTATGCTCAGTACCTATATATTAAAAGCTCCTAAATATTACTTAAAGAGATTAAAGAGGGCTTCCCTGGTGGCATAGCGATTAAGAATCCGCCTGCCAGTGCAGGGGATACAGGTTCAAGCCCTGGTCCTGGAAGATCCCACATGCCGTGGAGCAACTAAGCCCGTGCGCCACAGCTACTAAGCCCGCACTCTGTAGCCCGCACGCACAACTACTGAAGCCCGTGCACCTAGAGCCCGTGCTCTGCAACAAGAGAAGCCACTGCAATGAGAGGCCTGTGCACCGCAACAAAGAGTGGCCCCCGCTCGCTGCAACTAGAGAAAGCCTGCACACAGCAGTGAAGACCCAACGCAGCCAAAAGTAAATAAATAAATTAAGAGATTAAAGAAGATCTAAATAAGTGCAGAGATATGTCATGTTCATGGATTAGAAGACTTAATATTGTAAGTATTCATTCTCCCCAAATTGATCTAAAGAATATTCCAGTAGATTTTTTTTGTAGAAATTGACCGTTTTTTTCAATGTATATGAAAATGTAAAGAGCTTAGAATATCCAAAGTAATCTTGAAAAAGACCTAGAGTACCAGACTTAAAGAAATACTTTAATGCTATAGTAATCAAAACTGTTGCAAATTGATCAATGGAACAGAATAAAGAGCCCAGAAATAGGCCTGCATGACTTTGAACAAAAGGCCTCAAGTAATCCAATGAAGAAAGGAAACTTTTTAATAAATGGGGCTGGAACTGAATATTGTATTTTAAAAAGTGAACTTCAGGGCTTCCCTGGTGGCGCAGTGGTTGAGAGTCCGCCTGCCGATGCAGGGGACACGGGTTCGTGCCCCGGTCCGGGAAGATCCCACATGCCGCAGAGCAGCTGGGCCCGTGACCCATGGCCGCTGAGCCTGCATGTCCAGAGCCTGTGCTCCGCAACGGGAGAGGCCACAACAGTGAGAGGCCCGCGTACCGCAAAAAAAGAAAAAGTGAACTTCAACCTCTGTCTCCCACAAAAACTAGAGGTGATTCATAGACATAAACTTAAAAGCTATTACTCTAAAACTTTGTAAGGAAAATATCTTTGTGACTTTGGGCTTGGCAAAAGTTTTTAGACATGACAGTAATCAGCAAAAATGAAAAAATGATAAGTTAGATTTCCTCAAAATTAAATATTTTTGTAATAAATACACTATTAAGAAAATTACTAGACAAGCCATAGACTGAAGATATTCATCAAACATATCTGTCAAAGGACTTGTATATAGAAAATATAACAAACTCCTACAACTAAATAATTATAAGACAATCAACCCAGTTACAAATATGTAATGCTTTGATGTAAATGCTTTGACATTTTAGAAGGAAGATATATGAATAACCAATATACTAATGAAAATGTGCTTTACAGCCTTTGTTATAAGAGAATTGCAAATTAAAATCATGAGATACCACTAAACATCCAGCAGAATGCCTAAAATTGTATCAAATCATTACATTGTACACTTTAAATATCTTATAATTTTATTTGTCAATTATACCTCAATAAAACTAGAAAAAATGGCTGACAACATCCCGTAGTGAGGATGTGGAGCTCATGGAACTCTGATAAATTGTCACTGGCAGCATAAACTGGTACAGGCACTTTAGAAAGAGTCTGGCAGTTTGTTAGCCTAGAAAATTCCACTCTGAGATCTTTACTCAGAAGAAATGAAAAGCATAACCACAAAATGACTTGTACAAAAATGTTCATAGGAGCTTCATTCATAATATTCCAAAACTGGAAGCAACTTCAGTGTCCAACAGTAGGGGAATAGGTGAACTGTGGATTATTCATACACTGGACTAATCCTCAGCAAAAAAAAGAATCCATACTGATACTCACAACGTGGATCAATCTCAAAAACATGCTGAATGAAAAGAGACAACACAAAAGAGTTCATACTATACTATTCCATCTTTATGAAGTTCTAGGACAGGCAAACCTAACATGTGATGCAAAAATTCAGAACGGTTTCCTTTGGGAGTATGAGGGAGGGATTTACTGGGAAGGGGCATGAGAACTTTCTGAGGGGCTAGTAATGTTAGAGTTTGGGTTATATAGCTCTAGGTCTCATCAAATGGACATATGGACATTTAATATTTGGATGTTTCACTATGTGTCATTTTTAGCTCCCCCCGCCCCCCCAAAAAAAAGAAAAGAGAAAAAACTTTCAAAGCCCTATAAAATATTGAACTCTAGATCATAATGATTTGAGTGTTAAAGTGTTTAGGAGTGAAGTGCACTGATGTCTTTGTGCAACTTTGAAATGCTTTAAAAATTAGGTGGATTGATTGATGGATAGAAGGAGAGAAGATTGGATATATATGTGATGAAACAAATATAGTAAGATATTCATTGTAGAAACTGGTCAGTGGGTATATGGATGTTCACTGTATAATTCTTTAAACCTTTCTATTTGTTTAAATATTTCATAGTAAAAGTGTAGAAAAATGAAATAAAGTAGGTATAGATAAAAGGTATTACAACTTATGGGGAATTCAATTGTTTATTAATTCAGAAGTATTTATGGTATGTCAGGTGTGTGCTGAGCAGTCAGTCTCATAGGCGTCACTCATCCAGTGAGAAACAAGACAAGCGTGGGCCTTGCCTTTATAGAACTATAATTCTGTTTCTTTCCCCAGCATTCCCTACCTCCATTCCTTGTAATAGTTGTGATTTATATTTCTGTTCAGGGTTTCTTAGAAGCTTATAGTTGTTATTTTAAAATATCAGATTTGTTTTATTTTCTTTATTATCTAATTGGCCAAAAATCTATTTTCATAACTGTGTGTGTGTGTGAGGGGGTAATGTTCAGTTGCTGAGACTATGATAAACTGGGGTTGAACTATTTGTAAAGTTTATTAATTTGCTTCCCTTTTCTGCACCCCGTATCAGGATCCTCCCAGTCCTTGGTTCAGTTTCCCACTTTAGAGGGGAGGACTTCAAAATACTTACTATCCAGTTCATCCACCCAGAAATCTCTAAAAGTCCTAAATAGACAAAAGACACAGCCTTTCCATCATACTTAGGGACTGAAAACTTCCAGAGGAATGAGGATGAACTTCCACCTCAAAGGGAATATGCTTTGAGTTGTGAAGAGTTTGCAAGAGAGAGAGTTCAGAGCCAACCAGTTAGATCTTGAGTTCTGGGTATACAGAGTTGGCTGCCTGCTTTCCGACACTAACATGGATACGGCTTTTCTGACTTAGTGACCAAGAACCCTGTCTCTCTTTTCTGACCTGGTTATCTCTGCCTGTGCTGTACTTTGCCCGGTCCTTGTGTGAATTGGGTCTGATTCCTGTCACTTAACCTAATTTATGATTTATTTTATCTAATGCCTAATGTACCTGTAGCCATTCCCTCTCCTCATCCCATTTCCCATCCATGATCTGATTGAATTTGGTGTTGTCCTGCATCTGCTGCCTTGCCTTGTCTGTGCCTCTGACCCTAACTCCTGACCTGTACTCAGAACCTGGAGAGTCCCTGCCATCTCTCCCCAACTCCTCCTATAACTAAGTACACTCTAAGAGAGAAGTTCCTCCTGTTGGAGCGCTTGAGACTTGGTGCGTCCCAAGGTCTTGGTGACTTTTCACGAAGATGCTTTCCCTGTGAGTCTCATTCAGCTCTGTGCTGCCATATTCATAGATTATCAGCCATTCCTCTCCTCGTCTCAACCTGTGCTAAATCTGTATTTATTAAATATTATATATGTCAAAGGAATATTTGTGTAACTCTGAGTACGTTATAATGAATAAATAAAATAATAAGTACACCTCTAGCCATCACCAGCTTAAGAATTAAAGTGTTACCAGTATCTCTAGTCATTCTTAAGGCATAGTTGGGTAGCACTTTATGATCTCTGTACTGAATAGTCAGCCAGTATTACTGAATACTTAAAAATACTTAAACATTGTCTTCAGATATATTTTTGTTCAGAACATTTAAAAAATTCAGATAGCCCATTAGTGAAAGTCTAATGTAGATTCCAGTACTCCCATTTATCTGACAAACATTTTAGAATTCACTAGAGGAACCATGCCTGGCCTGACATCATTACAGAGTTCTGTCAAACTTAGCCTTGGAATAAAGGAGAGAACTTTCTGAAGGCTCTAGCTACCATGTTTTTTCCCATAGAATTGTGGTTGATGGAGCACCGGAATTGAAGGTAGAGAATATGAATTCAAGGGCCAAGCTGCACGCTGCTCTTTATGAGAGGAAGCTCCTGTCTCTGGAGGTGCGAAAACGTCGACGACGGAGTGGCAGATTGAGGGCAATGCGGCCAAAATACCCAGGTACCAGCTGGTGAGCTTTCACCAAGCTGTATGATCTGTGTCCTGTCAGACCGATTTAATCAGCTTCTTAATTAACACTTAATGAATCAGAACTTTCTGATCACATATGCTTACTTTTTTTGATATAGTCTTTTTCCTCAGAAACTTGTTTCAAAAGAATAATAAGTTTTTAAACCTTCCATTCTATGATATTTGTATTGAAGAATATCCGAAGTGCACACATTTTGGCCTTTGCTCTTACTCTTACAGCATCATTTAACTACCTGATACTTAGCTTAAGTTTAATGGAACCCTGAGCATCATTGTTTGGGTTTTTCATGATTAGGTATGAAATCCAGTTCGTCCTTTGACATTGCTGAATTGTGTAAGTATTTTAAACATGAACAGAAACAGTGGAATTTCTTTCTCTCCTAGAATCTCCCTTGTTACAGATCTGTTTGTCACTGATGAATTGACCTCCTTTTTCTCCCTCCTTTTCTCGTTTGTTGACTGCCTGTATCAAGCACATTAGTCACTGGGGTTTTATTGGTGAATAAAAAAGCTATGGTCCTTGTCCTCATAGACCTTCCAAGGCAGTGAAGGAGAAGGATAATGGATAAACATATGATAGAAAGATATTCCCCTGCTTATTGTACCCCCGTGAAAAATGCCCTTCTGAAAACCTCTAACACGCCGTAGGGATTACTCTACTAAAAGGGTTTTTGCCTTAAGTTGTGAGAGAACCATTGGTATTACGATGAGAAACATCAACTCTAATGAAGATCATTAATAGGTTTTTAGAATATATAAGAGGGACGTGCGTATGTTGTTAATTTTGTGCATTATTTGTGGTCTGATTTAGAAATGGGTTTTTACTGAAAAGATAAAAGGAAGGTATTGGGAGAGAGGAAAATTTAATCCTTTTTTCAGCAACATTAGTGATTCTTCGCATTTAGTGATTACCCAACCAGCTGAAATGAATGTTAAAACTGAGACAGAGAACGAAGAGGAGGAAGAAGTTGCCTTAGACAGTGAAGATGAAGAACAGGAAGCTTCCCAGGAGGAGTCTGCAGGGTCCCTCGGAGAAAATCAAGCCAAACACACACCCTCACTGACCATTATGGTAGAAAATTCACCCAAAGAAAATGCCATGAAAGTTCCTGAATGGAATGACAAAGGTGAACAGTGCTGCAAAACTGAGACTCAGGAACCAGAGCCTAAATTTAACCTGATGCAGATTCTGCAAGATAATGGCAATCTTAGGTATGTACCTTTCCTAATTATAATAGCAAAACTGAAAACAGCTAATTTGTACTGTGTACCAGGGTGTTGTGCTTGTGGCTTTATAGCCATTTTTCATTTCTTATGCACAGGAATCCTGTGAATTAATGACTGTGATTTGATATTATTACTATCAAGGGAACTGAGACTTAGAGAAGTAGCTTGTCCAAGGTCTAGAACTGTGATACAAACCCAGGTCTCACTGGCTCAACCAATATTTGTTGGGTTTCAGCATTAGTGACTTAAGAGCACAAGGTGACTGAGACAGGGAGCTCAAGCAGTTCATGGCTTAGAGTGGGGACACTTAAAGAGCGGGGGCTGTGACCCCAGTATGGACAAAGGGCTCTTAGGACACAGGAAAAGGAGTGATTGGTCTTGCTTGGGAGGGCTAGAGAGACATTAGGGAAGAGGCAATATTTGAACCAGGCCTTCCCCGATAGGTAGGCTTTCCGGATTTGGGAGGTGACAGCTAAGTATGGGAGTGCTAGTAGAGGGAATAAAGGCACAGAGGGGTGATAGTACAGTCATTCATTCAGTTCCTCAACAAATATTTACTGAGCACTTGATCTATACCAGGAATTGTGCTGGGCTGTATAGTGTTACGGTGGAGACCAAAACAGTCGTGGAGCCCACAGTCTAGTGGGGAAGACTGACAGTAAACAAAGAAACAGGGTAATTTCAGGCAGTAAGAAGTGCTGTGTAGACAATAAAATAGGGTGTAGTATTAGAGTGTAATTGGACAGAAACTTTCTGTAGCTTCTGGTGCTTTGGGCATGGAGAGGTAAGCTTTAAGGTGAGTCCTAAATGTTGAGAAGGAGTAAGTCATGTGAATATCAGGGAGCAGAATATTCCAGGCAGAACAGCAAGTATAAAGAACCTGAAATTGGAATGAGCTTGGCAAGTTTGAGAAATACAGATGAGTGGTGTGACGTTACATGGAGAAAAGGGTGCAATAAGAAGTGAGACTAAAAAATTGGATGTCATTTGATCATAAAGTGCCATAGAGGAGCCTGGACTTTATTTCCTAGATGGATAATTTTTAAGCAGATGTGTGATATGGTCAGATCTTGATTTAGAAAGTAAATTCTGGTTGCATTGTGGGATAGTGATTGATAAGAGGAGAACTAAGGGTAGAGAGCTGAGTTAGGGGCTGTTCAAGTAGTCCAGAGCCAGGAAGATGAAGGTCCTGATGAGAGCAATGGCTATAGGAATGAAGAGAATGGGATGGAGTTAATGAAATTTGCAAGTTCAAATTGGTAGGGCTTGGTCCCTGTAGATGTAAGAATTCCACAGAGACTGAATTTTCCAAGTTTGGTAACTTGGTGCTGCCATCAGTCAATATAAGGAGCACAGGAGTTGGTTTCATGATAGAAATCATGTGTTTTATTTGGGACACGGGGAGGTGGAAGTGCTCTGGGATGAGGATGATCAGTAGATAGGTGAAAATACAGCCTTGAAAGTCAGAGTTGAACAGGACTGGACAACTTTAGAGTAGATGAGCTTGTCCATTTCAGTTTCGTTCAGCAAACATAGACAGGAGAAAAGGAAGAGAACTGAGGCCTGGGGAAAACCAGTGTTTAATAGTAAAGAGACCAAGAAGTAGCAGTTAGAGAGGTAGCTATAAAACTGGGAGGAGACAGTATTGAAAAGCTACAAGATGAGAGTTTCAAGCTATAGAGTGCCTCCCACGGCCCAAGTTAGGATGAGGCCTGAAAAGAGTCTCCTGCATTTATGACCTGGGGGTGGACTTAGTGGGTAGAAGAGAAATTGTGAGTTGAGCAACTAGGAAAGCAAGTGTGAACTAACTTTTTCAGAGAGTTTGACAATGAATGAAAGACAGGTGAGAACTCATCAGAGAGAGGGAGCAAGCTAAGAGAAAAAAGATTTCTTAAGATAGGGATTCTGGAGTTTATTTAGAGATTAGGGGAAGGCTTTGGTGGTAAAAGAATTAGAGATACAGAAATGGATATATTGTCCTAAAGGAAGGTAGGAAGAGGCCAGTGGAGGGGTGTCTCTTCCTGTAATGAATGCAGTAGTTAGAGGTTAAAGAGGCAGGAAGCGTAGTTACATAAGCGTGACGGCCTTTAGTTTCTAAGGTAGAGGTCAGTTCTTATACCGCAAGGATGGAGGGTGATATTGGCAGTTAGGGGGTTGGAGGGTAGAGTTAAGGTTTGGAACGGTGCGTGGAGAATGAGAGTAGTTGCGTCAGTGGAGAGCAGAGAGGGCTCTGTCAGAAGACTTGGCTCTGGCTTTTCAGTGCTTGCCAACTGGCGGTGTGACCACAGGCAAGTCAGAGAGCTTCTCTAGGCCTCAGTTTTCTTTTCTGTTAGGCCAGGGTATGGGGTTAGACATAGACAGGTTTTTCAAACTGTGCTCTCTAGAGAGGAAGGAGGAGTCCACTGAATTGAAATAGAACATTTGAAAACCACTGGACTATATTCTAATGTCCTTTCCAGCAATAACATTCTACTTAGATGTTGTAGAAATAAATTAGTTATTCATAAATCTTACGGATCTTACTTTTAAAGAGTAAACTCTTGTAATTACAGGGTGTGTTAATGCAATAAATCAGTGGTTTTCAAACTGTGTTCCCTGGAGCTGCCCATAATTCTGTGGGGCATCTCAGTGGCTACTGAGGGATCTGGGGGTGGTCCATGGCAAGGATTCAAGACTCCAGGCCCCAGCCCACTAGTTGTATGTTTTTGTATGCTGAGGATCTCCATAGGCTTTTATTTTTTAAAAAACAGATTTCTTTGGTGTAAATTATTCTATTATTTTGGTTTGTCAGTTACAGATTACTAGCTGACCAATGTGTCCAATACCTTAGGGACAACCTGAGGATTAACATCCCACAGATCTCTTTAGTAAGGTTTTTAGAGATGGAACACTCAGTTCTTGTTCGTTTGATTCACAACAGTGATTTGCAACAAAAGGTTGATTGAAATCTCAACTTCCAAGCAGTAATTCCCTTATCCAAAAGACCTTCATATTTTAATATTAGGGAAATAGTCAATAAAATCGGGTATTTTGCTACATTTGGAGGTGTCTGAAACATGCCATTTTTAGCTCACTTTATTGCAAGTGAATTTGTTGACCAAAATGGAGAGTCTTTTTTCATTTATTTTGACTTGAAACTAATTAGCTTATGGGAATGGTTGAGGGGAAAGTGTATATGGTCTCCAGAACAAGGATTTTAATTGTTCTTCATGATGAAAAACATTTGAAAATATAAATTTCAAAATCATATTGTGCTCCCATAAACTATTCCTATTAATAACAAAGATGTAGCCTTATATTTCATACTCTGAAGAGCTTGAAAAGCAAATCTACTCCCCAACCTGACTCCTCTCCCTTCCAGCACACACATAGAAGCTAGATGTAGACCTTCCTAGGATTTCCAGTTTGCTCTGGACAAGTCCTTCATCCTAACCTTGGGGGAACAGTGAGTAGAAAGCATTCAGTGATTGCATGTGTGAGGATTGTAAACAAAGTTTGTGTTGGGCCCTAATCTTCGCTGAGGTAATTTTGGCTAGCATGTCAGAAGGCCAAGCAGCTGAAGTAACTACAGTCTCTCCTGAAAGAAAACAGATCTGCTGCAGTTAGCAGCTGAAGTGAAAGTCATCAGTGTTTCTCTGGTACTTCTGTCTTCTAAATGATAGCTTGATCAGATTTCCTTGTTTCCAACCTAGACCACCAAGCAGAAATCAGCTGGCTTCTTCAGTGATGTTGCTGAGGTGCTTTTTACTATATGTGTGGAGTTCTGTTTCCCCCTGAACATCTGGGCTCATCCTAGTGGGTCAGTGCATCTATGCCAAACTCTGTTGGACCTCACTCATTTGTTCTGGGCTCCAGCCACTCCCGTCTTGTAGTTGAGAAAAGCCTGACCTTAAATTTGGTCTCAAAGTTCCTTTGTAGGATTTATCTGTTTCCTGCCTTGGAGGCTTTTGCACACCAGAAATTAGTTGCTATAGCAAAAGCCATACTTTTGTACTAACTGATAAGTATGTTTTTAAGGGCCTCCAAGGCAGAAAAACCTTTCTGTATCAATACAAAGGTTCTTGTGAAAATTCAGTACTTTTTCTGTCCATTTCCCCAAGAAAGTTGTTTAAAAGTTCCAAAAGTTAAGGTATAAGAGTAGGAAACATGATTCTCTATTCTTGCTTGATTTCCCCCCCGCCCCCCACGCCATGGTAATAATGAGAAAATAAGTAGGATTCTCCATCTCTGATTCTTTAAATAGAAAAAAAGAAATCTCATGTACTGGGTAGAAGGAATCTTTACTCAGTGACTGTATGATGGGCTTCATTTTTCTTAGCCATCCTAATAGAAGGATCCTCAAAGGCCACTTTGAGAGAGGCAAGCACACATTTGGTAGGTGCACCATTCTGTCTCATAACGGTATGTTGTTTTGGATTTCTGTAGCAAAGTGCAGGCCCGAATAGCATTCTCTGCCTATCTCCAGCATGTTCAAATCCGACTGATGAAAGACACCGGAGGTCAAACGTTCAGTGCCAGTTGGGCTGCCAAAGAGGATGAACAGATGGTGAGGCTCTTCTTGTTGGAACTTTTTTACTTTCCCTTACTCTCCCTCCCTCCCTCCCTCCCTCCCTCCCTCCCTCCCTCCCTCCCTTCCTTCCTTCTTTTCTTTTTTTTCCTATACTAAGATAAAGAACAGTATACTTGTGGTGAAAGAATTATTCCACAGTATAGCTTGCAGATTTCTCTTATTTTCTGTGAGGTGAATCTTGGATCTGGAGCCATGTTCATCACAGTATGTGTTGAGGGCATTAATTTACTTCATTCTGAAAATGGAAATTGATTGCTCATTAGATGTCAGGCCCGTGCAAAGCCCTAGAAAGGAATAACAATTTGCAGAGTCCTGTCTCAAGCAGCTTCACATTTTATTAATTCTTTGATATAGGCACTGTCATCTCCATTTGCAGATGAGGAAACAAAGACCTAGAGGAAGGGGGTAACTTGCCTGTTGTCCTGTAGCTCATATGTGCTGAAACTGGAACTTAAACTCAGATGTTGCAATTGTACATTATTTGTTCTTGCACTATTTCCATGGGTCATAAAGCATTTGTTTTCTGTCCCAGGGGGTCAAGTTAGCTCTTTGAAAATCAACACTTTATCATGGGCCCTCTGAGAATGTACCATCCTCCATTTTAACGTTTTTTTCTTTACTAGTTGTCACTTTATAAAATTCTTAGATTACTGGAAACAAACTTGTATAATAATTTTTACTGTATATTGGTCATTCGAACCTGTCTAAAATTTAATATACCAGCAATGTTTTTCTTTTTGGATCAGAATGACAGGGAGCTTCAAGCTCTTTGGTAAGGTCAACACATATAGAAGAAACCACAGCCCTTCCTTAGGCTTTTTAACCACAAGGATCTGTCACTGAAAAGAGAAGGACCATTAAGTCTGAGAAAGCTGCATCCTTTCCAGCTCAGTGGTGATCCTACTGTAATTTCCAGTTCTCCACATATAAGAGGTGTACAATATGCTGGGCTTATTATAAAAGCATGATGGATATCCCAGAAAACAACTTGTGAATTTAAAGTAGCCAATACAACCCAGAGATAAAACCTTGTGTGTTGTGAGTAATTTTTCAGCCATCAATGGAAAATGTTAGCTCTGCTCTTTCCAAGTGGAAAATTGAAACTGCCTTTTTGAGAGTCAGTTTGTCTGCTCCACTGTGAAAAAATAATGTTTTAATATAACAGCTTAAACCAGCCTATAGTAAAGACAGCAGAGTAGACCTATGAAATCCAACCCTCTGGTTATGAGACTGTTTCTTTATGTTGGAGTAAATTGTCACCAAAGGACAGTGAACCAAAATCAAATTCAAGAAGAAAAAAATAGCTCAGAAGAGAATAACTATTGCAACTGCTGACTTGGAATTCACACAGGATTTCTATGGAGCTTTTTATAAGAATATTTAGGATCATCACTGCAGAACTTAGTGTCAGTTGTGTGCATTCCTATTTGAAAATCTATCTAAACAACAAACCCTAAGGCATTACCTGATGATTGTGGCAGTGGTCTTGTTTATGAGGAAGGTAAGTGTAGAATTGCCTTCTCTGATCCAAGTTAGGTTTAGAGCTTCTTTATCATGTAATTCACAGAAGGCACATCGACAGAAGTTCCCCAAATCCATCATCTTCAGGCAATTTTACTGTGTTTGGGGGTTGGGTGCGGGGAACTATTATCTTTAAGGCCCTTGGCCTTGCAAAATCTCTCTTTGAAGCATTTGTGATGTTACAAATGATCTGATTGGTATCTGTTCAGATTTCAAGATCCTTTGCCCCATCTCAAGCGAGATGTATCCCTTCTACCCCTTAATGACCTTTCACTATGCCCTCCTTGCTAACCCCCAACTCTAAAAGCACACTTATTCTTGGGGAAGAAAAAATAAATAAAAAGCTATCGCCTTGCAAGCCTGGTAACAGTTCTTTCTTTCCATTAGTCACTAAACTTTTTAAATCAGTAGTTTCTGCTCTTCACCTGTATTCTTCAGTATCCATTCGTTTCTTTAATCTGCCTTTTTTTTTTTAACGGTACACGGGCCTCTCACTGTTGTGGCCTCTCCTGTTGCGGAGCACAGGCTCCGGACACGCAGGCTCAGCGCCATGGCTCATGGGCCCAGCCGCTCTGCAGCATGTGGGATCTTCCCAGACCAGGGCACGAACCCGTGTCCCCTGCATCGGCAGGCGGACTCTCAACCACTGCGCCACCAGGGAAGCCCTCCATTCGTTTCTTAACCTCTACTTTCTGTCCCCTTTACTCTGCTGAAAGTGGTTGTGGTCCTTTCCTGCTCCAGCCTCTTGGAAGCTGTGACATGGGAGCCTTCCTCCCTTGACTTGCATGACACTGTTTTCTCCCGTGTTTCTTTCTACATTTCTGATGTTTCTGTCATGGTTTGTTGTGGTTGTTGTTTGTTTTTTTCTGATACTTCCTCGTCTTTCTGATCTCTGAGTGTCAGTATTTCTGTATTCTTTCTCTCCCTTCTCACCTTTGATGACTTGATCCATGGTTTTAGTTTCCTCTACCTATTACTTTCCCTAAGTATCTTTCTCTGATCACCCTATAGGAAGTGATAGCTGCACTTTGAATTATTATAGTACTATGTATATATGAATTGTACTTTTACAGCTACTACTTTATTACATAGTTATTTGCACACATACTTATTTTGATTTTCCCACTGCCAGCTTGTTAAAGGAAGAGGATATGTTTGTTTCGTTTTGTTCTTGTCTTACTGTATCCTTGTTATACCTAGTATGTTTGCTCTGGGTCTTATTTGTTTAAGTGTGTAGTATACCTCTTCTTATCTCTCTATTGTGTAATCCCCTTATGGCTTGTCTTCTGTTGCTTAAGCACAATCCCTTCTTTTTTTCCCCCAATGACTCTTTAATTTATAGGAGCTTGTGGTTCGTTTCCTCAAGCGAGCATCAAGTAACCTCCAGCACTCACTGAGGATGGTATTACCCAGTCGGAGACTGGCACTTCTGGAGCGCAGAAGAATCCTGGCCCACCAACTGGGTGACTTTATCATTGTGTACAACAAGGTAGGTGGTTCATCTGTTAGTCTTGTGCTTTGGATTGCCACGCACTGTCAGAAACAGGCTAGAAGCCTCTGTCCAGCTGGGCGGAGAGGTTCTTCTTCCCTTTTAGCATTATCACATGCTATGTGGGACATTATGGGGAGCAGGACGTCACTCCCTAACCCAGCTGGTCTGAAAAGCTACTTATTACTTGTGAAGGCCCAGGGGCTGTTTTTCACTCTCATCCAAAGGCACATTCCTTTTGAGTGCTGTTGCACCTGAGATGAATCCTGGGCTATGTGAATTTGCATTGTCATTATTGTGCCTGGAGACAGTGGTGAATTGACTATTTGAGAGCAAATTTGAACTGTGGATTTAATACAGTGACACAGTCTTCCTTCCTGAGAGAGTTACACTTTGTTCTCTAGAACATTTTACATAGTGACTTCATTTTACAACCAAGCCCAGAAGATAGACTATTTAGTGAGAATAGTCTGCAAAGCATCTTTTATCCAAGGGTCTTAGAATGCTTTAGAAATGTCATTTTGGGGTGGAGGGAGCGGGGAGCATGGTCATTTTTCAGAAAGGAAAGCTGAAGCCTGGAAATTTAAATAGCTTTTGTGAAATGTGTGGAATGGTCAGTACAGTATCAACACACCAAATCCATAGCTACATAGCTACTCCAGCTCTGTTGAGAATTTTGGGACAACTTACATAAGTGAAGAATTTACTCAATTTGGTTGCTGCCATAGGAGTGTCTTCCAAGACCTATCTTTCCTCTCCCTAACTGTAACAAAATACAGTGTCTCTGTTGTCATTCTATTAAAGCTTCAAGTGTGACCACAGACATTACCAAGCTCTTTTTTCACTGGGCTACCTGAGTAAAAAGTAAAAACATGATAAAAATTTATATTTATTATGCAACTCTTACTTGGAAACTCTAAAATGTTTCATGAAATAATGACAGAAAATAACATATCAGATTTATAGGTGGCAAAAGTACATGGAGGAATTAAATGTCTTTACTATAAAGACAAATTAACCCAAGGGTAATGAAACCAGACGATGAAGTATGCATTTATCAGGAGTCAGTTTTATCTTGTTTTTCTGTGGGGTTGGGGACTGGATAGGAAACAGAACAAATGGCTGGAAAGAAATCGAAGAAGAAACTTGAGGAAGAAGAGGAAGATGGGGTGAATACGGAAAACTTTCGGAAGTTCATCAGACAAGCAAGGTAGAAGACATTCTTAATAAAAAGTATCTTATTCTGTCTTCCACACTGCCTCATTGATTCCCAGTAGCCCCTTGTTTCTAACATATGGATGTGAGTGAAATCACTCTTAGAAGGAGAAGAAGGGTTTCATAGCCTTGATCTCTCCATATCTCAGCCAATTATTGGCTGTTGTCATGGTTTTAGTTATCAAAACACTGCTGCTGGGCATCTGGGATGTATTTCTAGACAGCTTCAAAGTACACACCACTCTAAAGGCTGAGGGAGCACTTCGGAAAGCTGAAGTTAGAGGTTTCTAGTGTTTACTGGATCTGAATTTATCCCTGACCTATTGATGCAGTAGAGATGACCACATTTTGCCTACGTTGAGTGGGTTGAGGAATTGGCAGTTTCTCAGCCCTGTAAGGGTTACGCCTAATGTACATAAAATAAAACAAGTCCTTCATGCTTAAGGTTAGCTTTTAGGGGTTGAAAAATCTCAGCATTCAGCTCTCTATCTTGATACAAATTAGCCAGGCCATTCTTTGCTACTTTGGAGACCTTGGGGTTTACTCTGAGATTCATAGGAGCAGTTTCCAAGGTTGTCATTACAGTGTATTCTGAAGATAGGTTATAGGTTCTTTGTAATATTGCAGGAATATTTTGCTTATTTGAAGGCCACTTATCTGGAACATAGCCAGGCTCCAGGAAAAAAATGCAAAAGGCCAATGAGGAGCTGCTACAGATTTTATAAAATCCATGCATAATATGTTTACTGGAAGAATTCTATGGGCCCTCATCTGTTTCCTTACACTTTCCATTTTGTGGATGTTCGTAAAAAGTGCATATAATTTCAATATTTGAAGTGACCTAGAGACCACCTGGTTCAGTTTCCACTGTATAGATGGTTAGGGAAATCTTCCTTGGTTACGCTGGTGAGTTTCCGTATTTATGACAAAGTGGCTTCTTTAGTGAATATACTCCAATTATCTAGAAGTGGGGTGGACAAACTGCCAAGAACCAGATAATAAATGTTTCAGACTTTGTGAGCTACATGTGGTCTTTACAGCATACTCTTCTTTAAAAATATGAAAACCGTTCTTAGCTGGGAGCCATACAAAAACAGCCTGCTGGTCAGGGTTGGCCCACTGTCTGTAGTTGGTTGACCCCTGATTTAGAACATGGCTGTCCAATAGAACTTTCTGTGTTGTAGCTACTGAGTACTTGAAGTGTGGCTAGTGTAACGAAGGAAATGAATCTTTAATTTTAATTCATTTAAATCTAAATAGTCACATATGACTAGTGGCTACTATATTGGACAGTGCAGATCTAGAATATTCACTGTGGAATGAATAAAACCTTGTCATGCTTTAAATTTTTCAGACTGCTTCATTTATATTTCTTTTTTTACCATCTATTAATAGGGAGTTTCCAGCTTGTGCTTTTCATTTTCCCCTTCTTCAGCTTACTCCATTTTCATAATAAAATCTGGTAGAAAGATTTTCTAGAACACCTTCCTGTTCTGACCATACTTTCTCTCCCCATTTCAGTGAGGCTGAACTGGAGGAGGTGTTGACTTTTTATACCCAAAAAAACAAGTCTGCAAGTGTCTTCCTGGGGACTCACTCAAAAAGTTCTAAAAACAGCAACAGTTTTTCCGATAGCAGGGCAAAGGCTGGTAAGTATATTGGTTAATTAATGAAAAATAAGAAGAACAAGTGAAAAAATGAGATGTGCAAAGGGGAACCAAAAATAATATGTTGCCTAAGCACTAATAGACTCCAAGGTGGTAAAATTTTGCAGTGTGTGGGTAGGGGATGAGGAGGCCTTATATTTTTGTCCTAAAAGGGCAAGAGGGACATGGTCTAATTTTTTTTTCATGACAGTTGACATCAGAGAGCTGTTTTCAAGACAATAATACCTAACATTTAGTGAGCGCTCATATTACTGTCTACCGGACATGATCTTATTTTTTTACTTCCAAAAACCATATGGAGTAGGTGCTGTTATAAAACTTCTCTACAGATGAGGGAACAGAGCTGAAAGAGACAGAGTAACTTGCCCAAGGGTGCCCATACAGTGGAACAGGAATCTGAACTTTAGTCTACCTGACTCAAAGCTTGTGCTCTTAGTCTCTGTTCTTCTGCCTCTCCTAATGATTATTTCTCACTCCTGTTAAATTTTTTGGTTCCTCCAGCTCATCACCATTTGCATTTGGGGTAGGAGAATTCTTTGTTATGTGGGAAATATTCCATACCTGGTGGGATGTCTAACGTCCATAGTCCCAAGCCCTAAATGCCACCATCTTCCTTCAGTCATTGTGATAACCCAATGTTCCCACACATTTCAAAACTTTCTCACTGCTGGGGAACTCCATGATTGGGAATTTGGAACTGATGTGGACCAAACTATCTAGTTCATGTCATATGATCAAAAAATAGCAGCAATACTCAGTTATAAACAAAGCTTGCGCTTCAAGTGTAAGATTCATTTAAAATCTAGATGGAAGCATAAGACATAGGTAATCAATATACTAATTTTGTAGTATGCTAACCTCTAGATTCAAAGATGTAGATTTCTTTGCTCCTCTTAAGGCTATCATAGTCTAATGTGGAAAGAGCTGGGGAAATTGATCATTTAAAATGTAGAGTGAGTTTTCCCAAGGAAATGGTGTTACTGTTTTAATAACTGATTAGCTTCAGAGGTTAGTCTACAAAAGCCTATTTAGCTCACTGTATACTTAAAGTATTGTATTAGTAGAAATACTTCTGAGTCCAGCCCTCTTCTTTGAGCTTTCCTAACTTATCTGAGTTCTAAAGCTAGTTTATCCATTCATTCATTCCTTCTACATATTTTTAATGAACACCTATCATGTGTCAGACATTGTGATAGTTGCTAGAGATACAGGGACCAGGACTGTCACAGTTCTTGACTTTATAATATTTATTGTCTGCTGGATGAAGTTGGGTGAGTAAATACAGGAAGAAGGCTGGTAGGATCTCTGAAAAGACCCTCTAACAGTGTTGGGAAAGGGAGGCTGAGGAGTTTTTGTAATGAGGTTGGGGTAGGGAAAAGTGGGCTAGGCAGGTGAAGTCCTAGCTTGGCATTCAGGTAGTAACTTCTCCCCTGGTAGTAATGGAGAAGCCCTAACAGCATGTACTAGCAGCACCTGTTTGTACAGATGCATCCTCGGAAATTCTGGGGTTCATGTGTTAAGGACTACCTTTACATAATAATGTCTATACCTAGCAATACCAATCAAGAATAACTAGAGGGGCAGTAGGAAGGCCTCAATCAAGGGAACAACAGTATGACATTTGATAGTATCTGGACTCGTTACAAGCATGAGCAAACAAATGTGTGACGGTATTACCAGTGCTGGTGGTGATGGACGGAAGAGAATTCATATGTCTTTATTCTTTCATTCTGAAAGATGATCTGTAAAATGGCCTGTCTTAAGTTTTTGTGTGAACCTGGCCCTTGAGAAAGATTTTTGGAATATTTCTCTAAGTATATGATTAGCTCTGGCTGTTCTGTCTCAAAATTCTGTAGTAGAAAAAAAACCTAATTTATTACGGGGGAAATTTATTTTATTAGAGTGATTCTGTTATTGAATATACTGATCAATCTATCTAATAAGCAAACTCATTCAGCTTATTCAAGTAAAACCAAGGAGATTAAGACACAGAGCTGTTGTAGTATCCAGGTATCATGCCAACAGATATTGGGGCTGTTCTTTCTATCTCTTGGCAGTTGCCTGGTCCACACATATTATGACTTCTTCGCTCCACTGTGTACCACCAACCAGTTCTGTCTCTTAGCTCCCCAAGTCTGAATTCTTGACAGAGGCATCTTACTGCCCTTGCTCATTTTCTTTCCCAGGCATGTCATAGCTTGTTGGCAGTCCATGCATGGCTGCCCTGGGTTTTGGTATCTTTTCCTGATTCAGTCAGCTGGAGCTGGGGTTGGGGCTAGTTGGGAATCATTTGGTTGGTGTCCCACTCAACAGGGCTGTGGGCGTGGCCATCCTTGGAAAAGTGTGGTGAGAAATGCAATGGTTCCTAGCATTTATTACTAGTTGTGTTATATTTTGGAAACAAAATTATGTGTAGAGCAATGCTCTAGCATTTGATTAGTAACAGAGCCTAAGCTCAGTATTTATTTCGTATTCCAGATCACCCTGAAACGATGGAAGAAGTGAAAATAAAGCACCCCAAGCAGCAGCAAGCAACAGAAATTCACTCTGATAAATTATCTCGTGAGTGACTTCAAACCTACATAGATTTGCTGCTCTCTGATAAATCTCTAAATGAAAAAAAGTCATCAGATATTAAATGATTTTCGGGTGTGTGACATTACTCCAAAAAGCTCCTTTTCTTTGTTTTTCCTTTTCCCTTGGAATTTCCTTTTGTCTACTGATAGCCTATTATCCTTCCAAGGAATTTCTCACTTTCTTAATGTTTAAAATTCTGAGCACTTTTTTTCTAGAAGGGTGAAATCAGAGGGAGAGGAGTTAGCTGTCATTACCAGAAACTTTGTCCTGATGCCCTAACGTTTATAAAGCACCTGCTCTGGTTGGTGGAGGTAGTCCCAGCACCAGCTTTCAGAAGGGACTAAAAATAAACTGTTTCCATTGCCACAGTGTCTCAGTGGGCAGTATTCATTAAGTTCATGATGAATCTCATTAAAGTTTATATTTTTCATTATGTCTGTTTCATGCTAAGATTATTTTGATGTTTAAAAATGTTTGCTTCATGTTTACATACAGAATTTACATTAATTTTTCCTAAAATGATCTGTTGTTGTTTGTTTGTTTTTGTTTTAATAGGATTTACCACTTCAGCAGAAAAAGAGGCTGAATTAGTCTATACCAGTCCTTCCTCTACTTCTTTCTCTGGTCCTGCTGCTACTCTTCTGCAGAAAATTCCCAATACCCATTTGTCATCTGTTATTACCACCTCTGACCTCTCACCAGGGCCAGGCCACCATTCTTCTTTATCTCAGATTCCTCCAGCTATCTCCAGCATGGCTCACCAGCCAGCAATTTTACTGAGCACGGTCCCTGACAGTGCTTCTCCCTCCATCCATCCTGGGACACAGAACGTACTGAGCCCCGCTGGTCTGCCGCGCTGTCGATCAGGCAGTTACACCATTGGCCCCTTTTCCTCTTTCCAAAGTGCTGCACAAATCTATAGCCAGAAACTGTCTCGTCCCTCTTCAGCAAAGGCAGGTGAGTGAGAGAATGAAAGGCACTCCACAATGTCAGCTTTTCCCCAGCCCCAGTTAAAAAAGAATGCCATCTCTTCCCTTTGCCTTTTCTTTTGAAAGGTAAAGGGACACAGGGTGCATAGTTCTGATGTGACTAAGGAAGAGTCCTGCATTTGGTCCAGTGGCACTCATTCACTGACAAGAAAATGAAACAACTTCTTTTAGGTGCTGAGGATAAAGAAATGAGTAAGACAAGGCTTCTATTTACTGGGAGCTTACAGCATAGTCAAGAGATAATTGTGATATTTGTCTTTTTACTGTTGAGTTGTAAGTGTTCTTTATATATTCTGGGTACAAGTCCCTTGCCAGATACATGATTTAGAAGTATTTTCTCTCATTCTGTTGAGTATGTTTTTTCTAAGAATTTTATAGTTTAGGTCTTTTATCCATTTTGATATACTTTTTGTATATGGTGTGGCATAAAGGTCTTAACATCTCTTTTTTTGCATGTAGTTATTCAGTTGTCCCAGCACCTTTTGTTGAAAGACTGTTATTTTCCTGTTGAATTGTCTTGGCACTCTTGTCAAAAATCATTTAATCTTAAATGTAAGGGTTTACTTCTGGAGTCTCAATTCTATTCCACTGATCTGTATATCTGCCCTTATGCGAGTACCACATTGTCTTCATTACTATAGCATTGTAGTAAGTTTTGAAATCACCAAGGGTGATTCTTCCATCTTTGTTCTTCTTTTTCATATTGTTTAGGCTATTCTGGATCCCTTGCATTTTTGTATGAACTTTAGGATCAGCTTGTCAATTTTTGCAAAAATAGGCAGATGGGATTTTGATAGGGATTGTGTTGAATTTGTAGATTAGCAAGTATCTTAACATTGGTCAGATTTTTAAACACCTGAGTAATATCCACATTAAGGTGAGTTACAGTTAAGCTATGTTTTATAAATAGCCAATCTATATGTCTTAATCATTGTCTGATTTCAAATGAAATGGATATTGTAATATGGAGCTTGAATCAGAGATATGAAAGGGTCTACTTTAATAAGTCATCATATGAATATGTACGTATATGTGTATTAGTGCTAGTTCTGAGTGATTATTCTTATGATTTAATCTTCTAAAATCAATAATAATTATGTTCTGGTTTAAATTTTTTCTCCCATGTGAGAGAAATTCAGTAAGGTCAGTGTCTCCTGTACCTTGTTGTTGTCATCAAAACTTCTTTTTTAAACCTTCCGTTTTTTCATACCTTTCGCAGAGGAGGATAAGGAACGGAAGAAGCTAGTCAGTTCAAAAATATTTCCTAATTTCCGTTGTGATTTCTTTCTTGACCCATGGATTGTTTATAAGTATATTGTTTAATCTTCACATAGTTGGCATTCTCTATTTTTTGTGATTGCTTTTTAGCTTATTTCCACTGTTGTCAAAGAACATATTCTGAATGGCTTAAACAGTAGTAGACAACAATATATAGATAACAACATATAGCTGACAACAATATACTTGACAACAATAATATCCTATAAGTGATTGGAGTCAAATTTTTCTGTGGTGTTTGAATAGTTTGGGGATGAGGTTAAGATGTTATTTTGAATTTAAACTTTTTCAAGATAAATATACAGTATCAAGTTTCAAAGGTCACCACTGAAAAAATTAAAATATGGAAATTTAAACATGTGGGAAGAAGAAAAATGGATTGGGTCGGGGGAAACACCCACAAACATAGAAGCACACAAAGCTTAGAAAATGCAAGAAATGGAAACTTAAAAGATGGTAAACCAAGTCCTAATATATCAAGAATCAAATAAATATAAATAGGCTGAACTTCTTAGAAGAGTGTCAGATTGAATTTTTTAAAAATCTAACTGTATGTTGTTTACCAACGAAAGACACACGTAAAGATAAGGACGTAGGATGGTTGAAAGTAAAAGGATGAAGAAAGAAATACCATGTAAATACCAACCAGAGTAAAGGTGGTGCTAATATATGCTAACTTAATTTAGTATATATTAGCTTATATTAGGCTTTAAGAGAGAAAATTTTCTTAACAGATAAAGAGAGTAATTACATAAAACAGAAAGTTTAGTTCAGCAGAAAGATAAAACAGTTCTAAGTGCAGCTAACAAAATAACCTCCAAATAAATAAAACAAAAATTGATATAACTGATGAGGGATCTACAAATCCACTGTCTTAGTGGGAGATTTCCACATATTTCTGTCCAATACTAGTAGATACACAGATTTTGTAAATCAGCAAAGATAAAGAGAATTTGAACAAGATGCTAACTTTATCTATTGCTCATTCATAATACTCTGTACCCAATAATTAGAGAAAACACCTTCTCATGCACACATAATACATTTATAATAAACAGTCATGTCCTACATCATAAGACAACAGATTTCAAACAGTTGGTATCATACAGCAACATTCTCTGTCCACACTGCAATTAAATTGAATGTCGACAGCAACGATACATAACAAATCCTTATGTATTTCAAAATTTAAAAGAGTTCAGAGAAGAGATCATAATGGAAATAAATGTAAAGCTATTAGAATTGAAAGACAGTGAAAAAACGTCATGTTCAGATGTGTGGAGAGCAATGAAAAACAGTATTTGGAGGGAAATTTACTGCCTTAAATACTTATATTTGAAAAGAAGAAAGGCTAAAAATTAATGTGCTAAATATCTGATTTCAGATGTTATAAAAACAGCAATATTATAAATCTAAATAAAGGAGAAAGAGAGATAAGAGTAAAGATAAAAATCAAAGACAAGAGTAAAAATTACAGAATTCAAAAATAAAGTACAGTAGAGAAAATATCAGAGCCAAAAAGTTCTTTGAAAAGCCTAAGAAGGTGGACAAACCTCTGGTGAGACCGATCAGGAAAAGAGAGAAGATATGGATAAATAATATAAGGAATGAGAAGCAGACAGAAAATACAAATGTAGCATAGGTGACAAAAATATTAGAATACTGTTAACCACTTTATTCCAATAAAATTGAAAACTTATGCAAAGTAAGCAAAATTGGTTCAAAAGATGAAGAGGGACTTCCCTGGTGGTCCACTGATTAAGACTCTGCGTTCCCAATGCAGGGGGTCTGGGTTTGATCCCTGGTCAGGGAACTAGATCCCGCATGCATGCCACAACTAAGATCCCGCATGCCGCAACTAAAAAGATCCCGCACATGGCAATGATGATCCCGCGTGCCCCAACTAAGACCTGGCTCAGCCAAATAAATAAATAAATAAATTTTTTTAAAGAAAAAAAAATTTATTAAAAAAAAAAAAAGAAGATGAAGAAATCCTGAATGGTCCTGTAACTATTAAAATAAGTTATACAGTAGTTTAAAAATCTCACAAAGAGGGCTTCCCTGGTGGCGCAGTGGTTGAGAGTCCGCCTGCCGATGCAGGGGACACAGGTTCGTGCCCTGGTCCGGGAAGATCCCACATGCCACAGAGCGGCTGGGCCCATGAGCCATGGCCGCTGAGCCTGCGCGTCCGGAGCCTGTGCTCCGCAACGGGAGAGGCCACAACAGTGAGAAGCCCGTGTACCACACACAAAAAAAAAAAATCGGGGCCTCCCTGGTGGCGCAGTGGTTGAGAGTCCGCCTGCCGATGCAGGGGATACGGGTTCGTGCCCCGGTCTGGGAGGATCCCATATGCCGCGGAGCAGCTGGGCCCGTGAGCCATGGCCGCTGAGCCTGCGCATCCGGAGCCTGTGCTCCGCAACGGGAGAGGCCACAACAGTGAGAGGCCCGCATACTGCAAAAAAAAAAAAAAAAAAAAAAAAAAAAAAAAAAAAAAATCTCACAAAGAAAACTTGAGGCCCAGATGGTTTTATAGATAAGTTTTGACAATCTTTCAAGGGAAAGATAATTCCAATCTTAAACTCCTCTAGAGCATGGAAAAAGAGACAACAGTAATAACTCTGTGTGGCTAGTTTAATCTTGATAAGAAAACCAATTAAGGACAGTATTAGAGAGGGAAATTATAGATCAGCTTCATTTATGAACACCAATGCAAAAATTCTAATCAAAATATGAGCCAGCCACATCTAGCAACATATGAGAGAGATTAGATCCCATGAACAAGTTTATCCAAGGAATACAGAAGGGGTTTAACAGTAGAAAATCTATAAGTGTCGTTTGTCACATCAGCAGATTAAAGGAGAAAAACTGTATTTATCCTCTTAGTAGATGCAGAAAAAGAATTTGGTAAAATTCTGTACTCGTTCATGATAATAACTCTCAGCATACTAGGAAGAGAAGGAAACCCTCTTTATTGAAAATGGGTGTCTGCCAAAATCTCACAAGAGATATCAGTCTAAATGGGGAAATGTCGAAAGCATTCCTTCTAAGGTTAGGAGCAAGAAGAGGATGCCCACTGACATTTCTTCTATTCAGTGTTTTACTGGAGGTCAAGAGCCAGTATAATAAAACAAGAAAAAGAAATTAAAAGCATCAGGATCAAAAGGGAGGAAATAAAATTTATTTATTTGCAGATAATACATTATCTACATAGAAAACTGAAAATAAGCTACAGATACACTTGTGGCCTTAAGTGCATTCACATTGTTGTACAACCACATCACCAAGAGAACAACAGGCATAAAAATGATAAGCTATCTAGGGATAAATTTAGGAAAGACTTTTATAAGGAAATTTTATAAGACTTTGTTTAGAGACAGAGAAAACCTAAATAAATGAATAAATAGAATGTGCATGGATAGGAGGACTTAATATCATAAATGTTTCAGTTCTCATCAAATTGATCTCTGGATTCAATACAGGTTCCAACCAAAATCTCAATTTTTGTTGTTGTACTTGACAAGCCAATTCTAAAATGATAATGGATAGGCAAAAGACCAAGGATAGTGAGAACTCACTGAAGAAGAAAAAAGGGTGGAGGAGTATCTTATTAAGAATATAAAGATATGATCATTAGAAAATACAGTATCTGAAAAGGTACAAAGTGACCAGTGGAGCAGAACAGAAAGTTGGAAGCAATCATACAGATAGATGAAAGTTTGATGTATGACAGATGGCTTTGCAGATAGTGGAAAAGGATACATTTCTCAATAAATGGTGCTGGGATAATTGGTTATCCATACAAGAAGACAAGTGAAATTAGATCTCTGCCTCATACTATCCATATAATCACTTTCAGGTGCAAAACTTTAAACTTCTAGAATAGAATAAGGGAGACCATCTTTAACACCTTATTGTAGGAAACAAAAGTAAAAACATAAGCAAGATTCCTTCAGTAAGAAAAAGACAACCCAATAGTGGTATCAGAAAAGAGGTAACATGTGCTCAACATCATTATTAATCAGATGAATATAAATGAAGAATGCAGTGAGATTTTACACCCTCTTAAAAGAGGGAAGAATTAAGATACTTGACAGTACTAAGTGTTGGAGGGGATGTGGGTCAGCAGGAGCGCTTATATTTTATGGTAATGTATCACATACATTTGAAAATTCACATAAATTTGAAAATTGTTATCACATACATTTGAAAATTCACATAAATTTGAAAATTGTTATCACATACATTTGAAAATTCACATAAATTTGAAAATTGTTGTTATCACATACATTTGAAAATTCACATAAATTTGAAAATTCACATAAATTTGAAAATTGTTGTTATCACATACATTTGAAAATTCACATACATTTGAAAATTCACATAAATTTGAAAATTGTTGTTATCACATACATTTGAAAATTCACATACATTTGAAAATTCACATACATTTGAAAATTGTTGTTATCACATACATTTGAAAATTCACATACATTTGAAAATTCACATACATTTGAAAATTGTTTTTATCACATAAATTTGAAAATTCACATACTCTGTGACTCAGCTCCTAGCCGTATACACAAGAGAAGTTCTTCCACATGTGCACCAGGACATGTATGCAAGAGTGTTCACAACTGCACTGTTTATAATAGCGATAAGCTTGAAATAGCCAAAATAGCCATTAATGAGGGAATAGAAAAATAAGTTGTAATGTATTTCCAAAATGGAATGCCAAGCAACAGATAAAGTTAATCAATTTCAGCTATACTTAGAAAGGATAAATCTCGGAAGTATGGTATTGAGTAACAAAAGCAAGTCCCAGGAAATTACTACAATAGATACCATTTTTATAGAGCTCAAAAACAAACAAAATTAACTGTATTTTGTTTAAGTATGCATACACAAACACACACAGAAACAAAGAATAAAACTATATTTAAAAAAAAAGAAGGGGGTGAATGATAAGGGAAGATTAAGGATGAGGAGGAACACATGGGTTGATAATGTTAATGTGACTCTTGAATTGGGTAGTCAGTTCATTATAATATGTTTTATAACTTCTACATCAATTGTAAATAGTATTTGGTATCTGTCAAATAACATAATAAACATTAAAAAATATAGATTTTTTTAAAAGTAGTGTCACCAAATTGTATATACAGAATGATCATGGTTATATAAGCATTAATAAGACAGAAAGGAAACACATTAAAGTGTTGCCACTTTTCTGGGTTTTTAATATTTTTTCAATGGGTTGTGTGACTTTTATCATAGAAAAAATATTAACCTTGATTTTATATTAAGTAATTTCATTGTGCCAGAATTTCAGTGCTCGGAAATAATAGAATTCTGTGATATTATAGTTGAAAGAAGAAAATTGAAATCTGAAAGGAAAATCAATTGAAATTTTATAATATAGGATTATTGCTGTTTTTCCAAGTATACTCAGTTTTGCTTTTGTCCTTCTTTCCTTTTTGAGCTCTGTAAGAAGGATTGTGGATGATTTGACAGTGTGTGCCGTAAACTACTGACAAGTACAGTCACATAACAAGGAAAACAAGAACTATAATGAGTTTCAAGGCTACACATTTTTTATTCATTAATTCTAGGATCAATTATTCCCCGCTACATATGATGAAAATTCTTTTTTTGGGAAGGATTCATAGTATGCAAAAACACAGTAACAAATGCATGTAACAATTTGGTGGTAGGAAGAGTTTCTAGAGTATGGTAAGGATTTATTTTTACTTTTGTGAGCATCTGAGGATAGTTTACTGCTCCTTATGTTGTCAGAGATCCCTAGGAGTCAGTAAAGTATCTGTTGGCTGAGATTTTGCTGTCATCATCCTAAGTTTTTCAAGGCTTTTTTCCTAAGTGGATGAAAACTTTTCTTTTTTAGCAGGTTCATGCCATCCAAACAAGCAGCATTCAGGAGTAGCCAAAACACAGAAGGAGGGAGAAGATGGTTCCTCATACAGCAGACGGTACAACCCAAGTACGGTTACGGCTGAACTTCAGCGGCTAGCTGAGAAGCCGGCAGCAAGGCAGTATTCTTCATCCACTCACGTCAGTCTCCTCACCCAGCAGGTATGGATAGTTTGGGGTGTCAAAGAGTTCTTTGGGTCAGTGGATTGGGTTAACTACAGGGTACTCTGTCCTTCCCTCCTTTACTAATGCCCATATGCTGATGCTTGTTGAATGAATATTAGTTGGTTTCAAGCTAAAGAATAAAAGCATTCCTTCAGCTTTAAAGAAAGGGTTTCTGTCACAGGTATTGCAAACTTAAGTGTGCTGCTAGCTATGATGTACTTACTTCATGGATAAATAGACTTGAATGTTCAGCTGTAAATGCACTTTTAAAGGATCTTTAAAAATAACTTATTTCTCTGGTAAAATTTTCCAGTGAGTTCTAGTCTTATAAATCTTTTTACCAGAATGCCATAACATTACCTTTTACTTTTTTTTTTTTTTTTTAACTTAACTGCCTTTCATCTCATGATGTCAGGATCTTTTCTGGGCACTGATTAATGAATTATTTCAATACACCCTCATCCAACACATATCATTCTCACCATTTTATTACAGATGGGGGAAACTGGGGCTGAAATGAATGATGTAGTCAAGGTCATCCGGCAAGCTTGATGGATACCAGGATTTTGACTTTGTTGTATATATTACTGACAAGCTTACAACACAGTGAAGTTAGATGAAACTTTTAAGAACTTTGGGATTCTTTTTGCCCTTCTTGATGATTATCCCCATGGTATTTAACTGGAAGTAGAAGCCATGTTTTTTTCCCTCTCCTTAATGCAAACGGCATCAAAGTCCTCCAAAGGAATTATTCTGATTTAACTCCACAGTTATATTTTGCTATATCTTCGTGGTGTCATGTCCCTTAACTGGTGGCAACTCTCTAGTGATAATCGAGTCTAGGAAAAAGTGAAGCTGTAGATTACTTCAAGTGCATGTTAAAAGTAGGCAACATACTGCTCCCTGGTGGTGCCCTACTTTTCTGTGTAAAATTCTGGACCACAATTCAAAGTAAGCCTTAGCTTCGCTTCAGCCTCATCCCAGAGTGTGAGGTTGTAATTAATTTTCTTTTTCAAATCCCTGATAGTTTGAAAGGAGTAGATAAGGAAGCCTAATGTGAATTAGGAAGTGAAGAATCTTATGCGGCAGTGTTGAGACTTGAAGGGAGTTAACAGTTAGATTTTAGTGACAGAATGATGGGAAAAGGAAATGGAATATCATGACCATGGTAGAATGGGAAGGAATTGTGAAATGTGAAGTGGCTATGAGGAAGGGAGAGGACCAGTGATCTGCTACACTTTTTTCAGTGGGTCACTGACTAGAGTATATGTTCTAATTTTTAACAAGCAGCTAGAAGCACCAAGACATTAAGAAATTTTCTTTGCAATTATAGTAAAAAACATAGCCAATGTTAGTGTTTATGTATTTTCACCTCCTATCATTTGGTAGACAGCAAAGCTTGCCAAAATGAAAGGATCCTGATCCTTTGGGAATCCAAGGTGATTGTATCCTTATTGGAAAGTCATTCCCCTTCAGTCTATCTCATCTAAGAAGAATTTCAGTGCCAGTGAATTAAAATTCCATCAGACTTCTCTTCATAGGGATCTGAACTCGCCATTAGATGTCAGTCTTAACTTTTAGAGCCTTGGTAATAAATAGGGTGGTTAATCCTTGGTTCAGTACTGAGGGAGGGACTGTAGTATGTAATAAGCGGGGTGCAGTAGTGGGAAAAGGGCTGGATTAGCCATGTAAAGACCTCCTTTCTTCTACCACTTACTAGCTGTGTGATCTTGGGCAATTCACTCAGCTTCCGTTAACCTCAGGGTCTCTATTTCTTGATGAGGAAAATATAACAGGGTCATGAGGCTAGTATGCAAAAACCTTTCTGTAAAGTCTGAATGCCATATATTGATACTTGGAAAAGATTACTATTTCAACCGTAAAAGGCCTTTAATAATAAATGGTTTCTAATTTGATTTGAAATCAGTTTTTGGATAAAATATTGTGTTACCAAAATGAATGTTGTTATTGAAAAACTCATGTATGTGTTATTTGTGTTATTTCCCCTTGGAGAAAGTAGTTCCTGAATCTGGAATTTGGGAAATTCTTCTATTGTTCTTTTTCTGGTAAATAATAACATGTTATAATGGCTTAATAAGGGCCCTGGGACATCTGTTTACTGGCCATTTCCTTTTACTCCTAGCTGTGTTTGAAAGAAAGTGCCTTGGTTCCTTACTCACTGAGGCAAGTGATAAGGTGTCTGTAGTCCTGATGAGAGGCAGGCATCCATACAGAACATGCTGAAGGCTCTGCTCTCCTCTCTGGACTTGGGAGTATGAAACCTTCAACTCAGCTCCACCAGAAATAACTCTGTGTCCAGTAGTCACTTGAAATGTTTTTTATTTCCTCTTACCTGTGATTATTTCCTTATTTTCAATTCCTATTTTGCGTTTTCTTTTTTTTTCATATATCCAATAGGGTTAATGAAGATTTTCTTTCCCCCTTCCCTTTTTTTGATAGGATATATTTATTCATTCTGTTGTTTTATTGTTTGTTAATTGGTTATCTTCTTGTTTTATCTTTGCTAACTTCCTTCCTTCTGTTTTCCCTAGCTTTATTTTGTTATTTCCTCCCAATTTCTTGAGTTGGGGACTTCATTTATTTTCACTCATGTCTTGTTTTTTATTATACTTAAAGCTATGGATTTTCCTCTGAGTATTGCTTTCATTATATGCCATAAACCCTGATATATCTTTACATTGCTTTTCTGGGCAAGGTGTTAAGAGACCTTCCACTAAATAAGGTATGCTGATTTTAAATTATTTGTGCTATTTTGGAAGATGAGTGTAAAAAACCTGAAATTTGGGACTTCCCTGGTGATCCAGCAGTTAGGACTCTGCATTTCCACCACAGGAGGCGTGGGTTTGATCCCTGGTCGCGGGGAACTAAGATCCTGCATGCCGCACAGCGTGGCCAAAAAAAATGAAATTTGAGGGAATTTCTGAAAAATCACTTTATTTTGTCTATGATTTCAACTACTTGCTCATGAAAGCTTTTAGTGGCATTCTCCGTAGAACTTTTTATTCAAATGTATTCTTTTAATTCGCTCATTCAAAAACATTTTATTACACTCTTGAGAGTGTTCCAGGCCTTGGTACTAAGCCACAGGGATGATATAAGACATAGACCTCTGGGGCTTCACTGGTGGCGCAGTGGTTGAGACTGCCTGCCAATGCAGGGGACACGGGTTCGAGCCCTGGTCTGGGAAGATCCCACATGCCACGGAGCAACTGGGCCCGTGAGCCACAATTACTGAGCCTGTGCGTCTGAAGCCTGTGCTCTGCAACCAGAGAGGCCATGACAGTGAGAGGCCCGCGCACCGCGATGAAGAGTGGCCCCCGCTTGCCACAACTAGAGAAAGCCCTCGCACAGAAGCAAAGACCCAACACAGCCATAAATTAATTAATTAATTAATTAATTTTTTTAAAAAAAAAGGACATAGACCTCAGCATGAAATAACTAACAGTCTGGTAAGGGTGACAGCCACATAAACACATGATAGTACTAGCATGGCATCTGCAGAGATGTTTCTAGGGAATAACAAAACCACCAAAGGGTATCTAACCCAACCTGTGGGTGGGAGTGGGAAGGCCAAAGCAGCTTTCTTGAAAGAGATTACACCTACACTGAATCTTAAGGGGAGGCTGGTGGGCGGCAGAAGAAGGGTAGGGCAGGCTCCAAAATAAGCTAGCATGTGTGTATGTGGGGAAACAGAAAGCTGGTGGTTAGTGGTGTTGGAGGATAGGGAGCAGCTGGGGTGGAAGCTGGAGGAGGAGACAAGGGCTGATTCAAGGAGAGCTCTGAATGCCCTGTGAAGGAACTCGCTCTTTATCTCATAGATGACCAGGAGCCACAGAGACAAATGGGCCTTGCCTTTTAGCTGCATCACTTAGGTAGCTGGGAGGAGGATGGGTTGCAGGATGAAGCAATGCCATCCCCTTTCCTCCCTGCTCACTGTTGAAGATGCTGAGGAACAGTGAATTAGCCAAAAGAAAAGAAGCAAAGTACTCTGACAACCCCAAAATTTGATAATAAAGCTTGAGTTACCCTGAATTTCCATTAGAGGCTAGATTCTTATGAATTTGTATGGCTAAAAACAGAACCTCATTTATCTTGCAATTACTTTTACTCTTTCTGCTATGATTTAACTTTATTTATAGACTAGAACATATGAGAATATTGAAATCTCCCTGCCACACGAAGTGGCCACCGTGGCCACTTTGGAAGTGTTTGCATATGCTGGAAATACAGAGACACATGTTCTTAACATATGATTATTCAACAAATACCTAACAAATCTGAGCAGAGAGCAGGTCAAATTTAGTTCTTTCCCTTGGCACGTGAGAAGCTGGTTATCTCTGGGGACTGGAATCCTTTGGAAATCATACATCCCTGAAAGCAGGGTTTTCTAGAAGCGTCTTTCTCTTGTGGGGAGAGTGCTATGGTAGCTGAGCTGGGCTGGCGTAGAGCTTGAGTGTGAGGTCTCACTATCTCTGCCTCATCCAGTGCCAGGAGAGGTGTGCTTTACAACTGTAGCCCTCTGCACGCACAGAAGTAGCCCTTTGTGGTCACTGCTGTCAGCGAACAGGAGAATGTGGCGAAGTAACCCAGCTCTGCGGTGAGGAGAGGGAGAGGAGAGGGAGCGCTGGCCTGTCTGTGCGGGCCAGTGTGAGATTGCAGGACCCAGCTATCATTAGGAGCAGCGCCAGCTCTTCCAGCCTGGGAGTTTAATCAAAGGAATAACAGCAGACCACCCAGGCGAGGGCTCCGATGCTTGCGCATGTGCTGTGTCAGGCTCTGTTCCCCGGCCAGCCGGTGCCCGGGATGTGGCCAGGCCTCCTGGAAATGTGCTGACAGATACATAGGAGGGAGGAGATGCTTTTTGCTTCTCACATTTTTCATTTAGAGGGCGAGTAGGAAAGAAAACCGTTCAATTTCTTTCCACTTTTGCTCCTTACCCTGATACTTTTCTGCCTAGTCCTAGAGGAGGGCATATGTTGAGGTAGAGAATGTTTGCTTACACTGCTTACTCATTCACTCTCACTCATTCCTATACAAAGGAATTCTTGTATCATTTCTTCTGCTTCAGGGGTTACCATTGTGATCATGCTCATTCCGTCAGGGTCCACAGTGGACCTGAGTCAATCTCAGTTTCAGAAATATCCATTTGAAGTTGAAACTGACAGAGAGGAAGCTAAATTTTTTGAAATGGTTACAGTTCTCTAGGATTGGAGCCAATGGCCCCCAGTTTATCACAAGCTTGGGCATTTGACACTGGAAACTCTCTTCCTGCCTCCTCAGTGTATCTGGACACATTTGAACTACTGTACATTTGTGTTCTGATTTTGTAGTTTTTTCCCCAAGTCTAGCTTCTTTGGTTCTGTATTTTTCTGGGTAGAAAAATTGTACTTCTTTGTATTATATACATTACTTTTCCCATGTCTAGAAACAGAAAAAGGTAAATAGAAAAAGCAGAAGCTCTTGAGTCATCGAGACCTTGGACAAGTTATTTAACTTCCCTGTGCCTTGATTTTCTTCTCTGTCAAGTGGGGTAACTTTAGCATCAAGATGAATTCTCCTGCATCTCTGTGCCTCCCTGCTCTGGGTTCTAGCTCCAGTCGATCCTATCTAATTCCCTAGCTCTTCTATGTCTTTTGAGGCTTTAAACCCCCAGTTTTCCTTAGGTCCTTGGCCTACTGATGGTCTCTTATTCTAAAATAACCTTTCTTTTCTCTTACTGTATCGACCAACTCTCTCTCAAAGTCACTGATGACCTTGGAATTGCCAACTTCAGTCACCTGTTTTTAATCCTTACTCTCTCTTTTAGCACATGACACTATTATTGACTGCCTCCTACCTGAAAACTTCCCTTAGCTTCTCCAGCCTTCAGTAAGTCCTCTGAGAGCTCATCCTCTACTTCCCCCCTGAAAAACTAGATACCAGTTTCAACATTTTTAAAAAGCCACTGGTATAAAGACCTGAAATGTAGAAACTGACAACAGCAGAGTCTCTCTGATTCAAGAAGGGGGTTGATGCCTGGGCATCTGCTTCTCACTGCTCTTCATAGGTATCTTCCAACATGCCTCTGAATTCCAGAGCTCAACCGAACTTCTTTCCTCTCTGTAGTCTCCCCTTGGGTAAATTTTCTCTTCCCATAGCTTCATCTAGTGCTGTTCTGCAGATTTCTCCCAAATATGCATCTTTAGTTTGAACCTGTTTGCTGAGTGTCATGTCCAAATTTCCAACTGCCTGCTAGACATTTCCATCTGACTGTATTACAAGGATCCAAAATATTCAACGTATTTTAAACATGCTTTGAAAATATTCAAAAAATATTCAACATATCTAAAACCTATTTGTTCTTCTTCCCTTTTCCCCTCTATATTAGTGACACTGCAGTTCTCCTAGGGAGTTAGGTATGGAGCCTTTGATTTCTCATCATCTCTCTTTGCTTCCTCATTCTCTCTACGTCCAGGCAGTTGCCAGTTCTTACTGATTCTGACTCTATAATGTCTCTGATATATATCTTCTCTGTTTCACTTTCACATCTACTGTCCTGCTTACGGACTTAACTATCTCTTGACAGCTACAGTTACCTCCTAAGTGGTCTCCTGGCCATTCTCCTCTGTTCACCCTAGTCTTTGCTCTAAAGGAATCTTTCTAAATCACAAGTCTGATAATGATACTCCTCTGCTCAGGAATCTCGAAGGGGCTTCCTGTTATCTTCAAGGTGAAGCCCCAGCTATTGAATATTATTCAAAGCCTTTGTGTGGAATCTGGCTCCAGGCTATTTCCCCAGCCTCTCTCCTTCCCATCACATATGTTTTTGTGCAGCTCACCCAGAATCTCTTAGTCTCCATGCTTAGTTTGAGCTATCTTCTCATGGGAAATGTTCCCCAGTCACCATATCTAACTGTTTGCATTTGTCCAGGCTCAACAAAGGTGCCACTTCACTTGTACACGTGCCATTTTACCCGCCATACAGTTGTCTGTGTCTGTCCAGATAGCTGTTTCCTTTAATGGACGGTGAGCTCTTTGGAGGCAGTGTCCTTTGCTGCCTCAGAACCTGACTCACGGGTAGTACTCAGTAAATGTGCTGATTCTACGGGACTGTAAGGTACTTGATTAAAGATGGGGAGGTGACCATGTCCATTTTTTCACCGATTTTTTCCAGCATGGTATATAGTGTGTATTCAACACACATTTTTTAAAATAAATAAGTGAAAGAAGAACCCCCTGCTGCCCTAGCCAGAAGTCATCTTTCCATTGTCTATGTCCCTTTGGCCCTTCATTAGTCACTCTCTATAATAAATCTGTTATTGTTATTTTATGTCTCTTCTTTCCTGTTGAGTTATAAACTATGTGACGGCTGTTCTTTCTAACCCATCACCCAGCACAGCAGCCTTGCACTTGATAGGCACTTATCACATGCTTGCTGAATTGAAAAGAATTTCTCTTCTGTGTTATGTTGGTTTTTATATTCTTTTTAAAAACGATTCCTCTTCCATTTTTTTTGCTGACAATACTGTACCTGCCCTTCATAATAAAGCAGCTGACATTAGTTGAATGTCTGCCTTGTACTGGGCGCTGTGCTAAATACTTTTATATGCATTATCTCTTTAACCTTATGAAGTAGATACTTAATTTTTTTACAGGTGAAGAAAATAGCTGAAAGGATAAGTGACTCTGCTAAGGTCACATAAATGGCAAGTAACCGCACCAGGACTCAAACCCAAGTCTCTTTGACTTCACATTCTTTCCATCAGTGTTTTTCTGTCTCTTCCTGTTTGAAACAGGACTCTCACCTCTCATCAGACTACAGTGATGTAGCTTAACACTGCTGTAGAGTCGTAGCCAAGCCAGCAGATTATTTTGTAGTGAAGTCAACTTCAACACTGTGCAGCCTTCTTAATCCCCAGGGTTACAGTGGGAATGGATCTATTTATCGTGGTGGTGGCAGCCCCTATTGACTCAGAAACAATGTATAAATTGGAAGCGCTCGAAAAGGCTGTGGCCATCTTGTAAGGTTTTCCAAGAATATCTTTGGCAATTCCTGATCTGGCACTCTTTGTAGATTTTGGAACACGAAGTGCCTATATGTGTATGTATATTATGTAAATGACAACGTTCAAGAGAGCGGGAAGGTACAACGAGAGAACTTACTGCTAACGTAGCAGAACTACAGACATTCCTTGCTTTTCCTGACCCCTTTAAAAACGTGATTAATGTTATAGCTCTTATCTCCCGGTGACTGGAGTGTAAATTTCTTGAGGTTCATTTTATCAGTATTCAAGAATTTATAAAGGAGTTGAAGCTGCTTTAAAACATGTTGGTTGTTGGGACTGTTGATTTAATATCTGCTCAGGAAGTGCCCTTGGAAGCATGGTTAAAAAGTAGCTGTTTAAGGATGATTCTTTTCATGTTCTTGATTGAATATATTCTCTAATATTTATCCAGTGATGAAAATCGTGTAATAAGTACAGATCTGGCACTTTGGGTTTTCGTTTTCTTTTTTCTTGAGTGAAACAGGTCTTGGTCCACTGGTGTTTTTTATTCAAGGATTGTCTTTTGTTCCAGCAACACATGGTAAAAACAAGTCAGGCAGGACTAGCCACTGCACTTCCCTATTCCAAATCATTCAGGGCCCCATGGTCAGGGGAATGAAAGTTCCACGACAGGCTCAGTTGATCCCATCATATTCTGATGAGCCTTCATATATGAATGACACAGAGAACGCTGTTCTCAAGATGATATTGGTGTAGTTCTGAGTACAGTATAAATACAGATTTAGAAAAATTTATCTTCACATCAGTGATATGAAGTTATTTTTAACCTTTTTTGGAGTCAGAGATCCCTTTGAGAATTGAATGAAGGCTATAATTTTTCTCCTGAAAAAAATATGCACCCACACTTAGAGGTGTGCATTAATTTCAGAGGGTTCATAGACACTACCTCCCCCTCCAACTTGACTCCCTCTTGATGCCCTATGGGCCCATGGTCTCCAAGTTAAGAACTTCTGAAAACTTTTAGGTAGCATATGGTCGTTAATATCAGTAATTTCGCCAAAAATGATCACTCCAAATTTGTGATTATCTTTGCTTAACACCTTCTTTGTATATTTCAGTGATACCCCCTTCTAGGCCATAATCTCCATGAAGGCAAGGATCTTTGTAATTTAAAAAAATTGTTCTCAGTTCTCAAAAGAATGCCACAGAGTGTCTGATAAATATTTGTTGGATTAATGAAATAATCTTGTGAAACCCCATCTCTAGACCTCATCAGACAAGATTTATTTAAGATTTTATGGACCATGCTATAATGCAATCTATGCCAAGATTGTTAGCTGCACTGGGAATGCTATGCCACTGATTTGCTCACGTGTTAAGCGGTTACCAAGTCTTTAATGTTGAATTTCCATCTCCATTTTGATAAATAAGATACATGAAATTTGCAAACTGCCTTAGTGAACCTGAGGTTCCCTAAGCGAATCTCAAAAAGGGTGTTAGCCCTTTGCAGTTTCAATGCCAAGAAGAAACAGATACAGTATATTCATTGTATAGACAAGGAAAAAAATCTGTACATCTAAGCTATTATTTCACTCATTTGAGAACTTTGCCCCAAACTTCAAGACCAGGCAGAAATCATCTCTAAAATTATGCAGGGTGATATAGCAAGAACAACACTTATCACTAAGTCTAGTCACTGATTATTTCATTTCCCCTTATTCCAAAGCAGTCCTTCCCTTGTGGTATTTGTAAAAAGAGGTAATTTGGAGCCTTTAATTTCCTTGCTAACCTTCCAGTGACATGAATCACTTCTCTACTCACTGGTGAAACTAGCTACTAGCTGGAGATTGAGGGGTGTGGTGTGTGTGTGTGTGTGTGTGTGTGTGTGTGTGTGTATGTGTGTGTGTGTCTTTGGGACTAGATGAGACCCACTTCATTTATATAAATGCTTTTGTGCCTACTGGGTAAACTCTAGGGGTACAACGGAATAAGATACAGCCCCTATCCTAAAGGAGCATGTAATTTGTGGGGCAAGGTAGGCGAATAAACCTGTAATTATAATACAGTGCAAAACATGGCATGAAGCTTTTCAACTCTACCATTATGTTCTTGAAGCAGTGTAATGGCAAGGATCCTTTACAGCTGAGGGAGCTCTTTTGTGAAAAATAAATCTAACATTGGGAAGTAAAGCACAAGGTGGTAGCAACAAGATTTCAGGATACCGCTGTGCTGAAGTGGTGTGAAAGACCTTCCTAGGGCTAATGATGAAACACCAGTTAAGCCCCTGATTTTTCAATTTCCAGGTTGGGAATAATTCCTGCCCCTCCTGGCATAGCTGTAACTATATTTGCTGCTTGTGTTTTCCCAAGCAGCAATGATACACCTTGGTACTGTGTTAAGAAAGGTAAAAGTCATGTGAAAATCCATAAGCCCCAGTCAGAGAAGGGTTTTTGCCACTACATTTGTAGACATACCGTATCTGTAGAAATGCAGAATCCTGGGTTCTGCTGTGAGTGGAGAGTATCTTGTCCTTGAGGGCCTGATAGCACACGCATACACAGAGGTAGATGCTGGTTAATGTTGCTCTGGCGGAGGACTCGGTATCACAGTGGATACCGGCATCTTATTTTTTTCATTAACCCGTGTTGTCTTTTCAGATATCTACTAAAACCTCACCATCCTTAAATGTCAGTTTGTTTGGTTTTGTTGTTCCATGGTGGATCTAGAAGTTACTGCACATGTGGTCGTTAAACACTGATTGAGAGAGAACGGTGGCCGGAATCCAGATTCTATAGCCACTAACTTGAGGGTCAGGAGAAGATGCCCAAAGAGGATCCTCCAGGACAAAGCTTCTCTTAATTACTGTAAGATTTTTGGCCCCAAACTCCTGAGTGGAACTCCTAGCTTTGATGACATGGGCTAGATGATCCAATGTCTTCTTTTGCTTCCAGGCCTCAAGCCTAGACTGAAGCCATCAAGTCAGCCTCCTGGGCACTTCCCCCCGCCAGGCTCACCCACCAGTCTTGATCCTCAAACCATTTTACTGTTGAAGAGAGGCATGGAAAGATAAATCTAAGGAAAGGTGCATTTTCCCATGAGGCCCTAGAATAAAGCTGTCCTCAGATGCCCACTCTTTGGCCTTCCGTTCTTAAATGGCAGGCAGTGCCATCTTGCCTTGCCAGCCACTTGGGAAGATGTAATACAAAAGAGGGCTGATCCAAAAAGAAAACATGAAGAATGAACACATGAACTTGAGAGCTTTTGTCATCATACTACAAATGCAGTTCTCCAGTTCGAAGACCCAGCACTCTTCTTCAGCCTCGGAGGAAATGAGGAGAGACCATCAAGAGTGTGTCCTGCGTCCCAGCCTTATTATGTCTCACCTGACTGTGGTGACTCTCAACTAGGTGTCTCTGCTTCCACCACAATGCTGACAGAGCACTACATAGCTTACTGCCGTCCACTAGATGGAGAGCAGAATGAGTGGCAAGGTCTGTTCCTGTCTTCCATTACTCTGAATGTTAGCCAAATTAGAGTGCTTTCTGTTTCTCGGACATTCTTCCTGCTTATCTGGCTCTGCATTTTTACTTCACCTTTTCTTTTCCCCTAGGAGCCACTACCATTCCACCAGCCCCATACCGGTCCTGCTACCTATCCTTTTAGGCCCGGTTCAATTGCCTTCTTTTAATTTCCTTAACACTTTTATTATGGCAATTATCATATTCTGGAGGCCTTTAATATTGCTATTTGTCTAGGTGTCTGTCTCACTAGATTACCAATTCCTTCACGGCTTAGGGGCAAAGGCCGCATTTTAGAACCCATTCTCTTAGGACTTTACCCAAGGCTTTGCCCATGATCAGCGATCCAGTAAATATTTATTGAATTATCTTTGAGTTCTGGACTTCATTCGAGCATTCAGGACCATAGCATTTCTAGAGCGTGCGCCAGTAGAGCAATAGTGATTTAGTTAGGCCTGGCCCTGGATCCTCTTTGGGTACCAAAAGGCTGTGTATCTGGGTGGGTGGTGGGTATATTCTGGGAAGCCATCAGGGCAATAGTATCATATTTTAATTATAGCACTGGCAGCAGCGCTACTTTCAGCAAACAGCAGTAACAAGCGGTAACACTTGGGCGGGCCAGCCACCGGACATTGGCCTCCCCCTCTGTGTGTCTTCTACCCGCTCTTTCAATCCGTCACCTGTATTTATTCCCGCTGTAATTTAAACACCTGTCTAGATGGAATGCGTGCAATGTGTCCCTACCCCACACATTCAGATATTTGCTCACCTGCCTTATTCGGAAGGTTGGCTCTAAAATAAACAGAGTTTTGGTACTAAAAGAAAAAAATGCACTGAGGTCACCGTGGCAGTGGACATGAGGAAGGGAATGGGAGTGGCACCTCTGGAGAAGCCGCTCCAGGAGAGTGGGAGCAGAAGAGAAAGAGGAGGAGGAGGAGAGCAAGGGGTGAAACATCTCCCAGCAGGCCCTAAGGCTTAGGCCGTGATACAAGCCGGTGACTAGATTTTCCCACAGACCCTCATTCATTTAGCTAACCAACTAGAGAAAGGCAGGGGTGGAAGAATATTTAACAAGCTGGTTGTTATGAGGCTTAAATGTCTTGGTTTATTATTTTTTTAATAGATCTTTATTGGACTATACTTCACAATACTATTAGTTTCTGTTGCACAACAAAGCGAATCACCCATATGCACACACATGTCCCCATATCCCCTCCCTCTTGGGTCTCCCCCCATCCTCCCTATCCCACCCCTCTAGGTCATCGCAAAGCACCGAGACGATCTCCCTATGCTATGCTGCTGCTTCCCACCAGCTACCTATTTTACATTAGGTAGTGTATGTATGTCCATGCTACTCTCCCTTCGCCCTCCCACCCCGTGTCCTCGAGTCCATTTTTTATGTCTGTCTCTTTATTCCTGCCTTGCAACTAGGTTCATCAGTACCATTTTTTTTTTTTTTTAGATTCCATATATACGTGTTAGCAATGGCCATTATTAAAAAATCTAGAAACAGTAAATGCTGGAAAGGGTGTGGTGAAAAGGGAACCCTCCTGCACTGTTGGTGGGAATGTAAATTGATACGACCACTATGGAAAACAGTATGGAGGTTCCTTAAAAAACTAAAAATAGAGCTACCATATGACCCAGGAATTCCACTACTGGGCACATACCCTGAGAAAACCATAATTCAAAAAGAGATGTGTACCACAATGTTCATTGCAGCACTATTTACAGTAGCCAGGACATGGAAGCAACCTAAATGCCCACTGACAAATGAATGGATAAAGATGTGGCACATAAATACAATGGAATATTACTCAGCCATAAAAGGAAACAAAATTGAGTTATTTGTAGTGAGGTGGATGGTCCTAGAGTCTGTCATACAGAGAGTGAAGTAAGTCAGAAAGAGAATGTCTTGGTTTATTTTTAATGACCACTATTTCTCATGGCAGCATGAGTAGACTTGAAATTTTAGAAGCTTGTTCTAAACTGTTTTATCCACTTTTGCATCCTTGGCATATTTAACAATTATTCATATTAATGTTTGAACATCCAAATAGCAATGAGAAATAGTAAAACCTAAAAGTTCTTGATAGAATTATTATCTCTACTCCTTCCTGTTGGTTGTTTTAATATCTTGTTCCTCACTCTGTTCGGGCACTTCTGCTGGTTTTTGGAAGATCCCCTGAGCTTTATGGAGGAGAAGCTTTGAAAGGTTTTTCTTTCCTGTTCTTTCCTTTCCTTTCCTACCATCCCTTGTAGCAAGTGCTTCTCATACTTTAAGATGCATATGAATTACCTATGGCTCTTGTCAAATGCAGATTTCTGTTCACTGGGGCTGAGGCTGGATTGAGTCTGCATTTTTAACAAGCTCCCAGGTAAGTACAGATGCTGCTGGTCCACAGACAGAATAGTAAGTTCAGGTTCAAAGGTATGAGGCTGTGGAAGTAACACAGTGATTAAAACTACATGATTGGGAGGTTTTGTATCAGGCCAGGAATTGAAACTAGGGGCTGACACAATTATTTGTTCTTGAGCAAGGTTTTTACCTCTTAAACTCAGTTTCCCCATCTGTAAATGAGGGAAGTAATTGTGCCTAACAGATCTGTCTTGAAGATTGAGTTAATTGCTTAGAACAATGCCTGGCAAAAACAAAGCGTTCATTAAATTTAGCCATCATTAGTGCTAATATGACTTTGTTGTTATTATTACTGTTATTATAGTGGAACCTGAAAGATTTCATGTTTGCTAAAAAAATTAATTATGGCACAACATTTTAGAGGTCCAAACATAGACATAAAATTCTTATAGGCAACATAAAGATGTTGATACCCATTATCAGTAAGGCATGTTCTTCAACTCAATAATTAAAATGAGTTTTAGTTAAGTATCCCATCTTCCAGACCCCTTTGTGACCAATGGCATAAATTCATGAGTTGCCCAGCCTAGATTTAGTAGCATAGTCTCTGATTATTAGCCCAGAGAAGCCAACTGGCCCAGTGGCGACACCCTGTACCTTAATAGCCTAATACTCCTAACTAAAACGATGAGCCTCTGTTTTGGGACTGGCGCTGTGGTGTCTTTATGTGTTGTGAGCCTGTCTTTTTTAAAAAAATTCTTCAGCGGTGAAATGTTAACCATTGTTGCAAATCAGGTATAAATAAATGCCATTTTCCATTTTCTCTTCATCTGTTCAAAGCTGGTTTTATTATGTTATCTGGAGAAATGTAGGTGGACAGAGAAGCAGAGGCAGCCTGGTGACAGGAATAGTCATCATCCTTCTGTCCTGTTAAGGAAGAAACCTCCAGGTGTGAACTCTAACTGGCTTGTAGAGTGTCTTAAGATCTGTCCAATGCTGGGAGATTAGCCCTGCCCTTTGGTCTTACCTAGTAAAGACAAGATGCTGCTAGGGCCAGAATTGATGCTCTGGTCCATTTTAGTTCGGTGACTTCTTCTGTCTATTCTAGAAAAAACTGAGAAGCTGAAAGGAAGGACCAGAGGCATTCTTTTTTTTTTTTTTTTTTTGCAATATGCGGCCTCTCACTGTTGTGGCCTCTCCCGTTGCGGAGCACAGGCTCCAGACGCGCAGGCTCAGCGGCCATGGCTCACGGGCCCAGCCGCTCCATGGCATGCGGGATCCTCCCGGACCGGGGCACGAACCCGTGTCCCCTGCATCGGCAGGCAGACTCTCAACCACTGCGCCACCAGGGAAGCCCCCAGAGGCATTCTTAATTCATTTAATCTAGAGATAATTTGCGTAGACTGAACTTTAGCCAGGCATAAATCTGTACCCATAAGATTCAACCAGATCTGGTTGAGGGTCTAGAGCTGTGCTGTCCTTTAAGGTGGCCACTACCTTCATGTGGCTTTTAAAATTTAAGTTCAATAAAGTCTAAAACCCAGTTCCTCAGTCATAGTCACACTGCAAGTGCATAACAGTCACCTGTGGCTAGTAGCTACTGTATTGGACAGTGCAGATTATAGAACATTTCCATCACAATTGTTAATGGGTGATGGATTCCATCCATTTCTATTGGGTAGTGCTGCTCTAGAACAAGGATTGAAAGTACTTGTCTCCCCTGTCAGTTCTGATTGTTTAGTGACAGCTGCCTGGAGGACTGTGTAAAGAAGAGTCTGAGGCCATATCTAAGTGAGCCCCAAATTGTTTGATTATTCATTAGCAATGTATATCCTAGGAAGACAGAGCTGGGTGGAATGGAGGTAGTTCTGGGCTAGGCACTGAGTGTCTTCTAGACAAAACTACAGAAGTAAGAGTAGAATATTTTAGAGGGTCTGGTTGTTATTATTTAATAGAGATAGGTTACTTTTCTTTTTAATTTAATTTTTATTTTTGGCCGCGCTGGGTCTTTGTTGCTGCGTTCGGGCTTTTCTCTCGTTGCAAGGCACGGGCTCTAGGTGCACTGGCTTAAGTAGTTGCGGCACGCGGGCCCTAGAGGGCAGGCTCAGTAGTTGTGGTTCACAGGTTTAGTTGCTTCACAGCGTGTGGGAGTTTCCTGGACCAGGGATAGAACCCACGTCCCCTGCATTGGCAGGTGAATTCTTAACCACTGTGCCACCAGGGAAGTCCCGGTTACTCTTTTTTTTTTTTTTTAAGGTAAAACATTTTATTTTGCTCCTACTCTATGGGAGGCAATATGGTTTTTATATAATAAATGTTCCTATTGTGGCATCCCAGTTAGAAAATTTTGTACATAAGAGTACTGTTGATTTCAGCAAGTGAGTGCATATGTGAATCTCTGGGTTAGTTATCTGCTGCTCAAAAAGTGCACTATGAAAGGTAGAAGATCTGTGTAAACATGCCTGGCATCTGGCAGCTGAACTTGGTAACATAAAGTCTAGCAAAACTTTATTATTCAAATGTGTAATGTATTACTTAAAAGAACTACTTTTCATAATCCCCTGAGATGCATTATCTAAGAGGATGATAAAGGTGATAGTAAGCTGCCATTTCCCAGGCATATGTCATGTGAGGGGCACTTAGTGCTGTGGCCAATAATACATATGATCCCTGTATTTCTAGAGAGACTTAATTTATCCCCCCACTCCCCCACACCCGCTTTCCTCCTTCGTGTCCATACGTTTCTTCTCTACATCTGTGTCTCTATTTCTGCCTTGCAAACTGGTTCATCTGTACCATTTTTCTAGATTCCACATATCTGCGTTAATATTCGATATTTGTTTTTCTCTTTCTGACTTACTTCACTCTGTATGACAGTCTCTAGGTCCATCCACGCATCTACAAATGACCCAATTTCGCTCCTTTTTATGGCTGAGTAATATTCCATTGTATATATGTACCACATCTTCTTTATCCACTCGTCTGTTGATGGACATTTAGGTTGCTTCCATGACCTGGCTTTTGTAAATAGTGCTGCAATGAACATTGGGATGCATGTGTCTTTCTGAAGTATGGTTTTCTCTGGGTATATGCCCAGTAGTGGGGTTGCTGGGTCATACAGTAATTCTATTTTTAGTTTTTTAAGGAACCTCCATACTGTTCTCCATAGTGGCTCTATCAATTTACATTCCCACCAACAGTGCAGGAGGGTTCCCTTTTCTCCACACCCTCTCCAGCATTTCTTGTTTGTAGATTTTCTGGTGATGCCCATTCTAACTGGTGTGAGGTGATACCTCATTGTAGTTTTGATTTGCATTTCTCTATTAATTAGTGACATTGAGCAGCTTTTCACGTGCTTCTTGGCCATCTGTATGTCTTCCTTGGAGAAATGTCTATGAAGGTCTTCTGCCAATTTTTGATTGTGGTGTTTGTTTTTTTAATATTGAGCTGCATGAGCTGTTTATACTTTTTGGAGATTAACCCTTTGTCCATTGATTCATTTGCAAATATTTTCTCCCATTCTGAGGGTTGTCTTTTCATCTTGTTTATAGTTTCCTTTGCTGTGCAAAAGCTTTTAAGTTTCATTAGGTCCCATTTCCTTATTTTTGTCTTTATTTTCATTACTCTAGGAGGTGGATTAAAAAAGATCTTGCTGTGACTTATGTCAAAGAGTGTTCTTCCTGTGTTTTCCCCTAAGAGTTTCATAGTGTCTGGTCTTACATTTAGATCTTTAATCCATTTTGAGTTTATTTTTGTGTTTGGTGTTAGGGAGTGTCCTAATTTCATTCTTTTACATGTAGCTGTCCAGTTTTCCCAGCACCACTTATTGAAGAGACTATCTTTTCTCCATTGTATATCCTTGCCTCCTTTGTCATAACTTAGTTGACCATAGGTGCGTGGGTTTATCTCTGGGCTTTCTATCTTGTTCCATTGATCTATATTTCTGTTTTTGTGCCAGTAGCATATTGTCTTGATTACTGTAGCTTTGTCGTATAGTCTGAAGTCAGGGAGTCTGATTCCTCCATCTCTGTTTTTTTCCCTCAAGATTGCTTTGGCTATTCAGGGTCTTTTGTGTCTCTGTACAAAATTTAGATTTTTTGTTCTAGTTCTGTAAAAAAAAAATGCCATTGATAATTTGATAGGGATTGCACTGAATCTGTAGATTGCTTTGGGTAGTATAGTCATTTTCACAATATTGCTTCTTCCAATCCAAGAACATGGTAGATCTCTCCATCTGTTTGTGTCATCTTTGATTTCTTTCATCAGTGTCTTATAGTTTTCTGAGTACAGGTCTTTTACTTTCTTAGGTAGGTTTATTCCTAGGTATTTTATTCTTTTTGCTGCAATGGTGAATGGGATTGTTTCCATAATTTCTCTTTCTGATTTTTTGTTGTTAGTATATAGGAATGCAAGAGATTTCTGTGCATTAATTTTGTATCGTACAACTTTACCAAATTCATTGATTAGCTCTAGTAGTTTTCTGGTGGCATCTTAGGATTCTCTATGTATAGTATCATGTCATCTGCAAACAGTGACAGTTTTACTTCTTCTTTTCCAATTTGTATTCCTTTTATTTCTTTTTCTTCTCTGATTGCCGTGGCTAGGACTTCCAAAACTATGTCAAATCAGAGTGGCGAGAGTGGCCATTCTTGTCTTGTTGCTGATCTTAGAGGAAATGCTTTCAGTTTTTCGCCATTGAGAACGATGTTTGCTGTGGGTTTGTCGTATATGGCCTTTATTATGTTGAGGTAGGTTCCCTCTTTGCCCACTTTCTGCAGAGTTTTGATCATAAATGGGTGTTGAATTTTGTCAAAAGCTTTTTCTGCATCTATTGAGATGATCATATGGTTTTTATTTTTCAATTTGTTAACATGGTGTATCACACTGATTGATTTGCGTATATTGAAGAATCCTTGCATCCCTGGGATAAATCCCAAATGATCATGGTGTATGATCCTTTTAATGTGCTGTTGCATTCTGTTTGCCTGTATTTTGTTGAGGATTTTTGCATCTATATTCATCAGTGATATTGGTCTGCAGTTTTCTTTTTTTGTGGTGTCTTTGTCTGGTGTTGGTATCAGGGTGATGGTAGCCTCGTAGAATGAGTTTGGGAGTGTTCCTTCCTCTGCAATTCTTTGGAAGAGTTTGAGAAGGATCGATGTTATCTCTTCTCTAAATGTTTGATTGAATTCACCTGTGAAGCCATCTGGTTCTGGACTTCTGTTTGTTGGAAGATTTTTAATCACAGTTTCAATTTCATTACTTGTGATTGGTCTGTTCATATTTTCTGTTTATTCCTGGTTCAGTCTTGGAAGGTTATACCTTTCTAAGAATTTGTCCATTTCTTCCAGGTTGTCCATTTTATTAGCACAGAGTTGCTTGTAGTAGTCTTTTATGATGCTTTGTATTTATGCGGTGTCTGTTGTAACTTCTCCTTTTTCATTTCTAATTTTATTGATTTGTGTCCTCACCCTCTTTTTCTTTTTTCTTTTTTTTTTTTAACGTCTTTATTGGAGTATAATTTCCCTCTTTTCCTTGCTGAGTCTGGCTAAAGGTTTATCCATCTTGTTTATCATCTCAAAGAACCAGCTTTTAGTTTTATTGGTCTTTGCTATTGTTTTCTTTGTTTCTATTTCATTTACTTCTCCTCTGATCTTTATGATTTCTTTCCTTCTACTACCTTTGGGTTTTGTTTGTTCTTCTTTTTTTAGTTCCTTTAGGTGTAAGTTTAGATTGTTTATTTGAGATTTTTCTTGTTCCTTAAGGTAGAATTGTATTGCTATAAACTTCCCTCTTAGAACTGCTTTTGCTGCATCCCATAAGTTTTGGATGGTCGTGTTTTCATTGTCATTTGTCTCTAGGTATTTTTTGATTTCCTCTTTGATTTCTTCAATGATCTCTTGGTTATTTAGCAGTGTATTGTTTAGCCTCCCTTTTTTTGTGTTTTTTACGTTTTTTTCCCTGTAATTTAATTCTAATCTCATAGTGTTGTGGTTGGACAAGATGCTTGATATGATTTCAATTTTCTTGAATTTACTGAGGCTTGATTTGTGACCCAAGATGAGATCTCTCTTGGAGAATGTTCGTGTGCACTTGAGGAGAAAGTATAATCTGCTGTTTTTGGATGGAATGTCCCATAAATATCAGTTAAATCTATCTGGTCTATTGTGTCATTTAAAGCTTGTGTTTCCTTATTAATTTTCTGTCTGGATGATGTGCCCATTGGTGTAAGTGAGGTGTTAAAGTCCCCCACTATTATTGTGTTACTGTTGATTTCCTCTTTTATAGCTGTTGCCTTATGTATTGAGGTGCTCCTACGTTGGGTGCATACATATTTATAATTTTTACCTCTTCTTGGATTGATCCCTTGATCATTACGTAGAGTCTGTCCTTGTCTCTTGTAACATTCTTTATTTTCAAGTCTATTTTATCTGATATGAGTATTGCTTCTCCACCTTTCTTTTGATTTCCATTTGCATGGAATATCTTTTTCCATCCCCTCATTTGCACTCTGTATGTATCCCTAGGTCTGAAATGGGTCTCTTGTACACAGCATATATATTGGTCTTGTTTTTGTATCCATTCAACGAGCCTGTGTCTTTTGGCTGGAGCATTTAATCCATTCACATTTAAGGTAATTATCAATATGTGTGTTCCTATTACCATTTTCTTAATTATTTTGGGTTTGTTTCTGTAGGTCCTTTTCTTCTCTTTTGTTTCCCACTTTAGAGAAGTTCCTTTAGCATTTGTTGTAGCGCTGGTATGGTGGTGCTGAATTCTCTTAGCTTTTGCTTGTCTGTAAAGCTTTTGATTTCTCCATCGAATCTGAACGAGATCCTTGCTGGGTAGAGTAATCTTGGTTGTAGGTTCTTCTCTTTCATCACTTTAAATATATCATACTACTTGCTTCTGGCTTGTAGAGTTTCTGCTGAGAAGTCAGCTGTTAACCTGATGGGAGTTCCCTTGTATGTTATTCGTCATTTTTCCCTTGTTGCTTTTAATAATTTTTCGGTGTGTTTAACTCTTGTCAGTTTGATTACTGTGTGTCTCCCGTATTTCTCCTTGGGTTTATCCTGCCTGGGACTCTCTGTGCTTGCTTCCTCGACTTGGGTGGCTATTTCCTTTCCCATGTTACGGGAGTTTTCTTTTTTTTTTTTATTTAATTTTTTATTTACTTATTTATTTTTGGGCTGCTTTGGGTCTTCACTGCTGAGTGCAGGCTTTCTCTAGTTGTGGCAAATGGGGGCTACTCTTCATTGTGGTGCGCGGGCTTCTTATTGCAGGGCTTCTCTTGTTGCGGAGTATGGGCTCTAGGCACGTGGGTTTCGGTAGTTTTGGCACTTGGGCTCAGTAGTTGTGGCTCGTGGGCTCTAGAGCACAGGCTCATTAGTTGATTTGCATAGGCTTAGTTGCTCCGTAGCATGTGGGATCTTCCTGGACCAGGGCCGAACCCTAGTCCTCTTCATTGGCAGGTGGATTCTTAACCACTGCGCCACCAGGGAAGCCTTAGGGAAGTTTTCGACTGTAATCTTCTCAAATCTTTTCACAGGTCCTTTCTCTCTTCTCCTTCTGGGACCCCTATAATGCGAATGTTGGTGCGTTTAATGTTGTCCCAGAGGCCCTTAGGCTATCTTCATCTCTTTTCACTCTTTCTTTTTTAATTCTGTTCCACGGCCGTAAATTCCACCATTCTGTCTTCCAGGTCACTTATCCATTCCTCTGCCTCAGTTATTCTGCTATTGATTTCTTCTTGTGTATTTTTCATTTCAGTTATTGTATTGTTCATCTCTGTTTGTTTGTTCTTTAATTCTTCTAGGTCTTTGTGAAACATTTCTTGCAGCTTCTCGATCTTTGCCTCCATTCTTTTTCCAAGCTCCTGGATCATCTTCACTATCATTATTCTAAATTCTTTTTCTGGAAGGTTGCCTATCTCCACTTCATTTAGTTGTTTTGCTGAGGTTTTATCTTGTTCCTTCATCTGGTACATAGTCCTCTGCTTTTGCATTTTGTCTATCTTTCTATGAATGTGGTTTTCATTCCACAGGCTGCAGGATTGTAGTTCTTCTTGCTTCTGTTGTCTGCCCTCTGGTGGATAAGGCTATCTACCAGTTACTTGTTTTTTTTTTTTTTTTTAAGGCAGGAATCGTTTGGAAGGAAAGATGAAAAGCTTTAAAAGTTTTCTTATTCCTTACATAGTCTCATATTTAAGCAGTGGTCATTTTTGCTATTTTTCTCAAAATAAATTAAGGATGCTTTGCTTTTGTGTAGAAGGAAATCATAATGACTACCAATTTTTGGTTTATCCATGAAATGCATAATGGATGTTACATGAAAAAACAAAATTCACCAAGAGTCCAAAATTTGTTTTATGTTCATGCCATCTTTTACTATATCTGCTAAGAAACAAAACTGATTGAGGATGTTGTTTTTTTTAATACATTTATTTATTTTATTTATTTATATTTGGCTGTGTTGAGTCTTCGTTGCTGTGTGCGGGCTTTCTCTAGTTGCGGCGAGCAGGGGCTACTCTTTGCTGCAGTGTGCGCTCTTCTCATTGTGGTGGCTTCTCTTTTTGCGGAGCACAGGCTCTAGGCACACAGGCTTCAGTAGTTGTGGCGTGCAGGCTTAGTAGTTGTGGCTCGTGGTCTCTAGAGCGTAGGCTCTGCAGTTGTGGCACACGGGCTTAGTTGCTCCGCGGCATGTGGTATCTTCCCAGACCAGGGCTCGAACCCGTGTCCCCTGCATTGGCAGATGGATTCTTAACCACTGCGCCACCAGGGCAGCCCCTAAGGATGGTTTTGTTTTGTTTTTTTTGTTGCTCTACTTTTTTAATATCCTCTGGTGAAGGGTAACAAGTGGGAAATAAAATTTAAGGAAAAGTAGAAAACGCTGGAATAGTTAGGTATAATCAATCCCTGTATAATCACTGTTTTCCAAATTTGAGGTCTGTATCTGATTATATTTTCAAAAATCTCTAATAATCAAGGGTAACTAGGACAGTTTCCCTACTAGTTTCAAAACTAGAAAATGGATTTTAAAACAAGAGTACCAGTTCTGCAACTGTATGTGACCGTGAATAAATTACTTACCGTAACTTCTCTGACCCTTTGTTTCTCCATATCTGGAAAGGGAGTACTGGGGGAATTCCCTGGCAGTCCAGTGGTTAGGACTCCATCCTCTCACTGCTGACGGCCCAGGGTTGATCCCTGGTTGGGGAACTATAATCCCACAAGGGAGTATCACAGTATCTACCTCCATGAGTAATGGATAAGGAGGGAGATATATTGATAAAACCTCACTTATAAGTGCCTGACACTTCCACTGTAAGGACTCAGATGTTAAGCCATATTATTTGAAAAAAGTATTCCACATGCATTTGGAGGAGAACATTCTCTGTTCTAATCTTGGCCCTGCCACCTACTAGGTGTGTTACTTTTGTCTAATTGTTTACCCTCTCTAGACTTTAGTTGCCTCTTCTGTTAAATGGGGTAACAATAGAACCTCCTTCAAAGGCTTGCTCAGGGTTAAGTGAGATAATACACGTCAAGATAATGCAAAGACATCTAAGCCCATGGCACATGGTGAGCATTCAGTAAGTGTTCGTGATTATGATGAAAATGATGATGTTTCAATTAAGTGCAGCCTGGACAAAAGAGAGAAGATGTACCAAATCTGATATCTCTTCTCCTTCCCATTCACTAATCTCCAGCTATACTGTTTACACTAAACGTGGTAAAGTATGTATCTTTTGTTTATTTTACTGCTGTTCCACTATAAATTATTAATAAGCCTCTTTTATGAGGTTTTTGTCGCAACTGACTGAGGCAGTGTTTGGAGAATCTGTTAGTTATTATAAAGACCTTTCCACTTTGTAGTATCTTTATAAGCTCCAAGCTCATGTCTAATTTGAAAAGCCTAATATTTAGTGCCAGGGATCAGGGCAGGAAGGAGAAGCGTTCAGTATGGGACGGGGGTGAGTTCAGTCCTACAGGGAATCTGTTTGATCGTCCGAGAACCTGGCCTTTGTTGCCACTAGGTAGGGTGCAGGAAGAAGGACAAGGCTTTTCAGAGGCCCTGGGGGCCAGAGAACACTGCCCTAATCTGCCACACTGTCTTCCCCACACTTTCATCAGCGTGGTCTTTCTCCTCCCCGGTAGTGGCAGAAGGGGGTCAGAATTGACAAGCCAGGGTTGGCTCCTGAGGCTTACTCTGAACCTGGGGCCACACTGGAGGGTGCAGTCTGAGTGTTCTGGCCCCCAGCCTCCACAGACACCAGAGATCACTCCCGACTTAGACAAAGTGGCTTTCGTCACAAGAAAAATATTTGGGTCCTTTGGTGTGAAGACACAGTCCTGGGCTGTTGTCACTGAATTCTGTAACTAGGAATGAAGCACTATACTGTTACTAAAAATGACTTATTTTCTTTCAGAATTACCAGATTTTTTAAAAATCCAGAATTCTTCTATTTGTAAATGTCAAAATTGTTACCTTCCTGGGACACTTCATAGGAGGACACTTTTCTTGGAATTCATATCTCCTCACTTCACTATTCCTTAGTGTCTCCTACTCAGCACCCTGCATTCAGCTTTGAGTACACCCCCTCTTTTCAGCATTCCCTGTACATCTCATTTGAAATGCTTCTTGAACCATCCTTTCTCTTCTGATTCCACTCTTTCCAGCCAGGTTTTAAGGTTATCACCTCGCACCTGTATTTTTCATAATAACTTACATTTTTTTCTTTTGGATTATAAAAGTAATACATGCGCTTTAGAGTGTGTGTCTGTGTATGTGTTCATTTAAGGAAATTGCTTCTGCTCTCTGTACAGTTTCATATTGTGATTTTGTTTTTTAACTTGAGATATCAGCATGTTACTATATTGCTAAGTATTCTCCAAAAAAATTCTAATGGATACATAATATTCCCTTATATGTTTAGAGCAAAATTTATTTAACATAATTTATTTAAATACTCTCAGCCATTTAGATCTTTTCCTTTTTCAGTATTAAAATCAATGCTTGTTTTCAGTTTCTGTTCACAGCATAGTGTAGTGAGTAAGAACATGCGATTTGGAGTTTCAAAGACTATGGTTCAGACCCTGGTTCTGCCATTTATTCCTAGGCCTCAGTTTCTTTCTTTGTAAAGTGGGGATTATAATAGTACTTGCCAATAGCATTATGACAGTTTGAATGAGATGCATGTAATATACTCATTTATACAGAGCTTGGCACATTGTAAGTGCTTCTGGATAGTAACTGCTATTATAATACTCACCTCATTAATGATCTGCAGTTGTTTTTTTAGCGTAGTTCCTATGAGTTAGAGTATAGCATCAAAGTGTACAAATATTTTGATACTTTTAATAATATATTGCCAAATTTATTTGTAGAAAGATTGTACCAATTAATAGTCTCATAAATAGTATAAGTACATATCTAATATCACCCTTGCCATGGTTAGGTACTATATTTTTGGTTATTATTTATGTCAGTGTAACACACGAAAGTGTTATCTTGTAATTTACATTTCTTTGATTGACAGTGGAAATGACTAGTTTTAATTGTTTAATTGGCTAATTATATTCCATTTTTGTAAATTGTTTATTGAAGTCAGTGCCCATTTTTCTATTGCCTGTGTATCTTTTTTCTATATCAGTGAGTTCTTTATATAGTAATTATTATTATTTATTATTAATAAATAAGTAATAAATATTATCATTAAGTATTATAAATTATTATTAATAATAATTATTATTTAAAATTTATCGAGCACTTAGAACTTTCATATGACACAAGGGTCAGAAAGGCTAAGTAGTTTGCCTAATTCTTAGAACCTTGTGTGACACAGAGTAAATACTCAGTAAGTACTTGCTGTTTTTGTCATTAATCTTTGTATTTCATAGCACCTCGCATAGTATGGTGCTTTGCACATAGTAGGGGCAGAATAAATACTCGTTAATTTATATTGACACTAGCCACCCTCACCTGTGCTCTTGGATGTGTACAGAAGCCAGCCTTTAATGAGTGCCTTTGTGGCAACCACTGTTTAAGCTCAGGTGGGTCAGCATCTCCTGGACTCTACATGATTTTCCCCATAATGATTTTAATGATACTTTTCTAAAACTCTGTAAAATCAGGTTATTTCTCTCGCTTCATTTCTAGGTAACAAACCTGAATTTGGCAAGTGGCGTCATAAGCAGAAGCAGTGCTTCAACTCCCCACACACTTCGGCCTGTCATCAGTCCTAGAGGCCCAACATGGTCAATACAGTCAGACCCCCAAGCTCCTGAGAGCCACTCCGCCCCTCCTGGAAGCAGGTATGTAAAGGGCCATGGAGGCGGCATTTGGGTCACACAGGGGCAGCCTGGATCTTAAGCAAGTCATTCGCACTTTGAGTTCCCTGCACAGGCACCAGCAAGACAGGTACCTTTCCCCACGTGTCCTAATCCTCTGGTGCTTGAATATAGGGCCTCATTTCACTTGTAAGACAGCCTGTGGGCAAATCAAACGAAAAGGAAATTTCTGATACAGTTCAGCAAGTTCACTTCCGGGTGAAAGAGCAAGAATTTATACTATGCTTAATCCTTGCTCACAGTCAACATTTTTGTGTATTGACTTTTGACATTTTCTCCTTGTCTCCTAATTCCTTTTTTATACCTTGTATTACATTGTGTTTCAGTAACTTTGGACTCTTTTCTTTTGAAGCACATATTTTATATGTTTTTATGTAGGTTATCTAATTAAACTCAAACAGCCTCCCTGGACAATGTTCATTTGGAAAGTGGGAAGGAAATTCCCTTTATGTAGTTGAGCAAAGTGGCAGAAGATAGATCCAAATAGATTCTGGCCATAAAGTCAGCAACTTCTGATTTAAAAAAGAAACCACTGTATTGAATTCTAGTCTCGATCTGTATTTCAAGTTCCCCTGTTTAAAAAACATAAGAAGAAACAGATTCCCAGTACATCTTGCTTTAGTGACTATTAAATATGGGTTTAATTGCATCTGTCCCTGAGTCAGATGAGCTAGAATGGAATGTGACTGTTACAATGAAGTATTCCAACCAGCTGAGATATTGTTCCCTCCAAATAAAGACACTCTGCCACAGGTGTCCCACCAACTCCCTACCCCAGGCCAGCACATCAGCCTCTGCCAACCAGCCACCTCTTTGGATGCTGCCCTGCCCTGAGGTTGGAGGGGCAACCGAAGGCTTGGGCATGGAGGAAATACCTAATTGTTGTTCAAGTATCTGTTGGTGTTAGAATGATTACTTAAGGAACTAATTTGGGAAGCAGAGACTCTGCCCAGGAAGCAAGATAAACATAAGTGCATTACATCATGCTCTGGTACGGTGTCTTTCATACCAGTGATCATTGTGGTCAAGGGTGAAAAGAATCATCTCAATTCAGAATTATGAAGAGTTGAAGACCAAGAGGCAGGACTTTTGAAGACAGGACATCCTCCCACACTATTCTCTTCATAGGAGAAGTCTGTCCTTTGGTGATTTACGATTCCAGAGTAACCGCATTCCTAAAACATAAGTCGTAAAAAAGAAATTCTGTTTATACCACAGAGCTTTATTTTCCATATAAAATATTTCCAAATATTCCATTTTCATTTTACAATCAGAGCCTTGTTTCTATGGAAAACACTTTCTCTGCAATCTTGGATATATTGTCTATATGACAAGGCTGCAACCGTTTTCCATACGGTAAGCAAAATGTCAAGACTATACATTTTGGAAAAATAGTTTTAGCTTTTTTTTTTTTTTTTTGGCTGCACCACAGGGCATGCAGGATGAGATCCCCAACCAGGGATCAAACCCGTGCCCCCTGCAGTGGAAGCTCGGATTCTTAACCACTGGACTGCCAGGGAAGTCCTGAGTTTTAGCATTTTACATACTTGTGTTTGGAATAAAAGTTATGGCTGGGTTTTGAGCCTTCTCTTGGTGACACCTGTTAATGCCGAGACACAGAAAGATGAAGGGATCCATCAAGGTCAGAGGCAGGACCTAGGGTGCAGTGCTGTGAGTGACCTTCTCCTAGCCAGACTGTGCTCATGGGCTGTGGTAGAATGGCACATGATGCAATCGACTTCAGAACCACTGGCACCAGGAAGTAGCCCCTGCAAAGCCCCCTGGTCTTTCCCTTTGGGGGTTAGTTGTCCCCATAACAGCCATCTCTTCACCTACTCTTCAAGCTCGAGGGTCAGTTCTCAGGCCCCATTCTAGTCCAGGGTAGCCCTGGAAAATCTTCCTCTGCCCCTCCCCCCACACACACACCCCTCATGGCGACCTCTGGTCGCCATGACAGCCTGCAAGCTCAGCTTGGGAGTTCCAGTTCCATGTGGAATTCCCAGAGATACCCACCCTAAAGAGCCTTAAATGAATTCTCAGAGGTCCTTTCAGAACTGGCCATGACATGGGCCCCAGCCAGACCTCCCTCAGGCATTCACTCTGTCCCATGCCCCAGTTTCTTTATTTACCTGGTAAGTCACTGTTTGTGGATATTTATTTAGTCTCTTGTTGTTCCTTCCTTTGTAGTAAGGGTGACTAAGTTTAATGAATAAGGGATTAGTAGCTTAGAGATGTGAGTTTTATTACTGATTTTTACACTAAGTGACCCTGAACTATTTATTTAATCTTTTTATTGGATAAGCATACTTATGTATAAACTGGACTGTTTGGGGAGCTTTTAGGTTGTTCTTAAAGCACTTTGATCTCCCTGGAAGTGGGTGCTAAGTAAATAAAATGTCCTCTTACTTGTACATCTACAAAAGCATCAGTGGATTCCAGTGCTGATAAACTCTCATAATTCACTCAACCAGGGGCTGCCCTGTAAACATAAAAAGATGTAAAGAGAATCCAATGCTGGCTGTACTTTTCATCTGCATCTTGGAGGATTCAGTGACTTGGTAGCCACAGGAATGAAAACTGGTGACTCACAAGAACTCAGCAAATAGTGTTCTTTTTCATTTCCCTGTGGCGTTGCTATTGTTCTCAACTTTATGGATCACACAAGTTTTCACCAGACAACCTTGTTCTTCCCCCGCTGTTTTGAAATCACCCCAAATGTAGCCCAGGGCTGTCGTCTCCCATTGGGTCAGTGTGAGCTCAGCCCAGCTCCTCAAATCCCTCGGTTCCTTTGGTCTGTCTGGAGTCCCTGTTGGAGCTTTGTTGTGGGAGAGGAAGGCAGAGAGCCCACGCCTTGCCCAGACAGTCTGAGGCCTGGCCGTGGAGCTTGCAGTTCCCTAGACACTCGGAGTTGGACTTGGCCAGCCATTCCTCTGTTGTTACTTTTCAGAGGTAATAAGTGAGATTAATTGCAGGCCATTCTCCAGAAGAGAATGTAGTCAGGGCCAAATACAGTCACATGTTTAGAAGCCTGAGGTGTGCCTCCGAGCAAGGCCAGTTGAGAATTATACAATCTGGCCTCCAGGATGCAGGTACCGAATGTCCGCGACCTCTTTTTTCTTAAAGGGATTGTATTTGATTTCTAGATGCTGATACCTGGGTACTAAGCTTTTCTTTAGCCAATGAAATGGGTCGGGTTTTTCAAGCTGCCTTTTAATTATCTATTTTTCTGGGTACCCGGGGAATTGTTAGGCGCTGAGATTGATGTGCAGAGGCATCTCCTCATTACCGCCAGCCTTGCATGGAACTGGACCATGTCAGGGAGGAGCATTTTCTAGGTGAGGAGCGCATCTTTCTTTGGGAGACCTGGAAGGGTTACTGTAAAGTTCTGGCTGCTGCTTGGAATGATTTGGGAAGGACAGGGCCTCAGACGGCTTGGCAGGAACCTGAGGCTCTGTTTTTTTCCAGTCCAGCCCTTCCTCGTGGATCGAGCTGTCAGGGAATCCCACGAATGTCTGGCTTCTGCCCCTTTGTATGTTTTTCCAGCATTTGTCATTGAATTATTTTTATCCATCTCTGGTTTTTTCACACATGCAACCTGGGGATTTATCTGTTCCTCGATGTTAAAGGTGAGGGAGGTTGAAGGCACAGTCATGAGTTTGTTCCTTCTTTTTGTGACAGGGCAAGACATCGTGGGCCAAGACTGTGTGGCCTGGTACCCTCTACTCTGGAAAACAGCTGTATGTCAGAATTTTAAATTCTGTACTGGGGAATGGGGTACAATGAAGCCCCAAATCTTGGAAATTTGGGTGATATTTCATGTCACCTTGTTCCTCTGCCCTCTTACTCTTTAGTAATAAACTATAGTCTGGTACCTTTCTTTACATAATTTTTTGAAACAGATTTTCAGAGATTCTGATACCAGTTTAACTAATACTTTTCTCCCTTGTTTTAGATTATTTCTTTCTTTAAAAAAATACTTATTTTTTTATTTGTTTATTTTTGGCTGCGTTGGGTCTTCGTTGCTGAGCACGGGCTTTCTCTAGTTGCGGCCAGCGGGGGCCACTCTTCATTGCAGTGCATGGGCTTCTCATTGCAGTGGCTTCTCTTGTTGCGGAGCACGGGCTCTAGGCGCGTGGGCTTCAGTAGTTGTGGCTCGCGGGCTCTAGAGCGCAGGCTCAGTAGTTGTGACGCACGGGCTTAGTCTCTCCACGGCATGTGGGATCTTCCTGGACTAAGGCTCGAACCTGTGTCCCCTGCATTGGCAGGCAGATTCTTAACTACTGCGCCACAGGGGAAGTCCTAGATTATTTCTCACGAATGTCGCTGGAGATTCAGGACTCTGACTTCCTATCTTTTCATTTTCAGTTCTCAGAAATATTGAGTTTATTTTCTTTAATAAAACATGTTCTGTTTATTTTCTATGTGTCAGGCATTGTGTTAGCTGCTGGGAGTAGCAACAAATAAGACAGAATCGTGCCCAGTCTCCCAGAGTTTACTGTCCAGGATGTATCTTCTATGCTCTCGGCGTAGTGCTGAGCGCTGGGTAGGGTCTAAAAGACTTTGAAGACCTGGTGTTGGATCACTAAGAGGTTACTGTCTAGCAGCGAGAAGGAGCCACGTACACATGGAACAGTTAGGAAGCAGTACTGGGCAGCATATAACAAAAAGATTTAAATTGTGTGACCCAGGCAATTAGAAGAAAGAGAATCAAGAAGAGGGTGTAAGGATTTAACCCTGTCACCAGCTACAACATGGCTGAACCCTGAGGACATATTGCTAAGTGAAATGAGCCAGTCACAAAAGGACCAATACTGTATGATTCCACTCCTATGAAGTATCTAAAGTCGTCTAAATCGTAGAAACAGAAAGCAGAAAGGTGGTTGCCAAGAGCTGGGGGAATAGAGGAGGGGGAATTAGTATTTAACGGCTATAGAGTTTCAAATTTGCAAGATGAAAAAGTTCTAGAGATCTGTTGCACAACAGTGTGACTGTACTTAACACTACGAAACTGTAGTCATAAAAATGGTTAAGATGGTAAATTTAAAATTATACTTTTTTTTTAAGCCACAATAAAAAGAGAATAGGAGGAGGAGTATGTGAGGTTTTAAAAGAGGGCTCCATAGTTCTGCAAAAATTATTCAGCGACCAAAATGCTAAGGCTTTGTTTCCATTTTCTTCCTCTGTTTAGGGGAATTATTCTGAAACTAGTCCTTTAAATGCTTCTATTTCTTTTTTTTTTTTTTTTTTTTTTTTGCGGTATGTGGGCCTCTCACTGTTGTGGCCTCTCCCGTTGCGGAGCACAGGCTCCGGACACGCAGGCTCAATGGCCATGGCTCATGGGCCAAGCCGCTCCGCGGCATGTGGGATCCTCCCAGACCGGGGCACGAACCCGTGTCCCCTGCATCGGCAGGCGGACTCTCAACCACTGCGCCACCAGGGAAGCCCCTTCTATTTCTTTAAAAGTATGTTTACTTTATTTATTTATTTATTTATTTATTTTTTTGCGGTACGCGGGCCTCTCACTGTTGTGGCCTCTCCCACTGCGGAGCACAGGCTCCGGACGCGCAGGCTCAGCGGCCATGGCTCACGGGCCCAGCTGCTCTGCGGCATGTGGGATCTTCCCGGCCTGGGGCACAAACCCGTGTCCCCTGCATCGGCAGGCGGACTCTCAACCACTGCGCCACCAGGCAAGCCCAGTATGTTTACTTTATAGGAAAGGAGGCCATAAACCCCTGTTAGGAAGATGGCAGGGTATAGTGAAAAGAGAAGGGACTTTAGGGTTTGCCTTACTGAGTGTATGACCTTGTGCAAGTTACCTAGCTTCTCTGAGCCACAATTTCCCCATCTGCTTAAAAGTGCAGATAATAATACCTACCTCATTAAGTTGTTATAAGATTTAGTTGAGTTGTGCATGTGAAAGTAGCCAGTATAGTGCCTGGTTTTGGTGTAGGTTCTTGATACCACTTAGTTCCCTTTCCAGGAAAAAAAAAAAAAAAAAAAAAGGAGAAACTTAAAATTGGACTTGCTTGGGATGTGGGATTGCTACACTCCGTGTTTTAGAATCTGGTTTAGAGGAAACTGGCCATCAGCCATATGCAGTGCACTCCTGGAGCTGGATCGCAGAGATGTAGCCTTTCCAGCTGAGGAAGGGCCATCAGAGTGGGGCCCACAGGAGACTCTTCCTTTTCTTTGACCCCTTTGTTGAAGGGTGACTTCTTTCTACTCAACAGGCCCTTCCTCTCTGCTATCTTCTTCTGAATGTTGAAATTTCCATTGCGGCTCAATGTTCCAGCCAGTAAACACTCATATTTTCCATCCATCCTGGGGGTCGAGCTTTGGGAGAGCTTTCCTCTGGAGGAGTTTGGAGCTTATAATTTTGTACTTTATCCTGTTATATAAACAACACTCTCTAGCCAAAGAGCACAATCACAAAAAGAAACCACTTTTGGGGGGCCTAAAAACAAAAAGAAACTCTTTCTTGTTCAGAGTTCTGCAGAAGTGCTGTTTCCCTCCTTATCCTCCTTCCTTCCCATAAAACAAAGTTTACCTGACCTTCTTCCTCCTTAGTCTTAGCTCTTAACCACTCCTTCCCCTTGAGAAAAACGCTTCTCTGGCACACGAGTGATAAAGGCCTGAACTTCTATCTGAAATTCCTCTGCTTCTTTTCTCACTCAGCCAGACACATAACCTCTCAAGGGTTATGCTCTGTGTCAGTTCAAGCTCTGTGACAGATTCTACAGTTCCTCCTTCACCAAGAGAGCTGAGTGCTGTAGGTGTTTGTACCAAGGCCAGAATCACTGGACTTCTGCCTATTGAAGGAATGTTGGTAAACTTTGGAAATGTGTCAGAGATCGCTGGCTGGACATCATACCAAGGCCTAGGCAAAGTAAGTTAGGGAATGTTTGGGCCTAGTATCAGGAGTGGAAGATGGGGATCTTTTCTTATCTGCAAGCCAGAATAAAATGCAGCTTGCTTTGTGGTTTGCCAGTGTAGCATTTTTCCAGTTTCGTTTGCCTTCTCCCCTCCCTCTCAAAGCATTAAAGATAAACTACCTTATATACATTTCCTCAGGATTATCACACACACATGCACACTCAGACACATACACACAGAGTCACTGTTAGAGGCAAGACCCTGTCTTAGTTAGCTGTTCACTTTGTAATTTGATATCCATCCATAATTGATTATTATTTTGGTTTTAAGAGGACTGAATGACAAAAATCCATGTACAAGCTGAGTGAGACTCCTTTTCTAGAATTAGGAAATTTTATCAGAGTTACTTAATTCATATTTCAGTTTAATTCTCACATGGTTTTTCTGTCATCTTCTATCTTTCCAACATAGCTGTTTACCAGCCCTAAAAGAGTTTGGAAAGAACCACAGTGGTGAAGAAACACTATATCTTTCTTTCTGACGCTTGTAGAGAAACACTGATGATCCATTTTTAAAGCTTACTTAATGTTGACTCAACAAATTTAGGACGACCAGCTGGCTTCACTGAACCTTTAGCTAAAGACCTCATCCTACCCTCATGCCCATCTTTCTGCTGAAAGACTCTCAGCATACTACTGACCGAGTACAGCTAAAATATCAATGCTTTTTTTTTTTTAAGTCCTAGGATTTAAGAGGCTAAAAGGAAAAACATCTTCCTGTATCTAAATTTTAATAAAAGAAAACAATAGACTCATACTGTCTGAAAAGGAGTACAGGTTCTCTCGTCCCTGCAGCCCTTCTGAGGAGCAAAATTTTGGTGTAAGTTCTGGTTTTGGTGTAGTTTCCTGATAACTCTTAGTTCCCTTTTCAGAAAAGAGAAAAACATAAAAAATTAGACTTGCTTAGGATACGGTATTGCTACACCACTGAGTTCAGATACAACTGGCCATCACTCACGTGCACTGTCATATCGTATCACAGTGACGAAAGCAGTTATACCTAATCACAATGCTCAGGTCTACATTATTTGTTTTTATAGTGAAGTAAGGATCTATAAAAATTTTGATTATAAACTATTAAAATGCTCCTAAGGAAAAATAAGAGAAACTAAACTTAAAAGGTAACATTTTAATATGGAGCCAAGTGTTCTTTGGGAAATGCGAGTAGGGCTAGAGTGAGAGAGGCAATATATGAGAGCTTAGGAATTCAAAATGTCACATCATGTGGCAGGCCCACGTGTTCGTAACAAGTAACAGTAGAACTCCTGTCCTAATTGGACCATTCTTATGCTTCAGAGGCAATAAAGGGGTGTTTATTGGCTTTCATGAATTATCAGGCTAAGACTTGTATTAATTTGGCTTCAAAGTCAATAATCAATGCCATGTTTTGCCGGGTTTTTTAAAAGAAGTTTTACTATCTTTCTGTAACGAAAATGAAATATGGGTGCATCTCAGTAATGTGACTATAATCTAGAAGGCTTTAGATGAGAAAATTAGGCTCTCTGGCACCACAGGTAAGGAAACCATAAGGGGGGATAATAAATAGGTTGTACCTAAAGGCTACAGGAAATCAAATTATGTTCTTGTGAAACTGGGTTGCACCAAGCAGAACTGAGCAGATGAAAAAATCTGCCTATATTATTTGTGTTCTCAAATATCTTGCTAGCTGCTTGAACCCAACACTGACATTTGAAATACAAGACCCTAAGAGAAGAGTTTTTTTACCTTCTTCACCAAATATTTAGTATATTGAAATACTTGAAAAAGAAGAAAGGTGAAACTGGTAATAAGTAATGTTCCAGCTGGAAAATGGCTTCATCTGGTAGTTGTTAAAACAATGTTATCCTAAAAAAGTTAGCATGTTACTGAATATCTCCTAAATGCAAGGCATGGGGCTCACTCTGGAGGAGGTAATAGACAGGGTCTCTCTCTGTCTGGAGGAAAGTTGATAGTCATTTAAGTTACTAATGCAAGTATTGTAAGGCAATATGTACTTAATTGTTGACGAAGAGGATTATGCTGTTAAGTGGTACAAATTCAGAGGAGAAATTGATCACTCTGACTAGAGAAAGTCGCAAAAACTTCACAGAAAAGAAAGGTGTGTGAGCTGACTCTGGAAGGGCAGCTGGGGCTTGGGTAGGTAGAGAGGCTAAAATTAATCAATCAAGAGGTAACTGCACATTTACTTTGTGCTCCGTGCTATGCAAGGATCTATGAGAGGATCAAGAAATGTGCTCCACACTCCTGTAAGTTAGAGCTGACACTCAGCAGGGCGGTCTAGAGAATACTGCCCTGGAAGTTTGCTTATTTTTGGCATGTGAAATATAGAGCGAGTGATTAAAGGGGGGGCATATGGACTCAGCGGAGCTCGCAATTCGGAAAAGGTACTAAAGAAGGGTGGAAATCTAAGGCTTTGCAGAGGAAGGGTTTAAGGTAGGGTTTAAATACAGTCCTAGATTGTATATAGGCTGCAGACTCCTGCAGAAAAGGAGAGGAAGAAAAAGAGAGATAATGTACAAGGTGTTTAAGGCATTTTCAAGGGAGAGTGAATGGGAACCAGTCCAGCTGATAAAATGTATTAGTCAAAACACTTTCAGGTTGTTGTTTTTTTTTTTTTTGTAAATTTATTTATTTATTTATATTTTATTTTTGGCTGCATTGGGTCTTCGTTGCTGTGTGCGGGCTTTTCTCTAGCTGTGGCGAGCGGGGGGCTACTCTTCGTTGTGGTGTGCAGGCTTCTCGTTGCAGTGGCTTCTCTTGTTGCAGAGCACGGGCTCTAGGCGCGCGGACTTCAGTAGTTGTGGCAAATGGGCTTAGTTGCTCCACGGCATGTGGGATCTTCCCACACCAGGGCTTGAACCCGTGTCCCCTGCATTGGCAGGCAGATTCTTAACCACTGTGCCACCAGAAAAGTCCCAAAACACTTTTGAGTTTTAAGTGATAGAAGCTGAAATCATGCTGGATCCTAACTGTAAAGGCGATTTTTCAGTTCAAACAACTAAAAGGTCTAGAAATTGATGTTGGGGGCTTATGAAGCATCATTAATCATACTTTCTACTTGTCTCCAGGTCTTGCCTCCACAACTAAATGAGAAATTATAGAAAAAAATCAAAGATAGCAAAATACCGACTTTATTGCTGATAAGATAAATTGGAGAATACATCTTGGGAATATGGTACAATTCTACCTTTCATGGCTAAGTCTTTCTCGTTTGTCTTATTTATTCTAAAGATTTTCATTGTTGATATTTTGTTAATTTTGATAATTAAAACAAAATTTTTAAGGAAGAAATAAAAAGACCTTCTAATGTACCACAAAAACCAAAACAAAAAATAACTTGGCCTGATTTTCAAGGTGAATACCTGTATATGTCCCCAATCTACCTTTCCAGTTTTATTCTTCACACATTTAGTTCCAGCCAAACTCTATGGATGAAAAATAGTACATTTTTCCATCACTACATCCTTATACCATTCTGTAGCACTTATCCTATTAGTTTACTATCATTACTTCACGAAAGTGTAAGTTGTCTTATTCACTATTGTATCCCAGTGCCTTGGTAAACAGTAGACACTTAAACATAAAGAACAAATATTAAGTAAAAGAATGAAAGAATGAACAGACCCCCTACTCCTCACCTGTATGTTTACATGTTCAAACCCTTTTCTCCTACAGGGCTCAGCTCAACTCAGCCTTTCTGCAACCTTCCCTGATGACATCCCAAGCAGATGTCATTAGGCTTTCTCTTCCTTCTATTCTTCATCCCCTGGACTCATGTTCCTAAAAGATGTAATTCAGAGGAAGCTCTGGCTAAATGCACAGTTTTAATTCCTAGAGAATGAATTTTTGTGGCTCTTCCTCTCCTAGTGATCTGAATGCTAGAGAAAAAAGCCCTGTTTCTTCTCTACCGAGGTTTTTTTTTCCCCTTTTTTATTTTTATTTTTTTAATTTAATTTTTTTTTTTTTTTTGCGGTACGCGGGCCTCTGTCTGCTGTGGCCTCTCCCGTTGCAGAGCACAGGCTCCGGACGCGCAGGCCCAGCGGCCATGGCCCACGGGCCCAGGCGCTCCGCGGCATGTGGAATCCTCCCAGACCGGGGCATGAACCCGTGTCCCCTGCATCGGCAGGCGGACTCCCAACCACTGCGCCACCAGGGAGGCCCTATTTTTTTAATTTTTAACATCTTTATTGGAGTATAATTGCTTTACAATGGTGTGTTAGTTTCTGCTTTATAACAAAGTGAATCAGCTATACCTATACATATATCCCCATATCTCCTCCCTCTTGGGTCTCCCTCCCACCCTCTCTATCCCACCACTCTGGGTGGAGCTCACACAGCCGCCTTCCCAAGTCATCAGGTCCTTACTGCTTCTCCTTTGAACCGTATTCAGTTCGTCCTAGTCATCCAAGATTGAAAGTGCCCTACAAGCAAAAGACCCTTTGCATTTTGGGGGGCAGGGGGGGCGCTGTTGGAAGAGGCAGGGTGTGGAAGAAGAGGAAAAGGCAGAGACCCTTCTTTTTACCCTCCTTCTCCCCACCCCACCTAACCTGCAGGAGTCTTGAGAGCCACTCCTAAAAGGTACTTAAGCAGCCCAGTATAGGCTGGCTATCTCTTCACTCCAGCCTTTTAACATTGGTTGACCAATAAGTCATGGTGTTTACTGAATATGTGTGATGTTTCAGATTTTTGGTGTTCTCTACAGTAGTTCCTCTCTCCTCACTGTCCTTTATTTGATAGACTTATAGTCGGCCCTCAGTACCCACAGGTCTGCATCCACGGATCAAAATATTTAGAAAAAAAAATTCAGAAAGTTCCAAAAAGCAAAACTTGAATTTGCTATAGTCCAGCAACTGTTTACATAGCATTTACATTATATTAGGTATTAGAAGTAATCTAGAGATGATTTAAAGTGTATGGGAGGATGTGTGTAGGTTATATGCAGATACTGTGCCATTTTATATAAGGGACTTGAGCATCCTTGGATTTTGGTATCCATGGGGGTCCTGGAACCAATCCCTTGCACATACCAAGGGACGACTGTACTGGCATCCCCTACCTGGGTGGCTAGTATGGGGAATGCATAATGTCAGGCCGCCATCTCCCTGCTCCAAGTTCTAATATCTGTTTACCTCTGCTATGACACATACCACTGCTCTTTATATTATGGTTGTTTGTATACTTGTCTTACCTCCTGTATTAGATTGTAAGCTTTTGAGGGTCAGAGACTGAGTCTTACACATCTTTATATCCTTACGCTTTCTTGTACAAAGTGCTCAGTAAATGTTTGGTGAATAAGTGGCTAGATCAGTGCTGTCCAACATGGTAGCCACAAGCCACGTGTGGATTTTAAATTTTTAAATTAATTAAAATTAAATAAAATGAAAAATTCAGTTCCTCAGTCATACTAGCCACATTTCAAATACTCAAAAGCCACATGTGGCTCGTGCCTCCCATATTGGACAGTACAGGGCAAAATGGTTGTCTCAGAAGATTCAAAGATTTGATAGAGACCCAAACTTGGTCAGTGGAAAAAAAAAAAAAGAAGTACAAAGAAAGGCATATTCTTGATTATCCTCTTAGGCTCTTTTGTAGCTGTCAAGCCTCTTTTGTTTAGAGCTAGAGATTTACCACAGATGCTGTTCTTAAACTAATTTGTGGTACTGGGAGGGGCATATTTTAATGCCTTGGGAATCTCAAAAGCTCAGAGCTTCTGAATTACTAGTGTCTAACCAATCGGAGCTGGACTGGCTGAGAGGAAGGCACTTTTAAAGCAGATCCTAGCGTTACCATTTTATTTTCTGAGATATGCTCATGACTAGATACTGGGGAGAGGTCTTGCTTCCCTACACTTACCTAGCCGCCAGCCCCCTACCTGCTTGGCTGGCAGTTCTGACTTGGCTTATAGAGCTGCTATAGCCCTGGGGAACAGAGCCAAACATGCGGAAGTGGTTACATGTACCAGCTCCCAGGGAAGCTGTGGGCTAGCAGGGGGAGTGGGTGGGGTCCTGCCTGATGGCTTTTCAAAGAAGCCAAATCTTTGAAGTTTTGTTTTAGCAGCTGCCAGGTATGCTGTTTCAGCACTTCACAGACTCTCTCACTGTGTTCCCATATCACATTTTTTCTTTACTATATGTGCATAGTATACACAATGGAGCTTGGTTGTTGGGAGGGTAAATATAAAATTGTGGAGTAAGGTGCTAAACACAACCCTCTTTTTCTGTGACTCTGCTGTGACATAGCCACTTTTAATGCTCCCTTTTCCCTTCTCAGCTCTGATCTTTTCTGATCACCTGCCAAAGGAGAGGCAAACAGAGTCCTCTTCTATTTGGGAAAATAGTAAGTTTTGAAAAACTGGAGCTCCTACATTTCTCTGATGAATTAGAGCATCATTCTGAGAATAGAACATCACCCTTTTCCAAAAGAACAGTTGACACCCCCCAACAAGCAACCCTGATACTTTCAGACTTGGAGTAAATTTCTTGAATGTAGATCTTGTGCACCACTGGATCCTCAGCATTTAGGGCAGTGTCAACCATAAATATTTGTTAAATGATTGCACTTGCAGCTGCTAAGCTAGTGGGGGGAAGGACTGGGTAGGTAAAGCACCCCTCTAAAGCCCACACTCCGAGCTTTCTCTGCTTCCTTGCTTCTCTGCTTAAATAGTCCCTTTCTCCCATCCAGTCTACAGTTAGCTCAGACCTTTTCCAGCTGCCCCCAAATTTGCTCCTTCCTCAGAACTCCAATCTTTTTTGAGTATAGTATATACTCCCCTGAGTAATCATCTTCTATGCCCTTGTTCTTGAGCTCCTGAACTGTAAGTCTGTTAAAGGCACAGGCTATGTTTTATTCCTACCCAGAGAACCCTGGACCGGGAACAGGAAGACCTAGGTGCCAATCCCAGGTCCACCTGGAACTTCCTGACTGGAGGTAAATCGTTTGACTGAACTTAAGCCTGATTTTGCCAGTTGGGAAGCCAGGGTGCTCGGATTGTCATGGGAGTTCAGTGAGATCATCTACATGAACATGCTTTGTAAACTACTAGGTTTGTAGACACGACTAGGTCTTTTCAGTATTAATAATACTTATTATCACTATAAAATAGTAATGTTTGTTTACGCTGCTGATGATACAGAGACTAATCTCTCCCAGAGTTGAGGTAAATCACAAGCTCAATCCCACATTACTCAGCTTGGCACAGGTTTAAAGCATTAAATGGTCTATTCCAGGCACTCTCTGTCATCACCTCTCTTTCAGCCTGCAGGTTCTTCCTTTCAGACCTGTGGGGTCATTGTTTTTCTTACTAGTCTCCCCCTTTTTCTCCTCTCAGGCTCGGGCTGAGCTCTCTCTTTTAACCCCCTCAGTTCTTAAAGGAGCAAAGTCATCCCATCCCATTTCCCAGTTTTGGCTGGAATTGCCTTGCTGATGGATCCTTCTCTCCTCGGTGTGGCCATCCGCTTCCCATCGCTCTGCCCATCAACAGCACTGGGCCCCGTCATCATCCTCCCCCTGTCCAGCCCCCCATCTTCATCCTCAGCTTGGCTCAGCACCCCTTCCTGTTTTCCTCTCCCTTCCCTTGCTTTTCTGCCAGGCTATATCCTTTTAATCCTTCCTTTCCATTTATCTCATCCTGCATTTTCTTTCTTTCTCTAGGCTCAGACCTTTCATCCAGAAAGGATGTCCCCCCTTTTAAGACTCTGTTTGGTGCATTTCCACGTACCTCTCACCCTGTCCCTATCACCTTAAGGCATCTCAGAGGAAAGTAGATTAAAAAAACACTGCCATTTTTTTTGTTCTATCATATGGCTTCAGGAGGTCCAAATTCTTTTACTTTAAACTATCTACGCTCTCACATTTAAATGTTGTGACCTAGTGTTTGAGAGCAGGTATTCTATAGAGGCACCAATTGGGATCCCTCCCCTTTTCAGCCACTTACTAGCTATGTTGCTTAGGGCAAGTTCTTTGAACCTACTGTACTTATGCCTAAGTGAGGATAAAATGCCTAATTCCTAGGGATGTCCTAAGGAGCAAATGAAAATTAAATGACATAGGAAAGCATTTTTACAGGGTCTGCCTCTGTAAATGAGAATTACTGTAAACCTGTCCACATCATCTATCCATACCCTGTTTTACAGGTATGGAAAATTGAGACCTAGAGAAGTTAAGTGGATTGTGCATATTCTCATGCCCACCTGGTGGTAAAGCAAGGATGAGAACCTACTTCTAATTCTCAGCCTGATGAATTTTCCATTTGATTCCTCTAACTTCTCAAAGGGTTATTTGTTCTAGTTTCTCTTCTTCAGGTGGAACATAGGACTACTCCAGAGAGAGGAGTGTTCATTTCTTCATGCATTTGTTCATTCAGCAAACACTGCATGACTGTGACATTGCCAGGCCTTGAGTGGACAAAGACCAGAATGATGACCAGCCTTAAATGGTTGGTCCAGTGAGTAAGAAATAGTCGTTGTGAAGAATAGTCACAGTACCAAAAACATGCCAGTGAAAGGCATCTTGGGACCTCGAGGAATAAGTTCTATCAGAGGAAGACCAGAATAGACTTTGCAGAGGATGGATTATTATTTTTTAACTAAGTGAGCATCGCAGAGCCTTGTGTGAAGGCAGGGAGGTATGGAAGAGCATGCCTGAGTGCACCATTGTGGGAGCATGGCGTGCACGTAGGGTAGGGTTGAGGATGAGATGGAAAAGTTCAAGTGCCTGATATGCCATGTTAAGGGGATTTTATCCCATTATCTGCCCTTTTAATTAATGTCAACCAAAGAATTCAGCAGAGTTTTTTGAGTTTTGGGTTTTGTTTTGTTTTTTTTAACATTTCTGGGTTTTCATATGTACTACTTCCATTGTCTTTCCCTTCCCCATTCATATCTGGCAAATTCTTTGTGTCATTCTGGATCAAGCCCAATTCCGACCCTTACTCTGTGCACCTTCTACTGCCATCCCACACGGAGGCGGCCTACTTGCCTGTAGCTCTGTCATTTCCATTGTATTACAGATTTTCATGTCTTTCTTCTACCACCTCCTTAGAAGTCCGAACTTATACATCTTTATATTCCTATCTCTTAATGTGACATCTGACACATAGTATCCACTAATTTAATGTATGCCAAATTAATTTAAATATCTAGATTCATAATCACAGAGCAGACTTCCACCTAGGCAGCTCTTTTACTAATACCTGTCTTGGGTACCACAAAAATTTTGGTGGATTAGGTTAAGACTTGCTTCTTTAACCAGCCACAACTCAGCGTGCTTGCCGTCTTTAGGATTTGAGCTTTGGCTGCCTCTAGACAAGAACCCTAACACTGAGCTGGTTAAAAACCTGCTGTGGGAGCAGTTGTCACCTGTTTTACACTTGCAACACACTTCCACATACTAGGATTTTCCTCAACATACTTTAAGGAGTTAAAAGACTCAAAACAGTACTCAACCAGGTGAATTCCACGTGGTGGAATCAGTTTTAAAGTAGAGTAACGTCTCACAGTGTCCATTAAGCTGCTGCAATTTTACTTCTCACCTGGTCATCCTTCAGGGCTGTGTGGCTGTGTGAGTGGTATTATTTATTTACTGCCCTGATTAGACTCTAATATACTCATGAGGAAAAGTTCCTCTGTAATCTAACAAACACACAGTATCTGTACTTGGCACCAGCTCGAGGTTACATTTGTCCTCTTACATATTGCAGGTATACTGTGCTGTACACCATGCTGCCAGCTCAGCGTTCATCTGCCAAACAGAGCCGGAACACTGTATTAAAATACGTAGTTAAATATACTTTATATACTACTCATCACACTTTACATTCTTGTGAAGTTTTCTCAGTACAGAATAGTTGAGAATCTCTCTCTTAAGACTTTAATGAAGAGATGCATTGTAATCTAGCAGCACGCCATCATAATAACGTACCCTGATGCATGCTTTGGTAGAATAGCAGGCCACTCTGATAGGATAATGCGTTAAAGCTAATTTCTCTTTTCCTTTTCAAATTTATCTAAATAGTTGCGTAAGTGATCTATTGCTGCCTAATAAATTATCTCAAACTTTAGCAAACAATAAACATTTATTATCTCAGTTTCTGTGGGTCAGGAATGGAGGAGCAGCTTAACTGTGTGGTTCTGCCTCAGGCTCTTTCATGAGGTGACGGTTAAAATGTCAGCCAGAAGGGCTGTAGTCATCTGAAGGCTTGCCTGAGGCCAAAGGATCCACTTCCATGGTGCTCACCCTCACGTGGATGATGAGTTCATGCTGGCTATTGGCAGGAGGCCTCAGTTCTTCAACAGATGGACTTCTCCTTAGGGCTGCCTGTGTGTCCTCATGACATGGCAGCTGGCTTCCCCCAGAATGAGTGACTTAAGAGAAAGACAGAAGCCATGTGTCTTTTATGACCTAGCTCAGAAGTCATATACAGTCATTTTTTTAAAATTTTTTAATTGTGAAAAAGTATACATAACATAAAGCTTACCATTTTAAGTGTACAATTCAGTAGCATTAAGTGCATTACATTACTGTGCATCACCACTATCCACTTCAAAACTCTTTTCATCTTGCAAAACCGAAACTCTGTACCAATTAAAAAATAACTCCCCATTCTCTCTCTGTCAGCGCCTGGCAACCATCCTTCCACTTCCTGTCTCTATAAATTTGACCGCTCTAGGTACCTCCTATGAGTGGAATTATACAATGTGTGTCCTTTTCTGCCTGGCTTATTTCGTTTAGCACAATGTCCTCAAGGTTCACCCATGTTGTAACATGTGTCAGAATTTCCTTTCTTTTAAGGCTGAATAATGTTCCATTGTATGTCTATACCACATTTTGTTTATCCACTCATCTGTCAATGGACACTTGGCTGGCTTCTGCCTTTTGGCTGTTGTGAGTAATGCTGCTGTTAACGGGTGTACAAATAGTTGTTCATGGCCCTACTTTCAGTTCTTCTGGATATATACCCAGAGTGGAATTGCTGAATCATATGATAATTCTGTTTTTTTCCAAGCTTAATTAATTCACTTTATCTTTCTTGTATAAATACTCTACGTGGTGACTGTAGCTGGAGCTTGGGTCTTCTTTGCAGAGACTCTGGTATGGCTCTTTACTAAATGGTCAGTGAATTCCTGATGGGGAGACTTGGTGAACATGGTCTCTTTCTAGAGGTCAAGGTGAGTAGCTGTAAGTCTTGGAGATGGCATCAAAGGTGGCAATGGTAAAGTTGCACAGGCTGGCAGTGCAGCCTGCAGACAAGGTGTACTAGTGCTTGATACTGGCCACCAGCTTCTTGAGCACAAGAGCCCAGAGAATGCCAGTGCCTTTGGGGTGGGGATGAGAAACACCGGCACAGAGCCACAGTGGCTGGTCACCTTGCAAAGGACCGTGTGGGGCTTGCTGATCTTGCTTCCTCAGTAGCTTCACTGCCTGGCAACAGGGGAGAGTTTGGCCAGGGTAATGGCCCCGTGAACGGCCGTGGCTGCCTCCTTGGATCGCTTACCCAAATTGACATGGCCCTTGTAGTCCCTAGTGGCAACAGATGCCTTGAACCTGGTCTGCTGGCCAGTGTGGGTCTGCTTTTGCACAGGTGTACTCTTCAAGCTCTCCCTTTAGGGTCAGCCTCAGGAGAACGTCCGTGATTTCAGACTACGTGATGGACGAGGAGAGAAGAGATGTATTTCCTCCAGGGACTTGGTCTCCATGTCCATGACCAAGCAGCCTGGCTCGGGGACAGGGAGCCACTTCTTGTCCTCAGCCTCCCCTCAACGAGCTCTGTGGCCTTGGCTCCAGCCTGAGCGTAGCTGCAGCGCTGGCACCGGAGGCTGCCCCCCATCCCTCTGTGGAGCTGCTGCGGCCACCTTCTGGTCTCCTGGAACACCAGCATCATCCACCATTTGGTGTCTTCTTGGAGCAGAAAGACAATTCTATTTTTAATTTTTTGAGGAATCTCCACACTGTTTTCCAGAGTAGCTGTACCATTTAACATTTCCGCCAGCAGTGCACAAGGTTTTCAGTTTCTCCACATCTTCACCGACACTTTTTTTTTTTTATAGTAGCCATCCTGATGGGTGTGAGGTGGTATCTCATTGTGGATTTTCATTTGTGTTTCCCTCATGATTAGTGACGTTGAGCATCTTTGCATATGCTTCTTGGCCGTTTGTGTATCTTTTTTAGAAAAATGCCTATTCGGGTCCTTTGCCCATTTTTAAATCGAGTTTGTCTTTTTGTTGTGGAGTTTTAGGAGTTCTGTATGTATTTTGAATATATTTGGATTATCAGACGCATGATTTGAAAATATCTTCTCCCATTCTGTAGGTTGCATTTTTACTCTGTTGATAGTATCCTTGGATGCACAAAAGTTTTTAGTTTCGATGAAGGACAATTTTTTAATTTTTTCTTTTGTTGCCTGTGGCTTTGGCATATATCCAAGAAATCATTGCCAAATCCAATGTTGTGAAGCTTTTTTGCCATTTGTTTTCATTGAAGAGTTTTATAGTTTTAGCTCCTAGGTTTAGGTCTTTCAAACACGCTATCATTTTTGCAATATCCTACTGTTTACACAGGCCAGCTCCATTCAGTGTGGGAGGGGATTACCCAGGATGTGGGGATCACTGGGGGCCATCTTGGAAGCTGGTTCCTATAATCATTCAGGTATATACTTTTAAAAGTTAAGTAATTCTATAAAGTTTATAACGAAAATGGGAATCCCCTGCCCCTTCTTCTTCCACTGCTACCCAACCTTAATTTCCACACTCGGGAGATAACTGCTTTCAACTTTTTTTTTCAGCTGTTTCTTCTGTTACTTGCCTTCATATTTCTAAATCATATGTTTATCTGCCATTTGGGGGCTTTTTATTTTATATATTATTTATTTATTAAATTCCTATCAGAAGGTGGAAGTTGAGCATTCTTGTGCTGCCTCCTCCTGCCCCCACCCCCAACCATACACACACACACACACACACATACACACACACACGCACACACACACATACTCTCCCCTTCCTCCCATCCCAGCAGTGAACACATAGTACAATTTGATCGGTGTTTAGTGGTTTCATTATCATGACTGGGCCCTTGGAAACTTTGGGGCCTCTCAGAGTCATCATTTCTTCTTTCCTATTGATCCACTTCTCTGTCATTTTGTCTGACTTGGTACATGTTGTGAAGTTAAGAAATTTTCCAAGTTTCAAATTTCTTGCAGGTTAAGACAGTTTACACAGGGCTATATGGGAGGGGAGGATATGTATATGTATATATATTAATATATATATATACACACATACATGTGTATATTATATATGTTCCTATTTTCTATTGACTGAAATATTTATGTTCATACTTTATAAAAACTAAGTGTACAAGTAATACACACATGTAGCCACGTCATAAAATAATCTACCAGGGACTTCCCTGGTGGCGCAGTGGTTAAGAGTCCACCTGCCGATGCAGGGGACACGGGTTCGTGCCCCGGTTTGGGAGGATCCCACATGCCGCGGAGCGGCTGGGCCCATGAGCCATGGCCGCTGAGCCTGCGCGTCCGGAGCCTGTGCTCCGCAACGGGAGAGGCCACAACAGTGAGAGGCCCGCGTACTGCAAAAAAAAATAATAATAAATAATAATAATAATCTAACAGAAACATATACAGATTATGAGGAGATTAAGTCCCTTCCTCAGAGGTAGCCACAGTTAAAAGGTTGATCTGTATATTTTTCTGTGACTCTTTTTCCTCCCTAATGTTGCCATGTTTCTCTGGTTTGTTTATATAAGCTTATCTTTTTTTCTTTGGCTGGGCCACGCAGCGGGATCTTAGTTCTCTGTCCAGGGATCAAACCTATGCCCCCTGCAGTGGAAGCACAGCGTCTTAACCACTGGACTGCCAGGGAAGTCCCTATGTAAGCTTATCTGAATATTCTTAACCACTATGTAGTTTTCCAAAGGATGAATGTACCATAATTTATTTTGCCATTCTCCTATTAAAGAGCACTAAGTTGTATCCAGTTTAGGCATCTGCAGTGAATGCCTTGTACATATATCTTTGTACACATGTGCAAGTATTTCTATGGGATACATTCCAAGAAGTGGAATTCATTGGATCAAATGATATATACACTTTGAATTTGTATAGATACTGTCAAATTGGCCTCAACAGGGCTGTAAAAGGGCTGTACCACTACCCCCTCCAATCTGGAGCGTGCTCTTTCTTCACACACTTGCCAGCATCTATTGTACTAGACTATCACTTATTCCTTTCCTGCAGATTCTCTCCTGTTTTTTTTACTGATGATGAAATTAGGCATGGACCTATCTTCAGATATATTAGTTTAGAGATGCTTTGTTTTCAGGCAAGAATATAACTGAGATGGGGCCAAGAAGCAGGAAGGTAAAAGTATTCTCAGTGGCCTCTTTCTTTTCTTACTATCAATTAAGACCAGGAAGAATCCCTACGTGTTAGCTTCTTTCCCCTACACTGCACTGCTGAAGTGCTTTTCTCTCCTGCTTTTGTTTTTGATTGATTTCATCCAGGAGGCTTACCCTTTCCCCTCCCTCAGTAATGAATAACCAGAAAAGTCACAGAACCCAGCACATTGAGTGAAGGAAGCTTAAGGAAAATATTAAAAAGGAAGAAAAGTGTTTGATGTACTTTTAATATAAAATGTGGAAAAAGTAGAAGAAGAGCGGGGGTTGGGGAAAGAGGGCGGAGAGAGATTATTCACGGTAATGGGAACCAAATGTTGGCCGGGAAAGCTGCAGCATTCTCACACTCTTCCTGTAATGCCATGGCTTTTCAAAGTGATAATAATGGAGCACCAACAGTACAGGACACGCCTTAACCCTTCCATACCTGAACAGCCCCAACTCAGCTTTTCCGAGGTGGTGTCCGCTTTGAAGTCCTGGCACATGGACGATGTCTGTGTCCCGCTTGCCATCAGGGCAACAAGAAGGAAGGTGGAAGCAAGTAGTAGAACAGTAAGGGAGCACTCGCTTGCTGGAACTCCTCACAGTATGCTACATTTCTCTTTCTGTGTGTTAGGCTTTTCTACTGGACGAGCAGCGGCCTGCTTGACAGTAGCTTGCCAGGTTTGGATGATGATATCTTCTCCCCCTTGCTGCCCAGAGCTGATGAGAAAACCCCCATGGGATAGGCAGGCAGTCTCCCTCCATCAGTAATGATCCCACAACATGAAAAGGCCTCCATGGAGACCGAAGTCCCCCCGCCCCGGGTGCCCGTGTGCAAGTACAGGCGCTCCTGTGGAGGCCCCGGCCTTTATTTTCTTGGAAGTCCACGCCTGCCGCTGTGGAATTGAGATGTAAAGACTGTTTGCAGGCAAAGGGCACTCCCTGACCATATGACCGCCAGGTGGTCAAGGACAGGCACTTGCCCCTTGGCCTAGCCATTTCTCTATGGAGGGCGAATGAAAAGGGGTGAAGGAATGAATGCAGTTCCTGCTCCAGCTGGCTTTTACTGCCATCTGGATTCAAATTTTGTTCAGGTGCCTTTAAAAGTCCACTGTGCCTGAGAAATGAACCTTATTTTTTAGGTCAAATATTCACCATTTCAGAGGTGAGGCAGTGGTAGCAGTAGGGCGGGCGGCACCGCAGGGCAGACAGGTGCTTGGCTCTGCAGGTAGCTGGGCGGCTCCGGACCTCTTCAGCAGCAGTTGTCTCAGCTGTAACACGAGACAACTGTTAGTCTCTGCCTCCTTGGCATATTAAAGGTTTCAGGGAGTTAAGGCACGGAGAATATTTAACACCCCACCTGCCACCTACTCTTATCTTCTCTGTCCGTTGGTACCCTCATATTACCTACAGCTAAAACTGAAACATCTTTTTTTCAAATGTTTTCCAGAATCATCCTTGGGACGATTTTATAGTTTTATGTTTTACATTTAAGTAAACGTTTTGAATGATCCATTTTGAATTAATTTTTATATGAAGTCTGAGGCTTAGGTTGAGGTTCATTTTTTTTGCCTGTGGATATACAATTGCTCCAGCACCATTTGTTAACAAACAAATGACTTAAAACCGGTTATCCTTCCTCCATTGTATTGACTTTTCCAGCTTTGTCAAGTCAGTTGAGCATTTTAGTGTGGGTCTTGGATGATTTTGGTATTCCTAAAACAAAGGTCTATAGAATAATAATTTGTTAGAGACTCTTTAGCGAGGAGTGTTTTAGGTTCTAGTTTTCTTCCTTGTACCTTTGGAATCGTACAGATTTAGGTTCAAAAGTGGCTCTTTCACTTACTGTGAGTGAAGTTAAACCTAAGTCATTTAACCTAAGCCTCAGTTTTCTCATCTCTAAAATGGAATGGTAATAATACCTTTCTCAATGGGTTTCTCTGAGGACTAACCAAGGTAGGGCATATAAAGGGTTTAGCTTGAAATTAGGCATTTGGAAAGCCCTCAAGCTAATGTTGGTGATGGTAGTGAGACTTAGCTATCTCTGTGCTTGGCCATCCTAAGCCACACTCACTCATGCCCCTTGCCTTCCCCAAACCTTAACTTTACCCTTTTCATTATAGTTCATCATGAGCACATGAGTGATTCCAGTTAAAGCTGCTGTGCTGGGCCTTACTTAGATGGCGGTTTTGATCCGTAACATTGGTGTTTCTGAATATACGAGAGATCTGTCTTACAGCTGTAATTGCAGACCACCCCCATTGGGTTTCCTGTTGCTTCCTGCTCTGTCATATGCTCTTCCTTCTACCTGCAGTATCCTTCCAGTTGTCAAAGTGCTGGTCATCTTTTGTGACCATTTCTACTTTGACGTCTTCCTTGATTTCCCCCATGGGAAGTTGCTCCCCTCTCTTGTCTTCTAAAGCCAGTGTCCTGGTCCCAGCACAGTGGCATACAGAGTATGGGGAGTGGCAGGAGTTCTTTTCTTCATTAAAAAAAAAATACACGTTTTAAAAGTGCATAAATAAATTATATCCAAATATGTTGACATGAACATTAAATGATAAAAGCAGGATAGTATAATCACAATTTACTATATATTTTCATAGTCAGCATGCATTAATTTTTAAATTGATTTTTATATTGCTTAAAGTGCCCTACAATTTGCTATTAATTCAGAAATATTTCTCCCTTATTTTGAAATGATACGATTCTATTCTGCCATTTGTTAAAGAGAGGAACAAAAGGAAGGGAAGGAGAAAGGGACTAATATTCACTGAGTGCCCAGCTCATGCCAGATCCTGTGCTTTGTATGATTTACCCTGTTTACTCCTGAAAACATGGCTGTAACATGGGTATTGTTACCCTCAAGTTCAGATAGTGAAATAGCCTTAGAAATGTTAACATTTGAGTTCAGCTTTTTTGATGTGAAAGTTCATGCTCTTTTCACGGCTTGAACGTCCCTACTTGTGGGAAGAGGAAAATCAGTACCAGTCTTTTCACAGTGGCATCCCAGGCTAGTCTAGACCCATTTATTAGTGATGATAACGTGCAAAGGAGAGGTGGAAATATTTCTGAAAATAAACTCTCACTGTTGGAATGTAAGAACCAGTATTTCTGTGAACAAAAGTGAAGAAAAATGCCCCATCATCTATGAACATGTACATTTTTTTACTTTTATGAGACACTAATGTCGTGCTTTGTGTGTGGGCAGAAAACATCAATAAGACTGAAGCAGCTAACTCTAAATATATGTCTTACATTTACAATTTGGATTAAATTTCTTCTTGCTTTGTATGCTGCCTCTTCTGGATATAACTTAATTTCTGTCACAGATTAGAACCAGCAGGTCAGGCGGATTAGGATGGCTGTTTTGAAGGTGGGTAATTCCATACAAGGGAAATATCGTGACTCTAGGGGATAGAAGTTGTAGATTTTTTTGGTCCTCTTGGTTTCTTACAATGGTCTGATCATACAGGTGCTGGTCCACACGTCTTATAAATGTGATTTGTCATTTTAGCTGTGGTTTAACATATGTTCAACAGCTTTGGTATTTTAGAAGAGAACCATTGCTTCTTGGACTTTTGGCTATGATCAAATGTACAAGGAAAGGAACCAGAGTATCATGAAAAGGATGTAAAGAAGAAGAAGTAATAATGAAAGATGTCCCTTTTAGCCTCCAGGCTATTTATGGACTCAGTGTGTGGGGAATCTGGCCATAGACAGACACAGAAATGAATCATACATTTCTTCATCAGTGTAATCATATATTACACTTCTTCAGCAAGTGTAATGTCTGGAATTTGAGCTCTAGAGGTAAAGAGTTTTGTTTGATTCATCCCTAAAACACAAATTCTGTATTCCTATTTTTATTATATTCATACCACAAGTGATTAGCTTCTCCATACCAAGAGAACACAGTTTACCATGTAGGAATATGGCCTGCCTGTTGATTTGTGAGAAATCCAGGTTACATCCCACTGAATCTCAAAAATAAGATGATATATAAGAAACAATAGTGGGCTTCCCTGGTGGTGCAGTGGTTAAGAATCCGCCTGCCAATGCAGGGGACACGGGTTCGAACCCCGGTCCGGGAAGTTCCCACATGCTGTGGAGCAGCTAAGCCCGTGTGCCACAACTACTAAGCTGTGTGCCGCAACTGCTGAAGCCCGTGTGCCTAGAGCCTGTGCTCCACAACAAGAGAAGCCACTGCAGTGAGAAGCCTGCGCACCACAACGAAGAGTAGCCCCCGCTCGCCTCAACTAGAGAAAGCCCGCACACAGCAACGGAGACCCAACACAGCCAAAAATAAATTAATTAAATAAATAAAATCTTTTTAAAATGCTTAAAAAAAGAGAGAGAGAAAGAATAGTAACATGCTAATAGTAACATTCAGTGCCTATGATATGCCAGGCCCTAAATGCTTTATGTACCTTAACTCATTTAATAGCTAACTTTTACCTTGTGCCAGCAACTGTTCTCAAAGCTTCACGTGTATTAACTGATTTAGTGCTCCCAGCTCCTCTGTGAGATAAGTACTGTTATCATCCCCATTTTACAGATGAAGAGACTAAGCACAGAGCAATGAAGTGACTTTCCCAAAATGACGCATTGGTGAATGGCAGTCAGGATTCAAACTCAAACAAGTGGTAGCAGAATCCATGCTCTTAACCACTCTGCCGGTGATTCAGTGAGATGCATCAGAATCCCTTGAATGGCTTGTTAAAATAAAGATTGCTGGGCCCAACCTCAGAGCTTCTGATTTCAGTAGGTCTGGGGTGAGGTTCAGTTATTTTCACTTTTAACAAGTTCCCAGGTGATGCTGTGCTGTTGGTCCAGGTACCACACTTTGAGAATCACAGTCCTATGCTATGCTGCCTCTGCTGGGGCTGGAAAGGAATTAGTATTCAGTGCAAGCAGCTGAGGACCAGGATAATGAGTTTCAATGGTCTGATCTTATCAGAGGTGGGTGCCTGTATTTGGTGACAGCTGTGACCTAGAACTGAACCCTCTAGTAAATCTTTTTTTCTTTTTTTCTTTTTTTTTTTTACAGGTAAAGCAGATAACTTTTAATGAAATGGGTGAAATCCAAAATGGAAATTATAAGACTTCAAAAGATTTTTTTTTTGCCATCACCCGCCGCACACACACCCCGCTCTCCCCCCTTGGTGTCCATACGTTTTTTTGTTTTTTTTTTCATTTAATTTTATTTATTTTTTTATACAGCAGGTTCTTATTAGTCATCACTTTTGTACACATCAGTGTATACATGTGAATCCCAATCGCCCAATTCATCACACCACCACCACCACCACCCCGCCGCTTTTGCCCCTTGGTGTCCATACGTTTGTTCTCTACACCTGTGTCTCACTTTCTGCCCTGCAAACAGGTTCATCTGTACCATTTTTCTAGATTCCACATATATGCGTTAATATACGATATTTGTTTTTCTCTCTCTGACTTACTTCACTCTGTGTGATAGTCTCTAGATCCATCCACATCTCTACAAATGACCCAATTTCGTTCCTTTTTATGGCTGAGTAATATTCCATTGTATATATGTACCACATCTTCTTTATCCATTCGTCTGTCGATGGGCAGTTAGGTTGCTTCCGTGACCTGGCTATTGTAAATAGTCCTGCAATGAACACTGGGGTGCATGTGTCTTTTTGAATTATGGTTTTCTCTGGGTATATGCCCAGTAGTAGGATTGCTGGGTCATATGGTAGTTCTATTTTTAGTTTTTTAAGGAACCTCCATACTGTTCTCCATAGTGGTTGTATCAGTTTACATTCCCACTAACAGTGCAGGAGGGTTCCCTTTTCTCCACACCCTCTCCAGCATTTCTCGTCTGTAGATTTTCTGATGATGCCCATTCTAACCAGTGTGAGGTGATACCTCATTGTAGTTTTGATTTCCATTTGTCTAATAATTAGTGATGTTGAGCAGCTTTTCATGTGCCTCATGACCATTTGTATGTCTTCTTTGGAGAAATGTCTATTAAGGTCTTCTGCCTATTTTTTGACTGGGTTGTTTATTTTTTTAAATATTGAGCTGCATGAGCTGTTTATACTTATTGGAGATTAATCCTTTGTCCATTGGTCCATTTGCAAATATTTTCTCCCATTCTGAGGGTTGTCATTTCTTCTTATTTATGGTTTCCTTTGCTGTGCAAAAGCTTTTAAGTTTCATTAGGTCCCATTTGTGTATATTTGTTTTTATTTCCATTACTCTAGGAGGTGGGTCAACAGGATCTTGCTGTGATTTATGTCAAAGAGTGTTCTTCCTATGTTTTCCTCTAAGAGTTCCATAGTGTCCAGTCTTACATTTAGGTCTTTAATCCATTTTGAGTTTATTTTTGTGTTTGGTGTTAGGGAGTGTTCTAATTTCGTTCTTTTACATGTAGCTGTCCAGTTTTCCCAGCACCACTTATTGAAGAGACTGTCTTTACTCCATTGTATATCCTTGCCTCCTTTGTCATAGATTAGTTGACCATAGATGCGTGGGTTTATATCTGGGTTTTCTGTCCTGTTCCACTGATCTATATTTGTTTTTTTGTGCCAGTAGCATATTGTCTTGATTACTGTAGCTTTGTCGTATAGTCTGAAGTCAGGGAGTCTGATTCCTCCGTCTCCGTTTTTTTCCCTCAAGATTGCTCTGGCTATTTGGGGTCTTTTGTGTCTCTGTACAAAATTGTAGATTTTTTTGTTCTAGTTCTGTAAAAAGTGCCATTGGTAATTTGATAGGGATTGCACTGAATCTGTAGATTGCTTAGGGTAGTATAGTCATTTTTACAATATTGCTTCTTTCAATCCAACAGCATGGTAGATCTCTCCATCTGTTTGTGTCATCTTTGATTTCTTTCATCAGTGTCTTATAGTTTTCTGAGTACAGATCTTTTACCTCCTTAGGTAGGTTTATTCCTAGGTATTTTATTCTTTTTGTTGCAATGGTGAATGGGATCATTTCCATAATTTCTCTTTCTGATCTTTTTGTTGTTTGTGTATAGGAATGCAAGAGATTTCTATGCATTAATTTTGTATCGTGCAACTTTACCAAATTCATTGATTAGCTGTAGTAGTTTTCTGGTTGCATCTTTAGGATTCTCTATGTATAGTATCATGTCATCTACAAACAGTGACAGACACTTTTACTTCTTCTTTTCCAATCTGTGTTCCTTTTATTTCTTTTTCTTCTCTGATTGCCGTGACTAGGATTTCCAAAACTGTGTCGAATAAGAGTGGCAAGAGTGGCCATCCTTGTCTTCTTCCTGACCTTAGAGGAAATGCTTTCAGTTTTTCACCATTGAAAATGGTGTTTGCTGTGGGTTTGTTGTATATGGCCTTTATTATGTTGACGTAGGTTCCCTCTGTGCCCACTTTCTGCAGAGTTTTGATCATAAATGGGTGTTGAATTTTGTCAAAAGCTTTTTCTGCATCTATTGAGGTGATCATAAGGTTTTTATTCTTCAGTTTGTTAATATGGTGTATCCCAGTGATTGATTTGCGTATATTGAAGAATCCTTGCATCCTTGGGATAAATCCCTCTCGATCATGGTGTATGATCCTTTTAATGTGTTGTTGGATTCTGTTTGCTGGTATTTTGTTGAGGATTTTTGCATTATATTCATCAGTGATATTGGTCTGCAGTTTTCTTTTTTTGTGGTGTCTTTGTCTGGTGTTGGTATCAGGGTGATGGTAGCCTCGTAGAATGAGTTTGGGAGTGTTCCTTCCTCTGCAATTCTTTGGAAGAGTTTGAGAAGGATCCGTGTTAGCTCTTCTCTAAATGTTTGATAGAATTCACATGTGAAGCCATCTGGTTCTGGACTTTTTGTTTGTTGGAAGATTTTTAATAACAGTTTCAATTTCATTACTTGTGATTGTTCTGTTAATATTTTTTATTTCTTCCTGGTTCAGTCTTGGAAGGTTATACCTTTCTAAGAATTTGTCCATTTCTTCCAGGTTGTCCATTTTATTGGCATAGAGTTGCTTGTAATAGTCTCTTAGGATGCTTTGTATTTCTGCAGTGTCCGTTGTAACTTCTCCTTTTTGTTTCTAATTTTATTGATTTTAGTCCTCTCCCTTTTTTCCTTTTTTTTTTAACATCTTTATTGGAGTATAATTTCCCTGTTTTTCTTGATGAGTCTAGCTAAAGGTTTATCCATCTTGTTTATCATCTCAAAGAACCAGCTTTTAGTTTTATTGGTCTTTGCTATTGTTTTCTTTGTTTCTCTTTCATTTATTTCTGCTCTGACCTTTATGATTTATTTCCTTCTATTGCCTTTGGGTTTTGTTTGTTCTTCTTTCTCTAGTTCCTTTAAGTGTAAAGTTAGATTGTTTATTTGATATTTTTCTTGTTTCCTGAGGTAGAATTGTATTGCTATAAACTTCCCTCTTAGAACTGCTTTTGCTGCATCCCATAGGCTTTGGATGGTCGTGTTTTCGTTGTCATTTGTCTCTAGGTGTTTTTTGATTTCCCTCTTTGATTTCTTTAGTGATCTCTTGGTTATTTAGTAACGTATTGTTTAGCCTCCCTGTGTTTGTGTTTTTTACATGTTTATCCCTGTAATTGATTTCTAATCTCGTAGCATTGTGGTCTGAAAAGTTGCTTGATATGATTTCAGTTTTCTTAAATTTACCAAGGCTTGATTTGTGACCCAAGATGTGATCTCTCCTGGAGAATGTTCATGTGCACTGGAGAAGAAAGTGTAATCTGCTGTTTTTGGATGGAATGTCCTATAAATATCAATTAAATCTATCTGGTCTATGGTGTCATTTAAAGCTTGTGTTTCCAAGCTTCCCTGGTGGCACAGTGGTTTAGAGTCCGCCTGCTGATGCAGGGGACGCAGGTTCGTGCCCTGGTCCGGGAAGATCCCACATGCCACAGAGCGGCTGGGCCCATGAGCCATGGCCGCTGAGCCTGCATGTCCGGAGCCTGTGCTTCGCAACGCAAGAGGCCAAAACAGTGAGAGTCCCGCATACCAAAAAAAAAAAGCTTGTGTTTCCTTATTAATTTTCTGTCTGGATGAATCTGCCCATTGGTGTCAGTGAGGTGTTAAAAGTCCCCCAGTGTTATTGTGTTACTGTTGATTTCCTCTTTTATAGCTGTTAGCATATGCCTTATGTGTTGAGGTCTTCCTGTGTTGGGTGCATTTATATTTATAATTGTTATATCTTCTTCTTGGATTGATCCCTTGATCATTATGTAGTGTCCTTCCTTGTCTCTTGTAACATTCTTTATTTTAAAGTCTATTTTATCTGATACTAGTATTGCTACTCCATCTTTCTTTTGATTTCCATTTCCCTGGAATATCTTTTTCCATCCCCTCACTTTCACTCTGTATGTGTCCCTAGGTCTGAAGTGAGTCTCTTGTAGACAGCGTGTATATGGGTCTTGTTTTATATCCATTGAGTGAATCTGTGTCTTTTGGTTGGAGCATTTAATCCATTCACATTTAAGGTAATTATTGATATGTTTGTTCCTGTTACCTTTTTCTTAATTGTTTTTGGTTTGTTTTTGTAGATGCTTTTCTTCCCTTGTGTTTCCCACTTAGAGAAGTTCCTTTAGCATTTGTTGTAGAGCTGGTTTAGTGGTGCTGCATTCTCTTAGCTTTTGCTTGTCTGTAAAGCTTTTGATTTCTCCATTGAATCTGAATGAGATCCTTGCCAGATAGAGTAATCTTGGTTGTAGGTTCTTCTCTTTCGTCACTTTAAATATATCATGCCACTCCCTTCTGGCTTGTAGAGTTTCTGCTGAGAAGTCAGCTGTTAACCTGATGGGAGTTCCCTTATATGTTATTTGTTGTTTTTCCCTTGTTGCTTTTAATAATTTTTCTGTGTCTTTGAGAAAACAATTTGCTTACTGTGTGTCCCGCGTGTTTCTCCTTGGGTTTATCCTGTATGGGACTCTCTGCGCTTCCTGGACTTGGGTGGCTATTTCCTTTCCCATGTTAGGGAAGCTTTCGACTATAATCTCTTTAAATATTTTCTTGGGTCCTTTCTCTCTCTCTTCTCCTTCTGGGACCCCTATAATGCTAATGTTGTTGCGTTTAATGTTGTCCCAGAGGTCTCTTAGGCTGTCTTCATTTCTTTTCATTCTTTTTTCTTTATTCTGTTCCACAGCAGTGAATTCCACCATTCTGTCTTCCAGGTCACTTATCCATTCCTCTGCCTCAGTTATTCTGCTATTGATTCCCTCTAATGTATTTTTCATTTCAGTTATTGTATTGTTCATCTCTGTTTGTTTGTTCTTTAATTCTTCTAGGTCTTTGTTAAACATTTCTTGCATCTTCTCGATTTTTGCCTCCATTCTTTTTCCGAGGTCCTGGATCATCTTCACTATCATTATTCTGAATCTTTTTCTGGAACGTTGCCTATCTCCCCTTCATGTAGTTGTTTTTCTGGGGTTTTATCTTGTTCCTTCATCTGATACATAGTCCTCTGCCTTTGCATTTTGTCTATCTATCTGTGAATGTGGTTTTCGTTCCACAGGCTGCAGAATTGTAGATCTTCTTGCTTCTACTCTCTGCCCTCTCCAAAAGATTATTCTGATGGCCCTTTAATTAGGATGGAAGTTCTATGAGAAACTCTTTGTGATGGGCTATGTCATGCCGGCCAGAAGAACTTTGAAAGATTTTTATGAAGCTTCTGTTCTATTCATGAAGTGAGAAAGTTTTCCCAAGCCAGTGAAACATGGAGTACCCTTCTAGTGTTGGAGGGTCTCCTGCAGAGGCAGGAGGTGGCTGTGGCTCACCACAGGGACAAGGACACTGACAGCAGAAGTTCTGGGAAGTACTCCTTGGCGTGAGCCCTCCCGGAGTCCTCCATTAACCCCACCAAAGAGCACCCTCTCGTAAATCTTGAGGACAACAAATTTCAGTAGACTTGTCTTGACACAACAGAAGCAGGTGCCAATGTAGCCTTGTTGTGGACTTGATGAATAAGAGACCAGTTCCTAGTACAATGAAGGGTTGTTTCCATAGATTGTAGTTGAAGGTAGCTTGAGAATGGGCTCTTAGATGCAGTGTGTGCGCGCATACACACACACACACACACGGAGTGGTAAGAAAAAGCCGTGGCTATTATACACATTTTATTTTCCCCTCTTTAGCCCTATAGCTTAAAAAAAACTCCTTTCTTGTGATTTCCCCAGTATTTTCTCTATTTTATAAAAACATCATTAATTATAAAGAAAAGAAAAAGGACAGGTAGAGAAGGTTACCAAAAAAAAAAAGAAGAAGAAGAAAGGAAGAAAGGTGGAAATCTGGCATTGTCTCCCATTTCCCTTGGCCAATTGAGGATGGGGGCAGAGGCAGGTTACTGAAACCAGAAAAGCTATAGACTTGACTGTTCCATGTCGCCAGCTGTTTTGCTTCCCGGGGAAAATAGGAGAAACGAAAGGAGCCTAACTGATGTGATGAGGCAGGAATTCTAAATTTGTGACACTTTGCAAGCTGTTTGTGTGTACTAGGTTTGAACCCAGCTACAATTCACTGTAGAAATTCTTGGAAACTGGCATGTCAGCTGCCCTAGACAATCTGCACATTAACTTTCACTTTGAAAACTTTTCCTGGCTTGTCTCTGCAGGCTGTGAAAGCTAGGTGATGGTGGTCCAGTTTTACAAGGCCCAGCTGTGCTTGTGTGTACCTGTGTTGTTGTCACAAAGGCATCAGACTTTTCCCTTTATTTTATAAAAATCCTGCTGAGCTGGATTTAGCCTTCACTGTTGAATGAACTGGTGTCAGGGAGTTCTCTTTTGGCTTTCTTAAAGGTCACCCTTTGCTCACTTCTTTTTAAGTTCACAGCTCCATTTTTCAGGCTTCATGTGGTATGCTGGTTATGCCAAAGTAAAGAGCTGGATCAAAGACATTTCTTGTTAATAAGGCTAAGGATCCATCTGTCTTTGCAGATCCAGACCGTTAATAGATACAGGACCAAGGAGCCTCCATCTACAAAACTGGCTGCCTCCCAGAATCCTAAGTTGTCTTCTAGAACAGTGCTGTGAACTTAACCTTTTGAAAGGTTTGGTTTTATATCCAGCCTTGTGTTCCGTAAAGCTTGCCCCCAGATTCTCTGCCAGATGTACTGAGAAATCCAACTTTGTCCTAATTTCCTCCTCCTGGGGATCATTCCATCAATCATGGAGTGGTACGAGTATGGAGACAGCAGAAGTCTGGTTCACATTCTGAATCCATTCTCAAGTCCAGCTGGCTGGGATCTCACTGTACTTTTAAAGGGCAGGCATATCAGCTCTTAGCTTTTTGACTGGATACTTCAGTGTGTTCTTTCCAAATGTATGTCCTGGTCACACAGTATTAATAAAACCAAAGTTAAAGTTAGCCAAAATAACCCCCCTAGACATTTTTCAGTCATCACTACTGCTTCCTTTTCCTTTTCTATATATCTGCTTATTGAATGAATGATCAGAAACCTCCCCTCTCAATTGCTTATAATTCTGTATTTCAAAGTATGTATCTTACTTGGACCCTGCTCATGTTCTTAGTCTCTTTTGAGTCTTGCTTGTTTTTTTCTTCTTTTCTTCGGATTTTGAGCCACCTTATTTTAATGTATTGTCCTGCTTCCACTTTCGGCATGTGTAGTAAACATAGGTGATAGATTTATTTTTGGGGTGCCAATTGATATTATACTGATACTAAGAACCCTTATCTAGGTTCTTAGTTTTCAGGGCACATCTTTGTCCTATCCAAACCCTCCCTTTATTCCTCAAGGAAAATGAAGCTCACAAGGGTCAGGCTATTGAATCAATCTTATTTTCTCTACTTAATAATTGAATTACTGTGTCCAAAGAGAAGCAGTTCTTATGATTACTAATTCATGATTTACGGTTCTAGTCCTGTGATTGTGATTCAGTGTATGATTTCATGTGCAACAAAGGAGCTCATACACTGGGGACAGAAAAGAAGAGATAGAGATAAATTAGATGCTGAATATATAAACTGAGATGTCAATTTCAAGCCAAAATCTAACAGATTAGCAAACCAATGGTTTGGCAGCCCTTAGAGAAGGAAAAGGGAATTACTTAAGCCCAGCATTGATTCACGAAAAAAATAAGTCATGCTAGACTAACCTCATTTCCCTTCATGGTGGAATCACCTTAGTAAGAGAAGATCAGGGGGACAAAAAAAGAATTACCATAACTGCGTTTCGACAAGTCATCATGATATCTTGTGAGCACGAAAGAGAAATGTGAACAAGATAACACTGTCATTAAGAATCTTTGGTAACTAGACAACTGTACCCAAACAACGAATCAGTGTAAGTTTGAGAATTAAGTCATTGAGGCTCTGTGATTTGCTCACTAGGTCACCATGTTTTAATCAATGAATTAATTTATCCATTCATATTTATTTAGGTGCCTACTACATCTAGAAGGCATACTAAACCTATTTTCAGATGACATGAAGTAGGGTGGGATACTGAATACCTTGGATGAAAATCAGAATTCACAGTTATTTGAACAGGGTAGAATGACAAGTCTAATTCATGGAATTTAATAAGAAAAAAATATAAAAGCTCTTCACATGGTTTCAGAAATTCAAGTGAAGAAGGCTTAAGGGTTTAAATTGACTTTAAGCGTAATAGAAGTTAACAGTTGAATAAGACTGTCAAAACCAGTACTATCATGTGGGAAATTTTTTACAACATATTGCCAGATTGAAAAAGTAGATTATAAAGCAGATAGTGCAGAATCACTCTGTTTGTGTGAGGGAAATACAGAGGAAGTGTGTACCTCAGAATGTTGACAAAATGTTCATAGTAGCCATCTTTGGTTGTTGGAGTGCAGATAGATGACTTTTGTTTTTTACCTCTCTTATCTTTTTGTGTTTTTCAGGTTATGACATTTTGCTCCTAAAAAAAAAAAAATTGCTTTTGTTTCATTTTGAAGAGGCGAAAGGCAGTGTAGCCAGTGCTGATAATTTAGGCTTTTACTAGCAGGAGTGGGGGTGGGGAAGAAGGATGGTGATAATCTCCATCATTCATCAGTGCCTGAACAGCTGCCCCTCCCTGGTAATCAGCATTATTAGTAAACACCCACTTCCCCACAGGGGCAGCACCCTGCCTATGGTTAGAGCATTCTCCGGCTGGCTTGGTTTGGAGCAGCAGGTCTCCATCGTGAGGACGTGACCTCAGGTGAGGACTGCCATGCAGCGGCTGTCTCTAGCTGGGGAGACCTGGCTCCCTGGCTCACACACACTGAGTGACTCCTGAGTCCTTTCAGATCCACTAGATTGGCTCCCCCGTTTATCACCCAGTTTACCCCACGTGGACACAGTACTTGGTAAGGGGATTATAAATACCTCTTTGCTTCTCTTCTTTCTGAGAAGTAATAGAGTTGCTCACATCTGTTCCTTAGCATCCTTATTGTTTGTTTTCACAAAGGTTTGGATTCACTTGCCACAGGAACAATGTGAATAATAGCAGCTCACATTTATTGAGCATTTATTATGTGCACCAGACATTGTGCTATGCTTTAGATAGATTATTACATTTAATTCTTGAACCAGTCCTATGAGAGGTGGGATTGGTTTTATTCCCATTTCACAGCTGAGGAAACCAAGGCACAGAAAGGTTAAGTATGTTGCTTTAAGTGATGGAGTCAGGATTTGAACCTAGAAATCTTGTTCAAGAGCCCAGCTCTTCATCATTAAGCTGTTTTGCTCCTGTTCTGAGAGTTGTCCAGTTCAGAACCTGCAGTGCAGATCCAGGGGCACAGGGTCTCTGCTCTCCCTCCAGAATTCTCTCACTTACCCAGCTCTTGCACTGGTTTTGATTCCTTTCCAGAATCTAAAACCTTTTATTTCTTCTTGCCTTCTTTCTTGGATTATTTCTTTAATCCTTTCCCAAGAGCCTGTCATCTGCTCAAATAAACAAAATATTTAAAGGTTTTTAAGCTTTTCATCCTGTTCTCAAGCAGGAAGATCAGACCGCATTTATAATTTCATATAGTTCTGTGCTTTTGACCTAGCATACAGGTTGTCAAAAGTTCACATAGTTTTTCCAGATAATTTCTGAACTTTTCTGTACCTCTGATACTACCACTATTGTACTTCAACTCTTCCTGCAAAGGAACATCTCAGTATAACTCCATAGATTCAAAATAGAAAAGATAAAAGTATAGTCCTATCTCAAGGAACAAACTCAAAGGTAAAAAAAAAAAATTTTTGCCTTTAACACTTGCAATTTTTTTTTGCAGCACTTGCATTTTTAGAGATTGTTTTAAAATAATTTTCCAGCACAAAAATTCTCTAAGCAAGGCACCTGTCACCATGAGCATAAAACCTCTTGGTCTGTCTAATTCATTCCACTTAAATAATTTTAGGCACACATTTCATTTGGCCAGCTATCACTGTTCCCAGTCAGCAGTTACTAACAGCAAGCCTTAAGACTTACTAGTAGACATTTTCAGTATTATTTATTAAATTTATTAAATTGTTATCTATTGGCACATGCAATTTGACTTCTATTCTTTAACTAATGAAAGTAGTTCTCATTCAATGGAAGCCTTTCATAAGCATACTTTTTTTTTCTTGGAGACTACAGTATGCAATTTTAATGCTAACCTTAATTATCACTGACCTTTTGACTCTCTTCTAACTACATATAACTTTTATTTATTTATTTTTAAAATAAATTTATTTCATTTATTTTTTGCTGTGTTGGGTCTTTGTTGCTGCGTGCAGGCTTTCTCTCGTTGCGGTGAGTGGGGACTTCACTTTGTTGTGGTACGTGGGATTCTCACTGCAGTGGCCTCTCTTGTTGTGGAGCACGAGCTGTAGGCACGCAGGCTTCAGTAATTATGGCACGCGGGCTCAGTAATTGTGGCTTGCGGACTCTAGAGTGCAGGCTCAGTGGTTGTGGCGCATGGGCTTAGTTGCTCTGCAGCATGTGGGATCTTCCTGGACCAGGGATTGAACCCGTGTCCCCTGCATTGGCAGGTGGATTCTTAACCACTGTGCCACCAGGGAAACCCATAACTACATATAACTTTTAATTTCATAATAAATCTTCAGGCTCAGGTTCCCAGAGCCAACAATTCTTTCTGCCTTTCAACCAGAGTGCTCATTTAACATCATTACTGTCACTCTGCTTACATATCTCTCACTTCTTCAGACCTTCTGGCCAGCTTATTTGATCCTTCAGGGGCTAATGTACTTTTCCTCACTGTTAGTATCATGTCTGCTAGCTCCCCTTGAGTCTCTGTCCAATGCTGTTCCTCCGAGGCTTTGAATCTCTCTGGAAGTGTCACCTATACCAGAGTCCTGCCATTCCTGACTTTCCTCCACCTCCTAATCTTCCCTGGGGATTCACCTAACTGAGTACACTTCCTCCAGATTATGAGCAATTTGAGAGCAGGAGCTTGTGTTTTTCTTCTTGGTAGTCCCTGCGTATCTAGGAACAGTGTCCAATAAATGTGGGTTGAATTTCACTGAAATGAAATAACTACATAAGCATGTATTTTTACATACGATTCCAGTATTGCTAAATTCATGAAGAGAACAAATAATTTTATAACTAAAATCAAGTAAGTTGAGAAAAGAGATATAACATATACACGAACAGGAAATACTGATAATTAGATTTTTAATGAAAGATAAGGGAAAATGCATAACTTTTTATTTGCATGTTTGTCTTTTTAAAAAAAATACTACCTACATTTCTTGAACCCCAGGACTGTCTGTAGTTTCTCTAATGTTTATTGTCACTTTAAAAATGTAGACTTCCAATTCAGTACTCATAAGTGCAAACTCTAAGCACACTCTCTCTTTATATGCTTATCTTATAAGAAATAGAGAACTGAGGTTCATGAACTCACCTCTCTCTCTTATCCTTCAGGTCTCCCCTCCCCACCACCCAAATTCATGATCCCATGGTTATATAATTAATATATACTAAAAAAATTATATGAAGCTTACCTTCCACATTAATTTTTTCATGAAGTGTAATTGACATATAACATTAGTTTCAGGTGTACAACATAAAGATTCAATAATTGTATATATTGTGAAATGATCTTTTTATATTGAGGTAAAATTTACGTGAGATAAAATGCACATACCTTAAATGTTCAAATTGATGTTCTGACAGATTTCTATATCCACATTACCACCACTCAACATATGATATAGAACATTCCCATTACACTCCAAAATTCCCTTGTGTGTCTTCCCAGTCAATTCTACCTCTTCCCCCTATAACCATTCTTTTGACTTCTCTCATCATAGATTAATTTTCCTTATTCTTTTTGTTTTATTGTGGTAAAATACACACAATATGAAATTTACCGTCTTAATTATTTTTTAAGTATACAGTTCAGTGGTATTAAATACATTCATAGTCGTGCAGGCATCACCATCATCGATCCCCGTAGTTCGCACCACATTGAGCAGTTAGAACTTACATAAAAATCCAAAGTCTGTCTTGACAACCTGGAGGATGAAGTTCAGGACAAGCACACCTGCTAGAGAGTAAGAGGACAACCCTGGAAATGAGGCAACCAGAAAAGGGGAACCTAACTTCTATGTATAAATTTCACCCAGATCTTGGGCTGACCTCTGGACAATGTATATGCAAGTTATACTCCAAACTCTACAGCTGAAGCTAGAAGAACTGAACATAGATCTGAGCCACAGCCCACCGAGGGGAAGAAAGAACTGCAGTTTGAGTTCAGCCAGGTTAACTGCCTATACACACACACATACATACTCACTCTTTGGAGCAACATAATACAGTCCAGTATCTACAACATTTCACAATATCCAGGATACGATATGAAATTATTCAACATATGAAAAAAATGGGAAAATACGACCCATTTTTAGAATAAAAGATAATCAGTGGAGACCAATCCGAAGGAGGCTCAGATGATAGAATTAACAGACAAGGATTTTAAAGTGGCCATTATAACTATGAACAAGTGTGTAAAGGGAAATAGGCTTTAATGAATAAAAGATAGGAAATTTCAAGACGAATTTCCAGATGGAAATTGTGGAACTGAGGAAACCAATATCTGTAATCCAGAATAAACATATTAACAATATTGAATCTTCCAATCAGTAAAGATATGGTATACCCCTGTACTTATTTAGGTTTTGTTTAATATTTATCATTAATGTTCTATAAATTCAATGTAGAGACCTTACACATTTTCCAATATATATATTCTTAGATATTTGGTGTATTTTTATGATATTGTAAATTGTATTGCTTTATAAATTTCACTTTCAATTAATTAATTACATTGAAATTTCAATTGCATATTACTGGCATATAAAAATATGATTTTATTCTATTTATGGACTTTGATTCCTGCAACTTTGCCCCATTTATTAGTTCTAGCAATGTTTTTATAAAATTCACAGGGTTTTCTATGTAAGCAATCATGTCTGTGAATAACAGCATTTTTTTTTTCTTATGACACTGGCTAGGTCTTATACTACTAATTTTGTATAGAAGTGGTGAGAGCATACATCTGTCCTTTATTCCTGATCTTAGAGGAAAAGAGTTCAGTGTTTCACCAATAAGTATCATGTTAGCTATAGATTTTTTATAGATATCCTTTATTAGGTTCAGTAACTTTCTTTCTGTTCCTAGTTTACTGAGAGTTTCTGTCATGAATGGAGATGAATAAATTTTGTCCAGTGCATTTTGATATCTAATAATATTCTCATATGATTTTTCTTCTTTATTCTCTTCAAGTGGTGAATTACATGATTGATTTTTTTTAACCTTAAATCACCATAAATACACTTGGTCATGATATATATCCCATACATGAGACAGATAGATTTATTATATTTGCTAATATTTTATTAAAACTTTTTGTGTGTATGTTCACTAGGCGTATTGGTCTGTAATTTTCTTGTAACATTTTTGTCACGTTTTTGTATATCAGAGATGTGTTAACGTCATAAAATGAGTTGGGAAGTTTTCCCTTCTCTTCTCTGAAAGATTTTGTGAAAGACTGAAATTATTTCTTCTTTAAATGTTTGATAGAATTCATTGAAACCATCTGGGCTTAAAGTTTTCTTTGTTAAGAAGGTTTTTGATTACAATATTTAGATTTTCTCTCATCATGTTATTTTCAAAAAGTTGTATTTCCAAGGATTTTTTCAATTCATCTAAGTTGTTAAATATTTGACATAGAGTTGTTCATGATATCTCCTTATACTTTTAATATCTATATTCTCTGTATGATGTTCCCCCTTCTTCATTCCTGATATTAATAATTCATGTATTTTTTTCCTTGTGATCAGCTTGCTTGGAATTTATCAACTTTTAAATTATTTTCTTATAGCCAACTTTTGATTTTGTTGATATTTCCTATTTGCCCAGTTTCTATTTCATTGTGTTAAAATGTAAACTGAAGTACATTAAATTTTCAGAGTTCATTGAGCACACATTGATTTTAATTGGGCAGTGCCAAATTGAAAATGGGTAAGAGCACTCCACTGGCAGAGACTAAGGGAAAGGCTTTTTTTTTTTTTTTTAATAGAGCAGACTCTTAAGCAAAGTAAGCAAATTATTTGGCTATAGCGTAAGTGGTTGCCTTACTTGGGAAAGCCTAGTTGGCTGTTTGTAATTGGTTGTTCTTAAATTTCACTTTTCAGATGTAAGTGCAGTGACTCCGGCATGGGTTTTGGTTTGCTTACACAGACTGCCAAGACATTAGAGCGACCTCAGTCTGATGGCTTCCTTGTTTAATTACGTTATTGGTTTCTGCTCTTATTATTTTATTTTTTATTCTTCTACTTTGTTTAACTTGCTTTTATTTTTCTAGTTTCTTAAAGTGGAAGCTTAGAACATTGATTTTACATATTTTTTCTTTTCTAATATAGACATTTAATACTATACATTTCTAAGGGCTGTTTTCACTGCATCTCAAATTTTGTTTGGTTGTGATTTCATTACCATTCAGTTCGATACATTTTCTAATTTCTCTTGTGATTTCTTCTTTGATCCATAGGTTATTTAAAGTGTGTTGTTTAATTTCCAAATATTTGGGAATTCTTTAGATATCTTATTGTTTTAAAGATATAAAATTAATTGATTTTTAATTTAATACCATTCTGGTTAGAGTGTACTCTGTGTGATTTTGATCTTTCGATTTTTATCGAGATTGGTTTTATGACCCAGCATTTAGACTGTCTTGGTGTGTGTTCCACATGCACTTGAAAAGAATACGTATTCTGAAGTTGTTGGGTATAGTTTTCCATAATTATCAAGTAGATTGAGTTGGTTGACAGTATCGTATAAATGTTTAAGTCTAGGTTGGCAGTTCTTTTTGTTTTCCTTTCATCACTTTAAAGATAGCTCACCAGTGTTTTCTGGCCATCATTTTTTAATAAGTCAGCTAATCATTTGCATTGTTGTTCCTTTGTATGTAATATTACCACTACCACCAAGCACCCCACCACCCTGGCTGCTTTAAAAATTTTTTTTCTTTATTTTTAGTTTCAACAGTTTGACTGTGATCTGCCTGCATGTGGATTTCTTTGTACGTATTCTGCTTGGGATTTGCAGAGCTGCTCAGGTCTTTAGGTTAATGTCTACCATCAACTTTGGAAATTCCCAGCCCTAATCTCTCTAAATATTTCTTCTGCCCCATTCTCTCTTCTCAACTGCTGGGATTCCAATTTTATACCTGTTAGATACTCTCCTCTACTGTGTCCAGTCTGCTGTTAATCATTTTGAATGCACTCCTCATTTCTGATTTTATATTTTTTCATTTCTAGGATCCTTGTTTGGTTGTTTTTTGAAAGATTTCATCTCTCTCTTGAAATCCTCCATCTGTTTATATGTGTTGCCCACCTTTTACATTAGACTCTTTTACATATTTATCATTGTTATTTTGAAGTTCATGTCTGCTAAGTCCAACATCTGTAACACCTCTCAGTGTCCTTCTATTGACCATTTTCTTACATGGGTCCTACTTTCTTGCTTCTGCATGTCTTTTATAATTATTAATCGTATGCTGGACATTTTAGGTAAAACCACAGACTTAAGTAAATAATGTTTACACACACACCCTCGCCGCCCCCCCCCCCCCAAAAAAAACGACGTGCTCATCCTTTTCTCAGGCTGCTAATGTGTGGGAAAGGGGCAAAGGGAGAAGGGGTTGAGCCAGTCTGGTAATTAAGCTGGGTCTGGACTTTGTTGTAGCTTTGATTAGATTAAATTCACCCCTGGCTGCAAATGTTTTGGGGCCAGGATGGGACCACCAGTAAGATCCTAAAGATCCTTTTGTGCAAAGAATTTTGAAAAACTTATATTCACCACTATGAATTTGACACCTTCCTTCTGGTGAGATTGGAGTGATACTAACAAATATGGTTTTTTAATATTGTATAATGAAATATGTCAGCATTTAGAAGGTCTGCATCACTCAGTGAACCAGTATTCCTAAAGACTAATGCTTGATGTTACAAAAATCTTGTATGGTTACAAGATCCATTCAAAATGCAAGATAGACCAACAGAGTATGAAAAGCTCATTGATTTGGTTTCAGATTCTACAATACCAACTTTTAGACTATACTACATGTTGAGTTTTGGTGACGGTCAAAGAATAATATCCACAGTTTCTCTGAAACGGACTTTAATCAGTCCCTCCCCATCTCCCAGCCTTCAGTGTCCCCATGCAATTGATGAAAGAGTTGATGGGTGGCTACAGATTCGTTCTGTGCTGGGGCTTCTAAAATATCATACCAGCCCACATGCAGGTGTTAAAAGCTTGTCAGAAGTTTAGCTGGTAGTGCCTTAACCCCCGTCTATGACACATTCCTCCTCCTCCCAGGGGCCATCCTGGCTAAAAGTGAAGAGCTTGTCACTTCCTGGGATTATATTCATTTAGGTTTACTGTATGTCCTCGGCATTTTGTTAGGTTTGAAATAAGTATGATTTAGCAGCTTATTCAGCTTATTATTTTTTTAAGGTAAAAGTGACAGTCTCCTGAAACTTTCTGCTTGCTCAGAAGCAGAAGTCCAACAGAAACTTTTGAATGTTTTCTATCTGTTTTTTGCCTTTGATTTAACTACAAGATGGTGAATGCCGGAGCTATAGTAAAATAGAGAGGGTTCTATTTCCTTATTTCTGAAAGTGGAGGGTAGGACTCCCCTTCGGGATCATGAGTTTTAGGAGTTCCAGAGGCCTGTCCAGTTCACTCTCACTCTCCCTTGAGCACCGTCTAGAACAAAAAAAGGAAGCTACTATATTTATATGGATGGAAACCACGCTGAAAGACTGGGGAGAATGTTAGTACAGAAACAGGCAGTGTAAAGAGAAAGTCCTTTCTCTGAGATGGCCAGTGAAGAGTAGAAGAAGGTAGACTGATGGCTGCTTGTAGATCACACCTTCAGTCTCTGAGATGATCGGCTCTAATGGAGGATCAGGAAGGAGGATCGAGCAGAAAACTGACTGCTTAAAAGGGTAGATTATATAGGCGCCCCCTTCACTGGTGAATTGAAGAGGAGGCAAATCCATCCCTTTCCAGATAACCTGTTTTAGTCCTCAGCATAGAGCATTGCAATACAATTGTAATAACCATTTGGATACACTGTACATCAGGGCTTTTCTTTTTGGTAACTTGGAGCACTTTTGACCTCACAACAAATACTGTACTCATGACTAGATTGTGTTAACTTTGCAACACAGAATCCTCTGGTGGAAAATGGCCAAATTTGTGTTTTCTATATACTAACTCAGAACTGTAGGGCAGCAGTGAAATGGAATTGTTTGGGAGGGGAATGAATAGTAATAATCGTAGTAATGGTGGTGGTGGTAGTATAGTTTTGGAGCCCTTCCTATGTGCCTGTACTTTCACTTGTGTTAGCTCTTTAATCCCCACAATAACCCTATGAAATAGGTACTAGTACCATATCCCAATTTTACAGAAGAAGAAAGTTTAAGAATAGTAAATATAGAGAAGTTGGATGTAATAAAGGCTGCAGTAGTGTCTGTCTAGTCTCTCCTCATCCATTTGGTCTTTGTAGATATGATCCAACCCCAGCTGCCCTGGGAAGGATTAGGAATGGGACACACAACACTCCATGAAGAATCACTCTGATTTTGTCCTTGGAAATACCCCCCAAAGCTAAGGGGGTTCCCCACCACATTTTATAATGACTCTCTGATCACATAGCTTCCTTATTCTGACCAGCACTACTTTGTACAGCTCGTGGGAGCTCTCCTCTCATTTGTAGGATTTTTGGCATTTACAGCACCTTTCCAGCACTTACTGTGTGTCCCAACTACTTTGTTTGAGATTGAAAATTTATAGGCAAAGAAAATGTAACCTCTTCCATCCTTGAATATCTATACATTCCATAAAGTGTAGTGGAATAAGTGCCATGGAAGTGGGTAGATATTCTTTCTTACCAAGAAATAGTAAGATTGCCCCAGAAAGCACCTCCTTCATGGCCTTACAGTGTTTCTCATTAGAAGCACCATTGGCATTTTGAGAAGCACATATTTTCCTAGCACAGGGCTGGCTTTTCCTTATATTTTTTGACATTTGGCATGCTTGACCTCTACCTATTAAATGTCAGGAATCCCCCACCCCCATTATTAGGACAATTGAAAGCACACCCACACACCTGCCAACCCCCTGAAGAGGGCAAAGACGTCCTCGTACGTGGTCGCTCAGGTTTTGCTCAGATTGGGTGGAGGAAGCTGGGGAAATGGACTGCGGAATCATGCTCTTTGTACAACTGTCACATTCCTCCGTCTCATCCCTACCGTACCATCTTGAGACATCACATCATTCTTGGGAAATCTTTTTTTTTTTTTTTTTTTTGGCTGTGCCATGCAGCTTGCAGAATCTTAGTTCCCCCACCAGAGATCAAACCCGTGCCCCCTGCAGTGGAAGCATGGAGTCCTAACCACTGGACCACCAGGGAATTCCCCATTTTGGGAAATCTTGACACTGGAAGCATATCTTTATGAAGAGGGCAACAGCCTGCTCAGGAGGTTTTGCTTTGCTAAAGGCCCATGCATTTTACAAATTTCCTTCAAGTTCCTTACAACCAACATCCGTTTGATGGAACAGATATTAAACCAGAGAGAAAGATACAGCCCTTTAGTGTGTTTTGGCTAGAAGTTGGAGGGGTAGGGCATGCTGCAGGAAGGGCAGTGATGGTGAGAAACATTTAGCCCTGCAGTGCCACGGTGTAATACAGAAAGTAAGACAACGTTCTAATAAGAGGATGCGTGTTTAGAAAACTTTGCCGTATTGTTGGCAATTAGCTGCATATGTAGTCAGGACAAGACACCGCATAGTGCACTTTGAATCTTTGAATTTGAATCAGTTGTTAAACATCCAGAGCATTCCCACAGCTAACTCTTTTGAGTCTGTCTGTCCTACTCTAGAAATAATAAAAAAGTGTAAGAAGTTATTTATAGGGAATGTATACAATATTATATGTTAGTGTTGAGCAAAGAATAACATAAAAACTAAATTTTATAGAGAATACTTGAATCTCAAAAGTTTGGTGGGAGTAGAAAATGTATTACTAGTAAACGAATGAACTGAGGTTCAAGAAAATGGAATGGAATTTTGGATGGAAATGGAAACTCATAGCTGCCATAGAAAGGACTATGTCGATATATAATCTCAGGCAAAACCCAAGTAACAGCGCACCTGGTGTCCTCCGTGTCAGTCATTACCACACTTGCATATTGCAGACCCCAAAGGCTTGTGCTTTAACTGTGAGATACCATGGCCTGAGTAACACCCACTGGAATTCAAAGCAAGCAAGTTTCTCATGGCACTGACCACATTGCCTTAGACAGCTGAGCACTCCTGCACCCATCCAGTGTTGCACTGTAAAAATTCCTTCCTCTTTGCTAATGGCCTCCACTTGCTTAAGCAACTTCTTTTTGTGACTTGGAGACTGCACTTATGTTACTGATGAGATTAAAAACAGCTTTCACTACAAAAGCTTATGTTGTTGCAGTCTGTTCAGTGTGTGTGCAGTTGGATGAATAAACCTCCTCTATCCAAAGTCCCTCGTTTGATCTTCTCTTGCCCACTGTCCTGCCCTTTACACGTCCACAGACCCCTGCTGAGACTCTGTCCCTGGTCACCTCCCAATAAGGGGGCCTAGTTACAGACTCTGATTTCTGATTACAGCAAGCAGGCATTAAAGTAAATTCCTGCTAGGAATATTTGTTATTAAAGCAGTTTTTAGAAAACAAAACCAACCTAGCTAGCCCGTGAGGTGAATTCTGATATAAGCTACATAGTTATATAAATCCTTAAATATCGAATCCCTAGGTCTGGATTGCTTCTTGTGGCTACAGACTTCTGTGACCAGCAAGCCAGGAATGGAAGCGGAATCACAATTGATGAATTTTCTAACCTTGGGCCCGGTTATCATAAATAATAGTTTCATTCTAGATTCAAATTCCTGCCTTAATTGGTATGGAAATCTCAAGGTTATTCGTCCAGGCAGTTCCTGCTGTATTATCTGTCTCTTCCCTGTGTTCATGTGTTCATTGGATCAGCTCACTCCTGCCTTGAGCCTGCTTTTCATTTACACCTGAATACCTTGCTCCATTGCCTCGCCTTCCACTCAGAGCTCACTCAGTTCCCTTTGCTATTTGCTGTATCTTCCTCACTAATGAGAACAGAGATCATGGTTTCCTCTGGCCCTTCCCTTCTTAACCCCAGAAGTCCTATTTGACTCCCACTCAACACTTCACTTTGTGAATAATATTAGCATTTTATTCACATAGCCGGGTATTTATTTACATGTGATCCTTGGTCTCCACATTGCCTCACATCTCTATAAGCCCCTTGGGAAAAATCATGTCTAACAACACGCACACTGAGACAATTCAAGAGGGATCATGGAAGATCAACTGTCATACTAAAAACAAATAAGCAAGCTCTGAGCTTTTTAGTACTGTTCTCCAGGAAGATTAGCTGAATGTGTGTAATTGTGCAACTGAACTGTGGGAGCCAAACTGTGGGAGGAGGTGAGCAAGGGATGTGACATATCAGAGGTGAGATTATGTGAGTAGAAAACCTTTTATCCATGGACTTCAGAATATATTACACAGACTTTCCCTTAACTCTGTGTCTGGAAATCTCTTTGGGAGAGGTAGAGAAACCAAAGCAGAGACCCAAAATGACCAAGCTATGAGAGAGAGGTCCCCCCAGGCAAGAGAGGAGCGTGGGCTTCTGGCCTCAGAAGACATCCCACAGGGCTCTGTTGAGGTCACAAGGACCCAGGCTGTTAATAACCAGGCAGCTGTAGGTCAGGACTCAGGAAGGTTCTGTGTAAACTCACCCCAGTGTTGTTGCATCTCCGCCACCGAAATGACCATTAACACCAAAGGATATTTACAAAGGGAAGAATAACACAATGATTTAAATCACTATGAATATGTCTCTTGAATTAGGCACTGTTTTATTTCTCTAAGCACCATTCACCAAGGTTTTGGGATAAGGTTGTTCACTATGACACTCTTTGTGTTTCTTCTATGTACAATTTTCTGGTCACTGTAACTCTAAAAGGAAAAAACCAAAAATACTAGGTAGTTAAAGAAGGTTCAGAGGTGAATAGCCAAAATATTAAGGAGATGGAAGGATTTCCAAATAAGACTGTTCTAAAAATAAATGGGGACCTTTTCAAAAAAACAGTGGTAAAATAATACATAATACAAAATTTACCATTTTTAAGTGTACAATTCAATGGCATTTCGTACGTTTACAGTGTTGTACAACCGTCACTGCCATCCGTCTCCAAAACTTCTGTCATCATCCCAAGGTAAAACTCAATACCCATTAAACAATAACTCCCCATTCCCCTGTCTCCCCAGCCCCAGACAGCCACCATTCTACTTTCTGTCTCCATGAATTTGACTATTCTAGGACAAATATACAATATTTGCCCTTGTCTGGCTGACTTATTTCACTTAGCATAATGTCTTCAATGTGTGTAGGCTAAATGTCAACCTGGCTGGGGACCTTGATGAGATGAATTCAGAATAAGGAAAAACGTATCTTCTCACACCAGTTATGTTATATGGGGACATAAGCTCAAATATAAACACTTATTTTAAAAATTTAGGTACTTCACTAATGGGTGGCTAAGAAAAACCAAGACTCTTGCACAATTCACCCCTATAATTTTGAAGTTGATGTTTAGATAATTTGATTGTTCCTCTGTTCTTACCTTAAAATAACCTACGATCCTTCATTTGAAGCTCTCTGGGCTCCTCTTGGAGGTCCTTTTGGCAATCACAGGGGAGTGAAATTGCTATTTTAATTATTTAACATTCAACAGATATTTTTGTGCGCTGAGCACGTGCCAAGCCTTATGGCAAGCGCTAGGAATAAATAGAGCAGCCCGCCTTTGTCTTCATGGAGCTGCGATTTAGTCGGCGAGTCAGATAGTTTATCCCACAAACAGATTTGTAACTCCAAACTGCTTTCAGTTCTATAAAGGAAAAATAACTGAACTATTTCTCTCCTTACCTTCATTGTTCACACAACCATTCTAAGAAATCTGCTTTCTTTTCTCTTCAGGAGCCTCCAAACAGGTGGCTTTGCCTGGGAGGGAGAGGTAAAGAACAACGCGTATAGCAAGGCTACAGGGGTGGTCCCGCAGCACAGGTGCCACCCCACAGCAGGCAGCTACCAACTCCATTTTGCCCTGCAACAACTTGAACACCAAAAACTTCAGTCCCGGCAGCTTCTGGACCAGAGTCGAGCCCGGCACCAGGTAATTCAAGATAAGGCTTTTCCATGTGCTAATATCTTCCTTCTGTTGGTTTAAAAAAAAATTTTTTTTCTTTTTTTTTTTCATGAGAAATGTGGGGATAGTTTCTCAAAAGTTTACCAATGCCACCATGGCTTGAATGGTTCATGGGGAATCTACCCACGGGGAAGAAATGTTCTGAATCCATACATTGGCTTTGTGGGAAAGTGATCTCGAACCAATTTTGACATTCTTTCTTTCATTTGAATGAATGTTCCTCCACAAAAATCTCTTTTGTAGTATTTACCCTTTCTGTTGCCTGATCTTAGTTCAGTAATTTCCCAAAGGGTCTAATTCCCAGATACCTAAAAACTAACATTTTAAAGATTTTTTTCTAAATGTACTACTTCCTTGCCTTCATTGACTTGGTCTATTTAAGCACACATTAATCCTTTATGGCCTCTCAAGATTTTCAAGGAATAAATAACTTTCAAGTTCTTATAGGAAATGGTCTTAATCTAGGTCGTTGGTCTTCTGGTTTAACAGTTCGTACATAGAACAATGTATACAAAAATGTAACAATAGACACAAAAATTCTTGTTGTAGTGGAACTTACACTCTAGTGAAATATTAATTCCCTACTCACTGTCTATAAAATGACAAACTCCTGAGTATATGCGTAAGGGAATTATATAAGTATATTACACTAGCGAATCAGTATGGCCCCAATTACAGAGAAAGTATGACTTCACAAAAAAGTCAGGCTGTGAAGACTTAAATTTTTCCTGATGACTCAGAATTATCATTAGAGTCATGTTCTACATGATTACCATGTTCTACATGTTCTGCTGGGCTAAATCCGTACTGATTCTGTGAGCTTCCCTGATATTTGGTTGTGTGAAGAAATAGCTTATATCAGCTTGATCTCTTGTCATTTGCTCTTATAAAAATGTAGTGTGCATTAGTGTGTGCAAAATTAATATTCACTCAAAGGCTAAGAGGTAATGTTCCCAAGTTTTTTTTTCTTCTAAATAAAAGTTATCATTATGCTCTCTCTTTTTATTTTTTTCAGTGTCATTCATCACTTGATCATCTTATCTGTGATAGTATAATCTGTATATTATATTAATTCATTGGAATTGAGAAATCATAAGTGCAGGCATTTGTTTAAGGGTTTTTTATTTGTTTGTTTGTTTGTTTGTTTGTTTGGCTGTGCCAGGTCTTAGTTGTGGCATGCTGGATCTTTGTTGCAGCATATGGGATCTTGTTCCAGGGATTGAATCCGGGCCCGCTGTATTGGGAGCGCGGAGTCTTAATCACTGCACCACCACAGAAGTCCCCAGGCATTTGTGAAGTAGCTTTTTAGGTCATTTTTACTGGAGAAAAATCCAGACTTCCTATCTGTAAACCATGGAATATAGCATCATCACACTGCCCTCTGCCATGTAGAAATTTCCTTATTTAAATAGTCTTTGGGATAGCGGGGGCATTTAGGCCAGTTTGCAAACAAAAAAAAAAATTTTTTTTTTTTTGGCCATGCTGCACGGCTTGTGGGGATCTTAGTTCCCTGACCAGGGATCGGCAGTGAAAGCATGGAGTCTCAACCACTGGACCGCCAGGGAATTCCCAAGAGCTTTATTTGGGGTCTTAAGGATTCCAATTCAGGAGACAGATTTGGGTAATACCAAAAGATTATTCCAAGGAAGAGAAAAAAGTCAGGGGCTTACAAAGGCAAAAGCCACAAGGTTGTTCAAGAATTATGACTGATCCTGATGCACGAAGGGAAATATTTATCCTTAAAGGATAGGCAGTTATGAGTTATTTTAGGGTAAGGGTCCAATAAATAAATAGGCTATCACAAGTTATTTTAGAGTGTAAGGGTCCACTAAGTATCTTGAGTTTCTGGAACATTGGGTAGATGTTCTGGATTCCTATGTTAAGACAAGAAGTGGTCGACTTTCAAATTCCATCCCTGCTGAGATGTGCAAAATTCACACTTCCTCAATGGCTTCCTGGCTCCATTTTAGAGAGCCCTCTTAGCAATAACAACTCCATTTTAATTTTTCTTCCACAGTATATCTTAGTTTTTTTTTTCAATCTGTGTAAATTTCTTAAAACTTTTTAAACTTCTGAACCCCCTGCCATTCAGATTACTTAAGAATGCCAACTTAATCAGATGCTGGATAGTGGAAATATATATAGCCTTATTTCCCTTGTTTGAGTATAATCTGTGGCTCTAATGCATCTAGACAGTTGGTCCCTTTTAATGCTTCCATACCTTGAAATGGTGGATGATTAAAGAAAAAAATTAAAAAGGAGGTGATTTACAGAGCACTGAGGTTTTGAGGAAAGAGAGACAGTTTTGCTGATTTTCACTTTTAGAAACTGCTTCATTTATAAGTCCTTCTCATTCTTTTGATTAGCTTCCAACAAGTCACATTCCTTTGAAAATTCAGAGTACTGCTATTCTTGTGTGGATTTTTTTTTTTACTGAGGATTATACTGATTGAGTTTCACTGAACTATGAAGTATATGGAAAATATGTTTTTTAGAATCTGTCAGAATGCCTGTTTTAGGGAGGAGTCAGCACTCCCAAGAAGGGAGTTATCTCGTGTCTTCTGGAGAGGGAACAGAAAATCTTTTATCATAATTTTATATATGTTTATAACATCATTTTATTTTTCCCCCCATTCTTCTAATCCACAGTTGATTTAGGTCAAAATGAGTAAGCGTGAAGTTTGGGACTGTGGGGGAGAGTGAAAGAAACTAAATTCTATTAGCTTGAAGAGTTTATAACTAATAAAATAGCAAATGAGATAGTAAGTGTTCTAACATGAAGAATAGTACCTTAGAGCGCTTTATTTCAGAGGACATTAAGAAACACTCCACAGAAGGAGCAAAGCCCTATTAGATTTTTAAGCCTGTGTTTTTAGCTCACCTTGTGACTGTGCTAGACCTGACCCTTATAATTACAACCAAGTGATTGCTTGAAACATGGTTTGCCTTCTTAGGATGTCCTATGTGTCTGTCCTGGGGTTAACCCCTTTAGATAGAGATGGTTTCTCTGATGAACTTCTTATGCTTTGGATTCAATTTTCTAAAGTGTAGGTAGCCATTGATATAACTAACAATTTGGTTAATTGCCTGTTTGAGAGCAGTGAGTAGAATTGAAATCTGATTTACCTAGTATCCATTCACAAGAGAGATGTGTTTATGGACCAGGACATTAAAAGGGGCCTTGTATTGTATTGTATTATATTATATTATATTATATCATATCATATCATACATGGACAGACAGTGCCTTTCATAGTGATCTCCTAAAAATATTGTTGGAAAAATAATCATGCAGCCTTTCTTGCATTACATGCAGAGAAGTTCTCCATCCTTTCTGCACTTAGATAGCCAGCTTTTTTTTTTAATTAATTAATTTATTTATTTTTTAGATAGCTTTTTGAAGGTATTAATTTCAAGGAGGAAAACTCTGATTCAGGATATGAGTTTGGAAATGGGCATCTCTAACCATTCATGCAGTGTAAGCTTTGATCCTCATTTCTGTCTAGCATTTCACTCATAAATCTAGGAATTTTCATGTACCGAATCATCCCTACAAAAGACTGGTCCTATAGCATGGACCTGGGAGAGGAAAGTCACCTGGAGCCATTGGTGGAGGCTTCCAGGGCCAGAGGTACAAGGAAATAGGTGTGATCCAGTCCATTTGATAGAGAGCATGATAAGTAAAATAAGACAAAATTGAAACTATGAGCTTTTACACACTGATGGGTAAAACTAGCAATTAAAAAAAAATCATTTTAAATCAGAGCAAGGGTCAGCAAGGTTTTTCTGTAAATGGCCGTATAGTAAATATTTTAGGCCTTGCAGGCTGTACGTAGGGTCTGTGGTAACTACTCAGTTTTACCGTGGGAGAATGAAAACAACCATAGACAATATGTAAATGAATGAGTGTGGCTGTTGTCCAATAAAACCTTATTTACAAAAAAGATGGCAGGCTGGATTTGGCCTGCAAGCCGAAGTTTGCAGATCCTTGGCTTTGAGCAACAGAACCCCTTGGAGGGTCTCTTAAAACACCGCTTGCTTCCCTGACCCCATTTCTGATTCAGTAGGTTTAGGATAGGCCTCAATTATTTCCAAGTTCCCAGATGATGCTAAGCCTTTCCTTCTGGGGCCCACACTTGGAGAACCATTAAGCTAGAGAGAAGGTGATTAGAAATGTCTCCTTTTTATTTGTCTTCTGTCTTTTGAAAGGGAGGCTGGATTTGTTAAAATTTAGTGTTGCCCTTATAAAATTTCAGGCAATCTTTTTTTTTTATAGGAACTTTGTTTCCATCTTTTTCACTTCATCTACTACAGTTTCCTTATAAATAAGTTTTCCAAACTTGAAAACTTCCTGTTCATTCTTCTTATCAGGGTACATTCTGCTCAGCAGCCACTGCTCCCAGGATTCAAGTTTTATGATGGATGAGAGATAAGTAATGGGACAGATTCCTCCCTCTTTGTTTTAGTAAGAATAGCCAACTCTTAATAAGCACTTACTGTGGTCCAAGCACTATTCCAGGTGCCTTACATATATTAATTCATTTAAAATGAGTTCCAGGATAGTTGAGGAAATTGCAGGATCCTGGTATTCTAGGGATGGTACAGTGACTGTGTGTGTTGATACATCTGAGTGTGTCTTCTCTCCGGTTTCCCTCATTGCTTCCCACTTCCTTCTCAGACTGGCTTCCTGCCCCTGAAGGAGAAGGATAAAAACGTTTTCTGTCAGCTGAGTGGGGGGACTTTCTTGGGCAGCAGTGACTGCTGGTGACATCAGCATGAGTAGCTCTCCCTGCTGGGGTCTGTGAGGAGGGCTACACCGGCTCTGAGGCCCGACTGACCTGATTCTAATTGCCAACACTGAGCTGATGTTATTCTTGGCCCAGGGCAGAGCGATTACTCAGTAGTTTCTGTTAAAGTGATCCTTTGTTAAACCTCTGCTCTCAACCCCCATCTCCTGCCCTCCCACTCTCTTCTCTACCTACTCCAGACTGAAAAAAGCCCCAAAAGCAGAAAAATTAAGGATATTTTGATGGCCAAGGAAGAACTGCTGAAATTTCTTTTAACAACAGAGGGGGAGAGAGGGGATTTTAAGTACATCTTAATTTTTCACTGGTTTCCAAAGCCCTTCCATTTTTAGTAGACTTAATTTTCAACATCGTAAGGTAACTCAAGGTAGGAAAGAACCGTGCATCCTCAGTTTCTCTAATCCTTCCACTCTGTCTGTGCTTTACTTCCCCCATCCCAAGATGGCCAATTTCACCAGACTAACCTAGATTCGGTGAGGGGCAACAGAGACTAATGTCCCCAGACAAGCAGGGCAGGGGGGCAGCTCAGTGTCCACCTGAAGGGGCCTTTCAGTACAACAGCAACATCTTGAGGGCCAAGTGTAATGAGCTTTTTGCTAACGGCCTGTGTGTGTGTGTGTGTGTGTGTGTGTGTCAGCGTAGTCTCGCAGGTGTGGAAAGGATTCCCGTATAAACCCAGCCAAGCCTTGTTATTCTGCTCCTAAAAGTTCATTGCATGTGTCTAGAAAAATTCTGCCCCACCTGCAGCAGTGAATACTGTTTCTCCAGGCCTTCAGCTGCTGTGTGTTTGTGTTGTAGGGGAGGGGAAAGAAAGAGAAATTCAGCAGGCGCCGGGCTTTTCCAGGCAGCCAGCAATAACACGCTAGCCCCTCAGCGCGGCACAGGGAGAGCAGGCAAGCAGACTGGCTCTGCAGGGGGAGTCTTTTTACGTCTTTCCAACGAGAGTACCTGGAAAGAAGGTTGGCTGGGGTGGGGGGTGGGGTGGGGGTGGGCACGACCTCAGGCGTAGCTCCTGGAGCAGGGTGACTTGTACTGCTGCTCTGTTTTTTTGTTTTCATTTGGTTTTGGGGTCTTTTGTTCAATTTTGTATTTCCTTCTGACCTGTATCAGAAATTCATATAACACTTAGTTTATAGCTTGTTTATGATTTTCTTAGAACCATTTGATTTAGCAGATTTTGCCAAGCCAAACTCTTTTCTCCTTACCTAATGAAAAGACATTGAAAATACGTGAAATAATACACGTAAAACTACATTCAGCTGTTCAGAAATAGGCACTGTGGACAGGCTTTGCAGTCAGATAATCCTGTTTAAACCTGAGCCCATAACCTGCGGCAGGTTATCTGAACTTCCTTGAACCTCGGTTTCTTTATCTCTAATATGGTGATGATAATGTATATCTGTGGGTTTTCATGAGGATTATATTCCTCAGGGTGTTACCATGTGCCAAGCACTGAACCTGGAGTGGTATTTGTGTTATCACAGCGAATCTTCACAGCTGCCCTCTTATTAGCCCCATTTTCCAGATATAAAAACAGAGCATCACTTATGTGACTTTCCCAGGCTCACAAAAGTAATAAATGGAAGAGCTGGTGCTTTTGAATCCAGGGGTGTCAGGCTCCAGCATTCTAGTTCTTGGCTATCATGCTCTATACTACCTCTCTGACAGTATTCAGGCATTCAATAACTAATAGTTATATGTATTATTACATACATTTTATTTTTATTTTTTATTATTATTATTTTTTTAATTTATGTATTTATTTTATTTATTTCGTTTTGGCTGCGTTGGGTCTTCCTTGCTGCATGCGTGCTTTCTCTAGTTGCGGTGAGCAGGGGCTACTCTTCGTTGCGGTGCGCGGGCTTCTCATTGCGGTGGCTTTTCTTGTTGCGGAGCATGGGCTCTAGGCACGCGGGCTTCAGTAGCTGTGGCTTGCAGGCTCTAGAGCACAGGCTCAGTAATTGTGGTGCACGGGCCTTGTTGCTCCTCAGCACGTGGGAACTTCCCGGACCAGGGCTTGAACCCTTGTCCCCTGCATTGGCAGGCGGATTCTTAACCACTGCGCCACCAGGGAAGCCCTACATACATTTTAAATTGCAATTCATGCGTTGGACAAGTACATCAACAAGTACATATTGACACCTATAAAACTGTATTTGAAAAGTTAATCTCAGGTATCTTAACTGGTCTCCTACTAGACAGATACACTGTTGCAAAAGAAAAGGTTTACTAAACCTTTATCCCAGTTACCTCAAATTCTTAAAGAGATGTCTTAATAAGGTCTTCCAGGGCTTAAAACTCTTAGAAATGCCCATACTCTGCACTCCCTTGTGCTTTTATTATTTAGGAGCAGTGTCAGGGACCACCGAGTCTTGCAGAATCCTGAAATATATTCTAGAAGTTTGGAGATTCAGAGCATGTGTGTGGGTTGTTATTGATAACATAGGAATTATCTCTTCAATAATCACTTCATCCTTTCAACCCCATTGTTGTCATTGGTCATACTGTTTTAATTTTGTTTCTATGATGGTGTTTTTGAGAATACTGTCAGGAAACACAACAGGTGTCTACCAATGTGAATACCACAGATTGACACTTTTGCATGATTAGTATTATGCTTGCTTTTTCAATACCATAGAGATCTGATTTTTTTTTTTTAATTTACTTTTGGCTGCATCGGGTCTTAGTTGCAGAGTGCGGGCTTCTCTGTAGTCGTGGCGCACAGGCCCTAGAGCACGTGGTCTCAGTAGTTGCGGCACGCGGGCCTAGTTGCACCGCGGCATGTGGGATCTTAGTTCCCCAACCAGGGATCAAAGCCTGCATCGGAAGGCAGATTCTTAACCACTGGACCACCAGGGAAGTCCCCAGAAATCTGATTCTTAATGCATTATTTCAATATAGACATCAGTTCATTATGCTGATTCCTTACTACTAGTAACAGAAGTCCCCTGGTTACCACCAGGGTGTTTTCTAAGCTATTGCTAGAGTAGTGTCTCTCTGGAATCTTGGAGGAAGGAAGGTGAAGGCAGTGAAATGGGTGTACAGTGAGTGCCTCTTGTATGCTAGATATAATTATATCCATTCCACTGATGAGGCAACTGATGCTCAGAAAGTTTAAGTGACTTACACAAGGTTGCCCAGCTGGCTCATTGCAGTTGTAATAGCTAAGCCAGGTCAGAGGCTTCCAAAGCCCTATTCCACTCTACCTCCCTCCCCCTTGAGTAAGTGACTCTTCATTTCCTTCTTGTTTTATACATTTATCATCAGTCAGATAAGACATTCCAATTTTATTGTTGCTGCTGCTATACACCCATACACACAAATATAAAAGAAAAGGTGAACACAATGAATCAAAATTCAGAACTCCACTTGTAGGTTTGTTAAGAGGCAACTCTTCACCTACCAGCGGCTTGGGATCGACCTTGTTTGTTGTATATCCTTAAAATGTGGTTTTGCTACAGCTGCCTGGTGGCCAGTTTCATTCCCTCCCCTCACTCTGTGACCTGTGGCTTTTTCCTGTTTGTCTGTGGGCATATGAGGGACTCACAGCAGTAACTTTGCGTGAGATGATGAAAGACCTCATCTTTAAATGTAAAGAACCCCACCCATCTGCAATGGATGCAGCCACAGGAAAAAACTTAACAGGTATATATGACAGCAAAGTCTGTGTAAGATGAACAATAGGTCAATATGTGATATTCTGAGCCAAATAAAACAAACTAAACATTTGAAGACAAAGACAAGTTAGGTGTTTATAAACTCTGAATTTAAAGTTGTAAAGAACTCAGAGGTTGGCTTTTCTAATTATTTCATTTACTCATCAGACAATGTAAGACACAAACATTATTAGGAGAACAAGGGCCTTACTAAAACTACTAGTAAGTAAAGGATAAAAGACACAATTGAAAATGAGGCTATGAGTTTTTGTTTTTTTTAACCAGTTGAACTCTCAATCTGGGGTCATTGCTGATCTTTTGAAGTTACTTTATTTATATATTATACACGCACAGACTCACACACGCATACACTTACACATTTTAACTTTCAAAATAAGTAACAAAGACTTGCTTACACACAAATTTTTTTCAACCTTTTCTTCCTGGAGTAAAGTGAGTGAAATCTCTGTCTTTTAAATGCGTCTGGTGAAAATTGGACACATTGCTAAGTTTGCTTTAGATTTGCTTTGGAAGGGGGATTTGATTTCAGTGGATTTGCTTTAAAAAGGGAGTCAGCATAGCATAAATGAGGAAGGCAGTGTAGTACAGTAGGGCTGTGAAATCAGACTCCTCCGACGACTTGGATCTCACTTCCTACTTGGTAGCTTTGCCATCGTGGACAAATTACGGAACCTTTTTGTGCTCTGGTTGCTTCTTCTGTGTATGGAGGTGATGATGGGACCCACCTCAAATGATTGGGAACATGCTATAACATGTAAAGCACTTAGAGCAGTGCTAACCGTGATAAAAGCTCAATAAAAATTCATTTCTCTTATTATTATGTATTACTTTTTTTCCATTGTGGTAAAAAACACGTAACATAAATTTACCCTCTTAACGATGTTTGTGAATTGTACAGTACTGTTAACTATATGCACATTGTTGTACAACAGATTACTAAACCTTTTACATCTTGCATGACTGAGTCTCTATGCATTGAACAGCTCCGTCTCCCCCTCCCCTCAGCCCCTGGTATCCACCACTCTACTTTGTGTTTCTATGAGTTTGATTGCTTTAGATACCTCATATCAGTGGAATCATGTTGTATTTGTTTTTTAGTGACTGGTTTATTTCACTTAGCATAGTATCCTGAAGTTTCATCCATTGTAAGTTATGGCAGGATTTCTTTCTTTTTTAAGGCTGAATGATGTTCTATCACATGTATATACATTTTCTTTATCCATTCATCAGCTGATGGGCATTTAGATTGCTTCCAATCTTAGCTATTGCACATAATGCTTCAGTGAACATGAGTATGCAGACATCTCTTCTGTTATGTATTAATTTTAACCTTAAATATACATAGCATTATAATTTCAACTTGGGGTTTTAGTTAAACCCCCTGTGCCAGAAGCAGAAATTGGTTTACATGATATTCAAGAAAGTGGTTTAGGAGAAGTTCAAGGCTCGTAAAATATTAATTAGCTACACTTTTTAAACTAATATTTACTTGTTTGGACAGCTGAAAATTATAGCAAATTAATTTCACAATTGCTAGAGAGAGATGTGAGGAGAAAGAATGATTAATAGTACCCTGGTAAAACGATTAAAAGAATATGTTTGTCCAAAGGCATAAATGTCTTATAAACATTAAAAAAAAGAGAAACAGCATTAGCATCAAATTATGAGCCAGCTTTTCATGGGACATGTAGTATTTCCTTATAATAATCAAGGAAAGGTAAGGGAATTATTCTCCCAAACATACTGACAGAAATGTATTTGGTACAGCCTTTACAGAGGGCAATTTGAGAATATGTATAAAAAAGACAAAGAAGAAGCAGCCTCCTGATCTAGCCCTTCTACTTCAAGGAAATTATTTTAAGGAAATGATCTGGCATATGTCAAAAGATATAAAAAATAACATGATGTTTATCACAACAGTATTCTTAAATAGCAAAGTAAACTGGTGACAGCCTTAGTGTGTGTGTGGTTTCAAAATGGAAGTATAAGATTTTAGGGGGCCTACTTTTTCCCACTTAAAAATGTTTTAGGAACTTATTTCCTTAACTGCAAATATAGATCTACTGTGTCAGTTTATAGTATTCTACTATTGGTGATTGGTTAAGTAAATTATGATAAACCATGATAGAAAATACACAGCCATTAAAAACAATCATCTAGACCTACCCTTATATATATGAAAAAATGCTCAAGATAGATACTTGAATGAAAAAAAAGTCTCCAAAACATCAGATATCATATACCATTTTTTTAAGTCCATGGAAATGCAGGTATATACAAAGAAAATAAGTGACTATACACAGAAAAAAAGTCTAAATGTTACCAGAGGTTATCTCTGAGAGTAGAATTCGAAATGACTTTTTTTTTTTTTTTTTGCGGTACGCGGGCCTCTCACTGTTGTGGCCTCTCCCATTGCAGAACACAGGCTCCGGACGCACAGGCTCAGCAGCCATGGCTCACGGGCCCAGCCGCTCCGCAGCATGTGGGATCTTCCTGGACTGGGGCGCGAACCCGTGTCCCCTGCATCGGCAGGCGGACTCTCAACCACTGCGCCACTAGGGAAGCCCTGAAATGACTTCTAAAACTGTTTTCCTTTTTCTAATGAACGTGTTTCAAAAAAACAAAAAAAACCCCTTGGTCTGCCAAATATTGCTGGGCATTGTGGGAAAAAGAAATAGAAAGCAAAGCAGAGTCTACAGTCATAGGAGTCTAAATTTGCCATCAGACTATGAGCCTCTACCAATGTATGACTATTAATCGGTTCTGTTGTTAGAATGGGGGGTGGGCCTGTAGTGAGGGAGTGTCATCCATGTGATGTCTTAGGGCTAGTTTCACTGGGTTTTCTGATCATGGGCTGCAGCCCTGGCCTTAGCCAGCTGCCTCGTAGTTGGACTTCTTTGGTTGTAACACACACCTGGCCCAAGATCTGTTCAAGTGTCTCAATGCTATTGAAAACCCAACTCAGAGACACTGCTGGTATCTTTGGTTTGCGTACATGCAGGAGTCTGAGGCATGTAAGTATATTTGAATATCTGTTTTTAATGGCCTGCATTGTTTCTCAGATGTTAGAAGGTACAGTTGATTTAGGGGCTGCCTGAAGCACAGTGTTTTCAGTTGGTTGGTGAATAATAGTTTCTTCTAAATTGTTCTGTCCAGGTACGCACCTGTATTCACATCCTTTAGAACAGGTGATTTGCACTAGTAAGAGCCTTCTTTCCTAGTTGCTATAGGAGAAGTAGCTTCTTAATTTGTTTTAGAAGTGGAAGGGAATGCCAGAGGACTTCCAATCTCTTTGGCATCTCAAAGTCCTGTCTCAGGTGCTTGTGTCATCAGTCTCTCTCTGTATCAACGGGAGCATCTTCAGGGTTTCTGCCCCATCCCTGTCGAGGTCCTAGAATTGCCCAGGGCCTTGTTGCAGTACCGGAAGTTGTTTTCTTTCTCTTGCTCGGCTTTCAATCTTGTTCCAGCTGACAAACATTGTAAATGGAAGACAGCCAAGAACTGCATGCAGGGTGGGACAAAGGCCTTTTGGAAGCTTGCTTTTGCCAAAATAGAAACAGCTACCCTCACCCTCACCCTGGCCCCGAGCTTTTTACAGCATCGTATGGTTGCACAAAAGATGAAATGTGTTCTTTGCATTGAACAGCTCTCGGCCTGGTGGTAGTAGGATGAGTGCTTAGCATCTTACCTGCTCAGGAAGATATACCATCCCAGAACTTGAGCTGCCAGAACTAGAAGTGGCTTTGTATGCTATGTAATGGGAACTTTATCCAAGTTACAATAAAAATCTCATATGGGGAGAATAATGCCCCAAATGTGTGCTCTTCTGATATCAGAGTAAAAGGGGTACAAAGAGACATTAGCCCCGCTCAAAGAGAGATTAACATTTACCTGCTTCATCCCCCTTAATTTTCAAAAAAATGAATTAGAGAGTTATTGATATTTCACTGCAGGGAGGCATCCAGCTCTACTCGATCACCAAGAAGCCTGAGTAAAGGCTAAAAGGGGTGTTTCTCTGGGAGGAATTAAACACACACACACACACACACACACACACCACACACCCAGAATTTAATCTCCGAACAGTGTTATCTTTCTAGTAAGAGAGCTCAGATCTTGCTTCCCTGTGACCTTCCAAGTTTCAGTCTGTGTTCTGTCTATCAGAAATTCCTCCTTCCCACCCACGAGTACCCTTCTGTTGTGGGAGAGGGAGGGCCTTTCCAGTCTTTTGTCTGTGGCCAAGCCAACGCTCAAACTGTGGTTTTCTCTGAGTCTCCTTGCTGAAGCATTGCTGTTTCCCACACCCAATAAAGAAGCAAAGAGCTTGTATTTGTTGACCAGGTCTTATACAGCTGGTGCTTATACAGCTCTCACATTCCCAGGACATTGACTGATGTCGGTGCAGCCCCCATCCCTGGGTTAACCCACAAGTGCAGAGTGCTAACACTGTATGCCCAAACCTCACCTTTTTTAGAAATTATATGGAGAGAACTTTACATAATTCTTCTGCTTATTTTTGAATGAATATCAGGACAAAACAGTTCATACAGTCTGTCATTGGTAGAGTTGTAGGATTAGGGCCAATACAGGCTACGGGGTGTACCTGGGGAGGCTGATTTCTGCCAGTAGTCTAAAAACATCTATTTATATGTCTGCCTTTAACATTAACCTGAGTACTTTCCTGGTTTGCTTCTTAATCAGATTTGATTACTTTAATCTCATTCCACTTAGTCTTGGCTTTGGTGAAACACCTGGGGACTTGTCTACATTACTGACTTTTGGGAATTTTGGATGGCATAGAATTGTAATAATTTCATTACCCATTCAGTATATGAGCATATGATCACCAAACAAGAAATGAGAACCTGGAAGCTTTTTACTGTATTTGGAAAAAGTATCTGCTTTTTTGAGATGCAGCACATGTTACATTGAGGCTGAAACAAGCTTGACTGTTTTGTAGATTGAGAATTAGATCTCAGCTCAGTTAGGGTTCCACTTGGCTGCATGTAATAGGGCACCCCCCACACCCATGGCTTAAACAAGTTAGAGGTTTATTTTCTTTCCCCAGTATAATCAGAAATCTAGAGCTAGGTGCTCCTAAAGTCCATGGTGCTATCAGGAACCCGTGCTCCTCCTGTCTTTCTCCTCTGCGGTCCATAACAAGTAACTTCCACCCTATGCCTGTCCACCTCTAGGTAGATATCCAGGTAGATATCCATGTTCTGGGTGGGGAGAAGAAGAGCAGTTAAGGGCAAAAATTGTGCACCAGCCAACCCAGTCTGCCCCCTTTAAAGAGCTTTCCCAGAACCTGTACCCGGAAACTTCTGTTTACAACTCAGAACTAGGTCACATGGTTATCTCAAGGTACAGGAGAGATTGGGAAATGTAATTTTTTAGTTGGGCACACATTATTAGCCAAACAAAATCAGGGCAGTTTTATTGGGAAGAAAGGAAGAATTATTAGTACCCAAGCAAGTGAGTCTCCTAAGCAATAAATTCTTCTAATTTATTTTATTTTGTGTTTTGAGATAAAGACTGATCCTATTACTTATGGAACATTGGTGTCTAAGGTCCTGCCACAAAATTTGCATCTAGGAAGGTGAAGTTATTTTTGTTTGGGATCTATAGAAGGGTTTACTTACATTTTGTGGCTGAGTGTAAGTTGAAACACATACCACACTAGGCACTATTCAAACTCCAGAGAATGGTCCTATTACAAGATTACATCTCTATGTAAACACAAACTTGCCTATTTTCTTGTATAGGAATTTAACTGTTACTTAAAAAAAAATCAATAGTTTGTATAATGTGAGGGGTTTTTTTTCCATTCACGTTGTAAATGCTTATTAAGCATCTTTTATGCACAAGGCATTCTACTAGGCACTGTTAGTGAGACAAAAATTAATCAGATCTAAATCCAGGCATTTCCAGTATGAATTGTCCAGAAGCAGAAAAAAGTACATATATAAGTGCCTATGATACAAGGTAGAATGTGCTAAATGTGATAAGACACATACAAATACATTTTTATAAGCATTTAGAAGAGGGAAAGATCATTTCTGCCAAAGAGAATTGAGTAAATATGATCTGGGGAACCTACACATATGTTTTCATTTTAAGAGTTTGTTTTTGCAGCTAGTGAGCATCATTATAAGACTAGAAAACTATGCTGAAAGACGTAGAACCAACTAATTCACAAGTCATTACAGATAAGCAGACTTACATATCAGCCTGTCCTTTGATTCCTCAGTAAAGGCAGTAGTTTGGGAAGGAAGGGAGCATTTCAGTTTCTACTGTGTGCCTGGCACTTTGATTTATTTCAAGAAACCTTTACTGAGTGCCTGGGCTACATTTACTTATGTGATCTTCATTTAATCCCCAACAATCCAGCCAAGTGATTATAATTGTTTTATGAGGAAGCTAAAGCTCAGAGAGGTTAAGTAACTTGAAAAGGTCACCCAGTTTATAAGTGACAGAACCTACATTTGAGCCCAAGCACATCTGATTGCAGAGTCATGCTCCTTTCCACTTACCTGAGTGTCTACTTTTCACTGATGACCTAATCTGGTTTTGTAGCCATAGTAAGTGTTGAACAGTCACTTCCTTCTTCAACCCAGTCTAATGGCAAGTCCTAGAACCAGCTGCTTGAAACTTGGGCTTCATTTGGATACTTTGATTTGTACTCAGAAAGTTAATCTGTTACCTGCTCAAATCTTATTAGAACTTGACTTCCTTTTGACTTTTCAATAATTTATTTTTGTAATAAATAACTACATATAGATGGTACAAAATTCAAAAAGGTACAAATGATATACAGTAAAAAATTAGTTTCCCTCTCCCCCTGACCCCTAGCTAACAGTTCTTTTCCATGGAGGATGCCAGTTTTTTTTAAGAGCCTTTCAAAATTGTTCTGTGCAGATACCAACATTGTATATATGTTTGTGTGTGTGTATTGGTATATAAATGTATGTTTGTATGTATCCTTTTTTCTTTTTTACTCAAGTAGAAGCTTACTATACTCACTGTTCTGATCTTGCTCTTTTTATTCATCTTTTTATTTGTATTTAGATGTCCCAGGAAGATTTTTTAACAAAAGAAAAACTCAATGAATTTGAAATACGGTTAAGTTGTCACCAGGGCAACATGTATTGAATACATGTTCTTACTGATGGCAGTTCTGTCATAGCGTGAAAAATCTAACTCAATAAAGAATGTTTTTATTTCCAAGAGCATTTCACTAACAGTGGTTTTCCTCCTCTACTACTCATCCAGTGAACGTGTTTATGGATGGTTGACATAGGACTCTTCAGCCCCCATTCTGAGTTCTGGTCTCCTCCCCACCCTGAATGCGGCATCTTTCAAGCACTCTTCAGTCTAAGCTCACTTATTGGGAGGCAGTGGTGAAAATAGAAGCCTAGCTTAGCCCTCTCCTGCCTCCCTCCTTCTTCCCAGTTGAATTTCTCCCACAGATTTTGAGGCCCTCAGATATGGAAACAGTGCTTGAAAGGAGTGGGTTTGTTTTTGAGCCAGTCCCCACAAGCTTGCCTCTGCTGCACCCCTTGGTTTCTGCAGATCACCCAACCCCTTGCCTCCCCCACTCCCATGTACACCCCCGTGTACACACTCTGCAGCCCCGGGCTCCTGGCTTTGCCCCTGGGCTCAGGTCTTCCTCAGCTCCCCTTCTGTGGTCAGAGATAGAGGCAAGCGAACAGCTCTTCAGTTCCCTCTCGGGTGGTTTCCAGAGACGGGGAACATCTCAGTCCAGTTGGTCTGTGTGAAAAAGCCCTGATCCTCCACCTCTGAAATCACTTTGCTCTTTGTCAAGCCTCTCAGCCAAACACATTCCCTCCACACAAGACCCCCTGATCCCCCCCTCATATCTTCCCAGCCCGGAACCCTTGGACACATTTTCCTGAAATGGGACATTCCAAGGCATGAGTATAGAAGGGTTGGTTAACATTTATTTACTAAAGCTACCCAGTTCATCTTTTATATCTTAAAAAATAAGTTTACCTGGTGAAGTTTACCTAAAAGGTGAATGTAAGAGCATCTGAACTTATTCCTTTAGGCCTTGCCATGAGGAAATGACATTTCTCCCATGCCTCTTAAAATATCGTGCCTACAAATAGATATCAATTGCCAGAAATCCTTTTAATAAAAAGTCCTATGTACTTTGTCAATTATATTATTTTCCTCCTAATATTATTTTACATTTAAAGCTTTTATGAAGCATTCATATTGAAAGCAGTGTTAACACAATTGAAGAATCAGTAACAATATTTGGGACACAAAAAAACTATTTCTAATGGGGTGAATAAGTTGTAAGAGTTTTTTTAAGCCTCTCCCGGAGGAAGTGTACAATTAAATACATCCTTACTGCAGGTACATGTTGGTGTTTGTGACATCTAGATGGTTTTTAGGTCATCATTTAATAGCTGTAGGCTTACCCTCTGAGCGAAAATACCCTTGTTTTGCTCTTTGTATTTGTATATAGTAACTACTATTCATGTAGTAATTTTACTTTGAAAGTGTTTTCAAGTGTAGTTTTATGTTAATCTTCAGGTCATCAAGGTGTTACTACGCCACACTGGCTCCTTCCCTTTCCTCCAAGGTGCGAACTTTCTAGAGGAGTTCAGAGTTCCGTGAGTGGGTTGGAATGGAGTCAGGCTTCAAGTCACTTTTGTTCTGTGCTGTATTTCTAGTACTCGATACCCAGCAAGAGGCATTCATTAAATACTTGTTGACTTTAACAATGAAGGGATACTAAGACTGAGAGAGACCAAATGCTTCTCTAATTCACGCATATGGACAATACATAGTACCCAGCCGCCCTGAGTCCTACTCCAGTGTACTTTCAGCAAGATAATCTCAACTCTCTGCTAAAAGAGATTTTCCTTCCCTGAACCTAAACCTGCATTGGCTTTATTGGAGGAGAAGTTTTTCCTTAAAAATTACTTAATTTTAATGGTTTCCCATTTCCTTTTGTCCCACCTCAGGACTGCAAACCAGTTACTGACTTCAGCAAACTAATTTGTGAAGGGCATCTCCATCTTTCATTTTTTTCTTTTTCTCGTAGGTGATCTTTGGCAGCCAGACACTACCTAACTCCAATTTATGGACAATAAATAACGGTGCAGCTTGCAGAATTTCAAGCGCCACAGCTAGTGGCCAGAAGCCAACCACTCTGCCACAAAAAGTGGTGCCAGCTCCAAGTGCTTCCTCCTCCCTGGTCCCCAAACCCCCGTCCAATCACAAACAAGTCCTCAGAAAGGCAGCATCCCAGAGGGCTTCCAAGTAAGTTTTCAGTAATCTTCTGTTCAGTTTCTTCTGAGTTGTATCAATTCTATGCTAATGGTACTCTGTTTCTGGAGGCTCAAGACAGTTTGTGCTGAAATGTTGAAAAGAACACCTGATGGGGAATAAAGACTAACTGGTTCTCAGCCCTGGCTACAAATTAGAATCACCTGGGGAGCTATTGCAACATGGCCAATGTCAAGGCTGTACCCTGTGGGAGGGGCAGACACTGCTCTTTTATGTTCCCCAGTGGTTGTGATGAGTGCTGCCACTGGCAGGGTTCAGGGTCATTGCTAACTAACTCTTCTGGCCTCTAGCAGGAGCCTCAGTCAGACAGTGCACTGGGTAACAGTGCTGAGCTGTGGGCTTGGAGGGAGGAAATGAAAACTTCCTCCCGGATGTGTTCTTCTTTTGGTCATTCTACAGAGTTAGATCTTTTCATATATATTTCAGATAAAATGCAATACTCTTCCCTCACCCCCACCCTTGTTTGTTCATTTTTAGGCATTTGAAAGGGAAGACATAGGATTGGGATTTCATTAGAGGGATTAATTTCATTGACATTAGTCATCAGGCTCTGTGTAGCAACAATGTTTCTAATACCTTTTGTCATCTATCTATTTTACCTCAAAAAAGACATTTCCGTACCTGAATCACGTTTTTTTTTGTGTTTTTTTGGGGGGGTTTTTTGGTTTTTTATTTTGCGGTATGCGGGTCTCTCACTGTTGTGGCCTCTCCTGTTGTTGAGCACAGGCTCCGGACGTGCAGGCCCAGCGGCCATGGCTCATGGGCCCAGCCGCTCCGCGGCATGTGGGATCCTCCCGGACCGGGGCACAAACCCGTGTTCCCCGCATCGGCAGGCGGACTCTCAACCACTGCGCCACCAGGGAAGCCCCTGAATCACGTTTTTTAGGTCACATCCTTCACTGTACCTCCAGCCATCTTCCCTAGTAAACCAGAAATGGACTGGTAAAAGGAGTGTTGGTTCTAACAGCCCCTCTCCATTTAAAATTGGAGAACTTATCAAAGATGTCTGGAAGAGGCAGGCATTCCCTGATGGATAAATGCCTAGAGGAGGTCTGTGTATTTCTCTTGTTCTCATTGAGGCTCCCCATTCATTTGTCTTTCACAAAATCAATTTTAGTTGTAAAAAGGAATCCTAGGGCATAGAAAAAGCAGTTAGTGTTTTTCCCCCCTTGGATAATGAATCAAATTCTGGATTTGGATTGAAAACAATCCCTCGTGGTTGTTTTAATTGTATTGCTGCCATTATTCATTTATCCAACAAACACTTATTCAGTGCCTACCAAGTGCCAAGCACTGTTCTAAGAATAACAGGCATCATAATGACTTTATAGAACTATCTGGAGCAGTAGGAGAGGGCAGTGGGAAGGCTGCAGTTCGTGGTTGAGAGCCAATAGCACGATCAGAAGGATGTATGGTCCCTCACCCTAGAAAGAATAGCCTTGAATCCTTAAGGGTGCAGCCTCTGGAGCCAGCCTGCCTGTGTCCCATCCCACCCCCCCCCCTACACACACACACACAGAGACACACACACACACTTTATTAACGTGAGATCTTCGACAAGTTACAAATTACTTAAACTCTTGACTTCAGTTTCCTTATTTGTGAAGTGGGGATAACAAAGTGTATTTGCTTCATAGGACAGTTGATCAATATTAGCAGACTTAATATCTGTAAAGTACATAGCACAAGACCTAGCACACTGAAGAACTCAGTAAGCCTTAGTAACCATTATAAGCATTCCAAAACCACGCTTTCATTCCCAGGTTTGAGAAGCCCCCAGTTAGGTGGGAATATCAGTGAGTTGGATAGGAATGTTGAATTTGCCAGTGTGCTCCTCGTTTGTGGCTTTTCCAATTATTGCTGAGACGGCCCGTGGTGCCCCTGTGGCTAGTCTGCTGGTGGAGAGGGGAGCTCCGTCAGCAGGCAGCAGGGCTGGACATCCGAGGACCCCACTCACTGCCCTGAACTCACTGCTGGCAGAAGAGCACTTCAGGCTTCTGAGATGGAATTGCAGCTCTATGGACAAACTTTGCTTTGCTGCATTTTTGTGGTTTCTTCTCTCTGACGGGCAGGAGTGTGGGAAAACCGGAAGCAGCTCAGCACCAAAAAAGCACAGAAGAGGGGGGGAAAGCAAGATTTCTTCAGAATTTAAGAAATATAATCCAAGTATCAAAAGGCATGCTATGAGGCGTTGTTCCAGAAAATAGTTTCCAATTTGCCTTTAAAACTCTAGCACAAGTCTCTGAAGCTAAATAAGTTAGCACTAATGGAGACCTGAACATCCTTTCCCTTATATGTAAACTGTAGTGCCGTGAGGCCCCTGCTGTTTCCAATATGCTTCCGACTCTTAGGAAAAAGCATAGCATTGTTCTTCTCTGAACTGACTCCATGAAAAGTTCCCCCTAGGAAGTATCCAGATAAAGTTTTTTAAAATAATCTTTTTATTTAAGAATTATTTTAGATTTACAGAAAAGCTGTCAAGATAGTACACAAAAAGATAAATAAACCGAGTTTTCCCCACGGTTAACATCCTATACTGCCATGGTACATTTGAAGACTGTGCCATACTAAGAAACTGTCATCGCTACATTACTATGAACTAAACTCCATACTTTATTTGGATTGATGAAGTTATTTTTAATCTAGAGAAACCTTTCATGGCTCCCGAAATCAGGATCCTGAGCATCAGTCGATACACTATTCTTATTGTTCTGAAGTAATTCTTGTTCCTAGTAGCAAGCATAGTATACTAGTTACTTAACATCTGTGTGACTCAGTTTCCTATTTAAAATAGGGATAATAATAGTACCTGCCTCATGGGATTTTTAAGAGAAATAAATGAATTAATGAATGTCAAGCACAAATACAGTGCCTGGTACATAATAAATGCTAAATAAGTGTTAGGTATTATGGTTAATACTAAGTTGGCACGTCAAGAAATTTTCACGTAATTTTTTACTTTCTTCCTACAAGATGTGTTGCTTCATTTGCTTGGAGCTTATTGCGGCCTTTATTCGGGCTCAGTTCAGATTAATCAGGAACCCTCAGTTATGACTGGAGGGAGATACAGAGTCACACTCAGGAATGCCATAGTTGTCCCAAGAGACACAGCTAATGAGAAGTTGTAATGAGCTTTTGACCGTGCCAAGCCCTGTGTTTTTGGGTTGAACTTCAGGCTTCTCCTAGCACAGCAGTTGGCACTGGACAAATATAGAAACAATTTCCAAGAGCATCAAAGTTTCCACATCCTAGAGGGTTGAATCTAGAGAACAATGGAACATAAAAGATGGAATGTCGTTTGGATTTTGGTGCAAAGGGAATTGAGAATCAGAACAATGGGGTCCTGTTTCTTTATGATAGTAGTCAAGTCACTTTTCCTCTAAGGTTTCAGCTTCCCATCTGTAAAACAAAACCCACTGTCCCCACTGAATAATTAACCAAAATAACCTGTTTTCAGTCTATTCTGTTGAAAGCTTTTTTATGAACACGTTTGTTTTTTAATTTTGATGTTTTACAGCCATTTTCCTCATCCTTTCTTGGCCCAACAGTTCTTTGTTATAGTTCTCAAATTCATATATTTATATTTCCTTTAGCTAAATCTCACTTGTCAATTCTGTGAAGAGAGTGATTTAGAAATTGTTTTTACCTTTTCCATGGTGCCAATACCCTTTTTTGATTTTCCTCTTTAATGTTTGTAACACTTCATAATTTAGTACCAACTTCAGATCCTCCTTTCAAAACTATTTGTGGTATTTCTTCCAAGCAGTCAGCTGAACTAGGAAGGATGACAGCCTGTGAACAACTGCATGCATATGAGCTGTTCCTTCCTTGTAAAAGACCTTTGTTTTTTTCAGAGCCAGCATCACACTCTCCAGGAAATATGGAGAAAGAAACCTGAGATGATTAAAGTTTGCCAGGGAGGTGGGCAAAACTCATAGACTAGAGATGAATCTGGAAGGACAGGGTCAAAGCTGTTTACCTTGGGACTTCTCTGAAGAAAGAAAACTGTATGAGAAACACCAGACTTAACACATTTTTGACCGGAGACGTATTACGGCCACAGGCATTAGTTTCTGCAAAAATCCCCCAGTCAATAATGTATTAACTAAAGGACTTTTCTTTAAATAGCTAGGGGTACCTTTCCTTGCCAGGTTTTAGGATATCCTGCCTCAGGGTGACCTCAGTAGAAATTGAAGTCAACTGCCGTTCTGTGTCAGCACCCAGGACAGTGGTGTTTGCTAAAGGCTGCTAGGGAGTAGGAAGGAGGAAAGCAATCGAGAGCCCGGGAGCATGTTAAACCAAATACCAATTAATGTGACTGGAACATTTGGTGATGTCAGCAATATGATGGAGGTGCTCAGAGGTTAATGTCAGAAAAATATAAAAATAAGGATCAGGAAAAAAATATGCTCTATCTTTTTAACATATGAGTCATTAACAGGAGGCAAAGTGATCAGGAGTTACAATGGTCCAAAAGTAGGGTCTTGATGTGAGCACTGAAGATGTCATATTATAGGTTAACCATCTTCTCTCAGCCTTTCAGCCCTTTATTATATGTAGTTTCAAGAAATATAATCGAATCTGTAGCATATCCATCCTTAAATATAAGATTTCTAAATTGTGCATTTCCCAAATATATAATCATAGACTTTCAGTGCTGTAAGATAAAGGCCTGGATGAAGGCACAATGTCGGGCTTTGGGTGTAGCAAGGTATACAGATGGTCAGTGGCAGAACCAAAGCCAGAATTCATATCACCCACTGTGCTAAGCCCATACTCTTCTCAGTAGACCGCTGATTTCAGACCCCTCCCCCACCCCCCACCAGTCCATTCACATCCATTCTATATAGCAAGTGGCAGATTAATCATCCTAAAATACTGCCTTTGGGAAATTGCAGTGTCAGCACTTAGGAACTCCCTTCCCTTCCTTTCCACGCCAGTTTTACCACTTAAGTGGCCAATGAAATACTCAAGAGGAGGAAGAATTAGTGTCACCCTCATACTGCGGTGTTGGGGAAATGTCTGTTAGATGTAGCACAAGAAGGATTGGATGGAACAACAACATCGAGGGCTTTATATACTACCTGTCTATGGGAGTGCAGTGTAGGAAAATAGTGGGAGCCCTGGAATACACCAGACAATGCCCTCTCACTCTAAGGGGTAGGCCTGGGGCTAGAAAGAGCTAAGGGCCAGTTGAGGAGTCACCACTTAGCCTCCCTTTCCTCTACCAGCCCTCAGCGTTTGGACCTCAGTGGTGGCATTAGGAGATCTTAGGAATTGGTTTGGGCATGACGACGATGACATCAGTCAGAGAACTAGGTACTAGTAATCACTTCTAACCAAAAGTTGTCATTGGGATATGTATGGTCCGGTGGGGAGAGAAATACGTGAGAGTCATAGAATGATGGATCTTCCTTTGGTGATTCCTTCTCATTCCTGCTTGCTGGGATGTTAAAATGGTAATATAAATGTTGGGTATTTCCCATTTCTCACTTCCCTTCTTTCTTATCTGATTATGAAAATCCCTTTTTTAAAGGTTTGGACAGAAACTTAAAATAGCCTTTGATAGAATTCCTATCAGTTTCTCTGTAATCCTGTGTCCTTATTAGCAAACTTAGACTTTCTTCTCCGAGGATGAGCAAATATTTTAAAATCTTGGGGCCTGGGAGTAGATAGTATAGCTTAAAAGAAAGCTCCGTGGAGAAGATTCAGAGGAGCTGCCAACCTCCAAAATAAGTTTAATCAAGAAAGAAAGCAACATTTTAGAAAATCCCTAATGTGCATTGGCGTGTAGAGCTAGAAAAATCTATCTAAGAGAGAGCAAGCAGTCTGGGGTCAGGAACGATTAAATGGAAATGAGAACACCTGAGTGAAAAATTGGGTTGAACACAGTGAATCAAGATTGGGCCCTGCAGAAAGTTGAATTAATGAAATTCAGGACAGATTTTTAAAATTCTGCCAAAATTCTGAGGAAAAAGTATACAAAGGTAAAAATGATGAGAGAAAAGACAGTTTCAACCTAAAATAGTGAATTCCAGAATGAGAATAGAATAGTCATTATTAGAGGCAAAACAGACCTAACATAAGGACATAAAAGGTTTTGAACAATATAATTAATGAGATTAAATTAACAGACATGCAGTTTTATGCCCTGCAGAGCTCCCAGGGAGTATTTTTCAAAACGAAACTATTTCAGTGTAAACCCTAAAAAAATGGAAATTATACAGTCTTCATTCTCTGACCACTTTACAATAAAATGAGATATTAAAAATCTAGACAAATGTCCAAATAATTTTAGAATGTTAAAACATTCTTTTAAGTAACTTGGATCAAAATTATTTTGGAAACTACCTTGAAAATAAGAACTGTACATATCAGAACAAGACAAGAAAGCCCACTCTAGCCACTTTTATTCAGCAGTTAGGCAAGAAAAAGAAATAAAAGGCATCAGTGTGGAAAGTAAGAAGTAAAACTGTCTATTTGCAGAATGCCACTATTTGTAGATGACATGATATTGCATACAGGTTGCATACAACCCTAAAGACCCCACCAAAAGACTGTTAGAACTCATACATGAATTCAGTAAAATTTCAGGATACAAAATTAATATACAGGGCTTCCCTGGTGGTGCAGTGGTTGAGAGTCTGCCTGCTAATGCAGGGGACACGGGTTTGAGCCCTGGTCTGGGAAGATCCCGCACGCCGTGGAGCGGCTGGGCCCGTGAGCCACAACTACTGAGCCTGCGTGTCTGGAGCCTGTGCTTCGCAACGGGAGAGGCCACGATAGTGAGAGGCCCACGCACCGCGATGAAGAGTGGCCCCCGCTTGCCACAACTAGAGAGATCCCTCGCACAGAAACGAAGACCCAACACAGCAAAATAAATAAATTAATTAATAAACTCCTACCCCCAACGTCTTCTTAAAAACAAAAAAAATTAAGATACAGAAATCAGTTGAATTTCTCTACACTAACAATAAACTATAAGAAAGAGAAATTAAGAAAAGAGTGCCTTTTACAATTACATCAGAAAGAATAAAATACCTAGGAATAAATATAACCAAGGAGGTGAGAAGATCTGTTCACTGAACGCTATAAGGCACTGATTAAAGAAATTGAAGACAAAAATAAATGGAAAGATATTCCATGCTTATGGATTGGAAGAATTAATATTGTTAAAATGTCCAGACTTCCCAAAGCAATCTACAGATTCAGTGTAATCCCTATCACAATTCCAATGGCATTTTTCGCAGAAATAGAACCAAAATCCTAAAATTTTTATGGAACCACAGAAGACCCAAATAGCCCAAGCAATCTTGAGAAAGGAAAACAAAGCTGGAGGCATCATGCTCCCTGATTTGAAATGATATTACAAAGCTACAGTGATCAAAACAGTACTGGCATAAAAACAGACACATAGATCAATGGAACAGAATAGAGATCCCAGAAATAAATCCAGACATGTATGGTCAATTAATTTACGACAAAGAAGCCAAGAATACACAAGGGGGAAAGGACAGTCTCTTCGATAAATGGTGTTGGAAAAATTGAATAGCCACATGCAAAAGAATGAAACTGGACTACTATCTTAAAATATACACAAAAATTAACTCAAAATGAATTAAAGACTTGAATGTAAGAATGGAAACCATAAAACTCCTAAAAGAAAACATAGGCAGTAATCTCCTTGACTTGGTCTTGGTGATGAGTTTTTGGATTTGACAACAAAAGCAAAAATAAATAAGTGGAACTACATCAAATCTAAAAGTTCCTACACAGCAAAGGAAATCAACAAAATGAAAAGGCAACCTACTGAATGGGAGAAAATACTTGTAAATCATGCATCTGATAAGGGGTTAATATCCAGTTATATAAAGAACTCATAAACTCAATAGCAAAAAACAATCCAATTAAAAAATGGGCAGAGGAACTGAATAGACATTTTTCCAAAGAAGACATACAGATGGCCAACAGGCACAGGAAAAGGTGTTCAACATCACTAATCATCAGGGAAAGGCAAATCAAAACCACGGGAGATACTACCTCATACCTGTTAGAATGATTGTCATCAAAAAGATAAGAGATAGCAAGTGTCGGCAAGAATGTGAAGAAAAGGAACCCTTCTGCACTGTTGGTGGGAATGTAAGTTGGTACAGCCACTATGGGAAACAGTATGGAGGTTCCTCAAAAAATTAAAAATAGAACTACCACATGATCCAGCAACCCCGCTCCTGGTATATAGCCAAAGGAAATGAAAACCGGATGTTGAAAAGATATCTGCACTTCCCGTGTTCATTGCAGCATTATTCACAATAGCTAAGATATGGAAACAACCAAAGTGTCCATCAGTGGATGAATAGATAAAGAAGATGTGTCATATATATATATATATATATATATATATATATATATATATATATATATATATATATATATATATATATAATGGAATATTATTCAACCATGAGAAAGAAGTAAATCCTGCCATTTGTAACAACATAGGTGGATCTTGAGGGCATTATGCTAAGTGAAGCTGGACAGAGAAAGGCAAATACTGCATGGTATCTTTTATGTGTGGAATAAAAAAAAAAAGTCAAACTCATAGAAACAGAAAAGTTGTTGCCAGGGGCTGGGGTAGGGAGAAATAGGGGGAGGTTGGTAAAAGGGTACAAACTTCCAGCTATAAGTGAATAAAAATAAAGTCTGAGGATCTAATGTAAAATATGGTGACTATAGTTGATAACACTGTATTGTATAATTGAAATTTGCTGGGCTTCCTTGGTGGCGCAATGGTTGAGAGTCTGCCTGCCGATGCAGGGGACACGGGTTCATGTCCCAGTCTGGGAAGATCCCACATGCTGTGGAGCGGCTGGGCCCGTGAGCCATGGCCACTGAGCCTGCGCGTCCAGAGCCTGTGCTCCGCAACGGGAGAGGCCACAACAGTGAGGGACCCGCGTACTGCAAAAAAAAAAAAAAAAAAAAAAATTTGCTAAGAGAGTAGAACTTAGATGTTCTCACCAAGGAGAAGGAGAAGGAGAAGAAGAAAGAAAAAGGTAAGTATGTGAGGTAATAGATGTGAGGTAAATAACTAGATAGGGGAATCCTTCCACAATTCATATGTATGTCAAATCACCACGATGTACTTTGAATATCTTGTAATTTTATGTCAAGTCAATAAAGCTGAAATAATTTTTTAAAATGAAAAAAAGAATTATCAAAACTTATACTTGAAATTTAGGCAAAGATACACTCAAAGGTAAATTCATAATTATTTTCAGTGTTAAATATGCAAAGATTGTAGAGAAATTAACCAAGATACAAATGGCAAATTAGCTTCAACCAATATAGTGGTTTCAGCTGATTACAGCAGTGTCACGTTAAAAGGAATTATGAGGACTTTGTGAGCTCAACAAGACAGAGTGCTGTGATAGATTAGTAATGTCTGATGTTGAGCGTAGTGAATATGCACGCCACATATTTGTCATACCTGAACTAAGCTTCCATCTCTAGAAGTTAGAAAAGGGTCAATAAAACAAAGCTAAGAAAAACAGATCAAAGGAAATCAAGAAGAAAGCAATATAAACTGAAAAGCAAGCAGAAAAATTAGTTAAATCCAAAACCTTGTTTAGTTCGGGGTAGGGGGACAGGGAAGGAGAAAATAAACACAGTTCTGCCAGAAAAATAAGAGAATAAAAAATAGAAGTTTTTAAAAGTAGATATAGGGGATATTGAAAAATTATGAGGACACTGCACACAATCGTATGCTACTAAATTTTTTAAACTAGATGAAAGATAATATTTTGAAAAATATGAACTATCAAAATTGGTTCTTGAATAAAAAGAAAACCCAAGTAGAACAAGGTAGAAGCTTTCAAACTATCCAAATGGGTTCTTAAAGAAATAGGGTACACACATAGGCCTAGGAAGCAATTTTAAAATATCATCTCTAAAGTAGTTCTTTGAACCTTTTTCCTGAAATATTTGGAGGCTTCCAGCTGCCTGCAAGGTAAAGTTGAGAGTCCTTACTCTGGACATTGAAGCCCTCTGCTGTATGTCCTCTGTCCTGTTTCCAGTCTGCTTCACACATGGCTCCATTCATCGTTCCTACCTGCTCATGTCATGCCCCCTGCGCAGAATGCCCTTAACTATCTTGAATCTAAGTCCTGCCTTTTATTCAACATCAGGTTCTAATTTATCATCTTGATGCAGCTTGACCAGATGCCCCATTCTCAACTCCTCAGCTGACTCTTCCATCTGCCTCCTTGTCTTATTTTTCTTTTTCATATGTGTTCTGCTTTTCGTTAAGTCTATTAGGGACAGATATCTTGTCTTCATCCTTTTATCATATATATATTGAATGTGCACTGCTGTGCATTGCTCTAAATATTGGTGATGACACCAGTGGATGAGACAGACATGATCCCTCTTTTCATGAAGGTTGTTTTTGAGAGACAAGAGAGAAGTTCAGCCCCTGATATAGCTTATATTCATGATAAGTTCTCAGGAAATGGTAGTGAAGGAGGTGGTGGTGAAGATAGAGATGGTGGCAACATAGCATTTTGCATGAAGGTGAATGCATCAAGGATCACTAAATAACAGTTATCTCTTCATTAGTTATTTAGACCATGTAGAGTAGTGTATGGGAGGCAGTAGAGTACAACTGCTAATATCCCAAGATTTCAAATTAGACTTGAATCCTGGCTTCTTTACTTAATTGACTGTTATTTAGGGATACCTCTAAGCTTCTGTTTTGTTATCTGCAAAATATTACCTATGTCGTGGAGCTGTTCTTAGGATTAGAGGAGATCATGTATTTCCCTGACATATATTAAGTGTCCATTGCATGCTGGTTGGTGTAGTTTATAATTCCTGCTGCCGTTATTGTTCCCTGTTAAAAGAAATCTCACTTTTGTTGTTAGTAAACTGATATTCATAAGTATGATTTGGCTCTAGCTAGCAAGGCTATGGAAATTCACACACATTCTGATTTCCTGAACACTAATAACTCTAATGACTACTGAAGGCAAAGGCTTAGTTTCAAACAAAACAAAAGATTAGATTTGGACTTACTGACTTCCAGTCAAGTTGGCTCCGTAAGTTCTCACTTAGTATTCCACCTCTGCTTCAAATAGCAGTGATAGATAAAAAGCTTAAAGAAGAAAAAAGAAACAAGGAAAGCATCTCCTTGGCCCCAAAGTGTACAGAAATGAATAGCAATCAGTGAATGAGGCTGAAGCAACAAGTTTTCTGAGCCCTGCTATGGAAGCAGGCAGTGGCAGCCTGGAGCTCAGCTCTTGTGGCATACTGGGGCCTGAGAGTACCCTACCCAAGAGGAGAGACTCATTAGTAGAAAATAAAACAGTGATTTTTTTCAACTGGAGATGATGTTGCCCCCCAAAGGACATTTGACAATGTCTGGAGTCATTGGTTGTCATAATTGAGCAGCGGGGGAGGGGTGTTGCTACTGGCATCTAATGAGTAGAGTCTAGGGATGCTACTAAACATCCTGCAAAACACAGGACAGTTCCCCACAGTGAAGAATTATCCAGTCCAAAATGTCAGTAGTACCAAGCTTGAAAAATCCTGAGCTAAAGAATGCACTGGGCTCTTCTACAGGGAGACTGACAAAGCTGACATGGACCCCCTGGCTGAGGCTCCATCTTTATATAAGGCTATAGGCCTACAGAGTTAGAAAGATAATGAAATACCCTTACAACTGTTCATGTCTCAGAACCCACCTGGATTTCTATTTATCTCTGAGGCAGGGGCACCAGAATACCACTGTAAAGTCTGGTTCTGGACTGGGGTCAGGGGGACTGGGTAGAGGCAACTGTAAAGTCTTCAGACAGGGAGGGGTGAGCAAATAGGGAGACAAAGGGGGGAAATGATTTCTGTTCAAAATGAGCCTGCAAACCAAAATTCTAAAACGCATGAATAAATCTAATATTAAGAAGGATTGCCAGCAGAATCAGCAACTGGACCATGAATTCCTTGCAGATGAAATTAATATTTTTGAATGGTCAGACATATTAGATCATGTATCTAGCAGTATCTTGTGGAGCAGGACATGTGACTCTGATAGGAATATCAGAAGAGAGAGCTGAAGGATAGATGAACAAGCAATACTTTAAAAAATAATAACTGAGAATTTTCTGGAACGGGAGAAAGATATGAGTCCTCAGCTAAAAAAAAAATCATTTCTTGTACCAAAATAAATACACCTCCAGACACATCATAGTGACAGTGCAGACCATCAAGCATAAATGGGGAGTCTCACGTATTATCTGAAAGAAAACTCACTTTAACTACAAAGGAAAACAGAATACCAGCATTCTTCTCTTCAGAAGTAATAAGTGGCAGAAGACAAGAGCTAATAGCTTTACAGTGTTAAGGTAAAGTAACTTTCAGTCTATAATGTTATATATAGCTAAATTGTCATTCAAGAAAGAAGGCAAAAAAATAATAATTTGAGGGCTTCCCTGGTGGCTCAGTGGTTGAGAGTCCGCCTGCTGATGCAGGGGATACGGGTTCATGCCCCGGTCCAGGAAAATCCCACATGCCACGGAGCGGATAGGCCCATGAGCCATGGCCACTGAGCCTGCACGTCCGGAGCCTGTGCTCCGCAACGGGAGAGGCCACAACAGTGAGAGGCCCGCGTACCACAAAAAAAAAAAAAAAGAGACATACCTAAAGTAAAATCTTGCAGAAAGGTCAAAGATTGGAAAAAAGGTAAACCATGCAATATTAATTAGAAGGAAAACTAGTATAGCCATAGATAAAATGAAATTAAGCAAAAATCATTGACAGGGATAAAGAAAAGCACTTGTATGCACTTAACTTCAAAATATATAAATCAAAAGCTAACAAAATTATTTAAGAGAAATTCACAAATTATCATGGTGAGTGATTTATTTAAATATACTTCTATCAGTAACTGATATGTAACTCAAACAAAGATTTCTGAAGATTTTGAATATTTGAAATGGAGAATTAACAGTTTGCTTTACTAAGTGGCTTTTGATCTTTTTTGACCACCACTCATAATTTAAAAATACATTTTATATGCAACCCAGTAAAAATATCTCTATGTATGTATATGAAATAAAAGTTTCACGAAATACTACTTCCTATCCTTTTTATTTATTTATTTACTTATTTTTCACAGACATTATGCACTGAAGCATAATTACACATGAAAACGCTTGAGAGAGTGTACCTAGTCCGTAAAGTTGGTGATGATCCTATTTCTCTCGCTGGGATTTTAAACTCTCACTAGGATATGACACTTTGGAACTATAAATTTCATAGAAAAGGTGAAGCCATGGAGGCCAGAACAGTTCACACCAACTGACCCATGGTCATAACACCCAAGAGAGAAGAGCCGTAGTAGTTGTTCATGTTCATTCAGGCTTACCCAAGTCTTCCTGACTGGATCTCAAGTGAGATAGTATAAAGTGCTGGCTCCTTCTTTATTGAAGAGTTTGATATTTCAGTCTCAAGATGTTATTTCTGAGACTTGAGAAGCTAGTTCTTGCGAACAGCCTCACGAAAGAAACGGTACTGGGTTTAAAGAAAGACTGTGATGTGTGCTATAATCTAAAGACTTGTGTTTTAGAAATGACTTTTATTTTTTTAACATCTTTATTGGAGTATAATTGCTTTACAATGGTGTGTTAGTTTCTGCTTTATAACGAAGGGAATCAATTATACATTTACATATGTTCCCATATCTCTTCCCTCTTGCGTCTCCCTCCCTCCCACCCTCCTTATCCCACCCCTCTAGGTGGTCACAAACCACCTAGCTGATCTCCCTGTGCTATGCGGCTGCTTACCACTAGCTATATATTTTATGTTTGGTAGTGTATATATGTCCATGCCACTCTCTCACTTAGTCACAGCTTACCCTTCCCCCTCCCCATACCCTCAAGTCCATTCTCTAGTAGGTCTGTGTCTTTATTCCCATCTTACCCCTAGGTTCTTCATGACCTTTCTTTTTCTTAGATTCCATATATATGTGTTAGCATACGGTATTTGTTTTTCTCTTTCTGACCTACTTCACTCTGTATGACAGACTCTAGGTCCATCCACCTCACTACAAATAACTCAATTTCGTTTCTTTTTATGGCTAAGTAATATTCCATTGTATATATGTGCCACATCTTCTTTATCCATTCATCTGTTGATGGACACTTAGGTTGCTCCATGTCCTGGCTATTGTAAATAGTGCTGCAATGAACACTGTGGTACATGACTCTTTTTGAATTATGGTTTTCTCAGGGTATATGCACAGTAGTGGGATTGCTGGGTTGTATGGTAGTTCTACCGGTAGTTTTTTGAGGAACCTCCATACTGTTCTCCATAGTGGCTGTATCAATTTACATTCCCACCAACAGTGCAAGAGTGTTCCCTTTTCTCCACACCCTCTCCAGCATTATTGTTTCTAGATTTTTTGATGATGGCCATTCTGACCGGAGTGAGATGATATCTCGTTGTAGTTTTGATTTGCATTTCTCTAATGATTAATGATGTTGAGCATTCTTTCATGTGTTTGTTGGCAATCTGTATATCTTCTTTGGAGAAACGTCTATTTAGGTCTTCTGCCCACTTTTGGATTGGGTTGTTTTTTTGTTATTGAGCTGCATGAGCTGCTAGTAAATTTTGGAAATTAATCCTTTGTCAGTTGCTTCATTTGCAAATATTTTCTCCCATTCTGAGGGTTGTCTTTTGGTCTTGTTTATGGTTTCCTTTGCTGTGCAAAAGCTTTGAAGTTTCATTAGGTCCCATTTGTTTATTTTTGGTTTTATTTCCATTTCTCTAGGAGGTGGGTCAAAAAGGATCTTGCTGTCATTTATGTCATAGAGTGTTCTGCCTATGTTTTCCTCTAAGAGTTTTATAGTGTCTAGCCTTACATTTAGGTCTTTAATCCATTTTCAGTTTATTTTTGTATATGGTGTTAGGGAGTGTTCCAATTTCATACTTTTACATGTACATGTCCAGTTTTCCCAGCACCACTTATTGAAGAGGCTGTCTTTTCTCCACTGTATATTCTTGCCTCCTTTATCAAAGATAAGATGACCATATGTGCGTGGGTTTATCTCTGGGCTTTCTATCCTGTTCCATTGATCTGTATTTCTGTTTTTGTGCCAGTACCATACTGTCTTGATTACTCTAGCTTTGTCGTATAGTCTGAAGTCAGGGAGCCTGATTCCTCCAGCTCCATTTTTTGTTCTCAAGATTGCTTTGGCTATTCAGGGTCTTTTGTGTTTCCATACAAATTGTGAAATTTTTTGTTCTACTTCTGTGAAAAATGCCAGTGGTAGTTTGATAAGGATTGCACTGAATCTGTAGATTGCTTTGGGTAGTAGAGTCATTTTCACAATGTTGATTCTTCCAATCCAAGAACATGGTATATCTCTCCATCTATTTGTATCATCTTTAATTCCTTTCATCAGTGTCTTATAATTTTCTGCATACAGGTCTTTTGTCTCCTTACATAGGTTTATTCCTAGATATTTTATTCTTTTTGTTGCAATGGTAAATGGGAGCATTTTCTTAATTTCACTTTCAGATTTTTCATCATTAGTATATAAGAATGCCAGAGATTTCTGTGCATTAATTTTGTATCCTTCTGCTTTACTAAATTCATTGATTAGCTCTAGTAGTTTTCTGGTAGCATCTTTAGGATTCTCTATGTATAGTATCATGTCATCTGCAAACAGTGACAGCTTTACTTCTTCTTTTCCAATTTGGATTCCTTTTATTTCTTTTTCTTCTCTGATTGCTGTGGCTAAAACTTCCAAAACTATGTTGAATAATACTGGTGAGAGTGGGCAACCTTGTCTTGTTCCTGATCTTAGTGGAAATGGTTTCAGTTTTTCACCACTGAGGACAATGTTGGCTGTGGGTTTGTCATATATGGCCTTTATTATGTTGAGGAAAGTTCCCTCTATGCCTACTTTCTGCAGGGTTTTTATCATAAATGGGTGTTGAATTTTGTAGAAAGCTTTCTCTGCATCTAATGAGATGATCATATAGTTTTTCTCCTTCAATTTGTTAGTATGGTATATCACATTGATTGATTTGCGTATATTGAGGAATCCTTGCATTCCTGGAATAAACCCCACTTGATCATGGTGTATGATCCTTTTAATGTGCTGTTGGATTCTGTTTGCTAGTATTTTGTTGAGGATTTTTGCATCTATGTTCATCAGTGATATTGGCCTCTACTGTTCTTTCTTTGTGACATCTTTGTCTGGTTTTGGTATCAGGGTGATGGTGGCCTCTTAGAATGAGTTTGGGAGTGTTCCTCCCTCTGCTATATTTTGGAAGAGTTTGAGAAGGATAGGTGTTAGCTCTTCTCTACATGTTTGACAGAATTCGCCTGTGAAGCCATCTGGTCCTGAGCTTTTGTTTGTTGGAAGAAATTTAATCACAGTTTCAATTTCAGTGCTTGTGATTGGTCTGTTCATATTTTCTATTTCTTCCTGGTTCAGTCTCGGCAGGTTGTGCATTTCTAAGAATTTGTCCATTTCTTCCAGGTTGTCCATTTTATTGGCATAGCTTGTAGTAATTTCTCATGATCCTTTGTATTTCTGCAGTGTCAGTTGTTACCTCTCCTTTTTCATTTCTAATTCTATTGATTTGAGTCTTCTCCCTTTTTTTCTTGTTGAGTCTGGCTAACGGTTTATCAATTTTGTTTGTCTTCTCAAAGAACCAGCTTTTAGTATTATTGATGTTTGCTATCGTTTCCTTCGTTTCTTTTTCATTTATTTCTGACCTGATCTTTATGATTTATTTCCTTCTGCTAACTTTGGGGGGGTTTTTTTGTTCTTCTTTCTCTAATTGCTTTAGGTGCAAGGTTAGGTTGTTTATTTGGGATGTTTCATGTTTCTTAAGGTAGGATTGTACTGCTGTAAACTTCCCTCTTAGAACAGCTTTTGCTGCATCCCATAGGTTTTGGGTCGTCATGTCTCCATTGTCATTTGTTTCTAGGTATTTTTTTATTTCTTCAGTGATCACTTTGTTATTAAGTAGTGTATTGTTTAGCCTCCATGTGTTTGTATTTTTTACAGATCTTTTCCTGTAATTGATATCTCGTCTCGTAGCATGGTGGTTGGAAAAGATACTTGGTACGATTTTAATTTTCTTAAGTTTACCAAGGCTTGATTTGTGACCCAAGATATGATCTATCCTGGAGAATGTTCCATGAGCACTTGAGAAAAATGTGTATTCTGTTGTTTTTGGATGGAATGTCCTATAAATATCAATTAAGTCCATCTTGTTTAATGTATCATTTAAAGCTTGTGTTTCCTTATTTATTTTCATTTTGGATGATCTGTCCATTGGTGAAAGTGGGGTGTTAAAGTCCCCTACTATGATTGTGTTTCTGTCGATTTCTCCTTTTATGGCTGTTAGTATTTGCCTTATGTGTTGAGGTCCTCCTGTGTTGGGTGCATTTATATTTACAATTGTTATATCCTCTTCTTAGATCAATCCCTTGATCATTATGTAGTGTCCTTCTTTGTCTCTTCTAGTAGTCTTTATTTTAAAGTCTATTTTGTCTGATATGAGAATTGCTACTCCAGCTTTCTTTTGATTTCCATTTGCATGGAGTATCTTTTTCCATCCCCTCACTTTCCGTCTGTATGTGTCCCTAGGTCTGAAGTGGGTCTCTTGTAGACAGCATGTATACGGGTCTTGTTTTTGTATCCATTCAGCCATTCTGTGTCTTTTGGTGGGAGCATTTAATCCATTTACATTTAAGGTAATTATCAATATGTATGTTCCTATTCCCATTTTCTTAATTGTTTTGGGTTTGTTACTGTAGGTCTTTTCCTTCTTTTGTGTTTTCTGCCTAGAGAAGTTCCTTTAGCATTTGTTGTAAAGCTGGTTTGGTGGTGCTGAATTCTCTCAGCTTTTGCTTGTTTGTAAAGTTTTTAATTTCTCCATCAAATCTGAATGAGATCCTTGCTGGGTAGAGTAATCTTGGTTGTAGGTTTTTCTCCTTCATCACTTTAAATATGTCCTGCCACTCCCTTCTGGCTTGCAGAGTTTCTGCTGAAAGATCAGCTGTTAACCTTATGGGGATTCCCTTGTGTGTTATTTGTTGTTTTTCCCTTGCTGCTTTTAATATGTTTTCTTTGTATTTAATTTTTGATAGTTTGATTAATATGTGTTTTGGCATGTTTCTCCTTGGATTTATCCTGTATGGGACTCTCTGTGCTTCCTGGACTTGATTAACTATTTCCTTTCCCATATTAGGGAAGTTTTCAACTATAATCTCTTCAGATATTTTCTCAGTCCCTTTCTTTTTCTCTTCTTCTTCTGGGACCCCTATAATTTGAATGTTGGTGCATTTAATGTTGTCCCAGAGGTCTCTGAGACTGTCCTCCGTTCTTTTCATTCTTTTTTCTTTATTCTGGTCTGCAGTAGTTATTTCCACTATTTTATCTTCCAGGTCACTTATCCGTTCTTTTGCCTCAGTTATTCTGCTATTGGTCCCTTCTAGAGAATTTTTAATTTCATTTATTGTGTTGTTCATCATTGTTTGCTCTTTACTTCTTCTAGGTCCTTGTTAAACGTTTCTTGTATTTTCTCCATTCTATTTCCAAGATTTTGGATCATCTTTACTATCATTATTCTGAATTCTTTTTCAGGTAGACTGCCTATTTCTTCTTCATTTATTAGGTCTGGTGGGTTTTTACCTTGCTCCTTCATCTGCTGTGTGTTTTTCTGTCTTCCCATTTTGCTTAACTTACTGTGTTTGGGGTCTCCTTTTCGCAGGCTGCAGGTTTGTAGTTCCCGTTGTTTTTGGTGTCTGTCCCCAGTGGCCAAGGTTGGTTCAGTGGGTTGTGTAGGCTTCCTGGTGGAGGGGACTAGTGCCTGTGTTCTGATGGATGAGGCTGGATCTTATCTTTCTGTTGGGCAGGTCCTCGTCTGGTGGTGTGTTTTGGGGTGTTTGTGGCCTTATGATTTTAGGCAGCCTCTCTGGTAATGGATGGGGCTGTGTTCCTGTCTTGCTAGTTGTTTGACATAGGGTGTCCAGCACTGTAGCTTGCTTGTCATTGAGTGAAGCTGGGTGTTGGTGTTGAGATGGAGATCTCTGAGAGATTTTCGCTGTTTGATACTATGTGGAGCTGAGAGGTCTCTTGTGGACCAGTGTCCTGAAGTTGGCTCTCCCACCTCAGAGGCACAGCACTGACTCCTGGCTGGAGCACCAAGAGCCTTTCATCCACACGGCTCAGAATAAAAGGGAGAAAAAATAGAAATAAAGAAAGAAAGAGGCTAAAATAAAATAAAGTAAAGTAAAATAAAGTTATTAAAATAAAAAATAATTATTAAGAAAAAAATTTTTTTAAGTTAATAAAAAAAACGGACAGACAGAACCCTAGGACAAATGGTGAAAGCAAAGCTATACAGACAAAATCCCACACAGAAGCATACACATACACAGTCACAAAAAGAGCAAAAGGGGAAAAAATAATATATCTTGCTCCCAAAGTCCACCTCCTCAATTTGGGATGATTCGTTGTCTATTCAGGTATTCCACAGATGCAGAGTACATCAAGTTGATTGTGGAGCTTTAATCCGCTGCTCCTGAGGCTGCTGGGAGAGATTTCCCTTTCTGTCCTTTGTTCTCACAGCTCCCAGGGTTCAGCTTTGGATTTGGCCCCACCTCTGCGTGTAAGTCGCCTGAGGGCATCTGTTCTTCACTCAGACAGGACGGGGTTAAAGGAGCAGCTGATTAGGGGACTCTGGCTCACTCAGGCCAGGGGGAGGGAGGGGTACGGATGCGGGCTCCTATCCTGTTTAAAATGCTGATTGTGTCCCCTAAATTGATTTTACAACCCCCTTATGAGTCACAACTCACAGGAAAACATTAATAGCCATGCACAGACTCCTGGGCCCAAAAGGGATAATATACATTCTTTTAAAGTATACGTGGAATATTTATAAAACTGCAGCACATACTGTGTCACAAATGAAGGCTCCACCCGTTTCAAAACATCAATATCACACTCTATAACTATAATAAATATACTTAATTTAGAAATAATAAGATCTTTTTTTAAGGCCTATGTGTTTGAAATTTTTTAAATAGAGTATATAATACTCAGTTGTTAAAGAGGTAGTCATAATGAAAATCATAAAACATTTAGAACTGAATGGCTATGAAAGTATGACATATCAAATTTGTGGGATAGCCAAAACTGTACTCGAAAGTAAACTTGTAATCTTAGATACATGTATTACAAAGTCAGGAAGGATTGAAAATCAGTGAGTTAATCATTTAACTTGAAACGCTATAAAAGAAACAATAGAGTAAATTAATAAAAATAAAATAATAAAAATATAGAAATCACTTAGAACAGCCTGGCACATGGGAGAACATGAGAGAACAGTGCCTCAGTCAGTGTCTGGCACATGTTAGGTGTTCATTAAACACTTGGTGCAGGAATGAATGAAATTGACAGCAGACAATAGCAAGGCTTACCTCTGCAATGACTAATAAATAAGAAAAAGAGAAAGTCCCACATAAATAATATTAGGGATAAAAAGGAATGTAACAGGAAATATGATGGATTAGATAATGTGTAGTATGTTTATAAAATGAGCCCTGTGCACCACTACTGCACACAAGTTGACTTCACTAAGTGTTTCTTAAATTGGTTTTGGAACCAGACCCACATTAACAATGTTCTAATTGTTATTTGCTAAGGAGTAGCATGTTAGCTTCTGTTTGTGAAATGCATATGTAATCCCTGGACAGCATTACACAAACACTTGTGTGCACGTAGGTATGTTGTAAGGAAAATTATAAGATATTTAATCTGTGAGTAAATGTTCGCTAAGAAAAGTCAAAGTCTTTTTTTTGGAATTCAGTTCTTTAACCTAACTTGCATCTTAGGATTTCCTCTGTCCTTTGAGAATTGAAAAGTGGTTGATTGTCACCGGTATTTTATAAAAATGATCAAGTTTGAGGGTTTTTCTTTTCAGGACCTTCACAGATGCCACCGTGGCCACTTGCCACACCCTGACAAGATCAGCATTTCTCCCTCTACTCTTTCTGTAGAATCTTGAGCATTTTCCTTTTGTGGGTCCTTCCTTCTACAGAATGGTCATCCCTGATGTGGTGACATGAATCCAAGATAGACTTTCACTAAACCAGTGAAATAGAAAACTAGTACCTCTGTGTTAGAGATGTGGAAAGCCTTGAAATATAGCACCAAACCACAGTCAACCTTGTGAAGTAATGAACAAAACAGATCTTAAAGAAAGAATATCACTTTCAGGAAAGCTTCCACTGATTAAAATAATGGCCTGGGGTGGGGTGTGGGGAGGAAACCACAAATAAAGGAAATACAGACCCATGAAAAGACACATCACCCTTACCAGCAAAATGGATAATGGGGGTTTTACTCATTATAACCCTCCTTGGTGATGGCATGTTATATAGGCCTGCTGTATGGTGTGGTCTTGATGCCAGTGGAACTGCTAGCCAGCCATTTGATCAGCTTGTATTCCCTAAGTAGAGACTTGCACTACAAGAAGTCTTTCAAAATAATAAATGCAATATTTATTAAAGACAATATTTCCACTTACAGAGATAGGATTTGTTTGTAACATATTATTGAACAACTTCTTAGAAAGTCCCAGAAGAGCTGTTTCCCCTCAATGCCCATATCAGGATCTTTCTTGGGCTGCAGGAAAATGGAAGAGGCAAGAGGAGTAGAGAGAAATGGAGCAAGTGAATTGAATTCTGGGTTAGGAAGTATATATTTAATTTTTAAGGAAACTCTTTAGGTACTAGCTATGAACATGTCCCAAGGAGAGTTCCTGCCTTCATGGAGATGTCACTGTTAATGGAGTTCTTCTAATTCTTCATTGCTGCCATATATGGCCACATATCTTATTTCAGTTTTTAAGTGGCTCCGTCAATCAGGAATCCTGCCCTTCAGCAGCTTTTGATAATTAGAGACAGTTCACCTGCAGAGAAGGGTCTGAACTAAGCCCTTTACCACAGCTGAGATTGTAGTAAGCCTCTAGCACTCAACCTTTGACTACATCTCTTTTCCGTCTCCTAGAACTTGCACCATTTTCGAGAATAACAATTAAGGAAAACTACAGGATCAGATAGTCATACCTAGCACTCTTCTTGGTTTGAACTCTAACTTTTGTGTGATATAAAGTTAACGGCAGCTTTCTCGTCCCATCTTTTCAGTATTTCTCACCACAAAACTCTTGAACTTTTTTTTTTTTTTAATTTATTTTCGCTGCTCCAGGTCCTAGTTGTGGCTTGCAGGCTCTTAGTTGTGGCATGTGGACTCTTAGTTGTGGCATGCACGTGGAATCTAGTTCCCCGACCAGGGATCGAACCCAGGTCCACTGCATTGGGAGCGGGGAGTCTTACCCACTGGATCACCAGGGAAGTCCCTGTATACTTTTAAACTCATTTTTCTGAATTCATCTTTAACCACCTCTTTGTATTCCATTTGTACTGTGATTAGAACACCACAGGTAATGTAGCTGCATCCAACACACATTTAACTTTGCACATTCAGCTATTCAGAGAGAAAGAGAAAGTACAATTTCGATAGTGGCTGATTCTACTTGATATTCCCCTCAGGACAAGATGGGAGATGCATTCTTCTCTTATAGGAAGAGCATCCCACTGTACTATGTGTAATTCTCATGCTTAAAGACGCATATTCTATATGACAAGACAGCTACTTCATTTAGTGCACAGTTGAAGAAACAGTGATTAATTCTGATGCTGACAGGGAAAAAAGATGTGTATTAGCTTTATTAAGAGACAGCTTGTCAATCTCAAATGAGATCTGTCTTCCAAAGGGAGTTTAAGAGTAATTCTGACTGATTTTGATTTCTGACTGGTAGGTTGCCAATAATTACCTTTGACTTCAATAGCAAATCGCTGTTAAGTTGTAAGTTCTGAATATCTGTGGTCATTCTTCTACAGTTTAGCACCAATAATCCATACTGAATTAGAATCAATGAGTCACGCAACTTAATATTTTTAATGTAGATAGGCTTATAGTGAATGCAAAGATTGTCAATATTCCTAAGTAAAAATAACAATACTAGTAATAGTTAATGTTTATTTCACCCTTAATGTAAAACCCAACACTGTACTAGGATATGCTTTACATCCACCATCTTATTTAATCCTCAACAACCCTATGACGTAGGTCCTGTTACCTTAATGTTAAAGCCCAGTAACAGACTTAGAAACAACCAAGGGGGGGACTTCCCTGGTGGTGCAGTGGTTAAGAATCCGCCTGCCAATGCAGGGGACACGGGATCAATCCCTGGTCCTGGAAGATCCCACATGCAGCGGAGCAACTAAGGCCGTGCACCGCAACTACTGAGCCTGCGCTCTAGAGCTCATGAGCCACAACTACTGAGCCTGTGTGCCACAACTACTGAAGCCCACGTGCCTAGAGCCCGTACTCCGCAACAAGAGAAGCCACCACAATGAGAAGCCCACACACCACAAGGAAGAGTGGCCCCCACTCACCACAACTAGAGAAAGCCAGCACATAGCAACAGACCCAACACAGCCAATAAATAAATAAATAAATAAATAATTTTTAAAAAAGAAAGAAAGAAACAACCAAGGGGACATATACATACCTTTCTATGTAAATACTTCCTAAAACACAAGTACTTTCAGGAAAGCAGCAAAGAATCATTGCAGAAGCAGATCACCAAGTGCAAATTAACATACAGGCTCTAGACAAGCGATGTTTTAAAAGTTCTCATTTCGGAGTGGTTTGTCCAGAAGTTGGAACATATTTTCCCAAGGAAATGATGTTATCACAGCAAAAGCATATTTACCCATGATGTGCCTAAAGTTGTAATAACATAAACCCAAACCATTTTGTGTACCAGTGTCTCTATGGAAAAATTTACTCTGAGTTTCCACTTGGATGTCTGTGGACACATTTCTCCTCCACTGGGGAGAAGGGGACCTCGTGCGAGAAACAGTAGGACCGTTCGAAATGTTCAAAGTTGGAATCAGCAATGGCTCCTGAGGCCTGTGGTGGGAGTTGCTGGAGGGGGGAGGATGGAAGAGTGAGTAGAACTGGGTACAGAGGGGACACAGGGGCAGGAGATCTTGGGTGAGGAACAGGAGGAAGCCTAAAAAGGTGAAGGGTGGGAGAGGAATTCCAGAGAGGGGAGGAGAAAGAAGTCACTAGCTCTAAACCCCCAGGGGCTCTTCTCATGCCTCCGGAAGCTTTCTGTTCCCTGCCCATATTCTACTGCCTCCAAAATTTCACCTGCCTGCTTCCCTTTTTACTGCTAACGCTAGGGCTTCCTCCAGGACACTGAGATCAGCCCCGTAAGTTTTCTTGCCTTAGCTGCTCCTAACACAAGTGAATGGGCCTTTGGGTTTTTTAACTTTTATAAAGGAAAGAGCCCATCCTAGGCCCTCCAGAACTTTTCCTTTTTCACTTGGACCTGGAAGCGCAAATATCGGCCTACAGATGCTTTGGATGGTTTTTTGGGGTCCATAAGGGGCTTAAATAAATTGCATAAGCGTTCCAGATGTAGCTCTCCAAGACTGAGGCTTGGGAACAGGGGAAAAGCCCTCTGCCCCTTTCTCTCCTTTTTGCCTCTGTGGTTCCCCTGTCCTCAAAGCAAAAGTGGAAAGGAGTGGGCAGTGCCCAGATCGAGGCTCGCTAGAGGGGAAGGGCTGTAAGACAGTGTGATCCTTGCATCGCCGCTGGGGTGTGTTCTCAAGTGGCACATCTCCATCAGGGGTGTAGGGACCACCTGGACACCTAAGCCTCTCCTAGCACTTCCCACCCCACCTTCCTCTACTCACCAGTCAGTGTTTCCCTGACTTCTCTGGTGATATGAATCACCTGGGCACCTGGGGAGCTTAAAACAAGCCTGAGTTCTCAAGGCCTACCCCAGACCACTGAATCAGAATCTCCAAGTGAAGGGCCTGGAAAGCTGTGTGATTGACAAGCGAGCCCAGGTGATTCCCGTCAGGGATGTTTGGCAAACACTGCCTGACTAACCACCACACACGCGCACACTTTGCTGGTCTTTAAAGGCTCCTACGACATTCTAAGCCCCTTTCTGCCTCAGAATCATTATATGGACATTTCTTCTCCGTGAAAGGCTCTTTCCTGTTCCCTGCTCTTGGCTAATGCCTGCTTCTCCTGACTTAATGACATGCCTGAAGCACGATTTCCTCAGAAAGGCCATCCTTGACCACTCTCCTCACCATGTACACAACTAAAGGTTTTTATTTAGTTAGTTAAAATTTCATTTATTTATTTATTTAAATTTATTTATTTATTTATTTTTGGCTGCGTGCGGGCTTTCTCTAGTTGTGGCCAGCGAGGGCTACTCTTTTTTTTTTTTTTTTTTTGCTGTACGCGGGCCTCTCACCATTGTGGCCTCTCCCGTTGCGGAGCACAGGCTCTGGACGCGCAGGCTCAGCGGCCATGGCTCACGGGCCCAGCCGCTCCGCTGCATGTGGGATCTTCCCGGACCGGGGCACGAACCCGTGTCCCCTGCATCGGCAGGCAGACTCTCAACCACTGCACCACCAGGGAAGCCCGCGAGGGCTACTCTTCATTGCAGTGCGTGGGCTTCTCATTGTGGTGGCTTCTCTTGTTGCGGAGCACAGGCTCTAGACACGCGGGCTTCAGTAGTTGTGGCACGCAGGCTCAGTAGTTGTGGCATGGGAGCTCTAGAGTGCAGGCTCAGTAGTTGTGACGCACAGGCTTAGTTGCTCTGCGGCATGTGGGATCTTCCTGGACCAGGGCTCGAACCCGCCCTTGCGTTGGCAGATGGATTATTAAGCACTGCGCCACCAGGGAAGCCCTATTTATTTATTTTTTGAAGAGGTTTTTTCTTTTGGCCGCGCAGCGTGACTTGGGGGATCTCTGTTCCCCGACCCGGGAGGGATTGATCCTGGGCCACGGTGGTAAAAACCTGAATCCTAACCACTAGGCCACCAGGGAACTCCCTTTCTCCTCACCATCTAAATCAGGTTCTCTGTTTCATTCTCTCATAACACCTTGTGCTTTTTCTCTGTAGCATTTATCACACAGTTTGTTTCTTATGGATTTGTCAAATGCCTACCTCCTCACTAGCACCAAGCACAGGAATGCTTAATAAGTATTTTTTGCTTGAGTGAGTAAATGGAAAAATAGTGTTGGGCGAAGGTACTAAAGGTTGGGTTGGATGCTGCTCAACAAATAAAGAACTGAGTATGAGAACTTGAATCTCCCAGGTAAAATTGTTACATGTCAGCTAAAGTCAAGGTAGATGGGCCCAACAAATAAGTGTATTAATGGGGCAGTGGGTGAGATTACTTCAAAAAATATTTATTAAGTACCTAGTATGTGCAAAATGCAATATTAGGAGCTATGGATACAACAGTGAATGAGACTGAAGCAGTCTCTGTCTTCATGGAGCGCACATTCTAGCAAGGATGACTGCTGTTAAGCAACCAGTTACACGGTTCTATAAATTTTGTAAATCCAATGAAAGAATGACAAAGCTGTAAGAGCCTATAACAGGGAGACCTGGCATGGTCTGTAGGGCATCAGGCCAGTCATAGAACTTCTAAGACAAGTGGCTGTGGAACCTGTGCCCGAAGAATCTAATATACTCTGTCCTATCTCTTGTCAAAGGTGGCACGAGGGGAGGTGCCTCTGTATATGGCTTCTCAACCTCGGCACAGTTGACATCTTGGACCAGAATATTCTTTGTTTTGGGGCACTTTCTAGCGCACCGTAGGAAGGGCTTAGCACCATTCCTGGCCTCTACCCACTGGATGCCATAGGCCCCGCAGTTGTGGCAACCACAGATATCTCAACATCACCAAGTGTCCCCTGTGGGAGGGTGGGGGGAGGGAGCCAAATCTGCCCCCCTCCCTCCCCCAGTTGAGAATCACTGCTCTACATGAAACTTTTTTTTTAATGTCTTTACTTATGATTGATCCAAGTCAATACCAGGAACTTAATGTAGTCATTCAGTAAGTATTTGTTGAATGCTTAGGCACTGGGGACACAGTAGTGATCAAAGCCCGTGCTTTCTTGAAGCTGTGTTCCAGTGGGGAGAGATGGACAATACATTTTAAAATATGTAACATTTCAGAAGTAGGGGATAGGTTGGTCGTAGAAGTTCTTTCTGATAAGACGACATTTACTTGAAAGAAGAAAGGGAATGAGTGGCAACACCAAAAGCAAGAGGCAGAGCCATTGCAGGGCTGTAGTTGGCCTCACCTTTCTGTCTGCAGGTCTCACCAAGCTGCTTGTGTTTCAGAGCGTCCTCCACAGAAGGGCAGCCGGACGGACTCCAGAGCAGCCTTAACTCTGCAGCCTTTGTGCCCGTCACCAGCTCCACAGGTCAGTTCCGGGTGGGACAGCGGGCAGGGTCTGGGCCAGCAAGTTCTCTCCTGCCTCTGAAGAGAGCTCCAGCTCAGAGAACGAAGCATCCGGGCCTCTGGAGCACTGGCAAGTGGGCATTTTGTTACTGTCTTCTTCCAAATGACAGCGACATTTTAGGATGAAATGGTTTTCCAGAACTAGTGTGGGGTAGGTGAAATTTCCCCGTCTGGTAGAATGTTATCAGATTTGCAGCACTTAGTAAAAAGCCTGTATTTGACTGGTGTTTTACTGTTTCTGTGGTATTTCCACATGTAGTATCTCACACTAAATCCTCACCACAACCCCTTGAGGTATAACTTTGTCACCTCCACATGAGGAAACAGAAGCTCAGAAAGTCAAGGGGCCTGTGGGAGACGATCCATGCATGCAGAGCTGGAGCTGTGGTCTAATCTGCGTCCTGTCATGCTAATGTCATAGTCTGTTGCCAGGTAGTTGCTGAGGACCTCAAGCCTCTCAACATAGAAGTCAGGCAGCATTGGTCCAGGGATACTTTTCTGTGAGTAATAATTCATAAAAATACACTACTAGGTAATCAGAAGATTGAAAGCAAATCCACTTGGATTCAACTCAACAAGTGTTTATTTTTGAGCACCTCCTTGGAGAAAGTAACATCCTGGGCACTGGGGTGCGTAAAGGGTGAACTAGACAGTCCCTGCTGTCAGGGAACCTAGAGTCTCGGAGAGAGGGAGGTCAGCGGGAGCCTGCTGTGTGGGGTGGGGACGGATATCTGGCGCTGGGGATGCAGAGAATAACAATAGACAGCCTTGGCTGAGCATCGCTGTGTGTCAGGCACACTTCTGAATGCTTTACATTTGTTCACAAAACATGCATATAACATAGGAGCTGTAGTCCTTGTTTTACGGCTGAAGAAATAAAGGCACAGACAGATTATGAAACGTTATCTCAAATCTCACAGCTAGTGAATGGTGGAGCAGTATTTGAACCCAAGGGCCAACCTGGCCCCGGCTCTTTAGGGATTGGAGAGGACTTCCTAGAGGAAGAAGCATCTAAGCTGGGGTTTGACTGTAGACAGGTCAGCTGGGAGAGGGGAAGTGTGGGGTGGAAGGAGTTCCAGGAAGAGGGAACAATGTGGGCAAAGGCCAGTTGAGGGAAGGGGGCGGGTGGTGAAAAGGTGCTGTGTTCAGGGAGCCCTCGTGCTGAGGACTGGAGCCTGAGCCGGGAGTGGCAAGAGAATAGGCTGCAGAGGTAGCAGGGCCAGGCTGTGAGCCGGGGAGGGAACTTGTTCTTGAGAGCAGTAGGGAGCCTTCAAGGAGCTTAAGGGCAGGTGCAAGGGTGTGTGTGTGTGAGTGTGTGTGTGTGTGTGTGAGTGAGACGTAATACACCTTAAAATGATCACAAGATCGCTAAGGAGCCTGCTTAGTTTGACTGTATTATGGGGATAATTTCCTGTACCTCATAGGCTTACTGTGAGGTTTCAAGGAAGCAGTAGACAGAGAAAGGCTCTATAACTGCACCCAAGTCAGGTAATAATATGAAAAGAGTATAAAGATTTTGTTTTCCACTTAAACTCTTCGAACCTGAATTCAAGAAATATTTGATGGGTATATAAATCCCCCTTTCCCCAAAAAAAGAATTACTAGAAGATGGTAGTTATTTTTAAGGAAGTTAAATTTCCACTTTGGAACTATTATGGCCTGAGAAGTGAGTGGCTAAGAGACCCATGGACTAGTTGGAAGGGTTTCCATGAGAGACAGCTTTTAGAGCCTCTGTAGCTCTTCAGATTTGCTGAGGCTGGAGAGGCTTACAAAGCTTAGGAGATCCAGGAAACCTGCGTTTTTCATTTGTGTGTCTAATTGATACATTAAGTATGGAATTGAAGTCTTTGCGTGCACTCTGGGTGGGGAAGTTGGAAATTCGAGGGACAGCTGGGTCATACTTTCAGCATCTTGATCATGAATTAGTGTTTACCGACTGTTGACGGTACTTAGAAGCTTTTGTAACAGTTGTACTGAATTTGGCATCAGTATAAAACCACAGAGCAAGGAGAAGTTGGACTTCTCCCTGGCTTCTACTATCTATCGATATTTTCTCCCTGCTTCTACCTTAAGATAAGTGCATTATTCTTCTCATCTTGTTTAGGTAGCCTGCTGTTTACTGCTGTTGTCTCCAAATGACTCTGGGCCTCTAAAGTCCTTTGAATTTGTTCCTCTTCTGTGACTTTCCTGGTGTTCCTGATCCTTAAAGAAATGCTGATGAACATGATGTAGCAAGCAAGGTTCAGGCATTGTCCATACTTCCCAATAAATGTTTTACCTTAGCAACATAATAATAATTAACCCTGTTAGAGTTATTTATAGAGCTAGTAAATAACTAGCACTTCAGTGTTTTACCTACAAATTATCTGTTTTTCTTTATTACACATAGATTTAAAGGTGTTATTCTAGGGGTTTAGAAGCATGTCCTTTAACAGGGAGAAGGTTAGGTTGCTATTAAAAACATTTTTCTTTAAACCCACAAGAAGGAAGAACAACCCCTATAATAAGTCAAAACGTTTACACAGCTCTCTGAGAGCTGGGAAGTTTTGCGTGTATAGGAATCACTAAACTGACAATGAATGGTATTTAGCCCCTGTCTGGTCTGGTTAACTCAGTTATTGAGTCCGTGAATATAGCAAAAGTCTGCTTCCTGACCCCCTTGACCCTTCCTTAAGTCTAGCCCAACCAGGCCTTCAAGCTGTGCGACCTTGTTGGTCAGGTAGTCTGAATGAGATAGTGGTTCATCCCAGGGCGCTGTTGAAAAGCAGGTCAGTCCTTTCCCGCTGATGGTGGCCTAGTGGCATTCTTGTTACTATGAACATTAAATGAGGTAGTGAATGTGAAAGCTCTTAGCAGAGTGCCTGGAATGCTCCATGAGTGTTAACTTTCCTTGACTTCCCTACCTCAGGCTATATATTCTGTGTTTGCTATAGAAGGGGAAGGTGTAGCCTCAGCAAATTTGGAAATTTGAGAAGGAAGCTGGGGTGAGGGCCTTTGGCTCAAAGCCAAAGCCATCGGCCTGCCTTCTGTATAACCATGGTGTTCTTCTTGAGGTCTGAAGTGGTGATGGTGAACTAAAATAGCAGAGAGCAACAGATTAGATAACTGGCATTTCTCTCATGCTGATTTGATGGTGTAAACTACCATTGTTGTAGGGCCTGAAGCCATACCAGCTGCCCTCATCCCAGCCGCTTAGCTTACGCCTAAGCTTTTCCTGTCCTGGAGCCCAGCCTCTATATGCACTCCGCCCAACTTTTTTTTTTTTTTTTTTTTTTTTTTAAGCTCTTGTAGATCTATAGTTGGAGGAAGGGACCATACCACCTTTTGAACACCAATGCTGGATTTCATTTACAAGGAGTGAGAAGCAGTGTCCCCCGTTAAGCATTTATCATTTTGGACCCTGGTAAAATTCAGGGTAGCTTTATGCTCTTTGCATGGGGACAAGGCAGCAGCACATCAGTCTGCCTCTGCCTGCCCACTTCGTTGTCTCTAAGTGAGACAACAAGAGGAAGGAACTTATTTTAATATAAAGTAAACCCAGTGGAGCCCAAACCCTAAGGATCTAGAAATCACTTTGACTTTCAAATGAAATTATTTGCCTGGCAGCTCTCAGCAGAGTGACCTATTTTCACTATCAGATTCTTGTTCTTTTCACATGCATTGTATAGTTGTTGGAGATCCCGGGTGGATTTGGAGTATAATAAATTAATAATAAAAATAAACTCTTGAGATGCTTGCCCTAGTGTCTTATACCCTTTATTGCTCCCAGAACGTTCTTCTCTCCCCAGAGTCAAAGGGACAAGCATTTGGGTCTACTACTCACTTTTAATGCTGTTAGAAAGCGAGAGAGAGAGGATGGATTTGATGTTTGGCAGGAAATGGCGCGCCAGCATCGGGGAGAATGATGATCCCCTAAAGTCTGATTTTAGATTTGACCTCTTGTCCTTTCAGCCAAGATTAAATAAAGTGTTAAGTGGGGATTTTTTTTACATTTTTCAGGATCTTTGGATGCTCCCCAAGTTATTTTCGCCAGATCCAAACCCTTGCCCACACAATCTGGAGCCCTTGCTACAGTTATAGGACAGAGAAAATCTAAGTCGGTGAAGTCAGGGCCAATTTAAGGTAACAGTAAGAAATAAGAGCATTTTTTAAATTATAACTTGCTGACTTTACGCCACAGCAAGAGACTTAATAGCTGTCAAGAGAAGTGATATTTTCTCAAAATGACAAGGAAATTGGCATTTTATAAAACCAAAGCTCAGAAGGACTCGCCAAATCTGTGGGTCCAACTACTGCTAGCTTGCTTCTATGTTGACCTACCAGTAGGTGGCACTGTGGCAGTAAGAAATTTCCTTACTATTATGGAGGCATTTGATGAAAAGTATGGGGACATTCAGGCCAATCAGAGAAAGAAACTAAAGCCAAAATTGAGTTATTCACAGGTAAAATGTAACAGACTATACTGAAAAGCATGACATTTGAAGATCAAATTACAATAGCATCTAAAGAGAATGAATATTTTTTATTAAAGATATTTATTATTAAAGAAGGCTTTTTAGACTACCGTTGGATAGTTTGTGAACTGGACTTTCAGCTAATGGGAGACAGGCAGGGAACACATTTTTTAAAATTTTTTTGTGAGATTGATTAAGCTTCTTTCTGAGTTACTCAATATAAGCATATACTATAATTGGCAACAAAACGAACTATAAACCCCATCCTACCACTCATCCAAAAAAAAGCTCCTACATTAAAGAAATGGCCTGACTTGATCATGTGAGGCTGTACCCACACTTCATCAGTGCTACCCCCAGTATTTTGTTCCCAGCTATCGCCTTCAAAACTTTCCAGAAAATTCAATGAAACTGCAAAGTTTTGATGATTTCTTTCCTCTTTGCTCTACCCTACACACTAAAGCATTAATGGCACACCTGCTATGAGCTTAATACTCTTCTTACCTCTAGGGGAATATTTATAAACTTATTTGAGAAGCATTATTCATCAAACTACCCCAGGAGAGCAAAGGAGGGAGGAAAATTATTTACCCACCACAGGATTCATTTACATTGGATCAGAAAGCTTCAAATATCTTTCCCCAGCCCATCTAAACTCTTTCCAAAAAGGAATGAGAAGAGAGAAGGGAACACCAAATCCATGGCTTGGTCATCTACCTACCAAAATGTACCAGAGAAACTGAAAACAACCAGAGTTCCATTGGTAATACTTAACCAGTGGTCCTTTAATCCTGATACTAAGCAGCCTATCCAGTGATGTGTTCATCACTAATAACATATATTATAGAAAGCGAAAGCAAGAAGGTCAATATTTCCTTTAGGAGACTGGCAGCCAGAAGAATGAATATGACATCAAGCTCCAAACCAAACCAGCAGCCTGCCAAGAAGTACTAATGTCCATCCGTTTCCAGGACTGTGAGACTTGGACTTGCCTCAGTTGTAATATCACTTTCCTTGAACCTATTTCACTAGTATCCCTTACAATCCACCCAGAACATTACATGGCAAAATAGGATCATCAGCAAAAAAGCCTTGGGAAAGAGCCCATCTCTCAACACTTAAATCTGTGTTGCAAACACAGCCCCACTGAGCCTGAGCTGTACATTAAGGTGGGGGATGCTGTACTGAGGTTGGTGAGACCACATGCCAAATGTGTGTGAACCCAGAGACAGTGGGTGCAGCATACTGCTGGGAGACTCCAGGGGCAGGCCTGGCAGATGGCAGATGGCAGTGGGCTGCCTCTCCTTGATCAGGGGAGTTAGGTAGTTTACGAAGTGAAGAGGCCAAACCCCAGAGTCCACAGCCCATCACCCAGATGCATGCTTTATTTTTGTTTAAATGCAGTGTAGACAGAATCACTGCTTGGGCAGAGATCCCTTCATCCCCTCCACAGTCATGAATGAATGTCATCACCAGCTGTGACAGTCCTAGAACCTCTTCATGTACGGGTTTAGAGAGGCAGTCGGGTTAAATTCAAGGATTTGACATGTGTTTGCCTAGCATGTTATATATAAGACTGACAAAACATCAGTTGTTCTTATCAAAGAAAGAGAGAGAGGTGCTGAAGGGTACTGGGGACTCAAGGCTATTTAAGACCCCCACTCTGCTGCCCCAGGCAAGTGTCATGTTTAAATATATGCATTATTCTGTGTCTTCTTGGATTCTTTATTGTCAATTTGACGTCCATTCATCCCAGAGTCAATTATATTAACTATATTTTCTGTATTCTTGATGCTTTGGCATTTGGGGACCTTACAGCCTGCCCCTGCCAGGCGAGCTAATTCCTAAAGATAATGACAACTTGCCCACAAGCATGCCTTTCACACACAAACCAGCCAATCCCGCATTTATATCCCCGACCACCTCCTTATCTAACTCTCACATGGCAAGTCAAAATTTCCCTTGCCCTAAATCACTCCAGGGCCAGGAGCCAGGCAACTAGAGACCACCCCTATAGCCCAAAGCCCGCCAGAATTATTTAAACTAGCCAGTCTTAAGCTGTTTACCCTGCCCTGCCTAGCCTTTCCCAAGGAAACCCTAAATAAGGCTCTGGCCTAGACTTTCCCCTCACTCCTGTCTTCTGTCTCCTGAGCACGCTGGTGTTTGCCCCTGTGACCCTGCGTGGCGTGCAGTGACCCCCTCTCTGGGACCTGCAAGTAAAATCAACTTCTTCCTGCCAGACCTCGTTCTTACATCCTCCTTGGCCGTGCGGACCTTAGCACACCCTACCCGACATGTACGTTCTTAGAACAGACATCAGCAGGAAGAATAACTTTGATTTGTAGTGCAAGGAACCAGGAAAAAATCTGAATCAATTAGGTTTGTATCACCCAGTTCTAAGCAACTGGTCACAGTACTTACTTCATTATAGGCTGTATTGCACAAGTGATGTTTTAACAGTATGTGTTTTGCTAGTCTCAGTCTGGCTGCAGCCACACAAGAAGGATGTGGATCCCTCTACATGGCAAGATCACCTGGCTGCCAGCCACTGAAATTTCATGCCTTCCTGTCCTGAGGCCTCTTTCATTTCATTTAGTAACTCTTTCTGCATTCAGCAACAAAACTCAAACATAGCTGAACAACCTGGTTGGAAATGGGGGAAGAAACAGCCTGGATTTCAGTTTGTGGGGGGAGAAGGTGGGTACTTCTAAGAACCCACCCAAAGGGAGTTCATTTGCCTTAAAGAAAACCAGGGAACTCTATTTCTGAAACAGATTAAGAAATGGACTACTGAGATAACATTTGAAAATTGATATTGTCTCTTGCTGAGCTGGCAAAGCCCCAAGAGAGGAGTGATGATTCTTCAATTGTTAACAATTACTACTTTGTTACAAAGAGACAAGGGAAGTGCATTGGCTCCTTTCTCAACTTATGTTTACGTTACAGAAGCACACATGCCTCCTGGAAAAAATGCCTGGCACCGTGCATTGTTAGAGTCTTACCTACCACTGCATCTTGTAGCAGATTTGTGCTGTCCTGTGTAATATCCATTCACTTTGAGTGGAAAAAGATCCTGTTTATTCTTGTAGTCCTGAATTGGGCAAGTAACCAGTATAACGTTGGCTTACTCTGGGAGTCTTTATACTTATCACTACAAGTTATCAATCTATACTCTGTGGTTATTCATCCCATGAACCCACACATCGTGCTTCTAGCTTCAATGAGATGCTTGTTATAGGGACATACCTTTGCTTTACCATCCTTTTATCCGTAGGACATAATTGCCCCTAAAAGTTCTAAAGAAAGAAAACAGCATGCTAAGCCATGCCTGTCTTTGGAAAAAGCAAGTTTTGCCCATGGAAATATTTACAGCTCTGCTTGCCTGATCTGTAGAATTTGAACTGGGTCGCAGAGTGTAGGTAGGTAATGCAGGGCGTGGAGAAAGGTGACTTGCAGTATATTGCCCTGTCAGCATGATTGGCATTGGTATTTATTCTGTATTCTTTCAAGTTATGATTATAAGGCAAAAGACTCAGATTCTCTTAAGTCCCCAGAATGAAGAGCATCACTAGTAAAACAACAGTCTCCTATAGTTCTTTGTTCTTGCCTTTTGGACATGCAAGTATGTCCATTTAGGGCTTCTGTAAGTATCAAGGAACCCTCTTCTCTTGAAACCTAAACCCAGGATAACTAGTTATGTGATACCAGAAAGGAGCAGCTTGAATGTGTGGAATGTCCCTTTAGCTACATCAATAAAACATAGCACGTATCCCCAGTATAAAATGGGGATATACCTGGGAAAGCCAACCTGGTTGTAAGAGGGTGTGAAGAGAAAAGTCAGCTGCTTAGAAGTTGCTGTTTTAGTGTTACTTGTTTGTTGGTTGGTTTTTGTTATTGGGTAGACGAATCACTCTTTTTTTTATATCAGCTGGACTGAAAAGTGACTTTGAGGTTTTTTCCCCCCTGCCATTCACTTCTAATTTGCTTCCCAGGGAAATTAAGACATGTGACAAGTCCAAAATGAAGATATTTTGGAATTTGACAAGCTATTTTTTAATTTCTTCATGGCTGAGCTGCAAATTTTATTAGATAATTATTTGTTTATAGTTACTCATCAGCCACTGTAATGTGTAATTTTTAGAAATGTGACTTCTCTCAGGCCTTCTATTTTATATTTACTCCTCCCTTCTACTGTTCTCCAGTGTAAGTCACCATCATGCATGGTACATATTCTTACCCTCCTCTTTTTATGCAGAGGATTTGGGTTGTTTACAATAGCCTTTTGATTGTTGAGACGAGAGATACCCTCAGTTTACCTCTGTTACCGAAAGTTACATAAGCACAGGGAAGAAACGGTCTCAAGAACCAGACCTCATGAAAACCTGCAACATTACCTGGGACAGTTAGCAGCTATAGTGGCTAAACAGTGAGTCTGTTAGTCCATCCTATGACCAGTTCCTCGGCAACTGGCTTCCATTGTTCCCAGGTTAACAGCTCTGCCATACTCATGGCTCGACCTCTCTCTGTGAGATTCTTTCTCTCCCCACTTTCTGCATTCAGCTTTAAAAGACAGAATCAAAATATTTTCCATTCATTCATCCAGCAGAGTGTCACTGGTGTGCAGAACAAAAGGTAGGCGGCTGCTGCCTTCCAGATGCCAGGCTGCTTCTTCCGTTAGCATGATTATGTGATGAAAAGCTGCCAACGTATGCGTTTCTGGCAGTTTTCTTCAGGTGAGACTGTAGCTAGGCAGGTACAGCATAGACTTTTCATCTCTAGCAGAGTCTTAAAATATAAAACCATGTGCAATAAAATAATAAAATATAAAGGGAAATCAAGACCGAAAAAAGATATTTCAAAATTTTCAAATATAAGACCAAAGAAAATTACTATAATTGAGGTTAAATTTGGTTCTGAATCTCCTAACAACCAGGACAAAAAGGGAAGTGTGATAAATAAAAGTATATAGTTCTCATTATAAAGAAGGGAGAAATACTCTGGGGGGAAATTAAGCTTTTTCCTAGCTCTTACTCCAAAAGAAGTATTTTCATACTTTAGGTAGAGGACACTGAATGAAGTAATAGTGCCCTCAGCAACCTAACATAACAGAAGTAGGTCGACTTTCTTGGCATGACCAACATGAAGGCAAAATATTTCAGTGCAAATCAATGAAGACGGTTTTGTGAAGGACAAAACTAACATAACCTTACTTTCTTTGTGGTCCAGCATAATCCAAGCGTAAGATAATTGGTTATTTAGAGGACTGGATGGATTGCATGCGCCTTAGACAGCCCGAAAATACAACTTCTCTCAATTGATTGCTTAGTAAGAGCTCGTTGTGCTCTTAGGCAAAAGCCCGGACACGTAGTCTTCTACTTTACTGGTTGAAGATGCATCTGTATGCTTTGGGAAGCAGGTGACACAGGTAACATCTTGTGAAAACTGTGGAAGCTAAGCGATATTCTCACCCCATCGTACGGCATATTTCTTCTCTGTGCCTTTATTTGTATGTAGAGTTTCCTGTGCCTGCACACCACTGCCTCCTCTCACCCATTCGCATGCCCAGTCTGATAGAGACGCTTTCTGACTGTGCTCCAATGTAATTCTGATTACCTCTACTGTGACACTTAAAACACTCTAGTATCCTTAGGGATTACTTGACTGTTTCCCCCATTAGACTGTAATTCCCTGGAAGGCAAGGGTCAGCTGTGATTTGACTCTGAAACCCCAAGGCTTAGCATAGTGCCCAGCCCATAGTAGGGACTTAAGAAATTCAGATCGAATAGATGAATGAGTGGATTTTCATATTTCTGTCTTTGTGTATTCTTTGGCCATATCTGGAATACCTATCCACATATGCAAATGCTTCTTATCCTTTAAGGATCCAGTTAAGTTTTGTCCCCTCCTGTAATCCTTACTCACATAATTCCATGTATCTTGCCATTTTTTAAATCCCTAGAGTACTTACATTTTATATCACAACGTTCAGTACTTCGCTGTATTTTGTCATCTTTTATCACTACTTACTTCTAGGGTGAACTGTCTCTTCAGTGTGACCAGAAACTCCTTGAAGGCAGGATTACGTTCTGTAAATTTCTTAAGTTCCTAGCAACATCTAAAATACCTCATTACTTTGTAATACCCACCCTTAAGAAAAGAATACATAACACACATAAAATTTTTCTGGAAAATAGTTTATTCCCTCTATTCTTCTGGCTTCAAGTAAAATGCTTAACCTCAGAAGATGAAATCTTTCAATGAAAATTTCACAAATAATGCATGTTATTATTAAATAATCTTCAAAATTAGAATCACCTACCTTATAAATTACCTAGTATTTCTAACCTATTTCTGGCAACATTTTAAAACTACTTCCTATAAAATAAAGAATGACTGGTCATTACCCTTCAGATAACAACCTCATACACATTCATAACCTTGATATATTCTGTTACAGTGAAGAATTCAGGATAAAGATGTTCTATTTTAGACCACATCCAAGGATCTCATTATAAGGGAACAAAGTTAAAATGAGGTTTAGTTTTTGGAAAACATTATCCTTCAGCTTTTTTTCCCTCTATACCAATTAACTGGGGCACTTTAACTTTATCACACAGATTAGGTTTTGCTTTTCAAAACTGAACTGTCTTTTTTATTCTCTCCCGAACTCTCCATGAATTCTTCAGGTTCCTCTTAAATTGTACAGTACCTGAAACTGGACACTGTACCCTAATATTAGAGCTCTGCCTAGTGTTGATTATAGTTTAAAATCTATCATTATGGTTCTGGAGTCATATGTTACACTTTTTATTTGTTTGTACTATGTTCTCGAAAACAAAACTAAAGTCCTCTCAACCCTTATTACCTTTCACCTTCCTTCCTTCAAGTTCAGTGCCATATGGTAGTATCACTGTCATCATCAGTAACAATATCTAACTTTTGTAAGAATTCCAGTGTAAACTAGAAAGAGCATAACTCTGAAGTTAGAGTGACCTGTCTGGGCTCCACCACTTCCCAGCTGTCAACCATGGGCTAATCACATAACCTCTTTGAGTGTCAGTTTTCTCATCTGTACAATAAGCATAAAAACGTCAATCCTGCAGGACTGATGTAAAGATTATAGATTGCCTCAACAACAAAAACCAATCAACCTGATTTAAAAATGGGCAAAGGACTGGAATAGACATTTCTCCACAGATATACAAATGGCCAATAAGCACATGGAAAGATGCTCAACATCACTAATCATAAAAGAAATACAAATCAAAATCATAATGAGATAACACCTTATACTAATTAGGGTGGCTACTATTTTTAAAAAAGCAGAAAATAACTAGTTTTGGCAAGGATATGGAGAAATGGAACTCTTATGTGTACCACTGGTGAGAGGGTAAAATGGTACAGCCTCTTATGGTGGTTCCTAAAAAAAATTTAAAACAGAATTACCATGCAATTCAGCAATTTTACTTCTGTGTATGTACTCAAAAGAACTGAAAGCAAGGTCTTAAACAGATATTTGTACTCCCATACTCATAGCAGCAGCATTCACAATAGCTGAAAGGTAGAAACAACCCAAGTATCCATCAATAGTTGAATGGATAAACAAAATGTGGTTATACACATACAGTGGAATGTTATTCAACCTTAAGAAAGAAAGAATTTCTAACACATGCTGCAACATGGATGAACCTTGAGGACATTATGCTGAGTTAAATAAGCCAGTCGCAAAATGACAAATACTGTATCATTTCCACTTATGTGTGGGACCTTGAGTAGTCAAATACATAGAGACAGAAAGTAGAATGACGGTTGCCAGCAGCTGGAGGGAGGATAGAATGGAAGTTGTTTTTTAATGGGTACCGAGTTTCAGTTTTTTAAAATATTATTTATTTATTTATTTATTTAGGCTGTGCTGGGTCTTTATTGCTGTGCGCAGGCTTTCTCTAGTTGCAGTGAGTGGGGGCTGCTCTTCGTTGCGGTGTGCATGCTTCTCATTGTGGTGGCTTCTCTTGTTGCAGAGCACGGGCTTTGGGCGCGCAGGCTTCAGTAGTTGTGGCGCACGAGCTCTAGAGCGCAGGCTCAGTAGTTGTGGCGCACGGGCTTAGTTGCTCCGTGACATGTGGGATCTTCCCGGACCAGGGCTCGAACCCGTGTCCCCTGCATTGGCAGGCGGATTCTTAACCACTGTGCCACCAGGGAAGTCCAGAGTTTCAGTTTTTTAAGATGAAAAGAGTTCTGGAGGTAGATGGTGGTGATGATTGCACAAACATGTGACTGTACTTAATGCCACCAAACTGTTCCCTTAAAAATGTTTAAGACGATAAGATTTCCCCTCCCCCACCTCTGACAACCACCAATCTGTTCTCTGTATCTGTGAACTTGGTTTTTCGTTTTTGTTGTGTTTTTTTTTTCAGATTTCATGTATAAGTGAGATCATACAAGTATTTGTTTTTCTGTCTGATTTATTTCACTTAGCTTAATGCCTTCAAGGTCCATCCATGTTGTCACAAATGGCAAGATTTCATTCTTTTTTATGGCTGAGTAATATTTTGTTGTGTATATCTACCACATTTTCTTTATCCATTCATCCACCAATAGACATTTTGGTTGTTTTCATATCTTAGCTATTGTAAATAATGTTGCAGTGAACATGGGTTGAATATATCTTGTCCAGTTACTGTTTTCATTTTCTTCAGATAAATACCCAGAAGTGGAATTGCTGGACTATATGGTAGTTCTATTTTTTATTTTTTTGAGGAACCTCCATACTGTTTTCCACAGCAGCTGTGCCAATTTACATTCCCATCAGCAGTGTACAAGAGTTCCCTTTTCTCCACATCCTCACCAACACTTGTTATTCTTGTCATTTTGGTATTAGCCATTCTCACAGGTATGAGGTGATATCTCATTGTGGTTTTGATTTTCATTTTCCAGGTGATTAGTGATGTTGAGCACCTTTTCACATACCTGTTGTATGTCTCCTTTGGAAAAGTGTCTATTCAGAGTCTCTGCCCGTTTTTAAATTGGATTGTTTGGTTTTATTGTTATTGAGTAGTATGAGTTTTTTTATGTTTTGGATATTAATCCCTTATCAGATATATGATTTGTAAATATTTTCTCCCACTTCATAGGTTGCCTTCATTTTGTTGATAGTTTCCTTTGCTGTGCAGAAGCTTTTTAGTTTGATGTAGTCTTGTTTATTTTTCCTTTTGTTGCCTTTGCTTTTGGTGTCTAATCCAAAAAATCATCACCAAGACTGATGTCAAGGAGCTTACTTCCTGTTTTCTTCTAGGAGTTTTACAGTTTCAAGTCTAATGTTCAAGTCTGTAGTCCATTTTGAATTAATTCAAAAGATAGTATAAGATAGTCGGTCCAGCATCATTCTTTTGCATGTGGCTGTCCAGTTTTCTTAACACCATTTATTTGAAGAGATTATCCTTTCCCCATTGTATATTCTTGGCTCCTTTGTCCTAAATTAATTGGTCATATATGCATAGGTTCATTTCTGGGCTTTCTGTTCTGTTCCATTGATCTATGTGTCTGTTTTTATGCCAGAACCATACTGTTTTGATTACTGTAGCTGTGTAGTATAGTTTCAAATCAGATGGCATGATGCCTCCAGCTCAGTTCTTTCTTAGGATTGCTCTGGCTCTTCAGGGTCTTCTGCAGCTCCATACAAATTTTAGGATTGTTTGTTCTATTTCTGTGAGAAATGCCATTGGAATTGTGATAGGGATTGCATTGAATCTGTAGATTGCTTTGGGTAGTATGGACATTTTAACAATATTAATTCTTCTAATCCAGAATTCTTCTAATCAGGTACTCTGAGCACAGAATATCTCTCCATTTATTTATGTCTTCTTCAATTTCTTTCATCAACATGTTATAGTTTTCATTGTACAGGTCTTTCACCTTTTTGGTTAAATTTATTCCTAGGTATTTCATTCTTTTTGATGCAGTTGTAAATGGGATTGTTTTCTTAACTTCTCTTTCTGATAGTTCATTGTTAGGGTATAGAAATTCAACTGATTTTTGTATGTTGATTTTGTATCCTTAAACTTTACTGGATTCATTTATTAGTTCTAATAGTTTTTGGTGGAGTCTTTAGGGTTCTCTGTATACAATATGCCATCTGCAAATTGTGATGGTTTTATTCTTGCTTTTTGATTTGGATGTCTTTTGTTTATTTTTCTTGTCTAACTGCTCTGGCTAGGCCAGTACCATGTCAAATAAAAGTGGGCATCCTTGTCTTGTTCCTGATTTTAGAGGAAAAGCTATCAACTTTTCACTGTTGAGCATGATGTTAACTGTGGACTTGTCATAGATAGCCTTTATTATGTTGAGGTATGTTCCCTCTATACCCACTTTGTTGAGAGTTTTTATCATAAATGAATGCTAGTTTTGCCAAATGCTTTTTTTTTTTTTTTTTTTTTTTTTTTGCGGTACGCGGGCCTCTCACTGTTGTGGCCTCTCCCATTGCGGAGCACAGGCTCCGGACGCGCAGCCTCAGCGGCCATGGCTCACGGGCCCAGCCACTCCGTGGCATGTGGGACCTTCCCAGATCGGGGCACGAACCCACGTCCCCTGCATCGGCAGGCGGACTCTCAACCACTGCGCCACCAGGGAAGCCCTGCCAAATGCTTTTTCTGCACCAATTGTAATGATCATATAATTTTTATCCTTCATTTTTTAATGTGGTGTATCATGTTGATTTGTGGATGTGAAACCATCCTTGCAACCCTGCAGTAAATTCCACTTGATCATGGTGTATGATCCTTTTTATATATTGTTGGATTCAGTTTGCTAATATTTTGTTGAGGAGGATTTTTGCATCTCTGTTCATCGGGCCTGTAATTTTTATTTTCTGTGGCATCCTTGTCTGGTTTTGATATCAGGGTAATGTTGGCCTCATAAAATGAGTTTGGAAGTGTTCCTTCCTCTTCTATTTTTTGGAAGAGTTTGAGAAGGATTGGTATTAATTCTTCTTTAAGTGTTCGGTAGAATTCACCAGTGTAGCCACCTGGTCCTGGACTTTTGTTTGTCGAGAGGTTTTTGATTATTGATTCAATCTCATTTTATGTTACGTGTATTTTACCACACACTAAAAAACTATAGATTCTGTATGTAATGCATCTAGTACAGTGTTTGGCACATGATAGGTACTCAATAAATGGTAGTTCTACTGTGGTGTCACCATTCAATGCACATGGCTTCATTAGTTCCCATTATGATCCTTGAGGTCATATTGTTGTTAAATATTATTTAAAAAGTTAGATGCCCTAGAAAGCAAACTCTAAGATGTAGATTAGCGTGCAGGAAGTTTATTAAGGAATCCTCTTGGGATCAGCACCTTTAGAAGGAAAGGGAATGGAAGGAAATGGGATTGGACAATGGGAGAAGTTGCCCTGTGATGCAGTGACAAAGAACACCGAAGTTGGCCCCACAGGACACGATAAAACTGAAATGGCCTTTCAGGTTTGTGAGTTGTGGTGAGGGGGCTGGGATACAGCTTTTATACTTACTCTGTGTTGATCTGTCCTTGGATATGGACTGCCTGGGAAGAAGGACATGACCTTGGGTAATGGGGCAGTTTCCAGAGAGGCTGAGGGCAACAGTGGAGGTGGGGAATGTCTTTCATTCCTGAAGGGAGGAGAGAAGGGAATGTGCATTACTACAACAAAAATTTAGAACTAAAAGTCAGGTTTCAGTGCCTCCTAGTCCATTCAGGCTCATTTCCAGTCCTCTGTATTCATGAGTAAAATTTCCATGTTATCATTCACATCATTAAAGAAATAATTAGGGAACTTTCAACTGACTACAGCAATGCTTTTCAAACTATTGGTGGTTAAGAACTAGTTATTTTCCTTTCCAGTCCTTCATGGACTGATACTTTTATAAAATACACAAAAAATAAGTTACTGGATCAATTAAATAAGACATCTCACAGACAAGCTCAAATTTATTATTATTAGATTCAACAGACATAAAATTGCTGTGACAATTTGCTATAAAGGTTTTAACTGCCTACTTTCAGTCTCTAAACTTGTCTTATGTAGTCTAATAACAAAGAGTTCTCAAAACTGGTACCAATCTGGGACTCCACTCTAAATAATCCTGAGTTACAGGATTCTTATAAAACATTGTTGGTGTTCTAAATTGACATTGGCGATATATTGGATTAAATGAATGTTATTCTTCAATCTAGACATCTGATCTTTGCTGTTCTTGGGCAATCCATAGTTCTCTTAAAGCCTGGCCTGAATCTAGGACTACTTATACCATCAGCATCACAGCTTCCAAGTATAAGTAGTCCTAAGGCCATTACTTCCTCAAAGATCTAATGGATGAAAGGAACAAAGACCATTTTCTTGTTTGACAAAATAAGAGTCATCAGGCCTATTCCCAGGACTAGGAAAAGTGACTCATCTCTTGTAATGCTCTTGGGACATATGATGTACAGGTAGGGAGATAAGAGAACAGGGAAAGGAGAGCTGACAGAGTATATCCTTCAGTAAAGAAGTACTGGTAAAACAAAGGGGTCATGATACATTCAAAGAGTTTATAAAGCTTTCTTATCTAATTTGGGGAGTATGACCTAAGAGCTGTGGCCCATGGTTGTAGGCTTCGTTGATCTATGAATCCCCTGAAATTGTATACAGAACATCATGTGTGCTGCATCTGTGTCTTTTTGGAGAGGATTCTCAGAGTGACCCCAAAACTCATAATCATTGACTTACCTTCCTAGTTTGAAACGTGGGTTATATTTCCCTACTTGCAAGGATTCAAGCTCAAGTTACCAAACACTCTCACTTGGATCTACTGTACTGGTTTCTTAATGCATCAACCCTTACCATCTCTCTTCTACCTCTGTTCCATTCTCACATCACTGTGGAATGAGCATTTCAAAATGCAAACTGTTTCTGACAAATACATACACACACCACCTGAAGCCCTTCAGAAAAGCTTACCATTGTTTTTAGGATCAAGATAAAACTAGATAAAAGGTCTTACATGGCCTGCCTACCTTCCATTCTTACCCCACACCACCCTTCCTCCATGCTTTCTCCACACTAACCATCCTGGCCTTCTCTGAACTCCCTACAGTTCCTCAGTCCACAGAGCCTCTGCAGATGGCTGCTCTACCTGGAATGTTGTTCCCCTACTCTCAAGTGCATTTCCTTTCTCTGGCCTCTCTGATTAGGACATGTCCCCCTTTTACAGAGACCCGTGTAGCTCTCCTTGGTAGCGTTTGTTACAGTTCCTTGTGATTTTCCGTTAGTGTCTGTCTCTCTCACTGGACTCTGAGTTCCATGGGGACAGAGACTGTTTGTGTTATTCACCTTCACATGCCCAGGGTTGAGCAGAGAACCTGTAGCACAGGCCTGCCATGGGTGTTTATGACTGAGTGAGGTAGCAATTTTGTCCTTACTTAACAGAGAAAATTACAGTGTAGAGACTAGGAAACAGCCCAAGTTCACATGACTGACAGTTGGTGAAGCTGGGTTTTAAACCTAGATTTGACTTCCAAGCCCTTGCTCTTAACCACTGTAATCACAACAGCAGTTAAAAAACAGTCATCATTTTATTGTGCACTTGTTATATGCCAGGGACTATGCTAAGCATTGTGTGTTTATCACATTGTATCTTCTTCAGCCCTATAAAAGTATGTGGCTTTGCTATCTCTGTTCTGCATATGAGGAGACTAAGGCTGAGAAAAGTAACGTGTCCAAGTCACACAGTCAGCAGTGGAGCTGAAATTCAAACCGAGGCAGCTTTATTCTAGAACCTGCTGAACTGCCTCATCATATCAAAACTCTAGGCCCCTCTAGGTGATTTCATTTTCCCAACTTCCTTTCCTAATGCAGCTAAGTGGCTGGTGACCAGACCCTGTAGCCTGGACCTCCCTGAAGTGCCTGGTGGTTATCTCCAGTTGCCCAGCAGGGGATTCCTGGCAATGTGGGGACATCTGTGGGTGAGGCTGGCTTGCCTTTAATCCAGCCATTTAAATTTCCCTCATTTGGATGGAGCCAGACTTGTGAAGGGGGAGGATAAGGATCAACGTGGACCTTCTGCCTCCACTCCCAAGGATGGGGTAGAGGGAGCAAGGGGTGGCGGTAATCTTTCCCACGCCTCCAGCAATGCCTCTGAAGGGGCAGCATTACTGATTGGCAAGGAGCCTGGGACCTCCACAGCAGAGGGTGGAGCTTAAGGTGGGAGGTGGAAGGGTTGGGGAGGAAGGAGGGGTGGCTTCAGAATCACCCCTGGATTAGTTAGGAGAGCATTTCCTGCAGGTAACAGAAACTCAGAAAATCAGTGGCTTACATAAGTGGCTTTCTTACATGTCAAGAAGTTCAGAGACAGGAAATCCAGGGGTACTGCAGCTCCTCAGAGACATAATGGAGGAACCAGACTCCTGTCTTTGGCTTGACTAACTCTAAAGCATTGGCTTTTTCTTTTTCTCTTTTTTTTTTTTTTTTTTTTTTTTGTCATAGGGTGATTCCTATTCCTACTGGCATTGTTTCCATGTTCCAGGGAAGAAAAGGGTGGGAAGTGGGCAAAAGACAGATGCCTATTAAATCTGTCCACGTGAAAAAAAATGGCTTTCTTGGAAGCCTAGCAGTTCCAACTAATATGTCATTGACCAGCTCTGGATCCCATGCTTGTTTCTCCCTAGCAACAAAGGAGTCTGGAGAGGTAGTCTCTTAACTGGACACATGGCCTCCCCAAGCAATTGAGGTTCCCTTATTGAAGAAGAAGGAAGAATGGTGTTGAGAAACATCTACCAGTTTCTGTCATAACACGTTTTCTTTCCAGAGTCTCCTCCTCTACTGGATAGAAATCATCATCTTTCTACAGCCCCTCTCCACCAGCTTCTTGACTGCTGCAAATAGAAATGCCATTACTTGACCCTAGTTGCCCCAGACCTAGCTCTTGCCCCATGGAGTTGGAAGGGGTGACTGTACCTGAAGGTTTCAGGAACACATAAGAGTCCCCATCTTCATGGAAGATGGAAGAAATGAGGCATAGAGAAAAAAAAAGAATTCTATAAATATGTTTATTAAAATGATAAATTTCCTGTAAGTATAATATAAATTTATGATATACCACACCGTTTACATGAATCATTTACTATTTGCTCCTGGTTATTCTGCAAAAGAATGACTGTGTATACTCAAATTATGCATATTAAGTTGCTGTAAGTTTAATTTTATTACAATACTAAATTCTATTCATGTATGTTGTCGTCCTAAGATTTTGCTCACAGTATAGCTGCTTTATAAGCTGAGAGAGGTTGTTAATGGCCCCTGTTTCATTTAAAGAAAAGCTTATGTGCTTCAAGAGGATATTACACTCATTATCATATATGCACCCAATACTGGAGCACCTAAATATGTAAAGCAAATACTAACAGACATAAAGGGAGAAATTGACAAAAATACAGTATTAGGGGACTTTAATCACCCCACTTATCAATGGACAGATCATCCAGACAGAAAATCAGTAAGGCAATAGTGGTCTTAAATGACACAACAGACCAGTTGAACTTAATAAATATCTATTGGACATTATATCAAAAACAGCAGAATACACATTCTTTTCAAGTGCACATGGAACATGCTCCAGGATAGGTCACATGCTAGGCCACAAAGCATGTCTCAACAAATTTAAGAGGATAGAAATTATCTCAAGCATTTTTTCTGACCACAGTGGTATGAAACAAGAAATCAGTTGCAGGGCTTCCCTGGTGGTGCAGTGGTTGAGAGTCCGCCTGCCGATGCAGGGGTACACGGGTTCGTGCCCTGATCCGGGAAGATCCCACATGCCGCGGAGTGGTTGGGCCCGTGAGCCGTGGCCACTGAGCCTAAACGTCCGGAGCCTGTGCTCCACAAAGGGAGAGGCCAAAACAGTGAGAGGCCCGCATACCGCAGGGAAAAAAAAAAAAAAAAGAAATCAGTTGCAGAAAAAAAAAGGGAAAAGAACAAACATGTAGAGACTAAACAACATGCTACTAAAAAACCAATGGGTCAATGAAGAAATCAAAGAGGAAATCAGAAAATACCTCAAGACAAATGAAAATGGAAACACTACACTCCAGAATCTGTGGATGCAGCAAAAGCAGTTCTAAGGGGATGTTTATAGTGATACAGGCCTTCCTAAAGAAACAAGAAAAATCTCAAGTAAACAACCTAACCTACCACCTAAAGGAATTAGCAAAAGAAGAACAAACAAGGCCCAAAGTCAGCAGAAGGAAGGAAATAATAAAGATCAGAGAGGAAATAAGTAAAATAGAGACCAAAAAAAAAAAAAAAAGATCAGTGAAACCAAGTACTGTTTTTTTTCTTAAAGATAAACAAAATTGGGCTTCCCTGGTGGCGCAGTGGTTGAGAGTCCGCCTGCCGATGCAGGGGACACGGGTTCATGCCCCGGTCCAGGAAGATCCCACATGCCACGGAGCAGCTAGGCCTGTGAGCCATGGCCACTGAGACTGCGTGTCTGGAGCCTGTGCTCCACAACGGGAGAGGCCACAACAGTGAGAGGCCTGTGTACTGCAAAAAAAAAAAAAAGATAAACAAAATTGATAAACTTTTATCCAGGCTCACAAAGAAGAAAAGAGGATCCAAATAAACAAATTAAGAAATGAAAGAGGAGAAATAACTGATACCACAGAGATACAGAAAATCATAAGATAATTCTATGAACAGTTATATGCCAACAATTTGGACAACCTAGAAGAAATGGACAAGTTTCTAGAAGAAAAGAACCTGTCAAGACTGAATCAAGAAGAAATAGACAATTTCAACAGACCAGTTACTAGTACTGATATTGAGTTTGTAATTTTAAAAAAAACTTGCAGCAAACAAAAGTCCAGAACTGGACAGCTAGCTTCGCAGGAGAATTCTACAAAACACATAAAGAGCTAATACCCATTCTTCTCAAACTATTCCAAAAAATTGAAAAGGATGGAACACTCCTAGATTCATCCTACTAGGCCTCCATTACCTTGATACCAAAACTAGGCAAAGACATTATCAAAAAAAGAAAATTATAGGTCAATATCTTTGATGAATATAGATGGAAAAATCCTCAGCAAAATATTAACGAATCAAATCCAACAATATATAAAAATGATCATACAACCTGATCAAGTTGGTTTGTTTCAGGGATATAAGGATGGTTCAACATTTGCAAATCAGTCAGTGTGATACAACTCTTTCCACTCTTGTTCAACATGGTATCGGAAGTCCTGGTGAGAGGGCAGAGAGCAGAAGCAAAAGAACTACAATTCTGCAGTCTGTGGGACAAAAACCACATTCACAGAAAGATAGACAAGGTGAAAAGGCAGAGGGCTATGTACCAGATGAAGGAACAAGATAAAACCCCAGAAAAACAACTAAATGGAATGGAGATAGGCAATCTTCCAGAAAAAGAATTCAGAATAATGATAGTGAAGATGATCCAGGACCTCAGAAAAAGAATGGAGGCAAAGATGGAGAAGATGCAAGAAATGTTTAACAAAGATCTAGAAGAATTAAAGAACAAACAAACAGAGATGAACAATACAATAACTGAAATGAAAAATACACTAGAAGGAATCAATAGCAGAATAACTGAGGCAGAAGAACGGATAAGTGACCGAGAAGACAGAGTGGTAGAATTCACTGCTGCGGAACAGAATAAAGAAAAAAGAATGAAAAGAAATGAAGACAGCCTAAGAGACCTCTGGGACAACATTAAACACAACAACATTCGCATTATAGGGGTCCCAGAAGGAGAAGAGAGAGAGAAAGGACCCGAGAAAACATTTAAAGAGATTATAGTCGAAAGCTTCCCTAACATGAGAAAGGAAATAGCCACCCAAGTCCAGGAAGCGCAGAGAGTCCCATACAGGATAAACCCAAGGAGAAACACACCGAGACACATAGTAATCAAACTGGTAAAAATTAAAGACACAGAAAAATTATTGAAAGCAGCAAGGGAAAAATGACAAATAACATACAAGGGAACTCCCATCAGGTTAACAGCTGACTTCTCAGCAGAAACTCTACAAGCCAGAAGGGAGTGGCATGATATACTTAAAGTGATGAAAGGGAGGAACCTTTCACAACCAACAACCAAGATTACTCTACCCAGCAAGGATCTCATTCAGATTCGACAGAGGAATCAAAAGCTTTACAGACAAGCAAAACCTAAGAGAATTCACCACCACCAAACCAGCTCTACAACAAACGCTAAAGGAACCTCTCTAAGTGGGAAACACAAGAGAAGAAAAGGACCTACAAAAACAAACCCAAAACAAGTTAAGAAAATGGTAATAAGAACATACATATCAATAATTACCTTAAACATGAATGGATTAAATGCTCCAACCAAAGACACAGGCTCGCTGAATGGATACAAAAACAAGACCCATATATATGCTGTCCACAAGAGACCCACTTCAGACCGAGGGACACATATAGACTGAAAGTGAGGGGATGGAAAAAGTTATTCCATGCAAATAGAAATCAAAAGAAAGCTGGAGTAGCAATACTCGTATCAGATACAATAGACTTTAAAATAAAGAATGTTACAAGAGACAAGGACACTACATAATGATCAAGGGATCAATCCAAGAAGAAGATACAACAATTATAAATATATATGCACCCAACATAGGAGAACCTCAATACATAAGGCAACTGCTAACAGCTCTAAAAGAGGAAATCGACAGTAACACAGTAATAGTTGGGGACTTTAACACCTCACTGACACCAATGGACAGATCATCCAAACAGAAAATTAATAAGGAAACACAAGCTTTAAATGACACAATAGACCAGATAGATTTAATTGATATTTATACAAAACTCCATCCAAAAACAGCAGATTACACTTTCTTCTCAAGTGCACACGGAACATTCTCCAGGATAGATCACATCTTGGGTCACAAATCAAGCCTTAGTAAATTAAAGAAAATTGAAATCATATCAAGCATCTTTTCTGACCACAACGCTGTGAGATTAGAAATCAATTACAGGGAAAAAAACGTAAAACACATGGAGGCTAACCAGTACGTTACTAAATAACCAAGAGATCACTGAAGAAATCAAAGAGGAAATCAAAGAATACCTAGAGACAAATGACAATGAAACACGATGATCCAAAACCTATGGGATGCAGCAAAAGCAGTTCTAAGAGGGACGTTTATAGCTGTACAAGCCTACCTCAAGAAACAAGAAAAATCTCAAATAAACAATCTAACGTCACACCTAAAGGAACCAGAGAAAGAAGAACAAACAAAACCCAAAGTTAGCAGAAGGAAAGAAATCATAAAGATCAGAACAGAAATAAATGAAATAGAAACAATAGCAAAGATCAATAAAAGTAAAAGCTGGTTCTTTGAGAAAATGAACAAAACTGATAAACCATTAGCCAGACTCATCAAGAAAAACAGGGAGGGGCTTCCCTGGTGGCGCAGTGGTTGGGAATCTGCCTGCCAATGCAGGGGACACGGGTTCGATACCTGGTCTGGGAAGATCCCACATGCCGCGGAGCAACTAGCCCCGTGAGCCACAGTTACTGAGCCTGCGCGTCTGGAGCCTGTGCTCCGCAACAAGAAAGGCCGCGATAGTCAGAGGCCTGCGCACCGCGATGAGGAGTGGCCCCCACTTGCCGCAACTAGAGAAAGCCCTCGCACAGAAACGAAGAGTCAACACAGCCATAAATAAATAAATAAATAAATTAAATAAAAAAAAAAAAAAAAAAAAAAGAAAAACAGGGAGAGGACTCAAATCAATAAAATTACAAATGAAAAAGGAGAAGTTACAACAGACACTGCAGAAATACAAAGCATTCTAAGAGGCTACTGCAAGCAACTCTGTGCCAATAAAATGGACAACCTGGAAAAAATGGACAAATTCTTAGAAAGGTATAACCTTCCAAGACTGAACCAGGAAGAAATAGAAAATATGAACAGACCAATCACAATTAATGAAATTGAAACTGTGATTAAAAATCTTCCAACAAACATAAGTCCAGGACCAGATGGCTTCACAGGTGAATTCTATCAAACATTTAGAGAAGAGCTAACACCCATCCTTCTCAAACTCTTCCAAAAAATTGCAGAGGAAGGAACACTCCCAAACTCATTCTATGAGGCCACTGTCACCCTGATACCAAAACCAGACAGAGATACTACAAAAAAAGAAAATTGCAGACCAATATCACTGATGAGTATAGATGCAAAAATCCTCGACAAAATACTAGCAAACAGAATCCAACAACACATTAAAAGGCTCATACACCATGATCAAGAGGGATTTATCCCAGGGATGCAAGGATTCTTCAATATACGCAAATCGATCAATGTGATACACCATATTAACAAATTGAAGAATAAAAACCATATGATCATCTCAGTAGATGCAGAAAAGCTTTTGACAAAATTCAACACCCATTTATGATGAAAACAATCCAGAAAGTGGGCATAGAGGGAACCTACTTCAACATAATAAAGGCCATATATGACAAACCCACAGCAAACATCATTCTCAACGGTGAAAAACTGAAAGCATTTCCTGTATGATCAGGAACAAGACAAGAATGTCCATTCTCACCACTATTATTCAACATAGATTTGGAAGTCCTAGCCACAGCAATCAGGGAAGAAAAAGAAATAAAAGGAATACACATTGGAAAAGAAGAAGTAAAACTGTCACTATTTGCAGGTGACATGATACGATACATAGAGAATCCTAAAGATGCCACCAGAAAACTACTAGAGCTAACCAATGAATTTGGTAAAGTTGCATGATACAAAATTAATGCACAGAAATCTCTTGCATTCCTATACACACTGAAAGAGGAGTTAAGGAAACACTCGCATTTACCATTGCAACAAAAAGAATAAAATACCTAGGAATAAATCTACCTAGGGAGACAGAAGACCTGTATACAGAAAACTATAAGACACTGGTGAAAGAAATTAAAGATGATACCAACAGATGCCAAGATATACCATGTTCTTGGATTGGAAGAATTAATATTGTGAAAATGACTCTACTACCCAAAGCAATCTACAGATTCAATGCAATCCCTTTCAAATTACCAATGGCATTTTTTACAGAACTAGAACAAAAAATCTTAAAATTGGTGTGGAGACACAAAAGACCCCGAATAGCCAAAGCAGTCTTGAGGAAAAAAACGGAGCTGGGGGAATCAGACTCCCTGACTTCAGACTATACGACAGAGCTACAGTAATCAAGACAATATGCTACTGGCACAAAAACAGAAATATAGATCAATGGAACAAGATAGAAAGCCCAGAGATAAACCCACGCACCTATGGTCAACTAAGTTATGACAAAGGAGGCAAGGATATACAATGGAGAAAAGACAGTCTCGTCAATAAGTGGTGCTGGGAAAACTGGACAGCTACATGTAAAAGAATGAAATTAGAACACTCCCTAACACCATACACAAAAATAAACTCAAAATGGATTAGAGACCTAAATGTAAGACCGGGCACTATACAATTCTTAGAGGAAAACATAGGAAGAACACTCTTTGACATAAATCACAGCAAGATCTTTTTTGATCCACCTCCTAGAGTAATGGAAATAAAAACAAAAATAAACCAATGGGACTTAATGAAACCTAAAAGCTTTTGCACAGCAAAGGAAACCATAAGCAAGATGAAAAGACAACCCTCAGAATGGGAGAAAATGTTTGAAAATGAATCATCGGACAAAGGATTAATCTTCAAAATATATAAATAGATCATGCAGCTCAATATTAAAAAAAAAAAACCCAATCCAAAAATGGGCAGAAGACCTAAACAGACATTTCACCAAAGAAGACATACAGATGGCCAAGGGGCAGATGAAAAGCTGCTCAACATCACTAATTATTAGAGAAATGCAAATCAAAACTACAATGAGCTATCACCTCACACCAGTTAGAATGGGCATCATCAGAAAGTCTACAAACAATAAATGCTGGAGAGGGTGTGGAGGAAAGGGAACCCTCTTGCACTGGTGGTGGGAATGTAAATTGATACAGCCACTATGGAGAACAGTATGGAGGTTCCTTAAAAAACTAAAAATAGAATTACCATATGACCCAGCAATCCCACTACTGGGCATATACCCAGAGGAAACCATAATTCAGAAAGACACTTGCACCCCAATGTTCATTGCAGCACTATTTACAATAGCCAGGTCATGGAAGCAACCTAAATGCCCATCGACAGACGAATGGATAAAGAAGATGTGGTACATATATACAATGGAATATTACTCAGCCATAAAAAGAACATAATTTGGTCATTTGTAGAGACGTGGATGCATCTAGAGACTATCATACAGAGTGAGGTAAGTCGGAAAGAGAAAAACAAATGTCGTATATTAACACATATATGTGGAACCTAGAAAATGGTACAGGTGAACCAGTTTGCAGAGCAGAAATAGAGACACAGATGTAGAGCACAAACATTTGGACACCAAGCGGGGAAAGCAGTGGGGGGTTGGGGTGGTGGTGTGATGAATCGGGCGATTGCGATTGACATGTATACACTGATGTGTATAAAATGGATGACTAATAGGAAAAAAAAAGCCCTGGCCACAGCAATCAGACAAGAAGAATAATTAAAAGGCATCCAAATTTAGAAGGGAATGGGCCTTCCCTGGTGGCACAGTGGTTAAGAATCCTCCTGCCATTGCAGGGGACATGGGTTCAATCCCTGGTCCGGGAAGATCCCACATGCCACAGAGCAACTAAGCCCATGCACCACAACTAGTGAGCCTGTGCTCTAGAACCCGTGAGCCACAACTACTGAGCACACATGCCACAACTACTGAAGCCCACACGCCTAGAGCCCATGCTCTGCAACAAGAGAAACCACCACGATGAGAAGCCCGCACACCACAACGAAGAGTAGCCCCCGCTCACCACAACTAGAGAAAGCCCACATGCAGCAACGAAGACCCAATGTAGCCATAAATAAATTAAATAAATAAATAAATAAGTAAATGAGGAAACTGTTTGTGTTCAGAGCAATTTAAAAATATAAATAAATACAATAAAATAAAATTGCATCAAAAAGAATCAGAATAAACTTAACCAAGGATGTGAAAGACCTATACTCTGAACACTATGAAACATTGTTGAAGGAAATTGAATATGATACAAAGAGACGGAAAGATATCCAGTGCTCTTGGATTGGAAGAATTAATATTGTTAAAATGGCCATACTACCCAAAGCAATCTACAGATTTAATGCAATCACTATCAAAATACCCATCACATTTTTCAAAGAACTAATGAATTAAATAATCCTAAAATTTATATCGAACCATAAAAGACCTTGAATTGCTGAAGCAATCTTGAGAAAAAAGAACAAAGTTGGAGGTTTCACACTCCCAGACTTCAGACTATACTATAAAGCTACAATAATCAAAACAACATGGTACTGGCAGAAAAACAGACACACAGATCAATGGAACAGAATAGAGAGCCCAGAAATAAACCCACACACCATGGTCAATTAATCTACAACAATGGAGGCAAGAATATACAGTGGAGATAACACAGTCTGTTCAATAAGTGGTGCTGGGAAAACTGGACAGCTACATGTAAAAAAATGAGATTACAACATTTCCTCACACCATATACAAAAATAAACTCAAAATTAAAGACCTAAATGTAAGACTAGAAACCATAAACTCCTAGAAGAGAACATAAGCAGAGTACTCTTTGACGTAAATCATAGTAATATTTTTTGGATCTGTCCCTAAGGTTAAAGAAATCAATGCAGAAATAAACAAGTGGGGCCTAATTAAACTTAAAAACTTTTTGCGCAGCCAAAGAAATCACTGACCAAACAGAAAGACAACCTACTGAATAGGAGAAAATATTTGCAACTCTTATGACCAACAAGGGGTTAATATCCAAAATATATAATCAGTTCACACAACTCAACATGAAAAAAAAAACCCCAATGGAAAAATGGGCAGAAGACCTGAATAGACATTTTTCCAAAGAAGACATATAGATGGTCAACAGGCACATGAAAAGATGCTAAACATCGCTAATTATTAGAGAAATACAAATCAAAATAACAAAGAGATATCACCTCACACCTGTCAAAATGGCTATCATCAAAAAGTAACTAATGTTGGCAAGGATGTGGAGAAAAGGCAACCCTCATATACTGTTCTTGGGAATGTAAATTGGTGCACCCACTGTGGAAAACAGTATGGTGGCTCCTCAAAAATCTAAAAATAGAAATACTATATGATCCAGCAATTTCATTCCTGGGTATATATCCATAAATGACAAAAACACTAATGTGAAAAGATACAGGCAGCCCAGCGTTCATAGCAGCACTATTTACAATAGCCAAGATATGGAAACAACCAAAGGTTTCATCAACAGATGAAAGGATAAAGATGTGTGGTGTGTGTATTTATTCACATATATAAATATATTTGTATATATATATATTTATTTATAAATATATATATTTCAATATATATATTGTTCAGCACAGGGAATTATAGCCATTATTTTGTAATAACTTTTAATAGAGTATAATATATAAAAATACTGAATCACTGTGCTATACACCTGAAACGAATATAATATTATAAATCAACTATACTTCAATTTTAAAAAAAGGAATTGAATGAAGGCCTATACAAATTGAAAAAAAATTATGTGCTTCAAAAGTCACCATCAAGACAGTGAAAAGAGCCCACAGAATGGCAGAAAATATTTGCAAATCATGTATCTGGCAGGGGACCTATATTCAGAATATGTATGGATCTCTTACAGCTCAACAATAAAAAGATAGATAACCCAGTTTTTAAAATGAACAATGAAGTTGAATAGATATTTCTCCAAAGAAGACTTACAAATGGCCAATAAGCACATGAAAAGATGCATCATTAGTCATTAGAGAAATGCAAATCAAAACCGCAATAAGATACCACTTCACACCCAATCAAAAGACAGGTAATAACAAATGTTGGTGAGGATGCAGAGAATTTTAAGAAATTTGGCAATTTCTCAAACAGGTAAACGTAGAGTTACCAAATGACCCAGCAGTTCTCCTAAGAATAAATCCAGGAGAAACAAGAACATATCTGTAGAAAAGCTGTACGTGAATGTTCATAGCAGCATTACTCAGTAGCCAAAATGTAGCAACAACCTAAATGTCTATCAGATCACGAATGGATAAGCAGGGGCTTCCCTGGTGGCACAGTGGTTAAGAATCTGCCTGCCAATGCAGGGACACGGGTTCGAGCCCTGGTCTGGGAAGATCCCACATGCCGCAGAGCAGCTAAGCCCGTCTGCCACAACTACTGAGCCTGTGCTCTAGAGCCCGTGAGCCACAACTATTGAAGCTCTTGTGCCTAGTGCTTGTGCTCCTCAACAAGAGAAGCCACCACAATGAGAAGCCCGCACACCTCAACGAAGAGTAGCCCCTGCTCGCCGCAACTAGAGAAAGCCAGCACACAGCAACGAAGACCCAACACAGCCAAAAATAAATACATAAATATATTTTTTAAAAAAAAGAATGGATAAGCAGAATGTGATGGGTACATACAATAGAATATTATTTAGCCATAAAAAAGAAGGAAGTACTGGTACATGCTTACAACATGGATGAACCTTGAAAATGTCATGCTAAGTGAGTAAAGGACTATCTATATATTGTAGATTCTGTTTATGTGCAATGTCCAGAATAGACAGGTCCATAGAGACAGGAAGGAGATCAGTGGGTCCCCTGGACTAGAGCTGGGGGGAGGAGGAAGGAGGAGTGACTGCCAGTAGTCATAAAGTTTCTTTTTGGAGTAAAGAAAATGTTCTAGAAGTAGGTTGTGGTGATGGTTACACTAAAGACCACTGACATATACACTTTAAATGGGTGAATTTTATTAGTGTGTGAAATATGTCTCAAACCTTAAAAAGTTAACAGTTGATATCTGAAAAGTAAAAAAAAAAAAAAAAAAAAAAAAAAAGAACAAAAAGTCTTCAGTGTGTAAGCAGCCAAATTCTTTAATAAATACTTATAAATACAGTAAATAGTTATTCCTATTCATTAATTCAACAAATAATTGACTGCCTTTTTGGTGCTAGGTGTGCTGTCAGGTGCTAGGTAGAAAGATGCCTCGCCTCAGCTTTGCCTCTACTTCTTTAGGCTTCCAAGTAAGGTGGTACGCCTGGGGGACAGCAGCTGTCTCTGTGCCTGGCCTCACTTGCATTTTCCCCTGTTTGGAAAGGTGTCGGGTATTTCTGATGCCTTAGTCAGCACAGAGCAAGGAGGACCTTGACTATAGTTTCAGAGCCTTAAGCTTCACCTCATGCTCCAAATCCAAGACAGAGCAGCTGAGAATGGAGCTAGCTGTGCCACCAATTGCTTCTCCCCCATTGTTAATCCCTTTAATTCTGCCGTCCGCAGGCACCCCTCCCTTCACACTGTCCTGTTGCCCACTTGTGATATGACTGAACAAGTGGTTTTGGCTTTGAAAGGTGATTCTTAGAGACACCTCAAGTGACCCAGTCCCTGGCTTGTGGGGATGCTCTTGATGCTGATAACCGTGGGGCACCAGAGATCTTCTGTGGGCTAATAACACTTTCAAGGTAGCGCTGCTGACTCCCCTGAGATCCCGGCCTCGCTGCCAGGGTCATCAGAGGGAGCAGCATTTCAGTGCTAAGGGCAAACAGTGAGAAGCCGCCAGTCTCTTTTGGTTCTTACAGAAGAGTTTATGCTCTGGCACTTGAGTTATCAAATCTCTTTAAAGCATGGGACAACTGGCTTTGTGATGATTTTATACATATGTGTGTGTGTGTGTTATACGCTGTATTTCTGCTTTGCTGTGTCATTCCCTGGTCAAGGCATTATAGTTTATTTAAAAATTTGTCTATCTCTTTCACAAACCTTGAGTTTTATGGCCAAAAGGAAAAAAAAAAAAGTGAGCCGCTTTTCAGTCTATGTGTACTGTTTTCACGGAGCCCTAGACTTAAACTAATTCTAATTTCTCTCTCCCCCCAAATTGATGAATTTATCAGTATCCTAAGATGCTCATTACATTTACAAAAGAATGCTTCCTGGTGGCATGTGGATGGAGAAATCCAGCCTGGTTTGGGGGGTAAAAGCTCGTGTTGGCCCTTAGCCTGCCATAACTGTCCTGCCTGCCTCTCTAACCACCACCCTCATGCTCCTGGTGCCTGCAGAGCATAAGAAAAGCTTCTTCTCCCCTACTGGACTCTCCCCTCATTGCTATAGGAGGGGAGTAGCAGGAAATGGAATCTGCCCTGGTCATGGGATTTTTTTGAAAGAAACAAAGCATGATCTGATGAAGAGCAGGTTAATCCTGCTATTTCATTTCCCTTTCAGAAAGGGTGGGGGCAGGATTGTGATATGAAGCATTTGGTTTCACATCTGTTCCAGGAATTATCCTCGGCATAAATCCACTTTTCTTTCAAGCATCCTGAAGCATCCCAGGGAGCTCCTTCTCCCGGGGCATGCTCCCTGCCCCCACAGTTTATTTCATGGCCACAGAGCAGCTGACAGACTCCCCGAGAAATCATCCTGTCATTGCTGTAGGAGGAGTCTTGGAAGCCAGAATTTCTGTGGGTCAGTGATATCAACTTTGTGCTCTGCTGTCCATGAAGGGTTTAGGGTAAAACCTAAACCCAGCAGTGTGGTATAATGGAAAGAGGACCCAATTTAAAAATCAAAGGAACTGGCTCTCATCTCCCCTTGGCTACTATTTGTGTGATCTCGGGCAAGTCACCAAACCTCTTCAGGCTCAAAGCCCTCATCTGTGAAATTTACATCTTGGCACTTTGAGAAATGAAGTTCAACTCGAAAATGCTACAAATCTGTAATCTGTTACATGTTATGTTTATCAACCTCAGTTTAAAGTAACTTTTCAACTTTCAAATCTTATTCATGGGAAAATGAAAAATAATTTCATATGTGGCAAGGTGACTTCTAGTTTTAAAAACTGAACTTAAGGGCCAACCAAAGCAATTATTCAAACAAACACAGGCTTGTAACTAGAGTTTTTAAAAAGTTTTCTGGAACTTCTGTTTTCTGTTTCCATCTTTGAGATGTTTAGCATTCTCATGTGGCCTTTGAGTGTATGGTAGGAATTTTCTATGAATAATTATGTTCCACACACTATTAGGTGCACATAAGGAATAACAAACTAAGTGAAACACAAGATCCCCAACCTTAATTCAGAGAATAAACATATATACAAGGAAAAACAGAATTTCAGATTTCAGAGTGAAGCAAAAGACAAATTCATATTTTGACAAATGTTAGTATATGCAGATGGTCCCCAGCTTACGATAGTTCAGCTTATAGTTTTTTACCTTTATGATGGTGTGAAAGCAATATGCATTCAGTAGAAACCATACTCTGAATTTTGAATTGTGCTCCTTTCCTGGCCTAGTGATTTGTGTTACAGTCCTCTCTCATGATGCTAGGCAGAGAACACAGCCCCCAGTCAGCCACGTGATCATGGAGGTCAACAAGCAATACACTTCCAACCATTCTATACCCAGACAACCAGTCTGTTTTTCACTGTCAGTACAGTAGTCAACAAATTACATGAGATATTCAACACTTTATTATAAAACAGGCTTTGTATTCATTGATTTTGCCCAACTGCAGGCTAGTGTAAGTGTTCTGAGCACGTTTAAGGTAGGCTGGGCTAAGCTATGATGTTTGATAGATTAGGTGTATTAAGGCAGCAATGTAAGTAAAACACACAATTCAAGGAACAACTGGATCAAGGGTCAAATGGGAGATATATGGGGGAAAAACATGAGAAAATAGGATCCAGCAAAGGCAGTACTTTCAGTAACATGAAAAAGTAGTGACTTCACCTGGTATAAAATTATTCACCTGAGGCTAAAATTAAGTTCTGACTAAGATCAACCATAGCTGGACAATACCAACATCATTAAAAAGTATGGCTAATAATAAACCTTGTAAGGAATGAATAAGGATGGTTTACTTAATCACTCAGTGTAGAGAAAAATCCACACCTTTAAAGTGTTAACCTTTAATAATATTGAGTTTTTGGTAATGTTAGCTTTCCTCTTTCTCACCTCTCTGAAAAATCCTTCTTAGTCACTTTTTTAAAGTTCTTCATCCTTTGCTTACTTGTGAATTTTCATTCTCTAGAATCCTGCCTTTGAGAAAGGTTTATTGCAGGGCCAAGCAAGGAGAATGGGTGGCTCATGCTCAAAACCGCTAACAGTTTTTTGGGAAAAGTTTTTACAGGCAAAATTTGGGGTGAGAACTGCAGGGTGTGTGACTTTCTTCAGATTGGTTGGTAGTGAGATAAGAGGGCGGTGCTCCAGGAATCTTGTGCTCAGCCTGAAGTTACCATCCCCCACCTGGGTGGGGGCCCTAATTCTTTCCAGTAGTTTCAACTGACCTCCATATTTGACAGTTCCAAACCTGTACCTCCAGCCAGGGCTGTCATGTATGGCTTCACAGATTGGTTGTGCACTGCACAATTCTGGAAATAACATATACATAAAACAGGTACGTAGCAGCCCTTCTCTGCCCAAACTTCTCCCTGGAACCACCTCTAGACATCTCTCCTGAATCTCTCACAGTCATGTCAAACCCAACACGTCCAAAACTGTCATCATCCTCTCAGACACACTCCCCTTATGGTCCCTCCCTGTTCACCTTCAATAAAGTAAAGCCAGAAACCTAAGAATCATTCTAGCTACTCCCCTCGCCCCACATATCCCACTGGTTATCAATTATTATAGTTTTCCCTTTAAACACTTCTCAGATCTTATGTCTAATCTCATTCATTTCCTCTGACTTAATTCAGACACATACCACTTTTTGTTTGAATTACTATAGTGTTTTCCATACAGATCTTTTTGCCCTCAGCCTCATTCTGATTTTTCCTCCACACTGCTAGTAGTGGTCTTTTAGAAACAGTTATAATTATGATACTTCCCCACTAAAAAGTTTTCAAAAGCTATCCTTAAAGTGCAGATTCTTCAGTGGGTAACCAGAGCCCTTCATGGTCTACTCCCTTCTCTACCCACATTTTCCACTACTCCCCCAACATGTACCTTTAAATTCCAGTCATTCTAAACTACGTGCTACACTACCTCACACTTCCGTGCCTTTGCACAAGATGTTTCCTCTTTGTAGAAGTCCCACCTCCCCTTGGCTAACTCCGGCCGTGCTTCCATTTCCAGATCTTGTCGTCTCTTCCAAAGTCCTTCACCGACCACAGTACCCACTTCCCCCTCTTACCATCAACTCCTGTAATACCCTTTGCCTTCCTCTGTAACAGAATTTTCTAAAATATATTATTATATTTCACTTATTGACCTCTACCACTGGGTTATAAACTCCCAGAAGGATTAAGAATTATGTCATTCACCTCTATATCACCAGTGCTTTTCATAGTGCTGGGCATTTAATAAGTATTCAGTAAGTGAATGTGGGATAAAAGATCAGTTTCTATTGCTGTTATAAGATTTAACATTCACTAAATAAGTCTCTGGACAATGTTAGATTAACTGTGCAGTGTTCACATCCTGTAACTTTTGGGTATTTTAATAACTGTGTCTATGCTTCTTTCTGTTCCTCGGACTTCTGAGAGGAAGAGAAGAAACTTCATGAAACTTCATGCCATTTTTGTAATCAGCTTTCTCCTGTTGTTCAAGGGCTGTGTTCTTTGATTCACCCAGAAACCCGTGTGGGGAAAAGAAGAGGCATATAATAGAGTACCTATCTTTAATAAGCTTAAGATGTTAAATCCACTACTTGTTGACTTTAAAAAGATAAGGAGATGTAAATACAAATCTTCCAGAATTGACTCAGTAACAAACTACTAGGGTGTATGTGCCCATACCTTATGAATTGATCATTTTCAGAATGTAGCTATTTGCTTATAAGTACTTTTCATTCATCTATCACAGCCCCTAAAGGGGGAAAAATGTAAAATAAAGTATCAGTTAACTGTAACTTTTATTATATTTTTAAAAATGTTTTTACCCATAACTTCAAGGAAGAAAGATGCAAATAGCAAACATATCAGGTGACATGGTACAATAGGAAAAAATCCTGGACTTGGGTTCTATTACCATGCTTGCCACTTAGGAACTGTGCAATCTTGAACAAGTTAGTTAACTTCTGCAGGCTCAGTATAGTCATCTGTAAAATGAAAACACATTCATATAGAAGTATTTTTTTAATGCCTACCATGTGTCAGGTGCTTTGCTTGGCACCTGAATTAAAATACTGTAACTGCTATGTCTTCTTCATGGAGTTGCTGTGAAAACTAGATGAGATACTGCATGTGAAAATGTTGTTGTTGTTGTTGTTTGTTTGTTTCTATCAAGCAACACCTAGAACAGTTTCAATCTTCAGTCATCAAAGACATAATTTGGGGCAGAAAAGTACACTGATTCATTTGCTGCAAGGTATGAAGCAAAGAAAAATTGGGCCTTAACCCCAATTAACAAAGAAGTTCAAGTAGCCTCAATATTCTTTGCCCAAGCATTCCAGCTAAGACAGGTTTTTCTTTGTTGATACATGAAGTTATTGGTTATATTCATTATCTATTGCTGCATAACAAATTTTACCCCAAAATTATGGCTTCAAACAACAAACATTTATTATCTCACGATTTCTATGAGTCAGGCATTCTAGCTTAGCTGAGGACCTCTGGCTTAAGGTCTCTCGTGAGGTTGTATCAGGCTGTCAGCTGGGAGCTGTGATCTCATCTGAAGGCCCAACTGGGGGATCTGCTTCCAAGCTCACTCACATGGTTATTGGCAGGCCTCTTTCCACTCAGTCCTCTCCAAAGGGCCTCTTTATGAACTGAGATATGCCCCCTACCACCGGTTCATATGTGAAATTTTAACCCCCCAGTACTTCAGAATGTGACTGTATTTGGAGATAGGACCTTTAAAGGGGTGATTAAGTTAAAAGGAGGCTGTTAGGGTGAGCCCTAATCCAGTCTGACTGGTGTCCTTAGAAGAAGAGGAAATTTGGACACGCAGAGAGGCGTCAGGGATTCACTCAGAGGAAAGACACTGTGAGGACACAAGAAGAAGATGGGCATCTGCAAGCCAAGGAGAGGGGCCTCAGAAGAAACCAAACTTGCCTACACTTTGATCTTGGACTTCCAGCCTCCTGAACTGTGAGAAAATAAATTTCTGTTGTTTAAGCCAACCATTCCGTGGTATTATGCAGCCTGGGCAAACTAATACAACTGACTCACAACATGGCAGCTGGCCTCCCCTGAACAAGCAATACATGAGAGAACAAGAGAGCACCCAAGGCAGAAGCCACAGTCTTTGTACAATTTAACCTTGGAAGTGACATCCCATAACTTTTGCTATATTCTCTTTGTAAGAAGAGAGTCAGTAAGTCTGGCCTATACTCGGGGTGGGGAGATTACATAAGGGCATGAGTATCAGGAGGCAGGAATCACAGACCATCTTAAAGGCTGCCTACCACCCTAGTTTTTTTTTAATAAAGTAAAAATAAAAAATTAAGAGATGGACAAATTGGCAGTTTTTACGTGGTAAAGTAGATTCAACTTCATCAAATACATGAGCACTCTGACTGATATAATCTGTAGGCCATACTACTATTCTGTGAAGCTAAGGTTGTTCTCATCTGGCAGATAGAAATTTTTGACATTTAGGACAAGTTTTTCTGGGAGTGAAAAATGGCATTTTATGGACTAGATTGAAGAGAAATGGTACAATGGATCCTTAAGTCTGTGTCTAATACAGTGATTCTCAACCAGCGGTGCATACCAAGAGGGAAAAGAGGAGGAGAGTTACCATAAGTTTAAAAAAAGCATAGTCAAACTGTAATATAATTATGTATGGAGAGTGATAAGAAATTTACAGCCTTCATAAAACAAACTGAAGAAAGTAAAATGGAACAAAATCTCCATCTGGCTGATGGAGCATAAGTCATAAAAGGTCGAGAAACTACTCTCATCATTCTTTTATTGTTAATAGACAAAAAGAGGGATACAAGACAGTAGCTTAGAAATGGGCATGCAATGAACCATAATACCCAGAGAGATGATACACTTTAGAAAACCCAGTGAAAAGTAATAAAAATGATTAGTGGGCTGTATGGATTAGTTTAGAAGATAAATGTAAAGTAACAGACATATTCAGGAGCCTTTCGAGAACTAATAGGAAGATCTTTACAAGAGAAGGATAGATGATAGTTAAACTCAAGCTTTAGTTCAAAGGATCCAGAGGACATCTGCTTTGTGGTGATAGTGAGTTGACATCTGATTCCTCAGAAAGTACACTGAGTTTCCAATAGCTTTAGCCTCTAAATTTAGTAGCATTGTCAGCTTGATTGTCTCATGTTTGTCTAACCATCAGAGTCTATGTGGCAAAGCTGTCATTATTCCCGCCTAAGGTCAAACTTCTTTTCACCTACAGCCCTCTTTTTGGTCTCTAAAATGATGCTAACGTGAGGTTAAACTCTCCCTTTACCTTTCAGAGCACTCTAAGAGCTATCACTTGTAATAACATCTCCAAATATTAAGCTCCAATAATTTGGCTCCTGCTTTGCTGGAACTCCCCCTTGGGTGGCCCTTTGTTTTAAGAGAGGAAGAAGCTGTTTCCTGTTATCTCCTGGTTGCACGATAACAAGATGACAGACAGGTTCTAGGGTCCATTTCAGTTTTCCTTACAAAAAGGTGTGGAATTAGAGGGTGAGACATGGGAGGACCTCACAAGATGACCCACGCTAAAAAGGTGTCTTGGAATTTGAATAATATTTTTATGGATTACCTGAAGTGTTCTCCTGAAGTAAATGCTTATGTTGGTATGGAACAATTTTTGAAATATATTGTCAAGTGAAAGATTTTTTTTTAATTCCACTGTAGATTATACTCCCATCTGTGTAAAAAGGGGAGAAGGAATATATGTTTAGTGTATGTTTGCTTGTATGTGCAAAGACTATTCTGAGACGGATACAGATACACACAGCAGTAACATAGCAAAGAGTCTAGGGTAGAAGAGACATTTTTAACTGTACACCTGTCTGTATTGTTTGATTTTCTTTTTTTTTTTAATTTGTGCAGAGATTAGTTTTTTTTTTTTTTTTGGTTGTGCCAGGTCTTAGTTGCGGCAGGTGGGCTCCTTAGTTGTGGCTTGCTGGCTCCTTAGTTGTGGCATGCGAACTCATAGTTGTGGCATGCATGTGGGATCTAGTTCCTTGGCCAGGGATGGAACCCGGGCCCACTGCATTGGGAGCCTAGAGTCTTAACCACTGTGCCACCAGGGAAGTCCCCCAGATTACTTTTTAAAAATACAAATAGGAACAGTTTTTTAAGGTGGTCAGGTCTTTCTTTCTCTCCGTCCCTCTCTGCCTCTTCTTTCTCTCCAACTTTTTTCATCTCTCTTCATTTCTCTTCACAGCTTCATTAACCTCCCTCTTTCTTCTTTACATGGTTTCTTCCATGTAGCAAGGTAAGATGGAGGGTAATTTGAGCAACAGCTCCAACCTTATTCTTTGCAGTTTAATGACCACAGGGTAAAGAGGACTCTTCTATGTTAGTATATATACATCCTAAGGAAGGGCTGTGATTGGCTTGGCTTGGATGACATGACCACCTCTTAAGGCAATTGCTGCAGGTAAGGGGATGGGACTTTGGCCAATTCTGGGTCATCTGCCAGCTTTTGTGATGGAAAGGGTATAGGAGGAACATCTGTAGTCTGGCCGTAATCACCTGATTGGAATAGAGGAGGTAGGGTTATAGTTTTCCCAGAGGAAGTGAAAGGAGCTAAAACCATAAGCAGATGGGAAGGGATGCTAGGCAGACAAAAACAATAGATTTCCCCCTGCTTTCCACCCTTCCTAGCATGTATACAGATACAGGGTTACATAAGACAATGTATGCAGTAAATATCAATACTTCATATAGTGCCTGAAGCAGAATAAGAGATAGATCAATATATATTATTGTTCAATATCTCCTTTTTAATTGTGACAAAAGACACATAACACAAAATTTACCATTTTAACCATTTTTAAGTGTACAGTGGATTAAGGACATTCACATCATTGTACAACCATCACCACCATCCATCTTTAGAACTTTTTTTAACTTGCACAACTGAAACTCTGTATCCATTGAACGCTAACTCCCTGTTTCCCCTCCCCCACTCCCTGGCAACCACCATTCTGCTTTCTGTGTCTATGAATTTGTCTACTCTAGAGACTGCACGTAAGTGGAATCATACAGTATTTGTCATTTTGTGACTGGCTTGTTTAACTCAGCATAATGTCCTCAAGGATCTTTTGTGTTGTAGCATGTGTCAGAATTCCTTCCTTTTTAAAGACTAAATAATATTCCATTGTATGTGTATACCACATTTTGTTTATCTAGTCATCCATCGATGGATACTTGGGTTGCTTTCACCTTTCGGCTATGTGAATAATGCTGCTGTGAACATGGATGTACAAATATCTGCTCAAGACCCTGCTTTCAGTTCTTCTGGGTAAATACCAAGACGTAGAATTGCTGAATTACTTACATCAGGAAATGGTTATCATAATATGTTTAGGGAATATTTATCATCTCATATAGATACAAAATTAAAGAAATATTTTTTAAAAATTCTTTGTGATGAGAACTCTTAGGATTTACTCTCTTAACATCTTTCATACGTAACACACAGCAGTGTTCATTGTATTATCAAGTTGTACATTACATCCCTAGTACTTATGTATCTTGTAACTGGAAGTGTGTACCTTTTGACCACCTTCATCTAATTCCCCCTCCCTGCCTCTGGTAACCACAAATCTGATCTCTTTTTCTATGAGTTTGTTTGTTCCTGTTACACAAAATAGTGATTTGGTATTTCTTTACATTTCAAAATGACCACCATGATAAGTCTAGTTATGTCACCATACAAAGGTATTACATGGTTATTTACTTTATTCCCCACACTGTACATAGCCATATATATATATATGAATGATTAATTTGCTGGTCTCTGAAGTTCAAACACATTTTATCAACTCTGCATTTTTACCGCCCCTCCCCTCACATCTACTGTTTTTTACATCATGTCAGACATCTTTTTGTTTTGTGTATCCCTTAACAACTTATTGTGGCTATGGATGATTTTACTACATACATTTGTCTTTTATCCTTCCTACTAGCTTTATACATGGCTGATTTACTACCTTTACTGTATATTTGTCTTTACCAATGAGATTTTTCCTTTCATAATTTTCATGTTTCTATTAGTGGTCTTTTCTTTTTCCCTTAGAGAAGTCCCTTTAACATTTCTTATAAAGCTGGCTTGGTGGTGCTGAACTCTTTGGTGGTGCTTGCTCGTAAAACTTTTGATCTCTCTATCATATCTAAACGAAAGCCTTGCCAGGTAGAGTATTCTTGGTTGTAGGTATATCATGCCACTCCCTTCTGGCCTGCCAAGTTTCTGCTGAAAAGTCAGCTGATAGTGTTATGGGAGTTCCTTTGTATGTAACTTGTTGCTTTTTCCTTGCGGCTTTTAACATTCTCTATCTTTAATTTTTGCCATTTTAATTACAGTGTGTCTTCGTGTGATCTCCTTTGGGTTGATCCTGTTTGGGAGTCTCTGTGCTTCCTGGATAGTATTTTAGAAGTCAAATTTGACATGATGGCTGAACATTAAATTCAGAAAAGTCTTCTCAAAAGCCAGGGAGAAGTCAGAGCTGGATGTAGAGTTTAGCAATCATCCTTGTATAGCTACCTGTTAAAACTGTCAGTGGATAAATTCTCTGAAGGAAAGGATGTAAGAAAGAGCAACAAAGTGCAAAAGAGAAAAGGAGCGGTGGACGAGTCCAAGGAACCAGCCTTGAGAGGAGACACCTGGGTATTTCAGAATCTCAGAGGACCACATAGGAGAGATCAAGAGGCTGGCAATGGTTGATGAACTCAGATGCTAAGATAGATGATATTTAGTTGCCTGTGAGTAAGATTTTGTTAAATGTAGTCATTTTCATACGAATACTGCCCTGTAGATTACTTTACAATTTTCAGAACGTTTTCATGTGAATTATCTTCCAACAATCCAGTGGAGTACGCAAGTTATTATTCCTATACGAGAAAGAAAAGGAAGCTCAGAGAGACTGATTTTCCTAAGGTTTCTCCTGGCATCTCTCATTTTCCCCAGATGATCAGTCTTTGGGAAGCTGAAGGCACTAGTTCAGAGATGCCTGAGTCTGAGGAGGCGTGAGGGGCTGGTTGTTCCCCTCTGGTGCCCAGGCAGCTTGTCATCCCAGCACATGTGCTCTCATTCAGTGCCTCCTGGGAACAGTATCTACTGGTCTCTCTCAGCTTCCTGTGAACTGCTAAGGAATTTGATTGTCTAGACTCTAGAGCAGTGGTTTTTAAACTGTGGGTCATGACCTACAAGTGGGTCATCAAATCAATTTAGTGGGTCACAACCAGGCTCACGAGAGACCGTGGTGCATGCCTCTTCTCAACCCTGCCTTCAATAACTTCACATTGCTTACTTGAACTCGGCTGTAGTGGAAATCAGCCAACAAGACAAAGTCAGGGCTTTTGTTTGCTTATTTTACCACAGAGAGCCAGTTGTTAAACAATTACTAGCATACCACTGGTCATAACCGTCAATTCTTCCTCCCTCCCCCAACAATGGAACAGAATGGAACAGAAAGGAAAATACCAGGGTCCATCTATAATAAGAGTAAGAATTGTTCTGTGAGACTTTAAGTCATAAAGCTATTTATTTGAGTGTTCATATGAGATGTATTTTTTATATCTATGCATTGCGGTAAAAAAAAAAAAAAAAGAAAGTTTGAAAGTCACGTTTAGGGTCCCTTCATTTACTTTCCTCAGGTAGTTGAAGGTCTGCTGTTCTCCTGATCCTTAGGTAAAGAACTGGTATCCAGCGCCCTTTTTGAATTAATGATGCATCTACTGTAGGAGGAATGAGACTGAATTTTTATCAGGCTAAAAATAATTGTTCTAGAATAGGAAAGGTCCCTCTGTACATCAGTTCTTTTGAACTCAAAGCTATATAAAAATTTGTTCTTAAGCCTCACCAAAGATTTTCTACAGTGGGCATGAATTTATCCTATAGTCAGAAAACAGTAATCATTATTAAATTCCAAAGATTAGAAGGCTGGTGAATAGAAGAAATCAGGTTAAAGTCCATAGTATTGTGTTACTCTATCCCTCTTCTTTTCTAGAACCCTCTATAAAGAAATTAAATCTTTTTAAAATTTTTTATTGTTACTGTATTTTTTATTAATTTTATTGAAGTATAGTGATGTACAATGTTCTGTTAATTTATGCTATACAACAAAGTGATTCAGTTATATATATTCCTTTTCATATTCTTTTCCGTTATGGTTTATCACAGGATATTGAATATAGTTCCCTGTGCTCTACAGTAGAACCTTGTTGTTTATCCAGCCTATATATACTAGTTGACATCTACTAATCCCAAAAACCCAATTCTTTCCCCCACAACTCCCACCTCCCCCTTGGCAACCACAAGTCTGTTCTCTTATGTCTGCGAGTCTATTGCTATTTTGTAGATGTGTTCATTTGTGTCATATTTTAGATTCCACATATAAGTGATATCATATGGTATTTGTCTTTCTCTTTCTGATTTACTTCACTTAGTGTGATAATCTCTAGGTCCATCCATGTTGTTGCAGACGGCATTATTTCATTCTTTTTTATGGCTGAGTAGTATTCCATTATATATATATCTCACATCTTCTTTATAAATAGTGCTGCTATGAACATAGAGGTGCATGTATCTTTTCGAATTATAGTTTTGTCTGGGTATATGCCCAAGAGTGGGATTGCTGGATCATATGGCAATTCTGTTTTTAGTTTTTCGAGGAACCTCCATACTGTTCTCCATAGTGGCTGCACCAATTTACATTCCTGCCAACAGTGCAAGAGAGTTCCCTTTTCTCCATACCCTCTCCAGCATTTATTATTTGTAGGTTTTTTAAATGAAGGACATTCTGAGCAACGTTAGGTGGTACCTCATTGTAGTTTTGATTTGCATAAGAAATTAATTCTTTTTAAGAAAGTAAAGAAACTTTTGGTGAAATAAATCATTTCCCTTTTAATGATTTAGTGATTTATCTTATAAATCCAGATTTATTTACAGGTATATTACATATAAACATTTTATATATAGACATTATATATAAACATATAAAAATATGTAAACATATATATAAATATATATCTCAGATATGCTTAAGTGGATTATGCTTCAAAACTAAATAGATGTAGATAGATCATAGAATTAGATCCCAAGGACGTTGATTTAGATCAGCCTTGCAATTTTTAAATTTTCAAAAAAGGGAAGTTATTAAATACTCTTATGCCAAAAAAAGCTCTATGTAAATGTGTTAAATGGTCTGCCCTTAAGATACTCGTTATCTGAACGTAGTTAAAAAAAAAGAAACACTTTTCACTGAGTGATGTCTGAAAGTCATCCAAATAGATGTATATCTTTCTATTCCATGCTGTAACTTTATCATGCTCATCTTAGGGTTTGCTGTAATAAAGTGAACCAGAATAAGGGTAATATGGTTTTTACAGGTTTGTAAGAATTAAATATACTTTCAGAAATCAGTTGCGTATAATTGTCTTAGAAGAATTAGGATTATTGTCTACATGACTTTAGTTCTTTATAGTAGACTTCCTTAAAATGGCATTTTATTAAAACTATTCAATACTCATTTGCAAGTAGGAAGTAAATCTCCCCCATGGATGGACACTTGAGCCCATGTTGGTTTTGGCATCAAAGAGTTACACCAGGTGCTTGTATTTGTCATGAGAATTCAGAAGCATTTCTGGGAGGGCATGAACGCTTGACAGTGCTGCTGTGGTCAGCAGCTCCCTCTCCCACGTGACTGCATTTCAGCATCACTCAGGGGCTGCCTTTGCTCTACACAAACCCCTTGCAGCTGTGCCCAGTGCCTTTGTGTCACCCAGGCAGGGTTTCATGAAATGGATCTGATGCTCTTGTGCCTGTGTTGTTCATTCCTGCATACTAGAGCTGTGCCCAGGAAGGTGAAGGGCCAGCAGGTTGGCCCTCACTCCCCAGCTGTCCCTTTCTCCTAATGTCACTCAGGATATAAATAAAGTGATTCATTCACTGTCTTTCTTACCAAACCAGAATGCTGCCAGAGTGTACTACCAGAGCCACTCAGATCCATTGGAAAGGCCTTAGGGACAAATCTAAGTCACAATTTAAAAAGTCTTTGCATTTAGGTAATTTAAAAAATGAATTTAATTTTATTTCTCTTAATCATTTCAGACCTTGGAAGGAGAAAAATAACTCCAGTTTTATGTTCATGTTGTTTGGGGTCTGGGCGTTCCTTATTAGAATGGAAGTCATGATGAATTTCTGTCTTTTCTAAACTAGAAAAGCCATGATCAGATGATCTCACTGGAAATTTGCATCCCTTTCCTTCAGACAGCTGATGGATGGTAGAGCATTGGTCTGGAGTGTGCATTGCTGCTTATCACACAGGGCCTTTTGCTATTTGCAGAAGCATAGTTTGTATTGTTAGTTGGAAGTCTTTTACTTCCCATCAGGAACCCTGCTGTGCTTCTGCTCATTTCCACAGCAGTCAATGGAATATTTACCAAGCAGTCCCCCTGTAAATATTTACATGGCAAAATGCTATGAGCTTGGGCCATGTAAAGATTTGTAAGACATGGTCTCTGCCCTGAAAAGAGGGTAGCAGGGGAAATGAGGGACACGTGCAAGACAAAGTCCCCTCCCCCCACCCCACTCCACCCCACCCCCAAAAGTTTAAGAAACAATGTTTTAGGTAATTTAGGAAAGTCTGTCCACCATTCTGCTCGGGGAACGTACACCTTAAAGTGAGCATGGAATGTGAATCTGCTTTGCCTTCTCCACTCCTAAGTGCCTCTCATGGTGTATTTTACCTTGGCAGAATGTCAATCCGTGTTTAAAAATATTTTTATTCACTGTGTAACACAAGGCAGTTACTTTAGTCTGGTGCTTAGGCTAGGAGAAAAATTGGGTTTGTTGGACTCTGATAGTTGCCAAACCAGTATAATGTATTTTACAGGTGCTTTAAGATTGTCAAAAGTAATTCTGATTTTATGTTTATGTTGCTTATTGACTTTAGAACTAACCTAATAGGATGTAACTGTTTATTTGATAAATCCCAAGTGAGTGTGTAAATAGGCAGTATGATCTATAGACATTTGACAAAAAAATAAGAAAGAAGTTACACACTAGAGCATCAAAGCAAAAAAGAAGATAACTTCAATGGCTGTTTTTTTAAAGTCCTACAAAAAAGAGCTGGCTTCTGATCATGGCCACAGAGTCAGTGAGGGGGGAAATGCAGTAACATTATTATTCTGTATATCCTTCCTGCCCTAATTACCCCAGCACTGGCTCACCAGGCAGGCGCAGGGATTAAAGCAGCTCTAGACTAGAATTATGGCAGATGTAAGGGACAACTGGCAAATCTCAAGGTGAGAGTCTAACTGGAGACCTTTCACATAAAGATGGGACCCCAAAGGGCTGTATTCTCCATGTGAAGGTTAACCAGAAATAAACCTCCCCTCCCACCTGTGCTCCACCCGCGTAGGCACTGAAAGAAATTGCCTGTCTCGAACCTTGGTGGTGAGTGAGATGGAGGAGAGGACTCTCCCCTGATCATTTATAACCACAAACGGGCTCTCATGTAAGCTTGGGCATGAATCATATTCCCTAGGTGCTCCAAAAAACTTCAGACGGAGAATTTTGTTTAAGGTGGTCCTAAGCTAGTGGTGGCCCCAGGCATCCAGTAGCATTAAATACATATTTTTTCTGGAGAAATCCTCCTTCAACTCAAGTCTCAAATAATTCCCACAGGTAACATTCTGAGAACTGTGGCATCACAGTTTAAAATTACAAAACAAAAAAAGGAAACACAGCACCATAAGCAAAAGTCAGCAAAAATAACAGATAACAATATCAAACCTGCAAAGACTAAGATACTGAAATTACCAGACATACAATTTTTTTAAAAAATTCTCATGTGTTTAGAGAAATTAAAGGAGGGAATAAAAGTAAGAGTAAAACCAAGAGGTTAAAATTATGACCAAGCAGATTTGAAAAAGAGCTAAGTAGCACTTTCAGAATTGAAAAAATATAGTAGTTAAAGTTTAAAATTCAACAAATGGGCTTAACTGCAGATTAGATCCGGCTGATGAGAGATTTAATGAGCTGAAGACGTATTTAAAGAAATTATCTGGAATGTAGCACAGAAAGAAAAAGTGGTGGAAAACCCAAGTGAGAAGTCCTAATAGACATCTAACTGGAGTTCTGGAAGAAAAATGGGGCAGGGACAATATTTGAAGAGCTCATAGCTAGAAATTTTCCAAAGCTAATGAAAGATACACAAATTACAGTGAATCACAAGAAATCCACACCTAGACACACCATACTAAAACTTTAGAATACCAAAGACAAAGAAAAGATGTTAAAAGCAGCTAGAGAGAAAAGAAGCCTTACCAAAGGAATGCCAATTTGGTTGACAGCATACTGCTCAACAGCAAGAGTGGAACCCAAAACACAGTTTAATCTTGCCATTGATGAGAAGAAACAATTACCAAACCAGAAATGTACTTAAAGCAAAAATACCTTTCAAGGATAAAGATGAAATAAAGACACTTTTCAACGCATAAAGCCCCAAAGAATTTGTCCCTAGGAAACCTCCACAAAAGGAAAGAATCTAAAGAATGTATTTCAAATAGAGAAAGATGATACCAGAAAAAGGTCTGAGATGCAAGGAGGAATTATGAGCAAAGAACATGTAAAAATACGGGCAAATGTAAACATAATAACCAGTGAAGTGATAATTATGTTCTTGTGTGGTTAAAAGAGAGAGAGGGAATGAAAATATCCAACATCAATATCATACAAATCAAGAAAGAGGGTATGATCAGAGTTAAAGTAGTCTAACCTGACATTGTACAATAAAAAGGTGAAGATATTGACTAACTTCAGCTTTACATAGTTTATACAAATGCAAAAATGAATAGAGTAACTACTAAAAGATTAGAAATGTGAAACTTCCAAAATAGTCGAGAGGAAATGAAATGAGAAAAATAATAAATCCATAAGGATGAAAAGAAAACACAGAAAAGGTAGAACAAGTAGAAAGCACACTTAAGATTGTAGAAATAAATAAAAATATTAGTAATTACAAAAATATGAGTGGACTAAATGTTCCAGTGAAAGTCAAAGGCTGATTCATTGGACAGATATTTACTGAGCATCTACTATGTGCTACACACTACTGTCAGCACTAGGCACACAGCACAGAGCAGTGAACAAAACAACCAAAAATCCCTAATGGGAGAGATAGACAACAAACCAAATATAACACAAATAGTACATTAGGTAGTGGCGAGTGTTCTTAGAGAAAAAGAAAAGCCATGAAAGGAGATAGAGAATAGGAGAGGCACTATTCTAAACAGAGTAGTCAAGAAGAGTGTCATTTTGAGTGAAGCCCTGAAGGAGGTGAAGGAATGAGCTGGTGGTCATGAAGGGAAGGGAATTCCAGGCAGAGGGAACAGCATGAGCCCATGCCTTGAAGGGGATCATGGCTGCTGTGTTTGGGAAAGACAAGCACACCAGTGGGGCTGCAGTGTGGGGAGCGAAGAAGAGAGTGGGCACAGATGGGCCTCAAGAGATGATGAGGGGTCAGACTATGAAGGACCCCACAAGCCAAAGCTGGTTAAAAGAGACATATCTCAAGTATATAAAAAGGATGAAAGGAAAAGGCTAGAAAACGATATACCAGGGGAATTTAGCTATAGTCATCAGACAAATAGATTTTTTTTAATATGAGTAATATTTTTTTGAACATCTTTATTGGAGTATAATTGCTTTACAGTGTTGTGTTAGTTTCTGCTTTATAACAAAGTGAATCAGCTATACACATACATATATCCACATATCTCCTCCCTCTTGCACCTCCATCCCACCCTCTCTATCCCACTCCTCTCAGTGGTCACAGAGCACCGAGCTGATCTCCCTGTGCTATGCGGCTGCTTCCCACGAGCTATCTATTTTACATTTGGTAGTGTATACATGTCCATGCCACTCTCTCACTTCGTCCCAGCTTACCCTTCCCCCTCCCTGTGTCCTCAAGTCTATTCTCTACCTCTGCATCTTTATTCCTATCCTACCCCTAGGTTTTTCAGAACCATCAAAAAAACAAACAACCCAATCCAAAAATGGGCAGAAGACCTAAATAGACATTTCTCCAAAGAAGATATACAGATTGCCAACAAACACATGAAAGGATGCTCAACATCACTAATCATCAGAGAAATGCAAATCAAAACTACGATGAGGTATCACCTCACACCAGTCAGAATGGCCATCATCAAAAACTAAACAAATCGATTTTAAGGCAAAAAGCATGTCAAGAAAGAGGGGGCTTCCCTGGTGGCACAGTGGTTGAGAGTCCACCTGCCGATGCAGGGGACACGGGTTTGTGCCCCGGTCTGGGAAGACCCCACGTGCCGCAGAGCGGCTAGGCCTGTGAGCCATGGCCGCTAAGCCTGCACATCCGGAGCCTGTGCTCCGCAACGGGAGAGGCCACAACAGTGAGAGGCCCGCGTACCGAAAAAAAAAAAAGGAAATAAAGAGAATCACTACATTATGGCTAAAAGTTCTAAAGATTCACCAGGAAAGTATTTAACTTTTTCTTGTTGACTTACTTTAACTAGTATATTTACTGACTTTTAAAATTAAATGCAATGCATACTTGTGAAAAATATATTGGGCAAAAATGAACAGAACCGCAAAGAGAGATAGACAGATCCATCTTCATAATGGAATGTTTTAATGTAACTCAGTAATTGGTAGATCAAACAGTCTGAAAATCTTGAAAACATTTTAGGAAATTTGAACCACACAGTTAACAGGCTTGATATAATAGATATGTATAGAACATCACACTAAGTAAGTGCGTAATACACATTCTTTGCAAGTGTCTGTGAAGTATTTGTGGAAACTATGTAGTAGACCTTAAATCACATTTCAAAGACCATATTCCCTGATCACAATGCCATAACAAAAAGGTAACTGGAAAATCCTCATGTGTTTAGAAATTAAGAAAGAGTTAACTCATCAGAAAAATCATAATTAGAAAATACTATTTATCAAAACCTGAGGGATATTAAAAAGTAATATTAAAGGAAAATTTATACAGTACTAGGGAAAGGGGAGAGGCTGAAAGTTAATGTGCTAAGTATCTGACTTAAGAAGTTAAAAAGGGCTTCCCTGGTGGTGCAGTGGTTGAGAGTCCGTCTGCCAATGCAGGGGATACGGATTTGTGCCTCAGTCCGGGAAGATCCCACATGCCGCAGAGCGGCTAGGCCTGTGAGCCGTGGCCGCTGAGCCTGCACGTCTGGAGCCTGTGCTCCGCAACGGGAGAGGCCACAACAGTGAGAGGCCCACGTACCGCAAAAAAAAAAAAAAAAAAAAGTTAAAAAAAGAACAACATAAATTCAAAGATCATAAAGATAAAAGAGGAAATTAATAAAATAGAAAATAAACTTATGGTTGTGAGGAACAAATAGGGACCTTATTATACATCCTTCAGAGATTAAACAGATGGTAGGAAGATACTATGGATAACCTTACTTTGATACATTTTTTAAACTTTGGTGAGATGGATACAATTTTAGTATTTAGCTTATAAAAATTTACTCAAGAAGAAATATAAAACCCAAATATTCTTTTAATTATTAGGAAATTGAATCAAGAACAGGTCTTACCACAAATTCAACACTAGGCTTTTATGGTTTTACTGGCCATCCAAGGATAAGATATACCAATCTTCCACAAACTGTTCCAGAATAGCGGAAAAGAGGGAACACTTCCTAACTCTTATTATCATCTTAATATCAAACCCTAACAAAGTCAGTCCCCCACCCCCCCAAAAGTTCTAAAATTATAAGATCTTAATTGTGGGTATAAATGTGAAAAAGTCTGAATAGAACATTAGCAAACTGAGTCCAGCAATGTTAAAAAAGACATCATGATCAAGTTAGGTCCATCCCAGAGATTCAACATTGTGTAATATTTAAAAATCGACTAATGTAATTTTCTGCAGTAACAGATTAAAAGGGAAAAAAATCATATGCTCCTCTCAATGGATACAGAATGAGCATTTGATAAATTCAATACCCTCATGACTTAAAAAAAATTCCTACCTAAGTAAGAATAGAAGGGAACCTGATGATAGAGTATCTCTACAAAAAAGCAACAGTAACTATCATGCTATTGGTTGGGAAACCTTGAAAATATTCCCTTTAAGATGCAGAGCAAGACGAGGGAACCCATCACTTCTATCGAGTGTTGTACTGAAAGTCCTAGTCAGTAAAGTAGAACAAGGAACATAAATGACCTAAGAATCATAGAAGAAGCAAATCTACCATTATTCTTACATAACGTATTTGTCTGATAGGAAACCCAAAACGAATGTTCAAGTAAATTTTTAGCTCTATAGCTGATTCACTTTGTTATAAAGCAGAAACTAACACACCACTGTAAAGCAATTATACTCCAATAAAGATGTTTTAAAAAAATTATTAGCTCTATAGGAGTTTTCCAAAATCAATTACATTTCTGTACATCAGCAACAAACAGGTAGAGCGTGTGATTATACAAAAGATACCCTTTGTATCAAAGTTACAATCATCAAAACATATAATGTACCTAGGGAAAAATCTAACAAAAGATATGTAAGACCTAGTATTTAAAAAATTACAAAACGCTATGGAGAGTCACTTAAAAAAAAAACAACAAATTAATGGAGAAAGAAACATGTACATAGATTAAAAGTCAGTTTAGTAAGATGTCGGTTCAGTATATGCAAATCAGTCAATGTGATACACGATATTAACAAATTAAGGAATAAAACCATATGATCATCTCAATAGGTGCAGAAAAAGCTTTTGACAAAATTCAACACCCATTTATGATAAAAAACTCTCCAGAAAATGGGCATAGAGGGAACATACCTCAGCATAATAAAGGCCATATATGACAAAACCACAGCAAATATCATTCTCAATGGTGAGAAACTGAAAGCATTTACACTAAGATCAGGAAAAGGACAAGGATGTCCACTCTCACCACTCTTCTTCAACATAGTTTTGGAAGCCCTAGCCACGGCAGTCAGAGAAGAAAAAGAAATAAAAGGAATAAAAATTGGAAAAGAAGAAGTCAAACTGTCACTGTTTGCAGATGGCATGATACTATACATAGAAAATCCTAAAGATGCCACCAGAAAACTACTAGAACTAATCAATGAATTTGGTAAGGTTGCAGGATACAAAATTGATGCACAGGGATTCCTTGGTGGCACAGTGGTTAAGAATCCACCTGCCAATGCAGGGGACACGGGTTCGAACCCTGGTCTGGAAGATCCCACATGCTGCAGAGCAACTAAGCCCATGTGCCACAAGTACTAAGCCTGCGCTCTAGAGCCCACGAGCCACAACTACTGAGCCCATGTGCCACAACTACTGAAGCCCATGCTCCTAGAGCCCATGCTCCACAACAGGAGAAGCCACCACAATGAGAAACCCATGCACCACAATGAAGAGTAGCCCCCACTTGCTACAACTAGAGAAAGCCTGCATGCAACAACAAAGACCCAACACAGCCAAAAATAAAATAAATAAATTTTTTAAAAATTGATGCACAGAAATCTTTTGCATTCCTATACACTAACAACAAAATGTCAGAAAGAGAAATTAAGGAAACAACCCTGCTTATCATCACAACAAAAAGAATAAAATACCTAGGAATAAACCTTTCTAAGGAGGCAAAAGACCGGTACTCAGAAAACTATAAAACACTGATGAAAGAAATCAAAGATGACATAAACAGATGGAGAAATAAACCATGTTCTTAGATTGGAAGAATCAATATTGTGAAAATGACTATACTACCCAAAGCAATCTACAGATTCAGTGCAATCCCTATCAAACTACCAATGGCATTCTTCACAGAATTAGAACAAAAAATTTTACAATTTGTGTGGAAACACAAAAGACCCTGAATAGCCGAAGCAATCTCCAGAAAGAAAAACAGAGCTGGAGGAATCAGGCTCCCCAACTTCAAACTATACTACAAAGGTACAGTAATCAAGACAGTATGGTACTGGCACAAAAACAGAAATATAGATCAACGGAACAGGATAGAAAGCCCAGAGATAAACCCACGTACCTATGGTCACCTAATTTATGACAAATGAGGCAAGAATATACAATGGAGAAAAGACAGCCTCTTCAATAAGTGCTGCTGGGAAAACTGGGTAGCTACGTGTAAAAGAATGAAATTAGAACACTCCCTAACACCATACACAAACATAAACTCAAAATGGATTAAAGACCTAAATGTAAGACCAGACAGTATAAAACTCTTAAAGGAAAACATAGGAGAAACACTCTGACTGTAAACCACAGCAAGATCTTTTTTGACCCACCTCCTAGAGTAGTGAAAATAAAAACAAAAATAAACAAATGTGACCTAATGAAACTTCAAAGCTTTTGCACAGCAAAGGAAACCATAAACAAGACAGCCGTCAGAATGGGAGAAAATATTTGCAAATGAAGCAACTGACAAAGGAGTAATCTCCAAAAAGTATAAACAGCTCATGCAGCTCAATATCAGAAAAACAAACAACCCGATTAAAAAATGGGCAGAAGACCTAAATAGACATTTCACCAAAGAAGACATACAGATGGCCAAGAGGCACATGAAAAGATGCTCAACATGACTAATTATTAGAGAAATGCAAATCAAAACTGCAATGAGGTATCACCTCACACCAGTCAGAATGGTAGTCATCAAAAAATCTACAAACAGTAAATGCTGGAGAGGGTGTGGAGAAAAGGGAACCCTCTTGCACTGATGGTGGGAATGTAAATTGATATAGCCACTATGGAGAACAGTATGGAGGTTCCTTAAAAAACTAAAAGTAGAACTACCATATGACCCAGCAATCCCACTACTGGGGATATACCCTGAGAAAACCATAATTCAAAAGGATGCATGGACCCCAGTGTTCACTGCAGCACTGTTTACAATAGCCAGGACATGGAAACAACCTAAATGTCCAACGACAGATGAATGGCTAAGGAAGATGTGGTACATATATAAAATGGAATATTAGCCATAAAAAGGAATGAAATTGGGTCATTTGTAGAGACGTGGATGGACCTAAAGTCTGTCATACAGAGTGAAGTAAGCCAGAAAGAGGAAAACAAATATCGTATATTAACACATACATGTGGAATCTAGAAAAAATGGTACAGATAAATCTATTTGCAGGGCAGGAATAGAGACGTAGATATAGAGAACGGACATGTGGACATGGGGGGGACAGGAAGGGTGGGACGAATTGGGAGATTAGGATTGACATATATACACTACCATGCGTAAAATAGCTAGTGGGAACATGCTATAAAGCACAGGAAGCTCAGCTTGGTGCTCTGTGACAACCTAGATGGGTGGGATGGGGGGGTGGAGGTGGGAGGGAGGTCTAAGAGGGAGGGGATACATGTATACATATAGCTGATTCACTTCATTGTACAGCAGAAACTAACACAACATTGTAAAGCAATTATATTCCAATTTTAAAAAATTATAAAACCCTATGGAGAGTCACTTAAAAAAAAATAATGGAGAGAGAAACATGTTCATAGATTAAAAGTCAGTTTGGTAAGATGTCATTTCACCCCAAAATTTATCTATAGATTGGAGAGGATATTAGTTGTTCATTTTTTTTTAACTTAAGTTGATTCTGAAATTTACATGAAAGAGAAAAGGGTCAAGCCTAACCCTTATACTCTTAAATAATGGGAATGGGAGATAAGGAGCCATGTGTGACTTGTCTTACTAGATACCAAAAATTATTATCAAGATTATTATCAAGGGAGACTTCCCTGGTGGCGCAGTGGTTAAGAATCTGCCTGCCGATGCAGGGGACATGGGTTTGAGCCCTGGTCCGGAAAGATCCCACATGCTGCAGAGCAACTAAGCCCGTGTGCCACAACTACTGAGCCTGCGCGCTGCAACTACTGAAGCCCGCGAGCCACAACTACTGAAACGCGTGCACCTAGAGCCCGTGCTTCGCAACAAGAGAAGCCGCCGCAATGAGAAGCCCGCGCACCACAGCGAAGAGTAGCCCCCGCTCCTGGCAACTAGAGAGAAACCACGAGCAGCAACAAAGACCCAATGCAGCCAAAAATAAATAAAATTAATTTATTTTTTTAAAAAAAGATTATTATCAAGGTAAAGTAATTAAGAGAGTTGTTGTTGGCACAGAAGACTGGTCTTCTAGATGGAAACAGTTTATGGCAGAGAGGTATTGCAGTTAAAGGAGGAAAGGGTGGCTTTTTCAATAAATAATGCTAGGAAAATTAGTTATTTTGTGGGGAAAAAATGAAAGTAGATCTGTTCTTCATACCCTACACAATTTTAGTTTGAATTAAAAACTTAAATACAAAAGGCAAAAGTGTCAGTATTTTTGTAAGACGTTATAGGACAATACATTATGACCATAATGTAAGGGAAAGATTTCTTAAATTAGACCCAGGAAGTGCAGACTAGAAAGGTGAAAACTGATCAGTTTGACTTTGTTCAAATTAGGAACTTCTGTTCTAAGACACCATAAAGATGTTGTGAGGTTTTTGTTTTGTTTTCCTTTTATCCTTACGTTCTTCTCTATTAGAAATACATGCTAAAGTATTTATGAGTGAAATGATGCATTATCTTGGGTTTTCTTTGAAGTATTCCAGGAGAAAAAACATGGGGAGGGCTTCCCTGGTGGCGCAGTGGTTGGGAGTGCGCCTGCCGATGCAGAGGACACGGGTTCCAGCCCCGGTCCGGGAGGATCCCACGTGCCACGGAGCGGCTGGGCCCGTGAGCCATGGCCGCTGGGCCTGCGCGTCCGGAGCCTGTGCTCCGTGGCGGGAGAGGCCACAGCAGTGAGAGGCCCGCGTACGGCAAAAAAAAAAAAAAAAAAAAAAAAAAAAACATGGGGAGAGAGATGAAACAAGAATGGTAGGACGTTGATAATTATCGAAGCTAGAGAATGAGAACAGGAAGGTGTCATACTATTCTAGTTTGTGTGTATGTTTGAAATTTTTTATTTTAAAAAGTTTTTTAAAGAAACCATCCATTTTTATGGTGACTGCCCTGGATTTTCTGGAAGTTTTAACATTTAAAACAAAACCATTTTCTGAAAAGGTCATTTGTTAAGTGTATATCTAAATGCAATCTAATTTTCATCTCTGAATAGGACTTTCCTTATAAATTAATAAATCATGAAACAACCTCTTTAAAAAAAAAAAGATACCCTAAAGAGATTGAAGAAACAAGTCATAAACTTGGTGAGGGTGTTTGCCACACACCCTCAAAAAATTAGTATCCAGGTATTAAGCAAAGAACTTTAAAAATCAATAAATGGTTTCTTAGATATGACATCGAAAGCATAAGCAACAAAAGAAAAAATAGACAAACTGGACATCATCAAAATTTTTAAATTTTGTGCTTCAGAGGACACCGTTGAAATGACAACCCACAGAATGGGAAAATATCTGCATGCATTATGTATGTAATAAGGGACTTGTATCTAGAATATGTAGAGAAGTCTTAAAACTCAGTGATTAAAAAGACAACTCGGGCTTCCCTGGTGGCGCAGTGGTTGGGAGTCCGCCTGCCGATGCAGGGGACGCGGGTTCGTGCCCCGGTCTGGGAGGATCCCACATGCCGCGGAGCGGCTGGGCCCGTGAGCCATGGCCGCTGAGCCTGTGCTCCGGAGCCTGTGCTCCGCAAGGGGAGAGGCCACAACAGTGAGAGGCCCGCCTACCGCAAAAAAAAAAAAAAAAAAAAAAAAAAAAAAAAAAAAAAAAAAAAAAAAAAGACAACTCAATTTTTTAAATGGGCAATGGATCTGAACAAGGCATTTCTGCACAGAAGATATACAGTGCCAATTAGCATATGAAAACATTCTCAACAGCATTAGCTACTAGGGAAACGCAAATCAAAATCATAGCAGAATACCACTTCATACCCACCAGGATGGCAGTATTCAAAAAAAGACAATAACAAGTGTTGAGGATGTGGAGAAATGGGAAGCTTCATACTCTGCTTGTGGAAATGCAAAATGGTGCAACTGCTTTGGGAAACAGTTTGGCAGGTCCCCAAACCGTTAAACATAGAGTTACCATTATAACCCAGCAATATGTATATAACCCAACAGAAATGAATACATATGTCCAAACAAAAACTTGCACTTGAATGTTTTTAGCAGCATTATTAATAATATCCAAGAGGTAGAAACAGCCCAAATACCCATCAACTGATGAGTGAATAAATAAATATAGTATATATACACAATAGAGTATTATTCAGCCATTAAAAGGAATAGTGTACTGACGCATGCTACAATGTGGATGACCCTTGAAAACATTATGGTAAGTGAAAGAAGCCAGACACAAAGGACCACATATTATATGATTCCACTTAATATGCAATGTCCAGAATAGGCAAATCTATAGAGACAGAAAGTAGATTAATGGTTGCCTAGGTCTGGGGGTATGAGATGTATGGGGGTGATGGCTGAGATGTGGGTTTTCATTTCCTTTCGATGAATATGTTCTAGACTTGATAGTGGTGATGGATGCACTCTGAATATACTAAAAGTCACTGAATTTTACACATTGAATGGGTAAATTGAATGGTATGGAATTATATCTCAACCGAGCTGTTTAAAAACATCAAGAAGCAACAACTCAATAAGAAAATAAGCAAAAGGCATATCCAGGCATTTTGCAGAAGACAAAACGTGTGTGTAGTACTAGATACTTGAGAAGATGCTCAATCTCATTCCTAATCAGTCAGATGCTAATTAAAACCACAGTAGGATACCATCATATCCTCACCTGATTCGCAAAAATTTTAAATTCAGGCAATACCGCTTCTCCACATGTAGAGGAGGTTGAGGTTGGGGGGGAAGCTCATCCACTGGCAGAGGGGGTATGAATTGGTACAACTGCTTTGGAAAATAAGCTGGCATTATTTTTAGAGGGTTGAAGATGCAAGTATTTATGACCCAACAATTCCACTCCTAAGTATCTATCTAAAGAAATTCTTCCAGTTGTGTACTGAGATCACATATAAGAATAGTCACATAATAAAATAGCACTCTAAAATTCAAAACCACATAAAACTAAAATAAAATGTGTAGGGATATAAGTATATGTAGTAAATAGACCTGTTTTTTTAAAGCAAACAAGGGGAAGATAAACCCAAAATTCAAGATAGTGGAAATGAGAAAGAATTGGGAGGGTCTCACAGGGGATTTAGGGTAATAGTAATGTTCCTTTTCTTAAACTGGATGGAGAAATGTAGATGTGTATTTTGGGGGTGGAGGCAGGGGGTACAAGGCAGAGTGTTATCTGATAACCCAGCACGGAGGGAAGATTTAGACAAACTCTAGAGCGTACATAAAGCAATTTTTCCATGTGGTTCAATATTGAATGCTAATAATGCTGAGTTTCTAGAAAAGGCTAATTTATTTAGCATCTTTTATTTAAGAAGCAGAAGGGATAAAATGTTCTTATGGGGGGCCGGGAGAAACTAAGAAAACGACACTAAAACTAAAACTAAGAAAAAGAAGCAGCAGCAGAATGGGAGTGTTTTAGAACCGTTTCCAACAAAATTAGTTAAAATTAATAGTTTTTTACTTCAAAGTGATCTTCATTTATTTGGGCCACAGCTACTTTATTCTTCAGTAATGCTAACTAATCCAAACATTCCTGTAAATGAGTAAAACCGCACGTGCTCATTTCATATACTCAGTGGTTGGTTGACTTCTTCTTTTTCAGATCCCACTCACACTAAAAGATGAAGCACAGACACGCGGAGGAGGAACCTATTCACTGCTCCACTACTCCTGGGTGCGTGACTCCAGTGAAGCATCCACCAGTGCTGCAAGGGGTCCAGAGTATTTTGGGGTTTTTTTTGCTGTTTCAGTCCCCAGTGCCTACCAGCAGAAGTGGCAGTAGATTGTTGCCTATCAGCCAATCCAGACTTTTCCTGAGACGACAGGAAAACATGTCAGCTCGGTTTCAGTGGAACTTGGCAGTGGGGACGTTCAGTGGAAGCGATATATACCCCATCAGAGCACACGTGTATCTTTGACCCCTTTCACCTCCTCTCCCACCTGCTTGGGTCTTCTCTGTCCCTCTCCTGCTACCACACAGAGATGATATAAAAGAGGCTCTTTGGCTATTTGCATTTTGCTTCCTCTTCTTTTCCAGATTGCAGTATTAAGCTTTACCTCCTAAAAGCCTAAAATCCCAACAACATTAGGTACCAAAGTTGTTCTTCCCTTGCAAGAGGGTTTGGGGAAAAGGGGGAGTTTATATTGCAAGTTTCCCGGAGAGTAAAAAACAGTCCGTGTGCTGCTGACCACGTGAGCCATGGTAAAGGCACCCTTTGGAATTACTGATTTCTAAAATTAATAAAGTAAGTCTATTTTTCTTTTCTTTTTTTTCCATTTACTAATTTCCAAACAATCAGTATTCACAAACGAGACTGAAATAGGCCCAACTTCTCATTTTATTTCATTGCTGGGCAGTTTTTTTAACTTCGGGTAAGAAATGTGAGCTATAAAAGAGATGTTTTACTCTTATATTTGGTTTCAACAGATGGTGGGTCCAGGCTCTTCCCCAGGGACAGCTCCAGCACCTGGGAGGCTGGGGCATGCAAATGTCTCCATTATCAGACCACAGCAGACGGGTCCTCCAGTGGCACGTGCATCTGTATCCAGTTTCACAGTGTTTGCCTAAACAGTTCATCAGAACGATGCAGCTCAGCCCCCTGGTTGCTTTCTGCTTTACCTCTGCTTTCTTGCTTCCTCATCTGTCCTAGGTCCTCTCTCTGGCCTCCACTGGAGAAAAGGTTGAAAGGTGACTGCAGAGCCCACTGAAGGTTGACTTAGCTGCCACAGGGAGTTACTGGGGGAGAATCCAGCATCTGGGGTTTCCACAACAAAGTCCTGTAGATTCAGCATTGAAATCCTAAAAGAAAAAGGACCCCCAAAAAGGCAGAGAGAAGAAGGACTCTATTGCCCTCCTGGTGAATGAAAACAGGTTTGAGCCCATTGAAGCATTCCGTTTGCTTGTGAGGGATGAAGTCTATCAGTTGCAGGAGAAAAGAGCGCATTCCAGGTGTTCCTGTAACTTCTGGTTAGTAGTCTGAGGACCATCTTAACTGTTTCGCTAATTTGGTTGTGGATTGGTTAGTAGACAAATTAGAATTCCTTCATAGTCCCCTGCTGATGTGTAGAACTGGGAAATAAGGTGTTTGGGGAGATTCACCATACGGTTCTTGTAAAAAAGCAGAAGAGGGTATGAGCCCAGTAAAAGAACTTTTAGACCAACTAGAGTGTTTGGAATTGCCCTAGGTAACCATCAGAATTGAATTCTCGGGCTAAATTTCTTACTGCATTCACCATGTGCTGATCAGGTGTAAGACCAGACTCCAGATCTCTTCCTTCATTTACCCAAGTACTTTAGTGTCATTATTATTGGTACTGGACTTCTCTTGGTAACAAACCAAGCAAATCATATGATCCTCCCTCCAACGGTAGTGTCCCCCCCTTACCCTTCCCCAAAACAGGCACGTATGTTTACAGATGGACAGACAAATGGTTTAAGTTTCTATAGTGCCTGTAAGTGACATGTCGAATGGGGAGGCTGGGCTTCAGACCCCTGCCCATATTTGTATCAGCTAAGATAAGAATAGAGCTCTAACATAAAAAGAAGATTTGGGATCACAGTGGGTCTGTTTCCTTTGGGATACTTCAGGAAACACTGCTCATTGCCTTGATTCATTAGCATGAACCCTCAGGCCAACGTTCTAATGATGTCTGATGAGGTTGGATAAAAAGGAGGGTTTGGGACTTACCTGGCGGTGCAGTGGTTCAGACTCTGCACTTCCACTGCCAGGGGCTCGGGTTTGATCCTTGGTTGGGGAACTAAGATCCCACATGCCGCAGTGCGGCCAAAAAGAACAAAAAATGTTTATTCTAGGCCCTGTAAGATTATTTCCCTCTTCCTTATTTAAGCCTCAAGGACCAACGATGTCAGGTATAAGGTACTGCTTCTCAAAATACAGTTTTTAGGTAGGCTGGACCTACCCCAGTCCTAAAGACATCTCTAAAGCTGCAGCCTGAAATTGTACATTTTAAATAAGCACCTGGGTGATTCTTATGCCCATTGAAATTTGAGAAGGACTGCCATCAATGAATAGACTGAAATTTGGGCTGGCTATGGCCATGGCTGAAGAGCTAGGCATGCTGCATCCCCTCCTCAGACCCACTGGCTCCCTTGGACAAGACAGAGCACAATGCCACCAGATATGATTTTACAGCAGGGACATAGTTCCTGGAATAGAGTGGAAGTAAATGGGTGCCACATAGGATGAAGTCTGAGAGAGGAGCCCTTAGAATTGCCTGAGCATAGGTGAAGCAGGAAAAGAGTCTCAGTGACCAAATTCAGGAGTTTAATTTGGGACAACTCCAGACACAAACATATTGTACACATCCTACCACCTTCAAAATTTTAGCTTCAGATAGACTTCTTTTTTACCAGTGGTAAAGTAATTTCTATAGAGGAACATGTTTTTCAGGAGCTGCTAGATGGTTCCTCACTTATTGTAGATGGTTGCTTCAGGTGGACATGAAGCCACAGTGGAATTCTGCATTGCTCTGGCATCCATGACATCATAAGAGAACTATGGGATTGTGCTTTTCTTGCCCTCCCCCATTCCCAAAACCCTGACAAGAGGCCCATCCTCTGAAAAGGAGTCCCTGGTGAGCTCTTTTAGGCTCAGCCTGGTAACAGAATTAGCCTCATATTCTTAGGCCATTTGCCACAGACAGTTTCTCTAATTCTCAACTGAATTTATAGTGAATGTACAAACCAACACATTTCCATATGTGAAATCACCCCAAGTGACTTTGCCCACAACTAAATTGAGGTCAAATTCATATGCTTTCCGCACATCTGAGCCACTGCCTCTGTGTGTCTGAGGATAATGTATCCAAGACAGAAGGGAACACAAACAGTAGTGCAGCCCTCTCAGATGGCAGAAGGCAGTGCAGTGTGTCACTGTCAGGGGAATTCACGGTCAGCAATGTTTCGATGTTTGAGATTTTCAGCCCCCGATTCCAGTTACCTCTGATCATTAGATGTGAACATGGAATTAAGAAGGGTAATTAAGGACACTTATTGAGTCAGACTTACACCTTAGAATAAGGCTTTTATTGTTTAGAAACAATCTTCCAGAAAATGAAATGATCCAAGATTCCCCAAAAATATTTATTTATACAAAGATTTTGAGAGTAATATTTGTATTTGTCTTTATACCTCAGTCTATGCGTCTGGGGCCAAGTCATTGTGTGGCACTTGTGCAACTTCCCCGCACGCCTCACACGTTGTAGCACCTGCTTCCAGGAACACCAGATGAGCACAAGGTCTCGGGGGGTCAGGAGGGGAAACCCATAATGCCCAAAGGCTGCAGAGACCCAAAATCCAGATATGTGCGCCCTGACCTGGAAGGTGTCTAGCCAAATGTCCAAGGAGAAATACGATCTAGGAAGAAGGCGAGAGGAGGAACCCAGGGGGCAGACCAGAGAGGGTTAATTCCCACCCTCAGCTTCTGAGTTCAGCATGTCCATAGGGCCCAGGAACTGCATTACCTGGAGTCCGCCCCCCCACCCCAACCCCGTAATGACCCTTGATGCTGATTGACGTCCAGGGGACAATTTGTAAAACTAACAGATTTGTCCATAATCCCAGGCAAGTATGGGATACAATTCTGGGACTTTGTCTTGGGAACCTGCCTGAAGACAAACACTTGCCTTGTATGACGTAATCCAGGTCCCCTCGAGCAGACGTGGGGCAGCGATGGATGAGCAATCTGACCTCAGCTCCAAGTGTCTTCCAGTCTGGCCCCCCGGCCATTCTCTGCCCTTCCTCCTCCCTAGGGTATCCCAAATCCCTTGGCCCTGCGACGTGTCGACTTGCCATCCCTCTTCCTCTGTCCCCACCACCTCTGTCTGTGACACAGAAAATCTGTGTTCTGAAGAGTTCAACCTTCCCCTAATCAAACCCACACTTTCTTTACTACAGTGATTCTCAGAACCAGCAAGAAAGAGAAATGTTCCAAAAGGGAACCCCCGTCTCAGCCATCTGCCTGGAGCTGAAGGTTGTGGCCAGGCCTCCAGGTGAGGTCCATCGCTTTTGTGTTTCCCAAGGAGCAGGCAGGCAGGCAGTGGCAATCCCTCCTCTCTCTCTGTAGCAGGCGGGCCTCAGCTGCACTTGCAGGACTTCACCACCATGTTCGAGAGCTGCTCCACCTTGGCGGTCCTCCCGACATAGTACAGGATGGTCAGGGGCTCCAAGTCCTGGGGTACGCAGCAAGGGGAGGCCGAGGCTTCAGGGTTCAGGGTGTTGTACAGTCCCAGCACCTGGGGAGGGAGGCATCATTGAGAGGTTGGAAAGCCGAACCTCAGGCCAGGGGCCCAGGGACTCTACAAGGTCTAGGGGCTGCTCCAGAGACTGAGCACGTGGTAAATGGGCCACTGGTGCTACTTCAGAGGAACTGGCGGAACCCAGTTCGGGTGAGTGGCGGGTTACTGTTCATCCACGCGGGATGCAGCACATGGCGTTTGAGCGTTACCGGTTTAAGCATAACCCCCATAACTGGGGGACTTGGAATTGATCATGAAATTCTCTTGGCTGTGAAGAAACACCCCTGTATTGGTTCCTCCTAGCCGTAACTGGTCACTTCGGTGAGAACCATTCTCACTAAACATTGCCTTGAGCCATTTACTCAGTGCCAGAGTATAGGGCCCCAGACAGGATGCAGAAACGAGGAGCTCTGAGGAAATACGCTTCACAAGTTACTGCCCTGTCTTGCCTTCCTCTTGAGGGAAAGACAAGCTAGGTTCGGTGCTGGACTTCCCTCTCTTTCCCTTTGTTTCGTATAGTCTTCTTCTGTGTGCTTTACATTGTCTTTTAAAATAACTTTTCTACATTCAAGAGGCCAGAATTATTAGAGTTCTTTATCCAATGGTAGAGGCCTTTCGGCCCCAATATTCCTTGCCAGCTGTGTGCATCTCTGACATAGGGGGTGGCATGTGACAGTAATTAATTTCCATAGTACAAAAGCAAATAGACAAAGCAACTTAAAAGTCTGGGTGAAACTAGGGAAGGAATTTTAAAGGGTAGAATGTGGCCCACTAGAGTTGGGCCAGGGTGCCAAGATCGGAACCGTCACCAAAGGGATTTTACACCCCAGATCATCATCCGCTCGTTCAACATGCAGCCCTTCATGCATCCTTTTTAACAAGTGGCCTACTTGGCTTAGCCCCACCCCCCCACGCGGCATGACCCTGTTCCATACTGAGCTGTGGGTAGTGTCTGCGCTGCGGAGGTATGGGCACGGGCCTGAGCAGAAGTTGGCGTAGTAGCCCTTAGGTTCATGGACCCATTTCCAGCCCAGATCCTGTCGGAAGTCAATGTAGAGAGGGCGCACACAGCAGTTCTCCTCCAGATTGCTACAACAACGACAACGAAAATTATTTAAAAATCAACCTAAAAGGAAATCACCAACATAAAAAACTTCACAAATAGCCCTCATATTTGCACTTGGAGTCCTTCCTGGTCATCATAAGAGGTGGCTCTAATCAGTGAAATCCCAGGTTCAAGTGCATTGAGCTGTACTAACTATAAAGGCATTTTCCTCTGTTGAAGACCAGAATCCCAAGGACATAGTAGGCGTAGATATATACATACATAGATAATGTATGAAGAAGAGAAAAAAGGCAAAAGTGGCCATGCCCCTTTTACAGCGTGAATCAAAACAAAGACTTGAAGTGTTCCACATAAAACCAAGCACTGAATGTTACTAGCAAACTCAACTTTGTTGAGGTTGGTTTTATTGTTATCTGCCTAATGTGCACCCAACCAGAAATAAACTCTAAGCTTATGCACTTATGTACTATAGTAAATGACTGCTTAGTCTAAGTCTAGAGGCTATTGAATCAAAACAAGACATATCCTTCTATTAGATTCATGATTCCTAGATTACCCCAAATGTGATTATCAGGCCACTTCAATTCCGTTGCCTGCAGAAATCCATTTGGCAATACCCCTTGCCAAGTGGGCATCTGGCCTGTACTTCAGTACCTGCTGAGACCTAGAACTTGCTACTTCCAAAGGCAACTATTGGCCAAAAGCTGGCTTCTTGTGGGTTCCGAGGGTAAACCGTGGCAGACATTCTCATTTTTCTACTCATTTTTCTACTCAAGAGCCATTCTTACCCTGCCTTCTCTCTTGCCACCGCCCATTACAGTCTGGAACACCAGACACTTGTTTTCCTGGCCTCCTGTGCAGGTACGGATTGTCATGTAACCCAGCAATGACCAATCAGACATAAGCAGAAGGATGCAGTGGGTGAGGGCAAATTCTGGCAAAGGTATTTGATTGTTTATAAGTCACAGATGGAAGAGGAAGGCTGCTGGTTACCTCCTTCCCTCCTTTTGTCTTGAGCATGGACAAGATACCTGGAGCTCTAGCAGTCTTGCTATGTGACCATAAGCAAGGGGATGAAAAGCCAACATACTGAGCATGGCAGACTGGAGAGTGTCCTCAATGGCATAAGTAAGCAGCCAGACCAACCTTGGGCCTGCTGCTACATGCTTCTTATGAACAGGAAATCCCCTGTGGTTTAAGCCACTGTCACTTGCAGCCAAGAACATCCATTCCTAACTGATTGAGAGCCACACAGAACAAATCTACATGCCAGCCTTCAGTTGGAGGCAACCACACTGCCTTTCCTATACCTTCTGTTCCTCAAGCTCAACATCCCTGGTCCATTCCATTGTTCCTCGGAAGACATGGCTTTAGATCTAAAGATTTCCCAGTTCATCCTCCCCAGCTCCATTCGGGCATCCTCCTCTCCAGCCAAACTGACCCATTCATGCGCCTTCCTCTACCCAAAGTGCTTCCTCCTCCCATATCCCTACATACTCGAGCCTCACTCAGCCTTGAAGACTCAGCTCAAATTCCACACCCTTCAGAAACCTTTCCTGCATCCATAGATGAGCTCCTTGTTCCAGATTCCTTAAAGCACTTTATCTTTCAGACCTTCTCATGGATGTGGTCATTTTCTACCTGTGCTTTTTTAATCCCCCTCCCTTATAAATGAGAAACTAATGGATTCCTAAATAAGATGCTATTTTTTAATCTCTTTACAGTGGCTACCCAACTATTTCCAAATTAGTTCATAACTTCCCTAGCTCACATTCCCCACTGCAAATGGAGACTGTCCTGTTTTCCCTCATCCAGTAGCATCCTTGGACCCTTCATAGGGAACTGAGCCCTTCTTTTTTTTTTTTTTTTTTTTTTTTTTTGTGGTACGCGGGCCTCTCACTGTTGTGGCCTCTCCCGTTGCGGAGCACAGGCTCCGGATGCGCAGGCTCAGCAGCCATGGCTCACGGGCCCAGCCGCTCCGCGGCATATGGGATCCTCCCAGACCGGGGCACGAACCCGTATCCCCTGCATCGGCAGGCGGACTCTCAACCACTGCGCCACCAGGGAGGCCCTGAGCCCTTCTTTAATGGAAATCTCTGCATTAATCTCCCTGCCACACAAACATACCCTACAAGTATTTTAAAGCATGAAAACCATGGAGAGGCCAAGCCTCTAATCCAAACCGTTTTAGCAACTCTCTCCTCCTCCTCTACTTTGTCCAGGCCCTTACAGGGCTGGGCTGTGGGAAAACAGTGGGGCTCCCAGAAAAAGATTTGTAAGAGGTTCTAAATCTCCATTCCTGGGAGATGTTTGTGAAGAGCATCAGGGACCCTCAGTTGGGGGTGGCTTAGGCCTGGGGCCTGACACACAGAAGGCATGTCTCAGGAGTCTGTGGGTCCTGCATGAGCCCAGGCTTACCGGAAGCAGTAATTGGTGTCCAGGGCCCGCTTCTTCCTCTGACCTCCCTGGCCTGGGTTGTCCAGCCGGTCTGGGGGAATCATCATGAGGATTAAATGAGGGCTGTGTTCCTTTTTCTTCTTCAGTCGCCCCAGATCTCCTCTGCCTGGATCATCCTCACTGTCCACACCTGTGGAAGGGAAGGAAGATGATGGTCTCCTGTCTAGGGAAGGCAGGGTGGCTGCTGCTTTCTCATCTCATCCCCCCACCGTTCAGGAGGAGGGACAGTGGGGTCTACAAGGAAGGGGTGGGTGAGATGCAGCTTCATGCTAACATCCAGCTGCAGGAAGGGGAAGACTGGGTGGAGGAACCGGTATCTAGGGACGTGCAAGAGGCCCCTGGTCAGACCCCCTCATGACTCCTGTGCATACATCCTTCAGAGGGCAGAGAGCCCTTCCCAAGATGCTTCCTAGGGAATCCACAGGGACTCATGAAGCATCATTGTCACTAGGCAGCTCTAACACATTTTCTTGAGCTGACAGTTTAGATTCTGAGACTTAGAGCTTGGGATATGAGTTTCCTCTTATAATCTGAATTGGTCAAAAATAGCACAGAAGTCTTACCTATGATTTCAGGTGTCACAATTTAAGACAGTTTGAATGGGAGCCAGAAGAACAAGAATGAATAATTGTTAACATTCGCATTGCACTTATGGTTTCAAAAGTGTTTTCTCTATAAAACTCAGATAAGATCATGAAGTGTATGGTAAACAGCTTAGCAGACAAACTGGAAAGGAAATCTGCCATTTCATCTGCACAGACTGAAAACTGAATTAGAAAGAGTCTCAAGTAAAAGAAGATCTATTTTGTGACGGCCAGCTGCTGGCTGTTGTCCATCTCCACCAGGGACAGGAACGTGAGGAGATGAATTTGCATGGTGACAGGAGGGACTTGGACCTCATGCAGGGGCACTGGGACTGGAAGATAAATGGGAAGCTGGACCTCAAACTTCTTTTTCTGAAAATCTTTATGAACAAGATAACGATTAGTGAAGTGGGAGGATTTCAACCCAACCCGGGCTGTAGGTAGGGACTCCAGGGTCTTTTGAGCTCTGAGTTTCCTAGATTAGGATGTCAAATGATGTGCTTTTAAAAAAATAAGGCTCTGAAATAAGGCCCATGAAGGGTCAAAGGACTCCCCAGGGCTGGGAGTCAAGAGAGGCCTGTACCTTTTTCCAGACACGCCTCTGACCTCAGGCTTTGAATTGGTTGGTTTGATCTTGACAAACCTCCTGGCCTCAGGTGTGCCTCAGTCACCCACAACAGAGCTTAGAAAGGAAAATAGTACTTCCTGGAATCCAGAGATTGTCTAGGCTGAGTGCCTTGGAAACATACTGGAAAACCAGAAATGACTCTCAACTATTGCCCTCAGTGCAAATACCCTGAGGCCCAAAGCGGTCGTTCAAACCCGGATGTCGAATCGGGTGGGCTCTGCAACATCTGGAAAGCCCAATAGTCAGAGTGCTCATATTCACAGCCACCAAGGTTCATTTCTTTTAGGGAAAGCAAAGACAACTATTATTTGCTGAGCATCCATGCACTCTATTTTACATTCGTTATCTCATTTGATTTCATGACAACCTGGTGAAAGAGGTACTGTCATCCCCAGTTTGCTGACTGAGCTCAGAGAAGTGGACCAGTTTGCCTACATGATTTCACGGCTCTTACTAGCATAACACTGTCTTCCAGATGCTAATGTATTCTCTATAGAATAGAGAGTTCTTGCTTTTGGGATAAAGCAGAATCCCTCAAGTACAAAGCAGTTGGCCATCTCCGTGAGGGAGCTCATTTGGTTCCTTTCCTTGGGGTCTGGTAGGGGTTTCCTGTTATGTCTTGCTTCATTAACTCCCTGACCCATTCTACCATACACATCCATTTTGTTACCTTTGAATTTGATTTCCATCACCTCTTGAATGTTTTCCAGGATATCCCCATTGGGCTGAAAGGTGTGACATGGACAGTGAATGCTGATTTCCAGACCTAAGTTGGATTCTGCAAAATAAGACACAGCAATGGTGAGAAAAGCAGTTTGTGTGATGAAGAAGGGTACCCACCAGTCACACACAGAAGAGCCAGGGCCTCTGCCGCCACAGGCAGCCATAGGAACTGAGTTAGACTGAGGCTCACAGGTGACAGAAAGTGCTGCCAAGGCTATAGCAGACCTTCACGCTCATGCTGCCACATTCCACATATTTCTGTTGTGCTACAAACAACCAAATAGAGGCATAAACTAGTGGGCACCATGAAGGAGAATTTTAATAGTCATCTATTTTCAAAGAATGGCTTAGGAAAAAAAAAAATGTCACCAGCCCACTAGGGGGCAAAAGGATGAGGGTACAGGAAAGAAGGAGAAAACCAGTCACACCCCCTACATGTCGGTTGAGAGAGGAGATATTCTAGCTGTGAAAGGACGGAGGGGAGAGGCAGAGTGCCTGGAGGAGACCAGGGAAAGGGGAAAACTGAAGAACTGGGGGGTAGAGAGGCTGTGCTTCAAAAGGCCACAAGACGGGAGGAAGGGGCACAGGCTGAGCTCTAGGATTAAAATTCGGAAAGCAAGGCTAGAGCAAGGTCTCCGGCAAGCAAGCAGCAGAATCAGTCAACGTGGAAGAGGCCACCATTTCTACCAGGGCCACAATTGTAGACAGAGAGAGAGAGGTAGATTCCAGAGGAGGTAAGATGCAAATCTCAGTTACGCTTGGCTATATTTTCCTTAAGGAACAAGGACATGATGAGGTCAAGAGTTTCTTCTTTGGCAATCCTTGTTCAGCTTAACGGGGGAGTTGTAAATGTATCCAGCGGGGCTGTGGATGGCTCACTGAGGGACAGCCAGGAAGACGGTTGTGAAATTAGAGAACAGGCCGGAAGAGAAGGCAGAGGGCCATGGCCGAGGGTCCAGATGGCATGAGCTCGGAGAAAACAAGTGTGAGGAAACCTGGAGGCACCAGGGTTTGGTGGCTGATGTTGTGGGGCAAAAAGGCCAGCTCTGGCCCTTTCTCCTATTGGCTGTGGGATCGGGTATTTTGGTAACTACAATTGGGAAAGCAAGGAAACTAGTAAAAGGGGTTGCATTAAGTGGAAGGAAAAAAAGGAAGAATAAGGAATGAAAAATTTGAACCCAGTCGTTTTGTGCAGGGAAACCAGGTAGTCTGATATCATGTCAGTCCTGGTAGATAAGACTCAATCGGGGAAGCTCTCTTGATCTGGGGCAGCAGCCAGCTATGGTCAGGTATGGGAGAGGTCCTGGGGGCATGACCTCTGAAGTCAGGGTCAGCACCTCAGGGATCTGATTGATGCCCTGCTCTCAGAGGTCACCCTAGTTCTGTGTGAGCATCCAGCCTTGGGGCCAACCTGGGGTCTTCCAGAAATCTGATGTCAGCAGGGAAAACCCCAGAGTCCAGGCTGCCTCAGCATCCTTCTCATGCGCAGAATGGCCCAAGCCCAGAGATTCCAGTCAGCATTAGGCAGACCTGGATGTCCCAGTTCTACTGGTTAAAAACCAGCCCAATCCCTTCTTCCATAAACTCTAGATCCCAGCTTCGTTTGTTCCACCCCAATCAGGGCAGCCTGTGGGACACACTGACACCTGCTGAGCTTGAAGATTTCTGTCCCAGGTTAGCTTTGGTGGGCTGGGGAGGGGCCAATATAACAAGGAAGCTGAGCCCCAGCTGGAGAACAAGAAGTGAATAGAGAGGGATGTATATGGAGTGTCCTCTTTCTGGTTTAAGGCGGCTGAAAGAAGGAGCTAGAGTAGCTGAAACAGGCTACATAAAACATAGTACACTTCCTATTACCCAGAAGGGTTTAAGTAGTCCGGGAGAGACCTAGAGTGGACAAGTCCTATGAGTCTGTGAGTTAGAAAGTCAAGACACAGACAGATGTGCTGGGGAGAGTTAGGGTTAGGGTGCAGGTAGTGAGTGTGTGATGGTGCCTGGCTTGGCTAACAGGCTCTGTCTAGGTAGAGGGCTCAGAGAATGATGACGATAATCACCAACATTTGTTGAGTGTTGCTACATGTCACGCACGGCTCTAAGACTATGTGTGCATTAACTCATGTATGTAATCTCCATACTAATCCTACAAAGCAGGAGCTATTATTACCCCCTCCCCGCATTATACAGATGAGGACACTGAGGCTTAGGGAAATTAAATATCTTGACCGAGGTATCCAACCAGTAAGTGGTAGAACCAAGATTCAAACACAGGCAGCCTGATATCAGAGCCACACCCCTAATTGTTAGAGACAAAGAGGGACCAAAGAGGGACCAGTCGGGCCCATCAAGGTAGTTGCCCACACAGTCACTGAGATACAAAACGGCTGTGTATTCCCAGCGTGCCCCCTGTCCTGAGCCATGGTGCTGGGCGCGTTCCCTGCCTGGCCTGCTTGGGGAGGCCAGGCTCTGCACACAGGGGAGCCACAGACTGTGTGGAACAATAGCACAGGGGTGTGAAGACCTGGGCCCACACCCCTGGAGAGGGCTCCAGCCGGCTCTGGGCCCAGAAGGCAGCCTGAGAACCAGTGCACAGTAGGCTCTTAGATGTTTGCTGAACTAATACAAGACTGTATATGGGACTCAGTTTCCTCACAGTCCACACCGCCAACTGCTCCATTTGGAGTCCATTTACTGCCTTGTTTGGGGCCAAGAACCCTCAAGAGACTCAGGATCTGTGCAGAAGTAAAGGTCTGTGTATGACTCCCCTGTGCGAGGGGTGGGCAGCATCTGCCAGAGCGGGAACTGAAGGTTCCAGAGAAGAACTAACCTCAGAATTGGCAGCGGTGGGGACGGTGGGTGGGGAACCCATAGGTTTTATTACGAAATTATCTTTTTGATGTCTCAAGGAGGATGGAAATCATTCTCAGTGCAAACTTCTCATTGAGTTCTGCAGCTGTGAAAATAAGAACTCCTTCAAGTGCCCATGGCTTCAAAGAAATCCAGGTGGAGCTGATCAAAATCAGACAGGGAAGCTGAGAGATTCATTTCCCCAGCCTCTCCTCTCTGTAGCCATGTCGGGCTCTAGGCGGAGTTGAGTCAGAATTCCCACAGTGCTGCTGTCAGCTGGTGCACATGGGTTCTCCCAGGTTTTTGCCTTCGTGCTCAGTCAGGGAGATAGGAGGGAAATGCCAGTACCCTTGGAGCTGAGGCAGGACCTCCAGCCCCCTATCTGCCAACTCAGCCACCAGGTTATGCCCCTCAGATGGGGACCTGCACCCTCGGATGCCTACAGAGCCCAGCAGGTTATGTAAGTGAGCAAAGCGAGCCAGTGTATCACGTTGAATTGGGACTGCCAGCCGCACTCCTGGGGGACCCTGGGGAATGGCGGGCCCTGTGGTGACGTGAAGAATGCATGCCCTGCCTCAAGAGGTGGCCCTACTCATCTCTGACGGATTGTTACCAGGAAATCTTCCCATTTGTCAAGAAAAGCCAGAAGTCTAGGTTTTATGTGAAATCTCCTGACTTTAAAACAAAAACTGTTGACCACTAGTTAAATTAAAACAATATTGGTGGGAGACGCAAGAGGGAAGGGATATGGGAACAGATGTCTATGTATAACTGATTCACTTTGTTATAAAGCAGAAACTAATACACCATTGTGAAGCAATTATACTCCAATAAAGTTGTAAAAAAATATATATATTGGTAGGCCAACCAGTTTGTGATCTCTGCCTTAGAGCTTCAACCCCTAATTTCCTAAAACACTGAGGACAAGGAAGGGCCCACCTGCCCAAGGGACTCTGGGTATCAGTACGTGGATGGATGGACTGTGGCTCCCCAGCAGCTGATGAGAATAGAAAATTCTTCACAAGAGGGATACAAGGAACAGACAGGACCACCTTAGATACCCTCAACCCACTGAGCACCGGACCAGGCAGTACCACCAAGCCAAGAAGGGAAGAAATAGCAGAGCGTGATGCCATGAGGCACCATCACTGTCCATCAGGAGACTCAAGCTCTAATCCAGGCTGGAGGACCCTGGTCCAGCCTCTTAACTTCTCTGGGCCTCCATTTTCTCATCTGACCTAATAAAAGCTTACTCTCCCATAAGGGGCCGAAACCTTGGAAGTTCTCTTAACTACAATGGATCCTTAAAATAGCTCTGTGAGGCATGAAGGGAAGACACCATTACCTATTTTCCAGGTGAGGAAGCAGAGCGAGTGGGTGAGAGATTTGGGACATGTGAAGTTTGATACACCTACTGGACAGCTCTACCTGGATGACTTCCAGGCCTTTCAAACTTAATTGGCCAAAATGGAGCCTGCCCGCAAACCTGCTCTTCTCCCAGCCTCCCTATTTCAATAAGTGTTACCACGTGGGTGTTCAGCCCAAAATCTTCAGTCATCTAGACTCCTCTGGTGTCCTCTCACCCCATATCTAATCACCAGTCAGTCCTATTGGCTCTACCTCCAAAATACAGAACAAATCGGTATCATCTCCATACACACGGCTACCGCCCTGGACGAAGCCCATGTTGCTCTCACGTGAGCTGCTACAACGGCCCCTAACTTCTTGCCTTGACCTCATGACAACCAGAGAGTCTTTGAAAGACGTAAACCAAATCGCCTCACCCCCACTTCCCCAGCCCTGCTGTAACCCGCCCTGGATGTCTCATCACACTTGGAATAAGTCCTGACACCTGACCGTGGCCTTACAGGTCCTACATCGTATGGCTCCAGCTCCTCTCCGACCCCCCAGCTCACTCTGCCGCAGCCACACCTGGTTTTGCTCCTGCTGCTTCTCACTGGTTTTGCTTAGCACGTCCTTTATCCTGACCTTCACAGACTGCCTCTTTCTTGTCCCTCAGATCTCAGTGCACAAATTCCTTCTTCACAGAGACTCCCTGAGCATCTGATGTTGGACCCCACCCAGTCATTCTCGCTTTGTCCTCTTTCTGTTTTTCCTGGTACTTATCACTATAATATATATAAAAGTCTTATTCATCAATATGTTTATTTGTTTACTATGTGTCTCTCCCGCCAAAAGCCCTGTGAGATCTGGGACCTCACCTGTCTGGTTCACTGCTGGATCCCCGGGGCCTGGCTCAGAGTGAGGACTTAGTCACTATCAGTTGAGCGAACGAATAAAGGACACACAACAAGGCAATGGCCAAGCTAGGCTTTGAACCCAGATCTGTGTCTCCCCCAGTTCTGTCCTCTTCCCTCTGTGTCATGAAGGACCAAGAGACCTGAGGTTCCTTCCAAAGTGCTCATCCTGCGTCCACCTACCTCTTCGTAAGAGCCATTCACGCACAGTGTCTGTGACGTCGAAAGACAGCCACTCCGCAGCGCCCCGCGTGGGCAGATTCTTGCCATCGAGATAGCGCTGCTTGGCTATGTGCTCATCCGGCTGGAGGATCTACAGGACAGAGGAAGGAATAAGTCCCGAGGCCAGGACGGGGCACCCGCGTGTCATGAGGCAGGAGGACGGAGAGGGGCTGCAAGAGCAAACTAAGCTTCTTAAATGTTCCTTTGAGTTCCTCGGTTAAGTCTTAATCCTCTTAACGACAGACACAGATACAGAAACTAAGGCTCAGAGAAGGTAGGATTCACACCCAGGTCTGCTGAACTCTGAGCAGCGTGGAGGCCCGATCTGGCCAAGGAACCAGCTTTCCCGCCTGAGTGCTGTCTGTCCTGGGAGGGGGCTCACCTGGAAGAGCTCAATCCTCTGCTCGCTGCGCTTGGAGCTGGGGTTGGGCATCCGCAAGACCCGGAATTCCGCTCGGAACAGGTTGGTTTCATTTTTCTCCACTGAGGACACGTTGAAGCGGAAAATCTTGGAGGTGATCCCTTTGGGACAGACGGCCAGGTCATCTAGGAGGCAGAGCGGGGGTGGGGGAGGCACAGCATGAGCGAGACCCACAGGGACAGTGTGCTGCCAGCGGACACTCACCAAGGGGCCAGGGTTCCACCTGTGACCTCTCTAGAAGCTTGAGGCCTCAGACCTAAAGGTGGAAACCCAAGGAAGATCCGGGGTGGCCCTGGAATCACACACAGGCCTGATGGAGAAGCAGGATATGGAGCCCCAGGACGGTGGCACTAACAACTGGCCCCTCCAACCCCTCACCTCGCCATCCCCACTCTGGCAGGCTCTCCAACCTGCTTTCCTACTCTTTTAGAAAATACAGATTCTCCAGTGATATCAGCAATTTCCTCTAGCAGTTTAATCATTGTTAGCTAGTTGATTCATTCATGCGTTTGTTCATTCAGGCATTCATTCATTCATCAGACATGCATTGAACAAATACTATGTGCCAAGCACAGGCTAACACTGGGAAGCAAAAAGGAAGAGACAGGGCCCCCGCCTTCAAGGAGATTAATATCCAGGGGAGGCTGTTAGTACATGGACCAGACAACAGGACCAGAGGGAAAGTGCTGAGGGCCTTTGGAGAAGCCTAGGAGTTGCTGCAAACAGGTCAGAGGAGGGAGAGGGTTGAGAGCACTTCGTGGAAGTGGTGATTATTTAATCTGGGTGATTATTTGATCTGGGTCCTGCAGGAGGAAAGGGTCTAAGGATGCAGAGGAAAGAATTTTACATGAAAGCACTGCTGAAAGCACAGGCAGGGAGGGGGGCAAACGCACGTGAGTAAGAGGGACCTGAAGCAGCCAGGCTGGAGCCCGTGAGACAAGGTCAAGACAGTAGACTGGGGTCCACCTGCGGGGAGGCTGAAACGTCAGACCGAGGGGTTGGATTTTATATCATTAACAGTAGGGGGTCATAGAAAGTGACACTCTGGATCTAATGAGACAGCACTGGTGTGACAAGGAGCCCACATCTGGAGCCTGGCAGACCCCCCAGATGTTTCTTCAGACTGAGCCGGTCTATCACCATTGGCTCCTGTCTCTCTAAGGGTTACTTTCCCTGACAGCACACACTATGCCAGCCTCTGTCACCCTGCTGGCCTCTGAACCTCCGTCTACAAGACAGAAGGCCGCACATGCTCTTTCCCACCCCCTCGGCCAGATAAAGGAGACAGGAAGATCCTGTCATTTCTTTACAACCTCAAGGTCTGAGCAGCATTAACACCCAGAGAAAAACTTTCTACACAAATGGTAACAATAGCCAGAACTTGAAATTCAAGCCCAGAGACCCAGATTCCACACATAATGAACATGGCTGGAACAAGCCCATAATCACCCCAGGGGTGGTCTAGGAAGTCATGGACAGGGCGGGAGGATCAGAGGCCTGGACACAAGCACATGCGCTACTGAGCTGTAGGAAAGGATGAGTGAGTGTTTCTGGAAATTGCCATCTGGTGGGTCTGACACTGGTTATTAGAAAATTAATGGAACAGATGTTGGGAAAACAAATGTGTGAACACTAGCTAATGAAGCCCTGATTAATAACTGGCTTTGAAAGAACGAATACTGCCAACTATTCCCTAAACCATTTCGGATAAAACCAGAAAGAGGGATCATGATGGCAGTTTAATTTTTGAGTTTGCAAGTCTGTAACCCTCTGGACATGGGTAAGCTCTTTGGAAGGGAAACCTTCTCAAGTACTGACATACTTGGGTCTCAGAGGAGCTGTCATCAATATGGCTTCAGTTAGACTAGTACCTCCAGTAACTGTTGAAAGAGGGAATAAAAGATATGTCAGTGCAGTGTGTGTGTTGCTATAAAAAGGAAAAGGGGAACAGAAAATGGCCCATGCCAGCGAGGAGAGTCAGACTGGGGGCAAGACAGTGAGGAGCCAGGGGACGGGGGGTGATGAGGCAAGAGGGTCTTCAGGACACCCTCGTCACCCTTCCTCCTGTTTCTTCCAGCCCATCAATCAGATATCTGTTCCCCAAGCTAGACTCCTCTTGGTGGGAATTTCAAGGAGATTTCAAGGGGATGGGAAAGGTCATATTTTATCCCTGGGATCTACAGATTTCTAACAGACTCAGAAGGGACATTAGGGGTCATCTAATGCAACCCACTTCAGACAAATTCATGCCCATAGGGGTCTTGGCCAGGGTCACACATGAATTAGTTGACACAAGCAAACTGACACTAGCAAGCAAAGCTCAGACACAATCATTAGTGATTTTAAAGAACTGTATAGGAGAGAAAATAAAATGTAAACATAATCTTCTTGACAATTAAATCCACTGAATACTAACGACACTTTAAATAATTTGTGGAATGAGCCAGAGTATAAATAAATAAACAAAATGTAATAACACTATCTTACATTTCATAGAACTTCTATTAACTCATCTGACCCTCTAACAATCCTTGAGGAGAATGAGAATAAGTAAAATTTATCATTTTACAAATGAGAAGAGTAAGTATCAGGAAAGTTAAATCACTCTTCCGAGATCACTCACATAGCAGGTGGCAGAGGTGGGATTTGAACCCAGGTCTTCTGACCTCATTTACTGAAGCAAAGACTCTGGAAGTTGGAGGACACCTCAGAGTTCATTTAGTGGAGGGATGATTTCACCAACAAACTGTAGCAGGATTCCATGAAATGGGGCTAGAGTGCCAACTTATGCTTCAGTCAAAAACCACTTCCCAGTTTTGTGATTAAGCCATGCTTCGCAGAACACTAGTGTTATTGAGAGCTGGCCTAGGAGGTCCACCTTTACAAATTAAATTATGACCAACTTTTTCTATTGCACACAAAGTAGATATATTAATGGGTGCCATTTTCTCCTTTTTACTATAGGGAGAGAAAAATAAGCAAAGAATATTCATGGCTATTCAGGATATTCATGGAAAAATCTGGAAACAGCTGACCATGTTTAGACCGGGCATTTTTTAATGCTTTCAGACACCTGGGCTCCTAGATGTACTTCTGCTTGTGTTCATCATTTCTGCTAGTAAAATTACTTCTGGTTCCAATGATGGCACTACATATATCAGTGTGGCAGTGCTCCTCTACCCTAGCTGTTCCTTAGAATCACCTGGAGAGCTTTAAAAACAGATGATGCCTGGACCTACTCCCCAGAGATTCTGACTACCTCACTGGAGTATGGGTGGGTCCAGAGCTTTTTTTTTTTTTTTTTAAGATCTCCAGATGATTCTAATATGTAGCCAGGATTGAGAACCACAGTTTATAGTGTTCTGCAAAGGGTACCATGGCATCCAGATGTTCTGATAAACCACAGCTTTAAGGATTCAGCCTTTAAATAGGTTAACCTTTAAATGTTAACCCGTTAAAATATTGTCTGGCCAATGCATTGTTTTGTAAAATTTTGAATTAGAAGCCCATAAACATTTTAAGCCCAGGTTAAAAGTTGGGAAATTTCACAGAAAGATTTTCTGCTCTTCTGGGAGGCAGTTAAGATCTAGTCATGCTGGACCCATATTCCCCAATGCAAAAATTGGCAGGAGCTGAGCGGTGGGTACCCTCTTTTAATGGGACATGGGCAGTTCCAAGTCCCCCCGCCACCAGTCTCCCCATACACCCTATTCTCTCCATGACTCTGAAGCCAAGTGTCCTGTGCAGTTTGTCATGGTCCCTGTGCTGCAGCCTTTCCTCTAGATCATTTGCATCAGCGGCCTGGGCTCTGTGGGCTCTTGTGTTTGCAGGCCTTCTAAGGAAAGGTTTTGCCCTTGTTCACTGAGTCTTAAGCGTCAGTGAACTTAAAAATCAATACGGAGCTTGTTAAAAATACAGATACTTCATGACGACACCCCCAGAGATTCTGATTCTGTAAGGGTAGGCTAGGACCTGGGAATGCACATTTTTCACATTGACCTAGCCTCTAGTCCACACTTGGAGCAACACTGACCTAGCGTGCAGAGAGTATTGGCACTTAGATCAAATAAATTCTTTCAATAAGAAACATCTTTTAATTTTCAGAATGAACAAGATCTAAACGTAGCATCCAGAAAAGAAACGCTAAAGTATCGTTTTCTCTTTGCTCGTGAACTCTGGGTTCTCTGGTTGTCTTAGCGTCAGACCTCGGATGAAAACAAGAGTCTCCTGCCAGACACAGATAATTACAAGCCAGAAGTTAAGACAGCACCTACACTGGTAATATCTTGATAACAAGGATGACAAAAGAACTGAAAAAGCTGTGTGCTTCCCCACCACGTGGGTCAGAGAAAGCCTCTAACCCACTTCCCATAGCAAAATCCTGGAGAATCATATAGGAATAAGATATATATGAGTCTTGCCTTCACTCCCCAGCAGAGACCTGTTGAATCATCCCAGATGTATACACAGAATTGTTCCAGCTGGAAGGGAGCTTAGAGATTATCTCTAACTTTACAGATGAGGAAACTGAGGGTCAGAGATGTGACTAGCTCCATTCCACATGGTGTAGTTGCTTAACCTGCTTGAGATTCTTAAGCAGATAATGAAAACACTTTTGTTGAATTTGGGAGAATGTAGCAGTATGAATCTCCAGGCCGTAAAAATAGGCAGAGCTAAGAAAGAGCACACCCAGGGATCCCTAAGCAATCTGCCACCAGGGTTACTAACATACAATAATAGCTCCTATGCCCACCTGCTTGGTCCAACATGTGATTCATTCATATCATAAACCAAAGTTCTCTTGGAGCCCAAAGGTTAAAGGTGGGACATACAGTGCGTATTTTATGCTTTGCATTATCGTTTAACAGCATGCATTCTGTAGGGAGAATGTCTAGGTTACAGCCCTGGTTCTTTTGGGGCAAATCACTTAATTGATGCATGTTGCAGTCTCCTTATCTGGAAAGTAGGGAAATCAGGGTACCCATCTGACAGGGCAGAGCCAGAGAACGGGTCTTATCCTCTTTGCTCTCACCTTGATGCCCTTTCTCCTACGCCACTGGAAGTTAGTCCTTCTTGCACTTTGCACTCCAGGCACCCTTGTCTCCTTGCCCCAGCTCCTGCTGTCACTTCCCTCTGAGAGCCTGTCCACTGGGTACCGGAAGGGGCTGGGAGTGATGAAATGTGGAAGGGAATGTGATCTCATCACCTCGGCAGCAGGAGCTCTGGCACTCAGGTCCTACCAGTGCCCCACCCACAGACCCCGGCCCACCCTCAGGAGTTCTAGACACTAGGCTTCCCTCGCCCCAACCTTGGACGGTGGCTCTCTGCTCCCTCTCAGCATCTGTTAAACGTTGGCATCTGCCCACTGCCTCTTTATAATTAGTGTGCCTTGTGCGTCTGTCTCTCTGGGGCTGGCTCAACACCTGACCAGCCGGAGGGCAGGCCAGGCCTGCGTCTGCTCAGCCTCTGTGTCACCTCCAACAGCTGCAGAGTCTGGGCCTGCTTCCTGTTTGCACCTGCAAGGCTCACTGGCATCACCCGTGTCCCATGGGGCCCCGGACCCTTCATGATATCTCAAGTCGCATCCTGCCCACCGTGCCAGGTTTCTTCCTGCCTGATCGTGGCTCTGTGGCTCCAGGGCCACCCTCACCTACTGCAGTTTCAAGGAAGGTCCTGGTGCTGCAGCCTGGAGCTGCCCAGCATCTGTGCAGCCCTGTCCTGGGTGTCCCCAGGGCTGTCCACTAATTGTACTCTGAGTCTCCGCACACATGTCCACTGGCACCTGGGTGCCCTTGCATCTCTCTGGCTCGTTTGTTCTCAGCTTGGGATTCCAGGCGGGGCGGGCCCCGGTGACATAGATCCCTCTTCCCGGGACTCCTCCTCCTGGCCCGGATCCTTAAGACCCGAGTCCGTTCCTCTTGCCCTGGACTCTCCTCACACCTCTCCCGCAGGTGTCAGCTTTCCACCCTTCTCCGATGTTTGGCCACCATGTCCTGCTTTTGTGGGTGCCCAGGGGGTTGGGGGTTCAGCCATTCAGCTGCTGGTGCCTCTGGGAACCATAGGCCCCTGAGGACCCTGAGTCAGCCTCACCTAGAGAACCCTGGGCAGGGAGCACTAGCTGTGCTTCACTCTCCGGCCACCAACCCACACGGGAGCCACCTCCTAAGGCAGCCACAGGAAGCCGGAGTGGGACCCCCTCACCAGCAACCACAGGCTCCTGGGCCTGGCATGGGCCAGCTCCCGGTGAGGCCTCTGGCCCCTTCTGCCAGAGCTGGTCCATCCATCGGCTGCCCACTCCTCCTTCTCTCTAGCCAGGTTCCTTTCAGCCCCTGCGGTACCCCCGCCGACCACCCTCACCTTGCCTGTTCCATCCCATTCTCCCACCCCCCACTCTGGGCACTGCCCACCTCTCAGGTGAGCCAAGGCTGAGGTAGCCTGGGCGTCGAGGACACCTGCTGGTAGGAAAAGCAAACAGAGCTATTCCCAGAGTCCCTGGCCTGTGAGTGGCTCACATTCCTCCTTCCTGGGCTGTCAGTTTCTCAGCATCTGCCAAATCTCTCTCTGTTGTATTGAGGTTTTTTAAATCCCCGTTCAGTAAACACACATGACTTCCACACGTGTACAAACACACACAGACGTCTCACCCAGAAGCCTCCCAGCTTCTCGGCACAGACAGGAGCTTCCTGGGAAGACACACTCCCAGACACACGTCCCCTCTGTATCCACAGCCACACCTCCCACCCACTCTTCCCCTGACACGCAGACACAAAAGGGCTGCCAGCCGTCATCTACACATCCAGAGCCACATCCCTGCTTTCCCCGTGTCCACGGGCCCGGAAGACGCCCATTTTGCACCCATGAATCTGTGTACCGTACGAAACCAGACTACACATCGCTTTCAAGCACACAGCCACGTGAACAGAGGCGCATCCCCTTCCCTCACGCACACAGCTCACATGGGTCACAGGCATGGTGTGGGCTGAAGGGCCTAGACAGCGAGAAGCTGTCCCTTGCCTGGGCCTCAAAAAGCTGGACAGACAATAATTGGGGGCAGGTATACTCTTCTTCCCCGGAACTGGAAAAACAGAACGTGAGACGTGTCACGATGAGGTGTGAAAAGCAGGGAGAAGACCGAGGTCTCCAGCCCGTGGAACCGCACGGCCTCTCTAATGAGAGAGCCAGCCCTGCCCCTTTATGGCACCCACATGCACCTATCTGACCACACGTGCCACAGCACGCGTGCTAACGGGACAGCGCAATGTCACTCCAAATTCAAGTCAGTCAACGATGTGATGTGAGTTCAGCAGGCTGCTCAACTCCAGGGCTCCCGGCCTCCCAGCAGCACTCGACTCTTACCAGAATGCCTCTGTCTCCCTCCCCACCCACCTATCCAGCCCCAGCTGCACATCGCACCTCCCCAGCTGGGTGCGGGTGAACCCGGGGCACCCTGCTGTGTGGCGACCGCTAGGCCCCCCTCTGGAGCTCCCCACTCCAGTTCAGACCCTCCAGAGCAGACACCCCAGCGGGAATTTGGACTTACTGTGCTCCTCCAGCCCGTGGATCATGTCGAATTTATAGATTTCTTTGGCATAGTACTCCGACTCGGTGTTTTCCTGAGTGCAGTCGTCTTCCCTCTCCCCGTGCACCTCTTCCAGCAGCTCTCGGGTGCTGTTGTAAAGGTCCAGGACCTGGGTGGGGATGTTGGCCAACACCGATGGATCGGGGGGACTGGTGAGCCTGAGTTTGCTCAAGATCTGTCCCCTAATGGCTTCCACCCGCTTCCTCTTGATGTGGTCGAAGTCCAAGGTGGTGCAAGTGGACATGGAGAGACTGACCGTGGCAAAGTTCAGCAGGGCCAGGACCACCAGAGCCCTTTGCAAGTGCATCTTCATGCGTGAGCAGGGGAGAGAGGCCCGGGGGCTGCGAGGCCTGGTGAGGAGGAGACCCCAGCAGACGTGCAGAAGGAGGGAGGAAAACCAGGCGGCCTCCCTAGATCCCGAAGACTGAGGCTTGGCAAGAAGGTGCATGAACTCACTGCACTGCAAGAGCTTCAGGACTTCCAGGAAGCGCTGGCAACCCTGAGCACGAAGAAGCCGACTGTGTGCCTTGAAGCTCTGGGTTTCTTCTCCATGTGTCTAAACAGGTTCTGCTGGGCTCTGACTCCCAGCAGGCCAGGTGGAGGGCTGGGAGGGGTGGCAAGGCAGCTGGGAGTGGGAAGGGAGCTGGAGTTTTTCCTTAGGTAAAAATAAATAGAGCAGATATCTGATATTGCCAAACGGCCGCTTGGCGATGGGGAGAAAGTGGGTATTTTAAAGAAGGAGCAGAAAGACCATGGCTGGGTCCCCAAATCAAAATCCTTGCCTTGCCCTGAAGGAGAATAAGAAAAGAGGATGGAAAAGAAAAGAAAAAAAAAAAAATCTAAAAAAAAAAAAAAAAAAAAAAAAGATCACCAGTGAGTAGGTGGGGAGAGGCAGGGCTAGGCCGCTGCTGGCCCAGCTAAAGATGGGGGCAGCACAGGACACACTTGTCTCTCGGGCACACCATTCATGCTTTCTCTTTTGTTTACACTTCCCCGGGGGCTTTCTAAATGACTCTGTTCACGCTGCCTCTCATCTTCATTGGCTGGGATGTGGGCTTATGTGCAATTGGAAGGCAGGGGGGACAGCCCCTGGAGAGCAGCCCCAATAATCCACTTGGTCGCCCAGGTCACCAGCACCTCGGCTTGTCTTCTGCCTCGGCCATTGCTTCTGTTCCCTGCTTCTCTTTAAAAGATACAAAAGAAAAGAAAAAGAAAATAGAAGCCAGTTCACTGTATGCCTCCTCCGGAGAGCTGTTATTCCTTCTTTCTCATGCTGCTTCCCCTATCTCTCGCCTCTCTTGCTCATTCCCTTGGACTTGGCTTTCTGGTTCCCTCCCTTTCTCTCCCTCCAGCTTCCCTCTCTATCCCTCTCCCTCTCCCTCTCCCTCAAGCTCCTCTCCCTCTCTCTCACACACTCACATGCACACACACTGCTTTCTCTATTTCTCTCCGCTGAAATTTTATACCTCCCTCCCATGACGTTTCTGGCCCGGGGCGGGGGGGGGGGGGGAGGGGGCGAGGGGAGGTGGGGGGGAGGTGGGGGGAGGGGTGGGGGAGGGACCAGCGCACGCAGCCTCTTTTGCGGCACGATTTTAATGTTTTAAACAGGCACAGGAAAAGCCGAGCCCATTTGAAAAATACTTCGCGAGTCCTCTCGATCGACGTGGTAACTGAACTTTTTTTACCCTTTTGGAGTCACTCCTGCTACACGTTGACTGTTTTTCTGGAAAGTTACTCCGATGAATCCCCTCCCTCCTTCTACCCCAACTCCTTCGCCCTCTCGCCAGCTGTCAGTCCGTCCTCTCCTCGGCGCGTCTCTGCTCCCTCCCAGGCCCCCCGTCCAGGCCGCCCCCCGGGCCTGGCGGGACACTGGGCAGGGGCCGGCGAGCGCGCGGGGCCTGGGCAGGGGCGGCCGTGCCCACCCTTGGTGGGGCTGACGCCCGGCCTGGGAGCGGGGTTGGAGCTGGGTTCGGCCCCGCGGCGATCCTGGCCCCGATTCTTCATTGACAAGATTGGAGTCGGGTGGCTCGCGGAAGCTTGGAGATGCTCCAGGGGCATTGAAAAATGGTGGCGTTTTCCGGCAGATCGAGGGTGCCCTCTGGCGAGGCGAGGCCGCCAGTGAAGGAGGCTCCGCGGGTCGGAGCCGGGAAGGCCGGGAGGGCCGGGGAGGGGTGGGGGTGGGGGGTGAGGCTGGGGGCCTGGGGAGAAGGGGCCGCGAAAGAGGACGAGGAAAACAAGACCGAGGGCCCTGGGGAACAGCCTCCCTCTCGGCCCGACGTGCGTACAAGTGCACTTCTCCCTTCCCGGAGTCCCGCTCTGCAGCCCCTCTCGCAGAAATGTCCTCCAGATGTTCGCGGCTTTCCTCCCCGCCGAGGGTTCCGCGGGGAGCTGCGCCAGCCAGCGCAGAGTCAGCAGTTGGCCCGAGCCCATTTCCCAGATGGGTGAGGGGAGGTTTTCGCTCCGCTTTCGTTCCTTTTCTCAGCCTAAGCTTCTAGGTCTTTTCCCATCAAAAGCTTAGGGAGGGCAAGCCACTATGCCCGAGCCCGTCCCCAGGATTGTCTCTGAATTGATCACTTTCCTGGGACTCGGCGCCGCTCCCTGCCACCCCATCCCACCTCGCACTAGCCTTCCTGACCCTTCCTGCGAGGTCTGGTTCCTGCCCCTGGCTCGTCGGCCGCTAACTGAAGGGAGATTCTCTGCATCCCCAGGGCCCTGGTTGATCAGTTTAAGTTGAGGACAGTGAGGCATAGACCCATTTAAGAGGCTACACTGCTTGTGAGTGGTGGAGGTGATATTTAACAAGGGCTCTCTGATTTGGAAGACATTATTTTTATTTGCATAAAACATGAGGAATCCTAGGTGTAGAGCTTAAGGTAAATTGCTTTTGAATTACTTTTAGGTCATAGAGTCAGTGGGTGTCAACACTGAGATTTGGACCCAGGAAATCTATTGCCAGAGTCTATGCATTTAACTACTGTGCTCTACTGCCTCTGGAATTCAGCTATCATTTGAGAAATATTTTTGACGGCTACTATATGCCAGGCACTGTTCTAGGCTCTGTAGATGCAACAGTGAACAAAGCAAACAAAACCATTCTCTTATGGGCTTTACATCTAGAAGTGGAAGTAGGGCCGTGGGAAATGCAATAAATGAACTAAATATGTAAATGATGTAGTATGATAAAAGGTAAGTGCCATGGTGGAAAATAAAGCAGGGAAAGAGGAGACAGAGTGCCTAGGCTGGGGGGACGTTGCAATTTAAAATCAGAGAAGGCCCTACTGAGACCTTTAAGTAAATACTTGTAAAATGGGAGGGAAAATTATTACAGTGAGGTCCTTCTGGACCCCACCTGTACCAAATCAGAGTCTACAGGGGCGGGGTACTGACACATGTATTTTTTAACAAACTTCATGTTACTGGGTGCCAGTAACATGCACCAGAGAAAAATACTTCAGTAAGATCTGGCGATTCAGGTGCCCAGCAAGGTTTGGAAAGCCCTACTCCAGGGCTTCTTTCTGCCCAGAATGTGCACCCTTTGCTTTCAGGAATTTGGGGAAGAAGTGGGAGTGGAGACTTGGAAATTAGCTCTAAAGTAGTGGTGGTGTGGCTATGAGCAGTGGAAGGAAAATAGAAATGGAGTCGGTATTGCTAAGAGCTCTCTAAAATGGAACCAGAGGCCATTGAGGAAGTGTGAATTATGTGAGTCTCAGCCTGGATAAAATCTGATCTTTTGACCACTTATTGTCCTAATGAAGGCATTCAGAAGATCTGCCAGAAACTCAAGATACTTATCAGACCCCTACCTTATAATAACTCGTGACAGCCTATCTACTGATCAGACCCTTACTCTAAAATAACTCATGATTCCTTAATGACAAATATTTCCTTTCTCGTGTCAGAGTACAGCCTTGTGGCTTTTGCCTTTGTAAGCCCCTGACCCTTTCTCTTCCCTGGAACACTCTTTTGACTTTACCAGAATCTGTGTCTCCTGAATTGCAATTCTTAAGACACCCCCCCCCCCAATAAAGCTCTTTATTCTTTGCAGCCTTGATATTGATTATTGTTCAAAAGAGATCACAAGAAATGGAATAATCCAAAGATTAATCCCTTCCTCCTCATCTGGTGCCAAGGATGAAGGGAACAAGGGCTTCACTGGAGCCTATATTTCATCCATCTTGGGTTTTTGACAGTGAATGTTTCTTCAGGTTAAAATCTAACAGGGTATTATTCTCATTGAGAATCAGAGTTTGTGAGTGAAAGATTTTAGGGGTAATCTCTAAGAGCCACTACAAGGGAGGAAGCTGAGGTCCAGAGAGGGCTCTGCCTGGCTACACAGGTAGTTAGCAGCAGAGCTAGGATGAGGCTTCAACTCTTCTGACATCCAGGCAGTACTGTTGTTGTCACAGGCATGCTAACGCATAGCCCTACCCAGTAAACATGTATGGATAAATGGTTGAACTGAATAATTTACAAGGCATTTAAGAAATCCTGCATTCCTGTTTTAGAGTCATTAATCCCACTTCCAAGTCTTCCCTTTTAAGAGGTAGCCATCTAAGCCTTACCCCAGGCATGGTGTTGGGGACATTGTTCACTTTCAGGGTCATGAGCCCATCTTCTGGGGTCCCGGCTGGGGGTCCTCAGTACTAGGGACTGGTCAGTGGCATTGACGTGGGGATCTTACATGGAGAGTCAATGAAGACTCAACTCGCTTGTCCCATTAGACTGGGAATTTGGGGGCCGTCTTCCTCTGCTGGCCCAGGAGACTGGCTGGCACCCAATAACATGAGCCAGAGAAAAATTCTTCAGTAAGATCTGGTGTTAGCAAGGCACCTGGCTCTGCTGCATAACACTCAGGTGATTTTTCCTCAAGGCATTGCTCTGCACCTGAGTGTCTTCAATTGTTGAATAGAGGTACTGCTCCTGCTCACTTCATGGGGTCTTGAAGGGATTATTTGTACTTTTGAAAGTTATTAATACACAGGTTATTGATGTGTTGCTTCAGCGGCTCTGTATTCTTGAAGGCAGAGATTATGTATATTGCACTTTTCATTATAAACCATTTATTGGCACCTGACCCCTTGTGTGCCTGTTTTTTCATCTGTCCATTGGAGACGATACAACTTATCTTGCTTCCCACACAAGGTTGTTATGCCCTTCCCATGAGCTAATAACTGTGAAGGTCCTCTGTACATTGCAAAGAGCTTTACAAATGGAAGGCATCAGAAAAATTACTACTGTTACTAGTAGTGCTTTGCACTTGACAACTTATGTATTTGAACAGAGCTACAGATGTAGGCAGTTTCTAAAGGCTAAAAGTTTTCACTGTCCCACAGGAGCACCCTTATCATGATTTAATATCTGGAGATTTTTTTCCAGAAGTCAAAAAAGGCAGGTTTAGGATAGGTTTGGTTTAAATTGGAGGTTGGCACATAGACTCCAGGAACTATGCGGCGGACCCTTTAAGTATTGGGATGGAAGGGCGGAGCCGTCGTCAGGGACGCGACTGGGCCGCTGGGTGTCGAGGAAGTGACGTCAGGCGGCCGCAGAGATGGAGGACGTGCTGGACTTAGGCGAGGAGCGGCGTCGTGGCTCGGCCATCTCCGTGAGGACCGACTCGGGGGGCTTGGGGCCAGGAATTAGCGGGTGGGGAGGAGTGACCCCGCCGGCCCCGGCTTCCCTGAGCCCCCTCGGCCCGGCCTGTCCCTGGTGGCCGGAGCGGGCCGGCTCTGAGCCTTGCGGGGGTGAGGCCGGGGAGGAGGCGGCCTCCCTCGCCCCGCCCCTGAGGCAGCGGTGAGCTCCTCCGCTGCTGGCCTATGGTTTGCTTTCTTTAAAATCCTCAAAAGAGTGGAAAATAGATCCTACCGCCGCCGGCCTCTGGGACCGGTGGGAAATTTCCCAGCTTCTCTCCGCTTTCTGGAGCTCCAAGTGTCAACTCCCCTAGAATGGACAGATCTGAGGGTGACTGGGGGGGCCCTGGCCAGAGTGACGCCTGCACTCATGCTAGTGCTTTTCCCTTGGGACATCTCATGGCAGAAGTTGATGTAAAAACCGTACTGTTTTATGCATGGAAGGAAGGAAGGCGTTAGACAGGGAGGTCCTTTCTTGCCACTAATCCCCATGGGGAGGTGGGCGTTACCTCAGTTTTATAGTTAAGGAAATAAAGATTTATAACGCAAGGGAGTGGCTAGTTGCTCGGGGGACCCAGAGGTCAGAGGGCATATAAAGCTGTTGCATGAGTTAAAAAAAAGTCAAGCTCCAGGAACCTCGATTTCCTTATGTCTAGAATGGAGATGTTAATGTCTGCTTCAAGGAGTTGCAGTGAAGATGAAATGAGACATGCGTGGAGAGCATTTAACACAGTGGCTGGCATGTGCTAAGTTATTAGAAGAGGTTAGCGACTGTTGCTTCTGAGGCTGTGATTTACCCAAGCTTATATATAAATAAGCTGAGCTAGATTCAAGACCCAAGTTCAGTGTGTATGTGTGTGTGTGTGTGTGTGTTTCAACTCCAACACAGCCTCATCAAGCCTTTTTACCTTTAAAATTATCGAAGATGACAGTCTCTAAAAGATTGACCCACAGGGCAGGTCTTTAGTTTCTGCTGTGGAATCTCTACATGTTTTGAAGTGCCCTAGTAACATCGGAGATCCTCTAAGTAATTAGAGAGGAGATATGAGGATTGGGAGCAAATTGTTCTAGGAAGAAGCAGGTTGCTTGACTGACCAAGGAGAATATTATGTCACCAAGCCTTTCTGACATGTGAACTTTTTTAGTACCGAGGGATGTGAATGTAGTTATTCATTCATTCTTTCAGCAAATATTTATTGAGCCCCTTCTGTGTGTCAGGCGTTGATTGTCCTAGGTGCTCGGGATATACCAGTGAAAAAAACGAAGTCCCTGCCCTCATGGGGCTTACATTTCAGTGGCAGAAGATGAACAATAAACAGACTATAGATTTAAAACATATAAAACCAGGTAGTAAAGTAGGTTTTCTGCCAGTCATTCCTGTGGATTTATACAGGGTCTTCAAAAAGTTTAAAACCTTAAAATACTTGACAATTATTAGAGAAACCGTCTACAAACAGCATTTAAAGACAAGATCTTTGAATTTTTGCTTGAGCACAATCACTGCATGTAGTATGCCGTATTCAGAAACCCCATGTTATGATAAATGGAAAAGGGCAGCCATAGGTGAAGGAGTGCAGTTGTCTGTCTTGGGAAGAAAACGAGCTGCTTATTGTCAGAAAGATTGTTTCTGTCATCCCTGAAACCTAAATGATTGATTAGAATTTGACATGTAAATCCTACATAAGGGTTTTTATGCAGGTCTCATGTAATCGCTCTCAGTTTATTGGTGCAGTCAGGTCTTAGAACATCTTAAAGACATTCCAGCAGGGCATAGTGGAAGGAACTCAGGATTTGAAGGCAGAAGAAGATTTAGCTCTTAGATTTATCTGCCACTTAATTGCTTTCCTGGGTCTCAGTTTCCTCATTTGTAAAATGGCCTGAATCCCAGTCACTGTTACTGTGAAATCAAATGAAGCTACATCAAATGAGATCTAAAAGTGCTGACATTAATGCTGTTATTTTTTTTTTAAAGAAAAATATAAACATTTCACCACCCACTAGTCTGCCTAAAGAATGTTTTGTGTACGTGCTGGGAGGCATTTGAGACACAGAGCCTCACCCCAGCAGGGCTTTGGGAAACGCGTGCAGATGGTTCATTTGATGACTCAGAATTTGAAGTGGTCTGATGTCCAAAGCTAATGTCTCAAGATTCTTGTAAGATCTTTCCTTTAATGACTGTAAGCGCAAATCCAAGTAGTGTACACGTCAAAGCAAACGCTATCTGTATTTCTCTGGTTTCAGTTACCATGGAATTCCTTTCCCCCCCAAATGCCTTTTGGATAACTATTTTCATGCGAAGCTGCAGCTTTGAAATTAGGCCTTCATAAAATCCCGCATAGGAACAAGGAAGCCTTGACCACACTCTTCCTGGGCTATGGCGTGAGGTCCCTGCCCCCTCTAGAGGAATTTCTAGCTGCATTTCTTTGGGTAGAAAAGGTCTATGGCCATTAAAAGAAAACACTGTGATCAGTACATGAATTTCCTGCTCTACTGTATAGAACTGACCATGGGCACTTTGTTTTAAGGGTTTGGAGCCTTTTCTAAGTATATACTCAAGTTGCTCAAATCCCATCCTCCACCATGTCATCATAAATCCAGTCCTTGCTTACCTTGGCAGGATTGTCTTCCTCATAGTGGCTCAAAGACGTTTGGGTCAGCAATGCCCCTCATCTCTCCTTACAGGGAGCCAAGATGGGGCGCCGAGCTCAACAGGAGTCAGCTCAAGCCGAGAATCATCTCACTGGCAAGAATTCCTCTTCGACTCTCACTGCAGAGGTGAGTGTTAAAAAATTGTGAAGAAATGCACTCTAAGAGTTAGCGATTACTCAGTGAGCAAGGATTTGGTATTTCATATTTTTTTCTCCTTCTTCTCTTTAATGTCAGCCTTCCTCCTATCTTGATTTGGGAATTCCCTTCCTCGGCATTTGTCCTATTCGCAAGAAGTGAAAGAGGAACTTTTTTCTTTTGATGCCAGAGTAGTTTCTGTCATTGCTTTATATTCCCAGTGAAGAAGTTTTGTACGTTAACTGAAGCAAGGGACTGGGAGGTTTCAAAATCCAGCCCAAATCCAGGTTTTTATTCCTGCCAGATAAACGTCAGGGAGGCATGCTGGTGACGTAAAGTTGGATTACACAACTGGACATTTGCTCTTGGTGGTGACCTGCGCTTTCTACAGTTTTCAGGCAGGAAGGGGATCCGTACTGGCCTTACTTTCCTGGAGACTTTTCCAAGTGGCCTGGAATCGTGGGAATTTATCCAGCCTCTTTGCAGAGGGTGGGTCATCTTGATGAGCATTGCTTTTAATGCCAGGGCACTATTTTCAGCAGTTTACTCAGAACTTCTTTTCACCCTCCTCTGCCCTTTTGAAAAAACTCTGCCCTTTTCAAGAGCTGGCTTCAGGGTAATCCTCGCTGTCAGCTCTTCCTAACTTCTCCAGGCCAATTTAGGGCTGCTACTTCTCAGTTCTCATGGTACCTGTTATAGAACATCTCACATTATGCACTAATTTTCTTTTTATGTGCCTGGCCCACTAGACAGTGAGTTTCTGGGCAACAGGCAACCTGGCTTCTCAGTTGCCCAGCTCATTGGCCTACAGTAGGTTTATAACAGATGAGGGCATCTCTGCTGGGAGGCCTTATGGGCCAGGCAGGTGCCTGAGTACAGCATGCTGGGGACAAGATACAGACACACTTGACTTACATATCACATAGGTAGGAATATCCTTCACTTTCATCAGAAATAAGATATCCACCATGTCTTTAAGTGTTCCACATGGACCTTTCAGGTTATCTTTCATTTTCTCACTGATTGTAGAAATATGGGTATAGAGACTCATTCCTCCTCTCAGGTAACAGCCATGCCAACACAGAAAAGCTGGCGACTGAAGCTTGGCCTCATTGCCTGAAGACGGTAGGGAGAGACTGTGGGGGGATTGTGGGAAAACCAGAGGCCACATGCACCCTCCAAAGGGTAACCACTATCTAGCCACAGCCAGCTGATGCTGTGGGGAATATAGGTCCAGTACTGCCAGCTCTTCTGATTTTCCAAGAGATGGCAGTCTAAAATTTTATGTGAAAGCAACACGTTTTTAGAAGTTAGCGACTAATTATAAAACTTAAATCACCATATGGGCTAGATTAGGCCTGAGGGTTGTCAGTCTGTGACTTGGACCATTGCACCTCCATTATAGAGCTTATTACATTGTATTCTAATTATTTATGTGCCTGGCTCCCTCAGAAGATGTGAGCTTTTGGAAGGCAACAGTTGTGTTTCACCTTTGTCCCCCTTTGTTTATCACAGTGCCTGGCACAGAGCAGGCATGCCATTGACACTGCGGAGGGTGAGGGGTTGAAGTACATAGTGTGTGATGAGGGGCTCTTAGAAGCTGAATAAGAGGGTTACAGGGTCAGGGGTGGCAGACTGTGGCACATTGGAGACACAGTTAAGGGGGTATAATGGAGGGAGATAGTGAAAGAAGATATACTAGACCCAACCCTGGATCTCAAGGAGCTTGAACTGCAATGGATTGCCAAGCCAGTGACTGGATCAGTGGAAGTATACTCTTGGCCTTTGGAGGATCCGTCCCAACACCAGATCATTAATTCATTTATTTAACAAGTATTTATTGAAGCTTACTGTGTGTCAAGCACCATTTTAGGGGGTTGGCATATTTCAGTGAAGAAGAGCCAAATCCCCTGCCTTAATGGAACTTATATTTGTGTGATCACTGGCAGTCACAAAGGCTAATTACAAGACTACCCAGTTGTGAAGGAGGTTATAGCCACCTTAGTGGTGAGGTGAGTGAGTCTGAGATGGGCCGGGATGTCCTGATGGCCTTGAAGCCTCTGTGGCGCCCACACCAAATCAGCTACCAAGCTGGGGTCAGTAGCCATGGTTCACCTACCCGTCCCCTTCCCCTCGGCTCAGGGGAGAGGCAGTACTGTGAGCACCTAACTCCAGAGTCGCAGACTGTGATGAACCTGTCAGGGTTTCAGCCTTTCTAGAATACCTACTTATTTCTGCAGAGGCATGTACCTTTTTTGGCCCCATCTGGGCCTTAGTATTTTTTTCTGGGAGATGACGAAAAGTCATTCTGGGGACTTCCCTGGTGGCACAGTGGTTAAGAATCCACCTGCCAATGCAGGGGACACAGGTTCGAGCCCTCTGGGAAGATCCCACATGCCGTGGAGCAACTAAGCCCGTGCGCCACAACTACTGAGCCTGCACTCTAGAGCCCGCGTGCCACAACTACTGAGCCCACATGCCACAACTCCTGAGCCCGCGAGCCTAGAGCCCATGCTCCGCAACAAGAGAAGCCACCGCAATAAGAAGCCCACGCACCGCAGCGAAGAGTAGCCCCCGCTCTCGCAACTAGAGAAAGCCCGCGTGCAGCAGCGAAGACCCAATGCAGCCAAAAATAAATAAATTTATTTAAAAAAAAGAAGAAAGAAAAAAGAAAAGTCATTCTGTTCTTCACCCAGCTGGTGCCTCTGACAGCAAAATGCCAGTCAGAATTCCAGGATTCCTTCTCTCCCTGAATTGAGGTTTAAAGCAGCGTGGGCAGCCTCCCCTGGGGCCAGATGCACACTGTGCTGTGTGGGCCTTTTTGGCTGTTTCTTTCTAAGATTAGATTCTAAGACTTATGTGTGTGTGCCCATTTACATTCCAGTTCTGAATGTATTACTTGATATATTTATTTTTGTCCTTTCACTGACTATATTCTAGGATGAAGTTATTCATGAAAACGTAAATATGGTACCTGGGGGCTGTCAGACATACTGGAGTTACTTTAGAGTTATATAGGAATTCGTTCAAGCAAATGATGATTTTAAAGCGAGCTGGCGGGCTGGGGAGCCCCGTGGAGGAAGCAGAGCAGCTTCCAGGTGTGCTGGAATAGAGGGAACGCAGGCTTGGCATCTGAAAACCAGGGCTTGAGCGTGGGCTCTGCTAATTGCCTGGATCTTGAACAACTCCACTAATCTCTCTAATCCTCCATTTCATTATCTGTCAAACAGTGGTGACAATACTACCAAGTTGATGTGAGGATTAAGTGAGATACATGTTTAAAAGCACTTTAGTAAACTGAAAGGCACTGTACAAATGTTCATTCATTCAGTAAGCAGTGAACAAGAGAATATTTGAATGGAGCTTTGCTCTTGTTATTAAAGGGCCGCACAGAAGGAGGATGTGAGCCTGGGTCTCTTTTAGAAGCGATTTGGAAGTCTCTCCAAGGGTTGCTGCTCATTTCTCCACAGGCTGACTAGTAGTGATCTGAAGCAGGTTTTGTGCTTCCAGATGCAGCGGGCATTCCTCCTGAAGGGTGGGTAAGAGCACAGGCCTTGCAGTTAGACAGCCCTGGGCTGAAATCCTGGCCCTGCCACATGTTAGCTCTATGGCTCAGCAAGTTACTTAACCTCTTCAAGCCTCAGTTTCCTCATTGATAAAACAGGGTTAGTATTACATACTTGATAGGGTGGCCAGAAAGAAAAAGCAAGATAACAGGTATAAAGAAAGCCCTTAACCCAGTCGGACCCATAAGTGCTCAGTATATAATTGCTAACCATTATTGTCTCTCCAGAGCTCGGGTGTTCTGTTATTGTGCCTTAACCCTCTCTACGGTTAAAAACTGGTGGCCTTCAGACTGAATTTCGCCTACAACCATGTCTTCTTCGACCTGTACAAAATTAAACATTTTTTAAAACTTGGTTGTTATCATTTCTAAATTAGGAAAATTTACGCGAAAATCCAGATTTGGGGCTCCTCTTTGAAACCAGAAGTTCTGGCACAGCAGGAATTCTGGGCTGGCATCCCCACATGGCAGCAGTTGGCTGCAGCTGAGAATGGTGCTTGTGTACGCTTGGCCTGCCCTGTGCAGCTCACCGCCTGCCCTGTCCAGCTCACCATTTCTTACTTGAATACACCTGGTCAGATTTACTCACATCTGATCTACCTGGCTCCTGTTTCCATTCAAGTTAAAACTCCTGCTCTTAGGATGGATTGATTTTTCAGGTATCCTTATCGGTATTGAATTTGGCTTATATGCATCAGAAACTCAGCCCCAGGGCTTGGAGCAGGCAGGAGTGATTTTTCTCACAGCAAGAAGTCCAGTGGAGGGCAGGGCTGGTGCGGTCACTGGAGGAGGTCCTGCATTACCCTCACCCTGTCTAGACACCTGCTCTGCCATCTGGAACTTGTAACTTGTTCTCATGGTTGCTGACATGGTGGCTGGTTGTTCCCCAGGGATCCAATCTGTATTTTAGGTGAGGAGAGGGGGAAGAGTGGAAGAGTTCAGGGTTCATGTCAACGAAGTATGTCCCTTCTTATCAGGAAAATGATAGCCAGAGACCTCACCAAGTAGACTTCTAGTTACATGTCATCGGTCAGAACTGGGTCTTAAAACCACCTTAAATTTCAAGGGCGTTCTCAGCTGGGCACGTTGCCACACCCATCACATTGGGGTTTTGGGGTTAAGGAGAAGAGGAATGACTGTTGAGTAGGCAGTTTGCGACTGACATATCAATTTAAAAAAAATAGAATTTATACAGAGTTTGTTTTTTGTTTTTTTTTTTTTCTTGTAGGCTTGGGTATAAAAGGAAAGAATTATTTTTAGTAGCAAAAAAAATAAAAATAAAAAATCCACATTCCTCTCCCGTTTTCTAATTTGGGGTTGTGTAGAGTTCAGTGAAAATTTGTATGCCCTCAAGTTCCAAGACATCTGATGCAGTTGCCTGTGTCAAATCTTGCCTCGATCTTTTCCTTCTTCCTGATTTCTCTGTAACCCCTCGGGGCTTTCTGCCTGTAGGATACCTGTGGCTCAGCCCAGGTAATTAGACTCTTCCTCCCTCTCTGAAAGAAGAGGAAAGGTCTCTTTATTGCTTGGTCAATCTGTAAATTTTCAAATAATTTCAAAGAATTTACCTGCCTAATCATACTGATTAACCAGAAAGATGGACTCTTCCTGTAGTTTCACTAGCTCAGAGTTGATTAGCTTCAGGCCTGCTTCTTTCAGGTTGTTGTGAAGGTCAAATTAGGTAATGCACATAAAGTTGCCAGCACACAGGCACCTCTCAAGAAATGGTAACTACTAAGAAAGTTTATGACTGCATCCCTCTGCTTTTTTGTGGGTTTTTTTTTTTTTTACCACCTGTTACAAATCAGGCTTGGATCCCTAGATGCATAGTTCAGTTAGCAGTTCAGGTTGGCATTACAGTTATGGAGACTTTAACTGGTGCCATGATGAGCGTCTTCACATCTGCAGTGAATAACTTTTTCTGGGCAGAGCAGCTCTGAGAATTAAACTGGATTTCTATGCCTGAGCTTTCACCTTCTGTCATTCAAATGATGCTTCTCCTACACAACCTCAAGAAAAGACCTGGACGCTTTCTACCATTAAGTTACACTACCATACGCTGAAGTTGGGAAAAAGGAATCTCAGGGCAAAACCTCTCAGGACTGGCCTGTTTTTTGTTTTTTTTTGGGGGGGCTGCCCCACGTGGCTTGTGGGATTTTAGTTCCCCGACCAGGGATTGAACCCAGGCCCTCGGCAGTGAGAGAGCAGAGTCCTAACCACTGGACAACCAGGGAATTCCCTGGCCTGTCTTTTGGATGAGCATTTCTCACTTGGGTCTAAAGCAGTCTGTAGCTTAACTTCCATTTTGCAGATTGTCCTTGTAATAATAATAATTATAACTGACACTGGAACAGTTCCTGCCTCTCTGTCAATTACACACACTATCCTATTTAAGCCCCGTGGTAAATCTTAAAGTAGTTATTGTACTTATTGTCTCATTTTAGCTATGACGACACTGAGACTTCAGGGAGTCGAGTGACTTGTCCACAGTCATTCAGCTAACGTCTGGCTGTACTCTCTCAGACTCCAGACAGACTCTTAAACACCACCTAACTTCTCCCACCTGCTGGATAGTTAGATGCACAGACCTTCCAGTAGAGAAAGGCTTTTGGCGGGAGCTGAGAGTCTTTTGGGTTTTCCTCTTGGAATCCTTTTGGTGAGGGAGTAAGTTCTCACTTGATTATCCTTATTCGTCCACTTGTCTGGAAAAGTGTTTGAGACACAGCTGTTCTCTTTCTCTTCCTCCTCCGCCCCCCATCCCTTTGGTGCTCCTCCTAGGACGCAGAACTGACACCCAGCCAGATTCTCTTGCAGGAATCTGAGAAATGCTGCTGGGCTCATGTTCCCAAATTAGGCCAGTTTCCTCATCCCCCAGCAGCTCTACTCAGCTGGAGCTTCCCTGGCACGTTGCATTACGTCTCTTGCCCTCCGCCTGTTCCTGACTGGTCTGCCAGCGGGCAGTTATTTTCAGCCCAGCTAGGGTTATCTGCTGACCCTTTTTGGTGACATTTTTCTTCTTTCTCACAAAAATAACTTTCCTAGATTAGTCACATTTTTCAGCCTTTTTCGTAGTCCCTCTCCAATGGGCTGATTGAATGATGCTTCTGATAACGTCGTAGGAGAGGGATGCGGGGAATCCGACGTGGAACCCGTTGACGAGGAATGTGTTTTCCACACTTCATCTTTAGGTCACGCTCCGTATGCCTCACGTTTGAACTGCCCCTCGGGGTGGGCAGATGTGCATTCCCGACCCATCCCTGGGGCTGGCCACTATGTGGGCGGGAACGTCATCCCCGAGGTAGATCACGCGATTGGGAATAGCATCTCAAGATTCTCCTCCAGCGCTTACGCGGTCTCTTTCAGCACTCCAGTACAATGCCTCATGCCTCCTTCTACTATGTATTACGTGTAAAGCTGGCTTCCTACCAGAAATGTGGTGCTTGAAGATCACTTAAAATTCTCTCCCTCACCTGTGGGGAGGGTTAAGTCAGAACTACATGTAAGAGTTTATTTAACTCAATGCTCCCTTAAGTTAGCCACTGTTATTATCTACACAACCTAAGAAGTAGAAACGATGATCATTTTGTCTTTAATCCCAACTCTGCCAGTTCCTCGGTGTGTACTCTAGGCAAGTTACTTAACCACTCTGAGCCTGTTCCTCATCTGCTGAATGGAATAATAGTAGTAGCTATCTCCTAGCGGTGCTGGAGGATTAAATAAGAGAATGTACAAAGCTCTTAGGACAGTGCCCACTGCATGCTAACTATTATTGTCATCATCTGTGTCACATGAGAATTAGAAGGTATTTTCAGTTTATCTTCAATTGCAGTTCTGTTCAAGATACAGAGATGTTCTTATTTCATCGAACTAACTGGTTCTTAGAGCAAAGAAACATTTGGATGAGAAATCCTTTTAGTGAGAATACTTTGTGCCGCTTAAGACCCGTTTTGTATGTCTTCTTGACCAGTTGGGTTTTTTGTTTGTTTGTTTGTTTTTATAAATTTACTTATTTATTTAAATTTATTTTTGGCTGAGTTGGGTCTTCATTGCTGCACGCGTGCTTTCTCTGTTTGCAGCGAGCGGGGGCTACTCTTTGTTGCGGTGCGTGGGCCTCTCATTGCAGTGGCCTCTCCTGTTGCGGAGCACAGGCTTTAGGCGTGCGGGCTCAGTAGTTGTGGCACGCGGGCTCCAGAGCGCAGGCTCAGCAGTTGTGGCACACGGGCTTAGTTGCTCCGCGGCATGTGGGATCCTCCCAGACCAGGGCTCGAACCCGTGTCCCCTGCACTGGCAGGCGGATTCCCAGCCACTGCGCCACCAGGGAAGTCCCTTGACCAGTTGTTTGCTAATACCTTTTCATCTTCTTTTCAAAACCTAACCCTCTGTCTGGAGATTGGCAGTCTTTCCAAAGAGTGATCCTTAATTGCTGACCTAAAATCATTTTGTTGTTCTGGGGCACATGGGTAGAAAAATGAGAAGGGTGGGAGTGACCTTGGTGACCTCAGTGACCTTGGAGTAGAAGGTAACATCCATTCATTTCTTCATTCATTTGCTTATGAATCTTGATTGAGAGCTTTCTGTGTGCCAGGCACTGTGCTTGAAGCGGGCAGTGCAGTGACAGACCAGACCTGCTCCCTGTCCTCTCTGTACCTTCATCTGGGGGCTGCAGAGAATTAAGTGCCAGGTGGGGGTGAACACAGAAGGATATGGGAATGCCTTCATCTAGCCCTTTTACTTTTGGGGAAATCTGGAAAGGTTTTCTAGGAAAAAATCATGTTTGAGTTGAGACTTGAAGGATGACTAGAAGTTAGCCAAGGGAAGGGGCCAGGATGGGCCAAGGAGGGGAGAATATTCCAAGTAGAGGGATGAGCATGTACCAAGTTTTGGAGGCCAAGGAGAGAGCATGGCACGTAGGATTTGTTAGTGGAGCAGTTGACCATACAGGCGATGGAATAGTGGTCCTCAGTGACTTTTGCAAGCAGTGTGATGTTTTTCAAATATTCAAAAACCAGCCCCCTTTCCTTTTTTTGACAAATGAACCTTGTGAGACCAACATTTCTTATATGACACTGAAATAATTGGTAATATTATGAAGTTTAGACTGTGACCTTTCAATATTTTTCTAGCCTTGTCTTTCATTGATGCATCTTCAATGCAACCATTACACTTCTCTCTCTATGCGTTTATGTTTTCTGGTCAGGAAGCCTCTGAGAAGTGCTTGAGTATAGTATTGATGGCTTGGAACTCTTCTGGCTCATCCTTTTTAAGGAGGGGCTTAGTAGATCAGTAGTTTGCAGTGTTCACACTTAATTTATGTCCTAAAAATTCCTAGGTTCCTCTAAGTATAGATTTTGTGTGTGTGTGTGTGTGTGTGTGTGTGTGTGTGTATTGGATCCTGGTAACTCTAGGAAAGAAATCATGGAAGTAATTTTGAATTACTCATGATCTGATAGGATTTAGAAAATGTCTTTTGATTTCACAAAATAAGAGATTGTCACCCAGATTCTAGTAATTACAAGTGTGTGCTAGATGCTTAATATAAATATGTGTAAATGGATCAATGATACAAGCCCAGTTAGTGCCTGTGATCTATTACTACTGCGTTGCCTCCAGAAAGATGAGAATACCTGTTATAGTCTTCTCAGTGTTCCTAATTTGCATATACATGATTAACAGCCATAGGTCATACCTGACCCATTTGGTATGGGTCAGATATGGAATCGTAGTATTGGAATTTGGTTTGACTTCTTTTTGGAGTAAGTAGACTACTGGCTTATATTTAGAAATTTTTTTTTTTGGTATGTGGAAATTTTCATGGTAATGATACTTTTGTTGCAATGAAAATTGACTTATATTCAGGCAAGGTTCCCAGAGCAAAGACTTCCCAGAATCTTTGGCTGTAAATAGTATTCCGTTAGGAAAAAATAGATTGAGAATTAGAGAAATGGTTTAAGCCACTATAAACTCTCCTGGACTGAGTCAGTTGCCTCATAACTGGTCTCTCCTTTTGTATTATTGCCCTCCTGCAGGTCAGCTCTAGTGGTCTTATAAAATACACACCATTCATTTCACACTCAAAACCCTTTAAAGGACACTGTTGCCCTTAAAACAAAAAATCCCCAATGCTTACTTTGCCCCTTTGTGATTTGGGCCTTCCTATGTCTCCAGCCTCATTCACACCGGCTACCTTGTGGCAGTCACAGGGAGTCGTTACTTTGCTTGTACAGTTCCCTATTCTAGTTCCTTAGAGTACTGTAATTCCACAGAATAGAATAGAATATTCCCTGGAATACTTACCCATGCTCTTTGCTGGGCTGACTCCAACTTCTTCTTTGGGTTCAGCTTGAATATCCCTTCTTCTATTTAAATGAGAATATTACCTTCTCATTTAACTTAGCTCCCCGTATTGTACTCTGGTAGCGTTTTTTTGTTGGTGGTGGTGTTTTCCTTTTCTTTTTTACTTTTTTTCTGTCACCCCAACCGCGGTTTGTAACTGTATGTCTGTGTAATTATTTAGGTCCATCTCCCTCACTAATTACACACTCCAGAAGCTCCTGTTCGCTCCCCTGAGCCTGGCACTTTGTAGGTCCTCAGTGAATGAGAAGCAGGCGTGGAACATGCTGTGTTCAGCTCAGGGGCAGATTAGCTTGAGGGGCCTGTGGGACCACCATCTGGAGATGTCCGGGAGGCTTTGATGTGTGGGACTCATGCTTTGGACTGGGCTCTGAGCTGGAGCTAAGGGTTAGGGAGCCATTCGTATCGAGGTGGTAAATGAGAGCCCAGCTCTGGAAGGGAGAGTTTGTAGAGAGAGAAGAGGAGAGGCTCTCAGCCAGAATCCGAGGAACCCCCATGTTTAAGGGACACACAGCCAAGGAAGGAGGAGGAGGAGACGGAGGAGGAGTGGCCAGAGGGGAGAGGACATCACCAGGCCCCTGTGCTGTCCAGAGCGCAGGTAAGAGACAGTGTCAGGGACTCAGGGGTCAGGAGGGTCCAGGAAGGTGAGACCTTCCCTCTGGAGCAGGGTCTGTCTGATTGAGCAACTAGGGGTCCTTGTACTCACAGGGGAGCAGTCAGAGAAGGGGCCACGTGCACCTGGCACAGGACCACACAGCAGGCAGGCTGTCAGTAAATATTTGCTGAAAGAATTCAATGGATAGGTTACCATGCTCGTGTACTCACCACCAAATGTAAAGGGCCTCCCTGTCTCCTTCCCAGATCTCTTTCTTCCTTTTCCTCTGTTATTGAGCCTTCCTCTGTTTCTCCTTTTTTCCCTCCTCTTTCTCTTTTTCCCGTATCTCTTCCTGTTTTTTATTCTTCACCAGCGATAACAGAGGACTCCATCCCCCATACTCCTTTTTGCCCATCCATTCCTATATATTTTTATGGATGTATTTAAAAGTAGAATTTTACTCCTTCATTTATTTATTCACTTATTTATCCTACATTTGATATAATATACACTTTCCAATGCAAAAATGAATAAGATAACTTCGTATTCTAGTTCTATCGACCCACACACTTAGACCAAAACATTATAATATTTAAGTGCCATCAGAGAGTGGGAGCACAGAAGGAGCAACGAACCCTGCCTGGGACTTAGGGATGGCATCCCAAAGCAGGTGACCCTTGAGGTGGGTTGCAGTGAACGAGGAGAGATTTGCCAATAAGAGGGAAGGGCAACGGGAAAAGCCTGTTCTAAGGCATGCGTCGTTAAGGGGCCTGGCATTTTCAGGGCACAGTGAACAGCTTAGTGTCTTAGGAATGAAGGCCTTGCATTCCAAGTGGAGGAGTTTGGATTTATTTTATATGTTGTAGGGATTCCACAAAGTTTTTAAAGCAGGGAAAATGTTATTGACTTTGTTTTCTAGGAAAGTGAATCTGGCAGCTATGTGGAGGATAGGCTAGAGGGGGAGAGCTGGTTGGCAGGGAGACCAGTGGGAGGTGGTTGGAGCATCTCCTCCTGAGATGATGAGCCATGAACCAGGCAGTGTTCCCAAACTTCAGGCATTCCCAGACCGTTTTTACAGTTTCGGGTATCCACATACCACTCGCATTAGTGTTAACAATTTTCTTTAAATCAGCTCCCTTTTTATACTTAAATGCATTTATTTTTGAAAAGAAACTACAGTTTTTGATAGTTATGTTTTTCCCAATACACATTAAAATACACATATGGGTGTTTTTAAGAGGCACACCCATGTACCACCTCCAGTCACCTTGCTTACACCAGTGGCGTGCGTACCTTACTTTGGGAAACGATAAATTAAAGCCTGGCAGAGAGGTGAAGAGGAGAGGGCAGTGCCCAGAGACATTTTTCAGGGAAGATGGTAAGAGGTGGTAGCAGATTGACTGTTGGAGGTAGGAGGGAAGGAATGTCTGGAGTTGACTCCATTTGTAGCCGAAAAGGCTGAATGGATAATGATATTTCTGAGACTGAAAATTTAAAGAGTCTCAGCAGTGCGGGGACCAAGAAGAGATGATTGTTTCAATTTTGGGCATGTTGAATGTGAGTTGCCTTCAGGATTTTCAAAGAGATCTGTTGAGTAAACAGTTGAAAATTTGGTCTGCAGCTTAAGAGAGAAAGTTGGAAATGAGTGTTAACAGATGTGGGAGTTACCAGCATATATCATATAATCTGGGGTCTCTAAGAGGAACATACAGGAAGAACTTCTGATTCCTTTGTGTGGCACTTAGACCCTTCATTATTTCCAGGTGCAAATGTGTGAGGATTTTAAGCAGAGAAGAGAGACAGATTTGCATTTTAGAAAGAGCACGTTGGCAGTAATTGGTCAGGGATGGATCCAGGTTTCGTGGGTCCTGAAACTTATACAATTTAGAGACCTTCTTTAAGAAAAAAAATTCAAAATTATGAATACAAAAGGATATGAAAGTAAATAGTTGTAATGAGAAAAGAAATCACAGCCAAGTTACTAGGCCTTGGACATTCAGGTTTCTTTCTTGGAGTTCTTGTTAGGCAGTGTACCAGAAATGCTTGCAAAGACATGCCTCCTGATTGAGAGCTAGCTTCTCCTCCCTATCTAGAACTCTGTAACTCCTGTCTAGAACTCTCTGTAACTCCTAAGGGCCCGTGCAGGCAGGGGTGGAGTATAGACTGGAGGAAGGTGAGACTGGAAGCAGGGAGCCCAGGTAGGACCCAGCTGAGAGAAGACAAAACATGAGCTTGTGAAGCCTTAATTTGCATGGTTGTGCAGTTTTCTCCAACACCCCTCAGCAGGCTAGGTATTGACACGGTGAAGGCATAGGATTGGCTTGATCCAGGTTCGGGGGAGCTCTAGGGGAAATGTAGGACATGAATACCATCAGGACCATGGAAGTGAGCTAGGTTGATAGGGAAGGAAGAGAAACCAAGAAGGAAGTTCTTAGATCAGGAGGGGAGGAAGGGACTAGGTATTTCAGATTGGAGCAGCTCCAGCGTATGAGTTTGAAAAAGTAGCAAGGTCATTGGCATTTAAAGGATCAGGGAACTATGAGGCTAAGCATTAGATGAACTGTTCATGTGAACGTTGACTTGACTTAGAACGATGGGACTAGTGTTGGAGCAGGAATGCCCACATTTTTGCTCAATGTGTGCTCAGGCAATTATTTGTGACAGGGATGAAGAAGGTAAGAGATGCGATGTAGCTGAACAATATGAGTTTCAAAAAAATGTTCCATAATAATTTGAAAGAATAATGGTCTAGAGGAACTTTGGGGAGCGAGACAGGAGGGTTACCTTGGGACCCTTGTTCGTGGGGTTTTAAAGAATGAGCAGACTCTACTTGAAAGAGCTGCAGGAGAAATGAAGTCCATGGGGGAAAGCCAGGATTTAAGAGAGGCAAGGAGATGGAGAGAGTGGGCTGTGAATAGAGAATGTCTAATCTGCTTGGGAACCATAGGATTGTGGGCAGAAAGCCTCATTTACATCATTAGCTAGGCTAGATTTCTTCTCATTATGTGGCATGTCAGTAATTACTGAGAAGGAGCAGAATGATAGTAAAATATTCTCTTAATAATGATACTTTACAGGAAAAGGGTTCTGACTAATGTTGAATGTGATTGGTGATAGACTGAAACATTTCTGGTCACATGCCTTTACCCAGCATGATAGAGAATTATGTCACCGTGTTTGGCCGATTGCTTTTATATTCCATTTTAATCCCTCTGTTGGCTTTTTAGGTGTAGCTTTTTATACTATTTTTTTAGTGGTTGCTCTAGGGATTAGAATATGCATCCTTAACTTATCACTGGCTAGCTAGTGTTAGTATTATACCACTTCACATAAAATGTGAGACCCTTGTGACAGTATAAATCCATTTGTCCCCTTTTATCGTTTGTGCTAGTAATGTCATGTACTTTAAAACTATATTCTTTATAAAACCCACAATACAATTGTCATTTCACTTTAAACAGTTGTCACTTGGAGAAATTAAGAAAAAAGATAGCCTTTTTTTTTTGAATGGTATTTATTTATTTTTTATACAGAAGGTTCTTATTGTTATCTATTTTATACATATTAGTGTATATATGTCAACCCCAGTCTCCCAATTCATCCCACCACCACCGCTTTCCCCCCTTGGTGTCCATACATTTGTTCTGTACATCTGTGTCTCCATTTCTGCCTTGCAGACCAGTTCATCTGTACCATTTTTCTAGATTTCATCCACATATATGTGTTAATATATGATATTTGCCTTTCTCTTTCTGACTTACTTCACTCTGTATGACAGACTTTAGGTCCATCCATGTCTCTACAAATGACCCAGTTTCGTTCCTTTTTATGGCTGAGTAATATTCCATTGTATATATGTACCACATCTTCTTTATCCATTCGTCTGTCATTGGGCATTTAGGTTGCTTCCATGACCTGGCTATTGTAAATAGTGCTTCAGTGAACATTGGGGTGCATGTGTCTTTTTGAATTATGGTTTTCTCTGGGTGTGTGCCCAGTAGTGGGATTGCTGGGTCATACGGTAATTCTATTTTTAGATTTTAAGGAACCTCCATACTGTTCTCCATAGTGGCTGTATCAATTTACATTCCCACCAACAGTGCAAGAGGGTTTCCTTTTCTTCACACCCTCTCCAGCATTTGCTGTTTGTAGATTTTCTGATGATGCCCATTCTAACCAGTGTGAGCTGATACCTCATTGTAGTTTTGATTTGCATTTCTCTGATAATTAGTGATGTTGAGTAGCTTTTCATGTGCCTCTTGGCCATCTCTGTGTCTTCTTTGGAGAGATGTCTGTTTAAGTCTCCCACCCCTTTTTTAATTGGGTTGTTTGTTTTTTTAATATTGAGCTGCATCAGCTGTTTATATATTTTGGAGATTAATCCTTTGTCCGTTGACTCGTTTGCAAATATTTTCTCCCATTCTGAGGGTTGTCTTTTTGTCTTGTTTATAGTTTCCGTTGCTGAGCAAAAGCTTTTAAGTTTCATTAGGTCCTATTTGTTTATTTTTGTTTTTATTTTCATTTCTCTAGGAGGTGGGTCCAAAAAGATCTTGCTGTGATTTATGTCAGAGTGTTCTTCCTATGTTTTCCTCTAAGAGTTTTATAGTGTCCTGTCTTACATTTAGGTCTTTAATCCATTTTGAGTTTACTTTTGTGTATGGTGTTAGGGAATGTTCTAATTTCATTCTTCTACGTGTAGCTGTCCAGTTTTCCCAGCACCACTTATTGAAGAGACTGTCTTTTCTCCATTGTATATTGTTGCCTCCTTCGTCATAGATTAGTTGACCATAGGTGCTTGGGTTTATCTCTGGGCTTTCTATCTTGTTCCATTGATCTATATTTCTGTTTTTGTGCCAGTAGCATATTGTCTTGATTACTGTAGCTTTGTAGTAGAGTCTGAAGTCAGGGAGTCTGATTCCTCCAGCTCTGTTTTTTCCCCTCACGATTGCTTTGGCAAAGATAGTCTTTTATCACTCGTATGCTTACCATTATAATTGTTCTTCATCTCCTCCTGTAGATCCAAATTTCCATCTAGTGTCATTTCTCCTTATCCTGAAGAACTTCCCTTAGCATTTCTTGCAGTACAGATTTGCCAAGAACAACTTCTCTATTTGCTCTATCTAAAAATATTTTTATCTCACCCTCATTTTTGAAGGATCTTTTCTATCTATATAGAATTCTGAATTGAAAATTTTTTTCTTTCAGCACTTTAAAGATTGTCATTCCTTTGTCTTCTGGCCTTCATTGTTTCTGATGATTGTTCTCCGTTATGTAAGTCTTTTCTCCTTCCTCTGCTTGCTTTAAAGACGTCCTTTTTATCTTTGGATTTCAGCAGTTTGACTGTGATGTGCCTAGGTGATTTGCTTTGTATTTGTTCTGCTTGGGATTTGCTGAGGTTCTTAGGTCAGTAAGTCAATACATCTCATCAAATTGGAAAATTTTAGGCCCTTATGACTTCTAATATCTTTTCTGCTCCATTTTGTCTCTCCTTGTTCCTGGGACTCCAATTGCCTCTATGTTAAACTGCTTGATATTGTCCCATCGGTTTGTCCTGTGTTTTTTGTCCCTGAAGCATTGTTAATTTTCCCCTTTCCTGTATCTTTTTGTACTTCAAATTGGATATTTTCTGTTGATCTGTCTTCAAGTTCACTGGTTATTCCTTTTGCTGTCTTCAAACTGAACTTTTCATTTCAGATACTGAACATTTAAATTCTAAAGTTCCATTTTTTTTTTTTTACATAGCTTCTATTTCTCTATTAGATTCCCCATTTGTTCATTCATTATGACCATCTTTGAAATCCTTGAACATATATTTATAATAGCTGCTTTAAAACCTTTGTCTGTTAATTCCAATATCTGGGTCATGTTGGGGTCAGTTTTTATTGTTTTTACTTTTGACTATAGGTCATGTTTTCATGTTTCTTCACATGTCTAGTAATTTTTGTTGGTATGCCAGACATTTTGGATAATAGATTATAGAAACTCTGGATTATGTTACCTTTCTTTGAAAAGTGTTGATTTTTGTTTTAGCAGGCAGTTGAATTATTTTCAGATCACTTTGAATTTGTGAAGACTTGGTTTTAGGCTTTGCTAGGTCAGGTCTATTTTGGTTTTGCCTTTAGTCCCGAAGCAAATCCCATAGACCCAGGACATGGTCTTTACTCCTAAGGTGTGGTTTTTCTGGGATTTCAGTGGAAAACCCAAGGTGTGTACCAAGTACCTTTAACTTGGAACTCATATTCCAATCTGCGTCTTGCCTGCAGTGGGCAGCAGCTGAAATTTTACCTCCACTCTTTTTTATTTTTAGCCCTTCAGCAATTGCTTTTCACTGAGTTTCTTGGAGTCTCCTCCATGGATGTGTAGTTCAGGTTTTGACCAAAAGATTTTAGGGGAGTTTATATGCAGATTTGGGGCTCCCTCCTTCCCAGGATTTCTCCCTGTCTATCTTTAGTGACTCTGGCAGCCCCAAATTTGTCCTCAAACCAATAAAACTGCAGCTTCCTGCTTGAATTCTAGCTGCTCAGTTGCTGCCCAGACTGGAGAGTGCACTCAAAGGGAAAATCCATTTAAACATGGATTTTTACCCAGTGCAGTTCTTGTCTTTCAAGGGTCAGATCCCCTCCTGTTTCCCCTACTGCTTTTGTTTGCTCACTAGTGCCTTCAGATAGTTGTTTTCTATATTTTCTCCAGAGTTTATACTTGGTATCTGTGTGAAGGTGAGTTGAATACAAACTGCTCCCCCATTACTGGATCCAGAAGCTGTCAGTTGCTTTTGGATTGTTTCAGACTACACTGTGGTTTTTTTTTCAAGTGGTACTGTTGGCAAGAAACGAATGAGAGTGGTTGGTGCAGAAACAACAAACACTTTCTCTTGGAATAACTGACGGGCATTCAGGTGCCTTAGCTATTGAGACAGGAAGTGTTCTAACATCCCTGGTGATTTGGGAGTAATGATCAGAAACATGGGTATGAAAGAGACCCAGAGACCTGGGATTCAGTCCCCATGATGTAAGAGCTTATCCATGCAGGTGCTGTGCTGAGCACTCTGTAAAGGTAGTCGAGAAAGGACTCTGAAGTTATAGATACAGAGAACAAACAGGTGTTTGCCTGAGGGGAGGGGGCGGGGGAGGAAATAAATAGGTGAGGGAGATTAAAAGGTACCAACTTCCAGCTGCAAAATAAATGAGTCACAGGGATGAAATGTACAGTGTGGGGGGATATAGTCAGTAACTGTGTAATATCTTTGTATGGTGACAAGACTCATCGTGGTGATCATTTGGAAAAGTATAGAAATATCGAATCACTGCGTTGTGTAACAGGAGCTAACATAGGTCAATTATACTTCAAAAACAAGCAAATTCATGGAAAAAGAGATGAGGTTTGTGATTCAGAGGTAGAAGTGGACGTGGGAGTGGGGGGAGGGGGAGTTGGACAAAGGCAGTCAGAAGATATAAACTTCCAGTTATAGGATAAATAAGTTCTAGGGGTTTAATGTACAACATGATAAATACAATGAACCCTGCTGTATGATATATATGAAAGTTGTTAAGAAAGTAAATCCTAAGAGGTCTCATCACAAGAAAAAACTTTTTTCTAACTCTTTAATTCTGCATCTACATGAGATGATAGATATTCATTAAACTTATTGTAATAATAACTTCATGATGTGTGTACATCAGATCATTATGCTGTACCCCTTCAACTTATACAGTGCTGTACGTCAATTAGATCTCAGTAAAACTGGAAGAAAATAAAAAGAAGGCCTCTAGATTTGGAGAGGTTGGCAGGGTGCTAGGTCAAGGGCAGGAGGTCTTCCTATACAGCCTCGAGCTGAGTAGGAAGGTTTACGGGTTACGTGTACCCAGGCCGTGCCTTTGCACCAGGCCATTGTCACCTGGGAGCAGTCGAGCGGATGGCCTTACGCCTTTCTTGTTTGAGAAAGGGTAGGAAGAGAGCCTGAGAAATCAACCTTGGGCTTGGACTGAAAAGCTGAAGAAGAGAGAGACCATAGCACGTCTTTAACACTGGTCTAGGAGGATGTTTTTTTCCAAAATGAGAGAACCAAGAACAATGTAGCACGTTTTTCATAAACTAAATTTATTCACCGTCAAGGACCATTCTTTATTCTGGTTTGTGTCCTTCCTAATTTGGGGAGCTTGAACAGATCCCTTCTTTAATGAAATAGTGGTGAGAGGAAATCGTGGGTTTTTTTTTTAAAGATTCTTAACAAAATTAAAAGCTGTGAACTCAGTACTGCCAACCACATCCCATCCCCACCCCTTACAAACAAAGTTTGTTTTTCGAAATATTGGCTGTCCATGAAATCTAGAAGTCTAGGAAACACAGTTCTAGAAGGTTAAAACAATTTTTTAGGGTTGCTGGGCTCCCTTGAAATCTTGTGAGGGGAGGTAGTGAGGTGTGTACTAATTTGCCAGCCATGACTTGGTCTCGCCCAGAGCACCTTCCCTGGCCTCCAGGGTCACCACAGGGTAAAGAACTGCAGTGCGAGGCCTGTGTTGTCCGTGGTCTCACAGCGGTGAACAGAGTAGGGATTTGGACGGGCATTCCTCTCTGCATCTCACAGGATGGGGAATGTTCCCAAATGTTCCCACGTACCCTATCATAAAGAGACCCAAGTCCCATATTTCAATACACAGTCCTCAGACTGCCCACTTCAAATGACACACGGGTTAATATGCTTCCACCTCCCTCCACTTCTTTTCCATCAATGCCCTTGAGGGGTTGTGAGAGATCAGGTTTCCTAAAGCAGCGAGGTTACAGCTTGCTGCTCTGCTTTCCGTTGGTTCCAGGTTATCCCAGTCTGGATTTGGTTGAGGTAGCAAGTCTAGGCTCTGCTTATCCGAAGTCACAGGTGCCGGGAGGGCTTGCTTCCTGGAGCGCTGGGAACTCACACCCTCCACGCTGTGCGTCCTTTCGGTTACACACACGCACGTGGGTTTTAACAAACTGAAAGGAGTTACGAGAATGACAAAAACTATAGGTTTTGATTTATGATGAAAGTTGAAAGGAATGTTTATTTTGGCTGAACCGAAGAAAGTCTGGGGGAACAGGGTATTTCTTTATAAGTGTATGGAAGGTATAGACCTGAGAAACCTGATTTCGGATGACCCACAGGGATGTAATTGAGATTAAGAGGATGCCACCCAAGGTAAGAACATCCAGGATGCATTTTAAGGATGATTTTGGGGGCTGAAATCTGTTCTCTTTGGATCAGCCTCTTTAACAAATGGCTGGCAGCCCTGTCCCATGAGTCATTTGAAGTGGGCAGTTTGATGACTGTATTGAGATACGGGATTTGGGTCTTTTTATGATAGGGTATGTGGGAATATTGGGAGAAGTGTGACACCACGAGAGTAATCGCCAGATACTGTGGTTGCCTGAACGTCACATTTATTTCTCAGTGAGCAGAGGAACTGTGACTTCCTCCTCTTGGTTCAGGCAACTTTAAAGGATTTCTCTCTGTTCAGGGAAGCTGGACTAGGTAAGAGCTGGACCCCTGGAATGAAACTTGTGCAAGGGAGTCCCAAATAAAAGGCCCTGCTTTGTTTACCTCCCCCAATCTTCCCGTTGTCTCAACCCTGGGCATTAAGGATTCTTTTCCTCCAAAGGCTGCATTTCATTACTTTTATCATTTCTTATAAATAATATAGTAGCCACTGTCACCAGCACTTACTAAGTGTCTACTCTGTGCCCAAGATTGTCTCCTGTGTTTACAGTGGGTCTGTAAGAGACTCCTGACCACTCTCATTTTGTGCACGAGGAAAAGAGGCTTAGTGAAGGTGTGACTAGCCCAAGGCTACCTAGCTTAGAAATTGAGGATTCTAGAATCTGAGCCCAGGACCGTCCCTCCTTTCCCTCCTGTCCCTCTCCTCCCTCCCCTCCCCCTTAAACTATAACTTGAAAACTATAGCTTTCCCTCTTTACTTCTTTCTGGCAAACTCCCTCCCCCCTGCCCCCCAGTCACTCATTCTTCAAAGCTACTGCGCTGTTGGTATGTGGAGAGTATCTGTGACATGCAGTAAAGAGACAGCTACTTTCTAAGTACAGAGATTTATATTAAATTCAGCCTAACACAGTTTGGCATAGTGCTCAAGCTGTTAAGGTTTATTTTTGGCATCACTTTTTAATCCTGACTTTACCCTTAACCCTTCCCTCATCTTGCCTCACTAAAGAGCTAAGGGTTAGGGGCTTCCCTGGTGACGCAGTGGCTGAGAGTCCGCCTGCCGATGCTGGGGACACGGGTTCGTGCCCCGGTCCGGGAAGATCCCACATGCCACGGAGCGGCTGGGCCCGTGAGCCATGGCCGGTGAGCCTGAGTGTCCGGAGCCTGTACTCCGCAACGGGAGAGGCCACAACAGTGAGAGGCCACAACAGTGAGAGCCCCGCGTATCGCAAAAAAAAAAAAAAAATCTGTGGATGTCAAGTGCCATAGTCCACTCTCCATATCCATGGTTCCTCATGGATTCCACCAACCACGGATTGTGTTGTACTGTATTTACTGAAAAAAATCTGCATATCAGTGGACCCGCATAGTTCAAACCTGTGTAGTTCAAGAGTCAACTGTACTTTGTGCCCAGAAGATACATGAAGGAGGTGGTCCTTTTGGTTTGGTCTTCCCGGGTCTTAACCTTGTCATTGATCTAGTCTCTCTTGTTCTTGGGCACTTTGTTCCAGTCCAGACAGATTCTTTTCTGTAGCCGCTGTGTCCTTTTAAGCCTGTTCTAGCTGGCATGAACCTAGCGTCTGGGAAATCATGTATCATCTGGTTCAGTGCCAAGCTTTGGTGTCAGAAACCAAATTGGATTTGAATCCTTGCTTCATTGCTTACTGCTAGGATGATTTTAAATTAATCTCTCAGCTTCAGTTTCCTCGTGGGTAAACTTGTTGCACAGTAGTGGACAGTTCACAGGGTCTCAGGGATTCTGTAAAGTAATCCTTCTAAAGCTTTGGCATAGAGTAAACCCTCAGTAGATGTTGGCTGTTATTATAATTATGAGCTATCAATTGGTTAATGTATTCTTTCTCATTGGCTAGGTTGGCTTATTCACCACTGATCAAATCTGTGTGCTTACATATTCTCGTTTCTCTCTATAACTTTTTCTTCTCTGTTTTTTGTCCCCAAGTTCAGATTGAATGTAAACATTTCATGTCATCGTTTACATCTTTTTGCCTAGATACCCTCTCCCTGAATTGAAAAATACAATTCATAGACTCAAAGAATCACAGAATTGTAGAATTGGGAGGAATCACTTCTACTATGAGTTAAAATCCAGGATCATGAAACTAGTTAGTGGCAGAGTCAGGACTGGAGCCCAGACTAGAAGCAGTCTGGTCTAGTGTTCTTTCTACCACATTTTTTTCCTTACCCAAATTTCACATATGCATATATACACAATTAAAATACAATCCACAGCAAATTGGAGGTGGGGTGAGAGGCGTGGGGAGGAACTTTTATTTAGAAACTCATTCTCCCGTCATGTCTAGTCCTGGCAGGGATCTGACCTGACGATTTGGGTGTAGAGTTGTTTTCTGACCCTCAGGGTACTGGTGTTCGGAGTTCCCAGCCACAGAGTGGAGAAGGTCTCTCTGTTCCTGTTCAGCACAGGTTTTCATTGAGCAGATACACCTACGAACAACCCTCGTACTGGTGCTCTCCTCGTCCCCACCCCTGTCTTTTTTCTCTTTTGTTAATCTAAACTTCATGCATCTAGTTTTTCTTTTTTAGCTTTAGCTTTTCATTAAAATTTGAAACATCCAGAAAAGTAGAAACAATAGTACAATGAACAACATGCACCCACCACCTAGGTTCAACTGTTTTCAACATTTTGCTGTATTTGCTTGAATGATAATTTTAAAAATATTTTAAAATATGTATTTACATGTTTTATATATAACTTTTTGCTGAGTTATTTCAAAGCAAACATCATGAAATGTCACTTAAATTCTTCAGCATATATCTCTGAGAAATAGGGGCATTTTCCTAGAAATCCACAACTCCACACCTAACAGTATTAGCAATTCCCTAATACCGTCTATTACCCAGGCCATATTCATTTCCCCCAGTTGTCTCCAGAATATCTTTTATGGCTAACTGTCTTCAAACCAGGATCCAATCAAGAACCACTCTACTAAGTTTCTCTCTCTTAAGTCTCTTTTAAAAAATTTGGAATAGTCTCCACCCCAGCCCCCTTTTTAATGGCATTAATTTTTTGAAGAGTTTGGGCCAGTTATGTCAGTTTCCCTCATGCTGGCTTTTTCTCATTCTTTCTTCCTAGTGTCACTGAACTTCCTCCTCTTTCACCTGATCTGCAGTAAGCCGGAAGTCAGATTGGAAGGCTTGCTTACATTCCAGCTGAATGCTTGGGGCAGTAGCTTTTCCTGGGTGGTGCTGTATGCCTCAGGTGGTAGCACATCACGTCCCCATTGTTCACGTGCTAAGTGCGATCACTGAGTTAGGGTGCTGACAGATATCTCTGTTGTCAAGGAACATTTTCTCCCTCCCACCTGGTACGTAATGTGTGGGGCGATTCTTTGGCATCAAGAGAATGTCCAGTTCCCTGTCAATCAGTCTTTCACCTAATGGCTTTAGCATCTATTGATGATCAGGTTTCTGTCTTATACTTAAAACAGAGTTTGCATTTTGCTATGTCCATTTCAGCTTGAAAGAGCTACATTTACTCGGAAGGGTTCAGTTATAAGCTTGGATGGTCCATTACCTGCCATGACCTTAAACCCGTGAGGGGAAAACTCAGGTCTGTGATGAATTAGTTGTCAGACCCAGCTTGAGGCTGGAGCAAGAAATTGGCAGAGATGGAACTGTGCCTGGTGGACAGATTCGAGGAATAAATACAGCCCCTGCAGTGTGCGCACATATTAATAAGTGTTAGTCTTCTCTCTCCTCAAGCACATAAGAGCAGCTTTCCTGGATCTTCCGTCAGGTTGCCGGAGAAAGGAAAGGAAGTTTGTTCTTAGCCAGAAATCAAGGGTTGGACATGGGAGGTGGGAGGTGGGAGGTGTGCAGTGGATCTTGCTTAACTGAATGCCTTTTCTTTTGGGAATTCATGCGTGTGTTTGGACTGGCTTTTTGAACCAGGCTGCCGTTTGGATTTTGGACTGATTCACATTGTGGGGTTTCTCCAGGACTTCTGAGAGTGTGTGAGAAGTTTCTAAACTCGAAAGGCTCCTTTTTTGGCACTGCAGTATCTTTTCTATTTCGGCATCTTAAGAATCTGGGGGAACCATATAAAGATCAGAAACAAGTCTAGCCCTAAAGGCTCCCTGTGACTTGGTAATTCCAGTTAGTTGAATCCTGGCCCATTCGGATGAGACCATATAAAGTGGCCGTTTCCTGAATTTCCTGCCCTCTGCCTCTCATCGGCTCCTTTTTGTAGAAAGCTGGTATTTCAGGACCGCAACCACCAGTCACGTGCTTCCACCCCTTTACTCGCAGTCATTTCTGCCCCTGTTTATTTTTGGAGAGAGCACATTTTTGCTTCTCTCCAGGAGCTATGCGGGGTCCTGCCCCCTCCGTCCATCAGGCGGCAGCCCCGGCAGGCAGTGCTGCTTTCCCACACTCGGAGACGTGACTCCAGCTTTTAAGAGAGAACACGAGGGATGCACTGCTTAGGGGCTACCGTCACCCGCTCCTATTTCTGTCCCTCCTGGGGTTGCACATTTTAAGACTCTTTCTTTTTTAAAAACAAGTTTGGGTAATGTTACCTGGTGGTAAATCTGCCAAAATTGGAAATCGTTTTCCCAGCAGATGTCTTGGGGCCATGCCTTATGTAAAGGATAAACCAGGACTTCTGAATTCTAGGTCTAGGTCCTCTCTTCTTTCTGGCTTTTAAGATCATTTGAGCTCTACTCTCGCTCACCCATCCGGGTTTTGTTTGTTTGTTTGTTTTTCCCTCCTTCCTAACACAGGGATAGGAAACAGATTTCTTCCAGAGTCATACCTCATACAGATGGGTAATGTCTTCCCAAGTGCTTGGTCAAGGAGGATTGTGGAGTTGGGCTCAGTGAAAAAAAAAGCCACAGCTGTCTTAGACTAAGTTTCTAGTTTCAAGGATGGAGCAAGAATAAATTCCTTTTTCTTTAAATGCCCAGGCCATTACACAGAGAACCCAGACACACAAGATTTGAGAAATAATAAATCACACATTCATGTCTCCTCTTGTCCTACCCAGACCTGGTGGGCAGGAGAGGGAAGGACCCCTGGCCCAAATGGTGGGGTCCGTAATGAAGGGTGACCACTTCTCAGCACTTTGTGTGAGGACTGGGCTCTGACAGTGAGCTGGGGAGGGCATTCAGGCTCCCAGAGCCGCCCAGCATCTGATCTGTCACCACAGGCAGGGAGAACACAGCAGTTCTGGTAGCTGATTCTAAAAGGAGCAACAGCAGGGTCTTGGTCTAGAGTGTGTCCCGTGTTTCACGTCGTCGTGGGGAGAGGGCCGCGGGGCTCTTTCTGAAACTGTGCTAACAGGTGTCTCGATGACGTCGTCATAGCTCTTAGGGAGAGCAGCCAGACATTCAGGGGCTGGACTGTCCGTGCAAAAGAGCCCACCAGACCTTTTAAATTGTATTGTGAAAAACCAGTCACCCGCTTACATTTCAAAGAGATCATCTGCACCTAATTTTAAACTACTCCATTGTGATCAGGTTGCATCAGCTTTCGCTTCCAGCCTGCGTTGTACAGTGATAGGTGCTGAGGACCTCGGACCCTGACCAATACAGTGATCGGTGAACAGCATTTGCTACAGCCTGAGTGTTATGTGCTATCCTGGTGTCACTGCACCTCTTATCTGCTTGCTTCTGGAACGCTTTTCCTTTACATTTCTGCTTATCTTTCCAATCCAGGGCAAGCCCCACTTATTCCATAAAGCTTCCGTCAGCGCCCTTGTCCTCAGCACTTCCCACGCTGGTACGATTCTGTGTAGCCTTCAGTCAGGCCTTGCAAACGTATGCACGCTTGTCAGAGCGCTGTCTGAATGATGCCCCAGGAGAGTGTGGCCCAATAAAAACCACCAAAGGTGACGAGAAAACTGCAGAATTTAGTGGAACTGCCCCAGGGCTGAGGGGTTCCTCCTCAGCTTCACCTTTGGACGCTGATGCAGCCTCTTGCTGGAAGGACTGTCAGTTCCTCCATCCCTGATACCTACCTCCCCGCTCCAGTGTGGCCTTGGCAGTTTCAGATTAAGCCCAATGTCCATCACATAGATTTCATACAGACCTGATACACCCTGAATTCTGCCTCTTTCCAGGCTCACTGGACCCGGGGTATCATTTGAGGACAGGGATGACGTCTTCTGCTTTCTCTAACTCACCTGATGCGTATAGGACAGTGCTCTCAGCTCCCCAGATAGGAACAAAGTTGAATTCTGGGGAGAAGCCTTTGTCACTTGGTAATAGGGGTTAATTACGTCTGTCTCATGGAGACAGGGTATTTGTGTGTGGCCGTAACAAGACTCACAGTAGGAAGTATTTATAAAAAAAAAAAAAGGAATTTCTTATCCTAGGACTCAGAGCACTACATCATGACCATAAGGATTCCCCATCAGGAGAGACATCTCCCGCTAAACACCCAAGCCCTACCTTGCAGAGAGCTGAGTTCTGCCCGCCCCGCATCTCCCGGCCACCTCAGTGCTCTCTCTGAGGCTGGCCAGGACTCCCAGTGGGGAGCAGGGAAGGCCACTGTAACCCTGCCCCATTTGGTGCAGAGAAGTACTTTGTAACTCTTCCTCTCCCAGACGATCTCAAGGAAAAGCAGCCTGTACGGTTTTTACAACATTATGTCAACTCCTGAAGTCTTCAGTTATTAGTGCAAAAGTCCCTTTGATTTGGGGACTAGTTGTTAAATTCTTCTGGCTGCGGAGGAGGGACTCTCGTGTGGTGGTCTTTCTGTTTTGAAGCTGCTGTCCTAATTTAGCAGCTGGCACTGTTTCGGAGTGGAAAGAAGGTGAGAAAAGAAGTGTCTTTGTGTTGCGTCTAGGCAGAAAGGATTCTCACTCATCCTTCCAATAGCTGTGACTTTCTGGGGTTTGTGGTTAAAGAAGAGAAAGCAGATCATTTGGGCGTTTGGAATCTTAGGGAACTTTATTAACCGTATGATGCATCAGTAGTCAAAATGACAGCTCAGGCCAGGCTCAGAGGAGTCTTTTTATTCCCCCTCTTTTCCAAATGGTACAGTATATGTTATTACACGTGGCCTAACCTTTCAAATATTGACATTAGTGATGCTGCTGCTGCTGCTAACAGTAAAGATGTAGTACTTATTAGGTGCCAGGCATTGCTCTAAGCATTTACCGTATAGTCACTAATTTAATCCCTCAACAGCTCAGTGGTTACTGAAAGGAGTGTGTTTTGACCTAAATTTATGTCACTTATGCTCCTTTTCCATGATGCCTAATCTTTCATAATCCCTCCCCAGTTCAGTCCCTGCTCCTCTTGTCCCCCACCACCCTTTTTTTTTTTTTTTGGCTGTGTTGGGTCTTTGTTGCTGTGCGCAGGCTTTCTCTAGTTGCGGTGAGCGGGAGCTACTCTTCTATGTGGTTCGCGGGCTTCTCATTGCGGTGGCTTCTCTTGTTGCGGAGCACGGGCTCTAGGCGCGCGGGCTTCAGTAGTTGTGGCATGCGGGCTCAGTAGTTGTGGCTCGCGGACTCTAGAGTGCAGGCTCAGTAGTTGTGGCGCACGGGCTTAGTTGCTCCGCAGCATGTGGGATCTTCCTGGACCAAGGATTGAACCCATGTCCCCTGCATTGACAGGCGGATTCTTAACCACCGCGCCACCAGGGAAGTCCCCTCCTGTCCCCCTTGTCACCTACACCCCATGGCAGAAAGCAGAGGTGGGGTCAGGACACACAGGTTGAGGAACCTTGCCAAGGCCACCAGACCCCTTCCCTTCTTCTTGTGGACTGTCAGTGGAAAAGTGCCAAATAAGCCTGGGCCTCCTGACACCATGTCACCATGGATTGCATGTGGGTTTATTCTGTCCAACGCCAGAGCAAAGAGAAGACAGCAGGGGATCCCAGCTCTGAGAAGCTAGTTCCAGGGCCACACACTCAGATGCCACAGGGGCTAGGCAGGGCACCTGGGTGAGTGAAGTGGGGCTAGGGGTTAGACGCAGGCATACCTGCAGTGTGCACACTGACGTGGTAAGAAAAGATCCCACTTCCACCCAAGAAATATGCTTGTTCCCATTTTTGTCAAAACACCTGACATAGCTTTCATTTTCCCACTTCCAGTAGGCCTAGGAACCGAGAGAGAATTCTGTACTAGAAGAGAAACAACAGCACAACCGCCATCGTAATAGATGTCAACTGGCACTTGACTTCAGCAGGAAGGAGACCGACAGAGCGGGTGGGGACCATGGCGAGCTAGAATGCACGTGTCCAGTCACCAGAGGGCGGCTGCTCCTCAGCCTCAGCATTGCTAGAGTTTCCAGTTTTCCGAGAGAAGCCGGAGAGTCCTGTTTTGTGTGGAAATCTTACAATTTTTAAAACGGTAGTTTAAATTTAAAAACAGACCACTGGATGGCCAAACCAAATATACGGTTCCTAGTTTGTGACCTCCAAATTCAGGAATGCACATTGTCACAAGATGGTCCTGCCCTTGGGTAAAGGAAAGTGGGATGTTATCTGCAAAAGCATAGGGAAGAAAGCTGTGGGCCAGATTGGTTTAAAACCTCCTGGAGGGGCCCGATATGGTTCAGTTCCAATCTCTTTAACATTTGCAATGCCTTCCACATGGTAAGAGCTGAACAAGACAACGGTCTTGGTCTCAGCTTATACACAACTTTGGCTTGTGGTAGTTTGGGCTTATTCTGATTCCAGCTGGTCCTTACAGTTCCAACACTCTGTGCTGTCTGAGCAGCCTAACCTCTGAGCTCCAGTTCCAGATTTCTGGGACGGAGAATTTGATTGGTTCTGACTGGCTCTGACTGGTGCAGCCCTGGTTCAGTTACCTGTGTCTAAGGGAAGAGGGGTCCTGGGATGGAAGGCTTCTCCATCCAGCCTGGGGACCGGTGATTGTGTGTGGCAGGGATACCAAAAAAGAATGCGTGGACTGGGAAATTAATTAACTGGGTCTCTCTTCGTTCATCTTCTTTGGGTTCCCCGCTGAGAGAGACAAGCAATAGTGCGTCTTCTACTTCTACATTTTTGTTTTTTCTGAGAGTACAGAGCCTCATTACTCAGGTTTGTTTTCTCTAAAGTACTACTTAGGTTTCCCAAGAGCTAAGTTGGATGCAGGCTTTCCAGGACTTGCCTTCTCCTCCATCAGGCCTTTCCAACAGGTTCTGCCTCATCCCGCAGAAAGGCTCCGTCTCTAGATGGAACATGTCCTTGGCAGGCTGGGGTGCTACCAGAGAAGCAGGAAAGGAAACACATCTTGGTGTAAAATTAAAATATCAAAAGTTAAAAGGTATTTTGCCATATTGAAGGAATGTTTTCTTAAAAAGCTGCAAGCTAGGTTTTAAGCAACAGATTGATGAAGTTTATTTATTTATTTTTGCGGTACGCGGGCCTCTCACTGCTGTGGCCTCTCCCGTTGCGGAGCACAGGCTCCGGACGTGCAGGCTCGGCGGCCATGGCTCACGGGCCCAGCCGCTCCGCGGCATGTGGGATCTTCCCAGACCGGGGCACGAACCTGTGTCCCCTGCATTGGCAGGCGGACTCTCAACCACTGCGCCACCAGGGAAGCCCAAAGCAACAGATTGAAAGGACATTACAGTGCTTTTAGCCCAGGAGTCTGCAGAATACTTCCCACCACATTTGGCCCACTGCTTGTTTCTGTAAAGTTTTATTGGAACACATTACACCCAGGTGTTTACTTCTTGTCTGTGGTTTGATTGCCCTGCAGCTTCAGAATTGAGTAGCTGCAACAGAGACTGTGTGGCCCACAAAATCAAAAATAGTTACAAGAATTCCTGCACTTGGGTTTGTGGATGTATCTATTGCAGGTGAATGCTTCCTGCCCAAATAACTTGAGTAGCTTTTTAACCCACCACTTAAGTTTGTGTCTTTGAAGCAAGCCTCTCTCTTATATTTTTATTTTATTACTTTTCTTTTTATAAAAGTGATATAAATTGATGGTAAAAAAGAATTGGAAAATGCACAACAGCATAAAGAAGGAAAAAGAAATTGCCATAATTCTTTCACTGGATCCCCTCTCATTCATGTACTGATAGCTAATTAACACTAGATGTTCTGTATTAGTGATCTTTTCACAAAATTAGAAGCATATACCTACTATTTTGAACATGTTTTAAAAAGTTAACACACATTGAACTTTCTCATATCATTAATTCCTTTTTAATACAGTTTTTTATTATTGCATAGTATTTTCACATGTGTATTCTGTGATTTACTTAAATTCCTTATTGACGTCCAGTTATTCATTATATTCAAAAATGACATTATGTTTCTCTCTGATTATTTCCTTGGGATAAGTTCCTGGGGTTAGAATTACTGGCTCAAAAAGTGTGAGCATTTCTAAGGCTTTCAGTAGATGTTGCCAGATTGTCCTCCAGAAGGGTACGAAAGCACCCAGGTTTCATAGTATTGTATTTGCATTCGAAGGTTTCAGAAGGTTAGTTTACGTTACCTTAACCTCAGCACCTGTTTGCTTGAACGCTGGTCTTGAGTGACTGTTTTGTTGACTTCTCTTCCCTTGCAGGCTCCCCCTCCCAAGCCACCGCGCCGTCAAGGAGGCTGGGCGGATGACTCCATGAAGGCTTCCAAGTGAGTGCTGGCAGGTCACAGGGCGGGGGGCGGGCAGGGGACACTGTGCTCCTGTGTTGTTCTTTTATTTTTTATAACCTCTTTACTGAGATGTAATTCATATACCTTACAATTTACCCCTTTGAAACGTACAATTCAGCTGTTCTTAGTATATTTTCAGAGTTGTAGTGTCATCACCACAATCATTTTTAGAACATTTTTATTACCCCCTAAAGAAACGCCATACCCATTAGTAGTCACTGCCTGTGTCCCCCTGCAACCTCCCCAGCCCTAGGCAACCACCAGCCTGTTTTCTGTCTCTCTGATTTGCCTATTCTGGACATTTCATGTAAATGGAATCATATGTTACGTGGTCCTTTATGACTGGCTTCTTTCACTTGGCATAATGTTTTCAAAGTTCCTCCATATTCTAACATTCTGTGTTTTTCTTAAAGTTACTTTCTAAACAGAATGGACTTGCCTGTTAGTTACTGCTGGATTAGAAATCATTTTGGTCTTTAATCCCTTGTAGTAAGTCTCAGACGAAAGGTAAACCAATATACATGTATGTATGTATATATGTTTACTACACCAGTGGGATGGCCAACGATAAACTCAGGAAAGGAATTTCTTTTTCTCAAAGAAGAGACATTACTTTTGTTCAGAATTTCCTTCAGCAGTTGTTACCTTCAAAATAGCACTATCAAAAATATTTTTTCCAGTTTTCCCCCCTTCCACTCCCCACCTCTAAACACACACATACACACACACACACACATGTGCACACACACTTTTTTTCTCCCCAGAATCATCTGAAAATAAGCTGCAGTCATCATGATATTTCACCTCTTAATACTCCAACATGCATCTCTGAAGATTAAGGACATTCTCTAAATACTCACGTATAATGATCACATCTAAGAAATTTCATAAAGATTTAATAATATTTAAAATATAGTCTATATTTAAATTTCCCCAGTTGTCCCCAAAATCTCTTCTGTAGTTCCAGGATCCAATCAGAGTTCACACATTGTGTTGGTAGTTCTGTCTCTTTTTAGGCTCTTTTAGTCTCTAAAATAATTCCAGCTCCCCTTTGCCCTACTATACCACCACCCAGTACATTGACTTTTTTGAGGAATCCAGGTCAGTTGTCTTGTAGAGCGTCTCACATTCTAGATTTCTCTGATTGATTCCTCATGATTAGATTCAAGTTAAATGTTTTTGGCAAGAACAGGTGATATTCTGTACTTTTTATTGTATCAGAATGGTATAGAAAGATATACTCAGAGATATCTCACTCCCATCCTTATTCTTTCTACCTCATTCCCATCCGTCTCCCATGGGTAACTTCTTTCTTAGTTTCTGTTTTATCCTTCCTGTACTTCTTTTTGTAAAAAATAAGCATGTATATATAAATGTAAAATGTATCCGTATTTGTTTCTATATGTTAAGATTCAGCAAACTGTGGCCCACAGGCCAGCCACCTGCTTTTATTCAATTTTTAAAGGTTACTTTCCATTTATAGTTATTACAGAATATTGGCTATATTCCCCTTCTTGTTGAGCCTGTCTTGCGTCCTTGAGCCTGTCTTACACCCAGCAGTTTTACCTCGCACTCCCCCACCCTACATTGCCCCTCCCCACCCTCATTCCCCACTGGTAACCACTAGTTTGTTCTCTGTGAGTCTGCTTCTTTTTTGTTATATTCACTAGTTTCTTGTATTTTTTAGATTCCACATAGAAGTGATATCATACAGTATTTGTCTTTCTCTGTCTGACTTATTTCACTTAGCATAATGCCCTCCAAGTCTATCTATGTTGCTACAAATGGCAAAATTTTGTTCTTTTTTTTAATGGCTGAGTACTATTCCCTTGTATCTCTATACACCACTTCTTAATCCATTCACCTGTTGATGGACATTTAGGTTACTTCCATATCTTAGCAATTGTAAATAATGCTGCTAAAAAAATTGGGGTACTTGTATCTTTTCAAATTAGTGTTTTTGTTTTTTTGTTTTGTTTTGTTTGTTTTGGATATATACCCAGGAGTGTCATTGCTGGGTCATATGGTAGTTCTATTTTTAGTTTTTTAAGAAACCTCCATACTGTTTTCCACAGTGGCTGCATCAATTTATATTCCCACCAACAGTGTATAAGGGGTCCCTTTCTCCACATCCTTGCTAACATTTGTTATTTGTATTCTTTTTGATGATAGCCATTCTGACAGGTGTAAGGTGATATCTCCTTGTGGTTTTGATATGCATTTCCCTGATGGTTAGGGATGCTGAGCATCTTTTCATGTTCCTGGTGGCTATCTGCATTTCCTCTTTGGAAAAATGTCTATTCAGTTCTTTCGCCCATTTTTTAATCAAGTTGTTCGGTTTTTTTTGATGTTGAGTTGTGTGAGCTGTTTATATATGTTGGATATTAACCCCTTATTGGTCATATCATTTGCAAATATTTTCTCCCATTCAGAAGGCTGTCGTTTCATTTTGTCGATGGTTTCCTTTGCTGTGAAAAAGCTTTTAAGTTTAATTAGGTCCCATTTGTTTATTTTTGCTTTTATTTCCTTTACTTTAGGAGAGGATCCAAAAAAAATATTGCTGCAATTTATGTCAAAGAGTGTTCTATGTTTTCCTCAAGTTGTTTTATAGTATCTGGTCTCACATTTAGGTCTTTAATCCATTTTGAGGTTATTTTTGTGTATGGTATTAGAGAAAGTTGTAATTTCATTCTTTGACATGTAGCTGTCCAGCTCTCCCAGCACTACTTGTTGAAGAGATTGTCTTTTCTCCATTGTATACTCTTGCCTCCTTTGTCATAGATCAGGTGACTGTAAGTGCACAGCCACCTGTTTTTATATATCATGTTTTATTGGAACACAACCACATGCTAAGTCTACATTTTATTTATTTATTTTTGTTGTTGTTGAAGTAGAGTTGATTTACAATGTTGTGTTAATTACTTCTGTACAGCAAAGTGACTCAGTTATACATACATGCATTCTTTTTCAAATTCTTTTCCATTATGGTTTTATCACAGGATATTGAATATAGTTCCCTGTGCTATGCAGTAGGACCTTGTTGTTTATCCATCCTGTATATACCAGCTGGCATCTGCTAATCCCACACTCCCAGTCCTCCCCTCCCCCACCCCCTCCCCATTGGCAACCACCAGTCTGTTCTCTATGGCCCTGATTCTGTTTCTGTTTCCTAGATAGCTTCATTTGTGTCGTATTTTAGCTTCCACATATAAGTGATATCATATGGTACTTGTCTTTCTCTTTCTGGCTTTGCTTAGTATGATAATCTCTAGTTACATCCATGTTGCTGCAAATGGCATTGTTTCATTCTTTTCTTATGGCTGAGTAGTATTCCATTGTGTATATGTGCCACATCTTCTTTATCCATTCATCTGTTGATGGACATTTAGGTTGTTTCCATGTCATGGCTATTGTGCATAGTGCTGCTAGGAGCATAGGGGTGCCTGTATCTTTTTGAATTAGAGTTTTGTCTGGATATATACCCAGGAGTGGGATTGCTGGATCATATGGTAGTTCTATTTTTAGTTTTCTGAGGAACCTCCACACTGTTTTCCACAGTGGCTGCACCAACTTACATTCCCACCAGCAGTGTAGGAGGGTTCCCTTTTCTCCACACCCTCTCCAGCATTTGTGATTTGTAGACTTTTTAATGATGGCCATTCTGACCAGTGTGAGGTGATACCTCATGGTAGTTCTGATTTGCATTTCTCTAATAATTAGTGATGTTGAGCATCTTTTCATGTACCTATTGGCCATCTGTATTTCTTCTTTGGAGAAATGTCTCTAGGTCTTCTGCCCATTTTTCAATTGGGTTGTTTGTTTTTTTTGTTGTCAAGTTGTATGAGCTGTTTGTATATTTTGGAAACTAAGCCCTGTTGGTTGCATCATTTGCAAATATTTTCTCCCATTCTGTAGGTTGTCTTCGTTTTGTTTATGGTTTCCTCTGCTGTGCAAAAGCTTGTAAGTTTGATTAGGTCCCATTTGTTTATTTTCATTTTTATTTCTATTGCCTTGGGAGACAGACCTAAGGAAACATTGGTACATAAATGTACATTTTAAAATTTAGATCTCTGATCCATGTGGAATTAATTCCAGTGTACGGTATGAGGTGCAGATCTAGTTTTATCTTTTTTCTAAATGACTGTTGTCCCAGCACCATTTATTTGAAAATCCATCTTTCTCCAGTGAATTTAGAAGCCACCTTTGCCATAGTCTATATCTTTGTATGTACTTGAGTCTCCTTTTGGACTCGTTATTCTGTTCTGGTGGTCTTTCTGTCTATTTATATGCCATATATGCCATATGCTATTTAAGTGCCACACTGTTCCTTTGGTGAACATAACACTGCTTTTTCATGTTAACTAAGAAGAAGAAGGTGACTTTGAAATATGCTAGTGAGAGGCTAATTGAGGAGCCCCATTTTTCTAAGTTATTAGGGGATTCTAGTGTTTGTATTATCTGGAATTTATTTTGAAATATGGAAATGAGTCAAATCCTATATCTGCTTCTTAGAGGAAAAAACAGAGCATCTCAAGTGTTAATTCCTCGACAAATATATTAAAGATTTTTCCAGATCAGATCCATTTTCCCTGGGGGGGGAAGTGCTCTTCCATTTCTGATGTTACTTTTCAAGGGATCCCCTTGCTTGGCTCCTCGGTCTGCCGCCTGGTCCTGACCCCTCAGTGTCTGTCGGCATGCCCAGGGCTCATCCTCCAGCCGCCTCTCCTCTGTTGACGCTCACTCTTGGCCTGCTCTCCATCCCTTCTCGGGCGTTTTCCTATCACCTGTATACTGATAACCCCAGAGTTTGTATTTCCAGCCCAGTCCTTCCCCTGAGCATCTAGCTGTCCACATGACCTTTCCACCTGAATGTGCAACTCAATCCTAACACGTCCAAATCGGTCCTCTTCATTTCCACCCCTTCCACCCCGTCCCCTAATCTTGGGGAGGTGCAGGTCTCCGAAGAGTGATTTGTGTTGGGACAAAAGCCGATTACAGTGGGTTGAAGAGGAAGGTGGAAGTGAGGAAATGGGGACAGTGGTACAGGCTCCTACTCTGAGAGGGAAAGGAAAGAGGTGGGGCAGTATTTGGAAGGGGGAGTCTGTGTTGAGACTCGTGGGTGTGATACCTGGGGAAAGAGTGATTACAGATGAAACAGGGGGGTGTGAAGGAGTAGGATCCTGGAGACCTAGGATAAGACCTTCCGAGGGAGACTAATTAACCTTGGACGGGAAGAGGCAGGGACATTTTTCCTCCAGGACAGGAGGGAGCTTGGAAAGGCTGGTAAGTTATCAAAAAAGACCGAGGGGAGTAGGGAATTGGGGGAAGAGGCCATTTTGAATTGGCCTGCGTTTTTTTTTCTTCTTCTTCTTTTTTCAAAGTGGGAAGGCAAACAGTGTTAAGCTTATTGGAGCAAAGGAGAGCTGGCATCTGGAGGCAAGTAGAACAGATTTGAAACAAAGAGGAAGGGGGGCCAACTAGCGGTAAGAGAGGCGATTGTTGGGCTGGATTGAGGGTCTGCCCCGTGAAGGCTGGAAAACGTGAGCTCCTGCTATTTGCAGGTGCCCCAGGGAAGCTATGTGCTTCCTGCCCTGCAAGAGCTTTGATTCCAATTAGGGAGATGAGGCATTTTCATTCACAAAAGTCAGGCAGAAGGAGCACATCATAAGTGAGAAACTAATGGAGTGGCCAACCCTGGTATTGTGACATCAGAGGAGAGTAATCACAGTGGTCAGGGAGCCCCTTGCAGAGGAGATGGGGGTCAAGCTGGAGGAATTCTGATGGGCAAAGAGCACTGTGAGGAGAGCATTTTGGTTCAGGGATTGGTGTAGGCATAAGTGTTGGGGGGTGGGGAGCAATAACTGCACTGTCAGTCTGGTTAGAGCAGAGAATTCACACTAAAAATATTGTTCTCACCTTAAATTCTTTTGGGATGATAATAGTGATACTGTACTAGATACCTGTCTCAGCCAGTTCAGGCTGCTATAACAATATCATAGAAAGGATGGTTTAAACAACAAGCATTTATTTCTCGCAGTTCTGGAGGCTAGAAATCTAGAGGCTGGGTTCACGTGGCCTTCCTTGGTGTGTGCACACACACAGAGATCTTCTGTCTCTTCCTCATTTTATGAGGGCACTAATCCCATCATGGGGGTTCCACCCACATGACCTCATCTAATCATAATTTGTTCCCAAAGTCCCCACCTTCAAACACCATCACATTGGAGTTTAGGGTTTCAGCATATGAATTCGGGGAGCCACACTCATTCAGTCCATAGCTGCACCTTATATGTGCAATACACCAACCCTACTGGGTAGGTTTTAGTTTCTAAGGTAAGGTACCCCTCTACAAGGGAGGGAGGAGGAAAGTGAGGCTCACAGAGGTCTGCATTGTCGCCAGTGGGAGGTAGGCGGGCTGTTTACAGATCTGCCTGAGGAGCCCTCAACCAGGGATGTGAGTTTCTGGGATGCCTTTGTTTTGTTTGCATAACACTGCCCAAGATAGAGAGCAGGGCATGTGTCACCCACCTCACTGGCTAGAGCCGTTGGCTGCCGGAACCCAAATACTCACCCCGAGCCACAGGAAAGGGCTGTATTCAGGAATGGCCTGGGACCTGGGATCCTGTCCCCTCTCTTGGCACCACAGTCATAGCTATGCCAAAGATTCCACCTTGGAGCCAGGCTGGCCTTGGCTCCAAAGTTGTCTGAGGTGGGGCACTTGTAGTCGGTGGGGAATAGAGCTGAACGAGAGTCAACTAGACTTGGGAAAGGGAGGAAGGAAAGGTAGTCTGATTAAGTTTTGTCTCAAAGTGTCTGTTTTGGGGTTTGTCCCTGCATTGATCTGCAAGGGAATGAGGCAAGTAATGGCCCCTCGGGGACTTTCAGGACTTTGCTCTCAATGTCAGCCGTCATTTTCAATCACCCTCTCCCTCCCAGCCATTAATTTTGGCCCAGGATCATGGGGACTTGTCCATCTATCACTCCTAATTGACACTAAATGATCTGTCAGTTTATTGATGAACGGCAGGAGTGGAATTGTCACAATATATTTTACTTTCTAACAACTCCTCCTGACAATTTTACCTTGTCCATCTCACTCTCCTCACATAAATCTCCATAGGCCGCTCATTCCTTCTCATGGGCTGCTCTGGTGCCAGCCACTTCCACACCATCTGCACGTGTCAAGGACATCAAGATGGCGGTAGAACAGCCGTGTGCTGGTCCTGAGGTTGCCCCCTTCCCTCCTCCTTCTCTCTTTCCCTCTTGCTTTTTTTTTTTTTTTTTTTTTTTTAATGGCATAGATGTTCCAGGAATACTAAAGGGCTTCTGCCCTCTCCCTCTGTGTCACTGTCATACCAGAGTCTCTTTACCTTCTTGTTAGCCATGAATAGTTCATTCTTATTAGGCTACAAAAGTGTAAAAGGCAAAAATCCAGAGCTGCCAGGCTCCTAGATCTGTAAGCACAGTTGCAGACACATGTTTTGTGCTCTTTAAAGCAGCTCTGTTATAGGCTGTCCATCTCCACAGAAGTCAGTTTCTTAGAAAGATGTCACAGAGGGTAGGTTAACCAGAGCTTGCCCACTGATGTGCTGTGTGCTGCACTGTGAGTGCAGGTGTATCAAGATGTGGGTGCTCTGTCCTTGGACCTTTTGGGCCAGGCTTAGAGCTGCCAAGGCCTCCAGGCTGTCACCGGTAGCCACCAGCAGTCTCATCCGTGCACCCCAGTTTTCCATACAGCTGTTATTTTTAAGTGCCCCAAGTCTTGAAAAAGATGGGGAAGTGCTGGGTTAGATATATATAAGGGTATATAGTTATTTCATCTTAAGAAGGTGTGCCTATGGGTGTGAAAAATCCTGTATCCTTTATGAGGCCAAGGATGAGTAAAGGAGCTTGACAACATATTAAAATGTCATTGCCCTCCCCCTTCCTTCCTTTCCTGCTGAAGATAATTTTTATTAACTGATAGGGACTGTTTTTGTTTATTAACCATCATTCCATTATCATGCCTATCAAAATTAATAATGATTCCTTAATGTCATCTGATAGCCAGATCATATTCAAGTACTTCCATTGTCTCAAAGATGTCTTTTCATAGTTGATTATAAAAAGAGCAAATCAAGGTCTGCACCTGTATTTAGTCATCTTTAGTCTCTTTCATTCTGCAGCCTTCCCTACCCCACACCCACCTCTTTTTTCTCCCATGTCATTGGTTTTTTGTGGGTTTTTTTGAGAAACTTGTCCTGTAGAGTGTCCCACATTCTGGATTTGACCTATTGCTTCCTAGTTAAGGTTTCTAACTTGTTCCTTTGGCGCTCATGTTCCCTGTGAAGCTGGGGGTTAGATCTAGATCAGCTGGGGGTTAGACGCAGGCTTGCAGTCTTGGCAGGAGTACTTTGGAGGCGGTGCTGTGTACGTCCCACTGCAGCGCATCCATAGGCACAGGTGTCCGGGGTTCTACTTTAAGTGAGGCTGTGATTGATCCTTAGGGTCAGGGGTGTGGCCTCCATGTTAGTTCCCCACCAGACTCCTGCCTGCTGGTTGAAGCATCCATTGATGATTGTTGCCTAGAGCCATGATTTCATTAAAGGGTGTCAAGTGGTGATTTTTTTTTTTAAGATTTTTTAAAAACTAATTAATTTAATTTATTTATTTTGGGCTGTGCAGGGTTTTCGTTGCTGCCCGCGGGCTTTCTCTAGTTGCCGCAAGCGGGGGCTACTCTTCGTTGCGGTGAGCGTGCTTCTCATTGCGGTGGATTCTCTTGGTGTGGAGCAAGGGCTCTCGGCGTGCTGGCTTCAGTAGTTGTGCTTCGTGGGCTCAGTAGTTGTGGCTCGTGGGCTCTAGAGCAGAGGCTTAGTAGTTGTGGCGCATGGGCTTAGTTGCTCTGTGACATGTGGGATCTTCCCATACCAGGGCTCAAACCCGTGTCCCCTGCATCCGCAGGCGGATTCTCAACCACTGCGCCACCAGGGAAGCCCAAGTGGTGATTTTCTAATTCTCACTTATTAACAGAAATTCTTTCATAAGGAACTTTCTCTCATCAACTATTTGGTTACCTGAAATACAACTTATTATACCTATAAGCCTGCCTTTTGCCCGCTCCAGTCTTTTTATTTTGAAAAGTTTCAAACCTATGGAAAAGTTTGAGAATAATACAACAAAACATCCTTCTGACAATGTTTCACTGCATGTGGCTCATTCTCTATTTTTTTGTTTTTATTTTTTACTGAACTGTTTAAGAGTTGTAGCTACCTTTGCATTTCCATTACTTAACAGTAAATAGTTACTTTGCAAGAGATTTTTGTCTATACTGTTTGCTTCTCGGTCTGTAGTACTTGACACATATAGGTGTTCAGTACATATTTAATGACTGAGTGACTTTTGGACATTTCTTACAGAGCTCCAGTAATTAAAAAGGGACCAGGTGTCCCTGAGTCCTTGACCTTCAGATTTTCATCAGTATGTATGATTTTGTTGAAGTATTGAGAATTTATTTTCCACATGCTGCCCTGAGCCACAAAGATCCCAGAATTGGTATGACATGGCAGGGGTCCTGGGCATCATGGGTGAGCAGTTATTTAGTTCTCAGCGAGGTTGGTCAGGCATCAGAGATGAGTGTCCAGTATTGGATGAAATCAGATGAGGCGGCTGCATGTGAGATGGTTGAGAAGGGAAGGTCTTAGGTAGTTTATTGTGCATCCATTTCCAACAAATGTGCCCAGGGCTTGGGCACCATGTCCCTGTTTCTGTGGCTTTTGGAGATGCCCATGAGAGCCCCCTGCTTGAATCTCTGTCTCAACTTTATCATCATTGCTCCCACCTGCATATGTGCTTTTCCTCCACGTGGCTTCCAAGACAAAACAGATTCAGAAAAGGTGGCTTCAGGGCCAAGCAACAACATATCTTTTTTTTTTTTTATCTTTATTGGAGTATAATTGCTTACAATGTTGTGTTAGTCTCTGCTGTACAACAAAGTGAAACAGCTATATGTATACATATATCCCCATATCCCCTCCCTCTTGAGCCTCCCTCCCACCCTCCCTATCACACCCCTCTAGGTGGTCACAAAGGACCGAGCTGATCTCCCTGTGCTATGCGGCAGCTTGCCGCTGGCTATCTGTTTTACATTTGGCAGTGTATATATGTCAGTGCTACTCTCTCACTTCATCCCAGCTTCCCCTTCCCCCGCCCGTGTCCTCAAGTCTGTTCTCTACGTCTGCGTCTTTATTCTTGCCCTGCCACTAGGTTCATCAGTATCATTTTTTTTAGATTCTATATATGTGCATCAACATGCGGTATTTGTTTTTCTCTTTCTGACTGACTTTACTCTGTATAACAGACTCTAGGTCCATCCACCTCACTACAAATAACTCAATTTTGTTTCTTTTTATGGCTGAGTAATATGCTATTGTATATATATGTGCCACATCTCTATCCATTCATCTGTCGATGGACATTTTTTTTGCGGTACGCGGGCCTCTCACTGTTGTGGCCTCTCCCGTTGCGGAGCACAGGCTCCGGACGCACAGGCTCAGCGGCCATGGCTCACGGGCCTAGCCGCTCCGCGGCATGTGGGATCTTCCCAGACCAGGGCACGAACCCGTGTCCCCTGCAGCGGCAGGCGGACTCCCAACCACTGCGCCACCAGGGAAGCCCTGTCGATGGACATTTAGGTTGCTTCCATGTCCTGGCTATTGTAAATAGTGCTTCAATGAACATTGTGGTACATGTATATCTTTTTGAATTATGGTTTTTTCAGGGTATATGCCCAGTAGTGGGATTGCTGGGTCATATGGTAGTTCTATTTTTAGTTTTTTAAGGAACCTCCATACTTTTCTCCATAGTGGTTGTATCAATTTACATTCCCACCAACAGTGCAGGAGGGTTCCCTTTTCTCCACACCCTCTCCAGCATTTATTATTTCTAGATTTTTTGATGATGGCCATTCTGACCATTGTGAGGTGATACCTCATTGTAGTTTTGATTTGCATTTCTCTAATGATTAGCGACGTTGAGCATCTTTTCATGTGTCTGTTGGCAATCTGTATGTCTTCTTTGGAGAAATATCTATTTAGGTCTTCTGCCCACTTTTGGATTGGGTTGTTTCTTTTTTGATATTGAACTGCATGAGCTGCTTGTATATTTTGGAGATTAATCCTTTGTCTGTTGCTTCATTTGCAAATATCTTCTCCCATTCTGAGGGTTGTCTTTTTGTCTTGTTTATGGTTTCCTTTGCTGTGCAAAGGCTTTTAAGTTTCATTAGGTCCCATTTATTTATTTTTGTTTTTATTTCCATTACTCTAGGAGGTGGGTTAAGAAGGATCTTGCTGTGATTTATGTCATAGTGTTCTGCCTATGTTTTCCTCCAAGAGTTTTATAGTGTCTGGCCCTACATTTAGGTCTTTAATCCATTTTGAGTTTACTTTTGTGTATGGTGTTAGGAAGTGTTCTTATTTCATTCTTTTACATGTAGCTGTCCCGTTTTCCCAGCACCACTTATTGAAGAGGCTGTCTTTTCTCCACTGTATAGTCTTGCCTCCTCTGTCACAGATAAGGTGGCCATATGTGTGTGGGTTTATCTCTGGGCTTTCTATCCTGTCCCATTGATCTGTATTTCTGTTTTTGTGCCAGTACCATACTGTCTTGATTACTCTAGCTTTGTAGTATAGTCTGAAGTCAGGAAGCCTGATTCCTCCAGCTCCATTTTTCTTTCTCAAGATTGCTTTGGCTATTTGGGGTCTTTTGTGTTTCCATACAAATTGTAAAATTTCTTGTTCTAATTCTGTGAAAAATGCCATTGGTAATTTGATAGGGATTGCATTGAATCTGTAGATTGCTTTGGGTAGTATAGTCATTTTCACAGTGTTGATTCTTCCAATTCAATAACATGGTATATCTCTCCATCTGTTTGTATCATCTTTAATTTCTTTCATCAGTGTCTTATAGTTTTCTGCATACAGGTCTTTTGTCTCCTTAGGTGGGTTTATTCCTAGGCATTTTATTCTTTTTGTTGCAGTGGTAAATGGGAATGTTTCCTTAATTTCTCTTTCTGATTTTCATTGTTAGTGTATAGGAATCAAGAGATTTCTGTGCATTAATTTTGTATCCTGCTACTTTACCAAATTCATTGATTAGCTCTAGTAGTTTTCTGGTGGCATCTTTAGGATTTTCTATGTATAGTATCATGTCATCTAACAACGTATCTTTTTAATGTACATCTTACATTTGTTTGTTCTGTGTGGGCTCCCCAGAGAGGAATTTCTTGCTTTGCTCTCAAGTTATGTTCAGAGCCTAGATGGAAAGATGGTAGAGGAAGAGCTAGAGAAGTTTTTACTTTAGTGAACTTAGAGAATTCACAGGGTTGTTTTTGGTTTATTTGTTTGGGTTTTTTTTTTTTTTTTAGAAAATTGGAATTTAATTGTGTTATTTATCACTGTAAATCATTTACATTCAGTTGGATCTGAGGACAAAATAAATAATATCAAAACTGTGTACAATTGAAATAACTAGTGAAAAATAATTGACCCCATGGAACAGGGAAAGCATGTGGTTTGTCGAGCTCATTCGATCCTTACACTCTTCCTGTCTTCAGACACTTGTGTTGGTAGCTATTAGATAGGGAGGAATGAGAATAAGGGTCAGATGATGGCACGATTCAGCTGAGCTGTCCTTTCCTACTCAGCCCCGAAGTGTCCTCAGCCATAAGGTATTTCCTGCAAGTCACCCTGCACGGGCAGAGGTGAAGGTGAGCATTTGTTGATTCTGCGGACATGTGGATAGAGCACTGCCCCTTGACTAGCACGTGCCCCCAGGTCTGTCTTTAGCAGACAGAACCCCTTTTTGGAATGACAGTATTCTGCCTTTTTATGGAGTAAGGTCTGTTTGACCTTAAAGCTCAGACGTAACTAAGTTGAGAAAGGTGAACCATTTCCTGAAGAGGATTGTGAGAGAGAAAGAGTAGGATGCGGAGACAATACAAATCCTTACATTTTAGACATTGTATGACTTCATGTCATCTTTTGAGACATTAAAACTCTTAGTGAATTTTTACTTTTATTTATTTTAAACAAATTTTTAAAAATCATAATATAGAATTCAAAACACAAAAAAGGCTGGGCTCTAAAATGGAAGTTTCTCTCTCCCTTTCTTGTTCCCCCCAGGCACCCAGATTCCCTTCTTGGAGGCAGCCACTGTTCACCAGTTTTTTTGAGTTCCTCCCAAAGATACTCTATGCCTTTACAAAAAATATGTTAATGTATTCTTTTACTCCCCTGCCCCAGCATAAATGGTAGCATATCTATCCTGCATTTTTCTTTTATCATATTACAGTATTTCTTGGTGATCTTTCAGAATCTCAGTACAGAGTAGAACTGCCTTATTTATTTATTTTTGAATTTTATTTTATTTATTTTTTATACAGCAGGTTCTTATGAGTTATCTATTTTATACATATTAATGTATATATGTCAATCCCAGTCTCCCAGTTCATCCCACCACCACTGCTTTCCCCCCTTGGTGTCCATACGTTTGTTCTCTACATCTGTGTCTCTATTTCTGCCTTGCAAACCGGTTCATCTGTACTATTTTTCTAGATTCCACATATATGCATTAATATATGATATTTGTTTTTCTCTTTCTGACTTACTTCACTCTGTATGACAGTCTCTAGGTCCATCCACGTCTCTACAAATGACCCAATTTCGTTCCTTTTTATGGCTGAGTAATATTCCATTGTATATACATACCACATCTTTTTTTTTTACAACTTTATTGGAGTATAATTGCTTTACAATGGTGTGTTAGTTTCTGCTTTATAACAAAGTGAATCAGTTATACATATACATCTGTTCCCATATCCCTTCCCTCTTGCATCTCCCTCCCTCCCACCCTCTGTATCCCACCCCTCCAGGCGGTCACAGAGCACTGATCTGATCTCCCTGTGCTATGTGGCTGCTTCCCACTAGCTATCTACCTTACGTTTGGTAGTGTGTATATATGTCCATGCCTCTCTCTCACTTTGTCACAGCTTACCCTTCCCCCTCCCCATATCCTCAAGCCCATTCTCAAGTAGGTCTGTGTCTTTATTCCTGTTTTACCCCTAGGTTCTTCATGACATTTTTTTTTCTTAAATTCCATATATATGTGTTAGTATACGGTATTTGTCTTTCTCTTTCTGACTTACTTCACTCCGTATGACAGACTCTAGGTCTATCCTCCTCATTACAAATAGCTCAATTTCGTTCCTTTTTATGGCTGAGTAATATTCCATTGTATATATGTACCACATCTTCTTTATCCATTCATCTGTCGATGGGCATTTAAGTTGCTTCCATGACCTGGCTATTGGAAATAGTGCTGAAGTGAACATTGGGGTGCATGTGTCTTTTTGAATTATGGTTCTCTCTGGGTATATGCCCAGTAGTGGGATTGCTGGGTGATATGGTAAGAACTGCCTCATTTTTAAGGGCTGCATAGTACTCTAGAATTTCCTCCACATCTTCTTTATCCATTCATCTGTCGATGGGCATTTAAGTTGCTTCCATGACCTGGCTATTGGAAATAGTGCTGCAGTGGACATTGGGGTGCATGTGTCTTTTTGAATTATGGTTCTCTCTGGGTATATGCCCAGCAGTGGGATTGCTGGGTGATATGGTAAGAACTGCCTCATTTTTAAGGGCTGCATAGTACTCCAGAATTTCCTATCTCAATGAAAGTAATTATGAGCAGACGAAAGGTATGATATTGATATTTTCCCAGGCTGTAAAAGGAGACTTGCAGTATTTATTCATGTAATAGCCATAACATTGACTCTTTGGAAAGTATCATAAAGGCTTCAGATATGGTACATATGGATTCCATAGGCTAGGGAAGAGATAGGAAGCATGCATCAACCTTTTTTCCACTGAGGATTGGGGAAGGGGCATTTTCATGCATTTACATTTGGATTGATAAAAGTGATGTTCTACATTATATTCATTGCAGTTTAGGGCCGTGGATGGCTAGTCTAGTGTCACAGAACCAATTTACTTATGCAAATGACTAAATAATTGGAATCTTGCAATTCTGTCAAGCGCCTCCCAGTTGAAGGCGATAGCAGTCTTTTCCCATAAGCCCCATGTGGGGGAGCATTTGGATACTTCCCTTCCCACTCTGAAAAGTGGAGCAGTCTTCCTGACAAGTGGCCCTGGTCAGTCCCTCCCTGGAGCAGAGGTGAGCACCAGATGCCCAGGGAGATGGGGAGGGGCACATGCAGTGACTTGAGATGAACTTGTTGCCTATGCTTGTGTACCAGGGAGAGGACAGCTGAGGCCCAAGGCTACACAGCACACAGGAGCTGTGTTTCTAGGACCGAATTCAGCAGTACTGCTCCCAAGTTGCCTGAGGGGAGAGACCTGTCACCAGGGCTGCCAAAGACTGCAAAGTACGGGCTCTGATCCCCACCTCATCTAGAGCCTGCTCCCAGCTGCCCTGCAGGCCTTCAGCTTTTCTTGACTAGCTTGAGTTTTATTTTTGTGATTGAAAACCAGGAGTGGTTCTAGAATGGGTTCTTAGTGTGTTCTGTGAAGGCTTTGACTTTTAGCCCTTTACAGTTTCTAGTTTTGCAGAGGTGCAAATTTTCCTGTGACTGGAGCTGGTTCTTTCTGGGAACCAGGGGTAGGATTGTAAAGGAGGAAGGTCAGGAAGGAACTGACAGGCCCACAGAAGTATCCTTTAAATGTCACCAGCCAAAAAGCACAGCGTCCTATGGAATATTCCTTTGTCTCTCTGGATTATCACTTAGTGCAGAGTTCTTGAAACTAGAAGTTTCTGTCTAATCTCCTGTCAAATTCTGGTGTCTCTACAAGTGCTGGTCTGGGGTCTGCCTGAACCCCCTCTGTTGCTGGGGAATTTAATGGAAACATTTATATTTTTTATAAAGTCTGTTTTAGTTGTACAAGCAAACCAAAGACACTTTAATGATAGAAAAATTCAAACAAGATATGAGGCTAGATTTGTCTGAAACTACCATCTCCTCCAATCCTAGTCATCTCTCTAGAAGTAACTACTCATAACAGTTCATTAGTATTTTTAAAATAAATTTATTTACTTATTATTTTGGGCTGCTTTGGGTCTGTTGCTGCACGCGGGCTTTCTCTAGTTGCAGTGAGCGGGGGCTACTCTTCGTTGTGGTGCACAGGCTTCTCATTGTGGTGGCTTCTCTTGTTGCGGAGCATGGGCTCTAGGCGCACAGGCTTCAGTGGTTGTGGCACGTGGGCTTAGTAGTTGTGGCTCGCTGGCTGTAGAGTGCAGGCTCAGTAGTTGTGGCTCACGGACTTAGTTGCTCCGTGGCATGTGGGATCTTCCTGGACCAGGGCTCGAACCCGTGTCCCCTGCATTGGCAGGTGGATTCTTAACCACTGCGCCACCAGGGAAGTCCCTCATTGGTGTCTTTTACCAACAGTAGATATATTACATATTTTTACACAATAGATATACTTACAGAAATATATATATGTAGTTGTCCCTCAGTATCCAAGGGGGATTGGTTCCAGGACACCCCTGGATACAAAAATCGTCAATGCTCAAAATGGTGTGGTATTTGCATATAACCTACACACATCCTCCCGTATACTTTAAATCATCTCTGAATTACTTATGATACTTAATACAACTTATATGCTATGTGAATAGTTGTAAATACATTGTAAATGCTATGTAAAGAGTTGCTGGCGTGTGGCAAATTAAAGGTTAGCTTTTTGAGATTTTTTTTTCAAATATTTTCAATCTGTGGTTGGTTGAATCCACAGATACAGAATCCATGGACATGGAGGGAGGATTATATGTGTGTGTATTTATGTGTGTGTGTACACGTATATACATATATACATACACACAACCTCCCCGCTCTGCGATGTTTCTTAAACAGTTCATCTTTAGGAAATTTGCAGCTCCATCCTCTGATCCAGATTCCATCTTCTGGGGGCCACACTGCAGAACCACGTATGGACAGCCCACATGTCTTGCCCAGCCCTCTTGTTGTATGGATGGGAAAACATACACACAGACACACACACACACCACACACCATTTAATGTGGCTTTTGTGCTGGGTGCTGTGCTAAGCACAGTTGTCTCACTTTATCCTCAGAACACCCCCATGAGGTAGGTGGTGGTATTATTCCCACTAGCAGATGAGGAAGCAAGTTCAGAAAGGCTGACTCACCTACTCATGCTCACACAGCTAGTAAGTAGGCAGCAGGATTTGAACCCAGGTGAGTCTGACCGCGGGGTCACGTTCCTGTTCTTTGTGCCTTGTCACCTTCTGTTTTGTGCCCTGGACCCCTGGCAGAATGCCTTTGCACCGGGTGGAGCCTCGGCGGGTGTTCCCCAGGGCCGTCTTGTTCCCTTGTGGGCAGCGCAGCAGAGGGTGAGTGCCTGACCTCGGCCTCTCAGCCTCCCCAGCCAGCTGCCTGCAGAGCTGGCTCTGGGCAGCCGGCCTCCTGACCAGAGGGGAAGGTGAGCGTAAAGGACGCAGCCTGCCTGTCGGGACGCGAGCCAAAGCCATGCCGGTCCCGCCGTTAAAAGGCCTAATTAGGCTCATCATTAAGTTCAATTAGGCATTGGAAATGACTGTTGCTTCTAAGCCTGCCGTGCCCTCCAAGAACTGGACCCATTCCCAGGCAGCCAGCTCAGGGGCCAGTTCTCGTTACGGGTTTAGGCCATGATTCCTTCCAAGGCCGAGGGCAGAGTTGTCCGGGAGGCTCTCAGCCCAGAGCCGGGAGCTCCAAGTGCACGTGAAATGCGGGCGGGCGTCTGCCCTGGAGGCCGTTCCCAAGCCCGTCTCCACTCACCCTCCTTCTTTAGGGCCCCCCCTTCCCCACGCACGTGTTAGGAGTCGGAATATCTGCCTGTGTGCTAGTCCCCCGGCCACCCACCCGCCCTGTGACCTTGGCACAGGTCATGTGAACTCTTTGGGTTGAGGTTCCTGAGGGATTTGAACTAGATGATCTCAAAATTCCCCTTTCAGCCGTAGGATATCACGATTCTGGGAAATCCCAGATGTTCAAGCCCTGTGTACCCAGGATTTCTTTCCACTGAGCGCTGACTGGGAGAGAAAGGAGGGGAGGTCCGGTGTCACCTGGGGCCGCCAGCTCTGCAGCCTCGGGCTCTGTCTCTTCAGCGTTAGAACTGAGGGGTCTCAAAGGCCCCACACAACTCAGAAAGAGTGTTTGCCCTTCTGAACTGGGCTTTCTAGATGGCCGCTTGAAATTATTCATTTTGGTCCATGAATCATGGCCTTGAAATGAAACAGTTGACAAACCCTGAGGCAAGGCAGACCTCCCAGGCACAGGGGCCAGTGGAAGAGGCATGGATGTGCCCTGGTGTGTTTGGAGCGCGCAGAGCGGGGGACTGAATCCCGGGGTTCGCCTGGAGAAGTAAAGGAAGTAGATGGACAAGGTAGAGAAGGGCCCGCATGCAGGGCCTTGAATTCCAAGCGTGTGCTTTACAGTGTTGGGAACGAGGACCCACTGACACGTTGACAGGTGTGTGACCAGTGGTGCAAGGGACATGTGATCACACCTCTTCTGCACGCCTTTTTGATATGGCACGATCTTGGGGTATTTGCAGATACAAAACGGCATCCGTTTCTCTCAGTGTAGAGGCCTCCTCTTAAGTGTTGTCTCAGCTCCACTCTGTATAGTGAGTGAGCTCTTGTCTTTCTAGGCTGGACGGAGTTGTAGAGGGGCCTGCTCAGCTTTTCCCCTGAGTTTGACACCTTTTCTTCTGGCAGATTTTGGTGATGTCACTCATCTGTTGTTGCCTGGGAATTGTTCTCTTCTTGTATCCATTTCAAATCATTGCTTTCTCTTATGAGACTGTATATTAAGGTTACCTAATTATGATTACATGAGGTTGGTTTTTCCATAGGATATGTGTTCCTTCTTGACTAGAATGACTTCTCATTTGCCACTAGTTGTGCTGTATTAGTGAGGTGTAGTATTCATCTGCAAGCAGCAGAGAACCCCATTAACAGACCTAAACGGAAAGAGGGTTGTCTCAGAAGATAGAAGGTCCAGCGCTCTGTGGTCCGGGGCGGGTGTGGCAGCTCCATCCTGACAGCAGGGACAGAGCTCTTTCCATCTTCCTGCCCACCATCCTTAGCATGTGGGCCTTTGTCATGATGCTCATGTCTCGTGGTTGTATGATGGCTGCTGTACCTCCAGGCCTCACTTCTGTTTTCCAGGCAGGAAGAATGGAGGATGACATGGAGGTGAAGGTGAAGTTGAAGGGCTCTTTCTTAGCAAGAATTTGTCTTTTGGAGGTGAGGGGCCAGGATATGCTTTCCAGGGACTGCTGCATCTTTCTCACTGATCAGAAATACGGTGTTTGCTCACCCCTCAGTGCGAAAGAGGCTAGGGAATGGAATATTTTTAGCTGGGCTCATTGCCGTCCCAAGCAAAATCAGGGCTTGAATCGAGAGGAAGGGGACATGACTTCTGGGTAGGTACCACGTTGCTTTTTCTGTGGTCGACCCCATCAGGCTGAGCTACAGAAATCACTGGACGTGACTGTCCTGCTGAGACCGTCGTGTGATGTAGAGGGTCAGGTGTACTAAGGAACATAAGAAACAGTCTCACCTAATTCTGGAAGCTTCTCAGATGCGAGGAATCCTTTGGAAAGGACTTGAAAGCCAGAAAGAGTTGCTTTTTAGACAGGGATAAACAAAAGTGGCTGAAGTGAAGGAACCAGGAGGCAGAAAAAGGAAAAGCAGGAGATGGATAGCACAAGAGGGGTGCACAGTGAGAGAGCTGGGGGGTAAGCCTGGAGGCTAAGTTAATGTTGTCGTGGAAGGCTGTGGGCAGCGGCCGCAGAGGCTCTGTGAGCCGGCCCAGATAGTTCTTGTCTGGGGACAGGGGTGTGTAGATGGGCAGCCAGGTGGGGAGGGTACGTCTCCAGGGTAGGCTGCCGGGCCTGTTGGCTGAGGGGTCCAGGCAGGTTCAGCCAGAGGCAGCAAGAATGTGTGAAGCAGGGGAACGAGGGGTCTAGAGGCAAAAAGTAGGAAGCACTGGCTGGGCACACCTGGCCAGCACCCACCTCTGGGCAGGGGTTCAGTTACAGGACTGAGGAGGAGAAAGACAGCATCTTGAGCAAGGATGAGGCACAGGGAGTAGAGACTGAAGTGAGAAGAATAATAATGATGGCAGCAGCCGTGACTGTTCGCTGTCACGTCCTGTGTGCCAAGCGCTGTGCCTGTAAATGCTTTGTGTGAAATAACTTATTTGATTCTAACAACAACCGTGTGAAGCCAAATGTGGTATCATCGCCAGTTTTGTGGAGTTTAAGTGACTTGCCCCAGAGCACAGAGCCAGTGAACGGTGACCCTCTGATCTGAACCCTCTGACTCCAGATCCCGTAGTCAGAGCCAGCTGAGCCCGGGCCTTAAGTCCTCCTGGACCTGGAGAAGACAGGGCTGAGCTCTCAGGTGTCCTCTTGGGAGGTTTGCAGGCTTAGCAGTTCTGAACAGATACCCTCTTTGCAACTGCTTAGAGGGAAAGGAAGTAGAAAGGAGTCCTAGTAAGGAGGAAGGAAGCAGCTGGGGTGGTTATGAGTGGGTGAACTGTCTAGGAGAGGAGAGTGAAGGCAAGGTAGAGGTTCTCCATGAGGCTGGGGGAGTGGTGGCCCCTTTTGACAGCACCTAAGAAAAGAGCAGGGAGGACCAAGGAGGAAAATGTCTTAAAGTCTTTAGTAGGAAGAGAGTTTGCGTTCACTTTGCTGTCTCTAGAAATGACTGAATAGGGAAAAGGGGTTTTGCCCCCTTCCTTTCCCTCCTCCTTCCTTCCTCCCCTTTCCTCTTTGGTGTGTCTCCCCCGCCAGGCTGACGTTGGGATCTCCAAACCAGCACATTGCAGGGATTGAAATGTTAGGGCTGGATAAACCAGCTGTGGGAAAAGGGGTGGCTTGGGAAGTATCAGAATAGGAAACGGTATTAATGGAAACAGATGGGGATGGGGGCCAGGATCGGGAGAGGCAGGGTCAGTGTCATTCCCAGAGCCGGGGAGGGACCTGAGAGGTCATGGAGCGTGGCCCCTTCGGTTTAGAGGTGGAGAAGATGAGGGGTGGGCCGTTGAGTGGCTCAGGTATAGAATCGTAAGAGTCAGAAAAGCCCTCAGATGTCACCTTGCCCCCCCACCCAAGGTCATACAGCTAATTAGTGTAATAGAATGTGCCTCTCGTTCTGCAGCCATGCCATCCTGAAACCTTGAGAGCTGCACGCATTTATCTGAAGTTCATGAAAAGGCCGTGCACTGCACTATTTGTGCAACAGCGAGTCTGTGAGAATAAAACTCTCTTTGCTGCAATCCTCCGGGACTCATATGAAGCAATCTCAGTGAACAAAAAAACTTTCAGGGAAAGTTGTGTCCCCTGAGCCAGCCAGTCTGCTGAGGGGGACACGCGGCTTCGCAGAGTGAGCGGCTAAAAGCCAGCAGGGAGTGACTAGGGACGCCAGCCACTGGTGAAAATTCTCCCGACATGAACCATCTCCTTGTTCTTCCTTTGATGGATTCAGTCTCTCAAAAATAAAATGCATCTGTGAACATCATACCTGCCTCTTCCCTTTTCTTTTTAGCCCTTTACTGAGAAGTAACTGAAAGCAGTTTTAATTGTAGAGGCCGCAGCCCAGGCGGACATAGATATAAATATGCACAGGAGATAGAGCCCCACTCATAAAATCTAGATTTTTTCTGGTCTCGTGGGGCTGCCGGTGATTTTACTTTTTGTCCCATCTACCGTCCCCACGGCTGGTTACGGGGGGCTGTGCAGGTTTCTCCTGGTTTCACAGTGGTCATTGCACAAGAGGCCATGTTTAGCAGTGCCAGGGTGTCCTTGGTTCATCCATACCGGGGAGTCCGCAGGAGGCTGCCCCACATGAAGCCCCTGCCCGGCCCTGGGGGCCTTGCTCTCCGGCAGCTGGAGGGGGGCCCCTCTAACAGCAGGCACCACCTTCCCTTTGAGCAGCTTATTACTTGGGTCAGTCTCAGTGTAATCGTGGGCTTTTGGGGGACCACAGGATGTAAAAGAAGGGCAGAGAAAACAATGGGTTAGTGACTAGAGAGAAATCTTTACAGGTTCCTTTATTACAGTGAAGAAAATTCTCTCCAGGAGAAGTAAAAGACCCAACCCATTCAGTGTAAATCCACTATACTTCAGCTTTTTTAAATGGACTGAAATAAAGGTTTTCAGAAACGCTGATAAAAATTTGCCCCCTGACTTGTGGAGCCATGATTTCGCTTGTTTTGGTCACCACATCCTACGTCATTTCACTCTCCATCCTTATGGCCACATTTCCAGAGACCGGCCGTGAGTCACAAAATTACTGTCTCTCCCATCAGCTTTCAGCCCCTCGGATCATGTCAGTGGGAAAGTCTCAGTTTGCACCTAGTCTTTCCTTAACACCTTTGTAACCTTGCTAATCTACCTTTTTAACAAAGAGAGAATATGCTCAGACTTCTGGCAAATAGCAATATGTGGCTATAATAAAATAAATTTTGTGTTTTATTTAAATTCTGTTGTTTTTTATAATGACCTTCTATATGGCTGGTGATGCTAAATTTCCACTGAGAATATAAAGTTTTCTTTTAAATAAATTTATTACAGTAAAAGTAAGGAACCAACTTAAAGAAATATATATAATCAACTTAAAGAAAATATAAAGTAGATGCAGAAAGTACACAGCTACAGCAAAATTCGTGAAGGTAGAATTTGAAAATGGCAGACGTTTGGGAAACACTGTCTGATAGCACTTCTTCCCAGAGGCTTTTCCTCCCCATCCTTCCCCAGCAGGAGGGATAACAGAACTTCTTCCACTTAACCCTCCGTGCTGGCTTTTATATCACAGGATATGCGGTGAGTTGCCTATTGTTTATTGCGTCCTCTCTAAATTGTCTTACTAACTTGAAGGGAAAAAAAGGAACCCAGTGAAAATTTCTAGCCCCATAGTTCCCTCCTGGTCCCTGACCAATGTCAGCGTCTGTGTTTTTGGAGTTGATACCAACGTGTAAGAGCATCTTGTTCCAGTCTGGCTGCGCACCCAGCCGGCTCCGATTCCCTTCTCATTTTCAGCCACCACCTCATCTGTGTTTCAGCCACACCAACTCCCCTGCTCCACCTGGCCCTTTCTTGCCTCCCGTCTTTATTCAGGTTGTTTTCTCCAGCTGGACATCCTTCCTGCAGCTTTTCTGCCAGTCGCAAGTCTGCTCAGTCTTTCAGTTGGCACGTCTTCTAGGAAGTCTCCCCAGATTCCCCCAACCGGAAGGGTCAGTTCTCTCTCTCTCTTTTTAAAAAAATTTTTAAATTTATTTATTTATTTATTTTTGGGTGTGTTGGGTCTTCATTTCTGTGCGAGGGCTTTCTCTAGTTGTGGCGAGCGGGAGCCACTCTTCATCGCGGTGCGCGGGCCTTTCACTGTCACGGCCTCTCCTGTTGCGGAGCCCAGGCTCCAGACGCGCAGGCTCAGTAGTTGTGGCTCATGGGCCTAGTTGCTCCGCGGCATGTGGGATCTTCCCAGACCAGGGCTCGAACCCGTGTCCATTGTCTGCATTGCCAGACCACTGCGCCACCAGGGAAGCCCGGGTCAGTTCTCTCTTTAGTGCTACCGTGATATTTTGCTATAACCTCTCTTCTCTTGTTAAGAGTAGGGCATAATAGAACCAGCAATAGATGAGGGATTGTTGGTTTCTAGTTCCAGCTCTGTGTCCAGCTAGCTTTGGGGCTGTAGTGAGGTCACTTCAGCACCTCTTCATCTCTGTTTCCTCCCCTGGAAGATGGACAAGGGGGGATGATGGCGGTAGTCTTTCAGTCACTGCGGTATGTGAGTCTTCTGGAGGCATTACTGTTATCTCTGTAGTGTTCCTTTGTCCAGCCAGATTGTAAAATCCTGAGCAAAAGGTCCCAAATCCCAACATGTCCCGTTTGTGCCTAATAGATAATTAGTTACCCAATAAGGTTTCTGAATAAAATAATGTTCATTTGAGATACCTAAGATCTAGAGATCTAAACTTTTCCACTTTTTAGTTTATTCATAGCAGAAATATACATACATTATTATATGTTCCCATAATTATTTTTAGCTACTAAAACTGTTTCTATACATTTCGACCCTTTTTCCTCCTGATAAATGCTTCTTTAGAGTTTGAATTGGAACGGAGATGTTATTTTGAATCTGACCAGCAGGGGGCAAACTTCACCCAGGAATTGCCATGTAAATCACTATCGCTTCAATTTGATAGGGCTTGGGAGTCTACAGATAGGATTTGGAAGTTGGTTTTCATCTTTCTACTAGACACCTTGTTTGTTGATAATGCCAGCAGGAGCTAAATGTGCTCTAATATGACCTAAAACCCCAAAGTGCCAAAATTGGGGTGCTGGGAGTTCTTGTTTGTCTTTAAAAAAAGGGAGAAGGTACAATACCTGCAAATACATCTGGACACTAAACATGAATGGCAAGAATTAGGAACTGAGGGGGAAAAGAGTGGGGACTTCAGCAGAGATTTCAATGAGGAGAAATCTATCGGCCAAAGAAAACGTCAGTTCATGAAAAATATCTGGTTTTTAATCAGTATTATAGGTGGGGAACATCTTAGAGCAGGGGAACATCTTAGAGCAGGGGGTCCCCAGTTAAGCAGTCCGCTGCCTGATGCTGAATGAACCTTGTAGCCATGATTACAATGGCAGATTTCTCCTCTGCTCAGATCTGGGTTTCCACTGTGAAGGCTCATTTGGTGGGTCACACAATTTATAAAGTAGAGCCTTGGTGTTAGATGTACTAGTGATGTGTTATATGATCTAGGACAGATGACCTCCCCTCTCCTAGGCCTTTGTAAAACTGACCTCAATGAGGTTTGGATGCACTTGTGAGATTTTTATTGGACATTTAAGAATTATGAGGGTAGAAAACGTCTCAAGAATATGGTATTTTGACTGCTTTTCTTCCAGAGGAGTGATATGTTTTGAAAATATAAGGTAGCTTTGGCTTCACTTTAGCTGGTCTCTCATTTCTGCACTTCCCCTTGCTAAGTGTTTATGAATTTGGCCCCTGGCTGCAGAGTTTCTTCTTTCTGTCATGGGAGCCCTGTAAGCTCCTTACTGTGGCTTTAGCTCTTCCCTCATGGGCAACAAGTTGCACTAGTAACCATGTGTCCAAACCCTTCACATCACTCTCTGGTTAGAGGCCGTGGCCCAGGCAGGATGGTCCAGCAGGGGGCCTTCCACTAGGACATCAGGGCTCTGGATGCCCGGCACTTTGCTCTATTTTAAGCCTGTGCTGTCTTGCAGCAGGGAGGTGAGTCTAGGGCCCAATATGTGCTGTGGATATTAAGAGACTTCAAGGACACTTCCCCCCATTTATCCCAGTTATGTCCCCTGCTAAAATAGGTTAACGGTGTCTAATTAACCACTGAACATTGTCATGCTGCATAAAGATAGCATCCTGGCTGTTCTTTGAGCCATGGTACTTTATCTCCATTTAGATCTCTGCAGTATTCCATTAAACTCGAGAGCAACATTTTAACTGAGATGATGTCTACATTAGGGCCGCCTTTCACCCTTCAGCACGTGACCCGTGTAGGCAGCAGCTGAGGCCTTCTGTCTGATGCAGCAGGGCGGGCAGAGGAGACTGGCTCTGCAGGCGGGGAGGGTCCTTACATTACGGTCCTTCTCTGCCGCTGAGCCCCAGAGTAAAACCGAGGATCCGGGATTGGGCAGTGGTTCTGCGTGGCCACAGGCGCGGGATGTGCCAGCGCCGTCAAGCCTGTCCTCCACTGACCAAATCATGCGCAGTGCACGTCAGTGCGGTCTCTAAATGTCAAAGGAAAGGAAGTGCATCTGAGCAAAAGAAGTTAGAAAAAGCGAGTGCCTGGAGGAAAGGGTGACCTGGCTAGATGGGGTCTCCCTTCTCCCATGAGGCGAGCTGTCGTGTTGTAAATTAACCAACATTAACTACCACATGGTCAGGCTGACAAAGCTACAGTGCTGCTGTAAGTTGAAAGTATGTCATCTCATCATGGAAAATGTTAATTGAATTTGAAGCAGAGTCTGTAGAATGAACCTTTCCCCCAGTGTAGAGCTGTCTGCGTGCCTGTATCATGTAGGGTTTAAGAACTGGGCCTTGTATACTGGCCCAACCCGTTTCTAGGTGGGTGACCTTGGGCAGGTTACTTTACTTCTGTGAGCCCCAGTCACCTCATCTGTAAAAGGGAGCACGTTTAAATAAGATAATGTGATAATTAAATAAGGTAACGTATAATACTATATATAGTAGTGTTATATAATAGTAACATATAAATAAGATAATATAATAACAATGCTTGGCACCCAACAAACTCAGTAAGTGTTAACTGTTATCACCAGTCATCAGTCTTCCTGTGACAAGCCATGGGGGCAGCGGCCTGGGAATGGACTCTTCCCTGAGAATCGAGGGTGGCTGTGTGGAGCCCAGGCCGAGTCACCTAGTGTGGATTGTAGAGAAGCGGGGCGAACACCAGGAGGGGACTGGTTGAGTGCGGAACTGAAGGACTGGGCTTTAAAGGAAGGTGAGGATAATGAGACAACGCCCTTACCCTTGAAGTCTCCACCTGTTTAAAGAACAGACGGCTTCACGTGAGGCTGAGCGATCTTAGCGACTTGGAAAGCACCACACAGAGAGGGCCGTGGCTCCCCTCTTGCCAAGTCACTGACCATGTCCGGCGCATCCCTTGCTGCAAAGCAGGAGGCCAGGGTGCCCTTACTCCTAACACCCCGTGTCCACAAGGTGGGAGGTGAGGGAGGACACTTACTCTCAGTGTCCGGAGTTAAAGCTTTGTTCTTCAAAATGGCCAAAGCAATCAGCAAGTGATGGAGTAGCTCTTGAAAAGAAACCTGGCATTTAATTAACTTTTCAAAGTGCTGGTTCAGCAACCTCTATGTTTTACATTTTGAATATTGAACAAGCATCTCTAATCAGATCTGAATTGCTTCTGGGCCTCCCCCAGTGGAGAGCACCTGCTGAGCTTTTACGAACAACACAGAATCCTGAGTTTCAGGAGGGCCAACTCAGAGTCACTCGGGAATGGAGCCTTCAGTCTGTGAGGCCATTTCCTTCCTCCCCTCAGCCCGTAGGTCAAGTCAGAGTTCATGAACGCTTCCGTAAGAAGAAAGCAGGCAACTCGGAAGGACAAGGCAGCAAGGCTTACATTCTGCTGCTTAGCGACAGAGAGTTCAGTCTACTCTCTGAGATGAGGTTTCGGGCAGTGGTTCTCACATACATGACTGGGCTTCATTTCTAGAAATTACTACCTCAGGGGGCCTGTGGTGAAGCCTAGCACATGGGTGCTGCAGAAGCTTCCCAGGTGTGATTCTCTTGTGCACCACTGGTTAAGAACTCCTGGTGTAAAGGATTCTCTCCAGCTTTCAATTAGCTATCTGTTGCCTCCTGTAAGTATGGAAAACCTGTGAGCACAGTAAATCCAACCAGATGTCGGGGTGCCCAGAGGACATCTAAAAATCAGCGGGTATCTGCTTTGGAAAGGGTCGGGGCAGTGGGTTTGGGAGATAAGGATTCTCGTTTCAGCATCATCACTAAGCAGCTCTGTGATGTGGACAAAGCACACAGAGCTTTGGTGGATTGGTGCCCACTGTCCCAATCTATCGGTATATGTAAAATGGTGCTCCTGAAGCCCGCTTTGCCTCTTTTCCAGAGCTAATGTTGATAGACATGAAAGTGTCTGCAGGCTCCCCAAAAGTGCTCTATCTCTGTACAGTGGTCTCGCCAGTATTATAATTGTCAGGTTCCCAAACCCTCTAACAGCCACTTCTGGGGAAAGAGGCACATGGGCCACGGGGGGCTGTAAGAGACCAGAAACCCAGGGTGGAGCTGGCCGCAGCTCTGCAGTCCTGCCACAGGGCTGGGCCAGCTCACATCGTTTCCCCGGAAGTGTGTGATGACCCAGAACCTGCAGTCCTCCCCCTCAGCCTCCACCCACCTACACAGTCTGTGGGAGGCGGGGCTTTAGCCCACATCCTTCTTGGGTTACCTACCCTGCTGGGCAATGATAGACCACCAGGTTTTCATTATTTTTTAACCTGTCACCAGCAATTTAAAAATGCGCTCTGCATCGTGACTGGATATGTCTGTATATAAAACTGAAAAACATTTTATGTAATATTTATTCTTACTATTTGCAGTACACTCTCTTCACTGTTCTTTGCTATTGGAAAAAAAAAAAAAAAAAAGACAAAAAAGAAAGGCTAGGGCTTCCCTGGTGGCGCAGTGGTTGAGAGTCCGCCTGCCGATGCAGGGAACGTGGGTTCGTGCCCCGATCTGGGAAGATCCCACATGCCGCGGAGCGGCTGGGCCCGTGAGCCATGGCCGCTGAGCCTGCGCATCCGGAGCCTGTGCTCCACAACGGGAGAGGCCACAACAGTGAGAGGCCTGCGTACCGCAGAAAAAAAAAAAAAAAAAAAAGAAAGGCTGGTGGTGATCCTCTAAATTGATTTCATGGCTCACTAATTGTTCATGACCTGTGGTTTGAAAATCCTTATGCTAGGTTCCATGTCACTGCATGGCCTGAGGTGTGTTTGGGGACTAGGCAGGTAAAGTAAATCTGTGGAGTGGGGGGTTACTTCAAAATAGCATGTTAAATTATATCACTGAGATACACAGACAAGTTATTTGCATATTCACAGTTCTATAAAGAAATGTACTCTCTGCCTGTTCTCCTACAGTATGCTTCCCACTTCCTTTTTTTTTTTTTAGACAGTGGCTTTTATTTTATTTATTTATTTATTTATTTATTTTTGGCTGTGTTGGGTCTTTGTTTCTGTGCGAGGGCTTTCTCTAGTTGTGGCAAGTGGGGGCCACTCCTCATCGCACTGCACGGGCCTCTCACTATTGCGGCCTCTCTTGTTTCAGAGCACAGGCTCCAGACACGCAGGCTCAGTAATTGTGGCTCACGGGGCCAGCTGCTCCGCGGCATGTGGGATCTTCCCAGACCAGGGCTCGAACCCGTGTCCCCTGCATTGGCAGGCAGATTCTCAACCACTGCGCCACCAGGGAAGCCCCCCACTTCCTTTTGCTTTCTCACTTTTGGTAGCGGCAGAGATACAGGAAATACTTCACTATCCTCTTAACTTCTGTAAGAAAAGCAGCAGTGCAGGTTCAGCGGTAAAGAGCTAGTAGGGACCCCCAGGTGCCAGGGAGGGTGGGAGCTCAGGCTTGGAGGGGGTGGGGCACAGCCCAGCTTCCCTGAGTTTTTCCTTGTGGGAATGCAGACCCAGTGTGGCCAGGGTTTGTATTTGAAGAATTCAGAAATCCGGACTTTTTTTGTACAAAATCTCCCAACCTGGACAACAAATTAATGATAAAACAGAAAAAAATTAAACCAAACCAAAATAAGCAGCGGTGTGGTGCAGCCCAAACTTAAGTGCAAGCTAGGGACAGCCCAGAAGTGGCCAACTGTTTCAAAGGCAGTGTTTCCTGATGTTTCTCCAGGGCCCCGCTCAAGTTCCCACTAGGCTTTCCATCTCCCAAGCAGAAGGCTCTCCCAGAACCTGCTCTTTCTAGCAGAGAGATTGAGAGACAGACGGACAGACAGACAGACAGACAGACAGAACGTCCCGTGGGGCATCCGTGCCGTCCATCCTTGAGGGCTGTCTCTTGTTCTTGCTCCTTCCCTGCTGCGGGAGGATCCTGGGCCCCCCTGGGGTGACAGGAAGCAGGCTGTGGGCTCAGCGGCAATTATGCTGAGGATGGACCTCAGCCCCTGTTCGGATGATGAGAGGATAAATGGCAATTAATCAGCCTTCCCCCAGTAGAGTCGTGTTGTCATGATTGTTTCCTTCAGACAGAATCACCGCTCCTTTTGCCCCGGCACGTGGCTTAGGAAGGAGAGATTCTGTCCTAACTCCGGAGGGTGGTCAGAGAGGGAGCTGCCCCTTCTGTACAACAGGAAGGCGCCGGCCTACGCTGCCCAGCCTCTTGAATGCCGTTATTCTTCTGTGACCCCCGTTTCCATCCATCTTCTGCCGCTAGTGACATAGGACTGGCTCATTCGGACAGTGGGTTCGGAGTTCAGTCTCACCAGGACAGTTGGAGGCAGTGGTCCCTGGGGACTCAAGCCGGGAGCAGAACCTCCCCTCCACACAGACAGAAGGCAGCCGTGCTGGCGGCGGGGGCCGGGGCGGGTGCTGCGTTCAGGATTCCTTTGACTTTGACTTAGAACAGGTCATAAACCTGGGTCATCTACCATCATCACCGTGGGGATGCCCTGGGTACCCCACACAGTTTACCTTTGTGCCCCACCTGCTGCCCTGAAGTCCCACTCGCCCCCCTACCCCTAGTTGCTCCGTCTCTTCAGTTGGCCCTTTAAGAGTCGAAAGCTGCAGCCTAGGAGCTCCCCTCAGAGTTGTTCCATGCTGTTCTTCCAACTTTACCTACCTATTCACTTCCCCCTCCCTGACTTCAGCCAAAATTAATCCTTCCTTCCCTCCCTCCTTCCCTCCTTCCTGCCTTCCTTCCCTCCTTCCCGCCTTCCCTCCCTCCTTCCCTCCTTCCCTCCTTCCCTCCCTCCTTCCTACCTTCCCTCCCTCCTTCCCACCTTCCTTCCCTCCCTCCTTCCCTCCTTCCCTCCTTCCCTCCTTCCTTCCCTCCTTCCCTCCCTCCTTCCCTCCCACCTTCCCTCCCTCCTTCCCTCCCTCCTTCCCTCCCTCCTTCCCTCCCTCCTTCCCTCCTTCCTTCCCTCCTTCCCTCCCTCCTTTCCTCCCTCCTTCCCTCCTTCCCTCCTTCCCACCTTCCCACCTTCCCACCTTCCTTCCCTCCTTTCCTCCCTCCTTCCCTCCCTCCTTCCTTCCCTTCTTTTACTCTGTCTCTTTCTTTCTTAACAGCACAGTTATAGTCTAACTTTCATGGGAAGTAGTCTATTTAGACTTAGGTTTATGATTCTACTCTTTGGAGATTATTTGCCTTTTGCGGAAAGTGCTGGTTGGCCCCCATGCAGCTCTTACTGGGAGGCCTTCTTGGCCTCCTGCCGGCCATCATGACACTGCCACCACCCTTTGCCCTCGATCATCATGGTGATTGATTTCTGACTTAAAAGAATTCATAGAAAGCAAATACTCCGTTATCACAGAAATTTTCACACATACGGGAAAGTTATCTCCGTGTAACCCACACCCAACTTTAAAAATCTTCAGCGTTTAGCCGATCTCATTTAGAAGACTTAAGATCTGTGTTTCTCAGAGTATCAGTAGTGACCCTCTTGGATTAGAATTACTGGGAATTTGTTTAAGATGCATATTCCTGGGCTCCCCCCCCAAGACCAGCTGATCCAGAAATCTCTCGTTGTTGGGTGCAGCAATCTCCACGTCTGACAAGCTTCCCAGGTGGTTCTTACACACGTTCAGGTTGGGGAACCAGGGCCTCACATAGCATCTGTGTGCAAACAGACTTCCTGCTCGTGGAATGTCTTACTTGCCCCACCATCACTCACAGGGCCTTCCAGTCCTTCACGTGGAGGAGACAGAAAGTCAGGCCTGAACTGAGCGGCTAGTTCGTCCCCTTTTGCTCACAGGAAGGTACACATGTTAGCACAGCAGCTTCAAATAAGACCCAAGGCCTCAGTCCTAAGAAAGTACTCTGTAAATTGGTCAGTTAACTGTTGAAAGGAAGGCACCATGTCATCTATAGTCTTTTGAGTTTTGAGCTTCTCACTCAACTTGCACTTAAGCTCAACAATTTAATTTGGAGTCATGCTGAAATAAGGCCATAGGAAGGCATTACTGTAATTTTCTTACATTGGTTGTGGGCCTTGGTCTATAAAGAGGAATCCAGCACTTGGGTTATGCTAATTTGCTCCCACTTTTGAAACCCCCCTCCAGCATGCCATGTCAGTGCAGGAGACTAGAGTGTTCTCATAAACCTTGTCTCTCTTTTTTTCAGGTCAGGAAGGAGGGCTTCTGAAGAAATAGAAGAGTATGTTTCCAGTATTCTTTCAACATCCTGTGGTGACCATAGTCAACAGTGCAGTCTGGGTGGTCCTCATCTGTTCAGCCTTTATTAAACACAGCATTCAAAGACAGACAGCAGGAAGCTGGCCATGGGCTGGGGCTGGAGTTAGGAACACTAGTCAAGGGTTCGGTTAATGCTGCTTCCTCAGCTGAAGGGCTGGACTCTGGCATTGATGCCTATGTCATATCTCCCACTGCATGGTTTTTAGAAGTGTATGTTCAGGTATCAAGAGTACTGACCCATGGGTTCTGCTTTATTGATGCAGATGGGCAGAAGCAACTCCAGCCTTCTAAACCTAGCCTTCTCCTAAGACTTAAATCAAAAAGAAAGAAGGAAGGTTTCTAGGTAAAGATGGAATGTGAAGGTAGGGCCGTGGATCTCATACCTGCGGGGTGGGTGGAGCATCCTATCACGGTTGGTGTGATGCTGCCTGTGGGATGGAGCACCACATGGCCTGTGTGGCCATACCTGGCAGACCAGCTACCAAATCAAGTCGACCAAGTTGGTGGAGGGGAGTGGGTCCAGAAGCATTCTCATCTAGGAGAAAGAATGGAAACAATAACAATATAGCGTTTTCACTTTCTGCTTTCCTTTCCTTCTTTTTGGGGGCAGTCACCGCCTCAGACAGCAGAGCCTGGATGGATCAGATGATGGAGGAGGTAAGATGTCCTTGGGGAAGTCAGAAGGGCTTCCAGACACATCCCAGAGCATTTCATGAGCTACAGTTAAGGCGCCATTTGCTGCAGGCTTACTGGAAACATCCCCTGTGGCCTCATCCTAGCCTTTTGTTTTGCATCTCTGTGCCTTGCTAAGTGCTACTGCCCCTGCCTAGAATACCCCACCTTCTTCTTTATCCACTAATCCTCTTTGTCCTTCAAAACTCAGCTGGAAGCATCACCTCCTCTGAAATGTCTTCCCTTCCATCCCACCCTTTCTCTGAGTCTGATGTTCTTTCTCTGCGCCGGCAACCTCCTGGGCAAACTTCCATTGTAACACACCACCACGGCAATAATAGCTAATACTTATCAGGTGTTTATTATATCTCAGGCACTGTCCCACCACTTTATAGATGTTAAAGCGTTTCATTTCACAACAACCCTATGAGGCAGTACTATTATTATCCCCATTTTATAGTTGAGGAAACTAAAGTACAGAGAGGTTAAGTTGCCCATGGTCACAGAGCTAAGTGACTATCACACTTTAATTCTTTATTGGCTTGATTGTTCTTCCAACCAGGCTCTAAGCTCCTTGATAGTGGGCACCGTGTCTTATTTATCTTTGCATCTCTCATACACGACACACAGTAGCCAGTTAAAGGCTGACATTGTAAATGAGGGAGAAACAGCACTTACATGTCCAGCAGCCATGTCACAGCCGAAACCTGTGTTCAGAGCTCAAGAGAAAAGGTAAAGTTTGTGTGTACTTTTTACAAGAAATCTACTAGAGTGGAGGTTATCTTTAAGACCTAAATGATCAAAGCCTCTTTTTTAACCCACATATTTACCATTTCCACACTATTCCTTTGTGCAGAATTCAGTTTCCATCTTGTATCATTTTCCTTGTGCCTGAAGCGCTTCATTTAACATCTTTTTTTGTAGAGCAGGTTCTCTGGCAACAAATTGTCTCAGCCTTGTTTGTCTGAAAATGTCTTTACTTTTCACCAGATATGGAAGTCTGGGCTGGCAACTCTGTTTTTCCTTTTAGCATTTTAGATACTTAGTTCATTGTCCTCTAGCTTGCATTGTGTCTGACGAGAGGTCAATGGTCCTCCCTGTGTTTGTTCCCCTGTATGCAGTATGTCTTTTTCTCCTGCTTTTAAGACTTATTTCCCCTTATTTGTTATTTTCAGCAATTTGGTTATGATGTGCCTTGTTGTGGTTTACTTTGTGTTTATCCTACTTGAACTTCTTGAGTTTGTGCATTTATGGTTTTCATCAGATACAGATAATTGTAGCCATTGTTTCTTTTCTTTTTTTAAAATTGAAATATAGTTGATGTTCAGTATTATGCTGGATCAGGTGTACTATGTACTGATTTGACATTTGCATACATTAATGAAATGATCTTCATGATAAATCTATCTGTCCGCATACAAGTTATTACAGTTTTATTGACCATATTCCTTATGCTGTCTGTATATTACTTCCCTGTGGCTTATTTATTTTATAACTGGAAGTTTGTACCTCTTAATCCTCTTCCCCTATTTCACCTCACCCACCCCTGCTCTGGCAACCACCTGTTTATTCTCTGTACCTGTGAGTCAGTTTTTGTTTTGTATTTGTTTTGGTGTTTAGATTCTGCACATAAGTGAGATCATATGGTATTTGTCTTCCTCTGTCTGACTTATTTCACTTAGCATAATACCCTCCGGGTCCATCCATGTTTTTGCAGATGGCAAGATTTCCTTTTTAATGGCTGAGTAATATTCCACTGTATATATATATACCTTATCTTTCTTATCCATTCATCTACTGATGGACACTTAGGTGGCTTCTCAAATTCCAGCTGCCTTAGCCCCCTAAACTTTGACCTCTGTCTCCTCAGTTCAGCCAGACCTCCCTCCCCATGCTCCACTTGGGGTTCCCCACCCCTGTGCCAGTGTCCAGGAGGCATCTCTGGGCAGAAGCCAGGGTGACTGCAGGGCCAACTTCATTTGTTTCCCTTCCCTTGGGGATCACAGTTCTGTGCTACCTCTTGTCCACTGTGTGAAAACAGTTGTATGTTCTATTTTTTCCAGTTTTCTAATTGCTTATAGCAGGAAGGCAAGTCCGGTAACAGTTATTCTCTCATGACTAGAAGTGGAGTCCCAAAGCCTTCTATTAAATAACCTTTGCTTGCAACTACAAAGTGGAGGAGAGAATTAAATCTGTAGCACGTGGATGATTCTCTGTGCCTTAGCTACCTCACAGGATTAGGGCGAGGGTCATATAGGACAATCATGAAATATTCTGGGATGGTGGTTAAAATACAGATTCCAAGGCCACCCACAAAACAGAAGCTGGAGTTGGGGCCCAGGGATCTGCATTAATTTAAGTAAGCTCCCTGGATAAATATTTCGCACATTGAAGTTTGACAACCCTGCTGTAGTGCCTCCAAAGCCAGGATTGAAGACTAGAGGGGGAGTTGTGTGCAAGAGTACTTCTGCCTCACCTCCTTCCAAAGGGGTTTGAAGGTAGAAAGGGAGTCTCTGGTGGTCAGGAATTCAGCCTGCACTCTAGGAGTTAGTAAGAGCTCCTGGGCCCGCTGCTCCCATCATTCTTCAGCACTTCGCTTTTCCATTATCTCTTATTGACAAGTTCATTTCTTTTTGCCAGATATTCCTCCTTAGCTCTGCTCACTAAATTCCTCTCAGCTGCCAAACTTCTCCACCCACTAATAATTCCCAGTGGCCCTGTTCAACAAGGTATCCTGCACTTCTTTTCCCAGAGTCTGCTTTCCCAGACGTGTTCCTAGGATGTCCTCTGCCAATGCTACACTGGCAGCTGTGATGCTCAGTGATTGGTGGCTAGTGCCACCCTTTGGGTTAGCCTGTCCTCACAAACGCTCTGTTGCTTCAGCCACTGGTTGCATAGGGCAGCAGGGCAACCACCCAGGAGGATGTTTCCTGGACTCAAAGAGGCAGGTCCCTGCCAGACATGAACAGAGCTGTTTGGTGGTTAAGGCGCAGTGTGCTTGGAAATTGTGATGCTGATGAATCTGAGGTGCTCATTGAATTCATGGTCTACAGAAGATTTATTCAACTGGGACTCTTCTCCATACCTCTCCCCACCCCACCTTGGACCTCTTTCCAGCTCCCCTCAAAGGACCTCTGAAATCCCACCTTCTCCATTTTTTTTCAATGTGTGAACATGCTCCATTTCAAGGAGTACCTGTTAAATATTACAGCAAAACCCTCTGAATACTGAAGTTTACACACATCACAGTTGCATTATTAGAAGGTTGTGCTGGCCACCATTGTGACATCATCATGTTAGAATCAAATTGTTGCAGGGTTTTTTTTTGTAAATTTATTTATTTATTTTGGGCTGTGTTGGGTCTTCATTGCTACGCACGGGCTTTCTCTAGTTGTGGCGAGCAGGGGCTGCTCTTCGTTGTGGTGCGCCGGCTTCTCATTGGGGTGGCTTCTCTTGTTGTGGAGCACAGGCTCCAGGTGCGCAGGCTTCAGTAGTTGCAGCACGTGTGCCCAGTAGTTATGGCTTGCAGGCTCTAGAGCGCAGGCTCCGTAGTTGTGGTGCACGGGCTTAGTTGCTCTGCGGCATATGGGATCTTCCCAGACCAGGGATCGAACCCATGTCCCCTGCATTGGTAGGAGGATTCTTAACCACTGCGCCACCAGGGAAGTCCCAAATTGTTGCAGTTTTAAGCAACTCTATAGGCCACCTTGTCCAAACCTGCCATTTGACGTGTTAAGAGATTGAGGTTTACAGATTATTATACAGAATCTCAGGACTCAAAGGGAAGCTCTGATCTTCTGACTCTCAAGGGAACAAACACTCTGCTCTCATACTGTGGTGTCCACCAGCATCACTGCCATCACCAGTATTACCAAACATTTACCGCCTTGTGTAGTACGTTTTTTTTCTCATTTAATTCACAAAACAAATCTATGGGAAAGTTCCTTTAAATCAGTTTTATTGAGTTCTAATTTGCATACAGTAGACTGCATCCATTCAACGTACACAGTGTGAATTTTTATACATGTATATACCCAGTTAAATCTCCACCACCATCAATATACAAAACATTTCCATCACCCCCAGAAGTTTCTCATGCCACTTTCCAGTCCACCCTTCCTCTGCCCCTGTCTCCAGGCAACTATGATCTGTTTTTTCGTCAAGATAGAGTGGTTTGTAGTTTCTAGAATTTTATATACATTGAATCATATGTATGTACGCTTCTGTGTTTGGCTTTTTCCGCTCACTGGAATGATTTTGAGATGCATCCAGCTGGTTGCATGTATCATTACCCTGTTCTTTTTTTTTTTTTTTTTTTTTTTGCGGTACGCGGGCCTCTTACTGCTGTGGCCTCTCCCGTTGCGGAGCACAGGCTCCGGACGCGCAGGCTCAGCGGACATGGCTCACGGGCCCAGCCGCTCAGCGGCATGTGGGATCTTCCCGGACCGGGGCACGAACCCGCGTCCCCTGCATCGGCAGGCGGACTCTCAACCACTGCGCCACCAGGGAAGCCCCAACCCTGTTCATTTCTATTGATAATATATGGACCTAGCACATTTTGGTTATCTAGTCACCTGTTAAAGGACATTTCAGTTGTTCATTATCCCCATTTTAAAGATGAGCAGACTAAGGCAAAGAAAGGTAACCTTGCCAAAAGTCACACAGCTAGTAAATGACAACATCAGGATTTGGAAGGCAGCTGTGCTCACCACTATATTACTAACGCAACATAGCTCAGCACCAGGCTTTGAATGCAGGTCTTGGCTCCAGTGTCCTTGCTCTTGGCCTCTGAGCTGTGACAAATGGTACGACCCTCCGCTGTGTTGGCATCTCCTTGCACAGGTTGGTTGTGTCAATGTCAGTTCCCAGGTGTGTAAGATAGAGTGCTGGCATTACTGACGGGATGCTTAATACAGTTTCCTTAAGGAAGGGGAGAAGAAAGATACTGTTTTCAGAGAATACCCCTACTATTCTTTTCCCCTTCACAAACTTGGAATGTGAAATTTGTGAATTGGCCTTTATTTTGGCTCCAGAGGTTTGACGCATAAAACCCTTTCTTGTCAGAGTGCACTTGATGTTCCCTTCTAGGAGGTATGCCTCCTCCCTGGCATAAATCTGTTTTCCATGCAGTTATGCCTGAGTCCTGTAGTGGAAAATCAGTTCATATGTTCCACTTCACACTCGACTTAGTCCATTTCACTGTATGTGAATGTTTAGAATCCATTATGCAATAGGAATCATATGTTACATATAACTAGTTTCTAGAATTATCTTTGCCCAGGGAATGACTTGGTTGGCTAGTTAAGGCTGCTTCTTTGAACTTAGAATAACCAGTGGGTGTCGAGACTCCACGAAATGATTGCCCTGAACCATCCATGGACGCACATTCAGCAATGACATTAAACAGATCTCTGGGCACCTGTGAGGGAACCTACTGGTTCCCTTAATAAAATCACATCCAGGTCCCTTGAGGTCAGCAGTGAGGAGTATTCTCACCTGGGAAGGGACTGCTCCTCTTCTGGTACTTGGTGGGGGTGGGCGATTGACAAGTCATCTCAGAGGAGAAGATGAATCTCCAGGAGCAGAGATGAGGAGCCATGGTCCAGGGCCTCCTCCCAGCGCCTTGGAGGTGAGTTCCACTGAGGAGAGCCAGGGGATCTTCATGCAGCGCCTCCTGTGGCTAATGCTGCTCCCGTGCCGATGATGATGAGTGAGACAGCCCCTGCCCTCCAGGATTCTCTGACCTAGTGAGAAATGCCCGCTCTTCTTTCCGCCTCTTCTTTTATAGAAGACTTTGAGAAGCCATGTCTCTCAAGATATATTTCTCAGCATTCAGCCTCCCTGGATCACTCTTGATACATGGTGCTCCTTCTTCCCTGGGGAAGAAGCCGAGGGAGAGAAGAGAAGCACTTCCTCCCATCCATTGACCCCTCAGGCTTCCGAGGGAAGAGAACAGAAGAACAGAAGAAGGAAGGAGCTGTTGAGATCGGGTGTGTTTTTTGAACAAGAAGCGAAGAGTAAGTGCCGTGTAGGGGTGGTTTGGAGATCTGTTGGTTAACTGGAATGTATTGCAGTGGGACTGTTTGCAAGACCAAACGTTTTTAGGGGCCAGGCAAGTAATATAAACACTTGAAACAGCAGAAGTGTTCAACTATAAAGACTGGTGGGGCCTGCGGTGAGCTTGGAGGGGAGATGGCATGACCTGAAAGTTTTCAAATTCAGATTTCAAAACATGACAGAATTTTAAAATATCACTTTATGAACAGAACAAAATGCATCTGCATGTTGGATTAGGCCTTTGGGAAGGGATTTGCAAATCCTTCCTAAGACCTTGGAGGGCTCTCCTCTAGAGGAACACAGGACTTTGTTGGGGAGACAAAACATGAAAGATGGAAAGCATTACAAGGGTTCAATGGCTTAGACAGCAGTGTACTGAGTGACAAAGGTAGCAAGTAGTTGTGCTGTATTGGTGATTTATGTTATTCGGGACTGTGAGGTCAGAAGAGGAAGCGATCCCTGTAGGCTGAGGGCCCCTCAAGAAGAAGGAAGAACTTGCCTGGGTCCTGAAGGCTGGATAGGATTAGGTTAGGCAGAGAAACACGTGCACAGCCTTCCAAGATAAGTCGCCTGGCATGAGGAGCGACTCCACGTTGAGGATGAATACGGGGTTCATTCACCATAACCAGGAGGGAAGCTGCTTCTGCAGAGCTAAGCCCTGATTCGGGTCCATTCTCAACTACAGATAGTCAGCATCTCCACATAAACTGCCTTTCATGAAGTTTGAAGATTGCCAATCATCTAATTTGCTGATTCTAGGTAGACTCACTCACAGCTAGAGCTGACACTGTGCTTCGGGGAAGTTGGGATTCGTGGTTCTGGAGAATAGCTAAGAATAATGGACAGCCAGAGCCCCCGAATGACCTCAGGGTCCCAAAATTGTAGGATGGCAAAACGGATCTTTCCTTTAGTGGCTTAATTATCCATTCCTATTCTTGGAATCAAGTTTCTGGTTTGCCCTAGGCCTTTAGACTTCTGTCATGGAAGGTTGTATGTTAGAGAAAGAACGTTGGATCTGGAATAGGAGTGAACCCAGTCTCTACAAGCGACATTGGGCAAGTCATTCATTCACTCATTCCTTTAACCACCATTTGTTGAATACCTGCTATGTGTGATGCTTGGAGCTGGGCACTGGGGACATGATGGTGTACAAACCATTCTTAGTCCTTGCCCTCATACAGCTTACAGTCTAGTCGGGGATATGGGGACTAATCAAATAGTCACACACTAAATAAGTAAGGACAAATTGCAGTTGAGTCCACTGAGGGAAGAGTCTGGAGTGCCATGAGGGAGATAACGTGGAGACCTGTTTGGGGTTGGGGACTGAGGGAGGGCCACGCTGAAGAAGTGACTTTCAAACTTCAACTTGAAGGAAGAGTAGAAGTTGCCAGCAGGAACTTCCCTGGCGGTCCAGTGGTTAAGACTCCGTGCTCCCAAGGCAGGGGGCAGCAGGTTTGATCCCTGGTCGGGGAACTGAGATCCCGCATGCCACGCAGCGTGGCCAAAAGTAAATAAATAATTGCTTGCCAGCGAAAGGAGTGTGGAAGCTGGGGGTTGGGAGGACCCTGGTAGAGGAGACAGGAGGCCCAAAGTCCTGTCACCTCTCTGACGCCAGAAGTGTTTCCAGGCCTGTTTGGTCTCTTCTGGCTCTAAAATCCAGCTCTCAGAAAGTGAACTCTGGATGGAAAGTGAAACTTCAGAAGGAGCACGGAGAGGCACAAAAATGGGAGAAAAGAAATTCTTTGCCTTTAAAAAAGGTAAACAGTATTCAGACTGAGATCATCTCTAAAAACACAATTAGATGTGGACTCAACTTTCAAAAAGTTTATCTCTGAGGTAAAGTCAAGTTAAGAAAACTTGTGAGCCCCCAGATAATGGCTTTAAAAAAGTGGAAAGTCCCTGAAAACAGGAGCTTAAAAAAAAGGATAAGCTCTTTCTTGCCTATAACCATCGCATCTTGGTGTAACCCAGGGCTGCGGGTGGAATTATAACTCCCTCTTCCTGGCATCTCCCAGTGCCTCTGGGGCATGCCGCCTCCCCACTGGAGAGGGTTGTGCTCTTTGCATCCTGGGGTCCAGGTGTGACAAAATCGAATACCTTAAAACCTTAGGAGTGATAAATCCTATGGCCAACCCAAAAGTGTAAAATTCCTAAAGGACAGGCTGAGTTGAGCCACTTCTAGCCAGGGGCAATTGGGGACTTAATTCTGCAAGTGTAGCAATCTGGATGATCTGAGAGCTCCAAATTTAAGGGTAATTGCTCAATTTTCTGTCCATGTCAACAGGGAAAATAGGTAAAAGTGGCTGAACACAGCCAAGCAATGAGGCTGGATGAGATGTGAGATGCTAGACTGTCAGTGGAATTAGAAAAAATGCTATATGGAGTGGGATATCACTCTGTCGCCCCTCTCCCCGTCCATCTCTGTCTCCGGGCTTTCCAACTCTCTTTTGGGCTCTTTTTCATTGCCTGCTTAATCCTTCCACCCTATCCTTCATCCGTTCTCCTGCAAGCAGCAGTCAGTATTGGCCCAAGCAGTTTTAACGTGGAGAAAGAGAAAGTGGAAAGAATTCTTTAAGTGCAGATAAATTGGAACCCTGATATCTCAATTCTTTTCTCTTGCTTAGTATGAATGTCCCGTTATGTTGGCATTCCCTTCCTTAAGCTTACTGCAGCATATCGGACTTACTAGGTAGTACCCAAACCTAGATCTTTTGCCTCCCTGTCTGTGCCTTGTTAAGCTTCATTCTGTTTATAGGATACTGGGTATGAAATTTGAAAAAGAAGTCCTTCTTATAGGAAATGATATTGATAATTAATGTTTGTAAGTGTTTACCAAGAACCAGGTCCTGAGCTACTTTACCTGCAATATTTCAGTTAATCCTCACAACATTTCTATGAAGACACACTGTGATCATCACCCTTTTACAGAGGAAGGAATTGAAGTTTTGTGGTGTTTAGTAGCTCACAGAGGTCACATGGCTAGTAAGCAGTGATGTGCTGGTAAATATTTAACAACCAGCTCTCCGGGGGAGAAAAAGTCCTCGTTGGTAGAGTTTGCCGATTTCTGTGGTGTAAATGCTCCCACGAGGGCTGATTTCAAGCTCCCAGCATGACATCAGTGACCACAGAACTGGGAAGAGATGGACAGTAGCACACCAGTATATCATGTTTCCATCATACAGGTACATTGGATGTCAATAATTTCAAGAGCATAGGCAAAGTAAAATGTAGTAAAATTTAGGAAGTGGTGAGTTTTGAGTATTACCTTTGTTTTTAATATTTATTTAATTATAAGGATGTATAATTTAATCTTTAATCATGTTTATGTTTAACAACCTGCATGCGAAATTCCTAAAAATTTTAGCGAGCATGAGCTGCTCCAGGACATCACTGCTAGCAAGTGATGGAGCTGGAGTTGGGACATGGCCTTTGTGACTCCTGATCACCTGTTCTCACCGCCTTTCTCTTTGCTCTCAAAGTGTTAGGTTCGTTTCTCAAGCCTGCTTATCCAGGAAGCTTGCCTCCACTCATATTCCCACTGCCCTGTTGCAGATTTGTTATCCTTTCCTGATTCTCAAATTAACCCACTGGCCCCTGTCCTCAGCTCTGCTGATCCTCTCCCCGTGAAGTCTTGGCAGCAACATCCAGGCTGAGCAGAGAAAAGCCAGAGAGTCCAGGTCTTTAGGGCTCTGTGACATGGTGCAGAATCTTCAGGTTGGACCACTCCTCTCCTTCATGTTATACTTTCTTTTCTATCAAATCCATTGGGATTGCTTTTAGATAATGAATTCTCTGCTGGGTCCTCTGGAGAGGAGAGCCTATTTTAGGGGGAGAGGAAGGAGTGTCACTGGGCTTGTGCAGGTGGCAGGGTGAGTAGCGGGGAGTATGGGAAGTTTGGAAGAACAGAGACCCCGCAGGGCACTCCCTGGGCCGTGGCAGGCTATGGCTGGAGCTCTCCCACCAGCGCAATGCTTTGAGACACAGCTGAGGGAACAAACTGACATCACAGAGACTTGGGACACTCAAAAGACTGCATGGAACGTCAAAGAGCCCCAGCCAGGGGTGTTGGATCATGGTGCCAATACTGAGCTGAGGTCATCATGGGCCACAGGTGGACTCTGTGCAGGTTCATTTTAGTATAAAAAATGAACTTTCTGTACAGTGATTCTCTAAACAAAAGACTTGGTGCGCTTTTCCTGTAGGCCATGTCTGTGGCTGGGACATTTGGAAAGACTTCCATAGGCAAATATGACAGTCAGGTGTTTTGGGGTTTTTTTTTTATCACTAGGTATATGGGAATGGACAGCCTAGAAATAAGGATGTCATAGAGATAGATAGAAGGCACCTCACTTTGGTGACGAGGAAACTTGGGACAAGAGTTGACAAGTAACTGCACATGGTCAGCAAATAAGGGGCAGATCTGGGACCCAGGTTTCCTACTCCTCATCAGGTACACCCTCTGGTACAGCTCTGTGAACCAGGAATCTGGGTTCAGTTCTTCCTTGATAGACAGTTAAGGCCACATTCCTGGCAGCAAAAGAAAAATGAACTCTAGTAGATGTAGACTCTTGGGGCCCCAAGGGCAACTTCTTTACTCCCCAGTGTGGGTTTGGCCCCAGAGTGAGTGAGATGCCAGAGGAGTTACAGGGGACTTGCCAGAAGTTTCTTTAATGAAGCAAGAAAAGTTGTTTTGACTTGCTTTTGTTTTTTGCAGGAGATAATTCAGGGTCCCATGCCCCTACCGTGGGACAAGCATACACCATCATGGAGTAGGTATCTAAGAGCTGGTGGGATGGAATGACTTAGCTCAGCAAACATAGTAGAGACTGGTCTGGCTGTGCTCTTCTTGCCTCTTGAAGAGGCAGAGTGTCAGGGGAGCTTCTGAAAATGGAGTTAAGCTTGGAGCACATTTTGGTGGTTCCGCTTTGTCACCTCAGTTGTTCTGTACCTCGCCCTGGTCCAGCTGCAAAGCACAGCCCAGAGCGTTGACCAGACCTCCTGCTCTGCTGGCAGAGCTGGAACAGAGTGCTGTAGGCCCCTAGTGGGCCCCTACAATCTCTGGGTCACACCAGCCTTTCAAGCTTTCCGTCGCAAACATCTCTGCCCGAAATGTGGTTGACAGCGGCCTCTCTGGGACTCCATTTTCTTTGTTCATGTGAGCAGCTTACCGGGATGTCCCCATCTGAAGAGGAAGAGTGGGGAGCATGACACAGACGTCCTGCACCACGCATGCACGTGCGTCGTAAAGGAAGCAGGTTGTATTAACCTTCCTCCAGGAACACAGAGAAAGCTCTGTCAGCATTCCATCGTGCTGTAGTCGGTTTGGAGGAATGTGATTAATAATAAATCATCCAACGTTAAGCACTGACAAAAGTAAAAGAGAGTTAAATCTCCCTGAAATAGTTATAGAGATCGGGTATTTATTCTGTTTGGAGGAATGTGATTAATAATAAATCATCCAACATTAAGCACTGACAAAAGTAAAAGAGAGTTAAATCTCCCTGAAATAGTTATAGAGATCTGTGTATTTATTCTGTAACTCCTTGGATTCTGTCCCTGTTTAATATGGAAGACAGGATCAGGATAGGACAAAGCTAATCCCGTTTAGTTTCGTGAGTTGGTCCTAGATGAGACGGTGAGCCGTGGTCCGCTTTGGGGAGAGGCACGGGTACTTCTCCGCACAGCTGTGAAAGGAGTGGTGGATGAGGGCAGAGAGGAGATGAGGCCATATTGATGAGAACCATTGCCCAGGGACATCTTAAACTCAGATTTTTATGTGACTAGAAAGAGAGGCTCAGTGCTTTAGGATATCTGTTTCAAGTGATGGGGGCTGTATAGAGAAGAGGCATAGCATTCTCTGCCACAAAAAAAAAAAGACAGGTGGATTTGTAGAGTTGCTCCAAATAGTCTTTGTAAACCAAACCACAGCAAGTTGTGGCCTGGGGACCGTGCTCTTCAAGCAGATGGCCGTGATGCCTCACTCATCTTGAAGTCTGACGGTCAGATAGTGCTTAGGTGAGGCAGGAAGGGACAGGCATGATTGTTCATCTGAGGGTTGGACTCAGCGCATCACTTAGACCTCAGTTGAAGTCTTTCCTTCCAACACATGGGGATTAGTTTCTAAAGAAGAACCTGAGATAACAAAACCTAGGTATAGCAGAAATCCAGGGGAGCGGTGATAAGGGACCCTCTTACCCTAGCGAGAGACGAACTTGATATGGCCAACTGGTAGGTCTTCCTTTCCAGCTTCAGGTCCTCCCAGCTTTCTAAAAATGCCCAGGTGTTTGGTGTGTGCATGTGTGTACTCGCCTATATATATACACACATGCGGGGGGACACATACTGGGAATGCGATTCCTGAGTGCATAAGTGTGGTTGACGGACTGGGTTTACCTAAAAGACCCTTTAAGAGGAAGCTCTTGAAAGATGATTACAGAATTGAGACACCATCATTTAAAAGTGCCCGAGGCAAATGCCTTTGAAAATTGCAGCAGCGGAGGGACAGAGAAAGAACCCGGCAGCCCTTGATTGTTGCGCGTTCCCTCAGGACCCGTCCCCCGCTCCCCCTCTGTTTCTCATCTGATAAGAGAGAGAGCAGCAGTAAGACTCCTCATCTATCTTATGAAAATCCGATTGGGAATGGCTGTGATCAAAACCAGCTGGCTGTCACCGACAGTGGCCTTGCGAGGAGGGAACCGCTCAGAAGCATTCTGTGTGTGGCGGAGTCACGGCTAGCACTGATCAAAGGAGCATTTTTGTAATAAATATATATAAGGAAAAAATACAAAACCTAAGGATTTAGAATAAAAGCAGGGTAGTTTGTCTTGTGTTTTTCAGCGTAACACGGAGAGGATGAAATAGAATCAGATATGCCTGGTTTCTAACACAGAAACCAGGCATATCTGGCGGCTCTGAGAAGGTGCTCTCTGTCACATTAATACCATATCACTGATCTTGGGCCTTATTGAAGAGAGTGGAGAGTTCCTCACTTTCCATTCCTTCCAGCCACTTCATTCCTCGTCACCGTTGAAGTCGCTCACCCCACCTCGTCCTTAACACATCTCTACGGATCAAAGCTGGAGCTGCCACGAAGCTCCCAGAGAGCGTCCCTCTTCATTGTTCTTCGTTTCCTTCAACTGTTGGTAGCCACTGTGCGATGTTCCCTAGAGGCCACTCCAGTGCGTGACACCAGGGTCCTCCCAGTGTCAGGCTCCTGGGCTGAACAGGGTCCTTCCCTATGGAGAACCCTTGTTGGGCCGTGCTTGTCTCCCATGAGCACTGCCTTTGAATTGCTCCGAAGGGTCAGTCCTGGCTGACGACCCTTTGCGCGGTCAGTACTGACTTCCACAGCCCCTGGTGGACCGCGTGGGGTGATGGGGCAAATTGCATTCTAGGGTATTGCATTCGTGCTCCTTCCGGAGGGTGCCACCACCCCTCTGAGGGTCACATGTTGAGACCGGGCCTGCACACCCACAGTAGACCGCGAGCTGAGTCACCACTCAGCACAGCCTCCTGTCTGCCCGCCACCCAGCCAGCACCACACCACCCCCTGAGACCCGGCTTGTCTCAGAAATGGACTCAGTCCAAGCCCTCCCGTCCAGCCCGTTGTCAGCCAGGAGAGTGGCCGCGGCGTGGGCAGCTGGGAGGAACAACCGGCTCTTTCGATGTTCTTCCTGAGGTCGGGGATCTCTTCCCCCAGCAGCAGGAGGAGGGGCTGGGTTTGGCAGGAGCATGGAGACATTTCAACGCACGGGACATAGATAAACCGCCCCCCACCCAAGCCAGCGCCTCGGGACGGACATCTTCCTGCCCCTGTCATTCGCTTCCTCAGGGACCTGCTTGGGCACCTTTTGCTTGCGATCAGTCCTGTTTCTCAGTCCCTGCAGTGGACCTTCTGGCCAGCAGCATCACACTTTTCAGACTCTTCTCCCATGGCTGCCTCTCTCCTCCCCTCCCGGGGAGGAGACCCGGCCGGATCAGGTGAAATCGCCGGGGATCGGTCCTCATAAAGCAGACCCGCCAGGGACCTGCAGACGCATTTTTGCCCCAGAAACCCAGTCCGTCCGGGGAGTGCAGGGGCCCAGGAGCTCCTCTGAGACGTCCCTTTCCCTTGTTCCTTCGGGTGTTGGAAGCCTGTTGCCTACCCCTTTCCCCTTTTCTTCTCCCTTTAAAAAAATTCTCCATTTTTTCACTTAGAAAAAAAAATTATTTATACGATTGAGATCCACTAATTAAAGCCATTTTCTGGTATTTGGTTACTGGAGTGTTTGATGTCTCTCTGACAAGACCATGAAATGCATGGAGTGTCCACAGGGACAGAATTTGCTGAACGCGGCTCTTTGTAAATGAGGGGACACAGTGTCGCAGCAGCTCATGAATATGAAACGCCCGTGATGCCACCTCAGTGGACTTGGGAACACAGATGAATCCTGTCATGTGCTAAATGAGACCAATTTCTTTCATTTAACTTCATCTTCAATCAGACCTTCTTCCATTTGCCTGTTTAAAATTCCCCATACGTGATGCAGAAGGTAACAACATTCAGTAAAACAAAGTTTTGCAGCTGCAGAGAAAAATTATAATGATCTCGGGTGTAAAGTTGCCATCTCCTGGAAATGTGGGCGTTCTTTCCTTTTGCTCACGAGCTCTGCTGAGAGTCTGTTGACTTTGAGCGCAACATTGGGGGTTGTCTGGACTGCTCTTCTTGGAGTGTCCCTCCACGGCGTGTCCAGGCCCCTTTCAGGTGGGTTATTGAATGTGGCTGTGAATTATGGAGGGTGGACGTGAACCCTCAGCAGCCCACGAGCACTCTGTTGTGGCCAGGGCACTGGGCGGGGGAGCAGCTCTGGGAAGAGGTGGTGTGGGACCTCATGGGGCCTCTGCCGTGGGGGGCACAGTTAGTGGGTGAAGCGAGAGGGGCAGATGTCATCGTTCAGCACCCGGAGGAACCTGACAAGGTGGGCCAGCCCCTGGTATCATTTACTAAGGCGTCAAGGCCAGAAAGTGCTGGAGTTAGAAGAGACTTTATGTAGCTCTCTAGAAACCCTTCTGGCCACGACCAGAAAATTCCATTCAGAGATCCCCAACCAAGAAAATCAGCAAAGAGTAGAACCTAAACGGACACAGAGAGGAGGGCTTCCCTGCCTGAGCCATCTTTGCCTGGATGGGACCGAGGGCCGGATCAGGGTGCCTCCTTCATTCTCTCCTTCCTCTGCAGGAGGATTTACGTGCCGGGGAAAGAGCCTGAGTAATGCTCAGGGTGTACTCATTGCAAGCGGAGCCTAATCTAAGAAATCACTTTCTGTTCTTGTACCAAAACAAGCCAACAACAGCTAGATGTGAAGGCAGGCTATCATAAAATACGTTGCAGAGATCTGGGGCCAGGGTCTTTGCAGGAGGCAGGCAGGCTTCTTGCTGTCAAGCCACAGGGGCAGAAAAAGATCCCTCTGGGACTTCCCTGGGTACTTAGCATTTTAGTGTGCGGGTGTGATGGTATTACCTGCAATGTGTGTATTTCAGGGCAAGTGGCAGCTTCTCGCATCTTTGAAACCAGTTGTAATTGATCCTACTGGTGTTCCCACGTTTCTATTATTTATTTCTATTACTTATTTAAGCACCCCTCATTTATGTCTGTGGTTTCATCTGGTAGTTGGTTTGTTGGTAGATCTGTTGGCAGGCTAGTATGCTGGTATCTTGATGAGTTTTCCATTTGGCAGCCTCTCTCTTTGGAATTGGCTCTTACTGCTGTTGCTGTTCATTAACAAGCCTTTACTGGGGGCTCCCAGAAGGTGGCATGACGGAGTGGGGCACGCTAGAGATCAAGAGGAAGCCCAGGGTGAAGAGCAGTGTGACCCAGCCTCAGGATGGAAGCCCAGCAGTCCATATGGACCCAATTTGGATGACTCTTCCTCTGTAACTTTGTCCCCAGTCCTCCATTGTTTCTTGTATATGCACAGGCCCTTCCCAGGAGGCCTTGCAGCTCTCAAGTGAGGCAAAGCCTTTGCTGTGATGTCATCAAATCCAGGATGTATCTAAGGATTGCTCTTGGTTGTTCTTGTGAAATGAATCCTGCCTAGGCAACTTTGGGACTCAGTAACACTTATACTATAACTAGAATGACATAGAGAAGATAGACATGGCCCGTCCATGTGTGTGACTTGCAGATTTGAGGGGCATTTATTGATCCAGTTCTGTTCAGTTGTCCTTTAGTTTGCCCATCTTTGGGAATGCAGAAGTGACTGGGATGTGGTCTTCACCCTCCACTAGTTCAGCATCTAGGAGGCAGGCCGAGGGCAAATTTCACTTGCTCTACCTACAGCAAAGTAATCAGGTCCATCCTGTGTCCTTGAATATAAAGCATTGTGGAAAGGTAGAGTAGGAAGCTCTGAATTCTGCCTGTTGGGTTCCAAGATGATTCACAAAGGAAGGGGTGTGCATTTTCCTTATTCTGCTCATTTATCATCATTTTTTAAATGTATAGACCCTCCCTTTGCAACTTTTCCATGCTGAGGCCATCTTGGTTTGCCCATAATATGCCTCCAAAGAGGCCTTGCCTATAGCAGGCACGCAGGCGTCACCTGGCCGGTTGATGCAGGTCCTTCCTCACCTGGCACCTGACGCCCTCTCTCCTGCTTCGCCCCGAGCTGCTCTCCTGGGCCCTGCACGCCAGCCACGCCACCCTTTTAGTGAGTTCCTCCTCACCTCCTAGCGCCTTTGTGCACGTTGTCCCCTGCCTGGCTTAGTCCTGTTTATCCTTCAGCGGCCCTGTCCCAGTTCAGAGACCTTCCCTAACTCGACACTCCACTCCCCCAAAATCCTGAATTAGATCTTCTCTGGACTGAATTAAGGGTATTATGCAGCATCCATTCAATAGAAAACTAGATGGTCATTTAAAAGAGTAAGATGCACGTGTACATTGAAAAGGACAGATAAAAGTAAGTCGCAGGACTTCCCTGGAGGTCCAGTGGTTAAGACTCCATGCTTCCACTGCAGGGGGCATGGGTTCAATCCCTGGTCGGGGAACTAAAATCCCGCATGCCGCATGGCACAGCCAAAAAATAATTAAAAAAAAAAAAAAAGTTGGGGCTTCCCTGGTGGCACAGTGGTTGAGAGTCCGCCTGCCGATGCAGGGGACACGGGTTCGTGCCCCGGTCCGGGAAGATCCCACATGCCGCGGAGTGGCTAGGCCCGTGAGCCATGGCTGCTGAGCCTGCGTGTCCGGAGCCTGTGCTCCGCAACAGGAGAGGCCACAACAGTGAGAGGCCTGCGTACCACAAAAAAAATAAAAAAGAAAGAAAGAAAAGTCATAAAACAATGGATACGTAACATGATGCCATTTGCAAACATTTTTAAGAGGACATATGTGCTGTGTATGCAGAAATTCTTTTCAGTAAACATATACGAGAAATGGTTAATAGTGATCACCTCTAGGGAGACGGCTGGGATTCATATAAGGAAAGGACATTTTTCATCTTAAACTTGTCTAACAGCATTTGAATTTATTACCACATATGATACTACTTTTGCCATTAAAAATAAAACATTAGGTCTCCCTGTTATTTTGGTCTCAGAGTCCAGTTAGCTCTCTTCACGGTGTGTGTTTTAATTTACAGGCAGCACACTTATTTGTGTTTATTGCTATCTCCCACTACACTGGTGCTGCAGGAAGACAGGGCCCATGTCGGGTTTATCTGCTGTTGTTACTGGCACCTCCTAGCGCGGTGCCTTTCACAGAGGGGCTGCTCCATTCATCCCTTCGAGGATGAATGGATGAACGAACAAACAAGTGAACAAATGCAAGTTCCCCACAGTGTGGCTAATTGGGCAACACGTAGGACACAGAAGCAGGTGAAAGGCAAGTGAGATGGCTGACATGAGAGGCCGGGAGCAAATGCAAAGAGCAGGGAAGGCCCGTTTTGTTAAGGAGTCTGAGCTGGGAGAGAGCAGCGGGTAACCGGTCAGCAGGGGGCGCTATCTGTGGGGAGCTGAAACGAAGGATGAGGGCACCCGCTGCTGCGGCGTCTGGCGTCTCAGCCCTTTTGCCTCGCCGGCCCTTTTGCTGGGGCCGTTCGAGGCGTCTGTTCCCCTCCTTCTCCACGCAGCTGGTTTAGTGCGACACGGACGGCGGGGGATGGAGTCACCGGGTCTCCAGTGTTGGTCCATTTTTCTCTCTGCACCATGTGGCCTTGTTGTAGGGAAGAAGCCAGTTGGGCATATGGTGAGGGAGAGACTTCGCTTAGTTATGGTTATTGGGAGACAGAGAAACACCCGAGAACAGAGGACACTGGGTGTCAGGCAAAACGAAAGCTGTCCCAGCTATAGGCGGTTGTCTCACCTCTCCACTAGTAGAGGCGTCTTTGAAGTCACTGGACCTTTGCAAAGAAAGCCTCTGGGCAGGGGTGGGGACAGCCTTTTTGGGAGGGGTGCAGTTGAACTGGAGCTGGAAGCCTGCTCTGTCCATTCTTAATGACTCACTTCACGCAAGCTGCTTCATCTTGCTGAGCCTCAGTGTTCTCATCTGGAAGATGGTGACAACTGGGCAGGATTAAATGAGAAAAGGAGGGTAGGGCCATATAGTTTCTCTCCATGCTCAATGTTTTATCTGTTAAATGAATAAGAATAATATAGAATATTTATTACTTACTAAGCATAGTGCTTGATATTTTAGATGATCGCATGTAATACAGCAACCCTGTGAGGTGGGTGTAGTTATGATCCCCGTTCTACAGCTGAAGAGACTGAGGCACAGAGAGGATGAAGCCTCACAGCTAGTACATGGGGGAGCCAGGATTCGAATGCTTCCAGTACCTGCACTCTGAACCACTGGCCAGGAGTCCTGCCCATATGCTTAAGTAACCCATTGTTTCTGTTAATGTTCTTATTATCAGCAGCATCGAAGAAAATGAAACTAAAGTTAACATAATTATTGAATTTTTTTAAATAGTGGTTGTTTTTCAATAGTCCTAGAGCATACTTCTTTGTTCCTCTTCCTGTCTCTATTAAAATTGTGTGCTTTTGAGGGCTTCCCTGGTGGCGCAGTGGTTGAGAGTCCGCCTGCCGATGCAGGAGACACGGGTTCGTGCCCCGGTCCGGGAAGATCCCACGTGCCGCGGAGCGGCTGGGCCCGTGAGCCATGGCCGCTGAGCCCGTGCGTCCGGAGCCTGTGCTCCGCAACGGGAGAGGCCACAACAGTGAGAGGCCCGCGTACCGCAAAAAAATAATAATAATAATAATTTTAAAAAAAATTGTGTGCTTTTGAATGTCAAGCTTGACACCCTGAATCAGACACCAGGTCACTGGTTCAGGCTTGCAGGTCAAGTAGCCGTCACTGATTGCAGGCAGGGCCGGATCATTCCATGCAGGTAATTTTGTGAAGAAGCGGATTGATTTCTCAAGCCCGTTTTCTTTTTCTAGGTTGGGTCATCCTATGTGTGTGTGTATGAGAGAGAGGGGTGGGGGGAAGGGAAGAGAGAAAAGGGACAGAGACTCCCGGGAACATGTTATATACCCATAAGCAAGCACTTGTCTGTGACTGTAAATCAGAAACTGTAAAATTAGGAAGTTCTTTGAAGTTTGCCCAAAACCTGCTCCACGGCCACCTGTTCCACTGGGGCCGGCAGTTGGATGGCCAGGCTCTGCGACGATGGCTCAAGCTGTCACTGCACCGCATCGCTCCAGCCTGCCTTGGCCTGGCTGTCATCGCTGGCTTGGTCCCGCTCAGGCAGTTCACCGGTTTCTGTTGGACACCAGGCTTCCAATTAGAGAGAAGTCCCACTGTGTGGCCAGCCCCGCCAGTGCCGCTCTGAGCGGCCCCTTTGCCAAGGCCCGAGCTGACCTCCGCTCTGTCACAGATGGGCCAGCCCCACGCTCCTTCGTGCGCATTTGGAGGAGGGGTGCGGGGACAAACAGGGAAGCCCACGGGGACTCAGAGTGGACAGTGGGCAGAAGTGCAGCTCCTCAGAGCTGGGAGAAGCTGGGCAGAGTTGACAGGACCCAAATGCTGACATTGCAGAGCAAGAGGGGACTTGGGGAAGACCCCGTCCTGAGCCCTAAGCACAGCAGGGAGCATTTTCTTACTAACTTCTGAATATTCATCTCAGGCTGGGCCTCACACCGAGGAGAGCCAGGAGCAGCTAAGTGCCTCACGCCGGACCTGTCACACTGCTGATGGCGCGTGGCACGGCCAGCTTCCGCCCTGCCCCACTGCAGGGCCTGTGCAGTCCTGCCAGCCTAGGAGCCCTCTCGCCCTGGACTCAGGGACGGTGCCATCAGCAGCCCTCACATGGACTGTATGCTTCACTCGGAGTGAACAGGGACAAGCAAGCTGAATTTCTGTTAGCATAAGAAATAGAAAATTAGAGAATTCCATCTCTAATTCTCTAGCAGGGTAGAGAGATATAATCTAAGCTCTGAACAGCGTCTTTCTAGATAGAGGACTTGCTGAATGTGATTCATTATTTCGGGGCTGGTGTATGTGTCTTCTTTATTTCCCTATCAGCATTTTCTTTTTATTTTCACCCCTTTAATCGCTCTCTTTCTCTGCCTGTCTCTTTCTCTCTGTCTTATTTTCTCTGTCTCTCCCTTGCATGCTTTCTGTCTCTCTTTCCAGGTGCGGCATGTGTAACCCGTCCATTGGAAGCAATAATAAAGATGCCAGGCTGGGAACTGACATTTATATACTCGGGCTTAGCTTGACGGGAACCATCGCAAAGTCTAAATAATGAATAGCCTGAAAGTGGCAGGGGTCTTCCCAGCTGTTCTTGGAATGATTCTGCGTCTCTTAAAAAAAAAAAAAAATTTTTTTTTTAATTTAGTCCATGGAAGCAAAAACTAAGGGTGTCTTCAGTGCTCTCTCCTCTCTGGAATTTTTCCTCCTTTTAATATTTGCAGTTGGTTTGGGAATTCCAGGACTGTCTCTCCCTGCTTGGCCTTTTTCTCTGCCCCATCTCTTTTTTTCTCTGTGCAGACTGGTTAAAACAAAGAAATCCCCTCTACCAGTCAGTGATACTCACTGAGAGAAGGCAGTACTTCTTTAAGGTGTTAGGTTGTCCCCAGGAGAAGATGGACGATTTTTCTGCTATAATAAGCAAGTTTCCACGATTAAGTGATGTGCCGTCTCTCTGTTTCTCCACTTGCATGACTTTGTTAGATTGACAAAGGGAATGGCCTCATGTCTCTTCCTATGTTTGTATGTCTGTCTCATGTGGAGAGTTCAGAGGAGAATCTCCAAGAGACAGCAAGGGAAGTGTCATCTTTAGAGTTAGTGTTGTTTATTATATTAGACCCTGTAAATGGAGACTCTGATCCTGGCCACACTGCTGGGAAGCCAGGTCACATCATTAGGCGTAAAGTGACCTTCAGATACAGGCTCAGGGCTGTGACAATTGCAAAGACTAGGACGAGCTGATGCAGGTGTGAACCTTGGTCATGAGGAGGTGCACTCATGGTGACTTCTACCTCGTGACACTATGCTTTCCCACTTCCTCTGTCTCTGACCACGCCAGGTTCATTCAGCTTCTCTTTTCTTTTCTCTCCTCTAATAAAAACACTTCCCCAAGTGCTGTCTGGGACTTTCTTCTCATTTATTTACATTTCTCCTTAGAGAGCTACGCCAGTGGCTTCTAACCTGGAGCAAATGTCAGCATCACCCAAGAAATCTTAGGGAAAAATACAGGCACCTGAGCCCCACCCCACTAGGAGATTCTAGTCCAGCGGGTTCTGGGGTAAAGCCTGAGATTCGGGAATTGTTGAAGTTGTACCTTTGATTCCCATGCACACCTCTACTTCAGCTCCACAGCCCTAGACTGGGGTCCTAGAGGCCGGAGACCATTGTGTCCATTCTACCTAAAGCCTGTAGCCCTAACTGTGGCCGGCATGTTGAAGGTGATAAGTAGCCAGTGGAGAAGCAGGCAAGATCCCCCATTCGTGCTGCTGACGTTTTTGGCTTCTCCTCTCATTGCAGATATTCCCGTTATTCCGGACCTGGAAGAAGTACAGGAGGAAGACTTTGTTTTGCAGATGGCGGCCCCTCCCAGGTATGTTAAATTAATATGAAGTTGGCAGGAGGCAGGGACCATGCCACACGCCATCTCCAGTGGTGCTGACCCCCAGGGGAGATCCAGATGTGTCTGGATGGGCTCCATCCCAGGGTTCCCATTTTATTAGACGTTTTCTCCCCATTCTGGTCCTTCCCAGCTGCCTACAAGGCTCTGGGTTGGTGGCCCAGCAGCACTCCTGGCGCTGGTTCTGCCTGTGGCTCCTCCTCACATTCCATCTTTCCTGCAGCATCCAGGTCAACCGGGTGATGACCTACCGTGACCTGGACAGTGACCTCATGAAGTACGCAGCCTTTCAGACCTTGGTGAGTGAGGCAGCTTCTGTGTAGAGGAGCAGGCTCTCCAGGCAGCATCCATAGGGAGTTCTCAGTTTCTCCAAAGCCTTACAGCCGCTCCTCGGTGGGTCTCTGAGGCTGCCGGCCAACAGTCCCTTTGCCAGAGACATCATCCTCAGGTATTACAGCATCCCTGGACCCAACATATTCCAGTGTTCCCAGGGCCAGTCTCCTTCCTGCTTCCCTGGCTGCCCCCGTGGCATCCGTAGATATGCTGCTGTCATGCCTGCCCTCCTGGTATTGACCTTCCCCCAAGGAGTGCCCAACCTGTAGGACATCATGGTGTTCCCTCAGTTCTCAGTGGCCATGGGGTCCACCCACAGTTTTGCTCTTTTACAAGGCATTCCTGCAGGTCTGGATTTGGGAAGTTCTACCACACTCAACCTGGTCCTCCTCTCTTTGCCAGAGGTCGTTGTCTGAAGGCCTCTGAGGTGCACAGCCCGCCTTTTTTTTTCTTTTTTTTTAAAAGATTTTATTTATTTATTTATTTATTTATATGTGGTCTTAATTAATTAATTATTTATTTTATTATTTTTTTGGCGTTGTTGGGTCTTCGTTTCTGTGCGAGGGCTTTCTCTAGTTGCGGCAAGTGGGGGCCACTCTTCATCGCAGTGCGCGGGCCTCTCACTATCGCGGCCTCTCTTGTTGCGGAGCCCAGGCTCCAGACGTGCAGGCTCAGTAGGTGTGGCTCATGGGCCTAGTTGCTCCGCGGCATGTGGGATCTTCCCAGACCAGGGCTCGAACCCGTGTCCCCTGCATTGGCAGGCAGATTCTCAACCACTGCGCCACCAGGGAAGCCTTTTTTTTTCTTTTTTTTTTTCTTTTTTTTCCCCTGCACATTCACAGGATGGAGAGATCGACCTGAAGCTCCTCACCAAAGTCCTGGCTCCGGAGCATGAGATTCGAGAGGTACGTAGCGGCGGCAGTGCCTGCCCCTCATTCCCGGGAACAGCTGGCTCCGAGGCTGCCCTCGGCGGGAGGCCAGCTGTGACCGAGGGGACGGCCTCCCCCAGCTCACCCTGCGATGCCTGTCTCGGCAGGACGACGTCAGCTGGGACTGGGACCGTCTGTACACTGAGGTGTCCTCAGAGCTCCTCAGCGAGTGGGACGTGCTGCAGGCGGACAAGGAGGACCCCGTGGGACAGCAGCCCTCACACACCTGAGCCCGGGGGTTGCTCTCCCTGCATGCGGTCACCTCTGCTTTGGACTCGAGACAGAGGCCATAAACCTAAAACTAAAGAAGCTTGCAAGCAGCTCAGAATTTTTATGTGGACTATTTTGTAATAAAAATATCTATTTTCAGTAGACCGCATTGGATCGTTCAACTGTAAGAAACTGCTTTTTTCTGTAGCCCTCTCTTCCGTTTCTTTCCAGCACTCCCTTGGAAAGATTCGTCAAGAGTGAAGGAGGGCATCTCTCCCCATCGCTGAAGCTTGGGAGGGAAAGCTAGATTCAGGGGGAGAAGCGGTGGTGCTCCTGGAAGCCGTTCAGTTCACAGAGGCCACAGCAGCTCCCCGGAGCATCTACCTGTGAGCACCTGGACGCAGGGATACGGGAGGTGGCATGCGGCTGCCTGCTGGGGTCCTGGGGAGGGCCTGGCCACGTGCCTTTCTCACTTTGTACGGTCAGTTATGTTGGTGAAGTTGCACTGTCTCCTTCGAGCTTTCAGTGGGCGTGATCGTATGACCCATTGCCCACATCAGGGTTTGGTGGCTCTTCTAACAGCACGCCCCTTTCCCCCCTCTTCCTGCAACCCATGCTTGGGGCTTCCAAAGCACATGTTTCCTTTCTGCCACAGGTTCCCAGGGCCTTGTTTCTGGTTCTTATTAGCAGGGGCCAGCTCAGCAGCCCTGAGACGTCCACAGAAACACTCTCTCAGGGAGCCCGGGCCTCTGCTGACCTTTCAGAGGTGTAGCTGTTTGTCTCCATTGCTTCCCCCAAGCATCATCACTGCCTGTTTCCAAAATGTGCCAAGATCTGGAGCAGAGCCCAGTCCTTTTTCTAAACAGAAACATCTTTTGCTTTTGTTTTTCTCTTAACTCCCCAAGACGTCTCATCTGAGGACAGGACGCCTCCCCGCCCGCCTCTCCTAGATGCCACTCTGGATCGGGCCCGCGCAGTCTGGCGGCAGCTAACCAAGCCCCACTCTTGGCCGTGGGGAGTGCTGAGTGCTGAGTGCTGCTCTCACCCAGCCTGGAAAGCCCTTCATTAAAATTCAGAAAAACGAAGAGGCTCAACACTTCAAAAACACACTGGGGGTTATTTTTTGTCTGACTACAGTACCCTTCCCTGGTGAGCCCCCGGCTCTGGAGCAGGCAAAGAGAATACTTCTCTGTTAATGATAAATTCAGGGATTTAGTGGCTTTGGGGGCTCGTTTCTTCCTTTTCCAGAGTCACACTTTTAGCCCAGACAGCCCCTCTTTGTAATAATTGCCATGGTCACTGAGAAGTTTCCGTCCAGGCTGGTTTTTCTTGAGCCTGCAAGACTCTGAAACCCAAAGGAGGAATTGCTGTATTTCGAGTACCTTAATCGCTGGCAAGTTCAACTGCCTCAGGACGCTGATAACCTTGAGGGTCTTCAGCCAGCTCGAGCAGGGCCTGGGGTTGACTTCCTTCCTACCTTTACTTCTCAGACACCTTTATGTTCCAACCAGCGTTGTCGCCCACCCAAGACTTCAGAGGGCCTCCCAAGAAGATGGCCCAAGAGGGATGATAGAATGGACAAGCTTCGACAGGTACCTCAGTGTGGTTTTCTACAGACACCGGCGGGGGGCGGCGGGGAGGAGGCGTGGAGCGGGCCTCCTGCGTGTGGCGAATTGACTGGGTCCTTACTAGTTTCTCCCAGACTGGCTCATGTCCGAGAAGCCCCAGCTGGTCTCTGGCAAAATCTCCCGTGGCGTCTCTGGCATGGGGTGGTGGCTGCAGAGCTGCTGTTTGTAGGCCAGGCCCTGGTGGGAAAGTCGGTTCCTTCACGAGATTCTGATTACCACGTAGGACGCACCAGGCGCTGTTCCAGACACTCCAAGCAAAACTCCCTTCTCTCAAAGCGCTTCCGTTCTGGTGGGGGAGATGGACCAATAAGTAAGATAGAGAGGGCATCCGATGGTAATCGGTGCTATGGAGAAAAATCCAGCAGCACGGGGAAGGGAGTGCTGGGCTCGGGGTGCAGTGTTAGATGGGGCGGTTAGGGGAGGTCTCACTGAGAAGGTGACATTTGAGCAAAGACCTGAAGAAGGTGAAGGAAGGAGCAGGACTGGTCCCTGGGGAAGAGCATTCCAAGGAGAGAGAAGAGTGTTTGCAAAAGCCAAGAGGGGGGCCTAGGCCCGGCTGCTTTGAGTAGCAGCAGGAGGCGGTTGACTGGCAGGAGGGGACCAGGGGAGAGGAGACGCTGTGTCTTGCTGGGCCCAGCCCTGGGCCCACCACAGAAGAGACCTCTGTGCATGTAGGGTCCGCTCTCCCCAGTGACATGCGCACCGTCAGGCTCCGTGGGCCTGTCAGGCCGCCTTTGGAAAACTTTCCTGAGAGGCCTGCAGGGCCCCTCCATGCCTCGGCCTGGGAAGAAGGGTTGATGCCTCATCGAGGGAGACGGGAACCGTGAGCTCTTCTGCCACAGAACTGAGGCCAGGCGGCTGCTGCCAGCTCCCCCAGGCAGGGGCGTGCCGTGTGCGGGGCAGATGGCAGTACCGTGAGGCCCCTGAGTGCCACGCTCCCTGGAAACCTGTAGTTCTGATGGGAAGCTCAAGCAAGAAATTCATGTGGGCAGGCCGGCCTGTGGCTGAACCTGAGGCCATCTCCACCCCTGATGGTTGCCTCGTCTTTGCTAAACCCCAAAACACCCCCAGACAGGCTTCTGGAGCTACATGCTCCAGACGGAAATGGACTCCAGTGCTGGCCAGTGTTGCTGGACCAGAGTGCTGCTCACAGAGATCAAGCCCTTTCTTGCTTAGTGGTGAGGGCGGCTCCTAGGAGCGTTGGTGCTGGAATGAAAGGTAGGATTTGCCACAGCATGATAAGGAAGCTTAGCATCCTTGCTCTGCTTGCCCAAGCAGTGCTATGCTTTTCTCCCAGAGGCCAAAGAGTCAGTGGGGAAGTGCGTGAGTGGAGGGGGTAAGGAGCAGTGTCAAAGAACACAGATTCTGGAATCAGGCGGGCCTGGGGTCCAGTCGCATCTCTTCACTTAGTCGCTGTGGGTCCTTGAGCAAGCTGCTTTCCCCTTCTTTTCTTTTTTTTTTAATATATAGATTTATTTATTTATTTATGGCTGAATTGGGTCTTTGTTGCTGCGCAGGGGCTTTCTCTAGTTGTGCTGAGTGGGGGCTACTCTTCGTTGCGGTGCGCAGGCTTCTCATTGCGGTGGCTTCTCCTGTTGTGGAGCACGGGCTCTAGGTGCGCGGGCTCTAGAGCGCAGGCTCAGTAGTTGTGGCACACAGGCTTAGTTGCTCCGCGGCATGTGGGATCCTCCCAGACCAGGGCTCGAACCCGTGTCCCCTGCCTTGGCAGGCGGATTCTTAACCACTGCGCCACCAGGGAAGCCCCTGCTTTCCCTTTCTGATCCTGTTTTTTCTCATCTGTAAAATGGGGATAATCTTAGGATTGTAATGCCTGGTAAAATCTGACTGCTATTCGATTTTGGAACTGATGGGGTGGAAAAGTGAACCTAGGGGAAGTCACATTGGATATTTTACTGCAACAACAAACATCTGCATCTCTCAAGGGGCTCCCACCTCCGTTTCCCCTCCTGCATCATCTTTCAGCCATGGGTAGAGAATGGTTTGGTACCAGGGTTTTTTGTTTTGTTTTTATAACAACTTTATTGGGGTTTAATTTGCATGCCTTAAAATTTACCCCCTGAAAGTATACAATGCAGTGATTTTAGTAAATTTATGGAGTTATGCAACCATAACCATAATGCTGTTTCCGGAACATTTTCATCATCCTATACGGCTCCCTTGTGTCTGTTTACAGTTAATCCCCACTCCCAGCTCCAGGCAACCACTGATCTGCTTGCTGACTCTTGATTGGTTGTTTCTGGAAATTTCATATAAATGGATTCATATAATGTGGTCTTTTGAGTCTGGCTGCTTGCACTTAGTGTATTTTCAAGGTCCATCCATGTCGTAGCATGTGCCAGTGTTTCATCCTTTGGAATGCTGAATGTTACTCTGTTGTATGGACACGTACCACATTTTGTTTATTCCTCGGTTGATGGACATTTGAGTTGTTTCTAGTGTGGGCTTAAGAATAAAGCCCCTGTGGACATTCATGGCCATGTCTTTGTGTGGACAGATGTTTTCATTTCTCTAAGGTAGATTCCTAAGAGTGAAATTGCTTTGTCAGATGGTGTATTTATGTTTAACTTTTAAGAAACTGCCAAAACTGTTTTCCAGGGCATTGGTTTTATTTGTTTGTTTATTTGTTTGTTTTTCAGTGCTTTAGAGTATCAGGATTAATTCAGTAAAAATTAAGATTTTTTTTCTTGTCTCCTTTCCGTACATGTTTCAAAGGTCACTGCTAAGTTTATAGGAGGCACAATCTCCTGATTCCTCCCTCCCTGACTTCTTTCTGTCATTGAGCTTATCTCTGTTGAGAACACAGAGCTCATCTGTCTGCTCTCCCCACCAGCCTGTAAGCTTCTTCAGGGTAAGACCAGGTGTTCTTTGAGTTTCTGTCAAGGCCTTTGCATATTCCAGGAGTTCAAAGTCAAATAAGACATGGTCCTGACCCCAAGGAGCTTACAAGCTAGTAGAGAAATAGACAAGATTCCTCTGTGTTCTCAAAGCATTGGTTTTGAAAAACAGAGGCTTTCCAGATGAGTGGAGGAACCCAAATGATCCACTGCAAAGTGCAGGTGAAGAGAGAGAAAGGGAGCTCGGTTTGTCCACTAAGAAATACAGAGGTGGGTTGGTTTGCTTAAAGCAGGGGTCAGCGTACTGCAGCCTGTGGACCAAATCCAGCCCGCCACCTGTTCTTGTTCACTTTTACTGGAACACGGCCATGCTCCTTAATTTACATACTGTCTATGGCTGCTTTGGGGCTGCAGTAGCAGAACTGAGTTGTGACAGAGACCATGTGGCCTGCAAAGCCTGAATTATTTACTCTCTGGCCCTTTACAGAAAAAGTTTGCCAATTCCTCCTTAGACGAAAGAATGAAGGTGACAAATAACAACAGCCGCAGACTCCCAAAGTTCAGCTGCTTGTTGCTATTCAGAAATGCAATCGCAGTAGGAGTGATGTGAATTAGATGTAAGGAAAAACTGGAAGGGTGGGAAGATTCTGGCTCCTAAAAGAGAGACACAAATTTCCCTTAAGAAAAGGAAAAAACAAACAAAAACCACTTATCAGTTGCAGCAAAGTTGGGACAGAATCTATCTGGAGACAAAAAGCTGGAAAGAGTGACTGGGTTCCTTGGCCTTTGATCCTGTTTGAGATGTGGGGTGGGGGGGTCTCTAGGAATCAAATACCTCTGGCGACAGGCTGAGAATAATGAGGAGAAAGCCCAGTGGAAGGGGGTTAGGAGCAAGGGAGGGAGAAAAGCCCGATTTTTCCTTTGGTGAAGTAGAAATCAGAAAGTAAGGGTCTTGGGAGCAGCCAGAGAAAGAGGCTGCCCCTCTTGTGGCCAAGGCGGAGTGAATTAATTCCCGGCATATGTTCCCAGCATCTGTCATGGTGACCTGGACCGGAGGGGTCAGCGAGAGAGGGGACCATGCCAGCGCCAAGCATTAGCCCAGAATTCCCGGGCCGCAGAGGCTTTTGGCTCCCACAGAATGACGGCTGTCCAGCTCTCCTAGCAGCATCTGCCGCAGCTGCAGCAAACAGTGCTGTGGGGGGGGAGGGGGTGCCCCCCACGAGAGAACACCTGCTGTGAAGGGGCTGGACGAAGACCAGAAAGAGTCCTGCAAAAGGCTGTCTCTTCCAGATCTCGGGCTGCAGTGGCTTCGACCCACCAGCCACGCGTCCTGCCAGCAGACTGGAGGTGACGCACAGGACGGCACTGAGAGGGGCAGGGGAACCACGGCCCTGGATGGAAAGGACGCACAGGGTTGGGACGCCCTTCTAAGTACCAATCTCAGAAACCCCCCGGATACTATTTGGGCTGCTTGGTGCTATTCCCTCAGGAATCAGAGGTCAACCCGGAGGGGGCAAGGTAAGAGGGCACGGAGGCTAAGAATGCAGACGATGCCAAGTTCAAGTCCCTGTGCTTCCAGGTCACAGCTGCATACCTCCTTGTGCGTCCGTTTTCTTATCTATAGAGCGAGGTAGAAAACAATTCCTGTCTTTGTTGTAGCGTTATGATGATTAAACCACGTACTATACGTCAAGTGTCCGGCACGAAGCAAGCACTCGATGGTGATTAGTTCTGATCACACTGGGTGGACAGGCAACATTCCCCCTGATGGCAAGTCATGGGCATTAGGCACTGACAGCACCTATGTGGGCATGTAACCCAAGGTCATGAGCTGGAGGCCCACGGACTGACTTCGACCCACAGGACATGATTGATTTGGCCAACACATAAGTTTGGTTTTTTTAATTGAAGTATAGTTGATTTACAGTGTTGTGCCAGTCTCTGCTGTACAGCAAAGTGACTCAGTTTTATACATATATACATTCTTTGTTTATATTCTTTTCCATTATGGTTTATCACGGGGTATTGAATATAGTTCCCTGTGCAATAAAGTAGGACCTTGCTGTTGATCCATTCTAAATGTAATAGTCTACATGTACCAACCCCAAAGTCCCAGTCCATCCCTCTCCTTCCCGCCCCCCTCCCCATCCTTGGCAACCACAAGTCTGTTCTGTATCTATGAGTCTGCTTCTATTTTGTAGATACGTTCATTTGTGCCATAGTTGAGATTCCACATATAAGTGACATCATATGGTATTTGTCTTTTCTCTTTCTGACTTACTTCACTTAGTATGATAATCTCTAGTTACATCCCAACACATGACTTTTTAATTGTTTGGTTACTTACCAACATTTAAAATGGAAAAGTTTCACATTAAACCCAGATTTCCAGCCTCTCTTAGGAAATTGGGAGATCTGTCCACACTGGGGCCACAGTGACTAGGGCAGTGACTGACGTGAGCGGAGAGGCCAGAGCTCCCCTGGGTAAGGGCAGGTCAGCACGCCCCACCCCACTCTCACCCTCACTTACATTTCTGCCTGGACACTGCAGGCACTGACTTTGAGACCCCTTCCCCCCCTCCTCATTTTGCCTGTAAGGGTCCTGTTCCCCAGGGGCACTCACCCAAGGTCATGGGTACTGGAACTCGAGTCCTGAATTGCAGGCTGGCCAGTGTCCTTTGTCAGTAACCAGGACCCCCTGCCTGATGGATAAGCTAAAACCACACGAGCTCTGGAGAAGATCCAGTTTCCCTACCCTGGAGTCATCCCCCTCTGATCAGGAAGCTTAACCCTGTTTCCATCATGGGTCTGACAAGAGTTTGAGCAGAGTCCTGGGATATTTCCAGGGCCAATAACTGGACCCTCAGCCATTTGCCCTCTGCTGAATTGTTTAAACTCTGCCCTGGAGCTGACGGCATTTGCTCAGGATGAGGGTCCAGCTCAGCAGTCAAAGTTAGCAGGTTTGCCTTCTTTCTGTGGCTGCCACCAGTGCGTCAGTCATGCTACTGAGGTGTGATGGAGAAGGGAGCAGCTGAGGCTGCAGGGAATGTGTTTGGCTTTCAGGCTTCAGGGACAGGAGAGCACACCCCATCCGCCGGCCAGCAGGGTCCCCATGCCGAGCTCAGGAGGAGGGACAGCCCTGGCTGCGCCACTCAGCTCGCCCTTCAGGAGAACTTGCACAAGGAGTGATGTGCCTTCAGGATCAGCCTGCAGGCCGAGGCCATGAGCTTCCCAGGCAGCAGCCAGCCAGTTGCTGAACGTGGCGGCGGTGCAGGGCTCACCGATCCTGGCCAGCACAGGATTCCTCTGCGACAGTCTTTGCCCCAGAACTCCCCTGGGTCTGGCCAGGGCTTTCTCAGAGCTGCACAGTGGTCTGAGACCCTTGCTATCCAATCCTCCTTCCTCCCCTCTCTCTTCACAGCTGTCAGACCTTCATCACCACCTGAAGCCTCTCCCTGTTACCTCCTGCTTCCTCTCTGCTTTATCTTTCTGTCCTGGTGTCTGCTTCTCACAGGACCCAAACAGTGGGCCTGGGGTGGTCCAGCTAGACTTGGTGAGGAAAGACTCCCAGGCAGGGCTGAGAGGAGACAGCTGGTTAGGGGTGTGGGTAGTGGCTTCTCCCCCAAATCCATATGCCTCCCAAACCCCAGTGGCATGGCTGGGGTGTGGGCTGGGTTTGGAGAGGGATAGACGGGGGTTGACCAGAGCTCGATCCCTCTCTCACTCATGGAAGTGCCAACTGAGAACCCAGTGCATCTGAGGAGGCCTGAGAAGGAGGAACTGAAATCCCACAGTGGACATTTGGCGAAAGAATCTGGTGTCCTCTCAGCAGGAGAAGAAGATAGCTCCCTTTCTTTGCTGGGGTCGGGCACAAAGAGCCTCTGTTGGTGGCTTTATGGGCAGAGAATAGGGAGTTTCATGGTTACCAGGCCTACCAGGAGAATAGGGTGTGCCCTCCAGAGGGTGACATGTTACCCTTCATAGTCTGGGGGCGTCAATGCTGAAGGTGGGAGAAGAGGTGGTGTTTAGGCGACTGTACCGAGATCTCTCCAGGGGCCCGGACCTGGTAGCCGAGCCCCCCATGCCACACAGCGGTCGGGGCGGCATGCTGTCCGCTGGCAGAGGGGAGGCTGCCTCGGGCTTTGTTTTTTTTTTTTTTTTTTTTTTTTTTGCTGTACGCAGGCCTCTCACTGTTGTGGCCTCTCCCGTTGCGGAGCACAGGCTCTGGAAGCACAGGCTCAGCGGCCATGGCTCACCAGCCCAGCCGCTCCACGGCATGTGGGATCTTCCCGGACCAGGGCACGAACCCGTGTCCCCTGCATCGGCAGGCGGACTCTCAACCGCTGCGCCACCAGGGAAGCCCCTGCCTCGGGCTTTGTAAAGGGCCAGGCTTGTTCTGACTGAATCCCAGTGGGCAGCACTACACTGTACCTAAGGCACAACGCCCTCCAAGGTGCTCGTGCAGTTTTAAGGACAAAGACAATGCAACCAAGACTGAGCAAGGAAGCCACCTCCCAGGGTGTAGCTGGAGGAGAAAGCACTTGGTAGGGGAAGCTAAGCAAAGAGAAGAAGTCAGTTTAGCTCTTTAACTAGAGAACAGAAAAAACAAGAATAAAACCAAAACCTGGGTAAGGCAGGGCAGAGCGGGGCGGGGATACTACATAGGGGCAGGAGGGAACTTTTTAAGGTGATGGAAATGTTCCATCATTTGATTGTGGAGATGGTTACATGTCTGTTTATAAAACTCATCAAACTATCCACTTAAAAAAAAGGGTGTTTTTTTTTATTGTATGCAAGGTGTACCTCGATAAGCATGACTTTAAAAAGTCTCCCCGTCACTCCCTCATCACCTCAGGTAGCCGAGCTGGCCGAGTTTCTGTTTGTCCCACAGCATCGTACCAATGTTTGCAACATCCCGTGTGCTATGGCGCCCGGCAGCTTGGCCGTCCCTGAGAACTGGGTCGGGAAGCAGAGAGGCCCTGCAGTGCCACCTCCGCCCCTGCCCCTCAGACTAGGGGTCTGCTCAGACTCCGGAGCTAGCTTTAAAATTTTATCTGCAGTTTAATTTTCCATGAAAGGGAAATACAGCAAGTTTGACTAGGTAGTCAATTTGTAGTCCAATTTGAAGTAAAATACAGGCATTTGGAAATCATTTTTGACTTTCTAATGGGAATGCAGGTCCATTGAACACAGAGCAAGGAAGGACACAAGGAACCTTGAAGACCCAAGACCTTTTCAAATAGATGTGACCCTAGAGAGAGCAGGCTGTGCCATTTTTTGCATTGCAAGGAATCTTTTGACCTGGGGGCTGAGCAGAGACATAGGAACATCTGATGCCAGATCTTTAAAAAAAAAGTTTCTCTCTTTAAAAGCGTACAAATCCCATTTTAAAAATATGATCTTTACTAACATATTCACCAAATTATGCATATACGTATATACATAATCACTAAACTAAAACCTATATATCTAAATATAGTGAATATCCCTTATTACCCTGCCCTGCCCCCTCTCATTTCACCATCCTCCCCAGAGGTGACCATGATGTCCTTCCAGAGGTTTCTGTGCACCTGCATACACATGGACATACAAATGGAGACCCAGAGCTTGGTTTTATTTATGTAGTCGTGACCACGCAGGCATGGCCCACATTTTGCTTTTTCCACTTAACAACACATCTTGTGGAACCTTCCTCTTGGTACTGCTCTCCCGCATTCTTTTCAATGATGGACATTATTCCGTAGATTCGCGACCCCACAGTTCCATCCCCTCATCAGCCCTTCCCATGCGATGGTCATTCAGACTGAGCCCACTTCCTTCCAGCCTGACTGCTCTGAAGGACCCTGCTGCCCCCCAGCACTGGCTCACCTCTCACTTCCTTCTGCCAGCCTCCCATCAAGCCCCTGAAAAGACAGCTCTTCTACTCATTCCAACCACCCATTGGGTAAAAAATGGCAGAGGGAACACCAGTCCCCTGGGGTGGCTAGTCCAGGGCAAAGGGGACTGAGGAGAGCGGGTGTGAGGCCACAGGGAGAAGACCCGGGTACCCATGGTGGAGACAGGGGAGGCCCGGCTTGAAAAGCTAGGCCAGTCTGTGCGGGGGGGGGGGGGAAGGTGGGGCTGGGCGTGTTCTGTTTGGTCCCAGAGGGAAAATCAGAGCGGGAATCCGCTGCCGGCCTCTTAATCACGTGTCTAACACACTGGTGAGTGCTCTGTGGCCAGGCACGGTGTCAGGCGCTCTTCCCTGAGATAGCTTTGTCCCTGGTTCAGACTAAGAGCTAAGTCCCTGCTGTGTCCCTGTTAGCATGTGTCCTAGTTCTTGTTTATCTCCAGTAATAGTAATGGTAGTAGCTGTCATTTATGAAGCCCTTACCAGGTTTCAGGCAATGTATGCAATGCTTTCTGTACATTATCTTACTCAGGCTTCTCAACTCCACGAGGTGGGTACTGCGTGTGCATTTTAGAGGAAAGAGAAAGTAAGGCTTAAACCCAGGCCTTTCTCAGTTCATCCTCATGAAGTACTAGATGAGGTGGGCAGTGTTCATTCCTGTTTTGCGTATATTCGGTGTTCTGTTGGTTCCTCCTGCTGACTGGGGCCATGGCGAGGTTCTGAACCCACACCGGGGTCCCCTCAGGGGCAGTAGATGTGCCACGGCGATGCCAGAGCCTTGAAGCTCTGCCATCCACCCAGCGTGACAGGAGCACTGGGCATAGGGTGACAAGGACATCAGGTTTGCCCTGTGCCCTCCCTTCAGTGGGCTGTTTAAGGTATTATCCTAGAGTCTAGAGGCACAACGACAACACTTGCAAGCCAGGGTTTCTCAGAGGTGGCCACCTGACACGGACCACCTGCATCTGAACTACGGAGCTTACCAAACACGCGGGTTCCTGAGCCCCGACCCGCTGGATTAGAGTCCGGGCAGGAGACACCTGAGAATATACATTTTAAACAAGCACCTTCCCAAACCCCCAACCCTATTCGAGAACCTTGCAAAGTGCCGGCTCACAGGCTGAAGTCTGCACTCACAGTATACTGGCTAAAACAGTTTTCTTGACATTTTTACATCAGCGGTCAATATTTAAAAATCAGGAGTATCACAGGAAAAACAAACAGACCTCTGCTTCTCGACAAGATGCGGCAGTGCTAAGCCCGTTTTCCCTCACCACACTACCTGGAGGGGACAGGACGGGGCTTGGGGCCCCCAGCGCCCCCAGGCCCTGCTTCTTTCCTCTGGCTTCCATGGACAGTTTGAGTTTGTGACCCCTGGGCAAAGGAGATGGCAAAACTTGTGTCTGTCAGTGCCAACACCAGGTACCAGGGCTTAACAAGCAAGGCCACTTCTGGTGCAGCTTCCTCCCTGTATGTAGGCCCACCTTCGCCCTGCTTTGCAGAGCTTATGTGGAAGGCGTCGGTTCACCCCTCCTCACCCCTCTGCTCTCTGTCCTTTGGCAGCTGCTGCCAGATGTGTTTTCGGAAATGATCCAAACATGCAACGTGCCCCCTGCTCCAGGTTGAGTACTGTACCTGGTGTAGAAATCAGTGTTTCTAAAAGCATAGTTCACAGACCACCTGTGTGGACCCTCCAGGGAAGGCTTACAAAATGCAGATGCCTGGCCACCACCCTAGACCTGGGGAATCAGAATCTCTGGGGTGGGACCTGAGAATCTGCATTTTAAATGTGGTGCCCCAGGTGATTTTGGTGCACCTTAAGGCTTTAAGACCTGTAGTCATCTAGAGGGAGGAGAGTGATTGTAGGTTTAACTGGGCCCTGGGTCAGATAGGCCTCTTGGGTCTTTGGCCTCCTTGAAGGAAGACAGTCCTTTCCCCAGCCCTGAGCTTCCACCACAAACAAAGCCTGCTCCCCATCCCCCAGGGCAGCAGGCCCCCAGGGCTCGGCCCTCTATCAGATTCCATCTCCTGTCACTTTCAGAACCAGTTCATTATTCCTTTATTATTCTCGTTCTCCAGCTTATCATTATTAATAATCATTCTAGACAGGCCGGGATGCTGACAGCTCCCCCCTTGTCCATTCTTCCTGTCTGTTTTAATCCTGCCTGCTTATCTGGCATTAACCTGATCTTTTCCCCCATTTAATTAAGCCACATTGGTCAGCCCACTACTGCCCACGTGGAGACGGGCGCGAGCGGTTCTCCTGATAGGCAGAGGAGTGATGGGCTCTGTGGCCTGGACATTCCACCTCCCTAGAGGGGCCTGAGGGCAGGGACATGAGTCCCAGGCAGGGCCACATCGGGTCTGGAGGGCTCGGGAGGCAGGGCTGGTTGATGACCAGTCCCCATCGAAAAGCAATGCTTCTCAAACCTTAGCCTCAGAATCACGGGGAGGGCCTGTTGAAACGCAGACCCCTGGGCCCCCTCAGGGATTCTGATTTGGTGGGCAGCCATGAATGTGAAATCCTAGTAAGCTCCCAGATGGTGCTGATGCTGCTGGTGTGAGGACCACACCTGGAGTAGCCCCACATCAGCAGGCTGACCTCAGCTTAGGGACAGACACTGGCCAGGCCCAAGTGTGCCTTGATGGGAATGGATTGAAGAGGAAGAGACTTGAGCATGGGGAAATTACTTCAATTCCCTGCTGTTGGTGAGGGCCTGAGCCAAGGGAAGCTCGGACTGAAAGGGAAGGGATGGATATGGATTCAGTGCCTGCTCTAGAGAGGCAAGCGGGTCTCAGTGACAGTAGGAGCAGTGAAGGAGAGAAAGTGAAGACACCTCTGTGGTTTTGAGTAACGGGCAGCACAGTGGCGCTTGACAGAAATAAGTACAAAGGAAACACATGGGGGCGGAGTAGGGATATGCTGAGGTCAAGACAAGCTACCGAGCTTGCAGGGCGTAGTGAAAAATGAAAATGCAAGGCCCACTGTTCAAAAATGATTAAGAATCTCAAGATGGGGAGAACCGCGCATTAGCCCAAGCGTGGGGCCTTTCTAAAGTGCAGGGCTCTGTGCAACTACACGACCACATGCCACAAAGCCGGCCCTGGCCAGATTCCCATAGTAGCTTCATAGCCAGACAGAACGACCATCACCTTGGCGGCCTGCCGGTCACTCTGCAGGTCTCTTAGGTGACTGGAACGTCCACTTCTGACGCCACTGAGACTAAATGAGAGGTCATAGGGCCTGAGTCACAATTAGAGTCTTATGAGGGAAAAGGCCCAACTAGGAAAACACAATGGGTTAATACCTCAGAGAAGTTGCCGGTAAGACACAGGGAAGGGTACCATGGCCAGTATTTATACGAAGTCACCACATTCAGGACAACCCGACAATGTCTGCGGATGGACCTTTAGTTTTTTAAGGCACCACTGATGGTGCATCTACCCTTTCCAGGCATTGCACAAAGTCCTTTAATGTATTACTTTACTATCCTTGCAACTACCCCATAAAATGTGTATTATTGTCCCTCTTTTACAGATGAGGAAACGGGTGGAGAGAGGCACAGTCACTTGCTAGTGAGGGAGGGAGCCAGCTCCTGAAGCCCGAGTGTGCGTCTGGGGCTGGGAGTCACAGTGCAAACAACCAGAGAACTGGGGGACTGATGTGGCGGGGGGGCGGGGCGCCAGGGGACAGAGCCGTGCACGTGCCTGGGTGTCACAGGGAAACGCATAGACACCCAAGTGCCCGCCAAAGATGGAAGAATTTAGAGCAATTAAAATGTTTTGCCTGGGAGCTGTTTGGAGGCTTTTTTTTTTTTTTTTTTTTTGAAGCAAGAGTTTTCTGACTTCAAGGTGTTAACAGGCTCTCTAAATGGTTTTGTTTTTTAATTGCAGAAAATGACTGTGGAGCCATTAGATTTTTGCCTCTCTGCAGTTGTTTCTGAGCCCTTTCAGTCCTCCTCCTTCTATTTATTCTGTTTAATTCAGTCAGGTAGCTCCGGGGCAATGGAGATCAATACTCCTCTTTGATAGGAAAGAGTCAGGTTTGAAACCTAGAGATAAAACTGACACATTTTGTATAAATTTAATTAAAAATGCACCTTTAGTGGCTTGTTGCAGGCACAAAGCCGAGAGTCTATCTCTCCATCTCCCTCTCTCTCCCCCCACCCCTCTCTCTCTCTCCGTCTCTCTTTCCTTTCTTGTTCCTGACAGGGAGGTCTCTAACTCTGCCTCGCCACAGCCTCGTTTCATGAGTTTGGACTTGAAACTTCTGCGCTGAGGGACACTGAGGGAAGGGGATGAAATTCTAAGCAGATCAGCCCGCCTCCTTTCCCCAGAGTAAGCTGGGGAGAGGGATGCTGCAGGGAGAGGACTTCGGAGCAGAAGCCCAGGCTGGGATGGGTTTGCTTTTCTTTTTAAAACCCTTTTTCTTTTGGTCCCGTGGCCCGCAGGCTCAGAGGATCCTCTGGTCCAGAGCCTGCAGCCCCTGCTCCTGTCTCTGTGTCTCTGTCTCTTGATGGTTTTGACCTGCCTGCCATCGCAGCTGCTGGCACCTCCTGGGGTCCTGGTGGGGTCCCGAGACAGCGGGGGAGGTACAGAAGGCCCCAGCCCCTCTCCAGTAACCCCAGGGCCGCGGCACACATTTGTCTTGTGTTTTACAATCCACCCCTTCACCTCCTTCCCGCCGCCTCTCCCCCTATCGCTCTCTCAATCCCATTTGGCTTTCCTCATTTTTCACTTGAGTGGGTTTCCTATCCCCGACTCAACTCTGGCCTCACTCTGCTCAACGCCAATAAAACACACTCAACACAGGTGGAACAAGGTGCCCGGGGCCCTGTGACAAATGGCTCGCCAGCCCTCTAAGCGCAGCTGTAAATCGCCCCTCCCGTGGCCGGGCGGGCCTGGTTCCGGCAGCCCGTCAGTAGGGGTGGGGCAGCCAGGGGACCAGCATTTGGCCAGCACCCCCAGGCCTTCCTGGGATCGCGGGCGTCCAGGAGCAGGGGTGGCAGGTGGGAGGGAAGGGACCCCTGAAATGTTTACACCTGTGGCTTTGGCTGGAGCAGCTTGGACTTCCGCCTGTACTGAGCCAGAACTCCAGCAGCTGGCACTTGCTGCACGCTTACATGTGCCAGGCACCATGCTAAGGCTTGCCATCAAATTGTCACAAAAACCCTACAAGGTGTAGTTACCATGACCGTCCCTGTTTCACAGATGAAAACCCTGATGGAGGCCTAGCAAGGTCACAGAACTCACCCAAGGTCATCTGGCTAGTAAATGGCAAGCCAGGACGAGGGCAGACTTCCCGGACTCTAGAATCAGGGCTTTTCACCACCACGTCCATCCCATGTGCATGGCATTGGGCTGGGCACGTTGGGGAGCAAGATGTAATCTCCACCCTCCAGGGACTTTATGGTTTCGTGCTGAGGGGACTGGGGGTCCTGGATTCACAACGGGTTTCCTACTCTGCTTCGTGAGGATCCTCCTGCTGTCTCCACAGCCTGTGGACAGGGGAGGTGTGTTGCTGCTTCTCCCCAGAACGAGTGATCAGAGGTGGGGAAGCCCGTGCTCCTGCTCTTGTCCATCCTGCAGCAGTGAGGGTGCCGCCGGCATGGAGAAGCGGAAGGGGGCCTTAGCACTGGGGGAAGCTGAGGAGGGCTGCTCTAGCACAGTCTGCTGCCAGGGGAGCCTCTGGTGCTTGTGGATCTCTAACCTCGTCCCCTGGGCATAAGGTAGTGCGGTGATGCGACGCGTTGCAGCCGGTCCTGTCTTTTGCTTTGCGTGCCTTTAATCGCTGCAAATGCAAGTTCGGACAGGAGGGGCAGGCATCCCGAGTTGGAGCCACTGGGCCTTCCTCTCTGCATCCTTCCTTGCTGGCGATCACAAACACCGGCGCTTTGTGTCTAAAATGGCCGAGATAATTGAAACGGAATTTGGAATCAGGGCCCTGCAGGCAGCACTTGTTGAAAGAAGAAATAAAGATCGTTTGGGTCACATCTTTTGTAATTTGCGTTTAATAATTGTACCAGGAGCTGCTCAGGGAGGAGAGGCGGCACGTGAGGCAGCTCCCAGCCCACCAGCCACCCTCCCTCTCCCTGGCCCTGCTCGGGGGGAGGGGCGGGCAGGGAAGGGAGAGCTCGGGAAGGAAGCACACACACAAGTTGGAGAAAGTTCTCTCCGTGCGGCGGTGGCAGGAGAGAGGGCACGGCTTGGGGCGGGCCTGAGAGGCTGAGATGAAGGCCGAGTCAACATGCTGGGTGCCCTCACCTCCTGCACGCCCTCCACTCACGCCCCCATCCCCCTTTGAGGGGAGGCTGACTATCGGTGAGGTCACCGGGGCCCAGGAGACTGCTGGAGTGATTTTGAACAGGCTGCGGTGGGTCTCTGCCACTACTCAGTTTTGCTAGCCACACGTGGAGCTGGGGCAGAAGGTGCTGCCCATTGCAGGGCAGATGCAGCCTCCAGGCTGTGAGTCTGGGCAGTTGAGAGTGTCCTCCGGGAGCCCTCCAACCCGTTATTCCCTAGACTCACAGACAGTCGTGTTTGGTCCTCAAGGAATGTGCCGCTGTTACACTGAAACAACCCCCTCTCTCCTACCAACCTCATGTGCTCTCCGTACATAGAGTCACCCCCCCACCTCCAAAAACATGTCCCCCCTTCCCTGGGAGGCTGCCCTTTCCTGTCTGCAAGAACCTGTGGGCTCAGGATCTCAAGGGCTCCCCCAGTGCCCACATCGTCATGGGGTAGGGGAGGCCATGAGGAGCTCAGGCTTGGGGGTGGAGAGACGGTGCTATGAGCTTAACTGTGTCTGACGAAAATTCACGTGTTGGAGTCCTAACCCCCAGTACCTCAGGCTGTGACTGTCATTGGAGATAGGGCCTTTGAAGAGGTGTTAAGGTAAAAGGGAGGTCATATGGGTGGACCCTAATCCAGTAGGACTGGTGTCCTTATAAGAAATGGGAGAGACACCAGGGATGCTTGCATACAGAGGAAGGGCCACGTGAGGACACGAGAGTAGCCATCTGCAAGCCAGGGAGGGAGGCCTTAGGAGAAACCAACCCTGCCCAAACCTTGATCTTGGCCTTCCAGCCTCCAAAACTGTAAGAAAGTAAATTTCTGTTACTTAAGCCAGCCAGTCAGTGGTACTTTGGTATGGCAGCCCTAGCAAATTAACACAGATGGTGAGTAGCAGGGGGACCTTGCCTGTGATGCTCCTTGCCCTGGGTCCCCTCCCTCCCTGGCCCAGACATGCATAATGTGTGCTTGAAAGTACCAAAGACAGGAACTCTAGCTGCTTCCCTTTCCCGATGGGGCCAGAATCTAGATGACACGTGGCTCAGGGAAGAGAATGTGCATGCCAGCCTTTGCCCAGGGTTCTTCCTCCGAGACTCAGTGCTGCCCACCACCAGGCCCTGGGGATGGGATGCTCATAGCTCTGTGAGGCCCAACTTCCATGCCTTCCTTCTGCTCTTAAGCCTCTTCCCTTTTTGCCATTGGCCACAAAAAGTATCCCAGGTTGGTGACGCAAGGGCCTTTGCAGAAGCCAGAGTCCTTGTACATCTGGAACTACCCAGACAGTAAGATTCCTGAACAAAGAGCTGTAAAAGAGGAGGCATAAATGAAGAGCTTTCCAAGGTCTGAATGTCTGGTGTGAGCAGTGGTGAATTCCTCCCAAGGGCTCTGACACGCCGGACACACCCCTCTCAGGGAAGGCCTGTGGCCCCAGGGGCCCAGGGTGGCCGGAGGAGCACACTCTGATCCTGGGTTCTCCACGGTGCATGGCTTGGACCTTCAGACGAGCAGGCGCTGGGGAGCAGAGGTGACCCGGGGCTGGGAGATGGAGGAGAGGTGGCAGCAAAGGCTGGAAAGGGACAAACAGTGTCCAGGACTTTTCAGCTTGGAAGGGCTTTGTGGGGAAGAATCATGGCCCTGCTGACATTCCGGAGGACTGCGCCTGCTGCCAAGACCTGATTATGTGCTCCTGAATCTTTCCCATTTTAGTCCATGCTGGTGGGGGCGGTGGGTAGATGATGGTATCTCCATTGCACCTGGGAGATAACAGGTTCAGAGAGGTTAGGGACTTGCTCGTGATTGCGCAGCTAAAAATGGCAGACCTGTAATTCAAATCCAGGACTTCTGGTCTCCCTATCCAGGCTTTTCCTTCTAGGGCAGGAGCTGGCAAACTGCCACCTGCCACCCATTTTCACGTGGCCTGTGAGTTAAGAAAGGTTTTTACATTTTTAAATGGTTGGGGAAAAAAATGAAAAGAAAAAACAATACTTAATGACAAGTGAAAATGATATGAAATTCAACTTTCAGTATCTAATATTCACAGATATCTATAGATATTCTCATATTTATAGTTTTATTGGAAGACAGCCACACCCATCCATGTACATACCATCCGCTGCTTTCACGCTGCACTGGCAAAGTTTGTTGGTTGTGACACAGACTGTATGGTCTTCAAAGCCTCAAATATTTACTTTCTGGGCCCTTACAGAAATGCTTGCCAACTTCTGCTTTAGAGTCATATAACTTGGGAGCTGGAAGAGGTTTTAGAAACCATAGTAAACAAAACCTTGCCTCTCTCTTACTCTATTCACCCGTTTTCCAAATAAGCAGCATGACGCCCATCTCATCTGAACAGCTGCTTTCCAAGGCTGCCCTCGGGTCCAGGTCCCCCTGCTCTCAGGAAGCTGGGCTCACGGCTGTCTACACTGGGGCTGGAAAGTAGGACTCTTTGCTCCGTGGTTGTGCCTGATGCTTTCGTGGGGCTCCTTTGGCACCAGGTTAGCTGCATCCCCAGGCTCGGGAGCTTGCAGCCTGGGGGAGGCAACAACTTCAGGGCCCAGAGGTGACCATCACCTGGCCAACAGGGAGGGGCACACGTGGTGAAACTTGGGGTACACTTGGGGGCAGTAATGCTGTGGTTCATGCAGGTTCAAGTCCTGGCTCTATAACTGTGACCTTGGGCGAATTACTTCAACATTCTGTGCCTCAGTCTCCTCACTTGGAAAATGGGGGAAATAATAGCATTTACCCCATGGGGCTGTGTGAGGATTAACTGAGTCAGTGCATATAAAGTGCTTGGAATGGCGCCTGGCACGTGGTGTGTGTTGTGTTGAGTGATGGTGATGGTGGTGATGGTCAGCCCTGTTCTAGCCAGCTCATTATTCCAGCCCTACTAGGTTTAAGCAGAGAGTTTTACTGGGTCTCCTCCTACAGGGACCTCCTTCCCCATGGCCTTCACAAGACCATCAGCTGCAAAGAGAAACAGGCCACAGGTCTTAACTTGAGATTTTCTGCCGAATTTCCCATGGAGTCTGTGTCTGGGCTCAGGGAGTTGGGGAACCCAGAGGCTCAAGGCCATACACTGAGTGCTCTCTGTTTGGGGACTGAGGTGCTATGAAACATATGGGCAAGATGACAGGGAAGGCGAGCGAATTGTCAACATGCTTGAACCCCATAAATATAACATGGAGCCCAAAGAGCAAGTTGCAAAAGAAGATGAACCATGCGGTGGCCATTTATATAGAGATTTAAAACATGCAAAACAAGTGTGCATTTTTGGTTAGGGATACATTCATATATGATACAAGTCAAGGAAAGGTACAGGGATGATAAACGCTGCATTCAGGATAGCGGTTCCCCTGCGGGGAGGAGAGGGCACGTGGAGAGTGGTGCCCGAGGGCCTTCACTTAAATTTGAAAAAAAAAAAAGTGATATTTTAAGCTGGAGGGTGAGTGTTTGAGAGTCCCTCATATTATTCTTGATACATTTTGGTAGGTCTTAAGTATTTTATATATATATATATATATATATATATATATATTTTTTTTTTTTTTTTTTTTTTGCAGTACGCGGGCCTCTCACTGTTGTGGCCTCTCCCGTTGCGGAGCACAGGCTCCGGACACACAGGCCCAGCGGCCATGGCTCACGGGCCCAGCCACTCCGCGGCATGTGGGATCCTCCCAGACCAGGGCACGAACCTGTGTCCCCTGCATCGGCAGGTGGACTCGCAACCACAGCGCCACCAGGGAAGCCCCTGATACATATATTTTTAATGTAGGCAAGGCTAATTTTGCAAAACCCAGTAGAATTTTGGAGGCCATAAACTTTGCCAAGAAGCCCCGTGATTGGGTCGGTAGGGACGAGCGCATCGGGTGGACAGCGTGCCCTCGTGGTGTGCGGGCATGTGCCCCTGACACTCTGCTCCCCTCGTCCATGCCCACCGGCCCCCCCGCCCGCACGCATCGCCGGCCCCTCTCCCAGCCTCTTCGCCTGCGCCTAGCAGCCCTTCCCCATCTGCTGGCTGTGTCGTTCCTTGCCCAGCCATGTGTCCTCTCTGGGCTGGGGAGCCGGCAGAGGCTCTGGCCCCCTCCCCACTGAGGCAGAGGGGCTTTGGAACATGTGTTTCGGGGCGGCAGACACCAGCTGGCTGGGGAGACATTTGCATATTCAACTGAGCCCCCCAGAGCCAAGCCAGCATTGTGAGAAGGAGGCTATGGCAGGACAGAGGGAGAGGGAAGGCTCTGGTCAGCTAGGGGTCAGGCGGAACAGATTTTGGATCGGAGAGACAGATGGTTAAAGTAGAAAAAGAGGGAGGGAGCAAATCCCAACTCATACATGAAGAAAGGCATTCGAGAGCCCTGAAGTATCTTATATCTTCACAGGGCTTTGTGGGTTTTGAAGCATTTTCATCTCTTTCATTTGATTCCTCATTGCAGTCCTGCAAAGTAGGTACTAATATCATCCCCATTTTACAGATGAGGAAACTGAGGCTCAGAAAAATTAGACCCCTGATTCAAGATCACAGGGCTAGTGCGTGGGGGAGTCTCTGGACTCCTGGTATAGTACTCTTTTCACTACGTCTCAGAGCTAACTGAATTTGCCATCTCCACTTGCTCACCTTACATTCTTCTCTCAACCCTCTCCAGAGGGGTTTCTGACCCTTCCACTCCATTAAGACTGTTCTTCTCTAGGTTGACATTGACCCCTCTTGATGTCAAATCATGGTCACTTCTCTGTGTTCAGCTCACTTGACCTTCCTGCAGCACTCGACAGAGGTACCACTGACTTCATCCTTCTTTCTGGGACAGCCTCCTCCTTGGTTGCCATGACAGTACAAGCTCCCATTTCCCTCCCACTTCCTTGGCTGCTCTTTCTCTGTTCTTTTGCAAGCTCTGTTCCACCTTCAAATGTTGGCGTGCTCCTAGCTTGGACCTCGGCCCTCTTCTCTTTCTTTTCTCTCTCTATGCATGAACCTGAGACACCTAGTCCAGCCCTGGTACTTCATATATCATCTGTGTTTAAGATTCTCACATCTATTTCTGCAGCATTGCCCTTGCCTCAGGCTGCCTTACATGGTGGTCAAGAGCACAGACTCTGAAGTCAGACCACCTGGATTTGGATCTCAACTTTGCCACTTATTAGCTATGAGACCTTGGGCAACCTTTCTATGTCTCAGTCTTGCCATCTGTGAAAGGGGAATGATAAAGCCCTTACCCCATAGGGCAGTTGTGAGAATTAAATGAAACGTAAATGGCTTAGAACATTGCCTGGCATGTAGTAAGTGCTCAGTAAAGGCAAGATATTGTTACTTGACATCCGTTCCTCCAATATGCCAAGCATCTTCCTACCCCAGGGCCTTTACACTAGCCCATCCCTCTATCAGGATGTTCTTCCCTTGATTTTCCTAAGGTTGCCTCCTTTTTTTTTTTAATTAATTAATTTATTTATGGCTGCGTTGGGTCTTTGTTGCTGTGTGTGGACTTTCTCCAGTTGCAGTGAGCGGGGGCTACTCTTTGTTGCAGTGTGCGGGCTTCTCATTGCGGTGGCTTCTCGTCGCGGAGCACAAGTGGCTTCTCTTGTCCCCTGCATTGGCAGGCAGATTCTTAACCACTTCGTCACCAGGGAAGTCCCCAAGTCCCCTAAATTGTGACTTTTGACAGTTTTAATATAACATGTCTTGGAGAAGGTCGTCTTTTTTTGGTGGGGGGGCGGTTCGCAGGCCTCTCACTGCTGTGGCCTCTCCTGTTGCGGAGCACAGGCTCCGGACGCGCAGGCTCAGAGGCCATGGCTCACGGGACCAGCCGCTCTGCGGCATGTGGGATCTTCCCAGACCGGGGCACGAACCCGTGTCCCCTGCATCGGCAGGCGGACTCTCAACCACTGCACCACCAGGGAAGTCTGGCTGCCTCCTTTTAATTCAGATTCCCCAACCATCCAGGCTGAAGTAGTCCCCTAGTCAGTGACTGTCACCTAAACCATTTAAATTTTTTGTATGTGTTATACAAAATTTTTTGTATGTGTTAGTTTCAGGTGTATAGCTTCAGATTCTTTTCCATTATAGGTTATTATAAGATATTTAATATAGTTCCCTGTGCTATACAGCAGGTCCTTGTTTATCTATTTTATATACAGTAGTGTGTATCTGTTAATCCCAAACTCCTAATTTATCTCCCCTCTTTCCCCTTTGGTAACCATTAGTTTGTCTTCTATGTCTATGAGTCTATTTCTGTTTTGTAAATAAGTTCATTTGTATCATTTTTTTTTTAGATTCTACATATAAGTGATGTCATGTGATATTTGTCTTTCTCTGTCTTACTTCACTTAGTATGATGATCTCTAGGTCCATCCATGTTGCTGCAAATGGTATTATTTCTTTCCTTTTCTGGCTGAGTAATATTTCATTTTATATATATATAATATATATATACACACATCACATCTTCTTTATCCATTCATCTCTTGGTGGGCATTTAGTTTGTCTCCATGTCTTGGCTATTGTAAATACTGCTGCTATGAACATTGGGGTCCATGTATCTTTTCAAATTGGGATTCAAGTCTTTTCTGGATATATATTCAAGAGTGGGATTGCTGGATCATATGGTATCTCTATTTTTAGTTTTTTAAGGAACCTCCATACTGTTCTCCATGGTGGCTGCACCAATTTACATTCCCACCAAGAGTGTAGGAGGGTTCCCTTTTCTCCACACCCTCTCCAGCATTTATTATTTGTAGACTTTTTTATTCTGCATTTTTAAAATTGAAGTATAGTTGATTTACAACGTTGTGCTAATTTCTGCTGTACAGCAAAGTGACTCAGTTATACACATATATACATTCTTTTCTTATATTCTTTTCCATTATGGTTTATCCCAGGAAAGTGAATATTGTTCTTTGTGCTATACAGTAGGACCTTGTTGTTTATCCATTCTCTAGTAATAGTTTGCATCTACTAACCCCAGACTCCCAGTCCATCCTTCTCTCTCCCCCGCTCCTCCTTGGCAATCACAGGTATGGTCTCTATGTCTGTGAGTCTGTTTCTGTTTTATAGATAAGTTCACTTGTGCCATATTTTAGATTCCACATATAAGTGATTCATATGATATTTGTCCTTCTCTTTCTGACTTACTTAGTATAATAATCTCTAGTTGCATCCATGTTGCTGTATATAGCATTATTTCATTCTTTTTTATGGCTGAGTATTCCACTGTATATATGTACCACATCTTCTTTATCTGTTCATCTGTCAATGGACATTTAGGTTGCTTCCATGTCCTGGCTATTGTAAATAGAGCTGCAGTGAACATTGTGGTACATGTATCTTTTTGAATTATGGTTTTCTCAGGGCATATGCCCAGTAGTGGGATTGCTGGGTCGTATGGTAATTCTATTTTTAGTTTTTTTAAGGAACCTCCATACTGTTCTCCATAGTGGCTGCACCAATTTACATTCCCACCAAGAGTGTAGGAGGGTTCCCTTTTCTCCACACCCTCTCCAGCATTTGTTATTTGTAGACTTTTTGATGATGGCCATTCTGACCGGTGTGAGGTGACACCTCTTTATAGTTTTGATTTGCATTTCTCTAATAATTAACAATGTGGAGCATCTTTTCATGTGTCTGTTGGCCATCTGTATGTCTTCTTTGAAGAAATGTCTATTTAGGTCTTCCCTGCAGAAGACCTTTTAATAGGTGTTTTCAAAGGTATCATAATAATGCTCCATGGACTTTAGGAAGAAAGCTAGACTTGATAGTTCAAAGTTCAGTGGAGGCAGATGACAGCTTAGCATAAAGAGGAACTTTCTGTGACTCATGGATGGATACTCCAAATTGGCATGGGATATGGTGATGGAGGCATCGAGTCCCCACCACTGGAGTCATCCCTCCTGAAGCTGGATGTTGTAGAGAAGACTCAGACATCGGGACATTTGAGGGTCTATCTTTAAAGTTCTTAAGTTGAGCAGATGGAAATGAACATGAGGCCCCAACAGAGGGGAGCATCGAAGCCCATTCCACACCACTCCCCCAATCCTGAGGTGAGGATTTCTGCAAGTTCCTGTGTAAGAATAAAAGGAGGAGGCTTGGTGGGCCTCGGAAGGCCCATGGCTTGTGCTGGACAAGCCAACTCCTGCACACGCGTGGAGCCTGCACACACGTAGACCCTGCACACGTATGGACCCTGCACATACGTGGGCCCTGCACACGCGTGCTGAGCTGACCCTCCTCCCCATAACATGCAGCCCCAAATGGGTCCCCCGAGGGCCAACCCAACCATGCCCCAGAGCTCACCAGTTTCCTGAGAAGTGTGGGTGCCCTGGTGAGGTCCAGGCAGAGGAAGCATGAGGCACACTTTCTAGCCCCGTATGTGCCTCCCTGTCTTCATTTCTAAAATGGAGAGACAAATACCTACCTTAGAGTCTTGATGTGAGACTCATGGAGATCTCGGGAAGCCTAGAACGGGAAACTGAGGCTGGGGGACTTTCAGCCCTCCAGGTCACCCAGCCCTGGACTCTGCTCAGGGCTCCTGAACCCAGCCGAGCACCCCGGCCAGAGCACCAGGCTGTTTCCCACCCCTCAGAGAACAGCCCATGCTCCGGGTCCACAGGTTGCCGTGTGGCTCCTCGGTTCCCACGTGGCCTTGCCCCACCTTTGCCCACTTGGGGCTCTGAAGCAGGGCCTGATGGCAGCCAGCTGGGCAGCCGAGCTCTCTTCCAGGCATCCATCACTAGAGGTCACTCTTCATCTGTGTGTATAGACTGGAGGGCAGAAATGAGGCTGCTGAGTGAGTGCTAGGACCCCAGGCATCTCCTGGGAGGGTTCATCCAGGCCTACCTGGCCAGGAGTGAGAGCACCAGCCCTTCCCAACATCTGGGCCTGAGAGGGCGTGAGCTGTTCCCCTCCTGCGAGCCAAGCCAGCCAAGTGCCTGAGCTTAGGTGCGCTGGTAGGGCCTGTGTGATCCCAGGGCAGCCTAGCCGGCCTGAGGTTCTGTTTACCGCTTCTGGTTCCCCCTGTGGCAGCTGCATGCGGGGAACGAGTCTGAGTGGAGAAATCACACGGCAAGAAACCTGGATTTCCACCTACTAGTCCCTAAGCCTTACTCATTGTGACCAGTATTGGAGCTCACTTTTCTCCCAGGGGTGGCCTCGCTGAGCACTTTCTCTTCTCCAGAAACACTGGCCGCCCCTGTGCCTGCTAAGCCCTTTCCTGCCACAGGGCCTTTGCACTTCCCTCATTCTGAATGCACTGCCCCAGATCTTCATATGCACTTTAGTCTGAGATCAAATGCCACCTCCTCAGAGAGAGATTCTCTGACCTCCTAGTCTAAATTAGCCGCCTCCCAGCTTCACCCGGTTACTCTTTATCTCACCATCCTGATTACCTGCTCCGTGGCACTTACTACAACTGTAATTACCTCCTTAGTGAGCTGGTTATTGTCTATCTCCCCCACATACCCCCAACCATTGCACCTGATCCATAAATATTTGTCAGAAGAATGAACTGAAAAGTCTTAGAAAGCAGATTGTTATTATTGTCCTATTTTATAGATAAGGAAGTTAGTGAGAATAAGAGATTTATCACGACCACATAGATCGGAAATCATTGAGCCAGGAACTCCATCCAGGGTCTTTGAACTTGAAAACTCTCTCTCCCCACTACCAACCCCCATCAGCCTCTGAAGTTTCAAGACCTCAGGCCAGACGCCTCATGAGTGTACCCTGGTGGAGGGTCAGCAGGCCCAAGCTCACGCCTTTCCACCCCACCCTTGACTATCTGGGCTGGGAGTGGGGTGAAAAGTAGAGACAGAAAAGGGAAAATGAGGTCTTGGGTTGAAGGGCATGGTGTGGCTCAGTGACAGCACACGCCTCTCTCAGGAGATCTGGGGACCCCTGAGTCCCCGTGTTGTATTTTTTTTTTCAGGAGAAGAAAAAACATGTACGAGGGGCACAAACCGCTTTTAAGATGAAGGGTGCAGAAGTGACCACATTTCAGTGCTTGTGTTTACGTGAGTTGCTTCGCTGCACTGGCTGTGGTAAAGCGCCCCAGCTAGCTCATCCTAAAGCAGCCCCACTCACCCCACACCTGGAGCAGCTGTCCAGCTCAGCCCAGCCTGAGGATGGGCCTCAGGGCCTTTGAGGGCCCCTGCAATTGTGTAAGCACATTGTCCTGTTTTCACTGTCCCCTTCTAGCCAAGGTTTCACAGCTAGGCAGTAAAAGTAAAAGTTCAACTTAGACTAATGTTTTCATCTCCTTAATTTCCCAAAGATTGGACATGTCTTCCCCACCCCCAGCCTCCTGCCCTAACATCCCACGGCAACCCTACTTAGTCTCATCAGGTTCACCACTCATTTGCTTCACCTGTGTTCCCCACTACTCTTGAAATTGAATCCTGGCACGTGTTCTGCCTGCCAGGCTTGGAGAAGTGGGCCGAAATGCTAATGGGGGTGCTGCTGGAGGTTGGGGGCTGATGGAGTCTCCCTTTTCCTGGTAGATGGAAGAGAGAGAAAGTTGGTTAGCTCTGGGGCTGCCAGTAGCATCGTAGGGGTGGGAAAGTGGATTTGGACCCATGCAGACGTAACGTGAGACTTCCAAGGGCACAGGACCCAGCCCATTGCGGGGAGGCCCAACCCAAACCAATAAACACGAAGTTTATGGAACCAACCTGTCCTGGCTCTGCCTTGGCCTGAGCCTGATTGGAAGGGCCCTGGACTAGGAGCCCAAACACCAGGGCACTAACTTCAGTCCTTCCCTTTAACTAACTGTAGCCTTCGGCTGTGCACTTAGCTGCCCTGAAAGCTAAGCAAAATAATATAATAAAACATAACATAACAAATGATATACATTTATAAATAATTCTGCTGCAGCAAGAATCATTAATGCAGTAACGCATGTGATTAGGCTCAGGAGATGATAAAGTGCTGTGGAAATGGATGGTGGGCCCAGACCTTCACCTCGCATTATTCGTCTTCCGCTGTGCCTACTGCAGCCAGAGGGTCAGGTGTCACCAGGCGGGGGCTCGGCTTTTGGCCTTAGTGCTTTCCAGGCATTCCAGCTGTTCACCCGTATCCCACTCCTCTCTCTCTCTGCTGGCACATGGGACGATTCTCTTTCTCCACCCCCATGGGCAGGGTCCTATGATTAGTTCTGCCCAATGGGTTGTGGGCAGAAGTGCTACGTGTTGCTTTGAGACTGGAACATTTGTCTGCTAATGTGAGACGCTCCAGCTCTGCTCGTCCCTGGCATGGCAATCATAGAAATCTGGTCTAGATGGAGTCCTGTCAGCTGGGTCTCTGAGTAACCTCAATGAACAGAGCCTCCGGCCAATCTGCTTGGGGCATGTAGATGCAAGAAGTGAATGATTGTTGTGAGGATTTGGGGGTTGTTTGTTATGACAGTGCAGTGCAGCCTAACCTAACTGATACGAGGCTCCATCAGCAAAGTTTCTCAGCTTTGGGGTTCAGGTACCTACTGCCTCAGAATCACATGGAACAGCTCTGTTAAAAATTCAGTTTCTCGGGCTCCACCTTAGACGCACTGAGTCAGAATGCCCAGGGGTGAGGCCCCAGGATCTGCAGTTCTAACCACAGAGACTTCACCTTCAGAGGCAGCAAGTGTATATCCCGGGCCTTGGGAGCGGTAGAGCGGCCTCTGCCCCCTCCACCCCTCACCTGCTTCCTCTGGACCTGACGCAGGCCTGCTCCCTGGTGGGTGCCTGAGGGGTCCCTGCCCTCAGCTTCCTGCCTCCTCTCTCCTCCCACGTGGCAATGCAGCAAGTCCCCTGGGCCAGGCGCTGGGGGAAGGGCTCACAGAGTTGCCGCAGAGTGAGAGCGGTAGCAAGCCTTCGTGATGGATTGAAGGAGACGAGACCATTCCCGGCTGATGGCTGACGTGAGGAGGCAGTGACAGGCGGCAATGTTTGTGCTCTGAACCTGCAATCTCAGCTAATGGGAGAGAGTGAGGAGTTTGGAATGAGACGCGTCATGGGACACAGCCCCTTGGGCCAAGATGCTTCTCGGCGAGGTAGCACGTCTTCGTGGCTTCCTGAGGAGGGAGTGGGGGCCACATTCCTGCCCCAGCCCCTGGGCAGGTGGGAGAACAGTTCTAGCTCGCTGGGAGCTGGGCTAACCCGGCAGGTCCTAGGCTGCCCCTTTGGCTGCCTGTGGGAGTCAGGAGGGCCAAGCTGGAGCTGCAGGAGGGGCAGGTAAGAGGGCTTCCTTGTTGCACCCTGAGCAGTGCCCCCGCCAGCGCCTCCCACAAGGGGCTGAGGGAGGAGGGGGCCAAGGCGGAGGCCAGAGCAGCCCTCCAGTAACTCCCCCAGCCCCGAGGGAGCTTCAGGTGTCCTTCTGGGCGGGCAGCCTGGTTAAACAGTGAGAGTCAGGGCTTCCCTGGTGGCGCAGTGGTTGAGAGTCCGCCTGCTGATGCAGGGGACACGGGTTCGTGCCCCGGTGCGGGAGGATCCCACATGCCGCGGAGCGGCTGGGCCCGTGAGCCATGGCCGCTGAGCCTGCGCGTCCGGAGCCTGTGCTCCGCAACGGGAGAGGCCACAGCAGTGAGAGGCCCACGTACCGCAAAAAAAAAAAAAAAAAAAAAGTAAGAGTCAAAAGCTCAGAATCAGAATCAGCTCATAAACCTCCCAGCACTTCTTCTTGGGTTTAAAGCCACATTGCCCTAGGCTCAAATTCCAACCATTTTCTACCCGTGACCCTGAACAATGAAATTCACCTCCCTGGGCCTCAGTTTCCTCATCTGTAAAATCTGAACGGGGGAGAAAACAAAAACCACTTTGTGGGAATGTTGTACTAAGGACTGAATACGACAAGGTGTAAAGTAGTGGCTGTGAATCACCCGGGGATCTTATTAAAATGTAGATTCTGACTCAGCAAGGCTAGGATGGGGCCTGAGAGCCTTCATTTGCAATAAGCTCCCAGGTGATGCCGATGGATCGCAATTTTACTCACAAGGATGTAGATGATCAGAGCAGGTGCCTGGTTCATAGTGAGCACTCCAACAGTGGTAACTTTGGTTATTATTGTCATCACTGCCAAAGCAAAACAGTTGAGACTCCCTTTCCCTGCCGCAGCCCTCATCCTCCTTCACAACTTCCTGTTCCATTTAAGGTTTCCCTTGAGGACACCTAGACACAACTTTTTATTTATTTATTTATTTTCTGCGGTACGCGGGCCTCTCACTGTTGTGGGCTCTCCTGTTGCGGAGCACAGGCTCCGGACGCGCAGGCTCAGCGGCCATGGCCCACGGGCCCAGCCGCTCCACGGCATAAACCCACGTCCCCTGCATCGGCAGGCGGACTCTCAACCACTGCGCCACCAGGGAAGCTCGGACACAACTTTTGGAGGCATCCAAAGTGGGGTTTATTGCAAGCCTCACCTCCAGGGCCAACCATGGGTGGCCCAGTGGCCAGCCTGTCCGTTGGGCATCTTTAGAGGCAGCCACTGCCCCCTCACCCAGAGTTTGATGAGCCTAGTCATTGGCGCCCTCAACTGTGCAAGCTGGGACAGCAGTGGATGTTGCCCAGCCTTCCTCACTGCAGCCATCAGAGCTGCCTGAAGGTAGGACAGAAGTCACTAGCATCCCTATCCTGCATCCCAAAAGAAGACACTTGCTCTCCTCTTTCGTCATGGGAGGGAAACCTAGGGCTTCTGGGTTCCTCTAGGAGTAGTAGAAGCAGCATGACTCAGTGGTTAAAAGCTGGGGACCTTGGGCAACTTGTGTAATTACTCAGAGCCTCAGTTTCATCACCTGTAAAATGGGCTCACACTACCACCATAGCTTTGCTGTGAGCATGAAATGAAACAATGATGTAAAACCCTTTTCACGTGGTGTGCACCAAAGGCATGTCATTTTATGATCATTCGTGTCTCCATAATTCTGGACCCTGCCTCCTCATCACCTACCACCAAAAGCTGGCCCTGGAACCACCCGAGCTGTGACAGGAACCACGGTTTTGAACTGGCTCTCTCTAAATTGGGGGTTCCCATGCTTTGGAGCCAAGTTACATGCAGTGGAAACATGAAACCAGAGGAACCAGAGGAGGACACCAGCTTATAGCTGTGACTCAGGTGAGGAGGGCAAGCCATGGACAGAGGAGGGAGGAAGAGAGAAAAGGGGAAGAGAAGGGGGAAGAGGCACATGCAGGGCCACCCTCAGCTGAAGGCTGATCTGTTCATCATCTGGGGGAGTCTGGGGAGGCTCAGGATGTGTGGTGGATGCAGCTGCAGGGTGTGTGTTGGTGGCAGGAGGGCCTGAGACAGAGGCTGAAGGCTTGACACCCAGATACACTACAACCCTCTCTGGGGACACTCACTGCAGGCCTAACTGTTCCAAATCCTTCATTCCATTTGTATCGATACTTGTAGGAAAATACACATCTTAACTATTTTAACCATTTTCTTTCCTTTTTGTTTACTGAGGTATAATTGACACACATTATATTAGTTTAAGGTGTACAACATAATGATTTAATATTTGTATGTATGTATTGTGAAATGATCACCACCGATCAAGTCTAGTTAACATCCATACTATACATAGCATCAGAATTTTTTTCTTGTGGTGAGGACTTTTAAGATTTACTCTCTTTGCAACTTGCAAATATGTAATACAGTATTATTAACTATAGTCACTATGCTGTACATTACATCCCCATGACTTATTTATTGTATAACTGGAAGTTTGTGCATTTTGACTCCCTTCACCCATTTCGTGCTTCCCTCACCTCTGACAACCATCCATCTGTTCTCTGTATCTATGAGTTTTTTTTTCTTTTAGATTCCACATATAAGTGAGAGTATATGGTCTTTCTCTGTTTGACTTATTTTACTTAGCATAACGTCCTCAAGCTCCATCCTTGTTGTTGCAGATATTAAGATTTCATTCTTTTTATGGCTGAATAATATTCCACTGTGTGTGTATGTATGTGTGTGTGTATATATCTATCTATCTCACATTTTCTTTATCCATTCATCTGTTGATGGACGCTTAGGTTGTTTTCATATCTTGGATATTGTAAATAATGATTTTTTTCCTTGATGATTAGCGATGTTGAACATTCTTCCATGTACATGTTGGCCATCAGTATGTCTTCTTTGGAAAAATGTCTATATAGTTGCTCTGCGCATTTTTTTTTTTTTTTTTTTTTGCGGTACATGGGCCTCTCACTGTTGTTGCCTCTCCGGTTGTGGAGCACAGGCTCCAGACGCGCAGGATCAGCGGCCATGGCTCACGGGCCCAGCCGCTCCGTGGCATGTGGGATCTTCCCAGAATGGGGCACGAACCCGTGTCCCGTGCATCAGCAGGCGGACTCTCAACCACTGAGCCACCAGAGAAGCCCTCTGCCCATTTTTTAAATCAGATTTCTTTTTTGTTTGGTTTTTTTGGGGGGGTTGCCCTGTTGTTTAAGTTGTTTATATATTTTGGATATGAATCCCTTATCAGATATATGATTTGCAAATATTTTCTCTAATTCAGTAGGTTGCCTTTTCGTTTTGTTGATGGTTTCCTTTGCTGTGCAGAAGCTTTTTAGTTTGATGTAGTCCCGTTTGTTTATTTTTGCTTTTGTTTTCTTTGCTCTTGGTGTCAAATCCAAAAAAATCATTGCCAAGACAAATGACAAGGAGATTACTGCCTATTTTTTCTTTTACGAGTTTTATGGTCTCTATACTTTCATTCAAGTTTTTAATCTATTTTGAGTTAATTTTTGTGTATGGTGTAAGATAGTGGTCACTTTCATTCTTTTGCATGTGGCTGTCCAATTTTCTCAACACCATTTATTGAATAGCTTGTTCTTTCCCCATTGTATATTCTTGACTCCTTTGTCATAACTTAATTGAAATATATGTCTGGGTTTATTTCTGGGATCTCTATCTGTTCCATTGATCTATATGTCTGTTTTTATGCCAATACCATACTGTTTTGATTACTAAAGCTTTGTAATATAGTTTCAAATCAGACAGCCTGATGCCTCCAGCTTTCTCAAGATAGCTTTGGCTATTCAGGATCTTTAGTGATTCCATACAAATTTTAAGATTATTTGTTCTATTTATGTGAAAATGCCATTGGAATTTTTATAGGGATTGCATTGAATCTGTAGATTGCTTTAGGTAGCATAGGCATTTTAACAGTATTAATTATTTTAATCCATGAGCACAAAAATATTTTTCCATTTATTTGTGTCTTCTTCAATTTCTTTCACCAGTGTCTTATAGTTTTCAGTGTACAGGTCTTTCACTTCCTAAGTTATATTTACTCCTAGGTATTTTGTTCTTTTTGATGCAGTAGTAAATGTGGTGGTTTCTTAATCTATTTTTCTGATAGTTCATTATTAATGTATACAAACACAACAGATTTCTTTATATTAATTTTGTGTCCTGCAGCTTTTCTGAATTCATTTTTTTAGCTCTGATAGTTTTTTGGAGGGTTTTCTACATATAACATCATGTCATCTGCAAATATTGATGGTTTTACTTCTTCCTTTCCAATTTGGATGCTTTTTATTTATTTTTCTTGCCTAATTGCTCTGGCTAGGAATTCCAATACTGTGTTGAGTAAAAGTGGCAAGAGTGGGCATCCTTGTCTTGTTCCTGATCTTAGAGGAAAAGCTTTCAGCTTTTCACCATTGAGTATGCTGTTAGCTGTGGGCTTGTCATTTATAATGATGAGGTATGTTCCCTCTGTACCCACTTTGTTGAGAGTTTTTATCACAATTTGATGTTGAATATTGTCAAATGATTTTCTGTATCTATTGAGATAATCATATGATTTTGTTAATGTGCTATATAACATCAACTGATTTGAGGATGCTGGACCATCCTTGTATTCCTGGAATAAATCCCATTTGGTCATGTTATATGATCCTTTTACTATATTGTTGAATTTGGTTTGCTAATATTTTATTGAGAATTTTTCCATCTTTATTCATCAGGGATATTGGCCTGTAATTTTCTTTTCTTGTGGTGTCCTTTTCTGGTTTCAGTGTCAGGGTAATTCTGGCCTCATAAAATGAGTTGGGAAGTATCCCCTCCTGTTCTGTCTTTTGGAAGAGTTTGACAGGATTGGTATTAGTTCTTCTCTGAATGTTTTATGGAATTCACCATGAAGCTGCCTGGCCCTGAAATTTGTTTGTTGGGAGGATTTTGATTACTGAGTCAATCTCCTTACTAGTAGTTGGTTTATTCAGATTTCCTATTTCTTGATTCAGTCTTGGAAGGTTTTATGTTTCTAAGAATTTATCCATTTCTTCTAGGTTGTCCAATTTTTTGGCATATAATTGTTTGTAGTAGTCTCTTATGATATATTTCTGTGGTGGCAGTTGTAATGTCTCCTTTTTCATTTCTGATTTTATTTACTTGTGTCCTCTCTCTTTGTTTCTGGATAAGTCTAGCTAAGGGTTTGTCAATTTTATTTAACTTTTCAAAGAAACAGCTCTTGGTTTCATTGATCTTTTATTTTGTCTCTTTAGTCTTTATTTGTTTCTGCTCTGATCTTTGTTATTTCCTTCCCTCTACTAACTTTGGACTTCATTTGTTCTTCTTTTTCTAGTTTCTTGAGGTATAAAGTTAGGTTGTTTATTTGAGATTTTTCTTGTTTCTTGAGGTAAGCATTCATGTCTATGGACCTCCCTCTTAGAACTGCTTTTGCTGCATCCCATAAGTTTTGGTATGTTGTATTCCCATTTTTTTCATTTGCCTCAAAACATATTTTTTAATTTCTTTTTTGATTTCTTCATTGACCCATTAGATGTTCAAAACGTGTTTAATCTCCACATATTGGTGAATTTTCTAGTTTTCTTCTTGTAATTGATTCCTAGTTTCATAACATTGTGGTCAGAAAAGATGCTTGATGTGATGTCAATCTTCTTAAATTTGTTAAGACTTTTTGGTGGCCTAATATGAACTATCCTGGAGAATGTTGCATGTATACTTGAGAAGAATAGGTATTCTGTTGCTTTTGGGTAGAATATTCTGTATATATCTATTAAGTCCATCTGATTTAATGTCATTGGGGCCGATGCCTCCTTATTGATTTTCCATCTGGATAATCTATCCACTGATGTAAGTGGGTATTAAAGTCCCCTACTATTATTGTATTGCTGTCTATTTCTCCCTTTAGGTCTGCTAATATTTGCTTTATATATTTAGGTACTCCTAAATATAAATATATAAACATAATATAAAAACATATAACCATTTTAAGTGTATGATTTAGTAGTGTTAAGTACATTCACATTGTTCTACATCCAATCTCCAGAGCCCCTTTTATCTCCCTGAACTGAAACTCTGAAAATCTGACTACTCTAGGTACATCATATGAGTAAAATCATGCAGCATTTGTCTTTTTGTGACTGGTTTATTTCACTTAGCCTAATGTTCCCAAGGTTCATCCATGTTGTATATTTTGTGTTTTTAAGTCCAGCTTTACTAGTTGTTCTCGGAAGCTGTGTTGGCCAGATACAAGTTAGTTGTCCAAAGCTAGAATCAGTGCAGCCCCATGGCCGTGAGGCATGGGGCCAGCTCCCCCACTGCAGTCACCATCACCTGTAGGAGGCTAGTGTGAGAGACTCCCTCCCACTCACTACCTCATTTGTGAGGAGTAGCTCCAAGAACACCAGGCTGGTGAACTCAGATGGTTGCAGTATGGGCTCATGAGGTCAAGTTCATGCATTTGCTATCTCCAAGGACAGTGTTGTACACTGATGGGGAACATGAGTTCTGGGGTCAGGCAACCTGGGTGTGAATCCTGGTACTGTTACTTACTATCTACTTGTTCGTTTATAAAGGGGAGATGATGGCAGGGTTGATGTGGGGATTCGATGAGATGGCCTCTCTAAAGTGCGTAGCCAGGCCTGGCACAGAGGAAAGGCTTGGCGGAAGCTTGAAGTGACTGATTTGATCAGCAGTCCATGGGTTAAAACCTTACTCCATGGCTTCTGATATTGCCCAGCTTGGACTGAGATAAGGAAAATGTAGTTGATCCCAGGCTAGTTTCGTGATTTTCAATTTTTGTGTATTTGTAAAGAATAGAACACTTTGGGCAAATCCTTTTGTGTAGCCCCAATACTAGGATGGAAAAGGAGGGTTGCTCCAACTGGGGAGTAGAAATTCTGGCCCTTCCTGTGCTGCCGACACAGGCACAGCCACCTACACACATGTGCATACACACACACACACACACACACACTCTCTCTCTCTCTCTCTCTCTCTCTCTGTCTGTCTCTCTGTCTCTCTCTTTCTCTCTCAGCTTCCCCACTGCCTCCTCCAGTGGAACTCCTGTAAAGCCCTGGGAGGGATGGAGCTGGAAATCACTACTTTGTGGGAAGGCCCCTCCTTGTGGAGAGTCCTGGAGGGGTCTCTAGGTCCCTGTGAACAAGGAAATACTGGGCTCAGTGGGGGGAAGGACAGGGCCTCTGCCTGATGGGACCTCAACCTAGTCATGGGCAGGCTGGGCTGCCACGGGCTCAACTGGGGCCACAAGGAAGCAATGCTGTGGGTCCCTGGGTCCCTTTGTCTCACCTTCTTTTGGGTCCTCACAAAACACCTTTCCCTCACTTCTCAAGAGGAAATTTAGCTTAAAGAGCAAGGTCTCTGATAGTAGGTCTCATCTGCATGAGCTGACAGTGTGTTTGTTTCTGGCACTGAATGTCTCTAACGCTGGCTGAGCCAGAGAAAGGGGTGTGTCGGATGTGAGTAGTGAATGTGTGTGTGTCTGTGCATGTGTGTGCATGCATGACTGTGTGTGCCCGTGGATGTCCATCTACATGTTTATGTGTCTGTGTCTGTGCATGTGTATGCATGCGTGACTGTGTGTGCCCGTGTATGTGTGTCCATCTACATGTTTGTGTGTCTGTGTGTGCATATGTGTGTATATATCCATGCCTAAGTGTGTGTTCACATGTGTGTCTGTGCATGTGTGCATGAATTCTCAGAAAGGTCCTCATGTTCATCATGTTCCCCTGGAGAACTTCTGATTACTTCACTAATTCACTCACTCATCCAGTCATACATTCCTTTAACAAACTAAGTAACGAATCTTAAAATGGTGAATTATAATTCTGTTAAATACCATGGTGCCAAGGGAGCATATGCCCATGATTTTGTGCTGTCATAGGCCCTGAGGTCTCTACAGATCTCTCTGATCTCAAACACTGCCAAGTAGGTTACCACCTGGTTCCTGGCACCCCTTGCAGCTCTGTGGGTTCTCTCTGAGCTTTATTTATGTGTAGAACCCTATTGCTCCCCTATACCTGTGGTTTGGGGCCATCCCTGAGAGCACGGCAGTTCCTCTTGCTGCTTTTTTGCTACATTAGGTACATGGATCCCATCAGAGGGTCCCCGTTTCAACTCCAGCTGTACGCATGTGACCCTGGATTGGTGTGCATACCCCCTTGGATGTGGGAAGGGGTACTCTTGGGTGTGAGGCCTGGGGGGAGACTGAGCTCCTTCTGTGTGGCATATCTGTGAGTGTGTGAGTGTAACTCTGAGCTGGGCCTGGCCCGGACCCATTCCCAGCCTGCCCCCAGAAGCCCCCACTGTGCTGTCCTGCCAGTAATTACAGCAGATAAACTGCTCCAGTTGAGGGCTGCTGTCCCCGGCTAGCTGCCAGCCGTGCGGCCCCAGGCTGCGCTGTGGGAGTCCATTCATTTTAATAAGAGGTACACCCTGTGTTATTAAGAAGAGTGTTTATTACCGTCGCCATGCACTGACAGCAGCTTCCATCATCGTTAAAGAGCAGATGGGGGGAGGGTAGGGGGGCTGTGCACTGCAGCTCTTCCGAGGCACTGGCCCAGCTGGTGCGGCTAGGGAGGGAGGATCTCTCTCTCCCCCGACTTGCCCCAGGACAGCATGGCAGCCCCTTTTCTAGAAAGAATGAAGCCATTCAGCTGAGTCTGACCCTGCTTGGGGTGTGGGTCGGGGCTGGCAGAGGGAGGATGGAGGGAATGCTGCTCACTCCAGGTGCTGCCCTAGAGAGGGAAGTGGGCCCTGGGTTTGGGTTTCTCTCTAGGGCTAGGCAGGGCGACCCGTTGGCCCACCTGCCAGACTCCTGGCTTCGCTGGGAACGCCCCACCCAGAGCTTTTTTCAGTCATTGAGTACATGAAGCCTCGCCAACCCCCTTACCCTTCCTGTCATCTTTCAGGATGTGTGGATGTGGACAAGTGTCGAGCACAATTATGAGTAGTGCGATGAACTAGAAGGAACAGAGGTTCCTAAACTTTCTCGGCTAGTGGCACTCTTAGTGTCTCAGTATTTTTTCACAATACCCCTTGGTCAAAGGAAATACCTAAAACTTCTGTTTCTTAAGTAGTTAGGTCTAAACAACTTAAGTATTAGTGTTTTTACAACTGATTAGCCATTTAGAAAAAAAAAACAGTACATGTAAATTTAAATTTAAAAGGTTTTATTTCATTGTTAACTGCAATTACATCTAATGGGACGTGTGTGCCTCTTGGACACTGCACGTCTTCTCAGACTTTGTAATAAGATGGACCACCACCACCACCCTCATTCGTTTCTGCTTTGATTTTTATCCCAGCAACCACTGAAAATCCAGCTTCTCAAAGATATGCTGCCATGGCAAAGAAGGTAGAGTGGTCTAATGTTGAAACTGTGAACTACTTCCACCTGGTAATTCACACGGTGTCTGACAGATGTCAAGCATTTCCTGAACGCTGGCAGATGTTGAGTGTGTGTTTGGAAAGTTTAAAACATCCTACTGTGCCCCTGTGCATGTGCTTCAGTGCCCAGGAGCACCTTGGTCCACAGTTTGGAAACCAGGGTGGTAGAAGACCTGGGTTCAAGTCCCAATTTGTTTGTTTGCTTGTTTACATATCTATTTATTTAGCAAACAGTTTCATAGTACTGACTCTGTACCAGGCCCTGTTCTAAGAACTTTGTAAGTATTAAGTCCTTTAATCATCCTAACAACCTTATGGGATAGATACTATTGTGTGATGGTTCATTTTATGTGTCAGCTTGGTGAGGCTGTAGTGCCCAGTTGTTTGGTTAAGCACCAGTGTAGATGTTGTTGTGAAGGTATTTTTTTAGATACGATCAACATTTAAATCAGGAGGCCTTGAGTAAAGCAGATTACCCTCTATGATGTGGGTGGGCCCCCATCTAATCAGTGGAAGGCCTTAAGACTGAGGGTTCTTTTTTTTTTTTTTTTATCTTGCATTTCTTTTATTCCTAGTGAGGTCAAGTATCTCAACATGTTTATTGATTTTTGCATTTTTCCTTCTATCAATTTCTTCTTTGTATCTTTTTTTTTTTTTTTTAATTAGTTTCTGCTTTATAACAAAGTGAATCAGTCATACATATACATCTGTTCCCACATCCCCTCCCTCATGCATCTCCCTCCCTCCCACCCTCCCCATCCCACCCCTCCAGGCGGTCACAAAGCACCGAGCTGATCTCCCTGTGCTCTGCGGCTGCTTCCCACTATCTATCTACCTTACGTTTGGTAGTGTATATATGTCCATGCCTCTCTTTCCCTTTGTCACAGCTTACCCTTCCCCTTCCCCATATCCTCAAGTCCATTCTCAAGTAGGTCTGTGTCTTTATTCCCGTTTTACCCCTAGGTTCTTCATGACATTTTTTTTTTTTTAATTCCATATATATGTGTTAGCATACGGTATTTGTCTTTCTCTTTCTGACTTACTTCACTCTGTATGACAGACTCTAGGTCTATCCACCTCATTACAAATAGCTCAGTTTCGTTTCTTTTTATGGCTGAGTAATATTCCATTGTATATATGTGCCACATCTTCTCTATCCATTCATCCGATGATGGACACTTAGGTTGTTTCCAGCTCCGGGCTATTGTGAATAGAGCTGCAATGAACATTTTGGTACATGTCTCTTTTTGAATTATGGTTTTCTCAGGGTATATGCCTAGTAGTGGGATTGCTGGGTCATATGGTAGTTCTATTTTTAGTTTTTTAAGGAACCTCCATACTGTTCTCCATAGTGGCTGTACCAATTCACATTCCCACCAGCAGTGCAAGAGTGTTCCCTTTTCTCCACACCCTCTCCAGCATTTATTGTTTCTAGATTTCTTGATGATGGCCATTCTGACTGGTGTGAGATGATATCTCATTGTAGTTTTGATTTGCATTTCTCTAATGATTAATGATGTTGAGCATTCTTTCATGTGTTTGTTGGCAGTCTGTATATCTTCTTTGGAGAAATGCCTATTTAAGTCTTCTGCCCATTTTTGGATTGGGTTGTTTGTTTTTTTGCTATTGAGCTGCATGAGCTGTTTATAAATTTTGGAGATTAATCCTTTGTCAGTTGCTTCATTTGCAAATATTTTCTCCCATTCTGAGGGTTGTCTTTTGGTCTTGTTTATGGTTTCCTTTGCTGTGCAAAAGCTTTGAAGTTTCATTAGGTCCCATTTGTTTATCTTTGTTTTTATTTCCATTTCTCTAGGAGGTGGGTCCAAAAGGATCTTGCTGTGATTTATGTCATAGAGTGTTCTACCTATGTTTTCCTCTAAGAGTTTGATAGTTTCTGGCCTTACATTTAGGTCTTTAATCCATTTTGAGCTTATTTTTGTGTATGGTGTTAGGGAATGATCTAATCTCATACTTTTACATGTCCCTGTCCAGTTTTCCCAGCACCACTTATTGAAGAGGCTGTCCTTTCTCCACTGTACATTCCTGCCTCCTTTATCAAAGATAAGTTGGCCATATGTGCGTGGGTTTATCTCTGGGCTTTCTATCCTGATCCACTGATCTATCTTTCTGTTTTTATGCCAGTACCACACTGTCTTAATTACTGTAGCTTTGTAGTATAGTCTGAAGTCAGGCAGCCTGATTCCTCCAGCTCCGTTTTTCGTTCTCAAGATTGCTTTGGCTATTCGGGGTCTTTTGTTTTTCCAAACAAATTTTGAAATTTTTTGTTCTACTTCTGTGAAAAATGCCAGTGGTAGTTTGATAGGGATTGCATTGAATCTGTAGATTGCTTTGGGTAGTAGAGTCATTTTCACAATATTGATTCTTCCAATCCAGGAGCATGGTATATCTCTCCATCTATTTATATCATCTTTAATTTCTTTCATCAGTGTCTTATAATTTTCTGCATACAGGTCTTTTGTCTCCTTAGGTAGGTTTATTCCTAGATATTTTATTCTTTTTGTTGCAATGGTAAATGGGAGTGTTTTCTTGATTTCATTTTCAGATTTTTCATCATTAGTGTACAGGAATGCCAGAGATTTCTGTGCATTAATTTTGTATCCTGCTACTTTACCAAATTCATTGATTAGCTCTAGTAGTTTTTCGGTAGCATCTTTAGGATTCTCTATGTATAGTATCATGTCATCTGCAAACAGTGACAGCTTTACTTCTTCTTTTCCAATTTGGATTCCTTTTATTTCCTTTTCTTCTCTGATTGCTGTGGCTAAAACTTCCAAAACTATGTTGAATAAGAGTGGTGAGAGTGGGCAGCCTTGTCTTGTTCCTGATCTTAGTGGAAATGGTTTCAGTTTTTCACCATTGAGGACAATGTTGGCTGTGGGTTTGTCATATATGGCCTTTATTATGTTGAGGAAAGTTCCCTCTATGCCTACTTTCTGCAGGGTTTTTATCATAAATGGGTGTTGAATTTTGTCGAAAGCTTTCTCTGCATCTATTGAGATGATCATATGGTTTTTCTCCTTCAACTTGTTAATATGGTGTATCACATTGATTGATTTGCGTATATTGAAGAATCCTTGCATTCCTGGAATAAACCCCACTTGATCATGGTGTATGATCCTTTTAATGTGCTGTTGGATTCTGTTTGCTAGTATTTTGTTGAGGATTTTTGCATCTATGTTCATCAGTGATATTGGCCTGTAGTTTTCTTTCTTTGTGACATCCTTGCCTGGTTTTGGTATCAAGGTGATGGTGGCCTCGTAGAATGAGTTTGGGAGTGTTCCTTCCTCTGATATTGTTTGGAAGAGTTTGAGAAGGATGGGTGTTAGCTCTTCTCTAAATGTTTGATAGAATTCGCCTGTGAAGCCATCTGGTCCTGGGCTTTTGTTTGATGGAAGATTTTTAATCACAGTTTCAATTTCAGTGCTTGTGATTGGTCTATTCATATTTTCTATTTCTTCCTGAGTCAGTCTTGGTAGGTTGTGCATTTCTAAGAATTTGTCCATTTCTTCCAGGTTGTCCATTTTATTGGCATAGAGTTGCTTATAGTAATCTCTCATGATCTTTTGTATTTCTGCAGTGTCAGTTGTTACTTCTCCTTTTTCATTTCTAATTCTACTGATTTGAGTCTTCTCCCTTCTTTTCTTGATGAGTCTGGCTAATGGTTTGTCAATTTTGTTTATCTTCTCAAAGAACCAGCTTTTAGTTTGGTTGATCTTTGCTATCGTTTCCTTCATTTCTTTTTCATTTATTTCTGATCTGATCTTTATGATTTCTTTCCTTCTGCTAACTTTGGGGGTTTTTTGTTCTTCTTTCTCTAATTGCTTTAGGTGCAGGGTCAGGTTGTTTACTCGAAATGTTTCCTGTTTCTTAAGGTGGGATTGTATTGCTATAAACTTCCCCCTTAGAACTGCTTTTGCTGCGTCCCATAGGTTTTGGGTCGTCGTGTCTCCATTGTCATTTGTTTCTAAGTATTTCTTAATTTCCTCTTTGATTTCTTCAGTGATCACTTCATTATTGAGTAGTGTATTGTTTAGCCTCCATGTGTTTGTATTTTTTACAGATCTTTTCCTGTAATTGATGTCTAGTCTCATAGCATTGTGGTCGGAAAAGATACTTGATACAATTTCAATTTTCTTAAATTTACCAAGGCTTGATTTGTGACCCAAGATATGATCTATCCTGGAGAATGTTCCATGAGCACTTGAGAAAAATGTGTATTCTGTTGTTTTTGGGTGGAATGTCCTATAAATATCAATTAAGTCCATCTTGTTTAATGTATCATTTAAAGCTTGTGTTTCCTTATTTATTTTCATTTTGGATGATCTGTCCATTGGTGAAAGTGGGGTGTTAAAGTCCCCTACTATGATTGTGTTACTGTCGATTTCCCCTTTTATGGCTGTTAGTATTTGCCTTATGTATTGAGGTGCTCCTATGTTGGGTGCATAAATATTTACAATTGTTATATCTTCTTCTTGGATCGATCCCTTTATCGTTATGTAGTGTCCTTCTTTGTCTCTTCTAATAGTCTTTATTTTAAAGTCTATTTTGTCTGATATAAGAATTGCTACTCCAGCTTTCTTTTGATTTCCATTTGCATGGAATATCTTTTTCCATCCCCTTACTTTCAATCTGTATGTGTCTCTAGGTCTGAAGTGGGTCTCTTGTAGACAGCATATATATGGGTCTTGTTTTTGTATCCATTCAGCCACTCTGTGTCTTTTGGTGGGAGCATTTAGTCCATTTACATTTAAGGTAATTATTGATATGTATGTTCCTATTCCCATTTCCTTAATGGCTTTGGGTTCGTTATTGTAGGTATAGTCCTTCTGTTGTGTTTCTTGCCTAGAGAAGTTCCTTTAGCATTTGTTGTAAAGCTGGTTTGGTGGTGCTGAACTCTCTCAGCTTTTGCTTGTCTGTAAACGTTTTAATTTCTCCATCAAATCTGAATGAGATCCTTGCTGGGTAGAGTAATCTTGGTTGCAGGTTTCTCTCCTTCATCACTTTAATTATGTCCTGCCACTCCCTTCTGGCTTGTAGAGTTTCTGCTGAGAGATCAGCTGTTAACCTGATGGGGATTCCCTTGTGTGTTATTTGTTGTTTTTCCCTTGCTGCTTTTAATATGATTTCTTTGTGTTTAATTTTTGACAGTTTGATTAATATGTGTCTTGGCGTATTTCTTCTTGGATTTATTCTGTATGGGACTCTCTGTGCCTCCTGGACTTGATTAACTATTTCCTTTCCCATATTAGGGAAGTTTTCAACTATAATCTCTTCAAATATTTTCTCAGTCCCTTTCTTTTTCTCTTCTTCTTCTGGAACCCCTATAATTCGAATGTTGGTGCGTTTAATGTTGTCCCAGAGGTCTCTGAGACTGTCCTCTGTTCTTTTCATTCTTTTTTCTTTATTTTTCTCTGCATCAGTTATTTCCACTATTTTATCTTCCACCTCACTTATCCGTTCTTCTGCCTCAGTTATTCTGCTATTGATCCCATCTAGAGTATTTTTCATTTCATTTATTGTGTTTTTAATCTATGCTTGATTCATCTTTAGTTCTTCTAGGTCCTTGTTAACTGTTTCTTGCATATTGTCTATTCTATTTCCAAGATTTTGGATCTGGGAAATAGAATCTTGGATCAGCTTTACTATCATTATTCTGAATTCTTTTTCAGGTAGACTGCCTATTACCTCTTCATTTGTTAGGTCTGGTAGGTTTTTATCTTGCTCCTTCACCTGCTGTGTGTTTTTCTGCTTTCTCATTTTGCTTATGTTACTGTGTTTGGGGTCTCCTTTTTGCAGGCTGCAGATTCGTAGTTCCCGTTGTTTTTGGTGTCTGTCCCCCGTGGCTAAGGTTGTTTCAGTAGGTTGTGTAGGCTTCCTGGTGGGGGGGACTAATGCCTGTGTTCTGGTGGTTGAAGCTCGACCTTGTCTTTCTGGTGGACAGGTCCACGTCTGGTGGTGTGTTTTGGGGTGCCTGTGGCCTTATTATGTTTTTAGGTATCCTCTCTGCTAATGGGTGGGGTTGTGTTCCTGCCTTGCTAGTTGCTTGGCATAGGGTGACCAGCACTGTAGCTTGCTGGTCGTTGACTGAAGCTGGGTGCTGGTGTTGAGATGGAGATCCCTGGGAGATTTTCGCTGCTTGATATTATGTGGAGCTGGGAGGTCTCTTGTGGACCCGTGTCCTGAAGTTGGCTCTCCCACTTCAGAGGCACAGCACTAACTCCTGGCTGCAACACCAAGAGCCTTTCATCCACCCGGCTCAGAATAACAGTGAGAAAAAGTAGAAAGAAATAATTAGTAGAAGAAAGAAAGAGAGATTGAAAGAAAGGAAGAAGGGAAGTAAGGAAGGAAGGAAGGAAGAAAGAAAGAAAGGAGGGAGGGAGGAAGGATGGAAAGAAAGGAAAGAAAGGAGGGAGGGAGGGAGGAATGAAAGCAAAAGGAAGAGTGAATGGAAGAAGAGAGGGAGGGAGGGAGGAAGGAAAGAAAGAAAGAAAGACAGGAGGGAGGGAGGGAGGGATGGAGGAAAGAAAAAGAAAGTGGAAAGGAGGAGCGGAGGGAGGGAGGGAGGAAGGGAAGGGAGGAAAAAAAGAAAGAGCAGGTAAAGTAAAATAGAATAAAGTATGAAATATAGTAGCGTTATTAAAATTAAAAAGTAATTATTGAAAAAAAACACGGACCGAAAGAACCCTGGGACATATGGTGGAAGCAAAGCTATACAGAGAGAATCTTACACAGAAGATTACACATACACATTCACAAAAAGAGAGCAGGGGGAAAAATCAAAGATCTTGCTCTCCAAGTCCACCTCCTCGATTTGGGATAATTCGTTGTAAAAAGAGGAAAAGGGCGAAAAGTCTGAAATCTTGCTAAGTCCACCTCCTTAATTTGAGATAATTCGTTGTAAAAAGAGGAAAAAAAAGGGGGGGAAAGTCTTAAATCTTGTCCTCAAGGTCCACTTCCTCAATTTGGGATGATTCGCTGTCCATTCATGCACTCCACAGACGCAGGGCACATCAAATGGACCGTGGAGCTTTAATCCGCTGCCTCGGAGGCTGCACAGAGAGATTTCCCTGTCTCTGCTCTCACAGCTCCCGGGTCTCAGCCTTGGACCTGGCCCCGCCTCTGCGCGTAGGTCGCCGGAGGGCGTCCGTTCTTCGCTCAGACAGGACGGGTTTAAAGGAGCCGCTGATTCGGGGGCTCTGGCTCACTCAGGCAGAGGGGAGGGAGGGGAATGCCCTCTCCTCGCGCACCAGGCAACAAAAGGGAAAAAAGTCTCTTGCCTCTCCGGTAGCTCCAGACCCTTTCCCCGGACTCCCTCCGGGCTAGCACTAACCCCTTCAGGCTCTCTTCCTGCCGCCAGCCCCAGACCTCTCCCTGCGCTCCGACTGAAAGCCGATACCCGAGCCTCAGCTCCCAGCCCCGCCCGCCCTGGCGGCCGAGCAGACAAGTCTCTCGGGCTGGTGTGTGCCTGAGGGCACCGATCCTCTGTGCCAAAATCTCTCTGCTTTGCCCTCCACACCCCTGTTGCTGTGCTCTCCTCCGCTACTCCGAAGCTTTCCCCCTCCGCCACCTGCAGTCTCCGCCCTCGAAGGGGCTTGTAGTGTGTAGAAACCTTCCCTCCTTCACGGCTCCCTCCCACTGGTGCAGGTCCCGTCCATATCCTATTGTCTCTGTTTATTCTTTTTTTCTTTTGACCTACCCAGGTATGTGGGGAGTTTCTTGCCTTTTGGGGGGCCTGAGGTCTTCTGTCAGCGTTCAGTAGGTGTTCTGTTGGAGTTGTTCCACGTGTAGATGAATTTCTGATGTATCTGTGGGGAGGAAGGTGATCTCCGCGTCTTACTCTTCCGCCATCTTCCTCCGGCCTCCAAGACTGAGGGTTCTTGAAGAAGACATTTTCAGGACTGCAACGTAGAAATCCTTCCTGAGTCTCCAGCCTGCTGCCCTTAAGAGCTGGAATTCAAGATTGCAATATCAACTCTTACCTGAATTTCTAGGCTGCTGGACTGCCCTACAGATTTCAGACTTGCCAGCTGTCACAATTACATGACCCTTAAAATCTCTCTCTCTGAGAGAGAACCTAGCCTTCACTAAAACATATCATTATCCTCATGTATGGATAGACACTGTTCAGCTACTAACTAGTTACTAACTGGCAATGTGGCCTTGGGCAAATCTTTTTCTCTTCGGGCCTCTGTTTTATCGTAGGCAAGTGAGGGAGTTGGACAAGATGAATTGAAGGTTACTTCTAGTGCTAACATCTGGGCTGGGGGCGTGAGTGGATAAATAGGACTACCATCTTGCCAAGGATGTCATGGTAGACCTTGTTTGTTGGCTACCCAGCAGCCATTCCTAACCCACTTATCCCTTGCCACCACTCACTGTACAATATAGATACTCTTGTTCCTAGCCTCACTTGTAGCTAGGGGTAGCCATGTGACTAATGATGTACAAGGGAGAAGTGCACTGGGGACTTCTAGAAAATATATTTTGTTACCCCATAGGAAAAGGAAGAGAATTCACTGGTGCTGATCTTTCCACTTTCTTTGTGCCTCTTAGAAGGCCGTGATGTCTAGAGCTACAGCAGCAATCTTGTAACTATGAGGCACAAACCAACAGCTAAGGATGGCAGAACAGAAACAAAAAGCTGGGTTCTTAATACATGGTTAAGCTGCTAAACCAATGCTAAGACCTGCCACCCCCGGACTTCTTGGTATGCAGGCTATACCAATCCTTATGGTTAAGCCATGGTGACTGTGAGTTCTGTTACTTGCAGGTCATAGCATTTTTAACTGATACAAGTGCCTTCTTTATTGCTTAGCTTGGTTCAGAGAGTGATCAAGAGAAGGGTCCTGACTTTGGGGACTGTTGTTTTGGGCCTCAAGGAAACTGAATTTACTCTTTTTCATTGAGTATAACTTTGACTCCAGGAACAGAGACACTAATACCATGTTGTCCCAAATTTCCAATAGGTGGTACCACATATTCTGGATCAGAAAGATTGATAGTCCCCAGTTTTAGAAGAGGGTGCTTATCAAGTAGATGGATTTGGAGCTCATTGAAAGGAATGTGGATCACAAGGGACCAGCATTGTTGACACCAGCCAAACCTCACTTTCTGTGTTTTATAATATTGATGAGGGGAAAGCCAGAGATATCCATTCTTGTATGTCAAGGCATTTGATAAAACCTATCACAAGAGACTTGGGCCTGGTACAGAAAATGGGGGTTGAATGATAGCACAGTTCTAGTTCATCTCTCTTGATTAATAAAGTCCCAGCTGTCTGTTTAGCGGACACTTTCGTATTACTTACCATGTGCTAGGCCCTGTTCTAAGAGCTCTACAAATATTAGCTCATTTAATCATCATGACAATCTCATGAGATTGGTGCTATTATTATTCTCACTAAAGAGATCTGATCATTGAATTGATGTCAGACTGGATGGAGTCTCTAGTGGCAGGCCACAGGGCTCTTCTCAATCCTGTCCTGTTAAGCCTTTTTTGAAATCAAGGACTTGGATAGAAAACACATGGACACAGTTTAGGACTGCCAGAGCTAACGTATGTTAGATGATTCCAGTGGGCTGCAATGATGGGACTGAAATTATTAAGCTTGGTTGAATAGGACTACACCTTTGTATTTAAAAAAAAAAACCCATTGTACTAACACAGAGGTGGATATTGGTGGCTAAGTGGCAGTACATGTGACAGAAGACTGGGGCATGTTAGTTGCCTGCAGGCTCAGGGGACTAGAACTTCAGTGTGGTCACATAATAGCAAATGGGACACTTCGTGTGTGATGAAAGTAGGGTGTCCAGGAGTTGGGTGGGGGTGGACCTGGGACCTACTTTTCACAGTTGACACCACATATGGGAGATTAGGTTCTACTCTCTGAACTATACCCTTCAAAGAAAAGAAACACACACAATGCACAGACGGAGAGAGTGACCAGGATGGGATAGACCTTGAAACCATGACTACTACAGTAAGCAGAGGTGGTGTGGCCCAATCTCCATCCTGCCTGTTCTGGAAAGTGCTCCATGATTTCCCCTAGGGGACTCACCCCACCTCACTGGCCATGTCATATAGGTGAGGCCAACCCCTGGAGGTGGGTTTATGACCCAGGCTTAACCATTCAGAGATGTGCATCTTTCTGGACACAGAGACTGGTTCAGGGGTGGACATGTGACCCAAGCTCAGCCAAAGACAGTCCTACCCATGACATTTTCTGGAATGATTGGGAAAGAGGAAGTCTTATTCTGTTGCATTTGATGAGCTGGTGGGATTTAGGCTGAGTCTGCCAAGGGCTACTGCATCGGGAGCTCCTGCCTGAGAACGACGTCAGTGCAGAGGAAGGCAGAGCCCGGAAATGGGGACATGGTCCTCAAAACAGTGTTTGAACCCTTGGGTCCCATAGTGCCTAACCCTGGATCTTGCCAGTTTCACATGTCAATAAATTCCCTTCAGGGTCAGATTTTGTCCCTTGTCATTCTGACTGACACAGCAACTGAGCCTGTTGAGCCTGACAGAGGTCTCCAGATTCTTCAAGTGGACGAGCTTCTTCTACGTGGATCCTGACAGGAGCGGAAGAGCCAATAGTGGTGGTAAGAAGACCTCACAGATTTGGGCTCCAGGAAGATGAGAAAGAATTTTCTAAGGGCACGTGCTGCCTGAGGATGGAATAAACCATCCCTCTGAGGTGGTGAGTTCCTTGGCCCCAGAAGGTGCCAGCAGGGGACCATCTATGTTGGGGTTATCACGAAGGCGCTTTTTGCGCACGGCAGAGAATTGGACCAAATAGCTCTTGAACTCTGAGATATGATGATTCAACTATAAATGTATATGGTTGGGTGTGGTGGAGGCAACAATTCAGTAGAATTATGGTCTGGTGGAAAGAGACATCTGCAATCAGATGGGTCCTCCCTCCTCCCAGAGGAGGACGCTGGGTCCTCCTCTCTCTTTCACTGATCAGTTGAGTGGCCCAAAGCAAGCTAGTTACCCCTCTTACTCATGTTCTCTATCTGTCCAAATGGGTGTGGTGCTATCTGCTGTCTGAGGCTCAGATGAAGTAAAAGCTATAAAGGCTTTGAGGAAGTGAATGCACTGTCCGGATAGATGTGGGAGGTGAGATGGAAAGGGGCCACAGGCAGGATGGAGGGTCTGAGTGGGACCACCTGGATCCAGGCCTGGGCTTCAGGGGCTTCCTTGGGGTCATGCTCCCTATGGGGAAGAGGCAGGTGACATAAATGACCAGAACTGGGATGGAGTGAGATGGTAGGTGCCTGTGGAGTGTGGACCGGAGTGAGCCTACCCTGTCTGAAGAGTTGCAAATTCTAATTTGATAAAATAACTACAGACCAAATAAAAGACATCCGTGGGCCGTGTTTGGCTTATGGGCCCCAGTTTGCAGCCCTGCAGCTCAATGAACAGGTAAAGAAGGACTTGTGAGGCAGCTAGTGTCTTATGAATGAGCGTGTTTCAGAATGATCAACTCATCTGCACTCCAGGGTCCACCCATGGAAGGGGGACATTCCTGACCAGCTCAGGGTTCCAGGCCATCAGATGCCCATTCCTTCTCAGATGCTTTAGTGGGGACAGATCCCCTCATGCTAATTAGTGAAGCTTGGAAAGGCCCTGATGATTCCTGCACACAACCTGTGAAGTCATCCCCTCAATGTTCTCTGTCCAGGGGACTTCTCACCAGGTAGGGGGCGCCACTCCAGGCTCTCTCTAGAAACTGGGGGGAGCTCTAGGCCTAGTGATGCTCCTGCCCTGTCCCCTGCCTGGAAGAAGCTCCTGACCAAGTTGCTCAGGGAGCCCCACCCAAGGAGGGGCTGGGCCAGTGGTTGCTTGGCTTGAGGCTGGTTCTCCTTCCTCCCCTCTGCTCGGGGATGCAATAAACCAGCCTAGGAGCCAGCTGCCCTTGCCCGTCCTGCCTTCTCTGGGCACTTCGGGGTAGACGTGACATTGGGGCTCGTGTAGAGGCTGCCGGCTTTGGCAAGGTTGACGGGGACCCACATGTCAGCCTGGGCCACGTCCTCATCACCGTAACTCTGTGCCGAATAACAAGACCACGGGAATCTGCTAGTGCACTCCATTACTCTCTTTTATTCACCCGGGAGATTTATGTGGCCTATCTCCCTTCCCTTTGTCCACCTGCGAGGCCCTATAAGTCATGTCCCCGGGCTGACAGGTCACAGGGTCTGTGCTGCTGCTCTGTCAGAGTGAGTGATGCTGGGGGGTGATTAAAAGAGAGGAAGGGTGAAAGGTCAGCAGCAGACGGCATCATGGGAGTTGGGGATGTAATTATCACTCCCGTGACATACTGCTGGGTTGTTCTCCCCCTTCTTGTAATAGACACACACACTTGGGTGCAGCTCAGAGAGGGAGAGGGTGTGATGCTAAGAGATGCCGGGAGGGCCTGCTGGAAGGGGCCGTGTGTAGCAGGCCTCACAGGTGCGCTTAGAGCACTGGGGATGGAGGAGCATCAGTGGGTCCCCCAGACAGCAGCCCCCTCCCTGCAGTGAGGTAGTTCCCCAAGTCCGCAGTGCAAAGCCTGCAACAGAAGGAGCAGTACTTGCCACTGTGATTGTGATTGCTGTTAGCTCTGAAGGACATGATTAAGGAAAGGCACCCGCAGAGCAAGCGAAGAAGGTAACTGAAAAGAAAACTCCCCCAGGTGGCCTGGACTGAGGGGTCTCTAATTTTCTGGACAGCTTGGCAGTTCCCCCTGGCATATAGTCAGTCAGGGGCACAAAGGAACACGGGTGACCAGGAGATGTCAAACCCCCACCTGCTCAGGAACCTCTCCCTGACCCCCTTGCTGCAGTGTCTGGAAGCTGCTCCGGAAGACCACTGCAGCCTGGGAGGTGGGAGGGCCAGGCCCAGGACTGGCCGGGGCTTATTCGCACTCTGCCTGCAGGGTGAGCACAGGTCGTCAGTAGGGCCAGTCAGTCCTGATGGTGTGTTTTAATGGGAGTTGGAAAGGGTTATTCTGGAGGGTGGGTTTGGGAGGGTCCTGGGGAGACCAGGCCTTACCCAGAGACTGGGTACCGGGCGGAGGCTGTGGAAGGTTTCAGAGAGAACCCTCGGCTGCACAGCGGTGTCACCCAGGCTCGGCCACTCCCTAAATGCAGGACAGTCACAGCTTCCAGATGGTGCCTTGCTGGGTGGGGTGCTGTGTCTCTCTGATTCACACCCTGGTGTGCTTCCCTCTCCCACTGAACCAGAGCCGGCCCATGACTTGTGGCCAAAAGGAGGTTGTGCAAGTTCTAGGCCCAGGACCGAAGAGGCCTTATGGCTTCTACTTTCATCTGTTGGAGTTCTGAGCCACAGTGTAAAATAGTCTGGGTCATCCTGTTAGAAAAATCACGTGCAGGGAAAGGCCTAGAGGATGAAAGGCCAGGAGGAAAGAGAAGTTGCAGTGTTCCAGCCATACTCGCTGAGGGGCCAGGCATGAGAGGGAGGCCATTTTGTACGTTTCAGCCCAAATTGCAGCCACGGACCAAGCCCAGGCTGGGATGCCCTGGGCAAGGCTGGGGTGTTCTCTGACGTGGTGGCCTCTTCCTCAATGCCTCTGGGGGTTTTCCTCCACTTTTCACAGCTACTCCAAGAAGTGGAATCTGCCTCTTTTCCTTTTGCAACATTGACATATAGCACAGTGGTTAAGTGGTGCTGGAAACCTGGGCTCAGATCCTAGCTCTGCCTGTAATAGCAGAACTATGTGACCTTGGACAAATTTCTCAACCTCTCTTTGCCCTTTAAACAGGATTAACAATCGCGTTGCCTCATTAAAACTGATGCGAGACCCAAATGAGTCAATATATAAAGAACGTAGACTCTGGCATGTATTTTTAATTATCTAATGGACTCTAATAGAGTATTATGGGCAGGCACATTAAGAACTTGATAAATATTAACTCATTTAATTCTTCCTACAACCTTGTAAGGTGGGTACCATTATTTTTCCCATTTAACAGATGGGAGACCCAAGACCCAGAAAGGCTAAGTGACTCACTCAGGATCACACAGCTAGCATGTGGCAGGGCCAGGATTCAAACCCAGGTATGTCTGCTTCCCAGATATGAATTTAACATCTACATAGGGGTGTGCTTAGTAAATGTCAGCTATTATAATTTTACTCAGTTTCCCTGAATATACTCTGGGGGTTCCTCTATCTCTGTCTCTACTTTTCTTCCACAGAAATTATACTAGGGACCCCTTCGGTATAAGTAATCACATGAAGAGAGAAAGAAAAATTAAAGCAGGTACCATTTCCCACCCTTCAAATAGGTGAATATTTAAAAGTGTAGTAATATCAAGTATTATCAAGAATGTGGGGAAATGGGTATTTTCGTATACTGCTGGTGGGAGGGTAAATTGTAAAGCCTCTTTGAAAAGATTGGAAGAGACAATTAAAACCATGCATTCCTTACGATCCACAATGCCACTTCCTGGTGTCTAATTTAGAGAAACATGTGCACATGTGCACAAGGTGACATGGGCATGAGGTCCATTGCTGCACTATGGTAGTGACAAACCAGGAATAACCTAAGTGTCCATCAACAGGGGATCTCTACACAAAGAACAGAACCACATCCTGCCCTGCCCACTATGGAGCACCAGGCAGTGTTGAAAATACTGTGGTAGTTCTGTAGGCCCTCACATGAAAGGCTTTCTAATATTTCATGTATGTTCACTCATTCATCCAACTAACAAACATTTACTGAGCACGTACTATGTGCCAGGCACTCTTCTAGGTCCTGGGGGCACAGCTGTGAACAGGACAGACAAAAATCCCTGAGCTTCAGCCATAAAAAGAAACGAGACCGAGTTATTTGTAGTGAGGTGGATGGACCTAGAGTCTGTCACAAAGAGTGAAGTAAGTCAGAAAGAGAAAAACAAATACTGTATGTGAACACATGTATATGGAATCTAAAAAAAAAAAAATGGTTCTGAAGAACCTAGGGGCAGGACAGGAATAAAGACGCAGATGTAGAGAATGGACATGAGGACACAGGGAGGGGGAAGGGTAAGCTGGGACAAAGTAAGAGAGTAACATTGACATATATACACTACCAAATGTAAAATAGATAGCTAGTGGGAAGCAGCCGCATAGCACAGGGAGATCAGCTCGGTGCTTTGTGACCACCTAGAGGGGTGGGATAGGGAGGGTGGGAGGGAGACGCAAGAGGGAGGAGATATGGGGATATATGTATACGTATAGCTGATTCACTTTGTTATAAAGCAGAAACTAGCACACCATTGTAAAGCAATTATACTGCAATAGAGATGTTAAAAAAATTTTTTTTAAAGCAAGTTGTAGAACAACACATAGAAAGCTATTTCTGTAAAAATAAAGCCACACCACAGAACAATGATACATCTTTTCCATGGGTATTCATATACGTATGTAAGTACATTAAAAAAGTACTGAGGGGCTTCCCTGGTGGCGCAGTGGTTGGGAGTCCGCCTGCCGGTGCAGGGGACGCGGGTTTGCGCCCCGGTCCAGGAGGGTCCCACATGCCGCGGAGCGGCTGGGCCCGTGAGCCATGGACGCTGAGCCTGCACGTCCGGAGCCTGTGCTCCACAACGGGAGAGGCCACAGCAGTGAGAGGCCCGCGTACCGCAAAAAAAAAAAAAAAAAAAAAAAGTACTGAAAGTTTACATACCAAATTGCTAATGGCAATGACCTCTGGAAGATCAAGAAGAGACCAAGACTTAAGTTTGGTCAAACATTATCAATAATATCTTTTCTTAGAATGATAATTTATTTTTGTATTACTTTTATAATTAAATTTTAATACGGAAGTGGGAAAATATCTATCAAGGAGTGTGGCTTTCTATAGTGTAGACCTCGAAATTAGACACACCTGATATCTTAGTTTGTTCAGGCGGCAATAACAAAATACCATAGACTAGGTGGCTTAAACAACAGACATTTATTTCTCATTGTTCTGGAAGCTGGGAAGTTCAAGATCAAGGTGCCAACTAATTCAGTTCCTGGTGAGGACCCGATTCCTGGCTTGTACAGAGCTACCTTCTTGCTGTGTCCTCACAAGGCAGAGAGAGGGAGAGAGCTCTGTTTTATCTTCCTCTTCTTATAAGGACACTAATCCCATCATGGGGGTCCCACGTTCATGACCTCATGTAAACTAATTCTCCCCCAAGGGCCCCACCTCCAAATACATGGGGGGTTACAACTTCAACATATGAATTTTGGAAGGACACAAACATTCATTCTATAACACCTGAGTTAGAATCCCAGTCATTTACTGTGTGGCTTTGGCAAATTATTATTCTCTCAAACTCTGTCTACTCAGCTGTAAAAACGGGGCTCACACCCTTCACTTCACTGGAGTGTGGTGAGCTTTGAAACACCCATATGAGAAATGTAACACCTATACATGTGAATCCCATTTTCCTCGTGACTTGAACCCTGTTCCCTGCTTCCCTTCTGGACCCAGCACACACATACTCCTGACAGCTTCCCTCACTCATACACACCACTTCCTGCCGTTGAGCCTCTGCATCAACGTTTGTGAATGGGGGAAGGTTTGTGAATGGGGGAAAACACAATGCGTGTGCCAACGTCCCCAAGCCAAAGCCATCAGGAATGTACCTGTAGTTGAGCAAAGTTGGATGACTGACTTGCTGCAACTAGGCCGAATGCACACCGTGGGGCACCATGGGCTGTCTGGATAAGGGGGTGTTAGAAATGAATTATTATAGGATTGGGACTCATGGTAGGTGGTATGAGGGAGGGTTCAAGGAAGTGGGGCTTTGCTCTGGGTTGGATGCTGACAGGAAGTTGGGCTAATTCTATGATTGGGTATCTTCATGATCTTATCTAGAAGAAGACACGACTAGATCTAGGCTAAAGCTGTAATTGATTAAGAAGCAGCAGTCATCCTATTGGCCAGCTTAGGGGGGGGTGGTTGGTCATTTTGTGCTTTGGATAATGTTCTTGCTTTTGTCTGTGTTCAGACGTGATCTTGAAGTGGTCTTGTTTTCACCCTGATTCATGATGGTCATGGAGTGGCTTTGTCTGATGTTGGGGTTCTGTGAAATTGTTTACAATCACCGGGAAAGCACCCCGGTCTAGCTGTGAGTGCCAGGCCAGGTCTTTGATGTCAGAAGCTGCTTTTCTCCTTTCCTATGTGAACAACTTTGCGGTCAATCAAAGTATTTATAGGGTCCTGGATCAATGAAAAGAAAGGAACTTTCTTTTAATTCTGGCTTGGGTTGGAGGACGAGGATAACATAGCCAAGCTTCCCTCTCTTTCTTGTTCCTCCACCTTCGCCCAGGAGAACTCTGAAGTACCGCCCACCCCACCCCCAGGCAGTCCCCAGGGTGATACCCAGAGATCAGGAATTTGTACTCTCAGCAGCTGCCAAGGCAAATAGGCCTGAAGTTAGAATGGGAGTGGAGGGTGGTGAGGAGGTAAGGAACATTCTCTGTTGAGAAGGTGGGACCCCTTCTCCCAGCCCAGTGTGGCGCTCAGTGAAGGTGGGAGAGAATGAAGAAGGTTCTGTGGGGACAGACAGTGGTCAGGGAATCAATGCATGCTAGTGCTACAGAGACTGGAGCCAAAAGGAAAGCACAGGATATTTGTAGCTTCAGAACTTTTTCTTCAAATGAAATCCTACACAGAAACCCAGTATATTACACAGATAAGACTGAAGTTGAATCAGAGGAGTTGGGGTCTGGAGGCCCACCCACTCCTGTTCCTGGAGCCCCTTTATCAGTGTCCCTAAAGCATCTCTGGGGATCCCTTAGAACTCTGAGGATTGCAGGGTTAAAAACCCTCATCTCACTCAACATGCCACTTTCTAGAAGCCTAGAACGGGACAGTGACTCATCCAAGGGATGCCCTCTCTTATCAACAGTCTTGATGCTTCTGGGTCCTTCATGGCCTGAGGGACTTTGCTCAAATTTCATCCAGCTCTTCTTCCAACAAGATTTTTACTGTCCAGACTTTCCCTTTGGGGGATGTTGGTCAAAGGGTAAAAAGTTGCAGTTATGTAGGTTTATTCAGTCTAGAGATCTAAGGTATAGGCATGGTAACTATACTTAATAATACTGTGTTGAAAACTGGAAATATGGTAAAAGGATAGATTTCAGGTGCACTCATCAATTAGCCTGACTGTAGTAATCATTTATATATATATATATATGTGTGTGTGTGTGTGTGTATAAAATCATGTTGTACACCTTAAATATATGCAATTTTTATTTTTAAATTTGTAAATTTTAAACTTATATATTACCCCTTGATGGTGAGGGGACATGATGGACACTTCTGGGGTGCTGGAACTGTTCTATATCTTCATCTGAGTACATGAGTATATTGTACAATATACAGAGTGGTGCTGGATCCAACTCAAACTGGCTCACGCAGCATCTCTTCCCAACCTTGCATTCAGTGATGTCATGTTAGTGACTTGAAATTGGCCATGGTCTGAGTATTTACACTACAGTGATGGGCAAAATTATAATCAGGGTTTTTTTTTCCCTTGAAGAGCCAGTCAAACATTTGCTAGCACAGCGCTGGATGTATACATATATACATATACAATGAGATGTACACCAAAATTTGTGCACTTCACTGCATGTGTATTATACCTCAAAAAAATATCTGGGGTCTCCAGACTCCTAGTTCCCTAGTTGCAACCTAAAATGATCTTACTGATTGTCTTCTACCGCTAAGTTCTATGAGGAATTTCTAGGATGCTAATGCAGGTTGAGCTCTTCCAAGGGTGTGCCTATCCACGACCTGCCTTGGTTGATACTGCTGAGTGCTGAGGCACCCATGGGAGTGCCCATCACTGGTGCCTCAGCAGCCTAGAACTGCAAGGTTGGCATAACTGCTTATCCCCACTGCTCTGCCTTATTGGAATATTTGCCTTTTTCAGTCCTCTTCTACATCCTGTAGATAGAATTAACTGCTGTTTCCTCTCTGGTTCTTTGCCTGTCTCTCTACAGAGGACTTAACTTAGCCCTGTTATACAGAGATTGGGGGTCATGCCTGTTTCCCCTGCAAGGTTAGAGGTTAATAAAGACCATGTCTCCCTCATCTCTGCATGGATAAGACAGTGGGGTTTACAACCACCAGGCCTTAACAGGGGCCTGTTGAGTGAGTGAAATGGGCTTCAAGAGAAGAAGAAAGAGAGAGAAGGTTTGGAGGAAGAATAAACTGCTCCACTGACAAAAGTCACACATTGCTGAAACAGCGGCGACCCTTCAGAAACTGGAAAGGCCAGAGTGGTTTGGGACGTGACCCTGCTCAGTGGTGGGGGGCTGACCAAGTAGCCTTTTGAGATCTTTTCCAGTCTTGGAGCTCCCACTCTTCAAGGCAGAGGAGATGGCTGTGAGCATGGGCAGGAGGTCAGAAGTCCTCCGCCATGCTGGCTGCCCTGGGCTGTGTGCTTCCTGCAACCTGACGCAGAGACACTCCCCTCCCTCCCCACAAAAACCTTCTAGACCCCTCTGGGTCCTCCAGACCTGAGGAATTTCACTCACATCTAATCCTTTCAGCAAGAGTTTACATATTCAAACCTCTCCCTAATTGGGGGTGGGGGTGGGGTGTAGACGGTGGGCAGGGGGCAGCAGGACATATGAGGGAGGGGGCTCAGGTGCTGGCAATGTTCTATAGCCTGGTCTGGCCGATGGCCACAGGGCTGGTTTTATATATTTGTAAGTCACTGTGCCCTACACCTAAGAATTGTGCGTTTTGTGTGTGTTATGCCTCAAAGAAAAGTAAACACAACCAAAACCCTCCCCCTGTTGAGGAAGCCACTAGCCCAGAGAGTACCCTTCCGTCCCTGCAGGGGACCCTGAGTCAGGTGCCAGCAGGGACTGAGGACACCCAGAGGCTGGCGTAGCCAGGAAAGAGAGAAGACGAGGAGGTGGCAGAGCCTCTCAAGCTTCCCAGGGGAGACAAGAGCACTTGGGCTGTTCTCGGTCAGGCCTGGGGAAGGCGTTGGCTTGGAGGAAACCCTTGGGAAGGCGGAGGGCGGAAAGGGGTCGGGCGGGAGCCGCGGACCGCGCCAGCCCGCGGGGAGATGCGGGGGCGCGGCAGGAGCCCGTGTGCTGGCCCCCGCGTCTCCCGGAGGAGGGCCGGGCGGGCCGGGGAGGGGGAAGACGGCATGACTGCGTCTGATCTACAGTGACGAGTACCAATGTTAACTGTCACCTCTCATCTCCAAACTAAATCACACCTGGAATTGGAGGCGCCGAGGAGCTGATAGAGTCAGCTTCACGGAGGCGACAAGTCAATCAGCGCGGAGATGCGCGGGGAGACACCGGCTCCTCGAGGCCGGGCGGCTTCATTCATTCTGGGATTTACGCTTGTCAGGCTGCCGCCTGGGGGTGGGCAGGAGGAGGGGTGGGCAGCAGGCTGGGCTCACTTCAGCTCCACTTACTTAAAGCGGGACGACTGGCGACTTCGGCGGCTTCTCCCCCGAAGAGAAGGCGGTGGGTGGTGCTCTGCAGGCTGGGTCCTCTTGCTGCCCCCCCCACTTCATCCTGTGGGTCATTCCCGGGGGTCAGTGGACTTCAGGCTAAAGGAAGCCCAACAGTGGGAAGATGAGGGCAGATGGGCCATCTCAGAGCCAGGTGTATTGCTGCCCAAGCGACTCTGTCCTGCTGGGAGCACGTGAGGGCAAAAAGAATTCTGTCCTGGGCACCAGGCTGTGTGTTTGGGAGGGAGCCATGGGGCCTTGTGGGGGATGAAGGGTAGATTTAAGCGGCCTACTTTGGGACAATTCTTTTGTCGTCCAACGAAATGGAAAAGATCTTTATTTCTCCTTTCACTCATTCCTGTACTCATGTAATAAATGGTATTCAGTCAGGCTCTGTGTGAAGTGCTGGGAATTCAACAACACAGAGCCCCCCATCCTGAGAGAAAGGGGAAAATTAAACTGCTAAGGACTTCTCGGGTTGCCATTTCTGTCTTAGTGAATGAACCTATAGTCCTCCTCCATCACTGACCGCACCGTCATAATCCTCAGCACAGTCATTTATAAAGTGCTTTTCACATATAAACATAACTATGCCAAGTGCTGTACCAAGGAGAATGCCTGGAGATATAAATTCCAGATGGAGAGAAAAACACTGGGTCTCCACTGCTGTTTAAACATCTATTTTATTTCTGTCACTATGAAAATAATATAACTTCATTACAGAGCATGTGGAGCAATAGAGAGGGGAAAAATATCACCTAAAGACAAAGCTAGCATTTTGATGTGCTTCCTTCTAGTCTTTTAAAAAATTTTTATTTTATATCGGAGTATAGTTGATCTACAATGTTGTGTTAGTTTCAGGTGTACAGCAAAGCGATTCAGTTGTATATATACATGTATCTGTTCTTTTTCAGGTTCTTTTCCACTAAAGGTTATTACGGAGTATTGCGTAGAGTTCCTTGTGCTCTACAATAGGTCCTTGTTGATGATCTATTTTATATATCGTAGTGTGTGCTTCCTTCTAGTCTTTTTTCTTGTATCTCTTTAACTTTTTTTTGTCTCAAAAGCACCTAGTGCAGGGCATGTCCTATGTCACTGAATGTGGAGTTAGGTTGGAAGCTTTATTTTCTCCCCTGACTCCCATTCGGAGAGGTGCCTGAGGACAAGGCTTCATTCTGACTGGTGCCCGGGCACAGAAATGGTGATACAGGCATTTGGCAGGCTGATCTCTTAATCCAGATTGGTGTAGTCATTTGAAACTGAAAGCAGCTCCTTTTTATGTCTCCTGCTTCTCAGCATTAACTTCTCTTTGATGTAATTTTTGCTTCCGCTGCTCTCTCCCTTCATGGGTTAGATTAGTGTGAAATTGGCCTGGCTCCTCCAGAGACTGCAGTGTTAAGCTTCAAATACTTGGTCCTTATTGGAAATCCTTAACCCACATCAGGGGGAGAAAAGTGGCAGCATTACTTGGGAGTGTGTGAGTGGGAGGATTGGGTGTAGGGCAAGAGGGAGAGGCGTGCATGTTGGCAAGGGGAGGATGGGGAAGTTGAGACTCTTCTCCATTTATTGACTGCTGAAGATCTGCTCACCTTAATCTTGGGGCGAGGGAGGAGGAATAGCTCTTAGGTAACTTGAAAATGCAGTGCTGGGGGCAGAAAGCCTGTTTAAGTAAGTCGAACCTCTGGCTGGAGCTGTCCAAAGGCCTTGGTGCTGAAAAGAAGAGGGAAAGTTGATAGTGTCTGGGAAGATAACAGGGTAATGTTACATAACCCTTTCTAGATCCCTGGGGTTATGCCTGCTCCTATAGGTGTTTCTTCTGGCTCAGATGTGACCTTGAAGCACATGCAAGATGCAGTTACCAACATTCTGTGAGGACTGGCAGGACTGGGTCCCTTAACCAGTTCTGCCCTGCTTGCTTGCCTACTTCCCATGTGGCAGAGAAGAATGGCAACTTGTAATTGGGCCAGACTGCTAGAGGGAGGTACTCAACTGCAAGGGAGATTCACCGGAACACCTGACCCAAGGGAGGGTTCCCCCCCACTTTTAAGACAGAACTAGGGGGGAAGGAGGGTCCTGCTGTGACTTGGACCCAACCAGACTGAAGAGATACTCCAGGCTTTAGATCACACCCCCAACTTATCTCCCTCAGCAACAACCTCAGACCCTCTGTCCCCAGATTCAGATTGCCGCCTGAGGCTATCACTGAGGACAAGCTACCAGAGGTGATTCTGATGTGGCCAAACTGGCCCGTGCTGCCCATAGAGGAAGCAATCACCAAACATCAGGGTGTTCTGGGGAAACTTCAGACTCTCCATTCAAAGACAGTTTAGCTCCAGGTAGTTCAAGTTTGTTACCAGCCAACATATACTTTCCCCCTGCAATCCCCATCCGGCTTTCTCTGCCAGATGACCTTGACCTTTACTTGTCCTCCAGCTTCTGTCCGTTTTCTTCCTACAATGCCTCATCCCCAAGCCTCAGCCCACTATGTCTGTGACCTTTCTTTTCCTTAGCCTGTTCTCTGTTCCTTCCCCTCACTCCTAGTGGATCCTTCCAGCCACGTTCCCACCGGCCTGGGTCCCCGGACTTTACCCCCACCTTCCCCCAGCCCGGCACACTTTCCCCACTCAGTGCCTCTACCCGGTCCCTGCGCAGCTGGAAGGGCCTTGGCCCTCTTTGGTTTAGCCTTGTGGCTCCTTGTGCAGGGGCCCTCCTCTCCCCTTCTTGAGTCCGCAAATCACTCCTTCCAGTGTCAGCCGGCAAATTGGTTTATCCTCCCCCCAACCCAGCTTTCATTACCTTGCCGAAATGAAGCGATATCTCCTCTGCGGAGGCTTCCCGTCCGTGCCGCCGCTGGCATAATAAATGAAGACAAAGTGCCGGCGGCATAGACCATCTCTCCCACCGCACCACCAGCCGCTGCCAGCTTCATTATTCGCTTAAGTTGCCGGAGAGAATTACTTAACCCTGACCCGTGTATTAGGGGCCTGTATTAATGCTGCGACAGGCGCCTCTTACGGCAGAGAACAATTTATTAGTGCCGAAACAGGCTGCTTTTCTCTGTCATTTTTCCAATCTGAGCTTTGAACACACATCATTAAACTTGTCTGACTCTCTCCCCTTCTCCATCATTCCTTTTTCATTTTTTTTTTTTAAACAGAAAGCACCGTAGAGAATGGAGATTGTTCTGAAAATCTCCAAGTGCCTCTCCCTCTCTCTATTCTCCCTTTTCACCCTTTTATTTTCTTCTTTCCAGTTCTTTCTTTGGCCTCTTTTTGGTCTTGGGCTCTTTGCTGGTGGCTCTCCTACTTTTGGTCGGGATCTGATGGAAGGGAGCATTTGGTTCCTGGAAGAGAATCCAAATGTCCTTTGGATGTGTGGGGTTGGGGACAGAACCACCACAGCTGCTTATCCCTTGAGCCCGCATCGGCTTTCTCTCCCTGGGATTCCTTTGCCAGAGGCAGCCTCTGCCTCTCTTTGTGCTTCGGCTGGGAGCATCTTACTTTTTTTTTTTTTTTTTTTTTTTTTTGCGGTACGCGGGCCTCTCACTGTTGCGGCCTCTCCTGTTGCGGAGCACAGGCTCTGGACACGCAGGCTCAGCGGCCATGGCTGACGGGCCTAGCCGCTCCGTGGCATGTGGGATCTTCCCAGGCCGGGACATGAACCCGTGTCCCCTGCATCGGCAGGCAGACTCTCAACCACTGCGCCACCAGGGAAGCCCCAGGAGCATCTTACTTTGAAAACAGGCATTGGGATTGATTCTGGGAGGTAAAGGACCTGAGTGTGATGATGGACTGGGCAGGGTTCCTGTTTGTCATGGGGACTTTATCATGTCCACATTTGGAAGAGATGGTTGGGAGGGGTTTGGAAGCACCTAGAGATGGCCATACAGTGTCTGAAGCATGCTGAGCCCCAGTGCAGTGGCTGGCCACCACCTGGGAAGCTGGCCATTGGGCTGTGCTGCCACAGGGCTGCATACAAAGCTCTCCCTGACCAAGGCAGACAGAGTGTCAGTTTCTGGGTGTTCTCATCTCTGGCTCTCCATGTGGCTTTGTCTCAGTACCTGAGCACAACGTACAGCTTCCATGTCTTCCCTGGCTCCTGGTCTTGGCTCTTCTAGCCTCACACATGCCCTTGTCTTTAACACCACTGCTGCCCGGAGCCACATGGAGCCATCGCTGTTGGTGGTGCTTGCCACTTCTCCCTGGTGACCATCTCCTGCCCTGTGTATTGGGGACACACCTGGCCACTGTCTTCATTTGTGTTCCCCTGAAAGCAGAGCTTGAACAGACTTGGGCATAGATAGTTTGAGAGATGACATCAGGAAGCAGGAGTGAGGGGTGGAGAAAGTGAGGGTGATAAAGAGGAAAAGACAATAAAAGCATGAGTTAACGAGGGAGCTGTTTGGCTGGCAGTGGGGCTTGACTCCACCAGGCCCTCTGAGCCAGGTACACAATGCCTTCCAGAATTGTGCTTCTGGAAAGCCTGGGGTATTTGTTCACAGGGCCCTGTGCCCCATTGGCTAAGGGTTGCCCCCAAGGGTATAAACTCTCCTGTACTTCTTTTTTTTTTTAATTTTTTGAAGTTGATTTACAATATTGTGCTAATTTCTGCTGTACAGCAAAGTGACTCAGTTATACACATATATACATTTAAACTCTCCCATACTTCTCCACCATGCTTGTGCGTGGGTGATAGGTACTGCTGAGCACCTTCTGCGTGGAGAAGTCCCTAGGGCAGAAAACTGGAGAGAAATGTGAGGCTTCTTCTTGAGATGGGTTTGGTTGGGATGGGTTCACAGGGCCCTGACCAGCACAGCTATCGCTGAAATCAGAGATGGGCCAGGAGGAGTGAGGTGGCATGAATAGCATCTACTCCTGCCAGCATCCCACATGCCCACCTCCTCTCAACAGCCCCTCCCACTCAATCCCCAACCCCCAGAACCTCCAGTAGTACACAAATGCTATCACAGGCCAGGCAGGGGTGCAAACAAGTGAGGCAGGAGGGGGCCAGTAAACAGGAACTGGTGGGGACTGACAAATCAGAGAGTAGAGACAATCTTGTAAAGACAATAACATAATTTAAAAATGGCATAAGTTTGTGCTATTAGACAAACTTGTAAGGGGGCTAGAAAATCTCACCTGTAGACTATCAGTTTAGCATCAGGATGGATGAAGTCTTTGGAGAAGGTATGACTTTTGCAAAGTTTTCACTCACTGTTTAGCATTTTCCCCAACTCTAGCTGATGGCTTTGGGAACTGTTTGGAAGTGAGTAGTCGGGGCAGAAGAGCAGGAAGGCCCATCTAAAGGCCAGTGGCTTTTCCCCCCAGCTCAGTCCTTCCCAAATTCCCTTGGCCTCCAGATCCCTGCAACCCTCCCTCACACTTCGCTCAATAGCTCTTGGAAGTTCTCTAATCACCTCTCTGCTTCCTGCATTAATGAGCCTCTCATCTCACTGATGGCAATCAGAATATTTGCTTATGAAAGAGACACGGTTAATAACACGATTGCTCCCTTCCACCTTCTTCCTTCCTCTCCTCCCGCCTCCCCTTCCCTCACCCTCCACACAATTCTCTCAATTAACGATAGGCAGAAATTAATTTTTCCCCTCGATTGAAACAATTGCTGGGAAGCGGATTGCCAGCGTCGCTTCAGATAGGGACCATTCCCAGCAGAGTGGAGAGAAAGGAGGGGAGATGGAGGAGATATGCACGGCCCTATCTGCAGGCACAGGACAGAGTAATACAAATGTTATCCTTAGAAATGTACTTAAAGAGGATATGTTTATAATTCGGAGGGGATTTTCAGGGGCTCTCCTGCCCTCCCTCCCTCTCTGGGGCACTCCACTCCACGCACTTCAGAATAGCAGAACCCAGAGTTTGTTGGGAATTTTGCTCCTGTTGCCTCTGTGAGTGGAGTGGGCCTGGGGTGAGAAGGGAGATCAGGTTAGCTGGGGGCATGGTCATGGTCCAGGGGCCCAGGGCTTAGGCCATTACCGATAGTGCTGATTTAGTGGCCAAACGCCAAACACCAGGTGTTAAATCTGGCTGTTGTGTGGGCTTTCCAGGTGAAGGCCTTGCTCATTTGCCACCCTCACCATCCCTTCTGCGCCTGCCTGGACTTTCGGTTTGGGCCTCCCTCTCAGTCCATCCCTCCATCCAGGCAGAGAGGCAGGGGCCTCCGTGGAAGCCAAGATCATATCCTAGCAAGGTGGTTTTAAGAACATGGACTCTGGAGCCAGACAGCCTAGGTCTGAACCCCAGCTCTGCTGCTTAACAGCTCTGTGATCATAGGCAAGTTACTTAACCTCTCTGTGCCTTGGTTTCCTCATCTGTAAAATGCGGATCACATCTACCTCATAGGGTTGTATAGGGGTTAAATGACTGAATGTCATTTAATAACATTTTAATTTAACGTAATTTACTTAGAATAGTACCTGGGAGGTAGCAGGTGCTATTTACATGTTTGGGAAAGAAGTAAAAAAACACACAAAAACAAAAACAAACCTATATTCTAGTGGTAGTCAGGAATTTGTTGATCTATTCATTCAACAAACATTTACTGCATACTGATCCTATGGAGGATATAGACATTTTAAAGATTGGTGGTTTCTGTACTCTAGTTGTGAACAACCATAACAGCATGGGCAGAATTCAGCACATAAAGGTGGTGTGCAGACTGCTATGGGATTTCAGAAGAAGGGAGGGAAATTCAGGCAGGACGGGGCAATCAGGGTTGGCTTCACAGAGGAGGTGGCATCTGAGCTGACCTTTGAAGAGTAAAAGTTGAATTTTCTATAGGTTGGGAAAGGTTGCTGCTGGGCAGATGGGGCCAGAAGAATGAGAGTATCAAGTTGTGCGGCCAACTGGTCAGGCCGGAAAGTTGGGACCTTGGGTCGGGGAGGGGATTAGAGCAGGGTAGTCCCTTCTGTCATCTCCGCCCTTCCGTGTTCACTCACCCCAGCCCCACCTGTCCCAACTCTCCCGCTTCTCTCAACATCCAAGAAAGATTAACTTCACTCAGTGCGAGAAAGTTATCATTAGCAGAGAATTAAAAGAGTGATTAATCATACACCCCTCCCCCCACCCCACAGCCCTTATCTGGTGGCGGTGAGCAGGACAATGCGGCGGGTGGGGAGGAGAAGAGAAGGAGAGGGAGAAATGGAAAACAATAAATACCAAGTGCAAGAAAAAAGGGAGCGCAGCGCTGTTCCCACTTGTTAGATTGAAGGCGCCTCTCCAGAGGGGGGAAGGATCCAAATTGCTAATTAGCGCCTCTGAAAAGGCCTCGCTCCGATATGTGCGCCGCTGAAAGGCCGCCGTTAATGAAGCCGCAGCGAGCCCGCTTCCCTTTGACTGGCCTTCATCCCTCCTCCGAGCCCCGGGCCGCCTGAACAATGAGGCGGGGAGCAGCGGCTCCCCCAGGCCTCGCCGGGACGGCCCGGGCAGCGCTCGCGGGGAGCGGCGGGGCGCCAGCGAAATGTGGAGGGGGAGATAAGGCCGAGCGGAGGGAAGAGGCTCACTCCCAGGGGCCCAGGGAAAATTTGCAGTTATTATGAAGGAGATGAGACAGATTAAAAGCCCTTGTGTTCGCCGCTCTGCCCTTTTATTTAGTGGCTTCATCTAGGAGATGAAAGAAGTTGGAAATGACTTTCTCTGCTTTGCGCTGCAAGAAGCTTCATGGCACATTTCTTGACTTTATTCCTTCTTTTGTTTCTCTCTTCCTTGCCTTTAATCCCTGAAAGACTTCACTGTGTGGCCATAGGCACTGGAGGCCAGGAAACAGGGACCGGTAGGGTCCAAACCCTATTGACCACTGGTAGCCAGACCTTGGAGAGCCGTGGCTTCTGGCTGATCTCTGGGGGCAGTGGCTGAGCTAGGGAGGGATGAGCTTGCCATCTGTCCCTGGAAGGTCCCAAGAGGAGGCTGGATGACCCATTATCCAAATGGGGAGAGGGGTAGAGGCTCTCATAATACCCTGGGCCTGTTCCCAGAGGGCAGTACAACATTGTGCACAGGGACTCCACAGCCAAATTACCTGGGTAGAAACACAAATTCCACCACACATGAGCTGAGACCTTGGGCAAATTATTTAACTTCTCTGTACCTGTTTGCTATCTGTTAAATGAGGACAATGATAATAATACTAATATCTGCTTCATAGGGTAGGATAGACTGATTGCATTACTGTCCTGGTTTTTCCTGCCTCCCTGAACGTATACCCTTTGTTAGTGCCTTTTCATGCTGACTCTGGGCTTCGCCACATTGCTAGCTTTAGCCAGTGGCTCAGTTCATTACAATCTTGATTCGAGCAGAGTCATCGCTGCATTTTTCCATCTTAGAATGTGTACTTCTGTGTGTACCTCTCAGAACACTACCACAGTCATGAGACTATACCAGGGCTAGACTCTGGTCATGATAACATGACTGTGCCAGCCTGCTGGAGGCATGTGGAAGATAGCCAACTTGTCCCAGTAAAAGATATACTAGAGCAGCTAGCTCCTTGCTGACTGCAGGTACATGAGCAAGCCCAGAGATCTGCCAGTCCTAGCCCAGATGGGCAATGCTCTCCAGTCAGCCTATGGACCTGTGAGAAATAAATAAGTGGATGTTGTTTTAACAACTCAATGTTGGGGTGGCTTGTTATGCAGCATTATTCTGAAGTAGATAACTGATACACAGATTGGTGCTTAGAAGTTTGATGCTGCCAAAAACAAAAAATAGATCAAAACCCAAGCCCAAGATACAAACATTGGCTTTGGGATTGGAAAGCAAGTAGGAAGTAGAGGCTGGAAAAGATGATAAAGATACTGCTATAGCAGGTTGGCAAAAAGGTAGCCCATATTATGTATGCTTAAACAATCAGTAAAACTGCTGTCTGAGGTAATCTGGACAGTAGAAAAAGTACTTAATCAACTTATAGATTTGAGTAATTTTCAGGTAGAGTCCTGAAAGGATCAGCTGGCTCTTACTAGCTGAATACCATAAGGTACTATGAGAAAAAGGTGGACTAAAAAAGGAAACAACTAGTTTGTCAACAGAATTTAGAGGGGATATAAAGGGGCCAGAACTTCCTGGACTGAAAAATAATCTCTAGTCTCCCAAGCCAGTAAAATATTCTCAATGTAATACAGGGCCTGGGACTTCTGTTTCTGGCATTAATGGAGTAATAGGGACTGTATTTACTCTCCCACCTTAAATAATTAAAGGAATACAAAATTTTCCAGTATCCAACAAGGTAAAATTAGAAATGTCTGGAAAACAATAAAAAAAATTTACCAGGCACAAAGAAGCAACCATAATGTAAAGAAAAACCAATTAGTAAAAACAGACTCAGAATTACACAGATGACAGAACTATTAGATGAGTATATTAAACAGCTTTTATAACTACATTTCATGTTTAACAAGGTAGAGAAAAACATGAGCATATTAAAGAAAGTCATGGAAATTTTTTAAAGCCCCAAGTCTAACTTCTATAAATATATAACGTCTGAGATAAAAAATATATTGGGTGGGATTCACAATAGATTAGACAATACAGAAGAAAAGATTATGACTCTTAAGACATAGTAATATAAACTATCCAAGATAAAACAGAAAAAAAAAAAAAAACAACCAGAAGACAGCAACAACAAAAGAAGAAAGAACAAAAGAACAACTTAAGGCAATCTAAAATATGTGTAATTGGAGTCCCAGAAGTAGAGAGGAAGTGAGAGGAGAAAAATAATATTTGAAAAAATAATAGCCAAAAACTTTCCAAATTGAATGAAAATTATAAACCCACAGAACCAAAAAGCTCAATGAATCCCAAGGACAAGAAACATGATAAAAATGACACTAGGACACATCATAGTCAAATTGCTTAAAACTAGTGATAAAGAGAAAGTCTTAACAGCAACAACAGTATAAAGGCATGGCCTGTATAAAGAAAAAATAAAAAGATAAGAGTGACAGGAGACTTTATCTCAGAAATAATGTGAGCCAGAAGACAATGGAGCAAAATCTTTAAAAAGTACTAAAAGAAATGCACCGTCAACCTAAGATTCTATACCCAGCAAAATATCTTTCAAAAATTAAGATAATATAGATTTTTTTTCAGACAAACCTGAAGGAATCATCAACAGCATACCAGAACTACAAGAAATGTTAAAGAAAATAATTTAGGCAGAAGCAAAATTATACCACATGAAAATCTGGATCTACACAAAAGAATGAAAAGCACCGAAAGTGGTATTTGTGAAATCATGATTTTTTTTTCTGATTAAAAAAAATCTCTTTAAATGATAATTGTCTGCTTAAGGCAAACAAGTAAGAATGTATTGTGGGATTTCTGCCATGTTTAGTAGTACAATGTGGGACAACAATAGCACAAAGGCTAGGAGAGAGGAAATGAAGGGATATTGTTGTAAGCTTTTTATACTAGGTATAAGTGTTACAGTATTACTTGAAGTCAGACTAAGATAAGTGAAAGATGTATACTATAAACTAAAGCAAACACTAAAAATATAAAACAGAAGTATAACTAATAAGCTAACTAAGGACATAAAATGAAATAAAAAATACTCAATCAAAAGAAGGAAGAAAAAGTGGGAAAAAGAACAAAGAATAGATGGGACAAATAGAAAATATATAGCATGATGATAGATTTAAACCTAACTGTTATGGGCTGATTATATCCCCCCAGATTCATATGTTGATGTATTAACTCCCAGTACCTCAGAATGTGACCATATTTGGTAATAGGATCTTTAAAGAAGTGATTAAGTTAAAGTGAGATTGTTAGTGTGAGCCCTAATCCAATATAACTGGTGTCCTTATAAGAAGTGGAATTTGGGACACAGACACACACATAGGGAAGACAGTGTGAAGATACAGAGGGAAGACAGCCAACTACAAGCCAAGGAGAGAGGGCGCAGAAGAAACCAAACCTGCTGACACCTTGATCTTAGACTTCAAGTCTCCAGAATTGTGAGAAAATACATTTCTGTTGCTTAAGCCACCCGGTCTGTTATGACAGCCCTGGCAAACTAATACACTAACCAGATCAATAATCATATTAAATATAAATATTCTAAATAACCCTTGTCTCCACCATACCACCCCAGCCCAGCCAGACCAAATTGTCCTTTTAATCAGTAAATCTCTGGATCAAGAGGAGCCACATTTAAGGAGCTGCATTTGGTCCTAATGTAGATCACAACATCTTAGACTCCTAGCCCAGTGCCATGGTTGGATGAGACTTTTGGGTGTCCTGGGATGGGGTGTGAATATTTTGCATGTGGGAGGGACATGAATAATTGTGACCCTCAGGAGGACTGTGATAAGATGATGCCATTAATGACTCCAATTTTTCATGTGTCCTCCAAAAAGATATGTTCAAGTCCTAACCTCCAGCTAACTTATTTAAAAATAGAATCTTTGCTGATGTAATCAAGTTAAAATGAAGCCATACTGGATTTGGGTGGGCCCTAGTCCAATAGCTAGTGTCCTCACAAGAAGAGAAGAGACATAGTGACAGCCACACACTGAGGGAAGACTGTCTTGTGAGGATGAGATTGGAGTGATGCATCTACAAGCCAAGGAGTGCCAAGAACCACACAAGAAGGTAGGAGACAAGGAAGGATACTTCCCTAGAGTCTTTTGGAGGGACCCTACCAACACTTTGATTTTGGACGTCTAGCCTTTAGAACTGTAAGAGAATAAATTTCTGCTTCAAGCCACCCAGTTTTGGGTACTTTGTTATAGTAGCACTAGGAAACTAACATGCCACCTCATGACCCCTGCCTTAACTGTTCCCTCTGCCTGGAATGTTCATCCCTGAGATGGTTGGATGGCACACTCCCTGCTTTCTTTGAGGTATCTGCACAGATGAGCCCTTGTCAGAGGGACCTATCACAAATAGCAGCAAGCCCCCAAGTCCAGCAATCCCTTTCCCCTTATCCTGCTTTGTTATTCTTCATAACACTTCCACCACCTGACAGTTCATATATGGATCTGTTTATTGTTTGTCTTCCTCCCCCGAGAAGGGAAGAATACTGAAGGCAGGGACTTTTGTCTGTTTTGTTCACAGATGTATCTTCAGTATCTAGGATTTTGTACGCACTCACTAAATATATCCTGACTGGCTGAATGAATGTCAGTGCAGGCAATACCTGTCAAATGCCTCCCAAAAGGGGAGGAGAGAGTATAGTGAAACGAGTACCCTTTGAAATCAGATGCCTGGTTCTGATCACAGTTATTTCACACACCAGCTGTGTGATTCCAGTTAACTTCTCTAAGGTTCAGTTTCCTCTTCTGTGTAAGTTAAGATGAAGCGCTTTCATTAAATGGTTATTATGAGGATTAATTGAGTGGTTTTATTAATATATAATAGAGGTAAAAATCTCTGTATAATCAATATATGTCTAACAGTTAATGTATATCATGTATGTGTGTATGTATTGCTATGTGTCATGCAGTGTGCTAAGCACAGCTATTCATTTTAGGGGCATATAATTTAGTGGTTAAGGACATGGCTCTGCCTGGTTACATGCTTACCAGTGTGTGGCCCTGGGCAAGCTACTTAACCTCTCTGTGACTTAGTTTTCTCATCTGTAAAATGGAAATAAGAATAGTACTGTAAGGATTATTAGGTTTATCCATGTTAATATTTAGAATGGTGTCTGGCACCTACTGAGGACTCAATAGATATTAACTACTATTATATTATCATCTAACTTGATCTTCTGTGCATTTCTGAGGCAGTTTCTGGCACATTAGTGCCCCATAAACACTAATTTCCCTTTCTGGCCCCTTCATAATTCAGTTCGAGCTGCCTTTACAGCACATTTTCCCATATGCTCTCCAACGAGCTGCAGCTTAAACAGTCTTGGCCCAGTCCTCTGAACACTCCGGTTTCTTGCTTATTGTTACTTCCAGTGCCTTCCATGTCAAAGTAAGCTCATCTATGCTTGGTTACTTCAGCCCCTCATTACCTGTCCAGACAGGCCCTACATCTCGTGTGAGCCCCTTTCAAACAGAACTCCAAGGATTTGTATTGTCTAAGCTCTCAATGGCTAAGCTACTTTCATGCATGTCAGGGCAGAAGATTGGGTGCACATTGCACTGTCACTTCTGTGAAGGGAATGCAAGAGGGACATGAGTAGAGGAGCTGCAGGTTTTGTCAGCCTTGAGTGGTAGAGCAGCTTTTGGTCCTAATGGCGGGCAACAAGATGGTAGTGGATACAGAGCGTGGCCTGAATGGTGGGCAGGTAAAAAGCTAGGATGCTCTTGGCTGCAAGCAACCCAAAGTTGCTTTAAAAACATGGACATTTGGGCTTCCCTGGTGGTGCAGTGGTTGAGAGTCTGCCTGCCGATGCAGGGGACACAGGTTCGTGCCCCGGTCCAGGAAGATCCCACATGCCACGGAGCGGCTGGGCCTGTGAGCCATGGCCGCTGGGCCTCCGCGTCCGGAGCCTGTGCTCCGCAACGGGAGAGGCCACAACAGTGAGAGGCCTGCGTACCACAAAAAAAAAGAAGAAGGAAAAAAATAAACATGGACGTTTGGTATGTCACATAACAGAACACATAAGTTCTGGAATAGGTCCTTCAGGGTTGGTTGTTACCTGAGGTCCAGGTTCTTTTCCTCTCTCTGCCCTTTTATCCTCAGTTTTGGCTTCATCCTTGGGATGTTAGCAAGAAGGTTGTAACAATTCTAGATATCATATCTAGACATAACAATTTCCAGAAAAGGAAGAGACATGATGTCTTCCTATGATTCTCTCTAGAGTAGAAACTTGTCTCAGAAGGCATCCCCAACAATTCTCCCTTCGTGTCTCCTTGCTCATAGTTGGGTGATGCGCCCACTCCTGAAACAATCTGCATGGGGAATGGGGTTCAACAACCCTTGAGATGGGGGTGTGGTCAGCATTTTCCAAGCACATGGATTAGTGGGGAGCTGTGGGCTAAATTATGTCTCCACGCAAGTCCATAAGTTGAAGCCCTGAGCCCAGGACCTCAGAATGTGACTGTATTTGGAGGTAGGGCCTTTAGAAGCGATTAAGTTAAAATAAGGCTGTTAGCGTAGGGTCCTAATCCAATCTGACTGGTGTCCTTATAAGAAGAGGAAATTGGGACATGCAGAGAGCCATTAGGGGTATGAAGAAGCAGCAAGAGTGTTGCCACCTGCAAGCCAAGGAGAGAAGCCTCAGAAGAAACCAATACTGCTGGCACCTTGATCTTGGACTTCCAGCCTCCAGAACTGTGGGAAAATAAATGTCTGTTGTTTAAGCCACTCAGTCTGTGGTATTCTATTATGACAGCCCTAATAGACTAATATAAGGGGGAAGGCTCCATTAAAAAAAGGAAAGGGATTGTCTGGTCGGCAGCCAGTAGCATTCACTGCAGTAGTAGTGAGAGGAAAGGAAGGGGTAGGAATAGGTGAGCACAGCTTAGAGATAGTGTGTACAAGCTTTGGAGTCAGGCAGAGCTGGATTTGGGGCCTGACTCTATCCTTTACTGGTTGTGTGAATTTAGGCAAGTTTATTAGCCTCTCAAAGCTTCAGTTTTGTCATCTATAAAATGAGGATCATATAACACTGTGGTAGGCAGAATAATGGCCCCCTGGAATCTGTGAATATGTTACCTTACATAGCAAAAGGGACTCTGCAGCTATGATTAAAGCTAAGGACCTTGAGATGGGATGATTATCCTGGATTATCCATGTGGGTGCACAAGGGTTCCTAAAAACAGAGAACCTTTCCCAGCTGTGGTCAGAGAGTGATGTGATGGCAGAAGGAGGATAAGAGAGATTCGCCATTGCTGGCTTTGAAGACGGAGGAAGGGGCCACGAGCTGAGGAATGTGGGGGGGCCTCTCGAAGCTAGGAAAAGCAAAGAAATGGACTCTCCCCTAGAGGCTTCAGAAAGGAACAAGCCATACTGGCACCTTGATTTTAGCCTAGTGAGATCCATGTGGAACGTCTGACCTACAGAACTGTAAGATAATAAATTTGTGTTGTTTAAGTCACTAAATATGTGATAATTTGGTATCAAAGCAACAGGAAACTAATACGTACACCAATGTCAAAAAGGTTCTGGAGAAGATGAGATGAAATAATGAATTTAAAGTCTTTAGTATGATGCCTGGCCCATAGTAAGCCTTCAATAAATGTTACCTCAACGACCCCCCCCAAATTCTATAGAGTTGAGGAGGGTACGTGAGAGAGTATGAGAGCTGTGGCAGAGGTGGAGTTTGGCAAACTTCTGCCATCTGCCACCTGCAAGAGAAAAGGCATCAGGTGTCTGGGGCCAGGGAGGAGGGCAAGTTTCAGGGAGTCACTCATTTTTTCAGGTAAATGCAGACACTTCCTGCCCTCCTTGGTGGACACTGCTTCTATTAGGAACATCTCTTCAGTGACTATTGGAAAAATTTCTGGAAAGATTCCAGAATGTCTTGGATCAGTTTAAAGAGAAGCTCTGAGCAAGGAAAAGAATTGTGGAGGGACACGAAGGCAAAAAGAAAGACAACGTCCCTGTTCTTATGATATTTATATTCTAGTGGGAGGTGACAGAATATAAATAAATACGTACCAAATAAACAAGGTAATGTTGGATTATGATATAGGCCATATGGCTAGGGGAGTAGGATTTCTTCAGATGGTATTAGAAAAGCCCTCTTTATGGAAGTGACATTTTAGCCAAGACTTCAAAGATGAGGAGATTCCTTGACCCTCACCTGCAAAGCCCTATAGACAGGTATTCTTGGTGGCAGGACAGCATATGCCAAGGCCCTGGGGTGGGAGTGGGGAGGCAGGGAGGGACAGCTTAGTGGGTTCGTACTTGGAGCATGGGGCAGGGACCAGATCCCAGGCTGTGCAGACCACGAGGAGGACTTTCACCTTATTATAACCGCAGGGAATCTAATGAATCAGCAGAGGTACTTTTTTTTGGTGGGAAGGACAAAGGAGGGAGAAGCTTACTGTGTGCAGATCCTTTTCAGCTGGTGATTTGCTCATTCAACTTACAATTCCACCCTGATGGTCAATTGAGGGAACCTTGTTGACTAGACTGTCTTCCTCTTCTTGGTAATTATTAATATTTTTGGAGTGCTTAATTTGTGTCGGGCTCTATATGAAATGCTTTGCATTCATTATTTCATTTAACCTCCACCCAGGAGATGAGTACGCTCTGTTATTGTCTCATTTTACAGATGAGGAAGTTAAGCCATCAGCGCTGGACACAGCTAGGCACATATGGAGCTTCACCCTTGGCTTCTCTCCCGCCTCCATTTTACCTGCTCCAAGTCTGCTCACAACTCCTATCATCCACTGTCATCAGTGCCTGCTTCAATCAGCAAGTGTGATGGCCTTTCCTGAGAACTATTCCTCCCCCATTTTCCTTTTGGTCCTCTTTTTCTTAAATGTCACCCTTCTCTGGCTTCTGTACACTGGTTCTCTTCCAATGCTCTCTGTCCTTTGAGCTGGCCACCTTGTTCTCCACAGGCTTCTTCTCTTGCACCCTTTTTCCTCGAATGGCCCTGCCCACAGATGCCACCATCACTAGCTTTCATTTACATTTTCTCTTAAGATTGAGACAAGCACTTCTAATTTCCTGTTCCAGCATAGTAAACAAATATTTGTTTTTTCAGCTGACAATAGTTTCTGAGAACCTAGCACATGCAAAGCACTGTGCTAGGAATTGGTGAGAATACAATGGCTAGGACGGGGTTTCTGGGGCAATGGACTGTAGGCTTCATTTTTGTTCACATAGCTATGTCTCCAGAGCTTAGTTAGTGTAGGGCCACGCATGTTGTAGGTAGTCAGTAAATATTTGTTATATGAGTAGTTTAGCTGGGGAGGCAAACTTGCACATAAATGGCTCAGATTCAAGGTTGAATGAAGAAGATGATGTAATAAAGATACCAGCAAGTGCTGAGAGAGCCCAACAGAGTAGACAAGCAAGGGGAAGTCTTCATGGAGGTGACATTGGCATTGAGCCTTTATTTTTTAAATTAATTTATTTTTTTAACATCTTTATTGGAGTATAATTGCTTTACAATGGTGTGTTAGTTTCTGCTGTATAACACAGTGAATCAGCTATACATATACATATATCCCCATATCTCCTCACGGCATTGAGCCTTTAAATCCCTTCAAGTCCCAGGGGTGTTCAAGAAAGAGCAAGTGGTCTGGTGTGCCAAGCATGATATAGGAAGTAGTGGAAGATGGATGAAGTGAAATGGTGTTTCAGGAATCTCACTCTGGTGCCAGTGTAGAGAATGACTTTTGGGGGAGAGACTGGAAGTGGCAAGACCAGTAAGGAGGCTGCTGTACCATCCAGAAGAGTGGTTGCCTACCCAGATGTGGCCAGTGGCAGACAGAAAGCAAAGGAGGGAGGGTGGATACAAGAATACTATCAAAATAGAATCCTCAAAGCTTGGCATTTAATTAGATGAAGAGGTATGAAGGAAAAAGCAGGGACTAATGGCTAACTCACCCGGGTAACTGCATGATGGTGTTGACATTTCCCAAACTGGGAATAGTTGAGGAGGGGCAAATATGATAGAGACTATGGAAGAAACTAAGATTTCTTTTGACATCTTAAACTAAGAGATGCTGGTCGAGAAAATAAGTGGAAATATATAGCATAAATCTGAAAACAAAAGCTGGATTTCAAGAAATTTGGGAGCTTTCAGTGCTGATGGAGGCAACTGACACCATAGGAGTGGATATGATTTGTGGGAGAGAACTTCACTTAAGCAGAAAAGAGGGCTGATGGCTGTGGACACCTCTTGAACATTTCCATCTTTTTGTCCTGTGGGAATCGCAAACTCAGCGTGTCCAAAGTGAACCTTTTTCTCTCCTTGTCTTCTCTCGCTGTGCAAATGGCACCAACCACTCTGTTAGTCACTCTGGCTCAAAACCTCAGTCTTCTTTGCCTCCTCCCTTAATTCTTTACACAATGTTTCACCTACAGAAAATTCTGAAAATCCACAAAAGCAACAGGTAGTAGAGACAGTCACTTATAATGGAACTATTTTGGATGATAGGTAGTGTATCATTCGGGTCATATTCCTGCGCAAGTATAGATTTAGTTTCCTTTATGTATGAACAGAGTCATAAGCTACATTTTTAGAGTAACCTTTTTATTAAGGTACAACCATCATACAGAAATGTACACAAGAAATTGATGACTTTTCATGGCATTAAATATTCTTCCACAGTCAATTTCAAAAGGCTACAAGGTATTCCATCCCATAGACATAATTTAGATAACTAACCCCTGTTGTAGGATGTCTGGCATTTTTCTAGTCTTCTCACTGCTTCCTCCACAATGCTACAAAGATGAATTTACCTGTATTTAACATTTCTGTGCCCATTTCCAATTTTTTCTTTAGATAAAATTTGTAGAGGCAGAATTTCTGGGTCAAAGGTATGTGCATATTTAAAAATAAACTTTTTATTTCAGAATAGTTTTAGGTTTCTAGAAAAATCCAAAGGTACTACAGATAGTCCCCACATACCCCGTATTCAGTTTCTTCTGTTATTAACATCTCACATTAGTAGAGCACATTTGTCACAATTAATGAACCAGTGTACAGACATTATTATCAACATTAACTGAAGTACATAATTTATCCAGATTTCTTTAGTTTTTACCTAACATCCTTTCTCTATTCCAGTATCTCATCAGGATACCATATTACATTTAGTTGTCATGTCTCCATAGGCTCCTCTTGGCTGTGACAGTTTCTCAGACTTTCCTTATCTTCGAAAATCTTGACAATTTTGAGGAATACTGGTCAGACATTTTGTAGAATGCCCCTCACTTGGGGGTTTCCACTTTTTTCCTTTTGATTAGACTGGGGTTATGAGTTTTAGAAGGAAAGTACCATAGAGATAAAATGCCATTCTCATCATATCATATCTACTCCGCATACTACTAACATGATTTATCACTGTTGATGTTAAATTAACCTTGATCACCCGGCTGAGGTAGTGCTAGTTTCTCCACTGGAAAGGTTACTCCACTGTAGTTGTTTCTCCACTCTAAAAGTTACTCACTTCCCCCCACTTTCCATATTGTACTCTTTGGAAGGAAGTCACTGCACAGTCCACATTTAGAATCAGGAGTTATGCCTCAGGGTGGAGTATCTATAAAAATTGTTCGGAATTCTGCACCCGAGACTTAGTTCTTCTTTCCCATTTATAAATTTATTTGTATCCGTAATTGATTTATACCGGTTTGACTATGGATATTACTTTTACACTTCAAGTTATAATCCAATACTACTTTGTTTTGTTACTCAAGCATGTATATCTTTAATAGTCTGAGCAACTCACTCGTGCTACCCCCCCAAAGGTTGTACAACTCGCATGGTTAAGAATGAGGACCCATTTCCCTAACTTCACACACCCCGTAAAAAGTAGGTCAGCGATCAAGGGCAAGGCCGACGCCCCTCCCTAGCGCCCAATTTCCTGACGCCTCCAAGGCAGACGAGGCCTGCATGGGTAGGCCCTTCACTAAGATGGGCACCTCAGCCCCACGCGAACCCCCGCTCCAGTCAGCCCCTGAACACCGCCCCTCCTCGCCCCCTTGCTTTTCTTCCGGGTTCTCGCGGCCCCGCCCCCAGGGGGCGGAAGTGGGCGCGGCCGCGGGCAGGAAGCGCTGGGCCGGGGCGGGCCCTCTCGCGCAGCCTGTCCCTCCCATTCCACCACCGCCCCACCCCCACCGGCTCAGACCGGAAATGAGGTCAGAGAGGGAAGCCCCGGCGGGGAGACTGGGCCCCAAAAGCCGCGGCCGTCGGAGGTGACTGCGGCAGCGGGTGAGGGGGACGGGGAGTGAGGGGGTCGGGGCCTAGGGGGCCCGCGCCAGCGGGGATCGGCGCTCCGGGCCGCGGCGGAGCGGCCACGGGCGCCATGGGGCCCCGGAGGCTGGCGGGAGGGGAGAGGGTGGCGGGGCCTTGTTTTTCAGGGCCCATCTCCCCGATCCGGGGGATGAGGGTCGGGCCATTTCCCGGGCAACAGTCACCTTATCTCTTCTCTAGTGTCTGGCTCTTTTGAGCTGGCGACAGCATGAGGGCTTGGTGTCCCGAGCAGTGGTCGCCCTAGTCCTCGGGGGCGGGCCCGGGCGTGGGGGAGTCCTTCGAAACACGCTTTTTCTCACGGATGTGGCCATGTTGCGACCCTTGAGCACGGAGGGAGTTTAGTCGCCAGGACTTGAATTTTGGCAGTTTCTGCCCTGGAAGTGCTGACCCCCTGCCCCTGGTCACCCAAATTGAGAAGTTGCCTCCTGCCTCCCCCAGCCCCTCCCCCCCCGGTCCCCCCCCCCCCCCCCCGACTGTGCGCCTGCCCGCCTCTCTTTTTACTTCTGCTAGTTTCTCGTTCCTTCCGATGTGTGACTCGGACAGCCTTTGTCTCCCCGAGTGCTTGCCTGGCCCCGGGACCCTCTCGGACTGTGCATTCAGGGAGGGTGGGAGTTCCAGGGTTCTTCTGTCACCTTCTGTTCGAATTGCAGCCTTTGAGCTTGGCATTCGACTGCACAGCCAACTGCAAGTTGTTTGGTAACTTCGTTTCACGTTAAAGTTTGTACAGTTCTGCTTGAGTTTTTAAAGCAGTAGGTCTTTATTAGGGAAATAGATTTAGATAAGTGCGTCCCCACTTATTTATTTTGGTTTTAGAGACAGCTGTCTCCCAAACCCCAGCCATGGTGTTTTAAACTACTTATTGCTTAAATGAGTGTGGCTTTTGACACTTTGAGTTTTGTTTGGTTGGTAGTTTGGGACTAGGTGTCCCCGTTGCTCCTCCTGCCTTTAAATTGCTTGGCATAAGGATAGCATGAAAATAGATTTTAGAAAGTCCTTTGCAAAATGTAAACTGTGTGAAGGGAACTATGGTCTGAGAGTGGCGCCACAGAGTTTTAAGCTCTAATTATGGTCTTGAAGTACGTTGGACTTAACAAGGGCTAGGGAAAAGGTGCTAATTTAAAATGTTTTTTTTGTTTGTTTGTTTTGTTTTGTTTTTTGCGGTACGCAGGCCTCTCACTGTTGTGGCCTCTGGAGCACAGGCTCCGGACGTGCAGGCTCAGCGGCCATGGCTCACGGGCCCAGCCGCTCCACGGCATGTGAGATCCTCCCGGACCGGGGCACGAACCCGTGTCCCCTGCATCGGCAGGCGGACCCTCAACCACTGCGCCACCAGGGAAGCCCTAAAATGTATTTAATTAGATGTTGTACGAAGTATATTAAACGTTTCCCTTTAAAAAGGTATTTTGAAAATCGCTCCTCCTGCGCTCAGCCTCTGGAAGGCTTGCCTATGAAGTGATCCCTGAAGTATGATGGTTTGACAAGAATGAGTTGAAAAACAGGAAACTTTGGAAAGCTGTTAGCTAGAAATCTTAGAGACTCTTCTTATCCTTGTCATTTCAACCTCAGCTGTAACGTGTTTTTGTGTGACTGTCTGGCACTAAAGCACAAAACTTGGATAATCAATTTATTTTCTGAAGGTTGGCAAGAAGACTTAAAAGTTGCTAATTATTCACAAATATATGACATACTCTTTAAGGCTCTTTACCTGGTAGCTTCTGGGTGGTAGTTGGGACCAGAATGGGTGCAAACTTGGTCTTTTTTTTCCATGCAGAGTACAAACCTGGGTCACTACAGATTCTTGGAACACTAAAACTGCAAGCAGCCTTCCGTAAAGTGTGTCACTAAGTTGTCTTTCTCTTCCTGCCACAAACATTCTTATTAGTGACCCCAGACCATAGAACGGTCTTTTCATCCATGGTTTTGAAGTTGAGTGTTTTTCTGCTCCTGTTTGGACAGATGAGACATTCTCTAATCTTTTTAGATCTGATCATCAGGTAATTTAGTTTAGCAAGTTTAATTGGGGGAAAAGGGGAATGACTGATTTATTCCCCTGAGTTTGCTTGTTTTTACTAATAACCCAGTTGTCATCTGGTGAGTATTTTGAGAACATGCTGACTTCAGGCATTTAACAAGGGCCAGATACCTATTTTTAAAGGCTTAAGGGAGTATGGATGGTAAGAATAGAGTCTAAGGGTAGCCAGGTGAAAGGTGACTTTATTTTCTGTAGATAGGGTGGACTCTGCAGTGCCATGATCTGTTTGAAAAATTATTCGAAAACAACAGATCCTATTCAGTCTTTCTTCTTCTTTTTTCTCTTTTTTGAACCTCCTTTTGGCAGATGTGGCCTCATGGATGAGCTGGTACATGACTTAGCCTCAGCCTTGGAGCAGACATCTGAGCAGAATAAGCTTGGTGAGCTGTGGGAGGAGATGGCGCTGAGCCCTCGGCAGCAGAGGCGGCAGCTTCGCAAACGGAGAGGCCGGAAGCGCCGTTCAGACTTCACTCACCTGGCAGAGCATACCTGCTGCTACAGTGAGGCCTCTGAGTCAAGTCTGGATGAGGCCATCAAGGACTGTCGAGAAATGGCCCCAGTCACCAATTTTAGTGACTCTGATGACACTATGGTAGCCAAACGGCACCCAGCTCTTAACGCCATTGTTAAGAGTAAGCAACATTCTTGGCATGAATCTGATTCCTTTACTGAAAATGCACCTTGTCGACCGCTGAGGCGCCGGCGGAAGGTGAAGCGCGTAACATCAGAGGTCGCTGCCAGCCTTCAGCAGAAGCTCAAGGTGTCAGATTGGAGCTATGAGAGAGGCTGCAGGTTCAAGTCTGCTAAGAAGCAGCGTCTGTCCCGCTGGAAGGAGAATACTCCCTGGACCTCATCAGGTCACGGGTTGTGCGAAGCAGCAGAAAACAGGACTTTCCTAAGCAAAACGGGAAGGAAAGAAAGGATGGAGTGTGAAGCAGATGAACAAAAACAGGGCTCTGACGAGAATATGTCAGAATGGTGAGATCTCCCTTACTAAGTCATAGATTTTCCTGGTTAACTTTACCTAAAGCACAAAACCACAGTCCTGATGAGTTCAACTTTCTTTCCAACCAGCCTTTGTAATACTGACTTTGTAGCTCTGCTTTGACCAGTCAGGTTGTGTTTAGCTTCTTAAAGTACACTCATGATCCTGTTTCCCTACATCAAGAAGGCTATATTTTATAGAAACACATTTGTTTCTAAAAATCGTTTAAAACGTGTACCTCTTATTTTAAAAAAACATTTTGCTGCTCTTTGTGCCACGTAGTTCATACACAGATACTGTTCTTTAGAAACAGGGCCTCAGTAGAGGCTGGTGTGTATATGTATGTGTGAGAGAGAGAAAACACGGGTGCCAGGCATATGGAGTTTGTAAATGTTCTTGGTAAGCTGCCTTTACCCATTAAGAATCATGGCTTTAAATATTTCTGGACTGTAATTCTGTTCTCTGCTACTTACAGTTTGACTGTATTGAGTTTAACATTCAAGTTGTCTGAACACATGGTAGGCTTTGAAAATAACAGGGCTAAATCCCATCAGTCTTACACCAAATGTCCTAGAGCCAGAAAAATCTGTCTCTAATGGGTGCATGTTTAAAACGTCGGTATAGTTTTTGGTGACTTTTAATTTTTTACATCTCAAATAGATAGTCCTAGGGACACTGATACTCCCCAGCTTGATATTTTAATATTATTATTAATATTAATCTGTGATATCTGTTTCTCAGTGTGGATGCTGTTGGTGTTTTGGATGGGGCAGTTCTTTGTGGTACGGGATGTCCCATGCCTTGTAGGATAGTTGCCATCCCTACGTTGTTCCCATCACCCTTCACAGTATCAAAACAGATGCCTCCATGGGTGCTCCCTAAGTGGGTTGAGTAGTCCCAATTGAGAACCAGTGTATTCTATTATTGTTAATATTAGTTAGCATTTATTAAGCACTAACTGTGTGCCAGACACTGTACTATTGTGCAGAACATATTTCTTCTTTAATGTTCATAACTCCCCTGTCTGGTAGGTACCACTATTTGTATTTTTTTTTTTTTTTTTTTTTTTTTTTTTGCAGTATGTGGGCCTCTCACTGTTGTGGCCTCTCCCTTTGCGGAGCACAGGCTCCGGATGTGCAGGCTCAGCGGCCATGGCTCACGGGCCCAGCAGCTCCGTGGCATGTGGGATCTTCCCAGACCGGGGCACGAACCCGTGTCCCCTGCATTGGCAGGTGGACTCTCAACCACTGCGCCACCAGGGAAGCCCCCACTATTTGTATTTTATAGAAGAGGAAATAGAGGTTATGAGTGTGGAGATAATTTGCCCAAGGTCACCTAGTAGCAAAACTGGGAATCAAACCTGATTCCAAAGCTCATAGTTAACAACCATGTTTTGCTATGCTCTGAGCTTGCCTTTGCCATGGCACGTCTTCTGTCTCATCTGAACTTTTACAACTGTAGAACAGATGACCTTTCTTAGGACTTGGCTTCTTCTGACGTTTGTCTGAAAAACAAAGGCATAAATCTTACGAACTTGGAGGTGAGGTTTTGTCAGTAACAGGAAAAGCTGTTCAGGTCTGTATGCCTGTACCTTTCATGGGTGGTTTTAATCCAGTTTTTAAAATTTTTCTTAACTAACTTTATATTTGCCAGGCTGTGCAACTAGATTTGGCTTTCCTGACTTTCCTCTAATGTATAGTCTAAGGCCTATTTACCCAATTTATATGTATAATTTTGGATTATAAAGCTTTTTTCCTTATCATACTATTTTTAATCAAACAAGAAATGCCTAGTTAACTTGTATCCTTCACACTGTTGAAACCCTCAGTTGAGGTGTTCAAGTTTGTTTCAATGTCAAGCTTACATACCAAATAGTAATCATCGTACTGTTAAGAATGTTTTGGGATGATATTTTTGGATGTATGTATTTCTTCCCCAGAATTTCTTGCTAAACTATGACTTAATTGTGTGTGTGAGTGACTGTTAACTCTGTCTTCTCTAAGATCACAGCCCAAGTGTGGTTCCAAATGCAGAGCCTGTAACCTTGCAGTGAGGCACTTCAGTCTTTCTAGGTCCTTCTTACCCCAGATACATCTGTTGCACATTATAGTCAGGTTGTGATAATATACACCTAGAGCTTGGATAAATTGAGGTAGGCAGCAATTTACCCTTTCAAAAATCTCCTTGGATGTGCCAGTTTGTTTGCATACAGATCAAAGTGTAGAACTTTATATCAGAGGTATTGAGGGTTGTCAGAGTATATGATCCAACTTGTGAAATTATTAAGATGAAGTTGATCATTAAGCTTTACTTAGCCTAGTCAATAGATAGAGTTCTTTTAAAAAGCATATGTTAGGTGTTTCAGGTTTGAAAATCTGTGTCTCAATCAGAGAGCTTTATTTCTACTTTCCTTAAATTTATTCTGCTAACTAAACATAGAGTAATTTTAAGCTTAACCGATAATTCTTTTCGCTTTTCTGTTTCTGTTCTTCCTTCCATTCTATACCAATCAATCCCTCAGGCATCCTGAAGAACTGAAAGTGGTTATGATGTAATAGTTTTTTAAAGCCTTCAGAAAGCTCAGTTATTATTTTAATATTTTTCTTTGCATGTGTGTTCCATTCTAAAATGGATCAACTCTTTTGTAGGATTACTTTCTACTGATCTTTATTCAAATTGTCTATATAGCAGTTATTAATTAGGTGAGTTATAGCCTAATTTTGCTTTATTCTTCACTAATGCATCATTCATTTGTTCCCCTTGAATATAATTTAGCTTCTTTTCTTTCATAAGTGAATTGGTTTGGTGATGGCCTGAAGTCAGGAGCCTTCCTAAGGTGATGTATTAGAAGCCGATCTCACAAGAAAGAAAATATTCCCTTCTGTTGGAAGCCAAGTGACAGAGATAGAGTGCTAAACCTTCCCCCTCCTTCTCTAGCCCAAGCTGACCTTCTGCGCCCCTTGGTGCCTCTTGTTTTCTTATTTTTATAGAAAATCAATATCCTTTCTGACACAAACAATAGCTCAGAAGCAAGAATAAATGGTAGAAAGCTGAGATCTCTGTCCATCACCTTTCACTTTAACTCCCCCAAACTCTTTAATTATGAGGGTGCTTTGCTCCAGGTGTTTGTGACAGTAAAATTGCTAAATGAGGACCATTTTAACCAAAGATTGGGTGATCAATAACACTTTATAGCAGTAGCTTGTTGGATCAATAGCATTCATTATTTCATGGTTAAGGTAAGTAGCCTCCTTTGCAAGTGGAGGTCATTAATCAGGGGTTACTGGAGCTGTGGAAAAGACTCTGTGTGGTAGGTTGAGGATGTTCTGTTTTCTATTCTGTAAATAGGGGTGCTGACCAAGAGGATATTTACCATTGTTGAAGATTGTACCGTTGCATTTGAGAGTACTGAGTAGCTAGCATAGAGTGCTTCTGTAGATTTATTCAAAGCTCTGCTACTATATCCTTAGGAACAACTGAAAAAAAAAAAAACAACTTGGGAGATAGATTTGATACTATTGTATTTGAAGATCTGTCTCTTGAAAGAAATGTTAGGATTATTCTTTGACTCCAGAGGAAGGAACTAGGACTCATAGGTAAAAAGTACAGAGTGTGAAGTGTTGCCTCAGTATAAAATACAACATTCTAAAAATTAGGACTCTATAAAAATGAAGTGAGTTGTTTTACCAGGTGATGAGTTCTATGTCACTGGAGGGATTCAAGCCTGGGCTTGGTGACCACTTACTGCGTTGTTGTAGAGTTGGAGAGGTTGAACTGAATGACCTCTAAGGTCCCTTGCAACACTGAGATTATGTAATTCTTTTCAGTCACAACCTCCTTCCCATCACTGTAATTTCATATTTTAAAAAGCATCTGATAAGCAGCCTCAACTGCCCCTAAAATATTTATGAAGACATAAAACATTGCAAACTCACATCACCAGAGATCAGGACTTACAGCTGGCTTACTGCCAAGATTTTCTCAAAGTCCGAGGCTGATAGAGCTGCGCTGGAGAGTGCAGTTGGAAGCCCACAGCAATGCTGAACCTGCCCTGAAGGTCGGTAGTGAGGCCCTGCATTCTTTCTCTGTAGTCTGCCCTTGGTTCAGAAAGGCAGGATCCGGTTCAGTTAGAAAATTGGGCAGCTACAGTTTGAGCCAGAGTGTTGTTCCACCCTTTACTTGCAATCAGTATCTTTCCGTTTCTCTTTGGAGGCTGTAACTCCCTTATATACTTGGATAGGGAATTGTAGTGTTTTCTGTGTGTGTATTTGTTCCGAGGCATAGGAGGCAGTCATAGCATATTGAGTTCTGGGAAATAGAGTCTCCAAGAGTAGTTTACTGTTGGCATGGACAGAGAAGGAAAAAACACTCTTAGTAGTAGTGCATTCTGGAAACTGGAGTGTTTTATATAACTTCATTTATTGTAGACTCCTGGAATGGGCCCAGAATCAGGCAGTGAGCGTCAGAAGAAGATCTTGTCTCAGTCCCACGTAGCTACATGAGATAAAAGCCTACCAGTGACACTGGGGATTAGGCTAGGGGCTCTGCGCATCCTCTTGGCCAGTTGTAGATGCGACAAGAGCATGTTACCCGTATCCAAGGAAGCAGAGGATGGAACCAGGGGTAATTTACATACCCTTTCTGTTGGTAAATACCAAATTCTAGGTAAACCGGTTCTCAACAAGAGGCTTTTGGACAAGTTATGCAGAATAAGGGAAAGGGAACATCATCCTGAATGTTCAGTGGAAGAACACATCTTTGAAAATGACTGCCAGTGGAAACCAGAAGAACATTTTAGAAAACCTTCATTAGGATGCAAGGAGATAGAACCACTTTGAAACAGGAGCAGTAAGTCATAAGGACAGAAAGATAGCCATTTGAAAGCCCAGTAGTATGGGAGGAAAACGTGTAGGGAGATTTGAAATGTAATTACAATGTTAAAATGAAGGACAGTTCTTTCTGCAGAAAATTGAGTTGATGATGTGGGAAACTTTGGAAGCCCTCCCAAAATGCACAGAGAGGAGATAGAAATGAGAGAGAAGGTGATAGATCTGGAGGACAGGGATAGAGGCCCAGTCAGCAAGTATGTAAATACTCCCAAGGAAGAAACCAAAGCATAGGGGTAGAAGAGGGATTTTAAAAATATAACTGAAGGGAAAACATGTTCCTGTGTTGAAAAAATTAAGTATACAGATTAAAAGGGAAAACTAATGAAAAGAGACCTCTACCTAGACATATCCTGGCAATATTTTTGCATTCTGCATTGGTGGTGGGAGGGGAGCAGTTATAAAGAAAAATCTTTAAAGGGATGAAAATAAGGTTGACGTTGATCCCTGCAGTACTAAATGTGAGGGGCTATCGACTTGCCTGTAGAATTTTGATGGCAAAAGTCTCCCACCTTCCCACCATGAATTTTATATATAGCTAAGATAGATTTCATATGGAAGGGCACTAGAAAGACATTTTCAGATATCAAGTCTCAAAATATATGCTCTTTAAAAATTTACTCTGAAAAGATATTTCATCTAACTGAGGATGAAACTGTTAGTTCTAAGAAAAGGTAAGTCTTAAAAGGATGGGTGGACTTCTCTAAGGCACAGCCCACGGCTCAGTAGCAGAGTCCTGACAAAAATCATTATCTCTGCAAAGTATACCTGATTGCAGTGGCCACGCTAATGAACCTGTGAAACTAGAGAGGTTGCTGCCTTCTTTTGTGGTGCCATCTGAATGAAACTGAAAAACAAACTCCTTCGTTATACATTCTCATAACTTACTGTGAGAGTAATTTTGCAGTTGGTGTGAGATATTTCTCTGAAAAACCTGTCCCTCAGTCCTGTTTACTTTCAGAATCAGAAGTCTGGTTACATATAGTTACAAGTGTACCACCTCAATCCAGAAAAAAGAAGGAAAAAGAATTGAGTAGAAATGTTTTGGGTGATAGGTCTAGGAGTGACCTTTCCGTTTTTTGTAAATTCTAAGACAATTAAAAGTGTTTTTTAAGTGTATTATTATTTAATAAAAAAATTAAAATGAAAACCCCTTAGTTTTTAGCATGATAAAGTAAGACATTAACTCTATCCTGCTTGTTTCTTTTAAAATTAGATGTAAAAGACACCTCTTATTTAATAATCTTAACTGGGTGAGAAACCCAGGTGGTAAAGTTACTGATACCAACTTTTGAATATAGATGATAAACTAATTCTGTACCTCTGTACTATAATTGTGACAAGTATAAACTACTTTGATTCAGTTCTAAGTTTACAGTTTTTCTGTGTTTAGGAATATGAAAGAATTAGCAAGCTCTCGGGTCAGAGGACAAGCTGTGTTTTCCCCCTCTCAGCTGTGGGAATTCAGAGATTTAACTTACAGAAGTTAGAAACTTCTTGTTAGAGCTAGACAGGAGGGAATTCTTTTCAAAAAAGAATTCATAAAGATGCTATATTATCTGTTGCTGCAGAAAAAGTTGCCCTAAAACTTAGTAGCTTTATAAAACATTTATAGCCTTACAGTTCCTGAAGTCAGGAATCTGGCAACAGTTTAGCTATGTGATTCTGCTTCAGTCTCTCATACTTTTGCAATCAAACTGTTGGTCTGGGCTGCAGTTGTCTAAAGTCTTGGGTGGGGCTGAGGAGTCCACTTCCAAGCTCACTCACAGGGCTGTTGGCAGATCTCATTTTCTTATTGGCTGCAGGATCGAGAGAGTCTCAGTTCCTTTCCACGTGGGCCCCTCTACAGGGCTGTTAGCATTCTTAAGATATGATAGTTAGCTTCCCCTAGAGCAAATTGTCTGAGGGAGAGAGCGAGAGAGCGAGCCCTCACTCAAGTACCCAAGATGGAACCCTAGTGTTTTATAACCTAGTCTCAGAAGTGACATACCGTTAGTTACATCTGCCTGTGCTACTGGTTACACAGCCCAACCAGGGTGTGAAATACCAGGAGGCTGGGATCACTGGGAGTCATCTGGGAGTCTGGTTACCACAGGTGGCCACTGGTCTTCTGAAGATTTTTCCTAACTTAGTGTGGAGCTAAATTCAGAAATAGTATTCTCAAACTAATTATTTCCTCAGAACATACTGAGAGAGTGTTTTTACTGTGATTTCAAAGGAAGGGCATTCAGGAACTATAAAGGCAAGCAAGGTATAGATCCCTGAGAATGTATTTTGTTGTATTTTAAGTAAGTATACTGAAGATGAATGTTTATTTTTTAAATTTAAGGTATGGCATTAAGGGAGAGAGCTGCTTTCTGAAGTGAGTTTGTAATCCGTTTTCTTGATGTTCAGCACATATGATGCATTTTTAGCTGATGAGCTCCGGAAGGCTGGCCCTATCCAGCAGAAGTACACAGGCTCCTCTCTTCCTCTGAACTGGTTTCCCTTAACCATGATGTCCCACCCCCTTCATCCCTCCACTTTGTTCATCACTCTACATGAGGGTTCTCACCTTTTGGGCCAGATATTCTCTGTTGTGAGGGCTATCCTGCGCGTTGTAAGATGTTTAGCAGCAACCCTGTCCTTGACTCGCAAGATGCCAATAGAATACCAGTTTCCTCTTCCCCCCTCCAAGTCCTGACAAACAAACATTTTTCCAGATATTGCCAGATGACCCCGAGGGCTGGGGTGGGGCAGGAAGGTAGGAGAAGGGGGACAAAATTGCCTCCAGTTGAGAACCACTGCTCTAGATGTTTCTGGTATTGAGATTGGGTTTTTACCTTGTTGACTCTGCTTTTACCAAAAAGCATGAGTTTCAAATGAGAGAACTCAGTAAGACCAAAACATTGATCTCTTCTATAGAATAAAAATACTGTGATTTAAAAATGGAGAGTTTTTGGGCTTCCCTGGTGGCGCAGTGGTTGAGAGTCTGCCTGCCGATGCAGGGGACACGGGTTCGTGCCCCGGTCTGGGAAGATCCCACATGCCGCGGAGCGGCTGGGCCCATGAGCCATGGCCGCTGAGCCTGTGCGTCCGGAGCCTGTGCTCTGCAACGGGAGAGGCCACAACAGTGAGAGGCCCGCGTACCGCAAAAAAAAAAAAAAAAAAAAAAGTTTTTGCTAATTTGAAGACAATACCCTTTAATTGCTCTGAAAAGGGCAGGCAATTCATTTTCAGAACTTGTCAAGAAGAGCAGTTCAGATGAAAGCATTTAAAAATTTATATCAAAGTTTACAATGTTTAGCTAACTCTTTGCCCTGGAATTAATTATTTAAATGGACAGGAGGTATCAATAGTGTTTTATTAGGCTTGATTCCTAAGATAATCTACCCCTCTGAAAATGAATGCGATACCCAGTCATCTGGTCTGCCCAGAGTGCCCTGAATTACAAAGGTGCTCAGGTGAGGTTAGATGGATGCATGTGTGACAAAACAAAAAAAAAGCAAAATGTTAATTGCAATATCTAGGTGATGGAGTGTGAGTGGTAACTTTCAACTTTTTTGTATGCTTGAAAGTCTTCCTAATAAAATGTTGGGAGGGGCTTCCCTGGTGGCGCAGTGGTTGAGAGTCCACCTGCTGATGCAGGGGACAGGGGTTCGTGCCCTAGTCCGGGAGGATCCCACGTGCCGCGGAGCGGCTGGGCCCATGGGCCATGGTCGCTGAGCCTGCGCGTCCAGAGCCTGTGCTCCGCAATGGGAGAGGCCGCAACAGTGAGAGGCCCACATACCTCAAAAAAAAAAAAAAAAAAAAAAAAAATGTTGGGAGAGGAAAGCCGCTGGAACTGCTGGTTAGGTTGACTTTCTTTACATTTACGTTACTTCAGTTGGATGTGGTTCAGTTGCTTCTAACAATATTATAATAATTAGATAATACAATTAATTGGTAGTCCAAAATCTAGGCTTTAATTTTATTTGTCTTATTTTAAATGGTGGCTATGCTGCTGAATTGTGGAAACATTTTTTTAGTGAAAACCATATAGAGAAGTACGATGTGTTATTACTATTTTTACTCACATATGAATATTTTTGAGACGTTTTCTGGCTTCTAAAATGGAGTGACTTTCTCAGTATTATAAGGTTAAATTCTAGGCTTGCCCCACCCCTTATTTGGAGAATTTTCTTCATTGGAAAGCATTCTTCTTTCTATGTTTTCACACTCTTCTCCCATAGTCTAAGTTTTTGATAAAATGCATCCATTTAAATTGTGGTTGACATGCTTCTTTGTTAGTTTTAGTGCTGGTTATAGCAGGGTCTGGAATATAGTAAAACTTAATAAATGCTTACTAAGTGAATGAGTGAAAATATAGGGGAAATAGTGGGGGAAATCCTTCCTCCTCCTTCTCCTGTTAGAGACTTTTTATTGCCCCAATTTAGAATTGAATATTTTTGAATGACATATAAATTATTTGTAGGGTTAATACATTTCTACTCAAAAATATTTTAGAAATATTCTATGAAGACTTTTATATGCAAACTGTTTATAGATTAGAATCATGTGAGAACAGGGAGTATAGAACAGCTCCTAAGGCAAAGACAGGAGGCATTGATGCCTCTAGGAGTTGCTGTCATTTTAGGAAAAGACAGGATTTCATTACCTACTATCTTTCTGGGCTTTGTCTTGTTACTTTTTCTGAAGATTAATAAAGGCTGAGTTTCTGTCTTCCTGACTAAGTTTCAGAGGACCATAGTGGAATGGACACTAAGGATAGGATCACATTTCTTTTTCCTTATAAAAATGAGGAACAGAGCTTTTTTCCGTGCCTAATAAAAATGCTCATAGCAAAAAAGTTATAAACAAATTTGATGGTTTGGGCATAGGAAAAATGTGTAGTAGCCTGACATCTAACTTTTTGACCTTGTGATCTACAAGAGTACTAAAAGAAAATTGTTTTTATTGAAAGATAGGAGCTTATCTTTACCAGAATATTAAACATTATGTTTAATTAGCTATATTAACATTTTATAGTTGACTAAATCACTATTAAAATCCTATGAATCTGATTTTGTTTTAAAAAACCATAATCTCTGAGTCAGAAGTGAATGAAAGCCACAGGACTGGATAGCTTTGGCCTGTAAATTGTAAGGGGAAATATTTACTTCTACTTCATAGCTAGCACTACATATTTGCATGCTGTATCATGGTGTTTATGTGCAAATATGCCTTGAAGTTCCCATTTTTTTCCTCAGAAAATTATGCTAACAGTTTCTTACATATAATTAGATTTCCACAATGCAAGTTCTTCTTAGGGAATAAGATGCTATCAGATGAAATAGTCATTTCCAGATATTGATGGAATGATGATACTTTTATGTAATAAGTGTTCTTTAAGGCATAAATTATTTTCTCAGTGAAGAAAATACGTATCTCCCTTGAACACAGTCTTAAAATCCTGGTGATATTTCTGTGACATCATTGCCATTACTCTAATTAACTGTTTATAGAAAACTTACAAGTTTAGTCCAGTCTCTTTAAAGAACAGTGAGTCTCTTTAAATACTGTTGACAGAAATAGAAAATGTACAGGGACAGGAAGGTTTTAGGTTACCAATACCTTTCTTGATCCAGCAGGTTTCTTTGCGCTTACTTTATTTAGAATATGAGGAGAGAATGGAATCCATGCAAAAAAGGATCAGAGAAGCACTGTATCTTGTAGTGCTTACAGGTGGCTGGAAATGAATGAGGAGAAGAATCCATAGACTTCGTAATAAAGCAATGGCTTTAATTTCTTACTTGGAAATATTCAAATAGAGGAAATATTCAAATAAATATTCAATAGACATTGCAGAGTAGACCTTGTAATACACTTACAGCAGAGATCAGCAAATTTTCTCTCTAAAAAGCCAGATAGTAAATATTTTGGGGCTTTGTGGGTGATTCGTTCTCTGTTGCAACTCCTCAACTCTGCAGTTGTAGTGTGAAAGAAGCCAGGATAGGTCAATGAATGAGCCTGGCTGTGTTCGAGTAAATCTTTATTTATGGTCACTGTAATTTGAATTTTGTGTCATATCCATATGTCACAAAGTATTCCTCTTTTGATCACCCCCCCCCCCATGATTTAAAACTATAAAAGCTATTCTTAGCTCACAGGCTATACAAAAATGGTTGACAGGCGGCTGTTTGATGATCCCTACATCTCAGTTACTGATATGTTAACCAAGAAAGCATGTAACACAGTGGTGGAGTAGAATGTCTGTCTTATGGCCTGATGTGCTTTTTAAGCCCTCCTTAATATCAAGAGGAACTAAAAAATATAAAATATGCTTTACCTTCGAGGCAAGATGAGAGAAATAAAGTAGTTGATATGAGAGAATGTATATTAAGACTCAATGGAGTTAGAGTTAGACCACTAATATTCCTAGGAATTTGCTAAAAACATAAAAACAACACCATAGGGCTTCCCTGGTGGCACAGTGGTTGAGAGTCCGCCTGCCGATGCAGGGGACACGGGTTCGTGCCCTGGTCTGGGAAGATCCCACATGCCGCACAGCGGCTGGGCCCGTGAGCCATGGCCGCTGAGCCTGCGCGTCCGGAGCCTGTGCTCCGCAATGGGAGAGGCCACAGCAGTGAGAGGCCCGCAAACGCAAAAAAAAAAAAAAAAAAAAAAAAAACAACACCATAAAGTTCAGCAGGCACAGTTCCTTGGACTCAGAAGTAGGAAGAATATAGTACCCAGTGAGGATGTCTTCCAGATTTAACTGCAGAGCTCTTTGAAGATTCTAAATCCATCAGAATCCAGTGGTATAGTTTTGTGAGACATTTCTTATAATGACATCTGAGAATGTTCCCACTTATAAGTGTAGAGGAAAATAAAATGAAAGAACCTTTAAAGAAATCAGGTATGTTTTGTTGGCTCTTGCTGAGACAAATTTCTTGGATCTGTTACCCAGAGACAAGCTTAAGTGAGGAAACATTGCTACTTAATTTAACCGGCATTTTTAGGATTTACTATTGGCAAGATATTTGGAAATGTTGCAAAATACAAAATATTTTCAGATATTTGATCCAGAAATGTAGACTGGGATTTTGCCAAGCCTATTCTTTATGCAGCATGGTGAGAATGCTTCTTCTGTCTTCTAGAGCACGTGAACAAAATTGACTAGCTTAGAAGGAAACATCCCAATCAAGGAAATCGCTAATATTGTAAAGAATAGAGAAATTTTTCTTGAACCAGATAAGTCAAATTTGATGATTAGGTGGGAGAAATGCAGCATCAGAAGAGGCAGAATCAATTGTTGGAAGTAGCTCAAAATGAAGCTGACTTGGACAGAATTCTATGGGGCAAAAGTTTTATTTCCATTTATTTTTTTTCTTGCATATAAACAAGATGGGTTGATGGATGGATAGATGGAGAGACATGTGATAAAGGAAATAGAGCACTATGCTAATTGTGGAATTTACGTGGGGGGTATATGATGGTTTACAATTTTTTAAAAAATATTTATTTATTTATTTGGCTGTGCTGCATTTTAGTTGTGGCACGTGGGATCTTTGTTGCCGAGTGTGCGATCTTTAGTTGCGGCATGTGGGATCTAGTTCCCTGACCAGGGATCGAACCCGGGCCCCCTGCATTGGGAGCGCAGAGTCTTAACTACTGGACCACCAGGGAAGTCCCTAAAAGTTTTATTTCAATGAGTTCAAATGGAGTTTGTTTTTTTATTTTTAACCTCCTTTTTTGAAAATGAATTTTGCTGTATCCATTTGCTATCAAGAGAGACATTAATTTTAGAAAATACAACTTTTGTCATACTGATTTTCTTTTTTTTTTCTGTTCATGGATTTTTGTTTGCTGCTTTATAAATGGGAAAACTTGAAAGATGCTGGATTTCTTAAAGTTGCATGGCTTCATATGAAACTGATAGTAAACAATATTTTAAAATAAAATTGGTTGGTAAATTTGTGTTGTTTGATATACCAAAGCAGGTTGAGAATTACTTCTGTGAGCCTTAATAAATAACTTTCTAATGCTAAACTAACAAAGCGACTTGAGATCTTTTAAAAGTACTTCAGGGGCCGCGGAGCGGCTGGGCCCGTGAGCCATGGCCGCTGAGCCTGCGCGTCCGGAGCCTGTGCTCTGCAACGGGAGAGGCCACAACAGCGAGAGGCCCGCGTACCGCAAAAAAAAAAAAAAAAAAAAAAAAAAAAAAAAAAAAAGTACTTTAAAATATAAGTTAAAGTTTTACAGTTCTCCTCTTCTTACATTTCTTTTGTTTTGGGGGAAAATAAACTTACCCCTGTGACATAACTATGAAATTTACATTTCTGATTGGCTAATGAGCTAGAGTGAAATTAGGGAAACTTGGAATCTTTTGATTTGAAAACCAGGAGACATAATGGACAGTGTTTTGTTTTTGACTGGAGCTGATGCATTCTCTTGTGTTTTACTCTTTTTTCAGTGAAACCAGCAGTGTGTGTAGCAGCAGTGACACAGGGCTCTTTACCAACGATGAAGGACGGCAAGGTAATCTTGATTCCATCTTTGGGACATTGGTTCAATGTTTCTGGGAAGATTCTAGTGGTTCTAGAAGTGCCTCACAGAGAATATGATGGTTGTCTATGAAAGTGTTTTTCAAACTTTAGGGCATAAAAGCCATGTGGGGGAACTGTTAAAACTGCAAGTTCCTGAGCTCCTGGAAATCAGATTGGTCTAGAGTTGGCCCCTGGAATCTGCATTTTCCGCAAGCACCTGTGGTGATTTTTGTGCAGGTAGTTCAGACTTTGAGAATCATTGATCCAGGGGGGTTATAGTGTCAAAGATGGAACTTAGGGAAGTGGCTTTTTATTAAAACCAAAAAGTAACCTTATGTATTACTGGATGTTAAGACATTCTTATTTTCACATATGGAGGATTTATTTTTTTAACCTTATTTATAAGTGGCCATAGTGTTCTTGGTGAATATATTATAGAAATTCTTTCTGAAGTTTAGTAGAGAGCACTGTGAATAAGGCTGGTGTATGTTAATTATCAGTTTTTTATTTTTACTATTTAAACAGTAATTTGATCCTGTCCTGTACACTTGCTTAGTGCCACAGTAAGTGTGTACTAATAAGAATTTCTTATAGCTCCTTTAGACTGTAGTTTTCTTAATCTAAATAAGGGGTTTGTAGATCTTCTGAAATCCAGTGATTTTTCTCCAAGGGTTAAGTGATTGAAGGACAGAGACACAGCTACATGTCTAGGTCGGTCCAGATAGGCTCCTTAGTAACTGAAGGGATCCTGGGACAGTGAGACTTAGGTTCCAAGTCCTAATTTTGGAGAGAGACGGTGGGGAGGTGTCTCACCCATGCCTCAGAGTTGTGGGCATAGATGGAGCTCTTGAGCTTCCTTCTATAATGGAGGCTGTTGTGAGTACATTTCTGTTCCTTTCTGATTCTGAGGGAGCTAGGTGTCATTAGAAGCTGTGTGTATATACTCCCCGGTGGGCTCTAGCTAGGGTCTTGATTCTCTTATCTCATACCAGGAAAGTCTGGTTGTCTTTCCATGAATGAACTGGAGCATACTTTCAGAATTACTTTTTCTTTGCTTTTACTACAGTATCCTAATGCATCTCTTAAAGGTTATGATGTGTATACAGAGGTGTAAGAAAGTGTGGACCTATTACAACCAATTAAGTTTTGGGCCTTTGGAAAGCCTTCCACTGATAAGGAATCCTTGGTATATTATGGAAGGTTGTAGAATGTTTTATAGCCCCAGCTTTCCCTTTGTTTCTGCCTCAACTTCACACATTTTGGTGATATTTAGATACTTAGAGTTCTCAGCACAAAGCTATGTTACTTTCTGCTTCTATGTCTTTGTTTATGTTGGTCTCTCTGCCTGAAATCTCATCTTCACCTTTCCTTGAATGGCTGGTCATCCTCCAAGACAGTTCTCATTTTGCTCCTCTGGGGCATATTTATGGACTACATCTGTGAGTTTTCTTACTCTCAATTTCTTGTTGGGTTTGGCCAATAGGAGGCAACAGCAGAAGTATGGAGGGAGGGAGGGGAAAGAGATTGGGTGTATTAGTCAAGTTTTGATTATGCTAATACTGCTTAACAGCCCCCAGATTTCAGTGGTTTACTACATTTATTTCTTGCTATGGGGCTGGGGGTTGGCTGTGGGTCAGCTGATCTTGCCTGGGCTCAGCCTGGCTCCAGGCTTCAAGTTAGGTTTGTATCTACTCATTGTTTTCTTATTCTGGGACCTAGGCTAAAGGAGCAATGGCTCTGTGTGGCATGGACTTCTTATGGCAGAGGACATAAATGCCAAGTGACCAAACCAGACCATGCATGAATATTTAAAGCTTTTGCTTGAATCACATCTGCTAGTGTTTTACTACCTAAAGCAAATCAGATGACTAAGCCCCATGTCTGTGTCCGTGGAATGAGGAAGTGTGCTCTGCCTCAAGGGGAAGGCTCTGTGGAATCCCAGGGCAAAGGAAAAGGGTGTGGATGTATCATTCTATTATAGTGAGGTAATGAAGAGTTGGAAACAGTAATGCAGTGTTGGATTAGAGCTGTCCCTGACTCCCTTTCTGTTGGACTGCTGGTTGGTAGGGGTTGTGTTCTCCTGCTGAAGGCTCCCTCTCCTCTTTGGGCCCTTCTCCTATAACCACAGTTCTCTCTCTGTGCTCTGGTAACCATTCTTTCCCCTTCTTCAGATCTAGGAATGGTAAAGACTCCCTGCTCTGCTGGCTCCGAATTCTTCAACATCCCTTTGGCTTCTCTTAGTACTGTCTATACCTTTGTAAATAATCACTTCACTAAAGTTTCAAATACCCCATTCAAATGTACATGTTTCCTAAAGGGATTCTGACTGATACACTTAGTGTAGGCGTCATCTCCTAGAACCCTCGACTCTTCTTTCCCTGTACTTCTTTCTTATCACTTACCATTATTACACTGTTGTTTATAGATGCATGTCTTTTCCATTGAAGCTTTTCAAAGGCAGGAGTTTTTTTTTACTTGCTACCACAATAAGTAACACATTGCCTGGCATATAGTAAGCTCTTAATAAATAATTATTGGGGAACCCAGATAAGGGGAAAATTCTCCTTTTTCTCCCTCAAACAGAAGTGTACATAGAACCTCAAATTATAAAACAACTAAACTTATTTTGGTTAAAGCAAGATCCTAGAGGAGCAGGAGGTCTGGAGCCTGATCCACTCAGCCTCTTCCTTATTCTCTGGCAGCACTCTTTTGAGGAGCTCCTGCATCAGGCATCCTAGTGAACCCAGGTTGAAGACTACTGGTCTAGATGAGATCTCACAAGGTTCCTTCCAGTTCAGTGAGTCCCTTTCTGTATTATCAAAAATCTTGAGTGAGTGCCTGAGAACCAAAAAAAAGAAAATTCCCGTATAGTCTGACATTTGTCATCAGAAAATACGATCTAGCTAAATAATACTATTTTAATAAATGGCCTGAGGAATGCTTATGAATAGGAAGGAATTAATATATTGACTTGCAGTGAAACTAATCATGGTTAATTCTGATGTCTATCTTTAATTCATCCTTGTACCTGGTTTGGTGAGATCTTTTAGAGTAGTGGTTCTCAAAGTATGGTCTCCAGACCAGTTTAGCATTACTAGGGAACTTGTTAGAAATGAACATTTTTGGTCCTGTGTAGGCCAGAATTGGAAACTTTGGGGGTAGGGCCCAACAGTCTGTGTTCCAGCAACCCTTCCCAGTCCTTCTGATGCACACTAAAGGTTGAGAACCACTGTTTTAGAAAAACAGCCTGTTGATGGTGTGTTTTTATAAGGGAACACTTGGAGCAACTTCTTTAGTGGCTTCTTTCCCCTGTTAGAGATCTCTGCAGTGATTTAAGACTTACCATTCTCCTGGGTGTTAGTGGTCCATGAAACTGATACTTCATGAGATTAGCATGGCCTGAGCAGCTTCCTTGAGATCCAGTACCCATTAGAAAATGAATGCAATATGAACTCTTTAGATGTTCTAGTAATACTTTCCTTCATCCTTGCTGTTTTGAAAGGAGTGTGGGGTAGCAGACATAAAGTTACCCATCTTACCTTTTGTGGGCAGGAATAAGCTCTTTGGGAAATTGAGATGCTATCATTGTAGCCAGTTGAAAGAAGTTTGAACCAAGAGTCTGGGCTATATGGGTCTAGTCCTGACTTTGTCAATAATCAAAAGTATGGCCTTGGGCAAATAGTATAACTTCTTGACAAGCCTTGGGGGCTTATATTCTCTTTGTGGTTAGTTTTTTCCTGGTAGCTTGGATTGCTACTGTCAAGATGATTTTGTGTCCCATTAATGAGGCATTAAGGAAGAAACAAGGTATGGATATACATTCTTTATTCACCTATTATGAGAAATACAAATATAGCAAGAAATTCTTCAGGAATAGCTAGTTTTGAATTGAGAAACGTTTGTGGGCTTTGAACCTCGAAGTTCATTTTTACCACTTAAAATGGTACATGGGAGGCAGTTTATTTTTGTGTTAAAGGCTTTGAAGTTAGTCAGGCTTTGGGTTGAAGCCATGGCTTCATCATTTACTAACTTGACCTTGACTTCTCTGGGCTTTAGTTGCCTAATTGATAAGTTGGAGTTAGTGTAAGGTTTGGAAGAGATAACAAATTTACAGATTTTTAGCATAGATTCTGGTAGGTGGTAAGGGCTTAGTAAATGGTAGCTTTATTAGTTTTTACTATCAAAAGCAGTCCAGTGTACCACAGTATGACATTTATGTGGAACTAGTTTGATGTCCCAGTTTTCATCAAAATATGGATCAAGGGCTTCCCTGGTGGCGCAGTGGTTGAGAGTCCGCCTGCCGATGCAGGGGAGACGGGTTCGTGCCCTGGTCTGGGAAGATCCCACATGCCGCGGAGCGGCTGGGCCCATGAGCCATGGCCGCTGAGTCTGCTGAGTCCGGAGCCTGTGCTCCGCAACGGGAGAGGCCACAACAGTGAGAGGCCCACATACCGCAAAAAAAAAAAAAAAAAAGGATCAAGAAGAAGTATCAAAACAATTTTTTTGTATTTTGGCTTTATTTAAAAAGTATAATCAAACCTATAGCACTGAGAAGTCATCTTCCTATTTGGTTTTTCATAGAGCATGTTAAAATTCCAGCTTATGATAGGATCTCTTTACTTTAGGGGACGACGAGCAGAGTGATTGGTTCTATGAAGGAGAATGTGTCCCAGGATTCACTGTCCCTAATCTTCTGCCCAAGTGGGCTCCTGACCATTGCTCTGAAGTAGAGAGAATGGATTCTGGACTGGATAAACTTTCAGATTCCACGTTCCTTTTACCTTCTCGGCCAGCTCAAAGAGGTGAGTTCTGAGGAGACCAAAATATACTTCACACTTATATGATTCTTTCTGGGGAGAGTCTTCCCATGGCAAGCATACTCATGCCGGTAAGCATGCATTACCTATCTGAATGTTAGAACTAGTCCAGGGATTTTTCTAGAAGATTCAAGGGTGAGTCTCAAAGCTTGAGGTTCTCTCCATTTTTACCTAAATCAATCCATGGAGACTCTTGGAATATATATTAGCAGGGCGTTCCTTCAGCTGGCTGTTGCCATTTGGCCAAATTTAAGAAGCCTAGCAGCGTGTCACTGCTGCTTATCCTGCTGTGAAACTGATGGGCTACTGAGTGCTCAGTGGAAGCCTGAAGTAGTGGATCTTGGAAGAGAACAGATTTCAGTAACAACACTCACGTACAAGGTATAATGACATTTTAAAAATGGATGATTTAAAAATATTTTAAAAAATATTTTATTTTAATAATTCTATTATTGTGGACTGTAACACAAATACGTATCCTTTCCCTTTGCTTTCCATCAGTTATGATGTAGCAAAGTGAAATGGAAAGAGCCTAGGACGGGGAAGGAAATGTGGTGATACTCTGTGGTAATACTGTCTGGTACTGCCTCTCTAGCTCTGTGACTGTGGCAGAGTCACTTCATTTCCTAGGGACATCAGGGTCATCACTTAGGATATTGTGACATTGAACAAAACTGTTTCAGAGGTTTCCTTTAGCTCTATAAATTTATGATGTGAGGATTCCCAATAATCAATCATCAACCAGTTAGTCAGTTACCAAGTATATGTTGAGCATCTATTGGTGATCAGAATTACAATAGACCTGTAAATTCCGATTCTGTAGCATTCCGTTGTGATAAATTTGGGTGATTGAAAGTCCTTCTCAAACCAGTTGGTTCTTGGTAATGATGCTTGGCTGAGGCACGTTGTTTGCTACCTTAAAACTTTCATAAACATTTCAGTGACCATTTCTAAAAGTTCTTTATGGACCACTTAAAGTATATACAAATAAGCAAGAATAGGAAGAAGAAACTTTAAATGGCCTATAATCCCACACCCGGAGTCACTGATAACATTTTGGTGTGGATTCTTCCAGTTGTCTCTTCTATGTGTAGAACATATACAGCAATTAGAAAAATGGGATTATACTATACATGCTATTTTTACCTATTTCATGAATTAGAATTTTTAAGATAATAGCTAACATTTAATTTGCAATTAGAAATTATTGATAATACCTTATATTTGTGTAGTGTTTTCAGTTTATAAAGTACCTTCCATGTGCTGTTTCATTGAGCCTTCGAAACAGTCCTGTAAAAGAGGACTGAGCCAGTGATCATTCTTTTTTTATAGATGAGGATGCCTAGGTCAGAGGTAAATGACATGCCTAAGATCATACTACTGGTGACAAAGACATGGGAATAGTAAATCATTGGCAAATAGCCTAGTGATATTAGTTTAAGGGTCATTTTAGTAAGATCTTGGGGAGGAAGGCTTTTGGTGTACTAGAAGCATATCATTGCTAATGAATCTTCTGCATTCAGTTACTGAGGTCTTTCTTATTTTTTATTTAGGGTACCATGCTCGCTTTAATCGTCTGCCTGGAGCTGCAGCTCGATGCCTCAGAAAGGGGCGAAGAAGGCTTGTTGGGAAGGTGATAGCTGTCATTGTTTTCTAGGCTCACTGGGAAGATAATATTCACTATAAGATTTGCGTACACTGTTGATAATCAAAGGTGCTGCCTCAGAACTCCCTGGGGTTAATTAAACCAGGTGTATTTTGCAAGTTCACAAGAGTGAACATTATCTAGGGCGTGAATGGATGCACACATAAAAGATGAAGCTTGATTCATACAGAAGTTCTGACAAAGCGAACACTGTCCTGACAGTGTCTGCTGTCTGTAAATCTACAGGCCTGATCTCTGTCTCTTCTACTCTTTTGATTAATCTTATATTATTATTATATAAGTTGAAATACTTTTGGCTTCTTTATGGCTCCTCTTGAATTCATGAATGCTTCTTTTGTTCTAACTTTGGCCTTTTATTCTAGACTTCATTAAAAAAGAAAATAACTGGGGAAAAAAACCTGTTATCAAATTTCAGAAGCCCCTCCTTGGCCATGAGGGAGGGATATCTACCATTTACTCAGTTCTGCCTTCGCCAGGGACTGTGCTAGGCACTCAGTTCACTTAATCCTCCCAAAAATCTTGTAAAAAAGGTGATATTCTCTTTAGAGGATGAGGAAAATGGGTTCAAAGATGTTAAGGAATGTCTGATGTTACCCAGATAGAAGTGGCAAAATATAGAAAATTGAACCCAGGTCTACTTCTTCTTTATCTTTTTCAATTTAAATTTAATTAATTATTTAATTTATTTTTTTACTCTGGCTTTGAGATTGAAAATAGGTTAAGGCTGGGGTTCATACCCAGTCAGAGAGGATTGTGGTGGACAAAGAATAAGGACAGGAGAGGCATTTTAGAGCATTAATGTGTTTGTTCACTCAGTAAGCATCTAGAGTGCCTATGTGTGTCAGGCTCTACGCCCAGCCAGGTATGTAGTGGTCGGAGCCACGGTCTGCCTGCCCTCAGGGAGCTACTGTTTCATAGATTAATCAGGGAACTGTTTTCTGCAGAAGAAATGAGGCTGTTTATTTTCAGATGAATTCATATTCTTTTTATCTTTTTTTTTTTTTTTTTTTTGCGGTACGCAGGCCTCTCACTGTTGTGGCCTCTCCCGTTGCGGAGCACAGGCTCCGGACGCGCAGGCTCAGCGGCCATGGCCCACGGGCCCAGCCGCTCCGTGGCATGTGGGATCTTCCCGGACCGGGGCATGAACCCGTGTCCCCTGCATCGGCAGGCGGACTGTCAGCCACTGCACCACCAGGGAAGCCCCATATTCTTTTTATCTTTAAATTCAACTTCAACTCTCTAATTAGAAAGACATTTCCTTATTGGAAGAATGATACCTCTTCTTTTGGATTACTCATTTTATAGGCAATAAAATGCTGCATTTGCTATTCTGAGAGCTTATTCTTATCAGGACAGCTAGCAGGGTAGGAGTACATGAGGGAGGCAGGAGATTGGGAGTGGGAAGCAGAGCGCTGGTTTGACTTTTTCTCTTTATTGGTTAGGCTTGACAGATGATGTTCTCCCTACCACCTACCTTACTTTGTTTCAGCTCCTATAAAATAAGAGCCTTCCACTTCCATGGAGGTAAATCATTTCATCCTGGAGGCTCCCTTTAGCTTGCATGGAAGGAAAGTAGGGCCTATTGGATGTGTCTTTAATGATTTCAAATGAATAGGATAATATTTACTTGTTTAATTCATCTTCATCACCTTAAAGGGATATTTGTCATTTCTACCAGAGGTCACTGTTCTGCCCCCCTTCTTCTCCCTCCCCCATCTCTCTTCTCTTTTTCTAAATTGTAATCATAAATAATGAGTTTCATTCACAGCTCCCTGCCAGCGAGCTGCTAATTACGCAAAGTACTGCTTGTAATTTACACAGTAATAAACTGTAAATTTAAACATTACGGCACTTTAAGTTAATAATTTTTCTGCTGTAACAAATAGCTCATTTTTCACCCATCTTTTCCCTTGGCCCCATTACCATGGCTTTGTCTGTGACCAGGAGGCATAGGTGTAAGGAGTGAAGAACATGAAGAATACAGTATGTGAAGCCTTTTCATTTAGCTCCAATCCCACCTGAAATCTGACCTCAAATTAATTTTTCTATAGCCAGTTCTGCTAAAACGTGTACCCTAATATTTAGGCTAATCCACACATATAGACGAATGCAGATAATAATGTTTGCTCAGAAACACATGTGTTTGAGTACCAGGCTTGACATTTTTGACATTCATGTCTATGACTTACGCTCTCTCATCTTAACACTTCCTCATATGCGCGTAACTCTTGCTCCTGTACTGTTGGTGCGCATCCCAAGGTTCTGTGATAGATGTTCACTGTAAGTGTACTCACGTTAAATGAAGGGTGAGTGTCTTCTGCCATTTTCCAGTTTTTTGGATATGATTAGTTTCTGAATTGCTTGTGGTGTTATGGATATGATTTCATATTACAGTCTTGAGAACTGGACATTTAAGAAGCAATTTATACAGACTTCTATTTTTACTTTAGGACATGTTTAACAGGCAAAATACAGGGTGACGATTTTTGTAAGTTACAAAAGTCCTTTGACATGTATACATTTAGTTAGTAGATACTTAGGTGTTACTGTTGAGGACTCAGTAAATATCCCATTATGAAGGCTCTTGAGGCTAAAATCATATGACTCTAGGGATATTGGTATGCTGGCCTGTTAAAAATTGGCTGCTGTTGGATTTTTTTAAAAGTGTTTCTATTTTGATACACTTTAATAACTCTAGGAGGTATTACTATATTAAAATACTGTATATAGTAAAAAGAAATGCTTATAATGACTTTTTTTTGATCACTAGAGAAAAATAAGTTTAGAATAACATGCAATACTTTAACAGTAGAATCCCACAAAAAGATGCTATTGGATTTTAAGATTGACATCTGACTTGTGCTTTGGGGTTGCTGGTATAATTATGGGAAAGCATGAGCTTGATGACAGATCATACTTACATATTTGTTTCTGTGGTTAGATGACACTGTTATCCTCTTGGCCTTTTCAGGAGTCCAGCATGAGTAATTTGGGGACTGAGAGGATAGGCCACCTCATTAGTGACCCTCGGCAGAAAGAGTAAGTCCGTATGTATTTACTGGCTGTCTTAGCCTTTTCCTTGAAGGAGGCAGCAGGGGAACGTTTTATGAAAGAACCTAAAAATTCGATTGTAGAGCTGAAAAAGAAGGTTTTAAAGATGGGTACTTTATAACAGTTAAAATGGCTAACACCCTAAACTCACAAGAGGGATTTTTTTTCCTTTCTAGACTAGTTTTTATTTCTTTGCTATTTATGTCTATAGGTGCTGCATTATAGAAGTAGCCTCCAATAAGGATATTATATTTTAAATTCATTTTTCTGTCTCTTAAAAATTTTTTTGTTCAAAATGGGTGATTGCCTCTGTATTCTCCTATATGGTCTTCCCATTTTTAGACTTCTAGACAGAGAGATATCTTTTTGTTCTAACTACTGTGATAAGTGCCACTGGAAAGCCTATGTGTAGCTATAGGAAAATCATTCCACCCTTTCTTGTGACAGCCTTGTCCCCTAACATGGTTGGCTCTTTGGTGTCTCCACTACATGTCATGGTCAGTATCTAGTAGTTATACTCCTATACCCATCCAGCCTGCTTGAAGTTTTAATCTATAAAATAGGCAAGATGTGGTTTATGCCCTTGTTTAATTGGGGATCCTGTTCTCATTGTACAGCTGAGAGTGCGTGGGTGTCACACCACCACCTTGAGTTTTTTTAAGAGTGTCTAGTCTTCTGCATTCCATTAAAAGGCTTTTTACTTTGAAGAGTTATTTTCTGCAAAAAAGTTCATACACATTTAACATCTCTCTCCTTTTCTCCAACTCCATTTTTTCTCATTTCTTTGTCTTCATTAACCCAACATCTTTTTATCTTCTCTCTAATAATGTTCCTACCACTTCTTTTATTGTTTTCTTTCCTCTTATTCCCTCCCTCTCTTTAGTTTCTGGTTACCATCAGCTGGGAAAAGAGAACGAAATCAGGTGAGATTGCTTTTCTTTGTCATCTTTATTTTATCATTTGATTTCCTTTTCTTTAGAAAGAATAAAGCGTTGGCTTCTGATTTTCCTCACATTTCTGCTTGTGCACATGAGGTAAGGTTCTTGTGCCTTATGTTATTCTGATTTTCTTGGAGGACTGTTTTCCAAGAATATCTAGTATTCACTGATAAGAACTGTAGCTAATTCCCCTTTTTAGTTTCAACTCGTGACGTTCAGTTTATTACTTATAACACATATTTCATAGGAATGCAGTTGTCATTCTGGTTTTGAACTTTGCAGTAAGAAATCAGAATGCATCAGCATCCTGTGCTGAGAAGTACAATGTTGAATCCTAAACATATGAAGCAGAGGAAGGTAGAGCTACTTTGGGTAAAGTGGGGTCGAGGCCTAGAGCCTCTTACTCTTTTACCCTAGCTACCCCTGAGGGGGCCCTTGGCATGTCTAATCCTGTGTAGGGGTCATAACTTTAAAATTACTGACAGTGACGCTCAATATGTTCCTTTAACGTTTGAGGCTTTTGAGTTTTGCTGGGAGAGAGGTTGCTTTACCTTGATGATTAGTTGTAAAATAGATGAAGACTGATAGGTAAAAATTGTCAGGCTTTCTATCGCTCCATCGTTTTTTTGTTTTGTTTTGTTTTGTTTGACTGCTTATTAGCTTGTTAAGTTGATAAACATTTTAGACTTGGAACTTTCATCTTGAAGTTACTGTTTCAAAATGAACTAGAACAGTGGTACACCTAACTGGTGTGTATTTATATGACTTTAGATGGCTTGTGGATACAGAATTTTTACTTTAAGTTCCAATAATTTACTTTAGAAACGTGATCATTCTATCAAACTTTTTATTTCATAGAAACATAGTAAGGACAAGGGTGAGTAAAAATAATTGATATGAAGAAAAATATTAAATAAGTAGTAGAGCAGGTGGTGGGCAGATAAAGAGAAAGTCATTAAGGTGGGATGTGAGAGATTGCAGTTTGAGGAGCACTAAGCTAGGGTATTAATTGTGTTTGCGTCAGAGGATCTAAAGGCAAAGAGACCTGTGATGATCACCTAGTCCAGATCTGTTATTTACAAATGAGATGTGTTATTTACAAATGAGGTTTAAGCTATTTGCCCGAAGTCATAAAACATTGGGACTGGAACCTCTATGATAGAACAGTTGCTTAGTTTGTATACTTTTTAAGTCCTTTTGAAATTACCATTCAGTGTTCTTCTAGTATTGATATATATTTACTTCTCAAATTTTGGGGAAGGAGTACTTACTGTGGAAAAAATCCAAAGAAAGGTAGCCAACATAAAGTGAGGTACTTTTATTATAGTGTCCTAGTTGACCCTTACAGCCCCCTTTTGAGGTGAATAGGTGTTTTACAGATGAGAAACTGAAATTACTTGTTAAACCGCAAGTAATATTTTATGTAGCCCTCACAATAATCCCGTAAAATAGGTAAGACAGATAGTGATACATCTATTTTACAGATGAGGAGAGTAAAGGTCAAAGAGATTTTGTGGTTTTTAATACATGGCAACTCAGTTGTAGGCTGGAACTAAACGTTGGGTATTTTAATTCTTAATCTAGTTCTGTTTCCACTACACTGCTGCTGGTATGTGCTAACCAGTTATTCACTGGAAACATCTGCCAGGATAAGTAAATGAAAAGGTAATTTCATGCTAGTATTCTTGGGAACAAGGGCTGATAATCAGTAGGCATAAGTTCCCTTTATGTCAGTTAGAAAGTACTATCTTTTGCCATTTAAGTAATTATTGTGTATCAGAAGTTTTTGAAAAATTATTGGTTACCAAGGAATAGTCTGTTTTTTGAGGCGTGCTAGATCAGTTATGCTACATTCGTGGGTACACTGTTGAATATGCACAACTTTATTGAATGGTGTCTGTGTTATGGCAAGAGAGTTGAACAGTCAAAGGGCAAAAGTAAGCAAGTAGCAGGTAGCCCTTTAGGATCAGGTCTGTTTCATATAAGCCATACTGAAATAATCTCATTTATTCCTGCAGTTTAATCCTCTTTCTCCCCTTTACTCCCTGGATGTTCTTGCTGATGCTTCTCACCGAAGATGCTCACCAGCACACTGCTCTGCCAGGTAATTGTCTTCGAGTGACTTCTTTTCTCGATGATACTATTTCCTTTTTATAACACTTTGCAAACTAAAGTATGTTAGTGTATACTATCCAATTTGACCTTTTCAACAACCTTTTGAGGTCACTGGTTTTATAGGTGCAGAAACTGAGGCAGAGTGTTGAAGTTCTTTCCTTTGGTCACATGGCTAGGATGTGATTTAAATCTCAACTTTGACCTAAGTTCTGGCTCCTATTCCTTATTTCTTATGCTAGAAGCCCCATCCTCAAAGAACATTATTAATGGTCCTTGCCATGACCTGCAAAACTCTGCATGATCTGACTCCTGCCTTCATGTCCAGCCTCCTTTCATAGACTTTGTCCTCCTCGTGGGGAGGAGATCCAGCTGTGCCAGGGAGCTCCATTTTGTTCTTCAAAAATTGCAACCCTTTCCTGCTGCTGAACCTTCACACGTGTTCCCTTTGCCTGGACTGCCATCTTAGAGCTCTTCCCATGATTGGCTCCTTCTCATCTCAGCTCAGGCCACCTCCTCAGGGAGGACCTCTCAGACCGCCCTGTCTAAAGGGGCCACCTGTGCCACTCGCCATTCATTATCTCTTTCCTTTAGAGCTTTAGTCACAGTCTGAAATGACTTTGTTTATTGTTTTTTTTTTTCTTCCTACTTTCCCCCTGGTTTCTCATTAGAATATAAGCTTCTAGGTGCTGGGACCTTGTCTTGTTCCCTGATATGTCCCCAGTACCTAACACAGTGTGTGGCACTTACTGGGCATTCAGTATATATTTGTCAGAAAGAATCCTGCACTTGCATAGCAGAATGAAACCAGTGCCTCTAAATATATTCTCTTAAGTTGGGTGACATGCAAAGTAAATATGGTTTCAGTGATGGCATGCCCTAGCAGGTTTTTGTGCACAAGGAGCAACTAATAGGCTGAACCATAGAACTTGTATTACCTCTAGCAGCACAAACAATTTTTTTCCAAGGTTCTGATGATTTTTTTTTTCTGTTTTTCTTCCTTACACATTCTTAAGTGGATATGTTCTTAGATTTGGGGTGCAGGCTGCACAAAGAGATTATTCTTTCATGGATACAGTTAGAACTTTTGCTGTGGGCTGTAATAATAAACTCTGCACTATAACCTACTGCCTAGCCTTCTACTGGAAAAGTAGTATTTCAATAGGGAAAGTCATTTGAAAAGAGAGACTATCACACATGGTGTTAACTAAGAACTTGGAAGATATGGGGATATTAATAAATTACTGTAAGGCCTTTTCTTTAGTTGCATGCTGTTTAGTCATCATTCATTCATCATTTGCTGACTCCCTACTGTGTGCCAGGCACTTTGTTTAGGTACTGTCCCTAAGGAGCTTGTATCCTCATGGGAAGGTCAGGTGTGGAAATGGAGAACTACAATTTGTAGTGACAAGTGCCTAAAGGTGTGCACCAGAGTGATAGCAGCACAGAGGAGTGGCTCCTCACTCAGGCTCAGGGACCTTTTCTTAGAGGTGGTGGTGCTCTGGCTGTCTTGGAAGACGAGATTTCAGTCCATACGAAAGCAGTCCTCCGGCTGTTTGTCTTTTTTTAACATCTTTATTGGAGTATAATTGCTTTACAGTGTTGTGTTAGTTTCTGCTGTATAGCACAGTGAATCAGCTGTACGTATACATACATCCCCATATCCCCTCCCTCTGCGTCTCCCTCCCACCCTCCCTATCCCACCCCTCTAGGTGGACACAAAGCACCGAGCTGATCTCCCTGTGCTATGCGGCTGCTTCCCATGAGCTATCTGTTTTACATTTGGTAGTGTATATACGTCCATGCCACTCTCTCACTTCATCCCGGCTTACTGTTCCCTCTCCCTGTGTCCTCAAGTCCATTCTCTACGTCTGCATCTTTATTCCTGTCCTGCCCCTAGGTTCATCAGAACCATTTTTTTTTTGGATTCCATATATATGTGTTAGCATATGGTATTTGTTTTTCTCTTTCTGACTTACTTCATTCTATATGACAGACTCTGGGTCCATCCACCTCACTACAAATCACTCAATTTCATTTCTTTTTATGGCTGAGTAATATTCCATTGTATATATGTGCCACATCTTCTTTATCCATTCATCCATTGATGGACACTTAGTTTGCTTCCATGTCCTGGCTATTGTAAATAGTGCTGCAGTGAACATTGTGTTTCAAGCCTCTTTTTGTGTTTTGTTTGTTTTATAAATTTTTTAAATTTATTTATTTTTATTTTTGGCTGTGTTGGGTCTTCATTGCTGCACGCAGGCTTTCTCTAGTTGGGCTCAGTAGTTGTGGCTTGTGGGCTTAGTTGCTCCACGGCACGTGGGATCTTCCGGGACCAAGGTTCAAACCTGTGTCCTCTGCATTGGCAGGTGGATTTTTAACCACTGCACCACCAGGGAAGCCCCATCTTTTTGAATTACGGTTTTCTCAGGGTATATGCCCAGTAGTGGGATTGCTGGGTCATACGGTAGTTCTGTTTTTAGTTTTTTAAGGAACCTCCATACTGTTCTCCATCGTGGCTGTATCAATTTACATTCCCACCAACACAGCTGTTTATCTTAATACCAAATAAAATCATGGCTGTGTGTGCTCTTTGGAAGGACTGTATAAGTAACACCGTGTCATGTCATATGCTGAAAGTGTATTATTTGCCCTTCTCCCTTTACCTTTGCTGCCTAGAACTGTGCTATGCTGAGATTGGTATCCATGCTTCTATCAGGTTTCCTGTTACCTTTAAGGCCTTATCCTGGTTGGAGTGGGTGTGAGCTTCTTGTTTCTTTGTGTATCTCATTATCCACATCATTATCTTCGTTCTTTTACCAGCAGTGCTGGTGGCTGGACTTGGAAACATAAGGAAGCCTAGGCCGTGTTTCTGGTGCACTCAGCTCTAGGGAAATATTGCTTATTGCTTCAGACCATTGCTGAAAGCATGATGAGAGAATGTGGGCAATTATAGCTCATATGATGTCCTGCCTGACATCATTCCTGGGCCAGTGGATACAAAGTAGGTTGCAAACATGAAGGTTCTTTGGGGTAGAGGGAAAAATTTTTTTAATTTTTAAATATGTTTTAAATAAATACAGTTACTATCTTATCCTTAAAATTTTTTTTTGCTTTAAGTTGTACATATAGTAGTCTAGCAGCCCATGTTTTTGTTTTATGTGTGTGTATTACATATATAAGGAGGGTTTGTTCAGATTTTTTCCTGGTGAGGGTGCACAGTCAATAGTTTGGCAGCCCCTGATCTGTGGGAAATGGTCAGCACAAGTGACCTATGCAGGTTTTAGGAAATGTGGATGATGGTCTCACTTAGCCCTCGGGGCTCCCTGTTTTCCTTAATAGCAGGGTCCCTGCCCGCTGAGTAGTCAGTAGAGAAGGAGCCGTCTAGCTCCCGTGTGGCTGACTGATGAGATCGGATTCACAAGTGGATGGTGGGCTTTGTAAAGAGTGGACCGTTGAACAAAGCCTGGCACCTAGGAAGGAATGTTAAAGAGTGCTGGTGGTAGGGAAGAGGCAGGTGAATGACCGTCTGAAAAACTGTTTCGAATGGAAATTTTATCTTTTTCTCGTTCCATTTTATTTGTAGTAGGAAAAGATTTCTTTCAAAGCATCTGGGCAGCATTGGGAATTTCATACCCATTATTAGAACGATTTGTGTGTGTGTGTGTGTGTGTGTGTGTGTGTGTGTGTGTGTGTGTGTGTGTGGTGACTATGTTATCATTAGTGGTATAATTTTATTTTGCGAAGAGAGAAGTGTTTCCTGTTTTATCACAGCCTTCCCCGAGGAGGGCTGGTGTATTAATTTGCTGTATTGCCTCCTGGCTGTTCCCAGGCTGTTTTTGCTCTTCATCATGGAATTTTTAATGGCCCTACTGCCTCTTGGGAAGCATGTGAGGAAGAGTTCCTTGGGGAGTGCTTCCCTTTTTTTCACATGCCTATAATTACTCTCCTGTAAAAGCACAAAGAGTTTGATAATCATGCCTGAACTGTGAAGATTTCCTCCTTTCGGGTTACTGAGCTGAGGCTGCTTCCTGCCTGGACATGGCCAGTTCCACTCCCCCAGACCCTCAGCTGCATGAGAGGGAGTGCTCCTCAGCAACCTCCTTCCTCACTGCTGGAGCCTTAACACACAGCTCTGGTTCTCTGAGTGAGGCCTGGGGACCGCTGGGGGGCGATGAGTGACCTCAAGGTACTCTCTTGTTTAGAATTTCATTGCTATAAACAAAGAAATAACAGGACCGTGATTTTAAGAGAAGGTTTGATTGATGTGTCATTTTAATACAGCCCACATGGCAAGTGCAATGAGAGCGAGTCTTTGTGGTCTTTATACCACCTAATCAATTTGTGGGCTAAGAGGTTTTCAGTGCCACTCCAGAAATAAGTAAGTTTGGTGGTTTTCATCCCTGGCTGTACTTTTGAATCACCTGAGAAGCTTTAAAAAATATATCCATGCTGGGCCACCAGGTCCCAAGATGCTGATTTAATCGGCCTGGGATGAGGCCCAGGCATTAGCAGTATTTTGAAGCTCCCAGGTATCTCTAACATGCAGCCAGGGTTGGGAACTATCGCCCTAAATGCATATGGTTTTATGACTGGTGCTTTGTAATTTGCTTAGCAGGAAATCCCATTTCATAATTGGTATGAGCTCTGTGCTTTGCTGTTCTGAGCACAGTTCTATATGGGAGGTAGAACCCTGGGCTTCACTTAGCTTTGGAGAACTGCTGCAGGTGAGGAAGAGAGTGCTAGGGTCTAGCACAGTGCCCAGCACATAGTGATTAACAAATGGGCAGAGTTGGTGGGTGGGTGTGTGGATAGTGTGCAGGGTACCTAGATGAAATTCGTAAACCAGCTGTTTAGGCTTGGTTGTTTTGGTTGCTGGTATTGGGCTGTTGCTATTAAAGTAGTAAGACTTGGTTCCGGTATTAAGGATTGCTGCTGCTCCAACAGCAGATGGTGTGATTGGTGTTCTGGTAGAGGCGGTGGTATTGCTGTCAAGGACACAGTCATGGAATGGTAATAAGGAACTAGTGCTGTAGGCAGCTTTTCCCAAAATGAGAGATTTATTGATTGTGAAGGATAGCTGTTTTTTTTTTTTTTAACCATTATTGTCTTAGAAAACCATAACTGGAACTTATCAATTGCTACATCTCTTTGTGTGATGCACAAGTCACCAGTTGTAGTTTTTGAGTATCTTGTGGCAGTTTTGAGTTTTCTCCAACTTTCCTGACCTTTCCTCTATTTTGGGTGGTGACTTGGTAATGTATCACCATTTCCATTTATTCCTTCTTAATCTCATATTAGTGTGAGGCAGACTCAGGTAAGAATCTTGGCTTTACCTGGGTGAAAGACTTAACCTCCCCATACCTCAATTTCCTCACCTTGAAAATGAAAATATCAATATTTGGGGGGCTAGTGGGGCTCAAAATGAAATAATATATTTGAAAATTTAGCATACTGGTAGCTAAAATTATTATTTTTGTTATATAGTTACCACCCTACCCTGTTCTTAGGATAATTGCAGTTTTACAAACCTTGAGTTGGCTTCTAGAGTCGTTTGCTAATGAGAAGTAGTACAGCTTCCTGAGGTGCTTAAAATGACCTCAAGTGGACTATAAGAGGAGGCATTTGGACAGTGCTTGGGTGAAAAAGAGAGAGACCTTCCTGCCCGTTAGAGAGTTGAAATGTGATAGGCTGCACTCATTGTAATTCATTTTATCTGTTCACAAACGTTATGATCTGCATATCAGAGTTGTGTGCCCAGCTGGCTGTGCCACTTGACAAGGAGTTTCAAAGAGCAAAAAGAAGACTCAGTTCATACTGTTTATTTTGACCTTTGGAGCCATAGTAAACAGCCTCAGGTTTTACCTCAGGGCTTGAGGGAAAGAACCTTTTATTAGTCCTCTCTCTGTTGGGATGCTGTGATGCACAGCAGCTCTTGCTCACCTCTGTAGTGCCTTGGTTTTGGTCATGTGTTAGGAAATGTTTCCGCTCTAATGTTGTCCATAAGGCTGCCCAATCCTACTGGAATTCCCATTATATAGTACACAGTTCTGGAATCTTTTGTCCTCTGTTGGACAGTCTTGTTTATAGCAGCTCTCAGCCAGCTGGCATCTTACTGCCAGAGTGGAATGATGAAAGCATTTTCTCTCTCTCTGTTTTGCTATTGTAATATACCCATCCTTCCAACTGATGTGAAACTGTTCTGCTCCTGTGGGTGACATGAAACAGCTTCATGATATGCTAACCTTGGCCCAGCCAAGGGAAGTAGATTATGGAGAATTTTCATGTGCTAGTGAGCAGTTTGTCATAGACTGCTGAGGGTTAGTTAGGTTTGAGTGAATACACTAGTGGGATTGCTAGGATCTCTTCCTATTAGATAAAGCTCCTTTGTGTCCTCTAATTGTGAGGTCGTTTTCTCTCTCTGGCTGCTTCTAGTGTCAGAAGGCCTGGATCCTCTCATACGTGCAAGTCTGTGAAAATACATTTCCCCTACTGGGTGTTTAATAAATGTCAGTTAACCCTGAAGGTAAAAATCACATGTGAGGAAGGGGTTTCTAAATCCTTAGATTTAATCCTCTTTTTCCACAATTTACCCTCACACTTTCCTTGTTCCTTGATTACAGCTCAGTGTCTTGTATCTGTTACTTCTTTATGCGTCGGCCTCCCTCACTATGTTGTGAGCTCCTGGTGGATGGGCCCTTGGCTCAGTCATCTTGTATATAACCTCTCCACATCCAGCATAGTGTAGGGCTCCGTACATTTTTGTTAAAAATAATTGAGGTGAATAGATTAGTAATTAAGGAGAATAATTGGAATATATGATGTATATGACCTGTGGTCCTTAGAAATATCAATAATTTTTTCCTGATGTTACTTATTTGTGTGTGCTTAAGGAAAAGTACAGCAAATAAATACCGTTTCCCAATAAATTTTATTTTTATTTCATACCAAAAACTGAACTTTTCAATGAATTTTTAAAATGAGTGATTTTTGAAGGTGAACCATTCCTTAAATTAGCTTGCCATGGGCAGATAAAGATTGTTTTCTTTCCTTAGGAGTGACTCTAAACATCTTTGTTCTAAATCTAAAGCAGTCACTTCAGTTATTTTTTTTTTGCCAACGTTGGTTCTATTAAACATGCATGTATTTCTCAAAGGAAGGTTTTTTTGTTTTTGTTTTTGTTTTTCCCTAAAAGTACATTCCTGCCCCAGGGACATAGTGATCTGCCTAGTTTCCTAAGTAACACTGCAGTTTTAACAACTCACCTGATCTTTTCAGTTACCTGCAGTAAAAAATGAAATAGATTTGTTTATGTGTGGATATACGGAATACTCTTTCAATTAATTGTTAATCTTCAGCATTTCACCTTCACATTTATGAAGTGAATTTAGTGATTTTTCCTGAAGTAAGAATTTTTAAAGAGTGTATTTATTATTTTTAATGTTCATTCCACCTCCACCTCCCTGAGTTCTTTTCGGGAAATGCTGCTGAATGTGATGCTTTTAGGGGAAGTACTGACCCGGCATTCATGCTGTGAAAGAAGTAGTGCCCAAAGAATACTGAGGCCCAGATCAGATGAAACAGAAAAAGAGTGAGCTTCACTGTCTGTCTTTTCTCTGGGTTCATTGCTTGCATACTGGGGAACAATACTTTTATCTACATTTATATTCATTTAGTCATTCTGTTATTCTTTAAGTTAAATATTTAGATTTGTTTTATGGACTAGCTTGGCTTTGGGAATTTGGTCTATTTTTTCTAGCTCAGTAATTTTCACAGTAGGTAGAAGCTTTTGAGAATCACCTGAGGAAGAATTTCAAAATACACATTATAGATTCTTCTCCCATCCCAGCATGGTGGGAGATGTGTATTTTGTGAAAGTTCCTTACATGATTCTGATAACCATATGCCACTTCAATTGAGAAGGAAGTTTTAACTTGGTAGAGATTTTAGCTTAACTAATACTTAGCCTTTTTTGCCCCTGCATAATTGAAAGGTCTTGTCCCTCCTCACACAGTACATGGTTCAACACAAAAGCAACTGTGTACTGCTCTTAAAAAGAGTTTTTAAAAATCTAGTTAAATCTTCTGCCATTCAACCTATAAAGATGGGGGTTTGTATGTTGGTGAGAAGGGGAAGCTCACCCTCTTCTCCTGTCCTTTGTGATGCCTCGCCTGTGTGCTGTCCCTTTTCAGTTTCTGTCTTATGAGACAGTGACACAGAGTAAAAGAACACAATTTTCTTTTCTTCGGAATACAAAAAAGTAGTTTAATAACGAAAATAATGTAGTAGTTTATAATAACCAAAATATAAAAGGTCTACAAAAAAGTAACATGATACAAAAGTAAAACAACACGAATTAAAGAAATAACACATTAAACAGAAAGGGAGCCGAGTGGTTAAATACTTCTAAGTGAAAATGGGGGTGGGGATAGTTCAATCTATTTTTCCTTCCCTTCCTTAATTCTTTATGTCTACAATTTATAGATATGGAATTTTGGGGGATAAACAGAAAATTGGAACTGCCTCTTGCACAGGAAGCTGAGCTGCAGCAGTTGCCTGCCGCCACGCACAGGTCCCCAAAGAACACAAGGGGCCCTTCCAGCCCACACAGAGTGTTCTCCACTCCTGTGCAGGCCTCTCCTAACGTTCTGAATGTGCTGCACAGCACGGCAGGTTCATCTCCTGTCTCCTTTAACCCTCCCGCTCCGAACACCCAGCTTCCTCTTGGCTTTCCCCTGGCTCGCTCTGAGTTCTCGTCCTTCTTTGTCCTCTAAGGCAGCGGTCCCCAACCTTTTTGGCACCGGTTTCATGGAAGACAGTGTTTCCACGGACGGGGGTGAGGGGATGGCGGATGGCTCAGGCAGTAATGTGAGCGATGGGGAGCGGCAGATGAAGCTTCACTCGCTTGCCTGGCGCTCACCTCCTGCTGTGCGGCCCAGTTCCTAACAGGCCTAGGACTGGTAGCTGTCCGTGGCCCAGGGGTTGGGGACCCCTGCTGTAAGGTTTTTCCCAAGTAGGGAAAATTAGATTTCCCCAAGCTGTAAACTCTACCATTACTAGGGTTCACTTGGACCTGTCCTACTGTAACAGTTTGGCTGTCTCATCCTCCCTCCCCATATCTTTACTAGGAAGGGACACAGAGAAAAGATATCCCTTCTGTACTCAGCCCTAAGTTGTAAAGTTATTTTACTTCTTTTGAAATAGCTCTCCAACCTGGAAATGATCCTAAGAGAGATGTTTTAAGAGGGAAGGAGCACTAAGCTGAATTTTAGGAATGAGCATGACTTCTCTTTATCTCTGCCTCAGTTTCTCTCTTATGCAGATTCTGTAACTAGGAAAACTGTGCAGCTGGAAATGGGACTAGGCTACAAGCCCATTAGGGAAGAGACTGTCTGTTTTGTTCACCACCGTACTCTACCCAGTGCTCAGTAAAAACTCAGTGAACAATGAAAGAAGCAAAAAAAAAACCACCTCCTGAGTAGAAAGGCAATAGTCCACACAGAAATATACACTTTTACAACAAAATAAGGTTATTGACTTAATAAACTGTGTTACCTGGTTTCGGAAAGCCTTCAGTTCTTTCCTAAGTTCTAACCAGAGGAATTTACAAAATTTGAAGGTGTAACAATTAGGAGTGGGAATGGGGTGGTAGAAGTAGATCATTTACTGCAGAGAAGTTACAGGCTGAAGGCTTAGCAGTTGGGGTCGGGGGTCGTTTAATGTAGGGACAGTTAACCCTGAAGCCCTTAACATCACCGAGCTGGGACGAGTGGGGATCCAAGAAGCAAGGCCTAGAGGGTCTGGTAGTGCAAGGGCCACCTAAGCCTTTGAGTCCACAGCAGCCTTCTAAGGACATTGCAGAATATAGTGCAGTGAATAACTATGTGCAGAATAGTAGGTAAGTAATACTTATTTTCATTTTACTAAAATGGATAAGCATTAAAAAAACTATTTCCATTTAAAGCGGTTAAAAATGTAAACATTTTGGTGCATAAATGGCTTCATCTTTTTACTCCAAAATGTGTCATTCCTGGAAAATGTGAGATAAATATTACTTACTAGGTCCATAAAGGAGTGATAATATGTGCCTTCAACCATCTTACTGACATACATAAAACATGCAGAGCTGTGAAATGATGGATGGTGTGTAAATAAAAGGCAGTATTTATTTCATTTAGCTCAAGTTGATATTTTGAGAATTACTATCTTAAAACCCTTTTGAGTGCTTTTCTTATGCTTATTTTGCATCTGTCAAAACTTAGCATTTTATAAACATTGATTGACCTTGAAGAGCAATATTTTTTTATATATAAATTTATTTATTTTATTTTATTTATTTATTTTTGGCTGCGTTAGGTCTTTGTTGCTGCGCGGGCTTTTCTCTGGTTGCGGCGAGCCGGGGCTCCTCTTCGTTGCGGTGTGTGGGCTTCTCATTGCGGTGGCTTCTCTTGTTGTGGAGCACAGGCTCTAGGCACGCGGGCTTCAGTAGTTGTGGCATGTGGGCTCAGTAGTTGTGGCTCGCAGGCTCTAGAACACAGGCTCAGTAGTTGTGGCGCACAGGCTTAGCTGCTCCGCAGCATGTGGGATCTTCCCAGACCAGGGCTCAAACCCGTGTCCCCTGCATTGGCAGGCAGATTCTTAACCACTGCAACACCAGGGAAGCCCAAAGAGCAATATTTTTTAATTAAACTTTTTATTGAAGGATAATACACATACAGAGAAGTGTACAAAGAAATATACATCTGATGAATTTTCATGAAGCCATATCCAAGTAACCCAGCATCTAGATCCAGAAACAGAACATTAGCAGAAAGAATCCCAAAAGTTCCCTGTGCCTTTTCTAGTCACTGTCCCTCTTCCCCCACTACCCACAGCTCAAGGGTAACCACTGTCTTGTCTAATAACAGTTTAGTTTGAAGAAATGGTGTTAACATTTAATCTGAAAAGTTTTGGAGAGTCCTTTAGTGAGCTTAAGGTAAAGAAGAAAGGAGCATGGCTGTAAACTGTTACCCTTTGTTTGACTTGTTTCTCTTTCTGAAGGTCTTTAGGAGAAGCGTGATTGAATTAGAGCAAAGAGCTTGGATAGTTTATACTCAAGTACCTTGTTTGTGGAAAAGATGGAAGTTCTGTTCTGTACATTTTTCTGTTTTGAGGAGAAACAAAATTTGTAGTGTCACTTTCTTTTCTGCCTGTGTCTTTGGCTTCAAAGGGAATTATCACCTCTGCATTTAGACCTGTCTACCTTTGACCTTCTGTCCTCCATGTTTCTAATTATTAAATCAGCATGCTGATTTAGACTTATTCCCAGGACTCTGTAAGATATGAAAAATGGATCGTTTCCCTGTTTTACATGTTTATACTTACGTTTCACTTTGGGGTTTCAGAATTAACTATTCATGGAGTACCTAACTTATAGTTAACTCTTTTGCCGTGTAGATGTAAATGATCAATATAAGGTGATTTGGTGGAATTTTCCAAACCACAGGCTTTATATTGTAAATATCTGCCTGTTGTAGTGTTCTTTACATTCTAAAAGTTTTCTTATGATTTCAGTCAAATTCTTATATTTTCTTATTTATAAATTGAATTGATTTCTAAGCTTTTGCTCTTTAAAGAGTGTGTGTGTGTGTGTGTGTGTGTGTGTGTGTGTGAGTGAGTGAGTGAGAGAGAGAGAGAGAGAGAGAGAGAACCCATGTGCGTGCACAGGCCCGTATGCTTTTTTAAAATTTATTTATTTATTTATTTATTTTTGGCTGCGTTGGGTCTTCGTTGCTGTGCTCAGGCTTTTGTCTGGTTGCGGCGAGTGGGGGCTACTCTTCGTTGTGGTGCATGGGCTTCTCATTGGTGGTGGCCTGTCTTGTTGTGGAGCATGGGCTCTAGGCGCGCAGGCTTCAGTAGCTGTGGGGCACATGAGCTCAGTTGCTCCGCGGCATGTGGGATCTTCCTGGACCAGGGCTCGAAGCCGTGTCCCCTGCATTGGCAGGCAGATTCCTAACCACTGCACCACCAGGGAAGCCCTCCGTATGCTTTTAAACTGTGGAAGTTGCCAGATTGGGGACCTCTGAATAGGAAAATTTGCCCATTTTGCCTTGCTAACTAGGTTCTCTTAGATTGACTGAGGTTTCAGGTTTAAGACTATTAAGCCATGAGACTTGATTCCCCAAGTAGGACTACGAATTAGGAGTTCATCTGATATAATTTTATTAGAGTCCTTTTTATATGTTTTGTACTCTGGCTATGTTTTAAAAATTGTGGTAAAATATCATAACATATAATTTACCATTTTAGGGAATTCCCTGGCAGTCCAGTGGTTAGGACTTGGCACTTTCACTGCTGTGGGCCTGGGTTCAATCCTGGTGGGCACCTAAGATCCTGTAAGCTGTGCTACATGGCCAAAAAAAATTTTTTTTTTTTACCATTTTAACCACCTATAAGTGTACAGTTGAGTATTTTGTTTTTAGAACTTTTAGTCATTCGTATCAGTTTTATTCAACAGATATCTAGTGGGGATCAGCTATATGCCTTGTGCAGAAGTTGGTAGATCACTGGAAAGTTATGAAAGAAATGTAAATATGGTCCCTGTTCTCAAGGAGATTAGCCTCATTAGGGAAAAAAGATATGTATACACCGGTTAAATAATGATTCATGGTAGATAAGGCCTAAGATGTTCAAGGAAAGCTTTGTATAAATGTGAGGCTCATCTTGGTCCTTAGTCAGGGGTAGGATCTATCTAGGTTGAGAGGAAGGAGAAAGTAGGGAACTAAAATAGCAAAGCAGTGTCCTAGCTATGGCAATCAGAGAAGAAAAAGAAATGAAATAAATCCAAATTGGAAAAGAAGAAGTAAAACCATCACTGTTTGCAGATGACATGACACTATATATAGAAAATTCTAAAGATGCTACCAGAAAACTACTAGAGCTCATCAGTGAATTCTGTAAAGTTGCAGGATACAAAATTAATACACAGAAATCTCTTTCATTTCTGTACACTAACAACAAAAGATCAGAAAGAGAAATTAAGTAAACAATCCCTTTTACCATTGCATCAAAAAGAATAAAATACCAGGAGTAAACCTACCTAAGGAGGCAGAAGACCAGTACTCCAAAAACTATAAGACTCTGATGAAAGAAATCAAAGATGAGACAAACAGATGGAAAAATATATTCTTGGATTGGAAGAATCAATATTGTCAAAATGACTGTACTACCCAAGGCAATCTGCAGATTCAGTACAATCCGCATCAAATTACCAATGGCATTTTTCACAGAACTAGAACCAAAAAATCTTAAAATTTGTATGGAGACACAAAAGACCCCGAATAGCCAAAGCAATCTTGAGAAAGAAAAACAGAGCTGGAGGAATCAGGCTCCCTGACTTCAGACTGTGCTACAAAGCTACAGTCATCAAAACAGTATTGGTACTGGCACAAAAACAGAAATACAGATCAATGGAACAGGATAGAAAGTCCAGAGATAAATCCATGCGTCTGTGGTCAATTAATCTACGACAAAAGGAGGCAAGAATATACAATGGAGAAAAGACAGTCTCTTCCATACGTGGTGCTGGGAACACTGGACAGCTACTTGTAAAAGAATGAAATTAGAACATTCTCTAACACCATACACAAAAATAAACTCAAAGTGGATTAAAGACCTAAAGTAAGACCAGATATTATAAAATTCTTAGAGGAAAACATAGGTAGAAAACTCTTTGACATAAATCGCAGCAATATCTTTTTGGATCCACCTCCTAGAGTAATGAAAATAAAAACAAAAATAAACAAATGGGACCTGATTAAACTTAAAAGCTTTTGCACAACAAAAGAAACCAAAAACAAAACAAAAAGACAACCCATAGAATGGGAGAAAATATTTGCAAATGAATCGACTGACAAGGGATCAATCTCCAAAATATACAAGCAGCTCATGCAGCTCAATGTCAAAAAAAATAAACAACCCAGTCAAAAAGTGGGCAGAAGATAAAAAGACATTTCTCCAAAGAAGACATACAGATGGCCACAAAGCACATGAAAAGATGCTCAACATCACTAATCATTAGAGAAATGCAAATCAAAACTACAATGAGGTACCACCTCACACCAATCAGAATGGCCATTATTAAAAAGTCTGCAAATAAGAAATGCTGGAGAGGGTGTGGAGAAAAGGGAACCCTCCTGCATTGTTGGTGGGAATGTAAGTTAGTGCATCCACTGTAGAAAACAGTGTGGAGGTTCCTCAGAAAACTAAAAATAGAATTACCATATGATCCAGCAGTCCACTCCTGGGCATATATCCAGAGAAAATGAGTCTGTCATACAGAGTAAAGTAAGTCAGAAAGAGAAAAACAAATACCATATGCTAACACATATATATGGAATCTAAAAAAAAAAAAAAGTTCTGAAGAACCTAGGGGCAGGACAGGAATAAAGACGCAGACATAGAGAATGGACTTGAGGACATGGCGAGGGGTAAGGGTAAGCTGGGACAAAGTGAGAGAGTGGCATGGACATATATACACTACGAACTGTAAAGTGGATAGCTGGTGGGAAGCATCCACATAGCACAGGGAGATCAGCTCGGTGCTTTGTGACCACCTAGAGGGTGGGATAGGGAGGGTAGGAGGGAGACTCGAGGGAGGAGATATGAGGATGTATGTATATGTATAGCTGATTCACTTCATTATAAAGCAGAAACTAACACACCATTGTGGAGCAATTATACTCCAATAAAGATGTTAAAAAAAAAAAAGATACATGCACCCCAGTGTTCATTGCAGCACTATTTACAATAGCCAAGACATAGAAGCAACCTAAATGTCCATTGACAGAAGAATGGATAAAGAAGATGTGGTACGTATATACAGTGGAATATTACTCAGCCATAAAAAGGAATGAAATAATGCCATTTACAGCAACATGGATGGACCTAGAGATTATCATACTAAGTGAAGTAAGTCAGACAAAGACAAATACCATATGATATCACTTTTATGTGGAATCTAAAAAGCTATACAAATGAACTTATTTACAAAACAGAAACACGTAGAAAGCAAATTTATTGTTACCAAATGGGAAAGGTTGTGGGAGGGATAAATTAGGAGTTTGGGATTAACATATATACACTATTATATATAAAATAGATAATCAACAGGGACCTACTGTATAGCACAGGGAACTCAGTATTCTGTAATAACCTGTATAGGAAAAGAGTCTGAAAAAGAATGGATATATGTATATGTTTAACTGAATCACTTTGCTGTACACCTGAAACTAACACAGTATTGTAAATCAACTATACTCCAATATAAAAATAAAAATTAAAAAAAAAAAAGCTTACCAGCTATTTCATTGTTAAATCCATTGCCTTTCAGAGAATCTTTCGCTTTTCTAGCTTTGAAGCTCTCGCTCTTTTTTTTTTCTGGCCGCGACGCGTGGCATGTGAGATCTTAGTTCCCTGACCAGGGATCAAACGCACACCCCCTGCAGTGGAAGCACAGAGTCTTAACCACTGGGCCGCCAGGGAAGTCCCTTTTTTTTTTTTTGTTTAAATAAGCTGAATATTCGAGGGAACATATTTTTGCCACATAATGTTTTTAAAAATCAGAGAAACTAAACTTACTTATTTTGTGATATAGACACTATTAAAAATCCACATTTATAGTGATAGAAGGGTTAAACTTCCTATTAAAATTCTATGCAAATATCTGTGTTCATGTAGCGTTAAACTTTTCAATATATTACCAGTTGGGAATAGGTATTTCATTAGCGAGTTTAGAACAATTTCGGTTATAGTTTTTATGAAAAATAATTGTACAAAAAAGAGCATGTAATGAAACATATTTATTGAAATTAATCATGAATGTCTGCTGTTCTGAATTCAGATAAGAAGTTTACAGTGGATATATATAGTATATAAAGAATAAGTTATGATTAATTCTGAATAATCTTGTACTGACACTTGATGGCAAAGGATGGTGCCCATTTTGTTAGTATATGTCTATAATGGGTCAGGGGTTTCATCTGGGCTGAACATATTCTCTTACAATAAGAATTACAAAGTTAAAACAATATTTTTTCTTTCTCATATATGCAGACAGGCAAACATACACCTGGGACCGCCGTGTTCACGTGACATCAAGAGGAAACGGAAACCTGTGGCTACAGCATCTCTGTCCAGCCCAAGTGCCGGTAATTATATATGTAGTTATCCTTTATTGACCACCTACTGTGTGTCAGGCACTAAATTATATGTTTTATATACCTTTTCATCTCTGACCCTGAAGTCTGTGCTTTTTCACTGTGTCTTACAGCTTTCTTGAGTTTGAATCCCTATATTCCACTATCAACAGTCTGTAGTCATCTGTACTTTTGCTCTAACACAGACAGGAAATTAGGTGTGTGGTAATGAAAATCCTGGTAGGGTGGCAGTTTAGTCAATAGCGAAGGAGCCATATGGATTTATTTACTTTCATGTTCGGTATACAGCACAATACATTATCACTGTTTTAATGTCTTATAGAGTGCTAATATTTTACCATTCAAGAAATTTCTAATTAAGTTTTCAAGTTAAAACTTAAGGTTTTCTAGGCAAAACTGGTTCATAGAAACCAAAATAATGGTTATCTTCAGTGGGAGGTAGTGACCAGAGGAGGACATAAAAAAGTCTTCTGGGGGAAAAAAAAAAAAAAAGTCTTCTGGGATGCTGGAAATGCTTTATATCAAGAACTTGGTGGGGATTACATGAGTGTATACACATGTAAAGATTCACTGAGCTGCACATTTACATACATACAGGTATGTTATCCTTAAATGAAAAAGGGGGGATAATTATATATTTATATCAGCAAGAATACTGGATGTCTATAGATATTTTTCTTTGAAGTTAAGAGAAGATAATTAAATGTAATTATTAATCATAGGAAATAATACTTTGTGTATTTCAATACATTTTGGGGTGAATTGCTCTGGTTAAAAAGGGCATATCTGCTTGTAGGACCTATCAGAAATACCTATGGTTATTTTCTTGATGATGGTGAATTCACTCTGAGGGAATGGAGCATATCATAAATTATTTTATTTTCTTCAGAAAATACTATATATTATATAGATCAGAGTAATTGATACCTGAGTAAAGAGTAGACCTCAGACAGATAGGAACTCTTATTTCTCTAACTTTACTTAGTAAGTTTCAGCATACTCTGAAATTGACCTGTTTGAACTTCTGTTTGGAATGGTTGCTTGACAGTGGTTCATACTGAACATTCTTAATCATGGGTCTGATGATTGTAGTAAGTTTTTCTTAGTGATTTTCACATGGCCGTGCTCTGAGCTGAACATTTTACATGAATTATTTCACTTAACCTTTGCAACAACTTTATAAGGCAGATGCTGTTTTTATTCCTAGTTTACACATGGGAAAATTAAGGCTTAGAGAGGTTAAATCACTCACTGAGGTTATATGGTTGGTAAATTGTAGAGCCAAGATCAGACCAATTTCCCTATGACTCTTGAGCTGCCCTCTTAAACACTGCAGGTGTTTGGTCTTGTATACGACAGAATTGGTTCCAAACCATGACTCCATGTCAAAACCCAGATCCTCATCCAGTCTATGGAATTGGAAGCAATAAAACACAGTCGCCCCTCTTTATCCTTTTGTTCTTTTTTCCCCCTTAATATCTAGCTCTATTTTTAGCTTTTAGTTGTTTATAAGAGAAGAGCTGTTGAGAAGTTCATAATCCTTATTCCGTATTCAAATCAGGAAATGTACTGGGAGGTATTAAACAAGACTTGAGCATTCAGCAGTTCCCCTACTGAGCCCAGCTCCTCTCACTTGTTGACTCAGGCCTGCTTCACTGAACATTTTTTTTGTTTTCTATCCGCAACCTGAGTGCCCCATGGAGGTGAAGGACACAGCCCGAGCCCGCGCCATCAGTCAGTAGAACAAATGGGCTTGCTCTGCCTAACGTCGGGCCATCTCGGATTCCACCTCTTTTATAGAAATGAGTGATGAAGAGAGGTGCGTTCCGCTTTGCCGCTGTATTAATACACATCAGGGGCCAGCTCCTGCCATTAAATCATGCTCCCGCATACATCCGTTATCGGACTCTTCACCAGTGTGATGAACAAGACTGCAGATAGAGGCTTCCTTGTGTCATTCTTTATAGGGTTTTCCTAAAAGAATAAATAGCCCAGATCTCTGCCAACACTCTCTCCTGTCACTGTGATGAATTCAGCTTCTTTCTTAAACATGCAGCCACAAATCTTTTGCCTTTTCCCCTCCCCCACTCGTGGAAAGTTTTAAGTTGAAATTGACTGCATTTAAAGATACTAATAAGGCTAGAAAGGTGAAGAGCAAAAGGGAGTAACATGCCTTCCTGTCTTTTTGTACTAATATTAACAAAGGCCAGGGAATAGGACCTTTTCATAGGGTCATTAGGTAGATCCATCTTGAAAGTGTAGCACCTCCATTTTCTTCATTTTACCTCCACTCCCCTTCCCTCTACGGCTTTATAACATGCAGGTGCCTGGTGTACAGAGCCACCCCTGGATCCTAGTGAGTAGCTGTGTTAACCTGCTTTCCAGGTTGATACACCAGAACAGGGAATGCCCAGCAATGTCTCCCTCATGCTGAAGTGAACCAGCTGTCATATATGTTCTGAAAGATTGTAACTGGAAGAGAAGAAAGGGTTATTTTCTCTAAAATTTGAGAGGCTTAAGTAGTTATAAGAAGCATAAGGAACTCAGACAAAAACAAGACTTCTTTTCCTTGAGATGATTTTCTTCATTAGAATGGCAAATCAGAGCTTTGGGTGTGCAAATCCCATTCCTTCAAAAAGTAAACACATGGCTGTAGGTGAAGGAGAATTGGGATAATAAGATATTCTGTTAAGAGCCCTGACTTTTTTTTTTTTTTTTTTTGGCGGGATCTTACTTCCCTGACCAGGGATTGAATCCATGCCCTCTGCAGTGGAGGCACGGAGTCCTAACCACTGGACCGGCAGGGAATTCCCACGAGCCCTGACTGTTTTGGCCATCGCAAGAGCCATTTCTGACCTTCTTCGCCCTGGGATAGGATATGTGTCCTTAGAAGGGTACCCAAGAGTTAACCTGTTAATTAGTTACATAAGATTTCAAATACCAGGCCAGCAATGCTAGCGATGCATTCACAAGGGCAGGAATTTTTACCTGTCTTGCTCACTGCTGTACCCCACAGCATCTAAAAAATAATGCTCCACACATAGAACAGTCTCTAGATATTTGTTGTATGAATAAATGAATAGAATCTTAAAGATGAAACAGAGTGATTCTCAATATTATTCTAATCCTGTGATTGAATTCAGTAGTAGTTCCATTTCAGGTTGGCCCTTGTCTCAGGAGTCATAGGGCAGATTCTTATTGCCTGCTGTGCCTTTTAATTAAGTTTAAATGTTTTCTAAAGTTAAAAATGTTTTTTGAATAAATATTGAATGGCCACAAAAGAACATTTATAGAAAATGTATAAGATATAAAGAAAACCAATACAGCAACTATCCATATACCCACCATCCACTTTAAGAAAAGGAACATCACCTTTAAATTTTTCTTCCCACTCTCCTCAGAGGTAACCATTATCCTGATATATATTTTTGGTTAATCATTTGTCATTCTTTGTTTTTTTCAACTAGTTTTGACAGACATATGTATCTCTAAGCAGTATATTGTCTAGTTTTGCATGTTTTTGAACCTTGTGTAAATGGAATGTTGTATTTTATAAGTTACAAGTTTCACCCATTTATGTTCTTGAGATTCATTCAGGTCTTATCCTACCAGAGTCTATTCATTTTCTTACTTCCATATGTATGGTATTCCATTTTGTCAGTTGACAGATATAATACAATTAACCGTTCTTGATGAACATTTCAATCATATTCTTATGCTGTTTTACGCTATTGTGAAAAGTACTGCACCATTCTTCAGGAGAACATATGCAAAAGTTTCTCTTGGCCATTTCACAGTTCTTAAGATAGCTATATCAAAAAAAAAAGTTGTTTGAAGGATGTGGAGAAATTGAAAACCTTGTGCATTGCTGGTGGGAATGTAAAATAGTGCAGCCACTGTGGAAAAAGATATGGTAGTTCCTCAAAAATTTAAACATAAAACTACCATGTGATCCATGGTAGTTCTTCTGGATATATACCCAAAAGAATTGAAAGCAAAGATTTAAATAGATATTTGTACACCCATGTTCATATAGCAGCATTATTGACAGTAGCCAAAAAGTAGAAACAACCCAAATGTTCATCACTGGATGAATGGATAAAAATGTGGTATATACATTCAATAGGTTATTATTCAGTCTGAAAGCCTTCATTATAAGAATGAAATTATGAATGTTACAACATGGATGAAGACAACATGTTAAGTGAAATAAGCCAAACACAAAAAGGATGAATACTGTATGATTCCACTTATAAGAGGTACCTAAAACAATCCAATTTATAGAAACAGAAAGTAGAATGGTGGTTGCCAGGGGCTGCGGGAGGAAGAGAACGTGGAGTTATTGTTCAGTGGGTAGACAGTTTCCATTTGGGATGATGAAAAAGTTCTGGACATGGATGGTGGTAATGGTTGTGCAACAGTGTGAATATACTAAATGCTACTGAACAGTATGCTTAGAAATTATTAGAATGGTACATTTCATATATATATTTTACCGTCATAAAAAATATGTAGCAAAACAGTTTTTCTAACAGTTTTTTTGTTTTGGTTTGGTTTTTTTAACATCTTTATTGGAGTATAATTGCTTTACAATGGTGTGTTAGTTTCTGCTGTATCACAAAGTGAATCAGCTATACGTATACATATATCCCCATATCCCCTCCCTCTTGCATCTCCTTCCCACCCTCCCTATCCCACCCCTCTACGTGCTCACAAAGCACCGAGCTGATCTCCCTGTGCTATGCAGCTGCTTCCCACTAGCTAGCTATTTTACTTTTGGTGGTGTATATGGGTCCATGCCACTCTCTCACTTCGTCCCAGCTTCCCCTTCCCCCTCCCCATGTCTTCAAGTCCATTCTCTACATCTGCATCTTTATTCCTGTCCTGCCCCTAGGTTCTTCAGAACCTTTTTTTTTTTAGATTCCATATATATGTGTTAGCATACTGTATTTGTTTTTCTCTTTCTGACTTAGAGTCTGCAGACTCTAGGTCCATCCACCTCACTACAAATAACTCAATTTTGTTTCTTTTTATGGCTGAGTAATATTCCATTGTATATATGTGCCACATCTTCTTTATCCATTCATCTGTCGATGGACACTTAGGTTGCTTCCATGTCCTGGCTATTGTAAATAGTGCTGCAATGAACATTGTGGTACATGACTTCTTTTTTTTTTTCCTGTGGTACGCGGGCCTCTCACTGTTGTGGCCTCTCCCGTTACGGAGCACAGGCTCCAGATGCGCAGGCTCAGCGACCATGGCTCGTGGGCCCAGCCGCTCCGTGGCACGTGGGATCTTCCCGGACTGGGGCACAAACCCGTGTCCCCTGCATCGGCAGGCAGACTCTCAACCACTGCGCCACCAGGGAAGCCCCATGACTCTTTTTGAATTATGGTTTTCTCCGGGTATATGCCCAGTAGTGGGATTGCTGTGTCGTATGGTAGTTCTATTTTTAGTTTTTTAAGGAACCTCCATACTGTTCTCCATAGTGGCTGTGTCAGTTTACATTCCCACCAACAGTGAAAGAGGGTTCCCTTTTCTTGATACCCTCTCCAACATTTATTATTTGTAGACTTTTTGATGATGGCCATTCTGACTGGTGTGAGGTGATACCTCATTGTAGTTTTGATTTACATTTCTCTAATGATTAGTGATGTTGAGCATCCTTTCATGTGTTTGTTGGCAATCTGTATACCTTCTCTGGAGAAATGTCTGTTTTGGTCTACTGCCCATTTTTGGATTGGTTGTTTTTTTGATATTGAGCTGCATGAGCTGCTTGTATATTTAGGAGATTAATCCTTTGTCTGTTGCTTCATTTGCAAATATCTTCTCCCATTCTGAGGGTTGTCTTTTTGTCTTGTTTATGGTTTCCTTTGCTGTGCAAAGGCTTTTAAGTTTCATTAGGTCCCATTTGTTTATTTTTGTTTTTATTTCCATTACTCTAGGAGGTGGGTCAAGAAGGATCTTGCTGTGATTTATGTCATAGTGTTCTGCCTATGTTTTCCTCTAAGAGTTTTATAGTGTCTGGCCTTACATTTAGGTCTTTAATCCATTTTCAGTTCACTTTTGTGTATCGTGTTAGGAAGTGTTCTAATTTCATTCTTTTACATGTAGCCGTCCAGTTTTCCCAACACCACTTATTGAAGAGGCTGTCTTTTCTCCATTGTATATTCTTGTCTCCTTTGTCAAAGATAAGGTTACCCTATGTGTGTGGGTTTATCTCTGGGCTTTCTATCCTGTCCCATTGATATGTATTTCTGTTTTTGTGCCAGTACCATACTGTCTTGATTACTGTCGCTTTGTAATATAGTCTCAAGTCAGGGAGCCTGATTCCTCCAGCTCCATTTTTCTTTCTCAAGATTGTTTTGGCTCTTAGATGTCTTTTGTGTTTCCATACAAACTGTAAAATTTCTTGTTCTAGTTCTGTGAAAAATGCCATTGGTAATTTGATAGGGATTGCATTGAATCTGTAGATTGCTTTGGGTAGTGTAGTCATTTTCATAATGTTGATTCTTCCAATCCAAGAACATGGTATATCTCACCCTCTGTTTGTATCATCTTTAATTTCTTTCATCAGTGTCTTACAGTTTTCTGCATACAGGTCTTTTGCCTCCTTAGGTAGGTTTATTCCTAGGTATTTTATTCTTTTTGTTGCAGTGGTAAATGGGAGTGTTTCCTTAAGTTGTTTTTCAGATTTTTCATAATTAGTGTATAGGAATGCAAGAGATTTCTGTGCATTAATTTTGTATCCTGCTACTTTACCAAATTCATTGATTAGCTCTAGTAGTTTTCTGGTAGCATCTTTAGGATTCTCTATGTATACAGTATCATGTCATCTGCAAACAGTGACAGTTTTACTTTTTCTTTTCCGATTTGGTTTCCTTTTATTTCTTTTTCTTCTCTGATTGCTACGGCTAAAACTTCCAAAACTATGTTGAATAATAGTGGTGAGAGTGGGCAACCTTGTCTTGTTCCTGATCTTAGTGGAAATGGTTTCAGTTTTTCACCACTGAGGACAATGTTGGCTGTGGGTTTGTCATATATGCCCTTTATTATGTTGAGGTAAGTTCCCTCTATGCCTACTTTCTGGAGGGTTTTTATCATAAATTGGTGTTGAATTTTGTCAAAAGCTTTTTCTGCATCTATTGAGATGATCATATAGTTTTGTTTTGTTTTGTTTTTTGCGGTACGCAGGCCTCTCATTGTTGTGGCCTCTCCCGTTGCAGAGCACAGGCACTGGACGTGCAGGCTCAGTGGCCATGGCTCACGGGCCTAGCCACTCCGCAGCATGTGGGATCTTCCTGGACTGGGGCACGAACCCGTGCCCCCTGTATCAGCAGGCAGACTCTCAACCACTGCGCCACCACGGAAGCCCCGATCATATAGTTTTTATCCTTCAGTTTGTTAATATGGTTTATCACATTGATTGATTTGCGTATATTGAAGGATCCTTGCATTCCTGGGATAAACCCCACTTGATCATGGTGTATGATCCTTTTAATGTGTTGTTGGATTCTGTTTGCTAGTATTTTGTTGAGGATTTTTACATCTATGTTCATCAGTGTTAGCGGCCTGTAGTTTTCTTTTTTTGTGACATCTTTGTCTGGTTTTGGTATCATGGTGATGGTGGCCTCGTAGAATGAGTTTGGGAGTGTTCCTCTTTCTGCTATATTTTGGGAGAGTTTGAGAAGGATAGGTGTTAGCTCTTCTCTAAATGTTTGATAGAATTTGTCTGTGAAGCCATCTGGTCCTGGGATTTTTTTTGTTGGAAGATTTTTAATCACAGTTTCAATTTCAGTGCTTGTGATTGGTCTGTTTATATTTTCTATTTCTTCCTGGTTCAGTCTTGGCAGGTTGTGCATTTCTAAGAGTTTGTCCATTTCTTCCAGGTTGTCCATTTTATTCGCATAGAGTTGCTTGTAGTAATCTCTCATGATCCTTTGTATTTCTGCCATGTCAGTTGTACTTCTCCTTTTTCATTTCTAATTCTGTTGATTTGACTCTTTTCCCTTTTTTTCTTGATGAATCTGGCTAATGGTTTATCTTTTTTTTTTTTTTTTTTTTTTTGTTTGTTTGTTTTTTTTGTTTTTTTTGTGGTACGCGGGCCTCTCACTGTTGTGGCCTCTCCCGTTGCGGAGCACAGGCTCCAGACGCGCAGGCTCAGCGGCCATGGCTCACGGGCCCAGCCGCTCCGCGGCATGTGGGATCTTCCCAGACCGGGGCACAAACCCGTGTCCCGAACCCGTGTCCCCTGCATCGGCAGGCGGACTCTCAACCACTGCGCCACCAGGGAAGCCCTCTGTCTTCTCATTTTGCTTAACTTACTGTGTTTGGGGTCTCCTCTTCACAGGCTGCAGGTTCGTATTTCCCATTGTTTTTGGTGTCTGCCCCCAGTGGGTAACGTTGGTTCCGTGGGATGTGTAGGCTTCCTGTTGGAGGGGACTGGTGCCTGTGTTCTGATGGATGAGGCTGGATCTTGCCTTTCTGGTGGGCAGGACTGTGTCCGGTGGTGTGTTTTGGGGTGTTTGTGACCTTACTATGATTTTAGGCAGCCTCTCTGCTAATGGGTGGGGTTGTGTTCCTGTCTTGCTAGTTGTTTGGCATGGGGTATCCAGCACTGCAGCTTGCTGGTCATTGAGTGGAGCTGGGTCTTAGAGTTGAGATGGAGATCTCTGGGAGAACTCTCGCCGATTGATATTACAAGGGGCCGGGAGGTCTCTGGTGGACCAATGTCCTGAACTCAGCTCTCCCACCTCAGAGGCTCAGGCCTGACACCCGGCTGGAGCACCAAGACCCAGTTCTTGGAGAAGGGGCCCTTGCAATTTCTAAGGAGCAAGGTTTCTTTGTAACTGCTGTGTCCATGAGATCACATAGAAAGTTCTCATTTTCTGAAGGAAATGTATCCAGAGAAGCAGATGGCACAATTTCCATAGTGTAATTCCTCTTCTTTGGATAGGACTCCTCAAAAAGGTAACAGGCCAAGAATCTAGGATAGTTTTTCACCATGGTTGATGACCATCTAGTAATGGTAGGTATAGTTTTATGGTATTATTTTCACTTAAATAGGAGTGAATGAGCATGTGTGTGTGAGAAAGAGAGAGAGAGAGAGAGATTTGGGTGGTGATGTCAGATGTATTTCTTGCTGCTATGGTTGAGGTTCCAAAATGTTTGAAAGCCACTACCCTCTAAAAACTCTTGTATATGTGCCATGGAGTTAATAGCTTTCAAGGTTTTTTTTTTTCTTTCTGAAATTTATGTTTGAATGTTGGGTATACCTGTAAATCTGAAATAAACCCTTGGATGCACTCTGATATAATCTAATCTTTTTCATGAAGAAAAAAAAAGTATTGGTCATGACCCACTACATTGATTTTGTGACACATAATTTGAAAATTACTTTTCTAGCTTATATTCCTGGGAATGGAATTATTGTGACAGGATAAAAGTGAAACTTTTTAAGATTTTGCTCTATTTTAGTGTCTATATTTGTTTTCAACAGAGGGGGTATGATGGTGGTTTGTACTGCTCTGCTCAGGGGGCATTTGGAAATGTGAGGACAGTGTTTGGTTGTCACAATGGCTGGAGAATGCTTTTGGCATTCAGGGACAGGGTCCAGAATGGTAAGTGTCCTAAAAAAATAGGACAGCCCTGCACAAGCAATGATTATCCTGTCCAGAATGTCTTAATGTGCTTGTTGAAAAACCATGGGCTTGGTTGTGTGATTTTTCTACCATTTGCCTTATTATTCAGTATTTATTGGTGATGCCGTCATATTGGAGGCATAGTATGTTATAGAAAGAGCAGAGGGCTTGGAGTCCAGTATATGAGTTTGAGTCTTGCCAGCCCGGTTGTGTCCCTGAACAAATTATCCGCTTTCTCTATGCCTCAGTTTTCTGATCCAGGAAATGGAGATGACGATACCTACTTGTAAGAGTTTGCATTAAGAAATAAGATTATAAGTATACATTGTTTACACAGTACAGTGCCTGGCTTAATAAGTGATTATTACTACATTATGAATTTGTACTACTGAATTTATTCATTTGTTCAGTTAAACCCATTTTCTGAGGTGGAGAAATACAATACTTATCTTACTTAAATCTTGCCTTTATTTTTTGGTTTAAAAAAAAGAAACTTTATGTGGCCACTTGGTTTAATAGGACATAAAGTATAAGGATTAAGAAAGTTTTGTGTTGACATCTCTCTCATTCTAATTTGTCTCCTTTTGACTTTTTTCCTCCTTACTTTTATTGGAACACCCTTACCAGTTCACATGGATGCAGTGGAGCCAACCATACCAGCATCACAGGCCCCCAAATCTCCAAACTCTGAGTGGTTGGTCAAGACCTCTGCTGTAGAGAAAAACACTGACTCAACTGCAGCTACATTTTTTAAAATGCCACAAGAAAAGAGCCCTGGATACAGCTAGACAGCAGAATTTCACCCACCAAGAGCTGACTAGATGTTGTTGAAACAAATATTAGACTTCATATTATATTGTCTTGCATATATTAATTGACATTCCCAGTCCTTTCACCACCAGGACTGACTCCTCTTCAAAGAAGTGGACTCTTTCTCTTAGAAAATCATATTGTGAAAATCTTTTTTTTTTAATTGTAAAATATTAGGACAGCAATTTTTTAAAAAAAGGTCATCCTATGCTATATTTGTTACATTGCTATTGCTGTCCCAACAGTTACCTACAGCTCTGTTTACAGAGCTGTTGCTGTTTTGCAGGTATGTCTTTTTTCTTGAAGAACTAGTAACTGCTTTTGCATATTTTTTGTGTAGAGCTTTTAATACCATTTGAGGACGTTCCAAATTTGCAGCCAGTTCCAGACAAAGTTAAACACAGATTTAAGATCTGTGTGTGGAATTGTTTGCAGGAGATAAGGCTTGCCTTTGAGCCTGGTCTTGATTCAAGCAGAGTGCCAATAAGATAAATCCACCAAGTACTCAATTTGGAGCCTCAGAAGAGACTACCAGCAGCATGGGCCTTGGAAACTTACTCCATTTTTCTAGATGTCCTGTTGGAATCGCCAGCAGCTGCATTGTACTTTGCCTCATCTCCACAGTCTGTGTTCTACTGAAAGAGGACCTATATATATACACATACAGATTGGTGTCATGAAGAAGGTGCTTTAGGTGTACAGCAAATTTAAAACAGTGGATTGTGTCTTAATACTTCATGTTGCGGTGTAAGCCTTTATGTACTAAACAAGACTTTTATTGTTAGTATTATAGGTCAGTAACCTGTAGCAGAAATTCATACTCTATTATAATAATGGCTTTTTGAGGCCATACTTTGGGGAGGAAGAATGTCTTTTTGACATGCCTTTATACTTGGTATGTTTATGACGGCTCAGCTACATGAAGAGTTATATATACAGCCATGCTTCAAGTTGGATGCTCCTTTGTCAAAATGAGGAATAAGTGACTGCCTAGAGCTTCTGAAGAAGAGCCACCCTTTCTAAAAAAGTATTATCAAGATTGTCTGTCGTTGAGGGACCTGGTTGGCAGAAGGGCCCTTTTTTGTACAAATTGAATGCTTTTACTTTGAGATACACAGAAGCCATTCTCAAGTGTCCGCTGCTCTTGTGACATTCTAGAGGAACTCCCACCCCTGCACCTGGTAGGACAGAGCCTCCTGTCTTTCCCTGAAGCGCAGTTGTCCTTCTTTCCCACACAGAATTTAATGGTGGGCCGCTCTGTCGTATTCCTTTAAAAATTGTTGTCCTTATCAGTGGTAGCTCCAGAATGTCCTTGTCAGTGGTGTGGGTGTGACTCTGCTGGGAAAGGGGGACTGGAAGCTAAGTTTACATAGTACTTCATGTAAGACTGAGAACATGGCAGTTGTCCACAACAAGGAATATGGTGGAGGGAGGGGCGGGTGGAGATTACGGCATGAGGAGGAGTGCTAAAGCCAGCCCAGCATCCCTGGGAGCCGCCCAGATTCTTGTGCAGTAGCGAGTGTACTTCCCTTCCTAAGGCTGCACCCATAGCAGAATAGAAAACATGATGTCATATGATGTCTGTTGAATATAAAGTGGTTCTACTCAGTTGTTGTAGTGATGAAGGTATCTTTTTGTTGTAATATGTGCATTCTTACTTAGTCCCAATAGTGTCCCGAGGCACACATTTCTAACATAATTTGTTGGATTTAAGGGAGAAATTCATGAACATAATAATTTTATTTTCTTTGCACTAAGCTCCATGGCTCATTCAGAGATCAGTCCTGTGATCGTGGCCTGTTAAGACCTCTGTAGTTCGGGTAGCATCTTTTCATGACATGTAGCCTAATAATTATCCTTTCTACCTGTGATTAAAAATCACTTGTATGTACAACTTTATTTACCTTTTAAACATCTATGATGTAAAGGTAGGTGATTACTATCATTTTATAGAGTCAAGAACAGTCTTAGTGACTTGCCCCAAATCTCATAATCAAGTCAAGACTAAAATCCCAGACTTAAAATCCCAGACTTACAGACTTTCTTGGCCCTGGGTTATAATCTTTTGATTGTCATTGATAGACCTGAGTCACTCTGAGACTCGTATTTTTGAAACAGTATGCCAGATAAACAGAATGTTTATCATCTTTCTTGATCAAGCTTTCCTACATATTTTGAATACTTTCAACGGGGAGCAACCCAAAATGCCATATCTGTAATAAGTAGGAGAGAAAATTCATTGCCTAAGAGAATAGCCATTAAGCACACAAATATTTTTCCAATACAGGGTTGTAAATTGTGCTCCTTATTTTAAGCTGCTGCACGAGCATGCTTACAGAATTATTCACCAACTTATTCTGCTTGTTTTTTATGAGTCCATTCCAGAGGAATACTCTTAGAACCAAGTGTATTTTGAATCTTAAATTTTAAATTTCCTTTTTATATGGCAAAGTGTATAATGTCATAAATTAAGAAAAATCTGTTACCTTTCAACAAAAGGTATAATTTCAAAATCGGGTTTTGAAATCTGTTGAAAAAAAATTGTAGCTTGACTTCTTTTGAGGATAATCATTGAGCTCACTTGTGTTTGATCTGCTCAAAAGTAATAACCGAAGCAGAGCTCCGCAGTTCTTCCTAATTTCAGAATTCTGATTTATCCCAGCTTGCTGTCCAGTCTGCCTGTCTAAATCCTAATCTTGGGTATTTTTCACAGTGGGCGAAAACATTATGTACTTGCATGAGCATCATTCATAAAGGATAGTTTTGCTTACGGGTTTAAGGGAATTTGAGATTATTTTTCAGGTGCAGTATTTTAAAGGGAATAACTTCATTTGCATCAAAACTTGTGTTGCTTTTTGGTAAGAACTGTTCAGAAGAGGAAATTAGTAGCTGTTTACATGGTGCCAAGTGTGGAGGGGCAGAGTATGATCTTTATTGAGTGGTGTGTTCTCCATAAATAGGCCTCATTTAGCCTTGAATTCTTTAGAAATCAAATGCAATTGGAAATTTCAGATGACAAAGTTTTGCTGGGCTATAGAAACAGGCTGCAAATAAGGCCATTTTGGCAACAAAATGACCAAAAGCTGAAATAAAGCTTCTTAATCTGTGATGCTTATGGCATCCTTTGCTAATAAGTAAAGCTCAATACCTAGGAGAGGTAATTTAAACTACTTCTGAATCCCTAATAGGTGAATCTGACATATCTCTGTACTTTGGAACCAGAAATGCAGTCTGGATCACAGCATAGCAAGTTCTGATGCTAAAAGTGCAGGAGCAGAGTTATCATAGCAGTAAGTCCTTTAGAGGTGAACGAGTCTCAGAGTGTCACGTGAGGAAGGAGCTAGGTGGCACTGTCATTGCTGGTGTGATGGGTTCTCCACTTCGGCTCCAGGAAAAGGCTCCTGGTGATGCCTGATTCATTTCAAGCCTTTGCTTTATTTTGGCTTCACTACCATGATTCTGAGCCACAAGCTTTTTTATTTCCTGGGGATTCGGCTGTGTAAAAATACAGCATTAGCCGTATTCAGCATTCTGTATATTTGGTGAACCTTACCTGAGCTGGGATGAGAACAGAGTGGCTTTCTCTAGCAGAAGTGGATACAGTCTAGTTGGGGGCATAGCTTATAGGCTGTATCATGGTTCATGGGATGGTGGGAGGGGTGGCAGAAGCGGTTTGCTCCTGCTGTCAGCTGCTTCCTTTGCTCATGTTTCAGCTGCCCATTTTACTTGTCAGTATTTCCTTATCTCCCTCTCCAGGTGTGACAGTGTAGTTACTGATCGTGACAGCAATCAGGTTGGGTTCCTACCCCATGAGAAAACTGGCACAGAGGAAAAAAGGTGAGGAAATTGGTGGGTTCTGCTATTAGCACTAAACGCAAGTGGCCCAGACATGCTTTCATTAAGATCACGAAACAGATGAACATCAAGATCACGAAACAGATGAACATCAAATGCCTGGAAATAGCAACGTGGAAAAGAAACAAAGGAAATTGGGTGATCTTGCCGAAGAGTGTGGATTAGAAGGTTTTTAACAAGCCCAGCAAAACAAACTTATGGCCAAAAGAAGAAATTTTTCTGCCACTGCCCTGCACTGCACTTGGTAAAATTGTCAAATGTGGGGGAAAAAAAAATTTCCAAGCACAGTATTGAAGAATGGGGCAGATCCTCAAGATGTTCACCAAGGAAAGGAATCTTGGCAAGGTTCAGACTGGGAAGGCAAGGGGAAGAGAAGGAGATGCTTAGAGCAGGGCTGCTAGGGCCCCGAGATCAACAGCATCCATACATTCTTCCCCGCTTCAGATCTGCTGAATCAGAAACTCTGAGGGTGAGGCCCAGCAGTCTTTTACCAGCGCTCCAGGGGACTTGATGTTTAAGAACTGCAGGCTTTGCCACAGTTAAAAAGAAGTGTTTTAATATACCGGTGTCCCCCCCAGCCAAGCTCTGAGGTGCTCTTATACTTTCCTCCATAAGTATGGAGATGTTTTGTGTATGGTTCTTTGCAGAGACTGTTAAATGTCTTGATTTCCCATACTTTTTCCCTCAAGTTCCTGAAAGATCTCCTGGAAATATTGAGAAAGGATGATGTGGAGAAAAATGCCATTGAGGCCATTTTTAGATGGATAGAAACAACCTTTTAAAAGTGGATTAAAATATAACAATGGATTTTTAGTCTGTGAGTGATCATTGATTTTCACAACCGACAGTAAAACATTTATGTAAGATACTGCCACCCATGATTTTACGATACCTGTTCATTACATCTTAGTTTCATGGGAAAATGTCATATACTTTCATAATGATGAAGTCTTTAAAGTATGGCTCACAAAAATGAAAAAAATAATTGGAAGAAAAAAACACCCTGAGTACATAGCTATTGTGTAATAAATACCTGTTGAATTATTGGTAATCTTTTGCTGGGAATTAATCTCAGTACTTCAGAGCATGTTAAAATCAATTTTCAGTGATCCCACTTAATCACACCTTACTGTCTTTGTTTTACATTTTCAGCTAGTGATTCCGCAGGGGTTGGGAACGAGTAGTAACAACATATATTTTTTCATCGTCTGACTTACGATTCAGTGTTTCAGAAGACAGTACTCTAATCTTAAAGCTTTGAAGTGGTGGTATGGTCATTTTTTCTTTAGATTTTATTTGTGTGTATTGGCCTAGGGCCTACTTTAGGAGTATGTGTGGCTACGGACGAGTTCTCTAGTATCATTTCCTCAGATGCTCATGTTTTGTGCCTGGATTTTTATTTATAAAGGTGACTGATGACGTGGAAAGGTCAGTGCCATTGAAGGAAAAGTCTAATGTTACAATTCCCCTAGAAACAAGAGGCACAGTTTGCCATGCAGGGCCACAGGACAAACACCAAGTTTGGGTCAGGAGGCAGAAGATGGGAACAAGTGATAGGTTTAGGCCAGAGCCATGATCAGGATTTTCTTGGGAAAGGCAAAGCAGGGCAGGGAGAACAGTTTAGGCATGGCTAGTGAATAATTCCAGGGCCTTAGGGCTACAGTGTGGGCTCCAGTTGCCTGGTGCCTGGCCCTGGGATGATTGTGTCCTGGGGTGTGCAGGCCAGATGGAGGAGGTGTGGCTCCATCAGACGTGGTTAGTTTGCACATCAAAAGCATGCTGCAGGCTGAGTCCTTTGCAGTCTCTAAGAACTGGCCAGCCCTGAGAGGGGTCATCTTTCCCCATCCAGAAAGTTTTTTTAAGATGTCAAAACATCGTAATATATTGGAAATATAAAACATGATTAATACACATGTACAGACTGTTTAGCTCTCCTTTCAATTTTTGTAGTCTTTTAAAGCACCACATAATTTTTCCTTTCCGTCTTGAAAACCATTTAAAAGTTCCTCTGGCCAAAAATGTTAGCGTTACTAGATATTATCAAGGTGTGGGAATATAAAAAATTTTAAGATGTAAATTATGAAAATAAATAATGTTTTCTTTCACTAGAAGTGAGTTCTGACCCTTGCAGATCCCTCATTCAAATGTTTAACTGAAAAAGGAAAGAAAATATCAGAGAACTTGTAAGTAGCCTTGGTGACTGACTTAAATCAACCCGTTTCACTACATATAGATTCTACACCTTGCTCTAGTGGGCCATGTATTTCTCCATGAAAATCTGCTACCCCAAAATCATGGTGACAATTTGAATTGCTCTAAATATTTATCTCACTCAACCTCCCACCTGTTGTCAGCAGCTATTGCAAACTGGCCATTTTAAACCCTTTCATTCCCACCTTCTCTCAACCCCAGCAGCTAATCTCACCTCTCCCCTAACAGATAATAGAGCATTAAGTGGGGAAACTCCGCTTACACACCTTCACATACACCCTTACCTTTTTGTCTTGGAAATTCCTGTCCTCCCCCTAACAAATCCTTTCTCTTACACTCAAGGTCCTCTCCCTTGATCAGATGCCTTGCTCAATACAGCTTCTCACTCCTGACACATATGGCTTTGCATTTAAACACATTCAAAGACTCCCTCTTCAAACAAAAATGCCTTTCCTCAACCCTTTGAACCCCTTGACTAGCACTAAATACTGCTCTTTCCTGTACTTTGTCTATTAATCCTCAGTTCACTGAAGCAGTAGTTTTTAACCCTGGCTGCACACTAGGATCATCTGGGGAGATTTTTAAAAACCCTGATTCCCTTGACTGAACCACAAGCCAATTACACGAGAATGGGGTAGTGGGACAGTCTTTTTAAAGCAAAGACTTGCAGCCAATGTGCAGCCGAGGCTGAGAGCCGACACGCTAAAACCTGGCCGTTACCCTCGCCGCCATTAAGATTGTTCTTGCTCGGCTCACCAGTGACCTCTGGTTGCCAAAATTTAGTCCTTAGGTTGATTTTTATGTCTTGATACCATATCACTGCTTCCTTTCTGGAATTCTGACTCTTCTGACCCTGCTCTCCTGATCTTTCTCCTGCTTTCTCAGCCTCTCAGGCAGAGTGGTCAGTAGGTCAGTCCCATGCAGACTGAATGTCTGCCTCTGCCCTCCCCTCCATTACTTCATTAATACCCATGTGCTAGTGAGTTCCTTTGCCATGCCGCCTTCATGTGCTGGTTTAAAGCACAGATTGGAGTGAAGCACTTCCATTCATTGATAATTATCGTAAACTAGGAAAGCCAACTCAAGGTGTCTGCTCCTTTCCTCACTTCCCTTTGCTCCTCCTTCAAGCCCACTGAAGTAGGAAGAATTGCTGACTACACTAGTCAGTTTCTCTGATGGATAGCCCCCTATTTACTAGTGGGTGGAGTAGTTCTTCGTGAAGTCAGGCTGAACTGTGGTCCCTTTTTTCCTTTCCAGGGTCTTGGGCTGGTAAGGAGGCCTGGGCCCACTTCTACATATAAGAAGGCTACCCGCCATCTAGTATGTGCTTCAGTGCTTTTACTTGCTGCTGTTGGTAAGATTTTAGTTTGAGTTTAGGGGAGAGACAGACCCATTTCCTCACCTCTCTTTGACCTTGGGAGCCATGTTGGAGCTTTTACTTTATCAGAAAACTTTGCTGGAGTCTCAGGCATTCGCCCCACTAATAATAAAGCGGAGCTTGATTTTCCACATCACTGCATGCTGCCTTTGGAACTCTAGGTAGGGGTTCCACCCTCACCAGAAGGGACTGTGTGTTTCTGGCTTCTTTACATCACTAGTTTCTGATTTAAAGTCCAGGATAGGTGGATCTGATTGTCAGGTGCCTATGTCCTAACTGCAGGAAGTGAGAATGAGGTTATCTGGAATGTTTAGCTTCTACTGGGGAGAGATGAATTCCTTAAACACAGTATGTTTTTGTTTTTGTTTTTGTTTTGCGGTATGCGGGCCTCTCACTGTTGTGGCCTCTCCCGTTGCGGAGCACAGGCTCCGTACGCGCAGGCCCAGCGGCCATGGCTCACGGGTCCAGCCGCTCCGCGGCATGTGGGATCCTCCCGGACCGGGGCACGAACCCGTGTCCCCTGCACCGGCAGGCAGACTCTCAACCACTACGCCACCAGGGAAGCCCAACACAGTATGTTTTAATGTCTGGGAGAGCTAGTCCCCTCATAATTTTTCAGTGTTTTCCTGGCTATTCTTACATGTTTTTTTTAATATATAAACTTTAGTGTCAGCCGGCGTAACTCCATTTTTAAAAAGTGTGCTGGGGCCTCCCTGGTGGCGCAGTGGTTGAGAGTCCGCCTGCCGATGCAGGGGATACGGGTTCGTGCCCCGGTCTGGGAGGATCCCATATGCCGCGGAGCGGCTGGGCCCGTGAGCCATGGCTGCTGAGCCTGCGCATCCGGAGCCTGTGCTCCGCAACGGGAGAGGCCACAACAGTGAGAGGCCCGCATACCACAAAAAAAAAAAAAAAAAAAAAAAAAAAAAAAAAGTGTGCTGATATTTTTATTGAGATGGTATTACATTTATTAACTAACTTAGAGAAAAATGACATCTTTACAATGTTGAGTCATCCTACCCAAGAACAGGGGATGTATTTCTACTGTTCAAGTTTATTTTTGTGCCTTTTAAAGACTTTAAAAATTTTCCTTGTATAGTTTTGTGTTTCTTGTTAAGTTTATCCCTAAGTATTTAATCTTTGTTGCTAGTAAATGGGGTTTTCTCTGCCATTATGTCTTCTACTTGGTTATTGTTCTTATATGTGAAGGCTGTTGATTTTTATATGCTGATTTTTTATCCTGCTAACTTACTGAATACTTTTACTTTTGGGTTTAGTTTTATCATTGATCATTGAGGGTCAAAAAACATCTTTCTAAGTGCACAAAGCAGTGGCAAGAAATGAAAGAATCTGTAGAGGTCAAAAAGGGATGTGAAAGCTCGAAACTTGGGAGGCAAGTAAGATGAAAGCCAGCTTTCACCCTGAAGGTATCTGCTGAGAGCTGGTCTCCTTGAGTCTCTGTCATGATGACTGTGATGTGTGTAGGAGGTAAAGCAGGGTCTGCTCAAGGCAGGGAGATCTGAGGTCTCCCACAGAGCGAGGACCCTCAAAGTGCTACACTTAACAGTGTAAGGGTAGATACTAAATAAACCCACCAAGCAGAAATAACAGCAAGGGAACATGCCTTTCTTGACCTTGGCCCTGGATGGAGGAAAAGCTTTTATTTTAACCTAAAAATTTTTAACAAGTTGCCCCTTATAGAGGTTTATGGCCCAAATTTATACTACTCGTGTGGTCCAAAATACTGCAAGTGGGAATTTAATTTACAATGGACCCAGGTAGGTGGTAACCCCAGATGACTGGCAGAAGCAAACACATTCTCTCTGGAGGAATGAAACTTCAATCTAGATATCAAAGAATTCCCACAGATAAAGTTACAAAGAATATGGGCAGCTCACAGTTAAAAACCACAAACCAAAGAAGGAAATAAGTACCATGAGTGCAAGTCATCAGAAACAACATACAGGAGAATCAGACTCACAAACAACTTAGATATTGTACTTATTAGCACAGAATATAAACATGTTACACATGTTTTAAATATATTTCAAGAAGTCAAAGAGAGGCTTCAGAACACCAGGCAACAAAAACATATACTTTTGAAAGGGGTTGATGAGAGTTAACATGTCCTACCGCCCTTTAATTTTTCAAGAGGAGAGTAAAGAGTCTTATTAGTTAGGGACTTTAGGTAAGTAGATCTGTTAAAATATTTGGAGTAACTTTTAAAAGAATAAATATAAAGAATATAGCATTTAAACTAATAATGGATAAAAGGAATGATAAGAAAATAAATTAGAAAGTTAAGAAAAAAAAGTATACAATAAGATGGTAAAAGGATTCAAATATAGTAGTAAAGTGTAAATTAATTACTCCAGTTGAAAGATAAAACCTATAATACTGGATTTTTAAAATCCAGCTATATGCTCTTTATAAGAGACATATCTAAAACTTTAAAGAAAGATTGAAAAGGAAAAGGATGGAAAAAATATACGAACCAGGGCTTCCCTGGTGGCGCAGTGGTTGGGAGTCTGCCTGCCGATGCAGGGGACACGGGTTCGTGCCCCGGTCCGGGAAGATCCCACATGCCGCGGAGCGGCAGGGCCCGTGGGCCATGGCCGCTGAGCCTGCGCGTCCGGAGCCTGTGCTCTGCAACGGGAGAGGCCACAACAGTGAGAGGCCCGCGTACCGCAAAAAAAAAAAAAAAAATATATATATATATGAACCAGATATCAGAGAAAGTAAGGATAATCTCTACAAAATAATAAACATTGGTTCAATTTACTGATAAATGGTTCAATTTGTCAGGGGGATATACTAATTCTCAACTAATCTTAATAATATAGCCTCAATTTACATAAGCAGAACTAAGTTTAAAATATACTTTCAGTAATTGATATAACAAGTGGACAGAAATGTTTATGAATATAGCATATTTAAATAACAAGTACGCTTAGTGTAATGGACATGAGTGGAATCACGCCCAAGAATATGAAGAATTACACATTATTTTCAAGCACAGATTGAACATTTATAAAAATTGACTCTTAGGCCATAAAGCAAACCTTAGTAAATTCCAAAGATTAGAGTCACATAGATCACACTCTAATCACAATGAAAGTAAATTTGAAAGACAATAGCCAAAAGGGGGGAGGTGTGATTTTCTAATGCATTTAGAAATTTAATAACATATCTAAACCAATGAATCAATGCAAAAATCCTAATGGGTATTAGAAAATACTTATAACTAATTATATAAAAATCCTATGCATTTACACTCTTCGGATACAGCTAAAGGGATAGTTAGAGGAAAATTTATGGTCTGAAATGTTTTGAGTTAGAGAAGAAGAGAGGACTGAAAATTTATGGGGTAAGCATTCTACATTTACACTTACTAAAAGAACACTATTCTTCTAGAAAATAATAATAGAGAAGGCAAAAGTAATAAAAGTTGTGAGATCAGAACTTAATGCTATAGAAAATGAACATGTAATTAAGAGATCAACAAAGCCAGAAATTAAGACAAATAATATAGGCAAATCTCTAACATCATTAATTAAGAAAGGGAAGGCACAAAAATATTAGGAATCAAAGGGGTATATAATTATAGAGATTTAAAAGTTAATAAGGTAGTGCTATGAACAACTTTAGCCAATAAATTTGAAAGCTTAGACAAAATGGGCAGATATTTAGAAAGATATGATTTACCAAAACTCAGTTGGGAGAAATAGAAAGCTTGGTTAGTCCTGTAACATTAGACAAATCTAGTCAATAGTTTAAAAGCTGAGACTGTATGTTCTTTGTAGAAAGATTTTGTGTGATCCACTGAAAATGCTGGAAATGTCTACCTCTTTCTGGAGCTAGGTATGTTAATTATAAAGTTCATTTGGAAGAACAAGTATGCAAGACTAACCGAAGAAAACCCTTAAAAAAGAGCACTTGGGAAGGGAGGGTATTAAAACATAAAGTCTCAGAAACTGAAAATGAGGTATAGGCACATGAATAGACCAGTGGAACACAATAGAAAATTCAGAAATAGACCCAACTGCATATGAAAATTCAAGGTACGATAAAGGTGGTGAGTTCAAAAACAGATCCATAAATCAGTGGAACAGAATAGACAACCCCAAAATAAACCCACATACCTAAGGTCGTTTAATCTACCACAAAGGAGGCAGGGATATACAACGGAGAAAAGACAGTCTCTTCAATAAGTGGCGCTGGGAAAACTAGACAGCTACATGTAAAACAATAAGATTAGAACATTTCCTCACACCATACAAAAATAAACTCAAGGTAGATTAAAGACTGAAATGTAAGACCTGAAGCCATAAAGCTCCTAGAAGAGAAAATGAGCAGAACACCCTGACATAACTCGTACCAGTATTTTGTGGATGTGACCCTAAGGCAAAATAAATAAAAGCAAAAATAAACAAGCGGGACATAAGTAAAGTTAGAAGCTTTTGCACAGCAAAGGAAACCCATCAGCAAAATGAAAAGACAACCTACTGAGTGGGAGAAAATATTTGCAAATGACATGACCGATAAAGAGTTAATATCCAAAATATGTAAAACAGCTCATACAACTCACCATCAGAAAACACACAAGCCAGGGCTTCCCTGGTGGCGCAGTGGTTGAGAGTCCGCCTGCCGATGCGAGGGACACAGGTTCGTGCCCCGGTCCGGGAGGATCCTGCATGCCGCGGAGCGGCTGGGCCTGTGAGCCATGGCCGCTGAGCCTGCGCGTCCGGAGCCTGTGCTCTGCAACGGGAGACGCCACAGCAGTGAGAGGCCCGCGTACCGCAAAAACAACAACAACAACAAAAAAACACACAACCCAATTTAAAAAATGGGCTGGGGACTTCCCTGGTGGTCCAGTTCCTACGACTCCACACTCCCAATGCAGAGTTCGATCCCTGGTCAGGGAACTAGATCCCACATGCCGCAACTAAGAGTTCACATGCTGCAACTAAAGACCCCACATGTCGCAACCAAAAAAAAAAAAAAATCCCCCATACTGCAACTAAAAAAAAAAGAAGGGCCAAAGACATTTTCCAAAGAAGACATATAGCTGACCAACATGAAAAGATGCTCAACATCGTTAATCATCAGAGAAATGCAAATTAAAATCACAGTGAGATATCACCACACACCTGTCAGAATGGCTATCATCAAAAATAACAACAAATGTTGGTGAGGATGTGGAGAAAAGGGAACTCTCGTACACTGTTGATGGGAATGTAAATTGGTGCAGCCACTGTGGAAAACAGTATGGAGGTTTCTCAAAAAACTAAAAATAGAACTAGCATATGACACAGCAATTCCACTTTAGGTATATATCCAAAAAAACTGAAAACACTAATTCGAAAAGATACATGCACCCCAAAGTTCATAGCAGCATTATTTACAATAGACAAGATGTGGAAGCAACACAAGTATCCATCAACAGATGAATGGATAAAGAAAATGTAGCATAAATCTGTATCTATAGCTCTCTATATATACACAATGGAGTGTTACTCAGCCATGAAAAGGAATGAAATTCTGCCATTTGCAAAAATGTGGACCTAGAGAGTATTATGCTTAGTGAAATAAGTTAGAGACAAATACTGTATGTTATCACTTAGACGTGGCATCTGAAAAAAATTAATGAATGTATATAACAAAATAAACAGACTCACAGATATAGAAAACAAACTAGTGGATACCAGTGGGGAGAGGGAAGTGGGAAGGGGCACAATAGGGGTAGGGGATTAAGAGATACAAATAGATAAGCAACAAGGATATATTGTACAGCACAGGGAAGTATAGCCCTTATTTTGTAATAACTTTAAATGGAATATAATCTATAAAAATATTGAATCACTGTGCTGTACACCTGAAATATAATATTTTAAATCAACTATACTTCAATAAATAAAAGGTGGTGCCTTAAGTCAGTGGGGGGAAAAGATGGACTATAAAAGTGAATGGTATTGGGATAACTGGATAGCCATATGGAAAATGAAAGTTGATCTGTTCCTCACATTATGTGCCAGGATAATTTTCAAATTGGTCAGAGATTTAATTGTACAATATTAAACCATACAACTACTAGAAGAAATAAGATGAATTCCTCAGTAGACTGGCTGGTCTAAATCTGTGAGTCTATTTTTGGGCTACTGAGAGCTAAGTAAGAATGTTTTTTTCAATTTTGAAGGGTTTAATAAACAAGAAGAAGGAGGAAAAAGACATGATCATGTCTGGTTATAAACCCTAAAATATTTTAAATAGTTTTTTAAAGGTTGTCAACCCCTGCTGTGTAACATGGGAGTGAGGAAACTTTCCTAACAGTATTATTTAATTATTGCATAATAATGCCACATGTCTTTCAGTCTCCTTGGATCAGTAGGAAAATATTCTCCACCCGTTTGGTGGAAGGGATTGTAATTCACATGGTAAAGCATGGGGATACAGAGAAGGGTGAAGAATTGGGGCCAATAATGTAATCCTCCAGACTAAGTATCACTTAAAAATACAGATACAGCAGAGATATATTTGGCTATGCTAAAAAAACAAAAAACATTCCTTTTGCATCTCAAACATTCCAAAGTAACGTAAAATACAAGTGATAACTAGGAAAACATTTTCCATTTATATCACAGATTAAGGGCTAATATCTCTAGTTTATAAAGAGCTTCTAAAAATAGAGTCAGTTTTATAGAAAAATAGAGAAATGGTAGGAACAGTTCACAGAAGAAAATGCAAATGCCCCTTAAACATATGAAAAGATGCTCAACTTTCCACAGTTGTTTGATTTTTACAACAACCTAGTGAGGTGGATATTCTTATCATCCCTATTTTACAGACAAGAAAACTGAGTCAAAAAGAGATAAAGTGTCCTGCCTGAACTCAACTAATAAGTAATGGTGCTAGGGTTTGAACCCAGTCAGGCGGGCTCTGGCTAAAAGTAGTTCACCATGACTAAGTGATGCTTATTTCAGGAACACAGGATCATTTAATATTAAGACTAACTGTGTGTTTCCTTAATGTGATAAAATATGTTTATCTCAGTCCAAAGCCAGCATCATGCTTAATTGAGAATTAGAGAAGCAATTTCCTTAAAGTCAGAAACAAGACAAAGATGTCCACTAATCATCACCATCATTTAAAATTGTTCTGTAGGACTTGGACAAAACAATTAGACAAGAGAAAGAAATTAAAGAAATTAGAAAGGAAGAGAGGTTAGACTTATAATTTGTAGATGATATGACTGGATTGTTTACTTAGAAACTAAGGAGGACTAACCAAAAACTTATAAACAATATAAGAATTTAATAAATTAAATTTGTACAAAATTAATTTTTAGGAAATAACCTTTGTATGCAGTGTCCAATTACATGCTCTAAGGAAAGAGAAGGCCACTTTATAATAGCAGAAAATATAAGATATAAAATACTTAGGAATAAACTTAAGAAACATTATTTGTAGAAAACTTTAAAATGCTAATGAGGGACATAAAGCAAGACCTGAACAAATGGAAAGACATATTATGTTCTTCTGTAGGAACACTCAGTATCATAAAGATGTCACCTCTCCTTAATCTATAAATTTAATGTGATATCCAGTAACAATACCAATAGGGTTAAAAAAAAAAAGATTTACACAAGCTGATTCTGAAGTTCATATGGAAAAATAAATAAGCAAGAGTATCCAGGAAAGAAAGGGATGGTGATAGAGGGAGATTAACTCTACAGATATTTTAAAATTTGTAAATTTACAGCAATTAAAACTGTGGTATAATTTGTGAATAGTCAGATCAGCATAACAAAACGGTTCAGAAATAGACCTAAATACATATGGGAATGGAGTACATGAAAAAGGTGGCTTTTCAATCAGTAGGGAAAAGATTCAGGAAGTGGGGACCACTGAATAGTGTTCTGGAAAAAAAAAACCCTGAAGCCATACTTCACTCCTTACATCAGGGCAAATTGCAGACAATTCAAAGATATAAACATAAAAAAATGAAACTCTAAATGTAATAGGAAAGAGGACTTCCCTAGTGGCGCAGTGGTTAAGAATCTGCCTGCCAGTGCAGGGGACATGGGTTTGATCCCTGGTCCGGGAAGATCCCACATGCTGCGGAGCAACTAAGCCCATGTGCCATAACTACTGAGCCTGTGCTCTAGAGCCCACAAGCCATAACTACTGAGCCCACGTGCCACAACTACTGAAACCTGCGCACCTAGAGCCCATGCTCTGCAACAAGAGAAGCCACCGCAATGAGAAGCCTGTGCGCCGCCATGAAGAGTAGCCCCTGCTCACCACAACTAGAGAAAGCCCACGCGAAGTAATGAAGACCCAATGCAGACAAAAAAAAAAAAGTGACAGTCAAGGTAAATGTAAGTCAAGAAGTATTACTGAAGACAGAGGGTCAGTTCATAAAAATAAAAGGACAAATCTATCAGGAAGATATAATAATTTTGTATTTTGATGCACTTAATTCAGTTTTAAAAGCACAGTCACAGAACTATAAGGAACTGATGGTACAAAGAGTGAAAAAAGAATATGGGAGATTGCAACAATATGAGTAATAAATTTCATCTAGTTGACATACATACCACACTACAATCAACCTTGTCAGAATATGTATTCTTTCTAAGTATTCATAAAACATTTACCAAAAGTTACCATATGCTGGTAAGTCCCAACAAGTTCCAAGAGGTAAAACCATCCAAAACATGTTCTTTGACCAAAGTGGGATTAAGGTAGTAATCAATAACAAAAAGATAACTAGAAAACCCTCAAATATTTGGAAATCAAGCAATATACTTTTAAATAATCAATAATTCAAAAGAAATTACAGGGCTTCCCTGGTGGCGCAGTGGTTGAGAGTCCGCCTGCCAATGCAGGGGACGTGGGTTCGCGCCCCGTTTTGGGAGGATCCCACGTGCCACAGAGCGGCTGGGCCCGTGGGCCATGGCCGCTGAGCCTGCGCATCTGGAGCCTGTGCTCCGCAACGGGAGAGGCCACGGCGGTGAGAGGCCCGCGTACTGCAAAAAAAAAAAAAAAAAGCTCCTCAAAGTTACATAGCTTTGTTTAAAAAAAAAAAAAAGAAAGAAATTACAATGGACATTAGACTATATTTTGAACTAAATGACAATAAAAATATGGCATATCAAAACTTGAAGAACAAAGCTAAAGCTGTACTTCAAGGGAAATTTATTTCTTTAAGTCTTCATATAATAAAAGATAATAACGGCTAAAAATTGATCCAAGTGTTCATCCCAAAAAGCAGAAAAAGAATAGTAAATTAAATCCAGAGATAGAAGAGTGGACAAAATAATGAAGGTAATAGCAGAAATTAATGAAATAGAAAAATGGATAAAAGAAAATCGGCAAATCTAGAGGTAGGTTCTTTCAGAAGACCAATACAATGAATAAACTGCTAGCAAGGAAAAAACTGCTAGATCAAGAAAATAAAGTAGAAAAAAGGGACTTCCCTGGTGGCACAGTGGTTAAGAATCCACCTGCCAATGCAGGGGACGCGAGTTTGAGTCCTGGTCCAGGAAGATCCCACATGCCGTGGAGCAATTAAGCCCTTGAGCCACAACTACCGAGCCTGAGCTTTAGAGCCTGTGTACCACAACTACTGAGCCCACACGCCTACAGCCCATGCTCTGCAACAAGAGAAGCCACTGCAATGAGAAGCCGGTGCACCGCAATGAAGAGTAGCCCTCCACTCGCTGCAACTAGAGAAAACCCGCGCATAGCAACGAAGACCCAACGCAGCTCTAAATAAATAAAATAAAATAATTTTCTTTGAAAAAAGAAGATACAAATTATCAATGTCATAAGTAGATAGATACTACAAAGAACTTTATGCCAATAAATCTGAAAATCCACATGAAAATAAATTTCTAGGAAAACAATTACCAACTGAAGAGGAAAATCTAAATATTTTGTGTCTGTTTAAGAAACTGAATCTGTAACTAAAACCTTTGCACAAAGAAATTTCCAGGTCCAGATTACTTCACTAGCAATTTCTTCTAAACATTTAAAGAAATGACATTAATCTTACACAAAGTTCCAATATAGAAAAAGAAGAGACAATTTCCAACTCATTTTGAGGCCACCATAATTTTAATACCAAAGGGTGACTAGTATGCTACAAGAAGGAAAATTATAGACCAATATTTCTCATGAATATATTTACAAATATACTAAACAAAATATTATGTGATTTATTTTAGGAATACAAGTTTGGCTTAACATTACAAAATCAAAGAGTGTGTTCAACAGATGTTGCTGGGACAACTGGATATCCACATGTAAAAAAAACGTTGGATCTCTTCATACACCATGTGCAAAAATTAACTTAAAATGGATCAAAAATCTAAAAGTAAGAGCTAAAATATAAAACTCTTAGAAGAAACTACAAGTGTAAATCTTCATGATGTTGATTAGGCAATGGTTCCATAGATATGACACCAAAAGTGCAAGCAACCAAAGGAAAAATAGATAAATTGGACCACAAGTTTAAACTTTTATGCTCCAAAAGACACTATCAAGTAAATGAAGAGATAACCCACAGAGTAGGAGAAAATATTTGCAACTCATATATCTGATAAGGGTCTAGAATTCAGAATATTTAAATCATTGTTACAATTAAACAAAAAGACATACAACCCAACTAAAAAAAAAATATGGGCAAGGACTTGAATAAACGTTTCTCTAAAGAAGATATACAAATGGCCAATAAGCACATGAAAAAATGCTCAACATCATTAGTTATTAGGGAAATGTAAATCAAAACCACAATGATATACTGAGACAGACTGGGACTTGGACACTTTGCTGCAGTGCTGCAGGGCTTGCACCTGGACACACCTCTCTTCAAGCAACAAAATACAGAGAAACTGTATGGGACTAAAAATAACTGTGTGCCTGTGCAATTGGGGCAAATTCAGGACCCAAAAGATACAAAAAGACAAAAAACCCAACTGCCGTTTCTGAAGAGCTGCGAGCAAAAACTGGGTATGAGGGGCAAAAGCTGGGTACTGCCCATGCTCCCCCTGCACTCAACAGCACAAAGGGGTGGGCAAATCACCTAAGCCACCCCTCTGGCCTGACCCCTGGACACACCCCTACCTTCACCCCGTATATGGAATGAGCTCCCCCTGCTCCCCCCACAAGGAGTGAGTGAGGGAACCTGTTACTTGTTCTCGCTCCCTCCTGCAGCTGGCACAGGGGCCGCAATAAAGCCTTGCCTGAATTTCTTGTCTGGCCTCGAGTCAATTTCTATTGATTGGGGAAGGCCAAGAACCCTGCTCAGTCTCAATACTACTTCACACACATGAAGAAGACAGTAATAAAAAAAAAATACAGACAATAACAAGTGTTGACAAGGACCTGGAGAAATTGGAGCTCTCATAAATTGCTGGTGCAAATACAAAATGGTGTAGCCACTTTGGAAAAGAGTTTGACAGTTCCTCAAAAAGTTAATCACAGGTTACCATGTGACCCAGGAATTTTACTCCTAGGTGTATACCCAACAATTGGAAACCTATGTCCCTATGTTCATAGCAGCATTATTCATAATAGCCAAAAAGTGGAAATAACCCAGATGTCCATTGACTAATGAATGGATAAACAAAAATGTGGTCTGTCCATACAATGGAATATTATTCAGCCATGAAAAGGAATGAAATAGTGATTCATGCTGCAACATGGATGAACCTTGAGAACATTATGCTAATTGAATGAAGTCAGACACAAAAGGCCACATATTATGATTCCATTTACATGAAATGTCCAGAAAAGACAAATTTATAGAAACAGAAAGTAGATTAGTGGCTACACTGATACATAGTCTGGGGGAGAAGGTAATGAGGAGTGACTGCTAATGGGTAGGGAGTTTCTTTCTGGGGGTGATTAAAATGTTCTGGAATTAGATACTAGTGATGCTTGCACAGCTTTATAAATATCCTAAAAACCACTGAATTGTACACTTTAAAAGGATGAATATTATGGTATATGAATTTTATCTCACTTTAAAAATTAGTGTATTTAACCAAATTGGCATAAAAATGTAGAAAAAGGATAAGATCATCTCAATAGAATGATGTAGAAAAAGCATTTAATAAAATCAAATACTTTTCATAATAAATACTCTTAACACACTAAGAATAGAAGGAAACGTCCTTAAGCTGGTAAAGATCATCTGTAAAAAATCTTACAGAAAGTATCACAGTTAATAGTGAAATATTGAAAGCTTTCCCCCTGAGATTAGGAATACCTCCTAATACTACTTCTATTCAATATTGTACTAGCGATCCTAACCATTGCAACAAGAAAAAAAAGTTATAAAGACTGAAAAGGAAGAAATAAAACTGTCCTTATTCACAGATAAAATTATTGTTTATGTAGAAAATTCTAAAGAATCTATAGTTAGAATTATTAAAAATAAATATAGCAAGGTCTCTGGATTCAAGAAATATATATTTCTACATATCTGCAAAAAACAGAAAATGAAAATTTAAAATACTATTTACAATAGCATCAAAGATATAAAATACCTGGGAATATATCTAATGAAAGATATGCAAGACCTTTACAGAGAAACATTGAGAGAAAATTAAGAAGACCTGATGGAGAGAGTTGCTGTGTTCATGAATTAAAGGCTCAAATATCAATTCTTTCCAAATTAGTCTATAGAAAGAATGTAATCCAGTCAAAATCACAGCATTTTGGCTGGGGGGGGAGAAATTAACAAGCTAATTATAATATTTATATGAAAATGTTAATGACCAAGAATAGAGAAGATAGTCTTGAAGGAACAAAGCTGGAAGACTTATGCTGCCAGGTATCAAGACTCCTTATAAGGCTATAGTGCTATGTGGTATTGGTGTACATATAGACAAGTAGACCAACGGCATAGAATAGAGACCAGAAGCAACTGACACACATACATCACTTGCTAAGGACAAAGGTGACTATGTAGTGCAGTGAGGAATGGATGAACTTTTCATAAGAGGTGCTCACTCAGTTGGATATTCACTTGTGATATAAATCTTGACCCCTATCTTAACCACTTAAACAAAACCAATTCCATAAAGATTGCATTATAAAGGTGAAAGGGTAAAATAATAAAGCTTCCAGAAACAACAAACAAACAGGAAAACACCTTCATTACCTTGAAGTAGGTAAATATTTCTTACGCAAAATAAAAAGTACTACCCAGAAAAATAAAGACTGATGCATTAGTTTATATTAAACTTTTCTATTCAAAAGACCTCATTAAGAGTAAAAAAGTCAGCCACAGTGTAGGAGATTATACTTGCAATACAAATATCTGACAAGACTTGCATCCAGAATCTATTTTAGAAATTGCTACAAATCAATTAAAACAGATAATCCAATACCAGGCAAATGACTCGTACAAAACATCACAAAAGAAGATATCCAAATGGCCAATAAGTGTATGACAGAGGGTTAAACATCATTAGTCATTCATGAAATGTAAATTAAAACCACAAAGCCATACACACCAAACAGAATGGCTAAAGTTAAAGAGACTGACAACACTGAGTACTGGTACGGATGTGGAGCAACAGACACTCCCCTAAACTGCTGGTAAGGGTGTATATACAGCCGCCTTGGATAGTTATTTGACAGTATCCACTAAAGCTAAACATATGCAAACCTGGCCACCCGGAAGTACCATTCTTAGGTATATACAAAATAGAAATGTGTACATATGTGCACCAAAACACATGCACATAGCAGCCCTATACAGCGTAGCCAAAACTGAAAATGACACAAAAGTCCATCAACAGAATGAATTCATATATTGTGATATAGTCATACGGTGGAATACTACATAGAAACAAGGATTAACAAAATACATACAGCAACATGAATGAAGCTCAAAAACATAATGTTGAACAAAGCAGCCAGGTACATGAGAACATATTGTACGATTCCATTTACATAAGGTTAAGAACAAGCAAAACTGAACTTTGCTGTGAGAAATCTTTCCTGTAGGTGTGAGTATAACTGAAGGAGACAGAGGCCTCTGGAAGTTTCAGCAATGTTCTTGCCTTTGTTTAGAGGGTGTGATCTCTTTGTGAAGATTCACTGAGCCGTACATTTACAATTGTGCATTTTTATGGAAGTATGCTGTAGTCAATAAAAACAACACAAAAATAAAACAAAAAAAATGTTTGTGAGCAAGGGTGTTTTTGCGTGTAGGGTCATGTCTGAGAGCCAGGGCAGAGCATGTGTAGACCCCACTTTCCCTTGAAGCTCAGGATCTGGGAAGGAAGTACCACCCAGAGGCCCTCCCTCCTAGACTGCCTTGAGGGGTCCTCCCACCCTGCCATTTGGGGATTCTTGAGACACCCTGGCATTTCCTTTCAGAATAGGTCATGGGACCATATATAATTCTCCATGTTGTTTTAAAAAGATCTTCCACAGCGAAGGCCATGCTGGGACTCAGTGCCCTGTCTTCTGGCCAGCATCTCTTCTGATTAGGATAGTCGCTGTCCCTGTAGGATATCCCTGGTGTGGGACTAAGCAGCTGCCCACAGATGTCTTTAACACCGTCCCCCTCCAGCTTCAAAGGGCCTGAGTACCTACCTGGTCAGTGTGGAGTAGAGGAAAGAGCCCAGGCAACAGGGAAGTGAGACTGATGGAGCCCCAGAGCCCAGGGGAGAAGGACTCAGGCAGAAGTGACGGTGACCAGCCAATGGGGGTAGAACCCAAGGCATGAAGTTGAACCCCTGTGGGGAGCTGAATCCAGGGACGTGAGGAGACACTGCCTCAAGACCATTCTAGGGTGTTCATGATCCACAGCCTCCCTCTGGTGTGGATTGCTTGCAAGTCATTTGTGAATTGAGTAACATAAAATGAATCATGTTCCTGCTAGGACACATGCTTTTATTCTAAGAGACTTAAAAGTAGCTCATCTTTGTAACACAGATATAATCCTCTACATGTAGAAATTCATTGGGAAAAGTACTGCTTATAACTAGTGGAATTGGTATCCACATTGTGTAGGTATGTAAAACATGAGTTCCTCAATTCTACCTACAAGCAGAAAACAGCCTCCTAGTCCTGGCCACTCTGGTCATCACCGCAGGGACCCTACACAGAGTCTGAGAGTTGGAAAGCCCATTGGAGGTCACCTGGTCCGGCCTCCCACAGCCAGAGGGCTTGGTCCAAGATTCCTGGCCCTGGGAAATAAAGTAAGTGGAGTAAAAATGTCTATTCACATCTCCTGGGGCAATTCCTACATGAAAGGGAAAAATAGCAGTAGATAATCCTGGAGCTTTCCAGAAGCAACACTGCCTTATAGGTCTATGTGGCTGCAACACTGAGGAGGTTAAATGCTAATAAAAAGCCCTGTCTGGAACCAGAAGGTGAGTACAAGTGCTAGGTATCAGGATATTACTGGTTTGCATTCCCACTTAAAAGGATAATAAAGTAGTATTGCTTTCTCTTCCCCCTGGACCCCACAGGAACAAAAATTCCCCTCTGTTAGATCCAAGATTCTCAAGCATTTTGTTTCAAATGTTGAGTTCCTTTTGGGGAGGGAGGAACATAAACACTTTTGGTGTTTGATTTGTGTGTGTGTGTGTGTGTGTGTGTACACAAAGAAAGGTTGCTTCCTCCCTTTCACCTCCCCACATTACAAGTCTCTGCCTCTTTCTCTGAATTTGTAAGTTTCAGCATTGTGCCAGGGGGCATGCAGTTTCTAGGTTGTCAGTTTTCCAAGGTCATCCTTGGAGACTAGCTGACTGCTGGATGCATCTGTATGCATCTGTAACAAGTCAGACGAGGGTTTCTTCGGCTGACTTAGTTGGCTCTTCCCCTCTGATCTGAACCTGCTGAGGAAGTTTCTGTGTATCCTGTAGCCTGTTTAGTGACTGTAAATTCCTAAAAGAAAGTGAAAGCAGAGTTTAATAATTCCTGGTGCCCGTTCCTTATCTCCTCTCCCCCGCCTCCCTGTCCTTTGGTGAGTGTGAAAGGACATGACAGTGTCTGGAGGAGTTGGTGGAGAGAAACAGTGGCCTGTGGGTTGGGACTCAGAGAAAGAGGTTATCCTAGGATGAAATACAAACCATATCACATTGATTTTCCCTTTGGGGGGCCCGGATATCACATCCTTCCATTTCCCTCTAGTCCCTGCCCGCCATCGACAGGGAAGCATTAACAGGGAATAATCAATGGCGCTCTGTCCTGAAAATAAAAGGCTTGTCATGTCTCTCCATTTGGTGGAATGGATGTGGGACCACGGGTAATGTGGCCAGCTCCCATCTGTCTCCTGACACAGGCACTGACTCAGACATGTTTTCCATCCAGAGGGCTGCAGCTCTCAGCCAGGTGATTGCAAACTCTCTGTGGGCATCAAGAAAAAACATGACTTCCATTTCTTTGAACTCTTGTGTCAGGAGCTTGGCTAACTATCAAACATGGCAGCTAAGGAGTGACTTTACTGAACTTTAATTTCTGGGTTACATAATGAATTGATGTTCCCTAATATGATAGATGTTGTGCTTGCAGTCAAAGCAAGGCTGTGTATTCACTGTTTCATGATAGAATCACAGAAATTCAGAATTGACAGGGACTTAAATCTACGTTCCAGCCCTATCCCCCATCTGATGTATGAATTTGCTATAAATTTCCTGATAAACCCAATGATTGAACACTACCGCCTCCCAGCGTTGCCCATCCATTGTCAGAAAGCTCAGCTCTTGGAAAGTATTTTCTCACACTAACCAAAATCTGTTTTATGGTGCTTGTGGACAGCACTCATAGTTTCCTCTCCAGAGGCCCCTCCGCTTTCACTTAGATCCAGTTCCCACTTGGTTCCCAACCTCTTCTGATTCTTTCCCACCAATAATCCTGTTAAGTTCCTTTAGATCTAACCCTTATATCTGGTTATTCATCAAAGACTCTGGCTTGGAAGCATGCCAGTAGTCTTCCTCCTTTCAGACTCCTTGGGTAGCCTTCCTGCTCCCACCTAATCCCCCACCATCAGCCCAGAGGTAAGTGGGAAGCATCCCCTTCCATTTTCTGTACTTGTGGTCACTTAGCTGGCTTTGGAAGACATCCTTTGGACTTGTGTTAAGATAGCTCTAAACTAAAATCTCTTTGCATTTTTTCTCTTTTTTTTTTTTTTTTTTTTTTTTTGTGGTACGCGGGCCTCTCACCGTTGTGGCCCCTCCCGCCGCGGAGCACAGGCTCCGGACGCGCAGGCTCAGCGGCCATGGCTCACGGGCCCAGCCGCTCCGCAGCATGCGGGATCTTCCCGGACTGGGGCACGAACCCATGTCCCCTGCATCGGCAGGCAGACTCTCAACCACTGGGCCACCAGGGAAGCCCTCTTTGCATTTTTAATGCATGCTACAAAGCCATTTTTCGATCTTATACCTGTATGACTTGATTTTACTTGGACCTACATGAAGAACAATACCACTATTACTATTACATTTTATCTTGTTAGATTGGTTTGTTGCTCCACCTTTTTAAGATCTTTAAAATCAGAATCAGATTCTGCCATTGCAAGCGTGCACCTTCATTCGCAGCTTTGGTTAATCTGAAATATGATAAGCATACCTTTTCTGTCTTGGTCTACAACACTGGCAAAAATGAAAGGATGGGGTCCAGGACAGGGTCCTTGAATAACCTTTAAAAACCCCTCTTTAATTAGTATCTCTGAGGCAATCTCATTGAGTGTGGTAGTTGCTAATCCTGCTAATTAAACTAGCACCTATGCTGTATTTTTAAATTTAATTTTTTAATTGAAGTATAGTTGATTCACAATGTTGTGGTAATTACTGCTGTATGGCAAAGTGACTCAGTCATACACACACACACACACATATATATATATATATTCTTTTTTTTTTTTTTTTTTGCGGTGCGCGGGCCTCTCACTGTTGTGGCCTCTCCCGTCGCGGAGCACAGGCTCAGCAGCCATGGCTCACGGGCCCAGCCGCTCCGCAGCATGTGGGATCCTCCCGGACCGAGGCACGAACCCGTGTCCCCCGCATCGGCAGGCGGACTCTCAACCACTGCGCCACCAGGGAAGCCCCTATATATTCTTCTAAAAAATATTCTTTTCCATTATGGTTTATCATAGGATATTGAATATAGTTCTCTGTGCTCTACAGTAGGACATTGGAACCCTTCCTTCCCCCAACCCCCTCCCCCTTGGCAACCACCAGTCTGTTCTCTACGTCTGTTATTCTGTTTGTTTCATTTGTGTCATACTTTAGATTCCACACATAAGTGACATCATATGGTATTTGTCTTCCTCTTTCTGACTTACTTCACTTAGTATGATAATCTTAGTTGCATATGCTATATTCTTAATGATGATGATTACTTATTGAGCCTTACTATGTGCCAGACTTGTCTCATTTACTCTGCATAATAGCCTAGTGAGGTTGGTACTGTCATTATTCCCATTAAACAGATGAGGCACAAAGAGGTTAGTTAACTTGCCTGAGACCACAGAGCAGAGCCAAGATTTGAACCCAAGTGTTCTGAGTCCATACTGTTAACCACTCCTTTTTTTCTTTTAATTAATTAATTAATTAATTTATTTATTTATTTATTTTGGCTGCGTTGGGTCTTCGTTGCTGTGCACAGGCTTTCTTTAGTTGCAGTGAGTGGGGGCTACTCTTCATTGCGGTGTGCGGGCTTCTCATTGTGGTGGCTTTTCTTGTTGTGGAGCACGAGCTCTAGGCATGTGGGCTCAGTAGTTGTGGCTTGCAGGCTCTAGAGCGCAGGCTCAGTAGTTGTGGTGCACAGGCTTAGTTGCTCTGCGGCATGTGGGATCTTCCCAGATCAGGGCTCGAACCCGTGTCCCGTGCATTGGCAGGCAGATTCTTTACCACTGTGCCACCAGGGAAGTCCCTGTTACCCACTTTTATACTGATATCTCATCCACTGCACTGTGAAATTCCTTGTCATGTGTCTGTGTATTCTGGAACATTCAGCAGCTGCACACTCATGCAAGCCAGTGTGAGAGCTGGATAAAGCCACCATGAGCAAGAGTGTCCCACCCTGGGGACCTGTTCCAGCTTGCCTTCCACCAGCCCCCTTCAATATTTCTTGCTCACTGGCTCCTCTGATTTCACTGAGATTGGGTTTGATGGGGTTGGAAGTGTAGAGATAAGATCCATTTGCCTTCCCAAGTTGGGAACCAACTGAGAGATAGACCCAGTTGTCAGAGAGATGGAGATCAAGATGTCGACTCTCTAACAGAATGGAGTGCAGGGACGGAGCCCATCCCACCAAATTACTACATAACAGGGCAGTGACTCCCAGTGGGCAGGCAGGCTTCCAGAGAGCCCAGAAGGGGCTGGTGGACATGCTCTGTTCCTTCTCAAAATGCACCAGAGAAGTTTTTGCTCCTCCTGTCCTGTTAATAATATTAAGCCTTTTGTGGTGCCTTTCCATTTATGAATCACTTTGCTATGCATCCTCTCATTCAGTCCTACCTCAACTCTTTTATAGGTGGAGGTATAAAATATAACTCTTTTATACTTTCCTCGCTGAAGTACTTCCACATGTTAACATAGACCCTGGAAACAGACTACTCCATGGGTCCAAACAGAGTTCATTCACCGTATTTCCAGCAACAGCTCTGATCTCCGTAGGGGGATCTGTCCTCCTCTCACTTCATGACGTTTAGATGAAACCTCTCCTTCCCTTCCCTAAGCTCAAGGGATGGACATACCACTAAATAGAAGTCTGGTACAGTGAGTCCCACTGCTAACCATCTTAAGTGAGTGAAACAAGGACAGCCTCCCATCCCCCAGAGACAACACCGGATCCATGCGTGCCAGTGGGAGTGCCCTGACAAGACAGCTCTAACCAGTTGAGTCCTGTGCATCCCTGCCCTGCCTCTCCACCTTCCTACCAATTCAGTGAGTTCTCCACTACTTTCCCGGGGAAGCCCACTGTTCCCCTTAAATGTATGAGGGAGTCTATTGCTTATAGCAATGTAACTAAGTAAGAAAAATACAGTGCAGGTTTTGATCGTTACCAGGGTCTGACGCAGCTTTCCCTGATTCAGCTTCTGGCCCCATTAACACAACTTTCCAGGTTTCCTGGGCGACGCCTCTGACATGCGTCCACATCCATTAAGGGACAGCCCAGCCTTGTTCCTGAAGGGAGGGGATCAGGAAATCTTTCATTGAATTACAGATATACCATATCCAAGGGCCTAATAATCATGGCAAAGACAGAAATGATGTCAATCTGATGTTACACGTGTGCATTTATAAACGAAGCCACACAGCATCCCTCAGTTCACCATTTTGTATTTTAAGTGCTTGGAGTTTATTCAGAATTTGATGCTCTTGTTTGGGTGTCAGTAATAATCCCCTTTATTTGCCAAATAAACTAGCAGTGGGACCTCTGGAAGATCTGTTTGAACCTCAGCATCCTCATCTGTAAGATGGATGCCATCCCACTTATGATTCCAAGCTTCTGTATGTGGCTTTATCATTTAGCATTTATTCTCTCATTTGATCCAACTATACTTGTTTGTTGCAAAGAACAAACAATAATTTATGTGAAAATACTTAGTGAAATGTAATGCATTATATCTAGGCAGCAGTTTGTTATAAAAGCTCCAACCTTCATCTTCTAGAATCTTCTATTCTCCCGGTTGCTTCCAAGATCCTTGACAATAATTTAGCAATCCCATTTGCAAGAGTTATCAGCATCCAGGAGAGTAATTCATCAAAGTAAGCGACTTTAATTCATTAGAGTAGCTAGAAAACAGGTGAATCTCTTCACTCAGGGCTTTAATTCTTTCTTATCAAACATTTGTGTTACCCATTTCATGGTAAAAGATTTTATTTGACAGAAAAGATGGAAGCAAATTAGGGGGTGTAGAAGTTCTGCCTTCTTTCTGATAAAAATCACTACCATTCCTAAATGATAAAGATCACTACCATTCCTAAACAGTGCCCATGGCATCTTTTTCTTTGACTTGCCCTAAACTTAACTTTAAAAAGCAGAAGCCATTTTTGATGCCCTTGACTCGTTTCACAAGTCTCCACTCATTGCTGACTTCAGCCTTCTGACTCTTTAGCCAAAAGCCATCTTGTTTATTGACGTTTTTTTCACATTCTGCTCTGCCAAGATTATGAAGAACAGAAGCGCATGAAGATGGAAGCGTTATTGGGGAAAGTGTTTTGAGCACTGTGTCAATTCAAGATCCTGTTGCCCCACTCAAGGACTGAAGCCTCTGCTGTTGGTGTTAATCTGGATGTGACCCTAAGGGTTGACCAGGCCACAGCCCCCATTATAGACACACATCACCCTGTCATCATGAACATCTCTTCTATAGCACTGCCCGTCACTGTTCTCAGAGTTATGTAGGCCCCTGATTTCATGTTTCTTCTTTCTACCATTTATATTTGAGCTTGTCAGAGCTCCTCCTGCAGCTACTTAGATTTTCTTACAGTCCGTTTCCCTTTCTTTCCTTTGGGTGACATTTTTAGTTACATATTCAGGTTTGAGCTTTTGAGAGTTTCCCAGTCATGAACTACCTTTCTCATGCTATGGAATCATTGCTAATATGGCTAAAATTTAGAGACTAAACACACACACAAACATTTCTAATTATCAAAGTAAGTTATACTTATTGGCATACTGTGGACCATTTGAAAAGTTTAGAGAAGTAGAAAAAAATCACAATCTTACCAGCCCAGAACAGCTACCCATTGGCATTTTGGTATAATTCATGTACACATTATTCTACCTGTATTTCAAAATCTACATGTGTATAGTAAAAATACTGTACATCAAAAGTTTTGGACATGTTACATTCGCCTCCCCTTATCAATATGAGTTCTTGATAAGTGCTATATTTATTTATTTATTTATTTATTTATTTATTTATTTATTTTTTTGCGGTATGCGGGCCTCTCACTGTTGTGGCCTCTCCCGTTGCGGAGCACAGGCTCTGGACGCGCAGGCTCAGCGGCCATGGCTCACGGGCCCAGCCACTCCGCGGAATGTGGGATCTTCCCGGACCGGGGCACGAACCCGTGTCCCCTGCATCGGCAGGCGGACTCTCAACCACTGCGCCACCAGGGAAGCCCAAGTGCTATATTTAATGCCTGCATAATATTGCATACATGAAACATAGGTCTTCTATTATTGAACACTGAAGTCATTCCCAGAAATTTTTCTTTTATAAATAACCCCATGTGAGGTTGGAGGAGGGGCACGATCCACAAGACTATCATAATTTCTGACACCAACTGCAAAGTTAGGGAACAGTTTACATGACCACCCTCACTTGTGACACCATTGTAAGTTTAGGGGTTCCCAAGACCACCTTGAGTTTCTGTAATTCACTAGAAGGACTCACAGAACTCACTGGGAGCTATTATACTCGTGGTCATGGTTTATTACAGCTCAAGAATACAGATGAAAATCAGCCAAGGGAAGAGCTTCCAGCAGTCCTCTTCCCATGGAGTCACAGACAGTGTTACTTTTCTGGCAACAATGTGTGACAACAGAAACCAGCACTGCCAACCAGGGAAGCTCACATGAGCCTTGATGTCTAGAGATCACAGATATCCATATCCAAGGGCTCCCTGGGTGACTGCCCCTTTAGTCTCCAGCCCATCCAGACACAGAGTGGATACCACTCGGCCCAAAGCCCCCATCATAAATCACAGTGTTAGACTCTGTTCAGTGGCCAAGGCCCACAGGTAAACAAAGACACTCTTATCAGGCAGGACGTTCTAAGGGCCTAGAGATCGCTCCCAATAGCTGAGGGCCGAGGCTGGACTGCTCTTTGGTATACATCTTGTAATGACTATCTTTGAGCATAAGTTTTGTCCATTTTGAGGGCTATTTCTTTAGGGTAGATTCCTGGAAATGGAATTATTGGATCAAAGGATAAGACTTGATACTTTTTTTTTTTTTTTTTTTGGCAGTACGCGGGCCTCTCACTGTTGTGGCCTCTCCCGTTGCGGAGCACAGGCTCCGGACGCGCAGGCTCAGCGGCCATGGCTCATGGGCCCAGCCGCTCCGCGGCATGTGGGGTCCTCCCGGACCGGGGCAAGAACCCGTGTCCCCTGCATCGGCAGGCGGACTCTCAACCACCGCGCCACCAGGGAAGCCCTGTAGATATATATTTTTAATCTAACATATGTTCTTTAATTTATGAATCCTCTCTCTTACCCTCCTCCCTCTCTGCCTCCCCGGTAGAGATGACTTTGTTCTTCCTCCTCTCCTTCACCGCCTCCCTCTAAGACATGACTTGTTCACGGCTGTATTCCTGGTGTCTGCACCTTTGGGTAACCCCCTCCTCTTGACTGACTTCCTTCCAACAATGAGAATATGGCGAAGGCAGTGGGATGTCACAGCCATGACTATGTTATGTAAGACTCCTTTCTCTCTCCCTCCGTCTCCCTCTGCCCCTCCCACTCCTTCCCTGTTGCTGCCTTTGGAGAAGCAGCTGCATGAAGCAAGCAGCTCAGGCGGCAAGGGACTGTGGGCAGTCTGTAGGAGCTGAGGGTAGATTCCAGCAAGAAACTAAAACCCTCACTCTGGCAACTACAAGGAAATGAAATCTGCTAACAATCTGAAGGAGCTTGGAAGCAGGTCTCTTAGTTGAGCCTCGGATGAGAGCACAGCCACAGCTGGCACCTGGATTGCAGCTTCGTGAGACTCTTCATCAGGAAACTCAGCTAAGCTGTGTGTGCAGACTTCTGACCTATAGAAGCTATAGATCGTAAATGTGTCTTTAAAGATGCTAACTTTGTGGTAGTTAAGTGGCATAGAAAATGAATACAGAGGGTGTTTGCTAAGCCTATGCATAATACAGAAGGCTAGTTAAGAACTGGTCAGATGCTCTGCTTTTAGCTGAATGAGTCTTCCAACCATTGACCAGGTGGTTGAACATCACCACTGCCATTGCCTTTGAGGTGGTTCGTGACCCATATTGGCACTGATTGAGTTGGCCAGGTCCTCCTTCTAGCCAGGCCGACTGTACTATACTCCAACAGCTTTGCCTCCCCGCCCTACCCCACCACCTCCATCCTTCCCCCATGATCTCTTCTCAGCCTGCTTACAGTGACCTTAGGATGAGCTTCTGGAGGCTAAGCACCCTCATGAGAGCTCTCCAAGGGTTTATACCTTCTCAGTGTGCCTGGTGCTTTCTGCTAATGTGGACGGCACTGAGCGTATGGGCTTTGGGTGTCTGCCCTGCACTTTCCTCACCCTGTGAATATCTCTGCCTTTGATATAATTTACCTTCTCCTCTCTACACAGCTTCCCCAGTCTGATTTCTGGATGACTGTGAATTGCTCCCAGCAAAAAGCTTTTGAGTGGGACATAACCATGCCGCCCTGAGCTGACCCTGTGTGCTCACGGTGCACACAGGCCACCCTGGGAAGCTTCCTCGCCTTCCACCTGCAGGGGCAGCTCTCCTCTTTGTCTCCACGGCCCAGCCCAGGGCTTCACAAACCCTCTGTTCTTAGCGCTCTCTCTGCCACCTCCCAGATTCCATTCAGCCTGGTGTTTAAGGACAAGCGTTGTCAGAATATGCCATTCAATCTGGTTTCATTTTTTCCTGTAAAATGAAGTGAGGAGTAGCAGGAAGACTGCAGATGAATAATGAAAGAATCCCTCCCAGCTGTTCAGGGATATATATTTTTCCTGCAGTGGAGCGAGACAGATTCCCATCACAGATCAGGGACTTGTTCCATGAAGCCTCTCATCTGTCACGCTCCTGGGGGAAGGGGAAGGTGGAGAGGTGTCATTATGGATGTAACTGGGCTCAGAAGGGACTGGTCAAGGTTGACGCTGCAGTTCTGATGGAGCGGTTGATGGAAATTTTCCTGGGGGCCGCTGCTGGCTGGTGGAGTGGGCAGCTCCAGACGGCCCCCACTGCCCTGTTCTGGGGCTGACTCCTGAGTCCTTTCCTGTCAGCCTGCCTTGAAGCTAAAATAAGTCCCTCCAAGGTAGCTACCCAGGGAAAATACCCTTGACCTGTTCCAAACTAGATAGGAAATCAAAACAAGATTCTTTCAGTTTTGCAATAAGCCTGAACCAGATCCCCTTAATTGTCTCTGCTTTCCTATCCTGAAGCCAGCCTGTCTCCCTGGGAACTCTGAGCAGAGTGGAATCAGGTGGTCTGTATCTGTAGCTGGTTCCTTATACCCAAAGGGAGAAATGCTTGTGATCTGGGGGGCCAGCATCAGGTATGCCAGTCTTGTGGGGATGCTGACTTAGCTCCCCCTTTCTTAACCCTAGAAAACAACTTGCACAGAGCTTTTCTGCCGCTAACAGCTGTTCTTCCCTCCGTTCACTCCTGCTTTTTCAAAGGCTGACCCCGAATGCAGTGCCTGCGGCCACCGCTGCCAGAAGGGATCAGGGAAGGTCCTGTTGTGCGGATGGCTGCCACCCAGCCACTCCTCCTAGGTTTTCAGTTTGCTTCGGAAAAGACTCCCTCTGCCTTTTGAATTCTTATCGCCAGTCTTGTTCCTAAAAGGATTTGAGATGTCTGACAAAAATACAAATAGTACAGCAAAGTAGAAGGTAAGGGAGGAGCATCAGGTGGGAGAAATAAAGGCAGGAAAAATAAAATAGCCACGCAAGTCTCTTACACCAGAGGCTGATTGATGTGCACTTGCTAATTTGATTCTGGGTTTTCTGGAAGAAGGAAACATAATCAACGATTCCCTCCTCAGTGTCTATGAGATAAAAGCAAACCAGTTGTTTGGGAGAAAGTTCTGAAGTACCAGACACATCTCTGGTGGGATGTTTGTTCTTTCAAAGAGGTGAACAATGCCCTCAATAATGCTGAGTGTCACGGAGCATAGAATTATTGAAAATGTTTAACTCTAAGGCTGTCTGAAGATCACTGGTGTTTGAATTCTGCGACTGTCTTAAGAATTGATGTCTTATGGAATCAAGTTTAAAATAATGATTTTTCTTTCCTCCTCTCTCTCCATTTCTTCTTTCTCTTCCTCCCCCACACCTCTTTATTCTTCTTGAAAGACTAGACATTTCCTACTTTCTGGAATCAAGGAACCTGGGCTCTGATGCTGACTCTAAGTGGTTATCTGTATCACTGTGCCGTGTGTCATGATCTGGTGTGTTTCTGCCATTGTGTGCTCGTGCACAAGAGTGAATGCAAGTGTCTAGTCCAGCTTCTCTACCAAGTTATTGTTAAATTGCATGCGGTGAGTTGGGGGTAGAATTTTTTTTTTCTTTTTTTTTTTGCGGTACGCAGGCCTCTCACCGTTGTGGCCTCTCCCGTTGCGGAGCACAGACTCCGGACGCGCAGGCTCAGCAGCCATGGCTCATGGGCCCAGCCGCTCCGCAGCGTGTGGGATCTTCCCGAACCGGGGCACGAACCCGTGTCCCCTGCATCGGCAGGAGGACTCTCAACCACTGCGCCACGATGGAAGCCCGGGGGTAGAATTTTTCCAGAGTTTGAGCATGTATCAGAATCTCCTGAAAGGCTTGTTAGATCACAGATTGCTGGGCCCCATCTCCAGAGTTTGACTCAGGAGGTCTGGGTGGGTCTGAGAATTTGCATTTCTACAAGGTTTCTAACAGGTGGTGCTGTTGCTGTTTGTCTAGGGATCATGCTTTGAGAACCACTATTGTAGAAAAACTTCCTTTCCCCTAAACCATCCTAGGCTGGACAGTCAGTTCATGTATATCTGGGAGTTCCCATCTCATTTTTTCATCTTCAAAATGAAAAAGTGAAAACTAGTCAAAAATAGCCTCTGTCTTTTGGCTTTGTTCTTGACCCAAACTAGGACCTTGGCTGGGCAAGGTTTAGAGTAGCTCCCGCTGAAGTCACAGAGAAACAAATTTAGACTTCATGCGCATGCATGCTCTCTACAGACTAGTACTGGGCCTTTCCACAGTTCTCATTTGGGCAAAACACCGTGTGGTGCTGCTCAGATCCTGAGAATGTTCTGAAAATGAGATAAACATTATCCACATGTGTAGAAAATATGTCAATACAGGTGGCAGGCTAAAAGATTTAACTTGCTGAGTTAAGATCCAGGCTCTTTTCCCAATACTGTCATCTGAAACTAAAAGCACTTGCTAGAAGGCATTCATTTGGGTCAGAGTCTGGCCACTTTCACCAACCGAAGAGGGTTTAGGGAGAACAAAGAGCAAGTGGGGACAAGATTTCTTAGCCACCTAACACTGTGCATTCGTAGGGCCAGTTGGTCACTTTTGCTGGTATATCTTTCGTGGCTCTGCTACTAGTGCCAGTTAAATCGAGATCAGGGAATCAGTACCCCCCATGGTGGTTTAAATATGTCCACAAATTCTTTGTTACTCCTCCCTTCAGTGGGTGGAGCTTAACTTTCCATCCCTTGAAGGTAGGCTCTACTTAGTGACTCTTATAATGAATAGAATATGGCAGAAGTCATATTCTACCTGAAACTTGATAACTTCTGAAGGTAGGTTATAAAAGCCATTGCAGCTTCTTTCCACCTTCCCCACTTTCTGGAATCACTCAGTCTGAGGAAGCCAGCTGCCATGTTGTGAGGACCCTCAGGCAGCCCTGTGGAGAGGCCCATGTGTCAAGGAGGTGCCAACAGCCTGTGAGTGAGCCACTTCAGAAGTGGACCCTCCAGTTGTGTCAGACCTTCAAATGACTGCAACCCCGGAAAACATTTTGACAGCAACCTCATGAAACACCAAGATACTACTGCCCAGGTAAGCTGCCCCCAAATTCTTGACCCACAGAAACTGAGATAAGTTTGTTGTTTTACTCCTGGAAGAGAACATAGGCAAAACATTCTGATATAAATCATACCAATGTTTTCTTAGGTCCGTCACCCAAGGCAATAGAAACAAAAGCAAAAATAAACAAATGAAACCTAATCAAACTTATAAGCTTTTGCACAACAAAGGAAACCATAAACAAAAAGACGACCTATGGACGGGGAGAAAAGAGTTGCAAATGCTGTTACTGACAAGGGCTTAATTTCAAAAATACACAGAAAGCTTATACAACTCAATAAAAAAAACACAACCCAATCAAAAAATGGGCAGAAGACTTAAATAGACATTTCTTCAAAGAAGCCATACAGTTGGCCAATAGGCACATGAGAAGATACCCAACATGGCTAATTACTAGAGAAATGCAAATCAAAACTGCAATGAGGCACCACCTTCTACTGGTCAGAATGGCCATCATTAAAAAGTCTACAAATAATAAATGTTGGAGAAGGTGTGGAGAAAAGGGAACCCTCCTACACTGTTGGTGGGAATTGATGCAGCCTCTGTGTAAATCATCATGGAGGTCCCTTAAAAAACTAAAAATAGAGCTACCATATGATCCAGCAATCCCACTCCCAGGCATATATCTGGAGAAAACCATAATTCGAAAAGATACATGCACCCCAATGTTCATTGCAGCACTATTTACAATAGCCAAGACATGGAAGCAACCTAAATGTCCATCGACAGATGAATGGATAAAGATGTGGTATATATACAATGGAATACTACTCAGCCATAAAAAAGAATGAAATAATGCCATTTGCAGCAACATGGATGCAACTAGAGTTTATCATACTAAGTGAAGTAAGTCAAAAAGAGAAAGATAAATACCATATATCACTTATATATGGAATCTAAAATATGACACAAATGAACTTATTTATGAAACAGAAAACAGACTCACAGACATAGAAAACAAACTTATGGTTACCAAAGGGGAAAGGGGTGGGAGGGATAAATTAGGAGTCTGGGATCAGCAGATACAAACTGCTGTATATAAAATAACAGGGTTCTACTGTATAGCACAGTGAACTATATTCAATATCCTGCAATGAACCATCATGACAAATGTGAAAAAGAATATATAACTGAAGCACTTTGCTGTATACCCGAAACTAATACAATGTTGTAAATCAAATATACTTCAATTAAAAGAAAAGTTTGTTGTTTTGAGGCACCAAGTTTGGGCATAATTTGTTACATAGTAATAGAGAATACACAACAAGACAAACATTTACACCACTGCTGCAGAGACTCTGATCCTGTCACGTTCCTTCTGAGACACTTTCAGTGACTCTTCATTACCTCAGATTAGGTGCTCACTCTTCAGTTAGGTGACCAAGACCCTCCTACGTCATCTCCCATAACTTCCCTAAACAGTCTCAATTGGACTATTTGCTTTGCTCTGAACACTCTTCACACTTTCACGCCTTTGCCCACCAGCCTGAAAATATTCCCTAGATCTCATTTCCATCTTTAAAATATCCTTGCATCCTCAAATAGAGAAGGTAATAGAACAAAACTAAGTCGGTGTTTTGAAAACAAAATTGAAAAACCTTTAAGCTAACTAAGAAAAAAAGAAGACTCAATCCATAATGAAAGAGGAGACATTACAATGGATGCCTCAGAAATAAAGAGTACAAGGGACTATTATGAACAATTATATGCTAACAAATTGGCTAACTTAGAAGAAATGGATAAATTCCTAGAAACATAACCAAGACTGGATCAAGAAGAAATAGAAAGCCTGAACACACCAACAAAGAAGGAGATTGTAGAAATCAAAAAACTCTCAAAAAACCCAGGACCAGATAGCTTCATGGCTGAATTCTACCAAACATTCAAAGAATTAATACCAATCCCTCTTAAACTCTTCCAAGGGATAGTAGAGGGAATACTTCCAAACTCATTTTATGAGGCAAACATCACTCTGATACCAAAGCCAGACAGACAACACAAGAACTACGGACCAATATCTGATGAACATAGATGCAAAAAGCCTCAGTAAAATACTAGCAAACTAAATTCAACACCACATCAAAAAGATTATACACCATGACAAAGTGGGATTTATCCCTGGGATGTAAGTTTGGTTTAATGTATGCAAATTAAACAATATGATACACTATATAAACAGACTGAAAGAAAAACCACATGGTCATCTCAATAGATTAAGAAACACTTAACAAAGTTCATGATAAAAACTGTCAACAAAATAGATACAGAAGGAAATTTCCTCAACACAAAAAAAGGCCATTTATGAACAGCTAACTGCATAATCAATGGGGAAAACTGAAAGCTTTTCCTCTAAGGTCCAGTATAAAGCAAGGATGCCCACTCTTGCCACTTCTATGCAACATCAGACTGGAAGTACTAGCAAGAGGAATCAGACTAGAAAAATAAAGTGCATCTAAATCAGGAAGTAAAATTACCTGTCCACAGATGACATGATCCTTTATATAGAAAACCCTAAGGATCCCATTAAACTGTTAGGATAAATGAATTCATGAAAATTACAGGATATAAAAAAGTACAGAAATCAGTTGTGTTTCTTTACACCAATAATGATCTATCCCAGAAGGGGAAAAAAAATCCCATTTACAATTGCATCAAAAAGGATACTTAGGAATAAATTTAACTGAGGGGAATAATCTGTACACTGAAAATTAGAAAACATTGAAAGAAATCGAAGATACAAATAAGTGAAAATATATCCCAGGTTTAAGGATTGGAAGAATATTGTTAAAATGTCCCTACTACCCATGTCCATACACATTCAATGCAATCCCTATCAAAATTCCAATAGCATTTGTCAAAGAAGTAGGAAAAAACAATTCTAAAATTTGTATGGAACCACAAAGACCCCAAATAGCCAAAAGCAATCTTGAGAAAGTTAGATTAGCATCATACTTCCTGATTTCAAATTATATTACAAAAGTATAGTAATCAAAACAATATGGTGCTGCCTCTTGAAATGAATTTAACAGTACTGACCTATTATCAGCATTCAGACCATTTGATGAGATGGAACAGTCTAACAATTTCATCTTCTGGACAGTGAAACTTAAAGAGGTTTCAAAGATGGGACTGTAGGGGAACAAAGTTTGCCACCCCAAAATATCTTTGACATGTGGATTATTTTGAGCTTAAACAAAAAATAATCAAGCCGCCAAAAGACTCAGAAACTTTGACCTTCCCTGTAAGTGCCTAAAGAATTTAGATAGCTCTATTCCTGTAATAGAGCCTCTATCACCAGAGATATCTGCAATAAATATGGGCTAGGTGTGGTGGGGAAACTCATAGCTAAGGGTCCACTCTGTCCTATTGTTTCAGCATGGCCCAGCAAATGTTTACCAAACACTTGCTTCTCCATCTCCAGGTGAACTGCCTTCCTCCACTTTGAAGTCCCAAATCTCTACCCCCAACATCCTCTTTCGTCTTTAGCTGAAGAGGATATTTAAAAGGTGAGGGTTTAGGCCATTTTGGTGAGTTACTCAGTTTTTCTGGGTTTCTCCCATGTATACATGTTAGCAAAAATTTGGTTTTCTCCTGTTAATCTGTCTCATGTCAATTCTTAGACCAGCCAGAAGAACCTAGAAGGGTAGAGGAAAATATCTTCCTCCCCAACAATGGTAGGTCATTCCAGTTCAAGTCATTGTGTCTTTCTAGTGTTTTACATCTTTTATAGGATCATACACAACTTTTGTAATCTTATTCCTAAGTATTTTATCATTTCTGTTGATATTTCCCCCTCTTTATATCTTTCTACATAGTCTCATATGCATTGATGAAAGGTACTGATTTCTAAATAAATGCATACCCACCACTGTACCAAAACCAAAACACAGTATGGGACTGCATAAAATCAGATACATAGATCAATGGAACAGAGTTGAGAGTCCAGAAATAAACCCAAGCATATACAGTCAAAGGATTTTTGACAAGGGCACCAAGAATACACAATGGTGAAAGGATAATGTCTTCAATAAATGGTACTGGGAAAACTGGATATTCACATGCAAGAGAATGAAATCAGACTCATCTTACATCATAAACAGATCAACTTAAAATGGATTAAAGACCTGAAACCATAAAACTCCTAGAAGAAAACATAGGGGAAAAGCTTCTTGACATTGCCTTGGTGATGATTTGTTGAATATGACATCAAAAGCTCAGGCAACAAAAGCAAATATAAACAAGTGAGACCGCATCAAACTAAAAAGCATCTGCACAGCAAACAATCAACACAATGAAAAAGCAACCTATGTATTGGGAGAAAATATTTGCAAACCATGTATCTAATAAGGAGTTAATATACAAAAAAATACAAGGAACTCATACAACATAGCAAAAAAACCTAAACAACCCAATTTAAAAAACTGTCAAAGGACCTGTTGGGCTGCACCCATGGGCCTGCAAGCCTTGTAGTTGCCCAGCCTTGAGACCAAGAAAGAACCCAGAGACAGCGACAGAGGCATCAACGATTTATTAGACAGGGAATCTTACATGTCTGAGGCAAAAGGTCCTGGAGTGACACCCCAGCCCAACGGGTTAACACGGCCTAGGCACTGGGACCATCACTCTTGGGATATTCAGTTATAGTTTGTAGGGCTCGAGTTAGCCTCCTGGTCCTCGTGTTGAGAGAGCAGTTTCCCATCTCAGCTGTTGTTTAAGTAGCCTGTTCATCCTTCCAATTAGCCGGGCAGCAGTGGGGTTGTAGGGCAGGTGGAAATGCCAGCGTATGTCATTTTTATCGGCCCACTCCTGAACTTCATGGCCGGTAAAGTGGATCCCTGGGTCACTATCCAATGTCCATGGGGGTCCTGTACATCACTCACAACTGTTCTAGACACCAAATAGTGATTTTTGGCGTTGCTCGAGGTCTCGGGTAGGCCTTTTGTAAGGTCTCCCACCTGTTGTAATGCTGTGTAGATGCATATGGCTGCTGTTCCATCACACTATATGGTTGCTCTGCCCACTTCCGTAGCTGGGATCAGGAGCCCAAGGACACTCTTATTAGTTTGCCATTGCCAGGGGCCCCAAACAAACCCTTCCAGGTAACTGGCCACGTCCAAGTCACAAGTCCGTCCCTGAGTTAATATCCCTAAAGCCTGTGTCTGTAACTGTTTAGGGGTGGAGGGTCAGACAACACCTAAGTATCTGATAGATAATCCAGGTCCTTGCGTTTCTTTCTGTATTTACCAGGGATCCCCGTGCAGTCAGAGGAACCACAAGCACGGGGCTGTTACTTTAAAACTGGTAAGAGGTTCCGAGGTTAACAGGATATCATCAATCTAATGGAAGAGAAAGACATCTCCCATGGCAGTCGGCTGCCACGGGGTCCCACAGGCTAGTGGACGGCCACCTCGGGATCACCGCCGCAATTTTCCATTCCCCATCCTTACTTCCTGACATCTTGGTGCTCACAGGAGTTTTCTCAGCCTCCTGGTTGGCTCTTCAACTGTTGGGCTGCACCTGAGGGCCTGCAAGCCTTGTAATTGCCCAGTCTGGAGACTGAAGAAAGAGCCCAGAGACAATAACAGAGACATTAATGGTTTATTGGACAGGGGATCTTACTGGTCCACAGCAAAAGGTCCTGGGGTGACACCCCACTGTGAACGGCAGCTGACAAGCAGACCATGGCAGCCATCTTTGCTACTTAGTGGGGAAAGAGGCTACCATTTATAGGGGGAATTGACATCAGGTTGGCTCATCAGTTACCCGGGAAACCAGCAGCTGGGGTCCATCCCTCACAGCCCCTCAGGTTAACGACCATCACGAGGTCAGATGTTTCCCTTTAGTAAACTAGCAGGTGGAGCCGTTCTGGCCTAAGGATTAGAACTATCACTAGCTGGGGCAGGGGGCAAGCGCGTTTATGTAGGTAGGGTATAGGTGAAGCAAGGACTGGTCCAGCAGGGGATGTACAAAGCGCAAGAGAACAGCCATCTTGAGTGGCCTGACCATACAGGATCTTAATAGACATTTTTCCGAAGAAGACTTACAAATGGCCAACAGGTATATGAAAAATGCTCAACATCACTAATCATCAGGGAAATGCAAATCAAAACCAAATGAACTATCACCTCACACCTGTAAGGATGGTTATTATCAAAAAGACAAAAGAGAGAGTTCCGGGGAAGATGGCGAGAGTAAGACGCGGAGATCACCTTCCTCCCCACAGATACACCAGAAATACAGCTACACGTGGAACAACTCCTACAGAACACCTACTGAACGCTGGCAGAAGACCTCAGACCTCCCAAAAGGCAAGAAACTCCCCACGTACCTGGGTAGGGAAAAGCGGAGAGATTCCCGCACAGAGGATCGGTGACGACCGGCACTCACCAGTCCGAGAGGCTTGTCTGCTCGCCCGCCGGGGCGGGCGGGGCTGGGAGCTGAGGCTCGGGCTTCGGTCGGAGCTCAGGGAGAGGACTGGGGCTGGCGGCGAGAACTCAGCCTGAAGGGGCTACTGCGTCACAGCTAGCCGGGAGGGAGTCCGGGAAAAGTCTGGACCTGCCGAAGAGGCAAGAGACTTTTTCTTCCCTCTTTGTTTCCTGGTGCGCGAGGAGAGGGGATTAAGAGCGCCGCTTAAAGGAGCTCCACAGACGGGCGCGAGCCGCATCCCAGAGACCGGCGTGGGACGCTGCGGATGCTGCTGCCGCTGCCAAGAGGCCTGTGGGCAAGCGCAGGTCACGGTCCACGCCTCCTTTCCGGGGCTGGTGCAACGTCACGCCGGCCTCTGCCTCCGCAGGCTAGCCCCGCCTCCGTGCCCCTCCCTCCCCCCCCCCCCACCCCGCCCAGGCCTGAGTGAGCCAGAGTCCCCGAAGCGGCTGCTCCTTTAACCCTGTCCTGTCTGAGCAAAGAACAGACGCCCTCCGGCGACCTACACGCAGAGGCGGGGCCAAATCCAAAGCTGAGACCCGGGAGCTGTGAGAACAAAGAAGAGAAAGGGAAATCTCTCCCAGCAGCCTCAGAAGCAGTGGGTTAAAGCTCCACAATCAACTTGATGTACCCTGCATCTGTGGAATACACGAAAAGACAACGAATCATCCCAAATTGAGGAGCCAGGGGTCGGTGCTGTGCCTCTGAGGTGGGAGAGCCAACTTCAGGACACTGGTTCACAAGAGACCTCCCAGCTCCACATAATATCAAACGGCGAAAATCTTCCAGAGATCTCCATCTCAACACCAGCACCCAGCTTCACTCAACGACTAACAAGCTACAGTGCTGGACACCCTATGCCAAACAACTAGCAAGACAGGAACACAACTCCACCCATTAGCAGAGAGGCTGCCTAAAATCATAAAAAGTCCACAGACACCCCAAAACACACCACCAGACGTGACCTGCCCACCAGAAAGACAAGATCCAGCCTCAGCTACCAGAACACAGGCATTAGTCCCCTCCACCAGGAAGCCTACACAACCCACTGAAACAACCTTAGCCACTGGGGACAGACACCAAAAACAACGGGAACTACGAACCTGCAGCCTGCAAAAAGGAGACCCCAAACACAGTAAGATAAGCAAAATGAGAAGACAGAAAAACACACAGCAGGAGAAGGAGCAAGATAAAAACCCACCAGACCTAACAAATGAAGGAGAAATAGGCAGTCTACCTGAAAAAGAATTCAGAATAATGATAGTAAAGATGATCCAAAATCTTGGAGATAGAATAGACAAAATGCAAGAAACAGTTAACAAGGACCTAGAAGAACTAAAGATGAATCAAGCAATGATTAGAAACACAATAAATGAAATTAAAAATACTCTAGCTGGTATCAATAGCAGAATAACTAAGGCAGAAGAACAGATAAGTGACATGGAAGATAAAATAGTGGAAATAACTACTGCAGAGCAGAAGAAAGAAAAAAGAATGAAAAGAACTGAGGACAGTCTCAGAGACCTCTGAGACAACGTTAAACGCACCAACATTCGAATTATAGGGGTTCCAGAAGAAGAAGAGAAAAAGAAAGGGACTGAGAAAATATTTGAAGAGATTATAGTTGAAAACTTCCCTAATATGGGAAAGGAAATAGTTAATCAAGTCCAGGAGGCACAGAGAGTCCCATACAGGATAAATCCAAGGAGAAACACGCCAAGACACATATTAATCAAACTGTCAAAAAATAAATACAAAGAAAACATATTAAAAGCAGCAAGGGAAAAACAACAAATAACACACAAGGGAATCCCCATAAGGTTAACAGCTGATCTTTCAGCAGAAACTCTGCAAGCCAGAAGGGAGTGGCAGGACATATTTAAAGTGATGAAGGAGAAAAACCTGCAACCAAGATTACTCTACCCAGCAAGGATCTCATTCAGATTTGATGGAGAAATTAAAACATTTACAGACAAGCAAAAGCTGAGAGAGTTCAGCACCACCAAACCAGCTTTACAACAAATGCTAAAGGAACTTCTCTAGGCAAGAAACACAACAGAAGGAAAATACCTTCATTAACGAACCCAAAACAATTAATAAAATGGGAATAGGAACATACATATCGATAATTACCTTAAATGTAAATGGACTAAATGCTCCCACCAAAAGATACAGATTGGCTGAATGGATACAAAAACAAGACCCATATATATGCTGTCTACAAGAGACCCACTTCAGACCTAGAGACACATACAGACTGAAAGTAAGGGGATGGAAAAATATTCCATGCAAATGGAAACCAAAAGAAAGCTGGAGTAGCAATTCTCATATCAGACAAAATAGACTTTAAAATAAAGACTACTAGAAGAGACAAAGAAGGACACTACATAATGATCAAGGGATCGATCCAAGAAGAAGATATAACAATTGTAAATATTTATGCACCCAACATAGGAGCACCTCAATACATAAGGTAAATAGTAACAGCCATAAAAGGGGAAAGCAACAGTAACACATTCATAGTAGGGGACTTTAACACCCCACTTTCACCAATGGACAGATCATTCAAAATGAAAATAAATAAGGAAACACAAGCTTTAAATGATACATTAAACAAGATGGACTTAATTGATATTTATAGGACATTCCATCCAAAAACAACAGAATACACATTTTTCTCAAGTGCTCATGGAACATTCTCCAGGATAGATCATATCTTGGGTCACAAATCAAGCCTTGGTAAATTTAAGAAAATTGAAATTGTATCGAGTATCTTTTCCAACCACAATGCTATGAGACTAGATATCAATTACAGGAAAAGATCTGTAAAAAATACAAACACATGGAGGCTAAACAATACACTACTCAATAACGAAGTGATCACTGAAGAAATCAAAGAGGAAATTAAAAAATACCTAGAAACAAATGACAATGGAGACACGACGACCCAAAACCTATGGGATGCAGCAAAAGCAGTTCTAAGAGGGAAGTTTATAGCAATACAATCCCACCTTAAGAAACAGGAAACATCTCGAATAAACAACCTAACCTTGCACCTAAAGCAATTAGAGAAAGTAGAACAAAAACACCCCAAAGTTAGCAGAAGGAAAGAAATAATAAAAATCAGATCAGAAATAAATGAAAAAGAAATGAAGGAAACAATAGCAAAGATCAATAAAACTAAAAGCTGGTTCTTTGAGAAGATAAAATTGATAAACCATTAGCCAGATTCATCAAGAAAAAAAGGGAAAAGAGTCAAATCAACAGAATTAGAAATGAAAAAGGAGAAGTGACAGCTGACACTGCAGAAATACAAAAGATCATGAGAGATTACGACAAGCAACTCTATGCGAATAAAATGGACAACCTGGAAGAAATGGACAAATTCTTAGAAATGCACAACCTGCCAAGACTGAATCAGGAAGAAATAGAAAATATGAACAGACCAATCACAAGCACTGAAATTGAAACTGTGATAAAAAACCTTCCAACAAACAAAAGCCCAGGACCAGATGGCTTCACAGGTGAATTCTATCAAACATTTAGAGAAGAGCTAACACCTATCCTTCTCAAACTCTTCCAAAATATAGCAGAGGGAGGAACACTCCCAAACTCATTCTACGAGGCCACCATCACCCTGATACCAAAACCAGACAAGGATGTCACAAAGAAAGAAAACTACAGGCCAATATAACTGATGAACATAGAGGCAAAAATCCTCAACAAAATACTAGCAAACAGAATCCAACAGCACATTAAAAGGATCATACACCATGATCAAGTGGGGTTTATTCCAGGAATACAAGGATTCTTCAATGTATGCAAATCAATCAACGTGATACACCATATTAACAAATTGAAGGAGAAAAACCATATGATCTTCTCAATAGATGCAGAGAAAGCTTTCGACAAAATTCAACACCCATTTATGATAAAAACCCTGCAGAAAGTAGGTATAGAGGGAATTTTCCTCAACATAATAAAGGCCATATATGACAAACCCACAGCCAACATCGTCCTCAATGGTGAAAAACTGAAACCATTTCCACTAAGATCAGGAACAAGACAAGGTTGCCCACTTTCACTACTCTTATTCAACATAGTTTTGGAAGTTTTAACCACAGCAATCAGAGAAGAAAAGGAAATAAAAGGAATCCAAATTGGAAAAGAAGAAGTAAAGCTGTCACTGTTTGCAGATGACATGATACTATACATAGAGAATCCTAAAGATGCTACCAGAAAACTACTAGAGCTAATCAATTAATTTGGTAAAGTTGCAGGATACAAAATTAATGCACAGAAATTTCTGGCATTCCTATATACTAATGATGAAAAATCTGAAAGTGAAATCAAGAAAACACTCCCATTTACCATTGCAACAAAAAGAATAAAATATCTAGGAATAAACCTACCTAAGGAGACAAAAGACCTGTATGCAGAAAATTATAAGACACTGATGAAAGAAATTAAAGATGATACAAATAGATGGAGAGATAAACCATGTTCTTGGATTGGAAGAATCAACATTGTGAAAATGACTCTACTACCCAAAGCAATCTACAGATTCAATGCAATCCCTATCAAACTACCACTGGCATTTTTCACAGAACTAGAACAAAAAATTTCACAATTTGTATGGAAACACAAAAGACCCCGAATAGCCAAAGCAATCTTGAGAACGAGAAATGGAGCTGGAGGAATCAGGCTCCCTGACTTCAGACTATACTACAAAGCTAGAGTAATCAAGACAGTAAGGTACTGGCACAAAAACAGAAAGATAGATCAATGGAACAGGATAGAAAGCCCAGAGATAAACCCACGCACATATGGTCACCTTATCTTTGATAAAGGAGGCTGGAATGTACAGTGGAGAAAGGACAGCCTCTTCAATAAGTGGTGCTGGGAAAACTGGACAGGGACATGTAAAAGTATGAGATTAGATCACTCCCTAACACCATACACAAAAATAAGCTCAAAATGGATTAAAGACCTAAATGTAAGGCCAGACACTATCAAACTCTTAGAGGAAAACATAGGCAGAACACTCTATGACATAAATCACAGCCAGATCCTTTTTGACCCACCTCCTAGAGAAATGGAAATAAAGACAAAAATAAACACATGGGACCTAATGAAACTTAAAAGCTTTTGCACAGCAAAGGAAACCATAAACAAGACCAAAAGACAACCCTCAGAATGGGAGAAAATATTTGCAAATGAAGCAACAGACAAAGGATTAATCTCCAAAATTTATAAGCAGCTCATGCAGCTCAATAACAAAAAAACAAACAACCCAATCCAAAAATGGGCAGAAGACCTAAATAGGCATTTCTCCACAGAAGATATACAGACTGCCAACAAACACATGAAGGAATGCTCAACATCATTAATCATTAGAGAAATGCAAATCAAAACTACAATGAGATATCATCTCACACCAGTCAAAATGGCCATCATCAAAAAATCTAGAAACAATAAATGCTGGAGAGGGTGTGGAAAAAAGGGAACACTCTTGCACTGCTGGTGGGAATGTGAATTGGTACAGCCACTATGGAGAACAGTATGGAAGTTCCTTAAAAAACTACAAATAGAACTACCATATGACCCAGCAATCCCACTACTGGGCATATACCCTGAGAAAACCATAATTCAAAAAGAGTCATGTACCAAAATGTTCATAGCAGCCCTATTTACAATAGCCCTGAGATGGAAACAACCTAAGTGTCCATCATCGGACGAATGGATAAAGAAGATGTGGCACATATATACAATGGAATATTACTCAGCCATAAAAAGAAACGAAATTGAGCTATTTGTAATGAGGTGGATAGACCTAGAATCTGTCATACAGAGTGAAGTAAGTCAGAAAGAGAAAGACAAATACTGTATGCTAACACATATATATGGAATTTAAGAAGAAAAAAAAATGTCATGAAGAGCCTAGGGGTAAGACAGGAATGAAGACAGAGACCTACTAGAGAATGGACTTGAGCATATGGGGAGGGGGAAGGGTAAGCTGTGACAAAGCGAGAGAGAGGCATGGACATATATACACTACCAAACGTAAGGTAGATAGCTAGTGGGAAGCAGCCGCATAGCACAGGGAGATCAGCTCAGTGCTTTGTGGAGGGGTGGGATAAGGAGGGTGGGAGGGAGACGCAAGAGGGAGGGGATATGGGAACATATGTATATGTATAACTGATTCATTTTGTTATAAAGCAGAAACTAACACACCATTGTTAAGCAATTATACTCCAATAAAGATGTAAAAAAAAAAAGACAAAAGATAAGTGTTGGTGAGGATGTGAAGAAAATGGAGTCCTTGTACACTGTTGATAGGAATATAAATTGGTACAGTCATTATGGCAAACAGTATGGAGGTTCCTCAAAAAAATTAAAAATAGAACTACCAGATGATCCAGCAATCCCTCTTCTGAGTATATACCAAAAGGAAATGAAATCAGTACCTTAAAGAGATATATGCACTCCCATGTTCATTGCAGCATTATTCATAGTAGCCAAGACATGGAAACAACTTAGTGTCTATCAACAGATGAGTGGATAAAGAAATGTATATATATCCATTTGCTACATCATGGGTGAAACTGGAGGACATTATGCTAATTTAAGTAAGCCAGAAACAGAAAGAAAAATACTGCATGATCTCACATATATGGAATCTTAAAAAGTTGAATATGTAGAAGCAGAGGGTAGAACCATGGTTACCAGGGGTGGGAAGGTAGGGGAAATAGGGGAGATGTTGGTTAAAGTGTATGAGGTTGCAGTTATGTAAGATGAATAAGTCTAGAGATTTAATGTACAACGTGATGACTACAGTTAATAATACTGTACTGTATACTAGAAATTTGCTAAGAGAGTAGATTTCAGGTGCTTTTGCCATATACAGTACCAAAAACACGGTAACTTTGTGAAGAGATGAATATGTTAATTAGCTTGACTATAGTAATAATTTCACTATGTACATGCATATCAAAACATCATGTTGTACATCTTAAATATATCCAATTTTATTTTTAAAAAGTAAATAAAAGTAACATTTTTACTTGTCTCTTTCCGTTTCTCATTCTTTTCCCTACCCACTTTTAATCATCAGCCCCTCTCAAGGGTAACCGCTATCCTTACTTCTCATGACATGGATCAGTTTTGCCTGTTTTTAAATTTCATGCAAATGGAAGCATGCAGTGCTACTGTTTTGGTCTGGCTTCTTTTGCTTATTATTACGTCTGTGAGATTCATCCGATTTGTTGTAATATCTATCAGTAGTCTTGCTCATTCTCATTGTGATAGTATTCCATTGTATAAATATACCACAATTTATGCGTTCACTCTATTGTTGATGGATATCTAGGTTGTTTCCAGTTTGGAGCTGTTACAAATAGGGTTGCTATGAATATTCTTCTACATTCTTTGGGTGAATGTATGTACACATACCTAGGGGCTGAATTGATGGGTCATAGAGTAGGTGTGTGTTCAGTTTTGATATATATATGATGCCAAATGGTTTTTCAGATGTTGTCTTCTTAGTCATCTACTCACATTCCTCACTCTCTTGTCTTTCCACCTTCAAAGAACCTACTTTGCACATAATGGATACTTAACAAAGAATCATTGTATAATATTATATATTACATATATGTGTATATCTATATCTATATCTACATCTCTCCATGCTGTATATAACAGAGTTAAATGTAATAATAACCCTAGTAAGCCAAAAGTCATACATACTATGCTATGCTGGGATCACAAAGGGTGTGAGGTCAGCTGGGGGTAGCTGGGGAGCACCCATTCCCATTTGAAATTTAGGTCAACAAAGGATTCATCCATCAGTATATTGCAGGTGCCCTTTGCCTGAATTCTAGAAGTTGGTACAACTTCTTTCTTGTGGTAGTTGACAAAATGGAATCAAGCCTTTGTAAGGAAGGGGAATTAATGAAGAAGAAGTTTATCTTTCTTCCACAGTGCTGGAATGGGGAAGAATGGGCCATGTTAGGATACTTGGAGAAGAGGAATGAGATCTTTGGTGTGGGAACAGTCCAGTAAAAGTTGCCAGGCCAAGACTCTTAGAGGTCTTATTGACTTTCTTAGAATCATTTTCGTTTCAACAAATTACCTTTTCCTGAATGTTTTTTCTGATTCAACCTTTAGAAAAGACTTGGTTTGTATAGTGATATTAGTATGGCTCTTCTGTGAACTGTCTCCCAAAACTGGGAACAACTTTCAGAATTTCTATAAATGGAAACATTATGGTGTTGGGTGATTTTTTTTTTTTTTAATCACGGGAAAGCTCTAAAATGTGTACTGTGATTTGCTTCAAAATTGATTGATCTCATGTGCAAATTTAATGTCACTAAGAAACATAATTCCCCACAGATGTTAAATTTCTTTATTAAGCTATTAGTATCCAGGAACCCTGTGTGCTCATGAAAAGGGCCAGAGTCTGTGACTTTGGCTAACCACCTACCTGTTCTCAGTTTCTAATGTAAAAAAAAAAGTCAGTGATTGCAATCCAGGATCCCTTACAATGAAATTGTGTGTGTGGTGGGGATTTATCAATCTATCTTTTATCATAAGCAGTATGGGTGATTCACATTGAATGGCAAAATTACAGGTCTTTAAGTCAAGTAATTGAAGTCAAGTAAACTACAGATTCCAAGTAGATCTGCACATATGTATCAGAAAATACTACAGAATTCATAAAGTTGAAGCGAAACGAACAGTCATTAATAATTTAAAGGAAAGAATGATGACTATTAAAAACCCTGACTTGGGACTTCCCTGATGGTGCAGTGGTTAAGATTCCACACTCCCAATGCAGGGGGCACGGGTTCAATCCCTGGTCGGGGAACTAAGATCCCGCATGGTACGGAAGAAAAAACAAAAAAACCCTGACCAACTTAGGATAACACTGATGATTGACAGTACACTGATAATAATTTGTCTTTTTCAAAAGCTATGGGAACCTTGAGTCTATGCGTGCATGTTCAGGAGTTGCTCCGTGTGGCCCAGGACTGCGTAGATGCCAGATGGCATAGCAGACCCAGGACTGCAAGTCCCTGGTGAACCCAGGGAATGTGCTAATGTAAGCTTATGAATGTGAAATTTCAGTAATCCTTAATAACCTCCTTAAGAGGTTACTAGTAAGAACCCCTTAGTCATATGAAAAAGAAAAGTCTTTGTAATTGTTCATCATTTGCCCTGAAAAGAACCAAGAAAGAACTCATGCTAGTTCTTAGCCCAACAGGGGACCCCACAAAACCCAACAGTGGGATGTAGACCTTCTGAGAACCAGAGTCCTATACTAATATGGCAAATAGGAATGGAGGCCCCAGTTCTCTTCGTGCAGATGTTTAGATCTTCCTGCAGGACTTGGGTGATATGGGATGAGTTAAGAGGCACGCCCTAAAGGAGCACAGAGTGCAGTGCTAGCTATGGCTACGCAGACCCCAGTATCAGCAGCCGAGTGAGTTTGGTTGAGACTTGGATATGAGGTGATCAATTATCACGCATGTTACGGTGGGGTGAGCGGGGATGATGGAGGTAGCCTAGGTTGGGAAAGGCCAGGTCAGCACGTTGTCTGATTATTTCTCATCTTCTCTAGGTGATTTTCAATCACCTCTCATAGCTCATATATACACTTAATCGTCAAATAATTTCCTTAAAAAGCAATCAGAAAGCCAGGAATTGATTTATAGCTGAAGTCAGTTTCTATGTTGTTTAGTTCCAAATATATATATATTTCAAAGCTCTGTATGATATACAGAACCATAGAGAGATCAGAAAACATACAAAGATCAGATCTTGTCATTTGTGAATTTGGTGAATTATACCATTTGAATCACCACTTGAAAGTGTGTTATCCTACAAGTCTTATGTATTTCTCAAAATAAAGGAGGTCTTCAGATACCCAGGTGTCCAACTGCTCTCCTTTTTAGCTACCTAATATATTTTGTATTAATCTCCACTTTGCCTTTCTCAGTCCTCAACTGCTAAGCGTTACTCTAACCAGATTCCCAGTTGATTATTTTTTTAAACGAGTGTGCTTGTGAAGGTGGCTTAGAAAGATAGTTGCACATCCTGAGCTCCTGCAGGACACCAAAAGACAGAATTAGACATGAGTCTCCCCCTCTGTGCTCACCATGAAAATATTAAATAGGCTAGAAGCATGAGGAAGGCACAAGAGCACACACCTTTGTAGTTGGGTTTTTCCACTGGAACCTGCAGATCAGTCTACATTTTGTGGAATATTTTTTACAAATGTGTTTATTGACTGAGTTTTAGAAAGGTAGGTGTACCTGTGGTTGTCCTATGTTAGCTACCAGTAGGCTTAGAATTTCCTGCCTAATGTGTTAACTAGGTGTCAGGAACGTGTCACGCTAGTAAGCAATGGAAGGCCCCCGGGACCTGAGGAAGCGCTTAGTGCGTGGACAGATCTGTGACTGACTTGTCGACATACCTAGTTTGGTCTTAGAACAAAAATAGACAAATTTAGAAAGTCCGCTTTATTTCTGTGGTTGGTATGTCTTTATTCTTTGCTCTGAAATGCTAAAGAATATTCTATCAAACTGCAAATTTTAGCATCCCAACCTGTTATGACAACATTAGAAGTTGTCAAATACCTCACTGTTATTCTTTCTTCCCCTAGAAATGGAACTTTTACACAGAACCACTTCTTACACTGGCAGGGGGAAATGTGAACTTTGCTATAATTGCTACTCTGATGTCGTCTACGCTCCCAAGAGCTTGAGGTCTCCCAAAGCTTGATTGGAAGATACCTGGTGAAGTGTGAGAGTCTATGGGGAATGAGAACGTTTGGAGTTGGAGCAAGAAGGCAGAGAATTGAGTAGAGGTTGCAGCTGTCTTGATGATAGAGTCAAGTCCTCAGAGAAGTGGAGAAAGCCTATAGCTCAGAGAACCAGCACCGATGGACTGACACACCTTGAGGCAGAGAGGGTGCTGGGACTAAGAACCCTTGGTAAAAGCCTTCACCTTAACTGTGCATGTCCACTTTTCACATACTCAATGGCAAGGGTGCCTTTGCAGTCTAGGGAAAAGATAGAGCATCAATTAAGCAATTAGCGTCACTGTCTCCTCCTCTAAAAGGACTTCTCTACCTGAAGGAAGATAGCTGGCTTTATGTTTTCTTGGAGCTCACCGCTCAGAGTTAGTTATAGTTGGAGAAAGGGACATAAGAAGGGAGAGTGTCACCATTTCTATATTCACTCCGAAAGTCCTAATACTATCTCTATTCCCATCATCTGAGTGACTCCTTTTGTTTTTGTAAAGTGTGTTTCACGGAAGATCTTTATCTTCTTGCTTCTTGCAGTTGGAGCTTTCTACTTGTTTCTACCCACACTTTAGTGGCAAAGAATCCAAGAAAGATGATGAATTAATTAGTGTTATTGACTTCCTAAAGGGGTGAGCAGTTCATCTCACAGAGTCCAGTAATTTTCTAAAGTGAGAGGAAAGGGTTTGTGCACATAGAGATGTGCATATGTAATGAACTTTCAAATGTATAGAATGTAACACTCACTGGGACCATTCTTAAAAAATTAAACAGATTCTCATTTAGTTTCGTCCCATATCCAAGTTAGCCTGGAAAATGACCAATGAGACAGGTCAGTCAAGCAAGCACTAGTCCCAGTTCCAGAGCCAGTGTGATGGTGGGCTTCTAATATGTATGAGACAAACACACAAACAACCCAACAGATTGAAGCTTTTCTTCTCCCTCCAACCTCCCTACCACAGGCAATGTCTCTTAACTCTTTAATTCAAGGCACTAACAATAACATCAACACATTTTGGTCTCACTTCCTCTCTCCCTTTTTCTGTTTATTCTCAAGTTGACATTCTGGGGAGTCAGGAAACAGCCAAAAGCAAAATATCATGGGCGGTTTTCAGAAAAGAAGAGCTCCTTGGACACCTATAAACAGAGTAGGAGTGCTTTGCGTATCTACATTAGTTATATGTACTTAGGAAATATGGGGCCAATCCCCCCACTCCCTCCCACTCCTTCCCCCCCACCAAACCCAATTCCACTCCCCCAGCCCCATCCCTAGATGTATCCACTGCTGGTCACCCTAAAGTGGAAATTACGAGCAGGGAGGGAAGAGCCCACCTGCACACATAACTAGTTTTGACCTTGTTTGCTTGTGGTGTCTGTGTTAGCGTGCGGGTGCCTGCACGTGCGGAATTCTTTATTCTCTTTGCATGTACCTCTAATTGATCTTGAAAAGAAGGGACAGTTAAAGAAGACGTTAGGGTGAAATGAAGCCATAACTGCAGCTGGAGACTTTTATTAAGTGTGGCAAAGTTCCCTGGGCTGCGCTGAAATTGTTTATTGATTTTGGTATGGCTGGGTGCTCAGGAGTAATCGCCCAGAATGCCGCTAGAGAGAGCGTCTTGTTAGCTCCTGCTCGCTGTCTCCTCAGCACAGCGCTCACTCTGGAGCTGGCCTCTTTAACCTGTAAATAAATACCCCTGGTTAACTCCTGAGGTGCCTCTGCCTGGGACCAGAGCTGCTTTGGACCTGAAGTTGCACACCCCCAGCAGCATTCAAAGACCACAGTGGGATTTAAGTTCTCCCCTTGGAAAAGGTGGTCTAGAGGGGGAGAGAAAACAGGGTTAGATTTGCTATTAAGGGCGTATACCACTTTCCATCTTTCGTGCGTATTTGGTTTGTTTTTTCTCATTTCCCTTTTAGTATTTAGGTGGGAAGTTTGAAGAAACAAAATAAGTTGAGATTTTTCAGCGGTGTTTTCACTGTCCCATCCCTGTGTCTTTCCTTGTGTGTTTGTCAGTTTCATGGGCTTTGCCCTTGCCGGGGCCTTCCTGGTTTTCCCGTCACTATATCTAAACTTTCTCCAGAGTCTCAATAGGGCAGTGATGCCAAGGCTGTTCTCTGGCAAGCAATCCTGTGTGGGGCAGCTGTATGGCAAGGGCAGAGTGTGCACACGGTCATACGGTCCATGTCCTCAAGCTAGCGAGGAGGCGGGAAGAGAAGCCTGGTTCAGGATAATGCAAGGGAGGAATCAAATTGTGGGATGAGAGTCAGGATGTTGGGACAGCTGAAAAAGGGCAGGCTTAACCTAGAGTATCCCTTCTCCAAAATGGATACGGTTAGCGTCTCTTGGGAGTTCCCAGGTTGACTTCGAGTAGAGTCATATTCTTGAAGGTATTTTGCTTCAGAATTAGGGTTGGCAGTGATGGGGAATTGCCATCAGTTGCATTGGTGGGTTTTATTCCATATCATCCAATGAAATACCCCCATGGTTATTCTTTCCTTACCTTTGAGATCCTTCTGCAAGTATCAGGCATCATTTTTTGCAAGCTCCATGACCATGCTACTCACAGCATTGGACAAATGGCTTCAAAATAACAGAGCTACAGAGCACACGGGACCAGGGGTTTACATTGGAGTCCTTTGGAACTATTCAAAAATAGCATTCTATGGGGCTTCCCTGGTGGCGCAGTGGTTGAGAGTCCGCCTGCCGATGCAGGGGACACGGGTTCGTGCCCCGGTCCGGGAAGATCCCACATGCCGCGGAGCGGCTGGGCCCGTGAGCCATGGCCACTGAGCCTGTGCGTCTGGAGCCTGTGCTCCACAACGGGAGAGGCCACAACAGTGAGATGCCCGCGTACCGCAAAAAAAATAAAGCATTCTATGAGTTATTTCTTCTTAGTTATCCCTAAACAATCTCTCTCAAGATGCTGATGTAATGTCATGTCCTCTGTGAATCCCTCTGTATTTGCCTTTTCCTCCTCACTTAGTAATTGTTTTTTTTCAAACAGTAGCATATTTCCTCATTCCATTCTGACCACAATGAGTTTTATTTTTTCCTCTGAGTTATCAGTTATCTATTCCTATCAGTTATCCTATCTGTTCCTATTAGTTATCTGAGAGAATCAGAGATTCTTTGGAAAGCATTGTAGAAAGAAAATCTGCAATTTTCCACCTCCGCCATCCTGAGTATCATGACAGCTGTGCCCAGTGTCTGAGGGAATGACTGTACTCCCAGGGAAAGGAGTGAAGATGAAAGACAAACGCATAGAACACTTGAGTTATCCCTAAATTACTACTGCCTTTTCATGCCTCTACGTAGCCTCCTGTAAGAGGGGGGTCATATTTGTTCCCCCATCCAACTGGTCAGTATTGGTCAAGACTAAGGAGGAAGTTGGAGCTATTAAGATGAAATGGACCATAAGTTAACTCAATGACAAATGCCATTACACTGAAATCTCAGCGTAATCAAAAGATTTCTAAACCTAAGATGATATCTTCCTTAACCTCAAAAACCACTCAACTGAATGACATGTTAGTGAACCAGTGGGGTTTGAGGGGTCCTTGGGCCAAGTTTGACTTGTATAGTTACGATTTGTATAGATATCTGACATATAGATAGCGTTGTTAAGAGTGAACATAATACCTTCTCCTTTGGAAAGTAGCACGCATCTAAGGGAAATTTTTTGCATCAAGCAGACTTGTATTCAAATCCCAGTACTATCCTTAAATATGATATTGAACAAGTTATTTAACCCTTATGAGTTAAAGTTTTCTCATGTAAAATGGAGATGTGGCAATTAACTAAGATCCTATAGACCTTTCTGCAACAGGCTAGATGGTAAATATTTAAGGCTTTGCAGGCCATATGGTCTCTAAGGCCACTACTCTACTATTGCAGCAAAACAACCATAGACAATATATATATGAATGGATGTGACAGTGATCCAATAATACTTTATTTACAAAAACAGCCAGTGGTTGGATTTGGTCATATAGCACCTGACTGCTGCTATAGATGAAGTATTTGGCAGATGATCTGGTATTCATAAATATGAAATGCCTTCCCTTTCATTGATCATAGGATAGTTGGCTAATACTTAGACTATATTCAGCAAACTGGTTTGGCCAGTATGAAAAACTCTTCTAAAAGCTTGTACTGGGTATCAATCCTAAATTGTAATCCATTCTATCTTCCTAGTTAATGTTTTCTTTTCTCCCTAAGCTCGAATGTCAGAGACCTCATTCTGACTCTCCCTTTGCCACAGTCTCCAATTTGGCCCTGGGCTACCTCGGTCTTCCATTACTTCCGGAGCCCACGCCTGTTAGAGAATTTAGAATTCCTGCTCGAATTCCCCAGTCTGTTGCCTCCATTGGAAAGAGTTATTTTTGACCTACCCTGACCCCGTCTTGAACAACAATAAAATGGGGATTGGGAGAAATGTGACACAAATCAATAGGTTATCCCAACAGACGTGATCTGTGAAGCTGTGTTTTCTCGGAAACTTGCAGCAGTAACAAAGATAAATAGTGACTCCCTCACATGGCCATCTGAGTAGTAGGTGTCTCAGCAGATCACGATGTGACCTCTAGTCTGGGTGAGCAGCAGATCTGAGCAGTATGAAGAGCAGGGGAGAAGAAAGGTTCTGGCCGCAAGGAGGGAAAAGGAGGTGGCCAGAGGACAACCGGTACCTCCCCTCCGTTTGTAGTCACAGTTGTCAGGCGCGTGGGTTTCCTGCCTGCGTTTCACTTTGCTCTGCTCACTCACTCACTCACCCACTTTCTCATTTATTCTCATTCCCTTATTTTACAGACATTCAATAAACATTTCTTGAGCACCTGCTGTGTACAGAGCACTGGCATGGTGTCTCAGGCATTAGTAGTGGCTCTGGGGGGCCCTTGCCTGATTCTGAGCAAAATGAGGTTGAGAATTGATTGCTGTGGCTGATTCCAGGACCCTGGGGGGCGGGGAGGGGAGGGGAATGTAACGCAGTGCCTTCCTCTTCTGCCTTCTTGGGTACCATAGCTGGCTGGAGAGTGATCAAGAGCAGACGGAATAGATGGAAGAAACTCTATTGCCTCTTGTATGGGTTATGTGCCCCTCTTTGAGCTCCCGTGGAACTAGTAGTGATGATAATACTAGCTAACAAAAATAGCGATCAAGGGCTTCCCTGGTGGCGCAGTGCTTCAGAGTCCGCCTGCCGATGCAGGGGACACGGGTCCGTGCCCCGGTCCGGGAAGATCCCACACGCCGCGGAGCGGCTGGGCCCGTGAGCCACGGCCGCTGAGCCTGCGTGTCCGGAGCCTGTGCGCCGCAACGGGAGAGGCCACAACAGTGAGAGGCCCGCATACCGCAAAAAAAAAAAAAAAAAAAATATCGATCAAGGACTTCCCTGGTGGTACAGTGGTTAAGAATTCGCCTGCCAATGCAGGAGACATGGGTTCGAGCCCTGGGCTGGGAAGATCCCACATGCGGCGGAGCAACCAAGCCCATGCTCCGCAACAAGAGAAGCCACCACAATGAGAAGCCCACGTACCGCAACGAAGAGAAGCCCCCCGCTCGCCGCAACTAGAGAAAGCTCATGCACAGCAACAAAGACCCGACGCAGCCAAAAATAAATAAATAAATGTATAAAAAGAAATATCAATCAATTATTATACATAAGGTGTATTCTAGCCGTATTACCTATAATTACTCATCTAATTTTTACAACAACCCCATGAGGCGGGGGTGATTATCATTCCCATTTAAACAAGAGGAAAAGTCCAACAGAGTCGAATTCACTTGTCATCACATGACTAGGCTGTGGCAGAGCTGGGAAGGGAGGCCAGGTCTTCACATTTACCTCACTGTGTTATAAGTGTCTGTTTACATTTCTGCTTTCCCAGCTTGACAGTGAATTTGTTGGTGGTATAAACATTCACTTAAAAAACAATTTATATTGTATGATATAGCACATATATAGAAAATTGCACAAAACATAAAGGGTAAAGTGCAATAAATTATTGTAAAACAAACTTCTGTGTATTCACTGCCCAGACATTGCCAGCACCCCAGAAAATTCCCCCCATCCCCCTCTCAATCCTTACACCTCCTCTCCTCCACAAGTAACAATTCCCTTGACCTGTAGCACCACGGTTATTTTTGTCTATGTCTGAACTAGAGCTACATGGGAGCATAATGTAAATTCTCTTTCATGTTTGGCCTCCTTTGCCCAGCTTGGTGTTGTTATGCATCGCTGTAATTCGTTTATTTTCATTTTGGTATAGTACTCCGTTGTAGGAACTTGCCATAGTTTATTTATCTAGACTATTGTTGATGGACATTTGGGCAGTTTCTAGCTTTTGAATATTATGAAAAGTCTCGCTGTAAACTATAAACATTTGTGTCCACGTCTTTTGGTGTTCCTCTGCGTGCATTGTCCTTGGATGTAGATCTAAGAGTGGACTTTCTGGGTCAAAGTGTTCACTTTGTTTTTACAAGTTTCCCTCCTCCTGTTGTTTCATGCCTCACTAGCACAGGGATGTCAGGTTTTTAAAATAGATGGTGGTAACTCATTCTGGCCTTAATTTGCATCTCCCTGATTCATAATGAGGTCAACATTTTCGTGTTTACTAGCTCTTTGGAATCCTCTTTTTGAATTGGCTGTTCAAGCCTCTTGCCCATTTTTCTTTTTTGTGTTTGCCGTAAAAAAAGAGTTATATATTTAAATATAAGTGCTATACTGGTTATATGTTTGGCAAATAATCTTCTCTCACCCTGTTGCTTGCTTTTCTCTGTCTTGATGGACTGACGTTCTTAATTTTAATGATGCTAAATATATCAATCTCTTTCTTTACACGTTATGCTTTTTTCTTACGTACTATCCTGTTTACTGTTCTGTTTTCATTGTAGAGCTGTATAATGAGGCTTTGCTATAGAGCTGTAGTCTACTTGGAGTTGATTTTTGTGTATGATACGAGGTAGGGGTTGACTTTCTTTTTATTTTCCTTACTGATGTTGAATTGACCCAGTACCACTTATTCAAGAGACGTTCCTTTCCCCACTGCTCTGCAGCGTCACTTTTGTTGTAAATCAAGTGACCCTATAAATATGGGTCTATTTCTGGACTCTATTTGGTTCCATTGGTCCATTTGCCTATGCTTGAGCCAATTGTATACAATCTTAATTACTGTGGCTTTATAATAAGTCTTATACTCAGTGGATGAACTCCCACCTAGATCTTACCTGAATTCTATATTTCTATCCCTGGTGCCTATCCCAGTGCTTGGCACATTATAGATACTCAAGAAATATTTGTTTAGTGAAAGGGCCTCTGGTGCTGGTTTCTGCAGAGCTGCCACTGTGGAAGGCTGTGGGAAGAGGATGGTTTCACTCCTCTTCCAGGATGGAGGCTGGATCTGGAGGGTACTTTGGACCCATGGGTGTTTTGTCAGGGTAGCAAGACCTCATTGTCTACATTAGGCATATTCACAAAGGCCATGGGGGTTAGTGGAGCTGGGAAGCTCTGACAGTGACCGGCATCAGGGGTGGGGCAGAAATGGCAGGGTGAGTTAGCTGGGCGCCCTTGGCAGTGACAATGTCATCCAGCTGTGCCCCTGGAGAGAGGCAGAGGCTTATCTGTGGGAATTGCAGAGAGCATTTGCAGACGGAAGCTTTCATCAAATCTAAACCCAAAGCTTTCCTTGCCACCCACAGAGACTCCTTTGCCTGGAACTGGGCCTTGTCAAGCAAACTGCTGGGTTGCCTCCTTCTCTCTCCATCTCCCAGTGTGATGGTGGAAGGGATCCATGTTCCAGAGATGGCTTCCTGGACTCTGGTCTCTCCCTGTCCCTGTGGGCAGCTAAGCTTCCTCAAACACCACCTTCAAACTCTCACCCCTCTACCTCAAGACCAACAGCAGACTCTTGTCATTTACAACATACATTCCAAACTCCTCAGATTGGACCTTAAAACCCTCCATAATCTAACCCCTAAGTTCCCAATCTTCCTCTTCTCTCCCAATTATTCTCTGGTTTACTTAATTATCTTATCTCCTACACAGAAAATGCTCATTCCTAGCCGAGTTGTTCCTTTTATACAAATGTCTTTATCTTCTCCTCTATCCTAGTCTATGAATTCTTTAAAGCCCAATCCCAGTTTCATCTTTCCCTCAACTCAAGCCCTTTCTGACTATTTCAGCACCCTGTGCTCTCCCATCTCTGAAACTCTTCGTGTATCTTTATCCAGTATTGAAAAGTTGCTACTTATGGTTCTCCCCATAGATTGCACAAAAGGAAAGCCCTATTAGTCGAGATTCTCTTGGTGGCTGCATTAGTTTGCTACGGCTACTGTATTAGGGTTCTCCAGGGAAACAAAACCAATAGGATGGATGGATAGATAGATAGATAGATGATAGATAGATAGATAGATAAGAGGATATTTATTATAAGAACTGGCTCAGGCTGTTATGGAGTTGAGAAGTCCCACAATCTGCCATCTGCAAGCTGGAGAACCAGGAAAACTGGGGGTATAACTCCCAGTCCTAGGTCAAAGTCCTGGAGTCCAAAGGTCCGAGAACTAGGAACTATGATTGTCTAAGGCCAGAAAATGATGGACATTCTTCTTTCAAGAAGAGAGAGAATTCACTTTCCTTTACTTTTGTGTTCCATGCAGGCCCCCAACAGATTGGATGATGCCACCCACACTGGAGAGGGTGGATCTCTTTACTCTGTTTACTGAATTGAATGTTAATCTCCTTCAGAAACACCCTCCCAGACACACCCAGACATTATGCCTTACCAGTTATCTGGACATCCCTTATGACAGTCAAATTGACACATAAAATTAACCATCACAGCTGCAATAACAAAATACCACAGACTGATGATTAAAACAACAGACATTTATTCCTCACAGTTCTGGAGGCTATAAGTCTAAGATCAAGGTGTCAGCAGGTTTGGTTTCTTCTGAGACCTCTCTCCTTGGCTTGCAGATGGCCACCTACATGCTGTGTCCTCACATGGCCTTTCCTTTGTTTGCACATGACTGTGGTGTCTCTCTGTATGTCCAATTTCCTCTTCTTATAAGGACACCAGTCAGATTGGATAAGTTTCACTCAAAGTCCCATTTTAACTTAATCACCTCTTTAAAAGCCCTATCTCCAAATCCAGCCACAGTCTGAGGTACTGGGGGTTAGGGCTTCAACATATGAATTTGGGAGGAACACATTTCAGCCCGTAACTGTAGCCAACTCATGGTGGATAAAGTGAAAGAGAGAATTTATTACCTCCAATATCTGAAAAGCTGTGGTTGATCAAATTGTTACAGCTGGATCCAGGCACCCCACGTTGTTTGGAACATTGTACCCTCCCTCCCTCCCTCATCTCCATGTTTCCTGGCTTGAAATCATTCTCAAAAAGCTTCCTTTCCACTGTGGCAAGATGGCTGTCACAGCTCTCAGCTTGTCTTCTGCCAACTCAGCAACTCTAGGGAAAAGAAAGCTTCTAACCCAGTGGTACCAGGAAAAGTCCTGGGGCCAGTTGTCATTGACACTGACTAGTCATGTGCCCACCTCTTCACCAATCGCTGAGATTCTAATTCGACTGACCTTGGCATCCCCTCACCCCCACTCACACACACACAAAAGGTGGAGTCAGCCTGATGAAACCACATAGACTGAGGGGGACAGGGGTTCCCTCTAGAAAAGCCAAGACTTCGTTATAGAAGAAGGGCAACAGGGTGCAGAGTAAGAAAACAAGAAATATCCATCCCCACGGCTTTACTAGTCATCTTATTTGGATCCACACATTAACCCCAAGAGGTAGGTTTTGTTTATTCTCATGTTCATAACAGAGAAATGGATGCTCAGGGAGGGTAAATCAAGTCAAGTGGCGGTAAGTTGAGAGCTAGATTTAAGTACCAATCTCTCTGACTCCAAAGTGCTCTACTATGCCATCTCTCTCAACTTTTTCTGGGCAGGGACTTAGCTTCCAGCTTCCTCCACAACTGGCCCAGCTGTAAGAAGTCATAGGCGCTCAAGAGATGATAGAGGCCAGAGGGTGATGGTCGTCGGTTGCACGTTGGACGTGCTGCAAAGTGCGTTCAGCCTCAGGCCTGGGGTGGGGGCAGGTAAGCCTCCAGGCTGGGAACAGAGGGTGTGTGAGCAAGGAATTCTGGGTGAGACAGTGAGGGGGGCGGGGAGGAGAGAACTTGGAGGTACACACAGGAGCAGGTCGGCGGGTGGGACTGGTGCAGCTCATTTCCCACAGCTTTGCCAGGCACGCGGGACACCCGCTTGTTGTCTCCCATTTCTCCCCTCCAAGACTTGAGCTTTGCTCTTTGAGTGAGGGTGGGTCTATCAGTATCCTTCAGATCTTCCCCTTTGTTCTTCTTCTTTGTAGATGGCTTTGCAGACTTTTAAACACTAGAACATTGAATTAGAGATTGCTTGGCTCACTGCAGTAGAGTGGAGAGATTCAGAGAGCAGTACAGAGGTGGTCTGCCTGGCTCTGCCACTTAGTTGCTGTGTGACCTTGGGCAAGTTATTTAACTTCTCTGGGCTTCAGTTTCTTTATGTGTAAGATGGGGAGAGAAAGAGGTTGACCTTATAGAGTTGAGATGATCTACCAAAATTTCTCAGCTCAGTGTCCCACTCACTGTATATGCTCAGAAATAAAAATGTCAGGTGTTCCTGAGAAGCCGAGCTGGACAGGGGCTGCCCAGCCCAGAGCAAAGACCCTGATGAGCAAAGGTGAGCTGGTTCCTTGTTCAGAATATTCCTGCAAACTCAACTCAGAGTTACAGTTCTGTCTCCTTTAGGGGAGAGCTCACGGGCAGGCAGGCAACGTTACATCTGAGTTTGCTTTCCTTGAAGAGGGCTTAGAACAGGCTTCTCAGAAGAAGTGAGTCATAGGGAACAATTTTAAGAAAGGGAAGTTGTTGATTAATAGGGTGACATGAAACTTCAAAAGCTGACCTCCATAAAAATTTAACTAGTGGAGCAATTTTTATCCCCTCATATTAACTGAGGGCTCCTTTGCCTTGGAAATCTATACCCACTGATAATCCCAAATGCACCTGTGATTTCAGAGTGCATATATATATATATATAAATGTATATATGCATATATATATATATATATATATATTTTTTTTTCCTGCAGTACGCGGGCCTCTCACTATTGTGGCCTCTCCTGTTGCGGAGCACAGGCTCCGGACGTGCAGGCTCGGCGGCCATGGCTCACGGGCCCAGCCGCTCCGCGGCATGCGGGATCTTCCCGGACCGGGGCACGAGCCCGCGCCCCCTGCATCGGCAGGCGGACTCTCAACCACTGCGCCACCAGGGAAGCCCACATATATTTATTATTTTGGCAATAGATTTACTTCTTAATCACGTTTGTAGTTTAAATTAATATGGAAATTAACCCTGAAATTAACCCCAGACCATTTCAAAGCACTGCATCTTACAGGTCTTGAACTACCCTAAAATAAATGCTGAAAATGTGAACTGCATAAAAAATAAAAGCTGATAGTTTTAATTTAATTTCATCTCCATTAAAGATATCACAAATGATTTACTGAGCTTTTAAAAGTGAAAAGGCGTATGCTCTGTTATGGGCACATGCCACTTACAGATGCAGGTTGTTAGAATGAAAAACGATGCTTTTGCCAGATGCTAGTTTATGGCTGGATCCCAACCCAGGAATAAAATTTTGTGGGTTTCACTTTAATGATAACCTCTATGAACGCATGTCTTTGTGCAGAAACATCTCATATCTTTTGCAGTATGTAGCTACATACCAGAATTTGTCACATTCCACATTCTGGGGAGAATAAATTTCAAACCATCCTTATTGTGGATCTGAATTTGTTCATTCACAAGATGTACTGAACACTCACTATGTGCCCTGCACTGTGTTGTGTATTTACTGAAAGTAGTGGGTAAAGAGAGCAGACGTAGTCTCTGCCTTCATGAAAATAGTAGCCTGGGGGTAAGGGAGACATGAGAGAAGTGAACCCAAATAACTATATAATAATAATCTGGGATAAGTGCTTGAGAGAGAATTTGGAAAGGGTGTTTAATTTGGTTTGCAAGAGGTCTGAGAAGGCCTCACTGAGGAACTGACATTTAGCCTGAGCTGCAAAGAAAGGTGAGGACTTTTGCCTGTTCATGCGCACACAGGTCACCTCTGCACACGTATGTTATTATGTGCCTGTGGAAACACAGCTGGAAGGTTGGAAGGATCCTCACATACCATGTGCTTAGCTCAGGGTGAGGAGGGGTAAGGGTTTTATAGGGAGGATTCTAAGTGTGCTTCATTCCCAGTTCAGAGAGACTGCCTCCTGCTCCAGTCACACTCTTGGTAAGTGGCACAGCTGGGATTTGAACCCACATCTCTGACTCAGGGCACATGCTCTTTCTCTCACACTACAAAGCCTCTCAGAAAAGAGGAGCTTTCTCCCCCACTTCAATTCCCAGCACGTCATCAAGGGCATCTCGGCAGGTGGTTGGAATTTCATCTTTCTTCTTCAGTTTGGGCTGAGACAAGGGGTCTTTCTCTCTCCCAGAGGAACTCCCTGGACCAGAAGACCTGAGCTATCACTTCCCCCTCTGAGGCTGTCTGTCCGCGCAGTGGCTCAGACGGATGGGTGGCTTGAACAGGACAGTTGTAACCAAAGCCAAGGAGTTCCTTCGGATGTTGAGAGGTTTCTTTAGTGCCTTTCTTCCCAGCTAGAAGCCTGTGGAGATAATTCCATCACCAGCTGGAGGAAGGAGTGATAAGGCTGGAGGCTGAGGATAAGTGGACCCGCCTGGGGGTGGAGAGCAGGTGGGGGTGGGGTGCCTGCCAGGTGTCACCTGTAGGATGGCCACACCTGTAGGGGAGGGGAGATACGTGGCATTCTAAGCCCCAGAGAAGAACAGCTTCTGACCTCTATTCTTTTTTTCTTTGTAACTGACATTTGAAAAGACAATTCAAGTATAATTTACATATGATCAAATGAGCAGATCGCAAGCTCAGCTCCACGGATTATGACAATGTGTACACCTAGGAAACTGATATGATATAGAACATTTCCACCATTCCAGAAAGTTCTCTTATTCCCCTGCCCCCACCCCACCATAGAAAACTGATGTTCTGACTTCTATCACCATTGGTTAGTTTTGTCTGGTCTTGGATTTCAGTAACATGGAATCACACATCTGGTCTTGGATTTCAGTTACATGGAATCACACACTGTGGAATCTTTCACGTCTGACCGCTATCACTCACCTAACACTTATGCGATTCATTCAGTTTGTTTCATGTATCAGCAGTTTCTGCCTTTTTATTGTGGAACAGAATTCCATTGTATGGGTATACCATAATTTGTTTATCCAGTTTTAGTTGGCGAACATTTGGGTTGTTTGTGGTTTGGGGTTTTTATGAACAAAGTGCTATGCGTATTTGTGTCAAAATCTTTTTAGAGTAATGTGTTTTCATTTCTTTTGGGAAAATATCTAGGTGCGGAAGTGCTGGGTCAGAGGGAAGTTGTACTTTATGTACCTTTACTCTGGCTTCTAGTGGAAAGAGAAGCAGTGGGGAGATGGAATCTAACCCACTCATGGTTTTGTTGTCTTTTCTGATAAACTTCAGTGCGTGCAGCGTATTTATGTCCTGTCCCCACTCTGCTGATGCTGACCAGACAGCCCTAAACAAATGCTTGTGGACATTGCTCAGCAGGTTGCTGCTGAGTAGAAGGGCTGGTTCTCACCCTAAAATCGTCCTTCCTTGGCTTCATTTCCTGTCCATTCTTAGTTCTCTAACTCCAATGTTTAGGTCCGTCTCCACGTAACCACTTCTCTTGCTGCAGGCAGGGGATGTTGTATAATTGGCAAGCTTTGGAGTCAAGCAGATTTGGTCTGTCTCCTGGCTCTGCCACTTATTAGCTGAGTGAAAAGAGCAATTACCTAATGTCTCTGAGCCTTGGTTTCCTAGAAACTGTTGAAAACAACTATCTTGAGGAGTAGTTATAGGAATTACATCAAGGCTGTCAAGTATGACCATGCAGGTTGCTCAAGCCCAAAGGGACCAGTGCATGCTCTGTGGCTGAGCCCTGTGTCTCCGTGTCACCATGGAGGAAGGGGCATCTTTGGTAATTTGTCTGACAGAGGGAGAAACTTTTCAAGTTTTCCCGCCCAGAGGTGGTGTCTTGTAATTCATACATTGATGGCTGTAGTCAAACCACACAGTGAACAATATTCCACATTCAGAAGGTGCTAAATAAATGGTAGCTATTATAATGCACATTGTGTCAGGCAGGATTCTTGGTTGCAAGCAACAGAATTGACTCTGGCTCTCTTATGGGTAAAAGGAAATTTTCTAAAGGGATATCAGGGGCTCACAAACTTGTTAGGAGACAGGAGAGCCAGGCTTGGGAATGTCAGGAACCAAGGGCAGGGGACTGTTTTTTTTTTTTTTTTTTTTTTGCGGTATGTGGGCCTCTCACTGTTGTGGCCTCTCCCGTTGCGGAGCACAGGCTCCGGATGCGCAGGCTCAACGGCCATGGCTCACGGGCCCAGCCGCTCCGCGGCATGTGGGATTCTCCCAGACCGGGGCACGAACCCGTGTCCCCTGCATCGGCAGGCGGACTCTCAACCACTGCGCCACAAGGGAAGCCCAGGGGACTGTTTTTAAGGACTGTGCAGCCAGTTCCTGCTCAGGTGGCCTTGGCTGTTGTTCCTGGCTGGTCCGTGCCCTGCAGTAACTGCTGAAATAAATATGGCCTCCAACTGTCCCACATCCTTGAATCACTCCAGGGAGAGAGTGTCCAATTGGTCCATTTGAACGCATGTTCTTGCCCACCTTTGGGGATGGGCCAAAAGAGTCAGGATTGAGCTTCCTTAATGATAGGCAGGCCCTCCCTACCCCCAAGATGTCACCACATGGACAATTCCCCATTATGATGATGCCTCTTTCCCAAGAAGGCATCTAGTGGGGATTTCCCATATTGGGGTGGTAACAGGAAGGGGGATTCTATGCTGGACAGCCAACGAAATGATGAATCCCATATTTAGGTCAGTTCTGAGGAATGGAAGATGTTCACATTTATTGCCAGGAGTCCTCATCACTTGGTAAAAATGCAGGAGCCTGTTAAGCCACATCTTCTCTTAAATTAATGGAGGGACAAAGACCCTCAGACAGAACAGGGCACAATGCGTCAGTCTTTTCTACTTTGGTATTTGGAGAAACACTTATTCATTGTTGTTGTAAAAATGCAGAATCACCTGAAGAGATACGATTTTAGTTCTGGCAGAGCTGCCTGCCAACTTCCAGAGGATTTATTCCTCACATTAATGACTGTTAGCATAGCAGAGTGAAATGTGCCTGAGAAACTGTGAAAAAGGTAACAAACATGGTGGTGATCAAGGCTGATGGGAGGATGCTCTTGGGGAGAGTTGAGGTTTTGATTTATATCAAAACCTTTGATATAAACCACATCAAAACCTTTTGATTTGGTTTAGCTTTAGTATCAAGGAGTCACAAACACTGCCGTTGCAAGCCACATTGTCACCTGACACTAACCATGGGGGTAGATTCCAGAAGGACTCAAGACTAAGTTTTTGGAGGGATACAGACGCCAGGAAGAATGCATTATACATTCTATGGTGGGGTGACAATCTGGTAGGGTTGGGGATAAGTGTAGGGTGAACAGTGGGTTCTCAGTTCCTAAAGAAAGAATGTCAGCCTTGTAGGGCAGGAGAAGGAAGATGCTAATATTAGTTGGGCATCATTCCTGGCACTTGACCTCTGTCAACTCGTTTAACCCTCACCACAACTGAGTGTGGTAGGTATTATTATTCCCATTTACATATGAAGAAACTGAGGCTCAGAGGGGCCATCTAAACTGCAGTATGGTGTTATTCAGATGGACTCATGTATGGCTAGAAGTCTTTTTGTTTTTTGTTTTGTTTGTTTGTTTGTTTGCGGTACACAGGCCTCTCACTGTTGTGGCCTCTCCCGTTGCGGGACACAGGCTCCGGACACGCAGGCCCAGCAGCCATGGCTCAAGGGCCCAGCTGCTCCACGGCATGTGGGATCTTCCCAGACCGGGGCACGAACTCGCGTCCCCTGCATCAGCAGGCGGACTCTCAACCACTGCGCCACCAGGGAAGCCCTGGCTAGAAGTTTTAAAGGAAGTCCTAGAACACTGTCACACATTTTAGATCTGGAATCAGTGGGAGGGAAGGATATTCAAAACTGCCACATCAGGGCTTCCCTGGTGGCGCAGTGGTTGGGAGTCCGCCTGCCGATGCAGGGGGCACGGGTTCGTGCCCCGGTCTGGGAGGATCCCGCGTGCCGCGGAGCGGCTGGGCCCGTGAGCCATGGCCGCTGAGCCTGCGCGTCCGGGGCCTGTGCTCCGCAGCGGGAGAGGCCGCAGCAGTGAGAGGCCCGTGTACCGAAAAAAAAAAACAAAAAACAAAAAACTGCCACATCAGCCAAACGATAAGAGGCCCTTGTCACCTCTGCGTTTTGATGACTCTTCATGGTCTTTAACATGTCCTAGCTGCCCTCAGCTCTCAGGTTCTCAAGGCAGATCTTTCCTGATGGCACGAGAGGGCACGGAGACTCCTCCTGCCACAGTGTGGACGCTCCCATGCAGAGGGTCCAGCTGCTGCTTGTCAAGGAAAGGAGAAGAGGGAGGAGGGAGGACAGGTGAGCGCTGCTAGGTCCTCAAGCCACGAGGCCTCTTTCTCTATGCAAACAGCCCCGGCAGAGCCGCAGAGAGGCCGGGGTTCGTTGGTGGCCCAGGCTGAACTCCTGTCACCTTGGGGTGGGTCTGTGAGCAGAAGGGGCTGATCCCTTCACCCCTACTTCCCATGTTTTGTGTGTTCTGAAGAGCCACCCTATCCCAAGGCTAGGACACCCCCAACTAACCAGAGCACGACCGTGATTATTTGGCTAGTAACCACCTCCTCTACTGAACTTCCTCAAGCCTGCCTCACTGAAGGTATCCAAACACCTCACCCATTCCTCATCCCACAAATATTTACGAAGCACCTGCTATGTGCCAGGTACCATGTGGTCCCCATGGGTTTGGCAAGGAGTCCCTGCCCTCAGGAGTCTTACAGTATAGTGGGGAAGACGAACCGTTCTCTTCCATAGCCCCCCCACCCCCAAAGCATCCCTGCTATTTTCTCTCACCCACCTCCCACCCCAGGGCCTACAGTCCCTGGGTCCTCCCCGCAGCCAGACAACACGATGACAAATGCTGGGCTGCTCATTAAAGACTCCATTGAGAGCTGGTCACCGTGTGCAGAAAGCAGCAGTGTTAGTCCTGAACCTGACCCGGGGAGCACTGCCTATTGTCAGCGTTGTTTTGACAGCCCTTGACAGCAGGTGTCTGTCAGCCCTCCATTCCTCCCTCCCCCATCCCACCCCCAACACATACACACACAGGCTCCAAGTGTCACTTCAGTTTGGAAAGCATGGAAGGAGCAAGGTGGAGAGAAGATCCAGGTGTCATGCGGCCTGTTGACCAGCGATGGGGGCAGGTGTGGCCAGAGGACACATGGAGCTGTGCTGAAACACCCCACGAGTGTGATGCAGCCCCTGCCCTCGAGGATGAAGGGAGTGGGGGTCACGGGTCCCTCAGCTGCAACACTTCTCTCTGCCTATGCCTTTGAAGAGGGCTGTTTTCTTCCGAGGACCCACCATCAGAGTATGCCTTCTCAGTGTCTCACCCAGTGGAAAGAATTGCTCCGGCTGTAGGGTCTGGGTGATGAGAGGAAGGGAATGTCCTGGTTAAGGGTGGTGTGGGCTGCCAGAGATTGATTTCAAGGGAAGAGAAACAGAGTGAGTATAGGGTAGTGAGTTAAAAGCTTTGGGGTCAGACGCACTTGGAACTCAAATCCCAAATATGATCCAGCAATTCCATTCCTAGGTGTCTACCCAAGAGAAATGAAGACACCTTTCCACACAAAGACATGTATGCGAATGTCCATAGCAGCATTCTTCGTAATAGCCAAAAAGTGGAAACAATCCAATGTCCATCAACTGAAGAATGGATACATAGAATCTGACATATCTATACAGTGGACTACAATTCAGCGATACACAGGAGTAGAGTGTTGACACATGCTACAACATGGATGAACCTGAAAGCATTAGCTACATGAAAGAAGCCAGATGCAAAAGCTCCTAAGTTGTATGACTTCATTTATAATAAAAGTCCAGAAAAGGCAAATGTCTGGATACAGAAAGAAGATGAGTGGTTGCCTGGGGCTGGAGACAGGGGGTGGGGTGTGAACAGGGAGTAACTGCAAATGGGGACAAAGGTGATCTTTTTAAGGAGGTGGAAATGTTCTAAAACTAAGTAGTGAGGGTTGCACAGCTTTGTAAACTTACTAGAAGTCCCTTGGAGTACTTTTAGAACTGTTATTTGGGGAACTCTTTGGCCCTGTTTGATGGATCCCCTTAGTCTGCTATTTTTCAGAGGCTCCAAAGCTGTCCTCCTCTTCAGGCCTGAGTACTGGTTAGCAACTTCATTTTCATAAGAGAATGTTAAATCCAGCTCCCACCTGGCTCATTTTCAAAGCATATGTTTCAGCATTTCACTGGAAACACAATATCTGCATTATAAATTCTTGATAAGGAATATAACTTTAAAGATTTAACTCTTATAAAAAATTTGATTTCAGGGGCTTCCCTGGTGGCGCAGTATTTAAGAATCTGCCTGCCAATGCAGGGGACATGGGTTCGAGCCCTGGTCTGGGAAGATCCCACATGCTGCAGAGCAACTAAGCCTGTGCGCCACAACTACTGAGCCTGCGCTCTAGAGCCGCAAGCCACACTACTGAGCCAGCATGTTGCAACTACTGAAGCCCGCGCACCTAGGGCCCGTGCTCTGCAACAAGAGAAGCCATTGTAATGAGAAGCCTGCACACCGCAACAAAGAGTGGCCCCCGCTCGCCGCAACTAGAGAAAAGACCATGCACAGCAACAAAGATCCAACACAGCCAAAAATAAAATAAATAAATTTTAAAAAGTTTTTGATTTCAAAATGTAATTCACATGGAGACTGTTTAGAGCGCTTACAATGTAATCGTTTCTCCAGATACTCCAGACTGCAACCCTGGGTCAAGCCAGAGCTACCCAAGAACCGTATGGCTACTTCAACTGCATGGCTTTGGCTCCCCTGTGCAACCACCTCTTGGGAGTACGCCACTGGTTTTTACTGAAGTGTGCTAGAAAAAGCCATTGTATTAGTCAGGATATTCCAGGCCATGATGCAACAACAAATAAACCCTGAATCCTCAGGGGTTTCACACAACAAAGGTTGACTTTTTGTTCACCTTGCAGTCTGATGTGGGTCAGGTGGTCCTCTCCCAAAGAGACTCAGGAATCTAAGCTGCTTCCACCTGACTCCTCAGCTGTCTCTGATTTCCTTTCTCTCCTTCTTGAGGATGAAGCAGCTGAGCGGAAGGGAACCAGTGAGCAGAATTCATTGATACTTACATTCTCTTCCCTGAAAATTCAGCTACATGATCCCAAACTAAAAGGGGTTCTGGAAAATGTCATCTCCCTGAGTGCCCCTGAAGAGAAAACAGGCTGGTGAACCCACGGCCTTGTCTCTGTCACATTGGTTGTAGGAAAAACACAAGCTTATTTGTTATAAGAAGGCTGTTGAGATTAAGTATGGTGGATGGAAACACATGCATTTATTACCATTCCTTCCCCAAACCCAGCTAAAAGTATAGTAAATGGAGTTTCGAAAGGCATGAACCCATGAGGATAAAGAGAACGAGAAGGAGATGACAGCAATTAAATTTTGGAAGTCGGAAAACGAATAAACAAGTGGGTACCGGCCACTTCCGGGAAAGCTGAAGCCTAAGTCAGGACGGGGTGGAGGTAGGGTCAGGTGAGAGAGGAGCCCGGAGGCAGGCTAAGCCCAATCCCAGAAAGGCTTAGGTGTCAGAGGTGCCAGGTAGTTTTTGGAAAGTGAGGGGACAGATAGTACCAAAAACAGAGGGACTAGTTTAAATTTGTAAAAGGAGCCTTTAGACCACCCCCTACCCTCCTCCACACGTGGACAACTGATTTTTCTATCCCACTCCAGCAAAAGAAGAGAGGTTTATTTTCTAGAGAAACTGAGCCAGAAAGACTCTGGACTTGCGCTTCTGGACACCCTTGAGGGCAGGGATCCCCTGTAGACAACAGGAGCGTTAAGTGTAAGTCTGCACACTGAGGGTTAACCCCCCCTAGCCCTTCCCCATCCGGCTCCCAGAACTCAAGCAGTCAGATTTATGATATAACCCAACTGGAGAGTGGCAGAGTCCTCTCTGAGGAAACCCATGAAACCAAGAGAAAAGACCTACAGAAGCTTGCTATTTCTTTATGGCAAGGTGCCCTCCCCCAGACCTTAGTTGTGCTTTTGTCGAACAGCCCAGGAACACCATCTTAGGAACATTGTGAATGTTCTAATGAAGGAAACTTCCTCCTTTGCTTTGCCTCTAGGAAACTTAACTCCACATCTTCTGTCCAGCTCAAGAAGTTGTGTGGAATGTTCTGGTATATATTTCTGGGCACTAAATTTATACCTGACTTTATGATGCCACCTTATTTTAATTTCAGTCTGATTTCCATCCATTGATCCACTCACTCACTCGTTCAACAAACATAAGTGGACTGAATGCACTTTGTGTGCCAGACAGTAGGCTCAGTGTTGGGGCCCACGGACTTGCTCCCTTGGACTTTACACGCTGGCATCGTGTGCATTTTGATAGGTATTCTCAAATTTATTCTGGAAGTATATACAAGTGTACGATTGATATAAATGGATACATATGCCAAGAATAGAGCTGATTATCCCACTGTGATGCTGGAGAATTTGCTTCATTGCAGGGGCTAAATTCCAGTGATGTCTCAGTACATCCACCACTATGGATGGTTAGGCATGGTGTAGGGGTGAGGGTTCTGGGAAATGTGTAACTTCTCCTGGAGGGACCCCATACCTCGAGGAATTTAAATAGGAGAGAGACAAAGGAATGAGCTTGTATTCTTACCTCTCAGGTATCTCTCTAAAGAGTCTTTGCTCTGAATTTATGCTCCTAGGTGCCTGAGTAACCCTGCAAGACAACAGTGTTACGGAAAATCGCCAGCCAGTTTCGGGAACTCCAGCTTGGGTCTGATTACTGCTTCTCTCAAAGGCTGATTATTGCTATGAATGGGGGTCTCACTGCCCAGATCCACCCCCGGCCCCACCACCCCTTGTTGGCTGAGTGAGGCTGGGGTGTGCGGAACACAGGTGACCTGCCTCTGGGATGTACGTGCTCCGTCCAGGTGGGTCTGAGGATCTGGCTCACCTCCAGGCAATGTTAACAGGGCGGCCCCCCATGCATATACACACCACGCACAGGCTCACATGTGTGCACACCCTACAGGGAGGTTAATAGGGATCTACAGCCCTCGTTACCATTTGCTTTCATAAATAAATATATTAAATAGGTAAGCCAAATTTATTTCTGGCAACAACTTGCTGGCTACACCTCCCCCGCTTATTCCCAGTTCCCACTGTAACCCCAGCCTCTTCCACCCCATCCCCAGGCATGATTTTCTCTCTTAAAATTTTATTTTTAATTTGTCGTGATGAATGAGTGACACCTCTGACAGCCGATTCGCGGAGATTAATAGAAACGACACAATATTTACGTCGGCGCTACGAACAATTATCCTGCCATCTATCTCTGAGATTATCTTCCTGATTGAAAACTACTCATCCATGTAATCGGAATTATTTGGAATTAGAAGGGAATTTATAGCCCCCCTGGAGCACACTCTCTCCCCTCGAATCAACACCTCGGGCTTCATCATTCTCTTGTCCTTCCTCTGGGGCTTTGGCCTTCTCTTCTGTCTTGCTGATGAGCAGGGAAAACTCTCCTCTCTTCCAGGAGGGCCGCTTGTCAGGGCAGTGGGCATCTCTCTGGCCTGGCACCGTGACTGTGTGATGAGGAGTCTGGATGTAGTGGTTGGTGGGAGAGAACGTCCAAGTGATGTTGGAAGAATCAGGGGCCAGCAAGGGTGGCTTGTGAGCTCAAGATAGATGAACACAATCTGAAGAAAGAGGCTAATATGAGAGTGGAGAAGAAAGGTGACTTTGGGAAGCACGTGGAATCAGGTTGGACCAGCTGAGAAATCTAAAGGAGCAGGATAGGATCTAAGAATGATGCTGAGATTGGTGGTGTGCACGGCCAAGGAGGCTGAGTCAGGTGGTCTGGAGCAGGACCCTATTAAGAGCTACATTTGGGTTGCAGGGGTTGGAGAGGGGAGGCTGCATAACAGCTTGTGCAGATCTGGGGAGGCCATGGAGTGGGATTCAAAGTATGAAAGAATAGGGCTTCCCTGGTGGCGCAGTGGTTGAGAGTCCGCCTGCCGATGCAGGGGACGTGGGTTCATGCCCCGGTCCGGGAAGATCCCACATGCCGCGGAGCAGCTGGGCCCATGAACCATGGCCGCTGGGCCTGCGCGTCCGGAGCCTGTGCTCCACAATGGGAGAGGCCACAACAGTGAGAGGCCCGTGTACCGCAAAAAAAAAAAAAAAAAAAAAAGTATGAAAGAATGGTGATGCTATGAGTATGTTCTTTGTTCTCTGCCTGGTCCCTGTCTGCTAGCCCAATGGATACTGAATCAGACAGACCTTGATTCTGACTCCTCACTCTGCCACTTTGGAGCTGTGTGACCCCAGGCAAGTTTCTTAACCTCTCTGAGCTTCAATTTTCAATCTCTAAATCCCCAATTTACAATCCTCCCTGTAGGAGTGTACACAATCTGTACATTGAGGGTAGTAACAGTACCTACTTCACAGGGGTGTTATGAAGATTAAATGAGATAATGCATGCAGGGTGCTTTGCACAGTTCCTTGTATGTAGGAAAGGCCCAATAAATGTAGGTGCCACAGAGGAGATAAACCTTTGTCTCCCTTTAGGAGACAAAGACCTGGGCTCCAGGATTGGCCCTGTTTGCCAAGTTCCTTTCCCCTCCCTTGGCATCCTCATCCTGCTAACACGTTGACCTGCAGCCTCCTCCTCACCTCCCCGCCCCGTAGTACTGGACTGGCACCTGCAGCTGCAGAAAGCAGTCAGGTGCTTGGTTTGATGGGTGCATGCTAGGATTTCAGAACCACTTTCTGGTATTTCTCCTGTCCTCTAATCCTTCTAACTGCTAATGTGTATTGGACACATATTAGCATATTCTAAGTACTTTACCTGCATTTAATCAATATAATATCACCATAAACTATGTGCTATTAATTAGTAACATTCTCATTTTACAGATAAGGAAACTGAGGACCTGGGAGGTTAGATAATTTGCCAAAGTCACATGGCTAATGTGGTGGGCAGCCTCTAAGATGCCCTCACTGGTCTCTACCTCTGGCATTCACACCCATGTGTCATCCTCTGCCCTTGGGGCAGGCTGGACCTAGTGGCTTGCTTCTAGTGAACAGAGTATGACAAAAGTGATGGGATGACACTTTAGAGATTAGGTTCCAGGAGACTGTGACAACTGTCTTGCCCAGTCTCTCTCTTCCTAGCATTTCTCAGGTCACTTGCTCTGGAGAAGCAAGCTGCCAGGTGGTGAGCTCCTGTATGGAGAAGCTTCAGGGAGCTGAGGGCAGCCTCTGATCAACAGCCCATGAGGAACCAAAATCTGCCAACAACGCTGGGAGTGAGTTTGAAGGTGAATCATTCTCCAGTGGGACCTTAAGGTGACTGCAGCACCTGGTTGGACACATCTTGATTGTGCCTTGTGGGAGACGCTGAGTCAGAGGACCCAGACCCCGACTCACAAAACCAATCAGCTGCTGAGTCTGAGGAGAATTTGTTACACAGCAGTAGATAACCCATACAACTTGTAATAGCCAAGCCAGGATTCGGACCTAGGCTGCTGGACTCTAGAGCCTGTGCTCTTGACCACTTCACTCCCTGGCACCTGAGGAGCCCTTTAGGGCTGAGCCACTCAGTTCTTCAGTCCTGTCTGAGATGGGCAAGCGAGCTCAGATGGCTTCTCATGTTGTCACAGATTCAGACTGAGCTTAAAATAATGTCCTGGTCAGAAGTGACTTGCAGACACCACCTGAACAATGTTTCTTCTTCCTTAGGACTAATTTAGCCCTGTCAAGGGAAAGAGGAGAAATACATATCCTTTAGGTCTAGAGGAGCTTTATTCTTTAGGTGGCTGGTAGGAGAGGAAAGAGCTGGCCTTTGTAAAGAAAAAGGGGGTGTCAGGGGGCCCTGGACAGGTGAGAAGAATCTCTGATAGGATCCTCAAGCATGCTTCCAAGCCAAGGTGGCCTCCTGTGGTAAATAACAAGGGTGCAAAGGTTGGCAGGACTTGTCTTCAACAGGAAAACAATCCGGCTTTTACCTCACTCGCATTGGAGCCCAAGCTCATCCGACAGAAATGAGCTCATCACCACCGTGTCTTCCCTTCATGGACTCCCATCCACACCCAAGTCCCCCTTCCACTGCCTGTGTCCAGCGTGTGTCCTAGAGACATAACAGGACTGAGCAGAAGAGACCAGGGAGGAAACATATGTGAAATGATGTGTACGGTTACCCTTTCTTAGGAACCACTTTGGATGCAAATAGACGATTCTGCAGAGGACCAGGGCAGGGCCCAGAGACAGAAGCTGAGCCTTATTTAAAAATGACAGTAGATGTCTGTATTTGTTTGGCAGTGTGGATTGCGGGGGCAGGGGGCACTGCAGTGAGGTGCATGCTATTCTGGTGGGGACTGGGAGCAGAACAGACGGGGCCATTGGAGTCTCATCCACCCCGAGCTGAGGGGCATGATCTCTCCTATCCTTGGGCAGCAGCCGGTGCTGGAGGAAAATCAACCCAAAGCAAGTCCTCAGAGGGCAAGCAGCCTCTTCATGAGAGGGGCCATGGGGGGCAGGCGGGAGAGTCATCAGGGTAACCAGCCTTAATAAAGGTAGAAGATGAAATGGGAGAGGGCTGGGCTGGAGCAGGGGGAGTCGGAGGGAAGGAAATGGTTGCTGGAGAAACAGATGCAATTGAACAAGACTCGTGGAGATGGATTTCCCTGCCTTGGTCCAAACTCAAATCCCTGTGCTCAGATTAATTAGCAAGGAAATATTTTCCTGTCTGCAGAAACAGGCTGCTGGATTGCCAGTGGGACATGAGGGTGGGCAGTCTATCAACTAACTACTAATTAGGTTACTTCCCACTGCTGTTGACATGTTCCTGGGCCAAAATAAAGGAGGGGGGAGGAGGGTATAGGAACAGAGACAGAGAGAGAGGTGCAGGCCAGGATCCTCTCTGCTCATTGTGCAAAACTGTTGGCTGGAATTAGGAAGGAGACCTGGGTCCAAATCCCAACGGGGAGATGACAGAAGACAGGCATGTTCTGATTAGCGGACAGCCCTTGGCGGAGAGCTACCCTTGTGCTTGTATTGCCTGGCTTTCTACAAAAGCTCTGAAAACATGCACAGTAGGGAAGCCCTGGGTGGGAATTTGAATGATGATAATAATGACAATGGGTGCTTTTTGAAGTATCGGTAGCACTTCATTCGTTCATTTATTCAACAAGTATGAGATAGGGGTGTGGGGGGTGCACAGAGAATGGGAGATTAACATTCATTTGCCTCATTGTTTCTCATAACTAGGGAGAAGGTATTTTAGCCCCTTTTTATACATAAGGAAATTGGGGCTCAGAGAGGTTAAATAACTTGCCCATAGTCACACAGCAAGTAAGAAGTAGTGAAACTGAATTTTGCACCCAAGGTGGTCCTGATTCCAGCCCTGCCTACCCTTAATCCCTGCTCAGTGGATAATGCACAGTCAACAAATATATTGTCTTCTTTTGTCTGCCTGAGTTCCCCAATTCTGCCCTAAAGTTCTGAAGGCGTATTCTTCAGTATGTCACATTCAGAAACTTTAAATATCCTGCAGGAGGGGCACCACCATGTTTCCCAAGGTCTGAGGCCATCATTTAGTTCCCGATATTAGAGAACCAAATAGGGAGGTTGGCCAACCCATTCCACTGGCAACGCCATCAAGTCATCTACGTTGTGCACGTGTGGAGTTTGCCTATTTGCTTACAATCTCTCACTGCAGATGGGGCAGTGAGTGAATCAGCTGTGGTGCAAAGTAGCTCATGACCATGCCCTCTCCTGGGCCGGTACATCCTCCACCCTCCACCTTTTCCTTGTGAGCAGAGTTGGACCACAGGATATCCCTCTGCTCTCTGGGTGAACCTCCTGCCTGGTGAGTCCTGTTCTGCCCTGTTGTTTCTTTTTTTCTTTCCTGGAAGCTCCTCCTGCTATTAAAGTAGGTCTTTGTAGCCTGTGCACAAGATAGCAAGTTTCTTGAGGCCAAAGATTATGTCACGTTCACCTTTGGGTTCCCTGAACTTAATATTGTACCAGGGACCTTGTGATGAGTGTTCCATGAATGTTTGCTGAATGAGGGAGTAAATGCCTGAAGGACTCTGTTTGGCTCACGTCTGGCCTGCCTCTAAATGTTTCCCTAATTTTTACTATTGCACCAGACACCAGTACTGGGGTGTCTAAGTATTCTCTGCTAACTAAGTATGGCACAAAGATGACAGTGCCCCCAAGATGCCATTTTACCCTGTGTGCATGCAAGTTCCCTCTTAACATTGAAAGAGTGGGGACTTTGTACAGAGGAGTTGCTACTGCTATGGACGGTGACTGGAGTTCAGGTACTGCTGTTCTCCCTCTTAGGCCTTTGAAAGGCAGATCCAGACCTGAGGGCCTGGGCATGGGGAGGCTGACGGATGGGGTAGGGAGATACATCAGAGTGGCCGGGAATGAAATAGTGTCCAGGAAACCTGCTTCCTCGGAGCGAGCCCTGTGCGAGCAGAAGGAATCTATCCACAGAGGGGTGAGGTAGCAGAGCAAGTGGGTTACCTAAAAATAGCAGCGCTGGTTTCCCACGCTTAGAGATGGGCCCTCTGTGATTCGTCTTGGCTGGTTTGTGCAAGTTTGCTTATTTATTGAGAGTTAGAGAAAAGGACCAAATCATTCACCTGCAGGTGGAAATCTGCAAGCCCTTCTGCAATGAGCAACTAGACAGGGCAGCTAGCTATGCAAGAGGCTCCTGAAACCCAGAGGCCTGGGGCTTGCTGGGGGGAGGCAGCCAGGCCTAGGAGCCCCCCTTCAGCTGCTTCCTGCCTTTATGGCACAGTTGATGGTGGGCAGAACCTCACTCCAGCCACGGGAGACTTCTGTGGAAGAGGCATGTTTATACACACAAGTGCCCATAGATCTGTACAAATGTGTATCTCTCTGAGGGAATTAATGAGCTACTGTGCATAAATCACCTACCCCAGCACCAGGCACACATAGTAGGTGCTTAATAAATGTTAACTAAGGAGTCAATTAGGTGGGAGTGAAATCAGGACAGGAGGAGGCAGGGAGCGAGAGATATAATATAAAACAGCCATAGTGATTTTGAAGACAAGGGATGGATTTTTGGAGTCAGGAAGCCATAGGTTCAGATCCTAACTCGGCTGTCTGCTAACACTGTAACCTTGGGCAAGTTACTTCACCTCTCAGAATCACAGTCCTCATCTATAAATTTTTAAAAACGGGGATAATAATACCTATCTCATAAAATTGTTGGGATTATTAAGTGAAATTATACAGAGAGAGTACCTGGACAAGGCTGAGTTCAGTAAATTAGAGCTATTTTTCTTTTTATTATCATTTGTTATGAATAGCATCAACAATGAGGACCCTCAGATTAGTAACAGTTAGAATATTACTTTAAAAAAGAACTCAGGGCTTCCCTGGTGGTGCAGTGGTTGGGAGACCGCCTGCCGATGCAGGGGACACGGGTTCGAGCCCTGGTCTGGGAGGATCCCATGTGCCGCAGAGCGGCTGGGCCCGTGAGCCATGGCAGCTGAGCCTGCGCGTCCGGAGCCTGTGCTCCGCAACGGGAGAGGCCACAACAGTGAGAGGCCCGCGTATCGCAAAAAACAAAAAAAACTCAAAGATGCCAATATTCCCCAAATCGATCTATAGATTTAATGAAATCCCAATCAAAATACCAGTAGGCTTTTTTTTTAAACAACTGATTATCAATTTATTAAAAACGTTGATTTAAGCATCTGCAATGGTGACTTCAACCTCAACTCCTGGCTCAGTACTGATGGAAGTGATATGCTTGACAATCTCAGAAGGACCGTGCAGGTCAATGAGTCGCTTGTGGATCCTCATCTGGAAACGATCCCAAGTCTTAGAACCTTCACCACAAGGAGTTTTCCTTGTAGTTTGAGAATATTCTCAGAGCCTTGGTAGGCCTCGGAACCGGTCCTTTCATTTTGAGATTCTTTTCCTTCGCACTTCTGATCAGGTCAGCACATACCTTCTCCAAAGACTGCACGCTGCGGCTGGTGAGGGTGATTCTAATGCCGTGAATCGCCACCTCGGGCTCCACGGGAGTCTTTCCGGTATCTTTAAAAGCCATGGCTGCTGCGCGGCTTCCTGACCGACTTGTTCCTGGGCCAGAGCGAACAACGGTGAGTCACGAGCAGGAGCGGGTGGCCCGAGGCTCCGCTGCAGGGACCGCGTCTTCCTCCAAGAGCCAGGAGGCTTTTTAAAAATAGAAATTGACACACATATTCTAAAATTTATATGGAAATGCAAAAGCCTCATAATAAACCAAAACATTTTTTAAAAGAAAAAAAGTTGGAAGAGCTATACTACCAGATTTTAAGACTTAAAAGCTACAGCAGTAAATATTGGCATAAGGATAGGCGTATTGATGAATGAAGCAGAATGGAGAGTACAAATGTAGACCCATAGATATTTTTAGTTGCTTTTCTACATAGGTGCCAACGTTTTCAATGTGGAAAGGAAAATATTTTCAACAGATGGTGCTGGAATGGCTGGATATCCATTTGGAAAAAACAAAACAAAACAAAAACCTCAATTCTTCTTACCTCACACCACATACAGAAATTTATTCAAAATGGACTATAGATTTGTGATGGCTAATTTTACGTGTCAACTTGGCTGAGCCATGGGATGCCCAGATATTTGGTCAAGCAGTATTCTGCATGTTTCTATGAGGATGTTTTTGGATGCGATTAACATTTAAATCAACAGATTGAGTGAAGTAGATTACCCTCCCTAATGTTGGTGGGCCTCATCCAATCAGTTGAAGGCCTGAATAGAACAAAAAAGCTGACTCTGTCTTGCGTAATAAGAAAGGATTCCTCCTGCTTTCCTGCCTTTGAGCTGGGACAATGACTTTTTCCTGCCTTCGGACTTGAAATGAAACATCAGCTCTTCCTGGGTCTCTAGCTTGCCAACTCTTCAGATCTTAGGACTTGTCAGCTTCCATAATCCCATGAACCAATTCCTTGTAATAAATCTCTTTCCATAAATATATAGATATATATCCTACAGGTTCAGTTTCTCTGGAGAACCCTAATACAGGCAAAAACTTTTGTTCATTGAAAGACACAGTGGTAGACTGAATATTGGCCTCCCCAAAATGTCCATGTCCTAATCTCAGAACCTGTGAATATGTTACCTTACATGGTAATAGAGACTTTACAGGCGTGATTAAATTACGAATCTTAAGATAGGGATATGTTCCTGGGCTATCCAGTGGGCCTAATATAATCACAAAGACCCTTTTAAGAGGGAGGCAGGAGGGTCAGAGACAGAGAGGACATGTGATGATGAAAGCAGAGGTTGCAATGATGCAGGGCCACCAGCCAAATAGTGTATGCAGCCTCTAGAAACTAGAAAAGACAAGTAAATTAATTCTCCTCTCGAACCTCCAAGAAGAATACTGCCCTGCCAACACCTTGATTTTAGCCATCAAAGGAGGTGAAATTGACCTCCAGAACTAGAAAACAATAAATCTGTGTGCTTTTTAGCCACTAAGTTTGTGATAACTAGTTACAGCATCAATAGGAAACTAATACAGACACCACTGAGAAAACACACATGCACACAGACATAGGACTCGTACCAAGAATACATAAAGTCTTATAGTGCAATAATAAGACAACCCAATTTAAAAATCGGCAAAAGATTCAAACAGACAAAAGAAGACATATAAATGACCAATAAGCATACAAAAAGATGCATAATATCCCCAATTACCAGGAAAATACAAATTAAAACCACAAAATACTATCTCATGATCATTACAATGGCTAAAATTGAAAAGACTGCCAATGCCAAGTGCTAATGAGAAGGAGGACCAGTTGGAACTTGCATACTTTTCTGGTGGGAATGCAAAATGTTCAACCACTTTGGAAAATTGTTTGCTGGTTTCTTATAAAGTTAAACATAGATTTACTACATAACTGAGAATTCAACTTTTAGTTATTTACCCAAGATAAATGAAAACATATGTCCAAGCAAAGACTTGAACATGAATGCTCATAGCAGCTTTAATTTGTAAAAGTTAAAAATTAGAAACAACCCCAAATGTCCATCAACCAGTGAATAAATTATGGTATATCAATAAAGGAATACTAACCTGCAATAGAAAGGACGAAACTACAGACACATTCAACAACATGGATGCATCTTAGAAACATTATGAGAAATAAATTTAGTCAGACACAGAAAAGTACGCTGTGATTCCATTTACATGAAATTCTAGGAAAGGCAAAATGAATCTAGAGTATCAGAAAGCAGATCAGTGGTTGTCTGGGACCAGGGGTGGGGCAGGCAAAGAGGCAGGAAAGAGCTTTTGGGGGATGATGGAAATATTCTATGTCTTGATTGTGATGGTGGTTAGAGGTCAGCAAACTTTCTTCTATCTACAAGGGTCAGATAATAAATATTTTAAGCTTTGAGGACCATATGGTGCCTGTTAAAACTACTCAATTTTATCACTGTAGCATGAGAGCAGACATAAATAATATGTAAACAAATGAATGTGGCTGGATTTGGCTCAAGGGCCATAGTTTGCTGACCCCTGGTCTAGACTCTTCAAACTATATTCTTTAAATAGGTACATTTTATTATATGCCTCAATAACAAAGATAAAAATAACACAAATCAAAAATATTATGTAGCTATTTTTGAAGTTAATGTTTTGGAAAGCTACATACAGAAAATGTACAAATCATGTGTACAGCTTGATGAATTTTAATTTTAGCCATTCTAGCAGGTGTGGAGTAGTATCTCATTGCAATTAATTTATATTTCCTGGTCACAACTGATACTGAGCACCTTTGATAATGCTTATTGGCCATTTGGGTATTTTTGTGTGTGTGAAGTGCCTGTTTAAGTCATTTTAAAGTTCAGTTGTTGGGACTTCCCTGGTGGCACAGTGGTTAAGAATCTGCCTGCCGGGCTTCCCTGGTGGCGCAGTGGTTGAGAGTCCGCCTGCTGATGCAGGGGACACGGGTTTGTGCCCCGATCCGGGAGGATCCCACATGCCGCGGAGCGGCTGGGCCCGTGAGCCATTGCCGCTGAGCCTGCGCATCCCGAGCCTGTGCTCCGCAAGGGGAGAGGCCACAACAGTGAGAGGCCCGCGTACAGCAAAAAAAAAAAAAAAAAAAAAAAAAGTATCTGCCTGCCAATGCAGGGGACACGGGTTCGATGCCTGGTCTATGAAGATTCTGCCACGGAGCAACTAAGCCCGTGTGCCACAACTACTGAGCCTGCACTCTAGGGCCCACGAGCCACAACTACTGAGCCCACATGCTGCATCTACTGAAGCTTACGCGCCTAGAGCCTGTGCTCTGCAACAAGAGAAGCCACCGCAATGAGAAGCCCGCACGCCACAACGAAGACCCAACGCAGCCAAAAATCAATAAAATTATAAAATAAAGTTGTTTACCTTTTACTGATTTGTATGAATTCTTTGTATAGTCTGGATACAGGTCTCTTTGTTAGATATGGGTATTGAAAATATATTTTTCTAATCTACTGTTGACTTTATGCTCTTTTTATTGAAGTATAGTTGTTTCATAATGTATTAGTTTCAGGTGTACAGCAAACTGATTCAGTTGTACATACATATATATACATATATATATTCTTTTTCAGATTATTTTCCATTATAGGTTATTACAAGATATTGAATATAGTTCCCTGTGCTATAGAGTAAATCCTTTCTGTTTATCTATTTTATATATGCTAGTGTGTATCTGTTAATCCCAAGCTCCTAATTTATCCCTCCCCCCACACCCACCCTTGTTTCCCCTTTGGTAACCATAATTTTGTTTTCTATGTCTGTGAGTCTATTTCTGTTTTGTAAATAAGTTCATTTGTATCACTTTTTTAGATTCCACATATAAGTGATATCATGTGATATTTGTCTTTCTCTGTTTGACTTACTTTACTTTGTATGATAATCTCTTAATCCACCCATGCTGCTACAAATGGCATTATTTCATTCTTCTTATGACTGAATAATAGTCCATGGTATATATATGTAGCACATCTTCTTTATCCATTCATCTGTTGATAAACATTTAGGTTGCTTCCATGTCTTGATTATTGTAAATAGTGCTGCTATAAATATTGGGGTGCATGTATCTTTTCGAATTAGAGTTTTTGTCTTTTCCAGATACATGCCCAGGATGGATCATATGGTAACTCCATCTTTAGTTTTTTAAGAACCCTCTGTACTGTTTTCCACAGTGGCTGCACCAATTTACATTCCCTACACCAACAGTGTAGGAGGCTTCCCTTTTCTCCACACCTTTTCCAGCATTTATTATTTGTAGACTATTTGATGATGGCCATTCTGACCAGTGTGACACTTTATGCTCTCTTAATGGTGTCTTTTCTTGAACAGAGCTCTTAATTATAATACAATCCAAGGCTTCCCTTTTCTCCACACCTTTTCCAGCATTTATTATTTGTAGACTATTTGATGATGGCCATTCTGACCAGTGTGACACTTTATGCTCTCTTAATGGTGTCTTTTCTTGAACAGAGCTCTTAATTATAATACAATCCAACTTATCAATATTTTCCTTTATGGTTAGTGATTTCTACGACCTGTTTAAGACATCTTTACCTATTCCAAGGTTATAAAGATATTCCCCTGTTTTCTTGAAAGAGCTTTATTATTTTACCTTTCACATTTAGTTATTCAATCTGGAAATGGCTTCTGTGAATGGATATCCAAGTGACCCAGTTCCATATATTGAAAAGGCAACGTTTCCTACTTCATTGCAGTTACATCATTGTCATAAATCAAGTAACCCTTATGTGAGTCTGTTTCTCTATTTTGTTCCATTGGTCTAGTTTTCTGTCTTTGTACCAATACCGTACTATCTTTTCTTATAAGGTCGTTATTTTGTTTTGATATTAGGGTAATGCTGGCCTCATAGAATGAGTTAGGATATATTCCCTTTTCTTCTATCTTCTGAAAGAGATTGTAGAGAATTGGTATAATTTTTTCCATAAATGTTAGGTAGAATTCACTGTAATTTACCTGGACCTGGTACTTTATGTTTTAGAAAGTTATTAATTATTGATTAATTTTCTTTAGTAGTATAGGCCTATTCAGATTGTCTATTTCTTCTTGTTTGAGTTTTAGCAGATTGTGTCTCTCAAAGAATTGGTCCATTTCATCTAGGTTATCAAATTTGTGAGTATAGAGTTGTTTATAGTATTCCTTAATTAACCTTTTAATGTCCATTGGATCTGTAGTGATGTATTCTTTTTCATTTCTGATATTAGTAATTTGTGACCTCTTTCTTTTTTTCTTAGTTAGCTGTTAGAGGCTTATTGATTTTACTGATCTTTTCAAAGAACCAGTTTTTGGTTTCATTGATTTTCTCTATCAATTTTCTGTTTTCAATTTCATTGATTTCTGCCCAAACTTTTATTGTTTCTTTCCTTCTGCTTCTTTGGACTTAATTTCTTATTCTTTTCTAGTTTCCTAAGTTGGAAGCTTAGATAAATTTCCCCACTGCTATAAGTTTCCTAAGCACTGCTTTCACTGCATCCCACAAATTTTGATAAATTGTGTATTCATTTTCATTTCATTCAAAATATTTTAAAATTTCTCTTGAGATTTCTTCTTTGACCCATGTGTTATTTAGAAGTGTGCATACTATCTTAATTAGTGGAACTTTGTAAAAATTCTTGGTATCTTCTTATACGTCCTCAAATTTTGTTTTCCTACTTCAATATTGAGTTTTTTGTTTGTCTGTTTGTTTTGTTTTTTTACTTTGCATTTTCACATAAATTTTAGAATGAGCTTAGCAATTTCTTTAAAAACTGCTTGGGATCTAGTTGGGATTATACAGAATATATACATCAATTAATGAACAGTTACCCTTTTTACAATTCATGAATATTGCATATCCCTCCATTTATTTGGATTTCACTTTCTCTCAATAACTTCGTAATTTTCTATGTAAAAAAATTTCGCACATCTTTCGTTATATTTAAGGTATGTGATTTTTAAAATGCTATTTTAAATGACATCTTTTTTTTTTTTCCCTTGATAAATATTTATTGAATAAAGAATGGAGAAAATGAGCAAATATTTATTGAGCTCCTATTATATACTGATTAATTAGGTAGACTTCATCCCTACCCTCTAGAAGTTTGTATTCCAGTGGGAGAAAAGGATAAGTAAATGTAACACTGCCACAGAGCAAAGGTACATAGTGCTGTTCAAGCTTTCAGCAAGGTGCTGACCTAGTCTGGGAGATGGGGATGGCTCCTGGCTCCCCTGCAGAAGTGAAGACTGAGCCGAGATTGAAAGGATGAATAGGAGGCAACTAGGTAAAGACAGCAGGAAGAGAGGCCCAGCAGAGGGACTGGCATGGGCAAGGGCCCTGGGGTAGAAGAGAGTATGGTGAGTGTGAGGCTTGACAGAGACCAGGGTGGTTGCCCTGAAGGGCTCAGTAAGGAACGTTGGAGATGAGGCTGGACTATCAGTGAGCCAGGTCACTGAGAGTCCTTGTAAGCCAAGCTGTTGGTTCTTTATCCCCAGAGCAGTGGGGAGTCACTGATCAGTGTGAGTAAAGAGTTAACAAACTTTTCCTCTTCTGCATGCGAATTTGACCTTTGGTTAACTGTCTAGCTCTGTTTCCTTGGAAACAGATAAACATATATCACTCTGTTACTAGGCAACATTGCTATGATAAAAATGACCCCAAGGAGGAGCCTAGAATGATCCACGTGGTAATGGATTAGAATTGGAGATATCAGCATGAACTCATGTTTAGCATAATATTGATACAGATGAGTACATATTTATGATAGCTAACTATAAATGTATATATACACAAGTCAGTATACACTATATTTCCTTCCTCTGTCAGCTGAGAGGACCTAGCTGCATGACACTGCATAGCAACAAGCTCACCTGGTTCCCATATCTTGGTTTCTAATACCACTCTCCAATAAAAGGAACCAGGGAGAAATGGCTGATTCTAGGACTGGAGCAGGAAATGTACAAGACAAGCCTGGAGCATCTGATAGTGCCAGAAAGTAAGGAAGGAACAAACCACACGCACACACGCACACACACACACAATGATGGGGGTATGTCAAAGGACATAGGGGCTGACTAAAAGAGCTCCTAATAGTCAAAGTTAGAAAAATTTGATCAAAAAAATAAATATTGGATTGTAACCTAAAATATGATAAATGAAAAAAATGGGAGGAAAAGATAAATCTCTGATGCAGAATTCCAAATATTCCATCCTCAAGGAAGAGCAACATAACGCCCCAATTCTTTCTTTTTTTTAGACTCCTGTGTAGAGATTTTTTTATACAATTTTTAAATGTTACATTCCATTTACAGTTATTACAAAATATTGGCTATATTCCCTCGGGTTGTACAATACATTCTTTTTTTTTTTTTTTTTTTTTTTAGTTTTGATGCTTTATTTTTTTTTATTATTATTTATTTTTATTTTTTATTTTTTTTATTTTTTTTATTAGTTTCTGCTTTATAACAAAGTGAATCAGTCATACATATACATCTGTTCCCACATCCCCTCCCTCATGCATCTCCCTCCCTCCCACCCTCCCCATCCCACCCCTCCAGGCGGTCACAAAGCACCGAGCTGATCTCCCTGTGCTCTGCGGCTGCTTCCCACTATCTATCTACCTTACGTTTGGTAGTGTATATATGTCCATGCCTCTCTTTCCCTTTGTCACAGCTTACCCTTCCCCTTCCCCATATCCTCAAGTCCATTCTCAAGTAGGTCTGTGTCTTTATTCCCGTTTTACCCCTAGGTTCTTCATGACATTTTTTTTTTTTTTAAATTCCATATATATGTGTTAGCATACGGTATTTGTCTTTCTCTTTCTGACTTACTTCACTCTGTATGACAGACTCTAGGTCTATCCACCTCATTACAAATAGCTCAGTTTCGTTTCTTTTTATGGCTGAGTAATATTCCATTGTATATATGTGCCACATCTTCTTTATCCATTCATCCGATGATGGACACTTAGGTTGTTTCCAGCTCCGGGCTATTGTGAATAGAGCTGCAATGAACATTTTGGTACATGTCTCTTTTTGAATTATGGTTTTCTCAGGGTATATGCCTAGTAGTGGGACTGCTGGGTCATATGGTAGTTCTATTTTTAGTTTTTTAAGGAACCTCCATACTGTTCTCCATAGTGGCTGTACCAATTCACATTCCCACCAGCAGTGCAAGAGTGTTCCCTTTTCTCCACACCCTCTCCAGCATTTATTGTTTCTAGATTTCTTGATGATGGCCATTCTGACTGGTGTGAGATGATATCTCATTGTAGTTTTGATTTGCATTTCTCTAATGATTAATGATGTTGAGCATTCTTTCATGTGTTTGTTGGCAGTCTGTATATCTTCTTTGGAGAAATGCCTATTTAAGTCTTCTGCCCATTTTTGGATTGGGTTGTTTGTTTTTTTGCTATTGAGCTGCATGAGCTGTTTATAAATTTTGGAGATTAATCCTTTGTCAGTTGCTTCATTTGCAAATATTTTCTCCCATTCTGAGGGTTGTCTTTTGGTCTTGTTTATGGTTTCCTTTGCTGTGCAAAAGCTTTGAAGTTTCATTAGGTCCCATTTGTTTATCTTTGTTTTTAGTTCCATTTCTCTAGGAGGTGGGTCCAAAAGGATCTTGCTGTGATTTATGTCATAGAGTGTTCTACCTATGTTTTCCTCTAGGAGTTTGATAGTTTCTGGCCTTACATTTAGGTCTTTAATCCATTTTGAGCTTATTTTTGTGTATGGTGTTAGGGAATGATCTAATCTCATACTTTTACATGTCCCTGTCCAGTTTTCCCAGCACCACTTATTGAAGAGGCTGTCCTTTCTCCACTGTACATTCCTGCCTCCTTTATCAAAGATAAGTTGGCCATATGTGCGTGGGTTTATCTCTGGGCTTTCTATCCTGATCCACTGATCTATCTTTCTGTTTTTATGCCAGTACCACACTGTCTTAATTACTGTAGCTTTGTAGTATAGTCTGAAGTCAGGCAGCCTGATTCCTCCAGCTCCGTTTTTCGTTCTCAAGATTGCTTTGGCTATTCGGGGTCTTTTGTTTTTCCAAACAAATTGTGAAATTTTTTGTTCTACTTCTGTGAAAAATGCCAGTGGTAGTTTGATAGGGATTGCATTGAATCTGTAGATTGCTTTGGGTAGTAGAGTCATTTTCACAATATTGATTCTTCCAATCCAGGAGCATGGTATATCTCTCCATCTATTTATATCATCTTTAATTTCTTTCATCAGTGTCTTATAATTTTCTGCATACAGGTCTTTTGTCTCCTTAGGTAGGTTTATTCCTAGATATTTTATTCTTTTTGTTGCAATGGTAAATGGGAGTGTTTTCTTGATTTCATTTTCAGATTTTTCATCATTAGTGTACAGGAATGCCAGAGATTTCTGTGCATTAATTTTGTATCCTGCTACTTTACCAAATTCATTGATTAGCTCTAGTAGTTTTTCGGTAGCATCTTTAGGATTCTCTATGTATAGTATCATGTCATCTGCAAACAGTGACAGCTTTACTTCTTCTTTTCCAATTTGGATTCCTTTTATTTCCTTTTCTTCTCTGATTGCTGTGGCTAAAACTTCCAAAACTATGTTGAATAAGAGTGGTGAGAGTGGGCAGCCTTGTCTTGTTCCTGATCTTAGTGGAAATGGTTTCAGTTTTTCACCATTGAGGACAATGTTGGCTGTGGGTTTGTCATATATGGCCTTTATTATGTTGAGGAAAGTTCCCTCTATGCCTACTTTCTGCAGGGTTTTTATCATAAATGGGTGTTGAATTTTGTCGAAAGCTTTCTCTGCATCTATTGAGATGATCATATGGTTTTTCTCCTTCAACTTGTTAATATGGTGTATCACATTGATTGATTTGCGTATATTGAAGAATCCTTGCATTCCTGGAATAAACCCCACTTGATCATGGTGTATGATCCTTTTAATGTGCTGTTGGATTCTGTTTGCTAGTATTTTGTTGAGGATTTTTGCATCTATGTTCATCAGTGATATTGGCCTGTAGTTTTCTTTCTTTGTGACATCCTTGCCTGGTTTTGGTATCAAGGTGATGGTGGCCTCGTAGAATGAGTTTGGGAGTGTTCCTTCCTCTGATATTGTTTGGAAGAGTTTGAGAAGGATGGGTGTTAGCTCTTCTCTAAATGTTTGATAGAATTCGCCTGTGAAGCCATCTGGTCCTGGGCTTTTGTTTGATGGAAGATTTTTAATCACAGTTTCAATTTCAGTGCTTGTGATTGGTCTATTCATATTTTCTATTTCTTCCTGAGTCAGTCTTGGTAGGTTGTGCATTTCTAAGAATTTGTCCATTTCTTCCAGGTTGTCCATTTTATTGGCATAGAGTTGCTTATAGTAATCTCTCATGATCTTTTGTATTTCTGCAGTGTCAGTTGTTACTTCTCCTTTTTCATTTCTAATTCTACTGATTTGAGTCTTCTCCCTTCTTTTCTTGATGAGTCTGGCTAATGGTTTGTCAATTTTGTTTATCTTCTCAAAGAACCAGCTTTTAGTTTGGTTGATCTTTGCTATCGTTTCCTTCATTTCTTTTTCATTTATTTCTGATCTGATCTTTATGATTTCTTTCCTTCTGCTAACTTTGGGGGTTTTTTGTTCTTCTTTCTCTAATTGCTTTAGGTGCAGGGTCAGGTTGTTTACTCGAAATGTTTCCTGTTTCTTAAGGTGGGATTGTATTGCTATAAACTTCCCCCTTAGAACTGCTTTTGCTGCGTCCCATAGGTTTTGGGTCGTCGTGTCTCCGTTGTCATTTGTTTCTAGGTATTTTTTAATTTCCTCTTTGATTTCTTCAGTGATCACTTCGTTATTGAGTAGTGTATTGTTTAGCCTCCATGTGTTTGTATTTTTTACAGATCTTTTCCTGTAATTGATGTCTAGTCTCATAGCATTGTGGTCGGAAAAGATACTTGATACAATTTCAATTTTCTTAAATTTACCAAGGCTTGATTTGTGACCCAAGATATGATCTATCCTGGAGGATGTTCCATGAGCACTTGAGAAAAATGTGTATTCTGTTGTTTTTGGGTGGAATGTCCTATAAATATCAATTAAGTCCATCTTGTTTAAAGTATCATTTAAAGCTTGTGTTTCCTTATTTATTTTCATTTTGGATGATCTGTCCATTGGTGAAAGTGGGGTGTTAAAGTCCCCTACTATGATTGTGTTACTGTCGATTTCCCCTTTTATGGCTGTTAGTATTTGCCTTATGTATTGAGGTGCTCCTATGTTGGGTGCATAAATATTTACAATTGTTATATCTTCTTCTTGGATCGATCCCTTTATCGTTATGTAGTGTCCTTCTTTGTCTCTTCTAATAGTTTTTATTTTAAAGTCTATTTTGTCTGATATAAGAATTGCTACTCCAGCTTTCTTTTGATTTCCATTTGCATGGAATATCTTTTTCCATCCCCTTACTTTCAATCTGTATGTGTCTCTAGGTCTGAAGTGGGTCTCTTGTAGACAGCATATATATGGGTCTTGTTTTTGTATCCATTCAGCCACTCTGTGTCTTTTGGTGGGAGCATTTAGTCCATTTACATTTAAGGTAATTATTGATATGTATGTTCCTATTCCCATTTCCTTAATGGCTTTGGGTTCGTTATTGTAGGTATAGTCCTTCTGTTGTGTTTCTTGCCTAGAGAAGTTCCTTTAGCATTTGTTGTAAAGCTGGTTTGGTGGTGCTGAACTCTCTCAACTTTTGCTTGTCTGTAAAGGTTTTAATTTCTCCATCAAATCTGAATGAGATCCTTGCTGGGTAGAGTAATCTTGGTTGCAGGTTTCTCTCCTTCATCACTTTAATTATGTCCTGCCACTCCCTTCTGGCTTGTAGAGTTTCTGCTGAGAGATCAGCTGTTAACCTGATGGGGATTCCCTTGTGTGTTATTTGTTGTTTTTCCCTTGCTGCTTTTAATATGATTTCTTTGTGTTTAATTTTTGACAGTTTGATTAATATGTGTCTTGGCGTATTTCTTCTTGGATTTATTCTGTATGGGACTCTCTGTGCCTCCTGGACTTGATTAACTATTTCCTTTCCCATATTAGGGAAGTTTTCAACTATAATCTCTTCAAATATTTTCTCAGTCCCTTTCTTTTTCTCTTCTTCTTCTGGAACCCCTATAATTCGAATGTTGGTGCGTTTAATGTTGTCCCAGAGGTCTCTGAGACTGTCCTCTGTTCTTTTCATTCTTTTTTCTTTATTTTTCTCTGCATCAGTTATTTCCACTATTTTATCTTCCACCTCACTTATCCGTTCTTCTGCCTCAGTTATTCTGCTATTGATCCCATCTAGAGTATTTTTCATTTCATTTATTGTGTTTTTAATTGATGCTTGATTCATCTTTAGTTCTTCTAGGTCCTTGTTAACTGTTTCTTGCATATTGTCTATTCTATTTCCAAGATTTTGGATCTGGGAAATAGAATCTTGGATCAGCTTTACTATCATTATTCTGAATTCTTTTTCAGGTAGACTGCCTATTACCTCTTCATTTGTTAGGTCTGGTAGGTTTTTATCTTGCTCCTTCACCTGCTGTGTGTTTTTCTGCTTTCTCATTTTGCTTATGTTACTGTGTTTGGGGTCTCCTTTTTGCAGGCTGCAGATTCGTAGTTCCCGTTGTTTTTGGTGTCTGTCCCCCGTGGCTAAGGTTGTTTCAGTAGGTTGTGTAGGCTTCCTGGTGGGGGGGACTAATGCCTGTGTTCTGGTGGTTGAAGCTCGATCTTATCTTTCTGGTGGACAGGTCCACGTTTGGTGGTGTGTTTTGGGGTGCCTGTGGCCTTATTATGTTTTTAGGTATCCTGTCTGCTAATGGGTGGGGTTGTGTTCCTGCCTTGCTAGTTGCTTGGCATAGGGTGACCAGCACTGTAGCTTGCTGGTCGTTGACTGAAGCTGGGTGCTGGTGTTGAGATGGAGATCCCTGGGAGATTTTCGCTGCTTGATATTATGTGGAGCTGGGAGGTCTCTTGTGGACCCGTGTCCTGAAGTTGGCTCTCCCACTTCAGAGGCACAGCACTAACTCCTGGCTGCAGCACCAAGAGCCTTTCATCCACCCGGCTCAGAATAACAGTGAGAAAAAGTAGAAAGAAATAATTAGTAGAAGAAAGAAAGAGAGATTGAAAGAAAGGAAGAAGGGAAGTAAGGAAGGAAGGAAGGAAGAAAGAAAGAAAGGAGGGAGGGAGGAAGGATGGAAAGAAAGGAAAGAAAGGAGGGAGGGAGGGAGGAATGAAAGCAAAAGGAAGAGTGAATGGAAGAAGAGAGGGAGGGAGGGAGGAAGGAAAGAAAGAAAGAAAGACAGGAGGGAGGGAGGGAGGGAGGAAGGAAAGAAAAAGAAAGTGGAAAGAAGAAGGGTGGGAGGGAGGGAGGGATGGAGGAAAGAAAAAGAAAGAAGGAAAGGAGGAGCGGAGGGAGGGAGGGAGGAAGGGAAGGGAGGAAAAAAAGAAAGAGCAGGTAAAGTAAAATAGAATAAAGTATGAAATATAGTAGCGTTATTAAAATTAAAAAGTAATTATTGAAAAAAAACACGGACCGAAAGAACCCTGGGACATATGGTGGAAGCAAAGCTATACAGAGAGAATGTTACACAGAAGATTACACATACACATTCACAAAAAGAGAGCAGGGGGAAAAATCAAAAATCTTGCTCTCCAAGTCCACCTCCTCGATTTGGAATAATTCGTTGTAAAAAGAGGAAAAGGGCGAAAAGTCTGAAATCTTGCTAAGTCCACCTCCTTAATTTGAGATAATTCGTTGTAAAAAGAGGGAAAAAAAAGGGGGGGGAAAGTCTTAAATCTTGTCCTCAAGGTCCACTTCCTCAATTTGGGATGATTCGCTGTCCATTCATGCACTCCACAGACGCAGGGCACATCAAATGGACCGTGGAGCTTTAATCCGCTGCCTCGGAGGCTGCACAGAGAGATTTCCCTGTCTCTGCTCTCACAGCTCCCGGGTCTCAGCCTTGGACCTGGCCCCGCCTCTGCGCGTAGGTCGCCGGAGGGCGTCCGTTCTTCGCTCAGACAGGACGGTTTTAAAGGAGCCGCTGATTCGGGGGCTCTGGCTCACTCAGGCAGAGGGGAGGGAGGGGAATGCCCTCTCCTCGCGCACCAGGCAACAAAAGGGAAAAAAGTCTCTTGCCTCTCCGGCAGCTCCAGACCCTTTCCCCGGACTCCCTCCGGGCTAGCACTAACCCCTTCAGGCTCTCTTCCTGCTGCCAGCCCCAGTCCTCTCCCTGCGCTCCGACTGAAAGCCGATACCCGAGCCTCAGCTCCCAGCCCCGCCCGCCCTGGCGGCCGAGCAGACAAGTCTCTCGGGCTGGTGTGTGCCTGAGGGCACCGATCCTCTGTGCCAAAATCTCTCTGCTTTGCCCTCCACACCCCTGTTGCTGTGCTCTCCTCCGCTACTCCGAAGCTTTCCCCCTCCGCCACCTGCAGTCTCCGCCCTCGAAGGGGCTTGTAGTGTGTAGAAACCTTCCCTCCTTCACGGCTCCCTCCCACTGGTGCAGGTCCCGTCCATATCCTATTGTCTCTGTTTATTCTTTTTTTCTTTTGACCTACCCAGGTATGTGGGGAGTTTCTTGCCTTTTGGGGGGTCTGAGGTCTTCTGTCAGCGTTCAGTAGGTGTTCTGTTGGAGTTGTTCCACGTGTAGATGAATTTCTGATGTATCTGTGGGGAGGAAGGTGATCTCCGCGTCTTACTCTTCCGCCATCTTCCTCCGGCTCTACCTAAATGACATCTTTTTAAAGTACATTTTCTAATTGTTTCCTTCTAGTATATAAAGATAAAATTGACTTTTGGGTATTGGTCGTGTATCCAGAGACCTTGCTAAATTCACTTATTCTAATAGTTTATCTGTATCATTTTTGTATTTCCTACATAGACAATCATGTTACCTGCAAATAGTGACAAATTTATTTCCTCATTTCCAGTTCTTACACCTTATATTTCTTTTCCTTGCCTTACTACTCTGACTAGTATCCCAGTACAATATTAAACAGAAGTCATTTTAGTGGAATCCTATCTCATTCTCAATTTCATAGAGGAAGGAAGGCTTTTAATAATTTATGATTTAAGTATAAGATTTTTTGGTAAAATTTACATAGATACACATTTTTATGGTAAGGAAGCTCTCATTTATTCTTAGTTTGTTAAGAGGCTTTTATTTTTTTAATTATGGAATATATTTTATGAAAAAAAATTGAGGCATCTTAAAATGACCATATGTTTTCTCTTTTTATTCTGCGATAATAGTGAATTATGTTGATTTGTGAATGTTAAAATAACCTTGCTTTTCTATAAACCCTAAACCTTAGTTTTCCTTTTTATATAACTCTGGGTTTGATTAGCTAGTATTTCATTTAAGATTTCTTGCATCAATATTTATGAAGGATACTGGACTGTACTTTTCTTTCTTGTAATTTTGTTTATCATATTTTGTGTCTGATTATGCTGGTCAGATTATGCTCACCCAAATAACATGCTTTGGGAAGTGTTCCCTCTTTTTCTATTCTCTGGAAGAGACTGGGTAAAACTGGTATTTTATTTCTTCCTTAAATCTTCAGAAGCATTTACAAATGAAGCCATCTAGGCCTAGAAATTACAAATTTAAATTCTTTAATATATAAAGAGAACTATTCAGATTTTCTATTTTTTTCTTGTGTCAGTTTTAAGTTTTATTTTTAAAGGAATTTGTCCTTTTCATTTAAATTTTCAACTATATCAGCACAAAGTTGTTATTCTCTAATCTTTTAAAAGTCTGTAGAATCTGTAATTGTGTTCCCCTTCTTATTATTATTATTAATTTTTTTGTGGGATTCTCGTTAAGGGTTTTTAAGTCTACTAGTCTTTTCTGAGAACCAATTTTTGGCTTTGTTGATTTTATCTTACATACCTTTATTTTCTATTTAATAATTTCTGCTCTAATTAGAAATAAACTACAAGAAAAAAACTATAAAAAACACAAACACTTGGAAGCTAAACAATATGCTACTAAACAACCAATGGATTCCTGAAGAAATCAAAGAGGAGATAAAAAAATACCCAGAGACAAATGAAAATGAAAGCATGATGATCCAAAACTTACAGGATGCAGCAAAAGCTGTTCTAAGACGGAAGTTTATAGCAATATAATCTTACCTCAGGAAACAAGAAAAGTCTCAAATAAGCAACCTAACCTTACACCTAAAGCAACTAGAGAAAGAAGAAGAAACAAAACCTAAAGTTAGTAGAGAGAAAGAAATCATAAAGATCAGAGCAGAAGAAAATGAAATACAGACAAAGAAAACAATAGCAAAGATCAATGAAACTAAAAGCTGGTTCTTTGAAAAGATAAACAAAACTGATAAACCTTTAGCCAGACTCATCAAGAAAAAAAAGGGAGAGGACTCATATCAATAAAATTAGAAATGAAAAAGAAGTTACAACTGACACCACAGAAATACAAAGGATCAAAAGAGACTACTACAAGCAACTGTATGCCAATAAAATGGTCAGCCTGGAAGAAATGGATGAATTCTTATAAAGGCACAGTCTCCTAAGACTGAACCAGGAAGAAATAGAAAATATGAACAGACCAACCTCAAGCACTGAAATTGAAACTGTGATTTAAAAACTCCCAACAAACAAAAGTCCAGGACCTGATGGCTTCACAAGTGAATTCTATCAAACATTTAGAGAAGAGCTAACACCTATCCTCTGAAACTGTTCCAAAAAATTGCAGAGGAAGGAAAACTCCCAAACTCATTCTATGAGGCCACCATCAACCTGACACCAAAACCAGACAAAGATACCACAAAAAAAGAAAATTACAGGCCAATATCACTGATGAACATAGATGCAAAAATCCTCAGCAAAGGGCTTCCCTGGTGGTGCAGTGGTTGAGAGTGCGCCTGCCGATGCAGGGGACATGGGTTCGTGCCCCAGTCCGGGAAGATCCCACGTGCCGTGGAGCGGCTGGGCCCGTGAGCCATGGCCACTGAGCCTGCGCGTCCGGAGCCTGTGCTCCACAACAGGAGAGGCCACGACAGTGAGAGGCCCGCGTACCGCAAAAAAAAAAAATCCTCAACAAAATACTAGCAATCCGAATCCAACAGCACATTAAAATGATCATATACCATGATCAAGTGGGATTTATCCCAGGGATGCAAGGATTTTTCAATATTCGCAAATCAGTGTGATACACTACATCAACAAACTGAAGAATAAAAACCTTATGATCATCTCAATAGATGCAGAAAAAGCTTTTGACAAAATTAAGCATCCATTTATGATAAAAACTCTCTAGAATGGCATAGAAGGAACATACCTTAACATAATAAAGGCCATATATGACAAACCTACAGCTAACATCATAGTCAATGGTGAAAAGCTGAAAGCATTTCCTCTAAGATCAGGAACAAGACAAGGATGTCCACTCTTGCCACTTTTATTCAACGTAGTTTTGGAAGTCCTAGCCACGGCAATCAGAGAAAAAAAAAAGAAATAAAATGAATCCAAATTGGAAAAGAAGAAGTAAAACTGTCACTGTTTGCAGATGAAATGATACTATACATAGAAAATCCTAAAGATGCTACCAGAAAACTACTAGAGCTCATCAATGAATTTGGTAAAGTTGCAGGTTACAAAATTAACACTCAGAAATCTGTTGCATTTCTACACACTAACAACAAAAGATCAGAAAGAAAAATTCAAGAAACAATCCCATTTACATCGCATCAAAAAGAATAAAATACCTAGGAGTTAACCTACCTAGGAGACAAAAGACCTGTACTCCGAAAACTTTAAGCCAAAAGACCTGTACTCCGAAAACTTTAAGCACTTTAAAGATGCCATTCCTTGTCTTCTGGCTTCCATCATTTATATTAAGAAGTTATCTGTCAGACTTATTGTTGCTCCTTTGAATGTGATGTAACATCTTCACTATGGCAGCTTGTAAGATTTTCTCTTTGTTTTCAGTTTTCAGAAGTTTGACTAGGATGTGCTTGGGTGTGATTTCCTTTGTATATATCCTCCTTGGGGTTTGTACTGCTTCTTTGGTTTGATATCGTTCATCAATTTTGAAATTCTAGGCCTTTATTAGGCCTTCAGATATTGCTTCCACTAATTCTCTCTTCTCAAATTCTGGGACTACAAATCCACATATTTTAGAACTCTTACCCTATCTCATGCCTGTCCGCTTTTTTTTTTTTTTTCACATTTTCTCCTTGTGCTTCAGTCTGACTTTTTTTCTACTGACCTATTTTCTAGCAAAGCAATCATCTCTTCATCTTTGTCCATTATGCTGTTATATCCATGTATTGACTTCTTAATTTGACATTATATTTTTCAGTGATAGAGACTCCAATGTTTTGTCAGTTATTTTCTTGAACACTTTCATCACATTTATTTTAAAATCTATGTCTAATAATGTTAATATCTGGGTCATCTGTGGATCTGTTTCTATTGCTTTGTCCTTTTCTTTTCTGTGCCAGGAAATTTTATCCAATACCAGATTTGTGGTATTGGCTTTCAGCAGGATTTTGGAGGTATTGGATTTTGGGCAGCTAGGGCAGGCAGATTACCTCAATCCAATTAGAGACTGAAATAATGCAAAGCTGGACTTAGACTTTTAAAGTTTTGTTCTACCTCTGAAGCTTCTTACTCTTAGGGTGTAGCCCTCCAAAAGTTCTAACTGGGAGTTCAGGATGTTTTTAAGGCCCGTCCCCATTGTCCAGCTGTTTTGGAAACACTGCACTGACCTCAGATAGAATTTTGTATTTTATCCAGCTTTTCTATTTGTTCTTGGTGGGAACATTGGTCTAATATAAGCCACTGCATTCTAGTGAGAAGCAGAATGTAACAAATATTCTTTTTATAATCTCTAGAACTGTCATTTAGGCTCTGATCCAGGACTAGAATTCATACATTTTCTGAACAATGTTTATTGAGTTTCTACTTATAATTTTAGGCACTGTTTTGGTGCTGGAGATATAGCAGTAAATAAAGAGCAAAAATCACTGTACAAGCGTACCTTGGAGATATGGTAGATTCAGTTCCAGACCACCACAATAAAGCTAATATCACAATAAAATGAGTCACACAAACTTTTTGGTTTCCCAGTGCATGTAAAAGTCATGTTTACACTATACTGTTGTCTATTAAGTGTGCAATAGCATTATGTCTAAAAAACCAATGTACATACCTTAATTTTAAAATACTTCATTGCTAAAAAAAATGCCAGTCATCATCTGAGCCACCTTTGCTTGTGGAAGTTCTTGCTTTGATGCTGATGGCTGCTGAGTGATCAGGGCGGTGGTTGCTGAAGGTTGGGTGGCTGTAGCCATTTCTTAAAATAAGACAACAGTGAAGTTTGCTGCATTGATGGCTTCTTCCTTTCATGAACGATTTCTCTGTAGCATGCAATGCTGTTTGGTAACATTTTACCCACAGTAGAACTTCCTTCAAAATTGGAATCAATTTTCTCAAACCCTGCCACTGCTTTGTCAACTAAGTTTATGTCATATTCCAAATCTTTTGTTTTCATTTCAACAATCTTCATAACATCTTCACCAGGAGTAGATTCCGTCTCAAGAAACCATGTTCTCTGCTTATCCATAAAAAGCAACTCCTCATCTGTCAAAATTTTATCATGAGATTGAGACAATTCAGTCACATCTTCAGGCTTCACTTCTAATTCTATTTCTCTTGCTCTTTCTACCACATTTGCAGTTACCTTCTCCACTGAAGACTTGAACCCCTCAAAGCCATCCATGAGGGTTGGAATCAACTTCTTCCAAACTCCTGTTAATGTTGATATTTGGACCTCTTCCCATGAATCACAAATGGTCTTATTAGCATCTAGAATGGTGAGTATTTTCCAGAAGATTTTCAACTTAATTTATCCAGATCCATCAGAGGAATCACAATCTATGGCATCTATGGCCTTACTAAATGTATTCTTTTTAAAAAAAATTAATTTATTTATTTTTGGCTGTGTTGGGTCTTTGCGGCTGGGCACGAGCTTTCTCTAGTTGCGGTGAGTGGGGGCTACTCTTCGTTGTGGTGCACAGGCTTCTCACTGGAGTGGCTTCTCTTGTTGTGGAGCACGGGCTCTAGGCAGGTGGGCTTCAGTAGTTGTGCCACGCGGGCTCAGTACTTGTGACTCACGGGCTCTAGGGCGCAGTCTCAGTAGTTGTGGCACATGGGCTTACTTGCTCCACGGCATGTGGGATCTCCCCGCACCGAGGATCAAACCCATGTTCCCTGCATTGGCAAGCGGATTCTTAACCACTGCGCCACCAGGGAAGTCCCACTAAATGTATTCTTAAATAATGAGACTTGAAAATCAAAATTACCACTTGATCCATGGTTGCAGAATGGATGTTGTGTTAACAGGCATGAAAACATTAATCTAGTTGTACATCCATCAGAGCTCTTGGGTGACCAGGTGCATTGTCAATGAGCAGTAATATTTTGAAAGGAACCTTTTTTTCTGAGCAATAAGTCTCAGCAGTGGGCTTAAAATATTCAATAAAACATGCTGTCAACAGATGTGCTGTCATCCAGGCTTTGTTGTTCCATTTATAGAGCACAGGCAGAGTAGATTTAGCATAATTCTTAAGAGCCCTAGGATTTTTGAAATAGCAAATGAGCATTGGCTTCAACTGAAAGTCACCAGCTGCATTAGCCCCTAATGAGAGAATTAGCCTATTTGAAGCTGTGAAGGCAGGCATTGACTTCTCCTCTCTAGCTATGAAATCCCTAGATGGCATCTTCTTCCACTATAAGGCTGTTTTGTCTACATTGAAAATCTGTTGTTTAGTGTCCCCACCTTCACTCATTATCTTAGCTAGATCTGGATAACTTGCTGCAGCTTCTACATCAGCACTTGCTGCTTCACCTTGCACCTTTATGTTATAAAGATGGCTTCTTTCCTTAAACTTCATGAACCAACCTCCTCTAGCTTCGAACTTTTCTTCTGCAGCTTCCTCACCTCTCTCAGCCTTCAAAGAACTGAAGAGAGTCAGGGCCTTGCTCTGGATTAGGCTTTGGCTTAAGGGAATGTTGTGGCTGGTTTGATCTGCTACCCAGACCACTAAAACTTTCTCCAAATCAGCAATAAAGCTGTTTCTCTTTCTTATCATTTGTGTGTTCACTGGAGTAACACTTTTAATTTCCTTTAAGAACTTTTCCTTTGCATTCACAACTTGTCTAACTGTTTGGGGCAAGAGGCCTAGTTTTTGGCCTATCTTGGCTTTTTTTTTTTTTTTTTTTTGTGGTACGTGGGCCTCTCACTGTTGTGGTCTCTCCCATTGCAGAGCACAGGCTCCGGACGCGCAGGCTCAGTGGCCATGGCTCACAGGCCCAGCTGCTCCGCGGCATGTGGGATCTTCCCGGACCGGGGCACGAACCCGTATCCCCTGCATTGGCAGGTGGACTCTCAACCACTGCGCCACCAGGGAAGCCCCCTATCTTGGCTTTTGATACACCTTCCTCGCTAAGCTTAATCATTTCTAACTTTCGATTTGAAGTAAATAAATTGACTCTTCCTTTTGCTTGAAAACTTAGAGGCCATTGCAGGGTTATTAATTGGCCTAATTTCAATATTGTTGTGTCTCAGTGAAGAGGGAGGCCTGAGCAGAGGGGGAGAGATGGGGAATGGCCAGGCTGTGGTGCAGTCAGAACACACACAACATTTATCAAATAAGTTCACTGTCTTATATTGGTGAAGCTCCTGATGCTCCAAAACAATTACAACAGCAACATTAAAGAATGCAGATCACCATGACAAATATAATGATAATGAAAAAGTTTACAATATTGTAAGAATTACCAAAATGTGACACAGAGACACAAAGTGACCAAATGCTGTTGGACAAATGGCGTCGATAGACTTGCTCAATGCAGGGTTGCTACAAACCCCTAGTTTGTAAAAAGTGAAATATTTGCTAAGTGTGGGAAAGTGAAGCGCAATAAAATGAGGTATACCTGTACATGTGGTGCTTGTATTTTAGTGGGAAAGATAGAAAATTGGCTAAATGATGATGTAAAATATATAGTGTATGAAATACTGGGCATATACCCTGAGAAAACCTTAATTCAAAAAGAGCCATGTACCACAATGTTCATTGCAGCACTATTTACAATAGCCAGGACATGGAAGCAACCTAAGTGTCCATCAACAGATGAATGGATAAAGAAGATGTGGCACATATATACAATGGAATATTACTCAGCCATAAAAAATGACATTAAGCTATTTGCAGGGAGGTGGATGGACCCAGAGACTGTCATACAGAGTGAAGTAAGTCAGAAAGAGAAAAAAAAAAAAAAGATGAACAGAGCAACATTCTTTCTAAAATGCAAAAAAAAAAAAAAAAAAAGAAAGAGAAAAACAAATACCGTATGTTAACACATATATATGGAATCTAAAAAAAAAAAAAAAGGTTCTGAAGGACCTAGGGGCAGGACAGGAATAAAGACACCGATGTAGAGAATGGACTTGAGGATATGGGGAGGGGGAAGGGGAAGCTGGGACGAAGTGAGAGAGTGCCATGGACATATATACACTACTAAATGTAAAATAGATAGCTAGTGGGAAGCAGCCGCATGGCACAGGGAGATCAGCTCTGTGCTTTGTGTCCACCTACAGGGGTGGGATAGGGAGGGTGGGAGGGAGGGAGACGCAAGAGGGAGGAGAAATGGGGATAAATGTATATGTATAGCTGATTCAGTTTGTTATACGGCAGAAACTAACACACTATTGTAAAGCAATTATACTCCAATAAAGATGTTTTTTTTAATTAAAAAAAATAAAATATATAGTGTATGAAATAATGAAAAGTGTTAGGGAAAATACGTGAAGAAAGAGGAATAGAAAATGTTTAGGTGAGTGAGTTGTAATTTAACACAGGATGACCAGCTAAAGTCTTACTGGGAAGGTAACACATACATGAAGACCTGCAAGAGGTGTGAGAGCAGGTCATGCAGATATCTGGTGGAAGAGCCTTCCAGGCAGATGGAACAGGAAGTACAAAGCCATGAGGCAGGGGCACCCAGTATGTTTAAAGATGTGCAAGGAGGCCAGTGTGGCTGGAAAAATGAGTGATGAGAGAGTAGTAGAAGGTGAAGTCAGAGAAGAAAAGGACCTTGGAGGTCATTGTAAGGCCCTTAGCTTTTACTCTGAATAAGCTGGGAAGCCATAAGAGGGTTTTAAGCATAAGTGTGACATGACTGACTTATGATTGAACAGGTTCAATTGAACAGAGGAAGCAAGGAGACTTGTTGGAAGGCAATAATCTAGGTAGCAAAGGTCTTGGATCAGGATGTAAACAAGAAAGGCAAAGATGAAGCCCACAGGATCAGATATGGTGTGAGAAAGAGGAGGATGAAGGATATCCAAGATTTTTGGTCTGAGCAATTGGAAGATGGAAAAACCATTTACTAAGATGAGAAGAGCAGGTTTGTAGAGGTCGGAAGGGAGATTGCTAAAGGTCAACTTTGAATGATGACTGAAAATGTCTATTAGATATTCAAGTGGAATCAGATGGCTGAATATAAAAATATGGAATTCAAGGGAGAGGGCTTGGCTGGAAATGTAAATTTAGGAGGCATTGGCATATAGCTAGTATTTAAAGCTATGAGACCTAAGGATGTCTCCAAGAGAGATGTAGGTAGAAAAGAGATAAAGACCAGGACTGATCCCCAGGCTCCTCCAACAGTTAGAGGTCCAGGAGATGAGGAAAAACTGGCAAAGGAGACTAGGAAGGAACATCCAGAGACATATTAGGAAAATGAAGACATATTAGGAGAATGATGTCCAGGAGGGAGTGACCACCTATGTCACTGAGGCCCAATTTGATAATGATGGGTAACTGACCACTGGATCCAGTGGCATGGAGGCATTTGGTGATTCTGATAAGGGCCTTCTGGCATCATGGTAGGAAGGAAAGGCTCTTATATATAGGTTCAAGAGAGCTCAGCAGAAGAGAAATTGTAGACAGTAAGTATGGGCAACTCCTTTCGGGAACTTTGCAATAAAGCAGGACAAAGAAGATGGGCAGAAGTTGCACTGGGAAGAGAGGTCAGAGAGCGTCTTTTAAAATTGGAGAAAAAATGGCATGTTTGCCCTTATGGCTGGAATGGTCTAGTGGAAGGGGAAATTGATGACAGGAGAAAGAGGGGAGAATTATAGGAGCAATGTCTTTCAATAGGTGCCAGAGACTGTGCAACGTACATGCATGGGGGTTGTCTCAGCAAGAAGCACAGACAGTTCAACAATAGTCACGTGACGTGAGCCAAAGGCTGCTTTAGGCCACAGATATCCAAGAAGAATAAGGTTTCTGACCTGTTCATCCTATGACTGCTATATTTCACTTGTATTTTATTTAATATTTTTATTTTTATTTTTTGGCCACACCATGCAGCATGTGGGATCTTAGTTCCCCTAACAGGGATCGAACTCACGCCTCCTGCATTGAAAGCATGGAGTCTTAACCACTGGACCACCAGGGAAGTCCCTCACTTGTATTTTCATACTAAATAGTTGGCTCCTCCAACAAAGATTCGACAAAAGGGGGGAAAAGCTTGTGCCAAGGGAAAGCGGCACCTTCAGAAACAGAAGAAGTAGATTCCTTCTCTCCTGCCCGTGCCCTTTGGTTCAGGCTATTTTCCAGGAACTGCAGGGCAGCCTGAGGGGAGACCAAAGTCTGCAGTTATGTTTCAGCCCTGAAGGTCAGGCTATCACTTCTCCGCCACGGCAGAGGGAGGAACGCACCCATCTCTGCCTTGATTCTGGTTGTTATCATCCACCAGGGTCCCAGGCCGGAACTCTCACAGCTACCTTGCTTCTTCTCCCTCTATCACTTCCACCAACTAGTCAATGATCAGATCTTGTAAATTCTATTTCAGAGATGTTTACTGCAGATCCCCATGCCTCTCCATTCCCTCAGCATCGCCTAAATCTACACCCATGTCTTCTTCCTCTTGGTCTATCTCAAGGCCTCCTATGGGTCTCCCTGCCTCCTACTCTCTGTTCCTCCATCATTATAGGACCCCTAGAGTTATCCTCTTAAAAAACAAAGCTGGATTTGTCACATATCTGCTTAAAAGCCTTTTTTGGCTTGCACATGGCTAGAGGGAGGAATTTTGAACCTGGGGTGTATACACTCCCTGAAATCTCAGGTACAATTTAAAGTGTGTCACTATGTGTGCATTTTTTTTTCTGGGGAAGGCAGCGGCTCATAGCTTTGTTCAGATTCTCGGAGGTGTCCATGACCTCCACAGGCTAAGAATCATAGGCTTGAAGGGTAGCAGGCAATCTCCCTTCTTAAAATACAAGGTCCCCTGTTATTTGACTTCAGTTGTACCTGCTGTCACTCCTCAGTACTTAACAGAACATTTGTTGAGCCAGGCATTTTTGTACTACTAAGTGCTGGGCATTGTTGTGAGTGCCAGAGAAAATGGAGATAAACAACATATGGAGCTTACCTTTCATTAAGGGCTGGGATTGGAGAGGGTATAGAGATAGAAAACAACAAATAAATAAAAAGAATAACATATTTTAAAAAAACTAATAAGTGCCACTTGGGAAATTGAAGTAAGATTATATGAATGCTAGTGAGAGGCTACTTTAGGTGGTGTTAAAAACTGAACTAGGCCATTTGGTCAATGATAACCCTTAGGTTATTTTTGGTTGGTAATGGGAGTGGCTAAAGAAGTTTGAAGAGGATGAGTGTTAGCTCTCCTCCACAATTTCACAACCATGTTATAAGAGAAGCTACTGCAGACCGAACTACACCCTCATAGAGACCTTCATGAACTAAACTTCTACCAGGAGTCAAGCACAAAAACAGTTCATACACCTATTCTGTAGGCTCAAAGAAACCCCAGCTCTCTGTCCTTTTAGGTGCTCCAAAAATTACCAAGATTCCAGAGGCAGGATTCTTACTACCCTGAAAGCCCAACAGCAACCAAAATTTTCCATAATTCACAGCTGGCTGATGATAGAATAACTTGGGATTTGACTTAGAGTATCTCCCCGATGGGTAAAACCTACAGACTCCACTGGATTCGTATACTCTGTACATACAAGGGAGGGAGAATGTTTCCACACATTTTAGCTAGGCCAGTTGCTGTCTTACTTTGGGTCCTCCCAGAAGCAGACCCCTGAGACAAAACCCTGGGTACAGCTATGTTATTTCAGAGATGATTTCAGGAAACACAAGTGAGGGAATAGGGGAAGTAGAACAGGGAAGAGAGGAAAGACAGCAAAGGTTTTACTAAGGAGAGAGTTATTGCTGTGAGTGGTTGGACCTCAACCCATCAGGGACCCTCTGGGACTCCATGTGGAGCAAACCTCAAAAATCTTTCCACCAAAGGACTGGGAGACTCCCATCTCCTATCAGTTGAAGTTTGCCCCTGGGGGCGTTAACTCTCCTGGCTGGACCTGCTTTTAGCAGAGCAAGCTCCAGTGGCGACAGAGGAAAGAATCAAGCAGAAAAGAGAAAGGACACAGGCACTTGAGGTGGGAAGTGGCCAAGCTGTCAGACACTGTCAACCTCAGATGCAGGTGAACCCAGATGAGCAGAGGGGTTATGGGGTGGGGCACCCTCTTATACGGTTGTTGAAAATTTCACAACAGAACTCATTTCTAATTTACCAATAAATTCCATTTCTGACATTCACTGTGCTACTTAGCCAAGTGTTGCTGGTTGATCTAGACAAAAATACCAGATGCTCTGACCATGGGCCTCCCAGCTAATGGGCAACCCTCACCATGCACTGTGCATTCTTTTTTTTGTTGTTGTTGTGGTACGCGGGCCTCTCACTGCTGTGGCCTCTCCCGTTGCGGAGCACAGGCTCCGGACGCACAGGCTCAGCAGCCATGGCTCATGGGCCCAGCCGCTCCACAGCATGTGGGATCTTCCCGGACCAGGGCACAAACCCGCGTCCCCTGCATCAGCAGGCAGACTCTCAACCACTGCGCCACCAGGGAAGCCCACACTGTGCATTCTTGATTGAAATGCTAGAGGTCCCTAGGTTATAGCTTAACCTAGGTCTCACACATATAATACCACACTTACATGCTGGGGTCTTTTAAGGTAAGTTACAGACATTCTGGCAGATGGGTAGCCAGGGAGGTGTCTCGGAGAGGTGACCACAAAGCTGAGGTCTGAATGACAAGAAGGAGCCTGCCAGGCAAGGTTGGACATTTTAGGCACAGGGACCAGCTCTTGCCACTCCCTCCCCTCCCCACTCCTTCCTGGGCATGCCAGAGTTTTTTTTGCTTTTTGCTTGTCTGGACCTGGAAAACAATGCTCATCTGCCTATATGCCTACAATCTCCTCTTCAGGCTTCAAAACCCTGCTCAGATATCCTACTTCCTCATAAACTCTCTTTTGACAACTTCACTGGGGTCCTCTGAGCATCCAAGGCACTTGATCCTACCTCTGCCTTAGTATTTATTATGTTGTGTTATATTTTGCTTTTGTATGTTTGCCTTCTTAAGAAGCCTTGCTCATCTTCAGATCTCTAGTCCTCAGCCCTATGCCTGGCTCCTAGTAGGTGCTCAATAAACATTTGCTCCACGAATGGTATCAGCAGGCTGGGCAGGTAGTCAGGATAATTAGCCAGGGCTGACTCCTCTTCCTAAGTCACTGCTACCAAGTCCTTACACCCCCAGCCCAACGCCTCATCCCCCGTAGTACCAGGAAGGGAAATGGTAAGAATGTCTGAAAGGGAGAAACTGTCTTCTGCATGCTGAGCACAAAGGCAGGTGTTTAGGTATATGCTGTGGGGGAGGTTTGGCCCTCCACGGTTTAATGTGTAACTGGTCACCTTTCCTGAATGTCAGTTTCTTTTATTTGCCTGTAACACGTTCACCTTGCTCAGTCTCCTTGGTTACAATGTGCAGCTCCAGTCCCACTGCAGTCACTCCACAAGCCTGCCCACCTCCACGCCATGTTGATTGACAGAGGCTTTGACACCTTGTCTCCAGTGCCAGGGGCCCAGGGCTAGACTTCCCAAGTCTCCCAGACATGCCCCCAAACCGTCCATGACCAGAGTCCAGCTCCTAGGAGCCCTGGGTGTTCTTTCAGAGTAAGAGCCTAGGGGGCACGGCCTGTCCTGTGCCTTGTACATTGGAGGTACTGAAAGAGTATCTGCGGAATTAAACCAAATTGCTGTCCTTCTGCTAAGTTTCCTTCATGTGAAGATGGCCTGTCTCCTAGAAGAGTTCACACTAACCTAGAAGCTTGCCCACCTTTCCTTCCTCCTTTCCTTCCTTTCTTCTACAAATATTAATTGAGCACCTAATATATGTCAAGCACAGAGGGGCCCATGGTAAATAAGCCATTCCAGGCATCTCTTTTACAGTGATGACCTCACAGTGGGGTGGGGGAGAGGCGAGTCAACAAATCAACAAGGTGACCTCTAACTTTGGGAGATGCTCTAAAGGAAATAAGCAGAGGCCCCAGACAGAGAGGAGAGGAGAGGGGTCTGCTCTGTAGAGGGCAGTCAGGGAAAGGGCCATTGGAAGAGGTAACGGAACACCTGATGAGCAGTGTCAATGTCTTAATGATATAAAATTATGTTTCCTTAAAAAAAAAATTCTGCAGCTAATGACATAAGGTTAACATTTCTTCCTTTGGTGTTGAGTACATAGGTATGTATTACCTTTTGCACTTTTCTGTATTAAAAAAGCTTTCTGCATTAAATCATCTAATTGAAAAATTCTACTCCAACAGTTCACAATTTGTGACACGTGAGTGGTAGCTCATATGAATGACAAGTAACCACCTTGAAGCATCTTCTCTGGGTCCCTGAATGATCCTCTGACCCTTGTCGTGTGGCCACCCAAGGCTTTTTCCTTTTCTCTTCCTGGCAGACTCTTATTCATGCTTCAAAACCCAGCTCAAATACCACCTTCCCAGGGAAGACTTCTTTTACCTCCTCGTAAGGAGAGTCAGATGTTCTTTGGATTGTGGTTGCTCAGTACATTCCTTATGTATTTCTAATAAATCTTAGCATACTGTATCATAGTTTATTTGTTTGCATATATAGAATCTCCCAAGGCATCGTCTGAATCTCATTCAACTCTTTATCCTTGGCTTCTAGCACAGAGTACATAGTAGCACATTGTAGATTCTCAGTAATGTTTCTCCATGATGCCTGTTGGATGAATGAATGAATGTTTAACCTTCAAGCAACGAGCTCTCGAAAGAGTATTAATAGAAGATATTTGCATATAAGGAATATGCTAATTAAAGTTAGTTTTATTTATTCATTCATGCAAACTCAGCAAGAACCCCATTTGGCTACTGTTAATGTTTAGTGTGATTTACTGTAAGTACTAGAAATGTAAACAATGTGTTTCTTTTAAAAGGAAAGCCACAGTTCCTTCTGGTTCCCCGCCCCCCTTCCATTTGTCTGAATTAGTAAAGCTTTACTTTAGCTCAGGTCTTTTCCTGAGACTTGTAGGCTTGTGGCATGGTAATTTAATTACTTCTGAGTCTACTGTAGGCAAATACCAAGCAATCTACGGGGAAAGATTATGGAGTTCCAGGTTATTTATTAAGTAAGCCTTGGTAGTCCTTGTGGTGGCAGTGGTAACCCCACCTCTCATACCTACCCCTTGGGTGTCAAGTGCTGGGAGGGAAACCCAAGTTTCCCTAGATCTTGGAGTGAGCCAGCAGGAGGATGGCAGGACGCTTATATAAAGACCAGCCAAAACAGAGGGATGCTTAGCTCCTCCCCAAACTCTAGGTTCTTCCTGGAGGGATACAGATTCATAAACATAGAATGGTTTTCTTTTCTTTCCAGGAAGGAGTTGACCCCATCATTGAGCAGGTTGTGGGGGAAGTGTAGGTAGTCTGGAGTGGGACTAACTTGGTTCATGTCCCAGCCCTGCCTCTTTCAAGGTGGGAATGTTATAGGGCCTCCCTCTGCCTCAGTTTCCTCATCTGTAAAATGGGGATGAGAATGGTATCTCCACTTCATAGGGTTGCTGTGAGGATCAGATAAGCTAACATATGTAAAGTACTCAGAACAGGGCACATAATAAGTGCTCAGGTGCAAAAGGAGTTCTTTAAGAGACTCATTCACAAGGCTCAACTGATATAGAGAAAGAGGGTGATCTTCATTGCTACCTCTTGTCCCTTGGCTGTTTCCTCACCCACTGTCCCGTCTACCTGGGGGTTACTGTGGCCTAACTAAATGAATAGCATTTTGTAAATTGAAACAAAAAGTATGCAGGGTTTTTTTTTTTTCTGGCCCAAAGACTAACCATTTGGGGGAAGGTGAAGGTTGGGGCTTGGATTATAGCTAAGGGGAGACAGTACCAACTTATCATACCCAAATCAGAGACAAATGGAATAACCAAAAGTAAAAATCAAATTCACACTGTTGATACTGACTGATGTTTGTGTTTAGGGATTCTTAATTTATGAAGTCTCAGGATTTTTCTGCTCATTTACATCCAGTTTACATTAATTAACTGGCTCCCAACTTCCATTGCCATATTTAGCATGAACTCTCCCCACCCCACACACACACCAATACATCACTTAGAGCGCTTGGGGATGTAAGTAATGGAAAAAAAAACTAATAGGGATTTAAGTGATTAAAACACGCATTATCTCCTATAACAAGAAGTACATGATTCCAGGGTCAATTTTGGTTCAGCAGGTCACGGATGCTCTCAAGGACCCATGCCTTTTCCCCTGCTGTGCTCTGCCATCCTCTGCATATTGGGCTTTTCTCCTTCAAGCTTCTTTCTTCATGGTGGCAAGGTGGCCTCTGCAACATTTCCCATCTCTCTCTCTCTCTCTCTCTCTCTTGCAAATGTCCCTTCTCCCCAAACAGACTCTTCCTTAAGTCTTACTGTCTAACTGGGACATAAGGCAGCCTCTAGCTGTAAGGAAGGCTGGGAAAACCAGTGGCATTTTCAGCCTCTGCAGTGTGTGACGGGTCCAGCCAGCCAGGAAACACAGTGGGAGAAGACTGTAGGGTAGCCAACCAATCATGTCTGCCAAGCTTGCTCAAGCTCCTCTTCTAGAATTCTCATCTATGTTCCCTTTTCCCAAAACCCCTCCCAACTCACATTAACTGGCTGGTTATTTTTTTCCCTGGAAAAGGGTCTATGCCTTCCTAAGTCTGTTCTTTTTCTGGGGCTGCTGCGTATAGCTGCAAAGGTAGTGATCCTGCATGATCCTAGGATGTTCGTGTGGACCCTCACATGAATGGTGCCTCCTGGAATTGTTCAGTGCACCACCTACTCCACCAGCAGCCCTGTGGACCATTTCTCACTCATCCTACATCAATCTCTGACCTCACCCTTCACCTTCTTACTCTATATTTCGTAATTCATCAGTTTTCATTCAGTCAGTCAATAAACCTTTAAGGGTTACCTAGTAAATGCCAGGACCGGTGATAGGCATTGGTTGGTAGTGGGACAGAGGATGAAATAAACGTACAAAAAACAAGTCCTCATCCTCCAGCAGCCGCATCCCAGGAATGGAGACCAATATGTGAGCAAATATTTACAGTACCAGGCGATAAGTGCTGTAGCTGTGTGCGCCACACAATCCTGTAGGAGTACGGAGGAAGGAGTGGCTGAAGTTGGGAAGGGCTTCCAGAGGAGGTAACATTGGAGCTGGGTTTTGAAGGTTGCATGCTATGTTCCGGGCAGAGGTATGAAAGAGAATGCAATGTTGTAGAGGAAAAAGCTCCACGTGGCAGGATACAGTGAGAGATGTAACCAGGAGTATAATACACAGGGCAGAATTATTCACTATAGATTAGAGCCAGACAAAGGACTTGGATTTTATCCCATGGAATGTAGAGAGCCATGCAAGCGGGAATCTATGGCAGAGATGGTTCAACAGTGGCTAGGAGCACAGCCTTTCCAGTTAGGCAGATGTGGGTTCAAATCCTGACTCCCACTGGGTGATCTCTCTTCATTCTCTGACTGCCACTTTCCTGTATGGTGAATGGGGAAAAGTATCCCTGCCCGATAGGGTAGTCGTAAGGATTATATAAGGCAACATAGAGCTTTACACAGATCCTGGCACACAGCAGGTGCTCAGGGCATGGTGCCTTATTTCCATTATCACCGCTTTGCTGTAGCACGAGGCAAATACACAAGAGAAGACAGTACACGACTCAGGGCAAAGTGGCACGCGGTGGGTGGCTGGAAGGAGATGTACTGTTGGCGGTGGGGAGACCAGCAGGTCAGACGCCAGTGGGCAGGGAGTGGACAGGCAGGACGTCACACTCATGAAGAATGAATACAAATTAGGGGAGAGAGAGAAGGAAAGCAGTAGAGCTAGGAATGCACCCTGCAGGGAGAGCTTACTGATGGGACACCGTGTAGCCTGGGTGAACAGCAGGGCAGGGTCACTTGGGGTAAAGGAATGGGAGAAATGGGGAGAGGAGGCCTGGGCCTGGGGGTTTGTGATTTGTTGACTTGGCCCCTTGCTAGGTCTCCTGTTATTCCCCCATCCCTGTTCTGGTACCTCCCCTTCCTCTAAGAGTGTAGGACCCCCCAAGAGGGTTGCAGGCCTGCATCCAAAGGCTTGGCATGGCAGTTCCCAGGCAAACGGGGTTCCTGGTCAAGAGGTTCTGTGTCCACTGAGGGGGTGGTGGGTATTTGCCTCAGTGGGGGCGCCTCCTTTCATGGCTGACCGTCTAGGAGGGGATCAACCGCCCCTCACACGTCCACCTCCCATGCAAGACATCCCCAGCCCACATCCCTGTGGAATGCCCGCCAGAGGGAAAAGCCAGCAGTGTCCCAGCTCCGCCTGCCCCTTGTGTGGAACGCCAGTGCCCACGATGGCTGCTCCCTGGTCTCCTGTGTCCCAGCGGGAGATGATTAATGACCCAGCTGCACCGATGTGTTGTATTTAGGTCTATTCCTGAGAAGATAGATTTTTCTTTCCAGATCAAATGAAGGCAGGCCCTTCCTGGGCTGCGGCGGGTCCCTGCCCACCCCTCCCCATGGCAGTCTGTGAGGGAACTCTGAAAGGTAAATGAGTTGATAAGCCGGTGAGGGCAGGGATGACTGTACCTTCAGTGGCCCTTGTAAACAGCATAAAGTCACCTTGATGTGCCAGGACTAATGACGTTGGGGCAAGCCATACGGAGTCCAGTGGCACCAAGCCAGGGCAGGAGCCTGCATGCCTACAGCATGAAGACGGGCTGTCAAGGCTTCACCTCCCTCTGAGTGGGTGTCTTTCCCGTGGTGGCACCCACTCAGCTGTGTCTCATACTGAATGCAGGCCCTCCTGAACTTTCAGCTGCTTCCTCTGTAAAAGGCGATGTTATGGGTTGAATTGTCTTCCCTCAAATGATGTTCAAGTCCTAACCCTCAAAACCTGTGAACATGGGCTTCCCTGGTGGCGCAGTGGTTGAGAGTCCGCCTGCCGATGCAGGGGACACGGGTTCGTGCCCCGGTCCGGGAGGATCCCACATGCCACGGAGCGACTAGGCCCGTGAGCCATGGCCACTGAGCCTGCGCGTCCGGAGCCTGTGCTCCGCAATGGGAGAGGACACAACAGTGAGAAGCCCGCCTACCACAAAAAAAAAAAACCCAAAAACCAAAAAATAAAAAACCTGTGAACATGACCTCATTTGGAAATAGGGTCTTTGCAGGTGATCAAGCTCAGGTGAGATCATTAGGGTGGGCCCTCTTCCAATATGACTGTGTCCTTATGAAAAGGGAAATTTGGACCCCAAAACAGACACATGCACAGGGTGAACGCCATATGAACAAGAAAGCAGAGGTTGGGGTGATGCTTCTACAAGTCCAGGGGATGCCAAAGTTTCCTAGCAAGTCACCAAAAACTAGGAGAGGGGCCTGGGACAGATTCTCCTGCATTCCCTCAGAAGGAACCAATCCTGCCAACATCTTGATCTTGGACTTCTAGCTTCTAAAAATGTGGGACAATCCATTTCTCTTGTTGTAAACACACTGGTTTGGGGTACTTTGTCATGGCAGCCCTAGCAAACGAACACAGGGAAATACTAATTCTCCCCTTAGGTTTGTGTGAGGATGTCAGTGGGGAACCCATGTGAGGGAGCTGGCACATCGTGGGTGCTCACAGAGAACTGTCAAACCTTCAGGCCAGGAGGCTCACCCTAAGACACAGGGGCCAAGACCAGGGTGGAGGCCCACGGGTGGAGGCTGGTGGACCACATGAAACAAGAGGTGCTGCAAAAGGATCAGGCTCCTGTTTCTATAAGACAGACATGTGGGCGCAAGAGGTCAGGAGGAGGCCCCACATTACGTGAGTTCATTTACAGGATTTGTCCACAGTAGGCAAATCCATTCAGACAGAAAGCAGATTCATGGTTGCCAGGGGGTTGGGGGAGGGAGAAATAGGACGTGGCTGCTACAAAAGGGTCCAGTGTCTCCTTTGGGGGGGATGAAAATGTTCTGGATCCAGAGAGCGGGGAAGGCTGCACAACACTGTGAATATATTAAATGCCACTGAACTGTGCAATGTAAAATGGGTAAAACAGTGAATTTTGCGTCGTGTGAATTTTAAATATTAAGAAAAAGTATATATTGCATGCTAAAAAAAGAAAGCTTAGTACAGAAAACTCAAGAAGTCCCAGAGTTGAAATCACCTTTGAAGGAGGAAGGAGAGCTCATAATCTCAGGGAATAATAGCTTCAGTAATTGGGGTTTCAGTGACACTTTGGTCACTTTTTTTCAAAGCCCTGTTCTGGTCAGCTGCTGGATAATAGCTGGAGGTGGGATCCTCAAGTCTTCCGGGATCCTGAGATACCAGAACGCTCAGAATACTCCAGGTGGGCAGAGAATCTCTTGGGAAAAGGGAGGGGGTGGTGGACAGAGGGGCGAGCAGGTTATGAACCTGGCCCTTTGGGTGGTAAGGGGGTCAGGGTCCTCTGGGTGCTCCTATTCTTTGCCTCACTCGCCCCTAAGCTCACACACTAAAGCCCCCAAGTCCCCACACAGTTTTCTCTTCCTGACCTCTGACCTCTGGCCAGGCTCTGCAGGCAGAGCCCTTCTTGTGGTCAGGTGCTTGCCCTGCCAGTGCTACCGCCTCTAGCTGTGGGAGAAGAGCCAGAGCGCGCTGAGTAATGTGGCAAAGGTAGGCAGAGGTGTGCATGGGGGCTGGTAATGCTCCCTGAAACATTTGTGGAGGATTCTCATGTGACAGTCACTGTTCTAAGCTATCTCCTTGCATTGAGTCATTTTGTCCAAGTGACAATCTGAAGAAGTAGACACTTAGAATTTCCACATTATAGATGGGAAACTGAAGCACAGAGAAGTTATGGGATTTCACCAGTTTCCCAATACTAAGTGGAAGAGGCAAGATTCCAACCCTGGGACCCCCGATCCAGAGTCTGTGTTTTAACTGCTGGGGGTGTGTCTGCATGTGCGTCTGCATGTGCATCTGCCCAGGGCGCCTGGCTCTTGAAGCTAGAGAAGCTTTAGATGAGAAAATGGGGCTATTAAGAGCCTCCTGAAAGCAAAGGCCTATGGTCTCCCATGACGATGACCAGCATTTCAAGGGAGCCCTGTGTGATCAGGGGGATGCCTGATGGTTATCAGATGCCCCACTCCCAAACCCGCCCAGGGCCGCTTAGCGGAGAAGACACCAAGGCTTTGTTCATTCAGCTGGGAGAGCTGAATCACTGGGAATAATTCAGAGATCAGCCCAGAGGTAAAAAGCCAAAACCGAAGTCCCACAGGAGCTTTCTAAGGAGGATGCCTTTTAGGAGGCGTGGCTTGGTTCAGTGCCTTCACTGAGCACCTACTACAGACAAGGCATGGTGCTGGAGGCCGGGGAGGCTCTGGGAGAGGCTGCAGCCACAGAGAAAGACTCATGCATGATTTCTGCCAGAAGTCAGGGAAGGGTCAGCAAGAGTCTGCATGGGCTCAGCTGAAAAATTTGAATAGAAAACAGATAAGTCTTCCGTCTGCATCGGAAGACAAAGGTTTTCCCCTGAGAAGGAGCCTGGCTGTGAATGTGGGTCCAAGTGGCCATAGCCCCAGTCATCAGCATGGGAATTGGTCTACAATCCTGCCTCTCAGCAGGGTTATCGGACTTCCTAGCAACTACACTCACCGCAGAAGCCCGTGAGGGCTCAGGCCTGATTAGAGGGAAGTGTCTGGTGGCCACACTGGCCAGGAACCCAGAGCACAGAATTTCTCAGATGAAACTATGGATAAATGGTGTGTCAGTCAGACAATACCTGCCTGAAGTCCTACTCCTAACTCACTACCTTCCTAGGGGCACTCTCAGAATACAGACATTCTTCTAGAGAGAATGTCTTAGTCTAAACGCGTAACTCAAATGGTGGGTATCTTAGGCGTCACTCATTCATTCATTCATTCATTCATTCAATCAGTTAGTCAGTCAATCCACACCCAGGAAAGTCTTCCTATGTGTCAGGTACCATGGTAGCACTGGAGATGCAATGGTGAATAAGACGAACACATGTCTTTCCCCTCTGAGAGCTTATATTCCAATGGCAGGTTATTCATGGAAAAGTGCCCCTAGGAAGGTTTGAGGTCCTGCATATTAAAGGGGCTTTGACTTCAACAGCCTGGGTACCCTTAGCCTCAGAGTTTCTGTTAACCTGTAGAGTAAAGAATTAGATCTAACGTGAAGAGGAAATTCCACTTCATTTTTTTTTTAATTGGAGATGGGGAAGTTCTAAGGATGATAAAGTGCCTGTCCTTTACCACCAGCAAGGGGCTGGGCCTATCCATCACTCTTCTTGAAGCGGGAAGCCTCACCTGAAATTCCACCTAAATCAGTGTGTACAGGTAACCAGATCATCAAAGGTAGAGGACCCCTGTGTGATCAAAGCACGTGGTCTCCAGATGGCAGGATGGGAGTCCCAGGGGTGATCAAGAGCTCACCTGGTTACTTGCTGGACAGTTCACACTTCTGTCGTTTCTCCACAACTCTCCTGCTTTCTGGAAACTTTGCCCCGTGGCTCAGCTTTCAGAGATGGGTTGGGCCACCCTGGGGAGGCTGCCCCACCTTTGCAGAAACTGGGGCAACCAGTGTTTCTTAGAGACCCCTCAGTATCCCAAAGACTGGGGCTCATTTCCCCAAGAAGAAACTTTTTCAGACAATTCAGCCTCCTAGGAAATCTTTCTAGAAGAGCAGAGTCAGCAATGCCCCCATGGCCTTTCAATCTTGGGCAATTCTTCTGTCTGGAATGTCACCCCCTGCCCTTTTAAAAACCCATTATGTGCTGCGAGTGGGCCCACTGGGCCCTGCCTCGCCAGGCACAGGTGACGCTGTCCCAACCCCTCACCTGCAAATCCTCCCCCCACCCTTCCCGGCTCCAGGAGCCTCCTGTGTGTCTCCCAAGAAGCCTGCCTGGCCTCTGGGCTAGGAGAGCTCTGTCTACTCCCTCCCTTCTTCCTGATCTGGCAGGAGGCATGGAAACTTTCGTGGAAAGCACTTGTGCTGACGAATGCTCCCAAGTCAGGACTTTGACTCCAGCCCTGACCGGGCCAGGGGCTCAGGGATGTGGGGCGGGGCCTCTCCTTCACGGGGTCAGGACCTCCTGCCTGTTGCCCCCCTTGCTGTCTCTGCCGCCGACCATCACTCCTTGGCTCTCCGGTGACACCAAGTGACTGCTCCACCACCAGAGAAGTAACTGTCTTCCACACTTTCTCTCTTTTTGTCCTCCCGGCCCCACCGTCTCCTCCTGCCCTTTATTGTATATTTTTCTCCCCCCGCCCCTTTCCAGTGTCCATCTGTGTAGTCTGCATGGAGCTCTGCGGAGTTGAAAGTCTAGAGCCTTTTGCTGTTTTCTTTAAGACCTGGTTATGGTTGTGGGATTTTTTTTTTTTTTTTTTTTTTTTTTTGTCAGCTGCCTGTTATATCAATCACGGAGTCGGGATCTATTTATAGGTTGGGAGTACTGTGTCCTTAGTCACAAAGAGACACAGACAGGGGACTGTCAGCTGGTGCCGGAGGAGCTGAGCGACAAGCCATCAGCAACTGGAAACAGCTGAAGGGGAGACCCTTCCCTGCCAGCCCTGTCCCCTCCCCAGCCCCAAGCATGTAAGTAACAGACTTCTCCCTCCCCTCTGCCCCAGACTCTGCCCTGGACCGTCCTGTCCTTTTTCCCACACACACCCCCTTCTCTCTTTCTCTCTCCCTCTCTCTTTTTAATGGATAAAAATATCTCCGCATGCCTGCTCTTTCATCCTGGGTTTCGGCACCATTGAGCATCTCTGGGTGGCCCAGAGGAAAATGTTGCCTCTCACAAACTGTCCTGGGAAGGTCAGAGGGACCAGGAATGGCTGGGTGGGACAGTTATACAAACTCATTGAGAATCAGTACGTTCTCTTTTATTTTTATTTGTTTTCACTGAGAAAAAGTTAGTCAATCAAAAGGGCAAGGGAAAGTTTACATGCGACTCAGCGGGTGGTTGTCTCCCAGCGTAAAAACTTTTATTTGCTGGCAGCTCGGGCACTGGGTGAGCTGGGAAGGTTCCAGAGGGAAGACCCATTTCACACAGGACAGGTGATGATGGAGAGCTGCCGGCAGGTTTGGGCTGAGCCTGAGAGGTTCCAGGTTCAGGGGGAGTCTTGACAGTCCCAATGGCCAGCTTTTCTATAGCGCCTTAAAGGAAAATAACTTTTTTTTTTTTGCTGCACAGGGCGAGTTTGCTTTGAGAAGTAGGGATGAGAGCTGACAATTTGTCTGGCCTTCCGGGCTTTCGTTGGCTCACTGATTTGGTGTGTTTTCTTCATCCTGAAAGGGGAACTTGGGCGGAGGGCGGGTGGGGAGGAAGAACCTCGGAAAGGACAGAAGCCAGGGGTGGAGTGCCATGGAGCCCTTGCTCCGCATCCTTCCCGAAGGAAGAAACTTAATAGCACGAGCCTTGTCAAAGCCATGCTTGTTTCAGACACTCAGAGCACAGGCTCTGTGAGCACACTGGTGGCCCCTAGAGATGGCAGTCCCCAGGCATTGTCCACTGGTTCCCACAGCGAACATGCCACCAGCTTCCTGTGGAACATTTGGGACTTTAGTTTCTGGAAAATGTACAGTGTTAACTAAAAATGCTACACTTGGGGAGATTTGCTATATATTATTTACGAAGAAATAGTAGTACTATTTAGTAAATAATAAATTTAGTAAAATTTAATTTACTAACTTTTGAAGAAGAATGTGATGATGCTTAAGGTATATGATATACAACTTTTAAAATGCATCTCTTTTTATGAGTCGAATAATCCCTGAGTTTCTATTTACTAAAACAATGCTTACCATATACTATATTGCTAAGCACTGCTTCTTGACTTGTTTGGGAAAACAGTATCCTAACAAATCAATCTTCCCAACAATTTAAAAGCATTAAACAAAACAGATATGTCTGGCTTGCTTTTGATTAAAAACAAAATTGTTTTAGCCACAAATCTGATGATGAAAGTTAAATAATATGGACACACACATATATTTAGAGAGGCAATTTGGTCTCATTTTTATTTTGACTTTTATGAAACTTTCACTTTCCTTCTCTTGGTTATTTTTACCAGTATTTGTTTAAGGTTATTAATGCCTTTAATCCATTCATTCATTATTTTGGAGGACAGAATGGGGATCAGGAAGGAATAAGAGATTAGAAAATATACTTCACAGGTTCACTATAGTCGTTGGTAGAGAAATTAGAATAAGGAGTTTGGTGTAAAATCGGGGGAAATGTCACTATTTCAAACCTAGTAGGGAAAGTAAAGTCCCAGAAATTGAGAGGAAAAAAAAAACCAGGAATTGAGCATATTATATACATAGCATTATTATTTCCTCTCTTCCAAGGACTCTGATTTAATAAACATATCCTGCAAAGGTTTCCCACCATAATACTGAAGTGGGATTTGGTGGGTGATCATTAATTAAAGCTCAAGTGAATCAAACGATTGAGACCTTGCACTCAGAAATCTCAGCAGTCAGCTGTTGGCAAAATTGCACTGTTAGGACTTTCTGATCTCAATGGCTTTTTAGGAAAAGTGTGACATTTTTAAAACCTTTTCATACAAGAGCAAACTGTTCCCTGCCCTTCTCAGCATGCACCCTGGAGCCTGCTGGCCGGTGATTAAATGCACTGGGAGAGAGTCCCGAATTTCTGAGCAAGTCCTATGTTCTCATTAGCGTTAACAGTTGAGAGGGAAGAATATTTGTTGGCGCATTTAGACAAGAACTGCTTCTTCCTTTGGCCACCTGTGGCTGCTTTTAGGTGGGATGGGGGCTTGTTTGGCAGTGTGATGGAAAGCCTGGCTTTCAACCTCAAGTTCAGGATGTGGCTTTTCCCCTTTGGGCTTATGTATAGTGATGCAGTTGGGGAAACTTCAATGTATTTGCATAAGGCAGCCTCTGATTACTTAGTTTCTGCTTCAGTAACGATTCATTTTCTGTGGACCAAGCTGTCGTCAATCTCATTTTTTCCCCAAACTGATTGCTTACATGCAATTGGTCACAGGGCTGTCTGTGACTTCAAGTCTGTAAAATCTCACCCATCCCACACCCTCATCTTTGTTTATTTCTTTGATGTAAAGTTGCAGTTGCCTGTGTACATGCTGTCGTTTTATGTGTTCCCCCTCCTCCCTTAAGCTTGCGGAAACCCATCCCTGACCTCCTCCCAAATTGGGGACAGTGGGGCCAACGAGCAGGTGCTTTGGACGCAGCAGGCTCAGGTACAGGACCATCAATCTCGAGGAAGAAGGAATCGCAAATACCTGGAAAGCGCTCCCCTCATTCAAACCATTTTCCAGAGCCGAGGTCTCTCCAAATATCCCACAAATAAAAAAATGGCAGCTGGCAGGGTTTTTCAACCACAGGCCATGTACAACTCTTTCTCCCCATCACTTCACCTCTACAGTGTATCTGTCCATCTTTTCCTTATCTCTACTTTTACATTTCATTCTCTTCCTGCGCGCTGTCGGTCTCTCTCCCTCCCTCCCCCTTCTCGCCTTCCCTGAAAAACACATTTCTATCTGGCACAGAAAATAAACTCAGATTGTGGGTAGTTATGTTAATCTAATTCAATCCTCAGCGGGTTAAGAGTGAATTTCTAATAGTGGAGCTGTTGAGGGCTTTTTTGTTAATGGCTTGGGGATTACATTGAGTTAAAGGCTCATTTCCTAATCAAACAGAGAGGGAGAGAGTGACTCCGAATATTTATGAGTCTCCCAGTGAGAGTTTAAACATTCAACTCCAAAAGCAGGGTTTCTGCAGGAGGAAAGAGTTAAAGCCCCTCAGGGCTGCTGGGGGAAAAAATTAAACCGGTTAAGCCATCAGCACTTTCAGGCTGCTGCACAACTTGGGCAAAGTGGAAGGCGGAGGGGAGAGAGGGGAATCATTTCACAATTGAAGATGGAAACCGTGACAGAAGCGCCGGAAAAAAAGTCCCCCGTAACAGACACGGATCCTGGGTTCACCAAGGGCCTGGAGGGCCTGTGTGCCTTCAACTCCCCCAATCAATTCTCCTCCAGTCCGGAGGTGAGCTCGTGGAGACAGGAGAATGGCTCAATTTACCAGCAGCGGGAGAGTTCCCCCAGCTGCCTGGTGAAGCTGGTGGGCAGGAGTCTCCCCCACTTCCGTCTTGCCTCTGAAATGCTGAGGGCTGGCTTCCCCTTCCAGAGCAAATTCACATCCCCACAAGCTCCCCCTTTTCTATGTCATCGGTCTGGGTCCCTTGGCCCCTTGGCTTCGCTCTCTGCACACCAGGACCTGAAAGCCCATCTGGATGGCTGTGCCCAGGAGAAAGCAGGTGGAGAACGCCCATCTCCAGCCAGAGAAGGCATGGAGCGACTTGACCAAGGTCAAGCAAAGTCAAGGCCAAACTGAGGTCAAGAGTCTTAAGTTCTGCACAAGCGTACGACAGAGGAGAGGGGAAAGTCAGAGCCATAAGGCTGCCAAAACGTGCCCTGGCTCCCCCAGAGTGCAGTTTCCTTCCCCAGCTTCGGGAAAAAGGGCAGGAATCCCTTATACAGGAGGATTCTGACTGCTCTGTGGACACTTGGCCTTTTTTCTCCACCAGCCAAGTGAGCAGTTTCTAGTCCTTTCGCTTGGGTCTTTTCTCCTGCTCCATAAGGTCAGTCAGCAGAGGCTCTGGAAGCCACCTTTCTGTCCACAGGGTCCTCTGGCCTTTTGTTCCCCTCCAACCTGGGCACTGTTCTTTCTCTTAGTGCTTCATGCTCAGTGGCCATGAGGCCTCTTGCATTTGCCCTCTCTCGAGTCAGGGTGGCGTTTGTAACTTGTCTACACTAGCTCTTCTGCCTTCCTTACCTGGTTGGCATCTTCCTCTTCTTGGGGCCCCAGCTGATGTCCCTCCATCATCTCATTCACCCCTATGGGGCGATTGCCCCCATGGGTCTCCCTCACTGTACCAGGAACCCCCAACTTCAGGGGCTACGTGACATTCCCCTTTGTAAGCCTAGCTCATCGTTGCTCATTCCTGTCCTCCTGCCCTGACAAGTGCCTCTTGCGCATGGCACGGAGCTGTGGTTAAGAGCGTACACTCTGAGTCAGACAGCCAGAGTCCAAGTTCCAGCATCACCTTTTCTCAGCTGTGAGACTTGAGCTCTTAATCTCTTAAGGTCTCGATTTTCTCATCTGTTAAATGGGGCTACATAGAACCTACCTCATAGGGTTGTCGGGGAGATGAAATGCATGTGAAGTGTTAGCCCTTTGCCCTATTAATAAGTCTTAGCCCTTTTATTTGCTCAGCACAGAGCAGTCACTTCTGCACACATCATGTCACACCACTAAAAACAGGTCCCTATGCCTCCCACTAAGGGGCTATATCCTAGTCAGCTTGGACTGCCATGACAAAATCCCACAGACTGGTGGCTTAAGCAACAGAAATTAATTTTCTCACAGTTCTGGAGGCTGGTCCAAGATCAGGGTACCAGCGTGGTTGGGTTCCAGTGAGGAACCTCCTCTTTGTAGGCCATCTTCTCATTGTGTCCTCACATAGAGGAGAGAGTGAGAGCTCTGGTTTCTTCCTCTTCTTAAAAGGACATTAATCCCCTCATGGGGGCTCCACCCTCATGACCTCATCTAAACCTAATTACCTCCCAGAGACCCCACCTCCAAATACCATCACATGGGGGATTAGGGCTGCAACACACGAATTTGGGTGGGGACACAAATATTCAGTACATAGCAGGCTATTTTCCCTGAATTTTGGTGAGCAGAGTCCTGTGTCAGCAAGACTTCCAGCTTCATCCTCCAGCTGGCGATTCCAAATGGAAATCAGAGTTCAAGGCATATTGGGAACATCCTCCCCGCAACCTAAAAGGAACTTGGGGCTTTAAACCACTCTGGGAGAGCAGAGGATGTGAGCTGGGCTTCAGGCAGCAATCCTAAGTCAGGGGAAGAAGGCTTGACTCTTTTCTGCTCTGCAGAAACAGAGTTTGGTGAACTCTCTTGGCCTCACTCACATTCCAATGAACAGCTTTGTTCTTGGGTCTCTGAGTCATCCTGCACCCCTCTCTGCCCTACATTCTCAGATGGCAGTTCAGGCTCTACCCTCACAGTAGGCCAGGCCAGTCCTGGCTGTCAGGCCCACTGGGCTGTGTTTTCAAGGCAGCAGGTGCCTGCTAGTCCTCTCTCTCAACAGGGTCACTTGACCAATGAATCCAAGAGCCACGTGGGTGTCATCAGAGTTCCTGCCAGAGGCGTGCTCCCCTGGGCTGCCCGCAGTGCCGATGTCCTTGACCCTCCCTGTGTGTCTTTGTAGAGACTCTAGGCAGCAAGGCAGTGAACCCTCCTCCTTTTCTTCCCCCACTGATCAGGGGATCGGAGTATGTATGCAGCGCCACCCAAACTTACAAAATGCCCCATGTTCCTCTCCCCGCCTCCTCTCTGCTCTCCCTCCTAGAGCTGGAGATGACACTACTAAACACTTGAACTGTCACAGCCTCCCTTTTGCCTCCTTGCTATTCAGCTTTGGATGCCCCAGTGCCAAGCGCAATGCCTGGCATACAGTATGTGTTCAATAACTGCACGCGAAGTGAATTGCATGGAGCCTCTCCTCTTAAGGGGGCACTCCCATCCCGTGAATTGTAGGGAGGGGGCAGTGCTTTGAAGTTATGAATGTCCAGCTGCCTTAACTACATCAGCTCGTGACCCGTTGACCATGGTCTTTGCCCCTACCCTTCTCTGTCCCTCCTGTCTTCACACTCCTCCATCCAGGAAAAGAAAAAAAAGAATGAGGTGTGTCTTTTATGCACATGTGGTCAAACCTTCCCTGGAATTTTATGCTGTTCAGTAAGGAAGCTTTGTCTAAGTTGATGTCAAATTTAATTGCTAAACTGGTACCTCTCCTGTGATGCTTTCCCTCATCTGTCTCGCCCTCCCTTTTCCCCTTTCCGGGCTGTACCTGCTTCCTCTGGCTGTTCTCACTCTGGGGTCCGCATCCTCCTCCTTTGCTTTAATCACGCTGGTCCCAGTTGGTGCACATGAGAGGGACACCCTCCTTCTGAAGTGCTCCAGAGTGTCTGCTGCCATTAGCACAGACAAGGCTTTTGAAAGGTGGCAACTTGGGAACATCATCTTAGGCACTGGATTCTTCGCAGAACAGCATTTCTGCTCTTTGGGAAGTCAGGGGAGAAAAGCTCAGGCTGCAGAGGGTTAAATGAGAGCAGAGAAAAATCTAGGCATCTCTTGGGGACTGGTCGCTGGCTGAGACAATTGATTAGCTTGGCTTAGTGATCTTTCTAGCAATATTCAGGAGTGAAATTATTGCTGATTAGACTGTGTGTGTGTGTGTGTGTATGTGTGTGTGTGTGTTAGGGCTCACAGCAGTGAGGAGGGTCGGATAAGATCTGAGAAAGCAATGTTATGGATTGTTTGCTCGTAAATCAGTCTTAGGAAGAGACCTATCACCCCACGTGTATCTGCTGTTATATTAGAACTCTGTGTGGGTACGAGTCAGCTGGAGGGGCAGGATGTATTGTGCACAGAATCTCCCTGGCCATTTTCTTTTCGACTCCCTGTGACGTTAGAATTATTCTGAAATAAAAAGTTAAAAACGGGGAATTCCCTGGCGGTCCAGTGGTTAGGACTCCACGCTTCCACTGCCAGGCACCCAGGTTCGATCCTTGGTTGGGCAACTAAGATCCTACAAACCGCGAGGTGCGGCCAAAAAAAAAAAAAAAAAAAAAAATTAAAGACCGAAGTCAACTGGAGGGAAGCCCACTGTTGAGGGCTGTTTCTATCTGTGGCTCTAGTGGATGGAGGGCCAGCCGGGTATCCCGGGCAGAGGCAGGTGCCAGGCGGGTTCAGTCCAGTTCACTCCCAGATCAGTGATAATTGAGGTGCACAGGCTCTCAGGGCCTCAGTTCCCTGCATCATAACATGAGGGATTGGACGAGATCTCTTAGGCCCTCCAGCTCTAAAAGTTTACATTTTAGAACTGTTCGTGGTGGACCTGGTTCATGGTACTCCTGACATAACAAATAACTGCAGCTCAGATCACCTGTGTCCCTTCGTTTTTATTATTTTTTTAATTATTTATTTTATTTCTTTATTTTTGGCTGCATTGGGTCTTTGTTGCTGTGTGTGGGCTTTCTCTAGTTGCGGCGAGCGGGGGCTTCTCTTGTTGCGGAGCACGGGCTCTAGGCGCACGGGCTTCAGTAGTTGTGGCGCATGGGCTCAGTAGTTGTGGCTCGTGGGCTCTAGAGCGCAGGCTCAGTAGTTGTGGCACACGGGCTTAGTTGCTCCACGGCATGTGGTATCTTCCTGGATCAGGGCTTGAAGTCACGTCCCCTGAATTGACAGGCAGATTCTTAACCACTGTGCCACCAGGGAAGCCCCCGCCTGTGTCCCTTTAATGCAACACCTTGGGCCCAGACTTGGCTTTGGGGGACTCTGTGCCTTTACCAACTCAGTCAGTCCCTATTACCTATCATCTTCTTCAGCCTGGTCTCTATCCTCACCTCCCTCTGTCTGTAAGTACACCTGGGAAATGAGTGGAAAACTGGTCAGGCCTTCTTTTTCAAAAACAAATATTGTATAAACTCTGCATTTAAAATTTTGTTTTCAGTTGGTGGCAACAATGGTTTTATACCTCTGTGGTCCTAATATTCCTCCCTCACAATCCGCCCCAGAAGTTGCATCCGGGCCTCTAGGTGTCTGGAGAAGCCCCAGCGGCAGGGCACCTGCTGCTCCTCGGGGTTTGCTCAAACCCTTAGGTGGGAGCACAGTTGGGATTTGGGAAGAGAGTTACCAAGCAGGGTGACCTCAGCAAGGCCTTAACCTTGCCCTACGTTCATTTCTTCACCAGCAAAAGGGGTTGAAACCTGCTCGGAGTGACTCATGAGATTGGCGTGAAGCTAAAATAAGAATCAGAGGGCCACCACTTCCTTGAGAAAGGGAAGTGCTTACCTATTTTAGACTAACTTATTCTCCTGCACGGTGACTCCATGCAGTGGTTGGGTGGTGACAAAACGAGCATTAGAACCACGCTGCCAGACCCATGTCCTCTTGTACTAGCTGTGACCTTGGACAGGTTTTCCACCCTGTCCGCTCCACGCTCGGTTTCCTCATCTGTATAATGGGCATGGTAAGAGCATCTCCCTCGTGGAGTTGTTGTGAAGATTAAAGGAGACCCACGTAAAGGCCCTTGAACAGTACCTGCTAGATAACAAATTCGGAAAGCCATTGTTGAAGATGATGACATCTTGGCTGTTGTCATCATTTTCTAGGGTCCCATGCCAAAAAGTCCAAGAGGCAGGAAACGTTCAAAGTTTCCCTACATTCCTCACAAAGCCCCTCTGGGTAACTTACAAATGCAGCAGAAGGTGCCACTCTAGAGGTGATTTAAAGACATACCGGGTCCTCTGCAATTCCCTGCACTTCCATATCCAATTACCAAGTGAGCATTCTCCCAGTGCCTGCCCGGGCTTTGGGGTGATCTGTCCAAGCCTGTCATCTGTCATGGAAATTTGTTCTCCATGGCCTAGAGTACATGGCTGCTGAAGTCCAGGTGTGAGGTTGGAAATGGTTTAGATGGGTTGTCTTTTGTGTCCATAAGTGCAGTGAAGTCACTAGAGTGAGTTTTCTGTGCAGGACCAATTCCTCCTCCTGTACAACGTAACTGAGTGGGGATTGCTTATTTTCCATATATTTGATGGTGCATATTTAGGGAGTGCTTAGCAAGGAAAGAAAAACGGGAATAGGTAAGAGCAACTTCTGATTTCTCCAAGGGGGGGGAGCCGATTTGTATATTTCAAGGGACCTGTAGAACCAACATCACGTTCTTAGGGGAAAATTCCAGATTCAGCCTTGGGACCAGCCTGTGTGTTTGTGCACACGTGTTCACGTTAAGGGTATTGTGGTCAGTCATCCTGGACTCTCTTCTTTCCCCAACTCAGGCTGAGAGTAATCTTGAAGGAACATGTAATTACTGTTTACTCTAGGGCACTCAGTTGAGAACACCCTCATGTAATGACTCTTGAGTTAATTCTGCCTTCAGATGCCCATCTGCTGCTGCTCCTTTGGAAGTCAGTGGGAACCAAGCACCACATGGAAAAAAGGTCATGAGACGGATATTAGTCCTGCAAGGTCAAGGTTTACTCTTGGGCAACAGAAGTAGTGTGGTGGCATCTTTCTCATGCAGAATCTTCACGCAGATCTCTGTCCTTAGGGATAGAAGCTTCGAAGCAGAACCAACCATGAATCAAATGAGCAGTCTTGGTGGATTTGAAGAGTCAGCAGCACTGATAAAGGAAAGGCATTTGGAAAAATTCTAGAGATAGGATTGTAGCATTTATTTAAAGTTTTAAAACCTGCAAAGGTGCTGTGCATCACCATTTTGGGGGAGGGGGATGAATTTGCCTGATCATTGAAGGTGGGGAACGGGGTGGAGGGAAGGCAGGTGGATGCATTATAATGAAACCTGTAGAATTTATTTGCTAAAAATATCTGATATATTACTTCGAAATATGACACTCTACGGATGCAGTTGGACACTGTTGTGGAGGCCACCAAACTGCTTAGGGAAATAAAACTGGTTTGTGTGGCAGTATACTGAGTGAGGCTTTAGATTCATTTCCAGGTGCCCATACTGCTCCTAGCTCTGCCACCGTCTGATGACTTTGTACAAGCGACTTGATTTCTCTCTGCCTCTGTTTCTTTATGTGTAAGAGGAATTGGTGGACTAGATAACTTCCAAGTGCTCCTCTGGGTGCAGCTCTGAGCCTCCCCAGTGCCCCACCTAAACAGTGATCATCTTGAACCACAGCTGTTTGTGTGGTGGTTTCCCCTCCAGAATTAAAGCTCCAAGGGCAGGGACTGGTGGTCCCATGACCCAGCACAGTGCCTGGACATGACAGGCACCCAACTTGCCTTTGAAGGTACTAATGAAAGAACTGATATAAGTAAATGCCAACTCCCTAACCCAGTATCAACTTGGCTGTTTCCAGAAATGCCACAGGCCTGGCTGATGGTTCTTAATGGCTTGAATTTCTACCCTCTGTGTCCTCGCTCATTGGTCAGGGGTGGTGGTTTGTGCCTCCATGGTGTGAACTGGAAAATCTTTTAGCAACATGTAAATTGAGCTGCCTAAAACCAACCCGCTGAAAACAGCTTTTAGGAATGACATGATTTCCCAACTGCCATACCTACTTCTTTGTATGACCATTCTGCTGTCTGTTTCTGTTCTTTTTTCCCTCTCTCCATCATACTCTATTAATTTAAAAATATTACATTTGGAGACTTACTAAATAAAGAGACCTCAGAGCACAAAATATCCCTTATCCATTTTCTGGGTCCCTATGTGCTTCCTTATAAAGATTTTTTTCTTATTTTTTTACTAAATGGCCTTAATTTTATCACTAATCTCTGTGTGACAATTCTTTTACTGTCTAACTTATTTCTAAAATATTCTCTCACAAGAGTCCCCAACTCTACTCTTATTGATCCCTTGTGCCCCTTTCACTTCTGTCTTTGCTGTTTCATAAAACTTATAAAGTGATTCCTTTATAAGTTGGACCCTTGATCTCAGTCCTTTCCGAGTCCTCCACCAAAATATCCCAGGAGGACGGTTCTGACAATTGGATTTTCACAGTTCAGGTGGTCTTGGGTCGCTGTCATTTCCATACTGAGCCTGGGGACACGCTTTGTTGTCTATTCCCTAAAACTCATATTTTCTTTAACCAGCAGCTTTCCCATTGCAGATGAACCACATTATGAATTTAAAGCCTTAAAAAAAATCTTCAGCACCACTCTTCTGCGCCATATTGTGAAGGATTCCACTTTTTTTTTCCTTCTCACCGCATGTCAACAATACCATTACCTGGTACCTAAGCATGACATTTCCTTGAGACATTTCTTTACAGTTTCCTTACATTGTTGCTTACTGCTTGCTTTGTTTCTTGGCTTTTTCTCATGTGTCCCACCTCTGCAACTACTCTTCAGAGTATGGGAGAAGACAAGAGGCATTTATCAAGGGCCCATTATATGCTGGAAACTTTACATAGTTTATATTACTTGGCCCCTGTAACGACCGAAAGATATAAGTATTACTATAAGGACTGAGATCAAGGGTCCAACTTATAAAGAGGAGTCAGAGGCACTGAGGACCTTGCTTAAGGTCACCCAGGTAGTAAGCTCTATGGTCTGACATCACCCTCCACAGTATACTGCAGGGCTAAGTGCAAGCAGGCAACCAATGAAAACCACACCAGTACCCTTTGGTATCATTTACATCAACATTGAACTTGTTCCAACATTTGCAAAGTTTTCGTGTTTTTATTTATTTTCTTGAAAAGTATCAGATGTGCCCCTTAACGGACTTGTCAAGAGATCCTACAATTCTAGCTTTTCTTCCCCAAGTCCCTGCGTCCTTGGAAATAGTACAACACAGATGCTTCCATCAAGGGAGTCCTCTGTTAATCACCCTTAGCTCTCCTTTGCCACTACTAACAGTCTTTCCCCTACAATAATTTTTTAAACCTCTCCAGAGGAACTGGGGACCCTACTGGTAATATGTGGACCTAACCTGTGGCTAAAATGGGTGGACTGTAAAAGCTCCCATCATGTGGGGTTCCTCTTTTAGAAAGCGCGTTCCTCTTCCTCCTGCTTTATTCTGACTGTTCCCTGCCTGCTCCCCCATCACCTGTCCCACTTCTGCCTTTATATCCTGCCTCCAATTAGACCATAGACAGTGTTTTCATTCCCTTTACGTTTCCTGTTTTGTCTTTTCCCCCAGCTTCCTCTAACCACACGTCATCTGTCTTGACTTTGTCTTCTGAGAGCTGCATCTACTTTGTAAACCTGACGCTGGTGCTGCACTCCTCTCCCGCCATCAGTATCATCCTGACTTCCTGTAGGATGTTGTGTGTCCTTCCCTCTTGTGTGAGCTACACCAACCATAATCCACCACACTTTTTTTTTTTTTTTTGAGGGAGTGAGGTGAGGGAGGAGGGGTCTCTCGCCAATGCCAATGCCACAGCCTTGGATGGCTGGACTTCCTGCCTAGTCTCCTGTGATCTTTAGCTCCTCTTCATCTGCCCACCTTGGCTCTTGGGATGCTAATCATATTCCAGAGCAGAGTTATAATATCTCCCCACCTTAGATGGAGTCCAGCATGCGCTCACTGTTTGGGACAAAGAGTTTATCATCTCCCTGTCCTTGACCTTCCGTGGGTACAGGTCCATCAGGTTTCCGCCTTTCCTCTGGCTTCCCTTTCTCTTAAGGGGCCCTCACAGCCTACAGTCTGCCTCCTGAATACAGTGGGTAGGGGGCGATGGTGCTCACTTGTCTGGCCTTTGCAATGAAATGCAAATGGATGTTTGATAGTCACCGCTACGATTTCCAATGTTTCGTGTTTCCCCCTTCTCCCCAAGCCACGGTGTCACATTGAGAACCTATGTGAGATCATTGAAGTTGCTTAGACAGTCAGCGGAGAACTTTTCTGTCTCTGAACTACTCACTTGCCTTGGAGACTTTGTTTCCTGCCTTGTCTGAGGTTCTTAGGGCCTCTAATCCTCCATCTCTCTTTTTGTAGGGAGAATATGAAAGTTCTTCTGTGTGTGTTCGGTGGGTGGGGGTGGCGGCAGCTTGTTTGATGTGACTGTCATTGCTCTTGGTGGAGCCCACTGGGTCCTCAGCTGCGTGGGACAGGGTATTAGTGTGAACTGCAGGACCTGTTGGTTTCCTGAGTCGTAGCCTTAACCCAGGCTCTGCTTCCCCAGATAACAGTGACCCAGAGAAGACCAATAGTATTCTCTCCTACTTCTGGGGCCTTTGCAGATCCAAGGCCAGCATTTTCCCCAGGTTGGGTGAGTCTGCTGCTTAGTTGATGCTTCTTCATCCGATGGGTGTGCAAGGGTCTCTGCTTCGTCGTTTTGGCATTTGCCTTCCTTGGGGTTCCACCATCACCTTGGCAGTTTGGGGAAGACTCCTGAGAGATGGGGAGGAGAGTGTCTTTGGTCAGTGTCCCTAGAAGCAGAGCCTGAAATGGAAATTCTGGGCGAGAGATGTATTGAGGGAGTGCTGTCTGGAGACACCTGTAGGGGAGTGGGGAAAGAGAGAGAGGGGAGGGGAGGGAGCTGAGTAAGTGCGTGGATTCAGCTGAGGTCTAGCTTCAGCCTGATCCCACGGGGTGCTCTGGAGCATGAATTATACCACAGACTTGTCCCACCTTGAGGCAAGCATACTAGCCAGGTGCACCTCCATGTCAATCAGGCAGTGGTTGGGAAGTGCCCCGACGTGAGGCAGTAACCTCCCAGACCCTTCTGGACCAAGGGGGCTCCAGTGGTCAAGGGCGAGTCTCAGGAGAAGGCTGCAGCCCTTAGCATCTGGAGACGGCTGTACCGGGAGTGTGGGGGGCAAAGGGATCTGAGCAGAGCCACAACAGCATCTGCTACAGACAGACTGTCTGAGTGTGGGCCTCTGTCTCTCCACCTCCACGTGGAATTTGACGGTGGGCTTCCATCACTCTCCAACATGAGCCCAGGGAGGAGCCATTATAAAGCACCTGGGTGTTGAAGATGGCAGGGTACAAAGACAAGGACTCTGAAGATGCCAATGCCCGGAGCTGCGTTCCACCTCTCTCTCCACTGGTTGTGCTCACCAAAGGCAGAGGAAGAGAGAATCACTCACCACCTCATGCTTTCACTCTGTGGGAGCCGGAAACAGAGTAAGAAATAGCCTCTTCCTCTTCCACAGAGGATGGCTTCCCTCTAGGTCCCTTCGGTGGAATTAAGAGCCTCCCTACAGGAGAAACTTTTGGCCTTTGATTTGCCTTGAGCCAAAGGAAAGGATAGGGTATGTAGGCATTACCTGTTACCAAGCAGCACTTTACGGTAAGTCCCTTACGTACGAACAGGTTCTGGTCCGAAAGCATGTTCATAAGTCCAATTTGTTCATAAGTCCAACAAAGTTAGCCTAGGTACCCAACTAACACAATCGGCTATATAGTACTGTTACTGTACTAGGTTTCTAATACTTTTCACACAAATAATACATAAAAACAAACACACACAGAAAATAAAGAAAACATTTTTAATCTTACAGTATAGTACCTTGAAAAGTACAGTAGTACCAGCTACATCACCGCTGCTTTTACTCTTGCTTCTGGACATCCTGGGCTTCAAATAAAGACACTGTACTACTGTAGTCTATACAGTACTGTACAGTACACAAAAGCACAACCACTTTTAGAGGATGCACACACATGACAATATACGCCAGACACGTGAACTAACTTATGTGATTGGACATGCGAACGCACGTTCGCATCTTTGAAAGTTCGAAACTTGGAGGTTTGTATGTAGGAGACTTAACTGTATTATAAATGGCCACGTGCCTGGCTCTGTGTGGAGAAAATACCGAAAGATCAGTTCTTGGATTTTTTTTTTTTTTTGAGTTTGAAATTAGTTGGGAGTGGGGGCGGAGTTGCGAGGAGGGAGGGATCACATGCATACTTGTACTTGGTTGTAACTCATCTAGCTGCCTCAGGGGAAAGGCCAAGGGATGTGTGTAAGAAAAGCAAGTAGCTGCGGGAGGAAACCACGAGTGCTGAAGGACCATGCTTGACCATATGGACCATGAAGGACCATAGAGTACGTAGCCAGGGTCTTTGTGTGTTATTGCATCTGATGGCCACAGCAAACCCTGAAGGACTTGTTATCTCCAATTTACAGCCGAAGGAAGAGAGGCTCTCACATCAGCCTACCTGAGAGCACTGCAGACCTATGAATGGTAAAGATGAGTTTCAAATCAAGCCTGGTTCCCTCTCTAGTCCGTGTTACCCCATCCCTAAACCAGGAGGGCTTGGGTACCCAATTCTGGGAACACTGTGGTCAGGCCCCTGAAGGTATGCCGGCCAAGCGACTCCAGGTTGCCCAGTTCATCCCAGTCCCCAAGGGCTTGATGCTTCTCCCTCTTGAGCTCCTCTGCCCTCCTCAATCCCCTCCTCTCATCCACCTGCCCTCATGCACACCCATTGTGCACCCTCCCCCCGAGAGAGCCCTATGCCAAACCACATCTTCTCTGTGATATTTTAAGGTGTCTCCTCCCCGGAGCCGCCCTAGTGATATAAAGCCCAGTAAAGTACCCCCATTCCACATGTCCAGCACCCATCACTGATTCCCACAAGATGTCCGCACACCCAGAGCCCACAGATGTTCACGGCCACGCTCATGGATACAGGAGCTCATTCTGTGTGCCAGCTGCTCAGCCCTTTTGGCTACACAGCTTGCGGGATCTTAGTTCCCCGACCAGAGATTGAACCTGGGCCCTTGGCAGTGAAAGTGCCAAGTCCTAACCATTGGACCTCCAGGGAATTCCCTGCTCCGCCCTTCCTATGTACCCACTCAGAATGCCACCCACAAGTCTGTCCCCAACACCGCCCTGTGCTCTGCATTACCTAAACGAAAAGAGAACTTCAAGACACAATGATGTCCCCGTGCTGAAGGAGCCAACCTGGTGGGCCGATGCCAGCATTGGACTTAGGGCAAATCTGGGTTCCAAGTCTGGCTCTGCCGTGTCTTCAGTTCATGGTCTCAGGCAAGTTAATGTGGCTCTTTGCACTCAGTTTTCTCACATGTGCAAAGGGAGTGATCAAGCCCAGTCTCATGGGGTTGGCGTGAGGGTTAAGTGAGGTGAGGCAGGAGGAAGCACGGGCTCGCGGCTGGGCTCTGCCCTCCTCACGGCTCAGTGGCTAAAGTTCACGGACAATGAGTACCATAGTGTTTTCATGGACACAAAGCCCCCAGGGTAGGGGCAGGTCTGCTGGTAACAATATTAGTCTAATCTGAAATTCTGCTGACTCAAGAATTTGATCACAGACGTGGGAAGAGGGTAGGAATGAGGTTTGCTTTGCAAGACGTTTCCACACCATTCCTCACTCCTCCTCGACCTTTAGGACCCCATGACACATTTAAAAGGCCACACAGCTTTCGTCCCTGGCTGTGCCATGCACAGAGTGGGGAAAGAAAACACCTTCCTGCCAGCAGCTTCTCCAAGCACCTGGCACGTTTGCTTCCCTGGGTGGAGGGAGGACTCTGGGGTACACGGGCCACCATCTGCTGGAGCCACCGTGCCCGGGCCCAGCACCAGCCTGGTCTCCGGGACCCCAGCCCCAGCTTTTGGCAGTTGCCTGGGCTGGGGGAGCCCGGGCTGGGTGACCTCGCAGCTGTGACTTCAGCCCATAGGGGGCTTGTGTTCCTGTGTCTCTCTGGGGTCCATCCTGGCTGCCAGGCAGAGGGCCCACTGTCCTTCAATACCAGAGGCTCGCATTGCCCGGCCTGTGCCAGCAGTTGGCAAAGGATCCTCGACCAAGAGGCCCTCTCGCGTCCGTGGCTGCCGGTCCCACCAGGGGCATAGACCCCAAGTCAGTGTGGGTCTTTACCAGCTTTTCCATTTCTCTCTGACAAGTCTGGAAACTCCTTAAAAAATATCCATTCTCACATGAGTCAAAGGGGAAAGTCGTGCAGATGGCTCTGAAAGCAGAAATACCTGATAACTTGTACTGAAAGGATATTGACACTAATCTAGGAATGGGTTTCTTTCTAACCTGACTCCATGGAAAATATACAGCTTGTGATGATGATGGAGGGAGGGGAGGAGAAGGAGAAGGAGGAAAGGGAGGGGGAGGGGGAGGGAGCAAGCACACACCATGCTTGGTGCTCTAGTCCTGTTGTTCCTTCTCATACACAGCAACCCTAGGAAGTAGGTGCTATAATTTCCTCCATTGTACAGATGAGAAAGATGAGGTCCAGAGGAGTTAAACCATTTGTCCTAGGCCACACGGCTGCTGAATGGCAGCACAGGGATTTGAGGCTGGCCTCTCTCTAACATGTGTGCTTTTTTTCCCCCCACATACTTTTATATACATTTTAATATTTGAACCACAAGTATATATTATATATTCAAAAACTTAAAAATTTTTAAAATTAAGCAGTTGATAGTTGTGTTGCAGTTTTCTTGCTTTCTTTGTCAGATTTTTTATTGTAAAATACACATAACATAAAATTTACCATCTTTACCATTTTTTTTTTTTTTTTTTTTTGGCTGTGTTGGGTCTTTGTTTCTGTGCGAGGGCTTTCTCTAGTTGTGGCAAGCGGGCGCCACTCTTCATCGCGGTGCGCGGGCCTCTCACTGTCGCGGCCTCTCTTGTTGCGGAGCACAGGCGCCAGACGCGCAGGCTCAGTAGTTGTGGCTCACGGGCCCAGTTGCTCCACGGCATGTGGGATCCTCCCAGACCAGGGCTCGAACCCATGTCCCCCGCATTAGCAGGCAGACTCTCAACCACTGCGCCACCAGGGAAGCCCCTCATCTTTACCATTTTTAAGTGATAAGTTCATTCATATTTTTGTGCAACTATCACCACCATCCATCTCCAGATCTCTTCTCATCTTGTAAAACTGAAACTCTGTAGCCATTAAACAATAAATTCCTATCCCCGCTCTCCCCTAGCCCCTGGCAATCATAGTTCTACTTTCTGTCTCTATGAGTTTGATGGCTTCAATTACCTCATAGAACTGTAATCATACAGTATTTGTCTTTTTGTGACTGGCTTATTTCACGTAGTATAATGTTCTCCAGGTTCATCCATGTTGTAGGATGTATTAGAATTTCCTTCTTTTTTAAGGCTGAATTGTATTCCATTGTATGTACAGAACACTATTTGTTTATCTATTCATCTGCCAACGGATGCTTAGAGTGCTTCTACGTCTTAGCTATTGTAAATAACGCTGCTATGAACAAGGATGTACAAATAACTCTTTGAGACTCTGCTTTCAGTTCTTCAGAAATTGAATTGCTGGATCATATGGTAATTCTATTATTAATGCTTTGAGGAACTGCCATACTGTTTTCCACAGTGGCTGAATTATATTACATTCCCACCAACAGTCCACAAGGGTCTGATTTCTCTACATCCTCATCAACTCTTGACTTTTTCTGTTTTTGTTTTTTGTTTTTTTTGACAGTAGTCATTGTAATGGATGTGAGGTGGTATCTCATTGTGGTTTTGATTTGCGTTTCCCTAATGATTTGTGATGTTGAGCATCTTTTCACATGCTTATTGGCTGTTTGTATATCTTCTGTGGAGAAATATCTATTCAAGTCCTTTGCCCATTTTTCAGTTGGGTTGTTTGGGGCTTTTTGCTGCTGAGCTTTAGGAGTTCTGTATATATTCTGGATATTAATCCCTTATCAGATATATGATTTGCAGACGTTTTCTCCCATTCTGTAGGTTGCCTTTTCACTCTGTTGATGGTGTCCTTTGATGTATGGAAGTTTTTAATTTTTATAAATTCCAATTTGTCTCTTTTTTTCTCTTGCCGCCTGTGCCTTTGGTGTCATATTCAAGAAATCATTGCCATATCTAGTTTGCCCTATGTTTTCTTCTAAGAGTTTTATAGTTTGAGGTCTTACATTTAGGTCTTTGAGTGAATTTTTGCGTATGGTGTCAGGTAAGGGCCCACCTTCATTCTTTTGCATGTGGATATCCAGTTTTCTCAGCACCATTTGTTGAAAAGACTGTTTCCCTATTGCATGGTGTTGACAACCTCATAGAAAGTCATTTGACCATATTTGCAAGGATTTATTTCTGGTAACAGTTATACTTTTAACAGCCATTCCTGCACTGCGTTTCAACACTGTGCAATGCTTAGTGGAATTATGGAATATCAAAGCTGTAGGAGACCCCAAACAAGTAATGAATACTTCCACATTCTGTTGGTGGAAAAACTGAGGCCAGTGGTCAGAGCCCTCTCAGTCTAGTGCTCAGGCCAATACAGGACTCTGTGAGGGTCCTCACCTCCTGGAGTGAACTGCAGGGTTGCTGGGAGACTTTTCATGCATTTTAGCAAATGCTCCATTCTGTGGGCAAATGCACTCATGTGTTTTAGAAACCAAAATCGTAGAATGTAGAGGCGAGTGAGGAAGCATCAAGAGCTGGCCCAGCAGTGAGGTGTGCTGGATGGAAGGCCACTGAAACCCCCCCGAGTCAGGGGCCAGGACCACCCTCTTCTGGATGACTCTGGATGGTACCCCCGGTCCAGGCACAGGAGCAGCAGGCAGCCTAAATAGCCTGGGTGTGTACAAATCCTATGTTTCTCCATGGCCCAGGCCCCACTTAGCCCCCAGCATACCTCCTAGGCTCCGCCCTCACCTCCACCTCCCTCCTGTCCTTCACTGCCCTTGAGTCCCAGTTGCTAGCTCTGTTCAAACACTCTATTTTCCTGAACACAGGCCAGGCTGAGTTGCACTCCTGTGTCCCAGCTCACACAGACACATTTACGACTGTTTATCCCCTTCTCAGAGACGCCTTCCCTCACGCCCCCTCTGGTAGAAGTCACCTCTCTGGCCCTGGTGCACCACGGACCCTGGGCCCCCTTCTATACTCTCCCTGGAATTAGAGTGATGTGTCTTCCTGCTAGAGCTGAGATCTCTTGAAACTGTGTTGCAAATGTTCAAAAGACTGTCCTAAAGAGATGTGTGTGTGTGTGTGTGTGTGTGTGTGTGTGTGTGTGTAATCCTCAGTGCACACAATAGCTGCTCAAAACACTTTCGTGAATCCAGTTCAGAGAGGGAGCGATGAGCGAAAGGTCCCGTTGTGAAGGGAGCTGCCGGCTCAGCGTGGGCCACGGCTGGGAGAGTGAGTCGGGGGCTGGTCGCCAGGGTTTTACGGTACTCAGGCAAAAGCAATGGCGTATTTGTTTGGCCACCATGCCCCACTAACTCCAGTGTAAAATTGGATTTTCATTCTGGGAAAGGGGCCACCGATAAGCTTGTTTTCCCAGGGCCCAGGAAAGAGTGAGGAGAAGGAGGCGGTTCCCAGCTGAAGAATAAATAATCAAGTCAATTTCAGGTTTAATTTCCCTTTGACCTCATGTCCCTGACTGTCACTGCCGCCAGGCAGTGCCGGTGCCAGCAGGTCACCCCTGTGTGCCAGTTCCCCATCCCTGTCCCTCTGCAGGGAGCTGGAGGCTGTGTGCCCCTCCACACTAGCTGGTGCAGCTGGAAACAGCTGTGCGCATCACAGTCACCGCTCAGTCCAAGCCAGGCGCTGACCTGTGCAAACACAGGCGGAACTACAGCCACGCATAAACAAATTAGCATCCTTTAAAAGGTGAAAAGCTCCATAAGATACCTGAGTTTTGTTTACGGCTTCGAGGTGGGAGTGACGGGGAGTCGGATTAAATCACTGGGGTGCGCATGCGGTGCTGGCCCTCCCGCTTCCTCTTGCCTCCCCCACCCCTTGGGCACGCGGACACAGCCCTGCCTTAAATGGCCGCTGCGTCCGCCCTGGTCCTGCCGTTGTTCCAGCCAGCCCGGGTCCCAGCAGGTGTTCCCTAATTAGCAATCTCTTCATTTCCAATCAAAGCACAAAGCGGCCCCAAAAGCCTGTCTTTACGAGGGAGCCAGCAGCGGCTAGGGATGTGCAGGGGGATAATTGTCTTCGCCAGTGGCGGCAGTAAGCGGGTTGGCTAATTCATTATTGTAATAACTTTGCTTGTCCTTGGGGAGGTGGGGTGGGGGAGGGAGGAAGGGTAAGCGGGGAGGGGACTGAGTGTGGCTGAAGGTGGGGCGGGGTGAGGGTCTGGGGCAAAGGGGTGGGGAACAGAGGAGCGAATGAACGACGCACCTGCTCGCCCCGGCCTCCCCGACTGGCTGGGCACCCGCTTCCCACGGCGGCTGAGTGACACGGTTTGTCAGCCCCCGGCAGGGCAGCAGCCACCAGGTGGCAAGGCATCCAGACTTTCCACGGCGCAGGGAGGGGCCCTGGATTCTGAAGAGGCTCTGGGCTCAGGGAAGATCACGCTCCATTACCCTCTGGGGCCTGAGGGGCTGAGGCTGGGTGGTGGGGTCCCTGGAGCCAGGCCTCTGTCTTCCCAAGGGCTGAACTCTTGGACCTTGACTGTCATCCAGCCTGGACACAGTGGCAGAGGGTCGCCAGTTAGAATGCCCCAAAGAGCTGCCTTATACTTTTGTTGGCAGAACGGTATGGATGACAACTCAAAGACCCTTCCAAGTCTGCAGGGGCCACAGAGGTGGCTGAGTGCATCCCTAAAATGAGGGTGACCCCAGGTCGGGTTGCCCCCTTGCTCTGTCTGGTGCACTCTCCCTGACCCATTTCTCCCACAGCAAGCAGGGCCTGGGAATAAAAGTTTGGAGAGCCCCTCCCTGGCAGCCTCGGGCTGGGTAGTCAGGTGGCTTTGTGAGGGATTCAGAATTCCAGCTGAGCTTCCATCTGAAACCAAATACAGGTAGAGAGGCAGGAAGGGAGGGTGAGTCCAGTGGGGGAAACAGCATGGGCAAAGGCACAGGGGGAATCCTGGGACTGGGGGTGAAAGGCGTCAGGTCTTGTGGGAGGGGGCATGGATGAGGGGGGCGTGCTGAGGACTCCCGGGAAATTCTGGGAATGGAGGGGGAGGCCGGCCCATGGAGGGCCTGACTGGCAGCCGAGGGCTCAGTCTTCATCTCTTGTGCCCCCAAACCAACAGCACAGCAGCCCTGCTAGAAAGCCTGTGGATGGCCTTGCCCTACCCTGGAGGAGAGGTGCTGGGTCAACCCTCAGCTTGGAACTCAAGGGAAATGGCCTTGACTGGAACAGGGACCTCCAGGGGGCCAAAGGGAGAGGGATAGGCTTTCCCAGACTCCTCCCTCTCCCCTGCAGCTGCAATCTCAAATCTGACAGGTGGAACTTGTCAGGGGACATTAGAAATGGACCAGCCCTTGCCTGACTACTCACGGCCTGCCTCTGAGCTGAACGTTTCCCCCGGCTTTAGTGCCCTGTGGTGGCCACCCAGTGGCTAGGATCGTGGGCTCTGGAATCAGAAGGCCTGAGGTCACATCCTGGCTCCATCTGCTATTCACCTTTGTGTGCCTCAGTTTCCTCATCCATAAACTTGGGCTGAAAGAGTCCCTATCTCATGTGAGTTAATACCTGTGAGGTTCATAGCACAGAGCTGGCTGTTTGTGAGGACTCCAGCCGTCTAGTGCCTGCCCTTAAAGACATAGGGGTGGGAGTAAGAGGTACAAACTATAAGTATAAAATAAATAAGCCACAAGGATATATATTACAGCACAGGGAAGATAGCCGATATTTCATAATAACTATAAGTGGAGTATCATCTTTAAAAATTGTGAATCTATGTTGTACACCTGAAACCTATTTAATATTGTAAATCAACTATAGTTCAATGAAAAACAAAAAGACATAGGGGTGGAGAGGGGGACATGTGAGGGGCTGGGGAGGGAGCTTCACGCCCCTGCTTTCACCCAGTTTTTTTCCTTGCTTGTGAAGCGGGACAGGCGAGGCTGTGCTGGGACCCTCCAAGGTCTCAGGTTGAAGGATGATGGGAGGGGGTGAGAGGTGGGATGGGGGTGGAGGGGGCGCTGTTGTGCTGGGCAGCACCCTGTCCTCTTGTCCAGGGGCTAACTGGGAGATCTCCACATTGACCTGGAGACGGAGGCCCAGCCTTGTTTCCTCTCAGCCCTGCCCCTGTCTCTGTACTTCTGATGGGGGGGAGCTGCGGCGGTTCCTAGACCCTGGGGGGCAGGGCGTGAGGGACGCCTCCCTGGCTGTGCTGACTGCGAGTCCCCCTGGTCCTGGACTTGGTCTGGCCCACGGAACAGAGTTTAGGAGGCCTGGTGTCCAACCCCCAGACCTCTCAATAATGGTCATTGCCTTTTTTTTTTTAAATATTTATTTATTTATGGCTGTGCCAAGTCTTAGTTGCGGCATGTGGGATCCTCGTTGCGGCATGCGGGATCTTTAGTTGCGGTGTGCAGACTTCTTAGTTATGGCATGCATGCGGGATCTAGTTCCCCGACCAGGGATTGAACCCAGGCCCCTTGCATTGGGAGCACGGGAAGTCCCTCGATGGCCACTGCCTTGGGGCACTGTGGCTTTGGTCCCTGCCTCTCAAACTAGCTTAAGAGTCAGAAAAATCAAAAAGCCAGTCTTGCCTATATCCCCTGCCCCCACCAATTTACAGATCATTCTTTCAACAAATATTCATGAAGCATCTATTTTGTGCATAGTGGGAGAATCCAGTGTTACACAAGTAAATAAGAGGATGGTTGGGGCAGCCTCTCTCGGAGGATGGAGACAGCTTCTCTGAGGAGGTGACATTTCAGCTTCAGCCTGAGTAACTGGGAGAGAGCTAAATTAGGATCTGTGTGGGCTAGAGCAGTGCTATCCAGTGGAAATATAATGCAAACCACAAATGGAAGCCATTTGGGTAATTCAAATTTTTCTAGTAGCCACATTTTTAAAAAGTCAAAATAGACAAGTAAAATTAATTATATATTTTATTTAACTCAATATATCAAAATATCATTTCAACATGTAATCAATGTAAAAAATTATTACTGAGATATTTTACATTCATTTTCTTGTACTAAATCTTCGAACTCTTGTGTCTATTTTACACTCACAGCACTTTTCAATTCAGACTAACAACTGCATTTCAAGTGCTCAATAGCCACATGTGGCTAGTGGCTGCTGTATTTGACAGCACAAGTCCAGAGGTTAAGAGTACAAAGTCTGGAGCCGCTTGCTAGCTGTGTGACCTTGGGCAAGTTGCTAAACCCCTCTGTGCTTTGGTTTCTTTACCTGCAAAATGGGGTAGTAATAGACCCTATCCCTTGTAGTTGTTACGAGAATTAAGCTCATAAACATAAAGACCTAAAATAGTGCCTGGCCGGTAGAAAGTGCTATTAGATGTTAGCTATTAATAAGAAGAATTAGAAAACTGAGAATAATAAATCTCTGAAGGAAGAGAACTCACTCAAGGCAGAAAACAAAGAGCAGAAGGAAGAGTGGAAGGGCTGGTGGCCGGGTGGGGTGGTGAGGGGCAGCAGAGGAGGCCAGCAGGGTGGACACCATCAAGACACCATGAAGAGCCTGGTTGCCTTTACAGCTCCGTGAGCAGAGCCTGAGAAACCGGAGAGAAAATCCTAGGGGCTGAGACTTTGCCTGACACCTGTTCCTGTCTCAAGGGCTGGGGTGGGAGCCCCGGGTGGGAGGCCTGGTGTCTCCCTCAGTCTTCCCCGTCTTGCTCTGACTCTGAAACTGTTGCACGCTTCCCACTCACAGCCGCCTGGGAAGCACCGGGGCGTCAGCTGGAGGGGGAATATTAATGATTCAATTTTCAACCGGGTTCCACTCCAGGGCCTCGCCTGCGACATGCATTTTTAATCATAACAAAACAGAATGACAAAGGGAGTCATTTGCAGCAAGGCAGCCTCTGCTGGCTGGCCCCCCTGAAGGGTCTGCTTAGGGGGTTGTGGGGAGCTGGCTTCCCAGCCCACAAGACATTCCCCATTCTGGTGCCAGAACTGTTCCCCGACTTCCTAGAGGGTCTAGCTGTGGTGCCAGTCTCTGGCTGTGCCGTGCGCTGCAAGCCATTCTCTCTGGGCTATGACTTTCTTCCAAAAGGGGGCTACTGGGTTAGGGGAACCAGAAACAGTGGGTGCGCATCGGCTAGGGCTGGTAGAAGCTGGGGGTAGCAGAGACTTGACCATCTCCCTAAGGGTTCTGGCTGGTCCACGGCAGGGACAAGGAACCATGGGGGTGGTGAGGGGCCATGTGGGTATGGAGGTTGCAGAGAATTTGACCTGCCCGTCCTCCAAGACCTGGAGTCATTCTTCTGTCTCTGAGCCTCTGTCACGCTTGGGGTTGGTTACACGGAGCGGGCCTTCTGGGCTGACCTCACTGTGGTGATACCTGGGGATTGGCTGGCCCTTCTCTGAAGGAAGCTGCACCTTAGTTCCCTGTTGGATCACCTTCTGCCGTCTGCTGGGTCCTGGCCCATCCTGTTTGGTGACTAGCTTTGCACTGAGTCAGTCTGGAATGCGCTCCCTCGTCCTTGGTATTCTTGAGAGTCCCGCTTGCATCCCATCTCCTCCATGAGCCTTCCCTGGCTGCCGGGCCACAATGACAGTCCCCATCAACCAGCTCCTGGTCTCCTTTCCAATCACATTACCCAAGTCTGCACCATCCCCTTGGCACTTTTGCTGCCCTCTGACCGTCCCTCTGGCCATCCTCCCAATCTCCGAGCACCCAGTATGCACCAGGCGCTGTGCCTCCTCGCTCCGTCTAGTGGGGAAGGCAAATGGTCAGCCCCTAAACCTTTTCACTGTAAGGGAAGTGCTGCCATGGGAGGCATAAAAGAAGCTGTAGGAACCAGGGGCCAGGATGCTTTAATGTGTACATGCTATTTATTCCACCAGCATTTATGAAGGACCTATCTGTGCCAGGCACTGTGCTGGGTGCTGCAGCTACAGTGGTGGAGAAAACAGCCATTTCTCCACCTTCACAGAGTTTACAGTTTGGTGGACAAGATTAAACAAACCAACAGGTGTCCCATGCTTCTTCTGGTATCTGCCCTTGTGTCTTGTACACAGCAGGTGCTCAGTAAATGCTTGCTGGCTGGATGGTTCTAAGTTGCCTAATTCTCAGATTGTGTCACTTTCTTCCCCCTTGCTTTATAGTTATGAGGCTGGTTCCCAAGTTGGGCCTTTACCTACTTCCTGCCAGGAAGCCCCTGTCCTGATTCGGCTAACTCTGATCTCAGGTGTGATAAATTAATAATAGCAACCACCAACATTTATTAGGTGCTTGTTATGTGTCAGGTGCTAACCACTTTGCCAATACACGTAATACCATCCTATTTAATCTTTACAATGACTCCATGCAATGGGTACTATTATTCAACCCATTTTACCAAAGAGGAACGTCAGGCACAGAGAGGTTAAGTCACTTGTCTGAGGTTGCACAGCAAGTAAAGGGCAGAGCTGGGAAAGAAACCCAGGCAGCCTGACCCGAGCCTGTGCTCTAAACCATACTGGGTCACCCTGCAGCTGCCTACTATCATATATAAAATAGATCAGAAAGACCTTTTCACCCCATTTGCAGAAACTTGCTGCCTTTTAGTTGACAGCCATTGCTAGCTACTTCTAGGCTGTGCTCCACACCCTCCAGGAATCACAGAAGGCCTTGCTGGGAGGCCTCAGAGGTCCTCTTCTGCACCTCTCTCATGTTTCAGCCAAAGGAACCAAAGACCAGGGACGGGAAGGGACTGGTCCAAGGGCTTAAGACCAAGTCTTGACTGAATGGGCCTCCCGGCCCAGGCTAGCCTCAGCCCTGGGCTGACTTCCTGAGCATTGTTTTACAGGGGTTAGTAGACTGGCGGGCAGACAGCTGGTCTCAGATGGAGGGGGCAGAAAGGCCTGTGAGCAGCCCCTGACCCCTTGAGTCTGTACCTGCCTCTCAGCAATCTTTGAACTCCATCGACCCTTATCCCCGGGCTCTTGGGCCCACTGCTCTCTGCCCTCCTCGCCCTATGCCCCCACTTCATAGCCGGCGCCTCCCCCCTCCCTTCCATTGTCTTCCCCCTGGGGTGCCAGTCAGCAGCAGCCCATGCTTCTCCCCATGTGGCCCAGGGCAGGAGTGGGAGTAGGGAGTCTGCCCCAAGGACCCTCCTCACTCTTCATGCATCCCAACACATGTGCTAGCCTGTCCTGGGTGTGGGGATACAGTAGTGAACAAGACAGACGGAAGTCCTTGCCCTCGTGGATCTTATATTCATGTGTGTCGGGGGGTGGGAGGGAGCAGATAAAAACAAAACAGAACCAAACCTAAGATAAAAAATGCAGTTAGTATATTAAATAGGTAAGTATATGGAGAAATAGGAAAACAAGGGAGCCAGAGAGCCCTTACTACAGTTGAGTAGAGACCTGAAGGAGGTGAGGGAGGGTGCCCTGCAAAAGTCCAGAGAAGAGCGTGTCAGGAATAGGGAACACACAGCAAGTGTGAAGGTCCTGAGGTCGAAACGTGCCCAGTGTGTTCAAGGCACAGCAAGGAGGCTGGTAGCTGGTGTGGAGCAAATGAGAAGCGTGGAAAGAGATGCCGTGAGAGAGTGAACCTCAGAGGATGAATGGACACCCTCTGATGCCATTGACTGAAGGTGTCAATGAGAGACGGACATCACTTGCAGTGGCCCTGAGGCTGCCTGTCCAGTGGGTGGGCGTAGAGGACTTTCACCATGGAGTCAGTCTCCCTGAGCCGCCCATTAGTGATTGGCTCAAGACATTCGAGAGGGTCTGTGAAAACCACTGGCTGGTAGGAAAAGTACACAGTGATAGATGTCCCTGTCCTTCCAACCCCTGCTTCTTGACCAAGGGAGTTCTAGAAAAAGACTGGTCCACTTTCACCCCTTGTCCTCCTCTCACCTTCCATGGCACTGTGGGCGGAATCCATAGAACTTTCTAGGGAATGGGTGATGGGGAGTGTGTTGAGGTGGGGGCAGGTGCTTGACTTTTTGTCTGGCCAAAGCCCCATCACCTGGAATTCTTTACGATGGAAATGATCTTTCTCTTCACTCCGGGAAAGGACTCTTCCAAGCTCCTGTTCCCACAGCTGTGCTAGGAAGGAGGCCTCAGTCAGTCAATGACTTTGCTAAGAACTTATGAGCTCCTGGTCATTGTTTGAGGAGACTGTACCCTGGGGACACTCAGTGAACACAGCCTCATTATTTACCACCCCGTCCTGTGTCTCCTGCTTGCCCTGATGTGACATGTCCCCTGTGGGGAGCGAGCCACAGGGCTAAGGCTATTTTGCCCAGTGGAGCCTGAGGCTTCTGCTTCCTGTGCTTACGTTGCCCCTCCTTCTTCCCGCCTCCAGCCGCCTCTCTCAGATTTAAGGGCAGGTTTTATTCCCGAGTTGCCTGAGGGCTCCTCTTTCTGATTGTATTAAAGGCTCCGTAATTCTCCCCTCATTAATGATTGGCATATTTTTACCTCTCACTAAAGGAGCTTCAGGGCGACCCCCGGGGGCCCTACTCTCCGAATGAAACAATTTCATCCTGCTCCAGAAACGCATTAAAAAGGGTTTGTCAGGATCTTATCACCAGTTAGAGAAAGCTAATCAAATTACTTCTATTTATTAGCTGGTACAGCACTGTGTCATCCCATGAAGCTCCAGCCTAGGGTGGGCAGGAACAGAGCAACCTGGCTGCTGGAAGAGGGCACTGCTGGATGCCCGGCCTGCGGCTCAGCCCCTCTGCCCCCCTGGCACCTTGGCACCAGCCCTGCCTCACAGGAGAGCCGGGCTGAGCTATTGGTACACCTAACCGCAGTCACCTATTACTCAAGCGTGATGGCCCCTTGCGGGTACCTGCGTATTCTCATAGACAAGAGGGCGCATCTCAGCCCCACACTGCCTGTCCTTGGCAGAGCTGGGAAGGAAATTGCAGTGTATTTATAAGAACACATGTATTCTCCCCTACTTTGGGAGAGAAGAGTATAGACTATTTTGTTTTCCTTTGGGGAATAGGGTTTAAAAAAAAATAGAAAGAAAGAAAGAAAATAGTGTTTTTAAGAAAACAGTACAGAAAACAGTATGTATCTACCACCCCAAATTGATGACTGATAATATGTTGTTAAAACAGGAAACATATATAACAACAGAATTGACATTTCGGGTAAGTTAGAGACTCCTTTGTGCCCATCCTCCGGTTCCCTTATTCCCCACACTCCCTCCCCAGTGACAAGTATCATGAATTTATTATGTATATTTCTAGGCTTTTAAAAATTCTTTAAAATAACATATGTGTGTCCAAGGATGGTACAATCTATTGGGAACTGTTGCTCATTTCCACTCTGTAGCATCATGGGTGTCAGCCAGCATGAACTGTGGCATCAAGTTGCAGCTTGCAGCTCTGTGACCCTGGGCAAGTAACCTAACTTCCCTATGCCTCAGTTTCCCTACCTCTAAATTGGGAATAATAACAGCACCCGCCTGACAGGGTTTGTTGTGAGGATGAAGTGAGATAACAAACGCGCCGGGCAACCTGCCTGGCAGGTGGTGAGTGCTCGCAGATGAAGGACATCATCATTAACATCCTCTCTACCCCTTCCACTTGCACCTCATGGGGGGGCCCATGTGGTTTCTGGGCTCCACCTCAAGTGTACGTGTTCATGCCCACCCAGCTTGAGGCTGCTTCAGGATGTGTGGTGTCCAGCTGTGTGGACGTGTGTGTGTGCTCTTTGCAAGGAATTCTATGGTTTGCTGTATGGAGAAGGCGGGCTGGGTGGGAGAACTGGGCCAGGCTGGCTGGTGCCTTGGCCCAGCATCCCCTGAGCAGACCCAGGCTGGAGCAGAGGGACAGCCCCCGGCCTGGCCAGCCTGAGGCAACGCGGGCTCTTCCAGCTGCACAGCTGTCTCCACGACCCCAGGAACGGTTCAAAAGGCCATGCCGCATGCCCCATCACGTCGCACAAAAGGACATATTGATTGGTTTGTAGGAGCATTTCCTGGGGTCCTTTATATCTCTCTCCCTCGCCACCATAATGAAGAGGCTGAGCGCACAGAGGAGGGGAGAGGCCGGCACACATCCATCCGGGTGGGATTTCTTCATCTTATCAATCAGGACTTTAATTAGACACGTCCGAGAGGGCAGTTCCATCTTGGGGCAGGCGGCAATCTTTATCAAGCATGCCACATCTCTAATTACCGTGTACTGACAGATAACAAGTCGGGGGTAGGGTAGGGAGCCCAGGAGGCAGGGAAAGGACAGCAGGGCCTGCTGAGCAGCCGTTCACCCAAGGAGAGCGTCCTTTCCAAGCAACCTGGAGGGAATCGCTCTGGCCCTGATACCCAGGGGCAGGGGATGTGGCCTCAGATAACAGCCCTCAGAGTGATTGCAGGGATGGGGCATGGGGAATGGCCAGGCCAGGAGATGGACAGATGTAAGGATCCCCATCTCCAACCCCTGAACTCCTGATACTGGCTTCTTTCTTTTCTCTAGCTCTGAATTTCACTTTTGCTCCGTGTTTTTAAAGACATAGTAGAAAGAGCAAGGAAGTTCTAAGTTTGAATCCTATGGCTTGGCTACTTGGCTCCAGGTCAGTCTGTTTCTGTGACCTCAGACAAGTAGTTTATCCTCTCTGGGCTCAGTTGCCGTCACTGCGAACTGGGGATAGTTCCACCGCTCGTGGGATGGCTGTGGCCGTGAACTGAAATGTGTCCAGGTATGTATGTGTTTCCCTCCTTGCCTGCCTTTCCGTCCTTCCCATCCATCTGGTGAGCAGCTTTATTTAGGGAGTGGGGACAGCTGACATCATCAAAGGCTAAAGACAAAGCCTCCTGCCATTCTGAGGTGAGTCTGTTGCTCAGCAGTGTTGAAAATCATCAGGGATGGTGGAGCTGGGGGTGGAAAATGAGGTACAGAGCAGCAGGCTGGCGAACTCTGCCTCGGGTGAGGTCCGCTGCCTCAGAGGTGACGGGAGGAACACACGTAGGGTCGGGGACCTGAATTGGAATGCTTGCACTCTTATGAGTGTATTTAATTGTTTATTATTTCCAAGCCTCAGTTTCCTCATGAGAATGGTGTAATCACCCCTCCCTCCAGGGCTGGGAGGTTGGCACATGAAGTACCCAGACTCGGCCCAGCCCGGCACCCAGGTAGCTGCTTGGTGGGTTAATTGAGATTGAGGTTGCCCGACCCCGCTCTAATCCACACGTGCCTGGTGCCTTCTGAGACCTGCCGTTTCTCAGAAGAGAGGGCCGCATGGTGCTCACTTGTCTAGACATCACCCCAGCTTTTCGTTCACTGGTTCTCAGGCTGGAGGCCTCCTGTCCGGATGGCCCCTACCCTCATACCACATTCGGACCTCTTTCACAGATACCTCGAATTCACACCCCTTTGGCCAGGCCTCCAGGAACCAGTTCCTGTGGTCACTCCCTGTGGCCTCCTGTCCCACAAGGCCTCCCAGCTCTCCTGACACCACTGGAACCTTGTTCCCAGACCCCAGCGGCCAGCGCTTCTCTCTCAAGAGACTTGGCTTTAAAGCTTTCACATGCTTCCGGCCTCTGGGGTCTCAGGCCAAGTCCCAGGAAGGTACAGGCCCCGGGGTTCCCAGGGTAGAGTGGGGAACAGAGGCTCAACGCTAGCTCTTTACGAAGCATTTAATTGATCAAAACAGCCTTTCCAGACCGAGATCTTAATCCCTGCTCAGAGAGGGGAATAAACTCACCCACTGTCTCTCAGAGCCAGAATTTGAACCTAGTTCTGGTGGTCAAGTTGATCTTCTTTAAACGACTCAGACAGGCAAGTGAGAACATTCAAAACTGAATGAGACCGGGCACCACAGGCTCAGGGACAACCTGAGAATGTCCCTAGGTGATAATTCTTGTGAGATGCTTTTAACAAACCAAGACTCACTTTTCCCTAAATGGACAGCCCCAGGTCTGTTGAAGAATGGCGTAGAAGGTGGTGCTCTCAGAGACAGAGTTCATGGCCCCTGAGAGAGCCCCGTGAGGCCATGGGCCTTGTTGATGCTGTGCATGGGCTGACGGGGACCCCAGGGTGGAGTTCCAGAATGCCAGGCTGGTTGGGACATGAGAGGACAGGTGGTGGAGGTGGCCATGAGGGTGAACAGAAGGGCAAGGCTCAGCCTCACCTTAGAGACATCAGGACGTATGTGTGGAGGAGGAGCTAACACACGGACCCACCAGGGAACAGCAGAGGGCTCACTGGACGGCAGAATGGGCATTCATGGGAAGGAGCGGGCCCCTCTGCCTCTGCAGATCACACATCTTTCAGAAGAGGTGGCATCCTAGCAGGGAAGAAGGAACATGGTGAGCAAAGGTGGGAGGTCGGGGAAAACTTGGCAAGAGCCCTAAGCAGGCCTGCAAGCAAAGCCCACAGAGCTCCAGGCCTTTCCAAGACCAGGAAAACACTGCCGGTCACAGAAAAGGCATCCCTTCACCCGACACATAACACGTTACACATACCTCCACCCGCATTCTTCCCCAGTCACCGGCTACCCTGAGAGGTAGGTGATAGGATCATCCCCATTAATCCAGATGAGGAAACAGGTGCTTAGGAGCATGGTCTATGGGACCAAAGAGTTCTGGTTTGAATTCGGTCCACCTGAGCTTTGATTTTCTCATCTGTAAAATGGGAAGAGTAACATTCACGCCACAAAGTTGTTAGACAGCTGTTACTTAGCATATTTTCTGGCTCAGAGTAAGAACTCTATAAATAGTAACTGCCTGGATTCTTCATTCATTCATTCATTCATTCATCCATCAAGAAAATACTTGTCAAGCCTACCTACTCCATGCCAGGCATGGTGCCAGGTCCTGGGATCACAGCAGCAAACTTGACAGCCAAGTTTCTACTCTTTTTTTTTCTGTTATAAATTTATTTATTTATTATTATTTTAATTTTTGGCTGTGTTGGGTCTTTGTTGCTGCACGCGGGCTTTCTCTAGCGTGGTGAGCAGGGGTTACTCTTTGTTGCAGTGCACGGACTCTAGACGCATCGGCTTCAGTAGTTGTGGCACGTGGGCTTAGCTGCTCCGTGACATGTGGGATATTCCCGGACCAGGGCTTGAACCTGTGTCTCGTGCATTGGCAGGCAGATTCTTAACCACTGTGCCACTGGGGAAGTCCCCCAAATTTCTGCTCTTTAGGGACTTGTGTTCTAGTGGGGAGGTGGGAAGTGACCAAGTAAATATAGAGTGAGATGCCTGTGAAGTGGAATAATCGGTGAGGAAGGAATTAAATAGGGTGGTGGGAAGATGGTGGCTGGAGAGATGGAGAGATCATCTAGATCCCAGGGTATGCAAAGAAGGCAGCTCAGGACTTCTTGACATTAGCGGGAAGTGTGAGAATGACCCAGTCATGCCAAGAGCAGCCCAGGTAGAGGGAACAGCACGTGCAAAAGCCTGGGGTCCTGAGAACAGAAATGTGTGGAGCACAGTGAGGCAGAGGGTGGTCCAAGAAGAAGTTGGACAGATAGACCCACAGGGCCTCGTAGGTCATGGTTAGGAGATGGTGGTTTATTCTAAGCACAGTGTGAACTCCTGGAGTGGTTTTAAGGATGGGAGAGATGGTGTGATGCAGTGCTTGAGAGCATGGAATCTGAAGCCAGGCTATCTGGATCCGAGTCCTGTGTAAACAACCCCTCCCAAAACTTAGTGTTTTAAATCAATAAAAATCATTAATTTTGCTCACAGACCTGAAAAGTGGGCAAGGCATGGGGAGAATGGTTTGTGGCTGATCTGTGTACATCAAACTGGGCCGGAGCTAGAGTGGATGGCTCACCCACGTATCTAGCAAGTGGTGCTTGCTACTGGCTAGACTGTCAGCTGGGGGCCTCAAGCCCTCCCCACGTGAGCCTCTGCTGCTTGGGCTTCCTCACAGCATGGTGCTTGGGTTCCAAGAGCAAATATTCCAAGCTGACTGGCTGCTCTGATCTGGCTTTAGAAATCATGCGTCATCACTTTTGCCTCATTTTATTGACTAAGCTAGCCACTGGGGCCAGCCCAAACTCAAGGGGACAGCAATCAGACTCCATTTCATAATAGGAGGAATAGTAAAGAATTTAACCATGTACCAGGGAGTTTGGAGAGGTAGGTTAGGTCAGAGATAGATCAGGCAAAACCTTGTCAGTCATGGTAGGGAGTTTTTATCTTATTCTAGGTGTGATGTGAAGTCATTGGGTGATTTTAAATGGGGTGACAGCAAATGTGGTGGGTGATAGCATACATTCCTGGAATTAGGCTGCCTGGATTTCAATGCCTGTACTAATTAGCTGTGTTACTTTGGATATGTTTCATAACTTCTCTGGGCTCAGTTTCCTCACCTATAAAATGGGATTAGTAACGGTACCTACCTCAGAGGGTTGTTGTGAGGATGAAGTCAATGTAACTCTTGCTTGTAAAGGACTAGAACGGTGCGTGGCACATATGATGTGCTCAAAACCTGCTCTGTTACCATTAGAGCTATGCTTTTAAACACTTGCTCCGGCTGCCACGTAGGGAAGGCCTTGCAGTGTGACTTGAGTAGGATCAGGGAGGCTCAGTTAAGTGGTGGAGCCAAGATTTGAATTTAGACCTTTCAGGTACTCTGCACACATGCGTCTCCCTAGGTATTTACTGTGTGCAGGATACTGCCTGTGTTTGTTTCCTAGGGCTGCTGTAACACAGTACCACAAACTGGGTGACTTAAAGCAGCAGACATTTATTCTCCCACAATTCTGGAGGCTGGAAGTCCAAAATCGAGGTGTCTGGCAGGGCCATGCTCCCTCCGCAGGCCCTAAGGGAGGATCTGTTCCATGTCTCTGTCCTAGCTTCTGGTTGTTGCCAGAATCCTTGGAGTTCTTGGCTTCTAGATGCGTTACTCCCATCTCTGCCTCTGTCCGACACGGTCTTCTCTGTGTGTCTGTGTTCCCGTGTCCAAATTTCCCTCTTCTTATGAGGACATTAGGGCCCACCCTAATCCAGCATGACCTCCCCTTAAGCTGATGACATCTGCAGGGACCCTGTTTCTAAATAAGGTCACATTCACAGGTGGACATGCATTTTAGTGGTACAGCAGTCAGTACACTGTCAGGGCTGTTTTGGGGGCTAAAATGATGGAATAGCTGCAGATCCTGCGCGAAAGATGAAGGAAATCCGCTACATGGATAACTGTCACACCTGGTAGGGAACTGCTATATGGCCTAAGGGGGAAGTTAACAGCCCTGCTGAGACCCTAGAACCCGGCCTTTCTCAGTACCTCAAAGGCCAGACCCTGAAATGACTCCACCAGCCAGGACAAAACACTGAGTCTCCTGGGTTCTAAACCAGGAGGCGGGGAGGATAGGAGCTTTTTGTCTGCCGGAGGGACTCCTCTGGGGCCAGGCCTCAAGAGGCCAGGGCGCTAGGTGCTCGGTGAGCTGGCAGGGAAAGCCGGCCGCCAGGCCAGCCCTTCCCATGTCCCAGCAGCCGGCTCTGCTGCCTCTGGGGCCTGGGGTCCACATGGCCAGGCCCTGGGGGCATCTTCCCGGGTGCTCCTACAGGCTGTCCCCGACCAGGCTGAGCCAGGCCCTGCACGGTCTGAGGAATGTGCCCGGGATCAACCGGGATTCCGTAATTGGACCATTGTTCTTTCATTTTGCCACGTCGTAGCATGCGGATTACAGACACCACACGCTATAGATTTCCTGTCAGACCTCATGAATCAGGCCCCACTGTCTTATTTACCACTGGCCAGCGGCTATGAATATCATCGCCCTCAACACTCGCTCACAGGCCCGTGCTAGTGCACCACTGCCCACAGAGCCGGCCCGTGCTGGGTCTCCAGCCACCTCGACTGGGGAGGTAGCAGGGGGGAGCCTTTCCCCTTCTGCCTCCCCGCCCCTGCCCCGTTCCCTCTGGAACAAGCTAGAGGCCTGGTCGCCTGGGCAGCAGCCTTGCTCTGGAAGGAAATGGTTTCATTCAGACTTTATTTTTTCTCATCCAACTTGGGATTATTCTCTGTGGACTTAGGGAGGGGTCCAGCCTCTAGACTAGCCTGCAGTCAGTCTATGCCTGTTCATGCAGGCAGTGAGAAAAGATTAATATTGTGCCCGGGCCCTGGGGCCAGAGAGATGGGGCTTCAATACCAGTGAGGTCCCTCACCACCTATGCAACCCTGCCCTGGTTACATGTTCCCTGAGTCCTAGTTTCCTCATCTGTAAAATGAAGTAATAATAGCACTCATTCATGAATGTGTGTGTGTCTGTGTGTGTCTCTGTGTGTGTGTGTGTGTGTGTGTGTGAGAGAGAGAGAGAGAGAGAGAGAGGAAGAAAGAGAGGAGAGCGGGGTGGGGTAGGGAGAGGGATGACCAAATAAGAATTCATGTGAAGCACTTAGCACAGTAGCAGGATAGATGCTATTAGCTCTCATTATGGATGCTTAATGCTACTGCAGGCATATCATAGGTACTGAGCTAGCTCACTAATCTGCCCAGCAGCTCTTCTAGGTGGGTATGGCTCCATTTTGCATATAAAGAACTCAAGCCTCAGAGGGGCTAAGTAATTTGTCCAAAGTTGCATAGCTATTAAATGATGGAGCCTGGACTCAAAGCCAGCTCCGTCTGGCCCTAAGTGCCAGGGTATCTCCGTTAGGCCCACTTTGAAGTCAAGGACTCCACGCAAACAGTTCAGAAGGAGCCTCTTTGCCCCACTGAGTCACCACCCACTCAGTTGCCAAAGCAGCGGCTCCTTCCTTCCCCTCTCCTGCCCATGCAGGGGCTGTTCCGATGGATGTTTCTCCTCCTGTGGAGCTTAAACCCTGATCTTGCTGCTCAAGGCTAGTGGGGGGTCAGGGGTGGAGCTTATTAGATTTTTGCTTTTTTTGTACAGAGTGTCTATACGACTTATAGCATGTGCATCAGACTGTGAGCTTCGGAGATTATGCACTGTGTGTGTCTAGTTCACTGATCTCCCTACACCTGAAAACTCAGCATGAAGTACCTGGGTGGTTGGATGGATGGATTGATGGATATGTCCCTACCAGCTTCATAAGAAAAGCGTCTGGGTACTTTTTAAACTAAATATGTGCCACATTTCCCATTGGATCTTTCTTGTCCGATATCCTTAATAACAGCCACTTCAAGGTGGCACATACCTGGAAAAATCATCATTAAAATGCAAATTTCTCTGCTTCAATTTTTCTTTCTTTCTTTCTTTCTGGCTGCATTTGGTCTTGGTTGCTGTGCATGGGAGTTTTCTCTAGTTGCGGCGAGCAGGGGCCACTCTTTGTTGCAGTGTGCGGGCTTCTCATTGCCGCGGCTTCTCTTGTTGCAGAGCACGGGCTGTAGAGTGCAGGCTCAGTAGTTGTGGCACACGGACTTAGTTGCTCCGTGGCATGTGGAATCTTCCCGGACCAGGGCTCGAACCTGTGTCCCCTGCACTGGCAGGTGGATTCTTAACCACTGTGCCACCAGGGAAGTGCCCTCTGCTTCAATTTAAACAGAGATGCTGGCTCCCAGCAAAGAAAACATCAATGACCTTCTCCAACCCCTCCTCCCTGGCCCGAGTGCAGGGCTGGACTGGCCTCCGGGTAGGGTCTGGCTTGCTGGCCCCCAGAGATTTGCAAGGGGCTGGACTTGGAAGACAACATGAGTCCTCCCAGCAGAACACTGTTCCATCACATCCCCACAGGCTGATTTCTCACTTTTCTCTTCCCGTGTCTTCAAAACACAAGTCAGGAAAGGGGACTAAGGCTTCCATTATTTCTGGGCTGGTCCCCAGTCACCTGTGCTAGACCCCAAAATCATTTTTAGCTAACTTCATTTTTAAAGGCAGTGCGGTTCCTGAGAAAGCAGGTCACTTGGTCTCTCCGAGCCTTGATTTCCTGATCCATAAAATGGGACTAAAAATATCTGTCTCACGGGGATGTTACGGAACTTGGAGTCCTTGATGCTTCCCCCAAGTCTAGGATAAAGGATCATATTCCATGTCTTTTGTGTCTTCCCAGGCACATAGAGTGTATTAAATAAATACGGGTGATTGATTACAGAGCTGTTAGTTGCCACCTGGAGCTTTGGGAATTCTAAGCATAGGTGCTTTGGCTGGGGCCTGGATGTGACCCTGTCAATGTGTGTATTAGGCCCCTTTTGTCTGGGAAGATAGACACATTCCTTCCTTCCCCCGAGAAGAGAAACTTCCATGGAGTAATAAGGTCGGCCTGGCAGATAATATCTGAGTGAGATGCACCCTCACCTCAAGGCCTGTTTGGTGAGTCATCTCCAAACAGGCCCCCTCCCCGCTCCCCCGCAAAAGCTTGTTCTGTGCCCAGAGGAAACGCTTCATCCTCAAATGTAATTGTGTCTGAGGAGGTGTCCTCCGCGACCAGGCGGGTCACAGAGCCCACGAGTGAGTCAGCGCATCCGGGCGGAGTTAATTAAAGCGGGGAGGGCTGGCAGGGGCCTCCAGAGGGGTCTGCTGCGGCAGGAGATGACTCCCAGCAGGCATGGGGCCCAGTGCGGCCGGGCTTTCAACTGTGGTCTGCTGGGCTCCAAAGGGTGCAAGGGGGCCATGGTCACAATGAGGGTGATCCAAGTCTAGGCGCGGAGATGAATCCAGGGGGCGATGGAGGCCTCCTTGGCTCTCCAAACTAGCTCAACAGTTTGGCTTAATATTGGCTGTTTCCACTGTCCTTTGGATTCTGTACACAATATTCAAAAATAATCAAGAATTCCCTGTGCGTCCTCTGTGCCCAGAGAGATGGACTGGTCTGGCGGGGAGGGGTGATTCTCTTCGACTGCTATTCACCCACGGAGGTGTGGCCTCCTGACAGATGCCCAAGATGTCCAGGGCCTAGAATGGTACCCGCACATTGTAGACACTTAATTGACAGCTTTGAATGAATGAATGAGGTTTAGGCTCTCCAATTGGGGTTTATCCTGGCTGCCAATAGCTGGGTAGGTTGTAAGAGAGGAATGAAAGAAATGAGTTGTTAAGAGACAAAGAGAGAGATGCATCCTCTAGAATGTAAATTCCACAAAGGCAGGATGTTTTCTCTGTTTTCTCACCACTGGGTCCCTTAGCACCTAGAACAATACCTGGTTCAGAGTAGAACTCATTAAAGGTTTGTTAAGTGATGAGTGAACAGAGAAGGAAGGAGGGAGAGAGGGAGGAAAGAAGGGAAGGAGGGAGGGAGGGAGGGAGGGAGGGAGGGGGAAATCCATGCAACAGGGCAGGCCTCATGAGAAGAGGCAAGCTTGGTGAGAGCAGTACCATTCTTCCTCTATACCGTCCTTCCATCCTCACCCCATTCCTCGGGCACCTGTTCATGGGGAAGACAAGTGTTCTCTTAACAAATGACGTGGAGGTTTCTTATCTGCCTCCTAACCCTTGCTGCCACCCACCAACCTGCTCTGATTTCTGAAATATCCACCCCAGGGGAGGTTCCAGCCAAGAGCTGTCCCCAGCCCCAGGCGGGACACGTAACTGGAATCTCTGCTCCTTTCCTTCCCGCGTAAGCTGGGCGGGACAACTCGGAAGGACCCTCTACTCGTCCTCCCTCAAGCCAGCTGGGGCTGTGGGCAGGGCGGGCCACGTGCCCAGCTTCCGTTGACTGAGGAAGGCACCGTGCTAGACCAGCCCCGCCCTGCGAAGTTAGCTGTCTCCTGGAGCTGCATCTGAAAACCTGTCTGCCCAGAAGGGTTTCGCTGAGCTGCAGGGCTGTAGGGAGATTCAGAGCGAGCGCCGCCGGGGCCCCAGCCTCCCAGGACAGCAGAAGCTGCTAGGTCCATATGTATCGGCAACTTCACAATGAGGGACTGGGTCCCTTGTAGTTTTCAGATCTGGCACTTTGTGCATTTCCAAACCAGAATATTCTAAGCCAAGAGAGTCAATATGCTGCCTCCCCAAACCTGGAGCTCTCAGGTGAACCAGGCACAATGACGGCTGTCTGAAGGCACTTTGTAGGGCGGCTGCTGAGTGAGAGGGTCTGGGCCACGTGTGACTCCCCATGAGGCTCGTGCCCTCTGTCTGCCACTGTCGTCGGCCACCTGGACTCAGCTGGGTGGACTGGCATGACGCCGCCTCTCCCTCTGCCCCTCCGCTCTCCAGGAAGCAACGAGCAGTACAGCAGGAACACGGGGCTTTGGCGATGCTGAGTGAGGCTGGAAGATGAGCTGCAGGCTCCCAGGCACACCCGCCTGCTATCTGCCCTGCTATCTGCCAACTGGAGGCACCTCTGCCATCCTGGTGGGAGCCATGGGCTAGTTCAGACAGGTAGAGGACAGCAATGCTGAGACCACAGGCTTGGGATTGATGCCATCGCGGCCAGTGAGCTCTATACCAGGAATACCCTGACCCTGATAGTTGTGAGGGTGGAGTGGGGCAAACAGTGGGTGGATAAGCCAGGTTTATCCCCATTAATGGGAAAAAAAAAGTTAATACCATTATAGTAGTTTCCTAGGGCAGTAACAACGTACCACACACTGGGTGGCTTAAAACAGCAGAAGTGGGCTTCCCTGGTGGCGCAGTGGTTGAGAGTCCGCCTGCCGATGCAGGGGACACGGGTTCATGCCCCGGTCCAGGAGGATCTCACATGCGGCGGAGCGGCTGGGCCCATGAGCCATGGCCTCTGAGCCTGAGCGTCCGGAGCCTGTGCTCCGCAACGGGAGAGGCCACAACAGTGAGAGGCCCGCCTACCGCAAAAAAAAAAAAAAACAGCAGAAGTTTATTGTCTCACAGTTCCGGAAGCTAGAAGTCTGAAATCAAGGTCTCAGCAGGGCCATGCTCTCTCTGAAACCTAGAGGGGAGAATCTTCCTTGCCTCTTCCTAGCTTCTGGCGATGGCCTGCAATCCTTGGAGTTCCCTGGTTTATAGCTGTAGCGCTTCAGCCTGTGCCCCCCCGTCCCATGGCATTGCCCCCTCATGTGTGTGAATGTGTGTGTCTGACTGTCTCTTCTCTCCTTATAGGGACACGAGTCATATTGGATGAGGGCCCATCCTACTCCACTATGACCTCATCTTAAGTTGATTACATCTGCAAAGGCCATATTTCCAGATGAGGTCACATTGACCATACTGGGGGTTAGACTTTCATATATCATTTTTGGGGACACCATTCTACCCATAATAACCATCCATGCCCTTCCTTCCTGGTGAAGGTCAGGAGTATTATCTCATCTATGGCACCCTAGGCAAAAAGCTTGATTTCCTTTCTGTTCAGTCCACATGGCCTCTTCTCATAAGGCATCTAGAAACAAGAACTAAGTTAATGTCACTGGGGACTCCTATAGCTGATGAGGCATGTCAGCTCCAAGAAAGAAAGAGTCTTTATCTGTCCTGTTGACTATTGAGTCCCCAGCACTTAAACAGTACCTGGAACAAAGTAGGTGCTCAATAATTGTTTTCTGAATGAATGAATGAATGAATATGGTGATGGGAGCTCCAGAGGCTGTCAGGTTTTAACTGTGTGACCCCACGAAAGTCACTTACCTCCCTGACTCACATGTACAATGGAAATAAGCATGAGGACACACAATTCACACATTATTGGGAGTATTGTATGGAACCGATGTAAAGGCATTAATTTGGTTCCTGGCACATAGTAAGTGTTCAATAAATGCTAATTAAATCAGAATCTGTTGGAGGCCATGGTGTGGTCTTTGAGTTTTACAGCTGGAGTGATGCCAACCTGCTGAGTGGAAATGTAGCTACACACTTCTTTTCCGCAGGGAAGGGCTGAGCTGCTTTAACCAGTGACCTGCTAGTGAGAAAGTGATTAACCCTCAGGTGGAAGGAGGAGAATGGATTGCTAGGGAGATAATATGATAGAGTGACCCATTAGGGCACGGGCTCTGTCTGTGGCTGCCCCTGGAGGTTCAAATCCCAGCTTTGGCCTTTGCCAGCTGTGCTGAGACTCAGTCTCTCCAACTCTAAAGTGGGGAGGTAATAGCATCTATCTCCTGGGGTTCTAGTGAGGATTGAATTGCAGAGTGTGGCACACAGTGAGAAGTATGTACAGTTAGTATTATTAGTATCACTTTTCTAAGTCCTATGCCCTGATTGCTCGCGGCTAGATCCTTGGAAAACCCGACCCTCGAGTTCCGGGCTGACTTCTGGGGACACGGGCTGTCTTTCTGCTTTCCCTCACCCCCAGCGCGCGCACGGCATGCACCTGCCCACCCGCGCCAGCGCCCACTCACGCCTGGCAGCTCCGCGCACTGTGAGATCCAGTGCGCCCTCTGGTGGCGCTCGGCGGCCGCGCTGGGAGTCATCTGTGGGCACGTTCACGGCTCTGACGCTTCCTGTTCTGAGATGCCCTTGACCATGGCTTTCGTCCCTGCGGGGGGTCTGTAGGAAAAGCTATGTCTCTCTGTGGCCTCTTTCGCGCACTTGCAGCTGTTCTGGAGAGTCCAGGAGCCGAACCCGCCTGGAGAGCGTGGAGGGGGCAGACAGAGGGCACCCTCCTCATCCAGAGAGCGGAGCTGAGGGGCTTTTTTACACTCCCCCATCCCACTACTTTTTTCCTTAGTATGATGTTGAAACTGACTGGACAGCTAAAAGGGCCTGATATCTATAAATTTGCCCCTTTGGGGGTTCACCCCATATATCTTCGAATATCCAGCCATCTCCAGCCCCTAAGACTAGGGGATTAGAGTTCCTGCCCCGTCTGTTATGTGGACCTATTTTGGCATTCCAGCCTCAGGATTTCATTGTCATCATCTCTAACGTTATTTGGCACTAAGCCTGTGCCAGGCGGGGTTCTAAGTGCTTTATGTGCATAACTCCTTTTATCCTGAAAAGAGTCGGACCTAGAGGGACAGTAGCACCTAGGAGGAAACTGAGGCTCAGAGAGGTTAGTGATTTGTGGAAGATCAAACAGAACAAGGATTTGGATCCTGGCAGTCTGGCTCCAAGCTGATGTCACCGCCAACCGGTCCTACTGACCCCCTGGTGAATTCTGTGTTGTGGTGCTGCACCCCTACCCTTGTATATGTATGCCCCGACCTCTCTATCTAGAATTCCCCTCCTCATCTCCAGGATGCCCACTTGGCAAACTCTCCTGTGAGTTCTTCCCTGCCTCTCTGTGGGTCCCCTGGATCCCCACTCTCAGCCCCATCTCTCCATATGCCTGTCACCTGTGTTACTTGTTTGCCTCTGCTACTGGGCTCTGGAGTTGCTGACAGCTGGGACTATTTGCTGTTTGTCTTTGCTCTGTCAGTGTCAGGCACACAGCAGGTGCTCATTAGATGAAGCGAGGCTCAAATAGCAGCTGCCTTCTCCCAGGGACACATCTCACCATCGCCTCTGAAGTGGGGAGGAAACGTACATTAGTCCCATTTCAGAGATGGAAATGCTGAGAGGGTAAGGGATTCAGCCAACTGCACAGAGTGAACCAAACAGGAGATGTTCTTACATAGTCCCTTGTTCTGTGCTCAGCTTCTCAGGCCAGAGATGAGTGAGAGACAAGGAAAAGGTGCGGGCCTGTTGGAGAGTGGAGGTGTTCGTGTGGAGAGGTCCCGGGCTTTATCTGCCTAGGCCAGGGAGGAGAGAATTTAAAATGAGCACTTGTCTTATTCTCCAGGGTCTCCCCTTGAAACATCTCATCCTTTGGGTCCATCCTCCTCCCTGGCATGTCTCCTTTCCATGTAGACTTCTGTGCAGGCTGAAGCAGGGACCATGTGACCAAGGCAGTGGGGACCCAAGGAGGGGCTGGAGCAGTTGAGAACCCAGGGTAGCTGGGGGCTGGGATGCTGGGTGTTTGCCTGCTGGGCCCTGGCATGTCTCACTCACTCACTCCCTGTTTAATGACTGCAGTGCTTGCCTCCCTCCCCTTTTCCCCAAGTCCAAGCCTCACCATGTCTCTCTTGGCCTCATTATTGTTTGTTTCCTCTGCTCCACCCCCATCGCACTCCACTGAGCCATGTCACTGAGCACTGAGTTTGTGTCCGTGTGGATCATGTCAGGGATTTCTGGGCTAGTCTTGTTTCTCCTGTGCTAGTGGATGCTTCTTAAAGAGAAGAATCAGGTCTTCTGTCCTGTCTGCCTCCCTTCAGTGGCCAGCACAATGCTGAGCACTAGTAGATGCTTAAGAGAAGGCAAGTTGCTTAACTTATCTGAGCCTCAGTTTCCTCCTCTGTAAAATGGGGATAATATACCCATATGTGTGAGACTGAGTACGTCAGCGTACCTAGCACAGGGCCCAGCACACAGGAGGCAAACATTCAATATCAGTTTCCCATCTTCCCTGTCAAATCAGGCTGGATCAGCCCCCGGCTTCCTGCTCTGACTGGGGGTGAGTAGCACCTTCCACCTTGGGCCCTGGTGGCTGGTGTTCAGAGGTTCAGATGCCTTCTCCTTTGTAGTCTTCTTTGCAACCTTGGGGACTAAAAGGGAAGGGCTGGGGACTCCCTGGCCCCAGCAAAGTGGAGGTTGGGTCTCGGTTGTCACCCCAGCATCCAGCTGGAGCACTGTGGAGCTCAAGGTGGAAGTTGCCAATGTGACTGTCATTGAGTTGACCTGCTCCAGAGCCCCATCCCGCCTCCACCAGAAATGGCCTAATGAATGAATGGGTGGGGGGAGATGGGGATGGGGCTTGGATTTCTCGCTGGGTTCGTGAGTGATGACACGAAGAGCATGGCAGACACGTCTTACCCTTCTCCACCGGCTGTGTCTTTAAGCCAAAGCATAGGCTCCCATGATGTGGACAGGGTAGGTTTATTGGATGTGTCTGAGTGTTTCCTCACATTAACTCATTTCATCCTCACCATAACCCTGTGAGCTGGGTACTATATTTCTCACATGTTACAGATAAGGAAACTAAGAGAATCTACCCCTGGAAACTGTGCTCTCTACCACTGTTGTACTGTCTCCAGGATGACAGAATGAACCTTTTAAATTTAAACCCCGCAGCCTGATTTCTTCTAGTGCCAGCCCACCTTTTTGGCTCATGGCCTGGTACCAGGGCCTGCCAGTGTCTCATGGCCCCAGGTGAGTGCTCTCTGCTCAGACCTCCCAGCTCTAAGCTCCCTTGAGACTCATCCTACCCTCCTGGCGCTGCCCAGCTCTCAAGGGGAAGAGGAGAGTCCTCAGGGGATGAGAATAAGCAGCTCATGAATAAGTAACACTCCTGTCCCGCCCCATCCCCCGCACAGCCCTGCGATCTCTCTGGGTGGCTGGACACTCTCTGTGGGTTTAACTTGGCCTTATTCGGTTTTTTTGCGGTACGCGGGCCTCTCACTGTTGTGGCCTCTCCCGTTGCGGAGCACAGGTTCCAGACGCACAGGCTCAGCGGCCATGGCTCACGGGCCCAGCTGCTCCGCGGCATGTGGGATCTTCCCAGACCGGGGCACGAACCCGTGTCCCCTGCATCGGCAAGCGGACTCTCAACCACTGCGCCACCAGGGAAGCCCTGGCCTTATTCTTTTGTCCAACTTTATGCTGCCTCACTGTACCGCCTCCACCATGATTTCTGTCTCTCCTGAGGAGAGGAAAGGGCTTTTTTTTGACCTCTGATGGCCACTAAAAGCTTCCTGTGGGGATCCCCAGGGAAGGCTTCCGCTATCCTTGAAACCCTCCTCCTCCCTACATGCACCCCGGGGGAGGGTTGTCCAGGCTCCTGCCTGGTGTCCCTGCCCAGCTGCAGAGCCTCTAATGGGGCGGGGGGCACGGCGGACGGTAATTTACTAGCACTCACCACTCCTCTCCAAGGTTACCAAAAGTATTTTTTCTGAGTTCACAGGAGGATGGGAGAGAAGCATCTCTATCCAGAAATGTAAGATGCTGGGAGGAGCTCAGAAATGTGCAAAAGTATTACCCAAAATGAAATGGAGTTTGTATTTAGAGAACAGTACAACTAATAAAGAGCCCTAGTAAAACATTCAGGGCCTTTGACTCAGTAATTTCACTTCTGAGAGCTGATTCTAAGGAAATCATTCAGAGAAGAAGAAGGAAACATGAGGCCTAAAGGGGTTCCTTACAAAAGTGAAAAATTAGAAACAACCTAAATATGGGAGAATGGTGAAATAAATAGAGACTTTGATGTGATGGTATCATGTGAGATCCTTTTAAATGATGCTTATGAAGAATATGTAACAACTGGGAACATGTGTACAATACATTGTAACTACATAAAATACAAAACTACATAAAATGTATGTGCAGAAGGGAATGAGCAAAACTGTAATAATTTCGGTGTAAGTGAAGTGATTAGGGTGGTAACTTCCTTTAAAATAATTTTCCTTGCTTGAAATACTCCTACAATTAAAAAGAAAAAGAAGGAAATGAACCACGCAGGGGTAGTGATTGGAAGGGGGACATCTGGGGTGCCAGCAGCGTTCAATGTCTCGATCTAGGTGCTGGGTACATAGACGTGTTCATTTTATGAACATTCCGTGAACTGTACACTTGGGATATGTGAACATTTCTGTATGTATGATACTTCAATGAAAAGTTGAAAAATAAAAGAAAAAAATGAGATTTTAAAAACAGAAATGGTGACTACCTCATGTTTTATTGGATACACTCTGAACTGTAGCCTACACAGTTAGTAAGGGTTTTCTCTTTTCCCTAAAAGGCCCTCTTATTAAAAATTAGTAATGACTGTTTAAAAAAAATTTTTTTTAATTTTGGAGTATAGCTGATTAACAGTGTGTGTTAGTTTCTTGTGTACAGCAAAGTGATTCATTTACACATATACATATATCTATTCTTTTTCAAATTCTTTTCCTATTTAGGTTATCACAGAGTATTGAGCAGAGTTCCCTGTACTATACACAGTAGGTCTTTGCTGGTTACCTATGTTAAATATAGCAGTGTGTACATGTCAATCCCAAACTCCCAGTCTTGCCCTCTTCCCCATACTTCCCCCCAGCCCCCGGTAACCATAAATTTGTTCTGTAAGTCTGTGAGTCTTTCTATTTTGTAAATAAGTTCATTTGTATCATTTGTTTTAGATTCTGCATATAAGTGATATCATATGATATTTGTCTTTCTCTGTCTGACTTACTTCACTTAGTATGATAATCTCCAGGTCCATTCCATCCATGTTGCTGCAAATGGCATTATTTCATTCTTTTTAATGGTTGAAGAATATTCCATTTTATATATATATATATGTATATCACATCTTCTTTATCCATTCATCTGTTGATTGACATTTAGGTTGCTTCCATGTCTTGGCTATTGTAAACAGCACTGCAATGAACATTGGGGTGCATGTATCCTTTTGAACCTTTGAACCATGTTTTTCCCTAGATATATGCCCAGGAGTGGGATTGCCAGATCATGTGGTAGCACTATTTTTAGTTTCTTAAGGAATGACTGTTTTTAAAAGTCCTTTTCTCTGGGATTGTTTGAAGCTGGGCAGCAAGAAGATAGGCTTAACAATCTACATGCCCATCGACAAACGAATGGATAAAGAAGATGTGGTACATATATACAATAGAATATTACTCAGCCATAAAAAGAACAAAATTGGGTCATTTGTTGAGACGTGGATGGATCTAGAGACTGTCATACAGAGTGAAGTAATTCAGAAATAGAAAAACAAATATCGTATATTAACGCATGTATGTGGAAACTAGAAAAATGGTACAGATGAACTGGTTTGCAGGGCAGAAGTTGAGACACAGATGTAGAGAACAAACATATGGACACCAAGGGGGGAAAGCTGCGGGGGGTGGGGGTGATGGTGTGATGAACTGGGCGATTGGGATTGACATGTATACACTGATGTGTTTAAAATTGATGACTAATAAGAACCTATGTATAAAAAAAATAAAATAAAATTCAAAAAAAAAAAAGAAGAAGATAGGCTTAAGAACTTATAATGCCTAATCTCTGTGAAACCTCAGTTTTGTGGTTTCCAAACCAGAGCATGCATCTGGACCTTCTGGATGGCTTGACTGCTTGTTAAAACATAGATTGTTAGGTCCACCTAGGTCTGGGGTGGGGTCTGAGAATTTGCATTTCTAACAAGTTCCCAGGTTATGCTGCTGGTTTGTGGAACACACTTTGAGAATCACTGCCCTAAAATAACCATCTGGAATCCCAAGCTTAGTGGTAGGGGAGGGCTAAGACATAGTCTTTTAAAAAAATTTTTATTTAATTTTATTTTTTTTATACAGGAGGTTCTTATTAGTTATCTATTTTATACATATCAGTGTATACATGTCAATCCCAATCTCCCAATTCATCCCACCACCACCACCGCCTCCACTTTCCCCCTTGGTGTCCGTACGTTTGTTCTCTACATCTGTGTCTCTATTTCTGTCTTGCAAACCGGTTCATCTATACCATTTTTCTAGATTCCACATATATGTGTTAATACATGATATTTTTCTCTTTCTGACTTACTTCACTCAGCATGACAGTCTCTTCCTCCATCCACATCTCTACAAATGACCCTACTTCATTCCTTTTCATGGCTGAATAATATTCCATCGTATATATGTTCCACACCTTCTTTATCCATTCATCTGTCGATTGGCATTTAGGTTGCTTCCATGACCTGGCTATTGTAAACAGTGCTGTAGTGAACATTGGAGTGCCTGTGTCTTTTTGAATTATGGTTTTCTCTGGGTATATGCCCAGTAGTGGGATTGCTGGGTCATCTGGTAATTCTATTTTTAGTTTTTTAAGGGACCTCCATACTGTTCTCCATAGTGGCTGTATCAATTTACATTCCCACCAACAGTGCAAGAGGGTTCCCTTTTCTCCACATCCTCTCCAGCATTTGTTGTTTGTAGATATCCTGATGATGCCCATTCTGACTGGTGTGAGGTGATACCTCATTGTAGTTTTGATTTGCATTTCGCTAATAATTAGTGATGTTGAGCAGCTTTTCCTGTGCCTCTTGACCATCTGTATGTCTTCTTTGGAGAAGTGTCTACTTAGGTCTTCTGCCCATTTTTTGATTAGGTTGTTTGTTTTTTTTAGTACTGAGCTGCATGAGCTGTTTATATATTTTGGAGATGAATCCTTTGTCCATTGATTCATTTGCAAATATTTTCTCCCATTCTGAGGGTTGTAAGACATAGGCTTGAATGTCAAGACATAGTCTTCCTTCTGCAAAACCACAGCTAGTGTTAGGTCTTGATGATCATGATTCTACCACCCAAAAGATGTCAGTGCCTCTGGTCATCTGGTACTCTGCTCTGTGCGGAAGGAATTGATTCTGATGGGCCTTACAGATGCCTTCCAAAAATTCTAGCCAAGGCTTGTATTGGTGTGAAAGGGACATAGAGTCAAAATCATTCAAGAATGGGGAACAGGGCTTCCCTGGTGGCGCAGTGGTTGAGAGTCCGCCTGCCGATGCAGGGGACACGGGTTTGTGCCACAGTCCGGGAAGATCCCACATGCTGCGGAGCGGCTGGGCCCGTGAGCCCTGGCCTCTGGGCCTGCGCATCCAGAGCCTGTGCTCCACAACGGGAAAGGCCACAACAGTGAGAGGCCCACGTACCGCAAAAAAAAAGAAAGAAAAAAAAAGAATGGGGAACATAAAATTAGAACGCCTAGCATTGTATCTTTAAACTCAAATGAGTGCCTTTTTAGGGGGTGAAAAAACAGTAAACATTTTTTACTGTTATTTTTACTGTTTTTTACTGTTACATTTTTTACTGACCTGTTACCCTAGGCCAGGCACTATGCCGAGAGCTTTATGTTCTTTGTCTCAGTGCATCCTCAGAACCACCCTCCGAGGTCAGCACAATCATTGTCCCCATGGGCAGCCCAAAACTGTGGTGTATACATAGATGTGTGGAAGCCCAGGTGCAGAGCGTGTGGCCATGCGCGGGGAGAGCCAGTGGGCACCCAGTCACTCCCCCTTGGAACCACCTGCAGCGGTGGCCAAGGAGGAGGGATGCCAGGCGGCCTGCACGGGCAGATCAGGGAAAGGATGGGTTTCGTAGGAAGGGGTGGTGGAAGAGGTGGGCTCTGGGGAAGGCTGGCCTGAGAAGGCGGGAGGAGGAGGATACATTGTGCAGGGAAAGATCCAGGAAGCAAGGCACCATGGGCTGGATTTCCTGGGATTTGGGGATGAAAGAAATGCAACTCAGAGAAGCAGAAGCCCCAAAGGCTCACTTATCTGCAGATCCTGCCCTCAGGGGTGGCTGGATCCACCAGGGCTACCAGGACTCCACCTCTCCTTATTTTCTGACTTTTCTACAAGGGACATAATAGAAAAAGAAAAAAGGAGTGGCTAAGGTCAGGTGGCCGGGGGTCTAGTTTTAGTGGCCTGAAGGTGCTGCTGAAGTGCTTTGAGGCCTCCTGGTGGGGAGCCCTTCCAGAAGCTGCTTTTCCCCCCTCCTCTGGGTGAGCGTGGCGGGCTGAGAGTGCCCTGCTGACACCCCTGTCGCACTGTCGTGTTGCTCTGCTCTGGATGCAAGCTAGTGTGTGAGGGGGGCGAGCCCGCCCTGTGCAGCCACTCCCGATGCTTGCGTGACTCTGTAGGGCTCTTGTTGGGACCCAGATTTCCCCCCGCAGGTGCTTGTTCTTCACCCCTACTCCCTGCTGCCTCCCCATGGACCCAAGACACCTGGGTCTCTGCAGCAGACCCTGGCCTTCTCACTTGCAGGCATGCGGAGGGGGCTGAAGGTCTCTCTTTCTCTCGCTCTCCTTTTTTTTTTTTTTTTTTTTTTTGCGGTCCGCGGGCCTCTCACTGTTGCGGCCTCTCCCGTTGCGGGGCACAGGCTCCAGGACGCACAGGCTCAGTGGCCATGGCCCATGGGCCCAGCCGCTCCGCAGCATGTGGGATCTTCCCGGACCGGGGCACGAACCCGTGTCCCCTGCATCGGCAGGCGGACTCTCAACCACTGCGCCACCAGGGAAGCCCTCTCTCTCCTTTTTTACAAAATAAATTTATTTATTTATTTTTGCCTGCATTGGGTCTTCGTCGCTGCATGCGGGTTTTCTCCAGTTGCGGCGAGCAGGGGCTATTCTGGGTTGTGGCGCACGGGCTTCTCATTGCGGTGGCTTCTCTTGTTGCAGAGCACGGGCTCTAGGCACGCGGGCTTCAGTAGTTGTGGTTCGTGGGCTCTAGAACGCAGGCTCCATAGTTGTGGCGCACGGGCTTAGTGGCTCCATGGCATGTGATCTCCTGGGCCAGGGATCGAACCCATGTCCCCAGCATTGGCAGGCGGGTTCTTAACCACTGCACCACTGGGGATGTCTCTCCCTTTCTGTTTAGTGTACAGCATTCTATGAGTTGAGGCACTTCACCAAGTCTACTGCTTTGCAGACTGCTTTATCATGAAGCTCTGTTGTGCTGGCTGGCATTTTGTATAACAAGACTTAATAGATGATCAAGATTCACTATTGCTCTGTCTCCCTGATCTCAGATCTGATAGCACCTGCCTGCCTTTCTGGGTTGTTCCATCCTGAACTGTAAGGACTTGCTATTCATCTTTAATATCTGTTCATTCCACAATCCACCCACCCCCACACTGGGAAGGGACCCAGGAGTGTCACCCAGAGGGTGGATTGACTTTATTTATTTCCCCCTCACCAGATGGAAGGTACTGTTCTGCCTCTGATCATGAGCTAACAAGAGCCAGGAGATAGTGTCCAGGAGGGGCTTTGAGATGGCAAGGCATCTCTCTCTCTCTCTCTCTCTTACATGCACACACACACACACACACACAGCTTCCACCCTTCTTGGAGGGACTGCTACCTAGCCCTCCTGCAGTCTCTCTCACATTGTTGGTCATGGTATCATGAAAGGACACATTTGAGAAGCTATTCCAATATTTTCATTACACTGAGACCATCCTTCATTGGAGATGGTCCCAAGATATCCCAGATGACTTGGCTACCAAGGACCAGACAGGTAGGATCAGGGTCTCACACACGTCTCTGCCTAGGCTGCTATCTGAGGCCATTCAAGGTGGCTGCATTGAGAGTTCCCTTGAGATGGGAGGCTGGGGTGTGAGGGGGACCTCAAAGTAGTCAGCTTCTTCTCTGCCACACAGTGAGGTGAAGTGAGTCCAGCCATGGGAGACTAAATAATCCTTGTCTCTTCATTACCTCCAAAAGGTCCTTTAGAGAAGAAATAGCCAGTATTTGGATTTTTACATATTGATGACTCTTCTTCCAAGATTAAGAGATGGGAGTAATATATACATTTCTGAGGGTTGCCTGGGCAACACCCGATGCTATCAACAGGTGTGTGGGAGGATTTCCAAGAATGGAGTAAGCCTCAGAGGCTACAGGAATGGCAGTTCCTTTTACCCTTGTTGAAAGACTCAGATCCCAGTGGAATGTTAGGTCAGCATGAAATTCCATGTTTGAATCACAACAAAGACTCAAAGCAGACCCAAGGGCATCTCTAATGGGTAGTCCTAACTGTGTGGCCTTGACCCTGATATTGCATGAGAGTCTGCAGCTTACCATGATGGACCAGGCATTCAACACTTGGGTTACATGGTTGGGAAGCTCATGGTGAGGTGGGCAGAGGGTGACCAGGCTAGGAAGAGCTATGCTCCCATCACAGCTGGGAAGATGCTACTCCAGTTCCTCCCATCTTCAGGCCCCGGGGGATCTGGAGCAGCAATAGAGCAGAGAGGGAAGCTGTCAACTGGATTGTATGGGCTGTCTCAGCGAATAAGTTTAGCCACTGGCTAACCTTAGCTTCAGCGGTCCTCTTCTCCGGAGGGCTGAATGTAATGTGGACAGTGGATGTGTCATGCAGAAAAAATGACTGTGAGAGTAGACCCAGTGTCTGTTGAACACAGATTCTGTGCCAGCTACTGTGCAAAGAGCTCTACCCACACTACCATGCAACAAACCAGTTTAAAGACTGAGGAAACACGGACAAGGAGGTTACATGCTGTCCCAGGATCATGGAGCTAATGAAGGGTAAAGTGAGGGTTTGAGCTCAGGTCTGCCAGACTCCAAAGATAGACCCTTTACTGTGCTTCTTTTTTTTTTTTTTTTTGCGGTACGCGGGCCCCTCACTGCTGTGGTCTCTCCCATTGCGGAGCACAGGCTCCGGATGCGCAGGCTCAGCGGCCATGACTCACGAGCCCAGCCGCTCCGAGGCATGTGGGATCCTCCCGGACCGGGGCACGAACCCATGTCCCCTGCATCGGCAGGCAGACTCTCAACCACTGCGCCTCCAGGGAAGCCCTACTGTGCTTCTTAACTGCTTCCCCTAGACACAGACGGCAGGAGACTTTTACCTGGAGACTGTCTCCCAACAGCATCAGAGTGCTCCTTGTAATTCACAAAGCATTAGCTGTATCTTGATTCACCCCTTTTGCTCCCACTCAAAAAAAAGCACATCCTATGCAAGTGAATGAAAGTGATATTATTAAATACCATTTAATAGTACTAAGTACTAAATGAGAAAGAATATTGTGCTTGCAAATTTGGGTACTTTACCGATATTAACATTCCTAGTAACTGACTTCATACCATACCCGATTTGAAATCCACCTGTACATCATGACACTGTTTGAGAATCACCCAGCTATACTATCCATGATGATGAGTTTGGTCCTGGCTCACATATGCTGCAAGGCCAGCCACCTAAATGGGGCTGGTCTCATCCTGAGTGGCAAGGGACATCGATACAAAAAGCAAGGGGGTTTAGGCAGGTTGCTACCTTTCAACAAAGTCCTCCTCTAACATGGCCCCGGGATCTCCAAAGGGGCTGCTGTTCTAGGCATGGGTCTGATTTGTAGTAGTGACGCTTCTTATTTTATTTATTTATTTACTGGTTGATTGACTGATTCGATGCTGTTTAGAGAACACTGATTTTAGATATACTGTTTTGATTTTCAAAGCATGCTCCAGTGGGGCTTAGAGGTTCCATAGATATGGTTCATGGACTTCTTGGAGGTGCTGGTGAAGGACCTAGACTGGGAACGACTTACCAAACAGAACAGCTACTTTTTTGCTGCTTTACATAACAGAGTTCTACGTACAGTTCCATCTGAAGAAAGACTTTTGGGGGGTCTTTTTAAAAGTTTGAAAACCACTGCTTTAAAATGATGCTTTTGCAATCCCATAGGCAATAGCATTCCTGCTTACGGGCGAGTCCCTCTCCTGTGAACCCACTTACCGGCTGGCAGGGAAGAGTTGCTCAGGCACTAAATCTATGTAAAGACCCATCCTCTGGCCTATCCTTTGATAATGGGGCAAGAAGTGAGTGTCCCTTGTGGAGTGGCTGGGCTAGCTAGGATCCAAGGAACAAAAGGAAATGTGCATTGGTGGATGTTGGAAGAAACAGGAAAATAAAACCACCTATTCGGTCTCATGGTGGCCTTTCAGACTGGAAGGGGAAGGAATATGGGGTAAGGAGCCCTCCTTGTTTTATTAGGGAATTTATTCTACCTCCAGAGGGGGCCTCCTAATTTCTCGGGTGTTTGCAGAAACCATTCGCGTGCATCCAGGTTGTTTCAGAATTGCTGCGCATTTGAACCTGCTCCAACCAAGCAAATTGGCCCTAATGGGGAAATTTTCCTTGGCAGTAGATCGTCTTCCTTTTCACCACCCCCTCTGTCTTCTTCCGGCTGCCCCTCATCTTTTCCAAGTCACGGAAAGTTAAAATTCACCCTTTGGCGTCCTTCCATAAAGTCAGTTGGTTTCTTCCCCAGTGTTATATTCTTTCTCTCATTTTCTCCCTTCAGCGCTGAGCACACACCTCCTTCTGATTTGAAAGACCTTCTCTATTATGGATGAACATGTCTTGCTAAATACATGTACAGTGGAAGTAGGTCTGACCCATATTGACTTCCCAGGGGCTATGTCCCTAAAGTACTTTTATAAATTGGTTGACTGGACCTAAGCACACATTTTCCCATCCAGCCATTGTCCCTGGGCTCCCAGGCCTGCCCACAGAAGCCTCTTCTTTAGCCATGGGAGGCAGAGCTGGTGTGGACTCTCTCAAGGTGACATGGTGGAATGGACAGAGAACACAGGTTTGGGGATGAACTAGAATTGGGTTCAAATCTCAGGTTATCTTCTGGCTTTGAGCCACGTACCCTTAGAGCTACAATTTCCTCCTCAGAAGATAAAATGAGAGTGCTGACACCCACCTCAGATGTAAAGTAGGCTTGATTACCTTGAGTTAGGGCTAACTGGCAGAACAGTGCTGAGTGCCCAGCACAGAGTGGGTACTCAGTAAATGGTACTTCCCTATCTCCCCTCTCCACCCCCATCATTGAGTCTGAAGAGTCGTACTAGAATTGGCATTCTTCAATGAACAATGAAAAAAGAGGAGAAAATGAAAATGCTACAATATTAGTGATGCACCAAAACAGGGAATCGATCATATCATGAATAAGAAATAGAGTTTCTGTCTCTATTGCTGGTATTAGATAACAGGCAGAATTATTCAACTGGAGGAAGATGGAGTAGATGGAGACAAGATGAAGACGCTGAGGGGCTGTGTGGACAGTTTCTGGGCTCAGGAATGGTTACTGCTGACCTGTTTAGAGATGAATTCCCTTAACAATATCCTAGGGAAATGTGGTCAGTTGTCTTTCTCTGTTTCTCAGGGCTGGCAGTCCAGCTGGGGGTAGGAAGAGACAGAACAGCTGGGCAAGAGGAGGGATGGTGGACAGACCCTGAATATTTGATACCTGGATCCACCCTCCGCTACAACGAATTTATACTGAGTAATAATCATGTAGTGATGAATAGTAATCATTATTTTCCTGATTGTGGATTAATTTAAAAATAAACACTTTGAAACCATGAACAAATTTCAATGTTAAAGATATTATTCAAATTCAGTAGGATTTGTCATGTAGGAACTAATATTTGAGCTTACAAATATCCCATCTCACAGTTCTGCTCTTTCACTGTTTTAAATTTTAAATGCAAATAAAAATTTCACATAGAATAACAAGATTGAAGTAAGCTGAGTTCTTTCTCTGTCTCGAGGACACCGTGCTATCATTGTTTACTTTGAACCTACCGTTTGAACACAGGTATATGTTTAGTAAGTACCACAGTGATCAAGACACAAACGGACCATAAGTGAGCTTGAACAATTCGGCATTTTAAGAATGGACTTTTTTTTGAGAGAGAGAGTTATGTTTTATTCAGCAGGAATTTTTAGGACTTCAAGCCTGGGAGGCAGCATCTCAAGTATCGCTGAGAGAACTGCTCCGAGGAGGCCAGGGGGGCCGTCAGGTTATATAGAAGTTTTGCAACAAAAGGGCAGGTAGTCTGACCTTCAAAAGATTATTGTTAATTAAAGAAAACCAGATATCCCAAATTAAGAAATTTAGCGCTTTTCTATGCATGGGAAGATGCAGGAGTCTGGGCGAACTGAAATCATTCCTTTGATATGCACCTCAGCTATCTGGGGCCAGTATCCTGTGTTTTCACATCCTGAGTTTCCTCAGGGCTCCCCGTAGGGAGTGGCTGCAGTCTGATGGCGGCTAGATGGCAGGTAAAGTATGGACTCTTGAAACACCCAGGGAGCTAAGGGGAGCTGTTTGTGTGTGTTTGGCTGACTTCATAACCTCCAGGTGGAATGCGATTTTTATTAAAGAACAGGTACTAAGAACATGCTAATTTGAAGCTTATGTCTGTTATTAAAACTCAACAGCAACTGCAGCAGTTGTTTAGAACTTAGACCAGCAAGATGTTTTCTTGGGGAGGGGTATTTTATCACTGACATTGTTTCGACTTTCTAGAGCAAGACGAGAAAAAAAGTAGCCTGACTTAGAGTCAGTTTTTGTGTGTGTGTGTGTGTTTTTTGCGGCACGCGGGCCCCTCACTGTTGTGGCCTCTCCCGCTGCGGAGCACAGGCTCCGGACGCACAGGCTCAGCGGCCATGGCTCACAGGCCCAGCCACTCCGCGGCATGTGGGATCTTCCCGGACCGGGGCACGAACCCGTGTTCCCTGCATCGGCAGGCGGACTCTCAACCACTGCGCCACCAGGGAAGCCCTAGAGTCAGTTTTATTATTGTTTTTACATCCCTACAGATGATGAACCTCTTCTTGCTCACATCCCGTTGGTGACCTATCGCCACGGCCCTGCCAACGGTAAGGCCCAGGTGTGGCAGGCACTGTTTAGTGCTCACCCAACAGCCATTCCTACTTCCTCCTCTAACAGAAGTCCATCTTGTTTGTCACTGAACGTTAATGTCCTCAGGAAAAGTGAGCCTCTCCCCCAGCTTCAGGGAGTAAACATATTTTAAACCAATCGTGGCAATCCATTTCTCCTCTGACAGTGATTGGTTTGGGGTCAGTATGTTTCTGGATTCTGGCCAAGAAAATGTGAGGATAAGTCTGCTGGAGTGGGAATGGGGAAGTCCTGGGAAAGATTGTCCTCTGGAATCAAATCAAATCAAAACAAACAAACACTGAAAAACAAACTAGAGACATAAGGGGTGACATTTCTCCCAACATAAACACACATATGCATACATCCCCTTCCTGGCTTTGGACACACTGTGTGAGGAAGTGGTGCTTAGGCCACAAGACGCCCTGGGGGAACAAGGCGAAGGCGACAGCCAGTATGCTAAGGACGGCCCACCAAATAGATGAAACCACCTGCCCCTGGAGTATTTGCCGTGTGAGATCATAGACTCCTATCCCTGAAGCCACTGGACTCTCCTGGTGCTTGAAGCCAAAACCAGCATAGAGTTATCGTTGAGTGGGTGTGCAAGTGGGGAAAGACGGTCACCTAAGGAAGTGGCACAGCTCAGTATGGAGAAAACCAGGGAGAAGGGAGAGCACAGTGTGTACTGGGCCTCCCGTGGTATGGGGGAGAAGGAAAAGAGGGGAGTGGAGAAGAGACATGGGGCCAGGGGTTCTGATGCTTGGCTTCGGATGATACCACTGACCTGAACGTCTTGGCAACTGAACCAGAACCAGAGTGTCTGAGTGGATGAGTGGGGGGATGGATGGGGCAGGGTCCACATGGGCGTTTGTGAGCCAGGGAGGCTGTTACTAGTGCAGCGACCACCCATCGTAATCCATCAATCATTGCACTCATTATGCTCCTCCTCCCCAAACAAGGAAGGCATAGTAAACAATAAAATAGTGTGGGGCTTCCCTGGTGGCGCAGTGGTTGAGAGTCCGCCTGTCGATGCAGGGGATGCGGGTTCGTGCCCCGGTCCGAGAAGATCCCACATGCCGCGGACCGGCTGGGCCCGTGAGCCATGGCCGCTGAGCCTGCGCGTCCGGAGCCTGTGCTCCGCAACGGGAGAGGCCACAACAGTGAGAGGCCCGCGTACAGCAAAAAATAAATAAATAAAAATTAAAAATTAAAAAAAATAAAATAGTGTGAACTGAGAGAAAGTCAGTGGCCCTGAGCCATTTGCTGATTCAGTCTTTATCCTAGCCTTGGTCTCCTAGAAAACAGAGCCTGAGGCCAGCTTTGAAATGCTGATACTTCATTGGAGAGGTACAAGGCCAGGGAATGGAGGGTGATGAAAAGGGGATGTGGCGGGGGGGACAGATGCCAAGCAATATGACATGATGTGTACTGTGCTGGCCACCATGTCTCATCTGGCCTCAAAGAGACCTAGCAGGTTGCTTGGGGTGCATGTCTCTTCTGGAAGGTTTATAAAGAGAAATCACACCATGAAACAGTGCACAGAGGGCAGAAAAAAGGGAAGAATTCAGGGAGCAACCCTCCTGAACTTCTGGGGTGCATCGTCTGGCCCCTCAGTAAACCAAACCTCATGCACCGGACGTGGAGGTGAGACTCAGCCTGAGTGGGTGCTGAGCAAGAGAGAGAAAAATGGAGACAGTCGAGGGAACCTGCAATGACACCTACAGTGTGCACGTGTGGCTCGGGCTCTGGACTCAGGTAATGTCCTTCAGTGTGCAGGGCAACCCATCCCACCTTGTCCCACATTTGTCCCTCTCCTTGTGGGGCTCAGACACCCTTCAGGAGGCCTTGACACATTCTCCACCACTCTTCCAGTCCTTTCCTCATCACCCTTCCAGTCTGCTTTCGAAGCAAGTCCCTCAGGGCTGAGCATAAAATTCCATGAGTGCCTTTAGTAAGGGAGAGTAAAGAGGAATTATGGCTGTTCTTTGCTCGGCTGGGTTTTGTAGAATTACCCCAAAGCAGTGTTTATCATGCCATTGAGCTGGAGGCCCATGCTTAATGTGCTATCTGTCCTGACCCCAGATGTCTCTCTGCATCGCTGCTCTTCCACCAGCTCTCCTACAGTCTGGCTCATTCTAGGGTCATTGCTGACAAGTGTATTACCCATGTTTATCCATATTAAATCTTGTATCGTTGACTGCCCTTTACCCATTTCTGTAAACTCTCTTTGGTCCTCCTGCAGTTTCCCTTCCTGCCTTGCCTTGTCCTTCTTGGAAAGGCAAACCCTTCTAAGTCAGGAGTTCTAGTGAAGCTTGTTCCTAATTGTTTACGAAGAATAAAGCTGTTAGAGGTGGCCCTGCTACAAGGCTGGAGACTTCAGCTGGAACTGGTACTGACCCATTCATAATTACCTCATTCAGAGCAGTGGGGACTTCACCGATGGAACTGGTTTCATTACAATACACATTTGGGAAGCTAACAGTTGGCCAGCACTTTTCTCAAGTAAAAACACAGCCGAAAGCTATCATCTTAATCATGTCTTACATAGCTAGAGCACTTGATAGTTTATAAAACACTTATGTTTGATTTTTCCTAAAACCTAAAAGCATTTGCTATTTTTCCCTCTCCATAAAACATTTTACTAGTACAAAAATAAAATGCATTTTATTCTGAAAAATAATGAAATAAGAAGTTTTACCTTAACTGAGCCATTAGGAAATGAAAACACAGTTCAATGTCCCCAAGGTTGACGTTTATGTATTTAATGCTAGGGACACAGGCTCAGCCAACATGTTTCTTTGTTCCCAGTAAATAACAACACTTTACATGTGTGTGGTAGTTCAGAATCAATTTGCCCAAAGTTTCATGTATTTCATGATTTCTTTAAGATAATTATCCCTGAGAAGAGAAATGAACTAGGAGGCATAATCTGTGAGTTTGCAAAGCAAATTCTTCACTCTTTCTGTGGCTAGTGTTGACCGTGAGATTTTGGCAGTTAAAACTATCATCAAAGAAAAAGTTTGCCTTCTACCAATGATGAGGCCCTAGAAACAAATTGCCTGCTTGGTATTTGAAATCAACTATGTTTTATGCTTAAATTGATGCAAAAGTCACAAGAAATTAGATGATAAATTAATATGTGACAGATGAAAAGAAGGTCAAATCTCTTTGTCATTAGTTATGAAAAAACCCACAGTCCAGGGCTTCCCTGGTGGCGCAGTGGTTGAGAGTCCGCCTGCCGATGCAGGGGACACGGGTTCGTGCCCCGGCCCAGGAAGATCCCACATGCCGTGGAGTGGCTGGGCCTGAGAGCCGTGGCCGCTGTCCGGAGCCTGTGCTCCGCAACGGGAGAGGCCACAACAGTGAGAGGCCCGCGTACCACAAAACAAAACAAAACAAAACAAAAAACAGCCCTCAATCCACTGTAATGGAAAATATTTCATTAGACAGATCATTCATTCAGTCAATAGCTAGTTGTTTAATGCCTCCTAGGTAGCAGGTACTATCAAGGCATATTCTCCTTCCCCCTCCCCCTCCCCACATCCTCCTCCTCCTTCTCTGCCTCTCCTCCTCTCTTTGTACTCCTCCTCTGGCTCATCTTTCTTTCCCCCAAATTGGCACGTGACAAAGCTCTTAGAGTCATGATGTGTTCTTATTCTCCTGGTGACGAGGAAGGAAAAAGATCTTTGTTCCTATGGAGAGACATGTCTCACCCTCCTGACCCCACAGCTGGCCCGCTCACTGCAGTCCCCATCTTGCACAGGGCAAGGAATCTTTTTGGCCAGCAGAGAACTTCAATATGCCATTCAGCTGTGTTGGTGAGAATGGGATCTTGAGGCTCAGGAAAAAAAAAAAAATGGAGCTTTGAAATATCTGGAAGTTATTCCAAGACCCCTGGTAAGGATTTCAGATAATGAAACGGCTGATAGTGGTGGTGGGAGGGAACCCAAGCATTTATCCACTCAAGACGTCATCCCCTTCACATTTTATCTTTGGTGTCATGGCGGCAGTACTAATAGGACACGAGCCTTCTTGCCCCAATAATGGCCCATTACAGCTTCAGGAAAAGCCATCATGTTTCCGCAGCATTTATCTGTCAGCAGGAGACTATTATGGGAGCACAAACTCGCATTGTATTAGCGTTATCAGTTCATTATGATTCTTGGGACGCGTGCCAGCCAGTGGGCTGCCAGTCTGCTGACCAGCACTCGGGGATATAACTCCACACCCCAAATTCAAGCACTGAGAAGAGAGTGGGCCCACAGAGGTGTGTGGTTGGGACATTGTCTCTGGCCAGGAGTCCATGGAGCCCTGGCCTGATCAGCACGGTATCCAGAGATGTCCAGGTTAGGCTCACTGTCCAGGCTGGGCCCACCTTAGTCCTCATGGACCGTCAATGGTTGTGCTTCCCTGACTCACCTCCCCCAGCGCTTACCCTGGGGTGGAACAGAAACAGGCTTGGATTGTGATTCAGACAGTTTCACGGAGCCATCCTCTCCTTCCTGGGCTGGTGGTAAGAATTAACTACACACCTTGTGTTTCTCAAGGCATCATTCTCACCTGGAAACTTGGTTCGGGGAACATGGATAAGGTTGAGGGACAGGGACGCTGTAACCAAACAATTAGTGTCCCGCATTCACCATGCTTAGGGAGCACGTGGTGGAATTGCCAGAAATTCTCGTTGCTCTTGTCTTTTAGGTCCTCCTGCTAGGTTGCCTGGCTTGAAAGATGAGAAAAGCCTCCCCATTGTTGAGCTGGAAGTAGCCCGTCCAGGGACAGGATTCAAGAACCCGAGAGACACTGCTTGCTGCTGCCTTGCATGTACAGAAATGAGCAGTGTCAGGGGCAGGATGGGGGGCACCTCAAGACAGGGACATACACACCAAGACCAGTGTAAGGTGGCGATCTTCACCACACTTGTGGCAAGGGGTGCTGCGCTGGGGTCAGCCGCATAGATCATGGCAAGACAGCTCGAGTGGCCCTCGAGATCCAGGTGCAGGCATTCGGACAGCCCATTCTAAGGACTTAGCCAGGCTGGCACGGGAAATAGTGGGTGGCTAGTGTGGACCTGGGTTTGGCTATGCGTGAGATACTTGGTGCTTTTTGTACCCAGAGGAACATAGATTTGGGGGACAGCACACTCTGAGCTGTGTCGGGTATGTTTTCCTACTTATCTGCCTCCCGGACCCCACCCCAAGGAGACCACTTGGGGAAGGGTGTGGACACAGAAGCCTGGGTCCCCACCACCTCCCAGGTGATGTGTGTGTGGAGTGTCGTTGCCAAGGGCATGGTTCTGGTTTGGCTTCATATTCCTTAGGAAAGAGCTTGAACTTGGGCAAGGAGGGAGGAGGGGAAGTGAAGAGACTTGTATACAGAGAGTTAGGAGTTGAATAAGTAGAAATCCGTGCTTTGCCAGTTGTTCGCCGTGTGACCTTGGGGAGGTCCCTTCACCACACAGGGCCATTTACGCATTTCCGTATTTATAAAGTCTGCTGATGGTTCTAAATGATTCCCTGAACCCTCCCCACCCCCACTCCCCAGCCGTAAGGTCCTGTGAATGTAATAAATACCTATTTAAAGGAATTTGTCACAAGAGAAAGTCAGCTGCTGTCCCCTTCTACCCTCCACAATTACTGCGTCTAATACATTTTGTTCCATTCCCTTTGGGCTGACTTGACCACCTAGGCGTGCCAGTACTGGGACACGGGAGAGTGAAGGGGTGGCTTAGAGCTTTTTGCGGGGCTGGATTACAAATAGCACCTGCTCCAGGGGAGCAGTGGAAGATTGAGATGATGACTGGCTGAATGAATTTCAAGCTTGAGGGAGCACAACAGCCTTGCCCACCCCACTCTACCCCCAGCACCACCTTTGTTTTCTGGAGAAGAGATGACATCAGCAAGGCCACGCGGAGTGGTCAGGACCAGATTCCGGAGTCCTTTGCATACTCCCACATTACCGCTTCTCCAGCTACAGGCGTGGAACCCACTCTAGCTCTGGGAAGGAAATCCATCCCCCCGTGAGCTGGCTGAGGACAGAGAGGGAGAAAAGCTGGTACCACGAATAGTGTGTGTCCTGGCCATGTTTGCCTGGAAAAACCACAGGAGGAGCCTGGGTCTGCCAGGCTGAATCACGTCCCCAGGATGTCTCCGCTGGTGGGTCCTCTTCTCCCCTGCAGTGGAGTCCACAGGCTCACACTTGCCAGGGAGGGAAAGGAGGAAGAACTCTGCCCCAGGGCCATGTGCAAGGGGACTGGGCAGGCACCGCGGAGGAAGACGGTCAGAAGAGGACCAGATCTTAGGGACCTCATTCTCGCCCTGGAGGACAATCAGCTTGTGCCCAGGGGTGAGGCCCTCAGTTCCTGCATCCCTGTGCCTTGGATGCAGACAGTAGTTGTGTGGGCATTAGCCTAGCTTTTTTTTTTAAATTAATTTTTATTAGAGTATAGCTGAGTTACAGTGTTGTGTTAGTTTCCGCTGTACAGCAAAGTGAATCCGTTACACATATACATATATCCACTCTTTTTTAGATTCTATTCCCGTATAGGTCATTACTGAGTAGAGTTGCCTGTGCTGTATGTATTCTTATTTATTATCTACTTTATATAATATATAGTAGTGTGTGTGTGTTTTGAGCCTGTTTTCCCTCATTCGCCCCCAGTGGCTTTGCACCCACAGCTCCGGGCTGTGAAGTTGTCTTTCTTTTCATGCTCCATCGACTGTGCTCTGTCTCCAGTTTAAAAAAAGGTGCACCCACCCAAAGCAAGGAGCCAACAGATCTCATACAACCTGTCAGGGACTAAGCCCCTCCAGGGTAGCCAGCCTGTCTCCTCAGCAGGCTTTGCCCACTCCCACCCCCCAAACTGCTGTGGTCTAACATTTCATTCAACAAAGTCTTTATCAAGCAACTGCTGTGTGCTAGGCACCGGTAAGCACCGGGGATTCTCCAGTGAGCAAAAACAGACAAGGTCCCTGCCCTTATGGAGCTTAGAATCTAGTGTGTGTGTCGGGGTAGGGGGTATTATTCACACCAATACACGTATAATTGCAAACTAATAAATTACCTGAAGCAAGGCAAATAGCAGAAGGTTCTGGCGTGATCAGGAAGGTGGGGTGTTCTAGGTGGCAGGGGCAGAGGCTGAGGGGGACACGGCGTGGGCTGAGGAGAGGTGGGGAGACACACAGGAGCCTGTCATCTGGGGCTTGCCTTGTAGACCACAGGGAAGGACTGGGGCCTTTTTCCTGATTGCAACAAATTGCAAAGGAGACTTTGGGTGTGCATTTTACAATGCACTCCCTGGCTGCTATGGCTTGGAGAGTGGATTTCCAGGGGTCAGAAAGGATGCAGAGAAACCAGTCACTGAGGTCTTGGCAAGAGATGGTGGTTGTGTCTCTGCACCTCTCTTTCCGTCTCCAATGTAACCAAGTACCTATGTGATTAAAACAATCCGGGCTGCCGGGGGTTCTGCTGACAGAGTCGACATCTTCATCCATCTCTCTGTGAGATAGCTGCCAGCGCCCCGAGCCTGGAGAATCCCATGCGTTCCTCCACTTCAGCACATAGGAAAAACCCCAGCTTTGTTTCCCAGCCTGCACAAGCTTCCATTTATCCAAGTCAAGTATCATCTGCTGTCTTGCTGCCCATTCCCCAGCCCCTCCTGAGTGGCCAGCCCCTCCTGGGGTTGCTCACAACCCTCCCGCTTTTATTCCTGAAGTGCTTGGACACTGCCTGCAGTTACACTCCGTTTAGACATTATTTTGGTGATAAAATGAAAATTTCCCCCCTAGCGCTCATTGTCTTTCGTAGAATATAGGAGAATAAGGTGGTGGTCTCTCCTGAGGGCTTTTCCCCCTCTTTAAATAATTCTATACCCATCCTCTCCCCACACTCATTTGAATCATCAAATTGATTATCCCTGTGGCTGGCACATCTCAAAAGATGACAAGCCCCAGAAGAAGGATTGGGGCTCGACTTAAAGCTGGTTTTGGTACAGTGGCATCCCATAACATTCAGGTTCATGGAGGGAGCAGCAGACAGGGACTGCAGGAGTGTTTGTAGCTGGGGATTCAGGTGTGTATGTTGAAGTGTCTACTTGTGCCTCGAAGTGGATGTGGCAGGTAAGTTGGTTGTTTTAACCACAACTGTGTTTTTCTAAGCAGACGGGAATTTATTTGCTCGTGTCTGTGTCCTGGGTACGTTTCTGAGAGTGGCATCATTTTATCCATCTAGAGAGCGTCTTATAGAAGCGTGCCCTGCGTCTCGCCATATGAGAGCCTTTCAGAACCCACTGGCCCAGGTGATGAGAGCTGGGAAGGGAATCAGTTTCTATCCTGTTCTCTCTTGCTGGGCCTCACCTGCTGGCCTGACCCTTTGCACTTCTGTGCACCAAACACCAGGTTTGAGGCTATGAATTTCTAAGGCGCTGGCCTCTTCTCCTTGATATGAGGGAGGAGAAATGTGACTCATTTTTAATTTGTAAAACAGACCCCTTCCAAAGGGCTGAGAGGTGAGTTTGCTAAACCTGCCAGTTAAAAGATAGGATGGGGGGTGAGAAGATATACAAGGGGCATATCTTGCAACCCCCCAAACCCACCAGCCAGTTGGGCAATTCTTTTTTTCTTTAATGGCGAGAGGACAGGCCTTGCGGCTCTACAGCACAATCCTCCTACTCCTCGGGAGGTGGGGACCTCGCGCGAGCGTCTGATTCCATTGAAGTCTCTCTGGCTCACCCCCCTCCCCCCACCCCAGCTCGATTCTGTCACTTTAAGTCCAGCCCCTGAGAGATAGCCAATAGGAGCCAAACCATACATCAGTCTCCCAGCCTTAAAGCTACAGTAGGGTTAGTGGGCTCCAAGTCTCTGGTGCCCGAGCCTCCTCCACGGCTTCCCATCCCCTCTGCCCGCTCGGAGTGTGTGCATCAGTGGGAGCGCTGGGCTGGGCGCGCAAGGCTCTCTGCCTCCCTCTCGCCCCACCACGGTGCTTCCTCCCCCTCTGCCTTCTCCCGCTCACCGTGCCCCTGCCCGGACTCGCACCTCGCCGGTGCCCTTCACTCGCTCTTCCGCGAGATTTCCCCGCCGCCTTCCTCTACCAACTGGGAATGCTAAAAGGGGACTGATGGACGTGTCAGAACTCTGCATCCCGGACCCCCTCGGCTACCACAACCAGTAGGTCCTCTGCTTCTCCGTCTGTGTCTGTCCTTCCGTCTGGGTGTCGCAGTTCTTCTTCTAGGCATTCTTGAAGTGGCAGGGACCCCGGGAGCACTTAGGGTGGAGGTTGGAAAGGGAAAACCACCCACTTCGTGGGTTTCCTTCTGGGGATAAACCCGACTCTAACTTTTCCCTCACCCCCTTTTACAAACCCTCACTTTTAGGTGAGAGCGGAGCTTTCTCATTCACTCTTTCTCTCAAACCTTCCCCGCGGGGAGAAAATCTTTGCGTTTCTGTGGGTTGGGGAGGAGCAAGCCTAGAACAGGTGCGGGAGTGTCGCAAGGATGCCAGGTCCCATCTGGGAAAGCCTCCCTGCGAGCCCTTTGACTTTAATGTTTATTTCCATACTGGGGACCAAAACCGATCCCGACAAGGGGACGAAATCGAACGTGCCGCGCAGGTTTGGAAACTGTGGGCGGCCAGCGCCGTCTCGCCCCGCAGTCCCTGTGGGGCGCACCCCGAGGGCGCGCACGCGGCGCGGTGGACTCAAGCCACCCCAGGGGTGCGGGCGGCGCGGCCCGGGCAGACTGCGCCCCGCACGCCCTGCGAGGGGAGCCCGCATCCCGCTGGGAGTGGGGACAGTCGGCTCGGCGCAGCGGCGGAGGCAAAGTTGGTTCGCGGCTTTAGGAGAGGCTGCGCCTTGCGAAACAGACTGGCGCGATTTCCGTGCCCCGGGGCGGCTTAGCGCTCGCCTCCCTGGAACCCGGGCTTGTCTGAGCGACGTGCGCATGGGTGACGGCGGGGGCTGCAGGAAGCGACTCGCAGTAACCGCGGGTCCCCGAGCTTGGGCAGCGTGCCGAGCGCGCAGAGTGAGGAAGCGGAGAACTGATTCCCTGAACGGTGGGAGGCTGCCCCGCGCGGCCAGCCTGGGCTCTCCGGGGTCCTGCGCCGGCCACCCGCGGTTTCCCTCCCAGGGCCCTCCGCGGTTGTCGTCCCACCTGCCCGGGTACCTGCCCTGGTCACCCCGCGGGCGCTACGCGTGCCGCCGCGCTCCGGGCTGGTGTCCCGGCGTCGGGGTGTGGGCGCGTGCAGAGTGGTCCCTCGGAAGGCTTCAAACAATAATACAATGACAACTCTAGGTTCTCGCGGAACCGTTTAACTTCTTCCTCTTCTTCCTCCTCTTTTTTTTTCTGAAGCAAACAGAACTACCAAAGTCAGTTTTCGTTCCGCCATCCTTTCATTTTTGTACCACCCCTTCCTCCCAAGAACCGCGACATTCCTACAACAATACTCTGGATAACGTGGGGTCCCAGGAAGTGTGATTACACCCCCCTCGCTGCACAGAATACCTCCACCCCAGGTGGACCACGCGTGAGAGAGGAGGCAACTTCACAGCAGCATCTCCTGGGGGTGATCGGACTGTCCAGCCTCCACGCTGACCTTTTTGCTTGTAGTTTTGGGGTTTCCCTCGGCAGAGGGTCTTTTAGGTGCCGCCAGAATTTAGACAGAGTGTCAGAAGAAGGCGATTGCGTTGGGAGATGAGGGAAATCTTTAATTATAATGGATTCAGATTTCCATCAGTTTGAAAAGTGGCTTTTCATTCTCTTTAAAGGTTACACTGATCCCAGCTTGCGTGGCTGGTGGGGGTGGAGTGGGGGTTAGTTTCACACTGTGGTGCTCCTTCCGTAAGGGAGTGGGAGCCCCCAAAGGAACCTCCGGCGTGGGCGAAGCTGTGAACAATGTAAGATGTTTGTGGGGCATTTCCTCACGTAAAACTACCAAGTACGACAAATATTGGATATTTAAATTATTTAGGTCACTCTCTCCAGAGGTGCCTTCTTTAGTTGAGCTTGAAATATCTATGTATTTGTCCCTGGCTCAAGTCACAGTCGATAAATATGAAATTTCCTATGGAGAAGTACATCTTTTGATTATGTTGACCAAGAAAGCAAGGAGAGATGGGGGATTTAGCAGCTGGGTAATTCATCGAGTTGACGGCAACCCTGGCTTGAGTTTGAGGAGAAATATGGGCAAAGAAGGAATGTCGGGGAAGCGGCAAAGGGGAGAGAGGGAGCTGAGGTCCTGGGTGTCTGGGAAGGGTTTGAAGTGGAAATCAGTTATAAAGTAAGCCTGAGAGTGGTTTGGACTCCCTACCCTTCTTGGTTTCTTTGCAAGGAATTAGCTTCTCACTCCATGGGGCAGAGGAAAAGCCAGAAACATGCCTGCTTTTTCTGCGGAGGAGCTAAGCATCCCTGTGAGATGCTGTTTCTCAGAGCCCAGGACCTGCTGGGCAACCGCCGAAGCATTAGTGAGCTGGCCCCACATACAGGTGTGTGCCTCCTGGCGAGGGTTTACCTCTGCTGTAGTTACAGGGGTCCAAAATTTCCAAGGACGAGCTTGTGGAGGTCAGAGGCTGGTTTTGGGGGAGGCGTCTTTCTGACCTCAGCCCCGGTGCTTCACAAGCAGCTTTAGAGCCACTGGTAGCAAAGTAACAAGACAGAGGTCTGCATTCTTTGGTCCGTTGGAAGGACCATAGAATGAATCCATCCATTACGGTGCCGATGTTTCTTGGGGAACATATACAAGAGTGGGTTCGAGTGCTTTGTACACACAGTTTCTACCTATTTGGCTTAGTTGATATCCCTGGACTGGAAAAAACCCAAGGGTGCAGGGACCAGAGTCCAGTGAGAAAGAACTCCCCATACTTCCTTCTCACCTGCTGATATACAGAGAGCATTTTTTTAATGCTTTAGTGTTATTTTCACTTTCCAGGTGAGAAATTAACACACACACACACACACACACACAGATATACCCGGACCTTCATACCTTTCTCTCCTTCATTATCATTTTCCTGTAGCCAAGCCTGTAGGTGACTCCATTACCAGTTCTAATCAATATTTTATGTACATATATAATCAGCCAGAGTGGGAGTGAGTGTGCTGGCCTGTGTGGGCTTGTGTACAAATGCGTTGGGGACGGACCTGATGGAGACCCTCGGCAAAAAATCCAGGGAGCAGGGGGCGCTGCATCACCCAGCGTCCGATGACCACTTTGCTGATGTTAAAGAAACAGAGAACAAACTGTCCTGAAGGTAAAATATGTGGGTTCACACGTAGGAAAAATGCCACATGGTAATTCAGAATCAGTGACCCAGAGAAAAACAAAGGGGGAAATTAATTTTTAATGGTACATGTAAAAATAAATCAGAGTGAGGACATTAGTCTTGGTTTTCTGAGGGAGGGGCTCTAGGAAATAAACTTTTATGTGCCTGCCACACTTCTGGAGGTGTGGGCTGCCATGGAAGAGGGTGGGCTCATTCAGGCCTGAGGGTGATAAACTAGGAGGAAACAGTGGGTCAACGCAGAGGGCCCTAGTCCCTGGTAAGGCCCTTTCCAGCTCAGTGAGGTCTTGACATCAACTGGAAATTTCCTCTCGGAACTTATTTCCCCAACTCCATTTTACAAACAGTCCTCGATTTTACCAATAATTGGGACATATAAAAATATGTTTCTTAAAATATATATATATGAGGAAACAAACTGACCCACCAAACAAGAACATTTTCATTCTATTGATTTGGAGTAATCAATACCTATTCCATTTAGTCTAAGAGAGGAGGGACAGAGGGGACTTTCGGGGAAAGCTCTGTGAGGGAAGTGGCTGTGATAGAGATTTCATGTCACAACCCTGCCTTCTCAAGGTGCCCCCCCCGCCCCCGGCCCTAGCCCAGGGGGCCTTCCTGACTTTGTCCTGTGTGCTTGATCCGTATTCCTGATAATGGGACATTTTGCCAAATGGTTGTGATTTAAGATAATCTATACTCATTGAAAGTTTGTCACCTTCCTCGGTGCTCTGCAAAATGCCTAGTTTCTTTTGAGCAGTTGGAATTGGGAAGCTCTGTACAAGTCTGGCAGCCCCCAAAAAGAGGGGTGGGTTGTGAGAGGGACATTGCGAGCGTGTTTGCCTGGCGGGTGGGCGATGGAGCCGGCTGTGCGAGAGAGCGGGATTCAAAAGGAGATCAAGTTCAGTTCGGAAGACAGCCGAACAGTTAGATAAGAGGCAGGATGCTTTTGACACGGTTCTGCAGTGCTGTTCCCTAGAACTTGTCTTCGCAGATGCTTTAAGTGGTTTCCTCAATATGATTAAGGTTATTCGTGGTTCTCATTTAAGGGGAAGGAATAGCAGATACTTAGACCGTAATCCACTCCTTCAAAGTAAAGTCCAGCCCACACGCTGAACCCCCCAGGCTGGTGCCTTTCCACACCTACCAGCCATCATCTCCCTCTGTCCCTTTTCTCTCTGCAAGCAAGGCCCTCCCCGTCTCTTCCAGCTTGACCAGGAGGTCTGCCCAGAATTAGTCAGGACTCCTCACAGCTCTGCTGGGAGCTTCTGTCTTGGGATCGGGTGGCTTTTGGCTGAATGATCCCATGGGGGACCCCAGCATGGCTTGAGGGCAGAGCCTCTGATGTCCTCCGCAGTGGCCGTGGTTCCCAGAGGGTGCGTGGGCCCAGGAGGGGGCTGCTAGTAGAGGGTCCACAGACCATGCCAGGAATCCTGGAAGGGCTCAACTTGGGGATGCTGGAACCAGACAAATCTGAGCCCACCTCCTGCCCTTGAGGCCATTTGCTGATTTCTAGGGATAAATCAAAGGTCTTTTTAGCACTGTTAAGTGCTGGTGACCCCTGACTGGGTTTCATCTCTGGTGAGCATCCCCTTTCTCAGTCCCATCAGCCTCAGACCTCCGGGGAAGGGTCACATGCATGGTCATTCCTCGGAGGAGGGGCCCATAGGCTTCTGCTGGCCCCGGTGTCCCGCGTGGCTGGGGTGGCCTGCGGCAGGATCACATCTCGGTTGTCCCATCGGCTGGTATGGCCAGGTCCCTGCGCAGGGAGGTTGCGGTGTTTATAATTGCAAATGTAATTAGCAGACCAGCTCTGGGGGGACTGGGCTGCTCAACTTCTCTGCACATCACAGTGACCCCTGTGCTGGCTGGCCGGCAGATTAACCCTCCCCGGGCCAGCCTGCCCTCCCTCCCTCTGGTGAGGCCGCTGACCTTTCACTGATAATGGCAGGGCTGTCCCGGGGGAGGGATGGCAGGGCCAGACCCCTTCCTCGGAGAGGTTGTCAGGGCAATGCCTGGGAGAGGTCAGTCGCTGAGGGTGTAGTTTTTCCCTAGGCCACTGGGCATGTGACCCTTACCACTAGTGACAGTGTGACCCCGCGTGGCAGGCTGCCCTGGGGCATTTCCTCGTGCACTTCCTGGGCCACGCTGGAAGGAGGTCACCGGAAGACTTTGGGTGCGTGCTGGTCTGTGGCTCTGGGCGCCTTGTTGGGGAAAGCAGGGCTCTGGAGGGGGCGTCCTGTGACTTCGGAGGAGTGCTCCTGGGGCTCAGCGGGCAGAGGGGAGTGAATGCCTGCTGGCTCCCAGGTTCTGCGGGGCTGCCCCCACTCCGGATGTGGCAGGGGGAGGCACGCCATAGGACAGCGTGGGCTCAATTTGTCCCTGGGAGCAGAGACCCCCAAGCAACCATCCAACAAAAGACACTGACAGGGCTTCCCTGGTGGCGCAGTGGTTGAGAGTCCGCCTGCCGATGCAGGGGACACGGGTTCGTGCCCCGGTCCGGGAAGATCCCACATGCCGCGGAGCGGCTGGGCCCGTGAGCCATGGCCGCTGAGCCTGCGCGTCCGGAGCCTGTGCTCCGCAACGGGAGAGGCCACAACAGTGAGAGGCCCGCGTACCGTAAAAAAAAAAAAAAAAAAAAAAAAAAAGACACTGACAAAGCAGACGAGTGGGAAACTTGGAGCCGCCTGGTCCCCAGCCCCAGCCCCTCCTGTGAGTGGACTGGTCTCTGCCCACCTAGAGGGCCTTTCTGTACCGATCAGGATTAGAACAGAAAGGATTTTTAATAGCACCTTTAGTTGTAAGCATTGGCTTAAGGGAGTGTCAAGCCCTTTCTTGTTGCCGTCAACACCCTTGATATAGAGGATATCTCTGAACCCCGAAACATCAAGAGCCGCATCTGTTCCTAGGAGAATGTCTGTGTGTGTACGGGTGTGAGAGCGTGCTATGGTGGGGCTCCCCTTTCAGATGGGCGTCGCGGGGGCGACGGGCTCTGCTATTTAAACACAGCCCCGGCCACCCTGCCTTTTACCCCTTGCCTAGACTGAGGTCAGGCTGTGGCCACATTTCCGTGAGGGGCTGCTGAGCCTTGGGGTTTTTCCGTGGTGTGAGAGGGAGCGCAGAGAGACCCAGGGGCTGGCTGTCCCTGCTGCCAGAGGAGTTCAGTCTTTCTTTAGAGGCTCTCTTGAGTTTTCTGGGCCTGGGTAAGGCTGGCAGACCCCAGAGAGGGTGAGCAGGCCGTACTGCCCTCCTCTAGCAGAACAGATGGCCACGTTCAAAGGAACATTGGGAGTTCTGCCCCAGGTCCCCGACTAACCCTTCTCTCCCTGGATAGGTCCATTGACAGTCTATCGCTAAAAAGGTCAAATGTGTTCTTAAGTCAAGGAAGATCAGACTGGTTTTAATATGCCCATGGGACGTTCAGTATGGAATTGGACAAGATGGGGGAAAAATCTATTGGCAACATGTCTTAAATTCAGAGTTGTGTGTGCTTGGGTTAAAATAAACCCCAAGCAGAAGTTTTCCTGGGGGTTACAGACATAATTTTTTTCATCTTCATTTTGCCATGCTTTTTAACCTATACACGTTGTAGTCCCAAAGAAGTTTTTTCCCCTTGATTTCCTCTCTCTCTCCCTTCCCCCCTCTCTCTCCCTCTCTCTCTCTCTTTAAATTTCTGTCCTCTGTTGCTTAGGACTTTAAAATATTCTGTTCAATATTGTCATTTGGTGTCCCCGGGATTGAGCCTTTTCTGGGAATGGTTTTCTGGATAATGTTATTTTGTTTCTCAATGTCATTTCATCCAGAGGTCAAAAGGCAGTTAAACAAACTCCAACAAGGTTTTGTTTTTATCTTCTTGTTTCAAATGTGATCAATTTTCATTTAAAACTGTATCAGAATCCTCTCCTGCCAATTACAGCAGCAGTCAGCCTCACGCCTCATCGGTGTTTACTGAAACACTACATTAAAATTGCACAGATGTGAAGTGCCCAATTAGAGTCAAGCTTTTCTATCTAGGAAGCCATGAGTTTCAAAACCCCAAATGTTAAGTGTTATTTTAACTTGGCTCTTTATTTTTTTTAATTGCTTGAATTAACTTGAATTCATAAATGTGGGGTTTTTTCTTCTTATTGTTATAAAATTCTTAAAGTATTATATTTACTTAGATTTATGCTTTCGGTATTTTCACCTGGCTTGTATGTTTAAAAAGATACCCGGCCAAAGGTTTTTGAGCATCACTGGTCTTTTCGTGTGTTCTTGGTTTCCAAAGGGCAAAGAACAAGGAAATACAGTCGTAAGAAAATGCTCTAGGGGAGGGTGGAGGATGCGAAGGGTGATGCTTCCGATGAAATCCTCTCATGTCTTACAATTTAACATTTTCCTTTGTCTTCACTTATTTTTTTCCCTCTATTTTCATCCCAACTTGCTCTAGTTTGCCTTTGTCCTTTCATCCCTCTTTGGTTTTATATGTTTTGGAGGAAGGAGTGTAGGGTGTGTGCGTCTGTGTGTGTGTCTACCTGAGCGTGTGTGCATGTGTGTGTGTCCGAGTGTGAGGGTGTGTTGGAGCCATTTTGAGCTGCTGAGCGCGAGTAGCCGAGAGAAGTCCCAAAGCAGAATGGCTACTGTGGGCCACCCTGTTCCGATTCAGCCATCAAGGCCTTGACCCACTGTCAATGGCCTGCTCGCATTTGGTGGGGACACCAAAGAGGGTAAAAACCTCACGTTCCAGGTTGGTTTTCTGTTACCTGAGGAGGTGCAGGTGAGAGGGCGTCGGGACGCACCAAACTTTATTCGAAGCCTATTTTTCCATTTCTCTGCTCTCTTATCTCACTTCCTAGCACTTTGAGCTCTAGTTTGGGATCCTGGTGTTGCTGAGTGAATGAGCTAGTGTATGCTTTTGTTTTTGCCTTCCTAATCGATCGGCAGAAAACATTCCCTTTTGATGGTGAGACATCTCTTCCGCACGCATGCAGAGTGCAGTATTTATCCTTTTCCTTTTAGCCTCACTCTTTGTCATTTGTCCCTTGGGTGTGTTGACATTGTCTACCTAAGCAGTCAGGCTAACAAGCTTTGGCAGAAAGAACGCCGCTTTCACAGAACTAATAGCAAGAATGTGATGGTTGTAATAATTGTAACAGTAATAACAGCTTGCAGCTTTTTCTTCCCCAAAAGCGCAAAGCAATTCTCATAACCAGTTGCCTCGTAGTAACTGGATGAGGGTTGCTGTGTCTTGCCTCTGAACATAAATGTTTTTCTGCAAACATAACTTGCACAGGCTTCAGGTTTGCATATCTAAATTCATCCAAGAGCAAAAAATGCCTGGTGTCTGAAATTTGAACAGACTGGTGAAGGAGAATATGGTGTCAGCCACACGGTCCCCCTCAGAAATGCTAGGTGTGTTGCCTTTGAACTGGGAAGGGAGAAATGTTTCTTGTAAAGGACACTGGGTCGGGTCTGACCCTCCTGTCACAAGCATCTGAGGTCCATGCCAGGCACTGCCTCTCCATGCCCCCAACATTCCTTGGTTCCTCTGGCTGCAATCTCAGGAGAAGTTTGCAGACCAAAGGCACACAGAGGGTAAGAGGGGTTATGACGTGGCACATGTGAAGAGCTGGGAAAAGAACTGGGTGCAGAGAGAGGCAAAGTCACCTCACCACCCTTGATCACCTTCTTGGCCATTCAGCGTCTCCCAGGGCTGCTGTCCCTGTTCCCGGGTACCTCAACCTGTTCTCTGGAGGCAGAAATTAGAGGGAGGGCACCAGGGAGCCGCCCCCTCTGGATCCCTGAGACCCCTCTTGTGACTTTTCATGCCGATACCCAGGCCTGGACCTGCTCACCTGCAAACTGCTCATCTGTGCATTACTTTTGAAATTGGTGCTGCCTTTGTTATTTCCTCTCTCACCACCACCCCCTTTTTTTGTATGTGCGACTTGGAAATAGGAGACAGCCTAATATACCAGTCTAACATAACAGGAGACACCTAATATACCAAGGTCCCACGACTGTATTTTTTTTCTACTTCAATATTCTTACTCATGTTCTTACTCAATTTCCCCCCCAAAATACCCAACAACCTAAATTTTGGGATTATTAATTGATTATTATCTGATTTAACAAACAAAATATCCTACCCCACCAGGACTCCCAGCAAGGATCTGGCTGTGTTGCTGAGGCTGAGATCTGCTTTTTCCCCCCTCAGTCGGTGAGAAACGTTATAGCTTCAATTCCCTTGCTGGACCCTGAGTAAAAAATTAATTCATGAATAATAAAAACCAATCAGTCTTGTTGAGTTAAGAAGGATTAGGAGAAAGGGTGTTTTTTCTTACAGAGAACATTTGGAATCTGCGTGTCATTGTCACCGAGTGTTCGGGGTGGCTTGAGCGTGCCTTTATTCACAGCAAATGAGCTGTTTATTATCCCGAAGTGTAACACGTCTTCCTCAGTTGTAAGGCCAACTTACTGAAGATTGTTACGGGCTTCCCACCCAGTTCTCTCCCACGATCCCATACTGCAAGTCAGTGATCATTCATTGAAATTAAGACAGTTTCCTGTGTAAGTGGCACATAACCAAAGAGCAACAGACCCGGCATTGCATTATGAATAAGCCAGTTTGTTGATGGAATGGAGTCTCTCGATTTCCCTCCCCTTTCTTTCCCTGTGAAGTAATTGACTACAAATTTACATACCTTTGCAAGAAGTAGAGAAATTAGACTTGTAGATATTCTTTTTAGTTTCCAGAATACTATCTTCCTCCCAGGGTTATTGTGAAGATTAAACAGAGGTAATTCACAAGTGGCAGGCACATAGTGGGTGTACATTAAATGTTTGATGTTCTTGTTAATTTTTTGATATCTTATTGGAAGTTACTTTTCATTCCTTTGATATAACCTCACAATGAAAGTCCTTCCGACTCAGCAGTGAGATTGGGGTGCTTGAACTGATTACTTTGTTTAATACGATCAATGTGGCTTGGGTTTCCATATGTAACACAAGGGGATTACAGAGGGAATTACGATTTGGGGCCGAGGTGATGAATAGGAAATTTCCTCTGAATGAATCCCTATATCCTTGGACCATGGGTAGAGTTGCCCAGTAAAATACAGGACAGTCAGTTACATTTGGATTTTAGATAAGCAACAAATAATTTTTTAGTATAAGTGTGTCCCATGTGATATTTGCTAAATCTGGCAACCCTACCATGGGTGTTTTCCTTAAATTGGTCTGATTAAAAAACACATTTCCCTTATCTTTTCTATTTTTGACAAAGCCCCAAAGAACAATTATGTGTAGTTTTTTCAAAGTGTTTTTTAAATGACTGTCTTTAACTTTTTGCCAATATTAACTTGTTAGGTTGGCCACGTCCTTAGAAGTTAGTGCGTACAAGTGACTTCTGTCATCCAGATATATTGATAGAGCTGCAATCAGGTAAACAGATCTGCCGAATGAGGTCTCCTAGCATAGCACCCAGAGCTACTGAATTTTGCCTTAGGGAGAAACAGGGTAAGCAGAGTCTTTTCGGGAACCTGCCTCTGCGTGATGTTTCCCTGACAAGCAGGTTGAGGGGCTGGATTGTTAGAACCTGGCACCCCAGCAATTGGAAGCTACCCTTGCTGCACCTTGGAGGCCAAAGCAGCGGCCTCTCCCTGCCTCCCCACACAAGGACAAGAGGCTGACCTTTTGGAGGCATCCCCTAGGGGGCTGTGAGGGAAACGGCCCAAATCAGTGTTAGGTGGTGGAGTATAGGAAGGACAAGGGGCTGAACCTGATACAGTCAGTTGGGGGCATGGATGAACTGGGGCACACGAAGGACCAGCAAATCCCAGCTTCTCTTCACTCACCTCCCAGAGCAGCATAGTTGCTCAGCCCGGTAAACACAACCCATTGTTTTAAGCGTGGTACCCTCGCAGCCCAGAATATGGGAAATGGAAGAGCTCTAGAGCCCCCTGCAGGCCATCAGTGGTACTGCACCTCGTGGGCGACTCCCACTTAACAGAGCCTTCTGAGGGTGGGATGGAATGTGGAGGATCCCAGCAGGTGAGCCTGCAGCAACACAGGATCCTGGAGGAGTGGGTTAGGGTTAGGATCCCGGCTTCAGAAAGTAGCTCTGGTTTTGGAATCGCCTTTCGGAGCCATGCTCCATGCTTTTTAGCACTGCAGTTGCCTCCTAGTGTGGTATGCCAATGCCCTCCCCCCACGCACACATACACACGCAGGACTCTCTGCCTCCGCAGCTTGCCCTGACCTCCCGACAGGCTGAGCAGTGCTCAGGCCTCACTCAGCTTGAGGAATGCCCTCCAGGCGTGCAAAGCACCACAGCCAGTGCTATTTTCAGAGCCCAATTGACACTTGTGTCCAGACTGTCTTCTCCAAGACGCCTAACTCCCTGGGGATCATTTTAGGGTTTGCTGGAAGAAAAATTTGGGGGAAGACAAGAGAGCTGAAAATAAACTGCAGGGTCAGAGGTGGACAATTGTAATACTAAGAATAATAACAGTCGTTAACATTTATCGAGCACTTACTGGGTGCCAGGCTTTGTCCTAAGAACATTTCATGTATTAACTCACTGCTTTCTCACAAGAACCCTATTGGGGTTAATAAGAAAGTAGGAACTAGGTCCAATTACTATCCCCATTTCACAGGTAAGGAAACTAAGGCACAGAGATGCTAGGTCACTTGCCCAAGGTCACACAGCTGACAAAGCTGGGAGTTGCTCAGGAGCAATCTGGCTGTGTGCCTGCACTCCAGCCAGTGCTGTATGTGTTGTATGTCACTCACTGAGTCTAGAATTCTAGCTTTCTAACTCCAGCTTTTATACCACCCCTTCTTAGCTGTGTGGGTCGAACACATAGGTAAAGTTTGGGGTGGAGGTGGAAGGGGAAAATTGGGCCTCATGCCTTGTTCCTAAAAAAGCAGAGGGAAGAATGGCCACAGCGGGTTGGGCCCTGTTCCCCCCCTTAGCCTGTGTCATGGGCAGAGGGGAAGGCTGGAGAAAGGAACTTTTAGTCTTCCTGACCTCATCCTTCAAGAGCCCATGGCCAGCCTCCAGGGGCAGCCCCTTCGTGACTCCCTCTGAGTCTGTCATCAGCGTATGTTGAAGCTGTAATTTTCTCCCATCTCATGCCTTCCCCTTGTCTTCTCATCACCCGCTCCCCAACAACTCCTAAGTCTGAATCTCAGGGTTGGACTCTGGTGTGCAGCTTGGGCTCCTGGCTGGACCTCACGCCAGCACGTGCAAAAGAGAATTGCAGCATCGCCCTCCAAACTGCTTCTCCCTATGTCTCCCTTGTCTCGCCCTCCCTTGATGCAGGGACCCCCAGCTAGGATATCGAGCATCTATCTAAATATACACCTCAGATCTATTCTTTCCTATTCATGCTATTATATACCTGCAACCCCCAGTCTGCCTGGCAAACTTCTATTTATCCTTTATTTATTTTTTTTAACTTTAGTTTTGTAAGTTTTATTCAACTTTTTGAAATTCTTATTTATTTATTTATTTATTTTATTTATTTTTTTGGCCACACCACACAGCATGCAGGATCTTAGTTCCCTGACCAGGGATCAAACCCAAGCCCCCTGCAGTGGAAGTGCAGAATCATAACCACTGGACCACCAGGGAAGTCCCCTCTATTTATCCTTTAAAACCCTGCTCATGTGTCCCCCCTCTGAGTGAAGCCATCCCTGACGCCTCCCAGGGGGAAGTAATCTCTCTCTTTTTGCAGCTACAGTCTGGCCCACACTCCTGACTGGGTTGTAACCTGTTGGATTTGAATATATGCTTATCTTTTCCCACTACTTCATGAGCCCCTAGAGTACAAGCTCATCTCTGTCCCCACCGCCTAGAACAGCACCTGGTACGGAGTAGGTGCTTAATGCATGTTGGTGGGGCTAACCTAGGGAGATCAGATATGGGTAAAGGGGAATTCTGGAGGCATAAGAGGGAGGTAGAAGGCCATGGAAACAGTGCCCAGGAGGGGCCTGGCTCTGCAGCATCTATTGCCCTGTTGATCGATGAGGGCAGATCTGGCTGGCTAGGTGGCCTCCATGCCCTTCTTGGGGGCAGTATAATGTAATGGTTAGGAGGGAAAGTGCTGGCTCCAGAATGACTGAGTCTAAATCCTGGCCCCAGTGGTGTGCTGGAACCAGCTCAGACTGGCTCGAGAGAACCGATCATTACATTTTCAGGAATTTTGTAGCTGATTGTTAAACACAATCATCATTAAAAATGAAGTTATATAAACTTACTAGTAAATACGTTGTCTTAAAAACAAAGGTGGGGGGCTTCCCTGGTGGCGCAGTGGTTGAGAGTCCGCCTGCCGATGCAGGGGACACGGGTTCGTGCCCTGGTCTGGGAAGATCCCACATGCTGCGGAGCGGCTGGGCCCGTGAGCCATGGCCGCTGAGCCTGCGCGTCCGGAGCCTGTGCTCCGCAACGGGAGAGGCCACAACAGTGAGAGGCCTGAGTACCGCAAAAAAAAAAAAGGTAGGGCTTCCCTTGTGGTGCAGTGGTTGAGAATTCACCTGCCAGTTCAGGGGACACGGGTTTGGGCCCTGGTCTGGGAGGATCCCACATGACATAGAGCGACTAAGCCCTTGCGCCACAACTGCTGAGACCGCGTGCCGCAGCTGCTGAACCCCGCGCACCCTGGAACCCGTGCTCTAAAATGGGAGAGGCCACCGCAGTGAGAAGCCCACGCACCGTGACGGAGAGTGGCCCCTGCTCGCCGCAACTAGAGAAAAGCCCTCATGCAGCAGCAAAGACCCAACACAGCCAAAAATAAAAATAAATAAATAAAAAATTTTAAAAAGCTAAGTAGAAAATAATTGTTTTTACAAAAACAAAACAAAAAAAAACAAAGGTAATAAATACTCAAAACTCACTACTTATTTATTTTTAAAATTTATTTATTTTTGCGGTACGCGGGCCTCTCACTGCCGCGGCCTCTCCCGTTGCGGAGCACAGGCTCCGGACGTGCGGGCCCAGTGGCCATGGCTCATGGGCCCAGCCGCTCCGTGGCACTTGGGATCTTCCCGGACCAGGGCTCGAAGCCGTGTCCCCTGCATCGGCAGGCGGACTCTCAACCACTGCGCCACCAGGGAAGCCCAAAACTCACTACTTTAATATTTTATTACCTTTATGTTCTTGAACTAAATTTGCATCTAGTATGTCTGCATGGTAGGAATACTATATGACGGATTGTTACTGCCCACCTCTTCACAGTAACACGGCATCAGTGATGTCACATTGGTAGCTTGAAGCTGGCCACGATGGTATTTACACCATGGAAGCAGGCAAATCAGTCCCCTTCTTCCATCCCGTTCTTAAACATTTACCGTCACACCACTGCCTGGCTGTGTGATATCCCAGCTCTGTGACCCCGGATAAGTTACTTAATCTCTCTGTGCCTCAGATTCCTCATTATCAGTGATGACCTTCATTTCTGTAAAGATTAAAAATTGATCAATATAAGGTACTTAAAGCAGAGACTGGTACACAATAAGTGCTCAAGAAATTTTGGCTCTTTTTAGTGTTTCTTCCTCACGGTTCCAGGCATGTCCCTATTGAAATTCTGTCGAAACTAATGACCTTCCCAGATAGCAGAGTGTGAGTTTTATCCTTAGAGTGTAAGGTTATTGTTTTCCCCTGCTGGACCCTTGCCTATGGGGTCTAACTGTGGTAGCCAAAAGCAGGAAGCAGAAAGCACTAATCTTCCAGGGGGAAAGGCCCCTGTGGAGAGGCACACTCAAGCCTCCGGGCCAAGAGAGGAACTGGGACCACAGCAGCCACCAATGTGGCTGAGCAGGTGAGGTGGGCACAGGTGAAGTCAGGAGAGAAACAGAGCAGATGCAAAGAATAGCCAAGCGCCAGGGTGAAGGGAGGCTGTGCAGTGGCTGCAGTGGGTCCCTTAGATCACATGAGGGGGCAGATCCTCTCCCAGGAAATGCTGGGCAGTGCAGCCGTGCCTGCGGAGGCAAGGGCTCCTCTGGTTTGGGAGTTGAAGGACTATTCCAGACCATCCCCAAGTTAGCACACATGCTGTAATCAGCTTGAGCTGGGGTTGCGTGGGCCGTGCTGCAGTTGCTGGGGAAGCCGCAGGAAAATCCACAGGTCTCAGCACAGCAGAGGCCCAGGAGAGGCCAGAGTGCGCTAGACTCTCCTGGACTCTTCCTCGGCTGGTTTCTCGGGCCCCAGTCAACTCTGGCCCCAGGGGAGGTCTCTGCACTGGCACTTCCCTGGAAATTGCTTCTGGCACAGACCATTGGCATCAGGAAGTTCAGCTCAATGACTCAGTCACACACAGCCCCCAAGCCAGCCCCGCCCGCTTTCAGTGTTGAGAGGCCTGCAAGCCTGCAGACATGGATAACAGCTAGATCTGCACAGCTTTCCAGGCCAGGGGTGCATCTCATCACTGGGGGCTCACTTTGTTCTCTGAATCCCTGTTCTGTAGAGAAATGCCCTTAGAAATGGCCTTGTCAAGGAAGAGGCAGCCTTGAGAATCAAACCCGCTTTCCCACATCTCCATGAGTGTTGCCCCATCACCCTGAGCCCCTTAAAGGCCTGGGTCCAATTTATTTGTGAATCTGCAGCACAGGGCCAGGCATGGAGGAGCCTTCAGTAAATATGAGGTGAAAGCTTGGATACATTTTGAGAAAATTTGTGCACTGAGTTGAGCTGCTGATGGGCCACCTGTACAGATGTACAGGTTGTTCACTGACCAAGAGTTCCTGGTTGAGGGGGTGGGTGAGGTCTGAACCTAGTTGTTCTAATTAACCCCAAGATACACATGGCAGGGAGGAGAGGCAGTGAGTATTCAAGTTCAGGGCCTAGAGGGGCTGAGGAGTCTCAGGCTCTGACACACACTGGGAACAAACCCCCTAACTAACATATGCCGTGGTTCTCTAAAGGCCGCTGTGTTTCCGTCTGCTCAGCACCATCCTTGCAGCCTGAATTTAGAGCCTGATAAGGTCTTCAGAAAGCTTTCTGTTTTGTTTAACTGCAGTTCTTAGTGGGTCCCCAGAGCTCTCCATAGGCAGGACCAGGAAGGGTCACCCAGGCCCTGTTCTGTTGCTGCCCAGCACATTGGGCCCCTGTGTTCCCAGACTCAAGGGGCCGGGTGGTGTGTGGGTGTGGGCAGGCGGGGGCCCTGGCTGGCAGGGCATGTTGGAGGGAGAGTGTCACATGGTCCCTGGGCTCCAAGGGCCTCGGTGAGTAGATTTTGGGGAGCGCTGGAGCTTAGTAACTTGAAGGGGAAGGGGACTGCTGTGTTAGCGTTTGATCGGGTGCTCGTAGGCATGATCTCTTTAAATTTACCGTAACACCTCAGTAAAGTAGGCGGTCCTATCCCGCTTTATGGGAAGAGGAACTGGAGGTCCAGAGGGATTGAGTGACTTGCCCAAGGTGACACGTGGGCCCACTTTAAAGATCCAGGCTGCAAATCCAAGCCTTCCTGAAATAGCGCAGCGCTCCAGACCAGCCCTCCTGACATTTCCCCTGTCACGATAACGTGGTCCCGAGCTGCCCCTGGGCTCAGGAACGGGGAGCCGAGCCCCTGAGAAGGGCATGTGGCTCTTGAGCTGCCCGGGGCACCTGAGCAGAGGGTCAGGGCATCGGAAGTGTGCATGTTGGTGCCTGTGGGTGTCTGTGCTGGGCTGAGGGAAGTGCCTCTTCTCGCCAAAAAGGGAAGAGGAGGAATGAAGTGCCACCCCCTCGCTGCTCCAGGTCCGCGGCCTTGGAGCTGCTGAGAGCAGTCAGCCTGCTGCAGTTGGAACTCAGGCCTGTGGCTGGTGCCTCCAAGGGCCTCCATGCAGGTCTGTGGGGGAGGGGATGGGCCAGAGGCCAGGGTCCTGCGTGTAGCCTTCAGGGCACAGTGGAGAGGGAGCCTGCTTTGGCTTGTCTGTGCTGTGGCCAGTGTTTAGCAGGCCTGGGTTTGGGTTTGAGGCTTTCTCTCTCCTGTATATCCAACCTCCCCGTCACCGCATCTTCACCCCGACCAGCAGAGCAGTCCCAGGATTGAGTTGGGGCAACAGTAGGGGACCCACCCTGCCCTCCCTGGGGACAGGCACCCCTCCGCAAAAAGGCTCTCATCGCCTTGGGAAGGGCCCCAGCTTGGCCCAACTAGACACCCGCACGTGTGCTCATGGCTGTCAGCCTTGCTCACCCCTCCTCCACCCCTGCAACCTCCGAAGTCTTTACTCTGCCAGGTACTTTCCTGCGGTAATAGTAAAAAATATAGTTACAGTGGTCCGCAATGGATCTTTTTTTTTTTTTTTGGTCTGTAAATATATTTATCTAAAAAATGTTACATGTTGTGACATCTAGGTATTGCATGAAATACCTTTATGGCAGAGGTTTAAGTAACCGGAGATCAGAGCAGTCCCAGAAAATAGGGACCCCTGGCAGCCAAGCCAGGCCCACAGGAAGTGCAGAGGTCAGGACGGGAGGCAGGTGTCCTGGCAGTGCCAGGTCGTCATCGTGGGTGTGGCTGGTGTGGGCCGCTGCTCACGGGTCGGTCGGTCTACAGTGTTGCCGAGCAGGGGCCCAGCCAGCAGCCAGTGGCCATGTGCAGCAGATGCCTGCAGGATCTGAATCAGAGGCCTCTCCACGGGCGTGCAGGAGGACCGAGGGGTGTAGAGGTGGGCACTCGGGCAAGGGACGCCATAGCCGCAGTCTTCTTGTGGGGGTCACTGGATTCTGGTTTATTCAGTAATCACAACTCCTGGCCACGCAGGTGAGGCCAGAGATGGTGCCCATGGCTGGGAGACCCAGCCACTCCAGGCTACACCACGTTCTCTCCGCGTCTGCAGCTCTTTTCTGTTTCTCCATCATACTTGTCTCCCAGCCCTGTAGTCCTGCCTCTGTCATCCTAGGCTTATTTCACTGTATTTTTCTCTTTTTGCTGCTCACGGCCACAGTCATCATCACTAACATCTGCTGAATGCCTACTAGGAGTGAGGCACCGTGCAAAGCGCTTCCTGTGGACACTCGCATCTTTTCCGTCCTCTCTTTCCGGACCTTCTGTTCTAAAGGCTCAGCCCTGGGAGCCCCTGAGCACCATACATGGGTGGTGTGTGGGACTCCCTACTTCCCAGAGGGGGAAGGCAGAACCTGGGGGCTGGGGAAGACCCAAGGAGGCTCATGGGCGCCTCAGCCCTCATTTGACAGATGGGAAACTGGGGCCCTGAGCGGATGAGGGTCTTGTCTACAGTCCTGCAGCTCGTGTGCAGAATCCAGCCCAGGCCCCACGCAGCGCCCGGTCGTGCACTGCCTATCTTTCTGGATGTAAATTCTCTTTGCCCTCAGCTTCAGGGAGGGCCTCCAGGACCTGAACTGTGAGCCTTAGGGCCGAGCAGCGCTCGTCACCATCTCTTTCTTCCACTGTTACCCTGTGCTCCCACCCTAGCCGGGCTGGGTCAGGCAACAGCAGGAGCCGGCAGGAGCCAGACAGAGAATCATAGGGGTGCTGGACAGACTGACATGAACAATTCCAATCATTTTAAAACAGCGAAGAATTGAGAGAGTTTCAATAGTTGGAAACTGGCAGGAAGAGAGATGAGCTGGTGGTCCTGGGCAAGCAGCACCCCCTCCCGCCCTCGTGGTTCCCCTGCCATCCGTCCCCGATGCACACCTGTGGGCTCCTTCACGTTTCCCTCCCAGGGCATCTCTTAGACTGGGCTCTGCTCTCGGTGACCAAGGTGGAGACAGCAAGGATATGCCCATGTGGAGGAGAAGGTGGGAGATTTGAGCCACGTGACAGTAATGCCCACGTGCTCTGTCTGGCTCACGCTGGCCTTCCTGGTGCCTCACCCCATGGCTGGCACCAAAAAAGAACACATTACCCTGCTGCCAACCCTGTGGGCACTTTCAGGCAGCATCCCAGCTGCTGCAGCCCATGTCCAAGGTCAGCACCTAACTGGCCATCCCTGATCCGAGGTCAGCGTCAGGGTCTGTAATACTCCCGTGTACATAAACGCACCCGGCTGGGCTGGTGAGGCTAGAGAAGGGCCCCTTGGAGGAAGGAGAGGGTACCCTTTCCTGACTCCTGACTCACACTAGTGGACATGCAGGAATAGACCACCCCTGTGTGATGTGCTGGAGAGGGCGGAAACTTTGATAGTCAGACTGGTCTGAATTCACTGGGTAATTCTGGCTCCCCTTGCTGTGCAGCCTTGAGAGAGTCACCTAACCTCCCTGTGCCACGCTGGCCTCATCTGAAAAATAGAAATAATAACCCTTCCTGGGACTTCCCTGGCAGTCTAGTGGCTAAGACTCTGCACTTCCACTGCAGGGGGCACGGGTTCGATCCCTGGTCGGGGAACTAAGATCCCATATGCCATGCGGTGCGGCTAAAAAAAAAAAAAAAGAAATAATAAGCCTTCCCTTAAGGGTTGTGAGAAGCTTTAATACAATAATGCTTGTAAAATGTTCACACAGGACCTCACAAAGTCCATTATGCCCCAAGCATTCTCTGTAAACATTCTGTGGTCATTTAAAGGAAACATGCAAATTCATTTTGAAGTATGACTGAATTGTGAATTTATTATGTATTTTTCCAACTAATGAAGAATAAAGGTACCAAGATTATGATACAGGGGAATCAGGAAATGTTTTGGTATTAAAAAGCCCTCCTAGGTCCATATGAACTGATGCAGAAATATAGACAGCATTGAGTTAAGTGAAAAAGCAGATGGCTGAGCAGAATATATAGTAAAATTACATTTATGGCTTTTTAAGTTCCAAATGCTGGGCATATGCTTTGGGAATTTTTGGAAGGAGACACAAAAAGCTGTCATTTGAGTTACCTCTGGGGAGTCTGCTTGGGAATCCTGGAATTGGGAAAGATTTTTCTTTTGACCTTACCCTTTTGGTCATATGTGAGTATGGGTTCTATATGAAAACAATTGTAATTTAAAAGTTAAGGAAACCGACTTAAGCAAGCACATTGGCAAATGCTCCCAAGAAAAACATCGAAATAAAAAAGGGTCCTCTACAAGCTTGGAAGCCAGTGCTCCGGACAGACAGACTTCCAGAAACGGGGTCTGTCCTTGCCCGGCTCCCTGCCCCCTGCTCCCCCTTGGCCCCTGCAGTGCACGGCTCACCACGCAGGGGTGGGTACCTCTGCCCGCAGCAGCCGCAGAGACGAACCTGGGTTTAGGTCCGCCCGCAGGCTGGGCTCGCAGGCGTGGTGCTGACAGGGGATGAGGCAGCCGGGCTCTCCCGGGTTGGCAAGGGTTGGCCTCCTCACCACAGTCTTTCTCCGCTTCACGCCTCGCAGAGCCAGGCCGGGGGAGTCGCTGGAGGATCTTGGCTGGATGAGTGGGCGGCTGCCCCCCTGCCTCGGAAGCCATTAATCTTGTGTCTCCTCGGCCTCCCACCCCCGCCGCCCTGGCACAGACGGACTCGGGAAAGGACATGAAAGGGGCCCTGGGCTTCTCTCTGTGGTGGACCGTGACCCTGGAACATACCATCTGGCTTTTCTGTGTGTCTTCTGACACGAATTCCCCAGGTCGGGACACATCAAATAGAGCTGTGTCTGGTGACATTTCTCATTGTTATTCCTTTGGCGGGGCCTTCTGATTCAAGGTCACAGGTAGGTGCAGCCTCCAGAGGCTGCCTGCGGGGCCGGGGGCCTCCCGTCCTGTGGATGCCTCAGGAGGGGGCTTGCACAGGGAGGCCCAGGACCGCAGAGAGGGCAAGATCCTACTCACCGCCCCAGGCAGGCCAGTCCCACGGGGCCAGGCCAGGCACCAGAACTTCCTGGTGCTACCAGCTCTGGGCTTCCTTCCCTGCAGTCTGACTCTTCCCACACAAAATAGCCAAAGTGCCAGGTACCCAATCTGGAGTGTCAGCAAATGTGTAGAGTTTGACCTTGGCCCTGGGAATATCGGCTTTAGTCTCAGATCCGTATTTGCGTTAGGAAGGCAGAGGTTGCTGGCTTTAGAGTAATTCCAAAATAGAGTGATTTGGGGTAAAGTAATTTTGTGCAAAGGAGAGGGTCTTTTTATTTTTGGCTGTGTTGGATCTTCGTTGCTGTGTGCGGGCTTTCTCTAGTTGCGGCAAGCAAGGGCTACTCTTCATTGCGGTGCGCGGGCTTCTCATTGCGGTGGCTTCTCTTGTTGAGGAGCGCGGGCTTCAGAAGTTGCATCACGTAGGCTCAGTAGTTGCCACACTCGGGCTCTAGGGCCTGCGGGCTCTAGAGCGCAGGCTCAGTAGTTGGGGCGCACAGGCTTAGTTGCTCCACAGCATGTGGGATCTTCCCAGACCAGGGATCAAAATCGTGTCCCCTGCATTGGCAGGCAGACTCTTAACCACTGCACCACCAGGGAAGTCCCAAAGGAGAGGGTTTTTGGTTAACCTGGATGTTTGGTACTCAAAGTTGGACTATCTTCTGAGCAGTGAGTTCTCCATCACTAGGGGCATGTAAGTGGAAAGGGGACCTGTTTGGATTGAGCTTGCTCTTGTACACTTTGCTCTTTAGAAAAAAACCCTTCGTTTCATATCGGTGGGGAGCAGACGGTGGACCTGCACGGGGCCACATTGGACAGCATCTCACTTTTTTACTTCTGATCTTTCCAGCATGGGGCACCGCCTCCTGAGCTACCTTGCACTTATTGGAAAGTTGGTTCAATAACCCTAATAGCTAACACATATCTATGTGTTTAACTATGTGCCAGGCACAGCACTGCATGCTTTTACCTACTTTTCATCTTTGAATCTCAACAGTACTACAAGGTAGGCACATATATTTTTCTCATTTGACAGATGAGAAGGCTGGGGCTCAGAGAGGTTGAGTAGCATCCCCAAACTCACAGACCTAATAAAAGGCAAAGCCAGGATTTGAACCCAGATCCACCTCCGAGTCCACTCTGCTGGACACACTTGTGGATGACAAATGGCTCCCCCTGTATTCTTTGCTCCCTGTTGGAAATTGTTTGGTTCTCCTTTTTGTCACTGTTTACGCTATCAGAGTTTAAAGGCAGTCAAGCAACTGGGTGGTCTCTGCTTTGCTGCTTACTGCCTTGGCAGGCCTAACGGCTGGGAGGAGGGCAGGGCTACAGGGGAGGGGGTCCGAGAAGAGGACTCTCTGGGCAACACTCTTGGCACATGAGGGCATTCACCTGGGGTAGGGGGTGCTTAGCGTCGGCCATCTCATTCAGGGTCAGCCTTCCCAGGCCCCAGATACACGTGCTCATCCAATCGTTGCAATAACCCCGTGGAGCAGAAGCTCTCCTGTGCCTCGCTGCACAAACACTGAGAGTGATGCCCAGATTGGCTGCGTGGTTGATCAGCTAGTGGACAGTGGAGTCAGATTCAGATCACATCAGGATCTACCTGATTCCTAACTCAGTCTCTCCACCGCCACCCTGAATATCATAGAGATCAGTCTCTGCTCTCTTGTTGAGGGGATATATGGGGAAACAGAAGAGATGCAGTTCCATAGGTGAGCGAGGGATTATTCTAATCCTCCTTTTCCAGATCAAGACCCTGAGGCCCCAGAGTGTCTTGTTGAAGTCAGAAGTTGGGGACCAAAGTTACCACCAGGCCCCTCCTTGTCCCCTGTCTCCGGTCTGTTAACTTTGCAGAGGGGTCCAAACAGTAGATGCTGATCATTTGGAAGGAAATGGTCACATGACTGTGTGCAAGGGGAGGAGACTGGATGATGTGTTGGCTGGCTGGTTGTTTTTTGCTTGTTTTTAGATCAGTACTCACATCCTGATGTAAACAGGTGGAATGCTTTGGCCAGTCCAACAGGAAGTTCCCTGTGGTGGAGTCTGAGGCCCTAACTTAGCCCCTTTGGTAGATCTGTCATCTTAACTAGTCAGCCCCTGAGCCTCCATTTTCTCATCTGTATAATGCGGATAATAGCACCCCAGCTCACTGGGTACATGTGAGGGTTAAGTGAAATCAAGCCTCCAACAACGGTGAGATTCGACTCCCTGGGAGACACAGCCTAGCAGTGCCTCCATCCCTCACTCCTCCTTGGTGGGCCCTCACGGTCTGCATCATCTTCTCTGAATCTGCCCGCTGGTGGCGAGTCTTCTTCCTACGGGGGTGATTTCATTTTTAATGTAACCAAGGTCATATGGAGGCAAGTGTAGGGAATTAGCTGGGTGACAAAGCGATTCTTGATTACAAGGAAAAGTGAGGATGTGACTCTCTCTCAGGTAATCTAGCTCTCAAGGCAGTTCCCAAGAGAAGTTTTAAAAAGGCTTTGACCAAAGACAGCATCGCTGGGAACGGGGAAGGGATGCCCAAGGTGACCACGTGGAAGGGGACAGTACTCTCCAGGTGTATAAATATCAGTTGGTCACAATTGGTCTCCTGACTTCACAGTCACACTCCATTGCTCCTGACGAGCTGCCCCCGTTGGCCGAGCAGACTTGGGGGGGGGCGGGGGACGGGGGGCTCATGCAGGCATCCAGGGGAACTTGGGTAATTGTGGCAGCCACGGGTCAGTCTCAGTCCCTGCTCCATGCAGAATAAGTAACGGCCCAGCAAGATGCCTATAACTTTCTCGTTTTACCAGCCAAACCTGCAAATTACTCAGCAGAACCCATGCTGCTTCGGCCAGGAAGGCCAAATGAGCCGGAGCTTTGGAGAGTCTAGCGGGAGGCAAAAGGGAAAAAGGACACTCAGCCCCTCCCGACCCCCAGTACATCATTTGCTCTTGAGAATTAGCCTGGCAGTGGGAGCCCTAAAAGTGGGCACTTCATTCCCCTTTTCTTGTACTGCCATCCCCTGGCATTTTGCTTCTGGGAAAACTTCCAGAGAAACCGTTCTGGGAAACGTAGAAATTCAGAAGTTTTGAATAAGAAAATGGCAAGCCAAGAACATAACTTGGGGAGAAAGGCAGAGTACGGGGGCAGAGAACCCTGAATAGTGGCAGGTGGACCTCACATGCTGGTCTGAAGACCGTTAGAGATCAGAACAAAGTGGGAAAGTAAGAGCAGCACCACGAACCTTCCAAATGCATTCACTTCAAGGGCAAGATTGTCCTTTATTGTGAGATTATTGCTTTCCTCATTTGGGGTGCTAAAATGGCTTTTCTTTTTTTATTTTTAAGTGGCTCTTCTTGTATGAAATGATGGTCATACTAGGTTCTTTTTTTTTTCATTAACATTCTTACTGGACAAAATAGTCAACCTTGTATTGATTCCCAAATTTGGTGGTAGTGGCGTAGAGTGAGGTTCATTCTGTGAGACTGAAAGATGGGGAGCCACTGGCCTAGAACACAGAACCCAGACACCAGCTGTCCTCAAGTTGGACCACGGGCTCTTCAGGGAACCTGGGGCAGCACGTGCAGACACGGGAAACAAGCGCTCCCACCTGATGTTTTTCAAGGGGAGGCTCCTGCGAGATGGGGCTCTGTCCACCCAGGAATCTTCTTCCCCTTGGAGCTCTGCTCTTTGTGCTGTTCAAAGGACAGTTGACTAGAAGTCACAGAGAGAGGAGATTTCTTCTCGGCTTTGGCCAAGTGCTGCTGAGAACGCTGTCTTCACCCTCCCTGGATTCCGCCCGAAGGTCTGGCCTCCTGCGAGGCGTCAGCAGCTGCGTGTCTGAGAAGAAAGGCTCCTGTTACCCTTTGTGGTAATGGCAGTTCAGGGCCAGGCCACTGTTGAGGCCAGCATAGCCCCAGATATTCACGTGGGAGGATCGAGAGGAGAAAAGCAAGCACCTCCTTGTGTCAAAAGAGAAGGGAACAATAAAGGAAAATCTGAAACAGACTGGGAATTGTCATCCATGAAAGAGCATGTCTTCTTAATCCCCACTCCAGCCTTTCCAGCCTGGAAGACTTCAGATTACAGGGCCATGATGAATAGTGACCACAGTGACACATTACTTCAGAGAGCACCCCAGGATTTAGGTTGGGGGTGGCTCCACTTTCTGGGCAGTGGGTGGGAGCAGATCCTACAGCCCTCTTCGATTCTGACCCCCAGCTGCAGCACTCCTTGAAGCATTCGTGGAACTTAGGGACTGCAAGATGCTCTTGGGAAAAAAAGGTTTCTGTGGCTGTATTAGTCAGGGTTCTCCAGAGAATCAGAATAAATTGGGAGGGTGTGTATGTGTGTGTGTGTGTATCACACATATAGATAGACATACACACACATATATATACATATATATGTATATATAGAGAGATTTTAAGGAATTGGCTCATGCAATTACAGATGCTGACAAATCCCAGGATCTGTGGGTCAGTCAGCTAGTCCAAAGGCCTGAGAACCAGAAGAGCTGGCGGTGTAGTTCCAGTCCAAATGCTGACAGACTGGACACCCAGGAAGAGCTGCTGTTTCAGTTTGAGTTTAAAGGCAGGCAAAAGCTGAAGTCCCAGTTTGAAAGCAGTCAGGCAGGAAGAGTTCTGTCGTACTTGGGAGAGGGCCTTTTTGTTCTATGCAGACCTTCAACTGATTGGACGAGGCCCACCCACATAAGGGAGGACAATCTGCTTTACTCAGTCTACTGATTTAAATGTTAACCTCATCCAGAAACACCCTCACAGAAACAGCCAGAAAAATGTTTGACCAAATATCTGAGCACCTTGTTGTCCAGTCAAGTTGACACATGAAATTAACCATCACGTGGTCAGATGAACTTGGGATACTCTGTATACTATAGTTGTGTCTTACACCTTCCAGTGTGTGTTAGTATATTAAAGGTTCTGAGAGGTTCTGCAGTAAAAAAACCCTATTTGACTTGTTCACCCAAGTATTTTGCTTATTTATTTGACAATGATTTCTTTCTTTCTTTCTTTTTTTTTTGTGGAGGTGGTGTGGGGAACAGACAAGATACCTTAAAATCTCATGTAACTAGATTCTATGGACCAGGCAGTGGGAAACACTGCCCTGGAGACATTAGTTGAGACATCACTGGTCCTCAGAACTTCCTCTGCCATAACTGCATCCCTGCAAATATCTGATTTTGGCTTCTTAGGCTTCTCTTCCCTGCTCTCCCCCATGCTGTGCTGGCACAAAGGTGGCCTGTCCATGACTGGGGCTATTGTGCATGTAGAAGATTTCATGCACTATCATGGTCAAACTGCATCCAAAAGTAAAAGGACTTAGGAGACAACTTTCTGAGAGCTCTTAATTAGGTGGCTTTTCTTAGGTACTTACTCAGTGCTGGCTTGGTGCTAAGTGCCTTATTTATATGCATGATCTCATTTAATTGTTCCAACCACCCTTTGAGTTAGGGACTGGTATCTCATTTTACAGGTAAAGAAATAGGCACGGTGGGAATTCCCTGGCAGTCCAGTGGTTAGGGCTCCGTGCTTCCACTGCAGGGGGCACGGGTTCAATCCCTGGTTGGAGAACTAAGGTCCCGTACGCCACATGGCTCAGACAAAAAAAAGAGAGAAATAGGCACAGAGTTTCCATGACTTTCTAGCAAATGGGAAGTCAGTATTTGAACATGGGTTCTGGAGCCCATGTGCTCCAGAACCATGCCCTTTACCACCATGCTACCCTGATTTGCAGTGTGTAACTGGGAAACCTTTAGGAACAAAGGAAGTAAAGTTCTCACAGGCATGTAGTTTGAAATCGGTCTATTGATGGCAAAAGAGAAGATTGGAGAGATTAGGGAAGGGGAGAAAGATAATGCCAGTTAGGGAAGAGAGACTGTGTTTGTAAAATGTGTTCATGTTCCAGAGGGAAAGGCAGAAGAGCATCAGCTTAGAATGTCCTGGCCCACAGTCCCCCTTGCTGGTGACAGACAGACCCTGCTCAGCTGTGTGTTTCAGTTGGTGCAGGAATGGCCTGGTGCCCTTGGAGACGATCCCTGAGAGCGCCAGTGGGCTGAGGTAGTAACAGGCAGCAAGGTCCTGCTAATTGGGAGCAGGACTTCTGGTCCAATCATAGGCCTGGCTTGGACAAGCAAGGCAGCTGCATCCTATTTTGCACCAGGGTATTCCACAGAGGAGGAGCGGTGTGTGTGCATGCGTGTGTGACCGTGTCTGTCTTCAGCAGTCGGTGCCCATCCGGGAGGGGCTGGCTCCTGCCACAGAGGTGCCCACAGGAGTGTGTCTGCATACGTGTGTACACACCACACATAAATGTGTTCCTGCATCACACAGTACTTTTAAATTATTTCAATTATATTATATTATGTATTATATTGTATTATATCCTTGTTAATCACCTGTCCCTCCCAAGAGAATAAAAGCTGCCTGAGGTCACAGACCTTATTTTCACTGCCAGAGAGTGTCCAGAACACTGAAGTACCCAATAAATATTATGAATGAATGAATGGATGAATGGAAAGACCACTGGGTGTAATCTTTTAGTAAACTGTCCTGAAATTTACACCTTCCTGCGAACTGCACCCCTTCAGCAGAGCCCTTCAGGAAGCTTCAGTTAGCTCTTTCAGCCTTCTTCCCCTCCCCCTCTCCTTTCCCCTCCCCCACCCTCCCCTCCCCTCTCCTATCCTCCCTTCTTCCGCTCTCTCTCCCCCCACCCTCTCCCCCCTTCCTCCTCCTCCCCTTCCCCTCCTTCCCCCTCCCCTTCCTCCTCCCCCTCCAGTTCTCCCGTCTTCCCCTCCCTCTACCCTTCCCTCTCACCCTCCCCTTCTCCTCTCTTCTGTTCCCCCTCCCTCTCCCTCTCCTCTCCCCCACCTCCTCCTCTCCTCTCCTCCCCCCCACTCCCCCTCCTTTCTCTGTCCCCTCCCTCCCTTCCCCCTCCTTTTCCCCCTCCCCTCCCCCTCCTTCCCTCCCTTCCCCCTCCTTTTCCCCCTCCCCTCCCCCTCATCTCCCCTTCCCTTCCCCTCCTCCTCCTCCCCCTCCCTCGTCTCCTCTTCCCCCTCCCTCTTGCTCAGTTTCTCCTCCAGGTCCCTGATGCTCAGAGTCATCTCTGGCTTCAGCCCAGCCTCTTGACTATCCTTAATGACGGTTTTTACCTTTTTTTCTAAGAGACAAAAGTCATTTGGAACCAAGCATATGAGCTGGTTTGTTGGCCAAGTTGGTCACTAACCCAGAGATGATAAATCAGTGTAGTAGTAATCAGACTAATATTTTTTTGAATATTAATACCTTTTTGAAGACAACCCAGGGCCCAGAGGGTGGGATGAACTGCCTTCTAAGTTTCCTTTTGAGGTGGTTTGGGAGCTTGGATGCTGAGTTTATGGGCATGATCAGAAGAGGGTAGAGTCTTCCCGGCAGTTTTTCCTAGTGAACCTGGGGGTGAGGCTCTGTGAACTTCAGCAAACAGATCCCAGAGGGGAGAGGGAAGTGGACAAAGCCCAGAATCTCCAAGGGCCTGCTTTGGTCAGGTTGGTAAACCAAGGTTAATTTAGCTTTTCTTCTCTGCCAAGCCTTCCCCCCCCCTTTGACGTGTCACTGTGGGACCTCGGCAGCGACTCCTCCCACTCTGATTTCCTCTCTCCTGGGCTTGCATCTTATTCCACCCTGTGCTCACTACCTGCCTGGGAGAGCAGCTACGCAGGAAGCCAGGCCCTTCTCCTGTGATGGATGGACCCCTGCAGAGGCAGAGGTTGGCCCTGCTACGCCTGGTCGTAGTTAGAGTGGCACAGAATGGCTGTGCCCTGCCTCACAGACTACCTCTTGCTGGGCAGGCCCTTCATTGTGTCTACAGTGCTGGCCCTTGGGCTGCATTGCCCCTTTCTGCCCAAGCTCCAGGAGCCCTGATCCTGGGGCACTGGGCACTGAGCCTGGTTTGGAGCCATTGCCCCTGCTGCTGCTCTCACAGCTTAGCACAGAGCCTTGCACGCTCCCAGCCAAGGCTGTTTCAGATCTTCACAAATCCATATCAAAGTATCCATATTAAATGCCTCATTCATATAATTTTTATTGTAAAAATTACTTGGAAAGGTTGAAAAACATTTGGAATTTCAGGGATGCAGATAACTCATTGAATTTACAATAGACTCTGATTTCTTGGAAATCATTAAGCCAACTCAGATATTCTTACTAAAAAAAAAAAATCTAACCTACCGATTATCTTCAGATGTGATGGAATGTTTATGAATAAATCATTAACGAGGCAAGTTGACATCATGTTATGCTTTGTGGACATTTAATTAAACATTAAAATTTTTTTGATTTTGCATTTTTTTCCTTTTCATATTTGGGGGTTAATAATATTTTGCATATCTCAAACATGTGAAGGTCTTTGAAAAAATTCACAGGCCAGAGGCTCTGTGTATATAGAGCTGAGTGGACAAACCGACCCTGTTCCACCCTTGGGAGTTACAGGGTAGGGAAGGGGCAGGACGGGGAGGTGGGGAAGGGGAAGGTGATGGCTGGAGAAGCCCAGGGTCTCTGAGAGCCAACTGGGGTGGAGCTAGGGCTAAGAGTCAGGGCTGTGTTCTGGAGTCTTCTCTGATTGTTAGTTGATCTCATCTGTAAAAAGGCATTGAAGCCTTGTTCTGTTGCCTGGGGTGCTTCTCCTCCAACCTTCCAGACAGCCATTTAACTCCCTCCCTCTCTTCAGTCAAAACCCTGCTCAAATGTCATCTTAGTTAAAATGGTACCTCATTCTTCTCCAATATATGATGCAGTGTTAAGAAGCCATTAATACTATGAAGACAAATAAATCAGGACAAGGGAGTAGGGAGTGTCCACTGTCGTGCATCAGTTTATTTACTTGAGTGTGGTCTATCTGGACCCTTTTCCTGAGTGGGACTGTGTTTTTGTTCATGGTGGCATCTCCAGCTCCTTGGGCAGTGTCTGGCACCTAGTAACTCCACATGGTAAATACTTGTTGGCTTCATAAATGAGCGAATGAATGATCTTTGTCCGCCTGCCTCCAGTGGCTGTTAGGAGAATCAGGTGAGAAGAGATGCACTCTCAAATGATAAACTAATGTGCCAGGGGCCCCAGGAGTCAGAGCACATTTTCTGTTTGCAGAGGGCTTTCCAGGTGTTCACTACATGGCTCACAGGACAGCAGTTCTCAAACTTGCATCTTGGTAACAGTCACTTGGAGAACGTGTTAAAGTGCAGGTTGAAGCCTCACACCCAGAGATTCTGATTCCATGGGTCTGGGGCAGAGCCCTGGCATCTGAATTGAACAAACTTTCTGGGTGATACCGATGCTGCTGGCCACCAGACCACACTGAGAGAAGCCCTCACCGAGCACTAGTTGTAACTTTCGCTTCATTTTGCAGATCAAGACAAGAACCCAGAGCCCCTGGGTTGTCTCAAGCTGGAATGCAGTGTGACCCCAGAGCCCATGGTTCCAAAGTTGGTGGCAGGCAGGGATGGGGCTGCCCCTCTAAAGGTCCCAGGAGCCTGCACTGAGAACTGTGACTCTGGCTTGGTACCCCTGGGTGCTGGAGTTCTAGTTTTCCTATTTCTTCTTTTTAGACCAGAGGATTTGGGAGCTGTCAAAACCACACAGGCAGCTCAAGGCGCACACCAGGTCCTGCGGGGCCAGCTGGGCCACTGGGCCTGATTCACACTCAGCCTGAACATTGATAGGGGCTGACCTGTCTTGGAGGAGCAGGTCTGGGTGCCCCCGGGAGGTCAGAGGTAACCAGTTACTGCCTGATGACCTTGGCACAGGGCACAGAAGTGCTGGCATTGGAAGCTGAACAGCCCAAAGCTAATGAGCCCAGTGTGGATGGAGGCAGCTGATTCGCTGCTTCTCTGAAGTAGGACAGATCCTCCCAGCCTGATCTGCTTGTGCAAAGGGCCCGTGATGCAGCCCCTGGCTGGGTGACTATTGCCACTGGACTGTGGGTCCTGGCTACCCAGCCCTCTGACAGACACCAGGCAGCACATGGTGTGCAGGTCACAAATGCACCAGTAATCTTCGAGGACAGGGTATCTGGCCATAGTTAGTCACATCTGCAGAGCAGACTTGGGACCCCTGAGTCATGAGGCCGGTTTGAGGGGCCATCAGGACTTGGCTCAAAAAGAGTGCAGGTGGCAGTTGCCAGAACTCTGGCCTCACTCATTGATTCATTCTTTTTTTTATATACATTTATTTATTTTATTTATTTTTATCTTTGGCTGAATTGTGTCTTTGTTACTGTGCATGGGCTTTCTCTAGTTGCGGAGAGCGGGGGCTACTCTTGGTTGTGGTGCACGGGCTTCTCATTGCGGTGGCTTCTCTTGTTGTGGAGCACGGGCTCTAGGCACGCGGGCTCAGTAGTTGTGGCACGCGGGCTCTAGAGTGCAGGCTCAGTAGTTGTGGCGCACGGGCTTAGTTGCTCTGCGACATGTGGCATCTTCCCAGACCAGGGCTCGAACCCGTGTCCCCTGCATTGGCAGGCGGATTCTTAACCACTGCGCCACCAAGGAAGCCCCACTGACTCATTCTTTTGTTCATTCCACAAAAATGTATGAGGCACCTTCTATGAGGGCACCAAGATGAATAAGACAGTCCCTGTTCTCAAGGAACTTAACCAATAAATGATGCCCCAAGGCACAAGCGAGTACAGAGCAGCAAGCAGCCATTGAATGCGCAGTGCTACACGCAGCAGACACCCAGTAAATCTCTGTTGAAGAGAGAGGTGCAGGGGAACGTTGAGGAGGGAGTGAGAATGGCGCAAGGGAAGGCTTCTTCACTAAGGAAAAGGGAAAAGGCATTCCAGACAAAGGTGTGAGAGTCATAAAATATTTGGGGAGTGCCAAGAAATTTGGTGTGAGTGGCAGTGTAGAGGAGAGAAGTAAGAGCTAACTTTTATTAAACACTGAGTCCCAACTAGGCAATGTTCTTACACGTGCTCTTAACCCTCAGGCGATGCCACTGTATAATGGGAGTGATAGCAATCTCTTTAACCCTTGGAGATTGCTATCACTCCCATTATACAGCTGCATAGCCCAAGGCCCAGAGAGGTTAAGTTAATGCTCCAGGCCATGCAGTTAGTAAGTGGTAGAGCCAGGTGTTAAACCACTCACCAGTTGGTACAATCAATCTGAGCCTCGATTTCTCCATCTGTAAAATGGGATACCCAGGCTTCTCTTGCAGGTTTCCTGGAGGGATTAAGAAAGCTACGCATGAATGCACATGGAAAATCTGTGAAAAGATACAAGATTCACAAAACAACTTGGTAGCAGGGGTTACTGTGGGGAGGCTGTTAGGGGACCAAGAATTAGGAGAGGGGGAATAACATACCAGTCTCTGGATCACTTGTTGGGCCTCTAGTGTGTAAAGGTTAAGGGGAAGGAGTTGGGGTGAGGGTTCAGTCTGGGAGGAGAAAGAGAGTTGAGGCTGGTATCCCTAGAGCAGGGATGGCATTTGTCTGCAGTGGACAGTCCCCCTGCACCCCTGCCCCTCTCTTTGAGGGGCAGGACACTGTGGCGACAGGCCTCCTCCTGCATTTTATCTCTGCAGACTTCTTGCAGGCTTGGTTTAAAGATCTCAGCTCAATACCATTAGTGTATATCTGCAGAGGGCCCTTTGTAAAATTGATTAGAAAGTGGGCTTTTGCATGTGGTGTGGGAGTCAGGGGGACCTAATCGGATTTGAGCACTAGATGGTATCTAATTCCCTGCATCTAGCAACTGGCTTGGGGACCTCCCTGGGAGCCAGGGCCCCTAATTTGGTTTGCGAATACATTAGCCAAACAAGCTGAGGGGGCTCCTTTGGGGAGAGGGTTTGGGGGGGTATGAGGCAGGGAGATGGTGGGAAGGCTGAGGAAATGAAAGAGGTGCTTTCTGCACAGGTCCTGCGTGTAGCTGTACCCAAGATTGCCAAGGGTGTGCATTTTTGATGGTTTTAGCCAATCCAGGAGAATGAAGCAAACTTTTAAAGGGACTTGCATTGCTTGCCAATTTATTAAGCCCCTATATGTATCTTTTTTCATTTTACAAAATTTTTTTAAAGTAATATTCACATGTATAACCAAAAAAGTCAAAGAGTTTGAGAGTATAGGCAATGACTGGTAAGTTATTCTTTCTCCCATAATCCTTGGTTCCACAGACAGCCTTCCCAAAGTAACCACTGTTACCAAGTTTTCTATGAATCTTTTATGTTTTCTCAGATTTTCCATGGGCATACAGAGCTTTCTTAATGCCTCCAACAAACCTGCAAGGGAACCTGGGTGTCTCATTTCACAGATGGAGAAATTGAGGCTCAGATTGGTAAAATGCCAGTTGGTGAGTGGCAGGGCCAGGATCCAAATTGTCAATGGTCTGGCTTTAAATCCTGGAGTCTTTTCATGGAATCATGTGCCAGTCCTGAAAAGAGAGGGGACTGCTTAAAGCTAAACCCTTGGATTTTTATTTCTCTAACTCTTTTCTTGAGTCCACTCATGTGCTGTCATTTTGTCCACTTTTACTCAAGAATCTTCAAAACAGGATGGAAACTTGCAAGGGCATCTTGGTGGGAGACTCCTTCAATTCACAGCCCTCATGAGAGGGCCTTGAGTGAATCCGTGTCTGTTTTATCAGGATATTGTGGGTAGCCTTCTTCTATCCCCTTCCCTACCAGGCACTTGTGTGTGTGTGGAGGAGGGAAGAAATGTGTGCAAGTGGCAGTGTGTGCTGTAAAATAAGTGTGGCTTCAGAACCTAGGGTCAGCGCCCAGCTTATTACAGATGGTAATGGTGCCAACCTCAAAAGGTTCTTGGGAGGTCTGAATGGTATGATGGCATGGCACCTGGCCCATGGTAATGTCTCAATACATATTAGCAATTATTAGTAACTCTAGCTAGGTAACCTTTCATATATTACTTATCTACTCTGTACAAGTTACCCCAACCAAAACATAAGAATAGTACTGTTCTTATATTATTATACTCTTATTTACTATTACTTAATAGCTAATATTATTTAAATTATAATTCTGTTTACATGATAGAGCTTTTAAAAAGCAGAATTAGTGTAATGATAGGCATACAAGAAACGCTCAATAAATGTAATTTTGCATTTTTTTTCCCTTCCCTTTACCAGCTTTAAATCAAGATCTTGGTTCTCTTTTATCTCCATTCTGAATCTAATTTCTCTAGGGGAGAATGAGAACAGGGGAGTCCATCGCAGTCCAAGCTGTTTGGGGGGACTGGGGAGTGTGTGGGGTAAAGGGCTAGGCTCCCTCTCCCCACATGCAAGATTTTGTAGGGACCAGAAGACCTCAGCCCTGATGCTGAAGTGTAAAACCCAGAATTATGTAACAGCTGGATTACGGGGCGATTATTAGCTTTGCTTAAAGATTTTCTGCTTACACAAGGATTAGCTGCGGGGTTCCTTTAAATAGCTGGCTTTGCTAATGCATTTGTACTGCAAAGAAAGGGGGTGGGAGAAAAAAGGGGACAGGACTGTGAGGCAGAAGGTCTTCGTTCTACGCCTGATGCCTGACGGTCATTTTACCTCGTGGAGCCTCAGTTTCCTTGACGGAAGTGAGAAGCGTCTGCCCTGAGGTGCCGGCAGGAGGACCGCAAACCGCTGTGTCAAGGCTGCGCTGCGCTGCACAGCTACGGCGCCCAGCTCGAACTGCAGCAGGGGGGACAGACCCGCCTCCCACGCTGTGGGTGTGATGCACAAGTCCAGCAGATGCTCCAGAGTCCCGCAGCCACCCCGCAAAAGCTCAGAGGTCCAAACGCCCTAATGTAGCCCCCAGGGATTTTCTGGAACGAGCCCCTGCCCACCTCTCCATCCAGATCTCCTGTCGTGCACTCATTTGCCCCTGTCCTAGACTTTCCAGATTCCGATTCCTCGATGTATGTTGCTGTTTCCCATCTGTGACTTGCACGTGGTGGTCCCGTTGCCTAGAGGCCATTCCGCACCCGCTTTCCTTATTGGCCTGGCGAACACCTTACTTGTCCTTCAAGACAGCCTAGAGGACACCGCCTCCAGGAAGGCTTCCCTGACCCCTTTCCCCTGAGGAAGGTTAGACACCCTTCCTCTCTGCTTCAGGAGTCCCCGTGCATAGGCATGTGTGACTCTATCAGAACACTACTGGACACTTTACTGTCAGCGTTCACTTGTTTGTAGCTGCTGAGATTAGGGGCAGGGTCCTTGTGTTTGACTCAGTAAACTTGTAGTAAATGAAATTTTTTTTATGTGAGGTAAATGTGCTTCATCCCCAGGCATCACATCCCCCAGGAAGCATGCAGCATGTCCTTAAGAACCAAACCCTGGTGTTAGACCATGGGAGTCGAAATTAATCCTGGCTCTACACCAGCTCTGTGACCAAATTACTTTGCCTCTCAGGTTCCCCACCCTTCATGTGGGATTGTAATAGTTCTGACCTCTTAGGGTTGCTGCTAAGATGAAGTAAGTGCTGCACTTAGAACAGGGCCTGGACATTGCTCTGTGGTGGGCGGTGGGTTTCATTCTGGAGGGCTCTGGAATCCTGCCCCTGCGGATCCTCCCAGCCCACCCTCACCCCCTCCCACGCCCCCAAGTTGCTGAGCTTGCCGTTTCTCTCTCTCCCCTCGCTCCCGTGAACTTTCTCACTTCCCTCCCCACCACAACCAGTCAGCACGGAAGTAATCCAATTTTACTTGATTATTAGTCATTACTTTCTGCTGCTGTTTTTGTTTATTACTTTTTTAAAGCCTTCGAGATTTAATTGAGTTGATTGATTAGCACAATCACTGATTGGAAGGAGATACTCTGTAACCCTCTCCTCCCCCAGCCTGTATGTTTGCCCAGAGAGGACCTGGGCTGATTGTTGGGGTCCAGGGCTCCTGCTCTAGGGACGCAGTAGCATGGCTTGGTGGGCTGGGGGCCAGGCACCTCACCCTACCTGGCTGAGTGACCTGCGGTGAGTTCCTTACCCTCTCTGAGCCTGAGTTTCTTCCTCTGTAAAAAGGGGATTGAACTCAGTGAGCCTTCTGATCCCTTCCTGCCCAAAAATTCTATAAAAACTCTACATCTAAGTACCACCATCCCCCGCCCCTGCCCCCGCTCCCGCCTTGGTCTGTGAATCATTCATTCATTCAGCATCACTGAGACCCTGTGCCCAGCACTCAGCCAGGTGTTGTGGGATCCAGATGTGAGTGAGACCAGGGCCCTGCCTTCCAGGAGCTGGGGTGGGGATAGCCTGACAAGCAGCAGATTCCAGCATTTATAACTTACCTGTGTTCTAAGTTCAACAGGGTTTTGAGGGGAGTCCCTAACTCTGGAAAGCTGTAGAGGGGGTGATCTCAGTGCAAAGCAAAACAAAACAGACTGTGATGGGGGGCAGTGACCTTTATGGAGGTCACCTCTCTGTGCCAAGTACTGTGCTTAAGCCCTTTCTTCTCATTTCCTCTGTAATCCTCACAGCAAGCCTGTGACTAGGGGAATGCAATAGCAATTTTACAGACGGGACACCTGAAGCTTGGTGGGGCTAAATGGCTTGCCTAAAGCCACACAGCAAGTAAATGAGGTGCGAACGATATGAAAGCATGTCCTCTTTATATAGTTTTCTACCATGTACAGTGTTCAATAGTTTGAGAAAGGGTTTAAAAATGTTCAGCTAATTTCCCCAAATATCATTTCTCTTTTCATTTTTTGTACATTATCTTCCACGCATACCCTTTTTATGTTGTGAATATATACATCTCTCCAGTGCAAAGGCCCTGAGGTGGTGATGCCCTTGGCGTGTTTGGGGACGAGAAAGGAGGCCAGGATGGCTGCAACATGGGGAGAAGGGTGGAAGGTGAAGTTGGAAAGGCAGCCAGGGCTAGGGCATGCAGGGCTTTGTAGACCTTCGTAGGGGCTGGGTTTTATTCCCAACAGGTTTTGCCTTTGTCTTCCAATTCCTGTTGTTTCAAAAGTCAACCCAGTGGATGTGACATTATTTACCAACACTGAGGTTGTTTCCAGTGGGGCAGTGTGTGTGCATTGTGTGTGTGTGTGCACGCATGTGTGTTTGAAGTGAACACTACAGGTTTCATTTCAAGCATATGGCCTTTGGCTTCTGGTGAACTTTCTTAGTCTAAAGCAGTAGGCATTGAGGTGACTGGTTTGGTGTTTGATCATTTGTGTGACTAGACCAGTACGGCCAGGCTGTGACTTGTGGTGGAGAGAGGGGAAGGCACTGCAGCCAGCGGGTGTGTGAGTGCAAAGGAGCAGAACCAAGGAAGAGTAAGGCTTGTCCGGAGGCCTCTGGCCCTGAAGGAGCAGTGGACGATGGGAAGGTAGATGCCACCTAAGGACAGTCAGCACGCGTGGTTCTTCACCTTCTCTTCAAGAGGCAAAGTTGGAGCTTTTACATTTTCTCCAGTTTTTAAAAAATGTTATTTATTTATTTATTTATTTTTGGCTGTGTTGGGTCTTGGTTGCTGCACACAGGCTTTCTCTAGTTGCGGCGAGCGGGGGCTACTCTTCATGGCGGTGCGCAGGCTTCTCATTACAGTGGCATCTCTTGTTGCGGAGCACAGGCTCCAGGTGTGCAAGCTTCAGTAGTTGTGGCTCACGGGTTCTAGAGTGCCAGCTCAGTAGCTGTAGCACACGGGCTTAGTTGCTCCGTGGCATGTGGGATCTTCCCGGACCAGGGCTCGAACACGTGTCCCCTGCATTGGCAGGCGGATTCTTAACCACTGCGCCACCAGGGAAGTCCCCATTTTTTTTCCAGTTTTTAAAAAAACTTTTTATTAGAATAGTTTTGCTTTTGCAGAAAAATTGCAAAGATAGTGTAGACAGTTCCTGTATACCCCTGTCCAGCTTTCCCTGTCACTAACTTCTTACAACGTTATCATGGTACGTTTGTCACAATGATGAAAATGACATGGGGACACTACTATTAACTAAACAGTGAACTTTGTTCAGATTTCATTCATTTCCCCCTTTTCTCTTCCAGGACCCAGCTCACCACCCCACCCTGCATCCAACTGTCATGTCTCCTTAATATCCTCTGGTCTATGACAGCTTCTCTGACTTTTCTTCGTTTTCATGACCTTGACAGCTTTGAAGCTTGCTGGCTAGGTATTTTGCTTTTGCATTTTTAAACTTTCTATTTCTATCTGAAATCATGTTGTTGAGAGGCTGTGAAATGCTGAGGTCAAGCTCGGAATGCAGGAGTTGGAAGGGCCTGGGTTCAAATCCTGGCTGTGCCCCCGACCCACGAGGCGACATGGACTGAGGAACCCTTCTATCCTCCGTTCCTCCCCCCTTACAGTGGGCGTGAGTTGCCTCCCGCTGGGACCTGGTGAGGGTTCACTGGATCGTTGCTTAAGTGCTCAGAAATTCAGGTTTCATTTTCCTTTTCATTTCGGTGGACACCTGCTGGGACTGATTGCCCTGAAGACCTTGTTCACTTCCTCTCCAGGAGCCAGGGTTGTGAAATGCCAGAGCGAAGAGGCTGTTGGGGAAGGTGTGACAACTTTGTAGGAAGCTGACACTTTGCAAAGCTTTTGAAAATAAGATCCTGACTTGATCCCCACAGTAACTCCATGAGGTAGCAAGATGGGTTTAACCCTGTTTTATTTTATTTATTTATTTTCAAATTATTTATTTATTTATTTGTCTGCGTTGGGTCTTCGTTGCGGTGCGCAGGCTTCTCGTTGCGGTGGCTTCTCTTGTTGCAGAGCACGGGCTCTAGGCACGCGGGCTTCAGTAGTTGTGGCATGCAGGCTCTAGAGCGCAGGCTCAGTAGTTGTGGCGCACAGGCTTAGTTGCTCCGCGGCATGTGGGATCTTCCCAGACCAGGGCTCGAACCCATTCCCCTGCATTAGCAGGCGGATTCTTAACCACTGCGCCACCAGGGAAGCCCCTAGCCCTGTTTTTTTTTTTTTTGCGGTACGCGGGCCTCTCACGTTTGTGGCCTCTCCCGTTGCGGAGCACAGGCTCCGGAGGCGCAGGTTCAGCAGCCATGGCTCACGAGCCTAGCCGCTCCGCGGCATGTGGGATCTTCCCGGACCGGGGCACGAACCCGTGTCCTCTTCATTGGCAGGCGGACTCTCAACCACTGCGCCACCAGGGAAGTCCCTAGCCCTGTTTTCAAGGTGAAGAAACTGAGGCTCAAGACCGTTAAGGAACTGCCGAAGGTCATGGAGGAAGGAGGGGGCAGAGCTGAGACTTGAACTTGGACTGGGAGAGCCCAGTGTTGGCGCTCCTCCCAGTGTTAGCCTGGCCTGAGCTGGCCTGTGGGTGGGGCAGGCAGCTCTGGGGTGGATGTCGGTGCAGAAGCCCTGCTCTGCTGATCCGGGGCTGGAGGAGGGGGGCCTGTCCTATGGGGCAGGTGGACTGGCATTTGGCTAGTTGGACACATCAGGGCAAGAGACTGGAGAGCTGTGGATTCCCAGTCTATACATGTCATATTGATCCCAGGCCTTGTAGTACAGGGAGTGTTTTCATTTTGTAATGTGGGTTTGTTTGTTTTTTTTCTTTAAGTGATTTCATTTTTAACCCTTGAATTACCTGTGAAACTGAGATGAGCCAAAAGCTTGTGACAGGGGCCTGCTTCTCTGGGAAATCTTGGGACCAGTGGCTCCAGCTTCCCCCCAGAGGGCCCACTGTGCTACTTCCTGTGTCATGTGTCTTCAGGCCTCTCCTGCAGATGGCTAGGCTGTCTCCATTTTGCAGAAAGGGAAATGGAGTGACTGAGATCAGACAGGGCAAGTGACTGTCTCAAGAACACACAGCCCTGGAGCTGGGGCAGAAGCCTTATGAGTCACTGGGCTCTTTCTGCCTGGCATAATAAGAGCTCAGAAGACCCTTGTGCTGTTGATTATTTCTTTAAAAACCTGAAATGTAAACGACAAAATGGCAATTCCACCCTTGAAAAGGGAGCTGGAGGGCATATGTGTGTGTGTGTGTGTGTGTGTGTATGTGTGTGTGTGTACACACTATGAGGACAAAGAACAAAGCAATTTTGGCATTTAAGCCTGACAGCCAAAATTTACCCTCTATTCCACCAAGGCACACAGAGGGTGGAGGGGTGGGCAGTCCTTTCTAAAAGGACCTCTGGGGCCTGTGGCTGCCATTCCCTTGATATTTGAGATTCCCGTTCCATCGTCTTTGAACTTTCTACATTCGGGGCTCACGGGCTGCCCCCGCCCCCTCGTAGCTCTGCACAAGGATGACATGGCCCTGGCAATTCTTCTGGTTCTTGTGGCCCTGGCAATTCTTCTGGTTCTAAGTGATATCTCCTCTGCGTGTCCCCCGTCACCAAGGTGTTGCCCAGGTTTTCAGATCTCTGCAAAGCTTAGTGTCTCACAGAGCGGGCTGAGTGTTCGCCCGCTCCCTCCTCCTCTTGGCCCTGGTGGTTGGCCTTGGGACATGGGTCACCCTACCTGGGTGATCCAGAGAAGAGTTTCTGCTCAGACCTGCTGTCTTAGTCCGTTTGTGATTCAATAACAAAATACCGTAGACTGGGTGGCTTATGAACAACAGAAATTTATGTCTTACAGCTCTGGAGGCTGGCAAATCCCAGATCAAGGTGCTGGCAGATTCGGTGTCTGGTGAGGGGCCACTTCCTGGTTCATAGAGAGCTGTCTTTTCCCTCTGTCCTCACGTGGTGCAGGGGGGAGGGGAGGGAGCTCTCTGTGGTCTCTCTTTTTTTTTTTTTTTTTGCGGTACGCGGGCCTCTCACTGTCGCGGCCTCTCCCGTTGCGGAGCACAGGCTCCGGACGAGCAGGCTCAGCGGCCATGGCTCACGGGCCTAGCCACTCCGCGGCATGTGGGATCTTCCCAGACCGGGGCACGAACCCGTGTCTCCTGCATCGGCAGGCGGACTCTCAACCACTGCGCCACCAGGGAAGCCCTTGTGGTCTCTCTTATAGGGGCACTGATCCCACTTGTAAGGGCTCCTCCCTTATGACCCAGTCACCTCCCGTAGGCCCCCCTAATACCATCACAATGGGGGTTAGTTTTCCACATATGAATGTTGGGCTGAGGACATACACATTGGGTCTATGACACCTGCTGTCTTCTTTCTGGCTGTCAGTAGCCTCTGCCCCTCTCCCCAGCCAGACCCACTAGGAGGAGGAAAGAATTTCTCTTCTGCCACCTTTAAAGACCAGACAGGCCCAGAAAGGGAAAAAGTAACTGTTTGGAGTCATCACACTGCTCCAGAGACAGTCCTTGATCTTTGGAAGGGGGCAGGTTGGGCAGAGGGGCTGAACCCCTCACCATGGGTGTCAGGTTGGATGAACATTCAACCTTCAATGAACCACAGAAGCTGTGTGGCCCGTGAAGCTCACCATCGGTGCCCCCATAGATTTTCCCATCCGTAAAACAGGACTAAAAATCCAGAATTATTGGGAGGATTAAATAAGCTTGTATGCGCAAAACACTTCTCACATAGTAAATGCCTGCTAAACGAGATAGGAAATTTAGTATAATTACTGTGTTAAATAATACAGCAGCATTAATTTTTTTTTTCCTTTAAAGGGCTTCCACGTCTATTTTCTTACTGAGTCTTTACAACCACCCAGGAAAGTAGGGTGGTTTTTCTTGGATCCAGTTTACCAGTGCAGTACCTGAGATGCAGGGAGTATAGTGACTTGTCCAAGGCCTCTCAACAAGGCAGTGGATGCACTGAAGCCTGACCCTGAGGTCCCCAGGGGTATCCCAGTCTGGCATACCTGCAGCCCCAAGGGCCTTTCCTGGCCGGAATGACAGCAGCCCCTGCCCCTCCAGTGCTCCCCTCATGAAGGATAAGGACAATTTCCTGTCATCCTCCTGTCTCCCCTTTCCTGGAGCAGCTGTCTTCCCCACCCCGGCTGTGACTTCCCAGGGAGAAGGGCCCTAATCCTTGCTTAGTACTGGCAGGGGGTGGCTCCACCTCTCAAGCCAGTGGCAGGGCTGGTGTCATTGCCAGCAGCATCTTGGCGGGATGAAGGTTGCATTAGTGAGCAGTAATTGGAATGCAAAATAACATTTTGATCGAGCCAGCAGGCTGTTTATTTATCAGATCAATAGTCAAAATGCCCCATCTGGAGAAGTCCCCGTGATAAGTGACAGCATTTCCAAGGGCAAGCCTGGTGAATCCAGCCCCTCACTCCCAAAGGTCTAGATTAAGGAGAACCAAGGAGCCTGGGAGTGACCCACCACTGCTTCCCCCTTTCCTCATTTTCTTCTTATATCCAGTTTATAGAGGAGACGACTGAGAGCCAAATTGTCAGACCATACCTGCCATGGCTGGAAGGACCTGCATCCCAGAGACCTGAGGAATCATAGTAACAGCTCACGTTTATTGAGCACTTACTATGTGCAGGCGCTGGTGTCAGTGCTTCCTATTTATTGTGTCATTTAATCCTCAGAACACTTCTCTGAGGTAGGTATCTTTATATTACCCATTTTGCAGATGAAGGAACTGAGGCATGGAGAGGTAAAGCAACCGGTTGTACAGTCTGTAGGTGACAAAGCCAGGCTTCGAACCCAGGTGATCTGGGCCCAGAACCCTTGTGCCTGGGCCTGGTTCTGTCCCCTCTAGAGGGCAGGGAGAGGCAGTGGCTTTTTTTCACTTATACAGAGTCGGGGTCCTGGCTCTGAAGTCAAGGCAAGCTTTTTCCAACCTCACTTCCCACAGGTTTTCATTAGTTACATTGCCTTTTGCGTTAAAATATCTTCTTTAACATTTCAAAACTAGATTTCTTGATAAGTGGGTCTGAGACGCTAGCTTCTCTAAGTTACTTCCAAACACATTACAGGCATTTAGGTGCTTAAAAAAAATAAAAAATATAAATAAATAAGAAAAAATCCATACATCATAAGCAAAGCCTTTTCCACCAGGATGAGTGGAATTTGATGGGCACTGGGGGCAAGTTTCAGCAGGACTGTTGGCTGGGCCTCTGCTCTTGAGGTGCTGGCTGACTCCCTTGCCTTGACTCTGGCCCTATCTTGTGGCTCAGGCCTGTGACTGTCACAGCCTGAGGGGGGCAGGCCTTGGGGACTCGTATCCCACCCAAATCTCAGACCTCCTGCTTCATTTGTTCACTCAACAAATATTTTCTGAGCATCTGTTGTGTCCGGTAGCGTCCTAGACAGTGGAGAGTAACAGAGAAGAAAGCAGAGGCCCCGAGGTGGAAGCAGGCGGTCTAGTCCAGAAACAGCCAGGAGGCCGGTGTGGCCGGCCCGGAGTGACCCCGTGGGGGAGTGGGCAGCTGTGGAAAGGACTCCTGCTTTCCTGGGGGTGTGATGGGAAGTCCCTGGCTGTTTGGAGCAAAGGAGTGTTGTGACTTACTCCCCTTTGCTTTGTAACTCACTCCAGCACTTTCGGGCAGTGAGACCCCTGCCAAGATATTTAGCCCCTCTGGCCTCTGTTTCTTCATCTGCAAAATGACGACAGGTTGTTGAAAGGAATCGCTGACCTCGTGCGTATAGTTCCGTGCCCAGCGCAGAGTGAGCCCTCTGTCGTCACCATTATGGAGCTCAGAAGCGGGTTCCCAGTTGGCTGCAGTGTCAGGTCCCCACCTGTTCACCCGAGTTAAGATGTATCTTTGTCATCTGCCCAGGCTGCCCATTGGCACAAAGACTGAAAAACGGGGTCAGGAAGAGAAAGGGATTCTGGGAGCCCCAAGCTTCCTGTGTCATCCCTGCTGTGCATAAGGCCACATGGAAAGGGCCACTGCTGTGACCAGGTGACATATAGAAGTGTGGTCCCTCTCACTGGGTCTGCACACTGCCCTGCAGGAACGCACATAAGAAGGGGGCGGCGACATCCAGGAACAGCACACATGCAAGAGACTCAGGTGTGTGATCGCATAAGGAGCAGAGAGGAAGTCAGCTGTGTGAGCCAAGGGCCTTAAACGCTAATTCCATCTGGGGTTGCATCAACACAAGTATAGTATCAAAAAAAATTCTTTTTAAAAAACAAACCTAGCTTTAGAGGAAAAAAAAACAAAAACGGAAGTATAGTATCTAGGACGAGAGAGGTGTCAGAACTGCTCTGCACTGGTCAGAACTCACCTGGAAGGCTGTGCTGTATTCTGATGCTCCTTTCTGTGAGGAGTAAACAGAGCAGATGGACTATTCTCAGAGGAGGGCAAAATGTGTGGAGGAGTGATTCTAGGTCCAAGAGATGTGCTCCTGGTGAGGACGGGGCTCAGCAGGGAGCAGGAAGCTGCCTTCAGCAATCTAGAGGGCTGTCAGATGGAAGTGGGGGGTTAGACTTGTTCTGTAGGTCCTGAGGGAGAGAGCTGTATAAACTATAACTGGAAGCTCCAGAAAGAAGAAACATTTTGGCTCTTGACAAAGAACTTTAAAAAAAAAAAATCTAAGTTGTCCAAAGATGGAAACAGCTGCTGCCTGAACTAGTGATCTCCTTATCACTGGGGTCTTTAGCAAAGGCAGGCAGCCTATGGGACAGACCAGGAGCCCTTTGAGGTCCTGGCCTGGTCCGAGTGCCCCTGGCTGGGAGAGGGCCCTGCCCGCCTACCTCTCCCTATCTCTCTGCTGTTCCTTCAACACGGAGCTCTCCCTGCATGCCTCCTTATCTGTTTTTCCTCGGGCTTCTGTTTAAACGTCACCCCTTCAGAGAAGCCTTCTCTGGCCACTGTGTCTGGACACTCCTCCACTCTGCCATCTGTCCCCGGCCCTGCTCATTCTGCATAGCGCTCATCACTAACTGAATTTATACTATTTGGTTGTTTACTTATTGTATTAGTTAGGGTGGGTCACACTAGCTATTGTTACATACAACCTCAGTTTTTCAGTGGCTTAGCATGACAGGTTGCATCTTGCTCACATAACATTTTGGTGAAGGTACTTGGCAGATCACCTTTCATGAGGTTTTTCATGGGCCCAGGTTCCTTCCAACTTGTGGCTCTGCCATCCCCCAGGGCCTTGGAGTCCCCTTCTGGAGCCTCTGCATGGATCTTGTGTGGCCTGAAGATGGCAGAGGACAGAGAGAGGGAGGAAGTGGGGGCGGGGAGTGCCATGGGAGATTTTTATGGGCCAGAGGGAGGAGTGCCTTACATCCTTCTGCCCACATTCCATTGGTCAGGACCCAGTTGATGCGCACAGCTAACTGCAAGGGAGACTGAGAAGTGTGTTCTTCCTGGGTCTAGAAAGAACATGAAACTGCTTTTGATGACCTCGTGGCAGTCTCAGCTCTACTTATTATCATATTTCATTGAACCTATGACATCATAGACACCATTATTTTTGGAACCACTAATTAAATTAAACTATGGCAAGCCATCCACTCAAGATGCGTTCTGATTGCCAAGATGTTAAAAAGTGAAAAAAGGGTGTAGTTTAGAGTCAATGAAATATGGTGCTGTCACTCCTTGAGGACAGGAGCATGTCCACCTTGGGCACCAACCATCCCCAGGGCTAGAACGGTATCTGGCACACCGTGGGTACTCAAGGAATAGTAATGGGATGAATGAGGGAGGGAAGGCGCGGGTGGATGAACGAATGAGACGGCGTGTCAGTTGGTTAGCTGTCAGAACCCCCTGGTGTGAGCTGCCACACCGGGGAGTCAGGCCTCGTCGCTCACCTGAGCAGAGGTGCTGCCACGCTGCCGAGCAGCTGCCAACTAAGGCTCCCGGGCCCCTGCCCCTGGTTGGCACCCTTCTCTGCTGCCAGCTTCCGTATTCTTCTTTCTCGCTGCACGTTGGTGTGAAGTATGACCTCGCTCACACTTGAGCTGTCCATCTTACTGCCTCTGTCCCTGGAGAGGCAGCCGTGACACCAAGGTCTCACGGGAGAGACTCACTGCCCAGCCTGGGTCAGTTGCACAGCCCTGGGTGACTCTGCTGGGTAGCAGGTGGAGATGCATGCGAATGTGGCGATTCCTGTGGGGGCTTGGCATGCACACAGGAATAAGAGAGAAAGGAGGCTGGAGTCGGTTGTCAGCTCCTAGAAGAGAGGCTAGTTAGTTCTAGTAGTTGGTTCTAGTAGTGCCTGAATAAGGAACCCCTTTGTCTGAAAAGGGACTTCCTCAGTGGAAGTTCCAGCATGCAGAGAGGCACACAAATGCATGATTAAATGGTGGATGGACGGATGCACGGATGGATGAATGATGGGAAGGAGAGAGGGAGCAAGACAGTCTTACTCGCTGTGGGAATGAACTTTTTAGAGACTGAATGGAAGCCATCTCCTCATTACCAAAAAGGGTGCTAGTAACAACTGCTAACATGTATTTATTGAGCACTTTTGCCAGGCACAGTTCTAAGCTCTCTTCTGTATTAACTCGCTAACCCTCAAGACCACCCTATAAGATGAATATAATAATTATCATCCCTATTGTACAGATGAGGAAACTGAGGCTCAGAAAGGTTAAATAACTTGTAAGAGACAGAACTGGAATTCGGACTCAGGCAGTCCAGCTCCAACCACTCAGCTCTACGGCCCAGCATCTCAGCTCCTCCAAGACTAAATGCCATCTGGAAACTGCCGAACTTGTTCAGTGACAGTAGGTGGGATGTTTATGCTGTATCACTGCTTGATATGGGGTAAAAATAAAACAGATTCAAGGGACTTCCCTGGTGGTCCAGTGGTGAAGAATCCACCTTACAGTGCAGGGGATGCGGGTTCAATCCCTGGTCAGGGAGCTAAGATCCCACATGCCCCAGGGCACCTGGGCCCACACACCACAACTACTGAGCCCGTGCGCCTCCACTAGAGAAGAGAAAACCCGCATGCCGCAACTAGAGAGAAACCTGTGTGCCACAGGGAAGACCCGATGCAGCCAAAAATAAATAAAATAAATAAATAAATAGATAATAAAAAACAAAAACAAAAACAGATTCAAGTCAAGTTAAGATAAATGCACAGATGTCAGATCTCCAAGAGCTATTGAAAGGAAGATCACTAGAGGTGAGTTTGGGGGCATCTTCTGAAGTTGTGAGCTGTCCTTCCTCCAGACACACCCCTTTGTGGTGTCAGAGGCTAGAGTTGGCCATATGGGCTAAAGTAAGAGCTGTCAAGTACCTTTGGCTCCTGCATGAGGACACTCCCTTGAGAGGACCGAGGTGAGGGCTGAAATTTCGAATTGGTCTCCCCAGAGGGGGCCCCTCTTTCTAATCCACACACAGCCACAGAATGAGCCAGCAGCGGCTGCCCATTGTGGGCCTGAGCTTTGCTGGGGGACTGGGCCCTCCCAGCTGTCCAGTGGCAGCCACTTCGCTTCCAGTGGTCCCCTCCTGCTTTGGCGAGCCTCTCACTTCTCATGATGATGGATGCAGCCTGGGACGTCATGGATAAAAAGCCCCGATTGAAAGGCGCTAATTACCCATCATTATTTTCCATGCCGTAATTTGTATGGAAAGAGATTTCAATCAGTTGTCTGGGATCAACCTGGTTTTGACTAATCTTTCTAAGACAAGATGCTTCATTACAGATTTTTGCCTGAGTTCTGGCGTACAGGGGGAGGCAGCTCTCACTGAAGCCAGTTTGCTATCAGGTCATTTTGTAGTCTTAAGTCCCAGAGGGTCCCCTGAGGGGAGAGAGAGAAAGAAAATATGAGGAAAGTATTCCTGAGGAGACCAGACAAAATCGAACCAGCACAGGACCGGTGCTGCAGTAGTGACGTGGTGATGGAGGGTAGAAGGTGGGCTGAGTCAGCCTGCTTCCCTGCGCAGGTCACCTACCCACCGTGTCTCTACACCCCCAGCCAGCCCCCAGCCAGCCCGCCGCCAGCCTCCAGCCAGCCTGGCTCTCTAGTTAGTGTCTCTGAGTGAGTCACGACTTCTAGGGCCTTCAGCTCCTCATCTGAAAGTCTCCAGGCCAGGCAGGAGAATCTCTGAGCACTTATGATTCACTGACTCCCTCTGTGCTCTGTCTGTCCAGAAAAATAGATCCACTGATGAAAGATACTCATTGCAGGATTTCACAAGGAGTGATAAAAACACTGTTTATTAAAACAGGTGATTCAGACCACTCCGAGGGAAGGTCAATTTGAATTAAAGAAGTATCTGAGTTTAAGGAAAAAATATATAACGAATAGACTCAGATGCATGGAACTGGATTAATTATAATCCTTGGCTTCCCATTCCCACTCCTTCCTTCCCCCTCCCTTCCCTCCTCTCTTCCCTCCCTCCCGTGTTATAAGTACCCATGGATCCATGTCCCAACAGGAATACTGGGACCTTGTCAGTTTAGCTACATGGTCCTCCCCATCCTATACCTCCATTAAAGACCCATTGTGCATTATCTAATGATATTTTTAAAGGAAGTTTAGCTGTGTTACTTTCAGGTGCCTGAGGGACTGATTGATAACAAATAAAGCCTTGCTGGAGGGTCTGAGGGTCTGCTTTAATGAATAGCTCAGTGGCCCCTGGTTAGCGAATTAATCATGGAAATATACATAAGAGTTTCTCAAGTGTACAGAAACCATTTTTCTTCTGTAGAGTGGATTCCCATTTCAGGCTTATTTATCCTCTTCATTCACCTAAACTGCTACTTTCTTTCCTGGTAAATAGCAAGTTCCTTGTGGAATTATTATACTTGGCTGAGGGAAGAGCTTTGCTGGGTTTAACCACAGGCCGCCGCCAGCTGCTGGATTTTCTGGAAGGGGCTTCCTGGGAGAATCACAACAGCAGCCACTGTCCGCTGAGAGCTTGCTGGGCCCTAGCACGTTCTAAACATTTTGCCTGCATTAGCCCCTGCTCGCCCAGAACGACCCTAGGAAGGAGGTGCTATGGTGGAGCCCATTTTACAGATGAGGACCCTGAGGCCCAGAGAGGGTGACCTGTTTAACGCAAAGTCAGCAGCTACTGTGAACTGCAGGGCTCATCTGACGTCAGAGTGATGGCTCTTAACCGTTAAGTGACTCAGTGGCTTGTTTCTGCTGTTACAGGGGCAACCCCAGCACAGAGCCAAAAGGCGGCTGTGAGGGCAGCCCCTCTGCATGTGATCCGGCTTCTGGCGTGTGGTAGGATGGACTCTACTCAGTAGACGACAACAAGCCAGGCCCTAGGCTAATCAGGCCATCGCATCCCTCTTCCCTCCAGGAGCCTCTGTTCCTCCAGAAGCTTCTCTTCTGCTGCCTGCCCAGCAGTAGGTAGCCTTGAGGGGGGTAGATCCCTGGGATTCCAGCTCAGATTTTTATTTTATTTTTTAAATTTTTTATTTTTATTTCTTTTTATTTAAAAAAATTTTTTTATTGCAGTATAGTTGTTCCATCCTAAAGATTTATGACTGTCTCTTGCTGATATCCTGGAGTTTGTCTTCCTCTAGAGGTCCGTGGCTAAATAGCTGAAGAGTTTGGGTTTCCTTCAGAACTTCCAAGATTCTGTTGTATTTGGAAAAACTTCAACCCACTTCACTGTCCAGCAAGGTGATGTCCAGCAGAGGCAGAGAGTCCTCAGTAAGCTCAGGCGTCCCTGGAGGTCAAGCCACTCTGGGGTAAGGGTCCCACACTGGACGCTAAGAGGGACAGGCCTAGGTGGGGGAGGGGTCCCACATTAATCAGATGGTGGTGACATTGAGGCCAGGGCAGCTCTGGCTGTGCTCCTGTGACGAGATGGATCAGAGGGAAAATGATGCCTCGAGGGGCTTCGACCACTGACTACTGCTCTTTCAAAGGCGGCTCAGATCGGGCAGCGGTCCCCTCCCGTAAAGTCAATAGTCATCGACCAGTTGGGAACTGGGACCCAGCCAACCACAGATGATGGACTCGACATGACCCTCTCCTCCCCAGAGCGCAAGTGTTAGCCACCTCCCCTTCACCCCTAGGCTGTGCTCTCCCTGCTGCCTATCCTAGCCACCTACCCCGTGGCCACATCCTCCTGGGCCTTGGCATCCAGGCTCCACCTCCGAGATCTTCCCTGACCCAGTCTCCCATCCTTCCAGCTGCCTTGCTCCTTCTTCCTGCCGTACCTCAGCCGCGCCTCCCCGGAAACCCCCACGCTCTTGGGCGCCCAATTCCACTCTGTAACATCACTCTAGCCCCAAACTACACCATGTGCCCACGCTTCAGCTCCCGGGCCGTGTGCCCACCCCTTTCCCGCCAAGGTCCAAGACGGTGGTTCTCAACTGGCGGTGATGTTGCCCCCCGGGGAGCATCTGGCAGTGTCTGGAGAAGGTTTGGGTTGTCATATCTGGGGCTGGGGGTGCTACTGGCTTCTAGTGGGTAAAGGGCAGGGATGCTGCTAAACGTCCTGCAGCACACAGGATGGCCCACAGTGAAGAATTACTGGCCCCAAATGTCAGTAGTGCCCAGGTTGAGAAACGCAGATCAAAGCTCCCCTGTGTTGCTGCCCCTGCAGAGTGAGTTAAGGGGCCTGGTAAAGCTTTATGCCCCTGATTTGTGTTCTCTCCTCCTCCCACGGTTGCTGTTGCAAACTTTCTTCCTTTTGCTAGATCTCCTGACCTCACCTCCCATTTCACAGAGTGAGGAGAGGCCGCGTGGGAGTGAGGGAGGCCACCTCCAAACTTCCCCTCTGCACAGCCAACCCTCCCTCCCACTCTTACTGCTTTGGCTCGTTTCTCTTCTCTTCCAGGGCATCCAGATACCTTGCAAACTCCCACCAGGTCCCCTGACTGCATGTGTTATTCCCGTAGGATTCAAACTTGACTCCCCTAAGATTCACAGCTGGGGTGCTGAAAGCAAAGCAATAAGCAAAACCAAAAATGCAGGGCTTTCCCTGGTGGCGCAGTGGTTAAGAATTCACCTGCCAATGCAGGGGACACGGGTTCAAGCCCTAGTCCGGGAAGATCCCACATGCCGCGGAGCAACTAAGCCCATGCGCCACATCTACTGAGCCTGCGCTCTAGAGCCCGTGAGTCACAACTACTGAGCCCGTGTGCCACAACTACTGAAGCCCACGTGCCTAGAGCCCGTGCTCCTCAACAAGAGAAGCCACCGCAATGAGAAGCCCGCGCACAGCAACGAAGACCTAACACAGCCTAAAATAAATAAATTAAAAATAAAAAAAAATTTTAATGCAGATTTCTGGGCCCCTCCTGCAGGGCTGAATGTACAAAATATGACTTGGGTGAGGTTGGGTCCAGGAAGCTACCTGTTCAACCAGAACGTTGGCTGACACTGATGAAGATTGGACTGGAATTTGAGAAAAATCTTTTGTAATTGCAATCTTTGCATCTTGATTTGCTCTTTACCATTAGCATGTAACATGGAGTCACCATAGAATTCATTGCCTCCTCTGGGGAGCAATGGGGAGCGGTGGGTAATTATACGGGGTCAGTAGGTGGGGTCACGATTGCCCAGGGCAAACTGGAAAGTAATTTTTAAATTTCTTAAATTCCTTACATTCTTGACACACCCCCTCCTCATCAAAGAAGCTGATAAATTATGGACAATAACAACAAAAACATTCCTTCTCTGCCACCACCGCCCCTAAGTTCAAGTGGATGGTGCTGCCTACAGGTGAGCGAGGAGGCCGCCACCCCTACTCCCTCCTCTGCCCGGAGCTCGGCCAGACATGGCCAAACTCCCTGAAAGGATTGTCTGCTGTTCAGTGCCTCCTGCAGACCTGGCCCTGAGGCTCCCATCCCCCCATGCGTGATACTGCTCTGACCAGCCACATCCTGACTGTTCACTGCAGGGGACACTGCACTCCTGACTTCCCCTGACTTTGTGGCTGCACGTGACGTGCCGCCACCTCCCTCTCGATGGCTCTCCTCACTGCATGTCCACGACTCACTCTCTTCTCCTCCAGCCCCTCTGGCCACTTCTCTGCCCTCTTCTTGGACTTCTTTCCCTCCGTCCTTCCTTTAAATTTTGCTTTTGAATAAAGGAACAATGTCCAGGAGGTCAAGGATGGGTGGAAGGAGGGGGCAGGTTTCCTGGAGGGAAAATGAAGGCAAATATGAATGAATGAGTGAATGAATGAAGCCAGACCAAAGGGGCTTGGCAGGGGGTGCGGAGGGAGCCCTGGCCGTGTCGTGCTCCGCAACCCCAGCCCCTGCCTTGCTGGCGCTCTGCACACGTGTGTTTCTTTCGTGTCTGTCCTTCCGGTGAGAGGATGAGCTTCTTGACATCATGGGCTGCGCTGGTCACGTCCTGCTGTCTGGCTAGCACTTAGCATGTGGTAGGTGCCCGAAGTACCTGTTGACTCACCCTGGAAAAGGCATTCTAGGGGCCAAAATAATGGTCACAGAAGTGAGACGCCTGCAGGGATGAAATCATCAGACCCTCCTCAGCCGGGGCTCAGGCACTAAACCAGTAGCTGGATTCTGTGCCAACGCTGAGGCCAGGGTCAAGTTTGCTTCCTTCTCAGTCCTAGAGTCTCTGACCAGGGCCTGGGGGCAGCGGCCTGGACAGGGTGCGTCTTGGCCGCCCAGTCCACTAAAGAAGGCTGCGAACCAATAAGGAGAGAGGCAGGAGGGGAGACCTGTGGCTTAGGGTATGAAACCACTGCCTGCCCTGAGTGTCCTTCAGGGCTGGCTGAGCCGTGAGTCTGGGGAATACAGCTGGGGAAACTGTGGCCTGCTGTCCACCAGGCATGGCTGTACGGCTCCCCAGCTGCGTCTCTCAGGGCACAAGCTTCTCATACATCCAAGGGACAGATCTGAAGCAGGTGGCATATAACACATGCTCACTAAATAGCAGTTGCTATAATTACTGCTTATATCAAGTGTATCTCCTGAAATCTCTGGGGTGCTCACAAGCCTGGGAGAGGAGTGGGATGGGGGGCTTGGGTCTGGGAGCTGCCTTGCCCTGCAGTGTTTGTCACGGTGGGCCTGGGATGTTCCTGGGCACTGCAGAGCCTAAAGCAGCAGTAGGAGGGGATTACAAACGTAAGAGCACCTGGTCCGCCCCCCCTGCAGACCCAGCACAAGACACCATGGGGAGTTAACCCACAGGTGCATTTGTGTTTCTCAAGCCAATGGCATTTCCTGAGAACACACCAGGGAGCCTCTGGTGGATGGAGGGGTGGCAGGTAGCCTCGTGGAGGCTGGGGACATGACAGGGCACCAGCCAGAGATGTAAAAAAAAAAAACAAAAAAAAAAACACCAGAGGAGACATTCAGTGTGGTACCCTCTGCCAACGTAAGGGACTTAGGACTAGTAGGAGAGGTGTCTCAGAAGACTCAGGAATATTCAGTTTGGAACAGAACAGACCTGGGAGCCTCTATCTTCAAACACTACATTCCAGTAGATAATAAACTTCTTGACAGTAGGATCCTTATAGGTATCTTTTATCTTTTTATCAGAAGCAGCTCCCAGCTTCTGATTAGAACTGTCTGCGGGGCAATGTGTTCCCTGCCTCCGGACATGTTCAAGTGTAGATGGATGGGACAGTGCCCTGGGAGGGGTATTGACTGAAATCACTGGTGGGACCAGGGACAGTGGAGGCCCCTCCCCATCATAAGATTGCTTTTGGTGGTGCAAGTGTGTGGCCAAGGTTTTGTTGGGAGGGTGGGCTTTGTGGGTGTGATAAGACAGGCCTTTCCCCACATGGTGAATAATCCTTTCCCCAGTGATCTGCTCAGAAAACAGGGGCTACCTCTGAGCATCGTTGGACTGTGGCTGCTTCTCCAGTGGGCCCTCCAGCACTGGGACACTCCCTCCCTCCCCACTGGGGCCATCTTTCGACAAATGGGGCTGTATTGCCACCCTCTCCAGCCCTTTTCGTTCTCCAGGACACTTCCCTCTCTCTCTTTTTTTTTTAAAGAATCCATTTTATTTATTTATTTATTTTTGGTTGTGTTGGGTCTTCGTTGCTGCACACGGGCTTTCTCTAGTTGTGGCGAGCGGGGTCTACTCTTTGTTGCAGTGCGCGGGCTTCTCATTGTGGTGGCTTCTCTTGTTGAGGAGCACGGGCTTCAGTAGTTGTAGCACACAGGCTCAGTAGTTGTGGCGCACAGGCTTAGTTGCTCCGCGGCATGTGGGATCTTCCCGGACCAGGGATCGAACCTGTGCAGGACCCTTCCCTCTTAACTTTCACCTGCTCCTTACGCATCTGCCTTGGCCTCCTCTTTACCTCTACCCAGCCAGGCCAGGACATGGACAGATGAACCCTGACCCAGCCTCCCGACTCCAGGGCCTGGCTGGCCCAGAGCTCTTGAGTATGGACTGCAGCTGGGCTTTCCTGAATGCATTTCCCGGCCCTTCACTCTTCTCGCTCATGCGGGAGAGAAGCCCCGCCCCTCATCCTGGGAGTTGGGATGTGTGAGGGTCGCACTTTGCCTGCCTTCTTATCCTCTCAGCATGGTTCTGGGAGGAGGGGTTTTCGTTCTGGGAAATGTCTTATGACCCTTCCTCGTGATCCTGCCTCACTGTTAATGCTCCCTTGACTCTACAGTGAGGCAGGGGCCTTAGAGGTTGAAGTTTAAGGTTAAGAAACAGCTGGGGGATGCGCGGAGTTGAGGTTGGAAGGCCTCCTCATGCTGCATGATTGAGGCACAGTCTCTTGAGGGGGAGGCCAGCCTGATCGGGGCTATGAAGAGGAATGAAAGAGGGGCCCTGGGAGCCACCCACCAGATGTGCCTTGGGCCAGAGGCAAAACCCAGAGGGCAGCCAATTTGGCGGATGCCTTGGCCACAAGCCCTGCCTCTTGCCCTGGCCAGGTGACTTGGCATCTCTGGTCCCAATCTCAGCGATGGTGGCATTTGGGGGAAGCTCCAAGCTTGGGCTTACCTGCTGCCCCCGGGGCTCAGGTGAAGTGGGTCATCAGGTCATTGTACTGAGGGTGTCTGGTCCAGAAGCTGGCACCCCTGGACTTTCAAATGTATTATTGTTGTGCCGGAAGTTTGGCCAAATATTTTGCCTGAATTATTACCACTTTTGTCACCCTCAGACCAGCAATTTGCAAAGGACTGGGGGGCCTCATCTGAAGTTTATTGATCAATCAAAATGTAGTTTTTGTTTTTAGGACTCAGAAGGTTCTGGTGGGTAATGCCAGAAACTTGCTCTGGGCTGTGCCGTTTTTCAGCCCAATTGACCTTCTCGGCCATCATTTTATCTCACCAATGCCTTAACGTAGGGCCCCTCCCAGCCACCCCGCCCACCCGGTGCCCGGAGCCCAAAGCTAATTCCTGGGGACAGCGTCACACCCACCGCACCCTCTCCGAGCTGACTCCTGCGCTCTGTGTCCCCAGGCTGCTGAACAGAATGTCCGCAGACGATCGGCACCTGGTCTCCAGCTGCGGCTCCTTCATCAAGACCGAGCCATCCAGCCCGTCCTCGGGCATCGATGCCCTCAGCCACCACAGCCCCAGCGGCTCGTCCGACGCCAGCGGCGGCTTCGGCTTGGCCCTGGGCGCCCACGCCAACGGTCTGGACTCGCCGCCCATGTTCGCGGGCGCCGGGCTGGGAGGCACCCCCTGCCGCAAGGGCTACGAGGACTGTGCCGGCGGCATCATGGAGGACTCGGCCATCAAGTGCGAGTACATGCTCAACGCCATCCCCAAGCGCCTGTGCCTCGTGTGCGGGGACATAGCCTCCGGCTACCACTACGGCGTGGCCTCCTGCGAGGCCTGCAAGGCTTTCTTCAAGAGGACCATCCAAGGTGCGTGGCAGCAGGGTGGGCCCAGGCGGGGTGTGGGCCCGGCAGGGAACCGGGTGATTCTCGCGAGCTGCCAGCTTGGGTCTGGGAGCCACTGGAGCCCAAGTTCTGGAGGCTCCCTTCTCTGTCTCCCAGGTTTTCTCATTTTGGGATTCTGAACAAGGGTTCTAAGTCCCAGGCTTTTGTTGAAATGGCATGCACCCCGATAGGGCGCCCCAGAAGACCCAAAGAAAATCCACACAAATGCCTTAGCACAGGTGTCTCTCTCGCTAGGATGGGGAACGCCGTCAAATGAGTGTCCCTAAAAAGCTGATTTTTTGGAGAAAAAGCCCTATTTTCCCTGCAACTCCAGACCTCTTGAACTGTAATGGGTCTCTCCTTTTGGTTTTATCTTTTTTAATTGCACAAGTGGAATGTGACTATTTTCTTCATCGTGAAACAGTCAGGGCCACAGAGCAAGGGAAATCTCCCCCTCACTACTCATCCTGTCCCATCCCCGGGGGGCCGCTCTTTGAGGGCATGTGCATATCAGCTGAGTCATGTTCCAATGGCCATGAGGTGGCTGTCTCTCTCAGTGGGTACTCACTCTGATGAAGTCAGTCCTGCCCAAATTGGGGATAACAATGGGTCCACCGTCACAGGGCTGTTATGAAGGTCATGGCGCAGGGCCCAGCCTAGAGGAATGGCTGGGCATGCTAGCCAAGATTCTTTCTACAGTAGGTCATGGGTGGAGCACTTGCTTCATGTGTTCCGTCCCGTCGAGTATCTGTGAGCTCCTACTAAGTGCCAGCCTGACGCTAGGATAGACCAAAAGCCCTGCTTGTGGAGGTCACTGAGATGAGCAGATGCCGACCCCTGGGGACAGAAACTACAAACCAGACTGGAGAAAACCCAGGGGTGCCAATCCTGTCCCTGTCCTGCCTGGCGGTCTGAGGGTGCCCTCCCTTCCGCCACTCCCCTATTTCACTTTTGGAAGAGGCAGGCTGAGCTTCCCTGGGATGATTCTTGGCCTGTTCATTCAACGAATATTTATTTAAATGTCTTGTGACGAGTTATTTATTAAACTAATTGAGGGCACTAGGATTGGCTATGTTTCCAGTTCTCTGTATTAGTTGAGATGGTGTGGTGTCCTGGCCAACTGCCAGGCGGGCTCCTGGGTCACACAGCTCCATCCCTTACCTTATAGCTCAATGCTATAAGGTTTCTCTGCCTCAGTTTCTCTCTCTGCTTCAGTTTGCTCTTGGGTAAGGTGCGATGATGTCATGCTTAAGCCTACAGGCTTAAGTGCATTAATAGCTATAAAGCACTCATACTATTGCCTGGCACTTAGTAAGCGCTAAATAAATGTTTGCAATTCTTATTTTCACTTTCACAATATCACTTAGGACATATTATTAAGACAACAGACAAAATTTGTTTTATCTCCCAGAGCAGGCCTTTGTAATTAACATACATTTAAATGAAACAGTACAATCACTATTTTGACTTAACAGGATTTAAACTATTTTAGCTGTTTTAGTTATAGATAAATTTATTCATTAAGTGAACCCTTTAAAAAAATATAAACATGGTAAAAATTCAAACAGTACAAAGTAAAGAGTAAGTTTTCCTAAAACCCTAGGCCCCAGTTCCCTATACCTTTCCCCAAAGGAGTCATGATACCAACTCCTCTCAGCAAATATTGATTGAGCACTTTTGTATCGGGCACCGTGCTAGCCTTCAGCACAGTGAATGGATGCATCCTGGTCCCTGCCAGCTTCACATTCCCCAGTCTGGGAGGAGGCCCTGGAATCTCTAGATGTCAAAAGCACTGCATTAATTCTCAGTATCCTGCCTCAACCAGGGTGGAAAACCTCCAGTCCAATATCCAATCAGTATCATTGGATAATTGACAAATAAACATGAGATGTTTAAACCAATTTAAGCTACTGAAATAACAGTGTTTTTCTTTCCAAATTGGGAAGCAATCTTGGTAAGATTGCCACTATTTTAGACTCTTGGAGGGCGGTTTTTGAAAAATTGCTTTTTAAGAGACAGTTACATTTTCTTCTGTTCATATTCTTAAATGTGCTTGAGAGTTCTGGATTAAATTTTCTGAAAGCAGAGTCTGGTGTAGACTCAGGAACCTTACTACACCCTCAACAGCGGCCTGGGTGCTGACAACATCCTCTGCAAGTCAAGAGCCCACAGGAAGGGACTTCCCTGGTGGCGCAGTGGTTAAGAATCCTCCTGCCAATGCAGGGGACACGGGTTCAAGCCCTGGTCTGGGAAGATCCCACATGCCGTGGAGCAAGTAAGCCCGTGCGCCACAGCTACTGAGCCTGCACTCTGGAGCCCACGAGCCACAACTACTGAAGCCCCTGTGCCTAGAGCCCGTGCTCCGCAACAAGAGAAGCCACCGCAATGAGACCCCCGTGCACCGCAACCAAGAGTAGCCCCCGCTTGCCACAGCTAGAGAAAGCCCGTGCATAGCAACAAAGATCCAACACAGCCAAAAAAAAATTTTTTTAATAAATAAATAAAGAGCCCAGAGGAAGGATTTGTAAGGATTTGTAAATAGTCTTAGATATTTGCTGCCACGTAAAGGATAAAGATCTCTTCCTAGAAGTCCAAAGACAAACAGCAGCCTTTATTGCGATCAGAACTGAACTACTCTCTTTTCTTTGTCACAAGAAGAGTTACTCATTTCCAGCCAGAAAGGTTTCTATCTGAAACAGGGACAAGTGAACTCTAAGGCTGACGGATTGCTCTGGTTATTTTATCAATTCTTTGGTTTTGTTCTAACAAAGATTTTGATTTTGTTGTTTCTGAGCATAATAGTTGTAGGAAATTTGGAAAAATGGGGAAAATATAAAGAGGAAACAAATGACCTACAATTGGACAACCCCAGAGTCAGCTTAGAACCAAGAGAGCATTAATTTAGTCCCTTCCCTGAGTAAGGTGCTTCAGGGAGAGAAAGAGACAGGGTACCTGCCCTCAAGAAGCTGGAATCTAAGGCTTAGAGCACACGAGCCTGCAGGCATAGCCTTAGCCCAGCCAGGGCAGTCTCCTAAGCACCTCCCCAATTAAGGAGGATATTTAGGCCATTTTAAAAAAGGCCTTTAGTCACAGAATGATCCATTCGCAAAGTAAACGCCTGGACAGCTCTGAAAATCATGCTAGCTCACGACCCCCCCTTCCCTCCTTAGATCCCTTGCATCTGCCCAATTCGGTGGTTACGTCAACATGGGAAGAAACTTATGGAAACAAAGAAGTCATGATAGACTTAAGGAGAAAGCCCCCAGACCGCCATTCCTTGCTTACAAATATTTATTGAGCACTCACTGTGTGCTTGTCTGTGCCGGGGGCTAGTGCTGTGTGGATGGGGGGCAGGGGATGGGAGTGGTGGGCAAAGTACAGTTTGCCGGCAGGCTTCCTGCTTTTGTAAATCAAGTTGTATTAGAACAGGGCCACACCTATTTGTTTACATATTGTCTGTTTTGGTGCTTTGGTGGAGTAGTTGTCCGAGACCTTCTGGCCACAACGCAGAAAGCATTTACACTTTTCTGGCTTTTTACAGTAAAAACTTGTACACACACCCCCCCCAGCCCTGCACTTCAGCATTGAACAAGGTAGATGCAGCCCACCAGCCCTCAATGCCTAGTAATGCATGTTAAGTGTTCATTACACTTTGCCCAATTCTATGCTGTCAGTGCTGGGGCTTATGACACTCACCCAGGGCAGATGAGCTCGGAGATAGACAAAAAGGCACAGTCCTGAAGGGACAGAAAGGCTCCATGGCAAAGGAACTAACCCCCAACCTGATTGACTTTACTAGCATATCTAGAAAAAAAAAGAGGATGGATCAGCCCTGGAGGCACAGAAAAAGAAAGCTGACTTTGGCAAAGGCCCGGCCCTAGGTAAAGGGAGTCAGCCTGGGACAGCCTATTGTGATTAAACATTCAATGGATTTGATTAATATCTTTCTGATTATAATCTGGGTACCCTGTTGGTCTTCTGCTTGGAGCCAACTTGCTGGTTAGGCAGAATGCTGGCTGGGTAGATCAATTTCTTGTCGTACTTGAGCGTGCAGGCATCCTGGGCTTATACATCTGGTCCCTGAATTTGGGCAATGTGAGTCAGCCCCTGAGAGATGGAGCCCTTTTCTGTGGCTGGCACAGTCAGGCTTCTGGATCATAGGGCTTAGTGCCAGCTTCTGGACTGTGACGCTGACCCACAGTAATGAAAACCTTTGTCATGAGTACCGCAGTGATGAGGGGGCCTTTCGGGGGGCCACCTGGGGGATCTTTGCTAAGCTATACCCCCAAACTCTGACCCTCTCTCAGCAACCACCCTGCCTCCTGTTTCATGGAGAAAGTGGAGGCCCTCAGATGGGAACTCCCTCAGCTTGTTGCCACCAGACCTACCCACTCTCGGCAGCATCTCTCATTCACTGATGGCGCAGATCTTCATTGCTACCCACTCGTGCGGGGGAGAGGTGGCTCCAACCCCAGGCTCAGCTTTTCTCAGGCTTGGAATCCATCTCCTCACCACTTCCCAGAGACCTTCCTACCCATTATCTCCTCTCTTTCATTGTCTCACTCCCTATGGACTTCTTTCCATCAGCATTTAAATACTGTTAGTATCTCCAGTCTTAAAAGAAAGTCCCTTCTGGGACTTCCCTGGAGGTCCAGTTGTTAAGACTCTGTGCTTCCACTGCAGGGGGCATAGGTTTGATCCCTGTTTGGGGAACTAAGATGCTGCAAGCTGCGTGGCCAACAACAAAACAAAAAACACAACAATATGCCCTTTTGTTAAACTTGCATATTTTCAGTCATATTATGTAAGACCATGTATTATTTTTTGAAAAACTTTTTCTTACATTTTGGAAGGCAAGGTCTATCAAATGTTTCACATGACTCTTTGATGAAAGTGTCTTTGCCTTCTCTAGGGCCACTTTCCGCATCATTTGGTGCAGCGTTTCAGAGCACACCACCTTCACTTCCATCTTGGTTATGGGAGATTTTTTGAGCATGTATGTGCTGCTGTCCCTCAGATTTTTATTTTGAGCACTAAGTACATTTCCTAGACCATTAGGATAGTCCTTTTTTAGTTGTGTCAGTATTTTTTAATTGAAGTATGATTAATTTACAGTGTTGTGTTAGTTTCAAGTGTACAGCAAAGTGATTCAGTTATACATATATATGTGTGTGTGTGTGTGTATATATATTCTTTTTCAGATTCTTTTTCTTTATAGTTTATTGCAAGATATTGAGTATAGTTCCCTGTGCTACACAGTAGATCTTTGTTGTTTACCTATTTTATATAGTTGGGTCAATTTATAGTCATGGTTTCCACAACGTATCAGGTACCATAATGCTTTTAACTCTCAGTGTTTGTTAATTATGGTTCGTATTCCCAGCAATAACTAAATTTGTGTTAAATTTCTTTCTGCCTTTGTTACTGATTCAGTCTGGTGACGAGCCTTGATTGGGGTCTTCTCAGGGCACTGAGTCTCCCCAAAAAGCAGTTGTTCAATATGAAGTGACTGTGACACAGTACCTCTGATAAGAGACTTCACAAAGACGCAGATATTAAGCAACTTCCTCTTCTTTCTTTCTTTTTTTTAAAAATTAATTAATTCATAAATTCATTTTTGGCTGCGTTGGGTCTTCGTTGCTGCACGCAGGCTTTCTCTAGTTGTGGTGAGCGGGGCTACTCTTCATTGCGGTGTGCGGGCTCCTCATTGCGGTGGCTTCTCTTGTTGCGCAGCATGGGCTCTAGATGCACAGGCTTCAGTAGTTGTGGCACATGGGCTCAGTAGTTGTGGCTCACGGGCTCTAGAGCGCAGGCTCAGTAGTTGTGGCCCACAGGTTTAGTTGCTCCGCAGCATGTGAGATCTTCCCAGACCAGGGCTCAAACCTGTATCCCCTGCACTGGCAGGCAGATTCTTAACTGCACCACCAGGGAAACCCACTTCCTCTTTTCTAAAGGACAGTGTTGGGGGAAAACCCCTGCCTTACATCTGAGCTTACGAAGCACTTGTTCAGTTCTTTGGTGATACTTTACTGAGTCCCAACCATTGTGCTGGGAGCTGAAGACAGAACAATGGGCCCTACTCTGTGGCCTTGTATTCTCGGGGGTAAGGCAGACAGTATATACGATAACAAATAAAGAGGCCTAATGACAGGCCCAGGTGAGTGCTGTGAAAGAGAAAAACCAGTGATGAGAGCAAAGGTGGCTGAGAGAGGGGGTCTAATTCAGTCTGAGGATTCGGTAAGGCCGTGCTAAGAAGGCGACTTTCAAGGTAAGGGGAAGCTCAGGCGTTCCAGGCACGGGAAGCAGCGGATCTGTGTCAGGACTAGAAGGAGGGCCATTGTGGCTGTTATGAGTCAGTAAAGGCCAAGTGGAAGGAGACGGGGCTGAGAGGCTGACAAAACTCAGGCCATGGTGAGTGCAGCACTTGGATTTTCTTCTAGGTGGGATGACAACACATGCTGCGTGGCCATGAGGGGCTGTGCAGAGGGTAAAACCGCCCTGTCCCCTTCCCTGTGTTCCCAGGGCAAGTGGCCAACTTTGCAGGTCACCGGGAGGCCCCTTGAGTAGCTCAAGATGAGGAGGAACAAGCAAGAAAGAGGCCCTGGCACCGAGCTTCCTCTGTTCACATGGGGCCCCGATGCAGGCTTGGAAGGAAACTCCCCAAGGAGAGGGGCAGGGGGATGATTGATGGGTTACCCTGCCTTGGACCACCTCCAGGCCTTTTGTCCCGGTGAATGAGGCCTGGGATCCCAGGGGACAGAGACTATGACAGCGATGCAGAGACAAGCCAGGAGTAAGTGGGAGCCCGGAGTGGAGTGCTGTCCCAGCCCTGCCACTCGCCAGCCAGCTGACCTTGAGCAGGGCCTAGGATCCTCTGGCCTCAGTTTCCTCATCTGTACAAAAGCATAAAAAGAGTCAGTGAAACCCACAAAACATTGCCGTCTGCCGGGCACTGAGGCAATGAGAGGAAGAACAAATCACAGTTCCTCTTTTCAAGAGGCACAGCCAGGGTGAAAGTCAGGTGAGACACAGCCAGACAGAGCAGGGAGGGCTTCCCAGAGGAAGGGACATTTAAGCTGGAGTGGAAAGGGAACATTCTTGGTAGAAAGAACAGCAGGAAGAGGCCCACAGGAGTTGAGTGTGCTCTGCTCAGGAAGAGGGGACCAGTGGTAGGTGAGGGGCTGGAACAGAAGCTGGGACCGGATGTCAAAGGTTTTCACAGGCCCTGTTAAGGAAAAGTATAGAGTAATATTTCTGCTTGAGCTGCTTCACCTGGCTTAGAATCCCAACTTTACAATTTCGTAGTTGTGTCAAGTTGGGCAAGTTACTTCGTTTCCCTGGTCCTTAATTTTCTTGTCAATAAAAGGGGACTAATGGGGCTAATAAATAGTTCCTGCTCCTAGGATATTCTTGCAGAAATTAAATGAGACATGAATGTAGAGTGTTTAGCTTAGTGCCTGGCATATGATAACCATTAGATAAATAGGATTTGTTATTTGTTATTTATACTTGGCAATGAGAAGCCATTGAAGATTTTTGAGCAGGGAATTAATCACATCTCCTTTTAGCAAGATAATTCTGGCAATGATAGGGAAGATGGGCTGGAAATTGGAGAGTCTAAGGGCCGGCAGACTAGGCGGCAATTTTAGCAGTCCAGTTCAGAGATCTAGTTAACAGTCCACTTAGAAGCATCCAAACCCTAACAGTGGCAGAAGGGTTAAAAGGAGAGGTTAGGATTTTGAGTGATTTCAGTATAAAAAAATAGTGACTGGATTGTGAGACTGGCTCTTAGATTTCTAATTTAGGCTACTAGAGGATGGTCAGGCCATTGGCGGTAGAGAAACCTAGAAAGAATAATTTTGCTGGTGGAAGGGGGGTGGGCAGGGAGGAGAGGTTGGGATAATGGATGAAGTCTGAGGCATGTTGAGTTTGATCATTTCACAGGCCTTAACCTGGGCAGTTGGAAATGCAGGGCTAGACCCCAAGAGTAAAATCCAAGTGGGGTTTTGGGTCTAATGAGATCCTCTAGGGCAGGGGTTCTCAAAGTATGGTCCCCAGACCTCAGCACAGGCTTCACTAGGGGGCTGGTTAGAAATGCAGATTTCAGGCCTGCAGCATCTGAGGCTCTGATTTAACAGGCCCTCTGGGAGAGCTTGTTCTAGGGAAAGCTGCTCTGAAGGAGGGGGTAAAGGGATAAGGCGCCAGGAAGAGGGACCCTGGTGAAAGGAAGGGGTCAGAGCCTTGAAAGGAGACTGAGAAATACCATATTTTATCAGTTCTAAGATGCACATTTCCCCCATGTAACATCTCTGAATTGGGCCGATTACTGTCTGCTAGGTGACAGAGGTATGTGGTTGTCACTGCCCTCACAAGCACATTAAAACCTGCAGAAAGGGGCCAGTGACCTGGAAGGAAACCCCTACGAGAACAAGGGACACTCAAGAAGCACAGCGTCCTCAGCTCCTTTGTTAGCAAAGAGGACCATTCTGTGGAAAAACACGAAAACAATGACTTTGATCAAAAAGGATTCAGAAGAGTCACACTCTGAGAAGTTTTAGCAATATCTTCAATTTATTTTTCTTATGTTTTCCCTTTCATGTATGCACAAGAATGCTGTATGATCAAATCTGTATCTATCAATAAGTCTCAAAGAGCTCTTTTAATAAGAAAAAAAAAAGAAAATGCTAGTGGCAAGGAAGCACAGCCATACTTTGATTGGCAGATGTTTTTCCTCTCTTTCTTGGTGGGATATAAAATAATGGTGCAATCTTACCATCAAAAGCATCTTAGATTCTATGCAATAAATATAGAAGCGATCAGAGACGTTACAAGAGTCCCTGGAGAGAAGGGAGATGAAATCTAACAGAGTGGGTTTTAAGAGGTGTGATGGGTGTCTGCTGCTTCAGGAAGGACCCGGATGGGGAAGGCCCAAGGGAGGGGATTGCATTTGACAACTGGAAGGTCATTGTTGAATCTAGGTTTCTCTGGGTGGGCACTCTTGCTTTCAATTTATTTGCCTTGATCAACGGGTGCTTCAAGGGGCAGACACTGTACTTGAGATACAGAAATGAAAGACCTAACAATCTCTATCCCCAGTAAGCGCGCAGTTCAGAAGGGAGGACAGCATGCAAAATCCTGATTATGAAACATTAAGCTCGTTGCTTTCAGTGTGTGTGTGTGTGTGGCAGGCGGGGTGATGGATGAGGCCTATGGGGGCAAACAGGAAGGGGCATGTAAGCCTACCTGGGACAGAAGGGAAGAGGGTGGCACTGAAAAGGCCACATGCGCGCTGAGGCTCCAAGGGTGTGGAAGAGTTTGCCAGGAGGGGTTTCAGCTAGAGAGAGGTATGAGAGGGCCCAGAGGCTCCATGTGGTTTTCTGGAGCCTACAAACTGGGGGCCTAGGTGGAGGGAGATTACAGTGGACTGGTCAGAGGTGGCCAGATCATAAAGGGCCCGATGTGCTTTTCCCTGGAGGTTAGATTTCATCTTTACACAATGAGCAAATTAATTTTAAATTAATTTTTCACTTTTACCAAAATAATGTATGCACATAGTTTAAAAAGACCCAAAGTATAACTCTTAATAATGAAAAATAAGAGTCCCTGACCCTATCCATTCTCTTCCTTTCCCTCCGTGATCTAGAGTTAGCCATTTAAGAAAATCTTTCTTCTAGCCCCTTGTCTTCTTAGTTACTACTATGATTTTACAGCTATACTTACTGACAGCAATTTTACATTATTTCTTGACTTCCTGTTATGGAAGATGAAGAGTTAGTTCCCATTATACAAACCACCCCAACACATACATTTCCCATCTTCCCATTGTCTGAATATGGTTATATCACAATTTTTGGTTAAATCTCTTTGTCTGTTGCCAATTCCTCCTGGATGTCCCCTTGACTTTTCTCCTGGTAGGATCCTCTGTCCTCTTTTTGGTCCTTCCCTTTTGGGGTGGGGCGTGGGGGAGAAGCTCATGCTAGAAAGGCACAGGAGAGGTAAAATTGTTGACATCTTGGATGTGTGGAAATGGCTTTACTCAACCCTTCAACCCATACATTAGATGCTAGTTGAAAATAATTTCTCCCCAGAATTTGGACACCATTGCTGCTTCGTCTTCTAGCTTCTAGTGCTGCTGTCAAGAAGTTTGATTCATGCACTTAGAAAATGTATATTGAGGCCTCACTCTTTCCCAGACATGGTTCTAGGTGTTGGAAAACAGCAATGAACAAAGCAGGTAATAAACAAGCTAAATAAACAAAAGTCAGGTGATGAGTGCTAAGAAGAAAAAAAGAGTGGTGAGTATGTGCACTAGTTTTGTGTATTTGTGTGTGTACAGAGAGGGCTTTTTCCCTTATGGTTTGAGATATGGTGGCCAATCTTATTCTTGATCCTTTGCATTTGACTTGTTTTTAACACTCTTGCTGAAAGTTTTTAGGATCTTTTTTTTGTCTTCCATGATAAAAAATCTATGTTGTGTGTATAGGTCTTTATATTATTATTATTTTTTTTTAGTACCTTCAGATACTTCTTTTAAAATTTATTTATTTTATTTATTTTTGGCTGCATTGGGTCTTCGTTGCTGCGCATGAGCTTTCTCTAGTTGCGGTGAGCTGGGGCTACTCTTTATTGCAGTGTGCGGGCTTCTCATTGTGGTGGCTTCTCTTGTTGCAGAGCACAGGCCCTAGAGCACGCAGGCTTCAATAGTTGTGGTGCACGGGCTTAGTTGCACCGCGGCATGTGGGATCTTCCTGGACCAGGGCTTGAACTGTGTCCCCTGCATTGGCAGGCAGATTCTTAACCACTGTGCCACCAGGGAAGGTCCTATATTAATATTATTATTATTATTATTATTATTATTATTATATTTTTGTTTTGAGGTAATTGTAGATTCCCATGCAGTTATAAGAAATATTACAGAGATTCCATGTACATAGATCCCATACATTTCACCCAGCTTCCTTCAGTGGTAACATCTTACATAACAATGTAGCATATATAACTGTATGTAGCTATATGACATAACACATATGGGCTATATAACATAACTGTATATAGCAAGATACCACAACCAGGAAATTGGCATTGATATCCATCAGCCTGACTCAGATTTTACTAGTTGTACACTTTCATCTGTGTGTGTGTGTGTGTGTGTGTGTGTTAAGTTCTATGCAGTTTTATCACTGCAAATTCCTGTGAGCACCACCACAGTCAAGATACAGAACAGTTCCGTTACACAGGATTCCTGGTGCTACCCTTTTACAGCCACACCACCTCCCTCTCTCTTCCCTCCCTGACCCTGGCAGCCACTGATTTGTTCTCCACCTCTATAATACTGTCCAGGTCTTTTTTCATTCGTTCTTCTGGACTCTCAGCAGGCCTTTTGATCTGGAAACTCATATGCTTCTGGTCTTAGACATTTTCGTCCCTCCCCTCTTCTCGCCTTTCCTTTCTCCCTTGCTGATAACTTCCTCTCCACTGTTTTCTGTTTCAAAAACTCCTAAGGGTTGGATATTGAGTTTCCAGGACCAATCTTCTAATTCTTACTTCTTTTCTGGCTTATTGTCCATCTCTTTGATTTTTTGTTCTATTTTAGAGTGGCTGCTTAGGTGATTCTTTGGAATTTTTTTGTATTTTTAATTTCTATGAACTCCATTTTATACTTTATTGCATGCTGTTCTTGTTTCATGAATGCAGTATTTTTATCTTCTCAAGTCAACAGTATACTGAGTATTGCTTGTGGAGGTTTATTTCTCCTTCTTGCTTTGTCCTGGTTTCTTCCCACATATTTTCCCCCTGTTTATTTTGGTTAGTTTTTATATTGAAGCTTTTCATAGATGTAGTGATAATCCTTGGCTGTCTTAAATGCAAACAGGGATAAAAAGCGTAGAAGGAGCTTTCCTTTGGCTTATTTTTTTTATCTGCTGGTCTTTTTTTTTTTAACATCTTTATTGGAGTATAATTGCTTTACAATGGTGTGTTAGTTTCTGCTTTATAACAAAGTGAATCAGCTATACATGTACATACATCCCCATATCTCTTCCCTCTTTCATCTCCCTCCCTCCCATCCTCCCTATCCCACCCCTCTGGGTGGTCACAAAGCACATAGCTGATCTCCCTGTGCTATGTGGCTGCTTCCCACGAGCTGTCTATTTTACATTTGGTAGTGTATATACGTCCATGCCACTCTCTCACTTCGTCCCAGCTTACCCTTCCCCCTCCCCCGTGTCCTCAAGTCCATTCTCTATGTCTGTGTCTTTATTGCTGTCCTGCCCCTATACCTGCTGGTCTTTTCTCTGATGTCATTTGTTTTTCCAGAGAAGATTGCTATAAATTCCCATCTTCAGGCTAGGAGAGTGGGGAGTGGAGGGTGGGAGTGAGGGTGTGGAGTAGATGTCTGCCTGCTAGAATTTTGGGAGTGGACTTGGGGAGTGGGGCTGGGCGGTCTCACTCTTTGGTATGCAGTATTCGGAAACTTCAGCTTCCCTTCTGCCTGGGGTCCCTGAGTCCGGATTCACTTGCTTATACTCTCCAGAGATTAAGTTGTCTTCTCTCGTGCAGGCTGTGGGGAGATCCTTGGTGGCCACCTGTAGTGGCTGCTAAGTACTCCTTAAATACAGACTTCCAGCAAATTCCCATTTTTACTCCCATACCTCACTCCATCTTCTACTGTCTTCAACACCTGAGGCTTTTTGAGGTTCTGCGGTACAAGGGCTTATTTCTTATCTGGAATCCCCTCTGGTTACTTTGGTTTTGACTTCCTTCATTCTTCTGTGACTGTTCTCACTCCCTTACTGCCCTTTAGTGGGCTCCTGGGAAGCCATGCAGACATACGTGGGTGATCCATCAAGGCATTTTGCACAGGAGTTATTAATGTCTCTCCAGGGGCGGTGTGGAGGGTAGACTGATTGGAAAGGCAATGGTGACAAGAGGAAGCAAGTGCATTAGAGGAGAGGCAAGAGATGACGGGCATGGGAACTAGCTGTGTCAGGAGGGGAAGGAGGCGGGAAATATCAGGCAAGTGGGATGAGAAGGACCTTAGAAGTAAAGGAGAGGGATGAGTCTAGGATGCCACCTCAGTTTCTGACCCAGGTGGCAGGTGGCTTAGTGATAGCTTTGCTGAGACAAGGAACACAGTAAGAAAAAGTCTGGGTGAGGATGGGTTCAAGTGGAGGAAGTATGAAGAGCCCAAGGGAATTCCAGGTGGAAGTATCCAGCAGGCAGATGGATATAAGGGTTTGAAGCACAGACAGTGCCTCTTGCCGCCCGTCCTTGCCAATTACATAAACTGAAGCCCGTGGCATGAATGAGATCATCGGCTGGACGGTAAGGAGGAGGGAAGGGTGGAGAGCTGAGGACAGTGGACCATGCAGAGATGAAAGGGAGTCTCTGTCCTCCAGGAGTGAGATAAATAAGGGAGTGGAACCAAGTGACTCCCAGCCCAGCCCTGTCACTCCAGAGCTAAAAATGGTGGCCATCCAGGCTCTGATGTTAGCCAGCAGCCTCTGAGCCCATAAATTCCTCAAGAGCTGTTTATCTAAGCTCTGCAGCCCCCATCCCTGAGCCCCAGGGAGGGGACCGCCCACTTTCCTGCAGCTATTTCAGGACAGCTGATGGGGATGCCCCTGGGCTTTCCTTCTCCTGGGGCACAGGACTGAAGAGAGTTGATGGTGGGGATTTCCCCTGTGCCTTGAGGTCACACTGAAATCCAGATCATTCCTGACTCCCTCCCTCCCACAGGCAGCATCAGCTCTGAGGTCTATCTATGGGAAGCCTGGTCCTAATGTTCTTAAATGGCAGAAGGGGTGGCTGGCCTCAGGTCTGACACCTGGAAAGGACTCACCCTGGGGTCTTCTGGCTCTATGTACCCTGGCAGCCCTAATGGATGTAAAAATAAGCATGTTCACTTTGATTGCTTGCCACCCAGTGCATGCACTTCTCTAAGCCCTTTATGTGCTGAATCCGCAGGACTGTGTAGTTGGGAACATGTTGTGCCCATCTTACAGATGAGGAAGCTGGGGCCCAGAGAAGTTGGGTGATTTGCCTGAGGTAGAGTCTGCATATGTCTATACTGGGTACACTCCCAGGTTAGAACTCTGAATTTATGCTAGATGTTGGCTGTGTCCTTGTCCTGTGAGAGCCCATCCCCAACCCTGCCACCCCTCAGCCCCTGGTGAGTGAGTGTGTGTGTGTGTGTGTGTGTGTGTGTGTGTGTACACGCCCCTCCCTGCTCCTGTGCTCCCCTAGACTGCCCTCCAGAGACCACAGGAATTCTGATGAATTAATCTCATCACTTTATCAAGGAGGCACTTACAGAAATTACAAGGCAAGGCCACCAGCCTGGCTTTGCTGGCAGCCAGCCGCTGGGGCCATAAAACAAATTGAAAGGAACAAAAATAAATAAATAAACTTAGATCTCTCCCCCTCTCTCACACACACACACACACAGCCACACGCACAGAGTCAAGAACATCCCTAGGTTCTTGTTAATGCTCAGTCTCGTGTCCTGGGGGAGCAGCAGTGCCAAATCAACAGATACTTATGGACCCCTTGCTGGAGTGACCACCTAAGATCTGTCCTTCAAGGGATTGACAGGCTGGCTGGGGGGCTGAGACCAGTGAACGGGAAGCGTTAGCCACCTGCAAGTGGCATCCCACAGCGGCCCGAGGCCCCAGGCCCCAGGCCCTGTAAACTCGCCGCCCAGAGCAGAGCAGAGCCAGACCCCCTGGTCTCAGGTCGTGGCTCTGCCTCGTCCTGGGCTCTGCTCACCTTTCTCGTCTGTGAGATGGAGAGGAAGACGTTTGCCTCCAGTGTTGTTGGGAAAATTAAAGATTCAACATAAGAAAAGTAGAACCGCAGCTGCTTCATAACCAGCTCTCGTCAGTGTTAGCTCTGTGTGTATGGAGCACCTACTGTGTGCCAGGCACTGGGACTACGGAGAAAAGCTGGTCTGGGAGGAGGAGACACACGGTGGCGACCGGGTGATGGAGAGAAGGAGCACCTTCCCAAGGGGGACCGGGAGGTGCGGGCAGGCCAGGCGAGGAGGCGGAGGGAGCAGAGTGGCCTTGTCCTAAGCAGCAAAGGCCTGGGAGCCTAGGAGGTCACTGAGTTCCAGGAACTGATAGTTATGCAGAGCAATGGGGAAGGTGAGGCTGGAGAGAGAGGAGGGGAGTGGGGTGGAGGCGGGGCCAAATTCTACAGAACCTTCTAAGCCCAGATAGACCTGGATGAACTAGCTTACGTTTGGGATTTCCTCCTTTCTGTTTCTTTCTCTCTCTCTCTCTCTTTACAATGTTGTGTTAGTTTCTGGTGTACAGCAAAGTGATTCAGGTATACATATATATCTATTCTTTTTCAGATTCTTTTCTATAATAGGTTATTACAGGGTATTGAATATAGTTCCCTGTGCTAAACCTGTGCAAACCTCAGGTTTCTCGTCTGTAAAATGGGGATGGTATCAGTACCTATTTCGTTGTTTATCTATTTTATATATAATAGTATTTATTTGTACATCCCAAGCTCCTAATTTATCCCTCCCCTGTTTCTCTTTTTAATTTTACCATGCTTATGTGAATATTGAAATTATTTCCCAAGAGGTCACAAAGAGAGTGACCTAAGAAACGGTTAGGGTCAGGTAATAGAAGGGAGGGGCACACGGAATCTTTATTCCTCCCCTTTGCTCTTACCTCCCATCCTCCAGCACGGAGGATGACTTCTGGCCCCCCTCCGCACAGAAAGGTGGTGCCGGCTGGACTTGAGAGAGAGAGAGAGAGAGATCTGTGAGGTGCTCCAGCCAGATTGCCCTCTGTGAGCCTCAGTTTTCTCACCTGTACAAACTGAGGATCGGAATCCTCACTGGGACGTTGTGAGTACTCAGTGTCATTAGGCATCTTGTAATTGGGGCTCAATAATTTCAGTACCTCAAAACACTTTTGTCAGTGGTGGAACCTGGTTCATGCTTGTTCTCAGAAAATCCAAATGCTACCTGGGGAGGCTGAGGCACAGGGACGCCTGAGGACAGCCCCTCTCCCCTTCCTCTAGACCACCTCAGTAGCTGGGTTAGCATAGGGGCCTGTCTGAAGTCCCCAAGCTTCTTGTGGGGTGCAGGGGTGGCACAGGGACTCTGTGTGGCCTTGGGTAACTCACTTCAGCTCCCTGACTCTCAGTTTCTTGGTCTGTAAGATGGGGCACTGGTGGGTCCCAGAGGGTTGTCGTGAGGATGGAGGGAGCTGAGGCAGGTCACGCTCACAGCAGGTGCACAATGAAGGTGGCTGTTATTGCTGCTAAAGTGGATAGGTTATGTGGGGGGGGGGTTCTGGGCACAGGCAGGCCTGGAGCTGTCCTTTCTAGCACGGTGCAGGGCTGGGAGTGGCCTTTCGGAGGCTGCTCTGTGCCAGGCAGTGTCCTTGTTGGGTGAGCTGGGTCCGGGAGGGGAATCTGGGCAAGCAACTTGCTGGGCATTACTTGTCCCTGCTCCCTGAGAAGGTGGCAGCTGGATGGGTGTTGGGATGAAAGGTTTGCACTAGTGCAGAGTCTGTTCTCTGAAAACCACAGACTCAAGCAGACTGCACTGACTGGGACAGGGGCCAAGGAGACATGATAAGATCCAAAACAGCACAGTGGTCCGCTGTCCTGCACTTGTATCTTTCTCTTGCCTGTCTCTCTGCCCACCCCCAACAATTCCAGTCCCTTTCCCCTCCCATTGCCTTTCCTTTGGCCTCCAGGCTTGTTATAGCTGCACAGTGCACATTGGTGACATGAGTGCAGACATGTAAGGGCACTCAGGACAGATGCTGTGCCCCTATGTTAGAAAGGCAGCTGCAGCCTCTCCCGACCATGCTGTCAGCCCTCTCAGGAAGAGGCGCTGAAAAGGGACAATGGCCTCCCCAGAGCATTCGAAGATCAGCTCATCCTGAAGAAGACTCATATAGTTACATTGCACAGAACCACTCTGTAAACCTCAGGTTTCTCATCTGTAAAATGGGGATGGTATCAGTACCTACTTCATGGAATTGCTATGAGGATTCGGTAGATTTTTTATTCAGAAGGCTTGTCTTGCATGCCGTCTGTGCAGCAGGGGTTGATCTCAGTGCAATAGAGATGATGTGATGAACAGCACACCTTTTGCCTTCGTGGTGCTCACAGCCTACTAGGAGCATGGGGTCAGGTTCATGGAAGCCATTATTATCACCCAGTTAAGGGGTGACATGGAAAATTAATCACAGTTTCCCTCTGCAGCAATGAACTGTGCTTATAAAAATCACCAGCTCACGTCAAATCGTGCTTTACAATTTTTTTTTTTTTTTTGCGGTACGCGGGCCTCTCACTGTTGTGGCCTCTCCCGTTGCGGAGCACAGGCTCTGGATGCGCAGGCTCAGCGGCCATGGCTCACGGGCCCAGCCACTCCACGGCATGTGGGATCTTCCCGGACCGGGGCACGAACCCGTGTCCCCTGCATCAGCAGGCAGACTCTCAACCACTGCACCACCAAGGAAGCCCCTGTGCTTTACAATTTTTAAAGCAATCTTATATACCTGATCTTGCTCAATCCTTCATTTAGCAGATATCACACTATTTTGCAGATGAGGAAACTGCAACTCAGTGAGAGGAAAGTGATTTTCTCAAGGTCAGCCAAGCTGGGTGGCCTGGGCCTCTGCCGTTGGATGTGGGATGCAGGCCCTGGTCCCTGCGGGCTCAGAGCTGCCAAGAGGTTTTTCCCATGAGTTGGGGCCCAGGCTGGAGGGCATAGGGCCGGTGGGCCACACTGACGTTTTGGTCAGCAGTGGGATAAAATTTCTCTGCTTGGGATAAAATGTTAGCTCAGTGAGTTTTGATGTCCCAGTTCAGTGGTGGCTTCAAAACTGTGGGTGACCATTCTTCAAAGCTGTGGCTGCCTGGCCGACCTCTGGCACTGGGGTCTCTGTATTTAAGAGAGTAGGAAACACCCTGACACGTGTCTCGGAGCACCTCCTACTTTGAGAACCACTGCCCTGTGGGAACCTCGGGGCTGGAGAGTAGTGATTTGGTCGGTGGATCCCCATCCAGCCTGTGGCTGGCAGATGGGGGCAGTACCTGGCAACCCTTCTGTGTCTGCTTACAGGGAACATTGAGTACAGCTGCCCGGCCACCAACGAGTGTGAGATCACGAAACGGAGGCGCAAGTCCTGCCAGGCCTGTCGCTTCATGAAATGCCTCAAAGTGGGGATGCTGAAGGAAGGTAAGAGGCCCCGCTTGGCCATGCAAGGCGGAACCGAAGCCTGGGTCCTGGGCAAGCTCTTCTCCCCACGGGAAGTCTCAGACACCCGGGAAATGCCAGCAAGCTCAGGACCTTCTCCCTGAGCGGCGCACGAGAACAGGTCTCTCCCTGTAGCCCGGGTGAAGGCCCTGCCCCCCGGGCTGCCTGTCTCACACACCCTGCAGGCAGGTGTGCAGCCTCCAGTCCCCGTGTGCAGCTAAAGCTCTCCGCGCTCTTGGGAGGCTGCTGGGGAACAGGAGTTGGAAGTTCTCCATTAAAGATCCTTTGGGGAATCATGATCCCACTTGGGCCTTAGAAAAGCTGGCTTGGCACTCTGCGGAAGGCCCTTGTCGGGGTCAAGAATGCTCTCCACCCTGGGAAGGAAGGCTTGGGATGCTTTATTACGTCTCAGTGGCCCATGGAGTGTGGGCATGCAGAGAGCAGAGACATTGAGGCCCAGAATGACACGTCACGTACCCTTCACCTGCCAAGGTCAACCTCTGTTTTCCAGCAGGTGCACAGGACATGGCTGTCACCTGGCCAGTGTTTTCCTCCTCCTGTCCCCTGCCCCCAGCCCCATCCTCTCTCTTCCCTTTCCTTTTTCTGCCTTTTGCCTCTCTTTCTCCTCTAGAGCCCTGCCATCCAACACGGCAGCGTGAGCCACGTCTTCTAAGTGTAAAATACACACCAGATTTTGAAGACTTACTAGGATGATAAAAAGGAGCGTAAAATATCGTGGTAATAATTTTTTAAATGATTACATATTGAGATGATGATATTCTGGACATATTGGATTAAACAAAACATATTATGATATTGATATCACAGCTTCTTTTTACCTTCTTTAGTGTGGCTACTAGAGAATTGTAAGTGACCTGTGGCTCTCATTATTAGGACAGCACGGCTCTGGTCTCCCGCACCACCTTCCCTGTTGATCTGCTCAGGCTGATGAGTCTCGTTTAGTGCCATTTTTGGAGATGGGTAGTGTATGTGTGTGTGTGTGTGTGTGTGTGTGTGTGTGTGTGTGTGTGTGTGTGTGTTTCTCCCCTTCCCCTGCTTTCAAGGGGAGCCAGTGGAAATTTCTATAGATCAGTTTTTATGATCTGGGCCCTGGGATCCTTCCAGAAATGAGAAGAGTCAGGAAAAGAGGTGTGTGCTGATGATCAGATTATCGGATCCAGAGGGGCTGGGAGAGAAGAGGGAGGGGCTGGGAGAGAAGAGGAAGGGGCAGGACTGGAATGCAGGCCCTCACTGGGAGGGGCTTCTGTAGCCCAGCCCAGCCTTGAAGAGCCCGAGGCCCTCCTCCCATCCTGGCTTCCAGGCGCCCTCTGGGAACAGGGCCGGAATCTAAGGTGCTTTGTTAGTAGGACGACTTGGACGTTGTTGTAATGTGGAAATCGGGGACTCCCTCCGTTTTCCATTCCGGGCGCCCCCTTCACCTCAGCTGAGCCCGGTTCCTCCACCACCCCTTTGTCAACATGGCACATCTGTGTTTCTATTTTTTCAGTTTTTTTTTTTTTTTTTTTTTGCGGTACGCGGGCCTCTCACTGTTGTGGCCTCTCCCGTTGCGGAGCACAGGCTCCGGATGCGCAGGCTCAGTGGCTATGGCTCACGGGCCCAGCCGCTCCGCGGCATGTGGGATCTTCCCAGACCGGGGCACGAACCCGTGTCCCCTGCATCGGCAGGCGGACTCTCAACCACTGCGCCACCAGGGAAGCCCCTAAACTGCATTTCTTACTAGTTGTTTCATGCAACCCTTTTGAGGTGGAGGAGGCCCCTCAGCTCTTATTCACATGCTAGCTGCTCCACGGGGGGACCAACTGAAGAAACAGCTCTCTTCCTAGATTAGAAACAGGCTGCACTGGACCTGCTGAAAGACCGTGTCTGTTCATTTTGATTCTCCCCAGTTTTGGTCTACCCCTGTGCAGGGTGTGACCCCAGCTAGTGGCTGCAGCAGGTCCTCTGTCTTCTGTACCAGGTTCTTTCTGCTCCTCCAGAGCATCCTGGGGTTCACGGATGAGGAAGCTGAGGCACAGAGGCCCTCAGAAGCGTGCCTCAGCGCTGGTCTCCTGACTTCCCCCTCTGCATGCTGCTGAGAAGCAACCGAAGGCTTTGTCAGCCTTGGAGAGACTCTGCTCTTAAGTTTGTAAGGATGTTCTGGGAAGCCAGGTGTGAGGGCCCTCACTCAGGCAGGGGCCGGCTGTCCAACAACCTTTCCTGGTTGGAGCTTGTAGCCTTTCTTGGCTCACTTCACAGCGTCTGAGGAGCTTGGCACAGAAGAAGCTGATTGCTATCAATATACTCCTGAATTTGAAGGGAGACAAAATTGAGTCCTGCAGGGACTCACGCTGGTTTGAGGGGAGCTGGTCCTAGAGCCTGGAGCCTGGAGCTTCTCCCTGCTCTGCTGTGTCTGCTCCCCATGGCCCAGGTCAGGGGTGGGGAGGCTTCCAATCCCAGGCCACCTCGCCCTCCCCCCAGGATTATGAGCAGGGAGGGAGAGATAAGGAAAAAGTGGGGACCGCCACTTGAAATCCCTGGACCACCTTGCAACCTTTGAGCAGAGTCTCTTGAGGGGCTACCCAGTGCTGGGAAGAGAGCAGGGGTACTTCCCAGTGGCGCCCCAGAAAGGCGGAATGATGAGGGGATCCCTGAGGCAGGGAAGCAGGTGGCCAGGGGCGCAATCCATCGGCAACAGCAGGCCAGGCACCCCGCCAGCTACTTAAAAGGAGTGAGATGGATGCTGTGTGTCCCAGGATGATGGTGTGGGCTGCTGGGGGAACGAGAGCCTCAGGTGGGGAGCACACGCATGGTGGGCATCTGAGGCTGTTGGCAGGAATCGGGCAGGTGTGCTGAGGTGAACTTCCCCGGGGGCTCAGCCCGAGGTCCCTCAGGAGCTCTGCCCCAGGATAAGGGCGGTCACCAGAACGCTCCCCTCCCCGGCTCTGCCCTGCCCCCGCTGCCGACGGGGGAAGATGACACAAAGGCTCCGAGCGCCTTCGTTTAAGCTCTTCCCCGAAGTACAGAGCCTTGGCAAGATCCTGGGATCTGAAGCTCCACGGGGACCGGCCCCTTAAGAGGAGCGTGGCTCCTTGAGAAGCCTGTGTCCCTGCCAGGCAGCTGCTCTGGCTCCTGCTTTTGTTTAGGTGCCCGTCCCCCCTCCCCCCATCATGTGCAGGCGCCCAGCCTCCCTCTGTCTCCCTCAGACTCTGACCTGACTCTGAAATGCAGACCCCAGCCTTCCCCAGGTGCACCCCCATCTTCAAGGCTCCTCAACATCCGGGAGCCAGGGGCTGGGGTCCTGGGTCTTCTGGGGGAGGGGGATGGAGAAGGGGGGTATGGAAGGCCAGCCTCCCCGCCACCCCATCTCACCTACACATCAGAACGCTGTTTCCCTCTTCTGTCCGGCAGCGCTGGATGCCTTATTCGGTCTTTCCTTTCTTAAGTAAAATAACCCGAGAGAGTGCCACGTGATTTGGGGGGACCCAGCAACTGCCAGGGAAAAGGTCAGAAGTGGGGCTTTCTTTGGCTCAGCCTCTGCCTCGAGGCTGCTGTCAGTTCTGGAAGCATCGGCTGTGGAACACAGGTGATGTCCAAGGGTCTGTCTTGCTTCAAGCAAATCCCGTGTATGAAACTCTGTATTTTCAGAGAAAAGAGTGATGATTCTCTTTATAAGAAACTGAATACAAAATCTGCTCTGGGCTGGGAGTCAGTGCCTGTGTCCCCTCCTGGCTCTTAGGTATCCTTGCTGTGCCTATTATTTCTCACTTACGAGCCTGGGCCTCCATTTCTTCACCTGTGGAGCAGGGGTGTTGAAACCTGCTCTCTTATCACTAGGTCAAGGTGAGGACCAGGTGGGTCAACTCCTTGGTAAGATCTGCTGTGGGACCGCTTTAAAATGTCAGCTTCCTGGGCGTGTTAAAGTAGTATTGGATTCAAAGATACTCTTGTGGGCTTCCCTGGTGGTGCAGTGGTTGAGAGTCCGCCTGCCGATGCAGGGGACACGGGTTCGTGCCCCGGTCCGGGAAGATCCCACGTGCCGCGGAGCTGCTGGGCCAGTGAGCCATGGCCGCTGAGCCTGTGCGTCTGGAGCCTGTGCTCCGCAACGGGAGAGGCCACAACAGTGAGAGGCCAGCATACCGCAAAAAAAAAAAAAAAAAAAAAAAGATACTCTCGTTTGCGCCCATTGTGTTAGGTGGGGCATACTAGTGTCCAGCTGCCTTGATTTTCCTCCTGGATTGGCTGGTGGGAGTCTTAGAGGTGCATTGCCTTAGGCTGACCCCGTCTGGGCTCTAAAAGGAGGATGAGAAAGGTCCCTTGGGAGGACCATGGAGAAGCTCTCCCCAGATAGGTGAGGGTGTGGCCTGACAGCCTCTAAGCCAGGAGAACCTGGAGAACCATTTGCTGCATGTCACAGGGGGCACCCATCCATCCGGGAATTCTGCACATCTTCCCGCACAGACTGTCCCTGCAAACTTCTTCTGCTCACCTCACTTTACCTCCCTCAGGCCACCAGCCTCCCGGGCCCGCTTCATTTCCTCCTCCCCTCAGCCCCTGGTCTGCCTTTCCCCAAGTGTTTTCTAAAAGATATTTGATTTCAGAGAAAGCTGGGCTGACATCCATGCAATACGCTCTCAATCTCTTTGTGCTTGTTGGGAAGGCGGAGGGCTCCTCCGGGGATTCTGGGTAATTGGGTTAGTGGCCAGCTCATGTCAGGAAATTAAAAGGAGGCCCTGATCAGGTTCCCGCTGCATGGGATTTAATGGCTTTGTATTTATAGAGTATCCCGCCTCTAGCCCATGCCAGAAATACCACTTTTCTGGCCCTGTGAATGAAGAAAGAGGATGAGAGATGACTTGCCTTGAAAAATTCTTTTTCTTTTCCAAAATACATTAGTGTTCTGAAACAAAACAACTCTTGAGCACTTCAAAGAATAGTTTTGAACTAGAGCCCAAGAACTCTGATGGCTGTTTGTATCCCCTGAACCACCTTCCACCTTACACACACACACACACATCGGACACCTCACAAGATCTTCCCGTATGGCCTCACGCCTTGGGCCACTCAGGCACGATGACTTGATGACCTCTGGTTGGGGAAGTGTTAATTGAATGAAGTCACAGGAGATGGTCTTGTCTGTGCTGAGCCCTTATTACTGTTCATTCAGGGCTCTGGCTCGTCAGACATTGGATAACAGGTTCAGTGGTCATACAGACCCTGTAAAACCCCAGCGGCACCATTTATCAGCTCCTTGGGTGATTTACTAACTTCTTTAAGCATCCCTTTCCTCCTCTGTAAAATAGGAATGATAGTATTTAGTTGCTATTTCATCTTGCTCCTGATTCACCAGGGAAAACCGCTAGAGTTGTACCACAGAGTAAAATGTTAGTCACTGATTTAAGATACTCTGCATCATGTTACATCACTGGTTTCGTCTGTGTTTCAGAAGGCAGTTTTGAATCTCCTGTAGCCTCTTTCCCTGCTCCTTGGCTGATGACCTTGCTTCATATTTGCTTGAGAAAATAGAAGCAGTCAAGTGGGGAATTTCTTTTTTTTTTTTTTGCGGTACGTGGGCCTCTCACTGTTGTGGCCTCTCCCGTTGCGGAGCACAGGCTCCGGACGCGCAGGCTCAGCGGCCATGGCTCACGGGCCCAGCTGCTCTGCGGCATGTGGGATCTTCCCGGACCGGGGCACGAACCCGCGTCCCCTGCATCGGCAGGCGGACTCTCAACCACTGCGCCACCAGGGAAGCCCAAGTGGGGAATTTCTAAACCTCCTGCTGTTGAATCCACAAACCTACCTACTTGTTTTCTGTCTTCACTCTTCTTAGAGGTATTTCTGTTCCTATCAAAAGCCAGTCTGGGGAGAGGCCACAACAGTGAGAGGCCCGCGTACAGCAAAAAAAAAAAAAAAAAGCCGGTCTCCCCATCTCTGCGCTGAATCACCTTCCTCGTTCTTTATTAGGGACTTCACTCCTATAGTATCATGTCTGCTTCCAACCCCATCAAACCCTTCCTCACTGCTGGATCATTTTCATCTGCACCCAAACAGAATTTAATTTTAAAAACCCACAAATGTATTTTGATCCAAACTTTATCTCTGTTCAGCTGCTGCTACCTTACCCTTCTCCCTTTCTCAACAAAACTTTCCTGAAGGGTTGGCAGCACTTACTATATATCTATCCACTTTAAAAATAAAAATGAAAACAAACAAAACACTTCCTTTAAAAGTAAGCATCAAGGGACTTCCCTGGTGGTCCAGTCGGTGGGACTCCGTGCTACCAACGCGGGGGGCCCAGGTTCAATCCCTGGTCAGAGAACTAGATCCCACATGCGTGCCACAACAAAGACCCAGCGCAGCCAAAATAAATAAATAAATAATATATATATATATTTTAAAGTAAGCATCAAGTAGATCCAGAAAAATATTTATAGTATGTTATATTAGTTAAGGTAAGGCTAAACTTCTGTACAGAGAGACTCCCTTCCTCCCTCAAAGCAAAAAACTCAAACCGAAGCAAGATAGAACTTTAATTCTCTCTCATCTCTCATGTAGCAGTCCAATATGTCTAAGGTGATCCAGGACTGGTTGATGGCTTTGCCATCCTTAGCAAGTGGTTTCCACTTGTGGACCCATCTCCAAGGCAGCCAAAAGGAAGAAAAGCCTATATCCAATCCCTCGAAGGACAGGACCCAGAGTGGTACAAGTTCCTTCCAGTCACAGCCCATTGGTGGAATCTAGTCACTCGGCCACACATCTTTGCAAGGATGTCTGGGAATTGTAGTCTTTAGCTGGGATGCCATGTGTCCAGCTAAAACTATGTTGGGATGGGAAAAGAATAACATATTTTAAAGGACAGGCATTGTCATTTGCCAAAAAGATATGTGAAGTAGGAAGAATATTGATACCTTCCACCCAGTTTAAGAAAAAGAAATTTTACCCTTACTTTTGAGAGTCCCTCTGTACCTGAGCCCGCATTCATTACTTTCAGGGGCAACTATTATCCTGATTTCACATTATTTTTTCTTGCCTTTCTTTATGGTTTTATCATATATTTGTATCTCAAATCATATCATGTTTCTCAGTTTTAAATGAAATTATGCTATACGTATTCTTCTGCATCTTAATTATTTTAATCAGTATTTCTGAGATGAATGCTTCTTGTTGCATGGTGCTATAATTCATCTATTTTCATTTCTGTATTATAGGAGTCAGCCGGATACATATTTTAGGCTTTGTGGGCCAAAAGGTCTCTGTCTTAACTGTTTAAATCTGCTGTTGTAATGTGAAAGTGGCCACAGACAACAGACAGTATGTAAAGGAGTAAACAGAGTTGTATTCTGTGAGGTACTTGTCTGAGCCTTTTCCCAAATTTTCTACTTTATTTAGAAATCTTTATATATTCTGGTCATTTTTATGAGTCACTTTTTCAGTAGCTGGTGGTGTAAAGATCTCATTTGTAGCTTTCTTCTCTTTATGGCATCCTTTGATGAATTTTAGTAATTTTAATAAATTGAATGTATCAGTCTTTTCCTTTATGGTTTGCACTTCTGTGTCATTAAAATACCTTTTATTTATTTACTTACTTACTTACTTACTTACTTAACCTACCACTGTAAAGATGCTTTCCTAATCTGCCTTACCCATGTTGGTCTTGGATCCTGCTGGACTTGACTTTTGAGTACAATGAGCTGGCTCCAGGATGGCAAATTGCTTTTAGCTGACTGTCAACTGAGGGTGGGGAGCAGCTGCCTTGGATGCATGATTGAAAGTCTTCTTAGGCAGCGCCTGGGATCAGTAGGCAAGAGTGCTGTGACTGATTAGCAATGTCTGCCACAGACTAGGAAATGGAGGGTGGTGGCACAGCTGACAGCTTTTTGCCATGACTGATCTAGTGCAACTGAGTTTAAGTGATTTGCCCAAGGCCATGCAGCTAGTAACTAACAGAGCTGGGTGGAATCTAGTCTCCTTGGTTATACAAGAATTCCTTCTAAGAAGCCCAATCCAACTCATTGAGATGCCTTGGCCAGTAGCAAAGCCTATAGCCCTTCCTCAAAGTGGGAAAAAGAGGAAGGGAATGGAAAGGGAGGCTGAGCTGAAATAGTCTTTCCTGGTTAGGTGTTCAGTTTTAGAGACTTTTTGGCAGCTGGGAATGCAAGGATAGCACAGCCCTACTGAAATGTCCTTGGAGACATGGTGCCTTGGGTGAGAAGGGTCCAGAGGAGAGAGCAGCAGAAGAGCAGACACTTCCTTAATAAACAGAAGGCCAGGGTCTCATCACCCAGTACCATCTTAACCCATCCTGGAGCAGCTGGCACAAGCCCTGGAATATTAGGTGGCATGTGTGTTTGTCCACCTGCAAGGCTCTCTCAGCTTATAGTGAGTCAGGAGTGAGGCACTCTTCACCATTATGATATGGCACCAGGGTAAGAGGCAGCCCGAGATACCTGTCCTCTCAGAGGCAGCAAGGTGAGCTCACCTGTCACCCAGGACCTCCTGCCAGACAAGTGGCTGAAGGGAGCTCAGATCGTGCGTGGGGTGTAGATGAGTGTTTAGGCAGGGCAGTCTGCTGGTCTGGGGTGTCCATCAGCGTGTCCACGTGACCCACAGCCCCTGGGCCCTCAGGAGCCCAGAGTACTCCTATCAACTTTTGTGTGGTTTGTTCCTCTTTCTGGAGATGGGTCAGCTATAGTTTGGTAGAACTTATAGGTAGAGAGTCAACACCTAAGTCTCCTGGAAGGAACACTGGTTAGACAAAAGTACTGCATAAAATAGGTTTAGTGCATGCTCCCCAGACCTGGTAGGTAGTCAGAATCATTAGAGGAGCATTGCAAAATTATCCATTCCTGTACATCTCCCCTATTGACTTAGAACCTCGAAGTGGGTAAGTCCTTAAGGTCTGTGTAGTTCAGAGGCTTTCAGGGCATTCTGACAATCATACAGGGTAGGGGGTCTCAAGTTCAGGGCAAAGGAGATAGGACTTAGAGATTAAGGTTCAGATCCTCCCTCAGACCTTTTCTGGCTGTGTGGCCCTGAGAAAGTCACCTGACCTTTCTGAGCCTCAGTTTTCACATGGGAGTAATAATAATCATCATGTGTTCTCCTTCCCTCAATTTTGTTACACAGATCAAATGACATATGGAAATAGCTTTGTAAACTGTAAAGCATTGCACACATCCTTAATAAATCAAGGACATTAAATTGGGTGTGTGGGGGGGTGCGGGTTTCTAGGTAAGGGGAAGAGAAGAGTCTTGACCATGACAGCTTTGCAGCGTCTAGGACAGCAGCTCTGCAGAGGAGGCAGGAGAAGGACACAGGCTCAGAACCTCTCCCTCTCTGCCTTGTCTGAGCCTTTCCTGTGGGAAGAGAAATGTGACGGGGCAGCACCTGGGACAGGCTGGGGGCCAGGTGCAGGGCCACGCTTTTCTGAGCTTTAACCGGTTATTTTTAGTGCCTGGGATAAAAGAAAGAAACTTAAAACTGCCGCCCCCCGCGCTGCCACCCCTGCACACTCTGCTATTTTTACTTCCGAAAGGCTGGGATCTCATCCAGCTTAGGGAGGGCGACCGAGGAGAAAGGGGGGGAGTTGGAGGGAAGCAGGAATTATTTTACTTCCATTAAGAAAAAAGTCAGAAGCCTGATCTTATCAAGTCAGCGAATGGACATCTGATCCAGGACGCGGCAGCCGCAGGCTCTGGCTGCTCTGACGTGCCTGCAGTGTGGATAGGTCAGTAGATGGGGCAGGGGCTTGGGGGAGCCCCATCCCGCTCCCCGCAGGCAGTTTCATCCCCAGAGCAGCCCAGCAGCTTCTGTGCTCTTTCCTGTGCCCTGAGCTGGGAAGTGGGATTGGACACTGCAGATACAGGGGCACCAGCCTAGTGATGAGACTGCTGGGGGTTGGGGGCTATATGGCTGCAGCCGAGCATATTCAAGAGAGTACCTGTGTTGGCGCTGTGTGCCCCTGGGCACAATATTCAACCTCTCTGAACCTTAGTTTCTTGAGAGTTTTGTTTAACACATCTGACCTACGGTAGTTATAACTAAGGGGGTGTGTTTCTGTCTCTTCCCATGAAGAAAGCTAGCAGTTCAAGGCAGACACTACCACTTTCATAGGCAGATGAAAGGAAAGAGACTACTCTTGAGGGCCTACTGTGTACTGAGCACATTACTATGTTTCATACATTTTATGTTATTTAATTCCACTAATCAGAGAAAAGTGAAGTATTTTTTAAAATCTTTTAATAGCTTTATTGAGATATAATTCACCCATTTAAACTGTACAATTCAGTGGTTTTAGGTATATTACATTGTTTTTTTAATTGTGGCAAAACATATTCAACAAAATTCACCTTTTAAAAACTTTTTTTTTTTTTCCGGCCGAGCTGTGTGACTGTGGGATCCTAGTTCCCCAACCAGGGATTGAACCTGGGCCACGGCAGTGAAAGTGCTGAGTCCTAATCACTGGACCGCCAGGGAATTCCCTAAAAATCATTTTTAAGTGTACATAAAATTCAGTGGCATTAAGCACGTTCAGTGTTTTGCAACCATCACCACTACCTGTTTCCAACACTTCTTCATCATCCCAAATAGAAACTATACTGTAACTCCCCTTTCTCCCCTACCCCCAGCCCCTGGGATCCTCCAATCTACTTTCTGTCTATTCGAGTTATTTCTTATAAATGAAATCCCACAACATCTCTCCTTTTGTGTCTGGCTTATTTCACTTAGCATAATGTTTTCAAGGTTCATCCATGCCATACCATGTATCAGAACTTCATTCTTTTTTCTTCATGACTGAATAATATTCCATTGTACGTATAATTCCGCATTGTGTGTCGATGGATACTTAGGTTGGGGAATTCCCTGGCGGTCCAGTGGTTAGGACTTGGCACTTTCACCGCCAGGGCCTGGGTTCGATCTCTGGTCGGGGAACTAAGATCCCACAAGCCACACAGCTCAGCCAAAAAAACCTTAAAATTAAAAAAAGGTTTTTTTAATTTAAAAAGGACCTTTGAAAATAAAAGAAAGGATACTTGGGTTGCTTCTACCTTTTGGCTATTGGGAATAATACCGCCATGAACATTTGCAGATGAGTATCTGTTCGAGGTCCTGATTTCAATTCTTTTGAGTATAGACCTAGGAGTGGAATCGCCAGGTTACATTTCCACAAGTAGTTAAACAAATTTTTCATTAACCTTTTACATTTTGATATAATTGTAGATTCATATGCAGTTGTAAGAAATAATACAGAGAGATCTCATGTACCCTTTACCCAGTTACTCCCAATGGTAACATCTTGCTAAACTATAGTACAATATCTCAGCCAGAATATTTGCTTTGATGCAGTCAAGATACGGAACAGTTTCAAGGGTGAAGTATTGATATTTTTAATCATAATTATATTGGCTAACATTTATTGAGCATTCACTACGTATTCATGACACACTTTTTTTTTTTTTTTTTTTGCTTTTTTTTTTTTTTTTTTGCGGTATGTGGGCCTCTCACTGTTGTGGCCTCTCCCGTTGCGGAGCACAGGCTCCGGACGCACAGGCTCAGCGGCCATGGCTTACGGGCCCAGCCGCTCCACGGCATGTGGGATCCTCCCGGACCGGGGCACGAACCTGCGTCCCCTGCATCGGCAGGCAGACTCTCAACCACCGCGCCACCAGGGAAGCCCATGACACACTTATGAATACTTAAATTTTGGTCTGCACATTTTAAAAGATGAAACAGTGTTGAACTGTAGTTAAAACAAAGGATAAGTATTTATTATAGTATTTGGAGCTCTGGTATACTTTACATGAGAATATTATTGATGCTTTTTTAAATTCAGAAAGTATCAATAAGATGATATAATCTAATAATCCTGGACAGCAATTTTAAGTTAATTAGTATTTTAATATGCTCCCTGAGCCTACTTTTTTAGATATTTCACTAATATAAGAACACAAACAATAAGGCAACTCTTATTTCAGGTTCAAGTCCCTGCCTTTATTTTTTTCCATTTGCTGTTTGTAAGACTTAAGCATTCTAATTTAAAAAGTAATTGCCCATTTTATCAGCGAAAATTGCTTTCTGCTGCAAGTTACAGAGAACTTGACTGCTAGTGGCTTAAGCATCGATAAATGAGATTGATTGCCCCACCTAAGAAGAAGACCAGAAATGGCCAATTGCACAGGCTTCTCAGCCACAGCATCAAGGGCTCAGGCTCTGCCTTTCTTCTCTGGTGTTCTTTGGTGTCCTCACATAGCTGCCTCATTGTTACAAGGTGGTTGCCACAGCTCTAGGCTTCATCTTCCAGGTCAGGGCAGAAGAAGGGCAAAAAGAGCTGCACCAACTATGTCTGTCTCTTTTATCAGAAAAGCAAAACCATTCCCAGAAGCCCCCACCATGGACTTCACCTTACATCCCATTGGCCAGAACCAGGTCATATGACCAGCCTTGGTTACCTGGGAAAGTGGGGAACAGGAATGCTGGGACTGGCTAGGGCTCTCTACGAAGAAAGCCCTATGTGCCTATGAAGGAAATCCAGTCTCTGTTAGCATGGAAGAGGGGGAATGGAATGAAATTGGGTAGGAAACTAATAATGTCTGCCAGATCCAACTGTTAGTATTTGGTGATCCACTTCTAAAGGATTTATGATACAACATCTTGCTGTATTACCTATTGGGGAGGGGCTGCTTTTTTTTCGATAAATGTATTTATTTTATTTATTTATTTTTGGCTGCTTTAGGTCTTCATTGCTGCACACGGGCTTTCTCTAGTTGCAACAAGTGGGGGCTACTCTTTGCTGCGGTATGCAGGCTTCTCATTGCGGTGGCTTCTCTTGTTGTGGAGCACGGGCTCTAGGCACTCGGGCTTCAGTAGCTGTGGCACGCAGGCTCAGTAGTTGTGGCGCACAGGTTTGGTTGTTCCGTGGCATGTGGGATCTTCCTGGACCAGGGCTCGAACCCGTGTCCCCTGCATTGGCAGGCGGATTCTTAACCACTGTACCACCAGGGAAGTCCCCAGAAAAACACACATTGGCAGATAATAAGTATAAACATAGACCAATGTCTGTTTAGGCAGAGTGCAAAGGAATTCAGACCTCTGTCCACTGTCTCTGCCCTTGAGGGGCTGACCTTTCTCGCATCAGGTCGCATCAATACAGACAAATGTGTGGAAGGTGAGGAGGTGGCTGGCCTAAAACACTGTACAAATGTAGAACATAAAGGGTACTTGAGCATAGAAGGTGGATGCCCAAGGATGTTCAAGTCCATAAAGGGTTGTCTTATGGAAGTGAGGTGGTCTTGCTGGATGGGATGCAGGGTAAGGAGTGATCTGGAGAAAGAATTCAGCTCAATACAAGGAGAAAGTTTCATGAGGAATAGGCTGCCTTGAGAGAGTGAATTTCTGGAGGCTGGAGAGACAAATGGAAGCTGGAGCAAGGATCAGACCCTGAGATTCTTTTGTTTCTTAACTCTGAAGAGCTTCATTTTAACTAGGCACGTCATTTTACTCAGACACTTGATTACTGCCCGCAGACTGTGTGCTGAGCTTGGGCTGCAACTATAAATGAAAGTCCTTGTCCAGAAGTTGCCCACAGTCCACCAGGGAGATGGGCACATAGTGTATGATGGTGAAGAGTTGTTTTGACCTTGGTTGCTGTAAAGAGGAAGAACAAAGGGAGCCCAAGAATGGCGTGGCCAGCTCTGCCAGGGGAGTCTGGAGAGGTTTCCCAGTAGAGATAATAGTTGAACGGGGCCTTCAAGGGTACCTTTGATGGTATGGGCAGCTTAGGTGGGGGCCCGTCTGCCCAAGCCCAGCGTGGGTCTATGCCCCAGGATCCCTCTACCCTAAGTGGTCTTTGATAAACCCTGACTGTGGGGCAGTGTAGGGGGGAAGGGAGAACTCAGAAAATGGGGCAGACCTGGGCCCTGCCCTCCAAGAGCCCACTGAATTGGAGGTGGCATGTGAAGTGCCAGGTGGGTGTCAGAGCACAGAGCCATGGGAGTGATGCCCTCACCCGGCTACTGAAACCACTTCCCAATTTACCAATAATTTTTCCACTATGATGTCATTTGTCACAAAAGCCACATGCGGTGAGCAGAGTTGTTACTACCATTGCCTCCTCCCCTGTATCCCAGACCAAGGCCACGAGCGCCAGCTTGGCTAAGGCCACACAACTCATAAGGGACCTTGATCACTGGATCCTGTGGGCTTGAGTGACTTGGGTTTGTGTTCAGAGTAGGACTTGGAAAGCAGACAGGAGGCAAGGAGAACAAACACACCTCATACCGGGTATCAATTTGTGCATAATCAAACGCAGCAGGCTACTTTTTTTTTTAAACAGAATAACCTGTTAATTGATACACTTATTGATTGGAGCTATTGACCATTGTGCTATAAAGATCTGGTGGAGAAAATTTAGAGAGTTTATACCTGCTGTGCCCTGGGAAGTCATACCCTGGAATGGCAAAGAGCTTGGATATTGGCTCATTTATTGGGCAAATTGCTAAATCTCTGTGAGTCTCAATTTTTCTCGTTTGTAAAATGGGGATAATAGCACCTGCTTTATATGCTGTGGCTTAAATAAGGCAGCACATACAGAAAGTCCTCCATAAGTTAGGCCGTTCTCATTATTTCATTATCAATGTGACTTACCAGAGGGCTGTATGCAGCACAGGGGAAGAGTAATAATAATGATGACAGCGATCATAGTAACAGCTCACATTTTCTAAGCATACACATGGCACATTGGGTGCCACGACAGTCCCTGGAGTAGCATGGTGAGCAGCCTCTGGCTGTAAGGGGCACCTAGTTGTTAGGGGAAGCCCGGTGTGTTATTGGAGCCCAGGAAGAAGCACCCAGCCTGGGTGGAGGCATATCCATTCCTGTATGTGTCAAGACTTTCTTGAACACCCATGAAGAGCCAGGCCCTGTATCAGGACAGAGAGTATTTCACATGGATGCTGTGACAGAGGTGGCATCTGCCCATCTTCTCGCCTTGCTGAAGGATGGGCACCTCTTTTTACTTTTGTGGAGCAGTTCACTCTCCTGCTGACATCTGTCTGGGATCAGGCAGCCTGGGTGGGAGGGGGAAGCTCATGAGACTGGCATCTAGCAGACAAAGTCAGTGAAGCGGGGAAGGGGCTCATCTTGGACTCCAAGTCAGACCCTGGCACATAGTAGGTGCTCAGGAAACTGGGGTCCTCACGGTCCTTTATGCCTGATGCTTGGCATTTTCACTCTTGGTCTTGCCAGCTTTCCAGGGGGAGAAGCTTGGTGGAGGGTTTGACTCGCCTCGGGTGTAGTAGGCAGGGCTGAGCTGCTTTGTGGCTGTGTCACTGGGTGGGGTCAAGAAAACTCTTCCAAACGGGGAACTTCTCCCTAAAAACCTTTTCCGCAAAGGGAGGAACTGTCCTCCTTCCTGCCCTTATGTGCCTGCTCCTTCTACCCTCACAGAAGGGGCCGGGAGGGGTGGGCCAGAGTCCCATCAGCACGTGAGTTTGGTCTTGTGCTGGATGGGATTCAGCTGCCCCTTTAAGGTCCGAGGTGCTGATGGACGTGGATTATACAGCCACATCCACTGGGAAGCTGTGGTCATTATTGACTTTCTTCCTGAGAACGCCTCCAAAATAAACTTGCCTACGTTCATGTCCTTATCTCAGTGTCTTGTCCCAGAGAACCCACTATAGAGGTGGTCAGTTGCAACCCATTCTGACTCTCGAAGCAGACGGAGAGTTCATTGCAAGCCCGTCAGGTGGCTCAAGGACCACACTTAGCCAGACAAGGACCAAGGGAAGCCCCCGAGAGCCCAGGCACGGGAGATGCAGTAATCAGGAGAGTCTGGCCCAGGGCTGCCCACACCTCTGCGGCTGAGAGCACTACTGCTACCCTGCCCAGTAAGATGACTCACAACAGGGGAATTGCCTTGAAATAGGAAGCAGGGGTGGGATGCTGGGTAGACCCTTTGTTGGGAAAAAAGTTCACTACAACCATGTTCAGCATCAAATACAAAAGTGCCAGGTTGTGGGGTAAAAAGGATGCTGCTGATGAAAGGCCGAGCATTGATTGGCCCCCAAAAGACAGTCCCCTCAGGCATCCTGGCTGGGTGTGCTTACCGCATCCTCCTGGCCCTCTGAGCACCCCCGTGGGCTAGGAAGATGGAAGAAGGTAGGACCGGCAGGAGGAAGTGCCGGGGAAAGACAGGGCCCCGAAGATCAACTGACTGGGGCTCTGTGCCCATCATGCTGTTGACCTTTGGGGAAAGGAGGAGGAGTTGAAGCCACCGAGCTTGCTCCCTCTGGGGACTCTGGCTCTGTCTCTGACTTCTTATGTGTTTAGGTCAAGGTCCATTTCATGGTAAGGAAAGGAGAGCCGCCCTGCTTTCTGTGTTAGTTCTCACTTGGAGCTCAGTCGATGGGTCCCATCCATCTTTTCATGTCAGGTCACATAGGTTGGTGGCCACACACAGGCTTCTGTAGCCTTGGGTGAGGAACCCCCTGGAGGTCCTGTCCGCCCTGCCTGCTGGTTGGGTTGTCAAATGGTACCAACAGCTCTGTCCAGACAGCAGGAGCTGTGGGTGGGCAGGACTCTTGAAGGTGGTACGGACCCAGTGTCTCCCTAGGATAGGGCCTCACTCTGGAAATGGATGTCAGGGTGGAATGGCCACAGCTGCTTTTGTACCTGCTGCTGAGAGCCTTCCGGGCACTGGTGTTCCTGGTGTGGCCAGGACAAACAGCATCCTCATCCCGTGGGGCATTTGTATAGACAGACAGAACTGAATCCTAGAATCTCTGAGGGAGGGATCCAGAAATTGACATTTGTAACGAGTGCCAATCTAGATGCTTTTTTTTTTTTTTTTTTTTTTTTGTGGTACGCGGGCCTCTCACTGTTGTGGCCTCCCCCGTTGCGGAGCACAGGCTCCGGACGCGCAGGCTCAGCGGCCATGGCTCACAGGCCCAGCCGCTCCGCGGCATGTGGGATCTTCCCGGACTGGGGCACGAACCCGTGTCCCCTGCATCGGCAGGCGGACTCTCAACCACTGCGCCACCAGGGAAGCCCCTAGATGCTTTTTATGTGAGAAGTTTGCAAATCTTTGTTATAGCTCTTTGGAGGGGCCGCCCATGGCAGGGATTCCTTTCCTCTCTTGGTAAGCTAACTCAGTCCTGCCTGGATTCACAGCACATCTAAAATGGTGTGTCTTCTTTCCCCAGCCGTCGGAGGAGTGTGTTTGTTGTGCTTTGTCTTTTGGAGACAGAAAGACTCAAGAGCTGAAGGTTGCTTGGGATGGATTTCAGGAGGATGTTGACTCCAGAGAGGCAGGACCAGGCCTAGGGCAACCCGGATGGGCCATTACTGTGAAGACAATTATCTTAGGATTGTTCAATCACCTGGCCTGAGGCTGGCCATGTGGCAGCTGTAAAAAAAAGCCGTCGGGATGTAGCCCTGAAGACTTAGCCATTGCTGAAATTCCAAAGTCAGCGCTAACACCCCTGGTGATGTTGAACAACTCTGAGACTTTCTCCCTTTCTTCCCCAAAAGGTGTGCGCCTTGACCGAGTGCGTGGAGGCCGCCAGAAATACAAGCGACGGCTGGACTCAGAGAGCAGCCCGTACCTGAGCTTACAGATTTCTCCTCCTGCTAAAAAGCCATGTGAGTGCAGGGCAGTCCTTGCCCCTCTTGCCAGCATCTGTTCCTGGAACATCTGGCGTCCCTTTGGGGAAATGCCATCTTCACACTTCTGGGTTATGGGGCACTGAGGGTCACGGGGAGGGGCATCAGTGTCTGGCATTGGTATCGGGTACTTCAGGCTTCATTCAGAAGACCTTTCCTTTGGCATTTACAGAATGTAGCTCCAAATGCAGCATGATCCTAAGAAGGCACGAGCCCAGCATCCAGAACCTGTCCCCTCACCTCCCACTCGAATCACATTCATCTCAAGAGAATTCACCAGGCAACTTCCCTTGTTGGGATATTTCCCAAGAGCCCAAATCATCACTGCCAGCAACTCTGTGGAGTCAGAAAGAGAGGAGGGTGGTAGGGAAGGGAAGGACTGGGAGTTTGGAGTTAGCAGATGCAGACTATTACATAGAGAATGGATGGACACCAAGGTCCTACTGTATAGCACAGGGAACTATAGTCAATGTTCTGGGATAAACCATAATGGAAAAGAATATTAAAAAGAATGTATATGTGTATAACTGAGTCACTTTGCTGTATAGCAGAAATTAACACATCGTAAATCAACTATCACCAATAAAATAGAAGGAAAGAAAGAAAGAAAGAAAGAAGAAAGAAAGAGAAAGAAAGAAAGAGAAAGAAAGAGGGAGGGAGGAAAGGAAGGAAGCGAGGGAGGGAGGGAGGAATGGAGGGGGGTTTTTAGCCATGTTTGAGCTTCTGGGGCTCCTCGGAACCCGACTTTTCTTCCTGAGCCATCTCAGGTTCCACCTTGGCCCCTTTCCTCTTTTCCCAGGCATTTACATTCTCCCTTTTGTTGTTGCAGTGACTAAAATCGTCTCCTACCTGCTGGTGGCTGAGCCAGACAAACTCTACGCCATGCCACCCCCTGGCATGCCGGAGGGCGACATCAAGGCTCTGACCACGCTCTGTGATCTGGCAGACAGGGAGCTCGTGGTCATTATTGGCTGGGCCAAGCACATCCCAGGTGAGTCCCATAGGACTGGGGGAGAGTGTAGTCAGAGGCTCACAGCCGCTCCCCCGTGGCTCTGGTTCTGATGCATGGGAGCCCGTGACCCAGGAGCCCTATGGAATCTTGGCAAGACTATTTTTCTCTGGCCTCCTTTCTCTCTTTGTGGGATTGGAGGTGAGCCGTTGTTTGGAAGGTCCAGTGATGTTCCTGAACTGCTGGGGGCTCTTCAGAACGGATTATCATTCTAGCAGGGGTATGATTGCTTCTACAATAGGTAATAATCAGAGCAGTTTCTTTGAATCCTTAAAGGCCAAAGAACGGGGTTTTATCCTAAATCTTCTTGGCAATATACTGGAAAACAACACAGAAGAAGGATTGACTCTCTAGTGTCCTAGTAGAGGCAGGTGAAGTGGAGTGGTTAAGAATATGCACTTTGGAATCAGACTGGGATTCAGGTTCTGGGTCTGCAACTTACTAGCTGTGTAACCCAAGGCAGGTCACCCGACCTCTCTGCAAACAGGAAGTACCAGCAGTACCTCCTTCATGGGCTTTGATGTGGGGATGAAATGCGAGCATGTGTATGATGCTCTGGCACATCCTAATGTCAGCTGCATGCTCACCCTTGCCATTTGCCTGATCTTAAGGGAGGCCTGTCTCTTAGTTTGGATTCTATGATTTTAAGATCATTTCTGGCATGAAAAGTACATGTTACAAATGTGTTTTGGGTGATCTGGACTTCTCTTCATTGCATGTGGCCCCAAACCCCTCTTTCAGTCTTTTTCATTTTGGATAAAGGGAGGGAGCTGATTTTTAATTTCTTTTTGTAGACTCCGATACCCACATATTCTGCATTACACCCTTCTTGGGGGGCTTTCTAGAGTCTGTGCAGTTTATTCCTTTGCGGTTCTAACAGCTTGGCTTATAGTGTCGGGGAGACATCCTGTTCGTCTCTGGCAGTGACCTACCATGGACTCAGATTCTTCCTAACTTTGTAATGTGGGACAGTTTATCTTCCTGTCTTTAGATCCTTTTTGTGTTTGCCACAGGCTCTGAAAGATGAATACAGCATGCATGGTTATGTAGCAAAGGTGTCCGAAACTTTAGATGCCAAGGCCCACAGTTGATTGGGGCAAGTCAGAAAGTCCTTATATAAGATGTTATGGGCGCAGCTTACAGGAAGGAGCCTTCCTGTGGACAACAGCTCAGAGGGGGTGCTGGTGTCACTTAGCTGGCAGGAAGCCTAGAATTCCTTCCACAGGGACTCCCTGACTCACGGGTGGGCTCCCTGGGGATCTGGGCTGGAGCGCCCTTACTAAGGAGCTCAGCCTCTTGGGATTACACACTCAGTAGTTTTTGAATCTGCCCTGCGCTGATTCAGCACCATTGTGGGGTCAGGCCACTGCTTAAGACACCTCAGCCTGGATTGCTCCACTAACCCAGGGCCAAGTTAGGCACAGCTCCCCCTGCACACACCCCCTTCCCATCACACACTCCCCTTCCAGGCTGCATTGCAGCCACGGCTCAGGAGTGGCTCCTGGCGGGCCCGTGGGTCACTGCCTGCTTCTTCTACCACCTCGTGCCCACAGTAACCCCCAGGGGATAGAGTAGAACCAGGAGGCAGTGCCTCCCTTGTACCCATTTTCCTTCTCATCTCCCAGCCCCACCTCCCATCTCTGCCCAACCAAGAGGGCAGTGGGCAGAGCAGAATGGTTGCTGAGGGCACAGACTTTGGATTCAGGCAGACCTGGCCTCTCATCCCAGCTCTGTCCTTACTGGCTCTGTGCGAGGTGCTTCATTTTTCTGTGCGTCAGGGTCCCCACCTGTGAGTAGTAGAGCCTCCCTCACTGGGTTGCTGGGAGGACCTGGCTCGCTTAGCCCAGGCCCCGCACAGAGTGGGCACCTGATAAATGGCGGAGACTGTGACCGTGGTCGTTGTCGTTGCTAATGGTATTAAAAGCCTCCTTTCACATCATCATTTCTCCTTGTCCAAAGCTGAATTCTTTTTGCTTAAAAAATAAAATAAACATAGGGGCTCATTTGTCTGTCTCAAATGCTAATTTGCCATTTTGCATACATTTGCATGCTGAATTATTTGGGCCTGACCTTCTAGAGTTTAAGGTAAAATTAATTAATAGGGTCTCCTGCTACTGCATGTAAACCTCATATTAAGGGTGATGACATAATCAAGTGCCTGATATAGTTAAACTAATTGACTTAATCCCATCTCAGATTAGATGGAAAACTTATCTGAAGACCTGGTCAGAGAATGAGAAAGAGCATGAGAAAGAGGGCAGGTTGAGTGGGGATGATACAAGCTAGGGCCCCACCCTGGGGCTTCTGTCGGCAACTGTCCATCTTGGTCCCTGGACAGACAGAAGGACTGGCTTGGCTTCTTTAGACGGCTCAGGTTAGAGCTCTAGAGAGGAGCCCAAGCCGCTGCCCTAAATTAAGCACAGGATACCACATTTCATGCCTCAGTATCGTCTAATCCAGAGCCTGGCACAAAGAGGGTGCTTCTTACTTGCTTTTGCATGCATTTATTGAGCAATAACTGTATGTAAACTCTCTTGCTAGGAGTTGTGGCCCATCTAAAGAATTAGATTAATTGCTGCCCTAAGGGTCTCATTTGGGAATAGGTTAGATAATTAAAAGTCAAAACAAAACAAAACTTTTTTCATGGAAAATTTCAAACAAAGGTAGACCAAAGAGTATGATGAACCTCCCCATTACCCTGCTTCAACAGTTATCCCCCCACGGCCAATCTTGTTTCCTCTCTACCCACCCATTTCCCACCTCCTGTATCTCACACGTGAGAAGGCAGATGCTTAGTTAGAATGCAGCAGGAAGAACCACAAGATGGAGAGCAGAGGCAGGAGGGATGCCACAGGCTTCGGGGGAGAGAGTAGAACAGGAGTTAGGCCTTCAGGATTGATGGGCAAGTGGCCATGGAGGAAAAGTCCAGAAGGACATTAAGTGCTGTGCACAGAAGCGGACATATTCATGCGGGCACTGAGTGGCCAGCTTAGCCGGAAGGAAGGCTCATTTGAGCATGAACTCATTCCCAGCACTCCCCTCCCTTTTCCCCATATTACTGAACACACAGGATACTTTTGCAAGGGTGAGTTCCGTGGGAAAGCTGGGGCTGCTTGTGATTCCCCCAGAACAGCAGGCACTCTTTTGTTTGAGTCAGCCTGAAGTTGCCCACCCCAACATAGGCTTTTCCCTTGAGTTGAATTTTCCAAGTATTGGGCTGCCCAGAGAACAAGCCCAAGTCTTTAGAGTGTCCACCTCTTATTGCCCATGAGCGAGAGATTAGAACAAGAGGCAACAAACATTCACAGGCAGTGGGTATCACTTGATGAATTGCAGCCTGCAGATGTTATTAGGTGTTATCCTCCCAGCCCAGGCAGCCCCGAGGGTGCCCCAGCCAGGACAGCCTCCTCCAGCTGGCCCTGCCCAGCCCAGGCTGACATGTGCACGGCCTCTCCAGGGGACCGCCCCCGCCAGAGGCCTCCTAGCGGAGGGTCCCTCAGAGACCCTGCTACCAGGAAGCCACCGTCTGGCTCACACTGGGGAGAGAAGAACACCAGCGGCCGATGAAATATGGGCTGCCGAGTGACAGCAGCTGTGTCTGGAGTGGCCTCAGATCCTATAATTACATCTCCCTTTATTACCTCTGCTAATGGCCCTCCAGGTCGACAGAAACGATAATAAATTAACAGATTATGAACTCCACTTGCCACAAATTATGTGCTCTTTTTTTTTTTTTAAATTCTAGAAGCTCATGCTGTCAAATCACTGGGGGATGGGGGCTTGGGAAGAGCCTGAATGTTATTAGATCAGTTGGTGCAGATAAAGCAACTTTCCGGGGGCAGCAGAGCTCAAGGTGGGAGAGGTGGGAGTAGGCAGCCAGCTGGGAGAGCCCCAGGGGCACGGGCCACACATAGCCTCTCCCAGCAGCCCCTCTGCCCCAGAATTGCTGATCAGCTGATGGAGGAGACCCAGCCCAGCCCAGGAACGCAGAAGTGAAGGGTGCATTGCTGAAGGGCAGGGAGGAGTGCTTCAGCTCCTTTGTTTGGGTTTAATAAAAGAAAGAATATGTGCTTCAAGTAAAGATGTGGCAGGGGTTGGGAGTGATGTGTTCCAAATACCCATCTTTCTTAAGCCTCACTCTGGGAATCTGTGTATGTGTGTAGCCACTGTGTGTGTGTGCCCTCCCTGTGATCGTTCATACTATAACACTGCTTTACACTCTGCTTTTTGCATTTAGTTATATGAAATAGTAGCATTTACTATATGCTAAGCCGTGTTCTAAGCGGTCCACACGTTAGCTCATTTAATCCAAACAACCCAATGAGGTAAGTACTATTATTATTCCCATTTTACAGATGAGGAAACTGGGGCACAGAAAATGTGCCCAGGGTCACAGCCAGTGGTCAGCAGAGCTAAGATTCCAACAGACAGGCTGGCTCTGGCATCTGTGCCCTTAACAGTTAACATCTTTCTTGGGCTGTGAGTATCTTTCTACATCCACATTCATGGTTCTTCCTTATCCTCTCTAGTGGCTTCTACTGTTCCATTCACCTAGCTAATAATTACATTTTATTACATTTATATAATAAGTACATATAGTACATTGGTTACATTTAGGTTGTCGCCTGCTTTGGGTCGTTACAAACAGATCTAACAAACAGCCTTTTCACATTTATCTTTGTATGTTTACACATACTTTTCTTTCTAGGAGAAATTCCTAGCAGTGAGATTGCTAGGTTGAAGGGAGAATGCCTTTTATGTTATGCTTGATTTAATGTCACTTCTTCAACACGGACAGGTTCAAAAGCCAAAACTAGACAGAAACGCGTAGGTAGAACTCTCACCTCCATCCCCATCCCCTCCGCCTCCTTTCTCCTAGAGATAATTTTTATTTCTCATTTTTCCTTCTTGTGTTTCTTTTGTCAAACATCAGAAAATATTTGAGCTATTTCAAATATTAGAAAATATCCAATATTTCCCCCCTGACCTTGCACAAAACCAAGCAGCCTCTATCTGCTGTGCAGCACTTTGGGGTGTGCACCTGGATTTTCAAAGCTATTTCTAGATCCTCTGAAGAAGCTCAAGGAAGAAGAGAAGAGTCAGGGGCTGAGTCACTTCTCAAACCAGCCTAGCGAGGGGTGTGCACACAGGCCTCAGGACACCCTCAGGTGGTGGTCCCACATCCCCAAGGTGCTCCATCCCCCCCTCCACCGCACCCTCTGCCACCGACCTGCCCTGTAGGCCTGCCTCTGACTCAGGCATGATAAGCAAAGGCAGCTAAATCCGGGCTCATGTCTAGAGGACTAAGAGGGTCCAACTATGTTCTTCTGGCCCATCTTCTCGTCACCCAGGAGTCGAGGCCTGGTGGCACCTGTCCGTTCTCACCTCTGTGCCAGGAATGTTTGTGGGGCCCCTTTGCACCAGGCTGGGCGCTTGGCAGTGGGGCTCGGAAGCTGAGCAGCTTGGTGCCCGTACTCCCGGGAGCCCGGGGCACAGGAATGACAGCGGTCCGTGCAGACACACCCCTTCAGGGCTCCACCTCGCCCTTCAGAGCTCAGCCCCAAAGTCTCCTCTTCTGCAGAGTCCCCCGGACTCTCTCATTTGGGCCAAATTCCCCCGTTGCATGTTCTCAGCCCTTCATCTCACTGGAGCTCTTCTTACAGCTGTAACCTCATGGGGACACGCCGTAACTTGGGGTGTGGCTTTCCCTCTTGACTGAGCTCTTGAAGGCAGGGATCGGCTCTGGTTCCAGCTGGCCATTCTGTCCCAGGTGCCTAGCACAGGGCCTGGCACTTAGTAGGTGCTCAGAAAGTATGTGGGGCGTGAACAAGGGGGTAGAGCGTGTTGCTCATGTCCTTCTAGCCGTGAGCCTCTCGTGAATCTTTTGTCTTTCGTTTCCAGAAGCCTAGCTCCTACCTCACCCTCCCTCTCTGCCACCTTCCAATTCAATTGTCTATTAATTTTGCCCCGTCCACCTCCTACATCTTCCCTCCCAGTCTGTCTGCCTTCAGACCCGCACCCCCAGTGCAGTCCCACACGTCCCTACGTACACACACACCCCGTGCTGGCTGATTGGTATCTGTTAATTAATGTCGCCCCAGGCCTCTCCTGCTCAGAGGCCCGATAAGGGAAATTGGATGTCCATTTCTATCTATCTTTCATTACCACCCGGCTCTCCCCGCCACCACGGGCAGCCCACACCCGCTCCCACTCTGGGATCTGGATGACAACACACGAGCACCTGACCCCTCTGTGCCACAGCCTCTCCCCCGAGAAGGCGCATCAATCCACGCTCACCCGTGTCGGCAGTATAATCGCTCCAGCTCTGTGGGCGATCACCCGGGGATGCCAGCAGCCGGGTGGTGATCCCAGGTCCGGGTGTACAGATCGGCCTGCGAACTGTGATAGTCAGACTAAAAAGGGTGTTTCCTGGGAAAGGGGTACCTGCTGAGTGAAGCGGGGCTTCCTCCCCTGGATGCCCCTTACAGTTGGACACTGGTTGTTGCGCTGGTTGGAAAACAGGGAGGGACAGTGGCTTTTAGAGACAGAGGACAGCAGATGAGGGTGGAATAGACTCCAAGAAAACCCAGAGGGATGGGCCAATCCAGAGGCTCGGGACCGCCCCCGGCCTCCAGTCTAGGGGCGGGGGAGAAGAATCAGGTCAATAGCATGCTAACAACAACAACAACAACAGTAATAGTAACAGCTACAGCCATCACTACCTTCCTCGTTCACGTGTACTGAGCACCAGCTGTGTGCAGGGGGAGGTGTTAGGTGCTTCCCACGGCCATCTCTTTTCATCTTCACTGCACCCCGAGTCAGAACACTGCATCTAAGTGGGGTTAGGTTCTAGGTCAGCAAGTAAAGAGCCCTACATAAGCAAAATTACCCGTGGAGCTCCCTTAATTTCCGTTGTCCGTGACGGGTGCGTAGTGCAATGGCTTTGTGGATACCTTTCCTTTTTGGTACATCTGGTGTGGTCAGTCTTGGAACCCATCACTGAGTTTCTGGTTGAAGTTACTGCCTTGTGTTTAGTGACCAAGATATTTAAAAATCAACTCTCCTCCTCCCTCCCTGCTTCCCACCTTCCTTCCTTCCTTTTTTTTTTTTTCTTTCTCTTAAATCAAGATGTTCATTGACTTTACCTAAGTTAAGTGCATATATACTACAGTTCCAGGGTGTCATTCTCATGAGTAAGAGCTCAGTAAATGTATGTTTTGTAATCATGGTCTCATTTAGACCTCACAGTGACTCTCTGAAGCAGGCACTGCTATTATACCCATTTCATAGATGAGGAAGCTGAGGTTTGGGGAAGTAGCACAGCTCTTCAAGGTCAGCCTACAGGTAGTAAACGCAGATCGGGGTTCAAGCCCAGGCAATCTCCAGAGCACACTGAACAAGACAGTGTCGTGATTCTGGAGCTGCCCCTGCCTCATCCTTCTTTCACTCTGAACTCAGCCTCCTTGCTAGTAGGGAGGGGGAAACGCCCATGATCCAAGCTCACAGAATACAGGACTGCTGGGGTCATTGTTAGGTGGAGAGTGATGGCCAGGCCAGTGGGGGTCTGACCTCTGGGAGGACAGGCTGCCTGTGAGAAAGTGCCCCCTGACCCTGGGCGCTCTTGAGCTCTTAGCAGCCCCAGGCTGTGGTCACTGGCTGGGAACAGCTGATTCCTCCTCGTTCCTGGTTGGGCCCCTGGGTCTCGGCACAGCTGAGACTCTGTATTGAGGTCAGGCGTCGCTCTAAAGCACTAAAGCCTCCCCTGCACTGAGCAGAGAGGGGGATATGGAAACTCCTCTGAGTGGAGGGCACCCTATACTGCCACCTCCTGATTCTACTATGAATTCAATAACTCCTTAAATTACAAATGCATTTAATTGATCAAAAAGCCTCTCTGCACATTCGAAAAATACCGTAGAACTAACAATAATAATGATAATAACAACTGTCAACATTGACGCAGCTCTTGTTTTGTTAAGTCTTCTCCATGAATTCCATGTCTGACTCATTCACCAAGGGAAGGACAATGAGACCAGCAGATAAAAGGGAGAGGCAGGATCCAGAGGTTCCCCACCAGCCCCAGGTGGCCTGCCCACCTGACCTCTGCTGCCCTGCTTGCCCCCTCTTCCTGCAGGCTTCTCCAACCTCTCTCTGGGGGACCAGATGAGTCTGCTGCAGAGTGCCTGGATGGAGATCCTCATCCTGGGCATCGTGTACCGCTCGCTGCCCTACGAAGACAAGCTGGTGTACGCTGAGGATTACATCATGGACGAGGAGAATTCCCGCCTCGCGGGGCTGCTGGAGCTCTACCGGGCCATCCTCCAGCTGGTGCGCAGGTACAAGAAGCTCAAGGTGGAGAAGGAGGAGTTTGTGACGCTCAAGGCCCTGGCCCTGGCCAACTCAGGTATGGGCGGGTGTGGGGCGTTCAGGGGGAGCTCCAAGAGGCCTTCCGGGGCCTGGGGAGCACAGCTCTGGGGCCTGTGAGCAGGACCTCTGTAAGGGGCAAGAATGGTGTGAAGATGCCAGAGCTTCTTGTCACCAAAGATTGTGCAAGGGGTGGCCTGGAGTTGAAGAGATGGTGATGAAGGCTGGCATTGGTTGAGTATTTCCTAAGGCCTTGATTTGCAGGGCATTCTGCTAGGCCCTTGCCATGAAGATCAGCACAAGGTTAAGGGCACGGATTTTAGAGGAAAGTTGCTAAGAGTCAAATCCTGCTCCTGCCACTTGGGCAAGTCTGTGCCTCACTTCACTCTGTGCCTCAGTTTCTTCATCAGTAAAATGGGAACAACAAACAGTCCAGAAGAAGACTCCATCCTAGAAGACTATGGAAGGGATTTATTTATATATAATTATGCTTACAATATGCCTGGCATATAATAAGGACTCAGTCTGTTAAATCAATTAGCCATGAACAGATTTCATCTTACAATCAACTCTATGAACAAAGTTATTATTTTAACCCCATTTTACAAATGGGGAAACTGGGGCTTGGAAAGGTGAAGCAAATTGCCCAGGGTCACACAGTTAAAGAGTGTCAGACAGAGCTAGGACCCAAACCAAGGTCCTCTGATTCCAAAATCAACTCCAAGCTTATACACACTCCTTGAATCTCCCACTCAAATTGCTCAGACCCAAGAGAGAAAACTTTCCTGGCATTAAAAAGGAGGCTTCACTCCATTTCTTTTAGCGCCCACCAACTTCTAGCTAGACTATCTGGGGAGAGGCCGGGCATTGGTAACTCAGGTAAGTGAGCTTGAATGTAACCTGTGTCCACACTCTGCAGGTACCAGGCCAGGTGCAGGGGTTGTGGTGGGGATTGCAGAAGAAGGAGAAAGGCAGGGTCCCTGTCCTAAATAGAGAGTGTCAGGCACGCAGACACATAATTCTGCTGCTGGGCGCATGCAGTAGTCAATTGCTCAGATCTCAGTCAAGTTCAAAGTGGACCCAAGTTCAAATTCTAGCTCTGATACTTAGTAGCAGTGTGACCTTGGGCAAGTTGGCAACCTTCCGTAGCTCGGTCCTGTGTGTAATGTGGGGATGTCCCCATCCCTCCTCCAAGCACTTTTTTAAATGACTGACTGAAGATAACGTGCTTAGCCCAGTGCCTGGCCTAGAGGAAATGTTCAGTAAATATTAATTGTTATCATTATTATTAATATTAGAGAAAACAAGTGTTATCAGTGTATGGAAGAGAGAGAGCTGGCTCCAGACGGAGACAGTACAAATAGGGGAACCAGCCAGTTTGCTTAATGCTGTCACACTTTCACTGGAAGTTCCATGTCCTGGGAAACCTCAATCCCTGTAAAACTGAGACAGTTGGTCCCCTAACAAATGGCTTCACAGAGAATACAGGGGATGCTGTCACTGCCCCACTCAGACCCCCTTTACTGGGTGAGTGCATCCGTGCCCCAGCTGCTGAATTTTGCTGCTGATAGCACACAACTGCCCCCTTCGCCAGAGACCTACCCTCACCTGCCTTGCTTGGAGGGTTACGTATCCAACCCCCCCACCCCCTTCGCACCTTCAGCCAAAAGCGGACCCACACAGGGGAAACAAAGGCTGGACTCCTGGAGTGGGATCAGGTGCGAGCCAGGCTGCATGCATCCTTACGTGCTTGCCCCGCCCTTGCCCTATCCCGCCTCCTCACCTTCCGTTCTCCTGAAAGCACGCTCGCCACAAATCCCATGCACCCGAACCCCCATCTCAGGCTCTGCTTCCAGGGAATGTGACCTGATAGACAGAAGGAAGCTTTTTTTTTTTTTTTAGTTCAAATCCTTTTCATTAAAAAACTAATGCAAAATAAGAGTTAAACATTTTACATACTTCTGTAGAGACCATTTACACACACCTTGATTCCAAAATTGTAATGTAGTCTGTTAGAGAATGCTAATGCTGTTGGTTTCTTTTTGGTACAGTTTCAGATTGACAGAATAACTGAGCAGATAGTATATAGAGTTCCATACACCATCCCACCTTCATTCCCCAGCACCTGTACACAATTCCCATTAACATCTTGCGTTAGTGTGGTAATTTGTTGCAATTAATGAGCCAATTTTTTTTTAATCTGACGACTTTTTTTTTTTTAGTTTCATTTATTTATTTATTTTTGGCTGCATTGGGTCTTCATTGCTGCACACTGGCTTTCTCTAGCTGCAGCGAGCAGAGGCTACTCTTTGTCGTGGCGCGCGGGCTTCTCACTGCAGTGGCTTCTCTTGTTGCGGAGCACGGGCTCTAGGCGCGTGGGCTTCGGTAGTTGTGGCACACGGGCTTAGTTGCTCTGCGGCATGTGTGATCTTCCCAGACCAAGGCTCAAACCCATGTCCCCTGCAGTGGCAGGTGGATTCTTAACCACTGCGCCAGCAGGGAAGCCCAATGAGCCAATACTGATACATTATTATTAACAAAAGTCTACAGTTGCCTTCAGAGCTTACTCTTTGTGTTGTCCGGTTCTATCAGTTTTGACAAATGCACAACGACAAATCTCCATCATCACATATCATGCAGGATAGTTTCACACCGTCACAGTTCCCTGTGCTCTCCTATTCCAAGGGAAACATTGTCATCAGCGGTTGTAGAGGGGCTGAGGGTTTGGGTGGGCCGAGGAGGAGAGGGGACCAGTGAAATCAGAGGACACAGGGCAAACACAGCGAGATGCAGCAAGGCTGCCCAGACCCTGGAGGGCACCTCCTGGATGTTGGACTCTCCTGACCACTTCTCACGAGACCCGGGGCGCACGCTTGCCCGGGCCAGGAGAGGAACGTGAGGAGGTAGGAGGCCACTCAGCTGTCGCCTCCACCCACTCCTCAACGCCAAGCTTTCAGAGGACTCCTTAGCTCTGCCAGCTGCTCTGGCCTTAGATCTCAATACATACAGACATGCACACATGCACATGCGCACACACAGACATACACACCTACAAATACAAAACACCTGAGGACTGACGGAGCCCGTCAGGAGCTGCCGCTAGCATCAAGCTTTGCCTGAGTAGGTGCTTTGCCATGAGAGACAAAGTGCCAGGGACCTGGACTTCTTGCCCCAGTGGCATTTACCAGGCCATCCTGCAGCTCTGTGCAGATTCAAGAGCTCCAAGTGGAAAAAGAGGAGTTTGTGATGCCTCAGGCCTTGGCTGCATCATGGAGCGATCAGATGCAGGCAGGAAACAGAGAAAGAACAGGGCTGTTTGTTTGGAGGTTAGGCTAGAAGAGCTGTTGGTGTCAGAGCAGAGGCTCCAGGACTCTGAAGGGAGTGGGGTGGAATAGGGTCAGTATAAGGAGCCGTGAAAGGTTGTGGAGGAGCGACCTATCCCCAGCAGCGAGGTAGGACAGTCACCCAGGCAGACAGTGTGTTAGCTGGAGGAGAGACAGGGGCTAGGAGATCACTGGAGTGGTGCTGGTGGCAGCCCCGAGGGCCACCACGGGTGCCACTGCGGAGGCTGAGTGGGCAGTAGCAGGTCAGAGGCTTTGGCCCCAAACCACACCCCCTTGGAGCCTGCTGGCTGTCTTTCACCCCACCTCCCGGCCTCTCCAAGGCTCCCTGACAGCAGAAAAAATTCATAGCCATTGATTTTGTAATTAACAGTTTATCAATGCCATCGATACAGACTCGCTGATAGATTGCAAAGGAATTAATCTTCCAATGTTATTTTATTTCATTTTTGGTCGAAGGCAGCTGCCAATTTTGGCCTCCTTGGGGAGCGTGGGGTGGTGGGGAGAGGAAACCGGCAGGAAGCAAGGAATCTGGATGGCCAGGTCCCAGCCTTACAGGGACTAGTGCATCTTGGCTGCACGCTCTGGAATCAGCCAAGAGTGTAGGAATGGAGCCACGCTTCATCCCCAGCTGGCAAAGGAAGAGTCCTCACCACCTTGGTAACAAGGAGCAGAAAAATGTGGAGGAGTCTTAGGTATGGGGCCGGCCCTGCAAGAGCACTCTCCCGCAGTCTGAGTTTTCACAGTAATGATAATAACAACATTTATTGGTGCCTGATGACGTGCTAGTTCATTTACCCCTCACCACTACCCTGTGAGGTAGGCACTCTCATCTGTTCCATTTCACAGACAGGAAACAATCTCAGAGAGCCTAAGTAACTTGGCCAAAGTCACACAGCATCTGAGACTCCAGAGTCTTATCCACCTCATTCTACTGCTATTCTCCTAAGAAAAAGAGACAGGACCCTTGGAGGCATGGGCTGAGTATGGATCCAAAATGTCAGAGGGAATTACTGGGGTTAGCCAGTTGGTACAACTGCCCTTGGCAGTCTGGTATCTAAACCAACCCAGCATGCAAAGGAATTGCCCTGCTTTTTTTTTTTTTTTTGTAGTATGCGGGCCTCTCACTGTTGTGGCCTCTTCCGCCACGGAGCACAGGCTCTGGACGCGCAGGCTCCGAACCCGCAGGCCCAGCGGCCATGGCTCACGGGCCCAGCCACTCCATGGCAGATGGGATCCTCCAGGACCGGGGCACGAACCCGTGTCCCCTGCATCAGCAGGCGGACTCCCAACCACTGCGCCACCAGGGAAGCCCTGCCCTGCTTTTTTTGAAGACTTCAGGAAATTTGCCCAGTCTTCCTTGACAACCCACCCGCCTTGACAACCCACCAACCCACCACAACTTCAAGTTCCCTTGATTCACATGCACCCTTACCCTCCCACCTTTGGCAGGCCCTGGGGGCTGCAGTTCAGGGTGGTGGCTCGATATCTTTAAGGCACCTCAGAAGAGGGCTGGTTATTTTCCCGAAGGCCTTGAAGTCGGTTCTACTTTGCGTCTGCTCAGACCCAGCTGTCAGCAGGCACCTCCCTGCCCCTCTGGGATTTAGGTAAATTTCATTTGAAGTTCATGGCCTGAGTCCAAAGCCCTCCCCAGGATTCTGTAGAACTCCCAAGAGCATCTCCCATCACTGTGCTCCATGTGTCCAGCCATGCTATCTTAGTCCCCCCATATCCCCCACCACAGGGCACCCAGACACAGAGATCAGCCCCTTTATCTGTGTATGTATACTGTGACAGCTATTTTGTAAGGTTAGTGAATGCACTGAAGACTTGAGCTGGTGCCTAGTGGAAGCAGTAACAATAATAATCATGATGATGGGGCTTCCCTGGTGGCGCAGTGGTTGAGAGTCCGCCTGCCAATGCAGGGGACACGGGTTCGTGCCCCGGTCCGGGAAGATCCCACATGCTGCGGAGCGGCTAGGCCCGTGAGCCATGGCCGCTGAGCCTGCACGTCCAGAACCTGTGCTCCGCAATGGGAGAGGCCACAACAGTGAGAGGCCTGCGTACCGCAAAAAAAAAAAAAAAAAAAAATCATGATGATGATCATCACGGTTATGATGGTGGCGATGGTGATGATGATGAAGGTGATGATGGTGGTGATAAGATGATGATGGTGATGGTGTTAATGATGATGATGCTGGTGGTGGTGGTGGTGATGGTGATGATGATACCACTAGCTGGGCACTTATTTTGTGACAAGTACTGTTTTAAGCCCTTGATCTATATTAACTCACTTAACCTCTTGAGGTGTAGGTATGGCTATTATCTCTTTTCCAAAATTAGGACAATGTGGCACAGAGAAATTAAATAACTTGCCTAAAGTCACAGAGCTAGCAGGTGAGGGACGCAAGATTACAATTCCACCAGTTTGGGTCCAGAGTCCACCTGGCACCTCCAGGACAATGACAGGTCTGCTCGTGTTTCAGTCCTTCAGGGTCTCCACTGCCACCTCTTGGTGGGTTCTCAAGAAAAGTCCTCCATGGATCCAGATCTCTCCTTGGGTGTGAACCACAGCTCTGTCATTGGCCTCTGTGACTTCAGACTGGCAACTTAACCTCTCTGAGCCTGGGTTTCTCTCTCTGTAAAGCGAGGATTTGGAAGGCTCCAAAGCAGAGATCAAGGACCCCGGCATGGCCCCCACGCCCAGGGCAGTGCTCTCCGGCCACGCCCGCTGATGCTCTGCCTTGTGTCCACAGATTCCATGTACATCGAGGATCTGGAGGCGGTCCAGAAGCTGCAGGACCTGCTGCATGAGGCGCTGCAGGACTACGAGCTGAGCCAGCGCCACGAGGAGCCGCGGAGGACGGGCAAGTTGCTGCTGACGCTGCCCCTGCTTCGGCAGACAGCTGCCAAGGCCGTGCAGCACTTCTACAGCATCAAACTGCAAGGCAAGGTGCCCATGCACAAACTCTTCCTGGAGATGCTGGAGGCCAAGGTCTGATGGCCTGGCACAAGGACCGACTCCCACCCAAGGACAGACAAACCGACGGGGAGACCTCCACAGCCACCAGCCTCAACATTCAAGTCCTGTATCATGGCCACGAGCAGTCCCAGAGGAAGGGGCTCCTGGCCCCCTGGCTGTGTGCAGAGCCCTGGGTGCTGTGGGGTAGGGAACGGGGATGGGAGGGCAGGGCGCGGGGCTCATCTGTAACTGGCTTTTTCTTTGGTATGTTTTTCCTCCGCCACGGGCAACGCTTGAGGCCTGGGCCAGAGCTGACTCCCCTGAGGCTGGAGACCAGCGAGGAAGTGCCCCCTCTCCCTGCCAAATCACCAAGAGGCAGCACTAACATAATACATTTCCTAACCCCATGCCCGACCCCCCTGTCCTCTGTCCATGGCCTGGGTGGGCAGTGCTTAGCACCCAGGACTCTGGCATACTCAAGTGGGGTACCTTCTGGAGGTTTCCCTCTCCCAGAGGGCAGTTACTTTCTTGCAGCGGTGCTGCCTACTCTGGGGTTCTGTGGGGCCCCTCAAGAGGCCCTACGCCTTCCACAGTCCAGACGGCTCCCTCCCTCCATCCTTCCTCTAAGCTCCCAGGCCCGGCTCACCATCAGGAGAGTGGCCGCCAGAACTCGTGCGTTTCCATGGTGACCCCACCGCTCGGTGCACCTCCCCCCCCCCCCCCCCCCCCCCGCCTGCCTGTCCCCGCGGCCCCAGGGCCTGTCCTCCCCCTCTCTCCCCCAGGAGTCCTGCTGCTACTTCCTGCCCTACCTCAGAGCCCACTCCCACAGTGGGCTCAGCCAGCCGAGACTTCAGGGCCCGTAGGTGGGAATGGTGCTGGCTCAGAGAAGAGCAGGGTCCAGGCAACACTCCCTAGCGCTCCCCCTTCTTCTGGCTTCTCCCACTCCCCGGGGGCAGGTCCAGAGCAGGTAGGCCTTGGGAAGTGAGGGAGATGCAGGGGCCTGACCCCGTCTGAGGGCACCCTGGGCACTTGATTCTGACAGCCCTGGGAGGACCGGGTCAGGATAGGGAGAGGCCCAAACCAATCTTTGCCGAGCACAGAAAGGCCCAGAAGCAGAGATGAGCAGGCGGGGGAACCCTGAAGACAGAGGCTCGGTGGAGGTCACCAGCCTGCCTGATCTTTCCTGGTATCCAGGGGCAGTGGGTACCAAAGCCCCCTCGCCTGCATTCCAAGGGCTGGGTGAATCAGCGCCACAAGAGGGGCTGCTCCTGCCATCCTTGGCCTAAGGAGGTGTAGCGTAGCTCCCTGGGTGCACTTAGAAGACCAGCTTTCTGGCAGGACAGCCACTCCGGCTTCCCATCAGTCCTCCAGGCTGCTGTGTAAGGTGACAACCACCCCAGTTCGCCCAGGACCGGTTCTGGCACTGAAAGTCCATTTCCCAGGAAACCCCTCAGTCCTGCCCAAATGGGGACAGTTGGTCACCCATTTCTGCGAGTGGCTATGAAAGTTTGTTCTCACCCACTTGTGGTAGGTCGGGGTCAGCCTTGAACATGCAATGTGGTGCTCACGGGGTTGGCTGAGGGCCGCTCAGAGGATCTCCCGAGGATGAAGGGATTTGAGCATTATGGAGAAGCTTCTTCCAATCAGCTGCCTTCTAAAGCAGGCATAGGAGCATCCCCACTGGGGCACATCCCTGGGGAATCCACACACATTCTAACCCGACCTCTCGTCACTTGGAGAGGCAGGCAGATGCCATCCACCTGTCGCCAGGACCAGGAGGCCAGGCACCCTCCTCCACAGCCTCGCAGCTTTCCAAGGGAAGCAGCTACTGCTGGTTCCACCTCTCCATCCCCAGACACCACTCCTTCTGAGCCTTTGCTGGGACGTGCTGAGGTCACCCCAGGCAGGAGGGTTGGCTAAATCCTAGCAGCTGCTCTCAGATACCTTCACATAGAAAATGTCAAGGGGTTCCAAGAGACTTCACAGGCCAGCAAAGGGTGCCCCCCCTCCCTTTTGCCTGTGGGGATGGCCACAGTCACTTGTCAGTGAGCACTGGAATGATCCGGGATGCTTCAGCCCTAGCTCTCTGTGCAGTCACCAATCTGGGCGGGCAGATGCACAGGTGCCTCTAAGGGACCAGGGGTAAAACCCAGGCCTAACTTAGCCACCGGGGGCCATGCCATGAAGTCTGGACTAGGGAGACGGCACGGTGCGAGAACTTGGGGTCTGCTCTGCGGGAGCCTCCCCTAGCCCCCTCACTGTGCTGTGTGCTCGAGGAGGTGGGCAGGAGTCGCACCTCATCACCCCGTTCTCTGTAGCGTCACTGCTCAAGCATGAGGACCCAAGCTGTGAGCTGCGGCAGGGACTTGTGCACAACTGGCCTTTGCAGTCCATCTTTTCTAGAAAAAGCATCTCTGGCTAACAGTGCAACAACTGGTTTGCGGTGGGTGGGTGTTCTGTACACAGGGCAGCTGTGCCTCGCCGGATCACATACATCTGCAAGTGTCCCGGCATCAGAGCCCCTTTAAAGCAAAGAGGAGGCAGTGGTCCTGATGGCTTGGTGCTAATGAGATGGATCCTGCTGCTGCTGCTGCTTTTACACTTAAAAAACGTCAATGGCAACAGGAAATGTATCAGTAATGATGAGAATTCTGTCCAATGGGAAAGGCCCTGGTGTGTACTTGATGGATCCATTGGCATTCAGAGAAAAAGTTTAGGAGCCAACTTCTTAGTTGGAAGTCTAGCCAGCTTTGGGACCTCCCTGGGAAGAGGGGGGGCCCTGACTTAGTGGAAGACGGTGGAGCAAGGAGAGTTTAGGACACCCCATCCCCCCAAACAGAGCAAAACTGAAGTTTACCTGCAAATCCGCTGTTCCTGGAAAACCTGTAAAGAGGAAATAGCCCTTCTCAGTTGTACTCTCATGATACAGGTCATTGAAATGAACCAAGAAATAAAATGAAAAAAATCCAACCATGGAGAAGGTGGTATTGGCTGGGTTTTGTTTGGTCCCCATGTCCCCACCCTTTCTAAAGATTCTAGACTGGTTTTGTCTCATGTGAACCTTGACAGTGGCTCCCAGTTTGGGCATAGAGGAAACTTCAGTGATTTCCCAGGGCACAATTTAAGAACTGAGTAAGAAGACCAGAGTAGGATGTTGTGTGGGAGGCCATGGCAGGGCCTTAGAGGAGCCAGAATCTGCACCCACCCCTGTGTCAGGGGCCTCCCTTCCCTCCAGACTCTCCCCTCCGCCTGCGCAGTTGGTGAAGGTGGAGGGGGGTTGTGGCGAGGGGAGGTAGTGACAAACTTGTGACCAGAAGACAGAGGGGCCCATGCCCACGGAAGAGCACCAAAGAAAAGCACTATGTGGAGATTGTTTTATTTTCTAATAATGATAATATGGCTGGAATGGCTTCTTAAGATGTATATATTTTTTAAAATGGCGGTCCCTCATTGCATCACCCACCTGTACGTACTTCCACCTCTGTATGTGTTCTCCCAAACACCCTAGGATGCTTCCATCCGGGTCCCATGTATCTGGAATCTAATAAATAAGGAACGGCCTATCGGAGAGTTTCTTCACGCATTATCTTTGCTGGCTGGCTGTCCCCTGGACAGCACTGCCCTCAGGTCTCGGGCTGATGCTAGAAGAGACCGTCAGGAGAACCAGCTCAGCCTCAGAGTCCTCTGGGGATTCAAGTGAGCATTAAAATGTGTATTCAGCAGCAAAACTCAGGAACGCAACTTGAGCAGTGTGATACAGGTCTGAGAACCACTTTTATGTCTTTTCAGACTTTTAGTATTAATGGTGAGGCCCTTTATTATTTTCATTAACGTCAGAGAAATGGAGTATCAGGTATATGTGAACCAAAAACATTTCATTGCCTTAGGATTTTGAAATGCATCTGTGTATGCACGCACATGATGCAGGCAGTGCAGAAAGCCCACGTGTCGTACCAGGACACACTAAGGACCTGTGAGAGGCAGAAGGGAGGGCCTGAAAGAAATCGAGAGGACTATATCAGGATCTTTTTTGTTGCAAGTTAAAGACACCACAGCTTATAAGGCTTACTGGGCTTATTGCCTTGGATATATGTGAAGTCTAAATGTGGATCAGGCTTCAGGCAGGGTTTGATCCAGAGGTTCACAAAATCAGTAGGGCTCTGGCTCTACATTTGTGATTCTCTCAGTTCTGCCCTCTTCTGTCTGTATGCTTTGTCCTCAAACTAGCCTCTTTCATAGTAGCAAGAAGGCTGCCAGATTTTTATTTAGCATCATGGGGAGACAGAAAAAAATCTCTTCCTACAACCATGGAAAATATCTGAGAGCTTCATTCTAAATCCCAATGGCTTTTGTGCCTATCCCTTAATGGACCACTGTGACCACCTGGGGGTGGGACCAGTCCCACACATCAGTCTAGCTGCTACACAAAAAGGGTTAGGTTGAAAGTCTAGGAGGTGACCAACCAATCATGATGCCCACAGAACCCACACACCTAGACAACTCAAGGTCTGGTCAACTTTCAGTGGGCTCTTTGTAAGTTTACTGAAGCTCTTGGAAGAGAAGATCCACATGGCAGTCTTTGAACTCAATACCTAGCAAGTCTTGTGCATTTAATACATAAACTGTGGGAATGAAGGTACATGGTCTGTGGATTATTTTAGTTAAATTCCCAATTCACCTACATCTGGTGCATGTGTACATGTGTGTACACAAACACACAGCTGGTATTCATGCTACTACCTTAAGAAAAAATAATTAGGAAAGAGTCAATCAGAGCATCATATAATGCAATCAAAATAGAAAATTTTATTGGACTATCTGTTTTAGGATTTTCTGTACTACGTCTTTGATTTGTCTAGATAATTGTGATCAGACTAGCTAATAGCTCATTTTTTCAAAGACTTAACCCTCATCCATTTCTTTATCTCGCTTCATTCATTCTCCAAATATTCCCCCCTTCATGTTAGCAAAAGAATTGAAGCTTCAAAGGAAGCGGAAAAAACACAACTGAGGGTCATTCATTCATTCAACAAATATTTACTGAGGGTCTACCCTGTGCCAGGCATTGTTGGGCAGAGAGACTATATCAGTAAAGAGAACAAGCACAGTCTCTATCTTCATGGAGCACACAGTCTAGTGGGAGAAAGAGACAACACAATAAATAACCAGATTATATAGTTTGTTAGAATGTGATAAGTTCCATGAGGGGAAAAAAGCAGGATATGGGGAATCAAGAATGGGGGGTTGGGATATAATTTTAAAAGGAGGGACTTCCCTGGTGGTCTAGTGGTTAAGACTCCATGCTCCCAATGCAGGGGGCCCGGGTTCAATCCCTGGTCAGGGAACTAAATCCAGCATGCTGCAACTAAAGATTCCACATGCCACAGCTAAGACCCGGCGCAGCCAAATAAATTAATTAATTAAAAAAACAATTTTTTAAAGGAGTGGTCAGAGCAGCCTCAATGAGAATGTTTCATTGAACAGCCAGTTGAAAAAGTCGGGTCATGTGAGTGTCTGGAGAAAAAATTCTCCAAGTAGAGGGATCAGCCCATACAAAGTCCCTGAGGTAGGAGTATGCCTGGCACGTTCAGTGAACATCCAGGGAACAAGTATGGCTGAAGTGGAATTGGTACCACGAGAGGGAGTAGGCAAATCACAAGGGGGCTTGAGGCCACAGTAAGTGTGGCTTTCACTTTAAGTGGAAGATTTTGAATAAAGGAGTCCTATGATCTCATGTCTCAATGGGAGCCTTTGGCTGATGTGTTAATAATAACAGGCCATTGAAGGACAAGGATGGAAGCAGGAAGACCAATTAGGAGACCACAGGTAAGGTGACAGTGGGTTAGACCGGGGTCAGGAAAGAGCAGGGGTTAAGAAGTGCTTGAGTCCTGGATCAGTTTCAAAACCACTAGGATCTGCTGATAGATTGGATGTGGAATGTGAGGGGGAAAAGGAGACATATGGGATTTCAAAGATTTTGGCCCCAACAACTAGTCTAGGGTTGTCATCCACTGAGGTGGGAAGACTCAGAGAAGGCAGCTCTGGGAGCCAGAGGTGGGGAATCAACTGTGTTACGTTTGAGAAGCTATTGAAAGTCCAGAAGAGACACCAAGAAGACAGCAGGTGTGGGGCCTGCTAAATGGGGAACAGGGAATGAGAGAGCATCCCTAGAGAGCAGATGTTAGCACTGACCATCTTCAGCGGCTGTGAATTCCTTCTCACATCCAGCCAACAGCAGCCCTTTCTCTCTAAGGCAGTAAAGTAGAATTCATCTTAGAAACACAGATTTTGGGAACAGAAGGGGCTTAGCAACTACCGTTTTATATCCCTATTTGACAGCTGTGAGAAATTAGCCTAAACTCTAACCTCACCCTTGATTCTCAAAAACAGTGCGGGGTACTGGACTGAGGCATGAACAGCTGCTTGACTTGATTTGACCAGAAGTTCTCAAATGGGGACGACTTTGTCCCCAGGGGTACACTGGCAACTTCTGGAGACATCTTTGGCTGTCTCATCGGGGGCGCTACTGGCATCTAGTGGGTGGAGGCCAGGCCCCGCAACAAAGGATAATCTGACCTCAAATGTCAACAGCGCTGAGGTTGAAAAACCCTGATTTACACACATTAGGGCATTATCAAGGAAACCCCCCACGCTGGGTTCCAGGGAAGAGAATTTGGGGGTGTCAACTCACCTTATCAAGCTCCTCCCACCACTAGGTGCCACCTCTGCCTCACCTGGTCTTGCTCTGACCCTGACACATCTGTCGGGGGCAGACGTCCCACGCTCTACGTGAACGATTCCTACTTAGACTCAACCTAGCGGTGTGAGGAGAGAGGGGTCCGGTCCTGCAGTCTCTGCAGTCAGGCCGATCTGGTTTCCTTTTACATGTAAACCTTTGGTTTGGGGAAGCAAGATCGCACCTGTGGCTTCCTGTCTGGAAAAAGTGGAGAGTCTTGCTGGCAAACCCTGTGCTCCCTGTTTAAGGTGCTGAGAATGAAGGCCTCCACCTCCTCCTCCTCCTCCTCCTCTTGGCCTCAAGTGGCCCTCCCATGACTGTCCCTACATGTTCAGCTCCATCTGTGAGTTTTTCCTGATCATTTCCCTCGCTGGCCTGGGATGGGCAGGGAACCTGGGGCTTAAACTTAGCCTTTCAAAACCCCGTGTCTGATGGTCAGATGCTAAGGCTTCTTCTCTACAGGAGACCTTTATTTCCAAGTTACTTTTCCCAGGAAGTTGGTCTCACTTCTACAGTCATCCCCCCGTTCTCAGACCAAATGCCCAGCCCATCTGTGCAAAGATCCCACTGGCAGCTGTTTCAAGTCAAAGCGAGGGCACTGTGGCTCTCAGTTGGGTACTGAAGAGTCTCCCCACCTCCCCTGCGGAGAAGAAGGACCACCAGAGCCTCCCGTCACTTCCTCCCACACACGCACATGACAAGCCCTACAGTCAAGCTTGGAGCAAGGCTGGGACGGGGGCTGGCATAAAGGAGAGAAGACTCTGGAGCAACCCATGGGCCACACGGACTGCACTAGACCCCATTCTCAAGGCCCCTCATTAAATACATGTTCCAGGTAAAGCCCCAATACCACATTCAATGCCCAGCTGGTCCCTTCCAAAGAAACAACAGTCCAGCAACCACAAAATAACTAAAAGTGACTGTAGTCTTACCCTTAGCATATCCTTAACACCACCAGTGGGATGTTAAATGATCAATGTACAGCAAAGCTTCATCAGGAACCTCTTTTTTCATCTCTCTCTCCCAGGCAGCACCTGCTCCTGGAAATCTCTCTTGTGCATCTCCATACTGTCCCAGCTCCCCCTAACTCAGTCTTCTGGGCGCCCCTTTTCAGCTGCTCCATCCCTGATTCGGCTCTTGGCTACCTAGATCAGCTCAGCCTCTCCAGCTTCTTTCCACTTTTCTGCACAAGCTAAAGAGGAGTTAGAAGCTGATCCAGGAAGCAAAATCTCTTCTTGAGCAGAGGGCGTGGGGTGGGGGCAGTGGAAGAAGACTGAAAACCTCACCACCTCATATATTTTATTTTGCCTCTGATGCAAATTCACTTCGCCCCCAAAGGAACAGATGGTACCTGGAATCCCAGAGAGCTGCCCCTTACCTGCCCCGAGGCTCTGCCATGCAGACTGTGGTCCCACAGAACCAGGACGTGCCCAACCAGGAACCCACCTCCAGGCTCAAAGGCTGGCAGCTGTTTTAGGAAAACACCTAGAGAGGCAAATCTTTTCCGATCCAGGATGTGCTGTCTCTTCTCAGTAAGCCCTCTTTTTCCTTGCTTATTCTAGTCACTTTGGCCTGCTCTCTTTACTCATTCATTCATCACCTGGCATGGGGCTAGATCTGGGGGTATGGTGAGGGCTCCTGATTTAGCAGAGAAGATAGATGGCGAACTAGCGGTTTATGAGGACATCTTATCCAGGAGACTTTCAGCAACATATGGGCATGTGTAACAGGGCAACCAACCTGGTCTTTGGGGGAGTGGGGTTTGTGCAAGTAACCATCCTTTGGGAGCAGGTGGAGGCTGAGACCTGTAGGGGAGGAGGAAGCCAGGTGAGCCTTGGGGAGAGAATTTCCAGAATAGAGAGAGGAGAGACACACACACACAGAGGATGATGTGCCCCAGGCTTGCTCAAGAAACTGGAAGAATGGGCTTCCCTGGTGGCGCAGTGGTTGGGAGTCCGCCTGCCGATGCAGGGGACACGGGTTTGTGCCCCGGTCCGGGAAGATCCCACATGCCGCGGAGCGGCTGGGCCCGTGGGCCATGGCCGTTAAGCCTGCGCGTCCGGAGCCTGTGCTCCGCAACGGGAGAGGCCACAACAGTGAGAGGCCCGCGTACCGCAAAAAAAAAAAAAAGAAACTGGAAGAAGGCCATCTGATTGGTTGGTCGGTGGCAAAGGGGTGGAAGAGGAGAGAAGGCTGGAAATCAGAGGGGCCAGACTGCATAGGGATTGGTCGGCCTTGTTGAGGACATTGCTCTCTATCCCAGAACAAATGGGAAAGCCTGGCAGAGTTTTAAACAGGGAAGGCACATAGTCAGATCCGTCTCTCCCACCTAGAGATAGTGGGTCAAGCTTTCTGTCCTCCACGGACTGGCTATGGTCATGAAGCACAAGTTTTCGGTTCAGACTGGCCTAGGCTCAGAAGTCCCTGCTCTGCCCTCACTGGCAGTGTGGCCAAGGCCAGGCACCTCCCTTTCGATCTGCACAATGGAGCTTACCATACCCTGTAAAGATGCTAACAAGTTACATATTCGTGGGACCCCAGCTACATCCCAGACACTTTACACGTATAATCCCATTCGTTCCTCATGATGAGTGTTTCACACGAATGCTGCTGTCTTCATGTGATGGGTGACTAAAGCTCAGAAAGGTTAACCAACTTGCATAAGGTCACAGAGCTCAAATTTGAATCCAGATCTGCATGAGTTCAATTAAAATCTCTTCTCTTAACCACCACACCATATTTCAGACTAATTATTTAAGGGCCAGGCACAGAGTAGGCACTCAGCAAGTGTCCGTTCCTTTCCCAGATCTCCTCCCACAGTAGGGGGCCACATGGCCTCACAGGAGCCACCCCAAGCCACAGGTGTCTGCTCCCACCCCTGCCAGGGCCAGCTTGCTGGCCATCCAGGTCAGCTCACCAATATTTCCAGCTGGATAGGGAGCCTTCTTCTGTGCCACGTAGCTCCTGTGCACGATCACAAAGGGGCCTCTGGAGGGGGTCTTGCTGTGCCAATTAAGTGACTTTACCCAAAGTCATGCCCCTTGTAGGTAACTGGGGTGACGCTGCTGGCCTTCAGACCACATTACTGGGGACAACATTCCAGGAACTCCATACCTTATTCTTTCCCACTTGTCTTTGAAAAATGTCAGCCTTGCCTCATGGGCCAATAGTGTGATGACATTTCTGTCGTCATCCTAAAGGTCCCTGGATGGAAGGCATAGACTCATTAAGAGGGAAAGCCTCCGTTATACGCTATCAGAGGTCAGAGGTCAGAGCTTAGATAGAAGGGATCCTCTGTCCCCAAACAAAACACGGAGGATCGTAGGGTACCCTGGGAGGTGGAGGTAGACAGGGATGCCTGGGGCAGGTATTTTGTGTCCCTCAAACCATGTCTGGTAGGTGGTTGGTTCTGCCTAAGGTCACTTTCTTAGCCACAGGTCTCCTGCAGAGTGGACATGGGGAGGGGGTACAGGTGTCCAGCACAGAGGAGGGGATGGGCGATCCCTGCCTGCCCTGGCCAGGTCCTGCGTCCTCTTCATCCTACGGCACATGTAACCCCCTGCTCCGCACTGGGGTCACTACCATGAGGGTGGGATGGGTGTGGGGAGTGAGCAGGAGGCCAGTAGAGGAGAGGGACCTGAGACAGATGTGAAAAGCTGGCCAACAGAAAAAGAGAGAGAGAGAATTTGACTCAGAGGCAACGTGCCTGGAAGGAGACAAAGCTCCCCCAGCTTCCTCTGGAAATTGCTTTGTTTAAAATGCAAAGTGCAGATGTGTTTAGATGACATCTTAGCATCCATCACCCTATGCAAATACAGACCCTGGGGAAGAGGAGCCCCTGTAAGTCACTCGGATCCCCTAATCGAGGGCGTGTGGTGACGGCAGCCTGCGGGAGCAGCACAAGGGTGGGTGACAGCTCGCCACCCAGGAGAGGGGCTGGATAAGGGGGTGGGGGGAGGGAGCCCAGCCCTGGGCATGGGGTCGGGGTGTCGGTGGATCCCCAGCAGTAGGGATGAGCTTCGCCACCTGCGCACACCGCCCACCCCCCGCCCCAGGCTAGCTGCTCTTGGATGGGGATGCGGGGCGTGGGATGCTGCTGCAGGTGATAGAAGGACAGAGCTCTAAACAAGGAGCTGACAGGCTCAGGGACAGTGAATTAAATCCTTATGGGTGAGCGGGGAGGATAGGATGCCCCTTGCCTGAACACTCTGCCCCCGGGGAAAACTGGGGAAATCGAAGACCTGGTTAGGGGTGGGGTGGGGCTCTTAAACTCAAGCCCACCATCTGATACCTCAGCCAATCACCATACCTGGTCTTCATCATGGTGTTCCAGACTCGGCTTGTATAACTTCAGTGACAAAAACTTAGCCTGGTAGGATTACCAGGTAAAATCCTAGACGCTCAGTTAAATTTGAATTTCAGATAAATAAGGAATAATTTTCTAGTATAATCATGCCCAAAATATTGCATGAGATTTTTGTCGTTTACCTGGAATTCAAATGTGACTCGGTGTCCTGTATTTTTACTTGTTAAATCTGGCAACCCTACAGCCTGGATGATCCATTTCATTTCTGCACATATCTAATCACTAAGTCATGGGTTGAGCCCACCTCTGCCTACTTGTTACTTCTACGCATCCCAGCCCATCCCGGTTCTGCCTTCCAGGCCACATGCAACAACTTTACTTCCTTCCCTTTATCTTTCACAGGTTCCCCCCCACTTCCCCCCACCCATAAATGTCCTGCATTCCCAACCCCATCTTAGCCTCTGCCTGTGGTCCTCAACCCTGGGGAAAACCACTCAGCTTTGCTGTGAGCTCCACTCCAAACACACTGTCTTCAATATTCATTCCTCTACTCAACAACTGTTGGTTGAGTTCATGCTATGGGTCTGACACATGGGTAGACACAGGATCCAGTAGTAAAAAAGACAATTGTGGTCTCTGCTTCGCTGGGGCTTCCATGCTACTTGGGTTAGACAGATTTTTTAAAAAAGAAGCAGCAGCAGCTAATAAAGTAATAATAAGTGTGAAGGATAGAAAGGAATAAGGAAGCTGAGATGGAGAATTATGGGATGGGGAGGAAAGCTACTTTAGGTGGGATTATTGGGGAGGATCACTCTGAAGAGATGACATTAAAGCCAAGCTCTGAAAGATGAGACAATGTTAACTGTGCAGAGTGAGTGGAGGTATGTTCTAAATAGTGAAAACAGCATGTGCAAAGGCCCTGGGGTGAGACTGAATCTCAGCAGTGGGGCTTAATGTTAGCCAACTCTTTCATTGTCCAGAATTTTTATTTTATATTTATATTTTTATTTTTATCTTCAGTGGATATTCTGACTTCCAGTATTCTTAAGATCCCAAGCCAATCTCATCCTTTAGCAGGTGATCTCACCTCCTGATTCACTAAGAAGATGGAGGCAACACACTTCCTTTCAGCACCAAGTTTCCTCCCATGGTCACACACCAATTTCTTCCTTTCCTTTGTTCTTGAAATTTGTTCTGACTTCCCTCCATAACCAGCCCTCCCCCCAGCCCCTCTGGGGCCTTTGCTTCATCAATTATTTCCTCTGTCTTGTACTTTCAACCTTGCCCATTCCACTGGCTCCTCCTCTTTCACCTTCAAACTAGCTCAAATTTGATAGCTCCTCTTCCAGCTGTGACTTTCGTCTCTTTTTTTTGTGTTCTTAGCTGTTCTGTTCTGAAGATATTGATGTCTTCATTGCTTCCCTCCTGATTCACTCTTCACGCATGCCTTCTCTCTTCTGCCATCTTCCACCCAATGGCCTCTGCTCTTTGAAAGGCAGTCAGTACCGCCTTTCCCAGACTTTCTAAACATGTGCTTCTTCTCCCTCACCCTCTGCACAGGTCTGTGTTCTGCTGCCTGGGACATCATGTTATTTCCTTGCTTGAACGCAAGGTCCTTGAAGTCAGGGATTTGTCTTATGTTTTACCACCCAAAGCCCCGAGCACATTACTCTGCCCAGAGGAATTGCTCAGTACATATTTATGAGTTGAATTCAATTGGGGTGTCTCTTGGGATACTTCTGGGAACAAATGTGAGATAATTTCCTCTGGGGTAAATGTGAGAGGGCTCCCCTCAGTGGCAGAATGAGGAGGTTGGATTGGAGATGGGGGTGGGGAGAGAGAGGGATGGAAGGGGGAACAGGCAGAGGGTGCCAGCTTTTATAAGAGGATGATAAATTATAGCAGCGCTGGGAACAAAACCAAACATCTTTCATGCTGTCAGAGCAATGAAGCCAACACATTCCAAGACGCGGGCACCTGGCAGTGCCTTGCTTTCGGAAGAGGCACAGACTCTCAGTCCCCTTCTGCTCATCTTCCTTGGGGTGTCTTCTGAAACTGGGGGGAGATGTGTATCCTGGGGTTGGTGAGAGAGAAGGAAGTCAACCTGAGCCAGCCGTCCTCTTCAATATCCCCTTCCTAGGCAGTAGTGGTCTCATGTGACCCTACTGGTCCTTTCCTTGCCTGGGGTCAACCAGATGGTGTTGGCTTCCATGCATGTTGCAGGGCATTTGTCCCACCCTCTTTTATGGAGCACTAAAATGTTAAAGTAAAGATGCTCCAAGAATAAGCAAACTGAAACACACCTGCTGGGGGTGATGAGAAGATCCCAGAGACTTAACTGTTGCGTATTTTCTTCCTTTGTCCACAGTAGGGTGTGAAGTGGAAGAAGCCGTGCTCTGAGAGTCAGGAAACCTGCCTAGATTCGGGGTCTGGCTTTGCCATGGAAAAGTTATTTCACCTCTCTGAGTCTTGATTTCCTAATCCCTAACTTGTTGGGTTGAGTAAATGAACCCCAAGTTACCTTCCTATTTTCTTATTCTGTTATTCCTTGTGCAACTCAGCAATGGGCATCTGTGGTTTTCTCAACCCATTTCTGTCTTTATGATAACAGCACCCCACTTCACCATTCCCTTTCCACATAGTCCTGGCCAGGCTGTCAACCATACTGCCCTCCCCAACAAGGGATGGGGCCAGGATCCAAGCTCGGTCAATCAGACTCTGGGACAGGGTCACGTGTCGGCAGCCCCCCAAGGGACCTGCTGTGGGTCCAGCTACCCAGCTGCCCAGGTTCCTGCCCTGCCTGAGGTCAGATTGTCCATCTCCTCAGTTCTGCAAACTCTCCAGTGTTGCTCCAATAAAATCCCTTTTTCTCCAGGGTCAATATCTGGTGCTTATAATCAGTGACCTTGATGATAAATTGTTAGAATCCTGAATCCAGGATCAGAAAGTGACTGGAGGTGGCACAGATTGAATTGTCAATAAAGCTGCCTCTCGGCTGGGGAGACTCTTAATGGAGAAACAGGGAGTAATCTTGCTAAGCTTTACTGTCTGCTCCTGAGAGAAAAGGGTGCCTATTCAGCAACTGGGGATCCCTTGGAGAATTCTGAGAAAACGCTGAGGCTCCCTGAGAGAATGCCATATATGCCAGTGTCTTTTGGCATTTCCCACAGAGGGTATTCCTCTGTGCCTGAGCCCAGACATGGGTGCACCTGTGACCTGAATGATGCTTCCAACAGGCCAGGCCAGGTAAGTCAGCAGTTCACATAACCTCAGCCACTGCCCCTGACCCAACACTGCCCAATAGCATTTAACAAGTCAACAAGGAAGGAGCCACTGAGTGCCCTCCTTGGGCTTATAGAGCTGGCCTTACAAGAAGCCCTTAACAAGTGTGCTGTTGAATGTCTGAAACCTTAGGTAGCTGGAAAGAAAAGAACTTGAGCAAGAGCGGAGGTCAGGGACTTCATCTTTGCTAAATGAATTTGAGTATAAGAATGATGAACGGGGCTTCCCTGGTGGCACAGTGGTTGAGAGTTTGCCTGCCGATGCAGGGGACACGGGTTCGTGCCCCGGTCCGGGAAGATCCCACATGCCGCAGAGCAGCTGGGCCCGTGAGCCATGGCTGCTGAGCCTGCGCGTCCGGAGCCTGTGCTCCACAACAGGAGAGGCCACAACAGTGAGAGGCCCGCGTACCGCAAAAAAAAAAAAAAAAGAATGATGAAGGGAGGTCACCTGGCCACCTAGGGAGCAGATCTGAAAAGGAACTCTATTTTGGACTTTCTAGTTCTTCCCTATCGGACAGTGTTTCTCAAAGTGTGATTATGAAACATTTTCTCATGGCGCTTGGACATTTAAAAAAATTTTATTGGGACTTCCTGGCTGTCCAGTGGTTAAGACTCTGCACTTCCAGTGCAGGGAACACAGGTTCAATCCCTGGTCAGGGAACAAAGATCCCACATGCCGCATGGTGCGGCCAAAAAAAAGAATTTTTTTTTATTTAAAAATTTTTTTGCTTTATTTTATTTTAATGTGTATTAGAGAAAATATTACTAACCTATCCAAATATGATCTACAGATATTTTGCTTAGGAAGAAGCTAAAGTAGGTACATAAGGCTAAAAAGTGAGTTCGTTTGAATAAAGATATTAAGTATGTAACAGTATAAGTGGGATATGAATTTGGTGACCTTTGCGAAGGTGGAGCTGGAGTAACTGAAGTTGGGCAGCACTTGTGTAAGAGAAGCTCTGAGCCTCCCCCCACTTCCTGCCCCGCCCCCTCACCACCTCCAGCCAACGCCTCTGCCTCTGCGTGGCTGGGTGAGGAACCGATCTTGAGTCTGTGAGCTCCTCCAGGCACGGGCTAGGCTTCGTTCACATTGACTCCTCTGTGTCTAGTGCACAGCCAGCAAATAGGAAGTACTGACAGATTGAATAATAGTTTTATGCCCTGCCTTGCTCTAGAAAACAATTAAAGCAGACAACACAGAGTAGACTTGCACAGAAACAAAGCATGACACAAATTCTAGCCCTTTTTCACAACACGCTTATCCTGTCTAACTGGTCAACCAATCCCAACCACTCGATAAGCAGCTTAAAACCACCCCTTCTGTCTACTGCCATCCATCCCCATTGCTACTGCCCGGGTCAGGCCACCAATATTTCTCACCTGAAATATTGTTTGCTGCTATCTCCTGACTATTGTCCCTGTCTCCAGTCTTACCACATCTAAGACATTTTTTTCACCCAACAGCCAATGGATTGTTTCCAAAATGCAGCTCCACCCCCTGATGGCTTCCTGCTGCTCACGGGTTGAACCCACAGTCTTTAGAATGATAGACAAGGCCTTTCGTGACCTGGCCTCTGTCTACCTCTCCAACATTATCTCTTACCAATTGCATTACCTACCCCGCTCACCAGCCATACTGTAGTTTTCCCTGAAAGCACCATGCGTCTGGGCCTTTGCACATATCACTCCCTCTGCTTGAAATGACCTTCCCTTTCTTCTTCTGCCTCACTCCTCCGCAATCCTCAGGATCCACTGAAGCTTCACCTCCTTCAAGAAGCCAGCCCAGACTTTTCAATTTGGGTTTCATGTTCCCACAGCACCTGCCCTTACTTATCCTAGTACTTACAATAATGAGTCCCAGTTGTTTGTTGGTCCACCTGCCTCATAAATCCTCAAAGTCTTTGAAGGCAGGATCCATGGCTTATTCACCTTTTTTTAAAAAAAATTATTTATTTAATGTATTTATTTTTGGCTGCGTTAGGTCTTTGTTGCTGTGCGCCGGCTTTCTCTAGTTGCGGCGAGCAGGGGCTACTCTTCGTTGCAGTGCGCGGGCTTCTCATTGCGGTGGCTTCTCATGTTGCGGAGCACAGGCTGTAGGTGCGTGGGGTTCAGTAGTTGTGGCACACGGGCTCAGTAGTTGTGGCTCACAGGCTCTAGAGCTCAGGCTCAGTAGTTGTGGCGCACGGGCTTAGTTGCTCCGCGGCATGTGGGATCTTCCCAGACCAGGGCTCAAACCCGTGTCCCCTGCATTGACAGGCGGATTCTTAACCACTGTGCCATGAGGGAAGCCCGGCTTATTCACTTTTATATCTCCAGAACCCAGCCCAATGATGGACTGAGAATAGGCCCTCAGCAAATATTTGACAGCTGAGTAGCTGATGGCCACAGTCCTGGGAAAGCTCATGACAAAGGGGCTTGGAACCATGGAGCCTCTTAAACTCATTAGTGCTATCCACCAAGTAGTTCTAACTTCCCACCTGCTCAGCACACAGTAGGATTACACTCCCTGGCCCCCCTGTAGCTCCCCACATGGTGGGGACCATGTGATTATTCTGGTCAATGAGTTATAAGCAGAATTATCAAGAGTCACTTTTAGGCTGAAGCATTTAATGCCAGAGCTCTCCCTCCCTCTGCTCTGAAAACCTGCAATGATCCAGATGGTGGCTTCTCCATCAGCTGGAATCCTAGAGTGCCTACAACGCCAAGTAGAGCCCCCTGCTGACCTGTGATTAACATGTGGGATAAATGAGAATAAGCCTTTGTTACAGTAAGTTTCTGATTTTTTTTGTTTAACCAGCATTACCTATCACAACTAACACACCCATGTAGCCCCTGGGGCCCAAAGGACTTAATCTAAACTATATTCTATCCTTCTATCTTCATTCTGGTCTAGTTCACTGATCATGCTGACCCTTGCCTAACCAGCCCCTTCTCACCCAGAAACAAGAAGGAAGGAAGAAAGGAAGGAAGGAAGGAAGTGGGGAGGGAGGAGGGAAAGGAGGGAGGAGGGAAAGGAGGGAGGAGGGAAAGGAGGGAGGAAGGAAGGAAAGCCATCATACCATTAACCAGGAACCCAGCTGAATGGCCACTTGGGAGACATGGCCTCAAGAACTGTGAAGTCCAGGGCTTCCCTCGTGGCGCAGTGGTTGAGAGTCCGCCTGCCGATGCAGGGGACACGGGTTCGTGCCCCGGTCCGAGAAGATCCCACATGCCGCGGAGCGGCTGGGCCCGTGAGCCATGGCCGCTGAGCCTGCGCGTCCGGAGCCTGTGTTCCACAACGGGAGAGGCCACAGCAGTGAGAGGCCCGCGTACCGCCAAAAAAAAAAAAAAAAAAAGAACTGTGAAGTCCACAGTGAGTTCACCGCCATGAAGACAGACCAGCCCACCCTCAGACAGCAAAGGGGGAGCTGGGTAGTTTTCCTCTCTGTCCTCTGCATAGTCAGTTACTTGGGGATCCTTAAAACTCACAGTGCGCTTACCCTCTAAATCTGACCCTCGTCCCACTCCTAACTCATATGTACCCTGAAACACCCTTTATAGGTAGGTATACACACCCTGAGGGGGGAGGAGGTCACAACTCTCACAATATCACACCCATGCCACCTACCAGCTTGCCTTCAGCCAGTGTCCATACCATTCACAGCTCACAAAATGTCCCTCTGCTAGTCCCCCCCCTGTTCTTTTTTTTTAAATATTTATTTATTTTGGCTGTGCCAGGTCTTAGTTGCAGCATGTGGGATCTTCACTGTAGCGTGCGTTCTCTTTTAGTTGCAGCATGTGGACTTCTTAGTTGCGGCATTCGGGATCTAGTTCACCAACCAGGGATGGAACCTGGGCCCCTTGCATTGGGAGCGTGGAGTCTTACCCACTGGACCACCAGGGAAATCCTGGGCTGTCTGTTCTTGAACACACTGGTATCATGGTTCCCCAGATACCAATGCCATCAACTGCACATGTAGGGAGTTATGGTTGGGCACCATCTTGTTCTAGCCTGAGTCCTGGGGTCCTGATGTGAGGTCTTGTGCTTCCCTGGCAGGGGGGTATGTACACCATATAAACCCATGTATGTTCCAGGCCTTCTCTCATACCCATTAAGCCCAATTAGAATGCCAATGTATAATCTTAATATTCTAATGCCCCATGTAATGATTAAGAATAATGGTGATTTCCACTTCCCTTCCCCTTTCTTCCCCTATCTCCTTTTCCTCTCCTCCCACAGAAAAGCTACATGTTTGCTTCTTTATGAATTTTTGCTTGACTTTATTCTTTCCCCTGGGGACTGGGAAGATGTTGGCTGGGTAATGATGATGATGCTCATCCCATTTTGGCATTTTTGTCACTGGATTCTCAGTGCCAGTTACAGAACATGGCATCAAATGTTGCTGATGGGGATGGGGACAGGACAGAGAGGAGGAGAGTAACGTTGATAGGGTGTACACATTGGGAGTTGCTCTCCTGGACATTTGCTCACTTAGTTTTCATGGCAACCAAGGGTAAATGATATTATAACTATCATGAAGACTGTCCAAGCTGGGGAACATTGGGCCTGCAAGGTGGGCATGAGAGGGCAAAGCAGAGGAGAGAAAAGGGAGGAGAATGGAGCTGAACTGCTCTTCCCAGAGCCCTCCCCCCACAGCATCACACACACACATACACACACACACACACACACACAAACACCACGGGTAGAAAGTTCTTCCACCCAAGCCCTGATCACTTGTTTGCACAGACTTACCCAGATTTGCTGGATGAAAGTGGTAAACTCTTTGAGATCTGGGAGTCTGAAGCTCCACTTCCTCAGATAGGTGGCTTCCTGTCTTCAAAATGTCCATCCTATATCCAGCCTGGAAATAGAATGATCCTGGAAAGTCCACTGTCAATCTAAGATGCACCTCCTTGGTGTGGGGTAAAAAACATGGACTCTGGAATCAGAAGGATCTGGGAAAGTCTGTTAGCCTCTCTGAGCCTCAGTTTTTCTATACTTAAAATGGGAATTATCATGCTTACCTCATCAGACTGATGGCTCACACAGAGTGCCTAGCACGTGGTAGGTACTTAATAAAATATTAATTGAGGTAAACTGGGTCTTTATTCATATGAAATGTATTACTTAACTTTAGTTTTTGAAAGATAGTTTCATTGGGTATAGATCTTAGGTTGACATTTTGAAGATAATATCATCACTGTCTTCTAGTTTCCATTAGTGCTATTGATAAGTGAGCCATCACCCAGTTGTGGTTCCTTTTTAAGTGATCTGTCTTTTCTCTCTGGCTTTTTTTTTTTTTTTTTTTTTTGGCTGCATTGGGTCTTTGTTGCTGTGCACAGGCTTTCGCTTTTTGTGGTGAGTGGGGGCTACTCTTCGTTGCAGTGCGCGGGCTTCTCATTGTGATGGCTTCTCTTGTTGCAGAGCACAGGCTCTAGGCACTTGGGCTTCAGTAGTTGTGGCACGCAGGCTCAGTAGTTGTGGCTCGCGGGCTCTAGAGCACAGGCTCAGTAGTTGCAGCACACAGGCTTAGTTGCTCCGCGGCATGTGGGATCTTCCCGGACCAGGGCTTGAACCCGTGTCACCTGCATTGGCAGGTGGATTCTTAACCACTGAGCCACCAGGGAAGCCCTCTCTAGCTATTTTTTAAATCTCTTTTTCTTTGATGTTTTTCAATTTTACTCTGATGTATTTGGAATGAATGTCTTTTGATTTATTATACTTAGAGTTTATTGGACATCCAGGATGTGAGGATGTCTTTCAACAACTCTGGGAAATCCTCAGGCATTATTTCATCAAGCATTGGCTCTTCATTCTGCTTCTCTCCTTTTGGGACTCAAAACAGGTGTATCTTAGATCTTCTCACTCTATCCTCCATCCCTCTTTAACATCTCTTTCATATTTTACATGTCTTTGTCTCTTTGAACTAAATTCTGGAAAATGTTTAAATCTATCTTTCATATTATTAGTATTTTTCTCTTCAGTTGTGTCTAATTTTTTGTTTGATCCTTTCATTGACATTCTAAGTTTAATTATTATGTTCCCACTTCTACAAGTTCCTTTTGTTTTATTTCCAACTATTTAAGTTGTTCTTTATAGTCTCATACTCCTTGCTCTTACTTCAAACTTATTTCTTTAGATATATTTGTGGTAGGCAGAATAATGGCATCCCAAAGACGTCCATGTCCTAATTCCTGGGGGATTAGGTTATATAACAAAGGAGAATTAAGAGTAGGCATGTTTATGGGAGGTCTGCTTCTGTTTTGTAAAAATTATGTTCTATTGATCCATGTGCCTATCCATCTGCCAAATTCCATACAGTTTTGATTACTGTAGAACTGGTGTTAGTTCTTCTTTAAACATTTGATAGAATGCTCCAGTGAAGCTATCTGGGCCAGGAGTTTCTAATTTGGGAGTTTTTAAATTACAAATTCAATTTCTTCAAAAGTATAGGATTATTCAAATTACTTACTTCATATTGGGTGAGCTGTGGTAGTTGGTGTTTTTTGAGGAATGAATTCATTTCATCTAAGTTGTCAAATTTGTGTGTAGAATTGTTTGTAGTATCCTTTTACTTAAAAAAATATCTGCAGCATCTATAGTGATATCCCTTGTTTCATTTCTGATATTGGTAACTTGCATTTTCTCTTTTTATTCTTTGTCAGTCTTGCTAGAGGTTTGTCAATTTTATTGATATTTTCAAAGAACCAGCTCTTTTTTCCATTGATTTAGATTTTTTTCCTGTTTTTTTTTTTTTTTTTTTTTTTTTTTGCGGTATGCGGGCCTCTCACTGTTGTGGCCTCCCCCGTTGCGGAGCACAGGCTCCGGACGCGCAGGCTCAACGACCATGGCTCACGGGCCCAGCCGCTCCACAGCATGTGGGATCTTCCTGGACCGGGGCACGAACCCGTGTCCCCTGCATCGGCAGGCGGACTCTCAACCACTGCGCCACCAGGGAAGCCCTCCTGTTTTTAATTTCACTGATTTTGGGTCTCATCTTTCTTATTTCCTTCCTTCTGCTTGCTTTGCATTTATTGTGATCTTATTTTTCTATGATCTTGAGGTGGGAGCTTAGATTATTGATTTAAGACTCTTCCTCTTTTCTGGTATAAGCATTTAATGCTATAAATTTCCTTCTCAACATGGCTTTACCTACAAAACCACAAGTTTTAACCACTTTCATTTTCATTCAGTTTGATTTTTAAAAAATTTCCCTTTAGACTTTCCTCTTTGACCTATGGATTACATGGAATTGCATGGAATTGTAATGTTTCATTTCCAGATAGTTGGAGATTTTTCTATTATATTTCTGTTATTGATTTCTAGTTTGATTCCATTTTGGTCAGATAAACCACCCTGAATGATTCCAACTCTTTTCAATTTGTTGAGATTTAGTTTATGGCCCAAAATATGATCTGTCTTGATATATGTTCCATGGGCACTTGAAAAGAATGTGTATTCTGCTTTGTGGAGTGGAGTGGATTAGATTCTATTGGTTTATGGTGTTGTCAAATTTTTCTATACTCTTGCTGGTTTTCTGTTTAGTTCTATCAATTACTAAGAGAGGGGTATTGAAGTCTCCAACATTAATTATGGATTTCCCTATGTCTCCTTCCAGTTTTATCAACTTTTGCATTTTTATCAATATTTTGCAGCTCTGTTGTTTGGTGCATACACCTTTAGGATTGCTAGGTGTTCTTGGTGGATTGACACTTTTATCATTATGTAAAGTACTTCTTTGTCACCAATAGTTTTCTTTGCTCTGAAATTTACTTTGTCTGATATCGATATAGACATTTCTCTTTTCTCCAGATTTGTATTTGCAAGACATATCTTTTCCATCCTTTTACTTTCAACCTACCTATATTGTTACATATAAAGTGAATTTCTTGTAGATGGCATATAGTTGGTGTCGTGGCCTGAATGTTTGGGTCCCCCCCCCAAATTTATACGTCAAAACCCTATTCCAATGTGATGATATCTGGAGGTGGGGCTTTTTGGAGGTAATGAGGTCATGAATAAGATTAGGGCCTCTGTTAGAAGAGGCCAGAGAGCTAGCTAGCTCTCTCTGCCTTTTGAGGATAAAAGAAGTCAGACGTCTGCAACTCAGAAGAGGCAACCCAACCATGCCGGCACCTGGATCTTGTACAGCCAGCCTCCGAAACTGTGAGAAATAAACTTCTGTTGTGTAGGTCACCAAATTTATGGTATTTTGTTATAGTAGCTTGAGCTAAGACAGTTGGGTCATGTTATTTTATCCACTCTCTTTTATTTTTTAAAAAATTCATTTATTTATTTTTGGCTGAGCTGGATCTTCATTACTGTGCGTGGGCTTTCTATAGTTGCGGTGAGTGGGGGCTACTCTTCATTGTGGTGCATGGGCTTCTCATTGTGGTGGATTCTCTTGTTGCAGAGCGTGGGCTCTAGGCACACAAGCATCAGTAGTTGCAGCACTCGGGCTCAGTAGTTGTGGCCTGCGGGCCCTAGAGTGCGTGGGCTTCAGTGGTTGCAGTACGTGTGCTCTAGAGCACACAGACTTCAATAGTTGTGGTGCACGGACTCAGTAGTTGAGGTGCGTGGGCTAAGTAATTGCGGCTCGTGGGCTCTAGAGCACGGACTCAGTAGTTGTGGCGCATGGGCTTAGTTGCTCCGTGGCATGTGGGATCTTCCCAGACCAGGGATTGAACCCGTGTCCCCTGCATTAGCAGGCAGATTCTCAACCACTGGACCACAGGGAAGTCCCCACTCTCTTTTAAGTAGTATCTTTGAGTCATTTATATTTAATATAATTATAGATATGCTAGAGGTTTTTTTCTTTGTGTCCTCTCTGTGTTTTGTTTCTCTATTTTCTTTTTCCTGGCTTCCTCTGGGTTCCTTGAACATTTTTTAGAATTTCATTTTTATTCATCTATTTTTTGAGTATTTCTCTTTGTATTGCTTTGTTAATCGTTGCTCTAGAGATTACATTATATGTACAAATCACAATCTACTGGTATCATCATTTTATCAGTTCAAATGAATTGTAGAAACTTTACTCCCCTTTATATTCCTTTACCCTCCTCTATTATATAATTTTCTTAAATATTTCTTCTACACACATTTAGAGCCACATCAGACTGTGTTATAATTTTCTTCAACTGTCAAATGTAATTTAGAAAAACTAAGAGGAGAAGGAAGGCCTGTTTTATTTACCCGAATTTCTGCTTACTGTATTCTCTCTTTCTTCCTTGTGTTTCAAAGTTCCTTCTTTTATTCTTTCTGTTTAAATAAATTCCCTTAGTCATTCTTTCAAGGTTAGCTCTAATGGCAATGACTTATCTCAGTTTTCCTTCTTCTGGGAATGTCTTGATTTCCTCCTTTATTCCTGAAGGGTATTTTTTCTGGTTATAGGATTCTTGGTTGATGGTGCTTTTCTTTGAGCACTTGAAAACTGTTGTGCCACCTCCTTCTGGCCCCATGGTTTCTAATGAGAAACTTGCTATTTAAATTATTTTTCACCTATAAGTAAGGTGTCATTTCTCTTGTTGCTTTCAAGATATTTTCTTTGTTGTTAGTTTTCAAAAGTTTGACTATCATGTGTGTTTGTGTGGATTTCTTTAGGTTCATCCTGTTTGTGATTTGCTTAACTTTTGAACCTGTAGGTTTATGTCTCTTGTCAAATTTGGGGAGTTTTCAGCATTATTTCATTGAGTACTTTTCAACCACACCCTCCTTCTCTCCTTCTAGAACTCTGATGACACAAATGTTAGACCTTTCGTTATAGTCCAAAGATTCCTGTGACTGTTCATTATTTAAGTCTATTGTTCTATTTTCAAGTTTACTGATTCTTTCCTCTGCCCTCTCCACTCTGCTACTGAGCCCATCCATTGAATTTTGTCTTTTTTTAAAAATTTTGGTTATTGTACTTTTCAGTTCTAAAATGTCCACTTTTAAAAAAATTTATATTTTCTATTACTTTCCTGAGACTTTTTTCTTTCCTTTATTCCGAGCATGTTTGTTACTTATTGAAGCCTTTTAATGATAGCTGCTTTAAAATCTTTGTCATCTAATTCTAACATCTTTGTCATCTTGACACTGACATCTATTGATTGTCTTTTTCTTTTCAGTTTGAGATCTTACTGAAACTTGGTATGATAATTTTTCATTAAAACTTGGTATTATGGGCTTCCCTGGTGGCGCAGTGGTTGAGAGTCCGCCTGCCGATGCAGGGGACACAGGTTCGTGCCCCGGTCTGGGAAGATCCCACATGCTGCAGAGTGGCTGGGCCCATGAGCCATGGCCGCTGAGCCTGCGCGTCTGGAGCCTGTGCTCCGCAATGGGAGAGGCCACAACAGTGAGAGGCCCGCGTACCGCAAAAAAAAAAAAAACCCCAAAAACCAAAAAAAACCCTTTGGTATTATATTATGAAACTCTGAATCTTATTTAAGCCTTCCCTTTTAGCTACTTTTCTTTTGACTCCACTCCAGCAGGGGGTGAGGGGTGCAGCCTTGTACTGCTAGGTGAGGGTAGAAGACAGCGCTTCTTATTACTCCTGGGTGGGGGTTGGGAGCTCTGGCTCCTCACCAGGCGTCCACTGACACCTCCCTGGCTGGGACGAGTAGGAGTGCCTCGTTACTGCTCTCCATTTGGCCTCCACTGACACCATAGAATGAGGGAGTGGCCTCATTACCAACTGCTGGGGTAAAATTCCCAGCTCCCTACATGGCCTTCTCCGACACTACCCTGAGGGGTGGGGTACCTCATCACAACCTGGCAAGGATGGAAACCTAGGCTTCGCACTTGGCCTTTGCTGCTGGGAGGGGATGTGGCCTCAGTTATTTCTGTGGTATTTGGCTAGAGTAGTTGTAGTCTAAAAGTTTTCTGTCTTGCCTTTCCTGATCCTTTGGATGGGGAGAGCAGGCTTTTGTTTGGGCTTTTAAAAATCTGTGCTTATTGGTGTTTCATGTTGCGAGCTTCTTCAGCTTCAGTTTGGGGGGTTATGAGGCAAAAAGAAAACACAGGGAATGCGCCAGCGTGTTGTTCCTCGGGCCTCGACATCCCTACCTGGTCTGCCGTCTTCTCTTCACCTTTCAGAGCCTTTTACTGGTTGTTTTCTATGTAATGTCCAGGGTTTCTAGTTTTACTTAGTGGAAGTAATAGGGGAAAGTATGTCTATTCCAGGTTCCCAGAAGCAGACGTCCTACTGCATGACTTTTAAAATTAGAAAAAACAGTGAGTGTATATGGGTGCGTGTGTGCCTGTGTCAGTGTGTTTGGGAGCATTAGGATACAGGCACATTGCACCTCCCTGGCGTCTAGTGGTTAAGACCTCACGCTTCCACTGCAGGGGCCAGGGGTTCGCTCCCTGCTTGGTGAACTAAGATCCTGCCTGCCACTTGGTGCAGCCAAAAAAAAAATTTTTTTTAATTAAAAAAAAAAGAGATACGGGCACATCCAGGCTCGTTGTCAGCCTTTTGGTTAGCTGCCAGGCACTGTACTGGCACTACAGGTACAGAACAAAATAAGGCACAACCAGCCTCAAGGAGCTCAGCCTGGAGAGTTGAAGCGAGCATATAGGTAAGTAAGTACAATACCTGTTACACTTGCTGTGATGGAAATAGGCCCAGGTAAAGAGATCTGGTCAAATTCTCCTGGGGCCTGGCTTCATGGAGGAGGAGATGCTTGAGCTGAGTCCACTGGAGCTCCTGGCCCATCCCTAGAAATGGCCCTCTCTTGGCAGGTCAAGGTGGGAACATCAAAGCTGTGGGAGTGGGGAGCAGGTAAGAGCAAGGATAGCAAAATGGTTTAGAGCAGCACTTCTTAAATTTTAACGTGCATGTGAATCACCAGGGCATCTTGTTAAAATGCAGATTCTTATTCAGTAGGTCTGGAATAGGACCCAAGATTCTGCATTTCTAACAAGCTCTCAAGTGATGCCCGTGGTGCTACCAGTCCATGGACCACACTTTGAGTAACAAGGGTACAATATGGACTTTGGAGTCAGACAGGGTTCAAATACCAGCTCTGGCTCCAACTAACTAGGCAAGTTGCTAAACACCCCCCTCAGTTTCTGCATTTGTGAAATGAAGACAGATTAGTTCCTGCCCTATCGGGTTATAGCAAGGACTAAAGAGGCAATGTATGAACAGTGTCTGGCACACAGTCTGCACACAGTGAAGTGGTGGGAATCAGGCTTTTCAGCTCTCCAGCCGTCCCCTGGCCCTGATCACTGGTTACACAAGGCTGCTGGGACTATATGGGCCTGGTGATGGCACGTGCAGGGTTAATGCTCGGGCTCTTGCCCAGAGACAAATGTTTTGTGTTGAGGAGTTGCTGCTGGGAAGGAAAAGGAGGGGGGAAAGAAGGCCCCTTTTTTTATTATTCTGAGGTGCATTTTAATTTGCACAAGCGACGTCGTGTCTGTGATGGATGACACAGAGGGAAAAATTACAGCCCAGGAAGCCTGGCAAAGGGGGAAAAAAATAAAAGAGATCTAGCAAGGATTAAAAACAGCCCACTGTGATGCTGCATCCTGATCAGGGGCTGGGGGCTGGGGAGGCCAGAAAGGGAGGCTGGGGAGGCCAGAAGGGGTGCCTGGGAAGGAAAGTGCCAGGCAGAGCCAGTCTTTGGCAAACTGAGAATTTGTGGGAAGTTTGCTTTTTTTGCCTCTGGCTTCCCCTTTCTGAATTTGATTCTCCCCTCCATGGCACTGCCACCATCTCTGGGTCATCCAACTAGGAACTTTGGGGGGAACCTCTTTGATCTCTTCTCCCATTAACAAAACGCAAGACCCTTGGAGCCTCCTTTCTTCTGCGGGGGTTATACATCATTGCAACACACAAGGGCGGAACCAGAGCAGCCAAGAGTTAGGGATCTAAATGAGGCAGCTCATGTCCTAATGGCTTAGAGCAGATCGCTGATGGCTGCACTGAAAGGAGCTACAGACATTCTTCTCCTTGGCAACTGCAGGCAGTAGTTTAGAGCATGAGTTCTGGAATAGGATTCAGAGACCTGGGTTTGAAACCTGACTTTTCTACTTCATAGCTGTGTGACCTTGGGCAAGTTACTTAACCTCTCTGTGTTTCTGTTTCTTTAACTCTAGAATAGAGATAAAATTATACCTACTTCATGAGGACTATTGTGAAGATCAAATAAAATAGTGAGATTCTTCTGCCCTGGAAAAAAATCGGCCAAGCAAGATTCAGGGGGGGTGGGAATTCCCTGGAGGTCCGGTGGTTAGGACTCCGTGCTCTCACTGCCGAGGGCCTGGGTTCAATCCCTGGTCAGGGAACTAAGATCTTATAAGCCTCGAGGGACAGCCAAAAAAAAAAAAAAAAAGTCTGGGGGGTGAGTAGAGTTAGGAAGGGCAGTGATCCTGGCAATAAAACTGGCTGCCCCAGTGCAGGCAGGCAGCCAACGCTCACCTTCAAGACTCTCAGGAAGGAGACCTCGAAATACGCCTGATCCAATAGCTAACCTACGTCTATCCTCACGTTGGGGCAGTTTCCTCTCTACAAGTTCTTGGGGGTGGGGGAGTAGCTGGCCATTGGCTTCTGTCTAATATCTCCAGCTGAACTAAGGGAGGCTGCCTGCCCTCTTTCCTTTTAGGAGTGAAATTCAAGCAAATCTAAAGCTTCTCTATGCAAGACATCCACTCCACAGCCTGGTGCCTCTTAGCCAGGAAACCTGCTGGGCAGGAAAACAGAGGTGATGTTTCTTACAGGCAGCTCACCTAATGTTGATGGTTCAAGAATAAGAACACCTTAGAAGTTGTAAGGGACCCTCACAGAACACCCCTCCTGCAAATAGCAGCTCTATTCAGAGCTAGATACCTCTCACATCCTCACTCACTTATCAATGATCCAAATAGCTAACATTTGTTGAATACTTCCATGTCCCAGTTTTAAGCCATATATATATATATATATATATATATATATATATATATATATATACACACATACATACACACACACACTATATAGGGATTTCCCTGGTGGCGCAGAGGTTAAGAATCCACCTGCCAATGCAGGGGACGTGGGTTCGAGCCCTGGCCCGGGAAGATCCCACATGTCGCGGAGCAACTAAGCCCATGTGCCACAACTACTGAGCCTGCGCTCTAGAGCCCGTGAGCCACAACTACTGAGCCTGCGTGCCACAACTACTGAAGCCCATGCACCTAGAGCCCGTGCTCCGCAATAAGAGAAGCCACTGCAATGAGAAGCCCGCGCACCGCAACAAAGAGTAGCCCCTACTCGCCACAACTAGAGAAAGCCCGTGCGTAGCAAGGAAGACTCAACACAGCCAAAAATAAAATAAATTAATTTTTAAAAATCTCTAAAATAAATTTAAAAAATATAAGTACTATATATATATATATATATATATATATTCAATTAATCCTACAAACAATCTAAGAGGTATGTGTTGTTATTATCCGCCTTTTAAGGAAACAAAAGCCCAAGAGAAGTTGAGAAACTTGCCCAAGATCACAAAACCTAGACGCACCAGAGCGAGGATCCATACTCAGATAGTCTAGCTTCAGAGCCAAGCGTTCTGGACCTCTGCTATAACACACAAAGGCGCACAGGACACCAGCAAACCCTCCTGGGCATACACGAGTGTTGTAAGTTATTTTTCTCTAGCTGAGGTGTGTCTGTACTGTGAATACCAGCATTGGAGAGTGGATTTGAGCTCTTTGGATGGTATGGGTTAGGGTGGGGCGCAATTTGCTGGCACGAGTGCCCAGAGGGTGCAGCAGTTACCAAGAAAGATAATGCTTTCTGTAACACGTGGGAACTTTGCTTTGTGCATATATAAGAGGGCACAGACAGGGCAAAAATGCTCAATCAAGTGACTGCAAAATCAATAATTGGATGCTTTTAGAGACTCTGAGACCTTTGTTCTCCCGTCTTCCTAGTCTAATGTGGGTTGCCATTATTATTATATGGTGTTCTTTTGAGTTTTCTTCTACACTTGGCTCCAGGGGGCCCCATGTTTTCGTCCCATTCTGACTCAGCCCCCATGTGGAGTCTGGATTTGGGGGAAGGCTTAGGACCACAGGGAAGAGTCTTAAAGGAGTGTGCTCTGAGTTGGAGCATAATGCCCCAGGAACAAACACTTTCCTGCCAGTGCCCTTTGTCACCTGGCAGGTGACAGGGACAGCAAGGGGGGAGTCAGCTGGAGTTAGATGAGCCAGGTTAGAGTCTTGCTCTGCTGTGTGACCTCTTTGAGCCTCAATTTTCTGTGTGGGATAATACTTATTCCTTCTGCCTCGGAGATTATTAAAAGAGCTAAACAAGGTTAGTGTTGATTGTTATTAGCTGTGGTCCTATCACCTTATATCTAATTAGCCATGGAGGATGACCTCCTGTGGGGTATCAATGCTAAGGACCTCACCTAGAATCACTCCACTGTAAACAATCTTGCGGAGTCTGAAATTCTACCATTAGTGATGTACTTGTTTGGATCTATCATCATTCTTTATTAGTATGAATCCTTTGGGAGTGGTGATACCTTCAGTTTTATCAGGTTATCCCTTAGAGAAATGGTTCTTAATATTTCTGGAATTAAGACCAGACCTTCTTTGAGAGTCTGATGAAATCTATAGATGTTCTGTCCAGAAACATGCACAAATTGTGGGGGGGGGCAGTGTCATAAATCAGCTTCCCTGCCTTGTCAGAGTACATTCTGTCAGGAGCTTGGCTACAATGGATATCTGCTCTTTATGCCTGCCCTGCGTCCCCATCCTCTGTTTTTGGGACTAGCCTCTTACTTCCCCTTGGGGACCAATTGCCACAGAGAGTACCAATTTTCCCAAACACACTGGTGACTTCTCACTGTGAGTACTTGCCAGAGGGCTCTCTGTCCACAGAGGCATGCTCAGCCCACGTGCATGGGGCCGGTAAGACGTGCTGGAGAGTTAATGTCCCCAGGAACAATCCTCAACTAAAGATAAACTGTTGCAGCGGTGGGTAAATGCCCCACTTCCTCAGCCCTCGGGTGTGACAACTTCAAATCTGCTTCCACACAATCTCCCAAGGGCCTTGGTGGAGCTGAGCCCCAGTTGCCCATAATGTAACCTGCCTGTTAATGCACTTCTATTGTTTCTTCCCTTCCCTGTCTCCCTTTCCCATGCCCCTAATGATGCTTTCTGGGACCACCTCCCAACTGAAACACCTGCACTCAGACCCTTGTCTCAGGGTCTTTGGGGGAACCCAGCCAAAGACTTCACTTTTTCACCATCCTTCGTTCATGCATTTCAGGTGGAGCCGACTCAAGGCAGGGGCTCGGGTCAACCCTGTGACTTTTGCTGATAGCGTATGGAAAAGGGAACAGCCTTTTTCACTGGGGTCACTGGCCACAAAGACCAGGAAGGCCTGCAGCTACCAGATTCAGCCTCATCACCAAGTAGAGAAAGACCAAGGCCAAGAGGGCTGCGAGAAGGTGGGAGGGATGAAAGCACCCAGGTCCCACCTCCGCAAGAAACCACACCTACCCGTGGACCTTTCCATGACATGAGCTGATAAAACCCTTAGTTTGCTTACAATGTTGTGCTTCTCATGACCCCAGCGGAGGTGACTGTCTTCAAAGGACACCGGGAGTTTCTTGTGCTGTCTCACTGGGTCCGCTGCTTCCAAGGTGGCTGAGTGCACAAACACCGCGACAGCTCAGCAGCCCCCTGGAGAGAGAAGCACACTCTTCCTCGTCACCTCTGAACAGTGCATCTCTGATCAAGACAAGAGAGGGCTCACCTCCTGGATTGTGATCCTGTGGCCCTGGGCTTGCTGCGCCCCGGACCTGTCTGTCTCCTCCCCAGTGGGTCCCCAGCCTAGAGAACAGGGCAACTCTCCTTGTCTGCAGGCTGCGGCCCAGGGCACTGGGCCTGGCTAGTTCGGGGCTAACCTGTGTCGGATCTGCATTGGCTGCCTCCACCTCAACCCTAACCCTCCTTTCCATTAGGGTATGAAGATAAAGCACTTAGCACCGTGTCCCGAACGTAACGAGGCTTTAATAAGTGGTAGCTATTACTGCTGTTACTACAATATTGCTACTACTATTGTTATTTTCACTGCCCCTCTTTGGGTCAGGTCCTTACCAACTTTGGATTTTGGCAACAGCTTCCTAAATTTATCTTGTCACCCCGGTTTTCCCTCCTTTTCACATACAAATTCTGTACTGGGAGCCTTTGTCCCTCCCTGACTGGGCCCTATTCTTCCTTTCTAGCCCTTGTTTCCTCATCCATCTTTCCCTGAATACACTGGCCCCTCATCTCTTGCTCATGCAGTTCTGCCTGCCTGGACTCTCTCTCATATCTTCCTGTCAAAATTCTGCCAGTTCTTCCAGGTAACATCAATAATCTTCCCCTCTGTGTTAGTCAGGTTGGCCTCAGTAACAAATAGTCCCCAGATCTCGGTGACATGTGGGTTCATAGGAAAGGGTTCTTTCTCACGTACATCGCATGTTCATCACAGAGAACGATAGTCTCTGCTCCACGTCACCCTCACGGGAGACGCTGGCTGCGAGGCTCCATCATCTTGAAGGTAGTCACTGGGTGTCGCCCATTCCACCCAGCTGGTGAGTGGAAGCCATGCAACATGGTCTCAGCCCCTTGCCTGTGACTGATTCAGGGACAAGGCTGGGTTAATGTCAGCCAGTGAGATGTGGGGAGAGGCTTGCTTGGGGATCACAGAAAAAGAGCTTCTTCAGTCTCACCAGACGGCCACACAAAGCTAGTCTGTTCGAGAACAAAGCCACACAGCTCCCTAGCGGGCATTGCATTTGCATTCATTTCCTGAGACTTCTGTAACAAATGACCACAAACTGGTGGCTTAAAAAAAAAAGAATAGAGGGCTTCCCTGGTGGCGCAGTGGTTGGGGGTCTGCCTGCCGATGCGGGAGGCTCTGGTTCGTGCCCCAGTCTGGGAGGATCCCACGTGCCGCGGAGCGGCTAGGCCCGTGAGCCATGGCCGCTGGGCCTGTGCATCCGGGGCCTGTTGCTCTGCGGCGGGAGAGGCTGCAGCAGTGAGAGGCTCACGTATCGCAAAAAAAAAAAAAAAAAAAAGAATAGAAATGTATTCTCTTACAGTTCAGGGCCCAGAAGTCCAAAATCAAGGCACCGGCAGGATTGGAAGGCTCTAGGGGAGAATCCTCCTTGCCTCTTCCAGCTTCTGGTGGCTCCAGGCGTTCCTTGGCTTGTGTAATTCCTTGGAACTTGTGTAGTTCCTTGGCTGTATAATTCAGTCTGTGCCTCTGCCTTCACATGGCCTTCTCCTCTGTGCCTAAGTCCTCTTCTGTCTGTTATAAGGATACTTGTCATTGGATTTAGGACTCAGCAGGCCAATCCAGGATGATTTCATCCCAAGATCCTTAACTTAATTACATCTGAAATGACCCTTTTCCAAATAAGGTCATATTCACAGGTTCTGGGGCATGGACATATCTTTTGGGGGGCCACCATTCACCCCATCCCAGCCATTTTCCAATCTTGAGGAAAGCCAGCCTGAGGACAACACTAACATGTGGGAGAGGGCGGAGCCAACAAACGGCAAAGAAACCAAGCCAGAGCCCTGATCACTCTGTGCCTGAAGCTAACCCTACTTCTCTACTGCCTACATGTGAGATAAGTTTCTTTGTTGTTCAAGGCAGGTTTTCTATTACTTTCTATTGCTTTCATCCCTTCCAGCTTCAACCACCTGTGTGTGTCCCCATCCCTTGGGGATCTTGCTAGACATTCATCTGGACTCAGATTTCTCCTGCTAGGTGGACCTTGGTTCTTCAGGTCTTGGGCATCTGCTGCACAGCACACACTGTTTCCTGGGGATAAGTCTGTCCTTTTCATGTCTCTTGGGTTTCCCACCCTCCCCTGTTTGTGTCACTCTGGCTGAATTATACATGCAGCTTTAATTGATCAGCCATTAACTTCTCCTTCATTGAGACCATCAGTGTAATCAGGCACCTACTTCTGCTCAGCTCACCTCCGGCAGCAGCAGCCCGGTCCTGGCCCCTCACCCCTCCTGTTTGTGGCTCCCATTCATCACACCTTTGTTTATAGCCTTTCAGCCTAACCCCATCCCAGAGATGTTCCCTATCCATGCCAATTTAAATTAATTTTGCTAGTCAGATTTCATGAGACACTGAATCAAAAGCTTTTCTAAAAATCAAAAAGCACTAAATCTTCAGTGGACCCTCTTCCCACTAATATTACAAATTAGTTAGAATAAAAAAAGTGTTATGGTTTCCCGGCATGACTTCTGCGTAAACCTGCCAGCACAGTTTATGGCTCAGGCCTCTGTTGCCCTCCAGCTGCTTACTGGATTTTCTACTCATAAAATTTATCGTAAATTTTCAATCATAAAATTTGTTCTATGGCTTGCCTACAAACGGAACTTATGGCTTCCCTGGGGGGGGGCGGGATTTGCTGGAATCGGTTTTCTTCCTGTTTTTCAAGCCCAGTCCCATGTTCTTCCTCTCTACACCATCTCCCATGGTTCACTCTCTTTTTGAAAGTAAATGTCAAGAGTTCCTTAAGTTCATTAGCTAATTTGGCCAGACCTTTTAGTTTGTGTGCTCTGATTTATGCATCTTCCTAGATTTAATTTTTCTAAGTGACCCTTTACCTGTTTTTTATTGTGACTTACTAATTGCACCCATTTCCTAACTTTATTTTTCTTACTAAAGACAGATTTTAGGGCTTCCCTGGTGGCGCAATGGTTAAGAGTCCGCCTGCCAATGCAGGGGACACGAGTTCGTGCCCCAGTCTGGGAGGATCCCACGTGCCGCGGAGCGGCTAGGCCCGTGAGCCATGGCCGCTGAGCCTGCGCGTCCGGAGCCTGTGCTCTGCAACGGGAGAGGCCACAACAGTGAGAGGCCCATGTAACGCAAAAAAAAAAAAAAAAAAGACAGATTTTAATAGGTGGTTCATTTCTCAGTCACTTAAAAGCCCTGATTAATTTCACTCACCTCCTAGTCATTCATTCAGGAAAGGATCACCTTTCTTGCTAATATTTCTTTGTCCCTGACTGGACAGGTCTGGAGTTTGTACCTGAGTGGCAGGTAGATGCCTGGGTACAGGCACGGGGTCTGGTTCAAATTCTGCTTCCACCACTTCTAGGTTACAGGACGTTACTTGAATTCCTAGTGTCTAGTTTCCTCATCAATCAAAGGAGGACAGTGAAATCTACTCTAAAACCTCATGGTGGGACTCAGTGAGACAGTGCAAGTAGGCTAGGTCCTGGCACATAGTAAGTGCTTAGTAAATGCTAACTATGCTTTTTGGGAGAGGTTCTTTTCCATCCAGATAGTCTCATCTAATTCATTCTTTTCTAAGCAACTTCTGTTTCTAGCATTCAGCCAGGTTGAAGAGGGGGTGGTTACAGAGCTGAATACTATGACCTTGTTTCCAATCCAGGTTCTTTCTTTTGTTTGTTTGTTTGTTTGTTTGTTTTGAGGTACGCGGGCCTCTCACTGCTGTGGCCTCTCCCGTTGCGGAGCACAGGCTCCTGACGCATAGGCTCAGCGGCCATGGCTCACGGGCCCAGCCACTCCGCGGCATGTGGGATCCTCCCAGACCAGGGCACGAACCCGTGTCCCCTGCATCGGCAGGCTGACTCCCAACCACTGCGCCACCAGGGAAGTCCCAGGTTCTTTTCTTGATAGCACGCTACCTACCTCCTAGCTCCCAAAGCCTTAGTTCTAAGCCTTCCAACGGAGGAGAATTCTAGGACAAAGAGACAACTTTGAACTCTTGAGCCCATGGGAGCCCACCCACCCTATCCTTCATGGGCACCAAGCTGGGGTGCAGTCTTGAGTCCACTGACCCTCTAAACCAGGGCTTCTCAACCTTGGCTGTACTCTAGAATCACCTGGGGAATTTAAAAGAATCCTGATGCTCAGACCATATCCCAGACCCAATCAATCAGAATCTCTGGGTTGGGACCCAGGCCTTGGTATTTCTGAAAGCTTTCCAGGCAATGCCAACGTGCAGACACAGCTGAAAAACTCTCTCACACTAGTGCTCTCAAGCTCTGGAGTAAATCAGAATCACCTGGAAGACTTGTTAAACCTCAAATTGCGGGGTCCATCCCAGGTTTTCAGTAGTTCTGGAATGGGGCCCAAGGATTACATATCTAATGAGTTCCCAGGCGCTGCCCCTGCTGGACCACACTTTGAGAACCAATGCTCTAGTTGGCCTCACTCAAGTCTCACCCAATCATGCAGATACTCCTGGACGCCCAAAACACTGTGCATCTCCCTTCTGTGTCACCCCTCCCTCATGAGAGCCCTCCCCCCATAGCTCCATACAGATCCTGTGCATGCAGGAAGAGAGGACTTTAATAAAATAGGAGACATGAGGAAATTCGGCCTCAGATAAATAGGATTGATTATGAAATGAAAGGGCAGAGGGCAGAAGAGTTAATTAACTTGAATGTCTGTGTTACTTATTTAATATATCCCTTCAATAGTAAGAGGTGATTTTCATCCTGTGACCGGCAGCTTTGGTCACAGCCGAGGGAGACAGGCCACTTTGGAAAAACCTGCTCTCAATCAGATCTGCCACTTCTGACTGTGGGATTGTGGCCAAGCTGCTAACGGCTCAGTTTCCCACTCTGAAAACAGGGCTATAATGATACCTGCTTCTGGTAGAGTTGTAAGGCTTAGATTAAGTAACATTTGAAAGTGCCTATTCAGTAAATGGTAGCTATCATTATTACTGCTATTACTCCCATATGATTATTCTTGGCTTTGCTGCTGTCAGTGCCCCTTAGGTAAAGATTCTCAGCAATGAATTATGCTTACAGTTTAGTGTAGGGAACCTTTCTCTCGTCCGATTAGCCGGGGCAGTTCTATTGGTTAACAACAGCTGCTGTGTTTACCAAGGAAACTCAGGACCCAATTCTGTGACGCTTTGACAATTGTCTTTAGACAAAGTTTTCTGGTATAAGTCTGTCACCCTTCTTTACTTACCTTGGTCTCATTCCTTACCACTAGCTAATTTTGTCTCCCCACTGGCTTCTCAGATCCCCCAAAAGAAGTCTTGCAGTTCTCTGCTGTGTCTCACTGGATGGCCACTCAGTCATGTTTGATGGTGGATGGATGTGACATCTAAATGAATATGAATGACTTAAAGTCCTGCGGAGCAATGAGTGATTTAAAAGCAATAAATTATTGAATGCATAGAAAACACAAGGAGTCTGGGTCTCACTGGACTCATCTGTGAGATGGAATCAATTCTATTTTAACTAACATCGGGCAAGAACAGGAAAGTCAATAGTGAAGAGAATAGAACATAGGGAATCCTGAGTTCAAATTCCAGATCTACCAGTTCCCTCCTTTCTTTCTTTTTACTGGGCAGCGTCTTCAACCTCACTAAGCCTTGAGTTCCTCAGGTGTAAAGTGAAATTAATGATGTCTCCATTGCAGGCTACTGTGAGACAAGAGGATATGACACGTGTGGGTACACCTGGCATAGAGCCTTTCCCCTTGGCTGTTCAAGTACTCTTGACTCTACCCTGCCTTGTAAAGATTTAGATCCAGCCACCCTGCAGCTTCTACAGACCCAGGCCTGGGGGTGGGGGTGGCGGGGGCGGGCAGCAGCGGGGGAGGCAAGACACCACAGCATTTAAGGACGCCCCGACTCTCAGGGTTGTGCAAGTGCATGGTCAGCCCCTGAGAGTCAGCACCTCCTTTTTTTTTTTTTTTTTTTTTTGCGGTACGCGGGCCTCTCACTGTTGTGGCCTCTCCCGTTGCGAAGCACAGGCTCCGGACACGCAGGCCCAGCGGCCATGGCTCACGGGTCCAGCCGCTCCGCGGCATGTGGGATCTTCCCGGACCAGGGCACGAACCCGTGTCCCCTGCATCGGCAGGCGGACTCTCAACCACTGCGCCACCAAGGAAGCCCAGCACCTCCTTAAATGTTGCTCCCTAGATGCTTTCCTTGAAGCACCTTAGTCTCTACCTGGGGCTTCTGCATGACTTTTTGTATCTCCGTACCCCATACACAATTTAATTTAAATGACCAACATGAAACTGGCTTGGAATCCTCTTTGGGGTTCTCAAAAGTGCTGGAATCTGTAGTTTTCAAATCTAATCAAAACAGATGGTGAAGTGCTGATGCTAGGTCAGTATGCAAAAGCCCTTGGGCGGTGGGGCTGGATCCCTGTCCCCATGCAGCTGCTGGAGGACACAGGCCATGACTCCCAGACCCACCCGAACAGAGCTGGGCACCTTTCACAATCCATCCCCTACTTAGCTCATCAAGTCTGGACCTCTCTGACCTCCGTGAGGTAGGAAGCACAGTTAGGGTTCTCCCAGTTTAAGCAATTAGGAGGTGGGGAAATGAGTGATTCTCCTAAGGTCACAAAGCAGATTAGGTTTGAAGCACTGGCTAGACCAGTATTTCTCAAAGCAGAGTCAGAGGTCACCAGGGGTACTTGTCCAAGTCCAGATTTCTGGACCTGGGCGATACCCTAGACCTCCCAATTCAGTCTCTGCAGGTGGGGTTGGAATGGGTAGAGAAGCTTGTGGAGGTCCTAACTTCTCTGATTTCTGTGTTTTGGTCCCATGTCAGCCATCACACCACATATCTGAGTGTCCAGGAGGGAGTGATGCTTCAACCAATGTGCAGTATGTGTGTGTGCCATGGTGCTGCTTGGTATAAAGTTAAGTTCATTGGTTGTAGTAGCTAAGCGTTCATTTTCACAGTATTGGGGAAAATATAACTGTCACTTCAAGCACATAAGTTCATGAATTTTTGCTTAGGGTAAAGTTAAGTTTTGAAATCAATTTAAAGTTGATTTTAAGAAAATATGGCACATGTGGTACTGCAATATGACAAAAATTGTGAAAGTCATACAACAATGATTACAGTTTGGGAAACACAACTTTGGGTGATTCTATGTCAGGAGCAGAAGTGAAGCTGGGAGGCAGGACTGCTTCTAAAGGGATTTTTAGCGCCCTGCAGAGAGACTCTACCTCTGTGCATCAAACACCACCAGCAGCCCATAAGCAGCATGATAAATATTTACAGTGACCATTGTCATCATGCCAGGTGCCAGGGGAGTGTAAAGCTCTCCTCTTAGGGACAATCCATAACCCTTTCCAACAGGTGGTCAGAACCCTAGACTCAAACTCCACCCAGGTCTGAAGACCAGGAAGCAGGCAGAGGATGGTCCCCTAGGGGGCAATTTCCAGAGGGTTGAGACCTGCATCCTTCTCACATCTTCCGCAGGCTTTCCCAGTGCCAGTGCTACCTGAGGCGGCTTTTCTCTCCCCTTCCCAAGGGACCACTGCAGAGGGCCAGGGTGGCATGGGTTTGGGGTTTGGGGAGGGGCTTTGTGCAAGTAAGAGATGACAGAGAGAGAGAAGAGAGCAAGAGTATGGGGGTGGGGAGGGGAGAGACTGGAGGAGAACGAAGAAAGGAAAAGTGGGGGAAAAAAGGCATTTGTAAAATTAAATGGCAAGTCCCCATCAGATGGTGTTGGGCAGGGAAAGCATGTTACAGGCAGGAGTAATTGGTAATCGGAGCTGATGTGAAGAAGGGATGATTTATGGGAGCATGCAGACAGGGGTGGAATAATTTTTGGAGCAGAACGGGGAACTTACTGAACGCCTGAAACTCAGCTACTTATCCACTCGTTCTTGTGATGAATTAGCTCTTGTTTAAAGTAACCGTGGCTCCATTTTTCATTCTGATTACTACACTTGATATCTTTCTCTCCCTCTGTTTCCCTCTGACCAGTGCCCCCTTACCAGGTTCCGGGTGCAGAGGCACTGGGTTTGTAGAAACTCGTCACCCCTCCTCCTTTTACCCCCACCCCACCCCCATAGCAATATTAACTCTAAGTAGCCAAGTCTAAAACCCAGCCACTTGAAATAGTACAGAGATTAGGAACGTGCAGAATTAGCAAAGACCTCAGACGCAAGGCTGCCCTGCTTGTGCGTCCTGAATGATGGCGATTCCTCTGCTATCTGATGTGGGAAGTCTCTCTCCTGGCCCGTCTACTGTCCTTAAAAGTGTGAAGTCCCGAGCACACTTCCCACCTGGCTGGAGCACTCCTTTTGGAGATGGAAAGTCTTTTGAGGACCCTGGCAAGCCTCATGAGAGATAAATCAAGACAAACAATGTCCTATACCATGTACCCTTCCTCGCCAACATTTTAAAATATCAGTTTAGGGGCTTCCCTGGTGGCGCAGTGGTTAAGAGTCTGCCTGCCGGTGCAGGGGACACGGGTTCGAGCCCTGGTCCGGGAAGATCCCACATGCCGCGGAGGAACTAAGCCCACGTGCCACAACTACTGAAGCCCATGTGCCTAGAGCCTCTGCTCTGCAATAAGAGAAGCCACTGCAATGAGAAGCCCGTGCACCGCAACAAAGAGTAGCCCCCGCTCACCACAACCAGAGAAAGCCCGTGCACAGCAACGAAGACCCAACGCAGCCAAAGATAAAAATAAATTAAAATAAATGCATTTATTTTTAAAGAATCAGTTTAAAATTGGTATTGTGCAGAAAGGAAGCAGTTCTAGGAACAGGTGTAGGTATACCAGTATCACGTTTTTATTATTTAAACTTTCTTTTTCCTTGAATAAATATACAACCCTTAAAGATTTAGCCTCCCATGTGGTCCAGCCTCAACACAAATTTCCATTGGAGAAAAAAGCCAGTCTGACAAAAAAGTGATTCATACCAGTTAAATATTTATAGCAGTTGCTTGTGAAAATAACAAAGGGAAAATATTTATCTGATGCTCGGAAAAAATTTATAAGGTGCTCTTGACATCTTTTTCCTTCCGCAACTAACAACTCTACCCAAGAAGTTCTTAAAGCTCCTGCGTGTGGCCCCAGGTCAGGTTGCTGCCACGCCCAAGCAGGCTATGCAAGGCAGTGGCCCAGCTCCCTGCTTCTTGTCACCGCCACCCAGCCCTCAAACGTGGCTGCCTCTATTTTCTCTCCTGTTAGTAACTAGACACCCTCCTCCTTCTCACCACTGGGCCTCACTGTCCCCTCGGTCTCTGAATTTACCTGCTGCTGGCACCTTTCTTGACTTCCTTTGGTGATTCTGTCTCAAGTCTGTCGGGATCTTTCCTTTCTCAGCAGACCCCTGGTTCTGCCGGCTTCTGTTCCAAAGTGCCCTCAGCACCAGGGCCTCACAGCCACTGTCTTCTCTGATTTCTTGACCTCTGCACCACCTGGGCCCTCAGGTACCTGCACACTGCCTACCTCCAGTTGCCTTCTGGCTCCTGACTCTGGCTTCCATCTTTTTTTTTTTTTTTTTTTTTTTTGTGGTACGTGGGCCTCCCACTGCTATGGCCTCTCCCGTTGCGGAGTACAGGCTCCGGACGCGCAGGCTCAGCGGCCATGGCTTACGGGCCCAGCCGCTCCGCGGCATGTGGGATCCTCCCAGACCGGGGCACGAACCCGCGTTCTCTGCATCGGCAGGCGGTGGCTTCCATCTTTAAATCCAGCTTCCTGGAGCTCCCTGGAGCTCAAGTCTATGCCTGTTGGTTTGTTTGGCAATGTTTGCTCATATCCAGACTCCAGCTCTCCTGGCTCTGGGTTCCCTCCCTGCCTTGATGATTTCCCTCGGCCTTGGAGGGACATGGGATAGGAGAGGAGACCAGTGTGGCACAGTAGAGAAAAGCTTTGGATTTGGAATTAGGACACTTAGCATCCAGTCCCAGCTCTGCCACTGATTCTAGGCAATGGGTTTCCCTCTTTGGGGGATAAAGAAATGAAGTTTCCTCATGTAGAAATAGATGGAATAGCTAGTCACGAAGGTCCTTTCCAGTGTAATGGTTAAGAGCATGTGGTCTAGAGTCCGGCTCAGGGTCAAACCCCATTTCTGCCCCTCACTGTTGATCTCTCTGAGCCTCTGTAAAACAGACTTCCTGGGGTTTTATGAGGATTAAATGAGAGACTGAATACAAAGTACGGATCACAGCACCTGGCACTCAGTGAACTCTCAGTGTTAGCTGCTAATATGATGATAATAATAATGATGATGACTTACTATCACTCTGTCATTGAGCTAATCTTGGAAGGCTTTCCCTTTCATTTTGGTTTACACAATCAACTTTTTAGAGCAGCACCTCTGTCTTTATTCTGCTTCATCACACCTGTTGAATAAGACCCACTCTCAGACAGCGGCAACTCTCAATTCAGCCAGCAGGGATATCAGAATCGCACAGAGGGAACAGGAAACAGCCCCCAATAGCGGCTGAGAATCACTCTTGCTTCCCTTATAAAAAAAACATCCATCAGAAAGGAGCTGGTTCAGCCTGACGACTGAATCCTCAGCATAGCCAAACAGGTGCAACACTCTGGGAGATGTCCAAGTTCATCCATCTTCCAGGCCAAGGGGTCCTTCCTGGGCTTTGGGAAGCAAGGTTGGGTGCAGGGCAGGGTGGGGTTGGTCCTGGCTGGCAGAGAATGGAATCAGGAAACTGGAAAGACAGCAAGCAGGGCTGATGCCCAAACTGAGAAGCAGTTAGACGGTCCCACCTGAGTTCAAGAGGCTGGCTAGAGAGATGGAGCCTGGAGAGTTGCTGGCTGGGCTTGTAGAGCATGACTGCGACAATATACCTCATCCCAGGCCTCCTCCAGCCCCCACCAGGGCCGCCTACCGGGCCACCTCCCGGACTGAGTGGAAAGAGGGAGTACGTGCCCTGTGGTGACCTCCCCCTTCTCCTCCAGCTGGTTGGTGGGGTCCCTGCATGTCTGGTCATTAGGCAGAAATTCCAGAAAGAGGATACTCATCTGGCTCCTTCAGCAGCAGTGGAGACTTGAGCACCCAGTTTCTATCCAGCAACAAAGGTCACTTTCCTTTTTGCTGGAGGTCATCTTACCTGGCTGGGGCTTGAAAAGGGGCGGTTCCCCTGAGCTGAGCTGGCAGCCTTTGATTCCTAGAAAGCAGAGCTGATTGTACCCCTCGGGCCCAGTGAGACTCAGCAAGCTCACACTTGTCCACCTGGGACTCAAAATTCACTTCAGTTCTCCATGCATCCATTCCACAGATGGTTACTGAGTGCCAATTATGTGTCAAGCACTTGATAGGAGTTGGAGCTGACTCAGATCCAGGGTTGGAAAGCCAGTGAGCTAACCTACCCCTGGAGACAAAAACCATCCAGAGCACTTGCTTCTCCCCTCTGGGGACAGTAAGCCAATTCCATTAGCTGTGAGCTGCTGGAAAGCAGCAAAGGGGCCGTTCTGTTCATCACTGTCGAGTCAGCGATTAGCACTGTGCCTGGAAACGAGAAGGCACTCTGGAGGGGATGCTTCTTCCAAAAGGGTTTGTGGATCGATGGCCCCCAAGTGCCCCAAACCAGATGGCCCACATTTGCAGCTGTTCATCTCCAGGGTCGCGTGTCAATTCATACCCGCACACAGATGCCAAGCCAGTCCTGATGTGACCCTTTGTAACAGCAACCCCGAGAGCTTGGATGATGGTGATGATGATGATGATGCTCCTACGCCAGCTGAGGAAATCGAGACTCAGAGAGTTTAAATGACTTGCCCACCGTCAAACCCAGCTTCCAAAGGCTGTCCTCTCAACTGTCAACACAGGGGACACTATTGAGGAGTTTGGGGTGAGGGTGTGGAGGTTGGAAAAGGAGAGAGAAGGGCAGGAGGAGGAGCTATGACCAGTTTGGGAACTCCACAGCAGGAGGCGGGGCTTCCAGCCTAGACTCAGGATGAACCTTCGGTGTGTGTGTTTTTGAGACGGGCTTTGGGGTGAAGACCTCCAAGCCCTCTCTGATTGGCTGCCAGCTGTCGGAATGGGCTGGGGGAGGGGTAGGGGTGGGCAAGGTGGAGCCGGGCACTAGCTCTGTGGATTTCCTCCCAGGTGACTTCGAACGGGTTGAGATGGGCTTAGAGTAGAGTTCAGGTCTGCCAGGCGGGACCAAGGTGGGGCCACGGACCCCTGCTGTGGTTGTTCCGTAACCAAACTTCCCTCTTCCCCAGGAGCCCCTGCCTCTTTTAAGGTGAACTGCAGATCTTTAAGTTAATAATTAACTTGTCCCAAGCTCATCAATGCCCCATCAAGGGAGTGGCAGAGAGAGAGGGAGGGGAGGCGGGGGAAGGGAAGGGAGCCCAGCCCACAGCCCAGCCAGCTGTAGCTCCTGTTCACCTGGCCCATAATAAATAGGATGAAAGGCGCTCCTGATAAATGCCCGTGTCAGGGAGAGATTTTACCTTCACTCAGAAACAATGTAATATCTTGGCTATTACCCCAAATAATTTATCAATGTGTAATAGCTTTGTGCAGACCTCAGATAGGAGGGGAGCTGCGCTATCAGAGATGGATGTAGCCTACCTTCGGCTTTTAATTTTTAATGCTCGCAGCCAGCTTTGCATTAAAGGCCAGGTGTCATATAAAGACTTAATGTAAGAGGAGAGTTCATGAATTCTAATCAAGGGAGGCGCACTCCCTGGCTGGCTGCTGTCACCTCCCGCTGTTCGTATTGATCTTGTGTTTTCTCGCCTCCTGTTCTTCGGGCTCTTCCATCTCCCCTCCGCCCCCTCCACCTCACTCCACCCCATCCCTCCTCAACCTCCCCACCCTGCCGACCCTTCCCCACCCCACCCTGGGCTTTCCCCTTCCCAAGTCTCAGCCTTTTCTCTCCCCAGATGAGGGGGGGCGGGTCTCGGGCTGGGCCAGGGCAGTGAAGATTCTGTAACATCTGGACTAGCTGACAGGATGGCAGAACTCTTTTCCCTTTCATCCCCTTATTTATTTATTCATTTCTTTTTCATTCATTTATCCAAAAAGTAGTTTTGAATATCCACGAGGGGCCAACTCTATGCTTGGCCCCGTAGACAAGGTTAGAGACAAGCAAAGTGGTTTCTGCCCCTTAGAGGGGTGTGTAACCTTGCTGACAAGATGCTCCCACTGCCAACGTACACGTACATGAGACTTGAGACTGTTACGTGAGATTCAAAGGAAACGCTCAAACGTCGTATCCTCAGTGAGGCCTTCCCTGACGGTCTTTTAAAATGTGTGCACCTAAGTGTGCACACAGACACCCCTATCCAGCATTCATCGTGCCCGTCTGCACTCTCCTCCAGGGCGCTAACAACCTTCCGCCACGCTTTGTAAATTGTGTTTATTTTGCTTATGATCTTGTAGCAGGAAGACAAATCTGACATGTTGGATCTGTTTCTTTCACTTTAACCTTTGCTTTCCACTGCTTTTGTTCTCTAAAAGGATACTGTCTATACACAATGGCCTGCCTCGGGGAACCCTGCCCCTCTGCCTGAATGTAAAACCAAAGTGCCTTTGTTCAGGCAAACATCCGACGCTGTCCACCTGTGGACTGCTATAAGAAAGAAGAAATTAACACATCCCCTCCCCGAGGCTGGCCATTCCAGGGGATATTTGCAAAACTTATGGCCTTTTTACTTTACTTCCTTACCTCCTTCCCCTCTCTGTGCTCTAAAAGAAACTGGCATCCAAGCCCTAAGATGGTTATTTTGAGATTTTAGTCTGCCATCTTCTAGGTCTGCAGGCTTTCCGAATAAAATCGTATTCCTTGCCTCAGCACCTCGTCTCCGATTTATTGATTCATTGGCTTGGCGAGCAGAGCGAGCTTGGACTTGTAACAATCTGTCTCCTCTTACAAGAATGTAAGCTCCACGAGGACAGGAACTTTGGCCTGTTTTGTTCACTGATATGTCCCTGGTGCATAGAACAGCGCCCGATAGAGAGAGTAGGTGCTCAGAAAATATTTACTGATGAATTAAGCGACCAAGAGTCGAGCTCAGAGAAGAGCAGTGGTGTCTGTGTGGTGGGAAGGGGAGGCTTCCAGCCCACGGTCACTCCAACTCTTCGGCCCAGTGCCCGTTCTCTGCCCTGGGGATCCTCCTCAAAATGCCCCTGCGGTTCCCCAGACAATCCGCCGCGCTTCTCGCCCTTCCCGCCTGATCCCAGCCTGCCCCTTGGCTGGGCTCCTGGCCCTTCCCTTCCGTGTGGCCCTCCCTGGCCTGACTCGGATGAAAGGTTGTCACGGGGTGGGGAAGGCATGGGCACCTGGCCGTGAGCTCCTCAAGGTGGGGGCTGGGCCTCTGCCTCTCTGGAGCTCCGGGCACAGCTCCTGGCACGCAGTAGGTGCTCAATTCCAAGCAAGCCAGTTTTTAAGGAGAGATGCATTCCTGGCAAACCTCTCCTAATTTCAAACTCACAGAATTCAAGACTAATTTTCCTATAGAAATAAAGTTAAAAGCTGCATTATTTCAAATTTTGGACAAGCGAAACTTAACTCATATTGTTCGTATTGCCCAGTTTCCGGTTTGCTTTAAAATGCAGTTGTGGGACTTCCCTGGTGGTGCAGTCGTTAAGAATCCGCCTGCCAGTGCAGGGGACAAGGGTTCGAGCCCTGGTCCGGGAAGATCCCAAGTGCCGCGGAGCAACTAACTGTGGCACTCCGTGTGCCACAACTACTGAGCCTGCGCTCTAGAGCCCATGTGCCACAACTACTGAAGCCCGCGAGCCTAGAGCCCGTGCTCCTCCACAAGAGAAGCCACCACAATGAGAAGCCCGCGCACCACAACGGAGAGTAGCCCCCGCTCGCCGCAACTAGAGAAAGCCGGCGCACAGCAACAAAGACCCAACGCAGCCAAAAATAAATAAATAAATGTTCCTTAAAAAAAAAAAATGCAGCTGTGTCGAATGTTAAGTCCAGAGGGGGCACATTGCCCCCTGTTCTCATTTTGTTCCTGTTGCCTCTTGTGCCAAGGGGCCTCCTTCAACTGTTCCTATGGTCGAGGGTGCGGTTTCCTCCCTATAGTTCCCTTCTCATCCTCTAAGAAGACCCACTGCAAAAGTCTGCCTCCTCCATGAAGCCCTCAGGCACAGTGGGTCCCTCCCTCCTCCGAGCTCTCCAAGAATTTTGTTCCCACCTTGTTTGCAGGCAGTTGAATTGTTAATGAGTTGCTAATGGGTCCTTCCCTACTAATCCTGAGTCAAGGCAGTTCCCTGTGTCTAAGCATCTCTTTAATCCTTGAATATGAATAAATGAATGATGAATGAATGAATGTGTGCACAGGTAACTCCCACAGATATTCCCCAAAGCTGAAGATGTAAACTTCCGAGATGATTTCCTTAGAATCCTTTTTGGAGTTTCAAACAAACAAACAACAAACCACCCAGATTCCTGGGCTCCACCCCAACCTTGCTTAGAAAGCCCCTGGGAGATTCTGAAAGTCTGGCCGGTGCGAACCACCCACCCGTAACTAGACTCACGTGGGGCACTTGTTAAAGGCACAGATCCTTGGGCCCCACCCTGAAATCTCTAGGGCGGGGCGTAAACGTTTAACGATCGCCTCCAGGGACTGGAGGACTCTCAGCAGCTTGGAAACACCTCCTGTGCTCTGACGCATCCCCCTCGAGGGCTTCAAAGTGAGACAACACTTCCTCCATCCCGCCAGTCAGTGAGGCCCTCCAGAAGCCCCCAGTGATTTTCAGCCGGAAGGGACACTAGAGTTCATTCTATTCCAGGGTTTCTCAGCCTCCGTGCTATTGACGTTTGGGGTCGGATAATTCTCTGTTCCGGGGGTTGTCTTGTGTAGGGTAGGATGTTTAGCAGCATCCCTGACCTCTTCCCACTAGACGCCTGCAGCAACCTCTCCCTCCTCCAGATATGACAACCCCCAAATGTCTCCAGACATTGCCACATGTCCCCCAAGGGACAAAATCTTCCCTGGTTAGGAATCATTCCAGTTTTGCCTGGGGCTCAGAAAGGCTAAATTCTCTGCCAAAGAGAAGTGACACAGCTAAGATTTCAGAAACTCATCGGAGAGGCAAACTTTTACCTTACTCTCTAGGGGTCCTTTTGAGAATTTAAAAAATAGGTACTCATTGGGCTTCCCTGGTGGCGCAGTGGTTGAGAGTCCGCCTACCGATGCAGAGAACACGGGTTCGTGCCCCGATCCGCGAAGATCCCACGTGCCGCAGAGCGGCTGGGCCCGTGAGCCATGGCCGCTGAGCCTGCGCATCCAGAGCCTGTGCTCCGCAACGGGAGAGGCCACAACAGTGAGAGGCCCGCGTACAGCAAAACAAATAAACAAACAAACAAATAAAAAATAGGTACTCATTAATTAATTTAAAACAATGGTAAACCATTACATGTTAATATAGATAACATATTTTTATGGGAAATAATGTTTTTCAAAATAAATATAGTAAGATGAGTAGCACTGTTTTTCATTTTTTACAAATTTAATATCTGTTTTACTATATGGTTTTGGTTAAAGTCTATAAAGGAAATTTGGCCTCACATAGATACATAGTTATAGAAAAAGGAGGAGTAATTTAGTAGCCTTTTCAGATAATTGTGGATATTGTTTGAAAATACACCAAAACTCAACAAGCATCATTTCTTAAGATCAGTTGCGATGGGAAATCTGAAACCATATCAATTAACTTTTTATACATTAAAAGGCAATGATCTATCTTGTACTCTGAGTAGATCTTTTACTCGTGATTTTTGTAGCATAATATGTTGATCATTTGGAAAATATTAGTTCACCAAGTCCTGTAGATCTTCCAGATGCTGACACACTTCGTCATACAATAGCAAGAATCCGTTAATATCACCTCTGATCTTCTCACAAAGTCTTTAAGTGTGGGAAGCTGTCACACTCATGGTAACAGACATAAGTTTCCTAAAATTTAAAAGTTCAAATTTTGTCATTGGCAATAAATTTAAAAGTTCAAAAATTTATCCTTAATGTGAGAAGCTCACTTTATTTCTGAGAAAATATCTGCCAAATAGCCAAGCCTGAATAAACATAGTTTTTTGTTTTGTTTTGTTTTGTTTTTGTGGTACGCGGGCCTCTCACTGCTGTGGCCTCTCCCGTTGCAGAGCACAGGCTCCGGACGCGCAGGCTCAGCAGCCATGGCCCACGGGCCCAGCCGCTCTGAAGCATGTGGGATCTTCCCAGACCGGGGCAAAAACCCGTGTCCCCTGCATCGGCAGGCGGACTCTCAACCACTGGGCCATCAGGGAAGCCCTATTTTTGTTTTTGTTTTTGTTTTTTTGGGCCACACCACGCAGCTTGCAGGGTCTTAGTTCCCCAACCAGGGATTGAACCCAGGGCCTGAGCAGTGAAATCACTGAGTCCTAACCACTGGACCGCCAGGGGATTCCCCAAATAACTGTAGTGTGTGAGTTGTTCTTTAAAGGAAAAATAGCGTTCCATGAAAAAACTGGCTAGCTCATCTTTCGACTCAAGATAGTTGCAGGTGTGTTTTTCCTCCAGACAACTGTACTCAAGTATTCAACAGAAGGGCTTTATGTGCAATTCCCATTTCATCACACAGAATTTAAAAAGACAAGGACTCTGGGGTCAAGATTTTTAAAAATTAAAAATTTTACTGCTCTAAGTAGAACATTCTTTAGTGAAACTGTTTTCCCCCTACATAGTGTGTGGCAGTGCAGAATGCAATGATAGCTGGTGTAGTTTGTGGCCTCTGCATTGATTCATGCTAAGGTATCAGCAGTCTCATCCACCATGACTTTTGTACCATTAGTGCAAATGTTAACACAGCAAAAGAGACAAATAACATCTTAATATTATTCTGAAAAAAGTTTTGACCTTGCAGATCCCCTGGCAGCAGCTCAAAGATCCCTAGAGGTCTGGGATTATACTTTGAGAATTGCTGCCTTAGGGTATCTAACCAGAAGCTGAATTGCTAGGTGGTTGGATGTACACATCTCACCTTTACTTGTCACTCCCAAATCGCTCTTCGAGGTGGGTTTATTAACTTTACTCCCACCAGCAATGTGTAAGCATTCTCAGCTCCCCATATCTTGGTCATCACTTAGTGTAATACAATTTATATTTCGCCAGTCCAATGGGTATGAAATAGTATCTCATTTTTGCATTAACCACATCATAGCATTTCAAAGATATTTGGAATGTTTTTTCAAATCAGCTGTTTTTTTTTTTTTTCCTTCAGTACGTGGGCCTCTCACTGTTGTGGCCTCTCCCGTTGCGGAGCACAGGCTCCGGATGCGCAGGCTCAGCGGCCACGGCTCATGGGCCCAGCCGCTCCGCGGCATGTGGGATCTTCCCGGACCGGGGCATGAACCCGTGTTCCCTGCATCAGCAGGCGGACTCTCAACCACTACGCCACCAGGGAAGCCCTCAAATCAGTTTTTTAATCACTCATAGTTAGATGGTGTTTATTGCACTCACTAATAATTGAGGTAATTGACATGGATATAGATATAAAATATAAAGTCTCTTTCAACACATGTTTAAGAGGGTTTTTTTCTAGTTTTCATGTTGGCAAAACATTTCCCACTTCTCTTCAATTTCCTTTTGCAATTTTCCAAATGACAGAGCTTCTGGGGAATGCTCGTCTAGGGTTTTTAATCATTTATTTCCTGTAAACATTGCCAATACATATGTGATTTGGTTTCAGAATTGCAGTTGATTACACTGCAGATTTGAGCCTGCAGATCTCAGGGCTGGTGATGCTGCCTATAGTAGTTCCTTGCACCTTACATGTATAAATGTTGAAATGCTCATCATGGGTTTGTAGATGCTGGTAAACTGACTGCGCTAAACTTAGTGAGAAATAGATCAATCTCTGACATAACAACTTTCAGGGGACCTTCCAGGATAAGTTTGACTGTATGTGATTTTTCCTTTACATGTTGATTTCACAAGCTAACCCCCATGGAAGAAGCAAGGCCATTCTAAGTAGTCCTGTGTGGGAGCCTGAATTAACAGGCATCGAGCTTCTCATCTATTTCAGTAAGTTCATTGGTTTGGGTTCTCAGCGTTTGTTCATCTAAACTGTGCGTTGGCAAACTTCTCTGTAAAAATCCAGATATTAAATATCTTAGGCCGTGTGAGCCACGGAGTCTCTGTTGCGATTACCCCACTCTGTAGAGTAGGGCAAAACAGCCATAGATGATAGGTAAACCGATGGTGTGGCTGTGTTCCAATAAAACTTTATTTACAAAGAGCAGGATAAAGCTGTAGCTTGCTGACTCCTGGTCTAGACTGCCTCTTCACCTCATTCTCTGGACAAAACTTTTGCTAATCCTTTAGTGTCTATGCTTCCCATATGAAGGTCTGTAGTTTACTTTTCATATAAGTGTGCTTGTGTATGTTGTTGAATCTTTAATTTAAAAAAAAAGTAAATACAACAAGTTGAAAACGAAAATAACGTGGATAATAAATAAGAACATAAATAGTCTGAGAGAACTTAAAAAACCAAAAAAAAAAAAAAAAAACCCAAAAACCAGACCCATCCAGATTTTCAAGGCTAATCTCTCTCTCTCTCTCTCTCTTTTTTTTCTTGCCACACGACATGGCATGTGGGATCTTAGTTTCCCAACCAGGGATCTAACCCATGCCCCCTGCAGTGGAAGCGTGGAGTCTTAACCACTGGATCACCAGGGAATTCCCAAGGCTAATCTCTCTTAAAGTCAACTGATTATGGAGTTTAATCATATCTACACAATATCGTCACAGCAAAGCCTAGATTAGTGTTCTATGGAATAACTTGGGACTATAGCTTAGCCAAGTTGACACATCAGAAAAAACATCACAAATACCAAACCCCAAGGCTTCTTGTGGAGCCTGAAGTTATTTGCTTCAGACCACATGGCCATGAGCATCTGTGCACACAAGGAGGGAAGATCATCTTGAGCTTGGTTCCTTAAGTTCAGACAGGCTGGACAGACAACTTAGCTTATAGATAAATGCATAGTGAGTTGGCTTTAAAGAAACCTTGGAGGCTTTCAGGGCCTAGAAGAGGGAGTGTGCCCTGCTCAGCTAGGACAAGCCCTTGGGGTCCCTGAGGCTCTGCTTTGGATTCACTAGTGCTTTCCAAACTGTGGGTCACAACCCATGTGTGGACCATAAAATCAATTCAGGGGTGGTTGATCCATACTTTTTTTTTTTTTTTAATGAAAAGGAATAAAATAGATGATGGCAGAGTGCATCACACATAATAAAGGTAAGTGTTTCAGGGGTGTGTGTGTGTGTCTTTTCCCATAGCTCTGACATACTGACAGACATAAAAGGTCATGTATTATATGATTCTTTTTATATGAAATATCCAGAATAGGCAAATCTATGGAATCAGAAAGTAAATTTGTGGCTGCCAGGGGCTGGGGGAAGGGGAGAACGGGGAGTGATTACTTAAAAGATAAGATGTCCTTCTGGGGTGATGAACGTTTCGTAGCTGGAATGAGGTGGTAGTTGCACAACACTGTGAAGGCACTACATGCCGCTGGATTGTACATTTTTTTTTCCAATTTTTTTTTTTTTTGCGGTACACGGGCCTCTCACTGTTGTGGCCTCTCCCGTTGCGGAGCACAGGCTCCGGATGCGCAGGCTCAGCGGCCATGGCTCACGGGCCCAGCCGCTCTGCGGCATGTGGGATCTTCCCGGACTGGGGCACAAACCCATGTCCCCTGCATCAGCAGGCGGACTCTCAACCACTGCGCCACCAGGGAAGCCCTGGATCGTACATTTTAAAATGGTCAATTGTATGTTATATGAATGTCACCTCAATTAATAATAAAAAAAGAAAGAAAGAATCTTTTTTTTTTTTTTTTTTTTTTTTGCGGTACGCAGGCCTCCAACTGTTGTGGCCTGTCCCGTTGCAGAGCACAGGCTCCGGACGCGCAGGCCCAGCGGCCATGGCTCACGGGCCCAGCCACTCCACGGCATGTGGGATCTTCCCAGACCGGGGCACGAACCCATGTCCCCTGTATTGGCAGGTGGACTTTCAACCACTGCGCCACCAGGGAAGTCCAAAAAGAAAGAATCTTAAGTGATACTTGGGGAGGGGAGAGGGAGGCTTCTGTCCTTCCCATGTGCCCTAGGGCTTCCCCCCGCTGACCAAAGACTCCATCCTTGAAGAGTCCTGACTCCACTCTAGCCAAAACGAGACAATAGAAGGTCCTGTTTGCAGAGAAAGAGAACAGGCTTCACCCCCTTCTTGCAGCTCCTGGCACCCGTGGCCTCTGGTCTGGCTGTGTGCCAGCCAGAGCCCTCTGCCCCCGCGGGTGGGTGGTACAGCCCTAGAGTGGTTGATAGGCTGCAGAGCCCTGAGCTCAGCAAAGGTCCCCGACTTCTTCTGATCTCCTTCCCAGGTCAGGCCCCCAGGGGAGGCACCTCCCTGGTCCCCGCTGGTGACCAGTGGTCTCAGCTCCTCTATTCAGGGTCTCTGGCTGTTGAGTCTGCGGCTAACACGGTGATTCTAACTGCTGTGTACTACAAATTAATTCATTCCTTTAGGCCTTGCTGTTCTGTAACTGGCTGTCACAGCGATCGCCCCGGGAGCTAATTGAGAGTTGCGATCCGTGGCAGTATTTCCATTAGGGGCATAATGACAGAAGCTGCCGTGCACACACAAATACACATGGAAGCAAAAAAACATAGGTACACGTACACTCATGGAAGCTAAACACACACACACACACACACACACACACACACAGCTGATTAGCCCCAGTTCATTAGCACAGGGACCACTGGGCTGCCCATATTTTAGGAGCCTCTGGGTGAGGATGAAGCCCCTATGACCATGGGACACTGTGGGTGGACCCAAGGCCACTGCCAAGAACACAAGGGTCCTGCTCCACGGCACCGCCCCTGCTGCTGTGTCCGGTGCCAAGGCTCCCCAGTGGGCCACGGGGACCTGGGCTCCTCGTTGGCTTCCTCTGACCAGGGGGAGGGGCCAGCGGTGACCACGGCAGAGACTCTGAGTGTGTGTGCACAGGCACGTGGTAGCGGTTGGGGTGCATGAGCGACGGGATCAATGGTTTTCACTCCAACCAAAGTTCCCTGGCCGCCTCTTCGTGGCAGGGAGTGCAGATGCGTGAATTCATGGATTCCTTCAAAAAGTCCTTATTTGGCTGTGAGCCAGGCACCATCCTGGGCACTCAGTGGTTGTCCTAGGTTGGATCCAGCTCCCACCCCACCCCCCAAGCAGAGCCTGAGATAAGAGGTGAGCAAGGGGGTTTTGGGGACACGATCCCAGGAAGCACCGTCGGGGAGTGGGGAGTGAAACCAGGACGGGAAGGGAGGGGATCTGAGAGCAACAATGAGCAAGTCACCACTGGGTGTCTGGAATTGGGGAGAGTGTGCACAGTTGTCCCAGGAGCCCCGTGTTTACCCTCGGCTCCCAGTGATCAAAAGTGAGGGCTGAGGGATGCCCCCAGGGGCCTTAGCTCCCTGGCGCTCCCAGTCTAACCCTTGAGCAGACCAAGCATGCTTCCCTGCCAAGCAAGTCTTCAGGGTCACAGATACTTGCAGTGAGTACCTGCAGGGTGAGTACATACAGGGCGAGTGCAGAGGGGGTGCAGGGGTGAGTGGTGAGTGCAGAGGGGACAGCTGAGTGCAGAGAGGAGGGGTGAGTGCAGAAGGGAAATTATTAGTGCAGCGGGGAGGGGAGCGCGGAGGAAATGTGGGCCACACCAGTAGTCGTTTTTCTCAGTGGTGCGCAAGGCAGACCCAGTCCCTTTCTTTTTTCTTTTTTTTTTTTTTTTTTTATAGTACGCAGGCCTCTCACTGTTGTGGCCTCTCCCGTTGCGGAGTACAGCCTCCGGACGCGCAGGCTCAGTGGCCATGGCTCACGGGCCCAGCCACTCCGCGGCATGTGGGATCTTTCCGGACCGGGGCACGAACCTGTGTGCCCTGCATCGGCAGGCGGGCTCTCAATCACTGCGCCACCAGGGAAGACCCCCAGTCCCTTTCTTTAAGGAGCTTATTTCTAATGAACAAGACCAGGAAGTCAAGTTCAGGAGTCAGGATTCAGTGGCTCAGAGCTGAGCTCGGGCACCCAGTGGAGGAGGGTAGAGGATGCTCTAGCCGTGACATCTTCCTCCTGCTGGTACTCCTCACGGCTCCATCCAGGGGCCTCTATTTCTTACCCTATGTCATCTCCTTCAGCCAATCCCCTGCACCCAAAGCTTCAGCTGCCCTGGTAGGCAAGTGATCCCGCCCCCCACCTCAGATAACTCTAGTCTGCCCTCTCCTCCAAGTCCCGGTGCTGTGTGTCCAGCTCCCTATCTGACATCTCCACTTGGAAGTTGTGAGGGCACGATACACTAAACAAGGATAAAACCGACTCATCATCTCCCCTCCTCCTCAGACACTGGTCACCTTTAATGTTCCCCATTCAGAGTGTGGCAGTCATTGCATTTCTCAGGCTAGAAGCCTAGGATCCAGTCTGGACACCTCCTTTCCCCCATCACTGATGGCCAATCAACACCAAGTTCTATGGATTTTTCCCTCCCGATGCCACCTGTTCTATCTCCACTGCCACCACCCTAATCTAAGCCACTCCCCAGGGGAACACAAGATGGGCACTCAAAAAAATCTCTGCTGATGGAGGCATGATGCAGATGGGCTTGCACTTCTACGAAGGCTCTTGAGACTATCTACTCTGCCAGGGTGCTGCAATGACACTCTGGGAGCGTGCCATCCACTTCTGAATCTGCATGGTTCCAAAGATAAATAAAAAGAAATATTTTCCAAAACTAGATAAATTATAAAACCCAGGCAAAGAGTCTGATAGGTCCATTCTTTTTTTTTTGGTTTAAGATTTTTTGATGTGGACCATTTTTTTTTAAGTCTTTAGTGAATTTGTTACAATACTGCTTCTGTTTTTTTTTATGTTTTGGTTTTTTGGCCCCGAGGCATGTGGGACCTTAGCTCCCTGACCCACCCCCCGCATTGGAAGGCAAAGTCTCAACCACTGGACTGCCAGGGAAGTCCCTGATAGACCCATTCTAGATGAATTGCAATTAATATCCTTCCTTTACTAGCGATAGAAAATATGACCCAAACTCATGACTTAAGCAAGGGGGAGAGGTGGTAGTGGATTTAATGGCTCAGATAACTAAAAAGGCCAGTAGTAGAGCTTCAGGTGCAGCTCGATCTGGGGGCTATTGATACCAGCAGAACCCAATTTCTCTCTGCTTGTCTCTTGACTCCACTTTTTCTATATTAGTTCCATTCTTGGAGAAGTCCTGACCTCACAATGGCAAAATGGCTGCCAGAGGTCCAGTCCATAGCTTTGTGGGTTCAAAACCAGAAGAAAGAATTCTCCCTTCCTGTACGAGTTCTGGGAATCACTCTAATTGCATTAATTTGGAAAATGTGCCCATTCTGAACCAACCTATGAGACCAGGGGTATTTAATATGCTGATTGACCAGGCTCTGAAGTCTTGGACAGGGCCCTGTATACCCTGAGAGTAAGGGAGATGGGTCCCCAAAAGTGAATCTGAGTGCCGTTTACTCAAAGAAGGGGAATGGAAGCCAAGGGCAGAGGCCACAAACAACAAATCCTCACTATTAATACACACCCAGAATAAGAGGACGTTTTGCCGAGGGCCAGTAGGACCCTTGGATGGAAGGTTGCGGAGGTCAGTCACCATGAGCCACTAACTTGACCAGAGCTCTGGGTCTGCCTCGCTTGATCCAGAGTCCACTTCACAGGTAAAAGCCACACCCTGCAGGTATGTGATGCAGGTGTAAGGGTGGGGGTGGGGGAAGCAGAGATTTGGGTCCTTCTTCTTTCTCCAGGATCCTGTTTACGGATCATAGTGCCTCTCACTTGGTGTGCTGGGTTGAACAATGTCTCCCAAAATGCATATCTACCTGGAACCTCAGAATGTGATCTTATTTGGAAATAGGGTCTCTCCATATGTAATTAATTAAAATGAAGTCATACTAGATTAGGGGTACCCTAGATCCAGTATGACTGGTATCCTTATAAGAAGAGGAGAGGACACACAGAGACACAGACACACAGAGAAGAAAAGCCATACAATGATGGAAGCAGATTGGAGTGACGCATCTACCAGCCAAGGAACACCCAGGGTTGCCGGCAGCCATCAGAAATGAAGAAGAAGCATGGGAAGATTCTTCCCTAGAGCCTTTGGAAAGAACACGACCCCGCTGACACCTTGATTTCAGACTTCTAGCCTCCAGAACCGTGAGAGAATACATTTCTGTTGTTCTAAGCCACCCAGTTTGTGATGTTTTCCCACAGCAGCCTTAGGAATCTAATACACTTGGGCTGACCGTGTTCCATACAACTCCATTCCTTAATACCCACCCTTGCAAGAAACAGATGAAACCCATCATGGACACAAGACATTTGTGTATATAGCAAACATTATTGAAAGTTTGGAGGAGCTTTTATTTGGTCACATCAGCGACCTGTGACCTTAAGACACTGGGATGCCCTTTTCCCCAATGTCTTTCCTCCACCTTCTCCTAGAAAGTCAACTTCCTCATTTCATTATGCAGAACAATCTAGTCCCCGTGTTGTCTTCTCCTCTGGGTTCGCCTGACCCTCCAAAGCTCACTGCCCTGCTCTGCAAAGACAATTTACTGCAGGACTTGTTTTCAGCAACAGGAAACATGGCAGGTCTTTGGACCTTTCTGTCGTTCTCTTCTCTTTCTCTCACACGTGTCAGCTAGAGGAAGAAAGCAGTAGAGAGATTTCTTTCTGTACTCATTTGAATTATTCTTTCCTCCTTGGGAAGTAGAAACAGTACTCTCTTTTGGTTTTAAGTAGCATTTTTCATCACCAAGCCTGGAAAGGCCATGTCTTCTGCCCATGGTGTATGGGGCCACAGTTGACCTTTAATTAGCTTTGGTGGCTCTTTATCCAGGTGGACCCACTGCCTTGGCTCAAAATCCTGCCCAGTTTCCAACTGCTACAGATGTGGGCCGTCTTCCCAGCTCCTGCTGGAGGCTCTCCCTCCCCCATCTATGGCCATTTTGACGGTCAGAACTGACGGACATGTTGAGGGACCTCAGAGTCCATCTAGTGGGGAAACAGAGACCTAAAGAGGAAAGGGACCTGCCTAGGTCACCCAGCAGGTGGTGGAGGAGCTGAGACTAGAGCTGGGTCTCTTGCCTCTTCCAGCCAGTCTGCAGTGGCTGAGGCAGCGAGGCAGGCACTGCTTACCGCCCACAAAGTGCTGTCCAGCTGATAAATAACACTTTCCTCACTTGCTTGCTGAGTTTTTCTCCAAATTCCATTTAACCTTGATCTCAAATTCTCTCCATAGGGGCCCTGGTTAAAAGGAACATACGCTGCCTCCAAAGTAGCATATACTCAGCATGTGGCAGTAAAATGATAATAAACCATTACAAGAATGCTATCTTATGTGGTATACAATATATACAATGGAATATTACTCAGCCATAAGAAAGAACGAAATCATGTCACTTGCAGCAACATGGATGACCTAGAGGTTATCATATTAAGTGAAGTAAGTCAGACAAAGACAAATATCATACATCACTTATATGTGGAATCTAAAAAAAATAATACAAATGAACTTATTTACAAAACAGGAACAGACTCACAGACGTAGAAAGCAAACTTATGATTACCAAAGGGGATAGTGGGGTGGGGCCCGGGGTGGGTAGACAAATTAGGAGTTTGGGATTAACATATACACATCACTATATATAAAATAGGTAAACAACAAGGTCCTGCTGTATAGCACAGGGAACTATATTCAATATCTTATAATAACCTATAATGGAAAAGAATCTGAAAAAGAATATATATTTATATATGTATCACTGAATCACTTTGCTGTACACTTAAAACTAACACAACATTGTAAATTAACTATACTTCAAAAAATAATAAAGTGTGTCCTAAAAAAATGACTTTCACTGGAAAAAAAAGGAATGACATTTTACACATTTAGGTTTACAGAGTCCTTTCCCATAGATCTCAACCAAGGACTATTTTATCCCTCAGAGGACATTTGGCAATGTCTGGAAACATTTTTGGTTTCACAACTGGGAGTTGCCATCTACTGGGTAGAGGCCTTAGACACTGATAACCATGCTACACAGTACCCACAACAAAGAATGATCTAGCTTAAAATATTAGTAGTGCAGTGGTTGAGAAGCACCGCCATGGATCATATCATTAGTCCTCATGACAACCTTCTAAGGCAGAACTTCCCAACTCGGGTCCAGGGCTATAAACATGTTACCCACAGCAGATCCTCCTCTTCACCCTTGGGGCATCCATGTAGGGCTGGGGAGCACCCCAGTCCCCACTTGCCTCTGGCTGCCTACAGCCTCCTGCTGGGCCCTTGCAAACATGGCCAGAGCTGAGCATAAAAGTGCTTAGCAAGCATTCCTTTAACCTTCAAAATAGGCAATATTATCCAATATTATCCTTATTACAAAGGTAAGCAAACTGAGACTCAGGAAGCCTGTCAGTTTCAAAGTCACACAATTAGGCGCTGGTTCCAGGACTAGGGAAAAATTAAAGCATAGTTTTTGATGCTCACCATGTAATGTAGGGAATTCATGTCAATTAATCCCTAAAATTCCTGTAAGTAGAACTGGATTCAAACTCAGGCCAGTCCTATTCCAAAGCTTGTGCCTATTTTCCATCATATAATACCCTCTTCCAGGTGTCTCTTCTCTAGATGAGTGGTAGGTCTTATTCCTCTTGTGGCTGAGCTTGGCACAACACCCAGTACACAATAGGAACTCAAAAAATGCTTTTAAATTGAACAGAACCATCACTGGCTTAGGTACCCAGATTCAGGACTATTAGAAACTCCTGGGTTTATTGACATTTCCCAACTGCTCCTCTTGCTAGAACTCTGCCCCCAGCAAGGCTTGTCCTTCCTTTCATTTCAGGCTCCACTCACATCTCTCCTTTTTTGGGACAGCTCCACAAATGAACTCTAGTTACTCATTTTCTAGTCTACCTTGAGCATGTAAGCAGGTGGAGGTGATAGGTAGAATGGAAAGAGCATGAGGCTGCATGCCAGGAGACCTCTTGGGACCTCTGTTTCTTCTTTATGTTAAGAAAGTTGAAAAGATTATTTATAAGATCTTTTCTGTGGGTGAGTGAATAATGGCACCACAAAGATGTCCATATCCTAATCCCCAGGGAATGCACAATTCCTCTAACAGCTAGTTGTTGAGCACTCACCATAGCTGGCCCTGATCTAGATGCAGGAGGAGCAGTGGTGAACAAGATAAACACCTGCCCTTGGGGAGCTTGTACCCTAGTTTGGGAGCAGCATTGGTCCTGCTGACGACAATGCAGCACAGAGACATCTGAACAAGGCTTCATGGTCTTCGGGTCTCCTTCAATAACCATGTGTGGCAGGCTGCCCCACCTCCTGGGTAGGGCACTGAGGCCCAGGCAGGGAAGCCACCAATTTTCTTGCTGGACCCTATGGGTCAGGTCCCCCTCTAGAGTGATACATCCTCTAACCAATCAACAGAGTATTTCCGCACATAAAGCCTACCTGAAAATGAGCTCTCAATGCAAAATTACAAAGCACATGGGGAAGTAATCCACCATGACTGAAAGTTAGCAGACAGAACAGATAAAATCAGATCCTCAAGAAATTCAGATAAAAAGACTAGGGCTTCCCTGGTGGCGCAGTGGTTGAGAGTCCGCCTGCCGATGCAGGGGGCGCGGGTTTGTGCCCTGGTCCGGGAGGATCCCACATGCCGCAGAGCGGCTGGGCCCGTGAGCCATGGCCGCTGAGCCTGCGCGTCCAGAGCCTGTGCTCCACAATGGGAGAGGCCGCGGCGGTGAGAGGCCCGCGTACTGCAAAAAAAAAAAAAAAAAAAAAAAAGACTATAGGCACAACTCTGGGAATACACTAAAATCCACTGAATTGTACTCTTTAAAAGGGTGAATTTTATAGCATGTGAATTATATATCAGTAAAACTGTTATTAAAGGAAAAGACCACAGGGTGGAGACCACAATATACATATGTTTAAAATGATTAAAGTCACATTATCTTCCTGTGGGATTATTTAAGAATTAGAGAAAATGTATAATTGACAAAACAGTAAGTAGTATTAATTATAGTTATTCAGTGATTATTAATTTATCCTCATTTCTACATTTCCTAAGCTCCTTATCATTAAATGTACCTGCGCTGTGTCCCATTCTACTAGAGCCTTAATACCATATTCCCTCAATTCTAAAATGCCATCAATTGTAACACACACCATCAATTCAATAAAAGTTTTTTTAAAATAAAGCAATCTATCAAATGTCCTTACCTACTGTAAGTTACACTCTGATTTTGGAAATATAAAAAAATGTGAAAAACACATTTAAATTTATAGTACCTGATAAAATTATTTGTGGTAATGTGATAATGGATGCTACTGAGTAACTGACTTCATGCTTTATGACTCTAAATCCTAGAGTATCTGAAGGCTGGCAGCTAGAGACTGGCAATGTTAGAGGATGGAGCATAAGACTGTCACAGCCGAGTCTGTTTGCCCCCAAGGCAGTGGAGCCCATGGGTCTGAAGCAGGAAGGGAAGGACAACACAGAGGCTCCACGAGGGAAATTGCTTCCGTAGCACGTAGGCATTTTCTGGCCCAGTGCTGTATCTTCCTATCAAGGACCCTATATGACTCAGTGTTTGGTGTCATCAGTTTTCCTGGAGCTTTTCCTCCCTCCTGGCCTCAATTTCTCTAACTGTAAAATGGAAATGAACCACATTTTCCAATGGACCTCTACCAGTCAAGGTTTATTTGGCTCAAAGTTCGGCAGGATGGAGTTCTGTTTCTTCTTCGCCCCCTCTGTTTCTCCCAATGAGAGGGGATCTACTCTTCAGGAGATAGCACTGTGGCTAAGGGTGGTGCCCATTAAGAAGATTTCAGGGATCCACTATCGTCCAGGATTACAAGGCTGGGACTTGTAGGGAGGGCAGAAGGAGAGAAAGGCAAGGGCCAGGGAGACAAAGGGAGAAGGGATTTGCAGATGTCCATCCATGGCTGATTTGGACCACCCTGAAAGACCATCTAACGGTAGTGATTTAACAGTGGGATTTAATGATGCATGGAATAAAGCACTGCCACAGAAGTAAGTGTGAAGTTCAACCCCTTTCACAAAAGATGATGAAGCTGGAAAGCCTAGGCCATCAAGACAAGGGTCTTAGTATATGTCTCTCAAACTTCAGAAAACCCACAAACCACCTGAGGAGATTGTTAAAATGCAGATTCTCATTCAGCAGATCAGGGTGGTGCCTGAGATTCTACATTCCTGACAAGCTCCCAGGGAATGCAGATGCTGCTCGTGGTCTAGGAACCACACTTTAGTAACAGTGGCATAGGAGGTACTGGACCAATAGTCATTCATTCACTCACTCATTCAAGCATCCAGCAAATATTTATTGAACACTTACTATATGCCAGGCAATGTTCCAAGTGTGGAGATACCAAGTAGAAAAAAAAACAAAACAAAAAACAGAACATAGAGCTTAGATTCTAAATGAACAAATATATGATTGAATCAGTTAATTAGTGGTGGAAACTTGTGGTTTAGTGCAAAATAGTAATGAAGATGCAACAGAACAAAATCTCCCCTGTGATCATTTATCTTGCAAACCCAGGCTCCACTATTTATTCATTAAAGAAGGGGTGGGAGGAGAGAGGGAATCCTGGGCCACTCACCAGCAGAGTGACCTTGGGGGTGTTCCTTAACTTCTCTGGCCTTTTGATTCTTTTAAAGGAGGAGGCTCTTCCAACTTTCCATGATCATTGTGAGGATTAAATCAGAAAAAGTATCCAAATGAACCTGGTCCAAAAGCCTGGCACATAGTAGGCACTTGATATATGGTGACTGCTATCATTTTATTATTACTGACCAAAGTGTGAAAGTGTAGCTGCCTGGGCCCATGTTTCTCCCCAATCCCCCACCTGGAGTTCTCCCTCCTCCATCACCCTTGCCTCAGGGAGCCACAAGGCTACCCTGATGAGCTGTGCAGCTTACTGTGAAATGCGCTGCATTTTCTCCCCAGCTGCCTCCTGATTGCAGTATTTACTTTTAATCTCCTGTGCCTCAATGCCCGATAAAAACTTTGTCACATTAGATGGTGACAGATGGGGGAGAGAAGGGGGGTAGCCCTGTGAGGGAGCGTCCAGGCCGCTCAACAATCCTTCACCACGCCAATTACGTCCTTCGGTGCTCCCTGGCGTGGGCACCCATGTCAGCGCAGAGGGAAATGGAAAAGCATAAATAAAGACAAAACCAGGCTCGGCGAGGCTTTAATCTGCGGAATAACATTTCTCATTTGTGTGAAATATCACTGGATTCTCTCCCTATGCTCCGGGGGCACACATGAGTGCACACACACACCAGGAGGGAGACAGGGGTTCCCAAGCCCCGGTGGTAAGTTAAATGTGTGCAGCGCGCCTCCTCAGAGCTGGGTTAACCCACCCCGTGTCCCTAACTGGGCTGTCAGGGACATCGCTTCTTCATGTTTGCAGGGTGTAGTGGAAGAAGAGAGACAGGAACTGACAGAAAGAGGAATGAAAGTGGTTAAGAAATTATCAGATGAGCGTGAAAGGGAGAAGAAGGGCCAGACACTCAGAATTGGTTCTGCTTTTACAAGAATGTATAATTATCTCATAATAATCGATGGGATTGGTGCTTAACACTTTCTAAACCTCTTTCTTTCATGGGTAAACTTCCTGATCCTCAACAATTCTGTGAAGCAATTAAAAATCCTCACATTAGGGCTTCCCTGGTGGCGCAGTGGTTGAGAGTCCACCTGCCGATGCAGGGGACACGGGTTCGTGCCCTGGTCCGGGAAGACCCACATGCCGCGGAGTGGCTGGGCCCGTGAGCCATGGCCGCTGAGCCTGCGCATCCAGAGCCTGTGCTCCGCAACAGGAGAGGCCACAACAGTGAGGGGCCCGCGTACCGCAAAAAAAAAAAAAAAAAAAAAATCCTCACATATGTGGAGAGCGTTTCCTATTATGTCTGTTCTCTCTCTCTTTAGGGATGTGTAGCGTGGAAGAGTGTGTTAGTGTACCAGAGCTGCTGTGACAAAGTATCACAAACTAGGTGGCTTAAAACAATGGAAATGGGGCTTCCCTGGTGGCGCAGTGGTTGAGAGTTTGCCTGCTGATGCAGCGGACGCGGGTTCGTGCCCCGGTCCGGGAGGGTCCCACGTGCCGCGGAGTGGCTGGGCCCGTGAGCCATGGCCGCTGAGCCTGCGCGTCCTGAGCCTGTGCTCCGCAACGGGAGAGGCCACAACGGTGAGAGGCCCGCGTACCGCAAAAAAAAAACAAAAAAAACAAAAACACACAATGGAAATGTCTTCTCTCATCGTTTTGGAGGCCAGAAGTCTGCAAGCAAGATGTTGGCAGGGCCAGGCTCCATCTGAAGGGCCCAGGGGAGGATACTTCCTTGCCTCTCCCAGCTTCCGGAAGCCCCAGACGGTCCTTGGCTTGTGGCAACCTAATTCTAATTTCTGCCACCCTCTTCACATGGCCGTCTCTCTGTGTCTGTGTCCAAATTTCCCTCTAAGAGCACCAGTCATATTGGAGTTAGGGTCCACCCTAATGACCTCATCGCAACTTGATGACATCTGCAAAAAAAAAGTCACATTCCCAGGTGCAGGGTTTAGGACTTAAACGTATCTTTTTAGGGGACAGGATTTGACCCATAACATAAAGGTGCAGTGATGGAAAGGCATGTGTTTTGAAATCAGACAAGCTTGTGATTGACATCAGCCCTAGAGACAGCTGCTGTGTCTTCTGCTGTAAGAGGGGAGAGTCCCTGGGGCCACAGTCTTCCACCTGAGGCAGTGAGGTCCACTAAAGCCCTCCCGCCCCGCGGCACATGGAAGGCTTCACGGAGTTGCTCGTGCGCATGCTCAGGAGCCTCCACCTGCCTGCCCATCTCGCACACATTCGCAGCACACATCTGCAACATCAGAGGGCAAGTGGAGGGGCCTGAAGGAGTTGACAGAGTCCAGAGAGGAAGGCAGAAGCTGTGTCTGAGAGACCCCGTGATGGAAGCTGCAGGGGCAGGGGCTGAGGACTCTTTGAGTATAGTTATGAGTCCCTGGGGCCCGAAATGACCCACTGTACCAGGACTTGGTGAGCTGCTGCTGCCATGGACGACACTTGAAGTAGAACTGGGTGACTGAGAGCTGGACACAAGGAAATCAAAAACAAGTACAATTCTAGACACTCCTGGCTATAGGTGTCACCAAAACCCTAGCAGGACAGCTTTGTCAGCTAGCCCCTGAACCACCTGGCTTCATTCTCAACTGCACTGAATGGACACTGGCATAAGGAGAAGGAAAGGGGGCTGCTGAGGCTTGGCCACTGAAAGGGCGGGAGTGGGCAGCAGGGAACAGGGGATTACAGAGAGCCTGGTGGAGAGAGCCCTATGAGAGAAAGCCCAGGAAGCAGAATTCTAGCAATACCCTAAGGCAAGAAGTGGAGGGGAAAGTCACGTGAGGGCGCAGATGGGGTTATCCCCAAATTGTAAAGCAAGTCTTTGAGAAGGTGACTGTCCTCACAGATGGAGGATGGGGTGCGGAGAGGCTGCCAGATGGCACTGTGACAAGAGGAAGATCTCATGCAATGTAATCTTTTTTAAAAATTGAGGTGAAGGGCCGGAGGAAGATGGCGGAAGAGTAAGACGCGGAGATCACCTTCCTCCCCACAGATACATCAGAAATTCATCTACACGTGGAACAACTCCAACAGAACACCTACTGAACGCTGACAGAAGACCTCAGACCCCCCAAAAGGCAAGAAACTCCCCACATACCTGGGTAGGTCAAAAGAAAAAAAGAATAAACAGAGACAATAGGATATGGACGGGACCTGCACCAGTGGGAGGGAGCCGTGAAGGAGGGAAGGTTTCTACACACTACAAGCCCCTTCGCGGGCGGAGACTGCAGGTGGCGGAGGGGGAAAGCTTCGGAGTAGCGGAGGAGAGCACAGCAACAGGGGAGCGGAGGGCAAAGCAGAGAGATTTTGGCACAGAGGATCGGAGCCCTCAGGCACACACCAGCCCGAGAGACTTGTCTGCTCGGCCGCCAGGGCGGGCGGGGCTGGGAGCTGAGGCTCGGGTATCGGCTTTCAGTCGGAGCGCAGGGAGAGGTCTGGGGCTGGCGGCAGGAAGAGACCCTGAAGGGGTTAGTGCTAGCCCGGAGGGAGTCCGGGGAAAGGGTCTGGAGCTACCGGAGAGGCAAGAGACTTTTTTCCCTTTTGTTGCCTGGTGCGCGAGGAGAGGGCATTCCCCTCCCTCCCCTCTGCCTGAGTGAGCCAGAGCCCCCGAATCAGCGGCTCCTTTAAACCCGTCCTGTCTGAGCGAAGAACGGACGCCCTCCGGCGACCTACGCGCAGAGGCGGGGCCAGGTCCAAGGCTGAGACCCGGGAGCTGTGAGAGCAGAGACAGGGAAATCTCTCTGTGCAGCCTCCGAGGCAGCGGATTAAAGCTCCACGGTCCATTTGATGTGCCCTGCGTCTGTGGAGTGCATGAATGGACAGCGAATCATCCCAAATTGAGGAAGTGGACCTTGAGGACAAGATTTAAGACTTTCCCCCCCTTTTTTTCCCTCTTTTTACAACGAATTATCTCAAATTAAGGAGGTGGACTTAGCAAGATTTCAGACTTTTCGCCCTTTTCCTCTTTTTACAACGAATTATCCCAAATCGAGGAGGTGGACTTGGAGAGCAAGATTTTTGATTTTTCCCCCTGCTCTCTTTTTGTGAATGTGTATGTGTAATCTTCTGTGTAAGATTCTCTCTGTATAGCTTTGCTTCCACCATATGTCCCAGGGTTCTATCGGTCCGTGTTTTTTTTCAATAATTACTTTTTAATTTTAATAACGCTACTATATTTCATACTTTATTCTATTTTACTTTACCTGCTCTTTCTTTTTTTCCTCCCTTCCCTTCCTCCCTCCCTCCCTCCGCTTCTCCTTTCCTTCTTTCTTTTTCTTTCCTCCATCCCTCCCTCCCTCCCACCCTTCTTCTTTCCACTTTCTTTTTCTTTCCTTCCTCCCTCCCTCCCTCCCTCCTGTCTTCCTTTCTTTCTTTCCTTCCTCCCTCCCTCCCTCTCTTCCATTGACTCTTCCTTTTGCTTTCATTCCTCCCTCCCTCCCTCCCTCTCTTCCATTCACTCTTCCTTTTGCTTTCATTCCTCCCTCCCTCCCTCCTTTCTTTCCTTCTTTCTTTCCATCCTTCCTCCCTCCCTCCTTTCTTTCTTCCTTCCTTCCTTCCTTCCTTCCTTTCTTCCCTTCTTCCTTTCTTTCAATCTCTCTTTCTTTCTTCTACTAATTATTTCTCTCTACTTTTTCTCACTGTTATTCTGAGCCAGGTGGATGAAAGGCTCTTGGTGCTGCAGCCAGGAGTTAGTGCTGTGCCTCTGAAGTGGGAGAGCCAACTTCAGGACACGGGTCCACAAGAGACCTCCCAGCTCCACATAATATCAAGCAGCGAAAATCTCCCAGGGATCTCCATCTCAACACCAGCACCCAGCTTCAGTCAACGACCAGCAAGCTACAGTGCTGGTCACCCTATGCCAAGCAACTAGCAAGGCAGGAACACAACCCCACCCACTAGCAGAGAGGCTACCTAAAAACATAATGAGGCCACAGACACCCCAAAACACACCACCAGACGTGGACCTGTCCACCAGAAAGATAAGATCGAGCTTCAACCACCAGAACACAGGCATTAGTCCCCCCCACCAGGAAGCCTACACAACCTACTGAAACAACCTTAGCCACGGGGGACAGACACCAAAAACAATGGGAACTACGAATCTGCAGCCTGCAAAAAGGAGACCCCAAACACAGTAACATAAGCAAAATGAGAAAGCAGAAAAACACACAGCAGGTGAAGGAGCAAGATAAAAACCTACCAGACCTAACAAATGAAGAGGTAATAGGCAGTCTACCTGAAAAAGAATTCAGAATAATGATAGTAAAGCTGATCCAAGATTCTATTTCCCAGATCCAAAATCTTGGAAATAGAATAGACAATATGCAAGAAACAGTTAACAAGGACCTAGAAGAACTAAAGATGAATCAAGCATAGATTAAAAACACAATAAATGAAATGAAAAATACTCTAGATGGGATCAATAGCAGAATAACTGAGGCAGAAGAACGGATAAGTGAGGTGGAAGATAAAATAGTGGAAATAACTGATGCAGAGAAAAATAAAGAAAAAAGAATGAAAAGAACAGAGGACAGTCTCAGAGACCTCTGGGACAACATTAAACACACCAACATTCGAATTATAGGGGTTCCAGAAGAAGAAGAGAAAAAGAAAGGGACTGAGAAAATATTTGAAGAGATTATAGTTGAAAACTTCCCTAATATGGGAAAGGAAATAGTTAATCAAGTCCAGGAGGCACAGAGAGTCCCATACAGAATAAATCCAAGAAGAAATACGCCAAGACACATATTAATCAAACTGTCAAAAATTAAACACAAAGAAATCATATTAAAAGCAGCAAGGGAAAAACAACAAATAACACACAAGGGAATCCCCATCAGGTTAACAGCTGATCTCTCAGCAGAAACTCTACAAGCCAGAAGGGAGTGGCAGGACATAATTAAAGTGATGAAGGAGAGAAACCTGCAACCAAGATTACTCTACCCAGCAAGGATCTCATTCAGATTTGATGGAGAAATTAAAACCTTTACAGACAAGCAAAAGTTGAGAGAGTTCAGCACCACCAAACCAGCTTTACAACAAATGCTAAAGGAACTTCTCTAGGCAAGAAACACAACAGAAGGACTATACCTACAATAACGAACCCAAAGCCATTAAGGAAATGGGAATAGGAACATACATATCAATAATTACCTTAAATGTAAATGGACTAAATGCTCCCACCAAAAGACACAGAGTGGCTGAATGGATACAAAAACAAGACCCATATATATGCTGTCTACAAGAGACCCACTTCAGACCTAGAGACACATACAGATTGAAAGTAAGGGGATGGAAAAAGATATTCCATGCAAATGGAAATCAAAAGAAAGCTGGAGTAGCAATTCTTATATCAGACAAAATAGACTTTAAAATAAAGACTATTAGAAGAGACAAAGAAGGACACTACATAACGATAAAGGGATCAATCCAAGAAGAAGATATAACAATTGTAAATATTTATGCACCCAACATAGGAGCACCTCAATACATAAGGCAAATACTAACAGCCATAAAAGGGGAAATCGACAGTAACACAATCATAGTAGGGGACTTTAACACCCCACTTTCACCAATGGACAGATCATCCAAAATGAAAATAAATAAGGAAACACAAGCTTTAAATGATACATTAAACAAGATGGACTTAATTGATATTTATAGGACATTCCACCCAAAAACAACAGAATACACATTTTTCTCAAGTGCTCATGGAACATCCTCCAGGATAGATCATATCTTGGGTCACAAATCAAGCCTTGGTAAATTTAAGAAAATTGAAATTGTATCAAGTATCTTTTCCGACCACAATGCTATGAGACTAGACATCAATTACAGGAAAAGATCTGTAAAAAATACAAACACATGGAGGCTAAACAATACACTACTCAATAACGAAGTGATCACTGAAGAAATCAAAGAGGAAATTAAGAAATACCTAGAAACAAATGACAATGGAGACACAACGACCCAAAACCTATGGGACGCAGCAAAAGCAGTTCTAAGGGGGAAGTTTATAGCAATACAATCCCACCTTAAGAAACAGGAAACATTTCGAGTAAACAACCTGACCCTGCACCTAAAGCAATTAGAGAAAGAAGAACAAAAAACCCCCAAAGTTAGCAGAAGGAAAGAAATCATAAAGATCAGATCAGAAATAAATGAAAAAGAAATGAAGGAAACGATAGCAAAGATCAACCAAACTAAAAGCTGGTTCTTTGAGAAGATAAACAAAATTGACAAACCATTAGCCAGACTCATCAAGAAAAGAAGGGAGAAGACTCAAATCAGTAGAATTAGAAATGAAAAAGGAGAAGTAACAACTGACACTGCAGAAATACAAAAGATCATGAGAGATTACTATAAGCAACTCTATGCCAATAAAATGGACAACCTGGAAGAAATGGACAAATTCTTAGAAATGCACAACCTACCAAGACTGACTCAGGAAGAAATAGAAAATATGAATAGACCAATCACAAGCACTGAAATTCAAACTGTGATTAAAAATCTTCCATCAAACAAAAGCCCAGGACCAGATGGCTTCACAGGCGAATTCTATCAAACATTTAGAGAAGAGCTAACACCCATCCTTCTCAAACTCTTCCAAACAATATCAGAGGAAGGAACACTCCCAAACTCATTCTACGAGGCCACCATCACCTTGATACCAAAACCAGGCAAGGATGTCACAAAGAAAGAAAACTACAGGCCAATATCACTGATGAACATAGATGCAAAAATCCTCAACAAAATACTAGCAAACAGAATCCAACAGCACATTAAAAGGATCATACACCATGATCAAGTGGGGTTTATTCCAGGAATGCAGGGATTCTTCAATATACGCAAATCAATCAACGTGATACACCATATTAACAAGTTGAAGGAGAAAAACCATATGATCATCTCAATAGATGCAGAGAAAGCTTTCGACAAAATTCAACACCCATTTATGATAAAAACCCTGCAGAAAGTAGGCATAGAGGGAACTTTCCTCAACATAATAAAGGCCATATATGACAAACCCACAGCCAACATTGTCCTCAATGGTGAAAAACTGAAACCATTTCCACTAAGATCAGGAACAAGACAAGGCTGCCCACTCTCACCACTCTTATTCAACATAGTTTTGGAAGTTTTAGCCACAGCAATCAGAGAAGAAAAGGAAATAAAAGGAATCCAAATTGGAAAAGAAGAAGTAAAGCTGTCACTGTTTGCAGATGACATGATACTATACATAGAGAATCCTGAAGATGCTACCGAAAAACTACTAGAGCTAATCAATGAATTTGGTAAAGTAGCAGGATACAAAATTAATGCACAGAAATCTCTGGCATTCCTGTACATTAATGATGAAAAATCTGAAAATGAAATCAAGAAAACACTCCCATTTACCATTGCAACAAAAAGAATAAAATATCTAGGAATAAACCTACCTAAGGAGACAAAAGACCTGTATGCAGAAAATTATAAGACACTGATGAAAGAAATTAAAGATGATATAAATAGATGGAGAGATATACCATGCTCCTGGATTGGAAGAATCAATATTGTGAAAATGACTCTACTACCCAAAGCAATCTACAGATTCAATGCAATCCCTATCAAACTACCACTGGCATTTTTCACAGAAGTAGAACAAAAAATTTCACAATTTGTTTGGAAAAACAAAAGACCCCGAATAGCCGAAGCAATCTTGAGAACGAAAAACGGAGCTGGAGGAATCAGGCTGCCTGACTTCAGACTATACTACAAAGCTACAGTAATTAAGACAGTGTGGTACTGGCATAAAAACAGAAAGATAGATCAGTGGATCAGGATAGAAAGCCCAGAGATAAACCCACGCACATATGGCCAACTTATCTTTGATAAAGGAGGCAGGAATGTACAGTGGAGAAAGGACAGCCTCTTCAATAAGTGGTGCTGGGAAAACTGGACAGGGACATGTAAAAGTATGAGATTAGATCATTCCCTAACACCATACACAAAAATAAGCTCAAAATGGATTAAAGACCTAAATGTAAGGCCAGAAACTATCAAACTCCTAGAGGAAAACATAGGTAGAACACTCTATGACATAAATCACAGCAAGATCCTTTTGGACCCACCTCCTAGAGAAATGGAAATAAAAACAAAGATAAACAAATGGGACCTAATGAAACTTCAAAGCTTTTGCACAGCAAAGGAAACCATAAACAAGACCAAAAGACAACCCTCAGAATGGGAGAAAATATTTGCAAATGAAGCAACTGACAAAGGATTAATCTCCAAAATTTATAAACAGCTCATGCAGCTCAATAGCAAAAAAACAAACAACCCAATCCAAAAATGGGCAGAAGACTTAAATAGGCATTTCTCCAAAGAAGATATACAGACTGCCAACAAACACATGAAAGAATGCTCAACATCATTAATCATTAGAGAAATGCAAATCAAAACTACAATGAGATATCATCTCCCACCAGTCAGAATGGCCATCATCAAGAAATCTAGAAACAATAAATGCTGGAGAGGGTGTGGAGAAAAGGGAACACTCTTGCACTGCTGGTGGGAATGTGAATTGGTACAGCCACTATGGAGAACAGTATGGAGGTTCCTTAAAAAACTAAAAATAGAACTACCATATGACCCAGCAATCCCACTACTAGGCATATACCCTGAGAAAACCATAATTCAAAAAGAGACATGTACCAAAATGTTCATTGCAGCTCTATTCACAATAGCCCGGAGCTGGAAACAACCTAAGTGTCCATCATCGGATGAATGGATAAAGAAGATGTGGCACATATATACAATGGAATATTACTCAGCCATAAAAAGAAACGAAACTGAGCTATTTGTAATGAGGTGGATAGACCTAGAGTCTGTCATACAGAGTGAAGTAAGTCAGAAAGAGAAAGACAAATACCGTATGCTAACACATATATATGGAATTAAAAAAAAAAATGTCATGAAGAACCTAGGGGTAAAACGGGAATAAAGACACAGACCTACTTGAGAATGGACTTGAGGATATGGGGAAGGGGAAGGGTAAGCTGTGACAAAGGGAAAGAGAGGCATGGACATATATACACTACCAAACGTAAGGTAGATAGATAGTGGGAAGCAGCCGCAGAGCACAGGGAGATCAGCTCGGTGCTTTGTGACCGCCTGGAGGGGTGGGATGGGGAGGGTGGGAGGGAGGGAGATGCATGAGGGAAGGGATGTGGGAACAGATGTATATGTATGACTGATTCACTTTGTTATAAAGCAGAAACTAATTAAAAAAAAAAAAAAAAAAGAAAAAAAAAAATTGAGGTGAAATACACCTAACATAAAACTAACCATTTGAAAGCGTACAATTCCATGGCTGTTAGTACATTTGCAGGGTTGGGCAACCATCCCCTCTATCTATCCAAATATTTTCATTATCCCCAAAGGAGACTCCACACCCATGAAGAAGTCACTCAGCATTGCTCCCCGCTCCTTCCCTGGCAACCACTAATCTGCTTTCTATCTGCATGGGTATTTCATATAAATGGAACTTCGCAATAGGTGACGTTTTGTGTGGGGCTTCTTTCACTTAGCATCTTGAGGTTCATCCATATTGTAGCATGTATCAGTACTCCATTCCTGTTTGTTTTTTTTTTCCTGCGGTACACAGGCCTCTCACTGTTGTGGCCTCTCCCGTTGCGGAGCACAGGCTCCGGACGCGCAGGCTCAGCGGCCATGGCTCACGGGCCCAGCCGCTCCGCGGCATGTGGGATCTTCCCGGACCGGGGCACGAAACCGCGTCCCCTGCATCGGCAGGAAGACTCTCAACCACTGTGCCACCAGGGAAGCCCAGCACTCCATTCCTTTTTACAGCTAAATAATATTCCATTGTGTGGATATACATTTTGTTTATCCATCATTCCTTGATGGGCATTTGAGTTGTTTCCATCTTTTAGTTACTGTGCATGCAATGTAATTTTGATAGGAATTCTGTTAAAGTAGCTGTTTATTCCGGCCAAGTGAATGTTGAAAGAACTGTTACTATGGTTATTATGCTTGTATTCCAAGTGGGCATTTACAGTGGTTATTGTATGGAATAAAATGGAATAAAGGACTTCTAGAGAAATCTCCCTCCCTCCCTCTCACTTCCTCACTCCCAAAGGTAGGAAACAATGAGAAAGATCTCTCTCTCAATCTTTCTCACCCTCTTCTCTCCCCTTCTCCTTCTCCTCCCTCTCTGCTCTTATCCATTCATCTATTCAACAAATATTTCTGGGGACCCTCTATGTGGGGACCCTGGGCAGCATTGCTAACTCCCAGCTCCAGGTCCCAGGGAATCGTGGCCCCAAACTACATATGCCACTCCAGCTTCTGGTGGCAACTTCCCATTTGCCCTTCAGAGCAGAGAGAGAATGGCTGGCACCTGGACTGTGCTTCCATCCAAAGGGCAGAAAGGGCTCAGTTCAAAATTTAAAGAGACCTGGGGAAGTTCCAAAGGCCCAGCTGCTAACATGCACAAGTACCCGAGTGAAGACAGAGTACTTGTCCCCTGGAGGGGCTCCCAAGAGCATCTTGGCCCTGACGCATCCATGGGAGCAATGAAGCCTTCACTCCTTCTGAGGCTAGGGGCTGGGGCCGGGGGTGGGGGAGCAATGGATTGTTCCCTGGACTGGGCCCCTCTTTTTTCTCCATAAGTTGGGTGTCTGCATGAGAATCTGAGAGACAGATATGGAAAGAGACAGAGACAGAGACAGAGAGACAGAGAGAACCTGATTGACTATTTAGTAAGTTGACAGGACCTCCAGTGAGAACATAAACCATAAAAAAGGGGACTCCATAATATTGTTAAACCATATACTTTTATGTTTAACAAAACTACCCACAGTTTATTCTCATGTAGATTCAAGTCTTCTGAAACACTCCTTCTATTGCCTTCATAAGATCCTGCATAAAAGCCACCTTCAGGATTGGTGTTTGAGTCCACACTTGTGGGGTTCAGTATGAGAGTCCAGACAAAAAACACCCATGCAGTGTTTCTCCAAGTGTTACCAGTGGAATATGCAATACAATACATGCAAGCTGGGGTACTTGTGTAAATGTCAGATTCCTGGGTCTCCCATGAGAAGAGTGCCTCTTTCTTAATGGTGCCCTCCCACCAAAGTCCAAGAATTGGGTCTCATTGGTTCCCGTTTTTCTGGCTTAAGTCATGCTCCATCCTAAATCAATCACTATGGACAGAGCTGAGGGTAGGAATGGAACACTCTGTCAGCCAAGACAAGTGGAGAACAAGGGAGGGTGTTTGCAGAGAGACAGATTTTGAGCCCAAGAGGAAGCCCTTTCCAACAATGGGAGCTGACCAGTATCTGATAGGCTATGACTTAAGGAGTGAGCTCCTGCTTACAGGAAGTCCTCGAGCAGAGGCTGATGACCATAAATCAGGTTTGCTACAGAGGGGTTTCTATATCAAGTAAAAGCTGGAATAAATGAGGGTCTCGCATTAGTTCTCCACGGCTGCTATAACAAATTGCCACACACTTAGTGGCTTAAAACAACACAGATGTATTATTTGACAGTTCTATAGGTTAGAAATCTAACATGAATCTCACTAGACTAAAATCCAAATGTCAGCAGGGCTGTGTTCCTTTCTGCAGGCTCCAGAGAGAATCTGTTGCCTTGCCTTTTCCAGCTTCTAGGGGCCACCTGCTTTCCTTGACTTGTTGTCCCCTTCCTCCATCTTCGAAGCCAGCAACAGTGGGTTGAGTCCTTCTCCCATCACATCACTCTGACCTCCTCTTCTGCCTCCCTCTTCCACCGTTAAGGACCCTAGTAATTATATTGGGCCCATCCAGATAATCCAGGATAATCTTTCTATTTTAAAGTTGGCTGACTTTTGTAAGTCAGCCTTACTTCATTCCATCAGCAGCCTTACTCCCCTTTTGCCATGTAAGGTAGTGTATTCCCAGGTTCATGGGATTAGGACATGGACACTTTTGGGGGCCACTATTCTGCTTACCATAGGACCTCCGTGTCCCTTCCCAGCCAGGGATTCAGTGGTCCTATAACTGATTGGATCACTGGGTCTTTTCAAGCAGGACAGAGACTCGGGTACAATCGGGCACAACAGTAATGCTCTTCAGATCCCTCCAAGAGCACATCACGTGTTGATTGTTTGCTTTGAAACCAGAAGGCAGGTTACACAGTAATTACCTCTTTGTCTATTAGCAGCAATTACACTCCAGTCTGTAGGAGGTCTAGAATGACCGTGGACTCAACCTCTTTCTCAGAAAATCTATTAACTGTCTGTGCAACTGAAGAGCCATTACAGAACACTTGAAATTACAGTGTTACCTGCCTTAGAAGAGTCCCTGCCAGCTTCCAGAGAGGGCAGAGAGGGTGAAGCGGCAGGTAGACAGTGGGGGAGGGAGACAGTCTTCTCCCCTTGAATTCTCATGGTCCCATGAAAGTTGGAGCATTCTGAGCCTTGGCCCAAAGGCACTGATATAAAATAAGAGTGGCTTGGGCCTCCCTGGTGGCGCAGTGGTTGAGAGTCCGCCTGCCGATGCAGGGGATACGGGTTTGTGCCCCGGTCTGGGAGGATCCCATATGCCGCGGAGCGGCTGGGCCCGTGAGCCATGGCTGCTGAGCCTGTGCATCCGGAGCCTGTGCTCCGCAACGGGAGAGGCCACGACAGTGAGAGGCCCGCGTACCACAAAAAAAAAAAAAAATAAAATAAAATAAAATAAAATAAAATAAGAGTGGCTCTTCATTGCTACTTCCTGGGTGACAGGCGTGGAGCTGGGGCTTTACACATCTCAGAGCCAAGTTCCTGAGTGATGCTACTCCTTCAGGGCCTTCCCAGGCTGAGAGGAACACGCTGAAAACGTGTTTCAAGGACAGAGGGGCGTAGGCCTCCAGGGGTCTGAGTGTTAGCTGGAAAGGCATTCAGGCCTCAGCCTTCCAGAACCATCCCGAGCCAGCCTGCGCCCTTAGCAAAGGCAAAAGTTAATATAACTTTTTACAGTTTACAGATCTCTCTCATATAAACAGTTTCACATGATCCTTACATAAGTTGAGGACATGAAGACTCAGAAAATTTAAGTGACTTGCTCAGATTTTTTATCTGTTTGAGGCATTTTTTATTTTGTTTGAGGTCAGTTTTTTGTTGTTTTTTGTTTTCTTTTCTTTTTTGGTCACAATGCATGGCATGCGGGATCTTAGTTCCCAGAACAGGGATTGATCCCAGCCCCCTACAGTGGAAGCGCTGTGTCTTAACCACTGGACTGCCAGGGAAGTCCCTGAGATCAGTTTTGCCAAGGGTCACATCTGTCTCCCATTTCCATATTTTCCTCTTATTAGTAAGAAAATATGAAGGCTGATTGAGCAGTTCATTCTTTGAGGGTGTATTATGATGGTAGGAACTCCTACCCAAATTCAAAATTCCAAAGAGCTACCTGAAGAGCAGGATGTGGTGCAGACCCTGGTCTCAAGCGTGGGGCTGGGCTACACGACAGGAAAGGTCTTTGGGATTGTGGCTAGGTCTCATCTCTCCCTCTGCACCAAGCCGAGAGGATGACTCCTTTCTCAGGAGGACAGCAGCTGTATCCAGGAATTCAACTCCTGGCACTGGCTTCAGAAGGCTCATTCATAAGGATGATGTTGACACGGACCAGTTAAAGGAATACAGAGTTGAGGAAAGATATGCAGGGAGTGGGAATTTGAGCCATTTCCTGGAGTGGAAGGAATAAGGGAAGCTTGATATTACAGGCCCAAATTCAAGACAATAACTCCTGCCTAGAGGTTAGGAACCCAGTTCATGATAATGGCTTTTAGTGTGCAAGGGGGAGGGGTTGGCTATTCCAATAATTGGGCTTCCCAACTGACATTTAGTGGGTGTGTCCAGGGAGACGGGCATCCAAAAGCACACAGGATAATCCTGCACAACAAAGATCGTCTCCTACCTCATGTGAATTTTAAAAACTCTACTGGACATTCATGTAATTGAAAAACCGGATTTGAATGATCTGAGTCTGAACCTGACACTTTTTTTAAACATGTAAACACAAAGCAATCTTTTGCAAAGTTTTAACATTACCAAACTTTCCAGCAATTCAACTCTTGTAAATCAAGGTGAAATTGGACTCTGTTTTCTTCAGGACTTGCCATGAATTGTTCACTATTTCAGAAAATGAAATCAGAAAATGGGGACACCACTCATAGTATTTCACTCATTTGGTAGCATGTATTGGTCTATACTTCCGAATTCACAGTGAATCTACAAATAGGTGCAAGGTTCCAACTCCTTTGTAAAACTCTTAGCTCATATTTTGAAACGATTACAGTCTCACAAGAAGCTGCAAAGATAGTACAGAGAGGTGCCTGATACCCATCACCCAGCTTCCTCCAATGGAAACATTTTACCTAACTATAGTTCAGCAGCAAATTCAGGAAACTGATTGGCACAATACAATCAACTAGACTCTACACCTTACTCAGATTTCTCCAACTGACTCTTCCTTTGTGTCATCTAGTGTCATTGTGCCTGGTCATTAATAGATTAAAATACAAATGGTTTTGTTATAAATTATTTACATTTTTTTCTATATGTTATGCTTAAAGTCACATTATTTTCTTAAATAAACTCCTTTTATTTGATTTCTTCCTTGTTCTATACTTAGAACTTATTATTCTTAAAATATGCTTTTATATAGGTTATATTATTTGTGGATTGCATTTTACAGTGGTAAAAGAGGCACTAAAACATTTGGCAGAAGAGAGGGGTGCGGTTGAAGAATTGATAAGGTTAATGCCATCCACAGCTCCCTAACCAACCCTGTCCCCTTGCACTGCTGGGTACCTCATCAATGTGCTTGCTTGGGTATTAGCCATTTTTGTGCAAGAGAATTTTAGCCCTTTGCTTCTCCCTCTCTGCCTTAGTCAGCTCAGGCTGCTAGAACATATACCATAGACTGGGTGGCTTAAATGACAGTTACTTATCTCTCATGGTTCTGAAGGTGGAAGTCCAAGATCAGGATGCTAGTCTAGGTTCTGATGAGGGCCCCCTTCCTGGCTTGTAGACTGCCTTTTTGCTGTGTCCTCACATGTCAGAGAGACAGCTCTGGTCCCTTCCTCTTCTTATATGGGTACTAATCCCGTCATGGGAACTCCAGCCTCATGACCTCTTCTAAACCTAATTACCTCCCAAAGGCCCCAGCTTCTAATACCATTGCACTGGGGATGAGGACTTCAACATACGAATGGGGATGGGGGCACACAAACATTCAGTCCATAGCACTTCCCTACACTGGTTTAGATTAATTTATCCAACAAACAGGGGAGTCACATTCATGGTAAGACAGGGTGGTATAACTTCCTACAGGGAACACAGAAATGATTAAATATGGTTCCTGTTCTCTAGGAATTCACAGCTCTCTGGGGTGTTCAAAGACCCACTCCCTCCCAAACCCAGGATCTGAAGATGAAAATGCAGTAGCATTGACAGCAATGGGAGTACTTCTCCGGCTCTCCTCCACACCCCCTATCAGCCAAAGGCCATCCAGGTGTTTTCTGGGAGGTCCTAACAGACGTGTCCTGTGGTCTCATTACCAAGCCCTCTGGCCAGTAGGTGGCAAAACCCTTCTGCTTCCACAGCTGGGTGCCGCCCAGGTACCCCTGAGAGCACTTACCCTCACCACCATTGCTTCTGTGGCTTCTGCAAGGGGGCTACGTGGGCACAGACACCAATATTGCTGCCTTGGCCCGAACCTACCCTTACAGAGGCTGGCGTAGGTGGTGGGCATCGTCCAGGCCTCCCAAAGACGCCGGCACCCTTCCAACACCAGGAGCTCCTACCACAGCTACTGCCGCCACGTCCTACACCACAGGCCCCCTCCTGTTGTGGGCACGGCTGACATACTGTGCCCTGGGGACTCCCGCGTGCCAGAGCCATCTCTGCTGCATGGAGGGGGAAGAATTCCTCTTAGCATCCCCCTACCCCCCAACAGTGCTGGCATGGGCACCCAAGTGCCCAAGGAGATTTGGAGTAAAAACTGTTTTGGGGGGGAGGTGAGGGCAGACTTAGAGTCCGAATGCTTGCTTTTGAATCCACATCTGCTCTCTACTGCTTGACCTTGGGCAAGACATTTGCTGAGCCTCGGTTTCCACATCAGAAACACAGGCAAGACAATAGTAACTGTGTCATAAGTTTTGTATGAAGATGTGTGATAATAATGACTTAAGGAGCATTTCATATGAAACCAGAACTATTCTAAGAGATTGAATCCTCTTACCAACTATTATCATTCCCCTTTTACAGATGGGGGAACAAAGACACACGGTAATTAACTTCAGTTGCCAGAAGCCACACAGCTAACTAACAGCATAGCCAGCATTTGAACCCAGACCCTCCAGTTCCTGAGGCCACGTGCTTAACCTCTGTGCCACACTGTCCCTCATGGGAAGCCCTGTTCTCAGTGCTTGGCTTGAAAGAACTCACGTCTCCTCCCACAATCCTAGGACACAAGAACTGTTATTATGCCCATTTTACAGAGGTGGCAACTGCGGCAAAGAGAGAATAGGCAGGCAGGATACAGGAGATAATGCACTTAAAAGTGTGTAGCACTAATTATATGTTAGCCTACTGTTCCCAGGACTCACACAGGCATCCAGGGAGCTGGGTTCGGGGAGCTCTTTGAGGTCTGGGACCTCCGCTGTGCCACAAACAGCTGAGACAGGCCAAGCACGGTTAGTACTTAGAACACCATCAAGTTCTTACTTATTGATAATTTTCAGATCTCAAACAGTTTTTTTGGGATCCTCTAGAGTCCAAGGGCCTTTGTTTAAACGCTAATTCTCTCATTTAGTCTTAGTCACGCACATGAAGTAGGACCTTTTTGAAATTCCATTTCCGCATCAGTTGTGTAGGTAAAATAACACCCTGCCACTCAAAGTGTGGTCCATGGACCAGCAGCATCAGTATCACCTGGGAGCTGGACAGAGATGAAGAATCTCAGACTTCACCTCAGATCTGCTGAGTCAGAAAGTCACTTTAGCAAGATCCCTGGGGATTCATGCCCATTCACACCCATCCCATAGCACTGTTAGGAGGACGATGGTAATGATGAATCCCAAATATTTAGACGGGATAACAGACCCTTAGCAGATAACAGCTAAGCTTGTCAAAGTGCTTACCATATGCTAAAGTCTTAACATACATTGTTCCACTTAATTCACACGATGTCCTATGAGGTGGTTTTTATAATCTCTGTTTTGCAAAAGAGGAAACCAAGCACAGGAAGGTCATGCGGTTTTCCCACCATCCTATAGCAAGTAAGCGGAGGAGGCAGGTGCCTCCAGAGTCTGCAATATCAACCACAAGGCTGGATGTTTCCAAAGCACAGTCATTAAGTCTCCTAACAATGCTTCCATTAATATAATAATAATCACTTCCACTAATTGAATCCTTACTATGTGTCAGAGAGTGGGCTCTGTGCACTCATAGGTTATCTGACTCTCAAATGAGGAAACAATTTTCATCCCCATCCTAAAACCAAGACACTTAGACCAGAGAGGTTAAATAACGTGCCAGTAGTTGCACAGCCAGAAAGTGGTAGAGTCAGGATTCCAACCAGGCAGTCCTGCTTCAAAGTCCAGCTTCTCCACCCGCAAACTATGCCGTCTCCTCCTGGCTTCCACCTGTCCTCCTCTGGTTTTAAATTCTGTTTCCACCATAATCTCATGAGATCTGCCCTTACGCCCAGGCAATGGGGTCCCTGTCCCCCTACAGTCACTCTTCTCCAGCTGTGCTCCTCCGCATGGGACAAGGAGTCTGGAGCCAAGCCTGTGCCCCTTTGTAGACCATATTCTGCATATTCCCTGTCCACTTGGCCCTAAATGGCTTCCAGCATCTATGTGGGCCTCTTTCCTGGGTCCACCCTTAGGAGGTGGGTCAAGCTCCCAATGTGCTCACCCCATGCCTGATGGATGGTGTGGCACAGGGCCAAAGCTTGGGGTGCCGGCTGGGGTGTCCTTGTGGAGGAGAAGTGGGAGAGGCCCGTACGCTCTCGTTCCAGTCACACAGGTGAGGGGCGGGCGGGCTCTCAGGCCTTGCCCTCCGGTTGTGTGCTGCCTATAGTTCCCGTCTCCACGCTTTGGTCTTCAGTTCCTGGTTGAGAAGCACTTTGACTTAAACTCCTCTCGACCACCCGGGGCCTAAGCAGGGTGCTGTACCCTCTTTAAGGGCATTGGGCAAACATGAAGCCAAGGGGCCTTGTTGATTTAGCCCCAGTTTCAATCCTGGTTATTAACAGGGTGGGAGACAAGGGGATCCCCAACTGGCCACAGGCCGCCAGTCCCAGCAGATGGGCCGACGGGCAGAGAGCCCCCCCTCAGCCCTCCCGGGCCCTGCCTAGACGGGAGGAGAGGCAGACGAGGGCGCAGCTTCTCAGGATATGTGAACAACGCAGGGTGGGCATGGGGGTGCTGCTCAGAAAGATTATCTCACAGTTCAAACTCGTTAATGAAAGAAAGAAATTAACCAAGCTCATTTTTCAGGGAATTCTTGTGTAAACTGGAAATTTTCCAGTCTGTGAGCCCTGTGTCAGGCCGTCCCATAAATCACAGCAAGTAGGCTGTCGGCTTGGCAGAGGGGGAAGGGGCGCGGGGAGAGCCACCGAGCAGAGGGGAAGCCAGAGGCTGCCAGGGCAGCCGCGCTCGAAGGACCGTGCTCTCCTGGCACCTTCTCTCTCCACGAAGCGCTGGGAAAAGAAAAAGGAAAAGAAAGCGCAGCAGCAACCACAGGGCTTCTGCCAACCCGTCTGCAAACACTCCTAGGTCCTCACACCTCTAACCTGGGAGAGACCCCGAAACAGGTCATTTTTTAATTGAATACGATATTAATTACTGCGTGCACCATTAACAGTTTGTGGGATTTGACTAATTAATGTAATAGTTTTTGAGTCACGCTCATTAAATATGAAAATTACGCTGGTGAAAGGTATTGGTTTCATTATCAATCTTCTATGGACAGGATGGGGGCAGGGACCGGCAGACGGGATGGACCCCTGCCTGCCTATTCTGGCTGTGAAGAGCTGTATTGTGGTTCAACGATTGAGAGGAGCCTGCAAGGGGGCCTAGTGGAGGAGGGAGGGAAGATGAGCCTGAAGGAAAGTTGGGAGCAAAGTCTCATCAGGCCTGACCCCTGATGAGGTAGTGACCACACAGGGCTCTGAAAACCAGATCCCTGCATTCCTTTCCAGCCCAGACTTGTCCAGGTGAAAACCCTCTCTTAGATTCATTCATTCACTTATTCATTCATTCATTCACTGAGGTACGGTGTGGTGGACACTGGTGGCTCACTGTCTAATACAACGTCCATCCCAACCCCCGCTCTCCTAGCCTGCCTCCATCTCAGGCTAAAAAAGGGAATACTTAGGGCTTCCCAGGTGGCGCAGTGGTTGAGAGTCCGCCTGCCGATGCAGGGGACACGGGTTCGTGCCCCAGTCTGGGAAGATCCCACATGCTGCGGAGCGGCTGGGCCCGTGAGCCATGGCAGCTGAGCCTGCGCGTCCGGAGCCTGTGCTCCGCAACGGGAGAGGCCACAACAGTGAGAGGCCCGCGTACCGCAAAAAAAAAATAAGGGAATACTTAGATTCAGAGCCTTCTTTGCAGCTGAGGATGGTCATGTGACACCATGTGGCCAATAAGATTTAAGGGGGGAGCAAGATTGAAAGGACGGTTATGGCTGGTGTCACTGTTCCTTGTCTTCTGTTTTTTGAACATGAGGGGAAAGCCAAGAGACATGCAGAGATGCTGGTCTTGCTACTCTTGAGCCCGTGAACCATCCCCAGAATCATCTACTCTCAGACTCTTTGTTCTGGGAGAAAAAAATAACCCTCTGTTTGTTGAAAACACTGATAATCGTTTTTTTCTGTTATTTGCATCTAAAAGTGTTCCTAATAGATACACATGATAAAGGCACTAGGCTAGGTGCTGTGAGAAATTCAAACAAGCTTACAATTTAGTCACCATGAAGGGCAAAAAGATAAAAAAATTTTAAATACCTGCCATTCGAGGCAGCCAATGCCAAGTGCCAGTTGAGTGGCCTCCAAGGGTTGCTCTTGAGCTGGGGAGCCCTACTGAGCCTTTTGATTACTTATAGCTGGGGCACATCCTGACCCTCCAGTGCCCTGGTTCTCAAACATTTAGATCATCACCTGTGGGTACAGCAGCCTGAGTTGCTCAAAGGAAGATGGGTCGGATTGTCCGGGAAGCCTCTATGTATGGTCAGGACAGGAGGTGACTTGGGCTTTGAAGGATGGATGTTTTCCAAAAGCAGAAATGGGAGAGAGGAGGAGAGGGCTGCCTCCCGTGGTGGGTGAGGAAGAGACAGCAAGCAAGGCCCAGAGGCGGGAAAACGAAAGTCCACCTCAAGGGATGAAAAGTAGCCCCAGTAGGTTACAATGGAAGGAAGAGAGTGTGGGATCTCCACTCTCTGCCCTGCTGCAGAGACCAGCAAGGACCTGGAAAAAACCTGAGAGTGACTGTGCTCATTTCCTATTATTGCCACAACGAACTACCACAAGCTTAGTGGCTTAAGACAACACATGCTGGTCATCTCACAGTTCTGGAGGTCAGAAGACCCTCAGGGGCCTTATCAGGCTAAAATCAAGATGTCAGCAAGGCCATGTTCTAGAGGAGAACGCATTTTCTTGACCTTTCCAGCTTCTAGAGGCTGCCGGCATTCCTCGGCACATTCCTTACAAGAGCTCATGGCTCCCTCCCATCTTCAAAGCCAGCAATAACCAGTCAAGTCTTTATCACATGGAATCACTCTGACATTCACTCTTCTGCTTCTCTCTTCCATAATTTAAGGAACTATGTGATCACTGTGATGGTTAATTTTATGTGTCAGCTTGGCCAGCCCATTTCTTTGGTCAAACACCAGTGCAGACATTGCTGTGAAAATATTTTTTAGATGTGATTAACATTTAAATCAGCAGACTTTGAGTAGAGCAAATTACTCTCCATAATGTGGGTGGGCCTCATCCAATCAGTTGAAGACCTTAAAAGCAAAGATGGAGGTATCTCCCCCAAAGAAGCAATTCTGCCTCAAGTCTGCAACATGGAACCCTGCCTGTGTTTCCATCCTGCAGATTTCTGACTCAGAACTGCAACCTCCACTCTTCCCTGAATCTCCAGCCTGCTGGCCTGCTCTTACATTCCAAACTTGCCTGCCCTCACCACCCTGTGAGCCAATTCCATATATATATTTCCTATACAGTTCTGTTTCTCTGAAGAATCCTGATTGATATGATTACACTGGGTCCACCCAGATAATCCAGGATAATCTCCCTATTTTATTAATTTTATTTTTTTAAATTTTGGCCACGCCTCACGGTGCAGCATGTGGGATCTTAATTCCCTAACCAAGGATCGAATCTGCGCCCCCTGCCGTGGAAGCTCGGCGTCTTGACCACTGAACCATAATCTCCCTATTTTAAAGTCAGCTAATTAGCAACCTTAACTCCATCTGCTACCTTTACTCCTTGTTGCCATATAACCCACCATTTTCACAGGTTCTGGGGATGAAGACATGAACATCTCTGGGGGGGTGGAAGAATTTATTCTGCCTCTAGTCAAAATGTAAATAAATAGAGCTTTGTTTTCCTCCCATAATAATATGTCTGGAAGTGGAAGTTGAGGCTTGGGGGCATTGCTCTATGACTCAGGCTCTTTATAGCCTTCCATATGTTGGCTTTGGTTCTTAAGCTCGCCACCTCATGCTCACAAAACAGCTGCCTCAGCCCCCAACATTATATCTTCATACCACTATGCCAAGCAGGAAGGAAGAGAATAGGCAGAAAGGCCTTCCCCTTTCATCCAAGGCAACAAACCTTTCCGGCAGCTTTCCACAAACTCCTTTTTGCATGTACTGATGGGACCTGAGTTACATGGCCATTTCTAGCTGCAAAAGACACTGGGAAAGTATGTGACTTTGTACCCTGTATGGAGAGAGGCAGGTGAAACAGAGGGGGCTTTGAAATGGCTTTGGGTATCCGTGCGGTGATGTCTGCCACACAAGTTCACACACAGCTTTGCATGGCAGACCTGGCACTGGGTGGGGTCCTGCAGGGGGCTCGTGGCCACTACTCTTTTTCATGATCCTGTCTTAACAGCAGATTGTCTGCACAAATCAGGGAAGCCTTGTGGTAGGAGTGTGACTCTCACTGTTGTTTGAACTCGGTCAGTTCTTCATCAGTGAAGCAGAGTTGCTCTGAGGATGAATGAAATAAGCTGTGTAGATTTGTTAGGTAGCAGAGCAAGTTACTTTTACCCAGAAATCACAGCCTGGGGGGTGGGCAGAGGAGTTGCAGGGGGAAGACGGGAGACCCAACCCTGGGGCCCCAGCCCACCCATCACAGAATGTGCAGCCCTCCATTTCCAAAATGCTGTCTCCACCCCTTGCAAGTTCTTTATTGGTACTATCGATTATTCTTGTTAATTAATTAGTGTTTGCTGAGTGAAGGAGAGAGACCCATTGGGCCAAAACCTCTTTCAAGCTGCCAGGGGACCCAGAGCAGGGCAGGAGAGATTTCAGCAGGAACAGGAAGGCAAAGGCCCTCGGAGGAAAATCAAAGTCCCCTTCACCCCAGGCTCTCTCCTCCCAAGCACCGTGAAGGGAGCTGGGGACCCCGGGCCTGCTGGTGACAGTGACTAACTGCGGGGCAAGCCCGGGGGAGGGGGCCAGGCCAGCTCCATTATGTTTATGGCCCTGGCTTGGCGGGGGGGTGGGGGGGCTCCCGGGTGAGCTCAGGGGGTGGCTGTGTGCCAGGTGGGGGGCTGGGGGAAGCAGCACCCATGGGGTTGGGTGGGGAGTGCGGGGAGGGAAGGAGGGAGGAGCCAGGTGGGGAAGGAGGGGAGCAGCACAGCGCGTTATAAGACACTAAACCCTGCTTGAAACATTGTTTCTTTTATTTTAAAGAAAGAATTAAGGGATGTTGCTTAAGAAAAACAGAGAGGGGGAACTGAAAAAGAGGCGAAGACAGAGCAATAGACAGAAAGACAAGGAAGGACAGGAGGGAACAGGAGAGGGGACCAGGGATTAACGAGGCTGGGCACCAGATACGGGCGGGAGGTGGGGGGCTGCTCCTCAGAGGTGGGGAACCTTGCTCAGGTCTCAAAGAATGGCTTTGGATTTGGCCTCTCTGATCCCAAAGCCAAGCTTTTCACCAGGCCACAGGCTGTGGAGGTGGAGGTGGAAAGGGAGGCTCTGGGGACGAAGGGGCCCAGGTGTAAATCACCTGAGTGGGGGAGGAGCTTGGTAGCCCCACAGTGGCCCTCGGGATCACCCTGATCAAATGCCCTCGGTGTGTTCTCTATGATCTGTGGTGACAGCTGCCGTCCCTGGTGGAACTGGGCTGCCTCCCCTGCGTCCTTGAGGTATGGCCTTGCCTGGAGGTTAAGGGCTGTGACTCTAGAGCCAGACGGCTTGGATCCAAATCCTGGCTCTGCCATTTGAGAAAACTACTTAAATCCTTATGCCTCAGTTTCCTCTTATGGAAAATAAGGGTAATAATAGTTTCCATCTAATAGGGTTGTTAGGGGTGTTCAGTGATGTATGTAGTGTGCTCAGAACCAGCATCAAATAAGTACTCAACAAGTTTAGTTGTCGTTAGATACGTCTTTACTAACAAAATCCTTATGTTGTTGAGGATGGCAATGTGCCCAGCTAAAAAACTACATTTCCCAGCTTCCCTCACAGTTAGGATACCCCATGAGACGTTAGAGGAGGTCATTGTGTGGGTCTTCCAGGAAATCTCTTTAAAAGGGACTGACTCTTCTGGCAAGCTCATCCTTTCCCCCCTTCTTCATGCCAGGAAGGTGGGTATGATGACCTGAGCTGCAGCAGCCATTCTGCAGCCCTGAGGTCCCCTTGAGATAGAAGCCATGCACTAAGGGTGGTGGAGCAGAAAGTTAAAGGAGCCAGAGACACTGACCACATCGAGGGGCTGGACCTCCTGTCTCCATAAGCCCTTTGCCTGAGGGCTTAACTTGTTACCCTTAACTTGTTTAAACTACTGTAGCTTCAGGTTTCTGTTAATTGCTGCCCAAAAAATCCAAGCTGATACAGATTGAAAAGTTAAATAGATTCTAGAAGAGTTAGAGAAATTTAAACTGACAAATCCAAAATGGGTGATTTGTGGAAAGTGGGTGTGGTTGGGGACATGTCTGGGAGATTTCAAATAACCTCAGAGGTCCCATGACCTGTCCCTTGGACTAGAGTATCTGTGAGTCCAAGTCAGGGAGTGATTGTCTTATTATTGTCTTCACCAAAGCAATGAGAAAAAAGGTTTTCTAGAAACCAGTGCAGAGCACAAGCTCCTAGACATCAACATCCCATTGTGAGGAAGGGAGGGAAGCCCCCAGAAGACCACCAGAAACAGGACTGTTTAGCAACCTGAGGTCATATGGGCAGCTACTGATGTTACCTATCTGCACGGCTCACTTCATGCTTCTGAGGATGACACACACTCTAAGCCTTAGAAAGTCTCAAAAGGCCACTGTTGTGTTGGGATGAGGTGAAGGAGGGCCCTAGGATAATTCTCATCTCTAAACCTCTGCAGTTCTCCTATGGGTCCGTGTCCAGCGGATGTTCCATGCCTGGAATGTCTCATGATCCTTGGGACACAGTGTGTACCATATCGCAGGTGCAGCCCCAGGTGAGATTGGGGGTTCTCGGCTCCTCGGGTCCTGGTCCTTGGGTTGGATGGTGGCCACTTCTTGCAGGAAATAAGGAAGGGCTATATCTTCCCAGCGGAGTAGGGGTGAGCTGCTCCCTGCACCACTTCCCCAATCTCAGCTCTTTGAAATGAATGAGAAGAGAAGGCCAAGGGGCCAGGAGAGGCCCCAGAAAGGTGTTCCCCGCTCAGACACCTGCGAGGGTGGGCTGAGGAGAAGCCGCGTGCGTTGATGTGTTTGTTTGAAAGAAGGACACCAGATTAGAAAGACAGTAGCACTGAGTTTCCCCATTGGGGCCTGAGGCCACGGGGCAAGGAGAGGCCAGCACTGGGTGGAGGGCAGCAGTGAAGACCTCCGGAAGCCGGCTAGGGAGGCTCCGGGCTCCCTGTGAGTGTACGCGAAGACTTTGTGGGTCCCTGGCTTCCACGTGCCTTCTGCAGGTCTCTACACATGAGCGTGCTTTCTCATCAGTGAATTTCTTAGTTGACATGGAGTCAAGCGTGTTTGCAAATGTGGGGAAAGTATATGATTCTCTCGTGGAATCTTGGCTTAGAAGCGGGGTGGAGCCACAGGGCTAAGGGAGGAGGGGGAACCCCACCCCCACAGAACCGGCAGCCTCCCACACTAGGGCAAAACAGTGACGGTTCATCTCCGCAGAGAACACCAAGTAGAGATCAAAACCAAGTAGGCTCAGGATGAAGCTATAGGCCAAACTTCCTCGGAGGTACAGGATTTCGGGGGTGGACGAGTCAATGCCTGTAAGAGCCCCCTGAAGCTACTTTCACACAGGAGAGCATTCTGAGAACTGCAGTACCAGGGTGGCTAGAGCCACATCCAGCCCATTCAAGGTTTGTCTCCTCACCAAGAAAGGCTTCCCGGGTCTCTCATTCATTCGTTTAGCCATTCACTTATTCTATCCACAATTCCTTTGCGGGGCCGTGCACATAATAAATAGTTCACTCTAAGTCATATCTCTCGATTCCTCTGGTGCTCAGTTCTAAATTCACTGCCTCCCTTCTTTTTCTGGGGGTCTCTGATCCAGCTTGCTCTCCTGCTTGTTGAACTGCATCCCGGAGGTGTAAGGGCAGCACAGAGCTAGCTAGAGTCAGCCCCTTTGCCTTGCTTCAAAGTCATGGATGCCACCCAGTCCTGGCCACTAAAGTATCATTGAACAAGAGGTCCATTTCTGTCATTTTGGCTCAGGGTCCCAGAATTTCTGCTACACTATTAGGATCTCCTCAAGGGTCTGAAGTTGACCCAAAGTTGTTGAGAGCCTTCATTCATCTAACACCTACTTTTTAAGTGCTTCCTGAATACCAAGCACTTCACCAGGCATACCTCGGAGACACTGGGTGTTCAGTTCTGGACCACCACGATAAAGCAAACATAGCAATAAAGTGAGTCAGATGGCTTTTTCGGTTTCCCGGTGCATATAAAAGTTATGTTTACACTATACTGTAGTTCTAGTAAGCATGCAATAGCATTATGTCTAAAAAACAATGTACATACCTTAATTTTTATTTATTTATTTATTTTTTTGCTGCTTTTCCAACTTTAGAAAAACAAATCCAGGTGCCAGTGCCCCAGTGCCCTCCTCCACCCCAGCCATAATTTAAATAACTTAGAGACAGAGTTGGGGTCAGGTGGGGAGTGGGTGGGAGAGGGAGGGAGGAGAGCCCACTACAGCCGCTGCAGCGCCCGCTTCTTGTCCGTCTTTTTCTTCTTGCTTGCCAGCTTCTTATCATGCTCACCCGCGTGCTTCTTGGCCATGGGCCCCTAAGCCCCTCCCGGGCGCCCAGGAGCCATGGCGTCGGCGGTGGAGGCCGCAGCCCCGCTGCCCAGGGACCGGCCGGCCCCGGCCCTCCCGCCGCTGGGCCCGCCTTTGCCCCGGGGATCTCTGTGAGCAGGCATGCGCGCCGCCCGCCTCCTCCGTGAGGGCAGACGCGGGGTTAGGGTGGGTCAGCAGGCACTTGATGGTCAGCAGCACGTGCCAGATGCCCGGCTCAGCTGTCCAGCCCGTCTTGAGCACGTTGATGCATATCTCACTGTTGGCGCCCACATTTGGGTGGAAGATCTTGGTCAGGAAGTAGCCCTTGTGTGGGGAGGCAGGGAAATCCTTCCCCAGCAGGAGTTTCATGAGGAATAGGTCTCCGGCGTATGGGGTCCCCTCAGGGCCCTCGATGGTGACCTGCGGGTCAGTGAGGCCCTCCTCGTTGGGAAAGACCTTGATGCCATCAGGTGGGTCAGCTGTCAGTGTCGTCGCCTCCTTGTACACCAGGCGGATGATGCGGGCGGGGCAGGTTCAGGACTGCTGCCGGCCGGGGGCGGGTCCCCCCGGCCCCGTGTCTGCGCCCTCCGGCCGCCGGCGGGGTGGGTGCCCAACCACTGCCGCTGTGGCCCTAGCGAGGCCCCGGTGGCCCTGCTCTGCTCCCCGCTCCCTCCGAGGCCCGCAGTGAACCTTGCCATCTGCAGCTCCGCCCACCACCCGCCCACTGCTGCCCGGCCCGCACTAAGGTACACACCTTAATTTAAAAATACTTTATTGCTAGGGCCTCCCTGGTGGCGCAGTGGTTGAGAGTCCGCCTGCCGATGCAGGGGATACGGGTTCGTGCCCCGGTCTGGGAGGATCCCATATGCCGCGGAGCGGCTGGGCCCGTGAGCCATGGCTGCTGAGCCTGCGCATCCGGAGCCTGTGCTCCGCAACGGGAAAGGCCACAACAGTGAGAGACCCGCATACCACAAAAAAAAAAAAAAAAATACTTTATTGCTAAAATATGCTAGCCCTCCTCCGAGCCTTCAGCAAGTCGTAAGTTTTTTTGCAGTGGTAACATCAGTGATAACTGATCCCAGATATAATAAAATAATGATGACACAGTTTGAAATATTGTGAGAATCACCAAAATGTGACACAAAGACATGAAGTGAGCAAATACTGTTGGAAAAAAATGGTGCCTATAGAGTTGCTCAACACAGGGTGGCCACAAACCTTCAATTTGTTTAAAAAACAAAAAGCACAGTACCTGCATACAAAGCACAATAAAGCGAGGTATGCCTGTACGTGTAGCTTTTCTTGCTGGGACTTAAGCACCAGAAAATCCACAAGAATGGCTGTATTTCTGAGATACACACATGGGCAAGGTCTTCAAAATAAAAACAGAACCATGGCACCAAGGTCAGGCTAGGTTTGAATTTTCCTAAGCTCTCCTGGGGAAATAGATGGAGGAACCAGGATGGAAAACCAAAAAATCCATAGGCAACTTCTACAACAAAATTGGTAAGGAGAAATCCCATGAACACCCAAATATGAGTGGGCGAAGACAAGCACCCAGGAGCAATAGGCCTGTGTAGTATCAGCAACAGTGCCAGAGGGAGCGGAGACAAGACCAAGTTGCTTCTGATGGCTGGAGCAGCTAGAGACCCTTCAAACCACCAGCAGGTGCTGGCCTGAAAGCGTGACAGGCCAACGTGAAACGAGCAGTGATGCTGGGAAGGGTCTCAGCAGGCCCTGAATAGCAGGGGAGGGTGCCCTGGAGCAGTCTAGACCTGACAACTGTTGAAACTCACAAATGAGGGTTCCTTTTCAGGACGGAACCGCACACAGAGAAGGGTCTACTGGTTGGAGTCTTCAAACTGAGGAGGACTGGGACAGCAGGGGCGAAAGAGAGATAAAGTCTAGAATTCTGCGTGGCTCAAGATGGAAGCCACTATCCATATATGGCTTTTGACATTTAAGCTAACTAAAATTAAATTTAAATATTTAGTTCTTTTGTTGCATTTGTCGTGTTTCAAATTCTTTTGTTTATTTTTTATTTATTTTTAAAAATTTTTATCCAATTTTTAAAGGTTACTTTCTATTTATAGTTATTATAAAATGTTGGCTATGTTGTACCCTACATTCTTTTTTTTTTTTTTTTTTTTTGCGGTACGCAGGCCTCTCACTGTTGTGGCCTCTCCCGTTGCGGATCACAGGCTCCAGATGCGCAGGCTCAGCGGCCATGGCTCACGGGCCCAGCCGCTCCGCGGCATGTGGGATCTTCCTGGACCGGGGCACGAACCCGTGTCCCCTGCATCGGCAGGCGGACTCTCAACCACTGCGCCACCAGGGAAGCCCTGTACCCTACGTTCTTGAGGCTATCTTACAGCCAGAAGTTTGTACCAACCCCTCCTCCACCCTATATTGCCCCTCCCCCACCACTAGTTTGTTCTCTATATCTGTGAGTCTGCTTCTTCTTTGTTATATTCACTAGTTTGTTGTATTTTTAGATTCCACATATAAGTGATACCATACAGTATTCGTCTTTTTCTGTCTGACTTATTTCACTTAGCATAATGCCCTCAAGTCCATCCACATTCCTGCAAGTGGCATAATTTTGTTCTTTTTTATGGCTGAGTAGTATTCCACTGTGCATATATAGCTCAACCACATTTTTTTAATCCATTCATCTGTTGATGGACGCAGATTGTTTCCATATCTTGGCAACTGTAAATAATGCTGCTACGAACGTTGGGGTGCATGTATCTTTTTGAATTCACGTTTTTGGTTTTGGTTTTGGTTTGGATATATACCCAGGAGTGGAATTACAGGGTCGTATGGTAGTTCCATTTTTAGTTTTTTGAGAAACCTCTACACTGTTTTCCACAGTGACTGCACCAATTTCCATTCCCACCAACCATGTACAAGGGTTCCATCATGTTCCTAATTCTTACAGCCACCTGTGGCTGGTGGCTTCCCTTTTATGGTTACTGTATAGGACAGTGCAGACATAGAACATTTCCGTCATCATAGAGAGTTCTACTGGACAGCACTGGAGATAAAAGTCAGGGGGAGAAGCAGAGGTCTCAGAAAGAAAGAGGTCATCTTTTTTTCATTTCAAGAAAACAACCAAAGAGCAAGGTCTTGAGCAGAAAGCTAGAAAAGCTATCTTTCCCATATCCCCTTCCTAACAGTTCAGGAACACACAGCTCCCTTAGACAAGGGCAAAGGTAAAGGACTGCAGTTAAATGCCCCCCAAAAGGCCAAGTCACTTATAAGGGAAAGAAAATCAAATTGTCATCAGACTTTCCAACAGCAATACTTTGTGCCAATAATTTTTTTTAATAGATCAATATATTAAAGCTATGCCAGGAAAGTAAAAGTGAGTGAAGGATGTTCTATCCAGACAAACTGATAGTCAAGTATAAAGACTGCAGACAAACTTTTGAACATCCAAGAAATCCCCATGAACCCCTCCTAAGGACTTTACTAAAAATGAACTAAGACAATAAAAATGATTGGAGTAATATTGACTAAGGCTGGAGATGAGCATTAAAACTGTAAATATATTTAATATATAGAAACATATGCTTAATATACAAATGTAATTTTATGTTTATATAAATGTATATAAATACAGTCAAATTATCAAAAAAGAGGGAAGAATGTGAAGAGCATTTGAAAACCATAATAAGATATCTGATTACCTTAAAGGTCTTAATCCGGAGTACAAAGCCATCGCAAGGAAAGAATAGTGGGTGGTTCTGCCCTCCCTAATATGTCACCTTGTGCTGTAACTTCTTCTCTGATGCTCAGTTATCCCAACCGGAAGATGGAGGGAAATAAAACCTTCCTTGCCTAACCTGTAGGGTATGAAAAATTGGTTGACATTCTATAAACATCAAATTTTATTAACCTAGGACCTGGAAAAAAATAGTGCTTTTAAGAGCCAAAGAGACTGGAGGTTTTAGCCAAAGTGTGTGAGCGGGAGGAGATGAGGATGCAGCTGAGCTACTCAAGCCTTTTGCTTCTCTCTGGAAGACGCGAGCCCTGGCCACTCCTTAGGCTGCTCTGGGCTGCACCAGAAGTGCGGAGCCACACGCTAGGGAAGTAAGCCCCCCAGGGACCTTTGAGGAAGCATGCCGCTCTGGAAGGACAGAAAACAAGGCAAGCTGGGGGACAAGGATGGGTGGAAGAGAAAGCCTAAGTCAGAAGATTAGAGACCCAGCTGGCAGTCTTCACTCCTGAGACTGGAAAATCTTGGCTGGAAGGAGAAAATCAAATAGGGGGTAGTCATTTGTTGGGGGGCATACACAGGAGTCACAAGGTCAAGTAGTCCCCACAGACACAGAGGAGGCAACTCTAGCTTTGTGCTGGTTTCAAAGACACACCCCTCCTCCTTCCCTAGCAGGTGGGGACGGATGACCCTCATATGCACCGACCAAGTCACATCCGCCAAATGCACACCCAAGACATCCAGAGAAATTTGAACTCTGGGTCCCAACCCTCAGGGACCTGGTGATTCTGGGAGCCTCTGAGGCTGAGCTGGTCCCTGACTCTTGGTCAAATAAAGTTTGCCCATGGTCCCGTCACTGCTGCTGTGTCCCTGACTCCCTCTCCAAGGAACCCTGCTCTCCATTTGTCAATTTTAAGTGATAATTTCTATTCAATCTGATACATATTATAAGAATATAAACAAATGCCTCTCCCCCTATCGGCACCATAATCACTTTCTTTTATAGCTATCATTTATTACAGGACGACAGATGGCCAGTTCACAGAATTCCAAAGAGGCAACCCGCCGGCCAGTCACCTGGGAACACAGGCACATTTACATTTCTCCAAAACAGATGGGAAAGGGTGGGGGGAAGGAGGCAGATTCCTGTCAAAACTTTGGCGCTTTCCAAAATGTGATTCTTTTGCTTCTCCCTCTTTCCCTCTGTCTTTCTCGCAGATGGTACATATATCCTCTCGCCCCTTCCAAGCCTCCTCACACACCCCATTCATTCTTTTCCCATCAGCAGCAACTGAAACCACCAATATGGCGGCCTTGAGGGGCTGGAGACTGGGTGGGCTCTTGGCAGACCACTTTCTGGGGACTCCCAGGGCCTGCAGTGCAGTATTCCAGCATTCCTTCCTGGCTTGTTATTTGGGGTTGGGGCTGAGGTCAGAGGCCAGAGGAGGGTGAGAAGTGGGTCTGTTTCACAGAGGGCAGATGCTGGAGGCTGCCTTCTTCACAAACTACAGAGCGGTGGTTCTTGGCCCTGACAGCACGTAAAGTCACCTGGAGAGCTTCTAAAAAACATGAATGCCAGGGCCCCACCCAGAATGATTAAATCAGAAAACCTGGAGTAGGGGCTTGGCAAGGTGTGCAGGTATGGCTGAGAACCCAGTGCTGCAGAGGCAAAGACAAAACAGGAGGTAAGAAGGCAAGAAATGAAGAAGCCATAGAGAAGAGAGACAGCTGTGTGCCAGGCATTGAAAGAGCTGCAAAATTGGAACTTGGTGAAAGGAAGGTCCCTGCTCCTGGCCCAGTGGGATGAATGTAAATAAACTGCTCACTGCAACAGAGAAGGGGAAGAGCTGTGAAGGAGGTGCGTTCAGCATGAGATGGGAGAGAACCCACTGGTGGGAGCCTCGGGGCATCTTCCTACAAGAAGCAAATAGAGGAAATAAGAGAATATCTGTATGCCCCCGACGGAGGGAATGATTTCTTAAGACACAGGAGTAAAAATCATAAAGGAAATGATTGTTAGATTTGCCTACATTAAAATCAAGATCTTTTGTTCACCAAAAGATACCATAATGAGAATGAAAAGACAAGCCACCAACTAGAAGATATTTGTGACACAGGTCACTAATAGAGGATTAATATCTAGGATACATAAAGAAGGCATAGGACTCAATAGGAAACAACAACCCAAGAAATAATCTGGCAAAGGATATGAAAAGGAAACACACATTAAAGGAAAGAAGAAATGTTCTATAAGCATAAGAGAAAAAAATCATTCATAATCCACAAAATGCAAATTACAACCATAACAAGATACCATTTTACGCTCATTAAATTGGCCAAAACTTAAGTCTGACAACAAGTGTTATGAGGATGTTGATGGTACTGGGTGTGTAAATTGGTACAACCACTTTGGAAAAGCCATTCGGTGATATTTACTAAGGCTGAACTCTACCATCCAGCATTCAACTCTTGGTACATCTGGTAAAGAAACTTGCACATGCGCCCCAGAGATGCACATAATGAGAATCTTCACAGCAACATTGACCATAATAGCAAAAACTGGAAACAATCCAAATGTTCATTGACATCAACATGGATAAATAAATGTTGGCATAATCATAAAATGGAAAGCCACACAACTGTGAAACTAAACAATAGCCATACATCGACATGGTTGAAATTCAAAAGCATAATGTTGACTGAAAACTGCAAATTGGAATACATAGAATATAGTTCTATTGGTATAAAGCTAAAAAACATGCTAACTAAATAATATATTGTTCAGGGATGCTTACATATGTGGTAAAATTGTAAATAAAGGCAAGGAATGATTAACACAAACTTCCAGGAGATGCGTGCTATGGACTGAATGTTGGTTTCCCCTCAAAATCCCTGTGTTGAAATTCTAACCTGAAAAGTGATGGGGGCTTTCAGAAGATGATTAAGTCATGAGGGCAGAGCCCTTGTGAATGGGATTAGTGTCCTTATAAAAGGGAGCCCAGAGAAATGCCTTGCTCCTTCCACCATGTGAGGACACGTGAAAAGATGGCTGTCTACAAACCAGGAAACAGGTCCTCATCAGACACCTGCCAGCACCTTGATCTTGGACTTCCCAGCCTTCAGAATGGTGAGAAACAAATTTCTGTTATTTATAAGTCACCCAGTGTGTGGTATTTTGTTATAGCAGCCGGAATGGACTAAGAGTGGGAGTGCTCAGATGGCATTGGGAATTTCATACACACATGGGGGTTTCAAAAATAACAGTTATTCTATTTCTTTTTTTTTTTCTTTTTTTTTTTTTGCGGTACGCGGGCCTCTCACTGTTGTGGCCTCTCCCGCTGTGGAGCACAGGCTCCGGACGCGCAGGCCCAGCGGCCATCGCTCATGGGCCCAGCCGCTCTGCGGCATGTGGGATCCTCCCGGACCAGGGCACGAACCCATGTCCCCTGCATCAGCAGGCAGACTCTCAACCACTGTGCCACCAGGGAAGCCCCAGTTATTCTATTTCTTAAGGTGGGTACATTGGTGTTCATTTTATTATTATTACTTTACACATACGATATATTTCATTTAAAAAATTTGTAATGAAAACAAAAGGAAAATCACATGCAAAACCTCATACTACAGTTGCCCCTCGGTACCCACAGGTGATTGGTTCCAGGACCCCTGTGGATACCAAACCCTAGAATGCTCAAGTCCCTTATGTAAAATGGAGAAGAACTGTTGGTTCTCCATGGTGCCCCACATCTGCAACTATATAAATGTTATTCCTTGTCCCAAAGTTTATCTAAGAAAGTGGCCCAGTGTGACCATTTTTTCCCATAGGAAACATCCACCCCTTAGCTTATTGAAATAGCTTAATGGACCCATATCAAACACTGGGTGGACATTGTGGCCAATTTCCAGCTGAGAGACAGGGGTCTGGGGTTTGGAAATGGCCCATGATCTGCAGGCCTTTTTAGACACTCCCTGCATCAGTCAGTCAATAAGCAGCCACCCTCTGAAAACCCCTGGACTAGGTGCCCAGGGAGAGTTGATGGCCAAACCCCACCCCAGTGCATATTATCATCTAAGCATGAGGCAGATCAAGTGACCAGTCAAAATAGCCATTAAAGTAAACACCAAGGAGTGACAAACATCGCACTCTGCTTACATATGGGAGTGGGGATGGGGGTGGAGGTGGAGATGTGTACCTGCGCTGATGGTTTGGAAGTTGGAAAAAGTCCCAGGATGATGACTACAGGCACTATAGACAATATTCATACTTCTCTGGGCCTCAATTTCCTCATGTGTCAAGTGAACAGAGTGGACAAGGGCTACCATTAATGCCCCTTCCAACTTGAGTCATTTTGATCCTACATATTTGGGGCTAAATACCCCAAAACCTATTTAGCAAATCATTTGTTTACACCTAGGCTAGGAGTTCGATTCTGAGCCTAATTGCATACCTATTTGCATGACTTTGAATGCATAGAAATGTAAGGAGAGAAAGTCAACATGCCCCCATGTTTTCATCAGAGATGGATATTGACCAAGACTAGAACCTGACCTTGACGCCAGCATCTGGGCAAAGAAGAGATTATGGACGGTGGCAGAGTTTGAGGGGATGTGGAGGGATGAAATTCTCAAGAGAGGTCTGTGAAGTACCACAGATGTAGGAAATCTGTAGGGAAAGTAGGGTGTGGGTCTCCTTGCTGCAGTTAGGGTATGAAGAAGGTTTGCCAAGGCAGGGATGGTACAGTGTTTAGTAAACAGGAACCTCCCTGACAGGGGTGGGGGGTCTCTCACTTTCCTGAACAGGCCTTTGATGCCAGGAGTGTTGATCCACTAGTCACCAAAGAAGTATTTCTGAGACAGGGGGCTGAGTCTTGAGGAAGATGATTCCTTCTGTCGTGGACAGGATAGAGCTGAATAGGGAAGGATGGAAGCATGGAAGTTGCAACAGGGGCCAACAGGGGCAGCTGGCGTGGCAGGGATGGGGGAAGGGGGCCGATTTGAGAGCCACACAAAGAGGACGCCTCCAGGATAGAAGCTGTGTATGTTCACCCCATACACACGGCCCGAAGCCTGGCAGGTGGTCTGTGCTCAACAAATAGATATCGAAGGAGTGAAATCCTGACAATGGCTAACGTATACTGAGAGTTTACTCTTTGACACTGGGCTGAGCCCTTTGCACACATCACCCTGGCAACAGCCTGAGAGTTCGGTGCTGTTCTTATGACCATTTCACAGCGGAGGCTATTGAAGCACACAGTGTGGTTACAGGTGGAGCCGGTTGTGACCTTTTGTCTGATTTCAGAACCTGTGGTCCCTCAACCCCTCTGTTCTTGTTGGGATCTCCTGAGAAGATATTCTAATTACCTTTTTTTTTTTTTTTTTAACTTTTGGCTGCCTGTGTTGGGTCTTTGTTGCTGCGCGCGGGCTTTCTCTAGTTGTGGCGAGCGGGGGCTACTCTTCGTTGTGGTGCACAGTCTTCTCATTGTGCTGGCTTCTCTTGTTACAGAGCACGGGCTCTAGGCACATGAGCTTCAGTAGTTATGGCACATGGGCTCAGTAGTTGTGGCTCACGGGCTCTAGAGCGCAGGCTCAGTAGCTGTGGCGCACAGGCTTAGTTGCCCCGTGGCATGTGGGATCTTCCTGGACCAGGGCTTGAACTCGTGTCCCCTGCATTGGCAGGTGGATTGTTAACCACTGCGCCACCAGGGAAGTCCCTCTAATTACCTTTTGACAGACGAAAAGGCTGAGGCACAAGCGGAGTGAGTGGCCTATGGTCATACAGCTACCTAATGACAGAGGGAAGGACTACCCACGAGATGTTCGACTCCTCTTTTCCTGTTGCCCTGTGCTGCTGGGTGGGGGCACACAGAGTGGACTCAGGCATCTGGTCGGCAAGTTTGGAGCTATCTCATTCCAGGTCATTACCCTGATGGCATCTATAGTGAGAGAAGGAAAGGCATGGAACCAGCCCCACAGCTCCTGCTCTGTGCTCCCGGGTGGGTTAGGCCCTGTACCTCTCATTTAAAACCTCCAGTAGCTTCAGAATTAATGAATTCTCACATCTGTTCACAAAGAAGAACACGGACAGGGAGAGGCTTGCAGCTGGTTTGGGCACTGGCAGCTCTGCCCGACTTCAGAGTCCACGTCCTCCACGGCACAGGGCTCCTTCCACAGGTTCAGACTCAGTGTGGGACACAGGGCTGGGGAGCAGTCAGGCTGCAGACCTCTTTTGTAGACCTGCAGCATCCATTTGTTTTCCTGGTTTCACAGGGTGCTCTTAATTTTAGACAAGTGTGATTTGGGGAGGAGGGGCGAGCAGGAGGGAGGCAGAACCTCTGGGTACAAGCATCCCAGTCCAGGGGTGTAGACTTGAGAAAAACCTGGCATTGTGCCTTCTGTGGACCTGGCCCTCCAGACTGTCCCTAGCGGGTACAAGGTAAGTGATGAAAATTGCTCTGGGTGGGCTTCCCTGGTGGCGCAGTGGTTAAGAATCCACCTGCCAATGCAGGGACACAAGTTCAAGCCCTGGTCCAGGAAGATCCCACATGCCGCGGAGCAACTAAGCCCGTGTGCTATAGCTACTGAGCCTGCGCTCTAGAGCCCGCAAGCCACAACTACTGAGCCCGCGTGCCATAACTACTGAAGCCCATGCGCCTAGAGCCGGTGCTCCACAACAAGTGAAGCCACCACAATGAGAAGCCCGCACAGCACAACAAAGACCCAACACAACCAAAAATAAATAAATAGAATAAATTTATTAAAAAAAAATTGCCCTGGGTGCCACCTGACTCGGGGAACAGAGGCTGGGTAGTAGCACTGCTCTGGGAAAAACTGACTTCTTTGAACACTTTCTTCCAGTTTTTCTAAGCCCATTTTCTTCCTCTGGCTCCATCTCTCTCATCCCTTCCTGCCGACCTCAGGTTTGTCTTCCCGAACCATTTCATCCTGACTGGGACGTGATGATCGTTAATCTCCACATTGGTAAACTGAGGGGCTTTGAGCCCTGCCAGGCTCTGCCAGGCTCTGTCCCAGCCCAGGAACAGTGGGCAGGAGCCAGAGGCCTTGATCCAATGCCCACTTTGGTCCTGACTGGCCATGTGGCCAGGATGAGTTACTCACAGCCCCAAACTCCAGCTTGCTTTTTATAAGATGCACATACAGGCACTCCTCAGAGATGTTGTGGGTTTGGTTTCTGACCGCCACAATAAAATGAATACTGCAATAAAGTGAGCCACATGAATTTTTTGGTTTCCCTGTACATATACATAAAAGTTATGTTTACACTATACTGTAGTCTCTTGAGTGTGCAATAGCATTGTGTCTAAAAAACAATGTATGTACCTTCATTAGAAAACACTTTAATTGGAGGGTAGCACTGACATATATACACTACCAAATGTAAAATAGATAGCTAGTGGGAAACAGCTGCATAGCACAGGGAGACCAGATCCGTGCTTTGTGACCACCTAGAGGGGTGGGATAGGGAGGGTGCGAGGGAGATGCAAGAAGGAAGGGATATGGGGATATATGTATACGTATAGCTGATTCACTTTGCTATACAACAGCAACTAACACAACATTGTAAAGCAATTATACTCCAGCAAAGATGTTAAAAAAAAAAAAAAGGAAACACTTTATTGCTAAAAAATGCTAACCATCATCTGAGCCTTCAGAGGATCATGGGAGTAGCATCAGAGATCACTGATCCCAGATCACCATAACAAATATAATAATAATGAAACCATTTGAAATATTGTGAGAATTACCAAAATGTGACACAGAGACAGGAAGTGAGCAAATGCTGTTGGGAAAATGGTGCCAATAGACTTGCTTGATGAAGGGCTGGCACAAACCTTCAACTTGGAAAAAACACAGTATCTGCAAAATGCAGTAAAGTGAAGAGCAATAAAAAGAGGTGTGCCTGAAATAATAGCGCTTTCCTCTATGAAAGAGTGTGAGGGTGAATGACAGAGAATGGCACCCGGGGCTGGCAGAGTCTGTGTTCTCTAAATGCTGGTTAGTGCTGGTATGAGCCCTTGAACTAAAGGGTGAAACCTAAAGAGTGACTTCTTCCAGAGCTATTTAGACCAAAAGATGGAATCTCTCACCAGAACTTCAGGCATCCGTAAGCAGGCAAGTAAGAGGCAAGGAGAGCTTTTTGGTGACAGTCAATTCACACTGCTTAGCAGCCCTGGCCTGGAGACGGGTAACTGTGCGTAATAACAATGGTTAGCACTTAGAAGCACTTCCGCTATGCTGGCACTGTTCAAGGTCAAGGTTCAGCAAACTTCAGACCTGGGCAAATGGGGCCCACCATCTGTTTCTGTAACCTTTAGCGAAACACAGCCACACAGTCACACTTGTGTATTTACGTAGAGTCACAGCTGCTCTCCCACTACATTGGCAGAGTTGAGTAGCTGCGCTAGAGATCATCTGGGCTGCAAAGCCTAAAATATGTACTATCTGGCCCTTCCCAGAAACAAAATATCTTACCCCTGTTCTAAGAATTTGGCACACTTAATTTAATTTAATCCTTATCATATGCCTAGAAACAGGTGATGGTTGTCCCCCTTTAATAGATGAAAAACAGGTCAGAGAGACAAAATAACTAGCAATTCATTTCTGAATGTAGGCAACACAGTGTCAGAATCTGGGATCATAGCACCTACAAGGGGTGGGGCTTCTCTCCCTGGTAGAGTCACCAAAGTTTAACAAATAAAAATGTAGGATACCTGTTAAATTTGAATTTCAGATAAACAACAAACACTTTTTTTAAAGTGTAAGTATAGCCCATGAGACATTTGGGATAGACTTATATTAAAAAACTATTTGTTGTTTACCTGAAATCCACATTTAACTGGATTTCTGTATTTCAGCTGGCAATCCCACTGAGGACCCTTGGAGGAAGGAGAGCTCAGCCAGGCCTGGGAAGAAACCAGTGTCCCTGGGGTCTGTTCCTGGGAAGGTCTTTTCCCACAGCCAGATCTCTTCCTGGAAGGCTCGGGGATGGGTCATCCCATGCATCTCAATCCCTTTGTCCCACAAAGGACAAACCTTTCACAAGGTTCTTGGGGTATCTCGGGGGCCATTGCCATGTTGCTTCCTTTCACAAGGTTCTTGGGGTATCTCGGGGGCCATTGCCATGTTGCTTCAGACTCAAGCAGCCAGAAACAGAGAGAAAAGCTATGGGGGGAAGCATGAAGCCCCTCTCTCCAGTCCAAGGCCGAGCATCACCTCCCTTCCCTAGAAACCTCTGGAATCCTCCTCTCCTTTTCTCCTGCCCTTCTGGCCAAAGGCCCCGCCAGACCCTCCCTCCCTTTGAGATTACATAGGAGTTTAAGAAAGAGGGAAAAAATATGGCAAGCCAGAGTGACAGCAATCCAAGGCCAGAGGGGGGCCAGGGGTGGAGGCAGAAAGAGAGGGATGAGAGGTGGGGGATGGGAGAGGACCATCTAATGTTTAATAGACGGAGGCATAAATGCAACATGATTCACTTTGAACAGGCCACCTGGATTAGATGGAAGTTAATTAAAACAATCCCTCATTTCTCAGCGCTTAAAACTTCTGAAGTCTCACTTGGGGAAGGGTGCGGCAGGACTTTTTATTACTCTTAGATGGCGTTCACAAGGCCCATAAATACATCTCCTCTTCCTGTGACCCATTAATCTTGCCGCCTCTCCTGCTCCCCTCTGCCAACAATCAGATCCCAGTAAACAACCTCAAGTGAAATTTGCAACTGTCAGATAAACATTAAAAATGCTTCTCTTGTCCTTTCCCATTGATAGTCCCATTAATATTGTAATGGAACAAAAAGTTATGAAAATGAATGCATGCTGGTTTTGGAAATGAATGATGCCGACCGCTGCTGGGATGTAGACACACATGCATATGGATGGGCTCAGAAGATAGTGGATGCTATCCACATCCACAGCAGGGCTGTGTGCCGATAGGACAGGCGACACACTCACCGGGGACCAAGGACAGCCACACACACCGCTGGGTACACACGTGTCCACACGTGTCAGGACATCTAAATGGAATAAAGGAATTCCACCCCAGAAACTATGGTAGATATACCACACACCACCTGGCCTTATACAGAGTAAAATATTACGATTTCTCTTTTATCATTGCTTCTCCTCTCCCTTATCTGTTTGCAGTCAGGGGTTGGGATTCTCTCTAAAGATAATAAGATACCCCGATTGATAAGGCTCTCTTGACGTTTCTTCCTCATCTATTTTCCATGCGGTGGCCTCTTTAATACACATGCATGCTCTCGTGTGTGTGTTTATCTATCTGACGAATGAGGCCTTAAAATATGAAGGTAGAATACATGGAAACTTTATAAGAAGAAACTTCTTAAAGGAGTATTTAGGTCAAAGAATTATATTTGATGGAGGAGGTGAGTTTGAGTTTTATGTGTATTTAAGTTCACTAGGAGAGTACACAAGAAAGCAGCAAAACCAACAACAAAAACCCTTGCACCGAGATCTTTTGTAGAGGGATTTTAATAACCATCTCATAGAGGCCTGGCCACGGGCTCTTGGTGGATAAGGACCACTTGTGTTTTTGCTCATCGTTGTAACCCAGGCCCTGGCACAGTGCCTGGCACTTAGTAGAAGCTCAAGAAAAGTGATGCCGATCTTCTTTATCCATTCATCCAATGATGGACACTTAGGTTGTTTCCATCTCTGGGCTATTGTAAATAGAGCTGCAATGAACATTTTGGTACATGACTCTTTTTGAATTATGGTTTTCTCAGGGTATATGCCCACTAGTGGGATTGCTGGGTCATATGGTTGTTCTATTTGTAGTTTTTTAAGGAACCTCCATACTGTTCTCCATAGTGGCTGTACCAATTCACATTCCCACCAGCAGTGCAAGAGTGTTCCCTTTTCTCCACACCCTCTCCAGCATTTATTGTTTCTAGATTTTTTGATGATGGCTATTCTGACTGGTGTGAGATGATAAAGAAGATGTGGCATATATAAAATGGAATATTACTCAGCCATAAAAAGAAACGAAATTGAACTATTTGTAATGAGGTGAATAGACCTAGAGTCTGTCATACAGAGTGAAGTAAGTCAGAAAGAGAAAGACAAATACCATATGCTAACACTATATATATGGAATTTAAGAAAAAATAAATGTCATGAAGAATCTAGGGGTAAGACAGGAATAAAGACACAGACCTACTAGAGAATGGACTTGAGGATATGGGGAGGGGGAAGGGTAAGCTGTGACAAAGCGAGAGAGAAGCATGGACATATACACACTACCAAATGTAAAGTAGATAGCTAGTGGGAAGCAGCCGCATAGCACAGGGAGATCAGCTCGGTGCTTTGTGACCACCTAGAAGGGTGGAATAGGGAGGGTGGGAGGGAGGGAGACGCAAGAGGGAAGAGATATGGGAACATATGTATATGTATAACTGATTCACTTTGTTATAAAGCAGAAACTAACACACCATTGTAAAGCAATTATACTCCAATAAAGCTGTAAAAAAAAAAAAAAAAAAAAAAGTGATGCCGAAGAGAGGGGAAGGAGAAAGAAAGGAAGGGAGGGAGAGATGTCCATGGTGCTCTTCCTCTGTAGAGAAGTCTCTCTCCACCTGCCAACCTGAGGCAGGAGATGGCACTGAGCATTTTAACATCTGGGAAGATCAAGCTGAAGGTGGAGTTGACGGGAACAGGACCCTGCCGTCTTAGCAGGTGAATGGGCACATTAAAAAGGACTCACCATTTGACTAGCTTCTCTCTGTAAGACACAGGTTTTCACACTCCTTCTTCTGACCTTTCTTTTTCATGATCTTAACTGTCATATCAATATATTTCCTAAGAACTTGTAAAGTGTCATTGAGAACAAAGCTTCCACAGACCTCCCCCCAGCCCCATTCCAGCCATGTTTTTAACCACAACCTCAGCCTAGCGAATTTTTATCCTTCTTCAGGTCCACTCTGGGAAGCCCTCTTGGCCCCTGTAAGTGAGTTAAGTCTCTTCACTACGACTCCCCAGAGTGCCTTTCCCTGTTCTTTGCCAACAGTCCACGTGGGTTTCCTCCAGGCTATGAGCTCCACGCTGGTAGGAGCCTGACTCAGAGCACAAGCTCAATAAATATTTGTTGATTGACTGATGGAGTAGTTATTTTAAAAGGAATTATATAAACTCTCTACCCTGACCTGTAAGTGCCTAACTTATGTCATTTGCAATGAGGAGTAGAGAGACCACTGGCATGTTAAAACACAGACCAAATCTTGGCCAAATGCCTGATTCATAGTGAGACCTAGAGGAGGCCAGCTAAGCTTTCTGGGCCTCAGTTTCCTTATCTGTACCAGTAAAACAGCATCACATAATGTAACTGCAAAGCAGAGGAAACCAAATGAGATATCCAAAATACTCAACATTCAATAGGATATTATATTAATACACATGAGCTGTGTATATGAAAGAGATAGGAAGGATATAAAAATAATGCAGAATTTCATTAAGTTCTTACTTAGAAAAGAAAACATATACAAAATTGAGAGACAAAGGGGGGAAAAAAAGGAAGATGCACTCTCTACCACCTAATTGGGAGTTGCTGGCTTTCTGGAATGCGTGTAATATGGATATATGGGTAGTGGACTTCACCACTACCCCCTTTGAGTTGTGGTGGCATTGACATTATAGCAACCCTAAATAAGATTTAGTGCATCCCACAAAGGGCATGGATCGGAATCCAGGTAGAATCCTGGCGAAATCTCAATCATCAATAACCTCAGCTAACGGGATGTCACTGCTTTCCAAGGGACACACCTTGTTCAACTCCAGGAAAATCTGTAGTTAAGTAGGGAAACATTTAAGGAAATGAAAATTATATTTTAATATATTTGCATTAGGGAATCTTCAAAAATTTAATATCCTATCTATTTGCAAAATTTAAGGAATTTTTGCCTTTGGAGTGACAACTTTCTACTCCAATTTAAAATGTGTGATTACATAATTGATTTAAGACTTGGGACTTTACATTGTGAAAAATGTAATATTTTACATTTTTTTTTTTTTTTTTTTTTTTTTTTTTTTTATTTTTTTTTTATTTTTATTTTACATTTTTAAGTGTTGGAATATTTAAGAGGAACTGTACTCATTTTATTAGTTTAATTTCATAGGTTTTTGGATTTTTTGAGTACTTGGGAAGGTTTTGTTTGTTAAGTGAGGAAATGGAAGTACTTAAGAAGGAAATAAAATGTATTACATTTACAAATGCAGTTTTAAATACTCAGAAGTATTTAACAAACTAGGTTTTGAAATGGGGTAAAATAGAATTCAAGAGCCCCTTAAAATGGTTGCTAAAATAAGAATAACAAGATTTGTAAAATGACTTACAAATAGAATAATAAAATGTGTAAGCTGATCTTGAAAGCCTGCGGAAAAAATCTTGTCACACGTTACAACACGGATGAACCTTGAGGACGTGATGGTAAGTGAAGTAGGCCAGTCACAAAAAGACAAAAATTGTGTGATTCCTCTTATATGAGGTGCCTATAGCAGTCAAATTTAGAGAAGCAGAAAATAGATGGGTGGTTACCGGGGGCTGGGAGGAGATGGGAAAGGGAAGTCGTTTAATGAGTACAAAGTTTCAGATTTGCAAGATGAAAACCGTCTGGAGGTCTGTTTTACAACAACGTGAATATACTTAATACTAATAAACTGTACTCTTTAAAATGGTTCAGAGGGTAAATTTCATGTTATGTATTTTTTTTTTTAAATCACAATAAAAGCAATGGGAAAATACGTATGGAAGAATTGGGGCTTTTAACATATAATTTTAGTTTATTGCACATTAATGTGTAAAACCCTAACTAACTATTTCCTTTATACAAAAGCCACCCTCAAAGGCATAAAAACTTCACACTAACAATCTGTATAATGCGGATAATCATGCATGACAAAATCGCTGTGAGAGTGAGTGGAGATAACATTCAGAACACAAGCCAGAAGAGGTTCTTGTTTTTAAAGGTTGCTACAAACCAGATCAAACAAACAAAAATGAGTCTCTTGGAAGAAACTGAGTCACAGGCCCATCCCTGAGCCAGTCACTGTGGTTGGTAGGTCGGCTAAAGACCAGTGGTAATTCATTCATATCTCCTTCCACTGGAGCTGGGATGGGGTGGGGTGGGGTGGGGTAGTTTCCCAGAGGAAAATCAGGGAGTTGTTACAGAAGAATGGAGGAAGTTTGCAGGGAAGGCAAGCACAGCTGACCCTATGTCAACGCCCTTCTCTACCCTCTGTCCTCATCCTTTATAATGCAGGATTCATCAGAGCTCCTAGAGCACCTCCTTTGTATCTTTTAAGTAACTTCTGTTTTCTTCCCCACTGGAACCCTCTCCAGCTTCACATACATGAAAAAAGGAAGTGAAAGGTACATTTGTTGGGGAGTGAACACTTACAAAACACCTACAAGATCAGCAGCGTCATGCCTCAACTTGCAGGCTATTAATTTACCACCTTCACTATTGAGACAAAGATATTCTGAGCATATGTGACCTTCCAAGACCAACTGAGCAAATATTTCCATATCCATAAATTTTTGTTTATAAATATATATTTACTGCCTATTTGAACAATTGGGCAAATAAAAGATTGTAGCCCAGAGAAAGGAAATGCTCTTTATCCGAGCATCCTGGAGCAAGGAGGAAGGGAGAAGTACCCAGGCAATTCTAGCAGGAATCAGGGGAATTAGGACTGACTGGCTAACACTTGCAATGTACCAGTTATTATTCTAAGTGCTTTACATGTAGGAATCTACTTAACCCTCATGACCACGTTTGAGTTTTATTATCCCCATTTTATAGATGAGAAGACCTAGTCTCAGACGGCTTAAGGGATATGATCAGTTACATAGTTCGTAGGTGGTAAAGCAACCTGACTCCAGGATCCACACACATACTCTCACCTACTGGGCTAGAAAATTGCAATGATCCTCTGTGTGATGCTAAAAGTACAGTTTAGAGAGATTAAGTGACTTGACTGGCCTACACAGGTGACAAATAAAAGCGCTGAGACTTCAGCCCTGGACCCTCATGATAAGCTCTTGGGCAAGAATGCAAACCCCAGAGTATTGGGCTCTTCAGGGAGGACCAACCATAACGATGGCTTCTTTTTGCTCATTCTTGATTTGCAAGTCACTCTGCTCCACTCATGAACCCCTATTTTGCCACTTGGTTCAGTTGTGGCTGATTCTCAGAACCCACAGTGACAAAAAGAAAACCATATTATTATTTAATGCAGTGGTTTTTAGCAATAGCTACTCTTAGAATCACCCAGGGTGATTTATAAATTATTGATGCCAAAGCTCCACCTTAGACCAATAGATCAGAATATCTGGAGCTGGGGGCAGGGGCATCAGTATTTCATAAAAGCCATCCAGGTGAATTTAATGTGTAGTTAGGGCAGAGAACTACTGATTTAGCCAAACCCAAACACACAGGGGACCCAGAGGATGCTGCAAAACATGTCTTCACTTTCTGCATTAGCTTGCCTTTCCTCCCATGCAAACTCTGCCCTAGACGGATACCTTGGAGTCTCTTATGCCTAGCTTGTGTCTTTGTTCTCTTCTCTTATCCACCCCACCTCAACATTCCCCGTCCCCCCGCCCCCACCGTCAGAGTCCCTGGCTCCATCCTCGGGGGCTAAAGTGCATCTTTACAGAAGGAGATGAATTCACCTTTTAGAGTCTTCAGTGTGAAGCAGCTGTAAGACAGAAAAGCCTTTCTCTTACTAATCCTGACAGATGAGGATGGGAAGGGATGAAGAGGGTAAAAGAGGCAGAGACCACCATCCTGCTACAATTACAACTGAGAAGTACTGTGAAGGAAAAGTGGAGAACATCATGAGCAGGACAACAGGACCACTTGGGGCTGAAAGGCCTTCAGCTCTCTTCTTGGATCATATTTCTACCTATTAAACCAGACTGTGACACCTAGTCACATATTGTAACTTGGTGGACGCTACTGAAGTCACTGGGAACTCTATCAGCTCCTTTTCTCTGTCCCATCTGTTCATATGCTCTTCACCATGTGTTGATGCTGGTTCCCCCTGCCTCCCCCAAATGTGGAGAAGTTTCCATACTATCTATAAAGGGCTATAATTTGAGGGAAAAGTTTTAGAACACTGTCATCTTTAAGATGAAGTAGGCAAGAATTACACCACAAGGGTGGGACCTTTGGGAGAGATGTAGAAAATAATTCAATGTGCATTTTCTAAGCTTTTACTTGGGGTCAGGCTCTATGATGGAAGGAAGACTCTGGATCTGTGCCCCTGAATATATCCTATAGAGCAGTCATTCTCAAATACTGTCTTGGGGGCTGCCAGTGATCCAGAAGGGTCTTCCAGATAGACTAATCCTCTGAAGTAGCAAGGACTATGAAATGAGAGTACCTACACTTCTGTTTCTGAAATGGCTGATAACATGGCACTTCATGGGATTCAGTGCCTTTCTTCCCATCTCTCCTTCTAAGCTCCTTTAGCTGTCACTGAAGATATGGATAAAGTAGACAAATAGGGCATATAGTCTCTTGTGAAATAAAGTAGTGTAGGCCCTGAAGAAGTTGGAGAGACATTTCTGCATTATATCCTCAAGCTAGGGCCTTCACAGGTCCTCATGAAAACTACAGTGATTTCTGCCACATTGCCAGTCTCTCACTTCCAGTCCGTCAAGAGGTGGAGCTGAAGAAGATGCAGGCTGACCTTGGATAGCTTTAGGAAGTCAGGAGGTTAAATAAGGAGGATTCATATTGTGATTGTTTGTAGAGAGGTTTCTAAGCTTCACAACAACTCTCTGAGGTCACTATTCCCATTTCACAGATGTGGAAGAGGCAGGCTCAGTGACCTTAATGACCACGATGAAGTTGTCCTCTGCCAAAAACTGCTAAAAAACTTTAAAATATATGAAATGGCTGATTTCAGACTTCAGATAACAGGTATCACAGGACCAAGGAAGGAAACAACCACTCTACTTTTCTGCCTGGAAGTATTTTCCAGACCACAGTTCAAAGAGGGAAAACCCAAGCAGAGAACAACAATCTTGTTGAATTGAGGAAACTGAGATTGGAGTTGAAGAAGGTTGAAGTGGCTGGAATTTGAAGGGCAGAGTATCAAAGATAAGGGAGCTATACAGAGAAAGAGCTCCAGATATCTGAGGGTCCTCCTTGAGGCTGTTGATCACAAAGGGCAGGGAGGTGTCCAATTAACATCAGGGACATTCAGTAAAGACCCCAGAAGGGTAATAGCTTAATAATATAGCTAATAGAATAATGGCTACTTTAGACCCATCCTAACAAAGCTTAAAAACAAGTCTAGAAAAAACAAGTTGATCCACAAGTCACTTAAAAATCTACGAATACAAACTTCTCTTCTCTTTAAAGGAAGACAATAGAGGGGCTTCCCCGGTGGCGCAGTGGTTGAGAGTCCGCGTGCCGATGCAGGGAACACAGGTTCGTGCCCCGGTCTGGGAAGATCCCACATGCCACAGAGTGGCTGGGCCCGTGAGGCATGGCCGCTGAGCCTGCATGTCCGGAGCCTGTGCTCCGCAACGGGAGAGGCCGCAACAGTGAGAGGCCCGCGTATCGCAAAGAAAACAAAACAAAGCAAAACAAAACATAACAAATTTATTCTCTCACAGTTCTACAGTCTAGAAGTCCAAAATCAAGGTGTCATCAGGGCCATGCTCCCTCTGACACTTCCAAGGGAGGCTCCTTCCTTGTCCCTTCCAGCTTCCTGAAGCCCCAGACATTCCTCGGCCTGAGGCAGCATCACTCCAGTTTCTGCCTCCTCCTCACATAGCCATCGTCTCTGTGTGTCTGTGTCTGTGACCCTTCTCTTACCATAAAGACACCAGCCACATTGGATTAGGGCTCATCCTAATGCAGTATGACCTCACCTTGATAACATCTGCAAAGACCTCATCCAAATGAAGTCTCATTTACAGGTTCTGGGGGTTTGGGACTTCAACATATCTTTCTGGGGGGCACACTTCAATCCATAACAACAACCCTTCTTGGCCCCGGGACAACTTGGAAGACAGGGAGAAAAGTACTTGTCAGCTGAGGCGAAGCCCTGCACCTGCACCTGCCTCGACCCCCTTCCAAGTTCTCCAGATAAGGTCCTTTCCAACAGGGCCTGTGCCAGGATGTCACAGCTCCTCCCAAGACCTGAAGTCATCGTGATGAGACAGAAGCGGCCCCTGACCCCAAAGCTTTCACCCAGATCCGAGGCTCTCAAACTCTGAAACCTTGGACGAGTGACACAGCATCTCTGACTCAGCTTCCTCCACTGGAAAAGGGGACCTCGGCGTGTTGTTACAGAATTCAATGAAAAGCTGCATTTAAGCTGTTCAGCACAGAGCCTGGAACACAGTAAGTGTGTTTATTGTTTCTAATAGAGTCAGGTTGCGGCTGTGGGCCCAGCCGCCTGCTTCTTCAGCACCAAATAAAGAACCCAGAGATGGAAAAGACCTCTGAGGTGATGCGCCCAATTTCATCCCCACAACTAGGGAAAAAAAGGGAGACAAATAAAATGGCCATGTTAACTTATATCCTCGGCATTAATTTTCACAGTTAACTGCTGAACTGACTAAATTCTTTTCTTTTCTTAAGGACTTTTATAAATTCAGACATTAATAAAATCATTAATAAAATCAGACATTCAATTAACAGGAAACCCCATTGGTAACTGATCGTCTCCTCGATACCTTTCTCTCCCCTCCCACTTTGCAGACTCGCTGGCTCGTCCCGGGCTTGGTCCTGCTGATGTGCCATTTCCCATTTTTCCCTTTTCTTCCCCCCATGCCTGTCAGTGGCCCCAACAAAAGGCAGAGAAGAACACGGGCTGATTCCATTAACCTCTGTCATTGCTTAAATCTCTTTCTTAATTAACATGAGTTAATATGATTAATCAAAATAATGAGACAAACCTATTAAATTAGGGGGGTTTAAATGACAGAACTTGCAGGAGAAGTAAAAGCAAGAGGAGACATCAGAAGGGCCTGCGGGGAGTGGGGAGTCTAGAGGTGAGGCGGGCAGCAAGCTGACTGTTGGCCCTGTCCAGCCCAGTCCAGCCTCGGGCTGCGGGGAGGGGAAGGTGGAGGACAGGGGCGGAGGCTTGGAGAAGTTGCTTTGGGGGAACATGTTCAGTGTTTGCATCCATCTCAGTTAATTATAACCAGTCCCCACACTTTTCTGGGGCCTATGCAGCTCCTTCTTAGCCTCCCCCAGCCTCTGAGTTCTTGGTATCCCTTCTTGGTGTTAACTCTCCCTGAAATCTCTATCCTCTCTCTCCTGAGGCCAGGCTCTTAGTCAGAATTTCCAAAACCCCAGCTCCGCCTCTCATAGGGTAGGAGACTTGGGGAGAGTTATCTTACCTCTCTGAGGCCCAGTGAACCCAGCTACAAGGATAGGAATAATATTCCTGATCCGGGATTACTGCCGTAAGAATTCAGAGAGAGGCTATGTGACAATGTCTGGCGTGGTGCCAGGCCCACAGAAGACCAACCCCACCCCCACCCCCGCCCAGGACAAGTTCTTTCCTTCCTTCTTCCCCTGTTATAACTGTGAAAATACCTTGAGATTCTACAGTGCTTTTAAGTTCTAAACTTATTTCCATATATAGCATTCTACCAACAATCTAGGAGATGAGCATTACAGGTGTGAGTTTACAGATCAGTGAGCTTGTGCCAGCATTACTGAGCACCAATTGTGTGTCAGCCCCTGTGCAAGGTCACTGAGATCCAATAAGGGGAAAGGACTCATCTGGGACTTCTTCTAGAACCAGGGTCTCCTAACTCCCAGGCCAATGGGACTTCCATTACCCCTAAGTGCAAGGGACCAGGGTAGCCACAGCGCCCCCAGAGCTCCTTTATCTCCTGGCCATCCCCATGCCTCAGGAGATTCTACCACAGGCCTGCGGCTCTGTGGCCTCCAGCTGGCTCTCCAACGTGGGACATCTGACATCTGACAAATGATTTGGGCTCATCATCAGAATTTCTTATTCCAGTGAAATTGAGCCCCTGGAACCTCTTCTGTGCTATCTTCAGTGGTCTATCCTCATGATTCAAAGACAGAAAACTACACACAAGATAAGGAAGTTTTCCATGAAGAATCCAGACTCCCCTAAAACCTTTAGCCCCACACAGAGATGTGTTAGTAACCCCCCAGCTAAGTCCTTCAAAGGCAGAGGCTGTGTGTGTGTGTGTGTGTCCCCTTCCCTGGTCATCCCCTCCCCCAGAGCATCTACGCTATGTCTTGTACAAATGCTCCCAAAACACCAGTGACTGGAACTGTGAGTAGTTGCCTGGTACAAATTCCCAAGCTTGAGTCCCCGGGTGCTGAGTATTCCATAGACATACAAATAAAGGTCCTACAAATTTCACTGAGATTGTCTTCACTGGCATGCCAAAGTCATTCCCATACCTCCTCTATGATCCTTTTGATGCCTTCCACTATAGAGTCTGGAAAGCCAGGCACTATATTTCCCAATTTCTCTGGTAGCTAGAGGTGGCCATGTGATCAAGTTTTGGCTGTTGAGATGGGTGAACTGCTAGAGGGATCTTAGAGAAACTAACTTTCTTCATCAGAGATAGATGGGTCTGGAGCTGCCTCTTCCTGCTTATCTTTGATGTGAATGAACACAGCATCTATTTCATGACCTTGATGCAACACACATCAGGCTAAAAAGCCAACATTCTTGGATAGTGAAGGTAGAAGAACCTGGATGTTTGGTGTCATTTTGAGATTGCAGACCAATCTGAAGTCTGTCTACATTAGGACTTCTTAATAAGTAAGCAATAAATATCCAAGGTTTAAGCCACTTTTGGTTTTCGATTACCTGCAGCTACAAGCATTCCCACCAAACACAAATTCTTAAATTTGTGCTTTAACTTCCATGATTATCTAAAAATTAATGTAAGCATATCCTGGATCATCCAGAAGTCCACCTTATATAAGTAAATACTGTCATGATAGTTTAGTACTCATGTTTATATTAATCAACAATTTTTTGGTGCCAAATAGTACAGGTATCTTTTGTTATCCAAATACTTGCCATTTGAACTCAGGAATTGAATAAAATCCAAAATTTTAAGAATGGGGTTAATATCCTTTGCTATCTGAACTCTTGGTATTTCTTATCCAAAACTCAGAAACCAAATAGCTTTGGATAATTCAGCATCACTTACTATATAAAGTCTCACTATATGGATTTTGAAACTGAATAGATTTGGATTGTGAGGAATACTTGCATTTTGTCTTGGGTTGAAGAAAAAAGAATAATGACTAATTTAATATGTAAATGATACATTCGTCTAAGTAAAGATCAACTTGTGTTACTTCACTGGGCCTGAACAAACATGGTGTTTGTAGGAATTAGAATAGGAAAGGGATGGAGCAACTGAGTTATTACAGCACAAAAAGAAAAATAGGCACATGAGTTCAAAAGAACCTAGAGAGCAACGGTGTGCTGGAACCAGCCTGTTGTGGCTCACAAAAGCCGATTGTTAAATTTTCAGGTATTTTGTGAGCCAGTTGTTAAACACAATGATTATGATGGCAGCCAAAGTAAGAATATTTACACCATGGAAATCAGCAAACACCATGAGACAGGCTTTCTTTTCTTGTGGAAGCCAATTTATCAGCACATCACTCTCAGTAACAGTCAATTTCATATTTGCCTTGTGAGCAGCAATTTAGTTTCAGCAAACATCATTATTTAGTCCACTAACTTAATGTGGAATTTTATTGGTTTTACGCCTTTTTGTAGTTAATTTGTAAATTGGGTTTACTTTCATGATTTATATAAAAGACATACGCATAAGGAGTGTACACCTAGTTTTATGCCTGTATATATTTAGGTACTATTATATTAATAATAAGTTTTAAGTCAAAACTGGTAGTAGCAAGAAGTTTTTTATTCACTCAAGTGTGAAAAACACTGATCAAAGCCCATTAAAGCTAATAATCCCAGCCTGGCACAGAAGGCCCTCTAGGATCTGATCCCAACCTGACTTTCTCCATCTTGAACTCCCTGCTGCAGCCAAACGGGTCTCTCCTTGTCCCTTCAGTACATTTCTCAGGGATGTGGCATTTAACTGAGATAATAGAAATGAAAGTACAGCACTGACACTCTACCCCTCTGGCCTCTACACCAACTCCATACGCACTGACTCAGAGTCCTCCTCGCCTATGGAGATGCCTCTCTGATTACTCCAAGGGGAGGTGATTCCTCTCTTCTCTGCACATAACACCAGGTGTGCTTGATTTTGTCAAATGATGCCACACCTCCTTGACTAGAGGGGAAGCAGTTGCAGACAGTAAAGTTCTAAGGGTCCTTATACATCCTTCTGTCAAGTTGCCTGCACCTCCAAATTTGCTCATACTCTCATACTTCTTTCCCTTCTGTAACATAAGGCAGAAGTTTGCTTATTTCTTTCCAAGCCAGCTCTTCCACCAACAGTCCTGAGCACAACCATTCCCACTTCTCCTGGGAATTTGACCCATCAATTCTCCTTTCTCTGTTTTCGGTCTTTAATTTCTTTCTTTTCTCTGAAATTTCTCCCTTTATGCTGAGTTTCTGCCAACCCTAAAATAAAATAAAATCCAGTGATGTCCATCGTTGATGCTTTCAGCACCATTATAGAAAACTCAACTAAAGTGGTTGAAACAATCATAAAATGTATTATCTCACATTAATGAGAGGTCTGCATGTAGGACAGTCTCCAGGTATCATTAAGATCAGAGTTCAGCTCTCTGTCCTCAGACTGGCTTCTCTCAAGGTGGTTATATGGTTGCTGGTAGCAGGCATGACCATTCCTTGATTAGTCTGATCAGACCACAAAGTCAAGTGCCCATCTCTGGACAATAAATAACAGTGGCCAAGGGAATGCCTCGCACTGATGGACTTAAGCTTATGTTCTTGAGCCTATCAATGGCAGAGAGGAATGAGATTACTGTGATTGGCTTAGATTAATCAGTATCCATCCCTGGGACTCTGAGTCAAAAAGGTTGCATCAGGGTAGGATGGAAGCCTTAACAAAGTTGGGGTTCTCTCAGGAAGCAAGAAGTGGGGGAACAGAAGCTTGGAAGACAACCGACAGGTCCATTGTTCCATTTTTCTCACTCCCAGCTACTGCTTTCTCTCTCTTTTTTCTCAGCCCCCTAATCTCCTTTAAGAAGACATTACATCTGCTGTCTTCACTACTCAATACACTGCAATTCGGTTTCCAATCTGGCCACTCTACTACAATCGGTCTTGTAAAAGTCACTGGTGTCCTAATTTGGCTGCTCTTTAGGCTTTGACACCTCCATCAACTCCCTTCTTTACCCTCTTTCACCCATCATCCGACTCATAACCTTCAGATGATCAATCCATCCTCTCCCACAACATGCTCCTCATCACTCAGCAACGGTTATTCCACAAACATTTTTTGAGCACCTACCCTATGCCAGTTCAGTATATCCAACACATAACACTTTGCAAATTAGTCCTGAATGCATGGTTAAGTCTCCTCATTTTTCACCTCCACAACTGCGATAACTTCCCAACTGGTCCCTCCACCTCCCTTCTCTCCCCATCAGCAGTCTGTCCTTCTTGCTCACAAGTGTGACCTCACCAAACGCAAGGCTGATTCATCATAGCCTCCTGATTCCAGTTCTCCTGCAGGAGAAAGCCTCAAAAACCCAGAATGGTTTTCAAAGCTATGGTAATCGGTCCCACCAACCTCTCCTAGTCTGTAGCCCATCCGTTCCCCTCTTATATTTTAAGCTCTAGGCAGAATGAACTACTCTTCTCCAAACACAATATGAGCTTTCTTAGTTTGGAATTTTGCTCATATTTGTTTTTTAACTAAAATGTCCTCTTCTACTTTTTCTGCAAGGAAAAACCCTACTCATTTTTCAAGATCCAGGCTCCACGTCACCTCCACAATGAAGTTTTCTCCAAGGCCAAGTCAAGCACATCCTTTGTGGCCCCAGAGCACTTTGTCTATATCAATAATAAGCCATCCTCAGAGTGTATTACACTTAGGTTAATACTCTCGCTGGGAGGGCTGGGTCTAAATTATCATTCTGTACTAAGCACAAACACCTGGCAATACATGTGCAATATATGTTTGAAGAATTAAACTGAACTAATTATTTCAACCTCTTTATTTTACAGATGGGAAAACTGAGGGGTAGAGAGGAAGTGATTTGCAATGGTCATTCTGTGTATTTAATCACTGTCCTTTTGATGCAAGTAGAAAAAAAAAGGGAATTTTTTTTGGCTCACTGAAATGAAAACTCTCTCTTCAAGTTCAACTTCTGTCTAAAGATTCAAAAAGTATCATAAGTTGTTTTAGCTCTGCTTCCCTCTCTTCTGCCTTCATTCTCCGGTTCTACCTGAGAACAAAATGGCTGCCAACAGTTCCAGCCTAAACTGCTCCACACCCAACTTTATATCAGTAGAAGAAAGAATGTCTTTTGATGGTCATTTAAGCAAAAGTCCCAACACTTGTTCTGATTATGTCTTGAGTCATATGTAATACCACGACTGGCGAGTTGTAGGTCACACGTTCATCCGTGGAGCTGTGGAAAGAACCAATTCCACCAAAGCATGTGGACTGTGAATGAGAGAGGAGTAATTCCCTCTAGGACAACATTACCCAACAGAGTTTTCAGTGGTGATGGAAATATTCCTATCTGTGTTGTCCAGTGTGGCAGCCACTAACCACATGTGGCTATTGAGCAGTTCTAATGTGGCTAGTGTAAATGAAAAACTGAATTTTTAACTTTAATTTTAGATTTAAATTTAAATAGCAACATGTACCAAGTGGCTACTGTATTGTACAGCACAGCTGTAGGAGAGAGAAGGGCTGGAATTCCACATTGTCCTATATGGAAGTCTCTAGCCACATACATCTATTAATTCACAAGGAATATATACACCCTGGTTACTGTAAATATGAAGTTCTCAAAAGCCCTTCGAGGATGGGCTGCTTAAGAATAACCTAGGTGTTTTTTTGTTTTTAATCCAGATTTCCAAATTTACTCCAAACTCAGGTGTTCTGATTATCAGTAGACCAAAAGTAGGAGCTGGGAATTTTTATCTTAAGCCTCCCTAAGTGATTGAGATGCACAGGCAAGTTTAAGACTCAAAGCTATTAGGGATGGGAGTTTATGGAGGGCAATGGGTGGCATCTCTGTGGCCATATCATTATTTTCAGTCTCAGAGTTCCCAAGGCTACAGAGTACTGAACTCTTCCTTCCTTCCTTCCTTCCTTCCATCAGCCATATCTTGAACATCTCCCAGGTGTAATTTGCTATGCTAGGTACCTTACATCATTGCTTCATTCATTCATACATTCACTAAATATCCTCTATGTGCCAAGTGCTCAGCTCCAGAAATTTAAAAGTTGAACAAGAAAGACAGAGTCCCTTCCCCATCTGGAAAGTAAGACAACATTGATGAACTATTTACCCAAACTATGGGTGTTTGGAAAGGAAGAGTACAAAGCAGGGGCTCCAACACATCTAGAGGAAGCCTTGCTGACCTTAAGTTGAGCCTGGAGGATGAGGTGTGACCTGCCCAGATCTGCATTTTCAAAAGATCCCCGTGGAAATTATGAACCAGGTGGCCCAGCTTCCTTTCACAAGTGGCCATCCATTGCTCCCAAGCTCCAGCTCTGTCTACATTTCATATCCTTACTCCCCAAAAGATATTATGATTGGGTCAGTTTATCACAATCCAACACAGAGCGTCCAGGGGCAGTCATATGCCAGGCGACTCATGGCCCCCCCTGTGATTTCTGTACCCCAAGGACCATCTTTTCCTTGGGCACTGGTTCCTGCTCTCAAGGAGCAAGACGAGACATGGCCACTTGATTCAGACTGATTGGGACCTAGGGTTTCAGGTGTCTCCAGGACAGCCACTGGAACTAAGCAGAGATGGCCAAGGATGGAGAACAGTTGCTTTTAGAGATTCTCTCAAGTCCCTGACCAGGCAAAGAACAAGAATCAGAACTCTCCACACCCACTCTAGTTTTGTTTTCTGATGAGAGGGAAGGAAAGTCTTTCAGAAGAACAAAGTTAGAGGACTAACACCATCTGATTTCAAGACTCATCACAAAGCTACAGTAACCAGGACAGTGTGATATTGGCATCAATATACAAAAATAGATCAATGAAACAGAAGAGAGAATCCATAAATAGATCCACACATAAGAACAACTGATTTTTGAAAAGGGTGTAAATGTAATTCGGTGAAGAGAATATGGTCTTTTCAACAAACGGTGCTGGAACAATTGAATATTCACATGGAAAAAAACTGAACTTCAGTCCATACCTCACATCATATCCAAAAATTAACTCAAAATAGATCATAGACCTAAATGTAAAACCTAAATCTATAAAACTTCTAAAAGAAAAAATATGAGAAAAACCTTTGCAATCTTGAGTTGGCAAAGGTTTTTTTAGACAAGATACTACCGAAAAACAAAAGATACGTTAGACTTCATCAAAATAAAAGACTTTGATCTTTGAAAGACACTGTTAAGAGAAAAAAAAGGCAAACCACAAACTAGGAGAAAATATTTGTATTCATATGTCTAATAAAGGAAATGTGTCCAGAATAAAAGATCTTTCAAAACTCAATAATAGTAAAACAAAGAACACAGTAAAAAAAAATTAGCAAAAGATTTGAACAGACACTTTGGCAAAGAAGATATACAGATGGCAAATAAGCACATGAAAAGATTTTCAACTATCTTTAGTTGAAAACTAAACTATCATTAGTCACTAAGGATAATTAATGAAGTCTAAACCATCATTAGTCATTAGGAAAATGCAAGTTAAAACCACACACCTGAGCTTCCCTGGTGGCGCAGTGGTTGAGAGTCCGCCTGCCGATGCAGGGAACACAGGTTCGTGCCCCGGTCTGGGAAGATCCCACATGCCGCGGAGCGGCTGGGCCCGTGAGCCATGGCCGCTCGGCCTGCGCCTCCGGAGCCTGTGCTCCGCAACGGGAGAGGCCACAACAGTGAGAGGCCCGCGTATCGCAAAAAAAAACAAACCAAACCAAACCAAAAAAAAAAAAAACAACACACACACCTATTAGAATATCTAAATTTAAACTGAAAGGAATGACCATATCAAATGTTGGCAAGAATGTGTAGCAAATGGAACTCTCAACCAGTTTGGAAAACAGCTTGGCAGTTTCTAAAACAAAACCAACCAAACAATAACCAGAGAAATGAAAACATACGTTTACACAAAGACTCGTACATGAAGGTTCATAGAATCTTTATTTATGAAACAACCCAATGTCATCAACACGTGAAAGGATAAACAAATTCTGGTGTATCCATACAATGGACTACTCCCCAGCAGGAAAATAAATGGACTTTTCATGCGTATTTCAATGAATCACAAAATAATTATGCTGAGTGAAAGAGTACAAAAAAGAATATGTATTGTATGTTTCCATTTACGTAGAATTCTGGAAAATGCAAACGAATCTGTAGTAATGAAAAGCAGATCTGTGGCTGCCTGGAGATGGAGTGAAGAGGAGAGGACCAGGAGCGGGTGATTACAAAAGGGCATAAGGAAGGTTTGGTAGAGTGGACAGTGGATATGCTCGTTATCTTGTTTGTGGTGATGGATTCATGTTGAAACATCAAATTGCACACTTTAAGCATGTGTCCTTTTTTATACCTCAATAAAATTATTTTTATTTGTCTTTGTCTGACTTGCATGCGGAATCTAAAAATTACAACAAATGAATGACTGTAACGAAACAAAAACAGACTCAAGAGATACAGAGGACAGACTACTGGTTACCAGTGGGAAGAAGGAAGTGGGGAGGGACAAGGTAGGGGTAGGAGATTAAGAGGTACAAACTGCTATGTATAGAGTAAATAAGCTACAAGGATGTATTGTACAGCACAGGGAATATAGCCAATATCTTATAGTGACTTTTAATAGAGTATAATCTATAAAAATATTGAATCACTATGTTGTACACCTGCAACTAATATTGTAAATCAACTAAACTTCAATTTGAAAAAAGTAAAATAAAGTAACAAAATTAATTTTAAAAAGAAGAATCCAGGAAAAAACAAAACCAAACAGGCCTACTCCCCCGTACGCTGTCACTCTCCCCATCCATCACAGAGCTTACTTGCGACTGAAAAGTGGGAGCCATGTTTTCTGCCCCCACTGCCAATCACTTATAATTAATTATAATTAAAGAGCAGTTTTGTGCGGGATAAGCCTGGATGGGGAGTGAAAGAAGACGGGCAAAGGTTTCTTCATCAAAGTCAAGCCAATTCCTTAGCAAAGCCTCTGGAATCCAACGGACCTGGGTGTAAATTCTGGCTCCGTGACTTAGCAGTTTTTTAATCCCTAACCTCTCCAAACCTCTGCTTCTTTACCTGCAAAACGGGATCATAATACCACACAAAGAACGCAGGGAAGATTAAGTGAGAATCTCTTTATAAAGAGACATACATCAGGCCTGGTACGGAGTAAATGATTTCTCCACCCAGGGAGACAGCATCTAGAAAGGAGAAGGGCCCGGAATTCGAAACCGAAAAATGTGGGCTCTAGTCCTAACAGCTGCCAACCCCTGCCAAGACCTTGCTGACGGTCTGTGAAACCCTTCCTGCCCGGCTGTTGAGGGAAGAACAATGGACAGATCCTATCAGTTCACTCCACCAAGTTCTCCAAGCCCTGGTGGAGGATTCAGTTAGATCAGGAGTCAGCAAACGACAGCCCACTACCTCTTTCTGTACAGCCCACGAGCTAAAAATGGTGTTTACATTTTAAATGGTTGAAAAAGTGTAAAAAAAGAATAATATTGTGTAACATGTGAAAATGATATGAAATTCAAATTTCATTGTCCAGTAATTAAGCTTGGCTGCTTCAAGATACAAAGTCAGAATAGAGTAATTGCAATTCTGAGCACCTGGGCCAGCACTCTTTACTACCTGTCCTTTTCACAGAAAAAGTTTGCAGACTCCTGAGTTAGATCTGTAGAAACAACCTGCTGTCTTGCTACTTGCTCAGCTCCCCACAGAAAAGTATTCAGTGTGTTGAGATTTAATGTTATACCCTAAGCTTTTGTAGGGTTCATAAGAAACATCCATTTGAATGGAATTTCTGTGTCTTTTGCAATAAATATTTTCTTGAATTTTATGCCAGGGAAGATGTTTGTCTTCAACTGGCCTGAAATACGTCATTACATTACCCCAGTGTAGCTGGCATATTAAGTGGTAGACAGAAAACTTGTAGATCATTTTAAATGATATTCCCAGACAATTCTTTATTTTAATGATTATGCATTTATGTATGTGTTTACCCTCTTTGTGATCAGTGATGGTGGTTTTCCATTTATGAAAATATCAAATTTTCTTTTTAATTTAATTAAATAAAACAATTGTATTGATTTTTTAAATGTCAAGTAAGTAACAATTTGGGTAGATCTACAAGAAAAAAGTGATGGCAGTTCAAGAATGAAAGAAGTTTGGGAGATACCATATTGGATGATAGGAACAACATGTTTTCCTTTTTACCATGGTGGCTGGGAAGCTCAGGATTAAAGGTAGTGCCCATTTGCAGTAATATCCAGGGTTCTGTAACCTATCTCATCTTACTCTTTTGCATCTACCTTTATTAGAGCATTGACCACACCATAGAGTTTCTGTTAGCTCAATGTGTCTGTCTTCCAAGAGAAATGGGAACTTTGTATCTCATCCTGTCTGTATACTCAATTCTTTAATAGCTCTTGTCAGACACACAGAAAGGGGTGTGAAATTAACACACAAAGGAATGAAGGGATGAAAGGATGCAGGAATGGTAGTATTTATTTTCCTGTTCTTTTTAACAACTAACTGAGAGGGATTCCAGACAGAAAGTGGGAGAGAGAGTGAGGGATTCAGCCCACCCTGGGGAGAGGATGTTTGTGAAATTCTGGCTGCCTGTCCTCTCTGAGCTCTTAAGAGCAGGTTTACCAACTGACTGAGGGAAATGGGGCGGTGGAGGTCAGGGGTGGAGCTAGTGTCTAATAAGAGTGATTAGTATATCCCAGACTTAGTGCCTGCCTGCAGTATCTCAATTAATCTATATAACAATTCTGTCCAAGTGCATATTGTTATCCCCGTTTGGTGATGAAACTCAGGCTTAGAGACTTTGGGATTTCATGGATCAATAAGATATCCCCCAAATCAGGGAGGGCACCCACACAGGTGTTGCAAACATCTATTTTCCTTGGTAAGGTCAGTAGGCAAAACTACCATCTACCGTCTCCCTTATTTCATAAAAGAATGGACATGTTAACAATTAAAAGAAGGTTGAGAGGAAAGAGCCTCTGAATAAAGAACAATTTTTTTAAGAACACTTCTTTATGTTAAAAAAAAGTTAGCTTTAAAAGAAACCATCACGTTGTCCTTAATTTCCTCATTTCCCCAGCAATCAAAGAAAAATTTCACATGAAATGGAGTAGGATGGGTTCAGGGAGCCCCTACGGTAGACTACAGGGAAAGGAACTCAGGAGTACTGAGCAAAGCTTCGGTGGGGGGCAGAGGTGGGCATGCCCGCCATGGAGAGCCCCAAGCCCCCGCCCCCAGTACACACCTGGGCCAGCACTCAGGACAGAACCTGGGGAGGCCTCCAAACAAGACACCGGAGATGTCAGATGCTTGTATCCACACAAGGCATCTGCCCAGGCATCCTAGAGAAATAGGATTTCAAACCTAGAAAGTACCTGTGAGATCATGCTGCCCAACCCCTGACGTTGCTGAGAAAGAAATTCCGTCTCAGAGAAGTTAAACGGCTTCACAGAACCATGAGGCTGTCAGTCGCAAAGCCAGAATTCTAACTCCGGTCTCCATCCTCCCAACCAGTACATTTTCCACCACATCACTGGTACCTGCCAGAGGACAAAGCTCTGCAGAAAGGAAGCTATACTCTATCTGCGAGGGCATCTACCTGTAAAGATGGGGTATAGAGGTTTACCTTCTCCAAGGTCCTGGAAGGACACACTTCCTGGGAAAAGAGACTCCCCCCCACTTCCACAAACATGCATGAACAATCACCAGATCTTGAAGGTGCTGAGGACCTACATGGTGAGAAGAACAAATGCCCCACCCAGGAGCCCCAGGAGTTGTCCCAGCACGGGGCAGTAGCCCATGGAGTTGGGACTCTGGGTTGAGGAGAGACTGCATGTTCCCCGAGCTCTGTCCCTGAGACCAGCACTCACTGGACATGCCGGTCAGAACTCAGGGGGCACAGTGGGTTGACCTGTTCCATTTCCTGTCTTCCTAGTCCCCTTGAACCCAATAACATGTGACTCCCACTACTTGCCTAAAACGAATCCCACAGAGGTCATCAATTTCCTTCACATGGCCAAAGGCAAAGATCCCCCTTTCAGTCCTCAATCGTCTGGACCTCTGCTCAGCACCCAAACACCTTTACATATGTGATTACATTTTTTAAATTTTTATTTTATTTTTTAAATGTTGAGCCTTCTTCTAATTTATTTATTTACTTTTTTTTTTTTTTGGCTGTGTTGGGTCTTTGTTTCTGTGCAAGGGCTTTCTCTAGCTGCGGCGAGCGGGGGCCACTCTTCATCGTGGTGCGCAGGCCTCTCACTGTCATGGCCCCTCTCGTTGTGGAGCACAGGCTCCAGACGCGCAGGCTCAGCAGTTGTGGCTCACGGGCCTAGCCGCTCCACAGCATGCAGGATCTTCCCAGACCAGGGCTCGAACCCGTGTCCCCTGCATCAGCAGGCAGACTCTCAACCACTGCGCCACCAGGGAAGCCCTGTGATTACATATTGTAAGCTGATGGCATCCCATCCACCCAAAGGCACGAGCCAAACAGTTCCGTTATCCTCGACTCCTTGCTCTGCTCTGCCCTTCCTGTCCAGTCCCATCCTTTCTTCCACTGAAGCACCTCCTAACATTCCCAGCCCCTCTGGGAGCCCCACGGCCCTCACCCAGACCTTCTCATCGCTCCCCTGGACTTGGCCTCAGCCTCACTCTCTCCGCTTTTACCCTTCCCGGTCCTGTTCTCCAGGGCTGCTGGTCACTCTCTAAAACAGGAGCCAGCAGACTGCAGTCAGACCAAGGTGGGCCAGGCCCACCCATCACCTGCTCTTATATTTTTTAATGGTTATACAATGGTTATGCAGATTTCTGGACCCCACTAGCTAAACATTCTGGTTCAGTGGATCTGGGATCGAGCCTGGAATCTGCATTCTAACAAACATCCACTGCACACAGCCCAGGGGTTCTCATGTAGGTTCTAATTGTAGGTCAAGGTCCATGCCTTATGAAATTCTGTTCTAATAACTATGGGGCGAACCTCAAGTTCCTGAGACACTCCAGACATCGCCGTGCCTCTGCTCTCACATTTCTGTCTGCCTGGGGAGCCTTGACAAATGCGTTCTCTCTCAAGGCTCTGCATGAAGGCCACGTCTTGCAGACCCCCGACCCCTACACCAGACAAGAAGAGTCACCCCCTTCTCTGTCCTGCTCCATGAAGCACCTGTCCCTCTACCACACAGATGATGTGCATGCACGTCAGTCTCAGTAGCCACACATGAACTCTTCATGGAAGGCACTATTTCACTGTGCCCCCGGCCGCGGCAGAGAAGTCACTTGATCAGTATTCGATGAGTCAATGAATGAACAGATGGACTTGCTCCAAATTGCCACATGACACAATGCAAAGTCAGGACTGGAGTCCCAACCCCAGACACCCCGCCGGGTGACCTTCTTGCCCATCCATCAGCTTCGAGAACAGAGTGGTTCAGAGCAAGGGCTGGCCTGGGTGAGAATCCAGCTCCATAACTTTCTAGCTCTGCGACCTTGGGCAACTTGTGCAAGCTCTCCAAGCTTCGTTACATCATCTCTAAAATGAGAAAGATGACACTAATAACATTTACCTCATAGAGTTGCTCTGAGGCTTAAATGAAATAATCCACGGAAAGCTCTTCAGCACATCGGAAGCATTCAATACCTGTTAATTATGGTTGTTATTCCATCATCTTCCTTTGTCCACAACAGGCAAGTGCCCAAGGGGACAGGAAACCTCGGCCTTCGATTAGGGAGGGAACAGCGGGGACTGTTCAGACTTGACTCTCAGGGGTGTCACTGGAATCCCACAGGAAATCACCAACCAAGGAAGCCCTGTCAAGTGACCCAGTACCCTGGGAAGAGGCAGACCCTGAAACTCCTAAAGTTCAGGGCCCCAGCTCCCAGGCCAACTCAAGAAATCCATCCCAAAGGATGCAACTAGAGATTATCATACTAAGTGAAGTAAGTCAGAAAGAGAAAGACGAATACCATATTATATCACTTATATGTGGAATCTAAACTATGCCACAAATGAACCTATCTATGAAACAGAAATAGACTCACAGACATAGAGAACAGACTTGTGGTTGCCAAAGGGGAGGGGGGAGGGATGGACTGGGAGTTTGGGGTTAGTAGATGCAAACTATTATATATAGAATGGATAAACAACAAGGTCCTACTCTATAGCACAGGGAACTGTAGTCAATCTCCTGGGATAAACCATATTGGAAAAGAATATAAAGAAGAATGTATACATGTGTATAACTGAGTCACTTTGCTGTACAGCAGAAACACAACATTGTCAATCAACTAGACTTCAATTAAAAAGAAAAAGAAATCCATCCCGCAACCATCCCATTCCCTGGAAGGTTACGGCAGTTGTTTCAGGAGACAGAGGACACAGTGAGTGGAGAAAGTGGCAAGGGCTGGGACACATGGAGGATGCTGGCAGCAGGCGTCCAGGGCAGCAATGGACAGCACTGCACTTTTGTTGAGGCCTCGTCCATGAGCAGACACCGGGCAGATGCCAGCAGCCCCAGGGAGAAGGTTTGATGGAGATGCCACAGGTGCCCACAGCGTGGACCTGCCATGCACAGAGAGCAACGTGGCACATCCTTATGTGGCAAGTCCAGGATGACTTCTGGGGATGCAGAGACCAGATTACAGGTGACAGGGACCCTGTCTTAGAGCTACAGGGCTACAGAATCAGAAAGACTTGAGTAGTGTTTGGCCTAAACACTCTTTTTAAGCCATTCTTCAGTTGCATGAACCAGAAACCTAGGAGTTGATCTTGACAGCTCTCTCTCCGTTAATCCCCCCAACCTGACCCTTCATCATAGAACGCCACCATTTTTTTTTTCCTTCCGCTGCACTGAGTCTTCGTTGCTGTGCGCAGGCTTTCTCTAGTTGCGGAGAACGGGGGCTACTCTTCGTTGTGGTGCACGGGCTTCTCATTGCGGTGGCTTCTCTTGTTTCGGGGCACGGGCTCTAGAGCGCAGGCTCAGTAGTTGTGGCACATGGGGTCAGTAGTTGTGGCACACGGGCTTAGTTGCTCTGCGGCATGTGGGATCTTCCCAGACCAGGGCTCAAACCCATGTCCCCTGCACTGGCAGGTGGATTCTTAACCACTGCGCCACCAGGGAAGCCCAACGCCACCATTTTTATCTCCCAAGAATCTCTGCTGTCAACTACCCCCAGCCCCAATCTCACCTACTCTGTTCGATTTGGTTTTGTTTTCCCATTGCACATAATGCTCCCCAGCATACTAGCTTACGTGTTATTATGTTTACTGTCTGTCTCTCCCTCACTAAAATGTCAGCTCTGTGAGGATAGGGATCTTTGCCTGTTTTGTTCACTGAAAAGTACCTGGCACAGAGTAGGTGCTCAGAAAATATTCATGGACTGCTTCTCCATGACCACCATCTCCCGTCTGAACAACTACACTAGGCTCCCGTTGGGCCCACCACTGCCCACTCTGGTCCATTTCCAGGCATCCCCCAGAGTGGTGTCTTCTCAAAATGCAAAGCTGATCATGTGCCTGCCCTGTGCTGTTGCCACCTGCGTGCACAGGCTTCAGATACATCCATGGCTTCCCACAGCTCTTGGGTTGAAGTCCGATCCCCCTGACACGGTCCCCGCTGCGTGGCCTCTTTGCTCCCCTCCCTCCTCCCTCTCCCTGCTCCAGCCCTGCTGGCCTCCCTTCAGCTCCACCCATTTGCCCCAGTGGCTCCCAGCACAGGGCCTGAGCCCAAGAAGATTCCCGTGCTCAGAACGGTCCTCCCTTTCTCCTTCAGCCCTCCTCGCTCATCCTTCAGCTCTCCTCTGACATGACTCTCCACCCTTCACGGGGTGAGGATCCCCTCAACGTAGGACCATCAAGCCGTCCCCTCCATGGCACCTGTCACGGTTGCATTTTTATACTGGTCCATGGGTTCCGGTAGCATCTTTCTTCTTGACTATAGTGTCAGCTCCAGGAGGACAGGACATCTTCAGTGCTCACTATTTTATCCCCAATGCCGAGCGGTGTGCAAGCACCTAACAGGCTCTCAATAAACATTTGTTGAATGAATAAATGAAGTGAGGAAACCAAGGCCCAAAGAACAGAAGTGACTTCCTCACAGTGAGACAGCCTGGAGACGACCGCACTGAGTTAGGAGCACAAACCTCAAGATTCTGCCCAGAATTCATTCCCCTTCTCTTCGGCAGAGCAGTGACAATGGCACCCCAGCAAGCAGATGGTGGCCACCCAGCACAAGCAGACAGGGGGTTGGTACTCGGGCCTGCCTGAGGCCCTTTCTAGAAAAATAGCTCCAGGCAGTCAAAACAGAAGGTCAGTATTTTGGAGAATATTTCACACTAAATTCCCTTCTTGGAGATTACAATTCACATCTGCATACCGAAGGCTCTGAAAATTCCCCAGCTCACAAAGAAGTTGTTAACAACAAGCAGAGAGAAACATTTCTGCACATGACCAGTCCACAGGTCCTGAAAGCAGGTCCCCTTGAAGGTCAGCTCCAGGCACAAACCAAGTGGACATTCATTCTTCCAAAAAACATTTACCAAAGACTCAGTGCCTGGTACGTGCCAGGCTCCAAGGCAACCACAGAGGGAGAGAGAAGCAAGGCCCCTGCCTTCAGGGAGCTTACGTTCTAGGATAGAAGGTGCCAAGTACAAAACCAATTAAACAATAAAATCATCCTTGACCACGGGTTGAAATCACAGTAAGTGCAATAAAACGGAGGTCGGCAGCGGTTGGCTGCCAGGCAGATCTCTGAGGAGGTGACCACAGGGCTGACAGCTTGAGGCCCTGGGGCCAGTTTGACAGGAAGACCAGGGTCAAACCTTCCAAGCGCCTAGCAATCCTGTCCTTTTGTTGTGAGTCCACTTGAGGCAAATTCTAGTGCCCCTGACGCATTTCCACATGCCCCTTCGGCAATCACCCAAGTGAGAAACCACAAGTCTCTCTCCATATTGTGACTTAAGGAGAGTGACGGGGGCGCTCAGTGTTGCCGCATTCCAAAATCATTGCTCCTGGATGGAAAGCCACACGCAGAAAGGAATGTGCCCCTTCCCAGGCATGATCTCGAAAACCCAGCAAGATGAATGTCTAATACCTCCCTGAATGTGCTCGAATGCTTCTGGAGAGCAAAAGAATTTCTTAAATAGAAAATAATTGTTGAGGGGCCATTATGACTAATTCAAGATGTGTCAAATGACATTGAGGTGTTCCCGTTAATGTTCTGTCATTACTCTCACCTTTTAGAGAGTATAAAAATGAGCGTTCATCTGATGACCTGGAGGCCCACACCTATTTCCCTCATAATCTCTCACGACCATCCTCCCGGAATTCTCCAACCTTGAGTTTTCAAGAGCATAGCCCTCAGGCTGAGGAGTCAAAATCCAGGGCCTGGAATGGTCCGAGGCTACTGAAACGTTAGGTGACCTTCTCCAGGGGGTTGGCAGAGGGAGCTGTGCCATCCGAGAGCTGCCCGTCACAGGCACTCATGGCGTGCAATCCCTCTGTCTTGCACGGGACCATGAGGGGGGAACTGGCTGCTGCGAGCAGATTCCCAGCCTGGAAGCTTGCCCTGGTTGATCCTCACAGTGGAGTGTGAAATGTTTCCCAAAATTTAGAGGATGCTGCAGGAAACAGCAGAGGGAAAATAAGGTTTGCCTGACCCCTTGTGGTGTGTGGCTCTCAAAGCCCGCTCTTGGCTGTCCAGAGAGGGCGGGCAGAAGACGGGGTTCAGTGTGAACGTGGGCCTGCAGTGGGTTGAACAGTGGACCCCCCAAAGATACGTTCCCCCAGTGTGACCATATTTGGAAAAAGGGTCTTTTCAGATGGATTCGAGATTTTAAGCTGAGAGCATCTTGGATGACCTGGGCTGTGCTCTAAATCCAATGACAAGTGTCCTTATAACAGACAGGAGAAGACACAGACACACAGAGGAGATGGCCGTGTGAAGATGGAGCCAGAGATTGGGTTACATGGCTCTGAGCCAAGGAACACCAAGCACGGCCAGCAGCCACCAGAAGCTGGGAGAGAGGCCGGGAGCAGAGTCTCACTCAGAGCCTCCAGAAAGAACCAACCTCAATTCCAGACTTCTGACTTCCAGAACTGCGAGAGAATAAATTTCTGTTGTTTGAAGCCACCAAGTGTGGAGTAATTTGTTATAGCGGTCCTGGGACATGAATACAGTGCCTTTTATGTTCAAGATGGGGTTGAGGTTAGGAGGGCTCAAAGTAGGGGGTTTCCAAACGCTGGGTTTTGGAGAGAGTGCCTCAGAACCACCCAGGGCTCTCGTTAAAACAGATTCCTGGGCTTCCCTGGTGGCGCAGTGGTTGGGGGTCCGCCTGCCGATGCAGGGGACACGGGTTCGTGCCCCGGTCCGGGAAGATCCCACATGCTGCAGAGTGGCTGGGCCCGTGAGCCATGGCCACTGAGCCTGCGCGTCCGGAGCCTGTGCTCTGCAACGGGAGAGGCCGCAACAGTGAGAGGCCCGCGTACCTCAAAAAAAAAAAAAAAAAAAAAAATTCCTGGTTCTGGTTAAATCCCTGTGGTGGAGGCTCTGGAATCTGTACATTTAACAAGCGGTCCCCCGTCAATACTCCTGCACAACCTGTTCTGGGAGCTGCTTCTCTGAACAACTCAGGGATAACCTTTGTGGTCATTATTAGCGCTGTTCACTGAATATTTCTACCTCTTTACCTTCCAAACACAGGACAGGATTGCACTTCCTGCCCCCCACCCCACCCCCATGAGTCACTTCCAGGCTGAACATTTCACTGCCAGTGCAAGACCCTGTGGAGCTCTTTTCCTGCAGTGTTTGGAATGGGGGCAGCTCCATCAGCTGGGCCCCTGCGTGGCTGAGCAGAGCCCCCTGCCTACGTGTAACGCCAACGTACCTCTCGGGTTTTAAAGCCACTGAATCGTCAGGTTGTTTGTCACTGCAGCATAGCCTGGCCTGCCCTGACTGATCTCAACACGGGAATATTTAATTTCAACTTCAAGTCACTCACCCTAAGGCATAACTTGGATACAGATACATTTTTTGAGCTTTGGGAACAATTTGCTTAACATGCCTCAGGCTCATAATAGCGAACACTTCTCGTATTTTGGGGGACACTGAACTGAACTAACTCAGTATTAACTCCTGAACAAACTCCAGAGCTTGTTTTCCTTGCTATTTTCTTAATTCTCTAAAACTAGGAATTTTCTAGCCAGTATCAAACTTTACCGTGTACGTGAGTCACCTCAGGATCTTGTTAAAATACAGTATTAAAATTCAGTTGTCCAGGATGAGTTACATAGTTCTAACCAACTCTCAGGTGATGCCAGTTCTGCTGGTCTATGGAGTAGCAAGATTTTAGGTAAAGTGTTTCTACAAAATTAACTACTGAACTAACAGTTAAATTAATTTCATGACATCCATAATTATAATAGCCTATATCCGTAAAGCCATCCATAGTTTCACACGTGTCCAATTGCAGCCTCGTGATAGCCCTGTCTGTAAGGGAGACCAAGCAGAAATTCTGACACCCATTTTGCAGGCGAGAAAAATAAAAGCTAAGAGACATTAAGAGACTTCCTTGGGGTCATATAGCTAGGGAATGCCAAAAGTCAGACTAGAGCACAAATCATGTTTATGCTCTACCACTGCCTATTAATAGTCCTCAAGATTTCATCAGCATTTGAATGCTCAGCAAGATTCTAAACATTGTGTGTGTGTGTGTGTGGTTGGAAATCACTTCAAATTCAAATTCTTTGGCCACTTCAACCTAACCCCTGAGTTAACACACCACTTTGGCTTTGGGATGTCCCCTTTCCCGGGGAAAACACTGCCATCTGGTGGAATTTTAGAGCATTAATTTTTAGGACACAGTCTGGGTTACATGCTTGCAATTTGGACTTCATAGCTCCAGTTCTTTGAGTCAACACGAATGCTAGACTCTGTGTAAGAGATCCAGACATGGCTTAAGCTGTGGTCCTTACCTTCTAGGAGCTCTTGAGGCAGATTCAGAGACATAACTTTCTACCTGAAACAACTTGTTCATAGTGCAAAGTCTGTGATCAGAAGATAAGGGTAAGTTTTAACCTCTGTTAGTTGTGTGGCCTTGAGCACGGCACTTGACTTCTTGGATCCTTAGTGTCCTTATCTATAAAAAGAGGATAATGGGGAGGGGGGGTGGGCTGTGACGGGGCGGGAGGGTGGCATGGACATATATGCACTACCAAGCATAGGGTGGATAGCTGGTGGGGGGTGACCGCGTGGCGCGGGGAGATCGGCTCGGTGCTTTGTGACCGCCTGGAGGTGTGGGATGGGGGGGAGGGAGACGCGGTGGGGAGGAGATATGGGGACATGTGTGTATGTATAGCTGATTCGCTTTGATGTAGGGCAGAGGCTGGCACACCATTGTGGGGCAATTGTACTCCAATAAAGATGTAGAAAAACAGAAAAAAAAAAAGAGGATAAAAATGGGCTTGCCTTTCTGGATCACTGGGATGAAGATCCGAGATTTGTTTGAAAGGCCAACAGGACTTGAGAATGGAGATGTTACAGGAATGGAGAAGGTCACGATTCCATGATGGCGCCATGATGCTGAGCTTGGTGCACAGGGATAATGGCAGTGCCACCGGGAGAGATAAAAGCTGACAGCTGATTTAAGGGAGAAGATGACAACTCTAGATTTACTTATGAGTCTGAAAAGACACCAGGACGCTATGTGGCAATACCCAAAGCAGTTGGAAAGAGATGCACAATGAAGATACAGACTTGGAAAGGCAGGAGAATGCAGGGGTCAGGTGCACAGGTCTGGAGCCAACATCCTAGTTTTAACTCTCAAGTCCACTACTTCCTAGCTGCGATCCCAGCAGGCTATTGAACTTCTCAGTGTCTCAGACAGGGCACCTATGAAATGAAAATAGTGGCTGCTGTGAGAATGCAAAGAGTCTGTGCAGGTACATGGGTTATAACATCTATTCGGTGCTTTCTGTTCCCTGGAATATAAACCTCCATGAGGTCAGGCGTTTGCATTTATTTCTGTCCCCTGGTGTGGAACAGGCATTCAGTAGTCACTGAATAAGTGAGTGAATAAATGAATGAATGAAGTAATTGCCACAGGACTGGTGAACAGAGGATCTGTTTGAGGGAGAGTCTGAAAGGGAAACCAGAAGGTTGGGCTCAGTTGTTGCCCAGATTTAGGGGCTGAAGGCCACCCTCTAACTGTTCTTTTTAGAAGTGTAACATGGAGGTTTCTCCCTGTAAAGGACTAGATTAGTGGTTCTCAACAGGGGTAATGTCTAGAAGGAGACATTTTTGGTTTTTGAAATTGGTGGGAGTGGGGAAAGTGTGACTGGTATCCAGTGGATAGAGGTCCAGGATGCTGCTAAACATCCTGCAGTGCATGGGACAACCCCACAACGAAGAGTTACCTGCCCCCAGATGTCAACAGTGCAGATGTTGAGAAACTCTCAGCTGGATTTAGGAGTCTAAAAGATAATTCTGGTCCCAAATGTGTTTCTCACTAGCTCTGTAGCTTTATCAGTCAAATCCTTGATCTCCCTGAGTTCGCTTCTTTATCTGTAAAATGGGAACATTCATACCAACTGAGGGTTGTGATGAGGAACAGAATGGTGTGTTCACAGCCCCCGGCACACAGAAGGGCTGTGTTGAATCTATCAATACCGCTGTGATTAGTAATTACCCTCACGCGAAGGGATGCATAACACAGATAAAGGCTCCTCTCTTGGGTGAATGGCTGAAGCCGAATCCTGCTTATAGAGCTTGATCCGTGTCACTTTGAAGGTCAAATTCACTCACTCTGAGCCCCCACCATTTACACAGAGAGCAATCACGCTCATACTGGTCTGGTTCCTCCCTCCATTGGCACTGAGGCTGAGAAAAGCAGTGCAGAGCCCAAATGACCCCAGACTTGCCACCAGGGCGAAAACAAGCTGAGGGTCCTCTCTCTACAGTCAGCTCATAACCAGCTTGTAACCTTGACCCAGGCCTGACCCAGGCAAAAGTTAGCCAGACTGAGTTCCCCATCTCGACAGTCTGCCCAATAGAGCAGCTTCTGGAAGAGGCGTGACTTGCATACCACAGAAATTGCCAAACATGACTAAAAACATAAAAGACCTGTCTCCATGGTAAAAAAGAAAAAAAGAAATCTGTGTAGATTCTCGGGAAGATCGCACATTAGTTACACGTTGCTGTTAATGAGTGTGCAGGTAGCTGGCCGGGTGTGTGAGATACATACATGGACCTTCCTGCTTCCCTGAACACACTCACATAGCCTCCCTAACCCTCAGAGTCCAGATCCCGGCCGCCCTTTCTCTGCCTGCTTCACTGCGGTTTACAGGTGACTCTGGCCCGACCGATCTCACCTGAGGACAGAGACTTAAGCATCAGTTCTTTCCTCTGCCCTGAAGATCTCATGAAAGATGGAAGGGTGCGGGATAGGGGATGGGAGTTTGGACAGGAACACAGAAAGAGAGAGAGTGGGGAAGAAATAAGGAATAGGTACGAATAAAATAAGAGAAAAATAAAATAAGAATTAGGTAATAGGATTGCCGAGAAAGAGGAGAGCTCTTCAATGGATGAGAATAGCTACCATTTCCTGAGCACTTACTTTATACCAGGCACTGTGTGCGTGTTCATTGTTCAATCCTCCGACACTCCTGTGAGTTCAGTTTAAGGATGCCCATTTTACAGAAGTCTAGTAAAGTGTGCTCTGAAAATTACGTTGCCTCAGATCAGCTCACTCCCAGTCTAATCAATAAGTATGACCCTGGGGTAGAATGTGAAGTGGCTTCAAAGAAAGACCTGCCTTACAGGAAATCCTCCCCACCAGGCACTTGTGTGTGTGTATGTGTGTGACGGGGGAGAGGATGCGGAAGACAGTGTTTTTCTTCCACTTGGATGACTGGGGATGGGGAACCCCTCTGGGCAAGCCAAAAATGCTGAACACCCTACGTTGTAAAGACAAGACTCTGGTTGAGAAACGCTGGAACTTTCTGACCCTCAGCTCCTCCACCTCTACAGTGTAAACAATACCACCTGCATGATCACGTTACAAGGAGGATTAAATGCCCATGACATCTGGAAGGCACCAGCTCCCACAGTGCAGCAGACGCTGTCAGAGCTCCAACCACACCCTTGGGCTACGTCCCATTTCTGAGCTGGCTGGCTTCACCTCCACCTGCCAGCATCTGCATCTTTTTTTAGGAGAACCATGAAAGCACCCTCTACCCTTCCCAGACAAGGCAAGCTTGAGGCACACCATGCCCTCAACCAGTGACCGGCACGAGCTGGTGTTTAAATGCCCCGGCTACCTCACCCCTCAGAGGGAGAAGTCAGAGGCTGGAGCTCTGCACTGTTTCTGGGGTTCTCCAGTAGGACTAACCCCCGGTTCCCTGCAGTGGTGACCGCATCCTTTCCTCCTGTCTTACTCCACCCCAGGCTTCCTGAGACCACCTCCCAACTAATCCATTTGCTCTCAAATCCTTGTCTCTGGTTGCTCCTTGGGGAAACACTATCTAAGACACACACCAAAGAGTTAAATATTAGTCCCTTTCCTCTGTGCCCTTGTTGGTTTACATGACTTTTCAGCCTAAAGCGCCCATCTTGAGAGGGTGCGTGTCTTCTCGCGTGGGTCCTGTTCACGCTAATAACTGTGTCCTGTGAATTATGTTAGTTCCTCTCTCTGGCTCATTAGCAACATTATTAAAAATCGAGTGGGGAGGGTGGCCCATTAAACCCCACACACTGAAAATAATTCTTTCCCAGACAATGTGAGCACTGCTTCGGGACTAATTTCTGCTTTGGGACTGAGAACCCCCCCAGCCAGAGAAGAGCGGGCTCTAGTGGGACAACAGCAAGACCCCGTGCAGGGCCCGGGCACCTGCAAGGGCTGTGTCTGGGGAGGCATCCACTGCCCCTGCATTCACGACAGCCTGCGCTGGCCAAGAGGCCCCTCCGGAACACGGCAGTGCTAGAGGCTGGCCGAGGGGACACACGGGAGGAAGGTGAGCGACCCTGCCCTCAGGAAAGGAGACAAAGCTCAGGCCAAAGGGACACCAAGCGACAACGCAATCCCAAAGCCACCAGTTCTCGGTGAGTTCCAAGCGGGTAGCACAATGCAGTAAAGAAGGGCTGGTTTTGCAGCTGGTCCTTCGTCCCTTGAATTTACGCCTACCTTGCTTTCATTCCCTCCCCAGGACCATTCTATTTCTTCCGAGTTGATGTCCCTTATGGGGAAGTGAAGTCACATCCAGAAGGTTTGGAAAATGTCCTGAAGAAATACATATTTTCCACGTCACCTGCATTTCTCTCATGCAGATGGCAGGCCTCATCACTGCAACGCCACCCCCGGGGACCTCTCAGCCCTTGTTGCCTCTGTGACAGGCCACGGAGGGTGGTTGCTCAGGGCCAAAGCTGGCATCCTGCATTGACATATTTTGCTACTTAACCCCTGGGGGCTTTAGTCTTGCCTCTGTGTGTCCATGAGTAAGGCACTTGGGCTGTCTGCCTCAGATTCCACAACTGCAAGGTGGTTATAACAATAACCACTTCAGAGCCAAGACGTGAGGATTAAATGAGATCATGCATGTACGGAGCCGACACGAGTTCCTGGTAAGCGGCATCCAATTAATAACTATCAGCCAGGAATCGGAAACAGTAGTTACAGCAGGAGAACAGTGGGTGGTGAAGAGCTTGGGCTCCAGCACTGCCTGCACTTCCCTAGCAGCTGCACAATGCTCTTCACATAGCGCATGCTCAATAAATATTTGCATGAAATAACCAGTAAACCAAGCCAGGCCAAAGATACTGTTTAAAGCTGTTGTTTCTTGAGTACTTATCAGATTCCAGTTCCTGTGCTGAGCACATCATACAGATTTCCTCATTTGTTCCGTTTATATTTTTCCCTATTTCTGAGGTTCCGTCTGGATGGAGCGAGCTCCACCCACAGAAACACTGAGGCTCTCTCCATCCCCTCACCCCTTTAGGGCAAGTCTCATCTGATTGGTGAGTTGGAAGGAGAAACTGGGCGTGCGCCAAAGACCCTCTTCCCACCAACCTCCGTCCTTTTGGGAGGTCGCTCCTTTGCTCTTCCATCCTTTGAGTTTAACTGGGGCTGAACAGGTCCATGGATGCTGGTGGCCAGATAAAGCTGTCAGTTCTGGGGCTCAGTGTTAGGAAATCCTCTGGCTTTTGTAAATACAAGCTACATGTTACCTGGCCTTTATCAGTAATAAAGGTGATTTGGGGCCTCCCTATAAGGACTCTTTTGTTTTATTCAGGAGTTGGTTCAGACCCATGTGGAGACTCTCTATTCAACCTTAACATAATCCCTGCGCCAACCCCGTGATGTAGATGCAGGTAACATTATCCTTTTTTTTTTTTTTTTTTTAATAGAGGAGTTAAAGTCATTTGCCTAAGGTCACACATCTAGATGAGCTAGGATTCAGACTCAGGTGTTTTTGACTCCAAAGAATGGCTCTTACCTATGCTGTACCCCTCAGTGGAAAGTTTCTGTGCCCCTCATCACTAGCAGAAAAATGGATTTTCAGTCTCATGAGAAGAGAGAAAAGAGGACCATTAGGATTCTCTCCACAGGGGACCCTGACCCAGACTTGCCAGACCGGCTTCCCAAGGTAGGCCTTGCTGACCCGCCATGTCTGTTGGCTTGGCCCACTGGCTGGGCCTTGCCTGTAGCTTCCCTCTCACCCTCAGGAGTTTTGCCCATCTTCATATTTGCTTCTCTCCACTTTTTCATTGTTTGGCAAAAATATCCCAAGCCCTCAAGGACATGTAGTTCCAAGACAGTCCTCCATGAGCATGTTTGTTTCTCCTGGTTGGCTCTTTTACTGTTTCCTGCATTTATTCCTGAACGCTCTCAGGATGACTGGAATTTCAGAACCCATTCACTTTCCGAATGACTTGTTGGCACTGCTCTGTGGCACCGTGATCAGGAACAGGATGTGCCCTCATCTCCTTCCTGTGCAAGCTCTCCTTTGGTGCACTGGCAGCTCTTCTCACATGCTCCCATTCTGCTGGGTGTCTCTAGAGACAAGGAATTTAGCATCTGGCAGGGACTCGGCCTCTTCCTCATTTCCCTCTACTTCTTTCTCAAATAACAACTTAGTTTCCTGCATCTGAAAAATAGTGCCTAGTTGTAAACTCCAAGGACTTGGAACTGAAAGCCCTACTGCTCTAATATTATAGATGAGGAATTAAGGCACAGAGAGGTTCAGGGAGTTGCTTAAGGTCACACAGCAAACAAGTAGCTGAGCTGAGCCAGACTAACTCTCAGTCTCACGATTCTCAGTCCAGTTCCCATCCCGGCATGCCATTTGGTTAAACTGATCCATGGGCTTAAGGACCACATAACTGAATGAAGCAATTACATCCCATTCCCCACCTTACTGAAAGCTGAGTTCTGTTGGATCTGTCCGTTAGGGTCAGACCCCACCTCCTCCCTCTCTGTCTCACTTTTCAGGCTCACTTTTCTTACTACTGTGCAAAGTCAGTTCCTGCCCCGGGGACCTGATTGACGGTCCCCTCAGACGGAATACTCTTCCCAGCTGTTTGCATAGCTCCTCAGATCACTCAGGTCTCTGCTCTAAAGTCCCATCTTACCTAGACTCGTCCCTTCTTTCCTATCACTTCCTATGCCTCCTACCCCTCTCTCCGTTTTTCAGAGCACTGATTGATGACTCTCTGAAACATCCTCCGTGCTTGTTCTCTTGTTTTTGTCTGCCTCCCACACAGAAATGTGAATTCCGTGAACGCAGGGACTTTGCCTTGCTGTATCCCCAGCATCTGGCACTCAGTAGATGATCAATAGGTAATGAATTTGTCTGTTATTATATATTATTGATTAGTAGTCTTTAGAACCAAAATATAGCACCAAGCATAGGGTGGCAGGCAACCAGGTGGCTGCCGTGAGACACAGGAGCACGGCAGTGCTTTCCTGAGTATACCTAGATTCCAACACTCTGCAGAGCACAGCACATCTGGCTCCTGAGCAGGGAGGAGCCTCCACAGGGCAGGGCCACATATCCTCCAATGCCAGGTCAATGAGCTAAAACACAGGAATGAGGCCAGAACTTCAAGCAGCCCAGGCAGGATTAAGGTGATCTTTGTTACACCCTATTTTTACTAGAAAACAGATTCTCTCCATGATGAGATGCCCACTGCCTGGGACCCCAACCCTCACTAGGGCCCCACGCCCCACCAGACCATATGGTTGCCCTTAGAAATGCATATCACTGATGGTCACTCCATCTTCCATCTGCAAAGATAAGAAGGTAACTGGCACCTTTAGGTGAGGGGCCTGGTTAACCCAGGAGTCAGCAGAGAAGAATGATCTGCCTCTATTCATGGAATTTGGAATATCAGCGCTAAGTGTGGGTAGGGGGGTATCTTCAGGCCCAGCGGTCCCTTTCTGTGACCCGTGACATCACGAACCACTGGGAGCCACAGAAATCCTTCTCCTACCTCATGAACCCCTCAGTCAAGTGAGGAGGGAGTCACCACACCAAGGTGGCCTCACGTTTTCCCTTCTTACATTCTCATTGAGATGCTCAGGGGCAGCCCAGTTTTTTTGCTGCCCTTGGCCCAAACTGGGAACATCTCTGTATGTGAAGAGACTGCTTTTACTCTACAGGGTGACCCGAGTACCCTAAAATGCCCTTGGAGCTGCCCAATTGTGCTTAAAGATGGCTTCAGTATTCATGCTTTATTACATATTATTATTATTTTAATCAATGGCTAGCATTAATAATATTATATGCTAGGCACTGTTTTAAGTATATTACTTGCATTAATTAATTTAATTCTCACAAGGCCCTATGAGATAAGCAGTATTATTACATCCATTTTCAGGTATGGAAATTGAGGCACAAAATGATTAATTTGCACAAGATTCTGCAGGTACTAAGTGGTAGAAAAGGGATTTTCAACAAGCCATCTGGCTCTATAGCTGCATACTCTTAAGTTTTTAAGGCTATGAATTTTCTTCTTATTTCAGCTTTAGCTATATTCCTCACCTCAGTTTGTACATTTTTCATTGTAATAATTTTCTAAATGTTATAAAACTTCAGTTTTGACTTTATTGTTAACCTAACAGTAGTTTAGAAAAGAGTTTTAAGTTTTTCAAGTGATTTAAGGTTTTTTTCTTTTTGTTTGTTCTTATGAGTTAGAAGTCTCTGATTGCAAGGAGAAACCTCCAGCTGACTTAGTAAAAGAGAATTTTTTCTAAGGATATAAGGCTTGGTGTACTCCAAGGGCAAGAGTGCAAGTGAAACGTTTTAACAGACACAAAGCAGTGAGTGGGAAGTCATCAGGAGCCTCTCTCCATGTCTAATCTCTACTTCCTCCTGTGCATCTATTTCATTCTCTTTTTTGCCAAACTATTTCTTCTGTCTTAAATTCACATGGCAGCTCATGATCACTCAAATTCTCAAATTTGTTTATTACAGGTCCAGCAACCTGAGAGATGATATTCCCCTCTCTGTGCCTCAATTACAAATTCTCAAGAATTCTGGCCCATCTGGCTCAGGTGTCCAAAAATCAATCAATCAATCAAAGCCTGTGAGGTAGGGTTAAATTGCAATAAATGGTTGTTGGAAGCCCAAAGCTGGGAGACATAGTTTTGGGAAATGGGAGAAGAGTAGTTGTGACCAGATTGGACACACAAAAAGGTATTCACTACTGTTTATTTTCTTATTTATTTCTGGGTTTACTACATTGTGGACAAAAAATATATTCTGTCTTATTTCTGTCTTTAGCAATTTATAGAAATTTTCTCAATTATGGCTTTTTTCTTATTTACTTTTATAGAAGGAAATGTGGCAAAGTTTCCTACTGATACTGTGTCTGTCAATTTTTTACTATATTTTAATGCTATATTGTTTGGCACATAAAGTTTCAAATATATTGCATTCAGTTTAAGAAGTATATTCTTCTTCTCTTGGATGCTTAGAAGTCATAGACTCTCAGGGTTGGAAGAGAGCTTAAATGTCATTTAGATAATTCTTCCTTCAGAAACTTGACTGCTCTTTCTAACGTTCCCCCAAGTGGCCATTCAGCCATGTCCTCTCCCCCAGCCCAGGAAGTCCACTCCACTATTGGTCTGCTCTGACAACCAGAAAGTTCCTTCTCAATGAACTGGACTCTACCTCCTTGGTCTCAGTTCTAACATTGAGCATCCTGTCCCATACAGCATCCCTTCACATTTTTCAGATCAGTTTCTAGAAACACAAAACCAGACCCCTCTTTCTGGATGTCTTTTCTGATAGCTTCAAATGTACTAAACATATCACAAATTCTGAAATGCCCATTGGGAAAGAAATACTTTAAACCTAAAAATCTTCTTTTTTCTGCCCCTCATTTTATGAGGGGTCCTTTAAAAAGTTAGACTATGTTTTCTTTGCTCTAGTTTCCCCTCACTACTCACTAGAGACACAGAACCCTAGATTAGAACTACATCACAAGTTAGCTGTCACACAAGACTAGTGGCCCAGGAGACTGAGCTCAGGGTTTGGAGATGACTCTGCAGGCTATTCACTTGAGTCCAGCCTGGTTCTGAGGACACAGAAGACCTTATGGTTTCTCTGAGCATACCCATGATGGGCAGATGGCTATTCTGCCTGCCTCTCCATAGGCTGAGGGTTCCAATTTCATGAGACACTCCAGGACCAGAGGGAGACCCAGATTCTCAGCTCTAATCTTCACAGTTTGGAGAGTCTGAACCTTATGAAGGGTCATGGACCTCTTTGACAAAATTTGATTAAATCTTAGAATGTTCTCCCTAGAAAAAATCTCACAGGTGTGTACATAGCTGCTGGCATGCTGTAAAGCCCATCCATAGTCACCAGGCTAAGAATCCCTGGTGTAGAGAGTGAACCCTCTGATTGGACTTGCTCCAGGAATAAATCAGACTTAAGGGCTAAGGAGAAAGTCACAGCCACACGGAAGTCACTTTATTTTTGAATCATCTCATGTGATTCAAAAGCTGATATCTTTGTTTGAAGGGAAGGGGTCTGAGAGAGAGTGAAGGGTGACATTTAAAACACATCTGCATACAGTTCTCAACCAGCTACTTTATTTTCTTTACATCTGTCTCATGATATGGAGAATCTAACAGTATTTCCATTTCCTTGGTGATTTGGAAGTTCATTCTAAAACATAGATCCTCAGAACAATATTGGTCTGCAAACAGCAAGAAATGTCCCCTCTCTCCAATTATGGTCTTCCTTTCCTTTCAGCAAGCCCTGGGTTGCCCCTCCCATATATCTGGCAACCACATTTTCTGATCCACGTACACTGGGATAAACTATCCAAAATCAGAGGCAGCCAGAGGTGTTGGAAGTCCATGGGCAGGGTAGTCAGGGTATCCCACCCAGCACTGCAATGCCAAGTTTTGGATATCACAAGATTGAACTCTGAGAAATTTTACATTTTTCTATTGGATTGGTGGATCTTCATCCTTTGGTGGTCACTAATGCTTCTGAAAATCTGATAAAGCCACACACCCCTTCCTAAAAAATATACAATGTACACAGAAACAAACATTTGTAACCATTTTCAAGGGATTCACAACTTCCCTAAAGCTTACCCATGAATGCTCTAGAGCTGCACCATCCAAGATGGTAGCCACAAGCCCCATGTGGCTACTGAGCCCTTGAAGTGTGGCTAGTTGGAATTGAGATACACCAGAGTATAAAATGCATACTGATATTCAAAGACTTAGAATGAAAAAAAGAATGTAAATTATCTCATTAATAATTTTATATGATTGCAAATTGAAATGATATTTTGATATATTAAGTTAAATAAAATACATTATTAAAATTAATTTCACCTGTTTCACAGCCTTAGGAGATTCTGGATTCCCAAATTACAGATATTTGCTTTAGCTTCTGCCCCACCATATTCCCTACTGCCCCGTTTCCTGATGTCGTCAAGGTGGCTGTGCTAGGCAGGGCTCCCTAGGCCATACCTCTACCCTTTCCCTTCCTCATCAGCCTCGCCCAGGGCTGAAAGGAGGCTTGGGAACAGGTAGGGACCTTCCTAAGGGAGAAGGCCCCTGATCAGGCACTAGGAAGATGTCACAGCCTCTTGGCAGACACAGAGCACTGAGCCTCCAGATGTGGCCAGGGACCTTTCAGCATGAGAAATGCGCCAGGGCCAAAGTTTTGCACTTCCTGCCAGTCCACCAGCCTCAGATGAAAATCCTGAAGCCTAGGTTCTAGGGGCCACAGCTCCTAAAGACCTGGGCCCAGCTGGCCATATAAAGAATGATGCTTCCATGTCCCCCGGTATACATGAAGACCATGCAGTGGTTTCCACCACAGCCTTTGGATGTATCCTAATTCCGGGCAATGTCAGCTACTAAGACCCAGAAATGCCATCTAGTCCAACCCCTCATCTTACAGATGGAGAAACTAAGACTCAGATGGGTTGAGTGACTTGCCTAGCCACACCACTGCTCAGTAATATCTGCAGGGTCTAGCACAGAGCCTGGCTCAGTAAATACATGTACCATGAATGAGTAAACAATTGCTCTGGGGAAGGAAACAGACATCTTGCTGCACAGGTCAGTGCGCATTTTGTTACCCCACTGACATCCTACCCTCACTCCTCTTTGGAAAATAGAGAACTTGTTTACCCTGCTGATGACCACAGGGGAAGTATGCAGGAGAAAAACATAAGAAACTAAACAGGATTTGAAAGGAGAGATTTGACCTGTGAGTGATCATTAGCTCCAATCATCCTTCCCTCCTCCATAGGGATTTTAGGGTCTCTGTAAACCCTAGGTACTCTCACCTCCAGACACCCCATCCCACTGCTTACCAAACATATTCAAATGCTCCCATAGCCTACTCAAAATTTATACCTGACTATTTGAGTTGATGTGCAATTAGTTATTGACATATGTTATGATTTATAGACATTTAATTAAAACATTATTAACTTTAATATTTGGGTGTGTTGTCATTGTTGTTATTGTTAAGTCTCAAACATTTTCATAGGACCTCGTGAAACTCAGACCCCAAAGGCAGGGCAGCTATTCACCTGGTGACTCCAGTACAGCTGTACTGTTGTTTACCTCTGGTACACTTCTAATTGGCCAGTTCCCATGCCTGCCAGATGTTAAGTCTTTGAACATTACCTGTGCTCAAGGATAAAATAGCCCTGTGTTCCATGAGCTTACTTTGTCATTGGATAAGCAATAAACTTAATTAACAGTCTCAGTTTGTTCTTTCGCAGAAGGAAAGAACAAGTCATATGGGTCTTAAAGAGTAACAACAGATTCCAAAAATCAGAGGTCCATGTGGGCCCCACCCTCACTGAGGATGACTCACCTGCCAGGAGCAGGATCCTACAGCCATTGACTACACTAATGTTGAAGCTGCTCACTAAAAATGATAATCAACGAACACATACACAGCACTTTAGAGTTTGTAATTTCACATACATATTTTTGCTAATAGGGTGGTGGAGAACATGATGGTGCAAATGCTCTCCCACCACTCAGAAACTGGAGTCCTAGTGCATCTGGGCCCCTCCTCAGCTGCCAGGAAGACCACGTAATCCCACATCTGATTCATCTGAGGCATGGGGCTGTGAAGGGGAGGTGTGCCCTGAGGCCATGTAGACCCCATTCCCAGCAGCATGGACATCTTCTGAAAGATCATTAGAAATGCAAAATCCTAGGCCCCACCCCAAATCTACTGAATCAGCATCTGAAGCCCAGGTGATTCATTCATACTCTAAAAATTTGAGAAACACTGCTCTGATGGATATAGTGGTGGGGTTGAGGTCTGGAGAACTGGGTTTGCATCCCAGCTCAGCCACTTACTAGCTGCATCACCTTGGAAAATTTACTTATATCTGAGCTTCAGCATCCTCAGCTAAACAACTAAAAACAATTATAATGCCCTTCTCCAATCTCTTATGAGGATTATTGGAGCATGTATGTAGAAGTGTTTTGTAATGTATTAGGTGCCAGATAAATGTAACATTCCATTTCTTTCCACTGTATGCATTTTTTCAAGTAACTCCAATGCTCTATGGGCCAAGAGGACACCACCCTATTTCCCTTTTGACGTGAGGCTAGAGCACAGTCACATTGAAATAATAGCAGCTGCACCCATAGCTGCTCCTCCTTGGACACGGTCCTTGTCACTGTTTCCCATGGTCCCATGTGGACTTACTAACACTAGGCAGCCTCAATGTGAGGGGAAGCCAAGCTGTTCATACAATTCCTGGGAGATCTGCCAGATTAACATTTATTAAGCCATAAAGAGGGGATATTGCAAAGAATATGGGCTTCTGAGACTAACAGGTATGGCTGTAAATCCTGATTCTGCCAGTTCCTAGCTGTGACCTTGAACAAGCCAGCTCAATTTCTGAGCCTCAATTTCTTCATTTGTACAATGAAAATAATAGCACAGACTTTCCCAGACTTTTTTTGAGATAATGTACGTAAGGCTTCTAATATAGCACTTGGCACATAGGTCCTCCATAAATGGTGCTGGTAGCAATAGTTACTGTTATAACCAATAAGAATTATTATAACGCTCATTATAGAGGTCTGGTTTCCCAATGACCATGAGGAGCTTGTCCTAGGCAAATCTTTTGGGCCAAGAATAGCTTAGGAGAAATATTCAGTAATTGACTCATTATTCAAGCACTTATTAAGCTCCAGCTGTATGCAAGGAAGCTTTATGTGGCAACAAGAGCATAGACTCTGCTGTCAGAAGAGCTCAGTTTGCCTCTCCAAGGCTCCTTCCTGCTCTAGCATTCCAGAATGTGTCAACTTGCAGTGTAAGGAAGGAGAGAAGGGTACCCTAGAGCAGGAGCAATTCTGAGTGTCATAAATCAGGTAGGATTGTTCCTTTGCTGAGGGGAAAAGATATGACTGGGGGCAACAGGGAAGAAAGAGGAGGGCATAGCAGAGAGCCCCACTTCACAGGGAGTCAGAGATAATCCAACCTCCAGAACAGAGCCCATAGGGTAGTCCCCCAACCTAAACCAGAGTAATGTTTGATTTTTTATTCTTTGAGCAGCTTGGAACATACTGGAAGTTAATGCTGTAGAGCAGCAATTCTCAAACTTACATGTGCATCGGTGTCACCCAGAGAGCTTGTTAAATATACAGATTAGTGGGCTATAGCCCCAGAAAATCTAATTCAGTAGGGCTTGGCATCCACACATTTAACAGATGTTTCTGATGCAGGTGAAAGAAATTCTGCCTTAGGGACTGAAACACACTTCTTCTGACTCTAAATTCTGTTCTTTTTCTATCATCGTAAGGTCCCCTGGAAGGATGGATAGACACATGGATGGATGGATGGGTGGATGGATGGATGGACAGATGGACAAAGTGAATGACAGTTTCCCCCACATAGGTCCACAAGGCTGTGGATGCATAACAGAAACTGGGGCCCTAACCTTGTTTGTCATTACTGTCTCCTTAGCATCGTTCTGGGAAGAACCACTGAGCTCTGGAGCGCTGGCCAGAGGATTCTGGGACACTGATCAAAGCCAACTTGTATGATAGAAAGTGTGTGAGCTATAGAGTTAGAATACATGTCCAAGTAAACCTAAGCCCTTGTACTCCCTGGGTGTCTGATCACATGGAATTCACACCTTTACTGAACCTTGATTTTCTCATTTATAAAGAGGATAAAAGTGCCCAACCCACAAGAGTGTTAACTACTAAAGTATAATAAATGCTAGCTAATTTCTCCAGGTAAGGACACAACTGCCAGTCCTCACTTCTTTTTCCTACCTGATCTGAAATCCTTAAGGGGGATCTAATTACCTCTCACGTTTATGTACACACCACTTTCAGGTCCTATATGAGTTCCGCAACAGCGTGTAGCTCTTGTGAGGTGGTTGGCGGTTATAATTCCCAACTGAGAGATAGTTGAGGCAATCAGAATGCAGAGAAGTCAAGCCACTTATCCAAGGTCACCTTGGCAACGGTTGGAGAACTACAGATCTCAAGGGCATCTTTGGGTTCAAAGTCCAGTGGCCTTTTAACTACTCCCCAGTGCCTCCTCCAGAAGAGGGTGCTCTCACATGAAACCCGAAAATCGCCTTCGACATGGCTTGGGAGTATGGCGGGGTCACAGCTAAAATTAAGTTGGTCCCTTACATTTATTACTAAATTATAATTGGAAGCATTTGAATATTCGACTCCTGCGTGTCTACATCTTGCTGTCTAAGACTGGTTGGGCTGAAGGCATTCCTGGGAACTCTCTTGAAATCCTCCTCTCTTCAAGTCTATTTCGTGGACTCTTTGCCCCTCTGGCCTTCAGAAGGCACTTGCATCCTGGTTTCTGAGAGAGGAGGCTCTGTGAGGGGACAGAGTCTATTTATTCTAACTTGCTCTGTCGCCTCTAATGTACTGTCACACAAGTGACTTGCTGTGCAATGCTAGAAACAATAAAATGCACGATTAAGAGTGTGGCTAATGCCTCCCAGGGAGTCGGACTCTCTGGAGGTCACATTTCCCCGTGAATTCATTGTCCGTGGACAGTTTCCCCACGGCCTTCAGAGGGGCTCTGCTGTGGGGTGCCTATCTTGCCCTTTTCTTCTCTTTTCCATATGGAGTTGGGGGTTAGGTGGAAAGTGGGGAGGGGGGAATAGAGAAGGTAGAGGGACCCACTCCACCCAGTGACCCTCTAAGGTGAGAATGGACCTGTCTCACCCTTTCTGTGGGGTTGTCTCTCCTCATCCTTGAGTTCAACTCTTGCTTCAAAGAGGCAAGCTCTGGCTTTTATGACTCAAATGACCTAGAACAAATAGATCCCACTGTGTTATTATTGCTCTGATTTTTTAAGTAAGTCCAAGTCTTCCTGGTTCTTTCCTTTTTTGGAGAGACTAAAGGATTCAGGTCTTCTGGGATTCTTTTAACAAACACAGTTGACTTAACAAGAATGTCACTTCAGGGCTTCCCTGGTGGCACAGTGGTTGAGAGTCCACCTGCCGATGCAGGGGACGTGGGTTCGTGCCCCGGTCCGGGAAGATTCCCACATGCCGCGGGGCAGCTGGGCCCGTGAGCCACGGCCGCTGAGCCTGCGCGTCCGGAGCCAGTGCTCCACAACGGGAGAGCCACAACAGTGAGAGGCCCGCGTACCGCAAAAAAAAAAAAAAAAGAATGTCACTTCCCTCCAACCACACAGTCCCAGATATTAGGTCAATATTACCCCCCTATTGTCAAGAGATGGGGGTGGCAGGAAAAAACTACAAGAAGGGAACCAGCATGCATTGCATATAATCACGTGCTGGGCATTTATATGGCTATCTCCAACCTCACCCAGCCAGATGGGTGGTGGAGCCCTGGTCCGGCTCACTCTAAAGCAGTTTTCTTCCCACTGTACCTGCCCTTGGATGATCCTAAGTGGCCTTCTCTGAGGAGACCCATCAGGTAAGAGAAAGTCCAACAGCACCATTGGCAATAGAAGCGTGTGACACAGCCCTGCTGGGGACTGTAATCAGGAAACTATATCTTACTCAAGAAGCTGCATCTAAGTACCTGCCCAGGTGTCCCTGACCTCACTCTTGGAGGAGCCCATACACAGAATCCCAAGTCAAGGGCAGATAAGGAAAAATCAGGTACTGGGTAAACTGTGAATAGAAAGTTGGTTTTTAGTTCTTTTGTTCTCTAGAGGCTGGTTGTCTCATGCTCCCTCCTGCCTCACGGGTACCCTGTTAACACACTTGTCCTGATCCTCAGGACACCAGGTACCACATAGTCCATCTGATAAACTTACCTGAGTTCCTGGGGGTCAGCAGGAGAGCCAGGGAAGCAGCGTTAAGTGGGGCCTTCTGGAGCTGAGATCAGCACCTAGCATGCACCCTCACTGACCCCTACTTGGGAACTTCAAGACAGGGGGTACGGAAACCAGCCCACAGGGAGAAGGGGCTCTTCGGCACCCTTCACATCACATCCTGGCAATGCCACTTCCGGCTCCTGTGACTCCTACCTGTCGGCTTATGCCCTAAGGAATTCCCTTACTGTCTCTCGACCTCTGACACAGGCTCCTCTGAGGTTTGAACAGAGTGCTGGGGTCTCTATCTCCACCAACAGCCAGCGACAGCTGTGCAGGATGCTGGGGCAATCACCTCCAAGATTCTCTGTCTTCTGTGGACTCCCCTCTCTCTCATCCACAGCCCTTGCTACTCCCAACCATATCCAGCCCTGGGGAAAGGGTGTGCAAACTCAGCCCTGCCCATCTCCTGCCCTCCCAGCCAAGGAAGGTCTCCTTCAGGAGCTCATCTGGCCCCAATCCTTGAACGCTGGGTTGTAAAGGGGGCCCATCCCTGAGGAGGGCTGATTTTGAGCAAAGCCAAGCCCAGTCCACTTGCAGGATGAAAGAGGCTTGGATCTGGGGGTGAAAAGAATTCCAGCCGAGCAGCTGCTCAGCCCTGGGCTGGAAAAGTGGTCAGAAGGAGGGGGCAGGGCTTCAGAACGGAGGCACAGTCCCCCTGGACGTTGCAGCTATCCTGTGCTTTCAGAGAGATCAATTAGGGGCTGTCTTATAATAAAAAGAAACTGCACTTGATAAAATAAAAAAAAAGAAAGAGTGACCATAGGGTTCTCTGAGTAGCGACCACCCGCACCCTTTCCAGACCCGCTTCCAGTGAAAGCAAACTCAAGTTTGGGGTCAGTTCTCTAGGCCTTGCTTCCAGGCCCACGCCTATGCCATTGGTGCATCCACACTGCTGGGGCTCCCAGGAATCCGAAGACACCCAGAAGGTTTCAGGGCAAACCAGGCTGGGTGGATTTCAAGACACGAGCTCTACTAAACAAACCCAGAAGGCGCTTTCCGGAGGTGATGGCAGAAATGCCACAGTGCAAATTGTGAAAAATCAGACTAGCTAGTGTAAGACAAGGCACAGTGTATTATTCTCCCCTTTATGTGCTTAATTTTGGGGCATCTCAGTCAGCGCTGGGTGGGCTGGAGCGGAGCAGGGTTACGGGGAGATGGACTAACGGCTCAGAGCAGAAGGTAGAAAGGCCAGAGAAAGGAGCAGAAGAAACAGCCAGGGGGAAACAAAAAAGCAGGGGGGACTCCATGGGGCTTGCCGCTGCAGAGCCAAACTTGCAGCTCCGACAAAGCTGACTTTAAGCCGACCTTCAGCAGCGCTTCTTAGCAATGTACACCCGGCAATCGCTGGTAAATCTTTATTAATTTTAATTGGCGGCACCCATTTATAAGAACCATTAAAAAGGATAAATTGAGCCCATCCGGCGTAATGTCTTTTGTTAATTAGTTTGTCAGCACTGTTTTAATAGCCCCTAATGACTTCATATTTCAGACCTGACATTAAAGGAGACGCTGTGAGAAAGGAAATGGTCTTATCACCGTGTACTGTAACGTTTTTCTTTTTTGAACAAAAAGTGTCCTTCCAAATGCTGACCAAGGTTAGATGTCATGCAATTCTCAAAGGTAGGTGCCCGAGGACTTCTGAGGCCCCCAAGTCCTGCCATCCCATCATTTCTCAACTTGCCTCTTTCCTCCAACCATTTCCCATAGGCATCCCCCAAACACCCATTCATTTCTTCCTTCCTCTCTTCATTTATTCAACAAACAGTTATTGAGCCCCTCAGAATCACGGAAATATTTGGGGATGAAGTCAAGCGAGACACAGATACTTTCTAGGAAAAAAGACTTAAACGCTTTGCATTCTCCATCCCACTGAAGAGCTTTACTCACAAGTTCAAGTCCATCATTTTTGGGGGACAGGAAACAAAATACGGGAGGGAAGAGAAAGAAAGACACATACTTCAGATGGGCCTCGACTCCTGGTTCCAAAGAGTTTTGCTCTAAAATCAAATGAAAAGCAAAACTCACACCCAGGTAATCTCCCAAGGAAGGAGCACAGGGGAGACAGAGAGAGAGAGAGAACTACGTTTGGGTCTTAGCACCTTTTGCCATGGGGTTCAAAGGAGAGGATATAGGATGAAGCACTGAACTGTTGGAAGCTTTTAGAATTATTTACACATTTCTAAAATCTAAACCAAAAAATAGGAAATTAAGCTTTGCTAATGTGTAGTGAAAGTTTCACACCTTCACTCTGCCTTGGTCTGCGTGTCCAAGGGCCCCTGTGACTCAGACTAAGGGGTGAGGGAGGAAAGTCAGCAGCCGTGTCCGCTCGGCTTTCTGTGTGTTGTCCGCTCAGTTTACCTTTGCCTCGCTCAGTGAATTTACGGGAATATTATCCAGGTTTCACTGAATTACTCTCACAAAAACCACAATGAGAAACTGTAGCTTAAACTGCAAGTTGACATGAAAAATGACAGAGCTGAAACTTCTCCCGGTCCTGGTACAAGCTCTTTGTCAACCATATTATGAGGTAAAAATAATGTTGCCCTAATCACATTTGACAAGCAATTGGTGAAAAAAAAAATGTGTGAAAAATTATCAAGAAGACTATTTGAAATGTGGATTTACATCCACTATTATTCACGGTAAACTTTGCCCTGGGCATATTCTGTGCCTTGAGATATTAACTAATTAGTCCCATAAATGGGACTAATTTATGCTTTATGGATAAATAAATAGACATCAGTTCATGCAAGTTCAAAAACATTCTTACTGGTAAGGTATGCAACCATAAAAGTCTGGAGACCACCCAGGTGTGGGACTCTTGGCAAGTACTTAACCTCCTGGATCCTCAGTTTTCTCATTTGTAACCTTGTAGGTCGTTCTAATGACTAGAGATAAAGCATTTAAAGTGCCCATCCCAGAGCCTGGCACTGGATGGAGCTTTCATCCTCATCCTCATCCTCTTCATCACATCAACTCGCAATAAGTTATGATCCCTTCCAACACAGTCTACAGCAATTATTGAATCACTGAAGATTAGAAACAAACAAACAAAACCAAAGTCTCCTTAAAAGAGACAATAAGAGTTTCTTGCAGGGCTTAAAGCTCTCTGGATGCACTTTCTCAGGAGAACTTTCTCCTCTCTCCTACATTGTATGGATGCTGTAGAGCCGGGCCTCAGTGGCTCCAGCAGACAGGTCATGCACAGGGATGAAGAGGGCCTCAGGTGGACCACCTGTCTAGAGGAGTGGCTACTTCTCAGCGCCCTGCAGTAGTAGCCTTGTAGGAAGGTGGGAAGATCAGAAAGGTAGATACCCTTAGGTGAAATCTTTTCATGTTTTAATCTTGTATCTGTCTGTTATAGTGCCTAAAATAGCACTTTGGAGGTGCATTTTTGGGGTTCTTGCAGGGTTTTCAACTTAAGGTGTCCCCTATTGGAAAACAAATATTCATGAGTGCATTTGGTCTCAACTAACATGTAAAAAGAGATTTACAAGTCAGTCTTTTGAGAGTGAAATCAAAGCCAAGAGGGGGAGTGGGAGCAGGGATAGAGTAGGAGAGGAAGAGGAAAGGGCTAAAAGACAAAGTGGGGGATCCTGGGAGTGTTTAACGTTACCCACAGCCCCTCTTTGCTGAGGCTGACCCTTAGTCTTGGAGAGGGGATTATTTGCTTTTGAATATCTACACCTTCTCCTTTTCCTCCCTGTATCTTCTCACTTCCCAACCCTGTCCAATCTCCTCTCCCTAAAACACACACACACACACACACACACACACACACACACACACACACACACACTCCTCAAAGCTTCTAGACCTCCGAATTGCAAAAAGCAAAAAAGAAAAGGTTAGGATGTAAACAAGATTTGAAAAACCAGTAGATTCGAATACAGGACAAATTTGAAAGGAAAAACATTGTGTGTACCTTTATGCATGTGATGTGTATTTATAACTTTCAGCAGCAACTAATCCTCTCATTCTCCAAAAACAAACCTCTATTAGTTCACACTATGAACTAGACCTCATGCTAAGTGCCAAAGGTACTATGACAAATAAGGAATAATCCTTGTCATCAAGGAGCTCACCATTTAGGTAGCAACGTCAACAAGCACATCATGACAGAAAAATCGTCACACATTTTAACAGAAGTAAATCTATAGGAACATAGATAAGAAGGGTCCCCACCTGTTCCACTGGGGAAGTTGGTTTGGGGAAGGCCTCATAATGAGAGTATCCCATAAAATAGATCATTCCTAAAACTTTTTTTTTTACTGTGTGATGCATCATAGAGAAATGAATATAAATGATGCACATGTTCCTTTTAAAAATAATAAATGAACACCTGTGAACCCATGACCCAGCCTAAGAAATAGAACAGCTTCCATACCTTTGAAGTCCCTCTGCATGCCCCTTTCTGATATAATACTTATGTTTTATTAATCAGTCCTTTGTTTTTACTTATAATTTTACCACATATATATCTCACTAAACTATATACTTTTTTGGTTTGCTTGGTTTTGAATTTTATATAAATGAAGTGATGCAGTATTATGAGTTTTTTTATTCAACCTTTTGTGGGTTTTTTGAGAATTATCTACATTCATATATGTAGCTACAGTTAATTAGTTTTTATTGATGTATAGTAGTCTGCTGTATGAACATACCCTAATTTATTGATCCATTTCACCATTAGTAGCTATTGATATTTGGTTGTTTCCAGTTTTTTGCTATTATAAACAAAGACACTATGAACATTCTTCTATAAGTCCCCTGGTACATATGTCCTCTGCAAGAGGAACTATTACGTTGTCACTGGTATGTATGAATGCCGTTGGCTTAAACATTGATTTTGTATCCAATAACTATGCTAGATGCTCTCATTAATTGGAGAATTTTACCTGTAAATTATTTGGTATTTTTTATAGACAACTATATCATCTGAAAATGATGTTTGTTTCTTTCTTTCAAATCCTTATATATATTCTTTCTTATTTTACTACAATTGTTAAGACTTCTAATATGAACTTGTATGGAAATGATGATAGCTGACATCTATGTCTAGCTCCTGATCTTAAAGAGAATGCTTTCAACATTTTACAATTAATTATGCTATTGTAGGTTTTAAAGAATACATTATTAAGATTCCTTTATTAGGTTAAAGAATATTTCTTCTATTCATAATTTGCTAAGAGGTTTTTTTTTATCATGATTGAATTTTCAATTTGCCAAAAGTTCCTTTGCTTAAAAAAAAGTTGTATGATTTTTTCACCTTGAATCTGTTAATTCCTTAAGGTGAATTACCTTATTCAGTTGTCTAACATTAAACCAACCTTGCATTCATAGGAAAAACCCAATAGTTATTATCTATGTTAATGTATGTAGCTACAATTAATCAGTTTTTATTAATGTAGAGTATTGTGAACTTAGTGCCTTTTAGTCCTAGCTGGCAGTGCTTTTGCCAATAAAACTCTCATAAAGACTTTGTGGGTTTCCAGTTTATTTGATTCTGGTTTGCTTCATGCCATAGAGCTACATTCACAATTCTTTTTTAGATAGGGCTCTCCTTATTTTTGGAAAATTAAAACCTTTTTGTCTAGATGAGCAGGTCTAATAAAATCACCATAAACTTCAGAAGTCTTATCTAGGGGTCCTATAGCCACACTCTTGACTCAATCTTTACCCTGAGGCCATTACTTTGAAAATAATTTACTGGCTTCAGGGACTGGAATTAAGATGTAGTTTTGGTTCCCAGCCCGTTAAGTCCTGGCTTCTCTATAATCACTCTAAATTCTTCTTGCAAACTGAATAATTCTTTCTTCAGCTCATCTCCCTCTTCCCATACCTTATCGTAGGCAACCAAAAGAAACTAATCTAGACTTTCCACATTCTGCCTGGAAATCATCTTATTAAAGTCCAGTTTCTCTACATCCTCACCAGCATTTGATATTGTCACTAATTTGTATTTTAGCTGTTCTGATACATGTGCAATAGTTTCTCATTGTGGTTTTAATTTACAGTTCCTTGTGGTTAGTGCTATTGAATATCTTTTCATGTGCTTATTTTCCATCTGTATAGAATTATCAGTGGAATGTCTCTTTGTGTCTTTAGCCCATTTTCTAATTGAATTGTTGGCTTTTCTAATGTTGAGTTTTAAGATATATATATATATATATATATATATATATATATATATATATATATATATATATATATTATCCTCATGAAGTCTAACTTATTGACTATTTCTTTTATGGATTATGCTTTTGGTGTCATATCTAAGAACCCTGACCAAGCCCTGGTCCCAAAGATTTTCTCCCATGTTATCTTCTAAAAGTTTTGTGACTTTACATTTAAATATATGATCCATTTTGAATTAATTATGTAAGTTATGAAACAAGGTGAGCTTCATTTTTTGGCCTACGGATGTCCAATTGCTCCAGCATCACTTTTTTTTTTTAATGTTAAGAGACTCTGAATCTTGCACACTATTAAATATAGAATGGATAAACAACAAGGTTCTACTGTATAGCACAGGGAACTATATTCAATATCCTGTAATAAGTCATAATGGAAAAGATATGAAAAAATATATACATGTATAACTGAATCACTTTGCTGTGCACCAGAAACTAACACTAACTAAACTAACATTAATATTGTAAATCAACTATACTTCAATAAAATAAACTTAAAGAGAAAAGAGAGACTCTAAATCATATTTAACTCCTCTGTTTTTGAAGACAGTGCTCCAGTGAGGAAAAAGGGGTACTACCTCAATACTGCCAGGTGTGAGTGGAAGTTTGGATTTCTCTCTCTGCCTCCATTGACATCTGGGGGACCCTGGGAAACATAGCAGGAATCAGCTCCCAGTGTAAAGAGCAGAGTAATAGATCACAGAGCTTGTGGGCCCAAGATCAGTTCAAGAAAATACTTAGAAATATTAATGCCTTGTATAAATGTTAGCTATAATACATGGATATGTGGTGTGAGGTGCACATTCACCACCCCTTAAGAGATCATCGATTCTAAAATCCCTGTTTTACAGATGAGCCCACTGAGGCTCAGAGAGAGACTCAAATGAATGCCAGATATACTCATAAAACCTCAAAAAAATTTAAAGTATGCAGTTATGACTAGAATTATTGCAGGGAGGAACAAGGTGTAATGGTAACTGAGCCAATCACCAGTGAACAGTGTGATTCTGAAACTGGGGTCTTAAAAGACATTGGGATTCCCTTCTTGTTTTCTCTCTCAGATCACTCACTTTGAGAGGAGAGGCCCACATGGCCAGGAACTGAAGTATCTTACCAACAGCCAGCAAGGAACAGAGACTTCCAGTCAATGGCCCTGAGTGAGCCATCTTGGAAGCAGCTCCTCCCTCCCCATTCAGGCCTTCAGACAATACAGCCCCACTTGACATCTTGACCACAGCCTCATGAGAGATCATAAGCCAAAACCACCCAGCTAAGTGGATGTTTCCTCACCCACAGAATCTAAGATAATAAATATTTGCTGTCTTCAATCACTAAGTTTTGGATACAATTTGTTATGCATCAATAGATAATAGCACAGTGAATTATTATCATAAGACCTTTTAAAACCTTTTCCCATTTCCATTTCTTGCCACCTCAGCGATCATGGCTGCCCCAGTCCATTCCAACCCGTGTCAAAATCTCAAAGTAAAGAGGGCTGAGTCTTGATCCCTTCCTTTCCAACTTTGCCACGTCTCAGGCAGCAACTGCTAAGCTCCACCCACCAGTGCATATATGGGAGTGGCAATAGGGTCCCACACCTGCACAGCTAGACCTGAGGAACTGACAGCTACCTTCCAGCAACAGAAGACTGCCTGCAAATTTTAGACATCAGCTCTCCAATTTCAAAAACTAAAAAATTTTTTGGAAGAAATGTTTCTATTAGGTCACACTTGTGAAAATGTTTCCATTGAATTACCCCCTCAGTAACAGAGCAGAAAGTTTTAACTGGCCCTTCTGAGAGATGACCAGTTTACACATCCACTGCTCCCCGACCCAACACACAGACACACAGATGTAACACATAATGCACCACTCGCCACTGAATAACGGGGCTTCTGCCATGGGTATCTGATAGTTATTCTTGGGGGAAGCCAGGCTCACCTCCGCCATGGAAGCAGGAATGAGGACATGTGACCTAATCTCTGGCCCGTGAGGATACAGAGAAATCAGAACCATGGAGATCCTGCCTTGGTGGCAACATCCAGTTTCCAGGGCCAGCAGACGGCCGTGCCCACAGCCCCACACCCATGTCTGGCAGTGAGGCCAGGCAAACAGGGTGCCTAGTCTTTAACAGTGGTGGTGACAGCTCTGTCATCATTGGGCTTGTCCATGGTGCCATCTCTGCACTTCTGGGTGCCTGGTCTCCATATATGCCCAAACTGACTGCCCAGCCTTCCCAGACAGCCAGGGGTCTCCCAACATCCCTTCCAAAAGAGCCACTAGCAGCTTGCAACTAAAACCTCAGATGAGAATACATTTCTTCCCTAAATCAGACCAAGAAAACTTCGATGTAAATTCAGGGCTGAGTAAGTGAATTCATGAAAACCAAAACCCCTAAATTAACTGTCATCATCACCAATTAATAGTTGTTTTCCATGAACTGTGTATTGTTTTAGGCAATGCATTACCCTAGAAATGACTTTTTTCTTTTAAGTGTAACCTTCTTTTTCAGAAGAAAAAAAAGGTACATGGGTGACAACTTGGGAAGACAAAATCCAGAAAACCAAAGCAAAAAATGACACATGATTTATGAACTTGAGTACATAAAAGGCACAGAAAAACAGTCTTCAAAGATAGTGCAAGAAAGAGGAGAATAAAGGAAAATCTTGCCTCTTTATTAGATGGGGAGAGAGAGGAATGAGTAGCAGATGATAGGAAAAAAATATGAAATAATATTTTGATCTGGTATGAGCTTGATCCATATCAAAAAAATGATAAGGTGCAGAAAAGTAGAGTTAACACAGGGACTTGGAGAAAGGAAGGACAAAGTGGCAGGCAGCTTGAAGCTAGGTCAGAAGCTAGGAAAATTCATTTGAATGAGCTGAGATCCTGTAGACATGAATCTTAGGAAACTAAGTGAAGTCACTGCCAGCAACTGCAAACTCAACAAACATGTATGGATTATTATTATTATGTTTGCAGTGCTGACAATTGCAGACATATTCCACTCACAACAATGTTTTCCAGTAAAAATTCTTATCCCTTAATCTGCAGGTAAAGAAACTGGGTCCAAAAGTCATGTGATAGGAGTGGCATGGTCCTAGTGCATCTTTCCTACAGCTACCTTCCTAGGTGGGGAGATGAGGAAAGAGACAAAGACCCCAGAAGAACCAGCCTAGACCCTGGGCCAGGTTCAGGGTAGCAGGTACTGGAGGTAGGTAGTGTGCTAACTGCTGGCAGAGACAGAGAAACCAAAAGTGCCCTGGAAATCAGCTCTAGAGCCTGCCCCAACACTGCCTACTAGCTGTGTGACCTCAGGAAAGTTAATCTCCTGTTCTGGGTCTCAGTTTCCTAGTGAAACGAGGAGACGGGTCCAAGTGATCTTTGCCGTTGCTTCATATTCAAAGTCTATGATCCTGGCTAGGATTCGAAAATTCATAGAGGGATTCTAGGAAAGCTCATGAAGCCTGAGAAAGACTATAGTTTTCCATTTACAGAGCACATATATATTTCTCTGGATTTCTGTTGCGTTACCAACACCCCTTGCATCCTGAGTTTAGCACCCTGCTCCTACATCCCTGTCTTTCCTTTGATGCATTATCCTTCCCACATTCCATGGAATTTTGATGGGGCTGCCAATCACAGTACTGACCCTACCCCTGGCCTAAGTGATTGGCCCAAAGGTTGGGCACATGACTCAAGAAGACCAATCAGAATCTTTCCCTGAATGTTTATGGGTGGATACAGGGGGAAAAAATGAACTGACTCCTGGGGTTGTAGGACTGATAAATATATACTGGAAATATTCTCTCATCATCCTCATCCCTACCACCACCACCCTTCCATATAGATATTTCCTCACTTTTCCACCTCACTGAGGAGGCTTATCTAGGGTAGAAGAGAAGCAGAGGCAGGAGATAATGGGAGGAAGGGAGAACAGGCACTGTGGGACCACGTTGCTTGAGGACCTTAAAGTTAGCTCCACTCAAGGATTCTTAGCATGTGAACCCCCAAAGTCTACATATTTGGGGGTATCAGCTTCCTATGGCTGCTATAACAAATTACCACAAACTTAATGGTTTAAAACAACTGAAATTTATTCTCTCATAATTCAGTAGTCCCAAAGTTTGAAATCAGTATCACTGGACCAAAATCAGGCTGTCAACAGGGCAGTGCTCCCACCAGAGGCTCCAGGGGAGAATCTGTTCCTTGCTGCTTCTAGCTTCTGATGGCTGCTGGCATTCCTTGGCTGGTGGTAACAGCACTCCAATCTCAGCCTCTGTGCTCACATTGCCCCCTCTTCAGCCTGCATCAAATCTCCCCCTGCCTTCCTCTTAGAAGGACACTTGTGATAACAATTAGAACCCGCCTGGATAGTCCAGGATAATCTCCCCATCACAAGATCCTTAATTCACTAGCACCTGCCAAGGCCCTTTTCCCAAATAAGTAATGTTTATAGGTTCCAGGGATTAGGACCTGATATCTTTGGGTGGCCATTATTCAGCCCATTATGGGGTGTTAACCAGCTTGAATTCCATTTCTACTATTTTCTGCAGAAAGAGTTGTAACATAATGTTGATTGCATAAAATTAGGGAAATAACAGATATAAAGAAGAAAATTAAACCCCACCCCATTCAATCATTCAACTATTAACGAATGCCTAACATAGAACAAGGTGCTGGTTAACAGGAACAAAACTGGCCTGATTTCTAACCACTGGGGCCTCATAGTCTGATGAAAGAAAAAGAAACAAGTAAACAAGCAAATATAAACTGCTCTGATGGAAACTATGACAATGCTTTATTGCCTTCCATTATTTTCCTATGCACATTTTTCGCTATTGCTATATGCAGTTTTATTATCTCAGTTTCTTCACTTGATTTTATATATGTAATTAGCATTGCCCATGTAATTAAGCATTCTCCTAAAGCAAGATTCTTATATTGAAATATTCCTTTATCTGAATATGCTATGGTATGTTTAGTCATTCTCTAATATTGTTTTAAATTCTTTTTACTCTCACAAACAATATGATAAACATCTTCACTGGAATGACTAATTGCTTCCATAGAAAAAATTCTGAGAAATGGAGGGAGTTACTAGGTTGGAAACCATTTCTTAAATGGTTCTGGATGAATACTGCCAGGAGTCTCTCCAGAAAGAACAGCAGTTCACGCTCCTACAAAATTGTTTCACAGCGTCTTTCTCTACATTTCATTTTTTATTTTTTAAAATTTATTTAGTTTATTTATTATTTTTGGCTGCATTGGGACTTCGTTGCTGTGCACGGGCTTTCTTTAGTTGCGGCGAGCGGGGCTACTGTTTGTTGCAGTGCGCAGGCTTCTCATTGTGATGGCTTCTCTTGTTGCAGAGCACGGGCTCTAGGCACTTGGGCTTCAGTAGTTGTGGCACGCAGGCTCAGTAGTTGTGGCTCACGGGCTCTAGAGCACAGGCTCAGTAGTTGTGGCGCACGGGCTTAGTTGCTCCGTGGCAGGTGGGATCTTCCTGGACCAGGGCTCAAACCCATGTCCCCTGCATTGGCAGGCGGATTCTTAACCACTGCGCTACCCGGGAAGCCTGTCTAATTTTATTGTAAATTTCTGTCAAGTTGTTGGATAAAAAGTATGTCTTTTTTAAATATGTATTTTTCTGATTATTAGAGTGAATCTTTTTTTAATCTCAGCAATCAACTTTATTTCTTCTATGAATTTTTTTCATGTCCTTTGCCATTTTTGCCCTTAGATTATTAGTTGTTTTTTTTTTTTCATGAATTGGTAACCAAATTGTCATGTTTGTGGCAAATAGTTTTTTTCTGGTTTGCCATCTACCTTTTTATTCTGTTTGTGATACTGATTTCAGACTTGTGGCATCGAGAATTATGAGAGGCCACCAAGTTTGTGGTAATTTGTTACAAGGGTCACAGGAAATGAATATCCCCCAAAGGGGACCCCAAATATGAACTTTTTAGCTGAAAGAGTTCTGGCTTTGCCTCTGGAGTTACCTCCATGCCTGACAGTGGGCTTATTGTGAGGAGAGGGTCAGCACTCCAGAGGTCTTGATTCAGCCTCACGAAACACAGAGCTGAAATGTGACAATGTTCTTTTGGAGACAAAAATGCAAATTGCTCTTTGGACTGGCCTTCACCTTCATTTTATGATTTATCTTTTTTTTGGTACACATATGGTTCATTCTCAAGGTTTACAAGGTCTAAAAACCAGTTTTGTAAAAAATTCCCATAAGTACAGTAAGTTCTCCTCTAAATTGACACACTTCGGATAAACCTACCCCACATAGTAAGAAAGATCTTGCAAGTTGGAGTGCAAGGCCCAGCTGGGAGCATGCATAGATATATGACAGTATGTCGCTACTCTCCATCCCCACCCCTGGAAGAGCATGAGGGTTTTGTCATCACTATTGCTGTTCATCTGCTTTCTGTGTGTAAATCATTTAATATGACACATGTCTGAGTGTACAAAGACAGTCAAAGGGTACCCAACGGTACCCAAGCTGAGAGCCAGAGTTCAATTGCTCAGGATAAGAAAAAAGATTTTAGAGGCCATAAAAGCATAAAGAGAGAAATAGAGGAAACAGGTGCCTGGCACCTGGAAGGAAACTGAAGAAGGAATGGAGATGTTTAAAAGGAGATTTCATGAGTTTTATCACGAGGAATGTGATGCAAGCCTTCTTCCTTCAGGGAAATATACACACCCCACAGGTGCACTTGGAATGGAGCCATCGGATGAGAAATGAAATGGTGAGAACAGCCTTGAACTGGATGCTGGTTGAGCACCAAGATGGAGGGAGAGGGCCAGCCAAGCCCAGATCACAGAGGCCCGGGGCACTCGCTGGCAGAGGGACGGTCAATTTATTTTTTTTTTTGAGATTTTCTTTTCTTTTTTTAAAACTATTTTATATTGGAGCATAGTTGATTAACAATGTTGTGTTAGTTTCAGGTGTACAGCAAAGTGATTCAGTTATACATATACATGTATCTATTCTTTTTCAAATTATTTTCCCATTTAGGTTATTACAGAATATTGAGCAGAGTTCCCTGTGCTATACAGTAGGTCCTTGTTGGTTGTCTATTTTAAATACAGTAGTGTGTACATGTCAATACCAAACTCCCAATCTGTGCCTCCCCCCAACCCTTCCCCCCATAAATTCATTCCCTAAGTCTGTGAGTCTGTTTCTGTTTTTTTTTTTTTTTAATTAGTTTCTGCTTTATAACAAAGTGAATCAGTCATACATATACATCTGTTCCCACATCCCCTCCCTCATGCATCTCCCTCCCTCCCACCCTCCCCATCCCACCCCTCCAGGCGGTCACAAAGCACCGAGCTGATCTCCCTGTGCTCTGCGGCTGCTTCCCACTATCTATCTACCTTACGTTTGGTAGTGTATATATGTCCATGCCTCTCTTTCCCTTTGTCACAGCTTACCCTTCCCCTTCCCCATATCCTCAAGTCCATTCTCAAGTAGGTCTGTGTCTTTATTCCCGTTTTACCCCTAGGTTCTTCATGACATTTTTTTTTTTAATTCCATATATATGTGTTAGCATACGGTATTTGTCTTTCTCTTTCTGACTTACTTCACTCTGTATGACAGACTCTAGGTCTATCCACCTCATTACAAATAGCTCAGTTTCGTTTCTTTTTATGGCTGAGTAATATTCCATTGTATATATGTGCCACATCTTCTTTATCCATTCATCCGATGATGGACACTTAGGTTGTTTCCAGCTCCGGGCTATTGTGAATAGAGCTGCAATGAACATTTTGGTACATGTCTCTTTTTGAATTATGGTTTTCTCAGGGTATATGCCTAGTAGTGGGATTGCTGGGTCATATGGTAGTTCTATTTTTAGTTTTTTAAGGAACCTCCATACTGTTCTCCATAGTGGCTGTACCAATTCACATTCCCACCAGCAGTGCAAGAGTGTTCCCTTTTCTCCACACCCTCTCCAGCATTTATTGTTTCTAGATTTCTTGATGATGGCCATTCTGACTGGTGGGAGATGATATCTCATTGTAGTTTTGATTTGCATTTCTCTAATGATTAATGATGTTGAGCATTCTTTCATGTGTTTGTTGGCAGTCTGTATATCTTCTTTGGAGAAATGCCTATTTAAGTCTTCTGCCCATTTTTGGATCGGGTTGTTTGTTTTTTTGCTATTGAGCTGCATGAGCTGTTTATAAATTTTGGAGATTAATCCTTTGTCAGTTGCTTCATTTGCAAATATTTTCTCCCATTCTGAGGGTTGTCTTTTGGTCTTGTTTATGGTTTCCTTTGCTGTGCAAAAGCTTTGAAGTTTCATTAGGTCCCATTTGTTTATCTTTGTTTTTATTTCCATTTCTCTAGGAGGTGGGTCCAAAAGGATCTTGCTGTGATTTATGTCATAGAGTGTTCTACCTATGTTTTCCTCTAAGAGTTTGATAGTTTCTGGCCTTACATTTAGGTCTTTAATCCATTTTGAGCTTATTTTTGTGTATGGTGTTAGGGAATGATCTAATCTCATACTTTTACATGTCCCTGTCCAGTTTTCCCAGCAGCACTTATTGAAGAGGCTGTCCTTTCTCCACTGTACATTCCTGCCTCCTTTATCAAAGATAAGTTGGCCATATGTGCGTGGGTTTATCTCTGGGCTTTCTATCCTGATCCACTGATCTATCTTTCTGTTTTTATGCCAGTACCACACTGTCTTAATTACTGTAGCTTTGTAGTATAGTCTGAAGTCAGGCAGCCTGATTCCTCCAGCTCTGTTTTTCGTTCTCAAGATTGCTTTGGCTATTCGGGGTCTTTTGTTTTTCCAAACAAATTGTGAAATTTTTTGTTCTACTTCTGTGAAAAATGCCAGTGGTAGTTTGATAGGGATTGCATTGAATCTGTAGATTGCTTTGGGTAGTAGAGTCATTTTCACAATATTGATTCTTCCAATCCAGGAGCATGGTATATCTCTCCATCTATTTATATCATCTTTAATTTCTTTCATCAGTGTCTTATAATTTTCTGCATACAGGTCTTTTGTCTCCTTAGGTAGGTTTATTCCTAGATATTTTATTCTTTTTGTTGCAATGGTAAATGGGAGTGTTTTCTTGATTTCATTTTCAGATTTTTCATCATTAGTGTACAGGAATGCCAGAGATTTCTGTGCATTAATTTTGTATCCTGCTACTTTACCAAATTCATTGATTAGCTCTAGTAGTTTTTCGGTAGCATCTTCAGGATTCTCTATGTATAGTATCATGTCATCTGCAAACAGTGACAGCTTTACTTCTTCTTTTCCAATTTGGATTCCTTTTATTTCCTTTTCTTCTCTGATTGCTGTGGCTAAAACTTCCAAAACTATGTTGAATAAGAGTGGTGAGAGTGGGCAGCCTTGTCTTGTTCCTGATCTTAGTGGAAATGGTTTCAGTTTTTCACCATTGAGGACAATGTTGGCTGTGGGTTTGTCATATATGGCCTTTATTATGTTGAGGAAAGTTCCCTCTATGCCTACTTTCTGCAGGGTTTTTATCATAAATGGGTGTTGAATTTTGTCGAAAGCTTTCTCTGCATCTATTGAGATGATCATATGGTTTTTCTCCTTCAACTTGTTAATATGGTGTATCACATTGATTGATTTGCGTATATTGAAGAATCCTTGCATTCCTGGAATAAACCCCACTTGATCATGGTGTATGATCCTTTTAATGTGCTGTTGGATTCTGTTTGCTAGTATTTTGTTGAGGATTTTTGCATCTATGTTCATCAGTGATATTGGCCTGTAGTTTTCTTTCTTTGTGACATCCTTGCCTGGTTTTGGTATCAAGGTGATGGTGGCCTCGTAGAATGAGTTTGGGAGTGTTCCTTCCTCTGATATTGTTTGGAAGAGTTTGAGAAGGATGGGTGTTAGCTCTTCTCTAAATGTTTGATAGAATTCGCCTGTGAAGCCATCTGGTCCTGGGCTTTTGTTTGATGGAAGATTTTTAATCACAGTTTGAATTTCAGTGCTTGTGATTGGTCTATTCATATTTTCTATTTCTTCCTGAGTCAGTCTTGGTAGGTTGTGCATTTCTAAGAATTTGTCCATTTCTTCCAGGTTGTCCATTTTATTGGCATAGAGTTGCTTATAGTAATCTCTCATGATCTTTTGTATTTCTGCAGTGTCAGTTGTTACTTCTCCTTTTTCATTTCTAATTCTACTGATTTGAGTCTTCTCCCTTCTTTTCTTGATGAGTCTGGCTAATGGTTTGTCAATTTTGTTTATCTTCTCAAAGAACCAGCTTTTAGTTTGGTTGATCTTTGCTATCGTTTCCTTCATTTCTTTTTCATTTATTTCTGATCTGATCTTTATGATTTCTTTCCTTCTGCTAACTTTGGGGGTTTTTTGTTCTTCTTTCTCTAATTGCTTTAGGTGCAGGGTCAGGTTGTTTACTCGAAATGTTTCCTGTTTCTTAAGGTGGGATTGTATTGCTATAAACTTCCCCCTTAGAACTGCTTTTGCTGCGTCCCATAGGTTTTGGGTCGTCGTGTCTCCATTGTCATTTGTTTCTAAGTATTTCTTAATTTCCTCTTTGATTTCTTCAGTGATCACTTCATTATTGAGTAGTGTATTGTTTAGCCTCCATGTGTTTCTATTTTTTACAGATCTTTTCCTGTAATTGATATCTAGTCTCATAGCATTGTGGTCGGAAAAGATACTTGATACAATTTCAATTTTCTTAAATTTACCAAGGCTTGATTTGTGACCCAAGATATGATCTATCCTGGAGAATGTTCCATGAGCACTTGAGAAAAATGTGTATTCTGTTGTTTTTGGGTGGAATGTCCTATAAATATCAATTAAGTCCATCTTGTTTAATGTATCATTTAAACCTTGTGTTTCCTTATTTATTTTCATTTTGGATGATCTGTCCATTGGTGAAAGTGGGGTGTTAAAGTCCCCTACTATGATTGTGTTACTGTCGATTTCCCCTTTTATGGCTGTTAGTATTTGCCTTATGTATTGAGGTGCTCCTATGTTGGGTGCATAAATATTTACAATTGTTATATCTTCTTCTTGGATCGATCCCTTTATCATTATGTAGTGTCCTTCTTTGTCTCTTCTAATAGTCTTTATTTTAAAGTCTATTTTGTCTGATATAAGAATTGCTACTCCAGCTTTCTTTTGATTTCCATTTGCATGGAATATCTTTTTCCATCCCCTTACTTTCAATCTGTATGTGTCTCTAGGTCTGAAGTGGGTCTCTTGTAGACAGCATATATATGGATCCTGTTTTTGTATCCATTCAGCCACTCTGTGTCTTTTGGTGGGAGCATTTAGTCCATTTACATTTAAGGTAATTATTGATGTGTATGTTCCTATTCCCATTTCCTTAATGGCTTTGGGTTCGTTATTGTAGGTATAGTCCTTCTGTTGTGTTTCTTGCCTAGAGAAGTTCCTTTAGCATTTGTTGTAAAGCTGGTTTGGTGGTGCTGAACTCTCTCAGCTTTTGCTTGTCTGTAAACGTTTTAATTTCTCCATCAAATCTGAATGAGATCCTTGCTGGGTAGAGTAATCTTGGTTGCAGGTTTCTCTCCTTCATCACTTTAATTATGTCCTGCCACTCCCTTCTGGCTTGTAGAGTTTCTGCTGAGAGATCAGCTGTTAACCTGATGGGGATTCCCTTGTGTGTTATTTGTTGTTTTTCCCTTGCTGCTTTTAATATGATTTCTTTGTGTTTAATTTTTGACAGTTTGATTAATATGTGTCTTGGCGTATTTCTTCTTGGATTTATTCTGTATGGGACTCTCTGTGCCTCCTGGACTTGATTAACTATTTCCTTTCCCATATTAGGGAAGTTTTCAACTATAATCTCTTCAAATATCTTCTCAGTCCCTTTCTTTTTCTCTTCTTCTTCTGGAACCCCTATAATTCGAATGTTGGTGTGTTTAATGTTGTCCCAGAGGTCTCTGAGACTGTCCTCTGTTCTTTTCATTCTTTTTTCTTTATTTTTCTCTGCATCAGTTATTTCCACTATTTTATCTTCCACCTCACTTATCCGTTCTTCTGCCTCAGTTATTCTGCTTTTGATCCCATCTAGAGTATTTTTCATTTCATTTATTGTGTTTTTAATCGATGCTTGATTCATCTTTAGTTCTTCTAGGTCCTTGTTAACTGTTTCTTGCATATTGTCTATTCTATTTCCAAGATTTTGGATCTGGGAAATAGAATCTTGGATCAGCTTTACTATCATTATTCTGAATTCTTTTTCAGGTAGACTGCCTATTACCTCTTCATTTGTTAGGTCTGGTAGGTTTTTATCTTGCTCCTTCACCTGCTGTGTGTTTTTCTGCTTTCTCATTTTGCTTATGTTACTGTGTTTGGGGTCTCCTTTTTGCAGGCTGCAGATTCGTAGTTCCCGTTGTTTTTGGTGTCTGTCCCCCGTGGCTAAGGTTGTTTCAGTAGGTTGTGTAGGCTTCCTGGTGGGGGGGACTAATGCCTGTGTTCTGGTGGTTGAAGCTCGATCTTGTCTTTCTGGTGGACAGGTCCACGTCTGGTGGTGTGTTTTGGGGTGCCTGTGGCCTTATTATGTTTTTAGGTAGCCTCTCTGCTAATGGGTGGGGTTGTGTTCCTGCCTTGCTAGTTGCTTGGCATAGGGTGACCAGCACTGTAGCTTGCTGGTCGTTGACTGAAGCTGGGTGCTGGTGTTGAGATGGAGATCCCTGGGAGATTTTCGCTGCTTGATATTATGTGGAGCTGGGAGGTCTCTTGTGGACCTGTGTCCTGAAGTTGGCTCTCCCACTTCAGAGGCACAGCACTAACTCCTGGCTGCAGCACCAAGAGCCTTTCATCCACCCGGCTCAGAATAACAGTGAGAAAAAGTAGAAAGAAATAATTAGTAGAAGAAAGAAAGAGAGATTGAAAGAAAGGAAGAAGGGAAGTAAGGAAGGAAGGAAGGAAGGAAGAAAGAAAGAAAGGAGGGAGGGAGGAAGGATGGAAAGAAAGGAAAGAAAGGAGGGAGGGAGGGAGGAATGAAAGCAAAAGGAAGAGTGAATGGAAGAAGAGAGGGAGGGAGGGAGGAAGGAAAGAAAGAAAGACAGGAGGGAGGGAGGGAGGGAGGAAGGAAAGAAAAAGAAAGTGGAAAGAAGAAGGGTGGGAGGGAGGGAGGGATGGAGGAAAGAAAAAGAAAGAAAGAAAGGAGGAGCGGAGGGAGGGAGGGAGGAAGGGAAGGGAGGAAAAAAAGAAAGAGCAGGTAAAGTAAAATAGAATAAAGTATGAAATATAGTAGCGTTAGTAAAATTAAAAAGTAATTATTGAAAAAAAACACGGACCGAAAGAACCCTGGGACATATGGTGGAAGCAAAGCTATACAGAGAGAATCTTACACAGAAGATTACACATACACATTCACAAAAAGAGAGCAGGGGGAAAAATCAAAAATCTTGCTCTCCAAGTCCACCTCCTCGATTTGGGATAATTCGTTGTAAAAAGAGGAAAAGGGCGAAAAGTCTGAAATCTTGCTAAGTCCACCTCCTTAATTTGAGATAATTCGTTGTAAAAAGAGGGAAAAAAAAGGGGGGAAAGTCTTAAATCTTGTCCTCAAGGTCCACTTCCTCAATTTGGGATGATTCGCTGTCCATTCATGCACTCCACAGACGCAGGGCACATCAAATGGACCGTGGAGCTTTAATCCGCTGCCTCGGAGGCTGCACAGAGAGATTTCCCTGTCTCTGCTCTCACAGCTCCCGGGTCTCAGCCTTGGACCTGGCCCCGCCTCTGCGCGTAGGTCGCCGGAGGGCGTCCGTTCTTCGCTCAGACAGGACGGGTTTAAAGGAGCCGCTGATTCGGGGGCTCTGGCTCACTCAGGCAGAGGGGAGGGAGGGGAATGCCCTCTCCTCGCGCACCAGGCAACAAAAGGGAAAAAAGTCTCTTGCCTCTCCGGTAGCTCCAGACCCTTTCCCCGGACTCCCTCCGGGCTAGCACTAACCCCTTCAGGGTCTCTTCCTGCCGCCAGCCCCAGACCTCTCCCTGCGCTCCGACTGAAAGCCGATACCCGAGCCTCAGCTCCCAGCCCCGCCCGCCCTGGCGGCCGAGCAGACAAGTCTCTCGGGCTGGTGTGTGCCTGAGGGCTCCGATCCTCTGTGCCAAAATCTCTCTGCTTTGCCCTCCGCTCCCCTGTTGCTGTGCTCTCCTCCGCTACTCCGAAGCTTTCCCCCTCCGCCACCTGCAGTCTCCGCCCGCGAAGGGGCTTGTAGTGTGTAGAAACCTTCCCTCCTTCACGGCTCCCTCCCACTGGTGCAGGTCCCGTCCATATCCTATTGTCTCTGTTTATTCTTTTTTTCTTTTGACCTACCCAGGTATGTGGGGAGTTTCTTGCCTTTTGGGGGGTCTGAGGTCTTCTGTCAGCGTTCAGTAGGTGTTCTGTTGGAGTTGTTCCACGTGTAGATGAATTTCTGATGTATCTGTGGGGAGGAAGGTGATCTCCGCGTCTTACTCTTCCGCCATCTTCCTCCGGCTCCTGTTTCTGTTTTGTAAATAAGTTCATTTGTATCATTTTTTCAGATTCTGCATATAAGCAATATCATATGATATTTGTCTTTCTCTGTCTGACTTACTTCACTTAGTATGATAATCTCCAGGTCCATCCATGTTGCTGCAAATGACATTATTTCATTCTTGTTTATGGCTGAGTAATATTCCATTGTATATATGTACCACATCTTCTTTATCCATTCCTCTGTTGATGGACATTTAGGTTGTTTCCATGTCTTGGGTATTGCAAACAGCACTGCAATGAACATTGGGGTGCATGTATCCTTTCGAATTAGGTTTTCTCCAGATATGTGCCCAGGAGTGGGATTGCTGGATCATATGGTAGCTTTATTTTTAGTTTTTTAAGGAACCTCCATACCATTCTCCACAGTGGCTGCACCAATTTACATTCCCACTAACAGTGTACAAGGATTCCCTTTTCTCCACACCCTCTCCAGCGAGGGCTTGTGTTATGCCCGGCTTGACAGCCTCCTCTCTGTTCCCAAGCTAGTCCTATTGGCTTCATCCTAGTCACTGCATTGGCCTTTCAGGCTGTGGGAGATGAAGGGCATGCCAGCCCCGTGAAGGGGATGCTGCAGGCCAGAGACACTCCTTGTGCAAAGCTGCCCTCCCAGGGTCAGCTTCCCCCACAGACCAAGGGAAGCATCCTCAAAACTCTTCTGGGCCCCCACTCACGAGGTAAGAGAAACCGTCTCTCCAGCAAAGATGAGACTGTCTTCCCATGGCTTTAAAATCCCTGCATTGGCCGCATGCAATGTATTGTGCCACTGTTTAGCATGAGACTTACAAAGAGGGTGACATGAAGGGAGAAAAACTTATGTTTTAATGCTAGTTAAAGCAAGAGGTGACAAAATTAAATATGCAGGGTAAACTCAACTAAACTTGCCAGGGAAAGCATAGGAAAAAGGAAAGACTAGAAAGAATTAGGCCAAAAGGTTAACAATAGTAGTCACAGAAAAATGAGATTGTGGAGAATGTGGGGATGTGGGATTTGGGCTATTTTTATGACTTTTACATTTTCCAAATTTTCTCTGTGTGTGATGGGGTAGAGAGGATTGAACAGAAGGTGTCTTTCTCAAATTCCCAGCTCAAGAAAATATCAATATGAACATAGAATATTTTTAAAGTCTTGAAGTTGAGTATTCAATGTGTTTATAGAGAAAGCCGTGTGGAACTTACTGGGCTATTGTAGCTGCTAATTAATTAATGGTGATAAAATAGATACGAATAATTTATGATCAGCAAGTTGATTGTTTTGAAAAGAATACTTCTAAAATTCTGGAACTACTTTCAAATGGACTAAACGTTTTCCATATAGTCCTGTTCATATTCCTTACCATTTGGTGAAATCCTTTGATAGTTTAAAAGGGAAAGCAGCTTAACTTTTACCTGTTATCACAAATTCATGGAACCCATGTACTACAATACCAGGGCACATCTGGCTTGACCCATCCACCCCAGCCTGTGGCAGAGGGTTGACCTGTCCACCCCAGCCTGTGGCAGAGGGGAGAGTGCCCTGAAGAAAATGGTCAGGAGGCTCTCACCCCTGCTGTCCCGGTTCCCTGGGACCTCGTAAAGGGTCAGCCCCCAACCGTCCCCTCCAGACTGAATTTCTTGACCTGTAAGATGAGGAGCATGGCCCAGGCATATCAAAGGTCTCTCCAAGTTATTCATTTATTCACTTTTACTTATTGAGCACCCACAGGGGCCAGGTATGTTTCCAGGCACTGGGGAGAGCATTGAATGAAGCAAAATCCTGTTTTCTTGGCATTTCACCTTCTTCCCAAACATGTAGAACTCTGACCTTCTCTAACACCTGTTACAGACAGGGCTGCTTTCTGCACGTAATCACAAACCACCTGTCATGTGAGTTTAACTGACCTGCCAATGTAATATGGAAGAAGCTTTTGTATTCTATTACAAGTTAATCACTAAAGGGATGTTGCCTATAAGCTTAAATTATACATAATGGCCCATCTCTGGAAACCCTGCCTTTCAGGCAATGAGCATTAAGCTAAAATACCTTTGTTCAGTTCACAGGAAACATCCAGACCAGGCCCACCTGTGAATGACTGCAGGGAGGAAGAACTTAATACATGGCCTCTGGAAGTTGACCGGAACCGGGAAATGTTTGACTTTACTCCCTTTCCTTTTAGTATAGAAGAAGCCTGGATTCTAACTCAGGCAAGATGGTCCTTTGGGGCACGAGTCCACCATCTTCTCAGGCTGCTGGCTTTCCGAATAAAGTCGCTACTCCTTGCCCCACCCACTCATCTCTCCATTTATTGGCCTGTCGTGAGGTGGGCAGTATGAAGCTCGGTAATGCCAACTCGATTATAAACCCCAGGAGAGCAGAGACCAGGATCTCTTTTACTGTGTTTCCACAGTCCTTAACACAACCATAGCACCCTAATTTTTCAATTAGGAAAGCACAGTATCTGCACACTGTAAGGACTTGATAAATGTTTGTTGGATGAATAATAAGGATCATACAACATGTTGGACATTTACAGACATTAGCTCCTACAGTCCTCATAAAAGCCCTAAAAGGTGGCAATTTACAATGGGGAAAGAGAGGTTAAGTGACTTGTTAAGACACACAGTAGGTGGTGGATCCTGGATACAAGCCCAGGTCTCAACCTTCATAAAATAAAATGTAACATGAAACAAGACTGTTTCTGAAACATATCACATGCATAGTGGGAACAGTAAGTTCTTCAGAGAAGGGAAGGATTTGTGAGGCCAGAATGGGCAGGGAAGAAATTATGGCAGAAGTGGGGCTTTGGCTGGACTTTGAAGGATGGCAAAAATGACAGTGCATGAATCCATGAGATCCAGAGCACCCAGGCAAAGACCTGATATTGGCCTCAGCTGACTCAGGGCACCTTAGCCAACTGAAGGGTCTGATGCACGTTTCTCTAACAGCTGGAAAGTGATGAGAAAATAATTGTTCAATATGTGCAAAAGATCACTAGCCTAACTAAGCATGTGGACGAGCTTGAAATGAAGCCAGACACCCTCCCCACTGTGAACACCAGGCTGCAGAGCAGACCTGTTGCTGCTGCAGCACCTGAGCCTGGCCCTGAGCAAAGCAGTAGGGGCTGGGAGCAGGTGCCCCTACAAGGCCTTCAGTGAGGTAATGGGGGCCCTTCATACACTGCTTGTTTCTGCAGAGCCTTGACCTCTGCCATATGCACTCTGACTCAGTGACCTCCCAGGAAGAGGGTATTTCACACCCACAAGATGCCCTCAAAGGCCTTCCAAAATGATGCAGGGAAAGCACCCTGGCCTTTGATCCTGGTGACCAGAGTTCTTGACCTAGCTCTGTCATTTCTCGGTATGTGACTTTGAACAATTCATGACAAGACTTGTGGTCTCTGAAGAGTAGTATGGGACAGTACAGTGACTTCCTCACATCGTGTGGCACCCTCAAACCAGTTGAGATCAATATAGTGCATCAAGACCAGGACTTCTTAGAATGAAATGAAATGGAATAGCATCAAAAACTCAACATGCCCAAAGATGACACGCAGGTGGACAATGGGCACATGAAAAGATGCTCAACAACGTTAATCATCAGGGAAATGCAAATCAAAATCACAATGAGATATCACCTCACGCCTGTCAGAATGGCTGTCATCCAAAAGAACATAAATAACAAACGTTGGCAAGGATGTGGAAAAGGGAACCCTCGCACTCCATTTGTGGAAATGCAAATGGGTGCAGCCACTGTGGAAAACAGTATGGAGGTTTCTCAAAAAACTAAAAATAGAACTACCATATGACCCAGCAATTCCACTCCTGGGTATATATCAGAAAAAAACAAAAACACTAATTTGAAAAGATACATGCACCCCAATGTTCATAGCAGCATTACTACAATTGCCAAGATATGGAAGCAACCTAAGTGTCCATTAACAGACAAATGGATAAAGAAGATGTGGTGTATATATACAATGGAATACTGCTCAACCATTAAAAAAAATGAAATTTTGCCATTTCCTGCAACATGGATGGACTTGAAGGGTATTACGCTAAGTGAAATGTCAAAGACAAGTTCTGTATGATACCACTTATATGTGGAATCTAAAAATAAAACAAATGTCCCTATTGGCAATCTGTATGTCTACTTTGCAGAAATGTCTATTTAGGTCTTCTGCCCATTTTTTGATTGGGTTGTTTGTTTATTTGTTATTGAATTATATGACCTGTTTGTATATTTTGGAAGTTAAGCCCTCATCAGTTGCACTGTTTGCAAATATTTTCTCCTAGTCCATAGGTTGTCTTTTTGTTCTGTTTATGGTTCCCTTTGCTGTGCAAAAGCTTATGTTTGATTAGGTCCCATTTGTTTATTTTTGCTTTTATTTCTATTGCCTTGAAAGACTGACCTAAGAATACATTGGTATGATTTATGTCGGAGAATGCTTTGCCTATGTTTTCTTCTGGGAGTTTTATGGTGTCATGTCTTGTATTTAAGTCTTTAAGCCTTTTTTAGTTTATTCTTGTGTATGGTGTGTGTGTTCTAACTTCATTGATTTACATGTGGCTGTCCAGCTTTACCAACACCATTTGTTGAAGAACTTGTCTTTTCCCCATTATATATTCTTGTCTCCTTTGTTGAAAATTAATTGACCACAGGCATGTGGGTTTATTTCTGGGCTCACTATTCTGTTCCATTGATCCATATGTCTGTTTTTGTGCCAATACCACACTGTTTTGATTACTATAACTCTGTAGTACTGTCTGAAGTCTGGGAGGTTATGCCTCCAGCTTTGTTCTTTTTCCTCAGGATTGCTTTGGCAATTCTGGGTCTTTTATGGTTCCAAAGACATTTTAGGATTATTTGTTCCAGTTCCATGAAAAATGTCATGGGTAATTTGATAGGGATAATATTAAATCTATAGATTGCTTTGAGTAGTATGGCCATTTTAACAATATTAATTCTTCTAATCCAAGAGCATTGGGATATCTTTCCATTTCCTTGAATCATCTATAATGTCCTTCTTTTTTTTCGTTTTTTTTTTTTGGCCTCACCACATGGCTTGTGGGATTTTAGTTCCCAGACCAGGGATTGAACCTGGGCCCTTGGCAGTGAGAGCATGGAGTACTAACCACTGGACCACCAGGGAATTCCCTACAACTTCCTTTACCAATTTTTTATAGTTCTCAGCATACAAGTCTTTCACCTGCTTGGTCAGGTTTATTCCTAAGTATTTTTTGGATGCTATTTTAAAAGGGATTGTTTTTTATTTTCCCTTTCTGATACTTCATTGTTAGTGTAAAGAAGTGCAGGACTTCCTGGTAGTCCAGTGGTTAAGACTCTGCACTTCCATTGCTGGGGGCGGGTTCGATCCCGGGTCAGGGAAGTAAGATCCCACATGCTGTGCAGTGTGGCCAAAAAGAAAAATAATTGTAAATCAAGTACACTTCAATTAAAAAACAAAACAAAACGCCAAAAACAAAACAAAACAAAACTGATTTCTGCATGTTAATCTTGTATCCTGCTACCTTGCTGAATTTGTTTATCAGTTCTAGTAGTTTTTGTGCAGAGTCTTTAGGGTCTCCTATATATAGCATCATGTCATCTGCATATAAAGACAATTTTACCTCTTCTCTTCCAATCTGAATACATTTTATTTCTTTTTCTTGTCTGATTGCTGTGGCTAGTACTTCCAATATTATGTTGAATAGAAGTGGTGAGAGTGGGTATCCTTGTCTTGTTCCAGATTTTAGTGAGAAGGCTTTCAGCTTTTCACCATTGAGTATTATGTTGGCTGTGGGTTTGTCATAAATAGTTTTTACTATGTTGAGATATGTTCCCTCTATACCCACTTTGGTAAGAGTTTTGATCATGAATGGATGTTGAATTTTATCAAATGCTTTTTCTGCATCTATTGAGATGATCAAGGACATTACATTAAAAAAAAGCATAATACACATTCTTTTCAGGTGCACATGGAATATTCTCTAGGATTAACCACATACTAGGACACAAAACAAGCCTCAACAAATTTAAGAGGATAGAAATTATTTCAAGCTTCTTTTCTGACCACAACAGCATAAAACTAGAAATCAACCACAGAAAGAGAAATGAGAAAAAAACAATTATATGGAGACTAAATAACATGTTACTGTTGTACATCAACTACACTTTAATAATAGTAACATAAAAATGTGCATCTCATGTTTGATGAAACTTATATTCATAGAAGGTGATCACGTTAAAATGATTTCTCATTGTGCACCATGCTCAGAAAGGTCTGAAAGCCCCTGGTCTAGTGGCTGAGGGTGAAGGGTGTGGAGTCAGATGGCCTCAGTTTGAATTGGGTTCAGCCACTTGCTAGCTGTGTGATTTGGGGGCAAGTTACTTCACCTCTCAGTTTCAACATCTATAAAATCTGGAAGATAATATTACTAACCTCATAATGTTGTTGAGAGAATTAAATCATTCAATCAATAAATCAATATATATATAAAGTCCCTAGGACCACACCTGGCATTCAGTAAGGAATCTGCTGCTGCTGTTTCCATGTTGGTTGTTGAGGCAGCTGGACCAGAAACAACTGAAGTCCAAGAGGTCCCAAGACTAACTCAAGATCCCTTGGTTTTCGCTCAGTTCAAAGAGCCCAGTGTCATTCTCCTGAAGCTTTAGCTTGGGTCCAGGCAGGCCTGGGGGCCAGTGATGAAGCAGGGCATGGAGAGGGTTCTGGTTTCCTCTGCCCAGGCCCTGAGATCCCCCCCGGAACTGTCCTTCACTCAGAGGCAAGAAGCACCAGAATACTCTGATAGCAAGCATGTCTTGGAGCTACAAAATGAACAAACCAAACTGCAACAGAAACTGCAAAAACATCCCTCACACCATTCACACACACCCCAGGGCTGGGAGAGCCGATGTCAGTAAGAGAGACAGCTGGCAAACTGTAGTTTTGCTTTTGCTTGTTTGTTCCTGCAAAGTAACTCACAATTTGACAGAAAAATAAGATAGAGGTCACAGTCTGTTAACAGTCTTATAGCATGTGCTAAACATTGTTTTTTGTTTTTTGTTTTTTTTTGCATTATGCGGGCCTCTCACTGTTGTGGCCTCTCCCGTTGCAGAGCACAGGTTCCAGACGCGCAGGCTCAGTGGCCATGGCTCACGGGCCCAGCCACTCTGCAGCATGTGGGATCCTCCTGGACTGGGGCACGAATCCGTGTCCCCTGCCTCAGCAGGTGGACTCTCAACCACTGCGCCACCAGGGAAGCCCTAAACATTGTTAAATTGTTCTCCTCAAGGATAACACTGATTTACAATATGAACAGTTATATACATACATATAGTCAGCACATATACGATACAACAATAATGTGTAATTATTGTGAGTAAACCTATTTCCTCACAGCTTTCCAGCATTGGATTTTACTACTTTATATTTGCAAATTTAGTAAGTATATAGGGACACCTATTCTAACTTACTTATCTTTAAATAATGAGGCTGACCTTTTTTTTCCAGGTGTTCACTTCCTACATCATTTTTTCCTAACATGTAACCCCTGGTCTTTCAGTCAGCAATGTGTATTATGTAATTGCTAGGGGTTGAGTTTTACATTAGGTGGTAGAAAAGCAATGTTTATAAAAGCTGCAGATAAACTTCCTGTTCTCAAGGACATGGCTCCGGAATGGTCATGACAAGAACTAGCTTCACTATAACTGTATGTGCCGGTGAATGTCACTTCTAACAAGGTCCAAGCCAGCCTACTGCCAAATTCAGTTTTATAACAATCACTTTGCCTATGATTCTTCCTGCTATCCAGAACTGAACACGTCTGTCGATAAGTCAAGCCTCTGGGTCATACATGCAACTGAAGAAGCCAGAGATGACACCCTCCCAGCCAAAATCAATGAGACCACTTTCTAACCATCCCTGTTCTGGGAAAACAACCTGCGGCCAGCAACGCCTTCATGGCATGTGGTGTGCTGTCTATGACCAGGATGGTGTCCACCAAAACTGAAGAAATATTCTAAGTATATGCCACCAAAACCCAAAAGGAACAGTACATCACCTCCAGTTCCAAAAGAAGTGGTGAAATGTGACCAACCTGCACTATGGTCCAACTGCCCAAAAACTGTACATGGGCAGTGATGGCTACTGGATCCACTACCATGTTGATTTTTATCATGTGTGAGGAAGATGACAGGAGGGTCAGGCCATGCCAGAGGATAAAACTTTTGGGGCTGGAGATAGGAAAACTAGACACATTTGTATTTATTGGTTGGTTTGCTGCATGTGTGTTTGCTTGTGTCTTCCTTACACAGGAGGCTTTCCTCAAATGTTTGGTGACCTTGGCTGTTTGTTCCCATTTAGGAGGAAGACATTAAAAGTCAGTTAGTACCCTGCAACCTAGAAATTCCACTCCACAGACCTGCACACAAACATGCACCAAAAGATACATATAAGAATATCTATACCAATTCTATTTGCAATAGCCCAAAATCTGAAACTACCCAGAAGTCCACCAAGAGTAGAAAGGATAAATAAGTTGTGGCATGTAAACATAATGGGATAAAATGCCTTAATGAGAATGAACAATCTATAACTATGTGCAAAAATATAGATGAATCTTACAAACATAATTCCAAGTTAAAAAAAAAACAGAAACCAAAAGGCTCACATGCTATATGAGTCCATTTATTTAAGAACAGAACAGGGAAAATTATTAATCTATGGTGTCAAAAGTAAAGAAAGCAGTTATTCTTGGATGGGGATAGTGAATGTTCCTCCTATGTAAAGCAGAAAAGAAAAATGGAGAGAAATACACTGTAGGGAGAATTTAACACACCATTCTCAGTATAAGACAGATCAAATGGACAAAAATTGAGCAAAGACATAGAAATCTAAACAACCTAATCAACAATGTAGGCCTTTAAAACCATTTAATCCTGATTTAAGCACACACATATGCACACAAGCCCACACATATTGGCATTCTGATTAGAAGGGCATTAAACATATTAATTTTAGAAGGAGTTATATTTTTATAATAAGCTGTTTCATCTATGAGTATGGAGTGAATCTCTCCATTTGTTAATACAGAGAAAAGCTACTGATTTTTGTATATTTATCTAGTATATAGCCCCCTTTCAAAATTCTATTGGTAATTTTAATAGTTATTAATTTTAATCATTTGCTATGAGACTAGGTTTGCAATCTGGCCTGACAAAAAGATAATTTTCCCTTCTTTAATAATGTTCATATAGACTATTTCATTTCCTGTCTTATTTCATTAGTGAAAATCTCTAAAACTGTTCATCATTAGCAGTGATAACAGACAACCTTGTCCTGTTACTGATATTACATGGACGACTCTCTCAGGCACTGCTCAGAATCAAAAGGAGCCTGTGTCCTGTAGTCCCCTACCCAGGAGGTTACCAAGGTCCTGATGTAATAGAGAAGGACAAATCTGACTCCATATTGGATGTTTCTTTTACTTTAACCTTTGTATTCTATTGCTTTTGCTACAAGTTAAGAATGTTGCCTGTAGCCTGAAATATATAGGATAGCCCATTCTCAAGACTTTGACCTATAAAGGTATAACACTTTTCCATTCACATAGAGATAAACAGTTACAGAACAGAAAATAATAATTGTCTTGTTGGAGATTTATAGGAACACTGTGACCAGACCTACATAGACAGCTGCAAGAACAAAGGATTCAGCACCAAGAAGCTTGCAGCAATCAACCGCACCCCCTCCCCTTTTAGTAAAAAAGAAGCTTGAATTCTTTATTTTTTTAACATCTTTATTGGAGTATAATTGCTCTACAATGGTGTGTTAGTTTCTGCTTTATAACAAAGTGAATCAGCTATACGTATACACATATCCCCATATCTCCTCCCTCTTGCATCTCCCTCCCACCCTTCCTACCCCTCCCCTCTAGGTGGTCACAAAGCACCGAGCTCATCTCCCTGTGCTATGCGGCTGCTTCCCACTAGCTATCTGTCTTCCATTTGGTAGTGTATATATGTCCATGCCACTCTCTCACTTCGTGCCAGCTTACCCTTCCCCCTCCCCTTGTCCTCAAGTCCATTCTCTACATCTGCGTCTTTATTCCTGTCCTGCCCCTAGGTTTTTCAGAACGATTTTTTTGTTAGATTCCATATATATGTGTTAGCATATGGTATTTATTTTTCCTACAAACAACTCAATTTCATTTCTTTTTATGGCTGAGTAATATTCCATTGTATATATGTGCCACATCTTCTTTATCCATTCATAAAAAGCCTGAATTCTTTTTTTTTTTTTTTTTTTTTTTTTTTTTTTTTTTTTTGCTGTACACGGGCCTCTCACTGTTGTGGCCTCTCCCGTTGCGGAGCACAGGCTCCGGACGCGCAGGCTCAGTGGCCATGGCTCACGGGTCCAGCCGCTCCGCGGCATGTGGGATCTTCCAGGACCAGGGCATGAACCCGTGTCCCCTGCATCGGCAGGCAGACTCTCAACCACTGCGCCACCAGGGAAGCCCAAGCCTGAATTCTTACCTCAGGTAAGATGGTTCTTTGGGACACTAGTCCTCCATCTTCTAGTCTGCTGTCTTTCCAAATAAAGTCACTATTTCTTGCCCCGACAACTCGTCTCTCGATTTATTGGCCCATCAGGCAGCGAGCAGTACCAGCTTAGACTCAGTAACGCTGACCATCATAACCCTTCACTCCAGAAGCCTACAATAGCCCGGAACTGCAGTCCCTGGGGAGGTCTCTCTCCACTCCTTTCTCTTCTATGTCCCTAGCTCAGGCCCCCATGATCTTGTTCCCAAGCTATTACAGTGGCCTCCCAATTGGCTTCCCTTCTTCTCCTCCTTCCCCTCCTGTGCCCTCCTTCAGTCTGTCCAGCACACTACAGCCAGCGTGAGCTTTCAAAATGCAAATCTGATCATGTCCCTCTTCTTCATCCCATTCTTCTGAGAATAAAGTGGTACAAGCCTGTAGGAGCACTGCCCCCCCTCCAGCTTCATCTCCTCCACTCTCCCACCCTCTCAGGAAGAACCTACTGTCTTTCAGTTCCCTGAATGCACCCTGCCCCTTCCTGTGTCACCACCTTACACCTGCTTTTATTACTTCCTCTACCAGTCACACACACACACACACACACACACACACACACACACACTCCCTAACTCACACATATCACCAGTGTCATCAACTCCACAGATGTATACATACAATTATCCATTCAATGTCTTCACCTCTAGACTATAAATTGCACCACAGTAGAGACTGTGCATTTCTGCCACCCTTAACCCCAGCACCCAGTACAGGGCCTGGCCCCTAGGAAATGTCCAATAATTATTTTAAATTAGTAATTAGTAGGCCAGTGGTTATTAGCCTTTCATATTTCATAAACCACCGATTCCTGTTTTATCCCCCTAAGAGAAAGGTAGACATAAAAGCATCTTTTATCCTTACTTTAAAAAATAGTTTTTGGGAATTCCCCGGCGGTCCAATGGTTAGGACTCGGCGCTTTCACTGCCATGGCCTGGGTTCAATCCCCGGTGGGGGAACTAAGATCCCACAAACCAGGCAGCGTGGCCAAAAAAAAAAAAAATTGGGGCCAGGCACATGATATTATATAGGCTGGTTTCTTTCAAGTCTCAAGGCTGGGTGCCACAACTCCAGTCTCCCCTGCCGAGCCCTGGTCATGCCGTGCAGTTTCTTTACCAGCCAGGAATGGATTATCTGTTGAGATCTCATCCCTCCGTGAGGCCCCAAGCAGGGACACGTTAAGGAGGTATAACTCTCAAGAACCCACAGAATGTGTGTTTGTTCCACAGTCACTGCACACACTCACCTCCAGCACCCGGCCCCTTCTTCCACTGAAACCCAGCCCTCAGTGCTGCTCCCCAGCTCAGACCTCTTCCATGCCCAGGGCCTCTGCCCAGAGTTTTCTTTGTTACGTCAATGGGCAGGGGGAGAGCTCCAACAGTCCCACATTTTTTTTGTTTCTGTTTTATAACAAAGTGAATCAGTAATACATATACATCTGTTCCCATATCCCTTCCCTCTTGCGTCTCTCTCCCTCCCACCCTCCCTATCCCACCCCTCCAGGCAGTCACAAAGCACTGAGCTGATCTCCCTGTGCTATGCGGCTCCTTCCCACTAGCTATCTATTTTACGTTTGGTAGTGTATATATGTCCATGCCTCTCTCTCGCTTTGTCGCAGCTTACCCTTCCCCCCCCCATATGCTCAAGTTCATTCTCAAGTAGGTCTGTGTCTTTTTTTTTTTTTTTAATTTTTTTTTCGTGGTACGCAGGCCTCTCACTGTTATGGCCTCTCCCATTGCGCAGCACAGGCTCCGGACGCACAGGCTCAGCGGCACGTGAGATCTTCCCGGACTGGGGCATAAACCCGTGTCCCCTGCATCGGCAGGCGGACTCTCAACCACTGCGCCACCAGGGAAGCCCAGGTCTGTGTCTTTACTCCTGTTTTACCCCTAGATTCTTCATGACATTTTTTTTCTTAAATTCCATATATATGTGTTAGCATATGGTATTTGTGTTTCTCTTTCTGACTTACTTCACTCTGTATGACAGACTATAGGTCTATCCACCTCATTACAAATAGCTCAGTTTCGTTTCTTTTTATGGCTGAGTAATATTCCATTGTATATATGTGCCACATCTTCTTTATCCATTCATCCGATGATGGACACTTAGGTTGTTTCCAGCTCCGGGCTATTGTAAATAGAGCTGTAATCAATATTTTGGTACATGTCTCTTTTTGAATTATGGTTTGCTCAGGGTGTATGCCCAGTAGTGGGATTGCTGGGTCATATGGTAGTTATTTGTAGTTTTTTAAGGAACCTCCATACTGTTCTCCATAGTGGCTGTACCAATTCACATTCCCACCAGCAGTGCAAGAGTGTTCCCTTTTCTCCACACCCTCTCCAGCATTTATTGTTTCTAGATTTTTTGATGATGGCCATTCTGACTGGTGGGAGATGATATCTCATTGTAGTTTTGATTTGCATTTCTCTAATGATTAATGATGTTGAGCCTTCTTTCATGTGTTTGTTGGCAGTCTGTATATCTTCTTTGGAGAAATGTCTATTTAGGTCTTCTGCCCATTTTTGGATTGGGTTGTTTGTTTTTTTGCTATTGAGCTGCATGAGCTGCTTATAAATTTTGGAGATTAATCCTTTGTCAGTTGCTTCATTTGCAAATATTTTCTCCCATTCTGAGGGTTGTCTTTTGGTCTTGTTTATGGTTTCCTTTACTGTGCAAAAGCTGTGAAGTTTCATTAGGTCCCATTTGTTTATTTTTGTTTTTATTTCCATTTCTCTAGGAGGTGGGTCAAAAACGATCTTGCTGTGATTTATGTCATAGAGTGTTCTGCCTATATTTCCTCTAAGAGTAAGGAGGCAGGAATGTACAGTGGAGAAAGGACAGCCTCTTCAATAAGTGGTGCTGGGAAAACTGGACAGGGACATGTAAAAGTATGAGATTAGATCATTCCCTAACACCATACACAAAAATAAGCTCAAAATGGATTAAAGACCTAAATGTAAGGCCAGAAACTGACAGTCCCACTTTTAAAGATATGCTGTAGGAAAGAACTCCAGCTGGCATCCCTCCCTGAAAGCTGAAGTCTTGCGGCACAGACAGAATCTTATGGATACTTATAATTTCGGCTTCCAGTTGGTCGGCTGCAAGTGCACCCTGAGGGCATGCCAGAGCCTGAAGGCAGAGTTTTGGAGCACTTAACTATGAATGCAAGAGACCTCCCCTCCCATGTGGTCAGCCAAACCGCAAGTGTATTCCCTTCACTCATTATAATGTAGCTAAGACAGTTAAGTATGGTGACTGTGGCACAATTAAAACTCATGTAATTAAGGAAGGTGGGGGTGAGAAGAAAAGGACTGGTTCTGAAAGCTCAGCCCAAGGGTTGAGAAAGAGAGCAATATTTATTTTCACCACTAGATGGCAGGCTTCCTGCTTTATTCCCCAGCTAGTCCAATTAAATTGAGAACTGATCCCCAATCAGCCCTGCTACAAAACAATCCTCCAAAGTATCCTCATACTCATAGAATGTTAAGGGCGGACAACAATATGGTGAGTTTTTTTTAGCCAGACCTTACATTAACAGAAGAAGAAAGAGAGAGCCCAAGAGATCAGTAGATCCCAGGTTTACAAATTCTCCCGGGCCACCCTGCCTCTTGACAAAAGTCATCCAAAAATTGACTTAAAAAGAGATATGATATGGATATGCTCAGTTTACGAAAAATTCGTAGAGCCATGTTATGATTTGTGCACTTTTCTGTGTGTATGTAATACTGACAGAGAGAGAGAGAGAGAGACAGAGAGACAGAGAGTAACTCTTCCACAAATGGAGTGGGATGTTTGCCTAGATTTGGTCTTGTTTATTTGTGAGCTTGGCTAGCCCTTGGCTGGTGAGCAACTTGAAGTCTGGGATCCTTTATGCAGCTCTGTGCTCCCACAAGCCTTATGCAACAACTGACAAAAGGACAGATGAGGCATCTGAATTGTTTGGAATAAATTAAAGTGACTGCAACCAGCTGGGTGACTTTAGCCAAGGGACTTGCTCCTCGGGACCTCAATTTCAAAAATTCAGTGTTGAATTACACTATCATCGAATCTCTGAGTGCAAAATAAATCAGAGAAATACCTAGTAGAGTGCTGCAAATGTTGTAAGACAGTGTTTCTCAAAGTCTGATCCAAGGACCCCTAAGGGTTCCCCTTCCCTTTCCCAACCCTTTAGGAAAAGGGCTGTTTGTAAGAATAGCAGTAACGCCAAGGAAAATGATAACTTTCCATCATGGCTGTAGCTATTCAACCATGTAAACTTTTTTTTTAAATTTTTTTCTCTTCAAAAGACATACTTGAGGAATCCTAAGTATTTAGCTGGAATCTTGTGCTGGTGGCCAGTTTTCTCCCTGTGTGTGTTTGGGAGAATAAAAGGAAATGAACTGGTTTTCTTTCAACACTGTCCTCACAGATCCTCATGGATTTGTGCTGCTGGCGGTAGATAAAACAATCAGGGTGGGAGGATGGTTTTCTTCACATACTTCCATCAAAACAATATATCACAAGACATTCAATGCAGAAGTGGATATGAGAATGTATAAACTAAACATTAAAGAGATTTTCAAAAATGTAAAACAATGTCATTTTTATAAATTTCTTTAATTTGGAAAAATATAATTATTGTTCATAAAGATTATGTAATTTATGTTAACATGCAATGGAGTCTTATTGTTATTTTAAAATATATTAATAAGTATTTAGATTTTTCACAGTTATAATTTATAATAAAGTATGGGAAATATCAGAATATAGAAACAAAAGCTGTTTGGGGTTCTCAATTGCTTTTAAGAGTGTAAAGGGGCCCTGAGAACAAAAGATTTGAGAACTGCTGTTGTAGGAGCTTAATTAATCCCTTTATTAGCTCTCGGTTATTTATCTTTCATTCTTCAAAAGCAGAAAGTTATATCTAACAATGTTAATTTCAGCATTATCAACACTAGCAAAGAAAAAGAAAAAAGACAAGCTGAATGTCTAACATCAGGGGAAAGGTTTAATTATGATAAAATATGCTCCATTAACGCAATGGGATTATATCATATAGTATTAGATAATAATAAAATGATTGTATGATATAATGTTAAGAGTGTAAAAACATAAATCGGTACTGCCATTAACTGTAAAACTATGAGATTGGAATCTGATATATAAAATGAAAACAGTAAACATCTATTATATTATGTTTGGATGTTGAGACTATAGGTGCTGTTTTTCTTTAATTAAACTATTGGCTATTAGCATTTCACTGCATATTTTTTAAAACAGCATTTTTAAGCGAGCATTTTAAGACCTGGCTTCCCCAGGCCTCTCACACTAGGGCCAAAGAGGCCATCGCCTCTTTCCATGTAACAAGCCAAAAAGGTTCCTGATTCTGAAAAGCCAACTTCCTCCAGCAGACCCCCAACAAAAGTCCTTGTCTCGCAGGCCTCTGGGAACAACCTCTGACGAATGGCAAATCTGTACAAACACACAACTGCCCTGGCCGGAGCAACACTTGAAGAGAACCAGTACTGAACGGGAAGGCGTCTGGCGTTCAGCGGGCCAGCAAGCCAACAGGAGTCTTTGTGAAGGGAACAAAACTGCATCTGCTCCTCACCAAGAGGGTCTCCGGCACCCCTCCTCTCCTGCGCTGCCACCCCACACACACTCACAGTGTGAATTTATGTTTTGCTTCATAGGCACACTATAAACTCCCTCTTATGCCAACTGTTTCTGAGGTTTTGAAGTGAAAAACACAGCCAGAAGGAGGATGCATGCTTCAAGGAATCCTTACCTCCAGTCCATTAACTGGGTGCTGTTCACATCTTTCCCAAGACCAGCTGGGGTTATTCCCCTTCTTTTTTTTTTTTTTTTTTTTTTGCGGTACACGGGCCTCTCACTGTTGGGGCCTCTCCCGTTGCGGAGCACAGGCTCCGGACGCGCAGGCTCAGCGGCCATGGCTCACGGGCCCAGCCGCTCCGCGGCATGTGGGATCCTCCTGGACCAGGGCACGAACCCGTGTCCCCTGCATCGGCAGGCGGACTCTCAACCACTGCGCCACCAGGGAAGCCCTATTCCCCTTCTTAACTCCAAATGTGCTTGTGGTTCTATTTCAGACTCCCAGGATGGACAGCACAGTGTGAAAGAAATATACTGGATAGTTAAAGAGATGATCTCATTCAGGCTCTAGCAAGAGGGAGGTCATTCATTAATGCAGAATATCTCCGAGAAAAGGCAGGAGGGGTTTTACAGAGGCAAGAGAGTGGGGAGGAGAGTGGACAACAGGTCTCATCCGAAGGCTGGAATGGATCTCATCTGTAGTGGGGTGGGTCTCATCTGAAGAGTGGGATGGGAATAAGCTGAATATGTGAAGACAGGGTTGTCCTTTGCAGTTTCTCCACTGTCCCGGCTCCCCAGCTCTCTGGGAGCACAGGGCTCAGATAAACTTCAACATGGTCAACAGATTACTAAAAATCTGGACTCCCCTGTAGCAGAGAGGGGAGGAAGTAAGTGGTGACAGTGAGGTCCCAGATGCCTCCGGGGAGGTGGTGAGGGGAGAGGAGGGAGGGCGGGAGAAGCGGACACCCCTCTAGACAGTCTCTGGGCAGCTGAAATTTTATTCCTCAAATTCAGAAAGCTTCTCCTTCTCCCCTCCTGTTCCTCTCTCCCTCCTTCTTTCTCAGGTGCCAGGTGAGTGAGGACAGTGTTGAAAGAAAACCAGTTCATTTCCTTTTATTCTCCCAAGCACACACATGGAGAAAATTGGCTACCAGCACAAGATTCCAGCTAAATACTTAGGGTTCCTTAAAGACGTCTTCTGAAGAAAGAAAAAAAAAAGTTTACATGGTTGAATAGCTACAGCCATGATGGAAAGTTATCATTTTCCTTGGCGTTACTGCTCTTCTTTACAAACAGCCCTTTTCCTAACATCTTCTTTGATAAAAGCAAGCCCTACCCCGCTTCTTTGCCCTAAAGCCCCTCTTTTCAACCAATCCAGCCAGATGTGTGACTTTTTCCATTCACACAGCACAGGGTTTAAGGATGGAAGAAGGGATGAGCTGTTTTCCTCATTAGTGGCTCTTTCCACCCCTACAGAGACGTTTGTGGAGGATTTGTGTTGCTGGCTGTAGATAAAACAATCAGGGTAGGGGCCGCTTTGGAAATAGGGGGAGGGATGGGGATTTTTCCATCTGGAATCACAAGGCTCTTGGTGGCAGGGCCAGATGGAACCACAGTCTGTCTGTGAAAACAAAGCTTCTCTATAAACTGGTCATGCAAACAAGAATATGAGGTTTTTGACAGCACGATGGCCAAGAGATAGGAAACTGAGACTGGTTATGAAATGCCAAGGACAGACCCCTCCAACTTTGGTGAATTAAGCCCTGGATGTAATTCAGCAAGGAGCTTCCTTGGGCTGATGAAAGCAAGGACTGTAAAGCTTTGAAGTCAAACTGGGACACTAGAACAACTCACGGTCAGCCAGTCTCCATCCTCTGAACTTAAGTCATCTTTCAGCTGGGAGCGAACATGCTTCCTTAACGCACCAGAACAATGTTGGGACTTAGATTACCATAAAGAATTTTATAAATGCTGAGTGTCCCTGTCAGCACTATTAATGAACATCCTCTAAGCCGCACTTAAGCCAAATTCCAAGGTATAATTAGGGGTTCTAAGCAATGATATAACATAGATGGCAAGTTTGAAGCTCCCAACATCCAATTAGAGGGATGGGAGCAGGTTTCCCAGAGCACAGGAGATGAAAACCATCTGTTGCAGCCTGCTTCCTAAGTCCTTGCTTCCAGGAGAGTTCTTTGTGTCACCTAATAATGCCAAAAGGAACGTTTCTTGGCCCTCAAACCCCATCTTCCAACCAGAGGTCAATTAACAAGCTGTGTGCCCTAGAGCTGGTCACTTCTCCCCTTCGAGCCTTAATTTTGTCTTCTACAAAAATGCAGCTGTTGGACAAGGATCCGTGTTTTTAAACTTTTTAAAGCAGTGGAAGCTTTCATTTTTCCCCTGAGGAAACCTTTATGATGGAACTCAATTTGTAAATATCCTATGTCACTTGGAGGAACTATAGTCAATATGTCACAAATCAGAATGATGAAGGGAAATAGCTCAAGTCTTTGCGCCTTAAATCCCCAGATAGACTATCAGTTCCAATATATTCAATCACTCCTTGCAAATATTAAGTGCTTTATAAATATTGTGTAGGGAAAAAAATGTGCTTCAGTGGAAAACTATGCATCATTTAGAGCATGCACTTCCAGGTTACCTGAATGTGATGCTACAGGGACCCTTTCACTGTCTTTGAGCTATTTTACAACTCTGTAAATTGTAGATAAGTGATAGCAATGCAAATAATTCTTGTTTATAGACATACAAATAAATTCTGTCCTATGGAAATGCCATTGACTTCCCTCTCAATCCCCCAAGGGAAAAGCCAGTTTTCATCTATTTGTAAATGTGTTTCAACATTCCTTTACTCCATATACATTTATGCTTCTTTAACTTCTCATTTGAACTAGTTGTAACATCTCACTAGCTCTCATTAATAACGAGCTAAATAAAGACTTTAACATGTGTTCATCTATATTTGTATGAGTGTCATGATTTTTAGCTTTATTTGAAAATTACCATATTTTGAAAATTTTTCTAACGTTATATCACAATTCTTACCAATTCTGATCAAATGTGTAACCCCCACATTGAAAGAGCCACCTAAAGCCAGTCTTCAAAGTCTCAGTAAATCCTACAACTTGGCCCTCCCTCTATGGTTGTGGTCCTCCCCATCACCGTGAGCAATAAACTCAGCCTTTCCCTATCAACAACTTGTTTTGGTGATTTGGGGGAGATGGCATTTGAGAGAAGGGAAAAAGTATGTGGAGGCAATTGTGTACGTAAGCCTAAATCACTCAGGAGGGTTTCTGCCCGGGTCAAGTTCAGTGGGATGATGGCATTTTTTTTTTTCCTATGTGGATACAAAATCTAGAGTTTAGGGGGCTGGAAGGAATCCAGGGGATGATCTAATCCCTTCCTTCCTTCCTTTATGGATGAGGTCACTGGGACCCACAGAAATAGGTCAGCTAGGGGCTGGGATATGAATTCGACCCTGCAACTCCAGGCCAGGTGCCCTGCATTCATTTATTCTCTCACTCGTTCGTTTTTCAACAACCATTTCCTGAAGGCTGGGCACTGTGCCATCTGATGAATGCTCAGAAGTGGGGTCACATTTCTGAGGTATCTTCCCCCATTGCCCTCTGTCCCTTTTAGGGAAATCTTGGACTCCATGTTCTTTTTCTCAAGAAAGTAGTGAGAGGGGAGGAAGCTGAGAACTGCCTGTGAGAACATTCAGCTTCCAATCCCTGAAGTCTAAACACTTGGGAAGAACAGAGAAGCCTATAGGTAACAACTGAAAAGTCCAGGAAGGGCTTTCCCTGAGCTGGTATCAGAGGGGAGAAGAAAGGAGTGGCTGTGCCCTGGTCTGGGGCAAAGCCCCGGGGATGCCCACAGCAGAGCCGCAGGAGGGAGTGCCTGTGTGGACAGGGCCCCAAGGAGGGCTCCGAGTCTCTGTGACACAAAGCGGTGGAGAGCCCCACCCTTCCCAAGGCCATGCGGACAAGACTGAGGGACAGCTCAGGAGTGACCTGGGGAACCAATACCAGGACTGGATGACCTGGCACCATTAGGGTCTTGGCTCCATTAAGACTCTGACATTTAAAAAAAAAAAAATGGGGGGAGGGGGAGTTGGTGCTGCAGACAGAGGGTCGGGCGCTCAGAGCCAAGGAGGCTCCAGGATTTCTCCCCAGATTCGGGTCAAGAGGACAGTGTTTCCTCACTCTCCGCCCCGACTAATCAAACTCCCAACCAGCACTGGGGGTGGCCACTCCCGAAATGGGGGCCACCCACCCTCCAACACACTCTGGTCATAGGAGAAAGAAAAAAATTCTTCCTGAGTTGAGGTTGTAAGGAACTCCTCAACAAAGAGAAATCCTGGGCAAAACGATGCTGGGATGGTGGACACTGTTGGTGCTTTTATGTCAGTGTTTGTTGACTGTTACCACAGCCAGGAATTGGGACCAGGGGGGATGAGGGGGAGGTCTGCCTGCAGGCGCAAGGAAGCACACACAGCCTCACTTCCTCTCTTCCCACGCAGCAGCGGATGGGACCCTGGTGTGACCCCACAGGTGTCCCCTCTCCCCTGCCGGCCTCCAGCCAGATCCCAGATTCCAGTCCTTTCCAATGCCCAAGAGGAGCCAACTTTCAAAAGGGGGAAGGAAGGAAGGAAAGCAGGGGAGGGGAAGAAGGGATCATAAGAGAATGGAGGGTTTAGGAGAGGAGGAAGGCAGGCATTGGTGGGGAAGGGAAAATCAGACAGGAGGAAACAAAATGAGTAACTAATTGTGAAATTGTGGCACCTGAAGCCTTGGGCCCTTTTGGTCAACTCTTGGCCAGGGTCCTATCACAGGGGGCTCAGGAGGTTTGTTTCCAGGGTCTCTCATTCATGTAGTAGCTCAAATTTAGATTTGCCAAGACCTCCAAATGAAATACAGAGAAGCACAGACCTGTGTTTTAAGAAGATGCTGCTCAACCTTCAGCTTGAAGCTTGTCTTCATCCTGGTCACCCCAGATGCAGTGTGCCATGCGTCAGTATTGCTTACCAATGCAATGATCATCCTGTCCAGTTTCATTGCAATGTTTTCTTTGTATTTAATGGACTAATCTGTTGAAGGCAAACATTTAAAACAAATCACAAATTTTATAATGCTGTTAGGGTTCTGCTCTTTGTTTTTAAATTTACGGGGAGCCTTTAAAACCAGAAGTGATCCAAGTCTCCCTCAATCCCTGAGAGGCTGTGGTGCCACCTCTCACAGCCTTAAGCCTCTATGGGGCCTGAGTTTCCCCTGGAGGATGCCCACAAGAGCAAGGAAAGCCCCTCCAAACGCTCAGGAAGGAAGCAGTCAGGGCACCATAACTGTTGAAGAAACAATTATTCTGACACCTGTTAAATGGGAAGGAATATTTTATTTAGGACTATCATAGTAGGTGTCAAGACTATTGCAATGAGATTGGGCTCAACTCTTAATACAACAAGAACAAGTGGGGGTTTAGAGCCAAGGAGCCGGGACAGGGAGGGGGTATCAGTGGATGGAGAATTACTAAGAGGAGACATGGGGTGCTGATCAGGAGACATCAGGAATTCTTGATAAACCAACTTAACAGGATTCTTGCTCAAGGCAGCCAGGGTGATCAGCTCTCAAGGGTGGTGGTATTCTCTCTAAACTGACTTAGCAGGATTCTTGCCACTGCAACTGGGCTCTGCAGGCCCAGCAAGGACAGGCTGAGGTCGAGGCATAGTTGTGAAGTGGGCTCAGAGGAGCCTGACTCAAGTTTGGTCAAGGAGAGAGTCTTTGTCAGTCACAGCCTCTTTATCCCAGAGGGTCCCACAGCTATTGTGACACCACGTGAATTAGTTCTTCATGAGAGGCTAAGAGGAAGGGAGAAAAGACATTCTCTGGGATACCAACTCGGGGAAGATTTGAGCCCTGGCAAAGCGCCCCCATTTGTTGGTGACCCACACAACAGCCTTTCCCTGACTCCCTCCTCTCATAGGAGGAGTTGAAAACACCAAAGACTCACTTTCCCAGCCTCCTTGGTAGCTAGAAGGAGACTTGCAACCCAGTTCTGGGCATAAAGGGAGAAGGGAAATTCTCCTGAGTGGCTTTTAGGAAATATTTTCCTCTCTGAATGAGGGGGTGGGAAGATAACACGCCTGGTGCTGAAGCAAGCATCCCCCATGGCGAGATGCAAGCCCAAGGATGTAGTGTCCTTGGAGCATGCTGAAGATGGAGGGAAAAAGGAGCCTGGGTCCTTGGTGACATTGCTGAGCTGTTGCACCAACCCCTAATTGTCTATGCCCAGACTTCTAATTATGTGAGATAACTAAGCAGCTTTTTGATTTAAGTTACTCTTATGCTGGTGTTCTATAACTTGCAGCCAAAAGTACTGCCAACCCCCAGGGCTGTGCTAGGATTTGTAAAGGACACAGAAACATCCAAGCATCAGTCTCTTCCTTCTATTCTAGAAGTTTATGGTCAAGGTGGGGAAACTAGACATATGTACACGTGTACAATGTCCTTAAAAATTAAACAATTTAGAATATAATGAAGTTTTAAAATGAAGTCACAGCAATTCCACTCCCAGGAACTTTTCCCCCAAAAGTATATTCAAAGATATCCACTGAGCTTTAACATATAATAGAGAAAATGTGGACATACCCTAAGTGTTCAACAATAGGGGTTGAAATTACAGCCCATACATAATACCATTAAAGATGATGATGTTAATCTATACTTAATTATAGGCATTCTCCAGACAAAAATTGGGTAAAAAAAAAAACAGGTTATTAACTGTGCATTAAATAAATCCACTCTTGTGCAGAAAAACATCTTTGAGTCTAGGTTAAATGTGAAGCTGTCAACAGTGCTTATTGTTATATCGTGCAATTATGATTGAGTTTTATTTTCTTTACGCCTTTCTGTACCTTTTGCATTCGTTGCAATAAACACATATTTATTTTATAACAAGTCCACTCAGAATGTTTAGAAATGCAACTGATTAGTAAGTCTCTATATACTAATAGAACACCATGGAGAGCTTTACAAAATCTACCAACAATTTGCAGAACAATATGGTATATGAGGAGGGAGGTTTAGAATAACAAAGATGATCCACAGTCCCAGACACAGTTCATGGCTTTAAAGAACCAGGTCCCAACTTGGGGGCACTAAGGACCCAACCTTGGGTTCGCTCACCCATATGCAGTAAAGACAATCTACTGACACCAGGTGGTGGTAAAGAAAAGTAGAGTGTTTATGGCAGGGCTCCAAATAAGGAGAATGGGCAGCTCATGCTCAAAAGACCGGAACTCCCCAATGGCTTTCAGGGAAAGGATTTTAAAGGCAGTGTGAGGGAGGGGTTGCAGGGTGTGGGATCAGCTCATGAACAATTCTCCGACTGGTTGGCATCAATGTGGTTCCAAGTATCATCAACTTTCTGGCTTTAGCTGGTCTAGGGTCTATGTGCTTGCAGTCAGCAGTTTTCATACGGTAGGGGTCGGCTTCCTGTACAAACAACTTAGGAGTGTGTGTCAGGCCTGTATCTATGTCCTTCAGGGAACTGGGAGTTCAGTTATTCTGCTGTGTGGCAGATTTATAGTCTAAATACCAGATTCCCAGCCCAGGAGCTATTCTTTGTTTCTACCTCTTCACATTTCCTAATTATTAACTCTTGAGTCACCCTTTTGAGACTCATGGGAGGCCTGGGAGACTAAAGCCTTTTACTTCAAAAGACAGGGACATGGGATTGTATATGGTTTCATAGACGGTTTCTGAAATGGTTCTGTCCAGTTCTATGAGCTGTAGAATATTCATCACATATCTCACCCTCCCCAATGATAGGGTGTATACTGAAGCAAAACACTGAGTTGTCACTATGTGGCATTATGGAAAATAACTCTAAACACAACTTTTTGTATTGTACATGGTATAGACAGAGTATGTAATTCAGGCATTGTGAATAACTTCTAGGAAATGCTTTCAGGCTCTTTTCCAGGCTTTTGCCTAGGAATTGTTTGAAAAGTCTGATTTAACATTCCGTCTATAATATAGAAACCTAATTCACACCAAAACACTTTGTATTTCTTAGAGGCACAAATACATCAAAGGCTCTCTCGATATCTAAAATACTTTCAAATCATAAAAAGTGTTATCAGTTGAAACTCTGTGATATTCTGATAGGCTTATTGCTCACTTGGTGTGACTCTGATGCTGCCAGCGGCACAACTTACTTCCAGAGGTTGACCTTCTTTCCCTGTTTCCCAGTATATTCTAGCCAAATAGGTAGCATTCCATCACTCCTTAGACAGTGTTAAAACAATTGTGATTGCATTTAACATGTGAGTACAGAAAAAGATGGTGAAAGGGGGCAGAATGTGTCACCTCAAAATATGCCACCTTGGCATAAGGGCTATTTTGAGCTAAAGAACAGCAGATGCAAGAATGTCATTCTGAGCCTATGATGGTTAGTTATCCCTGTCTGAAAATCTCAACTGAGGGAAAACAATCTGTTCTGAGGCTTAAGGGGCTGGCCCTGTGCTCTTAAAAGAAGTTCAGGCTCTATAAGGGATCGAATTGAATGGACTCCAAAGGGAATTGTGCACACCCTGCCAAGACCCCAGTCCTAATGCATCATCCCTCTGCAGCTTGAAAACCAGTGGTGTGGCTGCCCTGTCACACTTTAGGCCCCTTGATTAATGGCTCTGAGGGCACAGGCTATAAGAGGTGGCAGAAATGGGCAAGTGGCCCAGATTTGGTTTATACTCTTACTGTAGAATGAAAGAGTGCTTGTCACATAAAAAAAAAAAAAAAAAAAAAAAAAAAAAAATGTCATTCTGACCTCCCTTTTTTCCCTGAAGGCAGGAGTTATTACTCCCATGTGAAAGATGCCCTCCTGTAACAGAGAAGAATAAACCTGCCTCCATATTGGATCTATTCCTTTAGCTCTAACCCTTGTGCTCTGTTGCCTATGCTTAGTCATGCTGGCTCTGCAGCTTTTGTAAAAGACTGTTGCCTACAGACGGAAATACATGGGATATACACAGGATAGCTCTGACCTTTAAATGTATAACACTCTTCCATTCACAGAGAGATAAAAAGTTGCAGAACAGAGAATAATATGTCTTGTTGGAGGTTTATAGGAACATTGTGACCAGACCTACATAGACAGCTGCAAGAAAGAAGGATTCAGCACCAAGAAGTTTGCAACAATCAGCCACACTCCTGCCCCTTTTAGTGTAAAAGAAGTCTGAATTCTAACTTGGGTAAGATAAATTGTTGGGACACTAATCCACCATCTTCTCAGTCCGCTGGCCCCACCAACTCATCTCTCAATTTATTGGCCTCTCTTGCAGCAAGCAGTATGAGTTTGGACTTGGTAATGCTCCCTATACCAGGAGGAAAGAAATATTATCATCACCAGAGATGGGGAGTCGAAGCAGAGAGAAATCCATACAAACAGACCTTGTTAGGATTACTCTTATCTCCTTTTAGTATCCCCATATATTTTAGTAAACTTTTCCACAATTGCTGCTCTTTGTTCAACCTAGTATATGAGCACTTGGGCCTATCAGCTTTTTTGGGTCTTCCTTTTCCTCTGGCGGCTCCCATGTACATGCAAAAATCTATATGCTTGTCTCCTCTTATTCTGTCTTATGTCAATTTAATTCTCAGGACGAGCAGAGACACTAAAAGGGTAGAGATAAAGTTATGCCTCCCCTGCAATGATCTACGTTTATTTACCAAACCGAGCCACCCAAGATTTGGATGATATTCATCCATCCCACGTTCTTGTGGTCACTCGCCTCTGGGATGCTTCAGCTGCATTACTTGACTTTCGGAATAATCTGGCTGTCCTGTTCATATTGCCATTGCCCTGCATACCATTGACCCAGGCACTGGACTTGCTGGGACTCATAACAGGCTGCCCCAAGACATGCCACATTGATTATTTTGAGTTAAAGTTACTTAAGAAACAGCCTGTGGGAAAAACGATATAAAAAAACACAATGACACCCCCTCTTTCCCCTTGAAAGTAGGAAATAAATCTCCCATGTAAAAGTGACCTCCCTACACCAGAAGGGTAGAAAGTATCCTCATCACCCGAGTTAGGGAATTCAAGGCTGAGAAAACTGTATAAACAAACTTCGTTACTTCTTCATTAGTCTGCTAGCCCAAGCACAAGGCCCTTTGTTAAATCTTCACACAAAAAATTGTTTCCTTGTCGAAAAATGATATAGAAACATCCTGCTGTGGTCGCTTCAAGGGTCCTATTTCTATGAGACCTCCATGCATACAAATTAAATTGTTTTTTTTCTCCTGTTAATCTGTCTGTGTCAATTTAATTATATGACCAGGCCAAAGAACGCAAGAGAGGTAAGGGGGAAATTTCCCCCTCCCACATACTCAAACTACTTTCCCAGTTTGGGGTGTGTGTGTGTGTGTTGAAAGCTCTACTAAAAATCAGTGCATGTGTCACATATATAATTCCTTTTTCATTTTGATTTGTAGAATAGCTTTACAGTAGAAACACCAGCAAACAACTTTTATACTATTAAAAGGCTTTTTCCCCTTCCTAAATGTTTTAATTGTACCATAGTGTTTTGCCCACTGAAGAAGCTTTTTATGGACCTTGCAACTTTGTTGCTAGCTTGAGGTTGATTATTGTGATTGTATTGTTCACTGTGCGAAGAAATAGTATGAATACGATTTACATAGATTGTTCCATTTTTAATATTAGCCATAGAACTGGTTAGTATCTCAGTAGTTTCATGAAACGTTTCCTGTATTCTAATCTATTTTGAGAAATTCTTTGGGTTTTTTTTAAATTGTGTCTTATGGTTCAAGTTTGTAGATTTTAATAAGCAAAAATTTTTAAAGATGTGGTAATCTTCCAACTAATACTTATCTGTCTTTCATGACCGCACAAACTGCATCTTTAAATCCATAAATAAGTTTCCTTAAGTATTATACTTTTCTGGTCTTTCATGCTTAGTGATAAGGGGGAAGCATAAGAAAAATTTCAGTAGAATACAGTTTTTATTTTGTAAACACTAATGTATTTTTTTTTTTTTTTTTTTTTTTTGTGGTATGTGGGCCTCTCACTGTTGTGGCCTCTCCCGTTGTGGAGCACAGGCTCCGGACGCACAGGCCCAGCAGCCATGGCTCACGGGCCCAGCCGCTCCGCGGCATGTGGGATCTTCCCAGACCGGGGCACGAACCCGTTTCCCCTGCATCGGCAGGCGGACTCTCAACCACTGCGCCACCAGGGAAGCCCAACGCTAATGTATTAAACTTGCTATACATTGAAGCAAATAATATATATTTTTATTTGAATTGTATATACGAATTGGATGTTATAACTAGTTGATTTTTTTCATTGTGTTAGAGGTATTTTCACTGAACAAGGTCAATTGGTTACCTCAGTATTACAACCAATATAGTCCAAGGGACCATTTCAAAACAAACAAACAAACAAATAAATAAATAAAAATCAGTGCATGACCTCTTGCTTCCTCTTTCCTCCCACCCCCCAGACACAGGAAGTGGTTTGTCTCTTGTTGCTTACTGGCCAGGGCCTTCAGCATCTCAACTTCTTTATTCAGTCAGTCAATAAATATCTATTGAAGGCCTGCTATGTGCCAGGCACTGTGCTAGGTGCTGGGGGAGGGGCAGTCATGTAGCTTAACTTCAGAGAGCTTACTGCCTCATGTCAAAGACAAACCTTATTCAAAGAATCACACAATCAAATATAGCTCCCTAAGTGCTTTTTTCTTAACTTCTTATTCTGAAATAATTTTAGATTCACCTAGAAATACTACAGAATTCCTGTGTACCCTTTGCTCAGCTTGCTTCAATGACAGTACCCTATGGAATCACAGTACAATGATCAAAACCAAGAAATTAACATGGATACAATACTAAGCTATGGCCCTTACTGGATTTCTCTAAGGGCTTTTTATTACATTAATTCTTTAGTAATTATAACAATCTTGGGAAGTAAATATTGGGTTGGCCAAAAGGTTCATTTGGATTTTTCCCTAAGATGTTATGGAAAAGCCCGAACTAACTTTTTGGCCAACCCAATACTACCATCACCCTCCATTTTATAGATGCAGAAACTGAGTTTCAGAACAATTACATAACTTGCGCAAGATTCCAGCTTGCAAGTGGCACAGTGAGGACTGCAGACCCAGGCAGCCTGGCTGTGAGGGGTCTGCTCCCCACCCCTGAACTACACCTCCTCTTAACATCAGCCAAGCAAGTTTCCTTGTTCAAACTCAAAGAATCTTACTATCACAGCACTACAATAAACGGCTGGGGAGCTATTAGAAGAAGTTGTAACTCTTGGATGCCATCTTTAAAGTCAAAACATTTGCTTCCAAAATCAAAGTTTGTTTCAATGGCAAAGGCTTCCCAAAGGAAATTACTATTTCAATCACTATGGATGAAACAATGTTCTTTGGGCTAACAAAGGCTGAGCTCTCAAACATTTCCCTCTGGTTGAAAATAACTTTAGTTGAAACATTTTGACTCTCAAAAGGAAGTTGCTTTGTAAGAAACTGCAAGAAATGCAGGTGCAGTTAAGGCTCACCCAAAACCGAAGGCTTTGGAAAAGCCAGCTTCCTCTCAAAATCATACCATTTCCAACTGTGTCACCCCCGCATAACTCAAAGCCAAAGGAAATCAGCAAGAATAGAGGTATGTTGATCTGCTTTGCATAGGAGAATATCAATCCCAAAATGGGAGTGAGGGGGAAATCAAAAAAAACTGAACAAGGAAAAATACCTTTCTTGCTTAACTATGCATCTGTGGAATTTGTACTTGTTACCAAAATGCAGAAGTTACTTAAATGGCCGCAGAGTTCCACTTCTCCCTTCTCCAGCGCTGAGATGCAGCACTACTGAGCATGTCCCAAAGGCAGTTCAGTTACTATAAAGAGGAGTCTCTTTTTTAAGGTATCGCTGTAAACAGTAACATCTCATGATTCCGTCTACAACAGATTATAGTTTGGGTTTGCTCTCCGCTATTTTGTCCTTCCTCTGATTTCGAGCCAGTAGCCAGGCCCTTTGGAATGGCTTACCTTCTGGATTTTGCAGAGCAGAAAGCAAGGAAGCTTCAAATCAATGACTCCTTTACATTTTGGGGAGGTGGGGGGTTGGGGAGAGGAGAGACGAGCTAAGGAAATGTAGTGAAGAGGTGTGTCCTCAGAGTGGAGTAAGAGTAGCAAGAGAGAATCTTCCAGCCTGCACTGGGGAGCCATGCATTGCTTTCCAGCAAGATCTGAAGGGATAGACGGCTATCCGGTGCACCTAGGGGTGCTGAGCCCCAGACACCAAGGCTTCAAGTCTTCTCAAGAGTCCCTTGCCCCAAATGTGGCATAGACACAGCAGGGGCCTATAGGAACATGCAACAGGGACATAGGGGTCCCAGAGTAGCCAGTGGGACTCAGGACAAGCAGAGTATTTCAGATGAGGCTTTAGAGCTTAAGGTTTCAAGGTCTTCGTGTAACCTGGAGAAGGTGGGGCACTGTGGGGAAGACACAGTAATCACTGAAACTTAACTTCCCACCAGTTCAACACGTGGGATAAACCCAAGATGACTTAATACAAAGAAGTTTAATATTCTTGAACATCTGAGTTTGTGAGCTGACATTCACACCAACTATACATTCATTTATACATCTATACATACATACATTCAACTATACATTTGTTCATCTGAAAAATACATCATACACTGAGATAGGACCTGAGGACATGGTGGTTCCCCAGGCTCCCCGTGATCAACAGTGAGAGGTGTCCATCCTAAAGCAAGGAGAGGCTGCTACAGGGTCATTAACAGTAAGATAAAGTCCTGGGGTGTCTTACAGGTGTCATCATAAATGGTCCATGTTGCACTCATACTTATCCATCGTTAAATTACATATAATGTATGAAGTTTCAAAATGATACATGTAGGGGGGGCTTCCCTGGTGGCGCAGTGGTTAAGAATACACCTGCCAAGGCAGGGGACATGGGTTTGAGCCCTGGTCCGGAAAGATCCCACATGCCGCGGAGCAACCAAGCCCGTGCACCACAACGACTGAGCCTGCACTCTAGAGCCCGCGAGCCACAACTACTGAGCCCGAGTGCCACAACTACTGAAGCCCGCATGCCTAGAGCCCGTGCTCCGCAACAGAAGCCACCACAGTGAGAAGCCCGCACACAGCAACAAAGAGCAGCCCCCGCTTGCCCCAACTAAAGAAAGCCTCTAGGCAGCAACGAAGACCCAATGCAGCCAAACATCAATAAATAAATAAATTTATATAAAAAAATGATACATGTAGGAATTTACTCCAAGGAAATAATCATGGATGAATACAATGATTTTGCTGAAATAATGATTATCTTACTGTCATTTATAATAGCAAAACCCTGGAAACAGCAAAAATAGTTTCCACTCACTGGAATACTATGCAGGCATTAAGAAGGATGTTGTAGGGCTTCCCTGGTGGCGCAGTGGTTGAGAGTCCGCCTGCCGATGCAGGGGACACGGGTTCATGCCCCGGTCCGGGAAGATCCCACATGCTGTGGGACGGCTGGGCCCGTGAGCCATGGCCACTGAGCCTGCGCGTTTGGAGCCTGTGCTCCGCAACGGGAGAGGCCACAACAATGAGAGGCCCGCGTACCGCAAAAAAAAAAAAAAAAAAAAAAGAATAAAAAAAGATGTTGTAAATGTTATTTTTTATAATTAAAAATAAAGAATTGAAGAAAAATATTTTAGAAGAACATTTAATAACATGGAAAGGCATGTTTAACAACAATATATTGTTATTAAATATATATATATAAAAATCTGAGCAAATGTATTTTTAAAAATTTTTGTAAAACCGATATAAATATACATCTGTGTAAACACGTGTTGTGTGAATAGGATACAGGTGCACCAGGAGGTTATACAACAAAATATTAAAAGTGACTATTTCTACCAGCATCACATTATGACTTCCGTGGGCCTTAGGAACTTTTGCCTTCATGGACCTCTTCTTCCACACACACACAAAAAAGTTGAAAGTTATATTTTATGATGGCATTGGCATAAAGATGAATACAAGCCAGGCTAGATTCATTGTTATATGTTCATTATTACTATGTTCTTTTTTTTTCTTCTTATTTTAAGAGAAATTAAAATTAAAACATTTGTGGGCCCTAGGCTTTATGCTTCCTAGGGCTATGAGATATGGAATTACTTGATTTTTATTTCCTTCTTTTTGTCTGACTGTATTTTTAAAATTTTCCATACTGAAGACTTATTCTTTCATCATAATGAAAAGCTATGTGAACAAAGAAATTGGTAAACATAAATAAATGGCCTGTTTTATGCAATGCCAACACACAAAACAGCAAATGCAGCCTCTGGAGACAATACCTTCCAGGAACTTTAAAGCATCCCCATTGGACACAGCCTGGCATCCACGGCACTGCTGGTCTAGCCCAGCAGGATGGCTTCCTGCTATAACCAACCAACAAGACAAAACCTCTGGTTTTCAGAAAACGTCACTCTCCTGCTTACCAAAGAGAATGGGTCCATGCCCTGCGCTTCACCCACAAAGATGACACCACCAATTCACACTGGCTTTATTTCTCCAGGGGTGGAGATGGTGGTTAGCCATGTTCTAGCCACACTCTCTGACCCGGTCTGACAAGCATATAGACAAAGAGGGCAGGCTTTGGTAACTCTGGAAAGGCACTAACCAGCACTTTTAGAGTTTCACTCGTGGCACCAATGTGTCATAAACCGGTGACGTTTGCCCAACTGTGAAGTTTGTCAAGACTTAAGAGGTTCGATTTTACAAAGTCAGCCTTTCAAGTATGGATTTTTAATTTATACATTCACGTATTTATTTCTGTGTTTGATATATATTGATTAAGCATCTCCTCAGTGCCAGGCACTGTTCTAGGAGCAGGAGACATGGTGGTGAACAAGACAGACACTGTCCCTGTTCTCATGTTGCTGGAAGGAGAGACACTGAACAAGGGTGCAGAGGGCTTTGAAGAGGGAGAAGCAATGGGTGCATTGTGTGTGTGACAAGGAGGCTGCACCCAGTCCAAGGAGGCAAGGATCCATGCTCCCCAAAGAGTCAAAGTTTAAACCCAAACATGGAAGGTAAGTAGGCGTGGGCCAAACAGGGCAGGGGGAGGATCAGGAGGAAGAAGAATACATCAGGCAGAAGGATGTGCTAATGGCCAGAACCTAGGACTGCAGCCTGTGAGTAGCTAAGGAACTGAAGGCGTCCGAAAGGGTTGGTGCGTGTGGACGAAAGTCAAGCTGGAAAGGCAGGCAGGGGCCAGAATGTGAAGGGTTATTTTAAGTCCAGTTAAGAAACTGAGACTAACACTCTATGACATAAATCACAGCAAGATCCTTTTTGACCCACCTCCTAGAGAAATGGAAATAAAAACAAAAATAAACAAATGTGACCTAATGAAACTTCAAAGCTTTTGCACAGCAAAGGAAACCATAAACAAGACCAAAAGACAACCCTCAGAATGGGAGAAAATATTTGCAAATGAAGCAACTGACAAAGGATTAATCTCCAAAATTTATAAACAGCTCATGCAGCTCAATAGCAAAAAAACAAACAACCCAATCCAAAAATGGGCAGAAGACTTAAATAGGCATTTCTCCAAAGAAGATATACAGACTGCCAACAAACACATGAAAGAATGCTCAACATCATTAATCATTAGAGAAATGCAAATCAAAACTACAATGAGATATCATCTCACACCAGTCAGAATGGCCATCATCAAGAAATCTAGAAACAATAAATGCTGGAGAGGGTGTGGAGAAAAGGGAACACTCTTGCACTGCTGGTGGGAATGTGAATTGGTACAGCCACTATGGAGAACAGTATGGAGGTTCCTTAAAAAACTAAAAATAGAACTACCATATGACCCAGCAATCCCACTACTAGGCATATACCCTGAGAAAACCATAATTCAAAAAGAGACATGTACCAAAATGTTCATTGCAGCTCTATTCACAATAGCCCGGAGCTGGAAACAACCTAAGTGTCCATCATCGGATGAATGGATAAAGAAGATGTGGCACATATATACAATGGAATATTACTCAGCCATAAAAAGAAACGAAACTGAGCTATTTGTAATGAGGTGGATAGACCTAGAGTCTGTCATACAGAGTGAAGTAAGTCAGAAAGAGAAAGACAAATACCGTATGCTAACACATATATATGGAATTAAAAAAAAAAAATGTCATGAAGAATCTAGGGGTAAAACGGGAATAAAGACACAGACCTACTTGAGAATGGACTTGAGGATATGGGGAAGGGGAAGGGTAAGCTGTGACAAAGGGAAAGAGAGGCATGGACATATATACACTACCAAACGTAAGGTAGATAGATAGTGGGAAGCAGCCGCAGAGCACAGGGAGATCAGCTCGGTGCTTTGTGACCGCCTGGAGGGGTGGGATGGGGAGGGTGGGAGGGAGGGAGATGCATGAGGGAGGGGATGTGGGAACAGATGTATATGTATGACTGATTCACTTTGTTATAAAGCAGAAACTAATAATAAAAAAAAAAGACTAAAAAAAAAAAAAAATCGTACCAAATTTAAAAAAAAAAAAAAAAAAAAGAGTCATGTACCAAAATATTTATTGCAGCTCTATTTACAATAGCCAGGAGATGGAAACAACCTAAGTGTCCATCATCGGATGAATGGATAAAGAAGATGTGGCACATATATACAATGGAATATTACTCAGCCATAAGAAGAAATGAAATTGAGCTATTTGTAATGAGGTGGATGGACCTATAGTCTGTCATACAGAGTGAAGTAAGTCAGAAAGAGAAAGACAAATACCGTATGCTAACACATATATATGGAATTTAAGAAAAAAAAACTGTCATGAAGAACCTGGGGGTAAGACAGGAATAAAGACACAGACCTACTAGAGAGTGGACTTGAGGATATGGGGAGGGGGAAGGGTAAGCTGTGACAAACTGAAAGAGTGGCATGGACATATATACACTACCAAACGTAAAACAGATAGCTAGTGGGAAGCAGCCGCATAGCACAGGGAGATCAGCTCTGTGCTTTGTGACCACCTAGAGGGGTGGGATAGGGAGGGTGGGAGGGAGGGAGACGCAAGCGGGAAGAGATATGGGAACATATGTATATGTATAACTGATTCACTTTGTTATAAAGCAGAAACTAACACATCATTGTAAAGCAATTATACTCCAGTAAAGCTGTAAAAAAAAAAAAAAAAAAAAAGGAAGAAACTGAGACTGTGCTTACTCCAATGGAAAACCATCACAGAGTTTTAAGCAAAGGGGTGCTTTGCTCCTAGGTGGAGAATGGATTGCCTGAATCTCCAGTAGTGGCCCTGAGTCATGAGTGATGGTTGTTGTGTAGCATAAACTCTATGGAAAGGCTTGCTGCAGCCTGGTTTAGACAACTGAAAGAAAGCAGAGGTGCCCACCGGGACTTCTATGCTTCCCACACTCCCCATCACAGCTTTCAGAACCACACAAACAAGGACATCTTAAAACAAAATGGAGTGGAGGCAGGAATACCACACCGTCCTAAGTATTACAGATTTATAATACCTCTTGATCCTGCTGGCATACATCTTCCAGCTTTCTTCTTTTTTTTTTTTTTTTTTTTTTTGCGGTATGCGGGTCTCTCACTACTGTGGCCTCTCCCGTTGCGGAGCACAGGCTCTGGACGCACGGGCTCAGCGGCCATGGCTCACGGGCCCAGCCGCTCCGGGGCATGTGGGATCCTCCCGGACCAGGGCACAAACCCGTGTCCCCTGCATCGGCAGGCAGACTCTCAACTACTGCGCCACCAGGGAAGCCCTCCAGCTTTCTTTTTCTTCTTCAAGATTATCTTTACTCTTCTTGGCCATTTGAATTTCCATATGAATTTTAGAATCAGCGTGTCCATTTCCACAATGTAAAACCTGCTAGTATATCGATTGGGATTGCATTGAATCTAAAGATGAATTTGGAAAGAACTGACCTCTTTGCAGTATTAAGTCTTCCAATCTATGAACATGGTCTAGCCCTCCATTTATTGAGGTTTTCTGTAATTTCTTTCAATAATGATATGCTGTTTCCAGTGATGAGGTCTTGCATATGTTTTGTTAGATCTGCTCCTAGATAGGTGATGTTTTAGGTGATTGTAATGGGCAAATATTAGAGATGCTAATTAAAGGAAGTAATGTCTGGGGAAAATACTTTGCAAAATGTAAAACTTTATACAAATCCGAGATATTCTTTCTCACCAACACTACTGAGCACATCATTTTGGGAAGCCAGTCTACACACCCGTAAGGCATCTTTCCCAGTAGCTATGGATTAACCAAGATGCTAAGGCTCTAGAACCAGGAACTGCCAAAAAGTGACATCAGAGGCCAAAGAAGAGAATTACTGGCCTGGAATAAACTCTTAGAAGAAAACAACTTCTCAGTCTGAGTCTGAATTTTACCCAACAGCCATCAGATGGCCTCTGGGGGGAAAAGAGCTCAAAAAGCACATCCTTCATTCAAAACTCAGGGACCTGATACAAGATCTTATTCAATCTATGAGCTCCTGACACTGTTGCTGAAAATTAGCATAGACCAGCCCTCAGTGGGAGCTGAGGTCCTGCTTCAGCTTCTCTGCCCCCCTCTCATCTTCACAGGAATTCTGTGCAGAACCGACAAAGGGCAGACCTAGCTTCTTCCTGGGAGCAGTCCCTGGCAATGCTGATGCTCTCACTTTCAGCTGCCTCTGAGTCTGAACTGGTGACTCACAGCCACTTCTCTGAGCCCAGTCTCACAGGCACCCTCCCCCTCCTGCCAAGCGCTGCCTGCCACAGACACAGCTCGGGTTCTCACCTCCTTCCTCCTTCCACCAGTCTGGAGGAGACAGTGGCCAAGAATGAAATCTTCAGGATATTAAGAGTACTTATAAAATACAAAAAGGAGACAGACTTTGCCGTTATTTACCCCCAAATCATTCCATTCCAGTTTCTCGGACTCCTCTCTCCATTCATCAGTGTAGCAATAATCATTATTCGTTGAATCAACAAATATTTTTTGAGCATGTGCCATATGCCAGGCAGTATTTTAAGCACCCGAGATAACAGCAGTGAACAGCACAACTAAAGTCCCTTCCTTCGTGCAGCTTATACCACTGCGGGGAGGGGTGACCGTGTCCCCAGGGAAGGAGGAGAGGGGCAGGGAACAGGACCATCAGTTGCAAATCGAAAGGATTTTAGGAGCCCGAGGTCTTGGTTTGGGTTCCCCCCAAAGCAGACGCTAAGATAAGGATTTGAGAACAGGCTGCTTATTGAGGGAGTGATTCCAGGAAGTATAGGTGAGCAAATGGGGAAGCGACAGGAAAGAAGGAAAGCCATAGTTTGTTAATGAGGGGGGTAAAGCTGTGGGCAACTGAGGCTCAGTCCTGGGTGTCCCTCATAGAAATGATATAAAATGTGCCTCAAAAGTATCCCTCTGCAGGACAAGGAAGCTCAGGGGTTTATCCACCAACACCCACCCTTGATTAGTCGAGGGTCACTCCTAGGATCTTAACTCCCTGGCATCTCAGGCAGAGAGAGGCTGGAGGCCACAAGCATGTACAGGAGCTGTCTGCCGGTCACCTCTGAGATGGGCTCCGGGGATGTGGGTGGCACCGTTGGCATCCGCTACTCCCAGTCATCTTGTTCCATTATATGCCCAGCACCTAGTGTGGTTTCAGGTGCACAGCAGGCACTCAATAAATATATGTGGAGTAACTGGATGTTTTATCACCTGAAGATGCCTTTAAAGCTGTTCCAGAGTCAGCAGGAGAAGGGGCCCTGAACTTGAACTTGTAAATAGTGGGCTCAAAGCACATTAAGCTATATGATCTTGGGCAAGTCCCTAATCCTTTCCAATCTCAATCTTCACAGACATAAAAAGGAGACTCTAACAACTTCCTTGCCTGCCTCATTGGACTGTGATGAGACGCCAATAAAAAAACGCAGTGAAAGTGTTTTGGAACACCAGAACATGCTAGAACTATCTTTCTTGTGGAAAAAGCCTGGAATATGGAATGTGGTCTGAAAAAGTAGATTCTTGGTCAAGTCAATTCTGTGTGTGTTTCCTCAATTATAAAACAGGTACAATGATAATCAGGCCACGACACGTCTCAGAGTGCTGTGATGGGGCTCATGAGGCAAGATAATGGATGTAGCGTGCGCCACTTCCTTCTGAAACTCTACAAAAATGACAAAAAGGGATGTGGATTTTTAAAGGGGGAGGGTCACAAACCCATGATGACACAGCAACAGGAGAGGAAATGATAGCAACAAAACTTTGGAAGCCGGAAAATAAACGGCCAATTAGCAAATGGCTTAGCTAGCAGAGAAAGTTAAATACTAAAATAGTGCTAGGGAAAGAAGGAACGTAGCTTGCCCCGAACATTAGGCACCAGACACCTCTGGCAGTGAGGGTGAAGGTGGGGCAAAGAACAGGAAGATTGGCTGAAAGTCTTTTTAAGAAGTCAGAGCTTCAAACCCCTCCTCAACCCTGGCAGAAACTCTGGGGGTGGCCCCCAGCAAGCTGTTTCTACAAGCCCTCCAAATGATCGAGGGGCTCTCTGGAGATTATCTAGTTCCACAAGGGTGCACACTTACGGTTGTCTTTCTATGGCCTTGGCTATTTTACAACCCTGTAAGGATAAAAGTTTAGTTGTAGAAAAACTGAGAGTAATGCAAATGTTTCTTGGCCATAGAAATGCAAATTAATTTTTCCAGTAGAGATACATTGGTTTTTAGAAAAAAATAACCCCATTCCAGTTCATTGCCCTATAGAATATTAACTAGATTTACATCCATTGGCAAATTCATTTCAGTATTACTGATTATATAGGTCTGTTCAAATTTTCCCCTTAACTGGTTTTAACAACTTCCTAGTTCTCTCATTAATTAAATAAATAAATCTTTAACACAAATTCATTTTACATATGTATGAGAGCTATTTTCACCTTTTTGAAAAGTATGCTTTAGCATAGTGATTCTCAAAGTGAAGTCCTGGACCACCGCAGCATCACCTGGGAACTAGATGCAGATTCTCAGACCTCACCCAGACCTGCTGAATCAGAAACTCTGGGGGTGGGGGCCAGCCATTTGTGCTGTTAGGAGCCCTCAGGTTCTAATGCACACTCAAGTGTGAGAAGCACTGCTTTAGCACTTCCATCAAACGCTACCAAGATGCTACCTTAGTCCTGACTCAGTTGAAACCTTGGAACTTGACAGTCTACGTGGTCTCTAACATAGCTCTGCCTGTGACAGATGAGAAGAGGCCAGGCCATCCTCCTCTCTCATCTCCAGGGATGCCTCAGCTGTCCCGTCACTCACTCCCTGTCTCCTTGCAGCACCAAGAGATGGAACAAGGGTCCTTTGTGAGCTGGACAGAACATAAAATTCAAGATTCCTTGAGAGGATTCATTTAGGGCCCATTGGCACCTGCTGGTCTGACTCAGTGGGACTAAAACCCTCAAGCTTTGGGACTAATGGTCCCAAAGGGACCACTACCCCAAAGAGAAGGGATGAGCATGAAGGAAAAAACTACCTCAGAACCCAGCCCCAAATGTTGTGTTTATTTATTCTCTGCCTCCTGCGATAATAATAGAGTGTTATTTCATTGCTGACAGATGCAAAATAACAAGCCCGTTGTGTGCTGATCTGGAGCACATATGCCACCCATTTGTCTTGCAGCCTGACCGGGCGCTCTGCCCTGTTCACAGGCAGCCCTCCCTGACAGCCAAATGCCATACAAGCCCGATAATTGCCCTTCACTGGGGGGAGGATCCCCTTCATCTGCACAACTGATGCTAACGTGTAGCTGGGCTTGAGAACCATTGTTGTCATCTGGTCAGACCCGTGAAGTGAGCTGCTTGAGATAACCTGAAAACCTGAATCAGCATGGGTCTGACCTCCATCCTGGGCTTGTATGGGGAAGGGCATTCTAGCCACTCCTCACTACCACAGCCCCAACTCTGCCACTTAGCAGAGGTGTGAACTGGGACACGTTTTTCCCCTCTTCTAGCCTCTGTTCCCCTAGTAGAATGCGAATAATAAAAACACCTTCCTCTAGGGGTGCTGTGAGGACTAAATGAACTGATGATTATAACGCCCTTAACACAGAGCCACTCCCCAAATAAGTGTGGGTGTTTGTACTTGGTGGTGGGGTGTGATGATGAAATAGATTCCCTAAAAGCCCCTTGGAAGGGGAGTAGGGGCCATAGGAAGAAAAACAGGCATTAAGTGCAGGCTGAACTAACTGAGGCCAGGAAGGAGCTGGTTAGAGAGGACCCACTCCATCAATGAGAAGCCCCCAGCCTGCACTGAGGTCCCGTGGCAACTTCTTGTGACTGTCCTTTGCTTTGTATATGACAAGACTGAGCCACAGGGCCAGTGGGAAGAGGGAAATCTGAGTGGATGCTCTTTGTCAAGCAGGAAAACACTAACTAAATGATTTCTTTTTTTTTTTTTTTTTTTGCGGTACGCGGGCCTCTCACTGTTGTGGCCTCTCCCGTTGCGGAGCACAGGCTCCAGACGCGCAGGCTCAGCGGCCATGGCTCACGGGCCCAGCCGCTCCGCGTCATGTGGGATCTTCCTGGCCCGGGGCACGAACCCGTGTCTCCTGCATCGGCAGGTGGACTCTCAACCACTGCGCCACCAGGGACGCCCCCTCCTTTCTTCATTGCCAAAATACTTGTCTTAACAAGATCTTCCTAGGTCCAGGTGGAAGGCCACTGCTTACCTAAAACCAGTGGTTCCCACCTGGCAGTGATTGTCACCAGTGGGAACTTGCTACTTGGGTAGAGGCCTTGGATGTTGCTAAACATCCTACAGTGCACAGGACAGCTCTTCACAATAAAGAACGGTGCGGCCCCAAGCGCCAACAGTGCCTAAAACCAAACATGGTTGCCCATATTAGAGCGAATCTCTCCCTCCTCTATGCTCTTCAGACACCTCGTTTGAGCCTGTGCTGGGGCACTGGCCTGACTCTGCCAGGTGTGGTGGTTAGCTGGTGGCCTCCTGGAACAGCAGAAAGGGCAGAGAGTCTGAAACCTGGCTCAGCCACCCATTGGCTAGGACCCAGAAACAGTCATTTAGCTTCTCTGAGGCCACTTTCTCATCTGAAAATGGGACTTAGAATCCTAATTTGCAAGGTTATGGTCAAGATTATATAAAATACTCTGTGTAGAGCACCTGGCACACGGTAAGTACTCAGTAAGTTAGAGGGTCCCATCTTCCTAGATACAACCCAGAGGGCCACAGTGATGTCTTGCATATCTTTACATTGCCTACAGCATCTTAGGCTATGCCATGCACATAGTAGGTGCTCAGAAATTGTTGAACTAAAGTGATTAGTCTTGCCTGGAAGCCAAGGCTCAAGAAATAAACCTAGCCCACCTCATGGACCTATAGTCCTGCCACTCGTAAATGGTTTTAATTCAGTCCTCAGGATGCACCCGTATCTCAGAACAGGATCTGTTTCTCCCTGTCACCAAGTCCTGGGTCCTTCCAGTGAGCAGGAGGCTGAGCTTGGCCTTTGATTCTTTCAGGGACAGCCAGAGCCTTGGCCACTGCTTGGGAGCAACTACCACAGTCCAGCCATTCCCAGCTGACCAACTCGATAACCTGACAGTAGCCAAATACCTGCCACAGCACCTGGAGAAAAAAGTCAAAGGAAATGCCAATTTCCTAACAAAGGAGGGATGCAAGTCTGGATGAGTATGATTTGCTTGGAAAATGAGAGGGGCCATCACCCAGTCCTCCAGATTGAACAGAGCCTTCCTAAATACACACCCTGCTCACATCCACCCACTGACACACACAGCTCGGCCAGAGCGTGAAGCAAATGTGAGAAGACCATCTCTATCCCTTTCCACTGAAAAGCTTTCAAGGGTTCACCTACTACCAGCTTCTCCCCCGCTACAGAAGACATCAGGGAAGGCATATTGGACCAGGAGGGAGACCTGAATACAACTGTGATCCCTGACAATAACATGCTGTGTCATTTTGAGCAGGTCCTGTCACCTCTCTGAGCCTCAGTTTCCCAACTATGAAATGAAACCTGGACAAGAAGGGCCCTTCCGGCTGTGATATCCTATGCTCTTTCTGTGGCCAGTCGTGGCTTCGGTCCCACATAGACCTGCTGAATGCCACGCAGACAAACGCTGATCCATTCCGAGTCCAGCCCTTGCTGCTCTCCAAGGCCTGGATCTCCTATTACTTTACCAGGTGGCCCCCAGCGAATGGCAGGGGAGCCCTATCTCCCCCTCTGTTAAGAGTGTTTTGGAATGGACACAATTGTCCTGCCCCTCCCAGCACCCCACCCCCACCCCCGAGGCCAGGCCAGGCTGCCCAGGAAGTATCAGGCAGGGACTCAGATTGCAAAGATACACGGTGACACAGACACTCTGCCAGCCTCCAAGAATCCAGGCCAAGAACAGATAATGCTTACACCAAGCATGCACCATAATTGCTAGGTGTCTAAGAGCTAACTGCTCCAGGTATAACATTGCTTTTAGCTGCTTTCTCCAAATCCCTTGATAAAAGGAATCTAGGCACAACCATCAACAAAACTGAGAACTCCACTCCAAATCCCCTCTCCTGTCCTATTCCTGAATCTTCTTCCCTCCAGGCCCCAGTACCCTCTCTGAGTACAGTGTCTGGGTCACACTAGCTCAGGGGCTTCCCCTGACACGCAAAGGACTGCATCTCACCTGCACAAAGCTTTCTTTCCTATGCGGATCCAGAGCAGTACACAACTGTCTGCCAGCTGCCCTGCATTCTTGGCTATGGGGTAGGCTCAGGGTGGAGAAGGGGAAAGCACACCCACTCCGCAGTTGGAATCCCAGCTGTGCCAAGTAGGACAATTTATAATCCTCAGTCTTTTTGCATCTTAGTTTGCAGATCTATAAACTGATATTAGCAAAACCTACCTTACAAGAGTGTCCTGGGGATTAAATGAACTGGCCTACACTAGGTGCTCGGGAAAGGGCGCTATTTTTTATAGGGGTTTCACCAACTTGGCTGAGTAATACAGTTCCAGGCACAAAACACTCAAACAATTTGTAAAAGAAGCATTTGAAAACCAGAGTTCTATTGGCACTTTATTGGAAGTGAATCGGATTCCCTTTGGACTAAGGAAGAGCTGACTTGTTCTTCTCCAAGAATTGTTCATTCAATTCAGACAGATGCCAAATGCATGGAGAACTTTGATTCTGTTGTAAGAAGCCCAGAATGGAGGTCAGACCCATGCTGATTCAGGTTTTCGGGTTATCTCAAGCAGCTCACTTCACTGGTCTGACCAGATTACAATGGTTCTCAAGCCCAGCTACACGTTAGCATCAGCCCGGGAGCTGTTCCAACTTATGGGTGTGCAAGCCCCATCCCAAAGCAATTTCACCAGCATCTCTGCCAGGTAGGGTGAGGTATCAGTACTTTAAAGAGCTCCCTGGATGATTCCCATGTGAGATCCACTGGACCAAGAGATCTCCATGATCCCCCCCCAGGCATCCTGGTGCGTACAATAACGTATGATTCAGAGTAGACATTTAGTATATGTTTATTGAATAAATGGATGAAGATTCTGACTCACCTTTTTTGCTATTTCCATATTCACCAAAAAAAAAGAAGAAAATAAAAAGAGTTGAACTCCAAGTAAGAATCCTAGAGCAGTACTGTCTAATAGAAATTTCAGCAATGATGGAAATGTTCTATAATCTGTGCTGCTCAGTACAGTAGCCATAAACGGTATGTGGCTACTGAGTACTTGAAATGTGGCTAGTGTGACTGAGGAACTGAATTTTAAATTTTATTTAATGCTGATTAAATTTAAATAGCCACATGACTTCTGGCTACCATATTGGACAGTGCAAACAAAGAGTATGCACCTTTAATGAACACATCTATAGCTGTGTACTTCCACATCCCTCTTTTACCAACAGCACCCCATTTTCATTTAGGGCAGCCCCCTGCCACCACCACCTGCAGTCTTTTGGGGACAGCTAATGAAGTTGCCCTGCCCTTCTCCAGCCAAGGGGTGAGCCCAGGACACAAGCTACATCAACCTCTCCAGAAATTTTACTCTAGCTTCAGTGTCACAAGAATAGATAATGAGTTGGAGTAGATAAATACCAATGTTAGTAGTGGCATTAAGACACTGTGTATCGGTTTCCAGAACATTAGCCCAGAGTTTGACGATCACAACAATGATATATGATGTGAGCCAGGCATCCGTGTATTAGTTTCCAGAACATTAGTCCAGAGTGTGATGATCACAACAGTGATATATGAGATGGGCTAGGCATCATTATCATCATCATCCTTGTCATCATCAAAGTCCCTGGTACCTAGAAGATCTGATGTGCCAGCTTCTGAACTAAGTACTTAGGTTGCCTAGCTTCCCTGTGCATCATTTCTTCGTCTGTAAAATGGGAATTAACTCCTCCTAACCTCTTCCAGCGTTTTTGTGAAGACAGATCAGGTCCATAACAGCTTTGAGCCAAATAAGGAGTTACCCAAGGTTTTGCTCTCTGGGTATTAGTGTGGGGGAATCATGAGAGGATTTGATGCAGGACACAGTATCTAGGCCCATTTCACAAGCTGTGTGACACCAGGCAAGACACTTGTCCTTTCTGGGCTTTCAGTTAAAATGAGATTGAGTTAGACACCTCCCTTTCCAGTTTCTCCATTTTCTAACTTATTTGCATGCACCTCCCACCTGGACTGACACCTATCCCTTCCCACTTCTAAGAACATCCCCCAGAAAACTCTCTAGCCAAGACCATGCTGGCCTTGTGGCCAACTCATTTCTTCTTTCCCCGATAGCCCACCTGACCAGAAAGTTGCCTGGGGTAAGCACTCGGGTACCTTCCTGTACTAAGCATCTGGCAAAGCACTTTACTGGAAACATGTTTAAGCATCTCTACTAGTAGACCATAGCCCTACTAGGGCAAAGACCATGTCCCTCTTATTCACCACTGTATCCCCAGTGCCTAGTACAGGGTCAGGCACATAAAAGGTGCTCAGTAAGTACTTACTGTTTGAATGAATACCCCAAATCTATTTTATTATTTATCATTTCAGGAAACCCACAGTATTTATTATCTAATGCTGTATAACAAAGTATCTCAAAACCTACCGGCTTAAAAACAACAATGATCACTTCTTATCTCCCAATTTCTGTGGGAGAGAGATTCAGACAGGGCACAGTGGGGTTGGCTTGTCTCTGCTTTATATCTGGAACATTGGCTGAAAGACTCAAAGGCTGGGGGCCGGAATTGTCTCAGTTCACCACCTAGCTGGTGGTTGAGGCCGGCTGTTGCCTGAGAGCCTAGCTGGAGATATCGGCCAGACCACTTCATGTCATCTCTCCCATGTGGCTTGGGCTTCCTCACAACATGGTGGCTGCGTTCCAAGGGTGGATGTCCTGAGAGAGTAAGAAAGAGACAGAAGGAATGTCTCCTTTTTATGACCTAGGTTTGAGAGGTACATCCCATCGCTTCCACCACCTTCTATTCATTAGAAGCCAGACACTAAGTCCAGCCCACATTAAAAAGGAAGGGGATTAGACTCCATCTTTTGAGAGAAGTGGTAAAGAACTTGCAAACATATTTTAAAACCATTACAACCATTTAGCTAGCACAAGAGGCAAAATGCATGGTGAAAGCTAAGTGTCTGAAGAAGTAGGAATTCAGGTCAAATTATTAGCTGTGTGAACGTGAGGAAATGACTCTCTGAGACTGGGTTTCCCTATGTAAACAATCAGTAGGTTGCAGTTATTGGTCCCTGGTGGTATCTACATGCTTGGAGTCTTCTTGCCTCAGTCATCTTAAAAGGATTCCCTCGTAACTATCTTGACATCCACTGACCCTTGCCATCATTGATCACCCTTGGTTTCTGACAGTGGAGGCAGCAAGAGTTTGCTACTGGAGCTAGGGGACCTAGGATTCAGACACCAGGGGCAACTTTAAGGAACAGATGTTGAACCACTGAGGACCTCGGGATTCTCCAAGGTCTTCTCAGTCCCAGCCCAGGAGAGGTGAGAAACGCAGCAGTCACAGACCTGAGGAATCTGAATCTGCCTGCCAGGGCCCAGGGATCTGCATTTACTTTTTCACACTAACTGCTGCTGGCGGGAGGGGAGGAGTCTTAAAGCTTAAAGTCTTAAAGCTTAAAGTCTTAAAGACAGCTCCGGCTGTCTCATTTTAGTCAAGTTCCTTGCTTTTGCTCCCAGTTCGAGGCTTTTCCGCACCACCACTCTGTGAAAGGGGGACGGGGAGGGTGCCTTGGGTCTCCGCAGTCCTGGGCCCCGCATACAACAGTGAGCCGTACTTTCGCCTTTTTCTGGGCCGGCTGACCCTCCCCAGCCATCGCCTCGCGTGGGTCATGGTCCTAAGACTCGGGCGGAGCATCCCCCTGCCGTGTTCGCCCGGCGCCCAGAGCCGGGTCCTGGGAGGCCCACAGGGGCGAAGTCAGCACACCCCGCTATCACTGGTGCAGGTTACGGGGTGGAAAAGGGTGACTTTTAACCCTTTCATTTTCAAGGGGTAGTGACCCTGACCCCTTGATAGCCTCCTTTAAGGAATACGCGCGCCGGGAGATCTCTGTGCTCACCCAGTGTGAAGACCTCGGCTGACAGATGGGGAAACCGAGGCCCATAGAAGGCAGTGATCTGTTGCATGTCCCACACGATCTAGAACCCTGGATTTTCAAACCATAGTCTGGTTTCTACACTCTGAGGGAAATTCAGGCAGGCAGTCCCCTTAGGAAATTCCCGACCGCGGGCCTTCCGAGCCCGGAATCTCCGTGGAGTTTGCGCTCGGTTTGGCACGTTGCGAACTTCGCCCGCAGCTCTGCACCGGCTTCGCGGCGTCCTGAGAGAGGGGTGAGAGGGGAGCGCAAGCCCACCGGCCTCCTAGAGGTAACTGGGGGAAGAGGAATGGCTGAGGAGACGGAGGCCCCGGCGGGAACGCACTGGCCCTTTAAGGGGGGGACGGAGCGCATGCGCGGCGCGGGCCGGAGTCGAGCCGGGTGGGCGGCGGGCCGGCACTGGACCCTGCCGGCAGCTGCTGGGTCTTGAGGCGGCGGGGGTGGCGGTGGCCTGCTCTTACGCCGAGCCTCGGAGCAGCGACCTGCGCGTGGACCCCGCGCTCGGCGGGCTGCTCTCCAGGGACTAGCGCAGCCCGCGCTCGCCGGGGCTTTGTCACTCGCCTCTAGCTTCATCCGCGGCCGTGGCTGCGCGAGCCTCCGGGCTTGCTCTCCCCGCCCAGCTGTCCTGCCTCCAGCCCTTAGCTGGGGGCGTGGGGTACGCAGCTGGAGCCCGAGCTAACAGCCGCGGAGTATCCTTCGCCCGTCCCGGCCGCGCCACCGCCCATGCTGCAGCCAGTACAGGGCGGCGACCCTGTGGCCGCAGCCCGCCGCTCGGTGACCCTGCGCCCCGCCCGAGCCTTCCCCGCTGAGCCCCGGGCCCGGGAGCGGGACCTGTGCCCCGTGATGGCTCGGCTGGCGCAGGTTGGCGCCGGGTGCCCACCATCCGCCCGCTGAGACGCGCCCGGCTGGGTACCAACGGGGCCTTGGCGCTCCCCGCTTCTTCTCCCCGCAGCGCCCTTCCCCCTTCTGGGGGCTCCGCCGCTCCTTCCCGGGGGCGAGGGCACAGGGGGCCGAGACAAAGCCCACTTTGTGCGGGGAGTTGGCTGCGGGCGTGGAATGTGCGCGTCGGCGCGCGCCCCCTCCCCGCGCCCCGCCAGCTGCGAGTCTTGGCTCCCAGTCCCGTCGCGTCGGAGAAATCGCGCCCCCTCACCGCCCTCCGGTCCGGGGGTCCCGGCTCGGAGCTGACGCGGCCTGGAGTCGGGTCGGTCCCCCACCCCGGAGCGCGCGCAGGTGTGAGAGTGCGATATTTTGTAGAGGAATTTGCTTGCCTTCAAAACTGGGAGCTGGGGCGCCCAGTCGGCGTGGGCACTCGTGCCTTGACCCTTTCGTGGCCGCAGATCTGAGCAGCCTGGCCTCAGTTTCCGTCCGACTTTCCTCTGCCAGCCCAGACTGCTGTCCGTTATTGTTCTCGCCGTCAAATGGGGGTGCTTTGTGAAAGCTGCCAAGTTGGGATGTATTCTCTAGATCCCGTTTTTCATAAAGAACAAGGCCTCTAAGGCTCATCCGGGACAACCAACCCCCTCGGCCCCGCACTTCACGTTGAGGCACGGATTTTTTTTTCCCCCCATCAAGTAGTATTTTATTGTACGGGAGCCACGCCCTGGTTTCTTAAAGGCGCCTTGCACTGTTTGGCCATGTGTTATCTCTGCAGCTGGTGTGTGGGAGGCCTCCTGTGAGCCGCCTTTCTTACCCCTGTCCGCTGCGACATCCTCCCACCCCCGTCAAGGATTTGGGGATGCCAGGGGGGAAGAAGGTGGTCGGGGGCGGCAGCAGCGGTGCTGCCCCCACTGCCGCTGCTGTCCCCTCTGGGGCCAGGCGTTTGGAGACCAGCGAAGGAGCCTCAGCCCAGAGAGATGATGAGCCAGAAGAAGAAGGGGAAGAGGACCTTCGAGATGGAGGCATCCCCTTCTTTATCAACCGGGGTGGGCTGCCTGTGGATGAGGCCACCTGGGAGAGGATGTGGAAGCACGTGGCTAAGATCCACCCCGATGGAGAGAAGGTGGCTCAGCGGATCCGTGGGGCCATGGACCTGCCCAAGGTGAGGGGTTTGTGTGTGGGAAGGGAGGTGGTTCTGTGAGGTCCACATGCCCTGTTTCCAGGAGGCCCTCCTCTATCTCTTCTAAAAAGCCCATGTTTTGTGGGCAGAGCAGCAGATTAACTAACAAGTACACTGAAGTGGCCTGACATCTTATTTGCTAAGCCAGAGAACTGTGGGCAGAGAGAGAATGAATGACTAAGGAGGCTCCAGGGTTTAAGATGTTGAGAAAATATTTTCATGTGTTGTTTCGCTGAATTCTCCAACAGCCTTGTGCATTAAGTGCAGTTTGGGGACCCATTTTACAGACAAGAATGCTGAAAACTCAAGTAGGAACTAGGGGCCCCACAGCCAGTAAGTGGCAGAGCTTGGGTCTCACCCCCAGGTCGTCCGGTTCCAGGGCCTTTGCTTGGGGGGACACGAGGTTCAAGGGCAGTTAGAAGAGGGCCTGTGGAGAGGGGCAAATGTCAGTCATTTATCTGTGTACGGCTGGAACTTCTCCATGACGGCTTTCCTTCAGTTGTGTCACCGTGGAGGCTGAGGCTGTCTCATTCATCTTTGTCTTTCCAAGACCTCCTGTGTGCTTGGTACAGAACAGGCACTTGTAAGTGTTTGCTGAACGAAAGGGTTCTTGAGACTTTCTGTGCCTATAGTGCTAGGTGGAAAAACGTGCCTGATTTTTTTTTTTCTCCCAACGTTATGTTTAAGACTAAGGAAGCACCCTCCCAAATGCAGAGTCCTGAAATCCCCCAAGAAAAGCCAATTGGACAGAGGTCAGAGCCCCAGGCTCAGGTCCTGCCTGCTCAGGTGAGAGGAGGGGGCCGGGGGAGCAGCAGTTAATGTGGATTAGACATGGAGACAGGTGGCCTATTTTGTTTTCTTTTTACCAAGTTATTGGTAGAACCATCAGAGACTATCTTCTGGGACAGGCTGAATTCAGAGGTTGAAGGTTGAGCAACTGCCTTATATTTGCAGGGGAAATCAAATGTAGTTTGATTTTGAATGGCTACCTAATCGCCTTCTGTACTAATTTAGAATTTAGCTAATTCCCTGTGTCTGGACATTGTTTCCGATAATTTATTCTAAAAGTGAACACTGTTGCACATTCTAAAACATGAATTTGGGAGTCCATCTCTGATCATTTCCTCGGGATAAATGCCTGGAAAAGGATGTGTGGCGTCAAAGGATATGGACATCTGTTCTGATCACCCACCTAGCTATGAACTCAAGCAGGCCCCTTCAACCTGTTTGAGCCACAGTTTTCTCATCTGTAGAATGGGGTTGACTGTAGTGAAGCTTAAATGAGAGAATATGTTTTAAAGCATTTAAGAAACTGTAAAACCTCAAACCAGTACTGGTTACTGGATGTTCATTACCTCTGTTCACATCCTTCGTCAGGAGAGGAGGCTAGATCTCACTCAGCATTTGTTCCAGTGAAGCTAGAGCCACATGCTTCTCCCACGTGAGCAAGTTGGGGATTAGCAGATGGCTATCTAGCCATCCTGCTGATGTCTAAGTCAGGCTAAGAGAGAGTGTGAATGGACCCCTGCAGAACTGTCACAACTCCTGGGGGCTGGAAAAAAAAAATTGACAACCTCATTAGCAACTGGTTCGGTAATGTCATCTTGTCATCTTCAAGCTTCGTGCATAGGAAAGATACTGATGAAGGAATGAAGCTATTGTCTGTGTGTCGGGGGTGTGTGTCATGACTGACAGGAGTGTGCAGGTCCTGAAGGAATTTTGTGAGAGGATTGGGAAAATTGAAACTTCTCCTCCTCACACCACAGGAAAAGTGTGTGTGGGGTTCCTCCTCCACCTCGGCCCAGAGTAGGAAGGAGCCCCAGAGTCTGGGCAGGGTGGAGGAGGCCCGGAGGCATCGGGGTCAGGTCCCAGAGTGCCAGCAGTATGCACCCAGTGCTGGGCTGGCCCCTCCCTGAGTGGTCATGCCCTTGGAGTTGACACAGAGGCATTCACAGAAGAGGTTACACTGTGGTGAGACTAAGAGTTTGGGGATGGCATAATGGGTTTTGGTTTGGTTTGGTTTGTTTTGTTTTTTTGGCTGCATTGGGTCTTCATTGCTGCGCACTGGCTTTCTCTAGTTGCGGCGAGCAGGAGCTACTCTTCCGTGCGTTGCGCGGGCTTCTCATCGCAGTGGCTTCTCTTGTTGCAGAGCATGGGCTCTAGGTGAGCGGGCTTCAGTAGTTGCGGCACGCAGGCTCAGTAGTTGTGGCTCTCAGGCTCTAAAGTGCAGGCTTAGTAGTTGTGGCGCATGGGCTTAGTTGCTCCACGGCATGTGGGATCTTCCCGGACCAGGGATCAAACCCATGTCCCCTGCATTGGCAGGCGGATTCTCAACCACTGTGCCACCAGGGAAGCCCTGGCATAATGTTTTAAAAGACCACTTGAGCCAAAATTTAAAATAGGGAGATTTCACATTCAAACTCCAGATTTTTGGCATCTTTTCAGAAAATGAGAAGATCTGGGAACAGAGAATCTGTGATCCCACATGGCAGCAGGCAGCTGGAGGTGAGGGCTGGTTCCACTCCCCCAGGTGGCCACGGTTCCCCACCACTCACTCTCAGCCTGCTTTCCTGTGGTTACCTGTACGGCCCCTGCAGGTGGTTGAGCCTGGGGCCCCTGCAGTGTAGTGTGATAAAACATCACATCCACCATGTTCAAATCCTGGTTCTCCCGTAACTACTTGTAGGTGGAAGGTATGCAAACTCCTTGTGCCTCAGTTTCCTCAGCTGTGAAATATAAAATGGGCATAATAGCAATACCCACTTTTGAGGGGTTATTGGGAGGAACTGATGAAGTAAAGCATGTGAAATGGGTGAGCATGTAATACGTACCCAGCAAATGGAGCAAGGAGGTGAGGGTGCAGCAGACCACCCCACAGGCGCTTTGGGGAAACGTCCTTTAAAAGGATGATGCCAGTATGTTAAAGGGCAGCAGTTTCTAAAAGGATCACAGATCCAGGAGTAGTTTGTGCCCCGTTGTATGAACGTCTCCTTGATGTTTCAAGCTGCTGCCACCTTTTTTTTTTTTAATAAATTTATTTATTTCATTTATTTATCTTTGGCTGCATTGGGTCTTCATTGCCGCGTGTGGGCTTTCTGTGGTTGTGGTGATCAGGGGCTACTCTCCATTGCGGTGCGCGGGCTTCTCATTGCCATGGCTTCTCTTGTTGCGGATCACAGGCTCTAGGCACACGGACTTCAGGAGTCGTGGCTCACGGGCTCTAGAGCACAGGCTCAGTAGTTGTGGCGCGTGGGCTTAGTTGCTCCGCAGCATGTGGGATCTTCCCGGACCAGGACTCGAACCCATGTCCCCTGCATTGGCAGGCAGATTGCCCTGTCCTAAGGCCTGGACGTGGACCCGCAGTGTCTCATCTAGGCTCTGAGGTTGGTTCTGTTATGGCACCCACTAGGATCTTGCTGCCAGGCAGTGAACGGCAGGCTTGGGATTTAGACAGAAATGGACCGGTTCTAGATCCAGCTCTATCAGCCTTTAGGCTATCGTACTTCTTGTCCACACACTCAGCTGTGGGCTGCCCCACCTCCGCCAAGCCTCCTTTCTGTTCTAGACTCTGCCGGGGGAAAATGTCTTAATAGAACTCAGGACTTTAGGGGGTTCCTGGAGCAAAGGTAACCCTTGGCCTTGGTAGTGGAGGAGGAGTCATCCCTGAATTGATCTGGGCCAATATCACTTACCTCCACTGTGACCCCACTTAACCCCACTACTCAACAGTGAGGGCACATTTCCTGGCTTCTGGTTTGGGGTTGGGGGCTGTGGGCAAACCCAGGCTGCCAGCCCCCCTCTAGGCCTGATCATTTGGATGTACAGAATCTTGCCTGTTTGTTTTGAGTGAATGAGTGTATGCTTGTGTGAACATTCAGAAGAAAGGTGCCGGCCTGTTGGCAATGGTTAACGTGAGTTAATGTGTCACTGAGCTGCTGGACAGCTCCCTCCAGCTAAGCCTCAGTGATGGTGGCCTTTAAGCCCCTGATCATGGATCCCAGGTCTTTTTTAACTTTTTTGGAGCCGTTTAGTTTTTGCAGAGACGCCAGTTCCTGGGTCCTCTGTCTGGATGGCAGGGGATGCCCTCGTGGGTACCGCCCGGCCCTGGACCAGGGCTGGCTCCTGTGAGCTTAGTCAAAGGACTCTTGGGCCACAGTGCCCTCCTTGTTTGGAGTGTCTCCCGGGAGGGTGTACTTACAGTCCCTACCCAAGCTCCTCAAAGTCACTGGATGCCCTCACGGGAAGTGGGAATGACGTGCCTGGGATGGATCTTCCACCTGAAGAAGCCACGTGCCATGCTGTTTATAGTAAATTGTGCAGTAATTCCTCTCCCACCCCATATCCTTGTCACGGGGAGGCCAGCCAGGCCCTCAGAGAGTTCTGGAGCCCGTCTGGCACAGGGTGGTCAGGCAGGCAGCGGGAGAGCCCACCGTCCGGGGCTTTTATCCCCCTGCTGATTGTAAGTGGTGGCGACAGTTTGGGCAGCAGGGGGCGGTGTGAAAGGGAAAGTAGCTTCCTTCAGATGAGGTGTCATGGGCTTGGGACTGCTCAGACTGGAGGAGGGGTCAGGCAGGGAGCGGGGAGGAAGTTCACGCAGAGCTGCCTCCTGGACTGGGCCTTCCCTCTGTGCCTCGGCCCCTTGGGGCAAGTAGGTGTCTGTTAGAGGCTGTGCTGTGTCCCCCTGCCATCTGTGATCACTGGTGTGTCACTTCCCTTCATGTCAGAGCCTCAGCCGCTGTAGCCACATTATTTAAAAGGCTGTGCCTTCACCACACCACAGGGAGCACCTCCCCCAGCCCAGCCCTGCCTGTGGGCCCCTGCTTTACCCCTTCCCTTCCCTACCTGTGCACACTGACACTCTCAGCAGCCCCTGCCTGCTGGAGGGCTGGGCAGAGGCCCAGCCTGGGGGGAAGAGCGTGGGACCTTTTTGTGTGAGGAGCCTGAGGCCACCTCACAGCTGGCAGTGCTTGTAGCCAAGGGGGACCCCAGAGGGGTGGGCCTTGGCCCTGGAAATCTGGTTCTTCTACCCAGTGAAGGCCGTTCCGTAACCCCGACGACCCGGTTGATGCTTCCCTTGGCTTCTGAGGCCTCACTGACTTGTTGCAGCCAAACCTCCAGCCTTCGGGCTCCCCTGGCCGGAGAGGGTGGCCTGGGGGTGCACACCTGGTGGTGGCCTCTTTCCTGGCAATGGCTTGGTTGCTGAGGGACAGCCCTGGGGGTCCACAGCTCCTAATCTGACTCCCAGCATCCGGGCAGCCCAGGCTGGCGGTTCCCAGCCCTCAGGAGGCCCCTGCCCGACACCCCACCTCTCCCCTTCCTGGGTCTGGCTCTGGAAAGTCTCTTCTGGTGAGGAGGACTGTCCAGTTCCCTGGTTACCTGTGCTGATTACAGGTGTGGAGCTGGTAGGACAGGGGGCTGTTGAAGGGGGAACCGGAGTTCCTGTGCTGCCGTGGAACCCCTTCAAAGTGGCTGCTTCATGGCAAGACCTGTCCCAAACCACGTGTCCCCTGCGCTTAACTCCTGGACGGCTCAGCTTGGAGCTGGAAGGCCTGGTCGCTGTGCTGTGATATGGGAGGGTGGCGGTGACACCACCTGCCGAGGGTGTGTCCGCCTCTCACGGACCGCTCCCCCAGCCCAGGGCAGGGACACCTGATAAACTGATTTTGATCCGGCCCTTGAACCCAGAGTGAACGCCACCCCAATACTGACATTCCTGTCAAGGCTTGAAGTTAATGAAATTTAAAATTCAAACACCTGTGAGTCAGGTGAGTCAAACTGTGTTTTTCTGAAATCATTAAAGAAGCATAAAATTGGCACATGGACGTAAGCTCCAAATTAGAAATGCTGTCCAGTGCCAGGAGGGAGAGGAAGGGCTGTGGCGGGGGCCTGACGGGAGCCTCTGGAAGGGGCTGCCGAGGAGAGAGGCTCGGCCGAGGAGGGAACCGGGGTGGCCCTCCATGGGATGTGGCTTCTCCGGGGGCTAAGCTGAGTGTCGGGTGGGCTGGAAGCTCCTCGGTGAGCGTCCCTCCGTGACCAGAGCTCTTTCTCCGTCCCCAGATTCCCATACCGAGTGTGCCTACGTTCCAGCCCTCTACGCCTGTCCCTGAGCGCCTGGAAGCCGTGCAGCGCTACATCAGGGAGCTGCAGTATCCTCCCCGGTCAGGGTCACGGCCACCGTCTGGCTGGTCCAAAGGCCAAGCGGGGCTTGTTTTCGGACAGGGCCAGAGAGGGCTCGCAGAGCAGCCTCACTCCACAAGTCCAGGGGCGCCGTTCCCATGGCATCTCTGTGCCCCAGAGTCGTGTAAGCGCAGCCTGTGTCCGCCCGGGGGGGTTGGAGGTAGTTTGATGAATGCCAGACCCACTCCAGCCTCTCTGCCACCTGCTTCCTCCTCTGTGTGATGGGGTATATGTCTCCTGAGCGACCTGCCGGTGGAAGCCTAGTCCAGGTCCACCAGGCCAGACCTCCTGTGCCGACCATCCAGCGCCAGCAGAGGGAGAGAGGGGAATTTCCCTTGGGGCTGTTTAAAAACTGGTCTAAAATGGGTGTGTGGTGGGAGGGCGGCAGGTAGATGGAGGAGAAAAAGGATTTTATGGTTCGGGAGGTAACTTCCCCATCTTGGAAGTTTCTCCCATTTCTTCACCTTTTTCTTCCCTGGCAGGAGGCCAGTTGCCCAGCATGGGAAGAGCCTCCCCTGAGCCCAGGATTCCCCAGTGTCCCTGAGTTGGGCCCCTCCACCCCTGTGCCCTGCCTGGAGCTACGCAACCTAGGCTCTCCCCCGCCCTCCTAGCTGCAGATTTGGTCAGAGATGGCAGGACCAGGCACCAGGCGCGGGTCCTGAGCAGAAGAAAAGCCAGGCTGGTGACTGAAAACTGGGTCCAGCCCTTCCTTTGCAGTGGTGGGGCGGGGGGGCGTTGGGGCCCCGAGAGGGAGGCGGTTGGCTTGGGAGCAGCACTCAGCAACGCAGTCGTGCAGGAATCCCACCCCAGCCTTCTCTCAGTTCGTGCTGCTTCTCACTGGTTGGACTATGAGGTGCTGCAGAGAGCTGTCCAGGGCTCAGCCTCTTTCCCAGCCCTGGCCTGCCTGGCTGCCTGCCCCACGGCTCCCTCCCTAGGAGAGCAAGGGTGGGAGCAGAGGATGAGAGGGAAGGACGCAGAGGGGCCCTGTGGGGCCAGGAGAAGCAGCGTGCTGCGTCCCCTTCTCCCTTCAGGCAGTCAGGTCTTGAGCATCCTCCCAGCTGCCTTACAGAAGCATTTTGTGGGGTCCTTACCCAGCCTGCACCCCTGCGAGTGCTGGACCCCCAGGGTCTGGATGAGGGCAGAGGGACACGCCTGTTCCAGGTCAAGCCAGGAAGCCCTTAACCGGCACCCACAGGTACAATCACACAGGGACGCAGTTCTTTGAAATTAAGAAGAGCAGACCTCTGACAGGGTAAGTGTGGGGAGTGCCTCGTCCCTCTGCACCAAGGTAACAGCGCCTGGTCCAGTTGGAGCCCCTCGGGCACCTGTGGGTGGAAGCTTATGAGGCAGGCAGGGACTCTTCCCAGGGGAGCCCGCCAGCAGGGCAAGTACCACCGTGGGACCCTCCTTAGGACATCCTAAAGAGGGGACTCTGGCCAAGACGGGCAGCCGGGGCTCCCTTGAGGATGAGGAACCCTGATATCCACGCTGAGCCAGGAGGGTGATGGCAGCCCCCCAGCTTGGTGATGACAGAGGACAGTCCCAGGTAGATGTCTGGGTGTGAGCCTCGTCTTCTTTTTAAGAGAGGTAGGCCTCGCAGGAGAGAGCCCTCCGCCTTCTCTCCATTCCCTGGAGCTGCCTGTGCGCTCCCCACGGCAGGGACCTGCGTCTCACCCCAGTGGCCTTACTGGACTCTCTCCTGGTCATTTAGTACAAGGCCCAGTGTCTGAGCAACAGGGACCCCACTGGAGAGAACACTGCATCTCTCACTTCCCATTCTACACCCCAAGTGTTGACCCCTGACTGGATCCACCCCGAAGAAACCCTTAGGGCAGATCAGAGTGGAGACTGAATGCCACAGCTTGGTCTGGGGGCCCAGCCCAAAGCTGTCCAGGCGTCTAAAACCCTGTGCTTTTAAAATTAATGTGAATTTTATGTCTTGCTCCACATATAATCTGTCCATGTTCACTGCCTTGTAAAAAATGCTTTAAATGGTTTATTAGCTAATTACTTAATTACCCCCTTTCCAAGCCCCAGGGTGGAATGCAGGCTTCCTAACCCCAAAGCTTTGCTCTTGTTGTCCTGTGGCCGCTGTGTGTGTGGGCCCAGCTCCAGCCTCATGGGATGGAGGAGTCCAGCACCCTCCCCAGCAAAGCCAGTGGCCAGGCTGCATTCCGAGGCCCAGAGGGCAGCATTCGTTGAGGAGGGAGGAACCAGGCTTCAGGGATAGTCTATGTTAAAGTGGCCTGAATTCCAAGTTCAAGAAGCAGGCAGGGGAGTCACTGGGCAGCTAACTTCCTGAGATCCCATGTCCAGGCCCCAGGCAGCTGGCCAGCTGTGGGGTAGCAGTTACAATCAATTACAAACTCTTCAGAGAAGTCATAGTTGGGTCAGGGGTGTCCACTGTGCTGTGGAAGAGACAAGATCAAGGTCAAGGCCAAGGTCTCCAGCATCCTTGGCATGCTTTCCCATGGGCCCCCCAAACACCATCTTCACAGAGGGCCCCTAGCCCAGTGGCTGTCAAAGATCTGCCTACCGCTGCATGCCCCCCATTCACCCTCCCCTCCAGAGGTCTTGGAGCAGAGCCTGAGGGGAGGGGGAAGAGGCCTCTTTCCTTATCTTCAGCGGTTGCCTCTTCTCCCACCCGCTTAGGCTCAGGAAGGATGTGAGGGGAAGGAGAGGGAGGTGCTGGGCCTGAGCTGAGGCAGCTTGGAAGGGAGGGGACCGGAAGGAGCCTCTGTCCTTATGACTCTGCCTCCCTTCCCCCCAGGCTGATGGACCTGGCCAAGGAAATGACCAAAGAGGCTCTGCCAATCAAATGCCTGGAAGCCGTGATCCTGGGAATGTATCCTTCCTCTGAGAGGCCTGGGTGGGGGTAGGCACGTGCTCAGCACCTCTGGGCCAGCTTCGTCCTCTGGAAGGGGAGGGCTGAGTGAGCTCCAGGGCCCTCCCAGCTCCCTCTCCCAGCAGTCATGAACTTGGCCCAAAGTGAACGAGCTCGAGGGGGACTCAGTCCCTTGCACCTCCGTTGCTAACTTCCGAGGCTTACTGGGCAGCTTTTTTGAGTCGTGGCCGCGGTGACCCTGTTCTCCAAACCACAAATCAGGGCACATTGTTTCATAAGGCTGTTGTGCTATTTCCCAGAACCAGAGTCTGGAAGAAGCAGGTTGGATGCCCAAATGTTGGCATTTCCAGGACATGTTAATTTGTGGAGATGATGGATGGGATCTTTGATATAAAACTGCCTATTAAAAAAAAAAGCAAACAGGGTTTCTCAGTCTCCCCCACCCAAAGGGTAGAACTGGGACCTATAGCTGGGTTACCAGCTATAAGCCCCCCAATATCCCTAGTTAGAGCAAAGCAAAGAGACAGGTGTTTATGGCCAGTTCTCTGTCATAAGTGGACCCTGCCTGAGCCCTACCCTGTTTTGTTTTGTTGCAGAAAATCTTAACCTGGTATAAACATAGATTAATGTAGTGGAATGTAATTAATTAATGTAATGGAACCCATGTGCCCATTACTCAGTTTTACCAATTGAAGGCCAATCTCGATCCATCTCTGCCCACCCCTCATATCACCCTCTTTCCTGTACCTACCAAGGCTTTTAAATATTCTGTTTGCCACTCCTGGTGCAGGCACCTGGCTCTGTGCTGAGCAGGGCAAGGCGGCAGGTGCCTAATGGGACGGAGGAGTCCACTCACTAGGGCAGGTCATGGAGGAGAAGACGCCAGTCAAAGGCCAGGACCACAGCTTCTTTGAGGAGGACTGTGGTCTGAGGGGGACACTCCCCACCCCCGTAGGCATACCTACCTTAAACTATGTGAAGACACTGAAGGGGTGCCCCCCGGTCCCCCTCCCTGAGGGGTCCTCAGAGCTAACCCTACTGTGGCAGTCCTCTGTGGACCAAAGAGCCCCACGAGCATGGCCCTGTCCAAAGGGTTCTTTGCTGGGACGAGTGTGAGGCCAGCCCAAGAACTCCAGGCTGCTGCCAGCAACCCCTTCAGAGCCACACACCAACGTGGAGGTTCCCACCCCATCGTAAGAGGGAGACTCAGTTCCCCTCCCCCTGAGCACACAGAGAAGCTGGTCCAGACGGGATCACGTGGTCCTGCAGGCTTTTCAGGGGTTACCTGCTGGCTCATATGTAGGCGGGAAGAAACCAGGAGCAGCCCCCATCTGGGGGGACCCCTCCCCGCTGTCCCCACAGGACCACCACGGGCCCTCCCTACACCCGCGGTGAGCGCTGTATTGGGTTTGTCCCTGGGCCTCAACCTCGCTGCACACTGAGCCTGCGCCTTGCTCATCTGTGTCCCCAGTCACTCGCTTGCAAGGAGTCGGGCTCCATAAGCATCGCAGTGACTGAGAGAACAGACTTCGGGGTCAGGCCAACCGGACCTGAATCCTGGCTCTGCCGCATCCTCACTGTGTGACGCCGAGCAAGTTCCTTAACGTCTCTGAGCCTCGGAGTCCTCTGCAGAAGGGGACGATGGCAGTCCCATCCCGCAAGTTTGTCAGGACAGTTGAATGAGCGGGTGCATGTAGGACGCTGGATGCAGTGTCTCCGTGGTCTCTCCTCCAAGCTTTTATCCTGTTTATCTCATTCTACCCGTTTGTTCAAGCAGAGTTTTGAGTGACTGTTATGTGCCCACCTCTGTGCTGGGCCCCAGAGATACAGCAAGGAACGTGACAGACAAGGTCCCCATTCTCAGAAGATTACATTCTAGTCGGGGAGACAAAAAATAAGCAAGTAAACCAAGAAGTAAGAAAAATAATTACAGATTGTGGTGAGGTGCTGTGGGGAAAATACGTAGAGCAGACTTGCTTTAGAAAGGGAGGTCAGCGGTGCTGGCCAAGCCTGAGGCCTGAGGAGGAGCTGGCAGCTGCAGCGGGGGGTGGAGGGGACAGCTAGAGGAAAGAGCTGGCGCAGAAGGTCCCCCGTGGAAGTTGCAGCGGGCCGCTGGACCAGGCTCTCGGCCTCCCAGGCCACGGGGGCAAGCTTGGTTTTATTTGAAGAGCAACAGGCAGTATGTCTGTGCGTGGGGGGTGGAGAGAGAGGGAACGGGATTGTCAGTGCACCTGTGAGGAAGTGTGTGTGAGAGGAAGACAGTGTGAGAGGCAAGGTAGAGGTGAGGAGGGCTGTGTGACTGACGGGAGGAGAGAGGGAGACGGGGTGATGGGTAGAGGACCCTCTTACCCTTCCTTCAGCCCAGGACTCCGGAGGGCCCTGCGGTTCGGAGTGCCGGCCTCACTCTTAAGGTGTTATTTGGTGAGCCCTGCTTGACGTCATAGCAGCAGCCGGTAATCACTGAGTGCCCTGACCCATAGAGATTGAGTTTATTGAGCACCTACTTATGCCAGGCCCAACCCTGATGACAGGAAGTGGAGATGAGCAAGACCTGTTGCCAGCACCCAGGAGCTGGGGTGCAGGGCCGCTCACTTAGCCTCTCCCAGGTTGGGGTGGAGGCCGTCCCCGTCCCGCCCCTGCGCGCTGGCCCTCGGGCCTCTCTCCCTGGCTGTTTCCTTAGCTGGGGCGGCGCGGCCAGTTACCTCACCAACAGCATGCCTACCCTGGAACGCTTCCCCATCAGCTTCAAGACCTACTTCTCAGGGAACTACTTCCGCCACATCGTGCTGGGGGTGAACTTCGGCGGCCGCTATGGGGCGCTGGGCATGAGCCGGCGCGAGGACCTGATGTACAAGCCGCCGGCCTTCCGCACGCTCAGCGAGCTCGTGCTGGACTACGAGGCCGCCTACAGCCGCTGCTGGCACGTGTTGAAGAAGGTGAAGCTGGGCCAGTGCGTGTCCCACGACCCGCACAGCGTGGAGCAGATCGAGTGGAAGCACTCGATCCTGGACGTGGAGAGGCTGGGCCGCGAGGACTTCCGCAAGGAGCTGGAGCGGCACGCCCGCGACATGCGGCTCAAGGTCCGTGTGTGCGGCCGCCCCGCCCGCGAGCGTCCAGGGGCGTCCAGGGGCGTGAGCATCCAGGGGCCGGCAGGGGTGGAGACGGAGGGGCTGCCGCTTCCTAGGGGGTCGCTCTTCCAGGGAAGCCCCCTCCCTCCTCCCCTGTCCCCCCGCCCCCGCCCCAGCAGAGGTGGTGCCAGGATTAAGGGAGATGAGGGGGAGAAGTTTCCGGGCTTTGCTCAAAGGTCGTTATCCATGAGACAGTCCCCTCCGGTGAGCAGGCCAGGGGAGGCTCTGGAGGGGGCAGCAGACGAGCCGGGTTTGAGCACTTGGAGGAGGGCAGGGGTGCCACAGGCCAGGTGGAGGGGGCTGTGCGTCAGGACTGGAGGGAAATCATGGCCTGTCTGGAGGGAATGGTAGTGTGGGGTGGGCAGCAGCTGCCATCACCCCCGTGTATCCTGACTCTTGACCCCTAGCCCCAGTGAAGGGCTAGGAGGAAGTCAGAAAAAGGAGGAGGTTCAGACTGTGAGGACACAAGGAGGGGTGGTCCCTTCTCCCGCTTTCCCACACCCACTGAGCAGGGGTCTTGCAGGAGGGGGAGGGGCTGCTCTACCCAGAAGTAGTCGGGCTGAGCTGCGGAGGAGTTGGCCCCCAGAGCCGTACAGGTGAGCAAAATCTTGGCCTCTCCCTGGTTTCTCATGTATGGGGGTGCCTCCCCTGGGGCCTGCCAGCCTGTCCCCATTGCCCAGTCATGCAGCCCTGTGCGCTGCCCCTCCGGGTAGCCTGGGGCCGCAGCCATGACTGTGGCACTTTTGCATCCACTGCTGCTCCCCAAAACGCCTGGAGGGCAGCGGTGGGTGCTCCCTTTTCAGGGTAAGGAAGTGAGGTGTGGGCAGCCTAGAGACTTGCTCGCAGGCTGTGGGAGGCAGATGGGACTGGGGCTCAGTCTCCAGATGGGGAACCCAGGCATATCACAGGTGCTTTCTGGTGTCCCAGCGGGGATGCGGCAGAGATAAGGCTGCCCTGCCCCCGACAGCCAGCCCCTAGGCCAAGACCGTGGGGCAACAGTGCCTTCCCCAGGGCAGAAGCGGGCTATAGTTGACCCTGCCACTTTCAGGGGCTGCCCTCTTCCCCTCCTGAGCTGGTCCTCCCCTGGTCTTCTCCTGCAGAGCTCTGGGTGCCCAGCTGCTGGAGTGTTACTGCATCTTCAGGGGAACAGGTTGGATCTAGGGTTGGAGGCACTATTACCTTAGTTTTTTGTGCTGTGTTTCCCAATCTGTTTGGTGCTGTGCACTTCCCATGTTATTTGCCCCCTTCCAGTACCCCTCCCGTCTACCCCAGGTTTTGAAAATTCAGGTCAAATGGACAGTGCTGCATAAATTCACTCGCTTTTCTCATTTTTTTCTTAATCAGAGATATAGCTGCTAGTCTGAACTTTGATTGACTCGAGATAACCAGTGTCATCCTTGGGGCTGGTAGGATCCCAGCCCAAAGCTCAGACATGGGCTGTTTCCCCAGCCAGCACATCTACCTGGCATGGGTAAATAGCCCTTTTCTCAAGGGCCACCATGAACCCTCAGTAACTTCCACCCATATCCTTACTATTTCAGGGGCCAACAGAGATTAGGCAGCCCTGCTGTGGAACCACTGCCCTGGCAGTTTTAGTGCCTGGGAAACAGGTTTGGGAAGACCCTGAGACGGCAGAGCATGGCTTGAGGCTTCCTGGGCCCCGCCCAGGGCAGCTTTGGGGCTTGTGGCTCCTGCCGGGCAGGACGGGCTCTGGGGCAGTCCTGGAATGAGTGTTTGTTTCTTCCTTCCCACCAAGATTGGCAAAGGGACCGGCCCTCCCTCCCCCACCAAGGACCGCAAGAAGGATGTGTCCTCCCCACAGCGGGGCCAGTCTAGCCCCCACCGCAGGAACAGCCGCAGTGAAAGGCGGTGAGAAAAGGGTTTCGCCTTGGGTGGGGGGCTGGGGAGACAGCAAAAGGCGTTTTCCTTCCCTCTCATCTTCCAGATCCCTCTGTTCTTCCCCCACCTCTTCTCTTTCTCACCTTTCTCTTTTTTGCCTCTGCTGGAGGGAACTTGGGATGGTGTGTTTGTTTGTGTGTTGATATGGCGGCAATGCAATCCCATTTCTCGAGAGAAGACATTGCTGGCCCACTGGTCATCCTATGCAGGGCCCAGATGCCAAGCCGGAGACCCACAGGGAAGGCTGGAGGCCAGCGGCAGAATGGGCTCTGTGGGAGGGAGGGTAGAAGGGGCGGGGCCCTGCCTACAGTGAGTCCTTCCGGGAATATCACTGGAAAAGGTCTGACGTCAGATGGCAGCTGGTGGCTGGCTTTGGACGAAACTTTTGCCCCTGTGAGTCTGTGGTTTCTGCCTGTAACTAGATGGCAGAAACATCCCGTTAAGACACCAGGCTGCCTCATCAGATTTGTCTCCTACACATCGGCCTGGCTCTTGCTTTAAATGTCATCATTCTGGAAGCACCTCTCTGGTGTAAGGGGCGCCAAGCTGACCTCCAATATCCAGCATCCTTCACTTTGACCTAGGAGGCTTTCAGAGAGAACAGATCCCCCTCACAGACACCAACGCATTACACTATTACTTTCTTACTTAACTGCAGCTGGAATTGCTGACCTCCGGGAAAAGCAGTACTCTGCAAGAGAGCGCAGGGACCACACTCAGGACAGCAAGGCGTGTGGGCACTCCAGAAGCACACTTCCGCAGGGGCTCTATCGATTCCTTTGGGACACCTTGGAGACTGGGGGGTGGGGGGCAGCCAGCAGGGGCAGCCACCCCTTGCTCCCTGCTCCCGCACCTCCCTGACGGGCCACTCACCCCTTCCCCCTCCTCTGCTCTCTCCTCCCTGCAGGCCTTCTGGTGAGAAGAAGCCTTCGGAGCCCAAAGCCATGCCAGACCTCAATGGGTACCAGATCCGGGTGTGAGGCAGGCGGCAGTGCCCCAGCCGCACCCACTTCTGGGGGCCAGCATCTGCCTGCCAGAACCGGCCTCGCTCCTGGGGAAGGTGGGGCTGATGATGGGGCAGGGTGAGGGGCCAGCGGGAAGAGCGTGTCCCAGCTCAGCCACCCAAGATGCTGCCCCTCCCGCTGGGCCAAGCCCCCTAACTTTGGACCACGAGGCAGTGAAGAGTTTAATTTTGAGTTTTTAACTCAACAACTGAAATTTAAGGTATTTGGGAAAAAACTTAAAACTAATGGGTCTGCCAGTGGCTGGAAGGCCAGTGCTCAGAGGATCTAAGCGCCACAGGGCTGGGTGAGGAGGGGTTGCTGGCTCTGCCGGTACCCCTGCCCCAAGGTTTCTCTGGGATTTGGGTCCATTCCATCTATGGGAAACCTCCCAGCTCTGCTAGGCCTGTGGCAGGACGGGGGGAGGGATGTTTCTCCAGTCCTGTCTGCCCTGGCAGAATCTTCACCCAGGGAAAGGAAAGCAGGGTAGGAACCACCCTGAGAAAGGGCTGTATGGCCCATATCAGGAGCTTAGCACAGGCCACATCTGCCCCAAGAGCCAGAGCCTGTGGCTCAGGAGGGTCCTCGGGCCCTTGCAGCCCCATGAACAGTGCTTTGTGGGCTGACATTGCCTCATGGCAGGGCCCGTGCTGGCAAGGGCTTGGACGAGAGCCCAGGAGAGAACCACTGGGGGAAGGGTTCCCGGACCCCTACCTGGCCTCCTTGCTCAGCCCAGCTCTGCCTGTTGCTGAAGCCGGGGCCTCCCTGCAGAGGGGCTGGGCTCTGCCAAGGGCCCAGATATGCACTGGGCTCAGCATGACTGTGGGGACTGAATAGACCTGGTGGGTCCAGGAACCATGGCTGGGGATGGGGTGGGACACTCAGGCCCAGGTCTGTCCCCCTGGTAGGTAGTCCCCAGGGACTGCTCCCCCTTCCTATTACCTTAGCCCTTGCTGGGGAAATGAAGACCAGATCAGGCTGCCTGTGTCCCAGCCCTACCTCCCCTCACTCAGCAGCCTGGGTAGGTGTGAAGGGCCCAGTGATGATCAGGCCTGTTGTGTGAGGCAGCTCATCAGGGAAGAACCTGAGCTGCTGGAGTCTGCACAGCCTGCCTGGCAGGTGTGAGATACCTGGCGGGCAAGTGAGAGGTTGTGGAGAGAGGTTGGAGGGCCTGCGGGAAGGTTCTGGAGGCCCAAGTAACAAAGAGGTGTAGGTCAAGGGGGCAGTGCGGCCACTAAGGAGAGGCAGGGCCCGAGAACTGGGGAATGTAAGTGAGAAAAGAATGTGGGCGAGAGTGTAGAATCAGGCGGCCTTGGGGAGTAGTGAGTCCCCTATTGCTGGAGGTATTCAAGCAAAGACTAGATGGCTGCTTGTCACCTTGAAAGCTATAGAAAGGATTTAGGTTACGGAAGGATAACTGGATGAGATGACCATTAAGGTTTCTTAATACTGAGAGGCTATGATTCAGCCAGGGGCAGCTGGCAGTAAGGCTACAGCGGGGCTGGGGGCCTGGAAGAGGGAGGACCAGAGCCAGAGTTGTAAACTCAAATGCCTGCGGGGCCAGGCAGATGACTAAAAGGAGGGCTGCAGGGCTGGGTGGGGATTGTGGCAAATTAAAGAAGACATACCCCATTAAAGCAGCCGCTGTTGCTCAGCCATTCTGAGCGCAGGCCCTGCAGTATCAGATTGCCTGGTTTTTTTTTGTTGAGAGGCCAGAACTCTTGAGTTTTTATGTGAAATATGCTGATTTTTAAATGTTGGCAGTCAGTTCAGAAAATTGTAAAGCCCAACGTGAAAAAGAATGCTGGTCTGTAATCTCTGAAGTAGAGAGGGCTTGGGCTGGGGAGAGGTCCACCAAGGTACTTTGAGGTGGAAAGCGTGGAAAGTTGTAGGCCTCCCAGAGCAGGCCGGGCCAGGGCAGTGTGCTTGCTGCTGATGCTGCTCAGAGAGGGCAGCTACCCCATGTTCATGTTCGCTCTCCCTGCTGACCAGAGACACACGAGGAACTCCCTGCAGTTGCTGAGACACCAGGGGGGGTGGAGTGGAATAGAAATAGTGCAATTCTCAGCCTGCCAGGGAGATGGATTGTGCCTGAGAAGCAAAGAAAGGGAGAGAGGGAGACAGGATGTGTTTGCTGACGCAAGTGCCCGCCAGGGAAGGCACCAGGCTAGCAGCTCTTCACACCAGCAGCTCTTGGCCCAGAGCCAGGCCCAACAGGGAAGCCGGCTGCTCAGTCCCCTGGGTTTCTCATGGGTCACTGGGCCCTGGGGAGGTGCCTAACCTGTCCCCTGGGCTACACCCCAGCCAGACCAATCGGAGGGCCACTGTGAGCTCTTAACTCACTATCCCATCCCATCCCAGTTTTCAGGGAGAGGGGTGGTGGGTCCCCACGTTCACACATTCGCCTGAGGCAGAGATGGATCCGTTTGGGATGCGTGAGGCTGAAAGTGAGGCCTTTTGTGGGTCTGGATGTGGGTGCCTTGTGCAGGCCGCTCATCGGCAGACACCCCAGATGCCCCTGTGGACCACAGGGCTTGAGGGTGAGACGTGAGGGAGCCGCTTCTGGCATGGGAGCCCAGCAGGGTGCTCTGACCCTCTGGCTCCTTCCCGAGCCCTTTGGGGAGAAGGAAGCAGGACGAAGCCCCAACCCCTACTGCTGTCTTCCAGGGAGGGAGCCGACCACCCACAGCTGATAACCCCCTAGCACTCTCCCTTCCTCGCTCAGACCTCGGGCCTGTGGGCACCCACAGGATACAGCGGTGCTTTTTAATTTAACAGTTTCACAGATGTAGCAACCCCTCCTCCCCTCCTGGGCGCGTTTACACAGGCTCTGCTCCCCAGGCCTGGCCTGGCTGCAGAGTTTCTGGGGAGGCAGAGGCAGGGACTTCAGGGCCTTAGTCACCATCCTCAGTATCACCTCATCTCAATTCCTGTGAGGGACCGGGCCTAGCTCCTCCCGACTCAGGACTGCCTTCCAGCTCTCAGCGTGGGTTCCTCGGGGGTAGGGGCTGCTGGCTGGGGAGGGGTCAAGGGGAGGGCAGAGAAAGCTGCTTGATGAAGGGGGGTCAGCAAGGGCGGGCAGTGATTGCTCCCCAAGGCCTGGCTGCCTCTGCTCTGTGCTGGGTGCTGGGTCGGAACACTGGGTTTCAAGCCTTCCCACCCACCTACCTGCCAGTCCTCCCTCCCGTGGCCTCATTACAGTCATGGCCCCTTTGCCCATCTCGCCAGCCACCCCATCCTTCCTAGGCGTGGCCAAGTGGGGAGAGCGGCGCCCCCGGCCCCCAGGTGCCATGATGAAGCCTAGGGCCAGGGTTCTGAGCAGCAGAAGGAGCCTGGAGGTTGACCGTATCTGGTTTCTGGCCCGCTCTGTCATCTCATGCCCCCCACCGCTTCCAGCTCGGACTGGACTTCCCGGCCCAGGGACGGGGTCTAATTCTGGCTGGTGGCACCCAGAGGCCTGTGTGCCCATGCGTGCCTCGGTCTCCTGCCTGGGTGGTTTCCGGCTTAGCTACAGCGGCTTCCCCAGGCACCGTCCCCTGGCCTCCGAGTACAGGGAGGTGTGAGCTGGGCCCGGCGTATCGACCGCGTTGTGTGTGCCAGAAGCGGGCTGTGTTGAAATCCCCACTTCCCTTGCTCCACTGAGAAACCAGTGTGAAGGGCAGGGAGGTCCTCTGGGGGAGCGTGGGGTGGGAGGGGAGGTCTGCCCCCGGCCAGGCAGCGCTGCCGCGGTGCTAGCTCCAAGTCCATCGGTATTGACCTGCTCGCCCCATCTTGGTGCTCCAGAGTCCCAAGTTTCCCTTTTTCTTCAAGTCGGATGAGAGAAGAAATCGGGTGCGCTTGGCCTGGGGCCTAGTGATGGTGGACGGCCCCTCCCTCGAGCTCTGTGTTGGCTGCCATGTTGTACTGGACTTTGTTCCCCCTCTTCTTCTCATATCAGTGTTGCCCCTCCCCCTTTGACTTTTACACTGCGTCTCATTCCTGTTCTCACTTTTTCCTTGAAATGAATAAAGTCTCCCCAGCTCAGCTGTGTGGGCTGGGAGGAAGCCCCAGTTTGTAAACCTTGTCTTCTTCCCTCCGGGAGCTGAGGCTGGAGCTGCCCCACCCACCAGTGTCAGCCTTCGCAGCTCCGAGAGAACCTGCCCGGAGGTGAGCAGAGCCCCAAACAAGCCAACAGGACACCTCACAGCCCCTGCAGTTAAGATAAAACTTCTGGGGTCCCAGACTGTCACCCTCAGCCTGCTGAAGCCACTCAGCTCTTGCTAATCCTAATCTGGGAGATCTTTCCTGCTGTCTGTAAATGAACCCCTTCTCCCTCACACAGCCAGTTCAGCCCCCAGAGGTGCAGGATGCATTCCAGAGCCCTGCTCTTCCTGTCCTAGTCCCCAGCAGTCCATCGGGAACAGAAGAGGAAGGCTGGGTGTTCTCCTGGGAGATGAGGCTATTTCAGGAAACCATAGCAACAGGGATCTGCAGTCTCTTCTCATCACAGTTGCCAGTGCAGAATCTATGGTGGTTAAAGCCACAGCTTTGGAAAACACCGCTGGTTCCACCCTTCGTCCTCTACACTGTCCCTCCAGCTCTGGACCTCTTCCCAATGCTTTAAGGCAAGTCCAAACAATTACAACCAGACCTGCATAGAAATATCTTTTAGACCCCACAGCATTTTTCACCTTTAACCCTTCCTCCCTGTTTCTCTGGTCTCCTTTCATTCAGCTTGGGAGTAAAACCCAGACTTATAAGAGGAGGGAGTATATTTCCTACTTCTTATCCCAGCCAATCCCCATAAGGTCCTAACTAGAAGTGTCGCTTAGCACAGCAAGAGTCCCTCACTTTCAGTAGCGTGGTGGTGAGGCATGGCCACTGGGAAGAGGAGGGGTGGTCCGTTGGAATCCATGAACGTCTTAGACTGTACGCCATTAAAAAGAGGCAGTTATGTTAATTACAGGTTCATTTAAATCCAGCTTAAACGATAACGAAAAGGAGCCTTTCAATAAACTAGAGTTTGTGAATAACTTGGATTATACACCTTTACACAAAGGCAGTGTTGAAATTTACACATTCAAGTCCAGCTAAAGTACCAAGTAAAGGGCCTTGTGGGTGGACTTCAATGAGGTGGGCTCATACACAGTAGGCCCCTGGAGTGCCCTCGTGAAAGGAGGGCTGGGTTAAGTGCAGTGAGTCTGTATGAGTCAACCAGGCTCACCATGGACACTGCCTGGCCACTTTCTTAGAATTGACGCAGAGCTAAGTGCCAACTGTGGACTCCCAAGAGGACCAGAACCCAACTTGCTGGGGGGATTACCGTATTTCCTTCTGCTCCCTTTCTTTCCAGCTCACAGCATGTGCCTGCCTAGTTTAGGCACATGACTAAAGTGGGTCGGACCTTTAAATGCAGGTGGCACTTCTCAGAGCCCTGGACATGAAGAGATTGAAGCTCTGCACCCACATCTGCCAGGATCTGACATCTTGACCACGACCGTGGAGGGCAGTGGTGACAGGAAGTGCTGGTCATACCAAAGACCAAGCCGACTGGGCCACATGCAGGCTGCCTGGTAACCCTTATAGTGTTCGCCAACGGGGTGAGGGGCCTGCTGAGGCCTGGCAGGTGGTTGGAGATGGGCCACCTCAGGTGGGCTGAGGGACAGCGCTCTGAGCAGCCCACATGGGAATGTGCACTCCCTCCAACCCCCAGCCAGAAAGGACTTGGTCACGGGAAAGACAAAACCTCCAAGAATGTTAAGTGTGGAGATTCCACTCTCCTCTCCGCAGCTGTGTGAGGCCTCTGGCCTTATGGGCACAGGAACTGACTAGGGGTGGGCAGAAGGCAGAGTTCCCAATTAAGGTCACATTCTCCTAACCTGGGAGAGATCACCCTACCAGGTTCTCGTCTGGCTGGCTGGCCCTTGCCTGGGACAGTTTTGTTTTGCTCTCTCTCCCCGGGTGGAAACTAGAGGAGGTGGGCCCCTCCTGCTCCCAGAAGACGGGAAGCCATGCTTTGCCTTATGTAACCAATCAGAAAACAATCCTCTAGTCCAGTAGCTACACCAGGGCAAGAACTGGGGAGAAAAAACAGGGTTTAAAAACAAGCCAGCAGAGGGCTGGCTGGTCATTTCCCTTCTCCCAGCCGCAGCCCCATGTATCTGCCTTACAAGACAACCTGTCTCTTCTCCTCCCAGGAAAGGCTGTGTTCTGAGGAGTTGGGTGGCAAGAAATAAAGGAGATTCTCAGTTTACCTCTTTGGGATCTCTGTTTCCTTGGATATAAAGGTAAGATATGCACACCTGAACTGCCACCTTGTAGTGCAGCTGTCTACGGATCATGGAAGTGGAAGCACTCTGGAGACTGTGAATCAAAGTGCCGTGCAGATGCTACATGACTCACCTCACCAGGGGGAAGCCCTCCAGGCCAGGAAAGGGGTCTCTGGGGACATACCTCAACGCTTAGGAGCTATAAAATAATTCCAAGCCCCCGGGGCCAATTGTCCAGGCTGACTAGGGAGAACTACCCACCCTCAATTCCAATTGTAACCAGTAATTACCAATTATTGTAATTACCAATAATACTCTGGGATTTTTAGCATCCCTTCAAATAACGTAATTTCAGATCTGAAAATTCCTCACACATGGAAAAGAATATTACTTTAATTTCTATTTCACCAAGATATGTGCAACATAGGGAGGGGTTCACTTACCCACAGTCACCAAGTGACCAGGCCAAGATGACAAGTGGTGTTCCTAATCCCTGGCTAAATCCCAACCCAGGTGGTTCAACTGGTACCCAGGTAGCTTGAAATAACCCAGATTCTCAGGTACTGATTCAGAGGTGTGGGGTCTGGGATTCTGTTCAGGTAAGGCAGAAAACCACACCTGTCTCAGGGCTTCTTCCCACGGGCACAGGGGCTGGTGGACCTGCTGCACAGGAAGGCCGGAGGAAGACGAAGTCCCAGCACAGTGAGGCCCAGGAAAGATGAGAAACCTTGCCAGCAACAGGTGGCTCACAGCTCAGCCCTGGCTCCTGAACACAGAAGAGATGATCAAAAATAGAAGCACGGCAAGAGGCATCTGCCACATGCATCATGCCTCATGCAGCTGCCATAGCTTTGACCAGGAAAACACTTCTCATCCTTTCGCGACAGATCCTCCTCTTCTTGGACTAGGCGGAGGTACGGGAGGTACAGGGGCAGCAGATGGAATAAGAATGAGAGCAGCTGAAAGCAGTATTCTCCTCTAGCTTGGCGAGGACGGACAAGAGAGCTGCACCCCACGAAAGTCCAGGCAGGAGGCTGTGCCCAAGCCGTTCCTCCCAGGCCTCAGAGTAGTGGGCATCTGCTCAGTTACCAGAGGGAGATGATAACGCTTTTCTCTGGTCTAGATCTCAGGTTTGAGGCCCCACCCCAGGATCAGTCTCTTCCTCTCTGCCCACCTCATTCCCCAGGCCTTCCCTCCCCCATGCCTTTCAGGATCCTAATAAAATAACCACCAGTAGGGGGGAAAGGTAAACCTTTATTTGGAAAAGAGAGTTAAAATGACCATTTAAAACCCCCTTTCATTTCCAAAACAGAAACAAATAAGAAAACAAGGAAAAGATCATCTATCAAGCTCCTGCCCTCTGCCATCTTTAGCCATTTTTAAACTACATTTCCTGGCAGAAAAAAACAGTGATGGGCCCTAGTCCTACAAACCAATAGGGCACTGTCTTGAGACCATCTCAGGAGATGCCCAGGGAGAGACAGGGTGGATGGTGGAGTGTGGACAGATACGCCTGGGGCTCAGACAGGCACATGCCCAGTACCCAGGAAATAATGTTTAAAAATATACATGAATAGATAAATTCCCCAGAACCCAGGCATGGAAAGCTTATAACCATGAACGCAGCAGCAGAATTATTCAAGCTGGGTCTTTGGCTCTCAAAAAAAAAAAAAAAAGGAGAAAGCATTAACCTCTAGCTAACTGTCCCGAACTCCAGCCTCTCAGCTATATCCTCCAGTCCCATTCTGGAGGCCAAGTGGGCCAACAGCAAGTCAAGTCTGCAGGGCCAGCAGCTACACCCAGCAATGCAGGATTCAGGCATGCAGGTGACTCATGTGGGCAAGGGAGCACCCCCTGAAGGGGTCAGGGTGCCCCTGCACCAGGAGAGGGAAAGCAGAGGCCATGAGCCACCACCTCCAGTTCTTGGGCCAGTTTTGCCCAGGGCCACCTTTCTGCTGAGAAGTTCTGACCTGAGCTAAATACCAGGCTTTTCTAGGGGAAAAAAGGAAGGGGATGGGGGAGGCAGCAAAGAGTAAAAAGCAGTGGGAGGAGAGGAACAGAGAACTGCAGCTTAGCTGTGCAGAGGGAAAGGAACAAGTCCCTGAGGTCTTGCGTCCCAGCTGAGGCAGCTGCAGAACCTGCCGGCTCTCTCCCCCTGGGACTCGCACCCTCGCCGCAGTCCTCCAGTGAGATAGGAGTTTCCTGACAGTTCTTCCTCCTCATGCTTAAAGAGTTTGGCACCTCAATCCACTACCCCTGCCCACTGACCCCGCACAGGGGTTCAAACTTTGGCCTCCCACAGGGCAGCCTGGGGAAAGGGATGAGCCCTAGAGGAAACATGCCAGGCCTGTGGGGAGCTCTGGGTCGAGGGCATCCCTGAATCCGCTGCTCCAGCTCGTGGGGCCCACTTGTTACCAGAGCCCGGACAATGAGGGTGCCCTGGTTGGCAGGATGGACACCTAACGAAACACAGATGATAAAGGGAGACGGGCCCACGCTCCTGCCACTGGCAGCCAGGTGCCCATGTGCCTGGCAGCACACAGCTACCCGGTCACGCCCTCCACCTGCCCCTAGGCTGACAGCCCCAGTGTGGAAAGTGGGATAGTCAGAGACAGGCATGGCTATGCAGAGCAGTCCCACCCCGAGAGGATGCACACACAACACACATCTCACGTGTGTGTGTCTGGCAAGAGGGCTGGGCCCAGGGGTCTCAGGCAGGGAGAAGGTCAGGTCAGAAGGCACCCACCATGAAACGGCCTGAAAACAAATAACCAATGAGATCAATAGCTCCTGCAACCCTGGTAATTAAAATCAAGGGAGAGCACTGGATACATGGAAGGAAGGGGGAACCCCCCCTTCTGCCTCTCCCAGGGCTACCCAGTATGTGGCACAGGTTTAGGAAGAGGCTGGGGCGGGGCAGGGACCACAGGCAGAGAATGTGGACAGGCCTGGAGGAAATGTAGCCATGGGAGAAAGGGAACGGGGAGGGGAGGGGAGGGGACGTAAGTTTCTTGGATCTAAGTTTCCAGAAGCATGGGATATTTCCACAGTCTCTGATCCAGGTGGCTCTTCTGGAAGAGAAGTTCTCTTCCCCTGGGAGACCGTCATAGGGCAGTGACTTCCATCTCAAAGCTGGCCAGTAGGCAGAGGTGGTCTGAAGAGCAGAAGGGGTTGGGTAAGCCATTGGCAGCCCAGAGAATCTCTTCAGAGAGGAGGGAGAGCCGGCCCAGGAGCTTGAGAGTTCCATCCCGACAAAGTCTGCGATCTGGAGCACAAAGCAGAGGCCGGTGGGTAAGGCAGCCGCAGCCACACTGCACGGGGTGGGGGGGCCCGTGGGAGCTACACCTTAGCAGCCTGCGTCTCCTCGACGGCCCTATCCTCCCTCACCTCCTGCCGCCTCTGGAGGAGGCCTCATTTTCTCAGATATGCCATATGTCAATGAATGAAGCCGGGTGGCTTCAGTGGGACTGCGGCAAACTAGAGTGCACGTCCAAGCCCAGCATTACAAGATCTTTTGATTTTCCAAGAGAAGCCGAAGTCCAGATTTGCTATATAAAATTTGATTTCTCAACAGAAAATCTAAACATTTTAAAAGACATGCTTTAAACAAAACAGGCATGGGGCTGATAGACTGCTATACTGTGACTATTGTGAGGGGTGAGAAGACAGGAAATGGGGTTTCTAACCTAACCAAGTCCCTTACTAACCAGCTGCCACTGAACAAATCCAATAGAGCACCTCCTGGTGCTCTATTCTCATCTTTAAAACGGAGGGACGGGGCTTCCCTGGTGGCACAGTGGTTGAGAGTCTGCCTGCCGATGCAGGGGACACGGGTTCATGCCCCGGTCCGGGAAGACCCCACATGCCACGGAGCGGCTGGGCCTGTGAGCCATGGCTGCTGAGCCTGCGCGTCCGGAGCCTGTGCTCCGCAACGGGAGAGGCCACAACAGTGAGAGGCCCGCGTACTGCAAAAAAAAACAAAAAAAACAAAAAAAACGGAGGGACGGCTTGTTCTGCCCACATCTCTCTAATGCTACAAGGATAAAAAGAGAAGGCGGGCAAATGGCCTAAGGGAAGTATGATGAGGATGACCAGTGTCAGGTAGGTATGAGATCTGCTCCTTTGCTGGTCAGGTCCCAGCAGCCCAAGCCATGTGATCAAATGCCTGACCTACCATCAGTTCCCAGGGACTCTTGGGGGTGGCTTCTAGGAATCCAGGATCCACCAAGCTTACCAGTTCTGTTCCCATTCTCGCAGGACTCAGCTGAGAAGAAGATGTAATCTACTGTCATTCCAAGACCCAAGGGCATTGTGGTGACCTCTGGGCGGCCATGCTGGGGCAGGAAATGAGTATATACCGAGGTCAGGTGGAGGCAGTGCTGGATGGTGCCTACAGTCCTTCGGGGATGGAGGGGAAGATGTCAGTCAACAAACATCACTGAACTTTTCCCAAGGTCACTTCTCTGTGGGTTTTATCAAGTTTTTTAAGGGATGATCCCAAATAACTCAACCTCAGCAAATGCCTTCCCATGCTAATTAAGAGGCTGAGAGTCTTAGCTAAAATTAGCCTAGAAACAGACACATTTATATACAGTCCTGCTGACATTTCTCACCCCCCACTCTCCTCTTGCTACCTGGTGAAGTATACCTAATGTACCCTTGTCCATGGGTCAGCAAGCTCTTCTGTGAGGCCTTACTCCCAAAGGAAAAGGGCAGGGGCTTTTCATCTGCAAGAACCTAGGTGGGTCACCTCTGGCCTTTGCACACCAGTTTGTTCCTCCATAAACTTAGCACACACAAGGGGAAGAGAGAGCTCAGCAAAATGTGTTCCCCCAAATCAGCCCCAGGAAAGCCAACAGGAATCTCTCGAATACACCTCGATGGGGCTGGAATGCAAGCAGAAGGGAACTGGAAGAAGATTACCTGGGGAAGTCAGGCTCAGGCTCAGATATGTCTTCCTCAATGACAGACTCGGCCCAGCCAGGAGGTCGCTCTGTAGAAGACCAGAGAGAAAGGGTTTTATCACTCACAGACAGTGAAGCAGGGTTAGAACCTTGCACCCTGAAATCCCACTCAAATCCTTGACTAGATTGTTCCAGAAGGGAAAAGGGAAAGAGAAAAGGTGAGGAGAGGAAGAAAACAATGGACCAAAGTCAAGAACCTCAGGAAGCAGACAGAGGTCTCTAACACAGACATCTCTTCCCTGGCTCAGCAACTTTTTAAAAAATTTAAATTCATTCTTTAGAATAGGTAATACAGTCACATGGTACAAAAATCAAAATGTAGAGAAAAATATCAGTGAAAAGGCTCCCTCCCACTCTGGGACCTTGCCACTCAATTCCTCTCTCCAGAGGCAACCAATGTTAACAAATTCCTGGTGTATTCCTCCATAGATATTCTATCACCCACCATCCATTGTGTGCATATATGTATCTGTGTATGTATGTGTATACATATGTATGCACACATACGTGTCCATACTTATACACACCTATACATGTACGCACACATACACAAAGAAAAAAGACACACATTACCAATATCAGGAGAGAAAGAGGGAATATTATTACAGATCTTACTGACATTCATAGGTATTATGAACTGAATGTTTGTCTCTCCCCAAAATTATGTTGAAATCTTAACCCCCAGTGTGATGGCATTAGGAGGTGGGGCCTTTAGGAGGTAATTTGGCCTTGAGGGTGAAGCCCTCATGAACAGGATTAATGCCCTTATAAAAGGGATCCCAGAGAGCTGTCCTTTCTGCCATGTATGGATGCAACAGTAAGTTGGCAATCAGCAACCCAGAGGAGGGTCCTCACCGAAACTGGACCATGCTGGCACCCTGACCTCGAACTTCCAGCCTCCAGAACTGTGAGAAATAAATTTCTGTTGTTTATAAACTACTCAGGCTGTGGTGTTTTGTTATAACAACCCAAACTAAGAAAAAGGATAACAAGGATCAACAAAATTGACAAACCCTTAGCTAGACTGACCAAGAAAAAAAGAGAAAACTCAAATTGCTAAAACCAGGAATGAAAGAGGGGGCCATCACCACCAACCTTAAGAAATAAAAAAATTATAGGGATACAATAAACAATTGTATACCAACAAATTAGATGACTTAGGTAAAATGGACAAATTCCTAAAAAGACAAAAACTACACAAACTGACTAAAAAAAAAGAAAATCTGAATAGTTCTATAACAATTAAAGAGACTGAATTAGCAATTTAAAAATTCTCACAAAGAAAAGCCCAGGCTCACATAGCTTTACTAGTGAATTCTGCTAAACATTAAAAAAAAAAGTAATAGGAATCCTTCACAAATACTTCCAAAATATAAAAGAGGGGACACTTCCCAACTCATGCTACGAGGTATTACTCTGATATCAAAAGTAGACAAAAACATCACAAAGAATGAAAACTACAGACTAGTATCGCCTATGAATGTAGATGCAAAATGCCTCAACAATTACAGTTCTGTGATTTATAAAAAATGTATATTTGGTCATTCAGATGACCAAATATATATATCTCATATATAGTCAGTCTTCATATACAGTCTTAGTCCACAGTTGCTGGTTCAAAGCTCTCCAAACCCTTAGAATTTCCTGAGTGTTGAGAGTGAGCAAGGTGCCTTTTGTTATGTTCATGAGGCAATTTTGGAAAATACCTAAGGTTGGGGGCTGGTTGCCAATGGAACCAACCATGTGATGAGAGGAACTTGCAGTCCCACCCTATGACCTCTGGGGAGCAGAGAGAGGTTGGAGGTGGAATCAGTCACCAATGACTAAGGATTTAATAAATCATGCCCATGTAATGAAGCCTTCATAAAACCCAAAAAGGACAGGGTTTGGAAAGCTTCCAGGTTGGTGAACTTATGGAGATTCGAGGGAGAATGGTGCACCCAGAGAGGGCATGGAAGCTCCACATCCCTTCCTACATACCTTGCCCTATGCATCTCTTCTGTACAGCTGTTCCTGAGTTACATCCTTTTATAATAAACCAATGATCTAGCAAGTGAAATGTTTCTCTAAGTTCTGTGAACCACTCTAGCAAATTAATCTAACCCAAGGAAGGAGGGGATAGTGGGAACCTCTGATTTATAGCCAGTTGGTCAGAAGAAGCACAGGGAACAACCTGGTCTTTTGACAGGCACCTGAAGTATTGGAGGGGTGGGTCTTGTAGAACTGAGCCCTTAACCTGTGGAATCTGATGCTATCGCTGGGGAGACAGTGTCAGAATTGAGTTGAATTGTTTGTTGGCGTTGGGGGAAACTCCTCCTCCCCCATGTTGGAAAACGAGTCTCAGAACAATATACTGGCAAACTAAATCCAGCAAAATAGAAAAATGACTATATACTATGACCAAATACGATTTATCCTAAAAATGTAAGGTTGGTTTAACATCTGAAAATCAATTAATATAATACATCATATTAATAGAATACTGAAGAACAAAAACCACATGATTATCTGAATAGTCACAGAAAAAATTTCTGACAAAATCCACTCCTTTATGACAAAAAACAAACCCACAACACTTAAAAAATAAGGAATAAAAGAGAACTTCCTCAATCTGGTGAAGGGAATCCACAAAACACAAACAAACAAAAAACAAACAAAAAAACCTCATGGCTAACATCATACTCAATGCTAAAAGACTGAAAACTTTACCCCTAAGATCAGGAATAAGACAAGAATATTTGCTGTCACCACTCAACACTGCAATGAGAGTTCTAACCAGGACAATTATGGAAGAAATAAAACGCATCCAAATTGGAATGGAAAAAAGTAATACTATTTCTATTTGCAAGATGACATGATCTTATATATAGAAAATCCTAAGAAATGTACTAAAAAACTACTAGAACTAATAAATGAGTTTGAGGGACTTCCCTGGTGGTGCAGTGGTTAAGAATCTGCCTGCCAATGCAGGGGACGTGGGTTCGAGCCCTGGTCGGGGAAGATCCCACATGCTGCGGAGCAACTAAGCCCGTGCGCCACAACTACTGAGCCTGCGCTCTACAGCCCGAGAGCTGCAACTACTGAGCCCACGTGCTGCAACTACTGAGCCCACGTGCCACAACTACTGAGCCCGCGAGCCACAACTACTGAAGCCCATGCGCCTAGAGCCCCTGCTCCACAACAAGAGAAGCCACCGCAATGAGAAGTCCGTGCACCGCAACGAAGAGTAATCCCCACTCATCGCAACTAGAGAAAGCCCACACACAGCAATGGAGACCCAACGCAGCCAAAAATAAATAAATAAATAAATAAATAAATAAATAAATAAATAAATAAATTTATATTAAAAAATTGAGTTTGAAAGATTGCAAGATACAAGACTGATATACAAAAACTGCATCTCTATACACTAGCAATGAATAATCCAAAAATGAAATTCAGAAAATATTTCCATTTATAAAAGTAACAAAAGGAATTTTAAATAGTTACAAATAAATTTAACAAAAGAAGTATAAGACACACTGAAAGCTATAAAACATGGAAAGAAATTAAAGATCTAAATAAATGGGAAAACTTCCATGTTCACTAATCATAAGCTAATACTGTTAAAATGGCAACATTTCCCAAACTGATCTACAGATCTGTAAATCCCTACCAAAATCCCAACGAACTTTTTTGCACAAATTGACATGGTGATCCTAAAATCCACATAGAAATGTATGAGAGACCCAGAATAGCCAAAATAATCTTGAAAAACAACAATGAAGTTACAAGATTTACACTTCTCTATTTCAAACTTATACAAAGCTAAAATAATCAAGGCAGAGTGGTACTGGCGTAAGGATAGGCATATAGATGAATGGAATAGAACTGAGAGTCCAGAAACCCATACGTCCACTGTTGATTTTTTACAAGGGGAGGGATAAAGGGAAAATAACTGCTAATGAATATGGGATTCCTTTTGGGGGTGATGAAAATGTTGTAAAATTAGATTGTGATGATGGTTCCGCAACTCTGAATATACTAAAAGCCACTGATTTGTACACTTTAAATGGGTGAATTTTATGGTATGTGAATTCCACCTCAATAAAGTTATTTCTTAAAAAAGGTAAGAGAATGTTATGGCCAACTTCATGCCAATAAATTTGTTAATTTATATGAAATGAAATATTCCTACATTTTCCCTGTTAAATTGTTTTCTCTTTTTGTTGCTATTATAAATAGGGTCTTCTTAAAATTACATCTTTTAACAAATATATCATTATTTTATTATATGAATACTATTGATTTCTGCATATTAATATTCTACCCAGATACTTTCCAGAATTAACGCTAATAATAGCTGTTAGTTGACTCTCTTGGATAACCAGTTATATAACCATATTAACAGCTAGTAATAGTTTACCCCCTCCTTTCCATTGTTTACTTCTATTTTCTTGTCTATATTTCTATGTTCTATTTCTAAATCTGTGGCTGGTGTCTCTCACAGTTGAATGACAGTAGTCATCCCTATCTTTTTCCCAACTTTGACAGGAATGCCACTAGATTGTCTTCTTTAAGCAAGATGCTCATTTTTGGATTGAGATAAATGCTTTTTTTTTTTTTTTCTTTTTCAGGCACCTGGTGGCTCCACGCCCCTTCCTCCATGGTGCACCAAAGCACTGACTGACCAAGATAAATGTATTTTAAGGGTATAAGGGATTATCTATTTTTTCCTTAAGAAGGTTCTTTTTAAAAGAATCTGGAATAGATGTTGAATTTTAACAAATGTCTCTGACCTCTACAGGATGACATGCATTTCTATATTTTAATAGATTTCATATATTTATTAGCATGATAAATACATTAATAGATTTCCCAATATTGAACTACCTTCATATTTCTGATAAACTCCATTTGGCCATAGTATATTGCTCTTTCAGTGTGATGTTAGATTCTGTTTCCTGATGGTCTATGTACATTTTTTGCATCAATATTCATAAGTGGAGAATATTAAGGTCTGTAGTTTTCTTTTCCTGTGTAACTGTTGTCAGGTGTTGGTGTCAAATACTTCTTTTGTAAAAATAACTTGGCCCCCTTCTGCTGTGCTCTTTAACAATTTAAACAGTAATGGAATTACAAGTTCTTTAAAGGTTTGATGATGTTCTCCTATCAACATGAACATGGTGTTTTTGTGGGACTGTATCTCAGAACTTTCGCTACTTTTTCACCCTGTGGTAATCTATGTTATGTCTCTCTTTCACAATCAGTTTTAGTAAATTACATTTTCTAAAATTAACATAGGCCATCAAAGTTTTCAATTTCTTCTGCACTCGGTTGAGAAAAGGACCCCCTTATAATCCTCTTAATTCTTCTGCATCTGAATACTTTTACCTGCTCCTCCCCTGCCCCCTTAAATAGGTTAGCTAATCTGACAGCTGTTTTTCACTCAAAAAACCAACTGATTTTTAGAGCTTACTAGTCCTACTGTTTTTCTGTTCTCTAAATTATTTTCATTTTCATCTTCTGCTTTCTTTCAGCTTGTTCTCTTTTCTAACTTGGGGGATACTTAATTTACTTACTTTAATCTTTTCTTATCAATATAATTCTCTGATTCAAGATATTCTATATAATTCTATGAATTTTTCACTGAAAGCTATTTTAGCTATATACCACAAATATATGGTATTTTCATTATTGTTATTTTCTACACACTCTGCAGTTTCAGTTTAAATTTCATCTTTGACCCAAAAGTTGTTTGAAATTTTTTAAATGTCCAGATGATAGCATTCTTTTAACTTCTATTTTTAATGCATGTGTGATCACGGAAAGTTGGCTATACTATTTCTACTGTTTGAAATTTACTGATTATTTTTGTGGTAGTCTAATATATGGCCAATTCTCAGGAATTTCCTGTGGATATTTTAAAAGATGTCTTTGCTCTGCTTTCAGTGTTCAGAGTTTGATATGTATCCATCAGATTTACCATACAACATGTTATTTAAGTCTTCTGTATTCTCAGTTATTTTTTATCTACTTGAACTATTGTGAACTGAGAAAGATGAATTAAAACCTTCAACCATTAGTTATTTTCTGACTATTATTCCTTGTTAAATACTGCAGTTTCACTTTGTGATGACTGATGTGATGTTATTTGGAACATAAATGTTCCTAACACTAATATCTTCATTTTGAATCAGAAAAATCACAGTGACCAGCAGGATATTGAAAATGGTTTTCTCTTCAGCAAGAGGCAAGCGAATTTAGGCTTCTGAATCACGTAAGAGGTCAGGAATCAGAGGTACCATTACTCCAGAAAAGAGGTGGGAGGTGAAAATCAAAACTGTCACAATGAACTCACCAGTCAATTAGAACCATCCCTTACAGAGCCATTACGTTTTCATGTCTCATTCCTAAATGTGAATGGACACCTGATGGAATCTTTGGGAACAAACAGTGGGGTAGGAAGAAACTAACTCTTAATTAAAAGAACCTTGGAAGGAACAGATGGAATTTTAAAAATTATCATCCTCAGTAGTAGAAAGGCAATATTGCATTCATTAAAAAAAAAAATGGTATAAAAAAGAAGGAACTTTAAAAAAGAGATTTGGAAATTAAAAATATAATGGCAGGGCTTCCCTGGTGGTGCAGTGGTTGAGAGTCCGCCTGCCGATGCAGGGGACACAGGTTCGTGCCCCGGTCCGGGAAGATCCCACATGCCGCGGAGCGGCTGGACCCGTGAGCCATGGCCGCTGAGCCTGTGCGTCCGGAGCCTGTGCTCCGCAACAGGAGAGACCACAACAGTGAGAGGCCCGCGTACCGCAAAAAAAAAAAAAATATATATATATATATATATATATATATATATATATATATATATATATATATATATATAATGGCAGGGCTTCCCTGGTGGCACAGTGGTTGAGAATCTGCCTGCCAATGCAGGGGACACGGGTTCGAGCCCTGGTCTAGGAAGGTCCCACTATGCCACGGAGCAACTAGGCCTGTGAGCCACACTACTGAGACTGTGCGTCTGGAGCTTGTCCTCCGCAACAAGAGAGGCCGCGACAGTGAGAGATCCGCGCACTGCGATGAAGAGTGGCCCCCGCTTGCTGCAACTAGAGAAAGCCCTCGCACAGAAATGAAGACCCAACACAGCCAAAAATAAATAAATAAATAAATAAATAAATAAATAAATATAATGGCAGAAATTTAAAATCACTAGAAGGAATGAACAAGCTGAGAGCATCTCACAGATGGTAGATTCTAATATACAATTAACAGTAATTCCAAAAAGAGAAAGCAGAAGGTAGGAAATTATTGAAGAAATATTACCAGCAAAATTATGTGACTCGAAATAAATTAGTTTCCATTTGAAAGGGCCGTGGGGTATCCAAAACAATGAATGAAACCAACACCCTGAGTAGGGTAAACCATCATGAGATTTCAGAAATCAAGAGATTAGAGATAAGAACCAGAAAGCCTCAGAGAGGCAAAATAGGTGATATACAAAGAAAGGATCAAGAATCAAAATGGCAGCAGACTTCTCATTAGCAATGCTGGAACCTGCAAGACAATGGACTGATTTCCAAACTAGACATTTACACTTCGCAAATTTTCATATTGGTGTGAGGATAAAAAAAATCAAGTCTTTTTTTAGTACATGAAAAGAAAAACAAAAAAGAAAGAAGACTGCTTCTCTCAACACCAGGTTCTACCCATGCAGCACTATGTACAAGCAGCACTGCTCCAGCAGTTACATGGGACTCAAGGCCTCTGCCTGTCCCACCAGGCCACATGAGCACATGGGCCACAACTGCCTCTACCTGAGCTGCAACATCTTCCTGGACCATTCAGCAATGGCAGCAGCCAAGCAAGTAAGTGCAAGTACTTGGGAAGAGGATAATAAGTTGTGCAGGGATGGGCCAGTGGAGGAGCTGGATTCAGAACTTTCCTGGTTCAAAAACTGATCAGATAGCCTTTCCTCTGTGGCCATCTGGTCGGTTTGTTAATAATAGTTTATGGAAGTCATTTATTAGCAACTGTTTTTTCCTAGAATGCACTTAATTGGGCACATGGTTTATTTTTACATGTTAAAAGACCTGAAGCTCCGGAGATAAATGGAAATGTGCAAGTGCTCATGAAAAAGAAAACAGAGTAACCCCTTTCAGTGTCTTTAAGAACGATACTGGAAAGAATAAACCACTAATAATTAAAAATATTTACAAGAGGGGGACTTAGGGCTTCCCTGGTGGTGCAGTGGTTGAGAGTCCGCCTGCCGATGCAGGGGACACGGGTTCGTGCCCCGGTCTGGGAAGATCCCACCTGCCGCGGAGCGGCTGGGCCCGTGAGCCATGGCCGCTGAGCCTGCGCGTCCGGAGCCTGTGCTCTGCAACGGGAGAGGCCACAACAGTGAGAGGCCCGTGTACCGCAAAAAAAAAAAAAAAATGAGGGGGACTTAAAATTTAGATTCCCATCTTATGAATTATTCCTTCACAAAGGGAGTTGGGGAGAGTGAGAATCACAATTTTTTTTAATTATACACCTTGTGTGATGTAGAACTCTCCAGCACAATGCAACGGCAACTTGTTGGAAAGTTAGACCATCACTCCCTGGCACTGTAGCTACTTTGGCAACTCAGATGCTTCCCATTAAAGTCAGTGTCACAGTCAACTTGGCAAGTTTGAATGTCTACAGTTGAGTTGGATGACTCTGGTATTGGACTGGAAATATTATTTGTTAGCACATCTAAACAAATCCTCTAGAAAAAAAGATCACACACTATGATCTCCTTGTACTGCACTTAAGTCTTTCTACTCATGGTCTAAAACCGGTGGTAGGTTTTTAGATCTGGAGTCCTTAAAAGAGATTCATCAGGACCCTATTCGGCCCTGGATGGGGATACTAAGCAAACGGAAGGGTACGTTCACAGTATGTGGAGGATGGGTGTGTTTACCCAAATTTAATCTCAATTTTGAAAATACTGCTATTATTGGGTACTGTTAGTGAACTGGATATTTTCCCCCATATAATGATTCTACTTACAAAGTGATTGTCAGTGTATTTTAAAGGTTCTTATTTTGTTATTAAATTGAAATGCTTATGTTATGTTTCAAGTACAGTACTGAGTTTTTAAAAATAACCTATTCTTAACATGGAATTACCTATGTGGGATCCTACTACTGTTTAACTTTAGGATTTTGTATTCTTAAAACATTGAGCCACTGCTTCCCTGCCTGAGCCCAACTGATCCAAGCACTTATCCCAGTTCCTAGCACACGCCAGTTGCTCTATGCATGGTGGCCACCACTATTATTACTGCTATCACCACAGCTGTAATAATACATTAGCTTTGCAATTAAAAAAAAAAAAAAACCAAGCCATTGAAATGTTCACTGCTCTGTGCAAAATGCCAATTCAAGTTAAATTACTTCAAGAAAAAAATGAATTCATTGCTTACCACCAGTCCTTTTACTATAGTTTTTTCAGTCATTGCTTGGTTGTCTTAAGTTATTCTTCTAGCAGTTTCTTCATGAAAGGCTTTGGGTTGAGTATAAAATTTTTGACCACACCATCTTTCTTTGAAACCTTGCTCTCCTGTGTTCCAGAGTCGAATGTTAATGTTAAGAAATCTGAAGCTTACCTGATTATTTTTACCTTTAAAAATAGCCCAATATTTTTGGTTCTGCCCAAAGGATTCTTTTATCTTCGACTTTTGTTAACTTCACTGGGATGTCTTACTGTTGACTCTCCTGTGTCATTTTTTACTGAGACATGGTATATCCTTCTCAATGTGGAGAGTCAGGTCTCTTGATTTTGGGAAACTCTTCCCTGATGCATCCCTTTAAATATTCCCTTTGTGCTATCATACTGGGTTTCTTCTTTGTGAACTCGAACTATGTGTATGTTGAATCTCTTTAACTTCCACTACTGTTATTTTCTTTCTAGTGCTTTTTATCCTTCCTGGCCTCTGCCTCTTGCTTGTTTTCAGCAGTGCCTATTCTCTCTTAGACTACTTCTAATTTTGTATTCATTATGTGATTCTTAAATTTTTTATTCCACTTCTTTCCTGAGCTCTGCAGTTTACATTTCATCTACTGATGTCTTGCCACGTGCTTGAACTCATTTTATAAAAGCAATTATTTTATTTTTGCACTCTTATGTTATAAAGACAATTGCTTAATTTTTTTATTCATGGGGAAATAATCATAATTTTCATATGTTCCATGGCAACAGTTTTTATCTCCGAAGTATTCTTTATCTGCCTTTTATTTTTCCTGTTCTTCCACCTTTTTTTCTTATAGTATTTTAGTACAGATCTCACGCTGGCTCCTTTTGGGCAGCCCAGCTTGGAATTAGTTGAGGTTTTTACGTACAAGCTATTGGTACAAAGCTTATATAAGCGCAGACCTGGGTACGCATTCCAAGTAACAGGAATTTTTCCTTATGACACAGGGCTGTGTGTGAGTCCTGTTCATCTTTATTTCCCCCTAGCCAAAAGAATATGCAGTTTAAGTATTACACCTCTCCCCACCACTTAAACAGACTGCTTCGTGCAAATTTGGCTTGATTCCTTGATCAGTCTTTCCTCTACTGCCTCTTTGGACCAAAAGAGGTTAAGACAATATCCTTTCACAACCTGTGCATCCTATTCTTGTCGACGAAACAAGGGATTTTGATTTCGTGCCTCAGGATACACTCCCCACCTTGGAGAAGGGCACCCTGCTGGCTCTTCTGGAGATCCATATGGCCCCACAGACCAGTCTCTCCATACCTGCTCCAGCACCCCTGCATGACCTCCAGTGCTTCTTGCAACCATTCCACCTGTGCTGTGGTTCATGATTTCAAATATCTTCAGGTCTCCTAGCTTTCTCAAAGATGGAGTTTGCATTTCTCTTTTTCATTCTCCTTGTTGCTTTGGAGTGTTTTCAGAGACAAGAAGGGGAGAACATCAAGCATACTCTGCGACTTACAATCTGGAAGTTCTCAGTAGGAGTAACTTGTTATTACAACCAGGAGTACTGTCACCTTATGATTTTCAAAGCCCCATCAAGTGTATTTTCTCTCTTAAACATGCCGTATACATGCTAGTTATTAGCAACTTAATACTAAAAAGCTTGTGGCTTACTCAAGGTCTCAGAGCTAGTTAGAACCCAGGTCTCTTGATTCCTGGTCCATGTTCTCAACACACTGCACACGGCCAGTGAACTCCACTGACCTTCCTCCTAAGCATACTTATTACCAGAAGCTGATCTCTAAGAATTATACCTAGAAAAGACTAAGAAACCACATAACTGACAAATATCAGAGGTGCAGAGGAAAGAAGACCAAGCTTAGTTGGAACAAGTTAGGGAACAAGCTTAGTTCCCATTACCTGGCTTAGTATCTGTCACTCCTTCCATAAGAACCAGTCCTACAGGTCGCTGACAGGCGATGCTGCAGAAGCGGAAACGTAGCAGGAAGTCTCGGCTATACTTACGTCTCTCTGTAAACCAGGAAAAGCCATACAGTGAAAGACAGTAAGAGGAGCCACATGCTGAGACTTCCTTAATACCAAGAAGCTTACAGGTAGGGACACAGAGGAAGTCTGGCTCTGAAGGCAAGGAGATTTTCCAATGGCTATGACTTAAGGTTGTCCATTTCATTAGGTGACCATGAGGAGGACAATGAAAAAAACAAAGGAACGTGCTAAGAGAATTGAGGGAATTACACTTTCTCTTGTCACTGAGGTGCCAGCTTTCTCCCAAAATGGGTGTGGAGGGACAACCAACCAAGAATGTGGCATGTGCTCACCTGATCTCTTGGGGTGACAGGAGGTGACATACTGACAGCAATCAGTGATGCCCAGGGAGCTGGGCCATAGTGGGGCCTGCAGCTTCCTCTGATAAAGCTGATGGGAGAAGTCTTCCTGTCCAGATACCTACAAGGAAAGAGCAGATGGGAATAAGGAATCTGAGATGGAAAAAGGAAATAGCCCATGTTTTGGGACATGCAGACAAACATACATACACACACACACACACACACAGAGTCACATACTATGTACGTAACACAAGCAAAACACATACGTCTCAGGGGAAAGTTAAAAATAAGGAGCTATTTAAAACCATTATTTTATTTTTTTACTAGAAACACTGAAATGTCCATGAGACAGGAATAAGGGGTTAAGAGTGAGGTATGCGAGTCAAAGAGAACAGAACTATATGAACATAGGGTCCCCTAAATTTCAGCTCAGAAAAATCTACACTACTCTGCCCAGGGAATGTCAACTTTCAGGGGCTTTAATCTGCAGTGGGAAAAGGTTTATCCTGATCTTTGGATCTTCTGGATCAACGTCTAGCATCTTAAGCCTATTACTGGGAAACCACGGGGTCAAACCAAATGGGAAATTCACCAAAGCACTTTACCGTATCTACGTCACCATCCTCGGTCAAAGCCCATGAGCAGCCTGGGAACGGACAGAACGTAGTAGGGGAAACATTCGGCAACATCAGTCATCTGCGTATCTCCAACGTGTGTAGCAAAATCCCCTTTATTTCATTTAACAACAACAAATATTTGAATGCCAACTATGTGCAAAACACTAGCTAAGTGCTGGGGAGAGAGCAGTGATAGACGCAATCTCTCTGCCCCTAAAGGACATACATTTTCAGTATGCCATCAGAAGTAAAACACACCTTCAATTGAATGGCCATTTACTAACTGTGTGACTTTGGGCAAGTTAGTTAACTCTCTTGGGTTCAATACGCTCTACTATTGAGTGGGATAGTAATACCACATACAATTAAGAATCTGGGTAACCGTAACTACCAATTACTGACTGCTTCCTTTGAAGCAGAAACTGGAAAACACTGTGTGCGTTATTTTATGTAATCCACCAAAGAAAACCCTCTGAAGTAGGTCCCATTATATCCCCAGTGTATGACGAGGCAAATGGGGCTTACGGAAGTGAAGTAACTTGCCCAAGGTGGCAGAGCAGGGATCTGAACACAGGACTGTCTGGCTTCAAAAGGAGTGCTCTTAATCACTGTGCTTAACAGCAGCTGTCACATGGTAGGCACTGAGTAAATTCTTCTTCCCATTCCCTGAGCCCCTTGATTATAGCAGCTTCCTGGCAGGATAATGCCTTTCTCTGCGCATGTGGCAACCAGGACATCGCTGGCACTTGAGGAACCTCATTAAAATAAAAGCCCAAAGTGCTCCACAATAATTCAGTCATTTTATGTCTTTTCTCCCCTGTGCCTTGCCAAAAGTTAAGCAACAAGTTGGATCAGCAGGGGCAAAAGAGAGGAACAAGGAGATTAAGTGACATGTAAAAAAATCAGCACAAGCTGAATGCTCCTCGGTAGGGCTAAATAAACTACAATAAAACTATAAGATACCTAGGTTATAAACATTCAGCAGTTAAAAGGAATGAGATAGATACATATGTACATTGTTGAGTGAAGAAGCTACAAAATGAAATATACATAATCTATCACATTTATAAATACACACAGTACATTATATACCAGCTGTTAGAAGCAATCACAGCATACTATTGGAGGGCAAGAGCTCTGGGGCCAGGCTACCTGGTTACAAATCCTGGCTCCACCACTCACTACCTGCAAAAACTAGAGTAAGCAAATTACCTAACTTCTCTACACCTTAGCTTTTTCATTTATAAAATGGAAGCAATGATAGAAATTGTGAAAATTAATGAGTTAATACATGTAAAGTGCTTAAAATAGCACCTGGCACACAGTAAGTGCTTAATAAATGTAGATTATGATTACATCATCACAACAGCTTAGATACTACTGCAAATGCATAGAAAATGACCTGGAAGAACACCACCAAACTTTGAACAGTTATTACTTGACTCTAAGTGGAGACGTGGGAAATGTAGGTAATAAAGGGGACTTTGGTCTTATTTTAAAATGTCTGAATCCTTAAAGGGATGTACCTGTGTACTTACATGCACTTACATATATACTTATGTACCTGTAAACTAAACATAAATTAATGATAAAAACTGAAAGGATTCCAATATACCAAAGGCACTCACGAGCTCCTAACTTCCAGGCTTGGGTACCAGATATCAATAGAACAAGAAAAAGCCAGAGGAAGCCAGAACAGGTGTAACTGAAGTCCCTGCCACAGAAGCAACACCAGGTGCCAACACCAAAATCTCTCCCTAAGCCAACCCCGCAGTGGCCTCTCCCATTTCACCTTCCAGGCCGGCATCCCACGGTAGTGGAGTTCTCCATCCCTGATGAAGTTGTAAAGAGGTGAACCAGGGACAGAATTCAGGTCCCCACACAAGATGATGGGGCAGTGGCTGCCATCTGACAACCTGGCCACCTTGTCCACTTCAGCCAAGAAAATGGCCATCTGGGCTAGCTTGACATCGCCCCGACGTGGGTTGTACAGGATGTGAGTATTTGCCACACATAACGGGGCCACTGAGACTTGCCCCAGGCCTTCTGGGACTAGTGGCTGCAGCAGCAACACTAAGCCCACGTTGTCCCGATTGAGGAGCTCCAAGCCAGGCCGGAAGTACTCCACAGGGCTGGCGCAGAGCAGACGGAATCGCGTGGGCTTGTAGCAGACAGCACAGCCATCTGTCTTATGCCCGGTCCTCCTCTTGTAGAAACAGGTAAAGCCTGCAACGAACACCCCACCAAGGAGATGGGTCAGAGTCCTTGAAGATGGGTTAGGGTCCCTCTACCCAGTGGCAGTAGCCCAGGCATGTGTGCCTAATGCCTTGCTCCTGCAGTCCAGTAAGGGGAGTCCTTGCCCTTGCCAATTCCTTGGTTCTGCAGAGGCTCCCTTACAGCTGTAACCAGATGACTGAGTGGCTAGAAGGGGAAGGAGGGACAGAAGGGTATGAAGCAATAACCTGACAGGAAAAGCATGGACTCTAGGGTCAGACAAGCCGGAGTCCAGGCTCCACAACCTATGAGTTGTATGTTTATAGCTTTGTGACCTTGAGCTAGTCACACAAATTTTCTGAACCTCAGTTTCCGCACTGTAAAATGGGGATAATAATATTCAGCCTCACAGGGTTGGTTACTTCAAGGATTAAATGGCAATATATGTCAGAATTGCTTTAAAACTTCAGGACTCTCCTTCTCACCCACACAAAGGAGCTAGCTCGCAGATGAGACTGAGGGTTTACTGAGATGAAAGAAAGATACAGTGCTTTCAGGAGAGAGCAGACAGGGCTGTAGGAAGAAAGACTGGCAAATGTGCCAGGGAGCGGCATTACCCATCATTCTCAGAGAGGGCTCCAGCTGCTCCCAGTAATGATCTTCCTGGACTTCCTGGAGACACAAGATCTGGGAAAATGACAAGGACTCCAATCACTCCAGAGTAATGGAGGGCCCTGGAGTACGACTCCCACCCCAGGAGCAGGCACTGAAGCCACATGGGAAGCTGCTGTGGGTCTCAGGCTGGGTCACACTGAAACGTCCCCTGGGTGCTGACTCTTCCCTGATAGCCACTACCAGCAAGAACAGGCCCAGAGTTACGCTGAGATCAGATACATGTGCTGGCTCTTCCTGCTCCTTGAATCCCTCACGTCTCCCTGCCTGCACAAAGGTGCTAGAAAGCGTGCACCACGGACAGTCTTCTCAGCATCTGCCCTAAACTCATTACACCAGGAAGACAAGCACCAGTCCTAGGCAGGAGGCCAATCATATGAACAACTATGGGGTTCAATTCATTTTCTAAGAGCATTGGGAAACAGCCAGGGTCCAGAGCAAATGCAGGATGGCACATCTCCCCATCTTCACTCACATCGGGATCCCAGTGCTGGAATTCCTGCATGAGATTCGCAAAGCGGTAGTTCCAACTGAGGATGTCTGGATGGCAATGCAGGTAGAGCTCTGAGCTCTGCTGCATCAGGTCCTGAGCCAGGATGTTATAGGACATCAGAGTGAACTGGAACTGAGGGCCATCTCCTGCCTCCAGGCCCTGAGCATCTGGCTGAGTGGAGAAATCCTCCCATTCTCGCCACAAGATTTCTGCAAAGGTGTCGGGAAGAAGAGGTCCATGGTAAGTCCATATTATTCACAGGGCCCACCATCTCCACTCCTGACTCCATGATACTGTGACGAGTTCCTTTTTTCATTTTCCCTGTCATTCATCCCTTTCTGTGGTGATTTGAACAACACTCTAAGGACATTCTCAGACAAGACAATAAGCTCCACAAACCCAAAGATAATCTTGGCCTGTTCATCACCGTATCCCTAGTACCTAGCATAGCACCTGGCACCTAGTACAAGTTCACTAAATATGGTCGACAATTTCTCACTTCTGATAAATCCATGGGTCTCTGGAGAATCACTCAGAATGTGCTTAACAGTCATCTGAGATTAAAGACATTTCTAGAGTAATCTCACCCTTGGGTGTTTTCTGACCTCTAACCCTGAAAATGCCTACAGAGCCAGAAACCATAATGTGTCTCCCATGTGCCCTCGAGCAGGGAGCTGCAGAGTGGATTTCAAACCTATGTGAGCCACAGCACTCATTCTCCAAAGTTGAATGGAAGCCCGATATGTAACACAGATAAAAATGGAGTTATCTGGGCTTCCCTGGTGGCGCAGCGGTTGAGAGTCCGCCTGCCGATGCAGGGGACACGGGTTCGTGCCCCGGTCTGGGAAGATCCCACATGCCGCGGAGCGGCTGGGCCCATGAGCCATGGCCGCTGAGCCTGCGCGTCCGGAACCTGTGCTCCGCAACGGGAGAGGCCTCAACAGTGAGAGGCCCACGTACCACAAAAAAAAAAAAAAAATGGAGTTATCCTGGTTGAGGCAGAGAGTGGAGCCCTGAGAGCTCTCCACCGCTACCCCAGGTCACCTCCAGAGAACCAATAATGTAGAGAATCAGAACTATGGTCTGCTTTCAGTTCTGCCACTACCTAGCTATGTGACTTTAGGCATGTCCTGCTACCTCTCTGTGCCGTGATCACTTCATCTGAAAGGCCACGGGGCTGGATGAAATGCTCTCTAAGGCCCCTCTGGATCTGCCACTGCAGGAGTCTCAGAAAAACAGAATGCAGCAGCAGAGCTCCACACAAGAGAACTTTAGCAGTGACTGTGTGCACATCTGAGACAACCTGCTGCCCCGGCTCACTCAGCCGGTTGCCAGACTCACCATGATATGGGATTTCCATTGGGGGAGGCTGCAACTGCCCCAGGCCCTCAAAGGGCCAGATGGGAGCCTCTTCCTGAGGCACAGGCTCTGGTGCTATGCTCCAGGCCACCACTGCGGGGTCCTCTTCCCACTGCTCTGCAGCCAGGGCACCCACTGGGAGGACAGCACAGTCTGCATACTGGGGGCCGGTCTGCACCGGGACTGCTGCCCACGTTGGGCCCTCGACCTCTGGCAGTGGCTCCTCTCCTAGCACCTCAGGGAAAGGCTCCTCCAGGTTCTCTGCTGCCCACAGGTCACTCAGCTGCCTGCTGGACCACTTGTCTTCTGCAGCAGCATCCTGTTCTCCAGGATTATCCATCAGGAGCGCCAGGCTGCTCTGGGCTACTCCCTTATCTACAAGCAGACCCTCGCTCACAGTAGAGAGTGGCTGGCTTGACCCTTCTTCTTGCCACTGCTGCAGCAGGCCCTCACACTCCTCCTGGTCGGGGCCCCGAGGGGCCATGGCAAAGTCGCCGTCTACCCGGGGGGACGAGCTCTTCGCCAGGAGGGCATTTTTTCGACATGTGAAGAAAGCATCTAAGAAGAAAGCCAAAATACCATGTTATAAGATGACAGCATCACCCAACCCACGCTCTTCTCCCAACTTCTACTAAGTCTCATACAAGCAAGAATCATATCCACCTTGCTCATCACTGTACCATCACTGGGCCTGCCCATTTTAGTGCCTGGAACATCATCATCACCAGAGTGAAGTGCTTACTATGTGCCAGGCACTGTTCTAAATGCTTTACAAGTAGTAACTAATTCATATGGTAGGGATCTGATAAATATTCAGTGTGTGAATGAAAGAATGGCTATCCCACATAATCTAGGACAGAGATGGTCACATACAACCACACTCCTTTTATCTGGAGGTTAAGACTCCTATTAACATCAACTCTCTGGTTCTAAGAGCCACATTACACTGGAACCAGCACTTGACCATGAGTCAGAACTGTGGGTCATGGGCTAGCACTGAAATTAACAAAGCTATGTGACCTTGGACAATGCCCCTAGTGAGATGGACTCACTCTTGACTGTAAAATGAGGACAAGGGAAATTTGAACTAGATAATCCCCAAGAGCTTTTCTAGTTCTATAAATCCACTAATCTATGAATGCATTCTAAAAGAAAAAGGCCTAAAGTAGACAAAAAGGGTGTCTCAAAATCTGTACAATCTCTCTCTTAGCAAAGGCCCTGGATCCTCTTCTCAAATCTATTTATTCTACTCATAAATCTTCACAAACTTCATTATCCCATCCAAACTTCATCTTTCCCATTCCATAGTACTCTAGCGGCTGTAAATCAGAAGGTGCCAACAACTGACAGCAAGAGACAGCTGCCTCCTCTCTGCTAACGGCAGCCACAGTGACAGCCAACAGGAAAAAGCAGGTGGGAAAAACTATAAAATTGGAGCCCCCAAAATCCAAGCACAGTATTTTGGTGCAAACAAAACCTCCCCCCACCAACACACGCTAAGTCACTTATTTATAGCATAGGACAAGTGACATGTATGATGATGACCCTCAATCACCAGAGATTTATTTTAGCGGCTCCATTTTTTTTTTAAAGGCAAGAAAAACTTCAAAATGGTTCAAACGTTGAAAGACACTATCTTATTTAGGGTCTATGTGGATTTACGTCCCTCAAACCAGTGGTTTTTCAACCAGGGGTGATTTTGCCCTCAGGGAACATTTCTGCATTGTCTGGAGACACAGTGGTTGTCACAACTGTGGGGATGCTACTGGCATCTAGTGGTTATAGGATGAAGATACTGCTGAATATCCTACAGTGCAAGAGACACCTCCACAACGAACTACCCAGGCCCAGACGTCAACAGTACTGAGACTGGGAAACCCTGCTCTAAACCCATGGGCTGAGTTGCTGACCTTAGTCTCAGGAACTTATTAATTCCCTGCCCTTTGAAACATCCTCTATGTATATCGGATGGCAGAAGTTCTTTGATTTATATGTGTGAGGTTATTAGTTTTCAAACTCAGCAGGTTTTGGTTGGTGGTGGTGGTTTGTTTTTCAACAGCAGAATTCTTTTATTAAAAGAAAATCTGTAGAAACCAAATGTACAAATACAAATGGGACTACTTTAATAGGTGTGTGCAAGTGAGTGGGGGGAGGTGGCCCTTCCTCTGAGATACCTAAAACTCTGACTACTGGTCTAGAAACCTCTGGACTAGTATATGTCACTAAGGCTGCCATTATGGACACTGGCAGAGCTCCAGAAATGACAGCAACGTGGTTAGAAGAGTATGCATTAGTTCTCTGAAAACTTCTGTGGAGTTCCTCATTTCTGAGAAGTATGTACATACAAGACATTCCCGAATTGAGTGCCTACTGCATTCTGGGCAGTATGCTAGCACTAGATACAGTGAGCAAAACAGACATGGCCCTGCCCTCCTGGAGCCCGCATTCTAGTAGCAGATACAAACATACACATACATACATTAAGTGTTTTATATGAAATATATAGGAACAGAAATTACACACACACACACACACACACATATTGTGTAAAGTTCCAGAAAGGAAAAGCAAAGAAGGCACACAGTTGGACCTCTTATTTCTAAAAGTCTTTCTTGGGGCTTCCCTGGTGGCCCAGTGGTTGAGAGTCCGCCTGCCGATGCAGGGGACATGGGTTCGTGCCCCGGTCCGGGAAGATCCCACATGCCGTGGAGCGGCTGGGCCCGTGAGCCATGGCCGCTGAGCCTGCACGTCCGGAGCCTGTGCTCCGCAACGGGAAAGGCCATGGCAGTGTGAGGCCACAACAGTGAGAGGCCTGCGTACCGCAAAAAATAAAAAAAAAAAAAAAAAAAAATAAAAGTCTTTCTTGGTCTGTCCTGCCCCCTAAAATGCCAGAGAAAAGTCTGGGGGTTCTGTGGGATCTCCCAGAGGAACTGATGGTCTCATAAGAGCCTCGGGAACGTCAAAGACCAGGAGTGGGGAGCGCAGGCAGATCATGGCAAAGTTAAACAATAACTCTTCTCTAAGTACCCGCTGGGCATTGCCTCCACCCCACTACATCTCTAAACGCACGGGACATTGCTTCAAAGCTGAGGTTTCAATGTGTCTCTGGATTCTGAGCATCCGTTTTTTCAACCAGACTCCGCTGAGAGGCGGCTGGGAAAGGTGGGTGTGGAGTTGACCCAGGGGAAAAACAGGTACGTCTAGGTCTTCAGTCCACAGATCCACCCCCAGGGCCGACTGGCCCCTGTCCACAGAGAATTCGGACATTCGCCTCGGCCCCAAGCGGCCAACCCTCCCCGACCCCCAGGGCAGTGACTCAGCGGGACCCGGAACCTCTCCGCAACCCCGGGGCCAGAGAAGAGCAGCTCTGGCCCCTCCCCCAGCCCCCTCCACGTTAACTGTGGCCCGACACCTCCAGGTCACAGGCGTGAGGAGGGGGCTGCCCACGAGGCTCGCCGGCCAGGCCCGGGCCTCGTTTAGTCCAGGACGGCACGGCGGGGCCGAGGGCGGCCTCCCCACATGTTGGCACTGCCGGGGGAAAGTGGTTGTGAGGCCGTCCGCGACGCACGCCGCCCCAGGCCCCGAGGGGCACCGCCGAGGCAGGCCCGGGCCTGGCACCCGCCCGTCAGGACACGGGGCCGGTACCTGAGAGGGCGCGGAAAACGCGTGCGGCCGGCAGCAGCAGGTAACACAGGCACGACGCGATCATGGCCGGCCGCCTGCGCCCGCTCCCGCGCCCGCTCCAGTGCCCGCCTCCCTTCCTTGCCGCCGCCCGCCGGGTCTCCCTCCGTTCGGCCCCGCCCCCGGCTCGCCCCACCCCCGGCTCCACCCCCGGGACGGCTCACATGGTACCACTGCGCTTCAACAACAACTTTATTGGGAGCGCAGGGCCAAGCGGACTCCCGCTGGGAGGGGAAGCCAGTTCCCAAGACAATGGAGCGGAGCGGGCGGGGCCTGGCTCTTAGCTGCGGCAGAAGCGCCGGGATTTGAAATTAAACCCCTCCTGGAGGCATCATGGTTGTTTTTTTTTTGGCCGTACGCGGGCCTCTCACTGTTGTGGCCTCTCCCGTTGCGGAGCACAGGCTCCGGACGCGCAGGCTCAGCGGCCATGGCTCACGGGCCCAGCCGCTCCGCGGCATGTGGGATCTTCCCGGACCGGGGCACGAACCCGTGTCCCCTGCATCGGCAGGCGGACTGTGAACCACTGCGCCACCAGGTAAGTCCCATAATATTATTTAAAGCCCACAGTTTTATTCCCGCTTCTGCCGCCTCACTACGGCTCCACCTTGGGTCCACCACGTAACTTCTCCGCCCCTCAGTTCCCTCATCTGTAAAATGAGGTGCTGGACCTTGTCTAAGGCTTCACCCAGCTCTGACTTCTATGATCTTGACCGGCTTAGCCCAGACTGGAGAGAGCCAGCTCTTTCCCATTTTTCTCCTTTTCCTGACTCTCTTCCCCGGCTCAGATTTAGGTCAAACATTGAGTCCACACCTTGCTTCAGCACATAAGATTTTATCTCCTTCATCATCCTGTTCCAAATGGGCCCTTTTCCCCCTAATCTGGAAAAAAGGGGTGTCCCATTGATAAGGGGGCCAAAAACGGGAGGGGGTGAACCCTCCATAGGGGCAACAGGACCAAGTCTGGTTGGTTGGTTGGTTTTCCTTGAGGTATCTCTTCTCTCCAGTGTCTATGACAGTGTCAGGCACATAGTAGGGACCAAATAAACCTCTGTTGACTGACCAAAATATATGTCACTAAAAGAAGGCCAGTTCTTCCATCAACGCTGTGCTACCCAGACCTCTTTAATTCTCTCCTCCCCTTTCCCACTCTCAGTCTTCTGCCGCTGTAAAGAAGGAGGGACCACTTAATACTCCCAGTTTCAGTACCCAGTGTATGAGTTGTGTGATTTCCAATTTGTGGCTGGAGCCTCGGTTGTTCGGGGAAGCCCTCTGCGGAGTCACCAGATCCGGGACCAGCTGAGTACATCATAACACTGAAAGGCGGAAGGGAGGAAGAAGGAGAGAGTCAGTACTGTGGCCTTCCCACTCTATCCCCTTAGCTCTAGAGGCAGTGTATGCCTTCAGGCAACAGCGCTCTTACCCTTGCCAGAGATGAGGCAGAGGTTCCAGGGGCAATCTGAAGGTTGGGAAGCCTCTTAGAAACTAGCACACAAACGTTAACTCTACCTAAGGAGGCTCCAAAGTCAGATCACTTCCTTGATATGGCTTAAATAAACCTTCCTTGTATGCCCTTCCATGTTGTCCCAATAAGTACCCAGAAGTCCAAGTTCCAAATCAGATCCTAAATCAAGGCACGTATCTAGAGACTAGGTTTTGTAAAATGATGGTTCCCTTAACACTTGCAAATATTTTTACTTATTTTTTTAATTTAATTTAATTAATTTTTTTATACAGCAGGTTCTTATTAGTCATCCATTTTATACATATCAGTGTATACATGTCAATCCCAATCGCCCAATTCATCACACCACCACCACCACCCCCTGCCGCTTTCCCCCCTTGGTGTCCATACGTTTGTCCTCTACATCTGTGTCTCACTTTCTGCCCTGCAAACTGGTTCATCTGTACCATTTTTCTACGTTCCACATATATGTGTTAATATACAATATTTTTCTCTTTCTGACTTACTTCACTCTGTATGAGAGTCTATAGATCCATCCACGTCTCCACAAATGACCTAATTTTGTTCCTTCTTGTGGCTGAGTAATATTCCTTTGTATATATGTACCACATCTTCTTTATCCATTCATCTGTCGATGGGCATTTAGGTTGCTTCCGTGACCTGGCTATTGTAAATAGTGCTGCAATGAACATTGGGGTGCATGTGTCTTTTTGAATTATGGTTTTCTCTGGGTATATGCCCAGTAGTGGGATTGCTGGATCATATGGTAATTCTATTTTTAGTTTTTTAAGGAACCTCCATACTGTTCTCCATAGTGGCTGTATCAATTTACATTCCCACCAACAGTGCAAGAGGGTTCCCTTTTCTCCACACCCTCTCCAGCATTTGTTGTTTGTAGATTTTCGGATGATGCCCATTCTAACTGGTGTGAGGTGAAAGCTCATTGTAGTTTTGATTTGCATTTCTCTAATAATTAGTGATGTTGAGCAGCTTTTCATGTGCTTCTTGGCCATCTGTATGTCTTCTTTGGAGAAATGTCTATTTAGGTCTTCTGCCCATTTTTGGATTGGGTTGTTTGTTTTTTTAATATTGAGCTGCATGAGCTGTTTATATATTTTGGAGACTAATCCTTTGTCCGTTGATTCATTTGCAAATATTTTCTCCCATTCTGAGGGTTGTCTTTTCGTCTTGTTTATGGTTTCCTTTGCTGTGCAAAAGCTTTAAAGTTTCATTAAGTCCCATTTGTTTATTTTTGTTTTTATTTCCATTACTCTAGGAGATGGATCAAAAAAGATCTTGCTGTGATTTATGTCAAAGAGTGTTCTTCCTATGTTTTCCTCTAAGAGTTTTATAGTGTCCGGTCTTACATTTAGGTCTCTAATCCGTTTTGAGTTTATTTTTGTGTATGTTGTTAGGGAGTGTTCTAATTTCATTCTTTTACATGGAGCTGTCCAGTTTTCCCAACACCACCTATTGAAGAGACTGTCTTTTCTCCATTGTATATCTTTGCCTCCTTTGTCATAGGTGCATGGGTTTATCTCTGGGCTTTCTATCTTGTTCCATTTATCTATATTTCTATTTTTGTGCCAGTACCATATTGTCTTGATTACTGTAGCTTTGTAGTATAGTCTGAAGTCAGGGAGTCTGATTCCTCCAGCTCCATTTTTTTCCCTCAAGACTGCTTTGGCTATTCAGGGTCTTTTGTGTCTCCATACAAATTTTAAGATTTTTTGTTCTAGTTCTGTAAAAAATGACATTGGTAATTTGATAGGGATTGCATTGAGTCTGTAGATTGCTTTGGGTAGTATAGTCATTTTCACAATATTGATTCTTCCAATCCAAGAACATGGTATATCTCTCCATCTGTTGGTATCATCTTTAATTTCTTTCATCAGTGTCTTACAGTTTTCTGCATACAGGTCTTTTGTCTCCCTAGGTAGGTTTATTCCTAGGTATTTTATTCTTTTTGTTGCAGTGGTAAATGGGAGTGTTTCTTTAATTTCTCTTTCAGATTTTTCATCATTAGTGTATAGGAATGCAAGATATTTCTGTGCATTAATTTTGTATCCTGCAACTTTACCAAATTCATTGATTAGCTCTAGTTGTTTTCTGATGGCATCTTTAGGATTCTCTGTGTATAGTATCATGTCATCTGCAAACAGTGACAGTTTTACTTCTTCTTTTCCAATTTGGATTCCTTTTATTTCTTTTTCTTCTCTGATTGCCATGGCTAGGACTTCCAAAGCTGTGTTGAATAATAGTGGTGAGAGTGGACATCCTTGTCTTGTTTCTGATCTTAGAGGAAATGCTTTCAGTTTTTCACCATTGAGAATGACGTTTGCTGTGGGTTTGTCATATATGGCCCTTATTATGTTGAGGTAGTTTCCTCCTATGCCCACTTTCTGGAGAGTTTTTATCATAAAAGGGTGTTGAATTTTGGCAAAAGCTTTTTCTGCATCTATTGAGATGATCATATGGTTTTTATTCTTCAATTTGTTAATATGGTGTATCATATTGATTTGCATATATTGAAGAATCCTTGCATCCCTGGGATAAATCCCACTTGATCATGGTGTGTGATCCTTTTAATGTGTTGTTGGATTCTGCCTGGTAGTATTTTGTTGAGGATTTTTGCATCTATATTCATTGGTGATACTGGTCTGTAATTTTCTTTTTTTTTTTTTTTTTTTTTTGTAGTATCTTTGTCTGGTTTTGATATCAAGGTGATGGTAGCCTCATAGAATGAGTTTGGGAGTGTTCCTTCATCTGCAATTTTTTGGAAGAGTTTGAGGAGGATGGGTGTTAGCTCTTCTCTAAATGTTTGATAGAATTCGGCTGTGAAGCCATCTGGTCCTGGGCTTTTGTTTGTTGGAAGATTTTTAATGACAGTTTCAATTTCATTACTTGTGCCTGATCTGTTCTTTCTTCCTGGTTCAGTCTTGGAAAGTTATACCTTTCTAAGAATTTGTCCATTTCTTCCACCTTGTCCATTTTATTGGCATGGAGTTGCTTGTAGTAGTCTTTTAGGATGCTATGTATTTCTGCAGTGTCGTAACTTTTCATTTCTAATTTTGTTGATTTGAATCCTCTCCCTCTTTTTCTTGATGAGTCTGGCTAATGGTTTATCAATTTTGTTTATCTTCTCAAAGAACCAGCTTTTAGTTTTATTGATCTTTGCTATTGTTTTCTTTGTTTCTATTTCATTTATTTCTGCTCTGATCTTTATGATTTCTTTCCTTCTGCTAACTTTGGGTTTTGATTGTTCTTCTTTGTCTATTTTCTTTAGGTGTAAGTTTAGATTGTTTATTTGAGATTTTTCTTGTTTCTTGAGGTAGGCTTGTATAGCTATAAACTTCCCTCTTAGAACTGCTTTTGCTGCATCCCATAGGTTTTGGATCGTCGTGTTTTCATTGTCATTTGTCTCTAGGTAATTTTTGATTTCCTCTTTGATTTCTTCAGTGATCTCTTGGTTATTTAGTATCATATTGTTTAGCCACCATGTGTTTGTGTTTTTTCCTTTTTTTTCCCCTGAAATTGATTTCTAATCTCATAGTGTTGTGGTCAGAAAAGATGCTTGATATGATTTCAATTGTCTTAAATTTACTGAGGCTTGATTTGTGACCCAAGATGTGATCTACCCTGGAGAATGTCCTGTGCACACTTGAGAAGAAATTGTAATCTGCTGTTTTTGGATGGAATGTCCTATAAATATCAATTAAATCTATCTGGTCTATTGTGTCATTTAAAGCTTGTGTTTCCTTATTAATTTTCTGTTTGGATGATCTGTCCATTGGTGTAAGTGAGATGTTAAGGTCCCCCACTATTATTGTGTTACTGTCAATTTCCTCTTTTATAGCTGTTAGCAGTTGCCTTATGTATTGAGGTGCTCCTATGTTGGGTGCATATGTATTTATAATTGTTATATCTTCTTCTTGGATTGATCCCTTGATCATTATGTAGTGTCCTTCTTTGTCTCTTGTAATAGTCTTTGTTTTAAAATCTATTTTGTCTGATATGAGAATTGCTACTCCAGCTTTCTTTTGATTTCCATTTGCATGGAACATCTTTTTCCATCCCCTCAATTTCAGTCTGTATGTGTCCCTAGATCTGAAGTGGGTCTCTTGTAGACAGCATATATACGGGTCTTATTTTTGTATCCATTCAGCCAATCTATGTCTTTTGGTTGGAGCATTTAATCCATTTACATTTAAGGTAATTATCGATATGTATGTTCCTATTACCATTTTGTTAATTGTTCTGTGTTTTTTTTGTAGGTCCTTTTCTTCTGTTGTGTTTCCCACTTAGAGAAGTTCCTTTAGCATTTGCTGTAGAGCTGGTTTGGTGGTGCTGAATTCTCTTAGCTTTTGCTTGTCCGTAAAGCTTTTGATTTCTCCATTGAATCTAAATGAGATCCTTGCCGGGTAGAGTAATCTTGGTTGTATGTTCTTCCCTTTCATCACTTTAAGTATATCATACCACTCCCTTCTCATTTGTAGGGTTTCTGTTGAGAAATCAGCTGTTAACCTTATGGGAGTTTCCTTGTGTGTTATTTGTCATTTTTCCCTTGCTGCTTTCAATAATTTTTCTTTGTCTTTAATTTTTGCCAATTTGATTACTATGTGTCTCGGTGTGTTTCTCCTTGGGTTTATCCTGTATGGGACTCTCTGTGCTTCCTGGACTTGGGTGGCTATTTCCTTTCCCATGTTAGGGAAGTTTTCGACTATAATCACTTCAAATATTTTCTCGGGTCCTTTCTCTCCCTCTTCTCCTTCTGGCACCCCTATAATGCGAATGTTGTTGCATTTAATATTGTCCCAGAGGTCTCTTAGGCTGTCTTCATTTCTTTTCATTCTTTTTTCTTTATTCTGTTCCACAGCAGTGAATCCCACCATTCTGTTTTACAGGTCACTTATTCGTTCTTCTGCCTCAGTTATTCTGCTATTGATTACTTCTAGTGTATTTTTCATTTCAGTTATTGTATTGTTCATCTCTGTTTGTTTGTTCTTTAATTCTTCTAGGTCTTTGTTAAACATTTCTTGCATCTTCTCAATCTTTGCCTCCATTCTTTTTCTGAGGTCCTGGATCATCTTCACTATCATTATTCTGAACTCTTTTTCTGGAAGGTTGCCTATCTCCACTTCATTTAGTTGTTTTTCTGTTTTGTTTTTTGTTTGTTTGTTTGTTTTTTGGCTGCATTAGATCTTCGTTGCTGTGCGTGGGCTTTCTCTAGTTGTGGCGAGCAGGGGCTACTCTTCATTGCGGTGCACGGGCTTCTCATTGCAGGGGCTTCTCTTGTTGTGGAGCACGGGCTCTAGGAGCGTGGGCTTCAGTAGTTGTAGCACGCAGGTTCAGGAGTTGTGGCTCGTGGGCTCTAGAGCGCAGGCTCAGTAGTTGGGGCACACGGGCTTAGTTGCTCTGCAGCATGTGGGATATTCCCGGACCAGGGCCTGGACCCATGTCCCCTGCATTGGCAGGTGGATTCTTAACCACTGTGCCACCAGGGAAGCCCGTTTTTCTGGGGTTTTATCTTGTTCCTTCATCTGGTACATAGCCCTCTGCCTTTTCATCTTGTTTATCTTTCTGTGAATGTGGTTTTTGTTCCACAGGCTGCAGGACTGTAGTTCTTCTTGCTTCTGCTGTCTGCCCTCTGCTGCCAATGTTTTTAAAATACAGCTTCCTAGGCCCTAGTCCCAGGGTTCTGATTTAACAGGTCAGGGATGGGGCCCTTAAACACTCACCAAGTTATCCTGATGTACAGTCCTCTACTAAAGGACCTACCCTCAGCTGGGCTGTTCAATGAACATGTGGACAAAATGTGTCAGGCCGACTGATGCCATGTTCTTTCAGAGCCTTTTCCTGAGGCCAATTAAGCAAGGCTGGCTTCTTTTTGTTTCCTGATCCATTAGCAGCTATGCTGGAAAGGATCACAAGCTTTGGAGTTAGACCACCTGGGTTCAGATCCTGACTCTGCCACTTCCTAGCTTAGGAATTACCTAACCTCTTGGAGCTTCAGTTTCCTGACCTTGCCCAACACAGGGTAAGCTCTCAATGTTTACTATGACATTTTTTAAGTTTAGGCCCAAAACAACTCTGGCTACTGCTAATGTAGGGTCATCTTCCACAATTCTGGGCAGAAATAAGGGCCTTCCAAACTGTAATGTGGCACTGCTAAGCAAGCCATAACAGCAGATCCAAGGAAACTTGTTCAGAAGAAGTGCAGCCTCACGAATCCCCAGTCAAAGGAAAATTATGAGTATAATCTGCAGCCTCATCATGTCAGAAATATTCCAAGAAGAGGGACCACATGAGCCCCTCAATTCGTCCCAACTGTGACCACAGCGCAGGCAATGATAAATATCTGCCTCCACCACTGAGTGTTTTCAAGGAGCCAGAACCTACCTAATGGGGCAGGTGGGAGGTTTTTCAATACTTTCAGGGATTTAAAATGTTCTTTTAGAGGGAAATTTCCTGTATATAGGATAAGCCCTCAACTATTCATATTTTACTTATGCTAACAGACATGTATAGGAAGTTCAACATGGTGGCTGCTTTTATTAATTTATTGGTTGAACTGTGCAATACACAGGGTGGCATAACGCTTCCTTCAGGATTGCAGAGGCTACTGACCAAAGCCTAGAGCAGTGCTGCCCAAGACAATTATCATGTCAACCACATATGTGCTTTAACATTTTCTAATAGCCTCATATAAAAGGTTGGAAAAAAAGCATGTGAGGGCTTCCCTGATGGCGCAGTGGTTGAGAGTCCGCCTGCCGATGCAGGGGACGCGGGTTCGTGCCCTGGTCCGGGAAGATCCCACATGCTGCGGAGCGGCTAGGCCCGTGAGCCATGGCCGCTGAGCCTGCGCATCCGGAGCCTGTGCTCCGCAACGGGAGAGGCCACAGCAGTGAGAAGCCCGCGTACAGCAAAAAAAAAAAAAAAAAAAAAAGCATGTGAAATTAATTTTAATAATGTTTTATTTAATCACACTTAAAAAATTTAGCATTTTCACGTCATCAGTTTTTTAAAATGAGATATTTTGTGGGATTTTTCCTTTTTTTTCTACTAAGTCTTTGAAATCCAGTGTGTGTTTCATGTGGACAGCCCATCTCAATTCATACTAGCCACATTTCAAGGGCTCAGTAGCTATAAGATGGTAGTGGCTACTGTACTGAATCCATGCAGGTGTAAAGGCCTCAAACAGCCTGTCAGATAGGATAGGCTGAAAAGAATTGCCTATGCTCAACTTTTACGATAATCTGAGACCCATACACTCCTAGTAATTGGTTACTAGGAACTCCTAGTAACCATACACTCCTAGTAACATTCTTCTGGGAAGAATGTGACGGATTGGTGTGAGTTGATGCATTCATTCTTTCACTCTTTCCGATTCATGCATTCATGTATTCATTAGAGATTTATCAAGCACTCATCAGTATTTACCCCAGCTTCACCCTGGTCTTATCTTGACCTCAGGTCCACTCCTCCCCTTTCATTGAAGACTCTAGCCCTGGACTCCCAGTCTTCCCTACCTCAAGTCCTCACATCATTATTGTGGGTAAGCCATCCCAAATCCTAGAAGCTCATTGTCACCACCTCCTCATGACCTAATTCCCACTGTGCTTCAGACACCCTTGATGTGTCATTACAGGGTACTGCTCCACCTCTAGAATCATAAACTCACACCCCCACTCTAATGGATCCCCTCATGGCTTTCTGCCTCTCTCACTTTCACTCCTGCATCGTCTGTTCTTTAACTCCATTGAACCCATGAGCCATTTTTTAAATCACTCTCTTCCTAATATCTACTCTCTTGCCCACTGTTCTCTGACAACACCTGCCTAGGTTAGTAAAAGCCATTCTCCTTCTTGGCTCTTACATCTGGGCTGCTGAGCACCAATGAAAAAATTACTAGCCGCACAGATTGGAGCTATTAGTGTGCTGGTCTGCAACCTCGCTTTAGCCCTCAACCTTCCCCAGCCATCCTGTGTTCTTCATTAGCTCTCTCTCCTATTTCCACAATGACCATTGTTTTCAAACTTGCTGTTCTGTTGCCTCCCTTCCTGCTCTGAAGATCAACTTTAGAGAAAAACTAGAACCACCCAGTGAAAACTCTCTGCTTCCCGTTGCCACACCAACACGCTGGCCAGCATCAGTAGCCACCTTTTCCTCTTGGCTGACCGCTCCGCCGTGCTTGGGATCGCCCACTCTTTCCTCCTCAGGGACTGTGCCCCTTCTGCTCATCCCTCTCCTTTTCTTCCCTGACTCCTTCCCATCAACATTTAATCATGCTCAAATCACTCCTATATTATGAGAGTCAGGCGATGTCCCCCTCCAGCCATTCCTCCATCTCCCCACATCTCCTTCAAAGCCAAGCTTCTTGAAAGACTTGTCTCCTCCTCTGTCTCCTTCCTCACCCCTCATTCATCTTCCTTCCACTGAGGTATAGCTTCCACCCTCATCACTCCACTGTCTCCCCACCAAAGTTCCCAATGCCTTCCTTGTGGATAAATTCAATAGACACTCTCCAAGCTTTATTATTTCTTGAATATTCTGTAAATTTGCATAACTCCCCCTTCTTAGAAGATTCTCTTCCCTCAAGTTACGTGACATTCTCATTTTCCTTCCAACTCTGTGGACATTTTGTCCTAGTACCTTTTATTTCTGTTCCATCCTTTCAATGATGGTATTTCTAGGATTTCATCCTTGGCCCCTCTCCTTTAAAGTGCCTCTTTGTGAAACTTTCACCACTCCAGTGGCTTCAGATAGCATCCATATACAGATAACTCACACATCTACATTTTTAACCCTTTTCTTGGGCCATAGACTCATAAATCCTTCTGCCTATAGATTTCTCCAGCAGACGTCTCAGAAGCACCTCAAAGACCCAACACACAAAGTTGCACTCATTTCCTTCCCCCACCATCTGCTAAAAATCCACTTCCCCAGCTTCTCAGTCCTCTTCTTTGTGAGTGGCACAATCGTCTATCGAGTTATCCTGGCTTCCTGCTTTTTCCCCATCTTTTACTTTCATATCTGATCTATCCCCAAGCCCAGGTGGCTTGGCCTTCTTTATATTTATTTAGTCAGTCCACTTCCTCCCCGCAGCCACTCCTAACTGCTGTTGATCCTCCTCCTACCGTCCATCCACTTTCCACACTGCGGCTGGAACAGTCTTTCTACCATGCAAATCACGTCTTTCTACCATGCAAATCACGTCGGCTCATACTGCTGGTTAAAAACCTCTTTGCAAACCCTCACTATCTTCAAAATTCAGTCAAACTCCATTAGCATAGCATTGAAGGCCCTTCATTATTGCCCTCTGCTCACCTCCCATCTCATCTCTTAGCTCTTCCTTCCTATCACAACTCTCCCTGGAGGCGAGAAGCACACTGCTAAACTGCCTGAGACTCTAACATGCTGTTGGGACATTTATATGCTTTTTTCTCAGCCTCAAATACCTCTCCTTCCCCACCAGGTCTACCCCATCCCTCTGCCTTCACCCAATTACTGCCTAACAGACTTTCAAGTCTCAGCCTAGACATTCCTTCCTCAAGGAAGCTTTCCCAGATCTCCTACACCCACCCACCCACAGACACACCACTGCCCACACCCCCAGTCTGGGCCAGAAGCCTCCTCCTATTTGCTTCTGAAACATCCTCGCTTACTTTGGGCTCAACACTGTCACTGTTTACTCATCAGTATCTCAGTAAGTTGTATACTTCATGAGGTTCACCACTCTAACCCCATCACCCAGCCCAGTGCCAGGGCATTCAACACATTCATTCATTCATTCATTCATTAGTAATTAATTAATGAAAAATCCTTCTTTCTGAAGAGCTTTGGTTTCATAAGGAAACCAAGCATAATAAAATCCAGACTTGCAAAGGTGGACACACAATGGGAACTTCTCTGTATTTTCCAAAGATTTTTTTGCTTTACAAGATAATTCTGAAAGTACTTTTCTTTCAAAGTCCCCCGCATATTTGAAATCTGACTTGATTTACAGTTACCATTTAAAGAAAAACAGCCCTTGCATAAAATTGGATATTATTACACCTAATAATGAAGCATCTGTTTCCTTCTGTGGCTGTGCTCCCTCACCCTGCCTCCTCACATGGCTCCTGCCAGCCTTCTTTCTTTGATTCTTTTCTCTCCATTCCTTCCCTTGGAGTACTCGGGCCTTCCGTAATTATCCCATGCTAATGGCCATCAAATACAACAACAAACTTTTCCCAAAGGACCAGATAGAAAATGTTTTTGGCTTTGCAGGCCATTGCGTCTCTGGAGCAACTGCTTGACTTTGCCATTGTAGCATGAAAGCAGCCACAGAAATACCTAAATGAGTGATTCTGGCTGTGTTTCAACAAAACTTTATTACAGAAACAAGCAATGGACCCGACTTGGTCCTCAGACTGTAGTTTGCCAACTCCCGAAATACATAACCTGAGCACAGACCCTTTTGAACCATGAACAACAGTTGCCCTGAGTGGGGAACAACCTTGTCATGTTCAAGGAATAGCAAAGGGGTCAATGTAGAAAAGCAGCAGCCAGACTGACTTCACTTATATCGCAGATCTACCACTTTCTCACTGTTTGACCTTGGGCCAGTAACTTAACCTCTCTGTGCTCAGTTTTCTCCTCTATAAAATGGGAATAAAAATAGCATCTCATAATAGTTGTTAGACAATTTAAATGTGTTAATACATGTAATGACCATCGAACAATGCCTGCACTTATAAGTGCTATATAAATGGTTATAGGATAGTAAAGGGTCCCTCTGCCATGATCCCCACTAAAAGATAGATTGTAACAAGAATATTGGCAATAAAGAAGAACATGGTCATTCTCTTAGTATTTGGCCATACCTTGCTCTGGGTGACATTCTCTTGGACTCATTTCCAGTCAAAATCACAGCTCCCTCCTCTCCTGAGACTGTCTCTTTTGCCCTGCTCTGTGGATAGCCTGTAGTCAGTCCACCTCCCACCTCTAAATGCCTTAGGCCCACCTCCCAGCACCACGGGGGCTTATCTCACAAACTAGTGGTTTAAAGTACATTTTGATTAGATGGTCCATCGCATGCTGGTTATGTGGTTTTGGAAATACTAACCCTGCAAAAAGATACATATTTTTGACAGTGGTGAAAAGGTAATACATGGAGAAAGGACAGTCTTTTCAACAAATGGTGCTGGATCATGTGAACATCCACGTGCATATATAGGTATATTGTATACTTCACACCTTATCCAAAAATTAACTCCAAATGGATCGTAGAAAAAGTTCTGGAAATGGATAATGGTGTTGGTTGTGCAACATTGTAAATATAATTAATGCCATTGGATTGCACACTTAAAAGGGTTAAAATGGTAAATTTTATGTTAGCATATTTTATTATGACAAAAAAGATAATGCATCATAGACCTAAATGTAAAAGCTAAAACGGTAAAACTTCTAGCATAAAACAGGAGAAAATCTACATGACCTTGGGTTAGGCAGAGAGTTTAGACATGACACAAAAACTTGATCCATAAAAGAAAAAAATTGATAATTTTGATAAAATTTGACGTCATCAAAATTAAAATTTGTACTCTGTGAAAGACATTGTTAAGAGTAAGAAGCTAAACCATAGACTGAGAGAAAATATTTGCAAATCACATTTCTAACAAAGGACTTATCTCCAGAACACATTAAGAACTCTCAAAACTCAGCAGGAAAATAAACAATCCAATTTTAAAATGGGCAGAAGATCTGAACAAACAACAAAGAAGATATAGGAATGGCCAATAAACATATGAAAGGATGCTCAACATCATTAGTCATTAGGGAAATTCAAATTAAAACCACCATGAGATACCACTACACACTTATTAGACTGGCAAAACCAAAACAAAACTGGCAATATCAAGGATTGGTGAGAATGTGAAGCACTGATGCTCTCATATATTCCTAGTGGGAATTCAGAATGGTACAGCTGCTTTGAATAACAACTTGTCACATTCCCAGAAATGCCTTTTCCCCACACCTTACTTGTCCAGAGCCCACAAATAATAGGGACTCCTAGATGTCTATTTTATTCTTTGGGTTACAGTACAATACCATTGTTTATTTTGTTGTTCAAGTTCCAACCCTGGCTATGGGAGCTCATTCAAGTTGGCTCCTGGGCCTTTTCAACATGCCCCCTCTTTTTTTTTTTTTTTTTTTTTGCAGTATGCGGGCCTCTCACTGTTGTGGCCTCTCCCGTTGCGGAGCACAGGCTCTGAACGCACAGACTCAGCGGCCACAGCTCACGAACCCAGCCGCTCCATGGCATGTGGGATCTTCCCGGACCGGGGCACGAACCCATGTCCCCTGCCTTGGCAGGCGGACCCTCAACCACTGCACCACCAGGGAAGCCCCACCCCCTCTTTTTTATTTTTGTTTTTGATCCCTTCCTTCTTTTCTGGCACCAGAGTAATTAACCACCTTTCCAAGGAAAATGTAAACCTAGACCTGGGCACTGGCATGCTCATCACCACTGGGTTGTCACTGCTTCTGGTCCATTTCAGTGGATAAAGCTAGGAAATATATGTATGTATAACAACCCATGCATAACCCATATCTATATTTATTTCTATACCCATCTATCTGTGTATGTATATTAAGCAAAACCCAAACCCATGAATCTACATGGAAACCTCTGACTCCAATCCAGCATCACTCTTTGTGAGCCCATGAATGCTCCCCAGCATGACCCTTATCAATTTCCAGTACTGCTCTTAGACCCAGGCAAGTGGTGTTGCTGCCCAGTGGCTATTTGGAGTGGCTTCCTCCAAATTTTCTAATTTGCCCTTGGTACCTGAGACCACATGGTACTTTGTCCAGGAAGAGCACCCAAAACTTAGACCAGGATCTACATACTCTCCAGTCACCATTTTTCTCCTTTAAGTACACTTTCTTATCCTCTGCACCAGCATGGGATTGACCAAGGGTCTCCAGGACTTGTGCCTACCGAGTCATCCTAGGAGTTGATCACTCCCTCTGGCTTGTTCAGTATCTCTCTCACAGAACCACATGAGATTGGACCACTAGAATGACGTTGTCATGCTGATTTAGGATGACTCAAATTGTTTATTTGAACAGGAGCTCTGCCAACAGTATTTATTTTCCCAGGACCCTCACAACCTAGGCGTGGCCCTGTCAGTTTCTATCTTGTTTTATACATGTGTTGAAAGGTCCAAATCTTAATCATATCTGCATTCCCCTCCCCACGATGGGGCCTATCTTTGTGCCTTGTATGTAATAGACGCTCCATAAATATTTTTCAGAATGAATGCCTGGAGGAATGAGTAATATCTCAGATTCACATATTTCTTTTGGTCCAAGGTTCTAACTATGTTTTTCCTACACAAATTCCCAGATCTTCCTCATTCTTCTGAGTGGCAAAGAGGGGTTTTCATGTCCCCAAGCCCTCCAGTCACTGACCTGCCCGTTGATGTGCTGATAGTTTATCAGGAAGGAACAAACACGCCTCCAGGTTCTCTTGACAGTAAACTGCAAGTGAACTTCAACTCCAGGACACGTGAAAACAGCCAAGGGTGGGAATGATGGTTGAGTGGTTCCAAGTTTGGCAGCCTGGTAGTTTGAACAATGCTTTGGCTGCAACAAATTGTAGTGATAGAACATATGTTTGTCGTGCTTTGCTTTTGATCTGCTGCTCCAAGGTTGAGGATACTCTCCCAAGGGGTAAAGAAAAAAGCAAGGAGAACTGGGAAGAAGAAAACTGACCTCACCCATCACTGAAATATTTCGTACCTGAAGCACCTTGAGAGAAGAACATGGTGGCAGCTCAAAGCAGTCACCTGATTAAGGGGCTTGGGTTTGGTCCTGACTCAGAGGGAAATACAACTCCACCTAGAGGCCCCCCCGCACAGCACCTGCACACTCACAGCCAAGCCTGGGCTTGGCCCCAGGGATATAAGAGAAAAGATGACTACCAGAGCCACCAGGAGGGTGGGAGGCTTGCTGTTGCTAGGTCCACCCACGTGGATCACAATGACCACATGAGGTCATGGAATGTTGAAGATGAAATTAAAGTGGGTCCTAAGTCATAAACTTGCAGGTGGGTGGGCATCCTTTCAACAGGGCTCCCAGGAATAGAGCTGTACCTCTCTCCTTGATGATCCGGGGAAGTAGCTACCTCTCCCAGACAGAGTTGGGGTCAAATCCAGACATGTCCCGCCAAAACCCACTCTCCCCAGGGCTTGCTGGGATGGAAGGATAACTACAGCCCCCAACCCCCAGGATCTGTCTAGGTGAGGGCAGGGTATGCCAAGTTTGAGACAGAGGTGAACCGACAGGTAGCTTCTTAGGGAAGCAGCAGAAAGGTGGCAAGAAGCTGGCAGCAGCCCCTGAGAGGGCCCCGGCACCATGGACAATGATGACCCTCTTGAGCCTGAGACAAAAGGTGAAAGAAAATGCATCCCATTTCTCACCACTCAGGCCCTTCTGGCTGCCTCAGTGTAATGCCTAGTGACCACGTAGACCCAGAAGCCCCCTTCCCTCCTCTCCTGGGACCCTCTAGAATTGGGGTGATGTGTGACATTGACTTGACTTCGGGGCTTGCCAACCAGGGAGTGAGAAAGTTGGATGCAATGCTGTGCTGGAACTGGCTCATACCAGCTCTGGCTGACTTTAATTTTCATTCTGTGAGCTGGCCGATGTCATGTTGGTAGTTGGAAATCAGCCATGTTAGGAATATTTACACCACCTGAATTGGCTAACATTACAAAGCAGGATTTTTTTTTTTCTGGAGAGCCAGTTAAACAGTTACCAACATTCCACTGGTTGGATGGAATTCTAAAATGGTTTATCTAAAGAGGAAATTAAGAAATCATCACTTTTTGAGGGCTACGTCTGATGGCTAAGCTGCTGTATGTCTTCTAAATGTCTGACCACTGCTACTTCCACCCCTTGTCATGCAGACCTTGTCTTATAGGCTGGGAAATAAATGTTGGAGCTTGGGTCTATGGACAAGGGCTGAGAAGGACATAAACCTGCATGGAATCATTAGGAACTCCACTATCTTAGAAACTGGGTGGTCAAAACTTGCGACCCGTGCCATGAATGCTCAGCCCACCCGAAGAGAGGTTGGTTGAGTTCTGACAGGCCATCCAGTGGAGCAGCCTGGCTTCCTGAAACCATTGCATCCTGCTGATGTGGGAGAACTAGCCCCGGTTGAGTTCTGACAGGCCATCCAGTGGTGCAGCCTGGCTTCCTGAAACCATTGCATCCTGCTGACATGGGAGGACTAGCCCTGGACTTTGTGTGGCTTTCAGGAGCCCAGGGCTGCTTCCAGATCAGTGGCCCAATGGCAGAAAAATCACATCTAGCAAGTGCAGGGGACTAGTGTGAGGGAAGCCCAGGACACTTGTGTTTAATCATAGCAATTAGTTTCAATCCCAGGGAGATTTGCAAGCCCTTCCTTCTGCGTGGTCATAAATTTGGACTGGAAGGAAGAAGCTAGGTCAGATCCTAGGAATCCAGTTACCCCTCTCACTCTCTGGAACTGCTTCTGTTCCACGTTATTTTACACGTGACCCAAGTCACCTGCCCTGCCCCTTGCCCTCCCAGCGTCATCTGTGCCTGCCAATGAGCAAGTCTAGGCATCAGCACACGTCCTTCCCCTGAAAGAGTAAAGCAGACCCTGAACCCCACCCGAGCTAATAAGAAGGAAAAGAAGGAGCAAGCAGGGCTTCCCTGGTGGCGCAGTGGTTGAGAGTCCGCCTGCCGATGCAGGGGACACGGGTTCGTGCCCTAGTCCGGGAGGATCCCACATGCCGCGGAGTGGCTGGGCCCGTGAGCCATGGCCACTGAGCCTGCACGTCCGGAGCCTGTGCTCCGCAACGGGAGAGGCCACAGCGGTGAGAGGGCCGCGTACCGCAAAAAAAAAAAAAAAAAAAAGAAGAAGGAGCAAGCAGCCAACGTCTAAGGCTGGCCCAACACAGGGGGTGGGACAGGAGCGAGGCCTCCAGAGAACAAGAAGGGCGTTTAGCACAGACGATTCAGCCAGGAGGCAGCTCTGTGTCAGGGAAAGAGGGCTCGTAGAGGGGAGCCCCCCTGGCAGGGCTGAAGGCCGGCTGTAGTCCCTTGGCACCTTGAGCCACGCGAGGCTGAGGGACAAAGGCTGCAGCCAGGACTCGGGTTGCAGATGAGAGAAACAGAGGCACAGGGTGGCCAGTGGTGAGCTCCATCTGAAAGGCCAGCGGGTTTCGTTTCCAGAATCAAGGAGATGAGTTTCTCTTCCAGATGACAGTGACACCGGGTCGGCACGGCAGAGCAGTGATGAAACACTCTACTGTGAGGCTGAAGCCCCCATGGCTGTCAAAAAAGAGAAACCAGCCCGGGAGAGCTCAGAAAGAGACCTTGAGATTGAAGGTGAGCGAGCATGGGCCCTTGGTGGGTGAGGGGTGGCTTGCCTCCTTCCTCAGAAGCTGGAGAAATCGGTTTCCCAGTTGGCCAAGGCTCTGCCCGGTGGGACGTGCTGCACAGGGAACGGGCCAGAAACACCTGTGCTCAGTTTTATGCCACGACCTCCCTAAGGCTGGCCCAGCAGTCTCTGCTGCCCCATGCTCATGACTGTACTCATGAGCAGAGGGGTCCCATCAGCTTGCTGAAAGCTGGAGCAATAAGTGAACGGGGGCTTCTGGTTTTCTGAACGTTTCCACATGTGGCATCTTATGTCACCTTTGCAATAGTCCCGGGAGGTAGGCATTATTACCTGCCCTTTACAGAGGGGGGAACTGAGGTTTAGAAGGATTGTGTGAGTTGCCCAAGGCCACCGAGAGTTTGCCAATGTCTGCCAACCCCATGTTCCCCCCACCTTGTCGATCTACCTTCCCTATTCCATATTCCAGGGGCCCCTGGAGGATTTATGGCCCATCTTGCATCCTGGCGACGTTCCTCTACTCACATTAGAGTTCTTGCTTCCCCAGCTTGAGAGCCCCGTGTTTTCCCTCCCCGTGTTTGTTCCCTCCAACAAATCCAAGCGTGTCTGGCTATGGGGAGGGGTGCAAGTTGAGTTGGAGCAAAGACTCTGTTATTGCAAACAACACCTCCACCCTCTTCTCCTTTCCAGTTTCCCCAAGGAAGGAAGTGTCTGCCAAAAAGGACACTTGGGAAGCAGGGCCAGAACAGTGCTGGCTCCACCTGATGGGCTGGCCCCAAACTTCCCGGGCTGAGGCCAGCTGGCCCAGTGGCCCTTTCCCTCCCGTGTCCCGGCGCTAGGCGGTAGGCTGTGATCAGTGGCAGCAGAGATGCAGGGGAGGCTGCTCTGCCAAATTCAGTTGTGTCGCTCGTCTCCATGGTCACCGCGCCCCCAGGGTCCACATACAACTTCACCCTCAACACAGACCTCCTCCCTGCCACTGCCCGGGGAGCCTGTTGTTGCCTTCCTAACTTCTTTTCCACTTCAAGGCTGCTGCTGAGACACTGAATTTTACCTGGTTGGCAGGGTGGCAGATGGAAACACTGGATGTTTTGTCCCAGACTCCAGCTTCTAGCTCATTGCCCCTCCCCACCGCCACTCCCCCAAGTGATAACATTGTTGCAAGCTGCCTCTAAAACGTAACCTAGGGGGCTTCCCTGGTGGTGCAGTGGTTGAGAGTCCGCCTGCCAATGCAGGGGACACAGGTTCGTGCCCCGGTCCCGGAAGATCCCACATGCCGCGGAATGGCTGGGCCTGTGAGCCATGGCCGCTGAGCCTGCGCGTCCAGAGACTGTGCTCCGCAACGGGAGAGGCCACAATAGTGAGAGGCCCGCGTACCGCAAAAAAAACAAACAAACAAACAAACAAAAACGTAACCTAGGGAATACAGCTAGAAGGCGTCCACAGAATCAACCGGAGCAGAGTGAGTGCCAAGGACAAAGCTGGGGGTTACCTACTCTGCTTTAGCAAACAGGAGCCTCTAACAACTGAATCTGGCACCAACTATTCTGTGCCGGACAGGCACTCAGGGCTCAGCTCCTCCAGCTTCTGGTGCCCCTACAGCTGGTGCTGAGATGCTGGGAATGGGGCAGGAAGGGCTTCCTGGGATGAACTGAGACATGAGCCAGGGGGGAATAGCAAGCTGGTGGTGAGGCTACGGAAGAGGGGAAGTTGCTCGCCCACCACGTGCTGCTCTTCCTGTACAACAGGCGGTTTTGCACCCCAGGGGACACTTGGCAAACTGGGGGTGGGGGGATGCCACTAGAATCTCATGGGCAGAGGCCAAGAATCCTGCCAAATATCTTACACTGCGTGGAACAGCCCCTCACAGCAGAGAATTATCCAACTCCAAATGTCCTTAGTGCTGAGGCTGAAAAATCCTGGTCTGCAACCACCGGGAAAAGAAGGCCAATTTGTAGCTGTGCCTGCAAAACCAACTTCCTTGCAAAGACCTTGTCCTTTCACCAACAAAGCTTTCATTGTCCATCTTAGAAATGTCTGGGGTGGGTTGGCCAAAGACTCTTGAGATCTGAAGGGAAAAAACAGATGCTGGCTTAGACCCCCACTGGCCATGGAAAACCCTGTGTCAACAGAGCTTGCTTAATGAGGACAGGGCTGTGGGGCATCCTGAACCCAGGGAGGCCCTCTGCCCACCGACCACGAGTCAGGATGGTCTAAAGCCCAAGGAACAAAAGCCCCCAAGAGGTTAGAATGGAGAGGAGCGGCCCCCATTCTGTTCGCTGGTTTAAGCACTTATCAGCTGTGTGTGATTTGGGGCTAGATCTGTCATTGGTAAAGTAGGTGACAGTCCTTTTTGTGAGGAAAAATGACATGCAAGTCTTTGAAAGAAGCAAACCCACTCAAATGCAAGTTTGTTTCCCACGGATTTGGGGGTCTCTCCATCTTGCACTGATCTGCCACCTTCAGAAGCCCACTGTCCTACTTGGGCTTTTTCTAGTTGGTACTTCTCTAAATCTTTAGTAAAACTTTGTTTGTGGCTCACATTTTTACAGTGGTAGTGAAACTAAAACTGCAATGGAGACTCCCTCAACCATCACAAATCACCAGCTTTTTGTCTGGTTGGCCTTTCAAAGCTGTCCTGAGGTGGGCAAGGATGCGCTCACACATCCTTGTGCTCAGTCACTAGATGCAGTCAACCTGGGAAGGTGGGGACGGAGCATATTGTTTCTCCTAGGTAGCGTGGAACCTAAAACCAGGGGCCTTGTCTCTTACCCAAAGGGAGATGTCCACATAGGGCTTTCTGGATTTAGGGTCTCCCATCACTGGCTGACTTTCCAGTTGGAGCTGGAACATACACCCATAGGGACAGAGCCTCAGACAAGAGGGGACGCCAGTCAGAATCGAATGTGGTCTGGGTCAACAGGGAGATAAGGCAAAGGTAGAAGAGAAACTCTACTTCATTCACTTGCATCTTTTTCTGCAGATACGGAGAAATTTTTCACCACCGGACAAAGAGAGCTGTACCTGGAGGCCTGCAGACTTGTGGGCGTAGTGCCCGTCTCCTACTTCATCCGGAACATGGAGGAGTCCTATGTGAACCTCAACCACTATGGACTGGGCCCCAGGGGTACCAAGGCTATTGCTATAGCCCTGGTGGTGAGTGTACCAGTGTGGGCACGTGAAGGCTGGCGGAAGTGGGGACTTGACAGGGTGGTAGGCCCAAGAGAGCCCCACCTTGGGACCCTGCATTGCAACCTCTATGCCCGCCTTGCCCTAGACTCTGCATGACTACAGTTGCTTTCCCCAAAAGGCATGGATGCCCAATAGCTCCTGGGAAGGAGGCTGCTAGAGACCTGGGCCTTGGAAATCTATGCTGTTTCCTATTCAGAAAGCAAAGGCACCAGCCTGTGGGCCCTGGAAAAGCAACTGGTCTGGGCTTGGGCCCAAACGCTAATGTGAGAACACAATGCAAAATGTCAGCCAGATCTCAATTCCAAAGCTCACCTTTGCCTTAAATGAGTTCACTACTGAGCCATTCCATTTGATGTCTGCCTTTTGCAATATTTTATGTAAATCTTCAAGACCACACTGTAGAGTGGATCATGTTTTCCCACAGGAAGAATGTTCTCTCCCGGCTTGGCTTGAATGATAAGACTTGTCCTTGAACTCATCATAGCTTTCTATAATTATAATTGATTATATACAAAACTGACTCCATCCCAGGAAAACAGAAAATGTAACAGGTGTATGTCAGCACAACACTGTTTGTTCACTTAGGACAGTAAAGAAAAATTGCAATTTTTAAAAAAAGCACCCATTGTTGGAACCATAACTGCATTCGCACTTAGCGCATGCCCATTAAGAAGTCACATGACGTGAGATTGTGCTGCTCTCCGGGGAGGGGGAGGGAAGGGAGGAAGGGCAGAGAAAGAACAAAGCCATCTTGAAATTTATGGAGCGTTGAAAGGCTGATTAATGAAGTGTTAGGAATTCACCATTACCTCATGAGCTTCATGGAAATAATAACAAAATCCATTCAGGACTTGGGCCACTTGTCTCTCAGTAACAGCAGTTGCTGTTTAGGGGGAGTTTTTCTTCTCTGATTCTTTGTATCATCCATTTGACAATCCTTGTGACATTCCAATGGACTGAACTTTTATTTACTTTTATTTATCTTTGGTACTGTTGAACTTCTCACATGTTGTGTTTCCCTGGCTTAGAGGAAGAGTATTCCGATAGGGCTCATTTTCATACTTCTCTGGGTGTGTCCCTCCTCCATCTATCTCCATGCCATTGGACTTGGTGGGCTATGAGCCCCTCGAGAGGAGGAATGGTCTCTGTTCATCCCTGTTTTCCTCGGCAGTTAGCACAGAGGGTGACAAATAGATACTCACCCGTGTGAAATGAATGTGAATGGATTTGGTGATCAGGCCACCTGCTACACCACATACTGTGCTGGTCCCCAGGATGACTCTGAAAGTGGTCCTTCAGCCCCCATTTCTGCTAAATGACACCTAGACTGGGAGCCATCTCGCTTGCCTTTGAGCACGACTGAATTTTCCCACCCCGGCAAGAGAGCGGAGGCCAGAAGACACTTCATGAAGGCCCTGGGGGGCCATTCTGCCTCGCAGTAATTCACACTATCACACTTTCCCTTTGCCTGAAAGGAGAGCTACTTCTCTCACTGCTTTGTGTGCTTTGAAATCGCTCAAATTCAAAGACATGCCTGTTCTCTGTGCCTTTCTGCACAGGGAACGAGGTGGGGAAGGGAAGGGCAAAAGTTCTGGTTAGAGCTAACCCCAGTCCCTCATGCTGCAAGGCCAGTCATTTCCACTTGTCTTGCTCCCTGTGGGAATGCAGACTAACTTGGATGTAGATATTTATTTAAGATTTAAGTTCCAGCTCCTTCTAAACAGCCTTGAGGCAACATCCTGACTATCAGAGAGTACCAGACAACCCTTAAGCCTAAACTAGAGGAAAGGCCTCTGAAGGAAGCAGGCACAGTAAAGGCGTTATGCTTAAATAATAGCACATTCTCCTTAAACTTGGAGTAGGTCACAGGCCTCTCTCCTTAAAGCTAAATAGTTAAAATCTGTCCAGCTCTCCCTTGTGCCTCATCTTTTTCAGGACTTTATTTTAACGTCCCTTTTCTAAATCCCCCTTGGTACCCCTTTTGGGGAGGGAGGTGCTCAGAATAAGCATGTCATCCTAGCAAAACTCACTGGGATGGCTTGTCCCCTGCGCTATTCTCCTGTTCCTAGCCACTCCTCCAGAATTGCTAGCCTGCCTCTCTGTACCCTCTGACGTGGCTGGGATGTTCGAGAGGGGTGATGGGCTCTGGGCAAGGGCAGGGAACTGACTAGGTCACCAACCACCTCTGTCTCTCTCCCCCTCCCCTTGTGGTGGCTGAAGTCCAACACGACTGTTCTCAGGCTGGAGCTGGCAGACAATGGTATCACAGAGGAGGGCATCTTGAGCCTGGTGGAGATGCTACAGGAGAACTACTACCTGCAGGAGATGGTACTGTGCCCTGTTCTACCAGTTCCTACAACCATGCTTAGAGTCTCAGAACCCACTTAGAGAAGCCAGAGTCCCCTGCCCAAGCCCAGGCCAGCCTCCAGGCTTTCTGCAGTCAGTCTGGGGCCTCCCCTCCCCTGGAAGTGACTTCTCAGAGGAGGTTCCGCACATGAGAGCCTGGCCAGGGACACTGTGTTCCCTGTGGCCGTAGGAAACCCTGAGAAACCATTTCCGTCTGGATCTCATAAGCCCCTAAATGGACAAACTTACTTCTTTAGAGTGGCCTTAATGTAAACTTTCTTAAAGAAAATAAAGCCATGAAATAATTTCATAAAATACAGTGTTCCCTGGCGACAGATGGTGGTGATGGTTGCACAACAATGTGAACATACTTCAGCCCATTGAATTGTATACTTAAAAACGGTTAGGATGGTAAATGTTGTGTTACGTCTATTTTACCACAATTTTAAAAATTAAAAAAAGAAGGGGAAAGACAATTGAGATGATAATGGCTGGCTTATATAAAGTCCCTCCCACTTGCCTGAAAGGACTATGTCCGTTTATACCCCTACTACTTCTGAGCATAGTGATTCATGCTCGTGAACCAATGAAGGGAATTACAATGATCGCTTACTCTAAATTCATTTTTCAATTGTTTCATGCCAAACCCTCCAAATAAAGTTGTCTTAGGTTTCAAAAAAAAATAATACAATGTGCTTATCTAAAATACCAGGGCTAAACTGGGAAGGTGGGGAGTCACTGAGGTCAACTTCAGAGAACTGAGATCAGCCTGAGAGCTTCACGGTGAAGCATCAGAAAAGCCAGGGTTCCTCTCCTCCTCCTCTTCCCCTTTGCACCGCCCTAACCCTTCCCATCCTTTCACCCCAGCCCTGCTCTCCCCACCCCACCCCTACTCCCTCAGTGTAGGCCTCAAGTAAGCCCCCACCCCCATCATTTGTTAATGAGGGCCCTTTGGTGGGAATGTCACATACTTAAGTGTTCTCTTGCCTTTTAGAATATTTCCGACAATGATCTTGGTGTGGAGGGGGCCAGAATCCTCTCTGAGTTCCTCCAGAAAAACACCTCTTCGCTCTTTAGTCTTCAGCTTTCAGGTGAGCCTATGAAGGAGAATGGGGAGGACATTGGGAATGTAATGGAGAGAAGGGTCAGAGCAGAGAGATCCAGGGTCTAACTGAGCCAGACCAGGTCCTGCTGATTTCAGAGACCAGAACACTGCATCTACACCCTGCTAGATTCTTCCAACCATTCTCGTCCCCTCTCCACAACCACACTGGGTTCACGGCTGTCCTGGACAAGCGACTTCTGATTCCCTTTGCAATATTCCCACCTCTCCTGGAAAGTCTCTACCCCAGATACCTGCACAGCTCCCGCTCCCACTTCATTCCTGCCTCCGCTCACAGGTCATCTCCTTAAGGGGACTTCTCTGACCTATCAAAGCAGCACCTCTCCATCACCATCACTCTCTAACCTGTTTCTCTTCCTGGTTTTTCTTAACAGCACTTATTACTACCTGACCCCCTGTAGTATAACTAATTTTTAATTAGTTTATTATCAGTCTCACTCACAGAAAAAAAAAAGTCACTTGAGAACTCTTATTACCCACAGACCTGCCCTCACTCAGGTTTATGGTTTGCATTTATACTATCTGCAGGGTCCTGGAATCCCTATGGCAGGAAATGAACATGCAAAGTGGTCTTATGTTGGTAATACCTTGGGGCACCCAACAGAAACAAACCTCTGACAGGCTCCAGGCCGTTGGGGATTCCCACAGATAAAGCTCTGCTAAAGATGGGCTCACAGTCCAAAATTGCAAAACAAGGAAACACCATGAGAGCTGTCAGACTCAACAAGTAATAGCATGGGACCCTCGAGAACTTCAGGAAATAACATTATCCTATATAGACTGTAAACTGAGTGACCATAAAATTTATCCATCAAACTGCACAGGAGCACTATCAATTAACTGAAACTTCTAATAAATAGATACCTTGCACCCAACTCTAAATCAAATTTGATATGATTAAGAACACAAAACATACAAGAACAAATCACTATTTTTTAATAGATCCCCCCCAAAATAGAACTTCTACAAATGAAAAATATATAATTATTGAAATTAAAGACTCAATGGATAAATTCAACAGCAAATTAGATACAGTGAATAAAATTAGTGACCTGGAAAATAGATAAAAGGATATTTTTATCTATCTTTGCAATATAGAAAGATAAAGATATAGAGAATATAAAAGATAAAAATATAAAGGAATGAATAGACTCAATATAGCTAATAGGCGGTCCAGAAGAAGTGAATGGGTGAACAACAATATATGAGCAAATAATAGCTGACATGTTTCCTGAACTGATGAATTCTCAGATACAGGAATCCTAGTGAGTCCTAAGTACAGTAAAGTAAAAAGAAATCCACACCTGAGTATATCATAGTAAAAGCACCTAAGATAAAAAGATCTTAAAAGTATCCAGAGAGAAAATACAGAAACAGAGGTTGTGTATTTTTTAATATAAATTTTACTACATATTAGATATTATTCTCCAATTTTCCTTTATTCCCCTCTAAATATATCTTGGATTTCTTTCTATGGCAGAACCGATAGATTTATCTCATTGTTTTGAACTCTTGGGTAGTTTTTCATGGTATGATTATAGCATAATTTATCTAATATCCCCCTTTTTGAAGGGAAGTGCATTTAAGTCATTTCTAGTTTTTCAATCTTCCAGATAATTTTTAAAGTATTTTCTTATCCATGCATCTTTTGAGCACATGTTCTAGTATTTCTACAGACACCCAGGAGCAGAATTATTCAATGTAAGGTGTACCCGTTTTAGTGAAGTTAAAAATTAATTTCCAAATTTCCCTTAAGAAGACTATACCAGGTTATAATTCCACCAGTGTAATGTCTATTTCCCCTATATCTCCACCAGAAGAGTTATTACCAAGCTGTTTGTGAACCAGACAGTTAAGTGTGTTGAAGTCACAGTACTTGGGTTCAGATCCCAGCTTTGACACTAGGCAATTTATTTAACCCTTCTGTGACTCAATTTTCTCATTTATAAACTAGGGACAAATATTACCTATCTCAGGCAGTGATTGTGAGGATTACATTAATTAAAATCTGAATCACCTAGAACAGTACATAGGATGCAAGTATTCAATAACTGTTCACCACTATTATTATCTTTATTACAGTCCCACATTATTATTGAAATAGAACATCTTTTCCGATGCTTATTTTCATTTTAATTTCTTCTTCTAAGAAATGGCCATTGTTATATGGGGTTGTTTGTATTCTTAAGTGTTAGGCACTCTATATACTACAGATACTCATACTTGAATGTTACATATGGCTTTCTTCATGGTGTTTTCTTACATGAAAGTTTGTGTACTTACTGTTGTCAAGTTCATCAGTCTTTTCTTTTATGGATTTAATTTTTGTAGTCTTGCTTAAAAAACGGTTTCCTACTTCAGATTTAAAAATATTTTTCTTTACTTTCTTCAAATATTTTTGTAATTTTGTTTTTTTCCACATAAATCTTCAATATACCTAGAACTTATTTTTGTTCATGGCATTAGGTAGGAGTCAAACATTCTATTTCCAAAACTCACAGCCAGGTGCCCCAGCATCATTAGTTGAATAATCTACCCTTAACTAATTTGAATGTCATCGTCTATTAAATTCCCATATAAATATAAGTTCCTTTCTAGAGTCTCTATCCCACCTCATTAATCTATTTCTATGCCAACACTGTACTGTTTTAGTATGCTTAGAATGTTAAAATTGTAATATGCTATATAATATAATAATTAGTTGTAATTAAAATGATATATCAAGTATGTAATATTCAATATATTCGTTTTATAATTATATGATACGCTATAATATTTTTTATATTTGAGTGGACAAAGTCTGACCTTTTTCAAAGTAATCTTGGCTATTCTTGAGTGGTTTCTCCTCCAGTTGAATTTTAGAATCATTTTGTCAAGTTCCATTAAAAAGAAAATTTACTGGGATTTTGGTTGGGGTTATATTTAATATTCTAGGTAAATTCAGGAAAGAATTGACATATTTAAAATATTGAATACCTTCATTTAAGAACATGGTTTCTTTAGGTCTTTTTTATGTTCTTCAATAAATTTTATAGTTTTACATCATTATAAGTCATGCATATTTCATATTAGCTTTATGTCTAGGTCTTTTATCATTTTATTCTTATGAGAATAGAATGTTTTTCTATCGCATTTTCTAATTAGCAATACTTACTATTGGTATGTTTGAGAGCTATTAATTTTTGTACACTGAGCCTATTACCAGTCACTTGATTGAATTATCTTACTAGGTCTAACATTTTGTTAATTTTCTTGGATTATTTAGGTAGGTGATCATGTCTGCAAACAATGGAAGTTTTTGTCTCTTCTTTCCAATATTTGTAGCTCATAGAGAGGTTTCTGGTTGTATTGGCTAAGACCTCTACTATAACATTAATACAGAAAGCTCTTTGCAAAACTACAAATTTCCCAGCCCTATCCCAGGCTGCTGAATCAGAATCTTTAGGGAGAGGGATCTAAGAATCTGTATTTTATCAAGCTTCCCAAATGATTTCTTACAGCCAATGCACTGTTGGTAACCAATGGAATAAACACAATTTGAATAATAGATTGCCTAATTTTATACATTGACCAGATTATTATCTCATTTTATTGCACTGGTACCAGAAACAGCCAAAGAAGTACTTGTGTTTCAGTGGGTTCATTCATTTGTTCATTCATTCAGTAAGGATTTACTGAGCACCTGTTATGTGCCAAGCACTTTTTAGGTGCTAGAGACATAGAGCTTATTAAGGTTTCAAAGGAGAAATTTGGGGGTAAGGGTTTGTGTCATTTATTCTCCGGAAATCACCAATGTTTTAGATTGCTTAGCAATCTAGGGCTAGGGTAAGATAAGGGAGGCACTCACCTCAGCCACAAAACTTAAGAGGCAACAAAAAAACTCAGTAACCAAGTAAGTAATATCATAATGCAACATTTTTGAAAGTGAAAATTAATGCAAAAACAAATCCATGATGAAAAAAAAAATCAACACTTTAAATAAAAAACAGGATCCCACAGGGACAGATTGGGGTGAAGTGAGTGAGGCCTGGCCATGCAAGTACAGGGTCAGATCCTGCTTTTATTTAAAATTTGGTTCATCATAGATGTTTCTGCATTGATTTGGATTTTAAAATATTAAGATATTACCCATCGTGATTACTGAGATTTTCAAGTGCCTCATTCATCCCTCTAGTCCCAACCCTGCTGCTCAGACTTGGATTAGCATTTTTATAATGTTACACATTTTAGGTGCTAGGTTAGGGGTTGATGCTGTCAATGGATGCACAGGGTATGGTGTACCAACCCCTGGAACTCCCTGGACAGTCATGGCAGAGAGAGAAGAGAAGGACTGTTAAAGAGATGGTGACTGGTTGTCTTTTTTCCCCTGTGTTCGCCTATGCCCAAACATTTGCTTTAAGTACTTGCCACCTTTTCTATGTCTGATTGTTCCAAAGGCAAGAGACTAGCAGGGCTAGGATATGGAGAGTAAGGGAGCCTTAGTCTGAAGAACATTGCTAATGCCCCCCTTCACTACAGGAAATAACTTCGAGGAAGAATCTGCAGAGCTGTTTTGCCAAGCCCTGTCGGTAAGAAGCAAGGGGTGGGTGCAGCCAGCCATGTGAGAGATGCCCCGGGAGATGGGTGGCTCTGAGCACAGGGAGGTGAGGCTACTTGCCTGATTTAGGGAGCTGGCGAGTATTTAGACTCCGCCAATCCTATCAAAAACCTCAGCAAGTGGTAGGACTGTTTGGATGGTGCTAAATTCTAGCAGCAGTCATCAACAGTTCAGCAGGAAATGAACAAGAAATTGTCCTCAGTCTAAGAACACTAGTCTACTTAATTTTTGGCATATGGGGGCCCACACTGTTCTAAGAGAGGCATTTGCAGTCACAAAGAAGACAAAAATTACCTCTCTCTGCACTGTTTCTTTCTCTAGACCAATTACAGAATTAAGTCGCTGGATCTCAGTCACAACCAATTCTCTGATAAGGCAGGAGAGTACCTGGGGAAGATGCTAGGTGAGTCTTCCACGGAGGGAGGATCCAGCAAAGGAGGGGGACATGGGGTATGATGGCTTGTCAGAGCTGCATCTCTGGTTTCTTATTGTTATTGAACGTTCTGATTATAAAAAGTGATGCACACCACACCCGAAGTACACTTTGAATGGTGCAGACACCTGAATGTGGGAAGTAAACTTTAAAATGATTAGAAGAACGTAGAGAGAAGTAACTTGCTGACTTCAGGGAGACTACGGATTATTAAACAGAAATGGGCAGAAACTGTAACAAAATAGTGGCAGAAACTGTAACAGAAACGATTCATATATTTGAAAACAGTAAGTTTAAAACTTGCTTGTGATAAAAGACATTGTGGGGGCTTCCCTGGTGGCGCAGTGGTTGAGAGTCCGCCTGCCGATGCAGGGGACACGGGTTCGTGCCCCGGTCCGGGAAGATCCCACATGCCGCGGAGCGGCTGGGCCCGTGAGCCATGGCCGCTGAGCCTGCGCGTCTGGAGTCTGTGCTCCGCAACGGGAGAGGCCACAACGGTGAGAGGCCCGCGTACGGCCAAAAAAAAAAAAACAACTATGGTGCCTCCAGGAGGGGTTTAATTTCAAATCCCGGCGCTTCTGCCGCATGCCATGAGCCATGGCCGCTGAGCCTGCACATCCGGAGCCTGTGCTCCGCAACGGGAGAGGCCACAACAGTAAGAGGCCCGCATACCACAAAAAAAAAAAAAAGAAAAAAAAGACATTGTGGGGCAATGATAGAAAACAAGCAATAGTTAAGGAGTAGAAATGTGCAGCATTTGTATAATATAGAAGAGTACTCTTCAGAATATTGATAAAAGTTCCTATAGCTCCATTAGGCAGTGATAAATACTCCCAATAAAACAATGGTCAAAGCATATGGACAGTGACCAAAGAAAGCCAAGTGCCCACACTCTTTAGTAGTTAGAAACATGCAAAATAAAACAACAAAAAGATCTCCCTTGTCATCTAGCACAGCTGTAAAAAATTCCCGTCAGAGAATATCAAGGGCGAATACAAGCAAGAAATAGAAACACTCACAAGTCTACTAGGTAAAGGCACTTTGGAGAACAATTTGACAGTGTTTACTAACGTCAAAAGTATATATATTTTCTATGACGCAGTTCCCCTCTATATGTGTCTCAGAGATGTTCTCACACATACACAGCGAGAGATGTCTGTGGAGGTTTCACTGCAAAAGTGTTATAAAGGAAAGAAAACCTAAATGCTCATTCCTGGGGGAATGAGTAGAAAAGGAAAGGACTCCTAGCAGTGGGGATGGGACGCTCATCTAGATGGAGGGGTGAGGGAAGCCCCACAGGGAAGGTGGCTCTTTGTTGAAACCTGAATATCAAAGAAGAAAGAGCCGTGCTAGGGTCTGGACACACAGGGCTCCAGGCAGAAAGAATGGAGCATGTCCCCTGTTTGAGGAACTGGGGGGTCAGTGTGGCTGGAGCAGAGGGGACAGGGGAGGAGGATGGAAGGAGAAGAGGTTGTTGCCTGCAGCCCCTGACGTCGGGCCGCGGGAGCCATGGGACGCGAGGAGCCTGGGATCCACGCGGCGCACGACCAGGAGTCGTGGAGGATGTGAGCGTGGGGCGACACGGTGCGGCGTGCAGGGGCAGATGTGCCGTGTGAAGCCCGCAGCTGACGAGGACAGCAATGGAAGAGGGAGGCCGGTCAGGAGGCTTGTGTGGGGGTGCAGGCAAAACAGGACCACAGCGTGAGCTCAGGGAGGAGGTAGTGCCTGAGCAGTGGATGGATTCAGAGTATACTTTGCAAGTAAAGCCGAAAGGACTTGCTGATGTGAAGGAGGAGGGAAGGGAGAGATAAACTCACGACTCTTTTGTTTCAGTTACTGGTTAGAGGCAGGTGTCATTTACTTAGAGGGGAAAACTCAGGGAGTAACAGTATGGGGGCGGGCGGCAGGAGTTAGGAGTCGAGATTTCCGTTTTGGCCGCGGAGGACTTTTGATGCCCATTCGACGCCTACACAGAGGTATCAGGCTGTGTGAGTTTAGAGCTTGGTGAACAGGTCAGGACTAGAAACGTATATTTGTGAGTCATAGGCACAGGGACGTATTTAAAACCATGTGTCAAGATGGGGTCCTCCAGACGAGGAGTGCAGATAGAGTTGAGTAGGTGGCCATCCCTCTGGCCCCTGGGCCGCTCCGCCATTTTTAGGGTTTGCAGAGGAGGGGGAGCTGGAGACGGAGTCGCGAGTCAAATAGGAAAAGTCAGGAGCCAAGGAGCCATATGAGGGCGTATTTTCAAGAAGGGGTAAGTGGTCAGCTGGGTCAAGTAATGCTTAGAGGTCAAATAAGATAAGAACAGAAAAGTGACCACAGGGCTTAGCAACATGGAGATAATTGGTGACCTTGACAGGTGCCATGTTCGTGAAGTGGGTGAGTATGGAAACCCAGCTGGAGTGGGTTGAGTTGAAAATGGGATGCAAAGAAGTGGAAATGACCACATAAGCAACGTTCCACTGAGACAAGGTTTGAACAGAAGGATGGGTGGCATAGAGTCCAGGAAGGTTTTTTTTTTTTTTTTTTTATGCGGTACGCGGGCCTCTCACTGTTGTAGCCTCTCCCGTTGCGGAGCACAGGCTTCGGATGCGCAGGCTCAGCGGCCATGGCTCACGGGCCCAGCCGCTCCGTGGCATGTGGGATCTTCCCAGACCGGGGCACGAACCCGTGTCCCCTGCATCGGCAGGCGGACTCTCAACCACTGCACCACCAGGGAAGCCCTATATGCAGTTTTTAAAAGAATCTTTATTATTATTAAAGCTACCAAATATAAGATGATTACTATGTGACAGGCATCATACTAGGCTTTTTACATCAATCCTCACAAAAAAACCTTGTACAGGTTAACATCTCTATTTTATAGATAAGAAAACAGAAGGATGGGAAGGATAAGTAACCTGTTTAAGGTCACAAAGCTAGTAAGTGTTGAGAACAGAATTAAAATTTTAATTTTGTGGCCATTTAAGAGAGGCAGGCTTGCAAAGTTTAACTTAAGGGACTTCCCTGGTGGTCCCGTGGTTAAGACTTTGCCTTCCAATGCAAGGGGGGCAGGTTCGATCCCTGGTCGGGGAGCTAGGATCCCACATGTCTCGTGGCCAAAAAAGCAAAACACAAAACAGAAGCAATATTGTAACAAATTCAATAAAGACTTTAAAAATGGTCCACATCAAAAACAAAATCTTAAAAAAAAAAAAAAAAAAAAGGTTTAACTTCAGTGAGGGACTTGGCACAGAAGAGGAGAGAAAAATAAGACTAGGATGAGGGAGACAGGCAGGGAGAGAGAATGAAGGCAGGACAAAAGTTTGTTCTCGATATAATAGAAGGTATTGTGCACTTCCTGAAAGTCTGTCCTGGTGGTTGACACAAGAGAAAGACGCGATCAGTACAGAGTGCTCTGTCCATAAAAAATAAAACAGGGGCTTCCCTGGTGGCGCAGTGGTTAACAATCCGCCTGCCAATGCAGGGGACACAGGTTCGAGCCCTGGTCCGGGAAGATCCCACATGCTGCGGAGTAACTAAGCCCGTGCGCCACAGCTACTGAGTCTGCGCTCTAGAGCCCGCAAGCCACAACTACTGAAGCCCGTGTGCCTAGAGCCCGTGCTCTGCAACAAGAGAAGCCACTGCAATGAGAAGCCCGCGCATAGCAACGAAGAGTAGCCCCCGCTCGCTGCAACTAGAGAAAAGCCCGCTTTCAACAACGAAAACCCAATGCAGCCAAAAATTTTTTTTAAATATAATAAAATAAATAAAACAGAATAACACATTTTTCCTGGGCCTGAAGGCGATTCCTTCCACTCAGTAATCCTTCAAGAGCACTTTATTCTCTCCTTCCAATGGTGTCCTCGGCACATCCACCCTCCCCAGATAAAAATAACAATGATGAAGTGTTTAAATAGGATGCTTTCCCAGCCCTATGTAGCACATTAGCAAAAGCAACTTTAAGTTAAAAAAATGTGCAATTTCTGTGCAAACCCAACTTCTAGACAAGCCTGATGCCCCCACACTTCCACCTGGCTGTATCCCTAAAGCTCTCCTGGATGGAAATTCTGGGGCCTCCACTGCTCCCGTAGGTCTCCATGAAAAAGACATCCATCACACGATACCACACGCAATGCCCATCATAGTGTCCCTATGTAAATACAAGGTTTGCCGTGCTCTCTCCATCTGTTTTAATGGTTGTGTAACTTTCCACCAGATGGATATTTATGTTATGCTTTACCCTTCCCCTGTGAGTCACAAACCTTACTTTTATAAGTGATGCCAGGGAAAACATCTACAAGCATGTTGCTCTTCTTAAATCCTGTACTGTCTCCTTAGGAAGAGTCTCAGGGGTGATATTGCTGTGAGATAGAGTAAACAGATTTTAACAGGAAAATGTCTGTGACCAGATAGTATTTGCCAAATAGAGCATACCATTTGCTTGCCACCTGCAATGTATGAGTATTTTACTACGTTGTTGCCAGCCTTGGGAATCATCTTAGAATTTTGTGTTTAAATGAATAACTGACGAATTATTACCTCCGTGTTTTGCTTTGCATGAGGATTGAGCGGTCCTTATTCCCAATGTGATGGACCTCTGCCAACCCTGAGACTGGGTTCTCTGTGGTGTGGTGGATGCTGAGATGACTCCTTCCCTCCCACAGCCCTCAACGTGGGGCTCCAGTCGCTGGACCTGAGCTGGAACCACCTCTACATCCAGGGAGCGGTGGCCTTGTGCAGCGGTCTCCGGGTAAGCCCTCCAGGAGTGGTATGTTAAGCCCCAGTGAGGACGGCCAAGCCCTGAGTCAGCCACCTTGAACCCTTCCCCATGGGTAAATCCATCCTGCTGAAACCTAGCTGGCATCTTTGGGGGTACTTCACGGCAGCAGTTTAACTAGGGGGTAGGGAATGACCTCAGCCCAAAGGGAATGAGCCTCAAGAGTACTTGAGACTCTGAGCCCAGCTGGGAGGGATCTGGAAAGATCTGGCTGATCTCCCTCCTGGGGACCACTGAGCACCCTGTCTGGATGACAGCAGGGGACAAAAATCGGGGCCCGTTGGCTGGATGAGTTGCATGCAGTCTTCATGCTGGTGCTGTTCTCCCTTCTCCCTGCAGGCTAATGTGTCCCTGAAGAAACTGGATCTCTCCATGAACAGCTTTGGGAACAAGGGGGCTGCAGCCTTAGGGGAGGTCCTCAGAGTCAACAACTCCCTGGCCTACCTAGACCTCAGCAGCAACAACATCAGCAATGAAGGGCTGTCCAAAATCAGCAAAGGATTGGAGTTGAACGAAAGCCTCAAAGTTCTGAAGGTAGTCTTCACCCGAGCTGGGAACCTGACATCTTGTGCCTGCACTTGTGTGTGTGTGTGTGTGTCCGTGCATTCATGTGTGTGTCCATGCTTCCATGTGTGTGCATCCATGTGCGTATACCTGTGCATCTGTGTGTCTCTGCACCCATGTATGTGTGCACGTGTATGTATGTGTCCGTGCATTCATGTGTGTGTCCATGCTTCCATGTGTGTGCATCTGTGTATGTGTCCGTGTGTCCATGTGTGTGCATGCACGTGTGTGTCTGCGTGTATTGGCGTGGGGGCAGCAGGATGATGGAGCTGGATGTTGCTGGAGAGAAAATCTACCCTGTGCTTCATATGTGTGTACGTTCTTGGCTGTCTCTCTGCTGCAAACCCAGTGTCACCCTCTGCTCTCACCTGGCACAGGGTTGGGTCTTGCTTGCTCCCATCTGGGTCTCCTCCAGTTTCTTTGTTTTTCTTTGCTGATAGGCCTGCGAGATCTTAGTTCCCAGACCAGGGATTGAACCCCGGCCCTGTCAGTGAAAGCACCGAGTCCTAACCACTGGACCACCAGGGAATTCCCTCCTCCAGGTTTTCTCTACACTGCGGCAAGAGTGTGCATTCTGAGCATAAATCTGACTTCCATCCCCACCCATACCTACTCTCCTCCCACTTAGGCCCCCCCGACCATGGCCTCCGTTGCTCAAATCCCGTTCTCTCACCCTGTGTGCTTCTCCAGCCTCAGTTTACCCCCCACTCTCCCCCGCACTCCAGCCATGGCCTCAGGGTCTTTTTTCATCTCCCTTCCTGCAGGGCCTGTAGTGCTCCCTCCACTGGCCTCAATTGCTGGTCTGCCTCAGAGCACAGCTGAAGCAGCAATTCCCCCAGGGACCCTGCAGGAACACTCAGATCCTGTTTGCCCCTTCACGCAGAACTCACCAGAGTTTTTCCTTATACTCTCATTTGAGTGACTATTTGACTGTCACCACTAGTTCGAAAGTTTCCTGAGGACAAAGACATGTTTGGCTTTGCCCATTACTATATCCCCCGTACCTAGCAGGGTCCTGGGCATAGAGTAGATACCCATTGAATATTTATTAAGTGAATGAATGAATACATATTTCATTTTAAATCAATTTGCTCATAGATGCTAATTCATAACATAGAAGCTCATGGGAAGTTGGGAACTGATGTAAGATGTGGACTTCTATTAATAGGTCCCCTTTCTGGGACTCCTACCACAAGCCAGGTTCTATATCAAGTGCTTTGCCTCCTTCTTCATGGCCCAGCCGTACCAAGCAGGCTCCAGTAGCCCCATTTGTCAGATGAGAAGACTGAGGCTGTGTGACTTGTCAGGCCGTGCAGCTAGCAAGAGGCAGAGAGATGTCAGCTCTACCTGGCTTTCCACTGCAGCTCCAACTCCCGCAAGATGTGGAGGTGACTCGGGGGGACCAAAGACATGGGGGTGCTGGTGGAAGAAGAATGGGAGTTAGGAATCAGTGAAGATGAGCCACCATCTGAGAGGACAGCCACCTTAGAGCTGCTGAGGTGACAACAGGGAGTCAGATTCCAACCTGTGGAGGGAGCGTGGTGACTGCAGACCAGACCAGGTGGCCGTCTAGTGACGGGGGGAGCTCAGAGGCTGGCCTGGCTGGAGGGGCACCAAGTGTGACTCAGAGAAGAGAGACTGACCCAGCCTGCAGAGGACTGAGCCTCGGTCGGTGGCCAATGAAGCCAAGGAACGTGCAGAGAATCTGAATTTTAAGACTAAAATGCTGCCTCAGCAAAATGACAACAGGGATTTTCTCTGGTTAGTGGGATATAGGCAATTTTAACTTTTTTTTCTACTGCTTTTTAAATTTTTTCTACGGTGACCAAATATTTTATTTTAATTTTTTAAATTGTTTTAAAAGCGAAAGAAAAAAAGCTTAAAATATACCTTTTAGTTTGGTCGTATGTGGAGGCCACATCAGTTTTGCCACAGGAATTATCTGTTGCTCTCCACAGCCAGCCCCAGCCCTCCTTTTCTTAATCTTGGAAGAATAAGGAATTCCCCCTGCACGTGAGTCAAACCAAAGATTCTGGATGCTAAGCCCTATGAGGGCAGGGCTCCAGGCTGTCTTTTCTCACTGGAGTACTGAAAGAGCCTGGGAACCCCCTGACATAGAGTTTTGGTCAGCCTCATCAGGAAACCATCAGCTGAAAGCCTTCAATAATAATAAGTAACATTCATTGGCTGCTTACTATGTACCATGCACTCTTTTGAATGCTTTACCTGAAGTTATGTATTGACTCCTCTGTGCAGCCCTAGGCCATAGGTACACAGTAGTCAGGGAACTAACACAAGACCAGAAAACTAGTAAGCAGAGCCAATGGGCTCCGTGCACCCTGCTGTTAACCTCCATACCACACTGCAGTGGCTCACAGTACTGTGGAGATAAAGCCCTGAGTACTTAGCTAAGCCCCCAAGGTCCTGTGCAATCTGACCCATCACAGCTCTGTGGCCTCACGCTCTCTGCTCCTGCTCATGAAACGTTTACTTTTCCCCACACACCTCTGCACCTTTGCACTTGCCTTCCCTTGTCTTCTTTGGTGCACCTTATTCCCTCCTCTGGTCCTGTCTGCCTTCTTCATCCCTAGCTAATCCCCATTAGCTCTGCAAGGCTTAGCTCAAGTGTCCCCTCCACCATACTGGATGCCCCTTTCCTCGTTTTCTACGGTACCAGTGGGTACCTCTGTCATTGCCATCATCGCACTTCAGATGTCATTTGCTTGTTTGCCTGTGTCCCCCTCTAGAGTGTAAGCTACCTGAGGGCAGAGATCTTGTCATGTTTGCCTGTGCATCCCTCAGCACTTAACCCAGTGACTAGCACGTGGATGTTTGTTGGATGGATATTTGGATGGATGGATGGATGATGGATGGATGGATGGATGGATGGATGGATGAGCAGTGAGATGGACAGGTGAATGGATGGATAGATGGATGGATGGATGGATGGATGAGCAGTGAGATGGACAAGTGAATGGGTGACAAATAGACAGGGAGATGGGTGCTTACAGAGAAGTCTGGGAGGAAGACAGAGATTGGGATTTGATGGGAGGAAATGGAAACCGTGCTCTGAGCCAGCCTCTCCTGTCCTCATCTCTGCCTCCTTCTGCCTCGCCCTTCCTCCCACAGCTTTACCTGAACCCTCTAAGTATGGATGGGGCTGTTTTACTTATCCTGTCCATCAAGAGGAACCCCAAATCCAAGATGGAGGATATTGACATTTCCGTAAGTGATCAAATTGTTTGCTTGCACTTGGGAGCAAGCCAGTTACCATGGCCACTGTGCCAGCTCTAGCCCTCAGGGCCCTCAGAGAACTGCTCCATGAAAAGGCTACTCCTTTTAGAGAACAACTCTGCCCCCTCCAGAGGTCCTTTCCGTAGGAGTAGCCATCCGGTCAAAAACATCATGGTGTGACATTATTTACCAGATCCTGGGAACCCAGGACCTGCACCCCCAACAGTGGGCCTGAGGGCAGAGAGGAGGAACACCAGAAGCAAAGGCAGGGGGACCCCCAGAACAGACTTGTCTACCGTCAGCTTTGTCGATGGATGGCTTTGGGCCTTAGAATGCTTCCAGAATCACAGGATTTTTAGACTCTGAGTATTAAAACATGTGCAGACCTGTGTTTTCATTTCATGACTCAACCTACCCAGAGTAGTATTTGAGTGTAAAAAAACCTTGATGGAAGAGGGAAGCCTGAGGAGGTGACTCCACTCTGCCAGCTACTCTCGCCGGAATCATCCTAGAGGTGGGAGCTGGTGCCAACAATATCCTATACTTGTCTACCATTCTATACTCTTTTTTTCATTTTCATTTTTTCATTTACTCCTACCCTGGGAGGTAGGTAGAGTGTATCCATGACCTAAGGCCGCCATGGCAAAGTACACAAACCAAGTGGCTGAAATTTATTGTCTCACAGTTCTGGAGGCTAGGAGTCCAAGATCAAGGTGTTGGTAGGGTTGGTTCCTCCAGAGGGCTGTGAGGAAGAATCTATTCCTGCTTCTCTCCTAGCTTCTGGTAGTTTACTGGCAATCTTTGCTGTCCCTTGGCTTGTAAAAATATCACCCTAATCTCTGTCTTCAGCCTCAGTGGCTTCTCCCTGTAGGCGTGTCTGTCTCCATATCCCAGTGTTCCCTTTTTTATAAGGACACCAGTCATATCAGATTAGGGCGCACCCTAATGACCTCATTTTAACTTGATCACCTGCCAAGACCCTATTTCCCAATAAGGTCACATTCACAGGTACTGGAGGTTAGAATTTCAACATTTTTTTTGTGGGGGGATACAATTCAACCCATAACAAGTACATTTTCTCAATTTCCCATTTTACACGTAAGGAAACTGAAACAGAGAGGTTAGGTAACTTGCCCAGGACCACACAGCAAGTGAGAAACACAGCAAGGAGTCAACGCAGGGCTTCTGCCTCCTATTCTAGAGTTCTGTAAAGGTACAGTGTTAAAGTCCTTTTACATTTGTTTAATGCCACACTAATGTGATGTTTTGTTAAGATTTTAATAACTTACAATTCTATCAGTGATGATGTTTTGAATTTGAAACCCAAGCGTTTTGGAACTGAATAATAAGTAAAATTTGCCACCGATTATAAAACATTACAAAAACATACCTGCTTTTCTTTTCACGCTGTTCCCTCGCCCCTTCCTCCCCACCCCAGGCTCCTTCCTGCGCTCAAGGGTCTTCCTCTTCAGAGGTTCTCTCCACCTTCATCCTACAGCTGTGACCTGCACCCCGTGAAACCGCCTCTGAATCTCAACCACAGGTCCCCAGTTTGTTAGCATTTGGCCCCGCCCCCCCGCCCCCCGCAGTGCAGGTTGGAAGGTATGAACCCCAGCGCTGCCTGTCTGCGGAAACGTTAGAAATGGTGCTGTTGACGCCCCAAGACGGCATAGAAACCCATGAGCTGGGATCTCACTGCCACTCCACCAGCCTTCCAGAACAAATAGGTTTCAATTGGACTTTTCCTTCCCTTTTGTCAATGATGACGCCATAACTCTAAGTGGTGTTAGAATCCCTTCATTGTAGATGCTTCTAGAACTTTCTCTAGAATGTCTCTAAAGGGGAGGGAGTAAGTCTTCAGCCCTTAAGCATGGATCTAATTCTTTGAAATGGCAAAAGATACTGAGAACCACATCTGAGGAATGAAGCAGGTCAGTCACACTGAGGGAGGCCAGGTTTGATCGAACACCGTTTCACAGACCACATGTTCTCCTGCGGCCTCCGACCCGGCTCAGAGGCCACTTCCACAGGGGGGCGTTCCCAGTGCGTTTTGAGCCATGACGGGATGGTTGGAATGAGGGGTGCTCTCTGCCACGGCACCTGCTCTGAAGGCCAACACTGGTGTAGAAATGGGCTTTTCAGGGCCTTTGTTTGGGGACCAGTCTCGTAACCCCACGGCTGTGTCTTATCTGTCACACACAGACACTAATGCTCACCTTCTGAGAGCAGAGTGAATTGACAGTGTGACAGGCCACCAGCACCCAACTAGGACATCTGATCAAAATCGCGTGGGAAACTTACAAGTCAAACCACAGGCTCTAAAAAGGTGAACCGTCCCAGCCTAGGAGCAGTACTGCAGAACCAACTAGAAAAGACAACACACTGACTTTGCTTGGGAGAGTCCGCTGGTCTGGGAGATGGCACGATGGCAGTGCCCTCCCCCTGACGGGTCCCCTCTCTCCCTGCTTCAGAATGTGCTGGTGTCAGAGCAGTTTGTGAAAATATTGGATGGAGTGTGTGCTGTCCACCCCCAGCTGGACGTGATGTACAAAGCAGTGCAAGGCGACTCTAACAAGAAAAACCTCTTCACGTGGACGAGCCCTGTGAAACTGATCCAGGTGAGCCCTGCTTTCCTCTAAGAGCCCCCAGGGACCCCTGGAAAGAGCTGACCTTTGGCTCAGCTTCCTAGAGTTTCTCCTCCCGCAGAGCGTCTGCACAGTCCTGGCTGACAAGGAACATCTCAGCTGTGGAATATTCCTCTTGGCTCCCAGAGGAAGGACTGAGAACTGGCTGAAGTGGGAGGGCCTTGCAATAGGATGGTTTCTACCAGCCAGGCTCCTCCACTGCAACCAAAGACAAGTGACTGAGGTGCTCTGTACTTCAGTCTCTTCACCTGTAAAATGGGCCTGATTATAGCACCCACCCCAGCAGGGCTGCTGTGAAGATTAAATTCTACACTACACATGACCTAGAACAATGCTTGGCAGGCAATAAGCCCACAATTCATGCAGCCTCTTCCCAATAGCTGGTAAGGATGCCAAGACATCCTGACCCTGTGGTCAGGATGGCTATTTGGTGGCTTCAGCTAACAAGGAACCCTCAAGTGTTTTATACCTAATGGTCACCTTGCCCCTGGCTCAAGTCTTAGATTGTGTCTGGCAGTCACAGGAGGCAGATGTAACAGTGGAAATAAAAACTCAGAGAATGTTAGAGCTGGAAGGGATGTTATAGCTCCTCTGGTCAGACAGCCTCACAGAGCAGTGACTGCCCAGGCCTGGTGTTTCTACCACCAGCTCTCACCTGCTGCTGGGTGCAGGGCCATTACCACCTGAGGCAGCAGGAGCTGGAAGGTGTCCTGTAAACACGGTTCTTCATGGTGTTTGTCACTGGGGCTGCTTCCTGCCCCTGGTTGGTCTGCTCTGTGCCTTAGTTTCCAGAACCAAAGAGGAGAGCTCTGGCATGAAAACTATCATTGTATGAAAAGTTCTAGAAGGCAAAGCGGTATCAAGTATCTTTATATCTTTTCAAGTAAGATGATGTCAGGTGTAACTGAGGGGAAACCTGTTTTGCAAGAAGAGGGGGAATAGAGTTATCCGATGCAAAGTGGGAGCTTGCTCCTTGTTTTAAAACAGTGTAGAAAAGGGATCCCAGAGGAGAGCCTCAATACATACAATGTAAACCACAGTCCTTCCCCTCGGGGCCCGACAATCGGGTTGGGAAGATGGGACAGATACAGTCGTTTCTAATAGAAAGTGTCATATGATAAATAATGAACAAGTGACAAAGGTAGCAAATACAATCCAAACTAGAGTTCACTGCAGGCAAACAGCAAAGGGTGCTTCCTGGCAGAGGTGGGGCTGGGCAAGGGCCTTGGCAAGCGGAAAAGATGCAGGTGAGCAACAGAGAGAGGGAGGGAAGAGGATGCCAACCAGCAAAGGAGCAGAGTGGGAGTCGCTTGCAGTGTGTCTGGGGCGTGGGAACTGGACCGTGTGGCTCTGGTCTCACAGGGAAGCCTGGGAGTCAAGGCTGCAAAGAGAGGCTAGAGCTGGATGCAGCAGTCCTCAGATTTTAGGCTCAGGGGGAGGTTTGAGTCCACAGGGAGCAGGGAGCCAGTGCGAGTTGTTGAGCAGAGGCTGTGATGTAAATCCAGCAGGACTGAGGGGTAATTTTTCTGGCAACGGGGAGGGAAATGAACTGAGGGGGTAAATATGAGACTGGGAAAACCAATGAGGGCACTAGTGTAGTATTCCAGATCTAGAACGGTAACTTGGCTGAAAATGACAGTGAGAGTGGAGGTACAGATGTAGGAGATATCTTTATGGAGCATCTCCAGGACTTGGTGAGTGGTGTGTATGTATGTGTGTGTGTGTGTGTGTGTGTGTGTGTGTGTGTGTGTGTGTGTGTTGGGAGAAGGGAGGTGTGTGGGGAGAGGAGAGAGCCAAAGATAACCCCCAATTTTTAAGCCCAGTGGACTAAAAGAACAATGGTAACATTGCCAGCAATAGGGAAGTCCTGTGGGGAAAAGGGACCGCCCCCTGGCCCTGCCTCCCACTCTGGCCTCATCCCTCCCATCCTCCCCGCCTCCTCTACATTTCAGCCCCACTGGATTTCTCCCCATTCCTTTTTTTTTTTTTTAATTTTTTTATTTTTTTGACTGCATTGGGTCTTCGTTGCCGCGCACAGGCTTTCTCTAGTTGCGGCGAGCGGGGGCTACTCTCCCTTGCGGTGCGCGGGCTTCTCATTGTGGTGGCTTCTCTTGTTGCGGAGCACGGGCTCTAGGCGTGCAGGCTTTAGTAGTTGTGGGACGTGGGCTCAGTAGTTGTGGCTCGTGGGCTCTAGAGTGCAGGCTCAGTAGTTGTGGTGCACAGGCTTAGTTGCTCCGCAGCATGTGGGATCTTCCCAGGCCAGGGCTCGAACCCGTGTCTCCTGCATCGGCAGGCGAATTCTTAACCACTGCGCCACCGGGGAAGTCCCTCCCCATTCCTTTTTGCATCAGTTCTCTCTTGACGTTAACTCTGAGTCCCTCTGCCTAAACACCCTTCCTCTGTGTCTCACTCACTCCTCCTCACTCTCTAGGTCTGTACCGGAGTGTCACGTCCTCAGGCAACCCTTCTCAGGTTTCCTGGTCCAGAGTATATACCCTTGCCACACACTCCTGCAGCCCTCTCCTTCACCCTTTCACCGCAAGACTCTGAACTCCTCCAGGGCAGGAGCTACGTTGGGTCTTATCAAAAGCACCTACCAACGTACAGGCCCTTATGCCCATCAAGGCTCTTAGTTGCTGACCACAGAATCCACTCCGCTAGGTTAAGCAAAGAGGGATCTATTACCAGCGATAGACCCCAGAGACATTAGGAGGGCTGAAGAAAGACTCTACGTTTAGATTCCAGAAATGGCTCGCCAGACACCCCAACTGGCTAGCCAGGATGGCTGCTGCTTCTGCCTAGGTCAGGAAGCCGCCCAATCAGGAATCGCCCACTGAATTGGGAAGCCACCCCCATGGCTGCCGGCAGCCTGCTCTCTCCAGATCACATGGGTCACACATACGCATCACCCAAGGGCTTGGCGAAACCCATCCCATTCTGACCCGTAGCTTCAAGGGGGCTTGGGGAATGCTGGTTTTTAGTTTTCCAGCCTCTGTGTTATAGAGAGGCGGGCTGTGAAGGAAGCGGAGTGGGTGTTGAGAGCCCGCCCATGGTATCTGCCGCAGCGCTCAGTAACAGATTGCAGAATTCAGCTAACTGAGGTTTGCTTTAGACGTGTAGGATTGAGGTGTCGATGGGGTTCAGCATGGACTTGCGAGCAGCTGCTGGGGACGCAGAACTGGAAGCGTAGGTGGGATTCACCCCGGGGTGGGCTGGTGTAGGCAGCGCACACTAGAGAGGGAAGTGTGGGGAGAGGAGAGCAGGGACCAGGGACTGATCCCCAAGGAATTCCTCTGTGAGCAGGGTGTCTGCAGAAATATCTATCGAGAAAGCTGGGCCTTGCCTATGGCCTTTTGAGAGTCGGAGGGGAAAAGAAACAAAAAGATACTAAAAAAGGACCCAAAAGAATATTTTAATGGTATTGGAAAGTTCACAATATATTAATACAGTGCATTTTATAAAACAGTATGTTTAGTAGATAGGTAGATAGATGGATAGATACATAGATAGATAGGTAGGTAGATAGATAGACAGGTAGATGAAAAAATATACATCAAGGTGTTACCTCTGGATGGTGGGACTGGATTTATGGGTTATTTTTAATTTTCTTCTTTCTATGAATCTATACTTTCCTTAAAATGTGAGTAGGTAATACCTTTGAACTGAAAACAGTGAAATATTATTTTTAAATACTCTAACACAGTACGTCTCCATATAAGTATTTGTATAAGACGATGAGAATTCTGTGAACACCAGGAGCCTGTCCCACTACCTGGCTGCGGTTCAGTCTTTTGGTCTCTGAGTTAACAACAGCCCACCCACGTACATAGAGCACCATCTTTGCTAGTCTTAGCAGGACAACTTCAAAACTAAATAATATATGTAAACATGATCACCGCCCTATTCCCTTCAAACCGTTCCCACAGTTCGCTCAGCAGTGTCGACTCCAGTCCTTCCACCTGTGGAACGTGGAATGGCAGGAGAGCCTGCTCAGTGTAGGTGGGGCCAACACAGAAGCATCATGGCGTGTGGCTCTGCCTGACCTCAGACCTCGGTCTGGGTGGGCAGGGGTGGGAAGCAGGGGTGGGGGGTGGGGGTGGGGGGAGTTGGTATAGATATTACAAGGCTCCTGGTGTCTCCTGCTTCTCTCAGAGCTATGCAGACCAACACAAAATCTCAGTCCTGGACTTCTTCAGGAGCTTGAACCCTAGTGGAGAGACAACGATGCCTGTGGGCGAGTTCCGGAAAGCTATGATACAGGTGTGTGGATTCCTAGTGGGCGCAGGCACTATGTGTGCACGCGCAGGGGTGTGTGTGTGAGAGAGAGACAGACAGGACACAGCATGAGCACCTCAAAGAGCTATTTGGGATTGGCTGTGAGAAGCCAACTTACCCACTGCTTTATCTAGACCCAGAGGGACACCTAAGGCCTCCTTCCACTGCCTGCTGAAGTCAGTCTCTGTACTGCACATCTGGGTGCCACTGGTGACCCAAGATGCTGCCTGAAGACACACATTCTTTATCTTTTAGGTCCTTCTCCCATTGCATGTGGCTACTGGGCAGATTTTAAAAGGGAGCGAGAGAAGAGACCACAACCAGAAACCGCAGTATTTCGCCTTTGGCCCTATCATCTTGCCTGAAATCCCACACCTTCACCTGTGGGGTATGATGGAGGTGCTGAGGGCCCCCTGAAATGCAAGCATGAAAAGGTCTGTCACCAGGGCAGCCCTAGGAAGGACAGGCCCTGCAAGAATAGGACTTCATGGGAGCCCAGGTGGGGGGATAAGACCCTCGGTGCCAGGCCCGTGGTGAAGAGGGCCGGCCAGACTCGGTAGCAGGGAGATAAGGATGAACTTCCCATGCTGCAAAGTCGCCGCCTACTCCAGCTGGATCCCCATCTCCTTCACCCCTATGGCTCCCCAGAGAAAAGAGAGGCTCTGGAGTCTGGGCAGTGACCCACGGACATGGGCGGGGATGCTTATTCCTGCCCTGCATGGTGTGGGTTCAGTTTCTTCTGAACTGAGGAAACTGTTGCCAGCCGTGGTCCCAAGGGCAGTGAGGCATTGTGGGGTGTGTGTGTGTGTGTGTGTGTGTGTGTGACGGGAGAGGTCTGGGGGGAGCAGAGAACTCCACTGACCTTGCTTGTTCTATCTGCTTCCTCAGCAGAACAAGGTCCCCATAAACCGGTACCAAGTCAGGGAGCTGATAAAGAAGCTGGGTGAGAAGACAGATATGGTGGACTTCAGGTCAGCCCAGCCCCGCCGTCCGGCCCTATCTGGGCTACCCTTCTGCCCTGGGCAGGCCCCCGGTTCCCTCTAAGGCATCCTGGCTCCTGGGGCCGCCCTGGAGCAGATAGGAGGTGACACAAGCAGCAAATGGTTAGGCCCTGGTGAGGTGAGAGGGGCAGTTGGGGGCGTGTACAGGTATCACAGTGGCCCAAAGAGGAGGTATCACTGGAGGGAAAGGGGTGTCACACAGACAGACAAGAGGACAGAGGACGGCAAGTACCAAGCTCGAAGTGTGGGCCAACAGGGTGCACTGAGGAACTGCAGGTCTTTCAACGCTGCTGGAGTTTAGGCAACCAGGCAGGTTGTGACTTAGGCTGAACTCCTTGAAGAGATCAGAAAGGACCATGATAATGGTCATAACAGCAACCAACATCCATGAGCCCTTACCATGTGCCAAGTGCTCCGCCGGTCACCAGACGGGTGCCTGAATTCTCACAGCGCCCAACGGGCACTAGCATCACGCCCATGCTGTGAATAAGGATCGGAGCTTTAGAGAAGGAAAACACAGAGCCAGTGCTTGTGGCCAGAAAGGGGCAGCTGTGACCTTAACACCCCGGTCTGAGTGGTCCCAGGACCCACTCCTCCTCGCCGAGGCTGCAGGACCCTGCTGGTCTGCAGGTTGGTCCATAAGGCCCTGCGGCTTGTTGTCTCATGGAATCCCTAAGGAGTCTGTCAGAGGAGGCCCCCATCTGGTCCTGCCCCACAGCCTTCTCCCACTACCTCCGTCCTTGCCCCCATCAGCATCTCTCATGTGTGGAGAAGCCACCACACAGACTGACCCAGCTGCAACCCTGCTCTAGCTAGTAAGAGTGGGGCCGTGCACAGAGCTCTCAGTCTCCAAGTCTTTAGAATGGGGTGATAACCACAGCACCCGAGAGAGTTTCAAAAGAATCAAGTGGAGACAACGCACATAAGGGGCTGGCACATGATGCTGTCATCCAGGAACGACACCATCATCCGGCAAGCACCCCGGACACCCGCAGGGTGGCTCAGGCATGCACTCCACCCCAGGCCCCCCTACTCTGTGCCTGTGTCCTGGACCTCCCCGCCTGCCCTCCCTGAAGTACGGCCTCCTGTTCCTTGGGACGCTGGTGGGGAAGAGCACAAGGCAGAGGTCAGGAGACCGGGTCCAGGTCCAGCAACCCTCCAGCTTTGCAGATGAGGGCACGTGGCCATGGAGAGGCAGAACTGGGGTCTCAGGACCCAAGTGGGGAGCTCTTGTGGGCACCTCAAGTTCCCCTCAGGTCACACACTGCAGCTCTGTTGGTTCCAGTTGAAGAGCAGGGTGGTCATTTTTACTGTTGCATGATTTTTTCATTGTCATTTTTTGGTACAAATAATATCTACCTGTAAAAATTCTAAATCCACAGAAGTATACTAGGGAGAAAGTGAAGGGCCTCTTTTACCTGCCCCCACAGCCCCTGCTGCCTCCCAGAGGGCGCTCGTGAACAATCCCAGGTGCACGTTTCCATAGCTTTTCCCACGTACTTGCAATCAAGTGTGTGTGTGTGTGTGTGTGTGTGTGTGTGTGTGTGTGTGTGTGTGTGTATGAGTGAGTGTTCTCTAAGTGTTAAAAACAGGGACTCTAGGACCAGGCCACCTGAGTTCCAATCTCAGCTCCACTCCTGTGGAACCTTGGGCAATTTACCCAACCTCCCTGTGCCTCAGTTTACCCATCTGTATATGGGGCTAATAATAGTACCTATGGTGCTGGGAGCTTTTAAGGATTAAATGAGTTAATGCCTATGATGCCCTTAGAACACTACCTGGCAGGTGGTAGGCTCAGAGTACACATGTGTTTTACTATTATATCATTTTACCCTCATACACACACGTGTGCACACACACACACAGCTTCTTATTTATCAGAAATAGAATCATACTGTCACATTCCTCTGAACTTGCTTTGCCTTACAATGTGTCTTGGTGAACTGTCCATGTTGGCATGTTTAGATCTATCTCAGCCTTTTTAACTGCTACATGGTACTTCATAGTGCAGAAAGAGACTCTCCTTTTATGGACATTTAAGTGATTGCCAGTATTTTGCTAGTACACATCATCATCAGTCACCAACATTCTTTTGCATGTTGTGTTTGCACACATGTGTTTCTCTAACATGGGCTGGGTGGCTCAGACCCAGGATGAGCGTGTGCACATTCTAAACTTAAATCTGCTACCGAAGCCCTGCCGACAGCGTAAACCCATCCCCATCCCTGTGCCCACGCCGAACCTCTCCACGTTCAACACTCTGCCGAGATGAGAGATGGGTTTACACATGGTCTCGCTTGGGCTCGAGCCTGTCCAAACACTCTTGTCGATGAGCCACGAGGCTACGTTGGTGCTCAGCATTATCCCCTTACCTTTCAAACCAGTTTCTTGAAAATGACGAAGCCATAGCAACGCGTCTGGTCTGGAAAGAAGTCTCAGTGACAGAGAACTCCTGGCACATTGGCTGGTGGCTGGGACGAGGCGGAGAGCTGGCTGAAACCTCGGCGGAAAGACACCAAGGCTGTGAGCGAGGCAATAAAGTCTAGCTTGGGTCTCCGGGCTGCTGGTGGCATGCCCTTCCCCCCAGGGAGCACCCTCCTGTTTTAGGGGGCACGTCCTTGGTGGCCTCGTTAAGCGCCAAAAGAACAAATTGGGAGAGCGTGGGGTTGCTAGGTGGTGGAAGAGATCAGTGGGGAGAAGGTCAGTGCACAAAAGCAGTCATCACAGTGCTCGTAAACGGTGTCAAGCGGAGATTGCTGAGATTCAGGAGGCAGTGGCAGAGGGAACAGATGCTCAGGAAATGAGGACAGGGGCCTTTAGAAGCAAATGCCAGGGGGTCACGTGGAGAGAGCTCAGGGCAAGAGAGAACTGGCATCTAGCTGTGGCCCAGCATGAGCTGGCCACCTGAACTTGGAGCCTCATGGTTCCACCCGAATAGTGGGACAGCTGAAAAAAGGGATCCCCATCTGTTCTAGGGATCTGCCATTCTGCATTTCTTTGTAAAATTCCTTGGAAAACTGGGGAGGCATGAGGAGCTTAGCAAAAGATGAGAAGGTTTAGCCAAGAACAGCATATGATGAGCAGGTGGGGGGAATGGGTACCTTCAAGGATTTTGATTAACCTCTCCAGTCATCCTTGGGATGGACAAGGGCAGGAACGGTCTTGTGCGCCTCCTTTGCACCTGCACAGTGCCTGCTCATAGTAAGTGCTCAATAAAAAATACCTGTGAAATGAAAAACCTCATTCACTTGGCAATTGTCTTGGGCAAGTGGAAAGCTGGGAGAGTTTGGGGGGGTGCCCAGGAACCCACACTTTGGAACACCAGTGAAGTGCTGGAATGGCATCTGGGAATCAAGGCACCAGCCCTCAGGTTTCATTTTGTTTCTTCATCGAGGGTGGAGGTGATGCTAAGACTTCTCACTCCTGGCAGAATCATTATTTGAAATAATCTGTGTCCCCCTCCCCACAGCATATTTCCCCTCCCTTCCCTTATTCAAAGTCTTAACTTGAAGTTGAATTTTCATTGGATGGTTGTATGGACTCAGTCAAAATTAGGATGATGAAAAAAAAATAAAGAAATGCAATAAAGAGTTTGTGAGCTGAAACTCACGCCCACCCCACTCATCAGGGTATGTAGATGTCTTTGCTCTGACTCCCCAAATAAATCAAATCCCCTTGAAGTCAGGGAGCCTGTCTTTTAAGTTTATTATAATCTATAAAATTCTCCATCAAGTCCATGCCTGTAACTGAGCATTCAATAATTACTGGTATCTGGGTGGAACCCTGAAGATTATTAGGCTATGAAGTATCAAAATTTATTATGGACTATAGATTAGGGATCAATAAAAACAGCAGTTTTCTCAAGATGCTTTTATTCATCTTTAATAGAAAATAGAAAAAGCAGCACATTTTCTCATCAAATGTTATTTTTTGTTTGGGTAGCTTTGGGGGAATGATGGAGATATGGGGAAGCCACCATCCCCGACCCTCCAGGCCCACCCGCAATCACACAGGCCCAGCCAAAACCCTGCCTGTCTGTGGGTTGCCCTGGAACCTGCCCAACTGTGGAGTAGTTTCTACTTGTGGCCACTAGGTGTCACATCAGCTCCAAAATCCACCTGAAGGTTGTGCTCCCATCAGACTGCTTTGCAGTCCTTCCTGTGCCCTTTCCCTGATCTCCCAAACTTCTGCCCCCACAGAGCCTGACATGAAATCAGAGCCCCAAAGGGTCTAGCAGCCTGACAACTGGGCAGACCTGTCCAAGGCTTGGTGTCCTCATTATGAATCAAAGTTACTCACAGCTACACCGCACTCCGGTGCTTAGCACAAGCTCCATAAACATTCAGTCCCCTCCCTCAGCCAGCCCACCCTGGGGCTGGGCAAGACTATAGAGGAGGCTTGCTCCATTGGGTGAGGGTACTGCACAAGGAACACGCCCCCTGACAATGGGCTGAGTCGTGCTTTATCAGCTTGCCATGTCAGGAGGCTGCAGGCAGGAGGACCCCAGCAGGAGCTGAAGACCAAGGCGGAGGGAGAGGGGCCTTGCAGGAGTAGGAGGGGCTGTCAGGTCAAAGATGGCCCAGAGGTGCTGGCCCATGAGCCCAGCACCAAAGGGGGTCAGCTGCAGTGCAGGGGAATGGTACCCTGGGCATGCCCTCCTTCCATGCCCAGCTCAGTTTGGCTTTGTGCACTAACTCTTTGTTTTGTTTTAATTCTTATTGGAGTTTAGTTGATTTACAGTGTTGTGTTAGTTTCAGGTGTACAGCAGAGTGTATCTGTTACATATATACATATACATATCCACATATACATATATCCACTCTTTTTTAGATTCTTTTCCCATACAGGTCATTACAGAGTACTGAGTAGAGTTCCCTGTGCTATACGGTAGGTCCTTATGAGTTACCTATTTTATATATAGTAGTGTGTATATGTCAATCCCAATCTCCCAACTTATCCCTCTCCCCTCCCTTTCTCCCCTGGTTTTCTACATCTGTGAGTCTATTTCTGTTTTGTAAATAAGTTCATTTGTACCATTTTTTTAAGATTCCACACACAAGTGATATCATATGTTATTTGTTTTTCTTTGTCTGACTTACTTCACTTAGTATGACAATCTCTAGATCCATCCAAGTTGCTGCAAATGGCAATATTTTATTCTTTTTTATGGCTGAGTAATATTCCATTATGTATATATATATACCACATCTTCTTTATCCATTCCTCTGTCAATGGATATTTAGGTTGCTTCCATGTGTCTGTCAATGGATATTTAGGTTGCTTCCATGTCTTGACTATTGTAAATAGTGCTGCAATGAACACTGGGGTGCATGTATCTTTTCAAATTACGGTTTTCTCCTGATATATGTGCACTAACTCTATGCATCCTCACAGGGACCCTATACAGTGAGGTATGTAATCATCCCCATTTTACAGCTGGGGAAACGCAGGCATGGAGAAGTTAAGCATCTCGCCCAAAGTCTTCTGCTAGTAAGCAGCAAGGCTGAGATGCAGACCCAGGCAATACGACCCTGGTTCCCTGAGCTCTTAACCACTGTGCTCCCCTGCCCCTCTGTGGCTTCTGCGCAGTTTTGTATCTACAGGGAGAAGTTTAAATGCACTTTCTCTGTTTACATCGTTTCTGTAAGAAACAGAAAAATAATTCATAAGCAAGCATGAGCTCCAGGCCAGGCTGGACTGGCCAGTGGGGAGGGAAGCGAAGGCAGACTTGATGATGCTCTATGTGACTGAATTCTCAAGGTCAGGTTGGTGTGCCCTCCCTGCCCCCTATGTTGCTCAGAAATTGAGCCAGGGGAGGTGAGATGGGAGATGAGAAGGAAGAGTGTGGAATATCTCTGTGTGCCAGAACCATAAAGTGGTTGAGCATGCAAATTCTGTCATTCGACAGTTCTCGGTTTGAATTCTGTCTGGCTTCACCAGTGATCAGCTCTGTGACCTTGAGCTAGTCACTCAGTCTCCCTGAATCTCCTTATCTGCCCCCGCAGAGTTGCATGTGAAACACTGAGCCCCAGGCCTGGCACACAGTAAGTGCTTAATGTAAGCATGACCTCACGCCAGTGGAGTTCCTCTCCTGTGAGGGAGACGTGCGGGGAGATTGAGGTCCAGGAAGGCGTTAGGGGCCAAACTGAGCAGCCATCTTTTTTTTTTTTTTTTTTTTTTTTGCGGTACGCGGGCCTCTCACTGCTGTGGCCTCTCCCGTTGCGGAGCACAGGCTCCGGACGCGCAGGCTCAGCGGCCATGGCTCACGGGCCCAGCCGCTCCGCAGCATGTGGGATCCTCCGGGACCGGGGCACGAACCCGTGTCCCCTGCATCGGCAGGCGGACTCTCAACCACTGCGCCACCAGGGAAGCCCTGAGCAGCCATCTTTGAAACACCCAACTACTGGGTCTTTGAAACACTGTGGGAGGCATTCCAACCTTGGGCTTTGGCTTAAAACTTGCATGAAATCTAAAGAATTTGCCCAGAATCTTAAAAATCGGAGGGAGGTGGGAGGGCCAGGGTCCAGCAGCACTGTGTGGGCAATGCCGGGGGTGCAGTGGACATCTGGCCTTTTTCTTGGCTCCTGAGGTCTGAATCCCCTTCCTGGGCTGGGAGTGCCCCAGCTTACAGGTCCTGAGAGGGGCAGCTGGGACTTGCAGCTGGGATGTAGGCTCATGCCTACACCAGACACGCAGTCTCTGGGCTCGGTTCAGGAGCCAGCCTCCAAAGAAGCAAGGACCACGGAGAACTCCCTCCAGCAGCTGTGGCTTTGCAGCTGGATGGAGTCCCTGAGCAGTGGCAGCGGTGACGTTGGTGGGCGTGGTTCTGGTTGCCAGGCCTGCAGGTCATCATTGCACGCTGCAGCCTCTGGTATGTGGCTGCAGTGGCAGCTGCAGTGTCCTCAGGGGACCAGGCTGCCTTGCCAAGCAGGGGCTTGGGATTGGTTTCGCTTGGTTTGGTTCTAAACAAAAGAAAACAATGATTGGCGAGGCAAGCCCGTGTCCTAAACACTGGCTGCCAACCAGTGGCCTTGAACTAGAGGAAAGGAACAGCTCTCCTCCAGGAAGCAGACATCCTGGAGGGGAAGGGAGACCGAGGGTGGTGTGGGATGGAGGGGGCTTCTCTGGGGCTCAGCAGGGCCTTTTAAGAAGGGACAGTGGTGTGACCCCTGGGGGGGGCTGCTGTGTTGTTTTGCCACCTCTTAGGGGGTCTATGGATGAGCTGGGGTGGGACTGACTTGTTTCTGTGTGCCCAGGCTGAATGAGACTAGCCCTTGTGCCTGCGTCCACGTGCTACCGTATAATCAAGAGCATAACAGGTCTTTTTCCCAGTTCCTGGCATGCGCCTCAAAACCCTCAGGATTTCCTGAGTGACAGGAGTGTCTTCGTGATGCTAACGAGGTGACCCAGGGTGGACCCCTACCTAGACAGCTTCCTGGAAACACCAACCATGTAAGCAGATGTTGGGACTTTCAGCCAATAGAAGGACAGGGAGCTGGAGATTGAGCTCACTCCCTAGCCAGTGTTCAATCAGTCATGCCTGCGTAATGAAAAGTAATGAAACCCCAATGAAAACGCTGGACACCAGGGCCCAGGGGAGCTTCCTGGGAGGTGACTTGCCTCGACTCCACAGGCAGAGGGCACAGAAGCTCTGCCTCCCTCCCAGATCTTGCCCTGTATGTCTCTTCATGTGGCTGCTCCTGAGTCATAACCTTTATAATAAAACTGCCAGCAGCAGTATAGCACTTTCAGTGAGATCTGTGAGTCATTGCAGTGAATTACCAAACCTAAGGAGTTTGATGGGAACCCCCTACTTTGTAGCTGGCTAGTCAGGAGTGCAGGTGTCCTGGGGGAACCCCACTTGTAGCTGGCAGCAAAGTGGGAGCAGTCTGTGGGGGACCGAGCCCTTAACCTGTGGAGTCAGATGCTGCCTCCGGGAAGTTAGGGTCAGGATGGCACTGCAGCCGATCCCAGGTGGTGTTAGCCCAGGTGTGGAAATGGAACACGTGTACACAGAAGTATGCTCACATTTGAATTACAGGACACGGTGTGTGTACTTGAATGTGTCCATGCCCAACAGGAGGGGCTTACCTGCGTACTAACCCCCAGACTCGCCTGCTTTCTTGCCAGAATCCTAACAGTGGGGTTTCAATACAGCCACTCCTGGCGTGTACCGCTCTCCCGGCTGTACCTCGATTTTTCCAGCAGAGGGCGCTCCAATCCCACAAGTCCTCTGACTCCGCACAGCGGCTTCAGCTCTAAGAAAACAGGACTCCAAACTGGCTCAGGGAAATCGAACTCTTATTAGGTACCTGAAAAAGGCAGCAATGCAGCTGGCTTCAGCGACACCAGGGGAGCCCGGGCCAGAACCCTCAATCTGCCCCCTCAGGGGAAGATGCAGGTTCTTGGAGCCTGAGCTTATACAATCTGGGGACCCTCTTTAAAAAAAAAAAAATATATATATATATATATATATATATATATATATATATATATATATATATATATATACACAAATTTACAAATATAATGTTAGGTATAGAAAGTGGATGTATATTTAGAATGAAGAAAAAATCACAATAAATGATACATTTTAAAAAGCTGACAATGGCATAAACATCAAATCCACCCCGTGGCCTTGCAAGGGGGCCCCGCTGAGTAGCTTCTGCAGGTCGTCCCGCAGAGAACAGACACCTTGCTGATGCAGAGTCCAGTTTGCTTCCTGGGCCCATCTGGCCATGAAAACGGGCTGGAGGACTCAACCCCGAGGACCCGCCCTTGTCTGGTTCTCTGCACCTCCCTCCTCACCGCTGTCCTTGGAGCAATCACTTGTAGTCACACCGTGAACACGTGTGAGGCGCTGTCGCTTTTCTCTGTCACACCCAAGAGGCTGCCACCTCCACACCCTGCCTTTTGGGAGGTAGCAGGCAGCTCTCCCAGCTTCTCCTTCCATGAGTCCTGGCTCCACCGTGGGTCCTCCATCCACTCAGTGTTATTTCAAGACCATAAAACTCACAGCCCCCCTGCCCCCGACAAATACTTTTCCCAAGAGCACTGTGATGCAGGGGAAAAACCCTTCTTGAATTAGTGGGGGAAAACTTACAATGTAAGGGGGAGGGAAAACATGTACATTTATTTACTCTAAAGTGTAAGTGACTTCAATTAAATTCAATAAACATTTATTAAGGGCTTACTATGTGTCTGGTGCTGTTGTGGGTATGTTTGGGATACATCAATGAATAAAAACGATAAAACCCATCCTTTACACAGCGTTTACATTCTAGCAGGAAGAGACTGCCCACAAGTAATAAATATAATAAATAAGTGAATCATATACAGTGTTAGAAGATAATAGTACTATGGGCGAAAAAATAGAGCGGCGTATGGTGGTTCAGGAGGGTCATTGCTAGGGGTGGGGGAAGTTATGATTTTAAACGGGTGAGGGGTGGTATCTGAGCAACAGCATGAAGGCAGTGAGGGAGAGCCATGTGGATCTGGGGGAAGAGCTCTTCAGGCTGAGCACAGGCCCCAGGACAGGAGCCAGCCTGGGGCATCTTAGGGTCGGTAAGGCAGCCCAAGGCTGGAACAGAGAGGGAAGGAGAGCATGGCGGGAGGTGAGGTTGGAGCAGGGCCCGATCAAGTGGGGCCTTGAGGCCTGTGGGCAACGTGGGTGTGAGTGAGATGGGCCCTTGCAGGGTTTGGGGCAGAGGAGGGCCAGACTCCGACATCTTTGAAAAGGGTGTTCTGGCTGCTGTGTTAAGAATAGGCTTTAGGTGGGACTTCCCTGGTGGCGCAGTGGTTGGGAATCCGTCTGACGATGCAGGGGACACAGGTTCGATCCCTGGTCTGGGAAGATCCCACATGCCGTGGAGCGGCTAAGCCCATGCGCCGCAACTACTGAGTGTGCATGCCACGACTACTGAAGCCTGTGTGCCTAGAGCCTGTGTTCTGCAACAAGAGAAGCCACCACAATGAGAAGCCAGAGCACCACAATGAAGAGTAGCCCCCCCAGCGCACAGCAGCAAAGACCCAATGCAGCCAAAAATAAATAAATAATTAATTAAAACAAAAACCAAAAAAAACCACCACAAATTGAAAAAAAAAAAAAAAAAAAGAATAGGCTTTAGGGATTGAAAGGCGGGATCAGGAAAATCCACTGGGAGACTATTGCAATGATGGAGGCAAGAGCTGAAGGAGGAAGTGGTGGGGTGATGGGTGTGGGCGGACCCTGGATGTGTCTAAAGGTGGCACCAACCATGCTCCCCATCAGGTGGGGCACTGGCTGTGCGAGAAAGAGAGGCATCACGTGGCCCCCAGGCTCAGGCCCCCAGCAGCTGGAGGAATGAAGTCTCATCACTGAGCTGGCCGAGGGGAACTCTGCTGGAGTAGATTTGGGTGTCGGGGGTGGAGAGAGAGAAAACTGGGAGTTAGTTTAGGGATGTCTATTAGACATTGCAGAGGGGAGTGGAGCCGGTGTTGGAGTCCAAGCCTGGACTTGGAGGAGGGGTCTGGACGGGGGTGTGTTTGCAGGTCCTGGACGTTATATAGATAATATTGAACGTCACAAGACCAGATGAGGTCCCTGAGGGTCTGAGTGCAGAGGGAAGTGAAGGGACAAAGGCCTGAGTCCTGGGGGGCTCCAGAATCCTTAGCGAGGTCTGTGAGAAGAAGAGCCAGCAGAGGGGACCAAGGGGGAGAGACCGGTGAGGAAGAGGGGGCCCCAGAATGGGGGTTTCTGGAAGGCAGTTGAGGAAAGTGGCCAAGCCAAAAAGACTCACCCCCAAGCCTTTCCCGAGAACAGTGTGTGGAGGTGGGCGGGACCAGGGGAGCACAGGTGGGCTGAGGGCAAAGGTGACAGAAGAAAGGGATGGGGGCGTGGCTACTAAATATCCAACCTCTCAGCAGGGCTCCACCCTCTGAGGTACGTGCAACCCAAAGCCTCCTGGGAGGTACCGGCCACCCTCCCCAGATTCCCTGCGCTCGCCATCACTCTGCAGGTCCACTGGTGACACATGGCCCTCCCCAACTGGACTGTCAGCCCCTGGAGTCTGGGCTGAGCTGTCCACGCATGGCTCTCCATGCTTAGCACCGTGCCTGGGGCAGAGTTGGGGGGGGACCTCAGAGATATTGAGTGGATCCAGTCAAAGGATGGGAGAAAGAGTGAACAGATCCTTGCTCTCAGCAGCCCAGCCGTGGGGTTTCCCGAGAACGGTTCCAGCAGACACACCGCCCGGCAGCCTGGCAGCGCCCACTGCAAACACGTCTACGGTGAATACCCATAGATGCTCCAGACGGCAGGAGTACTGGCCCCGAGGCTGCGGCTCCAGCCAAACTCTGGAATCAGAAAGAACCCTATGGTGTTCCAAGGGCACCGGGAAAGCTGAGGACTGGATTGCTCACTGGGAGATCAACACAGGTGTTTCTTCCAGAAGAGGCCTCCCTGGTGACACACTCCCTGCCACCCAGCCTCACAGGGCTGGGGAGGCAGTAAATCTGTCAGGAACCAGCCAGCCCAGTGGGGTCTCCCATGAAGGAGAGCCTCCCCAGAGCCTCAGTGGTAAGGACCCCTGATGGGTCGTGGACAGGGTGACTCCTTTCACGGAGCCAAACTCAGTCCCGCCCCCTTCCCAGCCTGGGAGGATGCAGGGCCCCTTCCGGCCCTACTCTGGCCCAGCAGAAGTATGTCAAGGGAGAGCGGGTTAGACGGAGGCAGTGCAGCCACGTGGTAGGGGTGTGGGCTGGACGTCAGGCCAACCTGTGTTGCAGTCCTGACTCAACCCCCTGCTTCCTTCCTTCCCTTGTTCTTTATGGGGGTCTTACTATGTGCCAGGCCCTGTGTGTGCCATGGGCCACATGTGAATTCAAAGGGCAGCGCTACTCAGTGACGTGGAGCTTAAGCCCGATCAGGGAGGCGCACGTTGAACAGACAGACACCCAGACGTTGCCACCACGATGACTTCCGCAAAGGAAGGGCAGCGCGGGGGAAAACGGGGCAGCCCTGTGGCCGGGAACCCGCTTCTCAGCTAATCCGACTCTCACTTATAATAATAGCACCTACCTCCTATGGCTTTTGTGAGAATCCATGGGAACCAGCACACCGACTGCTTGGGCCCCTCGCCAAGCCCTAAGTGCACCCTAACTGCAGGGTGGTGGGCTTTCTCGTCCCTGAGACTGGTGGGAGCCTGGGGATGAGGCTGCAGGCAGGAGTGTCTCGCCCAGGCTGTGGGCTGAGGGGCTGCCAGGGCAGAGCCGTGGTCCCTCTGGACCTGGCCTTTCCCCGCGACTGCCTCTTCTCCCTGACCTCAGCCTGGCTGCTGCTAGCAGAGCCCAGCGCAGTTCCCAAGCAGGACACTCCTGGACCCAGGCCCCACTGTCCCCCAAGGCAGTCACCCTGCCAGGTGATGGCTGAGCCAGCCGCTGTGCGGTGGAGACAAAGGACAAAGCAACGGGGCTTGGCTGTGCCGACGCCTGGTCTGGAGCCGGCAAAGCAGCCCTGAATGTCCCCACGCCCGCCCGCCCCTCGGGGAGGATGGCACTGATGGGAACAGAAGGCCAGGGGGGGAGCTTCTCGAGCCCCACCCAGAGCCCTGGGGTTGGCACACCATGGGCCGCTCAGGGGAGCCCCGGACTCAGCCGCCACCACCGTCCCTCCCCAGTCGTCTGGGATGGGTGGCAGGACACAGGATGGTGAGTCCCCAGGCCTTCCTGCTGCCCCAGTTTCCCTGGGAAGAAGGTCAGGGTGGGGCATCAGACATGGCCACTGAGGACAGTGTCAGACGTGAAGTAGCAGAACTGGCGGATGTCTGCTCAGACCTGCCTTCCAGCCAAGTTCTCAAAGACGTGGTCCAGGAGAGAGATGGGGTGGGGCTGAGGAGGGCCAAGGATTTTCTGGGGGCAGGGCTGGTGTTAGGGGTGCAGCCTGTGCAGTCACACAGGGCCAGACTTAGAAGGGCCTGGGGCTTGGTTTCATGCTCTGCTGTCACTCTCTTAAAATTCTTAACAACTTTTTAACAAAAACCCCACGGACTGTGTGGCCCATCCTGTCGGAGGGAGAGGACATTTACACACAAAGGGCCTTCCTGTCTGGGGGACAGAACTGGGGGGAGCTGCAGCAGCCAACCCATCACCTCCCAGCAGCAGCTCCAGTGGAGGTGAGACTAGAGGCCTCCTCTTGACTTTGGCCAGATGGAATCTGTGATTCTGGAAGAAAGGAGGGATGAAGAACAGCCCTGACCTCAAAAGCTTGCAGGTGAGGGCAGGGGTCAGGGAAGGACACGTCCCTCCCCCTTAGGCCCTGGTTGTCTCCCCAGGAGAGGGGAGGGGGAGCACGGACCCCCCCTGCGGGTTGGAGTTCTCACGCCGCGGTTCGGAGGCAGGCGAGCAGAGACGCTGGCGGGAGGCGGTGAGGCCTCGGAGCCAGGAAGAAGACTCTACAGGGGCCTCGGCCAGCTGGGCCAGCCCAGGCCCGCTCTGGCCTCTGGGCTCCAGCCAGTAGGTAATTCAGAAATTCCTCCAGAATGCTGCCCCGCCTGCTTGCCTCTCTGTCCCAGCCTGAGCCAGCCTGCCGGGGCCGCCGACGCCTGGTTTCCACCTCCTAGAGGCTGGCCAGCCGCTCCTGCACCCACACACACACAGAGCCTCCTCGCTCCCAGCTGGTCCAGGGGCAGATGGTGCCGGGAAATGAGCTAGCAGGAGGGGAGCTGGCCGTGGGTCCCCGGCCAGGGCCAGGCTCCACGGAAGAGGGTGGAGAGGAGGCCCCGCCCTGTGTGTGTCATGGGGGAAGCGGCGAGGCTTGAGCCTTGGGGATCTGCTGAGGCCCAGCCTGGAGCCTGGCCCAGTTCTCAGAAGCCAGCCCAGCGGAGTCTGCCCTCCCTGGCAGAGTCGGCCGGGCATGAGCCAGGAGCCCCGGGCAGGGCCTGCCCCAGCACCCCCATCTTCTGTCCCCGAGGCTGAGAACTGGGCCACCAGAGACTCCTTCCCCGGCACCTCCCAGGATCCCAGGCCGCTAATCCCCTCTCCATTAAGATGCAAATTTTCTCGGAGGCCGGGAGAGGCTGGGACTCATGGCAGCCTTTCATTTTTCACATCTGTGGGAAGCTGTGGCCAGCTGACCTCAAGTAAAACCCAGAGAAAAGGGCGAGGGAGGGAATTCGGTCAAACTGCTGGCAGCAAGACTCGCTCCTGCAGGGGAGGGAGGAAGGGGGCAAAAAGGGTAGGTGAACTCTGCTCACAGGACAGTTTCAAAACCACGTCCCGGGTGGGCTTTGCTACCAGGGCCTCCAGCTCTGCGAGGCCCATCCCGGACAGGGAGCCAACGGCGCAAAGCGGGTCCGGAGTCAGAGCCCTTGCTCTTGCTCTTGCTCTTTGCAAGAGCAAAGCTTGCCCCTGACTGGCTGCAGGACCCTGGTCAGAACGTGACATGTAAACGGGGAGCTGATCGCCCCCTCCCAGGGTCGCTGTGAACGCGGTCGTCCCCAGGGACTCTGAGGGGCTTGGCGCCACGCCTGGCTGCAAGGATGCACTCCCGATGCCGACTGTGCCCTTTTCCACGGCGGTAACTCTGCCCACCCCTGGCCCGAGCTGCATTCCCCCACGTTCCCACGGCCCAGCAGCAATTCCAGGCCTGGTTCTCAGACTCGGGGTGTTAGCAAGCTGCATGTGGACGTGTCCTGGGAAGAGCTCCCCAGGCCCCCAGCACGGTGGAACCAGCCTTCTTCCCTCGGCTTTCTCGGTACCATGTCTTCACCACATTCCCAGAGGCCAGGTGAACCTTCGCTGAAGGACCCTGATTCCAGGTGCCTAACGTTGTCAAAAGAGTCCAGGAATACCCTGACCCACCTCCAGGTTTACCAAGTGTACAAACCTGCAGAACACCAGTCTTCATTCCTCATCTCCTTGAAGACTAAGAGGGTCTCCCAGAAGGGCCTCTACGTCCACAGGGCCTTTAAAGTCTGAAAGCCAAGCACAGTCCTCTCTGCCTTCCCTGGAGGGCGACTCTGCCAGCCACTCCTGCCTGACCAGACGGCACTCCGCCCCCCACTGCCCCCCCCTTGCCTGCTTCTCAGAAACTCCTGACTCAGTTTTCCCTGAGCACAGCCTCCCCGCAACTGTACTCCCCTCCTATCTTGACCTCTGTTCCTGCCTGAGGCCTGACTCTTGGCCCCAGACCTTCAGCTATGAGCTCTACACCTTTGACTGCTGATCACTCCCACCTGTCACCTGGTCTCCCTGACACCAGCCAGTGCTAGTCTCCTTGTGTGTTAAGCTTAGAAACAGCTGATGAAAATGGGTGTTGCCGGGACTGCCCTAGTGGTCCGGTGGTAAAGAATCCACCTCCCAATGCAGGGGACCCAGGTTCGATCCCTGGTTGGGGAACTAAGATCCCACATGCCGCAGGGCAACTAAGCCCACGCGTCACAACTACTGAGCTCGCACCTCAACTAGAGAGTCCGCGTGCCGCAACTACAGAGCCCACGCCCTCTGGAACCCACGTGCCGCAACTAGAGAGAAGCCCACAGGCTTCAAGGAAGACCCTGCATAGCGCAACTAAGACCCGACGCAGACGAAAAAATAAAGAAAATAAATAAAGAATATTTAAGAAATGGGGGTCATCATCCCCCCCGGGGGTCACAGCATTCACACTTGGCTGCTGGAGGGTACAGAGTGACCCCGCGCTGGTTCCTCGCTTCCCTGGCTCTGCAGGGTCTCCCGGAGGCTGGGGGGAGGGGGGACCAGCTCAGCCTCCGAGCTCCGGGGTCCCTCCTGGCTCTGTGATTAGCTGAGTGCAGGCGCCTCGGAGTGGGGTGAGTCTACGGCCCTAAGGATGAGAGCACAGGGGGACTGACTGGGTGGGGAACTCTGACCCTGAATGAGAGCTGAGGAAAGAGGGCAGGGTGTTTGGTGTCAGACCAACAGGGTAAATCTCAACTCATCTGGTCCATGACCTTGACCTCACTGGCATTCGTTTCTTCCTCTGTAAACTGGGAACAATCACACCTCACAGGCTGCGGTAAGGAGTGAGTGCCGTGTGAAGTCCTTGAGCGCCAGCGGGTTCAAGCATGGTCAGTTGTCAATTACGCTTCATCACTTTTATGTGCACGTGCTATCTATTCTTCATGCGGAATTGAGCTGACGGGTGCGTGTCTAACAAGGTTCGGAAACATAGCAGATGTTCGATATGTGTTAGGTTTCCCTGCACCGGGTGCCATGAGGACATACATCCCCCATGGGCTTGTCTCTCTCTCCATCCCCCAGAAGGAGCCAGAAAGAACACCCTGTACTTAGCAGGGAAGAACCACGAAGGTGAATCTTAGATTGTCACCCCGTAAGGTCCCTTTGCTTCAGGAGATCCGTGAAGATCCCAGGGTGGTCATCCTGGGGTGGGCAGGAAGGCTGAGCCTCCCGGGATCCTTAGCGCAGAAATTCCAGGGGAAGGCTGGACTCAGTTTTCCAAGAACATTATTCCACATTCCTTATACTCTGACACACAAACATGTAAATTTTCTTTTTCCTATTACTAAGCTTCATTTTTATCATAAGTCACATTCACCTATCATCTCAGATAACGTAGAATTTAATTCCGTAACTTCCAGATAAACTTCCAGTCACTGCAGTGGTTTCCAAATTGTTTCATGCTTAAACTCCATTAAATCAGGATATCCCTCCTTATCCTTATCCTCTCCAGGGCTGGTTCTAATGCTGGGGGTCCAGGCAGTTTCCCAGGATGGGTGTGTTGGGGTCCATGGATCAATTTTGATCTACCCTGTGCGGTCCACACTCTGTCCTTTGGCCTGCCTCCCATGTCAGGCTCCACCAGCCCTTAGCCTCACCTGTGCATCATCCTTGCTCCTGCAGAAAGACCTAGGGGTGCATCCCATGGAGGGGTCTGGGGACTCCCAGTGGGGCTGCACAGGACCCCATGGAACCATCTCTAAATTTCTGACACTGTCTGCCTTCCCAGAGCTACAGCCAGAAAGCAGGGTGTTGGTCCCTATACTCTTAGTTGTTCAAACATAACTGGGGCTTCTAGTGTCTGGCCCCCAATGATTCAGCCCAGCCAACGGGGAGGTGAGAAGATCCACACCAAGTTCCCCACCTCGTACCCAGCCTTCTTCCTCCCTGACCCAGTGACCTTCTCTGTCCTGGGGTTTGATGGGAAAAGGGGGCAAAGGAAGGCGGTAATTAGTCTCACCTGATCATATGTCCCATCTTTAACCTTTAGAACAATGTAAAAGCTTCAAGCCTGCGTCGATATTCATCATCTTGCAGCTCGAATGCTGAGGAGTGTCCTAGGGCTCATTGGTCAGCTAGTGCTTGACTGTTGTCTCACGGCCCCAGGGAGAGAGTGGAGTGTAAAACCCTCCCCCAGGAGCCAGTGCTGAGGTCATAACCTTCAGTGTCCTCTGCTGCGAGCTGGGGCCCAGAGCTGAGGACGGGAGAGCCTGAGAGATGCCTCCTTCCTCTTCCAAGGAAACAGAGCAGATGCTGATTGCTCTCAGCCCCAACTTCTCCCCATAGACCAGAAAGAGCTGCCCAGCTGCCCAGCAGCCTGGCTTTCTTCACTGTCCCTGGCCCAGCCCCTTTCAGAGAAGCTCACATGCAGCCTCTGCTCTGGCTCTTCCTCCTCCCTGCTCACTCCAGGCCTCCACGCCCTGGTCCAGAAGGGGAGCTTAGAGTCGGGTAGAACTGGCTTTACCTGCCTCTACCGCGGACCACCTGTGTGACTTCAGCAGGCCACTTAAAACTTTGGGCCTCAGCTTGCTTGTCTGTACAATGGGAATAATACTCTTCCTTCCAAGGGTTGTGAGAATTAGATAAGAGGATGGGTGTCGAGTGCTGAGCTCAGTGCCTGGTTCAGAGTCAAGAGAGGGTAGTTATTTTTATTCTTACTGTCATTGTCCCCATCATAGCAGGGAAACAAGGTAATAAACTGTTCCCTAACAGAGCCAGTTAAGGGAGGCCTGTTGGGCAGCTGTCCAGGTACTAACCCAGGAGGAGACTCAAATGCTGGGTGTTATAACATCACTGGTCCTATAACTGGACTGGATAGCTGTGCTCTCCAGCACTTCCCAGTAAGAGGACCCACTTTGACAAGCTGCTTGGGGGCTGGAGAGAGACCCTCGCCAAGGAATATGCTCAATACAAGAGCTGTTTACTAAAGCACCTTCCAAAGAGGACGGGCTGGTGACTGGCAGAATGTTTGTTGGTGGAGAGGGGTCAGCAACTCGGGGCAGGGCTGAATTTCCCCGGAGAGTAAAGGAGAAACAGGCTGCCGCCAGCTTCCCCTCCTCTACCCTGCACCCGCCACTCAGGGCTCCGCCTCTCCTTCAGACTAACGTCAAAACTATTTAAATAACACAGTGTGAAGGCACTCTGAATTATTAACAGGCCGGGATGCCACACAGCCCTGCCTGGGCCTCCTGTCTCCCCAGGGGCTGCTTCCAGCAGAAGTGTAGTCAGTTGGGGGAGGGCTTCCCTGGTGGCGCAGTGGGACGCGGGTTCATGCCCCGGTCCGGGAGGATCACACATGCCGCGGAGCGGCTGGGTCCGTGAGCCATGGCCGCTGGGCCTGCGCGTCCGGAGCCTGTGCTCCGCAACGGGAGGGGCCACGGCAGTGAGAGGCCCGCGTACCGCAAAAATAAAAAACAAAATGTTGGGGGAGAAGCCCGGAAGTGGGAGGGGCAGGATGGGGGCTGGGAAGCCATGTCTTCCGGGTCCCACCCTGTGGCCATCTTCTCTGCAGGTTTCCCCCTCTTACCCTGTGAGACCCTCTCTGGAGCAGGGCTGCTCAAAGTGCCGTCGGGGGCCCTTCTGCAAACCGCTTGCTCAGATCCAGGGACAAGTACAGAAAGTGTCTGCAAGCATTTAGATACTTTCCTAGCAAGTCGACTGTCAATTTATGTCAGTTGAATCCAATTTTTAAAAATTGTATTTCTTGTTCATTTCATTTTTTTCAGCAATTCTTTCGTGTTATATTTTACAAAGAAGACAGCCGTCATTTTTAAAAACTTTTATTGAAGTATAGTTGATTTACAATGTTGTGTTAATTTCTGCTGTACAGCAAAATGACACAGTTATACACATATATATTCTTTTTCATATTCTTTCCATTATGGTTTATCACAGGATACTGAACATAGTTCCCTGAGCTATACAGTAGGATCTTGTTGTTTATCCATCCTATATATACTAGTTTGCATCTGCTAATCCCACACTCCCAGTCCTTCCCTCCCCCACCCTCTCCCCCTTGGCAACCACTAGTCTGTTCTCTATATCGGTGTCTGTTTTTGTTTCGTAGATATGTTCATTTGTGTCATATTTTAGATTCCACATATAAGTGATATCACATGATATTTGTCTTTCTCTTTCTTACTTCACTTAGCATCATAATCTCCAGGTCCATCCATGTTTCTGCAAATGGCATTATTTCATTCTTTTTTACGGCTAAGTATTATTCCACTGTGTATATATACCACATCTTTATGCATTCATCTGTCGATGGACATTTAGGTTGTTTCCACGTCTTGGCTATTATAAATAGTGCTGCTATGGACATAGGGGTGCCTGTATCTTTTTGAATTATAGTTTTGTCTGGGTATATGCACAGGAGTACAATTGCTGGATCCTATGGGAACTCTATTTTTAGTTTTTTGAGGAACCCCCATACTGTTTTCCACAGTGGCTGCACCAATTTACATTCCCACCAGCAGTGTAGGAGGGTTCCCTTTTCTCCACACCCTCTCCAGCATTTATTATATGTAGACTTTTAAAGGATGGCCATTCTGATAGGGGCCCATCGTTGATTAGAAATTACAAAGAAAACGATTGGCTCTTGACCACAAAGAGCTGGAGAAGCTTTGCTCCAGATGTCTTTTCATCTTGGTCTTCGCAACCATCACATCAACATATTACATTAAAATGTGCCGCTTAGAAAGACCATGCACAGGAGGCGCCAAACGCCCCCTTCCCTGGTCAGCTCCCCGACCTTAGCGGTCCAGCTTGGAAACTCCCTCCTCCATCAAGCCCTCCCTGCCATCCAGTTCACAGCTCTCTCTCCTCTCCTGGAATCCATAGAACTTTCTGTCTCCACCACTCATTTGGCACTTTAGCTAATAAAAATAATAATACTAATTGCGTGCAAGGCTTTGTGCTGTCACATTAAATGTGCACCTCCATTGTGTTGTCTCTTGGGGCTACTTTTCAGCCTCTGCTGCAGACACTTGACCGTTGTGTGTGGAATCCTCCACTCCTAGCTTTGAGGATCCCGGGCAGCAAGCCCAACCTCCTGGGACACCCCCGGCCCCGCTGGACACAGGGCACCGAGGCGGCAGACAAACAAACAGACAAATACACAAATAGACAAATACACAAATAGACCCAGTGGCAGAACTGCTGCCGGGGAGCTGGCAGTGAGTGGGGAAAGGGAGGAGCAAAGGAACGCCTTTCTCTTTCTTCAACATTTATTTCCAAGCACCAGGGTTTTTTTCTTTTTGTTTTAAAACATACTTGATTCTTTTTTAAGTCATACGTTCACAAGGTAAAAAAAATGTGAAACCTACAGACAGTAGACATCAGATAGGGTGTGTGCCACCCACCAGACCCCTAGGAAACCCCACCCCCACTCCACTTTGGAGACAACCACTCCTCCCCTCCCTTTGAAGATGTCTGTGCATCTGCGGGTATTTTGTGTCCCTCTCTGCCATCGTTTTCACGTCTGTGAGAACGCATCACAAACCCCTTTGGCACTTAGCCTCTTCTGTTTCAACAGCAGATCTGCAGGCAGCCACCCACCCTCATGGACTTCTCTCAGATTCTTCTTTCTCAAAGATCCAGAGCTGGAAGTTTCCTCGGAAACCTGCTCTTCCAGGGATGCCCAAATGGGGACTCAGGTGCGGGTGCCTGCCTGCTGGGTCAGAGTTACCTGACATGTGACCACACCTTGGCAGGAGTCCGTGGGAGGGCACCTGGGAATCCGTATTTCTTTAAATAAATTGAATAAATTCAGCTTGGTAATCTCAGGTGAGCCTTGTGCCCTGGCAGGTTGTTTACTGCTCTCTAGTTACAAGTGAGGAAACTGAGGCTCAGGGAGGGAAAACAATTGCCAAGGTCGCACAAGAAGTGAGTGTCAGGGAAACTCCTAGCCTGAGGTTGGCAGGGTGGTGCATTTCCCACTGCACCAGATCTTAGTTTCCAAGGACTACCCTAACTAATTACCACAAACTGGGTGGCTTAAGACAACAGAAATTTATTCTCCCCAAGTGCAGGAAGCCAGAAGTCTGTAATCAAGGTGCCCACAGGGCCCCACTCCTTCCAAAGCCTCCAGGGGAGAATCTTTCCTTGCCTCTTCCAGCTGCTGGAGGCTCCTGGTGTTCCTTGCCTTGTAGACACATCCCTCCTATCTCTGCCTCTGTCAACACATGGCCTTCTGCTCTGTGTGTCTCTGTGTCCTGTCCTCCTCTTATAAGGACACTAATCATTGGATTTAGGGTCCACCCTAAATCTAGGATAATTATACCTTGAGATCCTCAACTTACTGCATCTGCAAAGACCTTATTTCCAAATAAGGTCACATTCTCAGGTTCCAGATGGACATGAGTGGGGCAGGTGGTTATTCAACCCACTACAAACCTTCCTCATAAACAGCTCCATAGGCGGACTGGAGGGCTGCTTTGGGCTCCCAAGCCCCAGCCTCAGAGGTTTCAGGCAGCCTTAAACCTTGGGGCCAGTGGACCCAGAGGGGCAGCTTCAGGCCAGGAGCTGCACATCCAAGTTGCTGGGCATAGTGCCCCAGCTTCCCTGTGCCAGGTACCCACCCCTAGCTGCTGTTAGTGTGAGTTGCTCTCAGCTGACTCCTTCTCTGAGAATTGCCCCAGCCTATTGGAGATGCCTGGCTGGAAATGCTGGTTGTTTCCAGACAGAAGCAACAATCAAATGATACTGGGGTACAATAAGCCAATCTCCGTGTTTCAGGAAGGGACAAACTTTGCAGTACCATTCATATTCCAGAGCTCCTCATGGGACCAGCTGAAGCGAGACCTCTGCTGAACCCACCTGTTTGCCAAGCATCCTCCCTGCCCCCTCCTGCTTCTCTCATTCCCTTACAATTTCACCTGACAGCCCTCCTTCGAAACCTCACTTGCACAGGAATCCCTGCCTCAGGCTCTGCTTCTAGGCAATCTGACCTAAAATAGTGGGGGAGCAAGGCTGTGTGTAACAGGTGGGGGAACAGACACAAGGGCTCTCCTGCCTGAGCCAGCAAACCACCCAGCCCTCCCGCTCACTCAGCCCTCCCTGTCATTCATTGGGTGAGCACACAGTGGGCACCAGGCACCCTCAGGGAGGAAGGGGTGGAGTGGGCATGCGGAGGAGGAAGAGATAAAATAAATAGGTATCTCCATGGAGCTTGTATTATGGAAATAAGATGCACAGTCATGAGCTGACTTGAGAGCAATTGCAGAGGGATGTGTCAGCATGCCAAAACCAGCCGGAAGCTCTTGGTTATCTGGGGAACAAGTCATAAATGGTTTCTGAGCAGGAATTCATTTCTAGGTACCCTCACTACCCCCAACCCCCGACTTGGCCATATTCTCTTGGCTAAAATACTGGGAGGTGAAGGTCAACAGGGCCAACTAGAGTCCATCTGCCACAGACCCAAAGGGCTGGCAGGACTCAGGATCCACAAGTGCCTAAGCCATTCTTGCTAGTTAATTGGTTGGTTGGTTAGTTAGTTAGCTAGATAAAGAAAGAGAAAAATTGGGGGCAACCCAGGCAGAGAGAACAACATGGACTACGGCTAAAGAGAACATGGCCTGGTTAAGGGAGTACTGTATGAGGAGGAGTGCTATATGCAGGAGGGTGAGGAGGATTGTTGGCAATGAAGCCCGGGAGCTGGGCAGAGAGACCACAGTGATGTGGAGGGCCTTGAGCACTAAGCACAGGAGTTAGGGCTTCACCTTGAAAGTTGTGGGTAGCCACAGAAGGATTTTAAAAGGAAAATTATTTGATCAGATTTTCATTTTTGAAAGATTACTTTGACAGTGGTTTAGAGGGTAATTTGGGAAGTGGTGTATTAGTTATTTACTGCCGCATAATATGTTACTGTAAAACTTAGCAGCTTAAAACAAAGAACATTTATTATCTGACATGGTTTCTGAGGGTCAGGAATCTGGGAGCAGCCTAAGTGGCAGTTCTTGGATCAGGGTCTCTCCTGAGGTTATAGTCAAGCTGTCTGAAGGCTTGACTGGGGCTGGAAGATTTGCTTCAAGATGGCTCACTCACATGCTTTTGGCAGAAGGCCTCAGTTCCTCCCCACACGGGCCTCTCCTTGGGGCTACTCACAACGTGGCAGCCAACATCAGAGCCAGACACCCAAGAGACGATGAAAAGGAAGCCACAGGGACTTAATCCCATGAGTCACTTCCACCATATTCTATTTGTTAGAAGTGAGTCAGTAAAGGCCAGCCTACACTCAAGGGGTGGGGGTGGGGGTGGAACAATTAGCCTCCACCTTTTGGAAGGAGGAACGTCAAAGATTTGTGGACATGTTTTAAAACTGCCGTACGTGGTTGGTTAGCCTATAGGGAGAGAGACAAGTTAGGAGACTACAAGAGTATTCCAGGAGAGAAACATCAAGGTCTGAACCGAGGCAGAAGCAGCAGGGATGGAGAGGAGGGGGCAACTTACAGAGATAGCTTATGTAGCGTGGGGAACCGTGATGGGTGAGGAGCCAGCCTGTGGAGCACAGCCCCTTGAACACCAGAGCCCTGGACAGCTTGAATGGCCTCCACCTGCAAATAGGAAGAGTGGCGGGAACTAACAACCTCCAAGAGTGTTTGGATGGTAGTAGTTTTCTGTAGCAGCTTGAGGGATGGAATCAGCACTAACCAGGCTGATAGCTTCCTGGAGCCCGGTGGTGAGAGTCTTTTGAATCTATCCCTCCAGAATAAGATTAGGATGAGAGCACCCCCACCCCTTATAGAAGATAGAAACCATAGGTGGACAATGATAATGGCAGAGCAACAGGCTCTGAGTCAGTATGTCAAGTACTACAACTTTACCAACCATCTTGGATGTGACAAACATGTGTTCATTCAACAAAGTTTGCTGAATGTCACCATGTCCCAGGCATTCTGCTAGGCCCTGCAGAGAAATATGAGGAATTTAAATGGCATCAGACTTCTCAACAGTGACACAGTGTCTTCTGGAAGCTAGAAGACAAAGAAGCAATGCTTTCAAAGTTCTGAAAGAAAATTATGTCCAACCTGAATTCTATATCCAGCCAAACTATCAATCAGTATGTGGAGAGAATGCAAATGTTTCAGACAAGCAAGGCCTCAAAAATCTTTATTTCTAATGCACACTTTCTCAGGAAGATATGGAAGGTTTGTGCCACCAAAAAGAGAGAGAGAAAGAAAGAAAGAATTCCCAGGATAGTGGAGGGAAGTAAGACTCCAAGATGACACTGGAGACACAAGTTCACTTTGAAGCAGAAGCAGGACAGGGCTCCAGGAGACAGGCAAGAAAGGAAAGGAAAGAAGAAAGAGAGAGAGAGAAAGAGGGAAAGAGAGAAAGAGAGAGAGAAAGAGAGAAAGAAAGAAAGAAAGAAAGAAAGATAGAAAGAAAGGAAGGAAGGAAGGAAGACTACCACTGGCATTTTTCACAGAACTAGAACAAAAAATTTCACAATTTGTATGGAAACACAAAAGACCCTGAATAGCAAAAGAAATCTTGAGAAAGAAAAACAGAGCTTGAAGAATCAGGCTCCCTGGCTTCAGACTATACTACAAAGCTACAGTAATCAAGACAGTATGGTACTGGCACAAAAACAGAAATATAGATCAATGGAACAGGATAGAAAGCCCAGAGATAAACCCACACACATATGGTCACCTTATTTTTTTAATTTTTTTTTTTTTTTTTTTTTTTTTTTGCGGTACACGGGCCTCTCACTGTGGTGGCCTCTCCTGTTGTGGAGCACAGGTTCCAGACATGCAGACTCAGCGGCCGTGGCTCACGGGCCCAGCCGCTCTGCAGCATGTGGGATCTTCCCGGACCGGGGCACGAACCCCTGCCCCCCTGCATTGGCAGGCGGACTCTCAACCACTGCACCACGAGGGAAGCCCCAGTCACCTTATTTTTGATAAATGAGGCAAGAATATACAGTGGAGAAAAGACAGCCTCTTCAATAAGTGGTGCTTGGAAAACTGGACAGCTACATGTAAAAGAATGAAATTAGAACACTCCCTAACACCATACACAAAAATAAGCTCAAAATGGATTAAAGACTTAAATGTAAGGCCAAACACCATCAAACTCTTAGAGGAAAACATAGGCAGAACACTCTATGACATAAATCACAGCAAGATCCTTTTTGACCCACCTCCTAGAGTAAGGGAAATAAAAACAAAAATAAACAAATGGGACCTAATGAAACTTCAAAGCTTTTGCACAGCAAAGGAAACCATAAACAAGATGAAAAGACAACCCTCAGAATGGGAGGAAATATTTGCAAATGAAACAACTGACAAAGGATTAATCTCCAAAACATACAAGCAACTCATGCAGCTCAATATTAAAAAAACAAACAACCCAATCCAAAAATGGGCAGAAGACCTAAACAGACATTTCTCCAAAGAAGATATACAGATTGCCAACAAACACATGAAAGAATGTTCAACATCATTAATCATTAGAGAAATGCAAATCAAAACCACAATGAGGTATCACCTCACACTGGTCAGAATGGCCAACATCAAAAAATCTACAAACAATAAATGCTGGTGAGGGTGTGGAAAAAAGGGAAACCTCTTGCACTGTTGGTGGGAATATGGATTGATACAGCCACTATGGAGAACAGTATGGAGGTTCCTTAGAAAATTAAAAATAGAACTACCATATGATCCAGCAATACCACTACTGGGCATATACCCTGAGAAAACCATAATTCAAAAAGAGACATGTACCAAAATGTTCATTGCAGCTCTATTTACAATAGCCAGGACATGGAAGCGACCTAAGCGTCCGTCAACAGATGAGTGGATAAAGAAGATGTGGCACATACATACAATGCAACATTACTCAGCCATAAAAAGGAATGAAACTGAGTTATTTGTAGTGAGGTGGATGGACCTAGAGACTGTCATACAGAGTGAAGTAAGTTAGAAAGAGAAAAACAAATACCATATGCTAACACATATATATGGAATCTAAAAAAAGAAAAAGAAAAAGAAAATGGTCAGAAGAACCTAGGGGCAAGACGGAAATAAAGATGCAGACCTACTATAGAATGGACTTGAGGATACGGGGAGGGGGAAGGGTAAGCTGGGACAAAGTGAGAGAATGACATGGACATATATACACTAGCAAACGTAAAATAGATAGCTAGCGGGAAGCAGCCACATAGCACAGGGAGATCAGCTCGGTGCTTTGTGACCACCTAGAGGGGTGGGATAGGGAGGGTGGGAGGGAGGGAGATGCAAGAGGGAAGAGATATGGGGACATATGTATATGTATAACGGATTCACTTTGTTATAAAGCAGAAACTGATGCACCATTGTAAAGCAATTATACTCTAATAAAGATGTTTAAAAAAAAGAAAGAAAAAGAGATAGAAACAAACAAAGAAAGAAAGAAAGGAAGGAAGGCAGGGAGAAAGAATGGAAGGAAGGATGGAAAGAGAGAGAGGGAGAAAGAAGGAGGGAGGGAGGGAGAGGGAGGAAGGAAGGAAAGAAGGAAGGGAGGGAGGGAGGGAAGGAAGAGGGAGGGAGGGAGGGAGGGAAAATTAGTAACTCCAAGTAGTATAAGAGAGGAAATGTAACCATAGTACACTATAGGGCTCATCTAGGAACAAGTTTTACATACACATAATAATCTAAACACTAAATAATGGTTTAACCAAAAATGGACAGGTGTATAGGAAATGTGTTTGGATGAGGAATAGGGGATGTGGTTAGAGAGCTAAATCCCAAGATTCCACTAATAGGAAACCACTTGATAATATCTAAAATTATATACGTATGATAAAATTTCTAATACTTAGAAATCTGGAGGTAATTAGCTTAAAAAGTTAAATGCAGTTGCCTCTGGGGAAGAGAAATTGGGGTAGAGAAGTTACATTATAAGCCTTCTAGTATATTTGATTTTTTAAGACACATACACCTATTAGTTTGATTAAAACAATAAAAGTTAGTAAATAAAAACAGAATGGCTAGTTGGTGAGGGAAGTCGAGCTAGCATATATAGATAACTCTGTCCTTCTCCATGAAGGGAATAGAGAGGTAGTGGTCTCCAGAGCCTGGTGAGTGGGCTTGAAGTGGATGGCAGTGTTAGAAGCCTTCTTGGCTGAGTCACAACAAATCCAGATGGCACAAGTTCTAGCCCCTTTATTTTGGATCAGTGCCCTCTAGGTAGCAGCAGGTGACGAATAAGAGCAAAGGAAGCCAGGTAAGGATCTTGCAAAGCAGTAGCCAATCCCAGTTGAATTGAATACTGAAGTCATAAACTTTTACTTGGTAAGCCAAACTGAGTTTATGCTTTCTCAGGAGTCCTAAAAAGGTCCCCCTTTTCTCCCTTAGACATAGAACAGTCTTGGAAAGACTTAGATGGTTTTGGCCATGTAAATGGGCACTCTCTTCAGCCAGAGAGTGAAACGGGGAGCAGCACCCCTAAAGTAGAGAGTGTCTGTTGTTTTAGCCAGTCCAGCATCTAATTCTTCCTGGTGGAGCTGCACCCCCTCTTTCAGTTCATGAAAGACTGAGTGGTCAGCCAGGCTCCATGGGGGAGCACATGACTCAGGGCTAACCAATGAGGGCACTGAGTGTCCTTGACCACCATGATTGGTCAGAAGTGGGCATGTGACCTAAGCTGGGCCAATGACAGACCTCCTCAGCATTTTTGCTGACTGGAGAAATAGTACTATCTCACTGCATGGGTTGCTATGATATAAGTCTGATGTTGCTGATAACTATCTGGCTACCACCAGGCAAAAACTGCTTGAGAATGAAGCCTGCTCAGGGATAAGCAGCAGGGAGAGAAGGAAGGAACAGGCTCCTGATATCATCATCTGTGCGCCTGATCCAGTCACACCTGAAACAGCAACCCCTAAGACTTTTAGTTAATTGAGTCAAGAAATTCCCTTGGGCTTCCCTGGTCGCGCAGTGGTTGGGAGTCCGCCTGCCGATGCAGGGGACACGGGTTCGTGCCCCGGTCCGGGAAGATCCCACATGCCGCGGAGCGGCTAGGCCCGTGAGCCATGGCCGCTGAGCCTGCGCGTCCGGAGCCTGTGCTCCGCAACGGGAGAGGCCACAACAATGAGAGGCCCAAGTACCGCAAAAAAAAAAAAAAAAAAAAAAGAAAGAAAAGAAATTCCCTTTTTGGGACTTTATGCCACTTACAACTGAGAAACTTCTGAGTGATACACCTCTCCAGAGACAACATGATGTGAAGTGGGAGACCTGGAGGGAAAGGTAAAACACAAAGTCAGCATAACCAGATTATCTAATCCAGCCATCTAATCACAGCCAACCTCTGTAATTCTCCTTCCAAGGCTAACCCAGTGCTGCGAGTTGTTTTATCAAGGGAGGCTTATTCCCTTACCTGTGCATGTGGCAAAAGGCCCACTACACAATCCTGCAAAGACTCATAATTAGGAGGGTCATGTGATGGTATATCTGAGCGTCTCACATGCTCAGATATGCAGACCTCATCTAGTTCAGACCTTATCTGATCAAAACATTGTTCCTTCAGTCGGCCCAGCTTAGGGCCATCCAGTTTCTTCTGAAACTCCCAAGGGTGAGGACTGCCCCGTCTCCCTGTCAACTTTTCCACTGAGGCCAAGAACAAACAGCATAGCTCGAAGATTCTTTCTCCATCTTACTGAGCCAGTTTCTGTTTCTCTGAACCTTCCACAGTCCCTAGCAACGCAGGGAAAGTCCAAACCCACTTCCAAAGGCAGTCCTTCAGGCATGTAAGGAGAGCTGCAGTGAGCGTTTTACTAACAGGGATTGAGTTCAACTGCCTGAAACAGAAACCAGACTATAGCGGCTTAACCAAATGCAGAGATAGATATTTCTTCACATTACAGTAGGGCTGGGCAGCTCAGAGCTGGTGTAACAACTCTGTGAGGTTCTCCGTGTCCCCATTCTATCCCTCTACCTCGCCACCCCTAATAAGTAGCTTTCATCTTCGCGGTTGCCTCAGAGTTGCAAGATGCCTGCTCCATCTCCAGACCCCAATCCACATTCCAAGCAGGAAGGAAAAAAAAGGAAAGCAACAAGAAAACAAAACTTTCCCAGAAATACCTAGCAGACTTCTGCTTTTGTCACATCGGCCAAAATTGTGTTGCATGGACTACGCTAGTTGTGAAGAAGTATAGGATATCTTTTGTTTATCTGTTGAAATCTGGACTTGCTGCTGCCTCAGGTAAAATGATGGTGCTATTGGTAAAAAAAAAAAAAAAAAAAAGCGAGAATGGGCATTGGATAGGCAACTAGCAGTTGCTTCAAAAGCTTTCTCCAGACAAAATTCTTTTATAGAGAAGCAACAATGGAGCAAGGCTGACACCCTGACTTGAGGGAGGGGGGGTCAGTTAGACCCCCAACTCCAAGTCCAACCCCACCCCTTCCTTTCCTGTGTGATTCTAGGGGATATTCTTAAATAATCTAAGTTCCTGTTTGCTTGTTTCTTAAAGAGGATAAATGTGTTTTCTCAAGGGTTTCTGGAGTGATTAGAGCATCTCCATGCAAAATATCTTAACAATGAGACACTCAACAAACGGTAATTCTCCTACTTCCTATAATTGCTCATCATGTGACATGTTTCTAATCCTTTCCTCCTGGACATGCTCCCAGGATCTGCTCTAATGTCTTTTTCGAAATACAGTCCCCATATGGAACACAAAACTCCACTGTGTCCCCACATCGTGGAGGACAATGGGGACGTTTACCCTCCTTGCTCTGGGCATCATACTTCTTTCTCACACCACCCAGCGTCTTTGGGGTTCTCATGAGCACATGATAACAGCAGGCCTGGAGAGCTCTACATTCACTTCTCCTCCCCTTGGGCTCTTGGCCCATCAAGAACAGACTGGAAGGAGCTAAGCAGGGACCTGCACTCAGCTTTATTAATGCACAGCTGGGTGCAGAATCGGCAGGACCTCCAACTCCCCTCCTCAAATCTAGACCCTACACAATCCTGATGAAACCTCCAGTCACAGCCAGAGAAACTGGAACCCAGGGAGCAAGGGCCTGGCTGGGCCTGGCCACGGAAGAAGGCCTGCTCGGTCTGCTTAATCCAATGCAGCCCAAACTAGAGCTGCTCCCGCACCACAGCTGACCTCTGCCCAGCCCAGCAGTGTCATGCCCTCCCCAGACTACCCAATCACATTGGAGGAGAGTGAGAAGGGTGGGGAAGGAAGCTGTGGTAGGCCAAGTAATGGCCTCCCCAAAGGTGTCCATATCCTAATCCTTGGAACCTGTGAATAGGTTACCTTATGTAGCAAAAGGGATTCTGCTGGTGTGATTAAGGATCTTGAGATGAGAAGATTATCCTGGATGATTCAAGCAGGCCCTACGTAATCACAAGGGTCCTTCTAAGAGGAAGTCAAGAAGGTCAGGGCTTCCCCGGTGGCGCAGTGGTTGAGAGTCCGCCTGCCAATTCAAGGGACGCGGGTTCGTGACCCGGTCTGGGAAGATCCCACATGCCGCGGAGCGGCTGGGCCCGTGAGCCATGGCCGGTAAGCCTGCGCGTCCGGAGCCTGTGCTCTGCAATGGGAGAGGCCACAACAGTGAGAGGCCCGCGTACCGCAAAAAAAAAAAAAAAAGAAGGTCAAAGGCTGAAGACAGAGATGGGATGATGGAAGCAGAGGTTGGAAGGATGTACCTTGAAGACAGAGGAAGGGGCCGTGAGCCAAGGAATGCAGGTGGTCTCTAGAAGCTGGAAAAGGCAAGGACACTGATTCTCCCTTGGCCAAATGGATTCTTCCTCTTGACTTTAGCCTCTGAAAACTCATTTCAGACTGCTGGACTCCAGAAAATTAAGAGAATACGTTTGTGTTGTGTTAAGCCACGAAGTCGGTGGTAATTTGTTACAGAAGTGATAGAAAATTACTATGGGTGAGACAGGCTGGGACCTGGGACCCTTTGCTGCAGTGCTGGCACCTGGTCATACCTCTCTTCTCCTCGAGCTACAAAATACAAAGAAAATGTATGGGACTAAAAATAACCGTGTGCCTGCACACAGTTGGGGCAAATTCTGGACCCAAAAGATACCAAGAGACCAAAAACCCAACTGCCACTTTTGAAGAGCCTGGAGCAAAAACTGGGTGTCAGGAGCAAAAGCAGGGTACTGGGTATGCCCCCTGCACTCAACACCAACAGAGGGGTGGGCAAAACCCCTAAGCTACCCCTCCGGCCTGACCTCTAGACACACCCCTACCCCCACCCCATATAAGGAACAAGCTTGCCCCCCTCAGCGAGCAAGCAAGGGAACCTGTTTTTTGTTCTAGCTCCCCCCTGCTTCAGGAGGGGCCCCAATAAAGCCTTACCTGAATTTCTTGTCTGGCCTCTGATCAGTTTCTATTGATTGGGGAAGGCCAAGACCCCTGGTCAGTAATATGGGGACTGAAAGAGAGAGGACTGTAAGAAAAGGAGCATTGGGAATCACCCAGGACTCCAAGGCTTTCCACAAGCTCAGTCATGGGTTTCTTCACTGCGTCTGCCAACCAGATGCTTCCTTCATCCTTCAAGCCTCGGTTCAAAGGTCGTTCCCTTGTGGAGCTTTTCCTGGCTAACCTGACCTGGAGGGGTTGGAGTGATGTGATTTGAAGATGGAGGAAGGGGCCACAGCCAAGGAATGCAGGTGGTCTCTAGCACACACAGGGCACTCTGTCTTCACCGCTGTTCTGGACATCGCAACTCGGTATGTAGTTTTCTGTCTGTGTGTCTGTCTGACTTTCTCATCAGAGGGGGAGCTCCTTGGGGATTGAAGCTATAGTAATTTCTCCTAAAAGCATATTGGATTGAGTAGAATTAAGCCACGCCCTCCCCAACCCAGACTTGCAGTATTGAGTGTCTCTGCTTTCATTTCGACCCAACCCAGCCATTCACAGCTCATCACCCCAAATAGGAGCACTCCCTCTGCATCTTTGACAAGCTCTCTTTCAGTGTCCTGTCCTGGCATCAATATAAACGTTACCATGGATACCTAGTGTTTTATTTGCATACCTACAATCCAAGTCCTTCCCCAGGAGTTTTGAATCAGAACCAAGAGGTTCCAGACCAGACCGGTTGCTCCTTTGAATAGAGGACTTGTTAACCCAGCTGCCATTGTTTTCATTGGAAATTTTCTCCTCCCAAGTTCTGTACAGATGGGGAGGGAGAAGCAGGAAGCAGAGGGCAGAGAGGGGAGGAAAGACCTTCTGTGCTTCCACACTGCCCCATCCCTGGTTTCAGTGCATCCCTGAGGCCTAACAGCAGGCCTACCCGGGAATTCTTGAGATACCTTTGGGGTCTTTCCAATAGATTTCCTGTTTTGCTTAGCTCAGCTAGAGTTCATTTCCATCCCTCACAACGAAAGCAGTCCTAAAAAATTTGGAATGGAGTGAACAGAGTGTTGGCGCGTCATATATATGGTACATTCCCAAACCAAATATGGTAAAGCCTCACTTACCCAGAGGTCATGAGTGTGTCCCCTTGCCCGCGCAGAACGCTATGGAAAACCCAGAAGGAAGAAAGAGTGCCTCTTGTTCTATCTGCCTGACTGCAGGGCAAGGCCAGGAGGAGACAAATCATAGAGCAGAGTGAAGATCAGGAGATGGACATGGATTGGAGCTTTGGGAGCAGAAGCCAAAGATGCCAGGATCCAGTGGTCAAATAGAGTAGACAGAAAGCGAAGAGGAGTGGGCCAGGGTCCAAGCAGGTGGGAGGAAGCCACCCTTTGGGCACCAGAGACCCCTGATGAATGTTCTCTGTGAATGGACACCCCTCTTGAAGGCCAGGACCATTGTCACTGGCACCTCCCATCTTTGCTAGAGCCACTGAGTCCTGAGGCCAGTTCCTGAGGCCCGGTCAAGCTTAAGTCAGGCTCACAAAGCTCATGCACTGGTTCCATGAGGAGTCCATGGAGCTGGATTCCACACTTCTTCACTCTTATTTGGGAAGCAGTCTTAGCAAGCTTGATTAACCAGTTTCCCAGCCCACGATGGATTGGAAATCCCACATTAGAAATGGGGAGAGGTGCTATTAGAGGAATCACAGGGATAGTGGCGGGAACTGATAAGCCACCACAGGGCTTCTCCACCTCAGCACAAATGACATTTGGGGTCAGTTAACTCTTTGCTGCAGGGAGCCGTCCTGTGCACTGCACAGTGTTTACCAGCATCCTGCCCACTAGATGCCAGTAGCACTCCCTCTATTCGTGTCAAACAAAAATGTCCCCAGCATTGCCACAAGTCCCTGAAGGACAAAATCATGCCAGGTGGAGAACGACTGTGCTATAAGAAGAGAGTGACAAACAGTTTTAAAATATTCACAAGAACAGCAACAAAACTGCAACAGCCCAGGCCAGTTAGTTAGAGGGGCAAAGCCCAGCATCAATCCCTGGCCCTCACGGCTGAGTCGTTTATGGCAGAGTCACACCACGCTTTCCACTGACCCAGAGCTTCCCTGGCTGGCTCTCCTGCCCCTCTATCAGGCTGATGGAAATCCCGCCAAAGTGGCAGAGTTGTGCTGGCCGTCACATTTAAGAAGGCCCCTTCTCAGAAAGGAAGTGGGGAGAAATGTGCTCCCTGAGGGTGGCAGCACTTCCCTGGGGAGGATGGAACAATGGGAATTTTTTTTCCCTCTCTTTAGCATCCTTTGACAGTGGCTGGCACGTAGCAGACCCTCACTAAGTTGAGTTGAGTTCAATGCAATTTTAAAGGTTTCTACACTGACTCCATATTGTTTTGGGACTCGTTGGAGGCCGAGATCCTCTCAATACTTGGAGGCCCATCTGCAATTCTGCCTCCCTGCCCTGGGGCCTCTCTCCCATGACCCTTCCCACCTCTCCCAGAACCTTGACCTCCCCGCCATCACCCCACCGCCCCAGCCCCACCTCCACCCTGCCCCATGCTTATCATGTAAGTCAAGAGGAGGTAAGAGGCTCTTAGCCCAGTCAGAGCCCTGCTGTGGTGCAGACAGTCAGATACATGGGGTGTTCGAGGTGGGCAGCGCAGGCCCCTTCTCCCTCCCCTCAAGGGGTGTGGAGCATTGAGAGCTGGCCCACGGAGTCTTGATGTATAAAGAGGTGCTGCGGTCGACATCTGGGGTCTCTCAAATCCTAGTCTCCTCTTTTCCTTCAGAACGTCAAAAACCTGAGCTGAATCGGATTAACTGCTGTCTGGCCCCTGAACAGGATGGTTGTGTGTGCACACATGTGTGTGAAAATGTGTGGGTGACTGTGGGCATGCTTGGGAGAGGGAGGGAGGAGGTGGGATGATGTTCACGTGTGCGCATGCGCTTGCAGGGCCTGAACACAAGGTTTCAGCTTCAGGTTATTCAGGGCCTGGATTCGGTTGCTGGAAGCAGGTATCGGGTTGGCCAAAAGGTTCTTTCAGTTTTTTCGGTAAGATGACTCTAGTAGCACTTAGTTATCTTTAACTTCATTCAAAACAGTTTTGTTAGTTTGTATGTGACAGCTGTCATATCAGCCTGCATTTAAAAAATGACTCATCAAAATTGGTGAATTTTTGTGTAGCCATTTTAATATGGAAGAAAAAAAGCAACATTTTCGGCATATTATGCTTTATTGTTTCAAGAAAGGTAAAAACGCGACCAAAATGCAAAAAAAGATTTGTGCAGCGTATGGAGAAGGTGCTGGGACTGAGCGAACATGTCAAAAGGGGTTTGCGAAGTTTCGTGCTGGAGATTTCTCACTGGACGATGCTCCATGGTCGGGTAGACCAGTTGAAGTTGATAGCGATCAAATCGAGACATTAATTGAGAACAATCAACGTTACACCACGTGGGAGATAGCCAACATACTCAAAATATCCAAATCAAGCATTGAAAATCATTTGCACCAGCTTGGATGTGTCAATCGCTTTGATGTTTGGGTTCCACATAAGCGAAAAAAACCTTCTTGACCGTATTTCCGCATGCGATTCTCTCCTTAAACGTAATGAAAACATTCCGTTTTTAAAACAAATTGTGGATACTGTACAATAATATGGAACGGAAGAGATCGTGGGGCAAGAGAAATGAAGCACCACCAACCACCCCAAAGGCCGGTCTTCATCCAAAGAAGGTGATGTTGTGTATATGGTGGGATTGGAAGAGAGTCCTCTATTATGAGCTCCTTCCGGAAAACCAAACGATTAATTCCAACAAGCACTGCTCCCAATTAGACCCACTGGAAGCAGCACTCGTCGAAAATCGTCCGGAATTAGTCAACACATATGTGTTAGAAAACACATAATCTTCCATCAGGATAACGCAAGACTGCATGTTTCTTTGATGACCAGGCAAAAGCTGTTAGAGCTTGGCTGGGAAGTTCTGATTCATCTGCTGTATTCACCAGACATTGCACCTTCGGATTTCCATTTAATTCGGTTTTTACAAAATTCTCTTAATGGAAAAAGTTTCAATTCCCTGGAAGACTGTAAAAGGCACCTGGAACAGTTCTTTGCTCAAAAAGATAAGTTTTGGGAAGATGGAATTATGAAGTTGCCTGAAAAATGGCAGAAGGTATTGGAACCAAAGGCTGAATACATTGTTCGATAAAGTTCTTGGTGAAAATGAAAAATGTGTCTTTTATTTTTACTTAAAAACCGAAGGTACTTTTTGGCCAGCCCAATACCTCAGCTGGAGGCCTCTTTCATCCCAGCGGCCTGGGCCTGGGCGTTTCCTTCTGCACTAGAAACGGGTGCTACTGTTAGTCATGCCAGTGACTGGACAGTGGGGAGGCCGGGCTGGAGAGCCAAGGCTCCCTCCGAGCTGGTACAGGGCCACACCGTCAGACTTTCGTCAGGGACAGTCCAGGAAAGAATGGCCCATGGCAGGCATACAAGGCTCCTGGACCATAGCCACTGGACAGGAGGGTCACATTGCTGGACGTCAAGGTTGACGCACACAGCCTGGCATGGGCCCCAGGACCTGAGCAGATCTTTACAATCACCTTGGAAGAGGTCGAGGGGCAGGGAAATTTGCATCATGGGAGTTCCCAACGGCTCTGTCCTAAGAGATCTGATCTGAAATCCAGGGTTAGCCATGGAAGAAGTTGGCCTGGTCATGAGTCCAGTCCCCACTGGGTGCTAGTTTCCAGTGCAGGGTCCGTGACAAACTCTTGTTCCTGCAGCCAGGAGCCAGAGACACTGAGAATGACAGTTGCAGGAAGACCCTGGGACAATCCTTCAGGGTGGCCAAGATGAACTGGGAGTTCCAGAATAAGCAACAGGAGGTACAGCAGAGAAAAGGATGAGGATTCACACTGAGGACACACTTTGGGGGATGTGTCCCAGGCACCTTGCCAAGTGCTGCATCATATACCAGCTCGGGGATCTTCAAAGCAAAGCCCAAGGGCACTGGGGCGCTAGACGATTCAATGGACAGATGAGCAAACCGAGGCTCAGAAAGAGATGATTTTCCTGATATCACACAGCCATTAAGAGCAGAGCCAGCATTCAAGCAAGGTCAAGAATGAGGCACAGAATGTCCAGCAATCAATAGACTCGTTAAATAAATAATGGTTTATTTATGGAATACTAAGCAGCCATTGACATTTCTTGGTAGAAGAATATTTAATGACCTGGAAAGATGTTCAAGATATACAGTTGAGTGGGGAAAAAAGCAGGTTACAAAACAGCATGTGCAAATGGGTTGTTAAAAAATAAAATACAGAGGTGTGATTTCCAATTAAAAAAATCAAAATATTAGCAGAGACTATCTCTGGATAACAGGAGTAGGTGTGATTTCTACTCTATGTCTTCATCCATTTTTTCTTACAAGGATCATTTTGTAACAAGGACAAACCTGACAGAAGGAGCCCAGGTTGTGTTTTGTGGGGTGTGAAGGGAGGGGCTGGATTCCAGGGCTGAATGGACCGGAGGGTGTGGTAGGAAGCAACACCCTCCTTAGAACACTTGGACTTTTTCTGGGTCAGGCAGCTGGCAGAGTTGGGTGCCTGCCTCTGCTAGGGGAAGCCCGGCCTGGCTCTGCGTGCACCCGTGATTGAGTTCCACCCCTTTGGGCCTGTACTCTCAGGGCAGGTGGGCGTGAGGAGAGGGCAGCGTTGGACTGGGTTTATCCTAGGTGTGCGTCGTGGGGAGAGCCGGGGAGACTTGCTTAAATGCGTGCCTTTTTGCCAAGTCTTCAGTTCAGGGGCGGCAGGGGGCTCGCTCACAAGTCACGAGTGGCCGTGTGAGCTCAGTCCTCTGGAACCGTGGCTCTCAAACTTCTGAGACCCAACGACAAGCCTGAAAACATTTACAAATATTTTATAATACTTTAATAACCTGAAAGTAAATTTGTTGATAATATAACCTACCTACAGGCATAATATATATTGTCAGTCAATCTGATGCCCAAACTGTATTAGAAAGGAAAGAAATAGTTTCTCATAAAACAACAAGTATTTCAATATGTAAATGCTCAGGCAAGACTATACAGTACAAGACAGCATCCCCTCAGCTCCACCGCCACCAAAGGCACACGCAGATTTCCAAAACTCTCCCTGGGGGAGATTCAAGCCAGAGGACCACTGATTAGAGTAATCATCCCTGGTGTATAGTGAATGCTTTCTCAGAGCCAGGCTCTCTCTCTCTCTCTCTCTCTCTCTCTCTCTCTCTCTCTCTCTCTCTCTCTATATATATATATATATATATATATATATATATATATATATATATATATATATAAAGTCATCTAATCTTCACAACACTATGAGGTAGATGCTCTTATAAGCCCCATTTTACAGATGAGAAACAGAGGCCCAGAGAGGTTGAGTTACTTGCCCAAGGTTGCACAGCAAGCGAGCCGGGGAGCTGGGATTTGAACCCAGGCAAACTGGCTTTCCTGGGGGAGGAGGCTCAGCCTGAGGGAACTGGGTCAAATCTGAGGAGCATGGCCCCAGGCCCTTTGAGCTGCAGTATTTCTCAACCTCGGCACAATTCATATTACGGGCTAGATAACTCTTTGTCGCGGGGGCTGTCCTGGGCAGAGTGAGATGTTTAGCAGCATCCCTGGCTTCCACCCGTCAGATGCCATTACACCCCCTGCATCGGCAATGACCAAAATGTCGCCAGACATAGTTAGAGAGCTACTGGGTTAGAGAATCAAGGCAGAGTCTAGAGGAGGCACAACCTGAGCCAGGTCTGCAGATACGGGAGAATTTCTGGAACTAGAGAAAAGCGGGGCAATGCCCTGGGGGAGGGATGGGAATGACACGGGTATGGCAGGAGTGGGTGGTTGTATGGAGGACATGGGAAAGCGAGTCTGGGTGGCCGTGTGCACAGAGATAAAGAGAAAAATTGAGATCATGTGGCCAGAAGGAGGGGCAGTCCTCTCCTGACTTCACATCCTGCCCTGGGAGAGGACCCCTGATGAAGACAGCACCGGAAAATAATTTTGGTTGAGAATCCCACATTGATCAGAATTTACTTGGCTTTTCCAAGCCCACCGCATCCCCCTCTAAAGGTTTGCATGACTTACTGACCCTCAGATGAATCACTCCCACACGTGGAGATCCATCTCCCTGTTTTGTAACCTCCCCTCATTCTTAGCCAGTATCCCAGCCACACCTTCTTGGGCCCTGAGAGCCATCTGCAGTCTCCTTGGCAGGCAGGCTGAGAAGGGGGGGCGTGCGGGGGGCTCCTGGCCTGTAACCCTGAGAAGGGCAAGGAGCAAGGGAGACAAACGCCTTGGGCTGCTCAGTGAGGACCCCCCTGCAAAACCCCCTTCACCTCTTGGCTCTCAGCTGAGTCCCTCTGGGGGAAGAGGCGATTCTCAGACAACCCTTTGGCCACTACACTTGGCTCTTGACTGGAATAATTAGATCTGGAGCCAGGAATGATGTCATGCCTCTGCGGGAGACTAGAGGATGACTTTGAGCGAGGCACTCATTGTGGCCTCAGCTCTCTTCTTTGTCTAGTGAACTGGGGTGGACTTGGTAATTTTTAACACTCTTGCACTGACATTCTGCTTTGAAGATGAAAGCCTAGGCAAGTCCCCCTTGGAAGAGTGTGGCAGCCATGGCTTTGCATACCCAACTCACTTCCCCTCCTTCTTCCTCTAGTTTCCCTGAGAGCCTCGCTCCTTCCCCAGGTGGTACTGATGCGGCTGTCAATATGATGCCCTACCTTATTCCAAGAGTGTAAGGGTGGGTGAGTGTCCAGGCAGAGGACCCTCCCTGTGTTGATTGGTTCATTAATGGACATGCTCCTGTGTGAGCCACTTAAGACTCTTCCCTGGGATATGGAAGACAGAAATAATGTTTAAAGGGACTTAATAGGCTAGAAAGGTGTGAGTCTAAGGCTACCAGCTGTCATCTTCCTGACACAAGAAGAAAGCTCATCTATAGAATAAAGCCAGGATACAGAGCACAACAAAGCTGAGAGCCCAAGAGACAGATAAAGCCTTGATGACATTGTTTGAATCCCTGGATCAAACTGTGCCTGACAGTGATGCCCAGTTGTGAGTTAATTCTCTTTTTGCTTAAGCTAGTTTAATTTAGGTTTCTGTAACTCACAGCTGAACCAGTCCTAACTAATACAGCCCTTCAGCAGTAGGGCTATGCGAGGGGGTATTGAGTATATGGAGGGGTAGAATCTGCCAGCTTATACCTCCAGCCCAAGGCAACACACCTCAGAACCACCCCACAAATCTCTCCTGCCATGTGCTTTGACAGTCCCTTAGCTTCAGCCTTATGGAGGGGCATTCTTCTAACCTAACCCATGACCCAGTGCCATCACGCATGTTTTTCAAGCCCAAGGCTTGATAGCAGCTTTGAAAAAGGATGCCCTTACCTCAAGTCACATAGCACCCAGGAAGACAGGCAAGTGGAATCTGTAATGCACAGCTTTGCTATGGACTGAACTGTTTCCTCTCAAAATTCGTATGCTGAAGCCCTAACCCCCAATATGACTATATTTGGAGACAAGGCTTTTAGGAAGCAATTAAGATTAAATGGGATGATACAGGTGGGGTCCTGACCAATAGACTTGGTGTCCTTTTAAGAAGAGGAAAAGATAAATCTCTCTGCAAGCACGGGCTCCAAGGAAAGGCCACATGAGCACAAAGCTAGCAGGCAGCCGTCTGCTCACAAGGAAGAGGGCCCTCACCAGAACCTGACCATGCTGGAGCCCTAATCTCAGACTTGCAGCCTCCAGAACAGTGAGAAAATAAATGTCTGCTGTTTAAGCCACTCAGTCTATGGTATTTTGTTATGACAGCCAGAGCTGACTGAGGCACACTCCTCCCCACCCCCACCAGAAGGCCCCATGCGGTGATGAAGACATAATTCTTAGCCAAGTGTTCTCAGCAGTTACCACATGCCAGGCTGTTCTAAGCGCTTTCATACCTTAACTCACTGAGTCCTCATAACAATACTGTGAAATAGGCAACATTACAGGTTTCCCCTGATATCTGAAAGCAGAGAGTTCCTATGAAAGCTTTTGTAAGCTGAAATGGCATAAGCAAAGGATTTACCTTAGGAGATGAAGCACAGATGCTCAGACACAGTTCAACGCTATGGTAACTTGATGCTGAGATGCTGACTGTAATTCCTGGGAAGGAGCTTGGTGCGCCACCCTCACTGCTTGGGGTGCACGCTGCCTCTATAATGCTTGCTGCAAAACTAACGCTCAGGGCTTCCCTGGTGGTGCAGTGGTTGAGAGTCCGCCGGCCGATGCAGGGGACATGGGTTCGTGACCCGGTACGGGAAGATCCCATATGCCGTGGAGCGGCTGGGTCTGTGAGCCATGCCGCTGAGCCTGCGCGTCTGGAGCCTGTACTCCACAATGGGAGGGGCCACAACAGTGAGAGACCCATGTACTGCAAACAAACAAACAAAAACACTAACGCTGAACTCTATCTTCACTTTACGCCTTTTCTTCATAAAAGCAAAAATCCTCTTTGGATTTCAGTTAGCGAAAACAGGTACTAATGTAGGTCTTTTGTAAACGCAAAGTGGCATAAAGCAAACTTTCAAAAAGTGGGAGATACCTGTATAACCATTATACAGATGAGGCAACTGAGGCACAGAGAGGTTTGGGAAACAAGGTCACAAGGTAATACTGTAAAACTGGATTCTAACCCGGCAATCTAAATCCAGCACTCCTCAACCCTGAGAAACTGAGGAAGGAGAGAAAGGCAAGACTGCCCACGACCACCTGAGAGAATCAGCAGAAATGGAAGGCCCTGCATTCAGACACCGGACAGTGCTGTGTGGGTGGGAGAACAAACTTGGTTCCCAGCTTGGCATAGTCCACAGGACGTGACCTGCCACTGCGTGCCCTCCAGGGAGGTGCCATAAGGTCCATTCTCCATTCAGTAGCCCTGTGACCTAGCCTAAGTCATGTGAAAAATAGGAGGTAGACAACAGGATGCTCAAAGCCCTTCCCATTCATTCTGTGGTTCTAAAAGCACACAGGCGCAGCCCCTTGGCATGGGGGGGTGCTGCCAGAGAAACTGTATGGAATCAGATCACCCAGCATGTCCCCACTGGGGTCTGTTAATTCTGGCTCAGGGCCTGGCACGGATTCCAACTCACCCCTGAGGGTAGCAGAATCTGCTTTGCCCCCAAACATCCCCAAGCGCTGGAGCTGAGGGCTTACCCCAGGCCCACTCCCTCTGAGACCTTTCTGGAAGCCTCATCCAACCCTAGTGGCCAAGTGCCACGACATCACGACCTGGCCAGGCCCCCAAAAATCCTTGTGTGATGGGGCATGGAATCCTTCCAAGACTCATCTCCTTGTCTCCAGTGGTCCCCAGTGCCTGGGACCCTGGGATGGTGTAAAATGGTGGGTTGCAACCCCTTGTAGGAATGGACTCAGACGCCACCCCCGTGCTCAGATGCCCTGTGGGATGCTGGAACCAGGAACTCGCCCATAAAGGACCTCTGGGGTCTCCCTGTAATGGCGCCCAAGATCCACCAGGTGTCGCTGTGTAGCCGGCGCGATGAAGGGTGATGGCGGGAGGATTTTCTCCACCACCGACACTAGGGATTGGGGAAGCAAAGGCAGGAGGCCCGGGTGGAGCAGAGCGGTGGCCCTGTCCTCCGGCCTGCAGGCCAGCGGAAGCACCCCCTTCGAAGACACATGTCGTGATCCGTGAGCCTGGGGACAGCAGAGGTCTCCGTCCAAGGCCTGAAATGAGATAAGGCGGAGGTGGGAGAGCAATTTCCGATCTGTCTGCCAGGCCACGTTTCCCCATCCCAGCAAGCCCGCCCTGGGACTGGAGGTGCCCTCCCACCCGCTCCAGGAGCTCCCCTCAGCTTCCTGGGGCCCTGCCTGGGGCTACTCCAGCCCCCACCCACAGGGGCCAGTGAGCCATGTAGACTGCATGCATCTCTTCGGTGCCAGAGAGCAGAGCCCCTGATCTCACCCCCAAGCAAAGCTGGTTCGAAGTCAGGCAGGGCTGGGAGACTCAGACCCCCAAAGGCTTGTCACCCAGAAGCCAGCAGGCCCCGACACTGGCTTCCGTCCCATCCTCCTCCGGTCATGGAGGGAGACGGGGGAGGGAGATGTCCTCACCTATTCCAGCCTCTAAATCCTGAGGCTCCACGCACTGGAGGCCCTGGGTATTGCAGTGGAAGGACTTGGAGCATTTTAATTTCCTCAGGCTCCACCCACCTGAGGACAGCTGCGGGCTCACTCTGCAGCTCCCAGAGGTCGAGTTACAGTTCTGGCACTTCTGGTTCCCCAGGTGGGCCTCAAGGGAGGGAATGTCAAAATGAAGACGGGTGGGTGTCCCCCACAGGCCTGAGGCTCAGCCCCTCCAGCTCCAAGCCCTTCTGTCTCTGACAGCCACGCAGAGGCCACCACCTAGCTCTTCCCTGGAAAGGAAAATCAAAGGGGTTGAGGAGGGGAAGAAGGCAGTAGCTCTGTGAGTGACTCAGAGCCCCACGGGTGAGATGGAAAAGGAAGGTAGGGGATGGGAAGAGGCCCAAGAAAAGCAGGGGATGCAGGATGCACCCTCTGCAGGTGTTGGGAGGCAGCAGTGGAACAGCCAAGTGAGGACCCGCCTGAGATAGGGGGTTGAGGGGTTTGGTCTGGGTAATGGCTACTGAAGGTATCACGGGGGTGGTGGGTGCATCTAACTAAAAAATTCTGTTAGCATAAATCACCCACTGTCCTTCCTTTATGCGTCAAAGCACAAATACAAACTGATCACCCACTGGAGGCTGCACTGTGCCAGGCAATATAAGGGAGACACCAGAAGCATCCTGTTCCCACATGCGTTACAGTCTAGGTCTAGGCAGGAAGACAAGACTTAAGAACAAGAACACTTGTGTGTGTGTGCATAGCATGCAACACTGGCTGAGAAAGCTCGTGATAACTGTACAAGTGTGTGAGACCCCAGCTATTAAATATTTGCTCATGGCTGCTCCCTGATCATTCCTAGCATAAAAAATACAACAAACATACAAGACTCTCAGAAGCCCTGCCTGATTTCCAGCGTCTGCTCAAGATTTTGCACCTATATATGTCTGTGCATGTGTGTGTGTGTGTATGTGTGTTTGCATGTGTGAGACCAGGCATATCAGTAGCATCTGTAGCTTTGTGCTTGGGAGTCCTAGATGAAGGAGTTTCTAAGAATTGTTGCATGTCAGAGCAGCAAAGGAACGCAGGGGTCCCATAGGCCTCTCACTACACAGAAGGGGAGGAGAAAAGTCCAAGGGGCTAAATCATATGCCTCGGGTCACTCAGCAGTGAACAAGGTAATAAAATTGGCCATGAAGCTTATCTCATGTAAGGCTGACACGTGGGCTCACTGGAGGGCAGAGGTGGAAGCGGTGTTGGAAGTGGACTACGGGAACACTTGTTTCCCCTACGGCCTATGACAGAGGGGAAGGTGGGGACACGTGGTGTCGCTGTGCCAACCTGGGACACGACAGTCATGGGGAGACAATGAAGGAACGTGGTTAAGGGCCAGGCTCTGGAGACAAACTTCTGTGGCTGGAATCCTGGCCCTATTACTTACTAGATGCTTCTTAACATCTCTGCACCTCCGTTTCCTTATCTGGAAAATAGCCCGCCCATGCCCCCGACTCCAGCCATGGGACAAAGCCGGCACCCCTCAACCTGCCTGCTTTCAACCTGCCTTACTTTCACCAGGAGGAGGCTAGAGCTTCTATCTGTGTTGTCAGGTTTGGGAATTACAGGGTAAATCAATGAAAAAGGAAGCTCATGAGCTGGGAAGCTCAGAGGGTAAACTCTGGGTCCCAGCAGCGGTCTCCGGCCGAGGTGGGCTTGCTGGAATCCTGCTGGCCAGCAGCACTAGGCAACAGACTGATGCAGCTCCTTTTAACTTTTATCATTTGCTTTACTCTCTTCATTTCCACCCCTGCCCTGCATCATCATATGTCAAACTCAGCAGGAACCATGGAGCCGGCCTTGTCTTCATTTTAGGACAGAGGACCCTGAGCTCAGACGAGAATATTTTTCCTGTGGCTGGTGGGAGCCTCGCCAAGCCTGCCGAATCCAGGCTGGCCACAGCTCAACCCTCTAGGCCGGGTACCAGGCCTTCCTTAGCAACCGCCCCTGAATCTCGGCAGAGAGCACTCGCTCGTGGGATCTGGCCCCCAGGGTGGGTCCCTGTAAAGAAGCCACACTTGAGCCTGAGCCGGGCAGAGCTGGCGAGAGGAAGCGCGTGGGCTCCGCGCTGGCACGGGGCCGCCCGCCCCTCCACCCCTGCAAGAACCCGTGACAAACAGCCTTGCCTGGTGCCCGAGCGCCTGCCAAGCCCTGTCGCAGTAAAACCCTGGCAGACTCTGCAAGGAGTCCAATTTCAGCCCAGCGGGTGGGGAAACCAAGGCAGCGAGAGCCCAATGTGACCAAGCTCACACACAGTGCTGGCAACCAGAGGCAGGGCATCCAGGGCTTCAGGCTGACCCCTGAGCCATGGGGCCACTCCAGCCAAGGCTCTGGGCCTGGCACAGAGCAGGAAAGAACATTGCCTGGATTCCTGTCAGCAGCAGAGCCCAGAGAAAAGACCCAGCGCGTTCCATCCAGCAGTCCTCACTGTGGTCCCCTCTCTCCTGGGGTAAAAGAGTCACTGGGGACCCCCAGGAGCTCCCTGGGGCATCAAGGTCCAGGCCAGGAATCCAGCTCTGGAGCATTCCAGCTGCCAGCTGAGTGCCTGGAACAGCAGACGTCAAAATCCTGGCAGGCAGAGGGAGAAGGGAAGATTAGGTCATTACAGCAGAATGAAGGCAACCAAGAAACCCAGGGAGGGGAGGAGGGACAGAGGCCAAGAATGTGTTCAAGGCAACCTGAAAACTCCTTCAGATGAAAGCTGGCCCAGACACTGGCGGCTTCCCCACTGCCTGAGTTACTGGCCGAGGAAGACCTGGTGCGTCTCCGCCCTTCTGGGGGCCCAGAGCTGGTCCACACACGCGTGTGGCATCGGCACCTAAGTGTCACGAAGGCACTGGGAACAGTAAGCAAGTTCGGTGCTCCGTGTGCAGACGCACATTTGGGCATAAAACACACATGTGCAGGTCTACACAGTAGTGGGTGCGTGTGTTTGTGTGCAGTCTACAAACATGTTTTCACCAAGCTCAACGAGAAGCAATCAGTCATCTCCGTGGAATCTTAGCAACCGCCATCCCCAGAAAAGGCTCCTGCCAGCTGGAGCTGCGATGAGTCAGCAGAGGCGGCTGGGGTGGGGGAAGGAGGCGAGCTCTCGCCCTGGAGCCGGCCTCTCCCTTCTCCCGGCCTGGCTGCCTCGCCTGGGTCACTGCTTTGGCACCGATGTCCGAGAACACATTCCTGGAACTGGCCAGCACAGGCCGCTCAAGGGTTTTCCCCTCCTCCTCCCTTTCCTCTCCCCTCCCCACACCCGCCCTTCAGTTTTTCCTTCTTGCTGCAAAACCAAAACACTGCACTCACGAGTTCAGGAGCTGCGGCCAAATGGCAGGAGCCAGCGGTGGAGGGGTTGGGACATAGGAGCTGCCCAGGCCCAGGGAGGCCAGGGGCTGAGGACACCTCCCGCCCACCCAACCCCCGCTTCCAGGGCCCTGCTGGGGACTGCTGAATTCAGCTTAAGTCCTACTGGTGCTAAAGTGTCATTGCCTGGGGCTCCAGGGAACAGGAGTTCAAGGTGGCTCCCAGGGAAATGGACTGTGTCTGCCTCTGCCCCATAGCAGAGCCTGAGGTTGCTACCACGGACCAAGGGCGGGAGGCTGAGAAGAGGAAGAGAAAGGCACCGTGATTAATCAGGGCTCTATTGCCTGAGTGCATGTTCATTTTATCTTCACAGCAACCCTCGGGGTGGTAGAATTATCTCCTTTTACAGGTGGGGAGATGGAGGTGTAGACAGATAAAGGGATTTGGCCCAAGGTCACGCAGCTATTAGCAATGGAGCTGGATGGAATTAAACCAGGCTGGAGCCGCCTTGAGGGTTTTTACCGAAGGATCACACATCCTTTCTTCCTGGGCTGCACCCACCCTGCGCGAGCGTGCCAGGATCACTGCACCTACATAAAATAAATACAATAAAAACCAAAATGGCTAGTGCTGTCCCTTATCCCTCTCCCCTCCCGAGAGCGAACAGATCTGGGTGAAAAGCCATCTGCAACCTCAGCAACAGTGGCGGTGGAGGCAGGGGCGGGAACAGCCTGGCCCAGCCTGAATCCCTGGCCTCTTTACTGGAGGCAGGAAATGAATAAAAGCTAAATGAGTCTGAAAATGCCAGGAGGCAGTGTTTATCCCCTTCTCCCTCCCCCTCCCCCTGGCAAGGACCGTGTATAGTTACAGTTTAATCTTGGAAATGCCAGACAGCTGTTCCCCGTTGCTAAGAGACTGGCCCACATTATGCAGATGTCAGGGACCTCAAATGTCTGCCGGAAATTACAGATCATGTTGGAGGAGGAGAGGGGCCTTCTCTCCGCTGGGGAAGCGCAGCAGGAGACACCCACCGCCCCCCCCCAGGGTGGGGGTGGTTTGTAGACGGCAGAAATAAGGGGCCCACCCCTTCCCGGGTCTTCCCCTCTGAGGATCTGGATCCTTCACTGTGCCCACTCTGCCGCCCTGGCTCCCTCCTTCCTGCATATCCCACTCCACATCCATCCAGGCCTTCCACTTTGGACAACTGTAGAGATGCCCATCTCTACCCTTCCCCTCCAGCTTTCCTTCTGGAGCATCCTTCTTCCCTCCAGTGTCCTGTCTGTCATGCAATCTTCCCTGCCACCGGGATGCAGCTGAGCTGGCTGGGACCGAGCTGGGAGGAGAGACGGGCCCCATCCAAGGTGGAGGGGATCCCGATCCCTGAGCCCCCTCACCTGGAGCTGAAAATGGATGCACATGCGTGCGCGCACGCACCCTCCATGACATCCTCCCTCACCGCCCCCACGGAAACCTAAGGGAAGTCCATTGCCATGGTAACCACAGGCTACAAGAGCTGCTGCATCCCTGGTCCCTGGGGAAGGGGAGCTGCCATCTGGGCAGAGGGCGGGGGAGGAGGAGGGGAAGCCCTTTTCCAAACCCGCACTGTAACATGGACCCTGACTGAAAGTGACAGAGGAATCTATCAGGGCCCTGGAGTGGGAGGGGGCAGGCACAGCTCTTCACTCAGGTTGGAGAGGGGCTCAGAGAGGCTGCCGGGTGGTGCCAGGGAGCAATGGCACCCGCAGGGTCTGAGGGATGACTGCCGGGCATTGTGGAGGTGGGAGATGGGATGGGGCCTGGGTGCAGAGTGGGCGCTGAGTGCCTGCTGTTCCCCTGAGAGTCCACTGGGTACCTTGAGGGCAGAAACTTTATCGCACTGCCCTTGCATCCAGGCGGTATCTGCTCTCCTTGCTGCCAGCTGAGTGACCTTGGCCTCCTCCAGTCTCATAAAATAAAGCCAGGTGTACTTTATGTGTCATGGGAGGTGGCTGTGAAGATATGAATGGCGGGCGCGCGCGCGCGTGTGTGTATGTGTGTGTGCCCATAGATCAAAGTGCTTTAGAGAAAGGTTCCTAGAAGCCCCATGAAAGCAGGGCCATATTAACACCCAACCAGCCTTCCCTGGAGATGCTGGTGAGGCTGGTGGGAAGGCGATGCTATTTACACAGCTTTCCTTCCACATGGCCAGATCTTCCTCCCTCAAAGTGGACACCACCCTCAAAGAGTGCCTCACTGACTTTGTGCCCTGGCTCCTCTAGCCAGCTCCTCCCCTTGCATGTCCCTACAGCAATGGTGATGTCAGATGGGGAAACTGAGGAACAGAGACTTCCAAGACCTGCCCGAACCATCACAGACCATTAGCTCCTCCACGGCCCCTCAGAGCTGCCAACCCTGTACCCGTGTCCTCCAGCCTCAGCCCCTGCCCTGGATTTAAACCCCAGGAGGGCCATGACCTCTGTCCCCACCAGTTAGATGCCCCAGGCCCCTCCCCAGTGTGAGCTGGGCAAATAACCAGACCTCCTTAGCTCTCCCTTCCCCTTCTGGAAAATATAATAGTACGGACGTCTTAGGGTTGCTGTGAGGATTGGATGAGATAAAACACGTAACCTGGGCTTCCCTGGTGGTGCAGCGGTTGAGAGTCCGCCTGCCGATGCAGGGGATGCGGGTTCGTGCCCCGGTCCGGGAGGATCCCGCATGCCGCGGAGCGGCTGGGCCCATGAGCCATGGCCGCTGAGCCTGCGCGTCCGGAGCCTGTGCTCCGCGGCGGGAGAGGCCACAACAGTGAGAGGCCCGCGTACCGCAAAAAACGAAACAAAACAAAACATGTAACCTGGGCTTCCCTGGTGGCACAGCTGTTAAGAATCCGCCTGCCAATGCAGGGGACACAGGTTCGTAACCTCGTCCGGGAAGATCCCACATGCCATGAAGCAACTAAGCCCGTGCGCCACAACTATTGAGCCTGCGCTCTAGAGCCCGTGGGCCTCAACTACTGAAGCCCGTACGTCTAGAGCCCATGCTCCACAACAAGAGAAGCCCCGCAATGAGAAGCCTGCGCACCGCAGGGAAGAGTAGCCCCTGCTCGCCGCAACTAGAGAAGGCCCACACGCAGCAACAAAGACCCAACTCAGCCAAAGATTAATTAATTAATTTTTTTAAGTATATAAAAAAACACGTAACCTGCTGAGTTCCGGCTAAGATGGCAGTACATTTCAGTTCTTTTATTAAAGTGGAGCCAGTCGCTGGGCACTGCCTCCTAAAGTGTCAGGTTTCAGCAGTGAGAGAAGGGGGAACTCCTTGGGCTGCACGCACACCTGCTCTCCCCTCAGCACAGCAACCGGTTTCTGCCTCTTTGGAAGGTTCTAGAAGGGTTGTCCAGGACAGAACACCTGGGAGAACCCTGAGGACAGGCACCAGCCATAAAGACCTGGGAGGCTCTTTGGGACCTCAGAGAAGATGCTGCTCCAGAAAAGGAGTGGATGGTGGAGGATGGTGTGCCTCCGCCCCGCCCCCCCCCACCACCCCCCGCCCTTTCAGGCCGTGGAAACTGCTGAAACTGCTGAGCCAGGAAGAATTTGGTGCTGAGCAGGAGCCACCGAGACCGAGTATGGCTGGCTCCCAGTTCATTCAGCCACTCGCGGCCCTCTGAGGCCTTCACTTAGCAGGAGGGAGGACGGGGCAGCTGCTCAGTCTCATCTTTGTTCATCTTTCTCTCTCCCCTCGGCCTCTCCCCATCCTTTCATTTCCTTCCGCCCAGCTTTCTCTCTCCCTCATTCACTTTCTCGCCCTTTCTCTGTTCCCTCCCCCTTTCATCCTTCCCTTGAAGCTGATTTCTTGCTTTCTCATCCTTTCTTCTTCCTCCGAGCTCAGAATCACACTTGGCAGGCAGTCCTCCCTCCCACCTCCCTCCCTCCCCCGTGTCCTTCCCTCCACCCTCTCCTCCAGCAGCTTCTCTTCCCTCCCCCTCTCCATTTCCTCCCTCCTCCTCCTTCCCTCCTGTTTCTCCTTTCTCTCCCCTCTTATCCTCCACCTTCTCTCTCTCTCTCTCTCTCTTCTTCACTTAAAGGAGACACTCTGAGTCCCCAGACAGACAAAGCCAGGTCAAGGTCATCCATCAAGCCCTCTCCAGCCCTGATCTGGGAGATTGGGGTCCAGAGACCAAGGTCAGAGCTGAGCAGAAAATCAGAGTAGGTTGGAGAGAGTCTGTCTCGGCGTCCAGACAACCCCTAGGGCACCTGGAACCCTCTCCCTACCTGGGGTTCCTATGCCAGGCCACCTGCTTCTTACAAACGCCCCACCTGGCTCCCGGCTCCCTGCTGCGTATGCTGCCAGTGGAGCAGGGAATGTCTGAATCCTGACCCTCCCTGGCTCTGCTTACCTCCTTACTCTCTGCCCTGGTGAGTACAGGTGAGAAGGCAAGAAAGAAATCAGAAGGGATAATAACCTGCTTCGAACTGGAAGGAAATGGCTGCGGGAGGGTTGTTCCATATATGAGGGGCACGTTGTAGCAGGAAAAGCATGAGGCTTTGAAACCAGACAGGCTGAGCTTGAATGTTGACCCTACTTCTTAATAGCCAATGACCAAGACACTCTCTGCACACCAGTATCCACCTCTGTACAATGGGGATAGTAAAAGAGCACCTCCCTCCCAGGGCAGTGGTGAGAACGCAGGGAGTGCTCCTACCTAAGCGCCAGTTTTCTCTCCTTAGAGAAAGAAGAATCCGTGGAGGAGATGGGTTTGTTCTGGGTGTTGAGGGATGATTAATAATAATAATCATACTTCTATTTTTGTTGACACCAGGTGCTATGCTAAGCACTTTGAATGCATTGTCTCCTTTAATCCCCAGCAACCTTATGAGGCAGTTCTTTTTTTTTAATCTCTGTGGCTGGAAGTTGAGGCTCAGCCAGGCTAGGCAATTTGCCCCAAGTCACACAGCAAGGTGGAGAAGCAAAATTCTTAACTCCTCTGCTATCACTTGGGGTGGGGGGTGCGGCATAGCAGAGTGACAGCTGGCAAGACCAAGCCAACCTGCAAACCAGGCACGAGCAGGGAACAGAGGGGGCCTGGTTGTGGCTAGGGGGAAATTCTAAGGCCACCGCAAGCCCACTGCTCCCCCTTGGGTCCGACTCCGAGCCTTCCTGGTTCCTGGGTCAGCGCTCAGCCAGCGCCAGAATTCTTGCTGTTGAACCAGGTGGGGAAGGGAGGGATGGGGTCCGGGTTCCCACCTCTGGAGCACCACGTCCCGGACACTCCCCCTCCTTCCCACACACACCCCCTGCAATGCTGATAATCCCCGAGGTTCCGTCCCGCCCCTTGTATGGCAAAAATGATCTCTCTTGTGTTTTTGCCACCCTGTGTTGTATAACGGGGATAATCGGCTCCTTCTCTGGGGAATCAGGGCAGGCCCTGTGGGGCTACTGCCTGAGATTACAAACGGGCGTGGGGAAAGAGGGCAGTGGCCGCGGGACCGCGGGCGGCAGGTAACTTACGGGAAAGAGCCGGTGGTGAAACCTTAAAACAGTTCCTGGTGAGAAGAGGGGAGCCAGGAGGACATCAGCCAAACAGGTGTAGTTGCCCCACCTTGGTACCCAGCCCCACCACCCTTCCCCACCCCCCACCCCCCCCAGCTCAGATTACACCACGCCTGGCTTTCAAATAGAACTCCGCAGTTTCCATGGCAACTCACCCACGTGGTCTCCGCCTTAGAGGCTGATGGTGGGGGAGCTGTGAAGGGCCGCTGACAGGAGGCAAGAGGCTCTCCGGGAGGGTGAGGGCAGAGTCCCACCCTCCCAGGCCCTGCCGCCCCTCCGACCTTCACCCTTCCTTCCGGGGCCCCCGGCTGAGGCCCCACAAAGACCCCAAGGAGGGAGGAGAGGGAGCTCCACGACAAAGAGGCTACAAGATCACTTCCCCCAAATGTGTCCTTGACCTGAGCCTCCCTGTGCCACTGCCATGGTCCCTGGGACAGCATCTCGTCATCGTCTGGCCTCTGTTCTCTTTAAGGGGAGGTCAGGGCAGAGCCTGAGTAGAAACGTGCCTTCTGTTGTGTCTCATCGTCCCTTCCTGTGAAATGGGGTCGGCGTCCTGTTCTGGAGCTGGGGTTTGAATTCTTGCTCCGCTTCTCTGAGCTGTGTGACCTTGGGAGAGGGGCTTGACCTCTCTGAGACTGTGTCCTCTTTACAGGGGGATGGGCACATCCACTTCTCCATGTTGTCAGAGGGGAGCACATGAGACAACATTTGGGAAGGTACTATGTGAAAAAAGAAACATGTAAAAGAGCAGCAGAGAAGCTCCAGGTGAAATAGGAGGGCACTCAGAGCCCACCCTTTGCCTCTCTCTGTGGCCAGGGGCTGGGCTGTACTACAAAGAACCTGCAGTTCAGAAACCCTTGTATTAAAGCCCTGATTTTTTTTAAAGCCCTCACCTTCCTGTACTGTGTCTTGACTGATCTTCCCAGGACTTGACCCTTTACCAACAGCATCTCCTTCTGGCCAAAACTCTAGTGTAGAACCAAGTGCCCCGGGAACGTGCCTCGCTGCCCTGCCTCCATCATTCCGATGCTTTGGGCCGGTGAGGCTTTCCCTGGAGAGGACAGCAGCACATCCTTCTCTGCGTGTTGCCGCCCTTTCTCCCCTCCTGGCTTTAGACTAGGAGGCTCCCTTGTGGTCTCTGGCTGGCAATGTCTCTCCAGCCCTGCTTGTGGGGACTCACTGGGGCTTGGTCCCCTGAGAGACAGCCAAAACCCTGGGAAGCCGAGCTTGGCAGGGAATGCCAAGGACAGGGAGAGGAAGAAAGAGGCCTGCCACACTCCCTACCCCAGCAAAAGGGACTTGAACTTGGCCATTTGTGTCTCTCTTCCCCCCAGTCTCCAGGCACTGGCTCAAGAGGAGCCCCACAGGCTACATACAGTCAGCCACCTGCTGGAGCCAGCATGTCCCTTCTCTTCTCCCAAGAGGCCCTGGGTTTCCCTGAGCTGCTTCCTCGTGCCCTGGGACCCTGAGTGGGCTTCCTGTCTCCCTCCCTGGGCCTCTCTCCCTCATCCATCAAGTGGGGGGGTGATCTCCAAGGGCCCCCTTGGCTCTAAAACACTGACTCGGCAACTCTCTGCAGCTGGCAGAAGCGCCTGGCCTGCAGCCTCCCGCCCCACAGCCCAGCCCCCTCCTTTCCTTTGTCACCTCATTCGGCAGTGCCCCCAATCCCCGAGAGGGTGGCTTTCATTGTTTTTTCTTTATTTTTATCAAAGGGTATTTTTTGTCAAAAATTGTGTCTCCCCTGAGACAACGCAGCCTCTGAGCAGGCTCCCCTTGTTTCCATGGTGACAGCAGCTGGCTCACATGTGTGGTTGCTGTAGAAACAAGGCTGGTGGTTCTCCTCCCCTCCTCCCCTCCCGTCTCACTTTCCCTGCCTTCCTCGTCACCTCCTTCTCCTTCACACCACAAATATTAGCGAGAGAACATTGAAAACTTCACACCACCTGGGAGGCAAGAAAGAGCAATGGAAGTTCCCCACCCCTGCCCGGCACCTTGGGAGCCAACTGGGTCCTGGCCTCTGGCGGGGCCATCGCCATGACTGGGCCCACGGGGCGCATCTGCAGGGGCCCTTCCTTCCCCATGCTGCGATGTAGCTGTTCTGATCCCCAGTGGCATGGGGTACAAGCAGCCTTGAGCGCTCTAGACAAGAAGCCAGGCGAATCCTGCCTCGGAAGGGGTGGGGGCCTGCGTTCTCCCCGCCCAGGACAGAACCTACCCCAGACGTGTGTCCGCCACCTCAATTACATACCCTCTTCCTGCCACAGAGTAGATGTGTGAAAGAAAAGGAAGGCTTGTGGGGAGGAAATCAATGGCAGGAGAGATGCAGGCAGAGGAGAGAGGGAGCATACGGGAGAGTTCTGTCTTGCTCGTCAGTAGATGTTATGTAGGTTATGTGTAATTTTTCCCACTGGCATGTAAGCTCTTAAAGGGTGGGAGCCCTACCTGACTTGTCACTGATGAATCCTCAGTGTCTGGGGGGAGAGAGAAAAAACAATATACACCAAAATGTTCATAGTGACTTTTCTAGGTGGTGATCTTATTAGAGCCTTTTTGCTTCTTTTCTTCAGCCAACGTGTATTAAATGTATAAAAAGAATAAACAACAGGTTTATTTGTTTGATCTTGGAGAAAAAAGGGAAGGGAACTTGAAAGAGGCCAGAGACTGGAGCGAGTCGGAGGCTCTTCTCCCTAAAGGCTGGAGCAGGTGGTGTCATGACTACCTGACCCGGCCTCTCGTGTCACGCGCTGGGGCCAAGAGAGGTGAGGCGATGCTCCACTGTGGCCTAAAAGAGGCGCCAGGGATCTTAAGTTAGAGCAGGAGAGAAAGGCTGTCAGCCCAGGGAAGGGCAGGCGGGGTGAGACTCTGGCATCGGCGTGTATCGAGGTGACAGCAGTGGGGCTCTGAGGCCCAGGACACAGGAGCAGCCCAGGCAGGGCTCACCCCGCTGTATGAACTTCAGCCCAAGGTGGGTGCTGGCACCCCCTCCCCATGCCCCCGACCCCGCCCTGTCTCTCAGGCCTCAGGCAGGGAATTTGGCTCCACTGTGCTAGAGCATGTGTGAAAGCTGCCTGCAGGCTGACACTGCCAAAGGGGCAAGTTCCAGATCTCCGTCTCCAGTCTCCTGAGAGGCAGGGCGGGGAAGGCCTTCTCAAGGTCAGAGAACGTGCCACGCAGATTCTTGTCCTCAGCCAAGGGCACACCCGTCTCTGTCCCCTTCCCCCCACCTGCAGTCAACACACTGGGAGCGGACCCAGGCGTGCCTCAGAAATCCGAGCACTCTGGGGCGGGGGGTGGTGGGGGGATATAGGGGCCTGAGAGATCATGCGAATGTTCTCACCGTCCCCCCATTCGGTGGACAGACAGACGACAGGGGAGGCGAGGGCTGGCCTTGGCTCGTCCCTGTCAGCTAATCCTGCCAGGCTTAAAGGCAGAGAGAGGGACAGGAGGAGAACAAAGGAGAGGCAGAGGAGGGAGGGAAAGCAAGAGAAAGAGGACACCAGCTCTCCCTGCCACCCCGCCAGCCACCCGGGAGAGAGCCTTGCCTTGCTCCGCTGTGCTCCTCGCTGAGGCCACCAAGAACAGACTGGGAGGTGCTGAAGGTCAGGGATGGGGGGGCCGGAAATGCGGGAGGGTCAGGATTTTTTGTGATGGGGGGTTGCATTCCGTGCTTGGTCATTTAAAAAGCTGAAAAGTCAGGTTTGTACTTTTCAGGTCACAAAACCTTCATAGCAAGAAAACCACCACATCACAAGGCTCTGATTTGCCTGGTACTTACTACCCAGTCTGAGCCAAGGCCCTGAAGCAATGCCGTCTTTCTGCTGTCTCCTCACCAAAGCTAAGGAAAAGTGCCTCTAGGGTACCATCCAGCTTCCCTTCTCTCTGGTGTGGGAGGACCAAGGGTCAGAAGGCCTGGCAGTGAGTCGTGTCCACTATAAAGTCTCAGAGAAATTGCCTCTACACCACCCCGGATGAGAGCTTCCTCCACCCCCTGCTTGAATGCCTCCTGTGACGGGGATCTCATCTTATAGATACGTCCTCTCCCTAATCCTGGGTTTCAGTTTTCTCTTGCTAATACTTATGCTACCCTTTTCATTTAAAAAGAAAAAAAAAAAAAAGCTGTGCTTTCTATTCCGTTATCTTTACAGAGAAGATCAATGACAAACAGCATCTGGGTCTATCTGTCATCCATGAAGGCTAAACTAGCCCTCACCCCAAGCAGGTTTTCCTGATTCTAGCCAAACTTTTAAAACTCCCTACTTTCCCTTCCCCCCACCCTCTGAAACACTGTTTTGCAATTGGCCCTTTCTGCAAGTCTGAGCCCCATGCGGGGGGCAGCAGGCTGGGTTCTATTTTTGCCATCTCAGACGCTCCTTTATTCTTGCCCTTGGTTCTGCGTCCTTCCTCCAGCTTTGAATGTGTCCTTCTCCAGCCTGAGGTCATCTGCCAGGTCTGTGATGATGCACGTCATCTCTTAGGCTCCTCCCCTTCTCCTTCTCATCAGGACCCTTCACGGTTATACAGTCAGAATTTTGTTTTCGAGAGCCTCCCAGACCAGCTCAGCATTCTTCTTTTAAGGCTCACCTAGAGGATCATGGCTGTCTTTTCCTTCTGTGTTTGGAATGTTACCTGACCAAGTTAGGTATGCTAGTGTCCTCCTCTCAGTTTCTTTGAAGTGGGAGAGTGTATTAGTTTCCCAAGGCTGCAGTAACAAATTACCACAGACTGGGTGCCTTAAAACAACAGACATTTATTCTCTCACAGTCTGGGGGCTAGAAGTCTGACATCCGGTGCCAGCAGGGCCGTGCTCCCTCTGAAGGCTCTAGGGGAGGATCCTTCCTTGCCTCTTCCAGGTTCTGATGTTAGCCAGCAATCCCTGGCGTTCCTTGGCTTGTAGGCTGATTACTCCGATTGCTGCATCCATCATCACATAGCTTTCCCTGTAGGTCTCTCTGCGCCCGTGTCCATATTTCCTTCTTCTTGTAAGGATACTAGTCTTTGGACTTACGGTCCACACTACTACTCCGGTATGGCCTCATCTTAACTTGATTATAACTGCAAAGACCCTATTTCTAAATAAGGTCACATTTGCAGGCTCCTGGTACATGTGACTCTTGGGCGGGGGACACTGTTTGACCCAGTGGGCGCCCTCACTCTCATCTTTCACTTCTCTCTCCCTCTCCTACACCCACCACCCTCAAAAGCTTTTTCCGGTCAGCCCGGCTCTTCCTTCTTCACATCCTGCCAGTCTGCCCCATTTCACCATCCTGACAGACGGGCCCTTTCCATTCAGCGCCAACTCTGGGGCCAGTCTGAGTCCTGGCTTCCCTGTTTCAATATGGGAACTTGAGAATGTTACTTCACCCCTCTGGGCCTCACTTGCCTGGCCTGCAAAGTGGGGATAATAGAACCTACTTTATAGGATTGTTGCAGTTATCAAGTGAATTCCTCTTTGCAAAGAGAAGAGCAATGCCTGGCACGGACAAGGCCGCAGAAGTGTGAGGTAGCATTTCAGGCCTTCATCATTTCAGACATGGATCACTGCGGCAGCTCCCGAGCCAACTGCTTTCCCGCTCCAGTCTGTCCTCGAAACACAAATCCTACCACGTCACTCCGTGTCATCTACATGTGTTCCCCTGCCTTCAAGTCAGGTCCAAAAATTTGCAGTGGAGAACACAGGACCTTTGGCAAGGTGGCTCTGACCTACTTGTGCCCCCCCATCTCATCGCTTGCTGTCCTGTGCGTCTACACACACACACACACACAAACACACAAACCACACTGTGACCTAAACGTAGCTCTTGGGAAGCCCCAGGCTCTTTCCTGCCTCTCGGCCTTTGTACCGCTGCTCCTCTCCCCAGACGTCTGCTCCGTGTCCCTCGAGATAGATTAAGCTGGGTCCACCGTCTCCAGGACACTGCCCCCTGCCCCCAGAGCCTTCCAGCCTGCGTCTGGGCTCTGTCATCTGGGGCCCTGCCCTGTGTCTGCCCCTCACAGCTGTGAGCTGCTCCAGGACCAGGACTGGGTCCTTTCTCTGCATCTTTGGAACATTCCCTGGGACACAGCAGGTGTGGATGTGAATGAAGCACACGTAAGGAAATGATACCTTATCGTCCAGACCCTGCAGGACTCCTTTGATCTGCCTTCCTCGGGTTCCCTTTTTTTTTTTTTTTTTTTTTTTTTTTTTTTGCGGTACGCGGGCCTCTCACTGTTGTGGCCTCTCCCGTTGCGGAGCACAGGCTCCAGACACGCAGGCTCAGCGGCCATGGCTCACGGGCCCAGCCGCTCCGCGGCATGTGGGATCCTCCCGGACCGGGGCACGAACCCACATCCCCTGCATCGGCAGGCGGACTCTCAACCACTGCGCCACCAGGGAAGCCCTCCTCGGGTTCCCATTTGACCTGACACCCACCGGTCTTCACCAGGTCCCTGGGACCCTCTGTCTCCTGCCAGCCCCCGAGCTCCCTCCTCTCCAACTTCCTGCTGTTCTGCGGCCTTTCCTGGCATTCTGGGCCTCTGCCAAACAGCCTGCTAGAGACTCCACCCCTCCAGTTTCAGCTGAACTCTGTTCCTTTCTTCCCTCGCCTGGGCCACTCATGGGTTATCTTTCCTTCTCTCCAGGCTGCTGTTTGCCCCTGTAATCGGATTGTTTGCGTGCACATGCTGTCTGGGGACTCGTTCGTGGGAAAGCCTTTCCTAGTGCAGTTGTGCGGGGTCGGGTGCCAGCAGGAGAAGGCCCAGGAGCCCCTGGTTGGGGGAGGGCGATACTGGGAGGCAACAGAGAGTGTAAACACTCACCCCCGGGGTGTGGGGGGTGGGGAGGGCTCAAACTCAACACCCACCACCTCAGGGCACCACCCCAGGGCACCTGGGCCCCCCGGGGTGCCTTGCTGGCAGAGGAGGAGGTGGTGGAGGAGGAAGCCTTTCTCCTGGGGTGTTGCCCATGGGAAAGAGCCTCATGGGGCTGCTCCGGGGCCCGGACTGCAGGCAGAGGGAAGAAAGGCCTCGGGGTGCCCTGGGCTGCAGAGGAGCAAAGGTCCCCTTCTGGAAGGGAGGCTGCTCGGCGCGACAGAATCGCCCCTAGCCCCAGGCCCCAGTCAGAAGGGCTTTAATAGAGCCTCGCCTGACCCCTTTCTTCCTGTGGGCGTGCGGCGGCCTGGGGGGCGTGCAGTCAGCTGGCCCATCGCAGCAGCAAGGCCCAACCGGGTTTTCAGCTGCCAGCTGGTGGTCTCACAGGGATCTTAAACTCATTTTCTTCCCCCTACCTCCCAGCCCCAGAGCCTCAGGGCTTCTCTTCTGGATACAAGGCAGCCCCATGCCCCCAGCACCTAACTGCCTGAGCCAGAAGCCAGGAATTTCTTTTGAGGCCTCTCTCCCCACCACGTACATTGAGCTAGTCACCAAGAATGGTCATTTGTACCCCCGAACACTGCTCCGTGGCTGCCGCCCAGGCCCTCGGCCACACCAGACTGTGACACTGGACAGCTCTGATGGTCCCTTCACTCGCCCCTGTGTTCCCTCTCTCCCAAATCACAGTGGGACGACCCAGGCTGGAGGCCAAGGTGAATATACAATAAATGGCTTGTTGATCTCACAGGACGACATAGGACACAATCATATGATCCATGTCTTCAGGTTTCCTGACCACCCTACCTTCTCCACTAGCAGCCTGAGTGGATTTGCTCATCCACATCTGATCTCGTCTCTGTTCTGTTCATAGATTTCCTCTGATCTCAGAAAAAAAAACGTCCAGACATGTAACTTGAAGGTCTCCTGGGGCAAGATGGCGCTGCACGGGAAGAGAGCTGGGGGCCTCTTCCACCCACACCTACTCCAGACCCTTCCTGATGGGGTTCACTTTCTTCTCTTGACTCTTAAGCAGCACCCCTCCCTTAGAATTTCCCCAATTCCCAAGCTGCTGGAAGTGAGCCCCCATCTCTGGAAGTTTCCCTGAGTAAGTTTATCTCTAAGCCTTCCTTCTACCCTGCTTGGGAAGGTATTGACGGGTGGGCACGGCCCCCTTCTGCCCTAACCAGCTGGACGGCCGACCGTGCAAAACACCTGGGCCCAACCGAGGGACGGCAAGTCTCTCAGCCCAGAGCCCCAAGGGCAGCACCGAGCTCTCCCTTCTCGCTCCAGCCCCCAGTCTCCCCTCCATTTTGTATTCGAGGCCCATGCCCTGCTTTGATGGACTGGTAACCGTTTCCTAGCTGCCCCAAGCGCTTCTCTGCACTATTGATGGGCTCCACTCGCTTTACTCCTGACACAGGCTGATCTGCTGCATTCAGAGAGTGAGAAAGTCAAGGCCCTGGTGAAATCGTGCCCCTTCTTTGCCCCTCCCACCATCCCTTTTCTTCTCTGCCCTTTTCTTAAGTCAAGAGGGTCAAGAAGAGGGTCTGTGATGGCCACACACACCTCCGGGGTCACTGGGGCCCTTTAGCCGTTTGCCGCTTCTCATCCAGACCTGCTGCCCGCTCTGTGGGCCTGGCTCTATGGAAGGTTTTGGGAGAGGTGAGGGGTGAGCTAGGAAAATCCTTCCTGCAGTGCGGATTTAGGTTTCTCCCATCCTGCTCACAGCCCTGGGCTCTGCCTTTCAAGTGAAGCAGGTCCCTTGGGGACCACTGGACCTAAGGTGACAGGAGAACAGGTCTTCTTGGTCATGTTCCTGCCCCCATGGCTTTGCTCTCCTCCGCCCTCACCCCCAGGGCTGGTGACAGGCCACCTTGGGCTACTCCCACCACTGGGCTGTGTTTACCCCACTCCCAGTAGCTGTTCTCTTGTCCAGTCTTCCCTATTCCATCCCCAGGCCCGCCTCCCCAGCCCCAGCTGCACACTGGGGGCACCAGGCAGGTGTGGCACGCCCTGCCCCTGAAGCAAGGAGGCAGGAGCTGGGCCGCCTCCTCCAAGGCTCCACAGCTGCCTGCCCTGGTGACCCCACATGCCTTCCCTGGAGGACGCAGACAGACGACAGGGTCTAGAGGGGCCCTACCGTGTCAGGTGGGGGCAACGGGTTACAATCACCGGATCACCGTGCTCTGAGCACTCGCCTAGTCATCATATTTACTCTGTAAACAACTCTTTGAAGCAGGGAAACAAGCTCAGAGATGTTAATGTGACCAAAGTCACACAGCCAGCAAGGCCCAGATTCTCTGATTCTAAAGCACCGCTTTGAGCCAACTCCTGGCAAAGGGGGTCTTTTTCTAATCATTCCCCATGCCCGCCCAAATCCTCCCTTGCCACCTTTCCAAGGGCCGGTTCAGCAGAGCCTGGGGATGCCACGCCCAGCTGGCTGGGGATGCGGCAGTTCCGCCGGCCCCAGAAGGACCCAGCTGCTAATCAGAAGCACTGGTATCCAGGCAACCAACCTCCCTGGCTTCAGATAAGCAGAAACAGCTGGGAGCTGCCCAGGCTGGGAAGCTGTCAGTGGGGAGGGAGATGGGGGAGCCAGCCAGCCAGGCGGCCGTATTTTGAGCCTCTGCTATTCTCACCTGCCCTCCCAGGCCACGCTGAGAGAGAGGGCCATTCCCCCAAGCTTGTCCTGGCCACTGCTGCAGGGGAGGGGTCTCCTGGGGCTCTGCCCAGCCCTGAGCCCAGCACAATTTGGGGGAAGGGGGCGGGGGGTGGGCGGGGACTGCTAACCCTCCCTCTTTCTGTGAGGAAGGGAGGGAAGAAAAGTTGGTCCCAGGCGGCCAAAGTACAGGGGCTCTGGGGTCACCTAATACACAGCACCAGTTGAGGTTCACTTTTCAGGGCCTCTAGGCCTCATTGAGAGGATTTCCTCTTCCCCCACATCAGGCCAGCAGCAAGCATCAGTTCAGCTGTATCCTCACCCCACCTGTCATGGCAGCAGTAATTGGCAGTGGGAGGCGCGGGCCTACAGGCAATGTGGACTACCAGACCAGCTGGGCTTGGCTCAGTCTCAACTCTGCCGGTTACCAGCCTGGCCACACCCCTCTGAGCCTCAGTTTTCCCATCTGTGAAATGGGGATGATAACACACACACACACACACACACACACACACACACACACACACACACACACACACACACACACACACACACACACACACACACACACACACACACACACACACACGCTGGAGGTGGGAAATAAGTGAAAGTACATGAAATGCCCAGCACAGTGTACGGAGCTGTCGGTACCAGTCGGTACCAGTAGGGCTTTCTTCCCATCCTCATGTTTGGGCCTGCCCCTGCCCAGCCTGGGACATCTCTCCCACACAGGTTCTGTCCTCTCCCCAGCTATTTCTGTCTCCTGTTCTAAAGGTCAGTGCCTTTCCTGGGATTTGGCAGCTGCTGCTGCCTCTTCTCTTCCTCTAAGTGGTGTCAGTCCCATGCTCCAGGGACAGTGGTCACCCCAGGTGGTTCCCCCTCCCTCACCTTTACCCAGGACTGGCCTGGGCATGCCTAACCCACTTTACACACAGTTTTCCAAGGCTGCCGCTCAGCCTGGAGCATAGCCATTTTTGACTGACTCACTGACCGCAGCCAGTGGCCAGAATGCTCTTGTCGCTCCTTCAGCCCCGGGACTACCGGGGCTCACTGCTGACCACAGGACCTCTTCCCCTGAGTTCCGCCTCCAGGTGATGCCAAGCCCTCCCCAAGGGCTGATGGGCTTTCCCTATAAGGCGGCTTAAAGGAAAGAACAGGAAGAGACGGCATGCCCACCCCAGTCAGGAAATCATCACGGTAAACTGCAGGATCACACTCCCCTCCCCTTCCCACGCTGCCCCCACTCCTCTGCTGGTGGGAGGCGTGTCATCTGGAAGCCCCCCCTCCACCCCGCCCCCGCCTCAGGCAGCCAACAGGTGCCCCTCATCCCCAGCATCTTGCAGGCCAGCACCCCTGCACTGGGGGAGGCGGGAGAGGAGCCGGTGGTTGAGTGATCCGCCCTTGTAACCAGAGCTTCAGCAGCCAGGCGGTGACTAAGGAAGGCTGCCGGGAGGGATGTGGCTTCCTGCCAAGTGCTGCTAAAAAGCCTCCAGGAGACTCACGCTCGCCAGTCCCCGCAAGCACCCCATGGGATGTGACCGACCCCCCAACCGGAGGCTCGCAGCTTCCCCGTGTCAATAGTGCTTCACATCCGCCATTTCATGCAGCCCTGACGACAGGCCCCTCAGAGAGAGGACCGGTTGTCATTCCCATTTTACAGAGAATGCGACTGAGGTCCGGGTTCACCCAGTCCCCAGTCCCACCGCGCCTGTTCTTCATTTTCACAGAGGAGGTCCTTCAAGGGATCACAGTGCGTCCTGACCGAGAGGCAGGGGTCCCCACCCTAGGTATGACCTCACCTGAGGGCCCAGGACAGAAGGTGAGAGGATGGGGCTGCCCAAGGCCTGGACTGGGACAGGGATGCTGACAAGAACAAAGGGGGGCTTATCAGGGGTGGTGGAGAAGGCGGAGGGGTTGCCTGGTGGCCCAAACCCAAGAAATGCGGAAAAGAGAAAGAGGCAGCCTCTGGACCTGGGGGAGGGGCAGGGGGGGACCAGCAGCCACCTCTTCCTCCAGCCTGGCCCCAGCCCATTTCTCCTATTCTTTCTGGCCCCCCGAATCTCCTCCCCCCTCCCCTCCATTTATCCCACTCCGGCTGCAGAGTTTCCTGGAGAGGAACAGAGAGAGACACAAAACCAAGATAAATAGAACTGAAGGGGGCTCGGAGAGGAGCATTCCAGAGCTAAAAATAACAGGGTCAGCTGGCTAGAAGTGCTAGGAGGCCTCCGGGCCCGCCCCACCCCTGCAGGGCGGCCCCTGCCAGCCCCCCACCCATCCCTCAGCTCCCAACTGGGTCTCCAAATCTGAGAAGTCAGGAATGCTAATCTGCTGTCTCCACACTGGCCCCCAGGTGTAGGGCCACAGCCAAGGCAGGCGGGGAGCTCATGGCAGCTAGGCCCTCCCCCTCCATGGTGGCCACTGGAAAGTCTGGGCAGCTCCAGTGGGGCCACAGCTCAGCAGCTGACCCTCCCTCCTGCCTTTTCTATTGTCGTCGTCATCATCGTCATTTTGATAACAGAGGAGTTTGCAGTCCTATCAGCAAAGGACAGCTCCTTCAGGCCAGGACGGACCTTGTTCTTCCTACAAGCACAACACCCCGGCCCCCTAGAGTGGCACCAGATGCCAACTCTCTACCCTCCAGCAGCTCAGAGGGATCCACTGCAGCAGCTGAGACCAGTCCTGGAGCAAAGCAATCACACCTGCCAGAGTTCAGAGCCTTCTGGAAGTGTTAGCCCACTCTCCGCCGCAGCTGGGACCAGGCAGCCTGTGTCTTGGCCTGTGTGGGTCCGGGTCCCTGAGGACTCCCCGGGTACAGTTCTGTCCGTCTAGGGGCAGCTGCGTCTCTGCTGGGAAGAGGTCGGGGAGCTGGGGTTGGCCTGATAGCTTAGGCAGGAGAGCCCTTTCCTCATATCCATGATGCCCCTGGAGTGTCCCTGCAGGAGTCTGGACTGTGAGTGGACGAGTTTCAGGCAACCATGCCTGGCTGCAGTAGCCCCACGGACCTGAGGGCGCCCTTTCCTGAAAAGCGGGGAGGGCTTGGACCTGCCTGCGCAGCATCAGCCCAGCCCACTGCTCGGCCCACGCTGGGGTTTGCTCCTCTCCTGGCCATGGGCAGAGGGAAAACAGAGACTCTTAAATCCAGAGCAAGCAGGGCCGGCTTAGCTGTGACTTAGCCCCGTAGTCTTTAGGCAGCCGGCAGAGGGGTTTTTTGAGCAGCTGTGGGAGGCGGCTGCTGTCCTCCTGAGATGCAGGGAGGCTACAGAAAAGGAGCGTTCACAATCGCAGGAACTCAGTCTCCTTTCTGACTGGCTCCTGGGTTGGGGATACCCCAGCATCCTGTCAGCCTCCCCTTGAATACATCCAGTGATGGGAGGCTCATCCCTGTGAAAAAGCTCCGGTTATTAGCAATCTCTTCCTTGTTGTGCTGAGCTAGACTCTCCATCCCTGTGCCTCTCACCGTCTGGTTCTGCCCTCTGCAGCCACGAAGCTGCTCCCCTTAAGCAGGAAGGCCTTTCAGAGGTAGAGGACTGCCTCTCCAACGATTGGGTCCAGGCATGCTTTCAAATGCGAGAACTGGGGAAAGAATTAGATGGTTCAAGATCATGCTGCAGTGTTGATAAGAACACTTCCCAACTCCGCTCGTGACCCCGTGTCTCACGCCATGCACACGGGGGCTCTTTAGGTAGCGGGGTGGAATCGTTTACCGCCCCGCCTGGGTAGACTCTGGAGGAAAGATTCTCACACGTCCAATAAATATTGGGTCTTTCTCTGACAGCAGCTGGACACTGCATTGTTTACCAGATTGATTGGATTCCTCAGGCCAGAGACCTGGGTGTCCTGGAGACTCATCTCATTCCCTCCCCACCCCCACCCTGAACAGGTCCTCTCAGTTCCCCACCCCACCCCATACCCCCTCCCCCCACAGGTCTCATTTCTACCCACTTTTCTCCATCCTCATGGCCAGCGCCCTAACCTAAGTTGCCTTTACCTCTCACCTCCTCACTCTCCGCTTCCAGATCCACCCCCACCCCCCCCAGTTCATTCTCTACCTAGAAGCCAAAGCATGGGTCAGAGCCCATCATTCACCTGGGTAAACTTAACAGTGGTTGTCAGTGTGCCTCGATAAAAAACCGAACTCCTCACCATGGGCTCTAAGGCCTTCAACACCAGGTTCTGCCCCACCTCCGTGACCAGCGGCCTTCCGGAGCCAAGTCGTTTCCTGCCACAGGGCCTTTGCACTTGCCAGTCCCTCTCCCTGGAACATCATTCCATTAGCTCTTCACAGGCCTGGCTCCTTCTAACCTTCAGGACTCAGCTCGACTGTTACCTTCTCAGAAAGACCTCCTGTGACTACCCTACTTTAATTACAGCCTCTGTTATAGGGCTTTTTTCATTTAATCTCTGTCACTTACAATGTAGTTATTCGCATACTCATTCGTTTATATTACTGTTTATCTACCACACAAGCATATAAGCTCCATGAGAACAGGAGCCCTGCTTGTCTTGCCCCCCGCTGGACCTGCTGCATCCCACATTGGGCCTGGCACGCATGGGCACAGAGGGAATATGTGTTGGATGATAAATAACACCCTTGCCCTTGCCCAGTCTACAGGGATACTTGGAATCCAGCCCTCCTTGGAAACAGAGAGATGGACATGGAAACCACCCAAGGGCCTCCTGAACTCCATCAGAGGAGGATTGCCTTGAAGAAAAACTAGCCAGTTCTCCTGGGTATATCTGTTCACTCATTCACTTAGTAATTCCTTCAGCAAAAACTGAGCACTTCCTGGTAGCCAGAAACCATTCCAGGGACTGAAACTTTAGTGGTGAACCATACTGACAAAGTCCCTGCTTCAAGGACCGTACGCTCGCACAATAACCCTTGGGTAATAACCAAGTAAACAACAAAACAATTACAGATGGTGGTAAGGGTACAGCAAAACCGGAAACTAGGTCTTGGGAGTAGAGTTTGAGGGAGGTAGTGTGTTGGAGAAGGTGGTCAGGGGAGGGCTGAGGGCTGTGAACACAGGGCAGCTCTGTTATGCACGAACTCCCCCTCACACAGCCCCATTTTCTCACCAAATATCAGGATGCTATGGGTAGAAAGACAAGACTAGGCGGGAGGGAGCCAATGAAGTGGCTGGGTCCCCATCAAAATGACACAGGTAGGTAGCTGTGTCCCTGGGAAGCTCTGTGTCCACGGAGCCCTTTAGAACCTCCCGGCAGCCTCAGACTCATGGGGCCTGTTGCATAAAGTGGCAGAGATTCCTCCTGTAGAGCCCAAAGTCAGCACTGCCGGGTCCTCTGTGTTCCATTCCCACCTGCCCGATCTGCTTACTTAAAACGAGGGGTGGCTGCAAACCGATGCCCTCACAGGTAGACCTGTCTTATGGTGCAGGAAACGGGGCTCCACCCTGACACGGCTAGTAAAAGGAACTCTGTAGGGAGTAAAAACAGAACTGTAATTAAGTGTGTGATACCTGATTTGGACACTAAGACGACCGAAACAAGACAAAACAAAATGACTGCACATCTAGGTGACGAAGTTCAACCAGTGTGCGTCTGCACGTGAGGGGCCAGCACGCTCTGTCTGGGCACCGGCTCCTTCAGGTTGCGTGCACCTAGGGGGCAGTGTGTATTTGAGTGGAGCACCCTTGTATTTCTTATTCCCCGTACTTTCTTATCTCTTCCCCTTTCGGCAAATGTAAACAACCCCACTGTGATCTAGTCCTCGGTGGGCTCTGGGGCGGGGGAGAAGCTAGACAAGAATGGTAGGAAGGAGTTCTCTTCCAGAACAGTTCATGTCCCTATTTTCTGTCTTGGGGAGCACAGTCCCACCTACCTGCTGCCCTGGGAGATGTCCTGGACGCCTCATCCAGGAGGCGTCATCATCCTTTCACTCAAGCACCAGATACAGTCACTTCTTCTTAAAGAGCTCTGATCTCCTCCCCACCTCCTGCTGGTGCCCTAGGTCAGGCCATTGTCCCTCTGCTGGATTGCTCTATAACCTCCCCTTAACCTCGCATCCACCTAACCCTAACCGTCCCCTCACCTCCGCCACCTCATCCCTCCTCCACGGGCCCTCCACAGGCACAGCCATCTTTAAAACACACATCTGGCCTCGTCCTTTCTCACCCAGGGCCCACAGGCCTCCGAGAGCCTGGCTTGTCCCCCTCCCCATTCCTGACCCCGCCTGTCTGGCTCCCGTGGCAGCCCCTCCTTCCACGCTGGACTGGATGAAGCACGAGCTTCCAGAGGTTCGCACGGCACCTCCCTGGACCCCATCTCCCCCAAGGAGGGCAGCACGGTGCCCAGAACATGGTGGTGACGCACCGGGCCAAGGCGACCTGTCAGATCTTTCCTCCTCAGCGAGCCGGGTAACCACGTGGAGGCAGCCGAGGCCCCGCGGAAGGAGCCAGCGAGCCGGGCCAGGCAGCAGCTGGCGTCGCCATGGAAACCGTGCGCAGCGCCACCCGGGGCCTGGCCTTTTCACTCTGCCTCTTTGGCCGGCTTCCTCAGCCACCCTGAAACCCATTCACCCAAGCGAGCCGGGGCGTCGCCCCTGCCCCCCACCGGCCCGCCCTTCTGTCCGCTCACGGCCGGCTCTTCCTCCCCCACCCCTTCCTCCCCCTCCTCTTCCTCCCCGCCAGCCTCCCTTCGGCAGCCTTTGCCAAAGCGCTGGGAGGGGAGAGCTGGGCCAACGAAGGACTCAGATTTTCAATTCTAAGCAGATTTCCCCTCCACAGGCAGAGAGCCCTTTCATGCATTTTTTCCCTATTATCATAAACGCAGGAACTTGCATTAGGATGAATGAGCAGAAACTCCTGTCTTTGTCAGAGCCTTGGCAGAACGCCAGGCGTAGAATGACCTAAAACATTCAGAACTAAATGGAGCTGGAGAGGGGTGGAGATCCCTCGCCAGTGAGAAATGAAATAGTGGGGGCCGGGGGGCGGCCCTCGTTCCTAATTATAATGATAGTATTCGCTGTGTGCCCAGACACCCGGCTAGGCCTTTTGCACAGATTCTTGTTTAATCCTCCCCAAATTCCTATGTCCTATAGATCCACACCCCACCCTCACCCCCACCCATTTTTATAGATGTTGAAACAGAATCAAGACCCAAGATCACACAGCACATGACTGATGGAGCGGGATTTGAACCCTTCAGACTCTGGAGCCTGAACCACAACTTCAAGGTCACCTTCCTGTGGGCTGATTCAGGGCGCTGCCACCACTTCCCATCACCCAGGCCCCCTAACCTCCCACCCCACCCCACCCCCGGCCCTCATTTCCATTTGTCAGTGTGATTTTGCAAATCAGACTGATTCGTCTGCGTGATGCCCCCAAATCAGATAAAGATGGGAGACCCCTGGGCGGGGGTGGGGTGTCTTCCAGACCCAGTCCAGGCACATTTGTGCTGCCTGCAGGGCAGAGCCCTGGCTCTACCAACATTCACATCACATTGTCTCCAGCGTGCAGACTCTGAGATGGGGCAAATGCTCAGTGAATGTTTGTTGTGCGGGCATTGAAGGGCCCCCATATCTCCGCCCCCCCTCCCCACAGATCCAGGTCCACCTTTCCCCACCCTCTTTGGGCCCTGGAGCCTGACCTCTAAGGACTGTGTCAGGGAACTCTTGCTCTTTGGCTTCTGCTTGGATTCAGCCAATAGGATGCTGCAGCCAGAGGGGAGAGGCAGGAGGAGAAAGAGGTGGGGGTCTTTATTCTCCGCTCACTTCCCTGCCGGGCCAGGGGTTGGTGGTGGCCGCTTTCCTCTGCCACAGGACTCAGCTCCCGTCCCATCGTCCCCTCCTACAGATCAGCTCGGCCACACTCCCTCGGGCCCACCCCCTACCCTGTTGTGAGCCCTGGGATGCTTTTCAGTTCTCCTTACCTTGTCTACAATTTCAGAAATAGTGTTCTCAGGGAGCTGCCCTCCAGCAGCACCCTGTTCGAGCCTGCAATCTTCAGTTTCCTGCCCCGACTAGGTCAAATACAAGCTCCTGCTCTCTGTCATGCCCTCTTGCAGGTGGCAGGAATACAGCAGTGAACAAAGCAAACAAAAATCCCTTCCCTCATAGAGCTGGCATACAATAAGACAGACAGTAAGCAAACAAACAAAATATACCAGGTCGGGCAGCAATAAGTGCTATGAATGAATGAACAAACGGGGTAAAAATTCGACACATGCTATCATTTAGACATCACGACTAGACTTTAGAGATGATCTAGTCTAAACCCCTCACTTTGCAAATGAAGGAAAGGAGGCCCAGAGAGGATGCCCAAGGTCACACAATGAATTGTTGGTAAAAGCTGGGCTAGATTCCAGCTGTCCTTGACTCTGTCATGGCTGTGGCCAGAGGGGTGCAGTTCAGCCCATGGAAATGGGGGGTGATGCAAAAGGCTTTTCCTTTCTTGTTCTTTCCCTTCTTTAAGGACAATCTTCCAGAAGCAATAGTGGAGCAGCAGTGAGTTTCCTGGGAGGCTCAGGCAGCAGGGCAGCAAGGAAAGCGTCACCAGCAGGAGCAGTTGGGCGTGGCCCTGTTCCACCTTGCACCTTGCCACCCACCCGAGCAGAGGGCACTGTGGGCCCTGGAGCCCCCAGGATGCTGGAGCAGGGGTGAGTGCGTGGAGAGACCTGTGGACCAGGGCACTGGGATTGCAGAGTGGTGGGAGCCGGGGGAAGGGCTCGCCCTGTGGGCCTGGCTGTCTGGGAAGGGCATGTTCTTTTGTTGCTGACTAAGCCCCAGCCCATGTGCAGGGCTTGGCTGGGAACCTGTAACGGCCCTGTCGACTGGGTCGTCCATTTCCCAAGCCCCACAATTCTTCCTGTTCCACCCGCTCACCACCTTGGCAGGCTCCCAGTGCTCCACTGGGTGGAGGGAAACAGCAGGAACCAAGTCTGAAGTCTGCAATATGCTGTGTACAACTCATGCATTACCTCAAAACGTGATAATCTTTGCAACTATCTATGAGGTGAGTTATTATCCCCATTTCACAGATGGAGAAACAAGCTCATCAGAGTTGTGTGACTTGCCCAGGGCCAGAGAGGGGGAGGATTCAAACCCAGACTTGCCTAACAGGAAAGTCTGGTTTCTTGCCCCACATGCCTCTCAGGCTCCTGCCAGCGGGTTTTCTGGAACCTGCCAGCCCACCCTTCCAATTGGCCCAGAACATGGGCTGTGGGCCATACCCCTCCCCCCTTTCCGCTGTCTCCTCGGCGTTGGCCGCCCCTGGGCCTGCAGCGTCTCGGGTCCATGCCCAGTGTAGCTTCTCTGCCATGTGGGCCTGCACCAGGATCTTGGCCCCAAGGCCAAGCTGGGGTTGCCATGGCAGTGCCCTACCCCTGGACTGCCTCGTGGGCCCCACAAGCCACTGGAATGTCTCAGAAATCCCACCATTCAGGCCGGCATCCAAACCACCTCTCCCAGACAGCCACTCTCATTATGAGCAACAGGAAAATCTTTTCAGATCGTGTCCTGGTTTTCAGTTTGGAAAACAGATGGCCACCATTGCGAGGCCCCCATACGGCCTTTATTTCCCTTTTCCCTTCCATTCGGTCCTCTCTTTGTCTCTCTGCCCAAGAGCATGTGGTGGTTACAGACACAGACAGAGCCTGAGCTCAAATTTTAGCTTTTCCATTTCCCAGACATTTGACTTTGGACTCGTCCTTGGGTTTGATTTCCTTGTCCTTCACAGGGATGATAACGATCATATCTGCGTCCTTGACTTTTACGTGAAATAACGTGACTTTTACTGGATCAGAATGTGTCCCCTTCTCAGCAAGGCCTTCCCAACACTCTCCTCTTAAAATTACAAGCCTGCCTCCACCCCATCACCCTTTTCCTCTTTCCCCTCTTTATTTTTCTCTAGCACATATCACCATCTTATACACTATTTCAGCTGTTTCCTTTGGTTGTTGGCTGTTTTCCCTCCACTAGAATGTAAGCTCCATGAAGGCAGGGATTTTTTTAAAACTCTGTTTCCATGACTTGTCCCCTGCGATTAGAACAGGCACAAACACTCAGAAGATTTTTCTTGAACAAATGGATGAATGGGGATGCGTCAGTGGCCCAGGTATACTGCTAGGCTGTGATTGTGAGGCACCTGGCATGGGGCCTGGCCCCTGGTTGGCTGGAGGTTGGCTGAAGCTATTGTCTTGTTCCTTTCACTTTGCTCCGCCCACACCCACACCTCAGGCTTCCCAGTGTCACCCTTCAGAAGCCCTGCTGGGAGCCCACAGAGGGAAGCCTTGGCTGAGACAGACAGCATCGTGACCCAGGAGCCGGCCGCTCCAGCTTCTGACCCATCCCACAGGACAACCCCCAGCTGCCAGGCCCTCCCTCCCCTCCTTTCACCCACGCGGGAGGTTGAGTCAGGACAGAAGACGGGAACAGTGGCCTCAGGCCACCCTCTCACTGCTCAGTCACCCCGATCTGCCCGGGGCTGCCGCAAGAAGGAGCCCCAGGCACAGGGCAGGCTGAGAGCTGTGCAGGCAGCTCCAGGCAGGGGACCTGGGGACAAGGAGCTGCCCTTTCTGACTGGGGTCCCTCTGCAGGCAGCTGGCGGGCTGTGCGCTCCCCGGCACCACCTCCTCCACAGGGCCACTTTCACTTTCTATTCTCTCCACCAAAGCAGGACCGGCCAGGCCAGGGGCAGCAGCACCAGCTCGTGGAGATAGAGCGAGGGCTGGGGGGGTCAGAAAGACTGGCCCCGGGGGAGAAAGGGGGCTCAGCAGCTTCCTGTGCCCGTACCCCTGAGAGTAAATCCCAGCTAAGGATACCCCCTTACACTCCCCCGTCAGGGATACTTTCCAGAGCACCGTTGTGATCATGATCTTACTGGAGCCACACTCTGGGGCAGGGGGATGGAGAAGACAGGAGTGAAAAATCAAAAGCAGGGAATGTCCTCCAGGCTCAGAGGTGACCGAAACCACAGAACCAGGACACGAACACCTTGTACCGTTTCCATTTTGCCAGATTTCCTCACTTTAACCTGAGGTCCACCTTTGAACTCTTTGCCCAGCTCAATCCCTGTCCACCTAGGAGGAAACTGAGGCATGTTGGCCTGGCAGGACCTGGAGTGGAAATGGGGCTGGCACCTCCCAGATGCTCCTGAGGGAAAGGAATTCTCCACTTCTGGATTCCCCAGCAGAGCCAAATGTGTCTCAAGAGAGGAAGTGACATCTGGAAGCGGGGGGCACCCCGAGCATCAATAACTCTAGAAGAGAAATTGTGTTCATTCTCATTTTCCAGATAGTAAATAACTGGCCTAAAGACACAGAGCTAGCAATCGACAGAGAGGGGGAATTCTCAGCCAGGTCTGGATTACTCCAAAGCCTTCCTGCTGGTCTCGGGGCAGTAGCTACCCCTGTAGCTCGCATCCATAGGCCCTGTTCAGGGACACTCCCCTCAGGCCCTGTCCCTTTACCTGATGGAGTCTCTCCAAGCCTGCCCTTTGAGGTCTTGGGTTCCCTTTCAGGCCTGCCCCTCATCTGCGCACTCATGGATTCAATGTTACTAACTACCGCTTGTCCCAGACACTGATCTAAGGACTGGAGACACAGCGGGGTCACACAAAACAGAAAAAGTCTTTGCTGTCAGGAAGCTTGTATGGGGACTTCCCTGGTGGCTTAGTGGTTAGGATTCCGGGCTTTCATTGTGGTGGCCCCCGTTCAGTCCCTGGTTGGGGAAGATCCCGCAAGCCACTCAGTGCAGCCAAAAAAAGAAAAAAAAAAATCTATAGAAGAAGCCTTTATGGAGGGAGGAGTAGACAGACAAAAAATACGTAAACAAACAGAAAGATAAATCCAGGTAGCAGTAAATGCCGTGAAGGAAATAAAGCAGAGGAAGTGAGTGGAGAATGAGTGACAGTAGGACGGTCAGGGTCGGTCTCTCTGGGGAGGTGAGGGACGTTTACGCAGAGATTAGGGGAGCCAGGCAAAGATGGGGGTGGGGATGAATGCTCTAAGCCCAAAGTAGGGCTGCCTGCCCAGGACAGCCCCTGTTCACACATGTTGTCCTGGTGTCATTTTTAATAGTGAAATTTAATTTCACTGTCAAGAGTGGCACGTTTGGAAGATGTTCCTCATGAGGGGTTGAATTTAGTCTCAGTGCAGCGGGAAGCCATTGGAGGAAATCATGTGATTGATGTCTTGAAAAGATCTCACTGGGGCAAATTAGCAGGGCAAGAGGGCAGAAGAGCCAGGCCAGGGGCGGCTGCGGCCACCCAGGCATCCGGTCATGTGCCCTCGCGCTAGATTCCAGTGGGGGTCTTAGGGGGCAGAGAAGGAGCCCAGGGATCACCCCCCCCTTCCCCCAGCCAGCCCTGGCCATTTCTGAGACGACCCTCAGGGCCAGGGACCTCTCCCCACCTTTCCATCATCTGTGCCGGTGGAGCCCAGCCAGCCCCGGCCATTTCTGAGACGACCCTCAGGGCCAGGGACCTCTCCCCACCTTTCCATCATCTGTGCCGGTGGAGCCCAGCCAGCCCCTGCCTGCCTCCCACCTGCATCCAGCCCCTCCCGGGCCCGGCCAGGCTAGCCCCTCACCGGCCAGGCCCACCCCACCTCCCTGCAGGAAGCCGGCTGGCAGCCCTGCTGCTTGACCTTGAGCTGTAGGTCTGGCGTTTCCAAAGTCAAAGTGAGTCACTTCCTCCCTGGGGCCTCCCCCTGAGCGGGCAGCTGGCAGCCGCTCCCTGCCCCCTCGCTGGCTGGGGCTGGCGCTGGCACAATGCGCTCTGCATGCTAGATGCTCCCACCCGAACCGCCGCCCCAGGCTCATTTGTCACCCGCTGCTGACTCAGCACTTCTGGGGAAGACTTTCCTCTTGCCTTAGAGGAGGAGGCCTGGAAATGAGGCGGTTCTGGCGCTTCCTTCCCTTCCCTCTAGGACATGTGTGCGCGTGGGTGTCTGTGTCTCTGTGTGCCTGTGTACGTGAGTCTGAGTGTCACTGGGTCTGTGTGTGTCTCTGATGTGTGCCAACGTGAGTGTGCCTTTCTGGGTCTGTGTGTGTCTTCTAGGTGTGTGTTTGTGTGTATGTGTGTGTATCCTATAGGTCCTTGTATATGTCTGTGGGTGTGTGTTGGACTCTGTCTTGTGTGTGTGGGTGTGTGTCTGTCTGTCTGTCCGTGTGAGTGTGGGGAGGGGGCTTCCCCATCACATTGCGGGCCTTTCCCCTCCTCTCTCCTTCAGGCCCAGGATCCTCCCCTCAGACCTCACCCTGACTCCTGCAATGACCCTCACCTTACCCGCCCTGGTGCCCTCAGCCCCATCTGCTGCCTGCACCCTCCAGCTTCTGTCCTCTAAACACAGGAACTCAGGGATTACAAGCGTGAGCTCTGGAATCAGACAGATCTAGGTTTCAGCCTTGGCTCTGCACTTGTCAGCTGAGTGACCTTGACTGAGATTCTTACCTTTTCTGAGCCTCAGTTTCCTCACTTATAAAGTAGAAGTGATCATATCTCCCTAAAAGAGATAAATAATCTCGTGATGGAGCCTGGCATACTGCATGCTGCAAAGAGTACCTGCTATTTCTTCCTAAAGCAACTGGCCCAGTGTCAGGCACACAGCCAGGGTCTAATGAACAGTAGTCAAGAGCAAAAGCACTGAGAGGCAGGCTCCTTGGCCACTGGGGAAGGGAAGGGTGTGGGAGATGGTGACCTGGATTGGGAGCTGGGCAGGAGCTGTGTGCATGACAGCTAAAGCAAGGAAAGACAAGTGGTGACCTGATTTAGTGCTGCCTGGGGCAGCCAAGGAAGCAAGGGAGGAAATCGAAGGCCAGCGCCTTGGAGCTGCCCTGCCCTAATCTTCCCCAAACTGAGTGCTACTTGACACCCAGCTCCAGCGAGCGTCCAAGGGGAGCAGCAGAACTCCTCCCCACACCCCACCCCCAGAGCAGCCCTCCTGTTGTGTCCCTGGGAGACCACTCACATGCATTTGTTTAGATCTTCTTAACAACCCTGTGAAAGAGATTCTTGCATCCCCATTTTGCAGCTGGGAAAACTGAGACTCTAGGAGGTTAAGTTCCAAGATCACAGTGCTGACCTGTGGCAGAGAGAACCCTGGCATTCCAATTCCCAGTCCAGGACTCCCTGGATGTCTACACCATCTGCCCTCTTCCCGCGCACACAGATATATGCCAGCTCACACTTCGGAGGGCCCTCCCTCCCCACCCTCAAGCACCCACATAGGCTGGCACCACACTCTCCCTAGCACTAGCTCCTGCAGCAAATTCCTCCCAGGGCCAGCCAGTTCCTGCTCCCCTTTGTTAAAGGTAGACTTTCTTCAGAAAGGTGAATATTTATTGTCTCAAGGCCTGCAGTGTTGATTCTCACTCCATCTTATTGCTATGTCCAGCAGGAAAAAGGAAAACCAGCTTGGGATCGGGACACTGGGCCTGCTTCCGGTGGCAGGAACACTTCAGAGTTGCTGCCTAGGCTTGGTCCTGGAATCAGAGGGTGAGAGGTGGAACCAGCTGGCGGGCAACCCAGGGATCCAGGCAGTGAGAATAGTGAAAGAGTGGGGGCTTGGAGGGCAAGGGACCCCAGTTCATGCCTCTGGTGTCATGAACTCACAGTTAACTAGCTGTGTGGTCTCGAGCAAGTCACTACCCCTCTCTGGGCCTGAGTGCTCACAGCTGTGAAATGAGGGAGGTTGCTTTCGGGTTTCTTCCAGCTCACACACAGTCCCAGAGGCTACTAGACCTCCATCATGGCTAGGTCAATACTATCAGATGCTACCAAAGACATAGATACCAGGAGACACTACGACCACCACACACTCTGACCCCGCCCTGCCTCCTACTTTCCCTGGGAAACCAGCAGACAACGGGCCATGTGGGCAGAAGGAGACAGCATTAGGGGTCTGGGTGCCTGGAGGTGGGACTTACAAAAAGCCCAAAGGAGAAACGAGCACCAGAGAGCTTCTTTTGCTCCTGACCGGCCCTTCCGGCTCCAGGGAATCCAGCACCAAGATGGAGACGGGACGCCAATGCTCTGCTCAGCTCAGGCCTGCATCTGCAGGCGAGGCCAGGAGTCATTTCCGCTTTGGGGGCCTGTGACTCGTGGGGAGAAAAGGGATGATAAGCATCTCCAGCCTTCCTGATTCACAGGGTTATCCGAGCATGAGGTAGGGCCCCTTGCAAAGCAGACATGCCCATTTCTGTCCAGACACAGTTCGGGCGGGCAGTGGGCGGCTGCAGCCTGTCCTTACATGGGGCTGAAGGGGCCCAGCCACCCAGTGACTCACTCACTTACCCAGCCAGCTAAAACCCAGGCCCCACCCTTCCCTTCTTCTGCTATCCACAAAAGCCCCTTAACATAGCACTCTTGTCACATGGAGACTAAGGTAGGGAAAGGTTGGCAGATGACAACCAAAGGCAAAGAAAACAAGAAGTCATGTGATCACTTACCCAACTCAAGATCCACCTACCTCTGAGCTTCCTGGTGTGTGATTTTATTAACCAACCCCTTACTATTTAAGTTGCTTGAGTTAAGTATTTTATTTTTGCTGTATTCTTGCAGCCCAGAGCAGCCCGCTCGCCGCTGCCCCCGCCCAATACGAACCTGGTGGGCCTCCTGGGAGTGTTTTCCTTATCTCAGACACTCTGCTAGTAACAGGGCTCCTTGCCTATCCTAGAGGTGCCTGAGAGTCCGGGGGGCTCAGAGGAACAGATGAAGGTGGTGACTTTTAGGACTGCAGGTCTGGTCGAGGGTGTATTAGGAAGTAGAACATGGAGAGAGGACCTCAGCAGGAAAATTGACAAATTCCAGCTGTCAGGGGTTGAAGACCCTGCAGAGTGAAGAACTGACATCCCCAGAGCAACTGTGGCTTGAGACCCACTAGTGGATCATGAAATCCGTTTCGTGGATTGCACCCAGAATTTTTTTAAAAAAGAATAGAAAGGAAAAACATAAACGTGGGTTACATATGGGAAAAAGGAAAGTATAGTTTCCGTACAGCTTGTTTCAGTGTATATAAACACTCATCTGAGTAACGGGTTGAGATGCGAAATGCATTTCTCACCGAGGGTGTTGGTTTTGAAAGTTTGGAAGCCACTGCCCTGGAAACAAAGGCGTGGAGCCCATAGGGCGCCCTTTGTGTGTATGAGGGGCAGGGGTCTCTTTGTCCTGACGTTTGATTCCAGCCTCCCCAGGTGTCTGGGGGGGAGCAGTTGACCCCCACTTTCCTAAGCATAGAAGGAGGCATCCCCTTTACACCACGCTGCGCTTTTTTTGCTGCTTTCCTTAGCAGGAGGGGAGAAGTAGGGCTTTTACTCAGATTCTCCATCTCCAGAATGTTTTCATGTTTCCCAAGAAACTCCACTGGGCAAGTTGGTCAAGATCTTTGGATACAAGGTCATTTCAGAGCCTTCTCAGTGGCAAGCGCCAACCTATCCCATTCCTTGTCCTAAGAACCTGCTGAGAGGCAGAGGCCAGCCACCGAGGAGGTCAGGACGTCTGGCCCCTCGGGAAGTCTTTCCTCAGATGCCCTCCCCTCCCATTTCCATAATTTGGCAGACTCTTGAACGTAGTGGGGCGGGACAGAGAAAAAACTAGAAAGCTCAACTTCTGCCACCAGGGCCGGAAGCCCTACTGTGGCCCCAGCTGGTGGTTAGCCCCTGTTTGTCATTTTGCAAATCTGGTCTACCCACCTCCAGTGAAAACTCCCAGCATCACCCCAGGGGGCCGTGACTAATTACAAAACACATTTTCTCTCTTTTTCGTTCGGCTCACTTCCCCGCCCACAGTGCCTCCCCGCACTAGCCCCAGCTCTCTCGCTAGACTGGGTTGAATGAACTCTTGGCCTGGCCCCTCCTCGCCAGACTGCACCCTCTGGGGTTCTTTCCTCTCGCTCGGCTCTCCTTTCACTTTCTAGTCACTCACTCTCCCTTGGCTTCTTCCCCTGGAGCCCTGGCCCTTTCTATACGCGGGGGTCACTGCTGAAGCCCTGAGCTGCACCCAATTCGTCAGGTTTTGATTCCACGCCAGTCAACAAATATTTATCCAACGCGTTCTGTTCCAGTCTTCAAGTAAGCAATGATAGCGACCCAGGCAAGGTTCCTGCACACACAGCTTCTAGAAGCCTGGTGATACAGAGACACAATCAACTGATTAGAAACAGTGCACTACAGCTTGATCCATGGTGCTAGTGAGGCCGTGGAGAGGGACAGCTAAGCCATCCTGGGGCAGCCCGGGAGGGCTCCCTGGAGGGGAAGAAGTCTGCACTGAGGCCTGAAAGGCTTGGAGTTGGCCGTTAGCCAGAGGAAGAAAGGGAGGAGTCGTTCCAGGCCAAGGGAACAGCCTGTGAACGGTGGCCTGTTGGTGAGGCTGGCTGGAGCCCACCGAGTGGGGGGTAGTGAGAGGAGGTGGGGTCCCCAAAGGCAGGAAGGAGGCAGATGTGAAAGGACCTTGAAAGCTTGCTAAGCTATCTGGATTCGGTCCTGAGGGTGATGGGGAGCCACTGAAGGGTCTTAAGCCAGAGTGACACAATTGCACAGACAGGGTTAGAGGGCAAGACTGGACACGGAGAGGTGGGTCAGGATCGGGTAGCTGCAATGGGAGGAAGCGGATGGACGTGAGCCATACTGAGGACACAGGGTTGATTGGGTACTGGAGGTTGGGGAAAGGAAGCAGGCAGGGGTGACCCACAGTTCCTGCATAAATGGGGGTCCTCTCTGTTCCCTACAGGAGGAAGAGGTTGGTGGTGGGGGGAGGGCATGAGGGGTTGCATGACAAGGTTCTGGACAGCTTGAATTCCATGTGCCTGCGGGACACTAAGCTATTGGCTACAGTGTTCTGTGCCCCTGAACGGGGGCCTGGGGCAGAGTTCTAGACTGGCCGCCACCTATGTGCAGTGGTAATGGAAGGCAAGGTGAGGTGCAGTGTGAGAAGACGTGAAGATGTGAGGGCCTACAGTAGAGAAGCCACTGGCAGAGGATGACATGACACCAGCAAAGCACCGGAGAAGGAGAGGCAGGAGGACAACTCAGGGTGGGTCGGGGCAAACCCGATGCTTCCAGGAGAGGGATGCGGTCTGGGCGTGGCGTGCTGCTGAGAGGGCAGGAAGAGGAGGCCAGCAAAGCGTCCATGAGATGGAGGGCCGTTTTTGTAGTGACAGCAGTTTTGGTGATGGTGGCAGAGGAGAGTGACAGATAGCAGTTTGGTTTTGAGGTTGGGGAATGGCAGGTAGGGAAGGGAGCGTCCTGGGGCTAGGCCAGCTCAGCAAGGCCTCATAGGCCCCCAATATCCTCTTAATCTTCCAGTAAAGTGTCATTAAAATGTCTTTACGTTTCTTAAGAGATTATTTCTTATTTTGTGCCCAAACCTGTGACCCCTGGAGGCCACATGGAACTTGACAGGTCCTTGTCCCCCTCCCCCCATTCCAGAGCCAGTCCAGAAAGTATTTACCAGTATCCCTCAGTCTCCTGTTCCCCAGATTAAACACTCCCATTTCTCTGCGTTCTTCTTTCTCTATTCTCGGGCCTGTTTCCGCCACGGGTTGCTCTCTTCTCACCACAATCCAGCTTGTTTGCTCTTAGAATCGTGCCCAGATCCGAACACCGCCCACCTGGGTATGTTCTGCTAGCATGCAGGGTGGGACCGTCACCTCCCTCTTTCTAGACACCATTTTCTGGAAAGCTGCCTCTCCCAGGGTGCACTACCCTCAATCATAGATCTAACTCCAAGACTGGAAAAGAAGCTGAGATTCTTTGAGACCTAGACTAGAGTTCAATGCCTTAATTTGATAGATACAGAAACTGAGTACAGCTAAGGCCACAGAGGTAGGAATTGGCAGGTGAACAATCAGAGCCACCGGCCCATGTGGTGGGCAGCAATGGCCCAGGGTAAGCTTGTAGCCTTGGTTGTGGTGGCAGCAGCAACAGTGACTGCGTGTGGCAGGGCATCACTCCAGGAGCTGTCAGTGGGAGCATATACTGGTAGAAACATTTTGGGGGGTATCAAAAATAATTCAATCCAAAAAAAATACAGGGCTGTTTATAGATAAATTTTTAAGGATGTTGTACCAGCAATGGCTAATTATTCCATAATATATTTTCTCCTCTTCTTCTTTTAGCAATAGAGCCCCCCAACTTTTAGTGGGGCACATCCTACTCAGTATAAAGATTACATTTCCAGCGAGGTGTCGCCATGTGATCAAGTTCTGGCCAGTGGGTGTGGGCAAAAGTGATGTGCAGTTTGTGGGTTATGTGCTTGGAGGGAAGGGATCTTCCATTTTCCCTCTCCTCCACTTCCGATGGCTGGAATGTGGACCCGGAAGGTATGGTGTTGAGTCTTCTATCAGCCACATAGGCAAGGGCTTCAAGATAAAGGAAATTTGCCTCCCTGACAAAGCAGAGCCGCCCTGTCCGCCACAAACTGCTTAAACACCTGCTGAAATCAGAGAGATAACTTCTGGCTCGTTTAAGCGCCTGTTACTGTGCGTCTTTGTGAAAGAACTGCATCCTAACTAATACAGATGTTCATTTCAACATTGTTCATAAGTTTTTTTTTTAATGGAAATGCCTGAATGTCCATCAGAGAGAGAGTAAGTAAGGGAGCCATGGTAACTCCACACAATTAAGTACATGAAGTCATTTAAAAAAGAATGAAATAGATGTATGTATAGGAACTATGTTCCTGATAAAATATTAAAATGAAAAATGCAAGTGATAGGACAATGTAGAACATGCTATGGCTTGCTGGGTTTCCGGGGCAAGTCACTTCCTCCCTCTCCTGTAGAAGCTACAGGGGACACATTCTGCCTTGCCTTGGGTGGTGTGGTTTGAGGGTGGATGTGGCTGTGGCAGCCTTTTTGTTCCACGAGGGAAGACCGTAGAGTTGGTGAAGGGGGGAGGGGAGCAAATACTGAGTGGAGTCTAAAGAGAAAGTCCACCGATCAAAGGACAAAAAAGAGTCAGAGAACCAGGTCTCTGAGGATACTGAGTGGCTGGATAAAGCCTGAATGGAAGTCAGCTTTGGATCTGGACTTGTGCAGTTACGGAGCCTTCAAACTCCACTTGTTTATTGGTTTAAGTCCATTTTAGCTAGGTTTGCTTTTGCTTTATAAAGATGACTCTTAGGATATTTATTATAGCTGATTAATAAACAAAATATTTTTAAATCTCAGTTTCCTTAAAAACAGAGTAAAGAAGTGACGGGGGCTTCCCTGGTGGTGCAATGGTTGAGAGTCTGCCTGCCAATGCAGGGGACGCAGGTTTGTGCCCCGGTCCGGGAGGATCCTACATGCCGCGGAGCGGCTGGGCCCATGGGCCATGGTCGCTGACCCTGCGCGTCCGGAGCCTGTGCTCCGCAACGGGAGAGGCCACAGCAGTGAGAGGCCCGCGTACCGCAAAAAAAAAAAAAAAAAAAAAAAAAAAAAAGAAGTGATGGTACTTCTAACCATGAAATTCTACGCAGCCAAAATTAAAAAAAACAACAACACTGTATGTCCTGATATAAAAAGATATATGCAAGATATTTCATTAAGTGAAAAAAAGTGAAGATTATGTAAAGTGTGCTACCATTTGTGTGAGAAAAAAATAACATGTAAATGAATATGGTTCTAAAAATGCTTGAAATATCTCTTGAAGGATACTCAAGAAATTGATAACAACAAGAACCTAAACAGCTAGGAAACTGAGAAGAGAAGGATGCTTATTTTTCACTGTCTACCCTCCTTTACTCTTTGAATTTTATACCCTGGACCTGTTCAGAAAATAAAGTTTTTAAAAATTTAAAAAGAAGAAGACTCCTAAGTGATAGAGTGAGCACACGGGAATTTTATAATTGTCAAATGTACCTGCATGCGCATGCAAGTCGTGTGTCTAGATGTTCCTAAAAGTCTGGAATGATATGCACCAAACTGTTAATAGCGGTTACCCCGAGGAAGAGGAATTGGAACGTGTGTGTGGAGGTGCAGGGGTGTGCATGCAGCGGGGGATAGCTTATCAACTGGACACTCACCCCGCATTAACATTTCTTGCCAGGCGCTGTTCTACACTTTACACGCATCCATTCACTCAATCCCCATCCCAAGAGCTGATGAAGAGCACCTCCATCATCTCTACTTAATAGATGGGGAAAGAGGCGGAAAGGAGTGGCTAGTGAGGGCAGAGCTGGGATTTGAGCGGGGACAGTTTGGCCTCGGGTGGCCTGTCCTTACACATGGCATTATCCCACCTTTCTGACCCCCTGGGCGGGGCTGCTAGGTCCCAGCCATGCACTGGCACGGGAAAACCCCTTTGTCACGGAACCCTTCACAAAACCACCTCGAGGGCTCCAGGGAATGCCACCTGAGTCTCCCGCTTTCCCCAGCGCTTAGCTGACAGACGCCACTCCCCTCACCTTCCCCACCTGGAAGACAGGAAACTGGAAGTTGACAAGCCCCCGGGACTGCATTTTGTTTCAGCTTTGTTTACACTCCCCATCTATCCATACGTTGGGAAACGTATAAAGAATTGACAATACCCAGTGCAGATGAGGTTATGAGGGAGAAGGTGCTTTGGTGGGACTGCAAGTGCTTTGGGGGAGACAACTGGATAAAATCCATCCCATTTAGCAAAGGACGTACCCTTAGAGCTAGCCATTCCACTTTTAGGAAGGTATCCTACAGAAACATTGAACAAGTATGCTGACTGCAGCATTCCCATAAATTGTAACAGGCTGTGGAACTCTAGGCAGCTGTCAAAAGGAATCAAGTAACTCTGACTTAGGAACAGGCACAGAAAATGTCTGTGGTAGAGTGTTTTATTTTATTTTTTTAAAGAAGCCAATTTTTTTTAATTTTTCAATATTGATTTATTTATTTATTGGTTGCGTTGCTGCTCGCAGGCTTTCTCTAGTTGCGGGGAGCAGGGGCTACTCTTCGTTGCGGTGCGCGGGCTTCTCATTGCGGTGGCTTCTCTTGTTGCGGAGCACGGGCTCTAGGACGTGCGAACTTCAGTAAGTTGTGGCACGTGGGCTCAGTAGTTGTGGCTCACGGGCTCTAGAGTGCAGGCTCAGTAGTTGTGGCTCATGGACTTAGTTGCACCGCGGCATGTGGAATCTTCCCGGACCAGGGCTCGAACCCGTGTACCCTGCACTGGCAGGCAGATTCTTAACCACTGCGCCACCATGGAAGTCCTGTGGTATAGTGTTTTAAAAACGAGTTGCAAAATAGTATGTAGAGAATAATCCAAGTTTTAAAAAAACAATAAAACAATGTGTATAGAAAACATGTATATATATATAGAAACTGGTCTGAAAGCATATATGCCAAAATGATGACGGTAGGAAGCAGAATTCGGGAGGAAATGAGAGGTGAAATAGAACTTTTCATTTTTCATCTGTGTGCTTCAATATCGTACACATTTTTATAAGAATATCTTAGCTTTGTAATTAAACTTTTTAAAAATTAGTAGTTAATAGATGAACTTTTCATGGCCCAAGCATTAGTTTGCCAACTGTCCCCTCTCCCTCATCGCCCCCTCCCTCCCACACGCTGTCTCATCTCCTTCTCCCATTTACTATCTTTGGACCTGAGACTCCTGAGCTGGCTGCAAGGCTCCAGAGCCCCCTCCAAACCACACTCACTAATCCCTGCCTAATCCCGGCTCCCCAGCAGCTCAGACCAGCTGCTGTCTGCTCCTGTGGGAAGTGGGCAGGAGTCCCCTTGGTTTATACCCATCATGAAAAAGGAAGCAGCTGTGGCCTTAGGGATGCTCAGAACTCCAGGACATGTCAGCCTCTAGAGAGGGGGCCCGGCCTCTCCCCCGAGAGCATATTCCTTCCTCTCCTTCCTGAGCACATCCATTGCAGTCAAAGCATTTTCTAAGAATTGGGCGAGATTCCAGAGATGGTCTTGTCCAAAGGTCTTATTTTGCAGGTGAGAACACTGCATCCAGGCCAAGCCTTTACCATCTGCTTCTTTCCAAGTGCCATCCCTTAATTTCAGAGTCTGAACGCTCACTCTTGTTAACTGTTCAATAAAGGATTTCCATCAGACATGGTGCCATCTGTATCAGTGCTTCTTAGCCGTGATGGCACAGAGGGATCACCTGGGGAGATTTGCAAACTACTGACACCTGGGCCCTACCCCTTGTGGTTCTGATTTGTTTTAACTGGAGGGTGGTCTGAGCACTGGGATTTTGTTACTCCCTAGGTGTTCCCAGCAGGCAGCCACGGTTGAGAACCACTAGTCAATATGGTATGTTGTGATGTGTGCGTGTGTACACAGGCTGTGTGCATATATAACCCATGCATGGAAACCTATACACACACACAACATACAAAGATGGATTTCCCAACACACAAAGTAACACATACTGCTGAGGTCACCAGCAAAGCAAGACACCCAAAAAAGTGAGAAAAGAATTTTTAGAATGTAATATTTAAAAATGAGAAGGTCAGCATGGGGAAAATCAGAATCTTCACTGGGTTTCTTTGCTTGTTTTCGGATGGGGTTTTTCTTGTACTACAGGCGGAGGAGGAAGGTCCACAACCCTTTCCAGACGGGGCCTTAGTCTGGTTCCACACAACCACAAAGAGGGCTGGTTGCCCACAGTCAGGCAGCAGGTTTTCTGGTTGAAGAGTCCAGTCCCTCTGTATGCAGCAAACCCTCACCTGGTTCCCCCAGGCCAAAGTCCTCAAAGGCAGAGTCCTGGCATGGGGCTGGGGGCCAGAGGGGTCTAAGAAAGCCATGTTCCCAGTCCTCCAGGAGCTCCAGGCCCTGCCCCCACCCCACAGGAATGATGTGGGCAAAGGAACTGAGCCCCTATACCTGCAGGTAGCCCCAAGTATTGGGGGCTCTGACCTCAGGGTGAGGCGTACACACGTATGAGATGTGTGCACGTACGCCTGCCTGAAGTAGAGGAGAACTGGCCGACTTCAAGGTCATTTCCAAATCTCAGTTTGATGAGTCAAGCATACAGAGTGAATCCAAAGGAAGTCCTATGAGGAAATGATTGGTTGGTTTTCATCTGGGCAATAAGGGAAGGGTTCCCGGAGGAGGTAAAATTTGAACTGTGCCTTGAAAGATGAGCAGGATTTAACAGGGAAAGGAGAGAAAGAAGACAGAGCTGTCCTCACTCCTTCACTCCTCCCGCTTCCCCTCCTTGACCTCAGAGAACCAGGCTCTGCCCCAGGAGCCCTCTGCAGCCTTGAGGACAGAGAGCTCTTGGGGTGGCCTGGGAAGGAGGCAGAGGGTGCCCCCTCACTCCCCTCCTGGAGTATATATCAGCCCCACAAGTGAGCAACCCTCTCTGGGCCTGCTGGGCTCAGTCCTGACTCCTCTGACATGGCTTTGAGGTGCCTAGCCTTCTCCAGAAGCCCCTGGCTCCATCCCACAGTGCATCACAGCTCCAAGTCAAAGCTGGGGGGAATCGCCCTGAGGCCTTCCTTGTAGGCCCTTGGCACCAAGATCTCAACCTGGAATTGCCTCAGAAGGACCTGGAGAGCTTACAAATATCAGAAGCCAGAACCCCACCCTTACACCTGCAGAGTCTGACCATCTCAGGTGGGTCCTATGTTTTGTGAAGGTTCTTCCAGGGATGCGGATGGCCAGCCAGGATTGAGAACCAGGGTCAGTGCCCCAAGGTAGGGGAGAGAGGAAGGCAGGCAAGACAGAAGGAGGGGGCGAGGAGGGACAGCTGCCCAGGGGAAAAATGCAGAGGCACTGGGACAGGTGGAGGACAAGGCCAAGCAGAGAGGGGATTCTGCAGAAAACAAGCGTTCAGTGAGTGGCACTGAATCCTGCCTCTGTTCCCTGGACTCTCGAGGTGGGGGAGGGGAGCTAGGGACAGCTGTTCACCACCAACCGGGACAGAAAGACACAAAGGCTCCCAAAGAGGGCCTCCTGTTGTCTATGGTCGGTGCTTCTCTGCGAGAAAAGACTTTATCTCATCTGTTCACTGCTGTCTCACCAGCACCTGGCACATAGTAGATGCTGCTGAATGTAATGACTGAATGAACTTTAAATGCCAGCCCGTTTCCTCTACCAGGACTGTCAGGCTTTCTCAGTCTGTGAGTTTCTCGAATGGAATAGGGGTTAAAATAGTGGTGCTTGGAAAGAAGACCTAAATAGACATTTTCATGCTCAACATCACTAATTATTAGAGAAATACAAATCAAAACCACAATGAGGTATCAACTCACACCGGTCAGAAAGGCTATCTTCAAAAAGTCTACAAATGATAAATGCTGGAGAGGGTGTGGAGAAAAGGGAACCCTCCTGCACTGTTGGTGGGAATGTAAATTGGTGCAGCCACTATGGAGAACAGTATGGAGGTTGCTTAAAAAACTAAAAACAGACTTACCATATGACCCAGCAATCCCACTCCTGGGCATATATCCAGAAAAGACGAAAACTCTAATTCAAAAAGATAAATGCACACCAATAGTCATAGCAGCACTATTTACAACAGCCAAGATATGGAAACAACCCAAGTGCCCATCAACAGATGATTGGCTTAAGAAGATGTGGTATATATGCAGTGGAATATTACTCTGCCATAAAAAAGAATGAAATCTTGCCATTTGCAGCAACATGGATGGACCAAAAGAATATAATGCTCAGTAAAATAAGTCAGACAGAGAAAGAAAAATATGTGATATCACTCATATGTGGAATCTAAAACATAGTACAAATGAATCTAAATATAAAATAGAAACAGACTCACAGACAGAGAAAACAAATTCATGGTTACCAAAGGGGAGAGGGAGGGGGAGGGACTAATTAGGAGTTTGGGATTAACAGATACAAATTGCTATATATAAAATAGATAAGCAACAGGATTTACTGTGTAGCACAGGGAAGTATACCCAATACCTTGTAAAAACCTATAATGGAATACATTCTGCAAAAAAAATCACTATGCTGTACACCTGAAACTAACACAATATTGTAAATCAACTATACTTCAGTATTTTCTTTAAAAAGAAGCTGCTTAAGATACACACGCACACAAAATAGTGGTGCTGGGGAGAACTTTGGGAAGGTGGGGCAGAGAAGGATACTTGGCTTGGGCTCCTTTCCATCCTCCCACCAACCCCACTTCCTTGGGGTTTTGGAGTCTGGATATAAGGGAGGGGGGTGCAGGTGGCTGCCCACAGCTGCCCTTCCAAACCAGAAGGTTGGAGGAGGAGGAGGGAATGGGGCGGGGAGAGGAGTGAGCAGAGAAGAGGAGTGATCTAGGAGCTCGAGGTAGCTGCCTGCAGACTGAAAGGTGCCTGATCTGTCCACAGAAAGGCGTGAGGCCAGGAAAGGCACCACGTGGTCTCTGCGCTCCCGGCATCTTACTCCAGAGCCTTAGTAGAGAGGACCCAAAGCCTGTCACTCTGCGTCCCACCCCAGGGACATCCACTCAGGCCTGGAAGCACTTTTCCTGCAGGTGGCAGGAACACAGGGCAGCCTGGTCCCAGCCTTAGCGGGTCTGACTTCCCACACATCCTGACCTCCAGAACTCAGCCTCCAACCAGGGCCCATGCATCCCTAACACACACACACACACACACACACACACACACACACACACACACCAACAACCATCCCAGTCAAACTCTCATCCTGCCCATTGCGTCCCCATTGCTGCCCCGAGGGGTGAGGACAACGCGGGGGTTAGTGAGTGGCCTTGTCAGGTGCATTCCTCAAGGTCCACGAGGAAGCTGGCGTGGAGGAGGCACTAGAACAGATAGCCTCTGGCCCCAGCTCCTCTCCGGGGTTGGGGCAGGGTACTGGTGAGGAGAGCTGGCTGCATGCTGGGCTCTGTGATGCCCTGACACGTGGCCAAGGCCACTGTTACGTGGTCACAGAAGCTGGAGTTGTGAAGTCCCCTCATTTCACAAGCAGAAAACCAGGCCCCACAGTTGATGAGCACAGAACTGGGACTTAAGACCAGCTGCCCACCTTCCGGAGAAGGGCTCCTGTACCAGCCCACCTCAGGGCCTTTCACTGAGCCCTGGGGAGTACCAGTTACCTGACCTGGCACATGTGTTTCTAGAACAGTCTTCTGGAACACCGTATGAATCCATCAACAGGCCTCCCTGTGCCCCTACCTAGCCTAATAACTTAGGACTGGGTCATAACTCTCCCTTCCCTCCCCAAGGTCTTTGTATCAATATCATTGAGCTGCTTGATTAAAATGCAGATTCCTGAACCCTATCTCGACTTTTCAAATCAGGATATCTGAGGCTGGAGCCCAGGAATCTGCTTTCTTATCTAGTACCCCTTCCCCAGACCCTCTAGAGCTACCTACAACCAGCCCCAAGTCTGGCTGATGTGCCTCTAAAATGCAGGTCCAGACCCATCCTCCAGAGATTTTACCTAAGTTTGGGGGAGGTTGGGCCTGGGAATCTGTATTCTTTGCAAGCATTCCCTGCTGACTCTTGGAAAACACTGCTTCACCATTTGGGGTGAGGTTCCTAATGAACCCCTTGAAGGGGTCATCAGATTGGCCTGGGCAGTAGTAGCTAATGACCGTGTGTAGGAAGATCTTCCTGGCATGGGGTCTAGAGGTTTTACAAATCCCTCCAAGAGGTCCCTGACCCCTAATAAGTTAGGGTCAAGGAGTCTTGGTTCTAGAATGATGGATGAAGAAGAGGGAGCCCAGAGGGGGTGTCCCTTTGGGTCACCTATGGCTAGAGGCCTGGGTTTGAATCACCCCCTTAACCAATGGATACCCCAGTCCTGCCTGAAGGCTGAGTTCCATGGTCATTGCATCCAACCCAGCCACCCTGCCTGTCTCCCTCTTTCCACTCCCCCTCCTTCTCCTCCTCCCGTCCCCTTCCCAACCCCACTTCTCCCCCCACCACCATCAGTCTCCTTAGGATGTAGCCATGTGAGGGATGCAGATTTCAGAGGCAAACCCATGATGGTGTTGCCACCGTTCGGAGCTTTGGTTTTGGGTACGCTGGCCCTCTTTCCAGGTTAGGGATCTGTGTGTGAGTCTGTATGGGGTGGGGTGGGAGGGAGGCACGGCTGTGATACTGGAGATTCAGACCCCGTTAGGCTAACCCTTTCTTTTTTCTTTTTTTTTTTTTTGCGGTACGCGGGCCTCTCACTGCTGTGGCCTCTCCCGCTGCGGAGCACAGGCTCCGGACGCCCAGGCTCAGTGGCCATGGCTCACGGGCCCAGCCGCTCCGTGGCATGCGGGATCCTCCCAGACCAGGGCTCGAACCCGTGTCCCCTGCATTAGCAGGCAGACTCTCAACCACTGCACCACCAGGGAAGCCCCCAGGAGTTCATTTTAAAGCCACCTTTAATGAGCGCTACGGCCTCTCATTCCGGGGTACCTGAGCCCACTCCTCACCACGTCTGAAGCAAGGGTCTTGGTCCCTCAGGAAGAACAGGCTGGGACCCTGCCCTTCACAGTTCATGACACCAGGAACCCCAGGCCTGTCTGAACACTGGGAGGTGATTTCTAGTCACCTGCAGCCCCTCTCACCTGTGTTGCAGGCCTGGGTGTGTGTCTGGTCTGTCGGTGAGCTCAAGGCCGGCCCTGGGGCAGTGAGGAGGGGAGGCGGCAGGCCGGAGGTAGAGCTGACCAGAAGTTGCCCAGGGCCTGAAGTCCCTAAAGCATCCGGTGGGTGGTGGTCTGCAGCCCAGCTGGCCCATCTAACTTTCCACTGAGACGCTGGTGTTCCAAGTCTATCTTCCATGGTGTTCGCATTCCAAATGACAGGTGAGACAGCCGAGAGTGGAATTTCAGGTAGTGGAGTGCAGTGGTTATGAACCTGCACTCAAGAAGTTCAAATTCTCCACCTTGACCTTGGGCAAGTCGTTTAACCTCCTGTGCCTCTGTGTCCTCATATGTAAAATGGGGAAAGAGTAGCACCCGCCTCGCAGGGTTATGGTAAAGGATTAAACGAGTACCTGCCGCCTAATGCATACAAGCGCAAGTGTGAGTAGCATTATAATTTGCAGTATTTCTAGGAGAGATCTGTTTAGAAGTGGAAATGTCTTTCAGTGCCTCTCAAACCATATCCAAAGGTGCTTTCCGCATCTCATGAAAGGCCAACCCAGCTGCCTGGCCAGGACAGGGACTTTCAGAGACCAGGTGGCTGGTGTGTCTAATCTGAATTAGGCAATCGGGGCCTTTGAAATGTGAATGAGGATCGTGTTTTGACTCGGTCAGTTCAAGGGGAAGCAATTGGAAGCACTGTTTCCCCTGGGAGGAGGGCAGAAAAGCCCTGAGGTTTGGGGGGGTGATGAGGAAAGCTGGGGGAGGGGCCACTGGTCATCAAACCACTACCAGAAGAACTGGAGACACCTGTGATATCACCAAGTCCAATCCTCCCATTGTACAGATGGAGAAATATACTCCCTGATGAGTATTTATATCCTCTGGGACTGCGTTTCCCTATCTCCCGAGCAGAGGTGTAACCTCCATTCTGCCCAGCTGCTGGGCATGTGTAGGAGGCAGGGAAGATGAGATGGTGGAGCCCTTGGGAGAAGTGCGTTCTGCCAAAGAAGTCACCCTGGCTGGGCCCAGGGCTAGTCAGGTGGAGCTGGGGGGGGTGGGGCTCATGGTTGGGGTCAAGTCCCTGGCCCCTACCTCTGCCTGGCCCTTCCCTAATGGGACCTGGCAGTCCAGGCTGGTCCAGTAGGAGTATGGCAAAGGATGAGGTGAGTGGCAATGGCCACTCAGAGGGCCCCTTGCGGAGTTTTGCAGCATCAGCCCCTGTTCTGTGCCCTCTTTTGGATCATTTTTGTGCTGTCCTAATTTCTAAGAACTTAGAAACTCCTTCAGCAACCAAACTCATCACGGGAATAAAAACTCAATTCAATCCTCCACTAAAAGCATGTCCTCCATTGAAACACTTTGCACAGATGTTGGATTCCAACAAGTCCAGTTTTGAATCCCCATCCCATCACTTATGGGTGGAACAACATTGAACAAACCTTGTCTCTTAGAGCTTCAGTTTCCCCATCTGTAAAGTAGGGAGAGTCATCTCTGCTTTGCAGATTATTGAGAAGATAAAATTAATTCAGTCATTCATTTAACAGATTTTTACTGAGCACCTACAATGTGCCAGGCATTGATACAGCTCTGAATATGAGAGACAGGGCACGTGCTCATGGGGCCTTCAGACAGGTATGAACCAACAGTGACCCCAGAATCTACGTTAGATTGTGTTGAGTGCTATGGAGGAAAAGTACTCATGAGGAAGTACTGGGAGCTCCGTTCTGGAGGATAACTAGGTGTGATCTAGTTCATTGAATCTAAAACACTATTATCTTAGATAACACCAAGAAAGAAACACTCTAGTAATTAACCATGACACAGAGCATTCTTACCCTTAGAAATGGTATTTTGTGCTTACTGAAAGAACTCTTTTAGGCTTTCCTTCAGCCCCAGAGGAGTTTCCTATCTCCCACCCAATTTAAAACAAAGAAGGTCTGTAATGGCAGGGATCAGAATAGGGTAAAATCCAAGAGAAATCCACCTTGCCCTGCAGCAAGCTTGCCTGGTATAAAATCTCCAGGCAGAATGCTGGCAGATAGGCTCCCAGACTGTGGTTCAGTGGAAAGGGGAGACAGGACAAAAGGGCGTGTGAACCAGGCAGAGAGAACGGTGGGAAGGCTGGGGAAGCGGTCCTGGCAGAGGGCTCACTGCTGGGCTAAGCTTCAGGTTGAGTAGAAAAGTGGCCAGAAGGAAAAGAGCCAAATGCTAGCCCAGTGGCTCGTTACACACCATAGACTGTAAAATGCATACTGTTGTCAGAGATTGAAAAGATGTATCTTCCCCAGAAGCACAGAGTACCCCAGTTCCCAGATCTTGGTTTCTAAATGCCATTCTCCACTAAAAGGAACCAGCACTTTGGGGAAACAGCCAATTCCAGGGCTGACTCGGGCAAAGAATAAAATGACCCTGGAATGTTTTGTTGTGCCAGAAAGTGAAGATGTGCTTAAAGAAAAAATAATACTGAGGACATGTCAGTAAGAATGGAGCCAGCTTAAAAGGGTTTCTCCTGGACACATCTGGCATAATTTGAGCACTGAAATAAATAGTGAGTTATAGAATATAACCCAAAGATCAAAATAAGAATCCATGAGTCCATCCTGAAATAAATAAATTAATGAACAAACAAGTGATTAGGGAAGAAAAGAACATTCTTCCTTAACAAAGAATGCTAAGGAACAAATGTAGAAGAAATGACGGAATTAGAAAATCACCATTTACCAATGATTACTCATCATAATATCAATTGTTTTAGGCAAGAATCATAAATGGATGCTACAACCAGCAGGGGATACGACAGAAGATATTTACATAGTACACAGAGCAGAATTTTTTTTTTTTTTTTTTTTTTTTTTGCTATAAAGGACATTAGTAGGACATTTGGAGATGCTTGAATAAGGTCAGAAAATAGAGTTGTATAGAGTTGTATAAATACTAATTTTCTGATTTTGACAAATTTACTGTGGTTATTGTATGAGAATGTCCTTCTTTTTAAGAAATACGCACCAAAGTATTTAGGGATAAAGGGACATGTCTGTCACCGATTCTCAAACCCTTCAGAAAAAAAAAAAGGACTACAAGTGTACATACACATAAAGAGTGATGCACACACACACACACACAAAGAGAGTGAAAGAAAAGAGATTGATACAAGGGTAGTATGGTGGTAAATGTTTAACAGCATTTTCTGCGGAAAAGGTCCCGATTACCAGTTTCTATGCTGTAGATGCTCCACAGCCAATTTCAAGCCACCAACGTGAAGTCACTGCACAGGGAGTTGGGAAGAGACACACAGAAATGGCTCTAGCATCCAACACACTAGTACAAATGTAAACATGCTGAAAAGCCAACATCTGGGGAAACTGAGTGAAGGGAATACGGGAATTATTTATACTGTTTTTTGCAACTTTTATGTAGCCCAAAATTATTTCAGAGCAAAAACCTGGTCTTTTTTCCTGTGTCTCTTACAGTTGATAAAACTGGAGAACGATAATAAATGAGCATCCAGGTAGAGGCACCTGCTTGTGCAAAAGCCCTGAGGCTGGAGAAACACAGTTCATTTGAAAACAGAAACAAAAACCAAAGAAAACCTGGTGACCGGGGGCAGAGTTAGCTGAGAGGTGGGCAGGGTTCAGGACACAGGGATCTTGTAGGCCATATTGAGGGTTTGGGTCCTGGTGACAACAGCAGGGAGAAGCCATCAAAGGGCTTTAAGCAGGGGTGGGGGGAATGTGGCCTTATTTGCGTTTATCACTCTGGCCCCTAGCTGACCCTCAATAAATGGTGGCCATTGATACTGCCTGGTCTGTTGGACTCTTTGCTGTCACTTCCCTTAGGGACCTGTTTGCTCAATTGGAGTTGACAGCAGGCGGCCCCAAACTCGCTTCTGCCAAGTTGACTTGCAGAGGTCCAGGCCCGGCCCCGCCTCCTCCCCATGCCCCACTCAGCCCTGGTCTCTGTGTGCACAGACCTGCCCTCTTCTCCATCAGTTTCCTTCTGGGAGTCCCAGAGCCCACTGGGGACTGGAGAGGTTTGAGTTCTAGGTGGAATGAATGGACTGTTTGATGGGGATCTCCTAGGGCAACCTCCAGGCTTCATACAGTTTGAGTGGCTGTGGGCTTCCTTTTTTGCAGATGAATCACTGCTCTGTGTGTCTGACTGCGTGTGCCCCCTCCCCTGACGTGCCCTGCAGTAACAGGAGTGGACTGGATCTGTGCACAGAGCAGCTCCTCCTGTGACTTGCCTTAACTGTGCCAAGTATCCTGCTAGGCATTCCTGTGCATTCCTCATCCAGCCCTTACAGCAACCCATGAGGGCATGCACCATGAGGTGCATTAAACTGAGGCTTTAAAGGTTTACTGGAGTGTTCAAGTTCACACAGTAGACCCAAAAATTCAACCAGGCCCTCTGGTCCCCGAAGCCTCCACTTCTGCCCACAGCACCACCCTGACTCTTCTGGTGGTTCTTGGGCAACAGTGTCATGGACATTCAGGCCACGTAGACAGGGGACCTGACATAGCTGAGCGCCCCGCTGTGCCAGGAAGGGGTTAATTGGGATGCCCTCAGCAAGCTCTGGTTTGGTGAGGCCGGTTGCCACAGCAACAGCAAGGCTGGGGGGAGAGGGAGGCCAGCACAGCAGGCTCTTCTGAATCACTGGGTGTACAGCCCATATGTTTGTTCTGTGGTGAACCCCTCCAGGGTCCTCTGGGACTGTACGTGGCCACCAGGAGCGGCTGTGCAGGGCAAGGGTGAGAGCAGGGGTTCCCTGAATCAGCAAAGCCAGGACGCCCTGGCCCTGCTGCAGCCCCTCACCCAGGGTGCTCTCACCAGCACACCCTGGGAGCCTTTCCCACCAGGAAGACCCAGGGCTTGTGCTTTCAGCTTCCGGATCCCCAGACTAGGTGGAAACCAGGAAGAACACAGATTTAGGAGCAGGAGGAGTTAATCGATCATTCATTTATTCATTCTTTTACCAGATACTTAGTTCTTGCCCATAACAGACCAGTCACTGCGCTAGATGCTGTGACCTGAGTTTCAGCTGGAAGCCAGATGGGCTCCGCAGATGCACTCATGGGCCGGAAGGCCCCACCACATGCTCTCTGTGTCACTTCAGGCAAGTCCCTTTCTTTTTCTGAGCTTGTCTGCAAAATAGGGTCCATTGTGCAAAACGGGGTTGTGTGGATGAGACGATATATTTGAAGCATTTACCAGCACATAGTAGGACTAAATATGCAGTTATGACATAAAGGCCGGCAGGCCTTTCCCCTTTCCCTCCAGCCTCAGGAGGAGCCAGGTGATGATAAGATTCACCAGTGAGGAGCCCCAAGCTCTGGACCCTGAGGGTCACCATGAGACAAAATCTCCACACTGACCCAGTTAGAAAGCCAGGTTCTTCCCTCACTGGGCGTGTGACCTTGGCTTCAGTTTGCCCATGTGTGATGCAGAAAGGATCCTCCAACACTTCCAGGAGGGAATATACCTGAGCTGATGGGCAGCATCACAGTGGGCGCCTGACCATTCCGTTCTACCATCTGAGCCACACCCAGGTCAGAGGAGCCCAAGGCTGCTACCCCCAGGCAGGATAAGACCCCACTCCTATAAGCGATATCATGAGATATTTATCTTTCTCTGTCTGACTTACTTCACTCAGTATGACAATCTCTAGGTCCATCCATGTTGCTGCAAATGCATTATTTCATTCTTTTTTGGTGGCTGAGTAATATTCCATTGTATGTACATACCACATCTTCTTTATCCATTCCTCTGTTGATGGACATTTAGGTTGCTTCCATGTCCTGGCTATTGTAAATAGTGCTGCAGTGAACACTGGGGTGTATGATATGTGGATTCTAAAAAAAAAAGCTACATACAAATGAACTTATCTACAAAACAGAAATAGAGTTATAAATGTAGGAAATAAACTTATGGTTACCAGGGGATAAGGGGGGGAGGAATAAATTGGAAGATTGGGATTGACATATACGCCCTACTATATATAAAATAGATAACTAATAAGGACCTACCGTATAGCACAGGGAACTCTCCTCAATACTCTGTAATGGCCTATGTAGGAAAGGAATCTAAAAAAGAGTGGATATATGTGTATGTATAACAGATTCACTTTGCTGTACACCTGAAACTAACACAACATGGTAAATCAACTATACCCCAATAAAAAAAAAAAAAAAAAAAGACCCTACTCCTGGTCTCACACTCCAGCCTGGATCCTTGCCTACAATGGACCTCAGCAGCTATCTGTTGATTTGATTCAAGCTTGATTTTCTAAGGCGAACTACCCTAGCCAAGGAGAAACACCCCTCCCAATGCCAGTCCAAGACTCTTCCCTCCCTGTTCCCTACTTAATTTGTTCCCCGTCAGCCCTGAGCTTGACTACGTGACCTCCCCACCCCACCCCAGGCCTGTTTTCATGGAAGGACCCCTGAAGTCCTCAAGATCAACCCTGGAGCCACCCTCTGCAGCCTCAGCAAGAGCAGGCCTGGTGGGGGACAGGAAGCTCAGCTGGGCTGATTACAGATAAGCCCAAAACCAAACCCGTACTTAGGGAATCAGCAAAGAAGAAAAACATTTAAGAATTTTGCATTTTATATTTCAATAAATACAAAACTTCAAAATAGTCATCATGGGAGAATTGAAAATGTTAAAAGGTTTCCTCACACTTATTTTGTGGCTTAGTATTGATTTATTCTGTACTGCTCAGGGAGGTGGAGACGGCCTAATCTTCTCGGAGCTTGGTGCCTCTGGAAGCTTTAATCACCGCCTGGGAAATGGAAATGCAGCACACAGTCTGTGGACTCCCCTCAAGTCCATCCCTGGAGACAGAGAGGGAAGACATCTTTCTGTTGCTTCACTCTGACACCAAAGGAGGTGAGATTAAGCTTGGTAGGAGGTGCTGCTAATGAGACATCCAGGATTTTCTTCTCTCCCCACTCTTGAATTTTCTTCTCTTTGGCTGGGTGTCAGGGGACATATTTACAACAGGACAGGGCTTACAGAGTGGACCATAGCTGTCATTTGCTGGTGAATTCTTTCTAGAAGTTCGATGGGTTGGGAGGAAGCTGGAATGGGGGCCTGCAAGGTTGGCAGGGGAACTGCAGAGATGAAAAATCTCCAGGTCAGCCTGGCCCCTGAGCGGGAAAATCTTTAACAAAGGCTCAAGCCAAAACGTAAAAGAGAAGGGCAGACAGACAGACATGCCTAGCAAACATGTCCTCCTGTGAGGAAGTCAGAAAACACTTGCACAGCAGAAGGAAAGGATGAGGGTGGGGAGAGAGGAGAAGGGAGCCCAGGGGAAAAGTCTGAGGATTTTTTTTTTCTTTCCTTCTTCCTTTCTTTTTTAACAGACTTTTTAAAAGAGCATTTTTAGGTTCACAGCAAAATTGAGCAGAAAGTACACAGGGTTCTTATATGCTCCTGTGCCCACTCACACACAGCCTCCTCCCAACCACCAACATCTCACCAGAATGGTCACTTGTTACAATCAATGAACCTACACTGACACATCATTATCACCCAAAGTCCATAGTTCACACTAGGGTTCACTCTTATGTTGTACATTCTATGTATTTGGACAAATATGCACCACTGTAGTATCACACAGAAGAGATTGACTGCTCTGAAAATCCTCTGTGCTCCATAGTCCTCTCTCCCTCCCAACTAACCCTTGGCAACCATTGATCTTTTTACCATCTCCATAGTTTTGCCTTTTCCAGAATGTCATAGAGCTAAAATCATACAGTAGCCTTTTCAGATTGGCTTCTTTCACTTAGTAATATGCATTTAAGATTCCTCCAGGGCTTCCCTGGTGGCGCAGCGGTTGAGAATCCACCTGCCAATGCAGGAGACACGGGTTCGAGCCCTGGTCCAGGAAGATCCCACATGCTGCGGAGCCACTAAGCCTGTGTGCCACAACTACTGAGTCTGCACTCTACAGCCCACGAGCCACAACTACTGAGCCCACCTGCCACAATTAACGAAGCCCATGAGCTTAGAGCCCGTGCTCTGCAGCAAGAAGCCACTGCAATAAGAAGCCCGCACACCGCAACGAAGAGTAGCCCCCACTCGCCACAACTAGAGAAAAGCCTGCGCGCAGCAACAAAGACCCAACGCGGCCAAAAGTTAAATAAATAAATCTATTCTTTTTAAAAAAAGATGAATTCAAGAAATCTTACCTTTAAAAAAAAAAATAGATTCCTCTGGGTCTTTTCAGGGCTTGAAAGCTCATTTCTTTTTTTAGTGCTGAATGATATTCCATTGTCTGGATGTACGACAGTTTATTTACCCATTCACCTATTGAAAGACATCTTGGTTGCTTCCAAGTTTTGGCAGTTATGAATAAAGCTGCTATAAGCATCTGTGTGCAGGTTTTTGTGTAGACATAAGTTTCAACTCCTTTGGGTAAATACTAAGGAGTGTGATGGCTGAATCGTGTGGGAAGAGTATGTTTAGTTTTATTAAAAAAACACCAAAGTGTCTGTACCATTTTGATTCCCAACAGCAATGAATGAGAGTTCCTGTTGCTCCACATTCTCACCAGCATTTGGTGTTGTCAGCGTTCTGGATTTGGGTCATTCCATTGTTGTTTGAACTTGCAGTACCCTAATGACATATGATGTGAAGTATCTCTTCATATGCTTATTTGCCGACTGTATGTTTTCTTTAGCGAGGTGTCTGTTTAGGTCTTTGGCCCATTTTTTATAAATCAACTTATTATTGAGTTTTAAGAGTTCTTTGTATATTTTGGATGCCAGCCCTTCCTGAGATCTGTCTTTTGCAAGTGTTTTCTCATCTGTGGTTTGTCTTCTCATTCTCTTGAACCTTGGCTTTTGAGTTGATGGTTCCGGCCCCTGACTGAGCCAGCTATGGTGTAAGGTTAGCCATTTCCACCTAATTCAGGACTCCTCTAGTGGACAGTCTGCTCCGCGCACCTAGGAGGCTGGCAGAGGCCTTATCAGATCTGTACTGTGGTCTGCTGGCCTCTCCCTGACCTGCCCAATCTGGAGTTCTCTCTACTCCTTCCCAGGGGCTGCTCCACACAAACTCCTGTGCACAACTAACTCTGTCTCAGCACCTGCTTCAGACCTAACTGACCTAGCCCTGGGGAGGAAAGAAGTCGGAGTGATGGGACAGATGAGGACTGAGGGGAGTCAGGGAAGGCCCCACTGATAATGTCAGGCTGAAATCTGGAGCCAAGACAGTGCTCGTCAGCCAACGGGTCCAGAGAAGGGAGCAGCAGGTATAAAGGCTCTTGCCTAAGCGACTGAGGCAGGGGTGCCTGCCTGAGGAGTGGGAGGAGATGAGGACAAAGGTTCAAAGATTGGGATGGGGGCACATCCTCCAGGCCACAGTCAAGGTTGGATTTATTCCAGATGCAGTGAGTACATCAGAGGGTTTTCAGCCTAGAAGTGACACGATCTGATGTGCATTTTTAAAATCTCACACTGGCTGTTGGGTGGAGAATGGATTACAAGAGGAGAAGCAGGGAGACCAGTTGGGCATTTTATTGCTTTGGTTCATATAAGTATCCCAGCGCAACAACTTCTCCCCTGCAAAGACAATCATGCTGGTCATTTGCACAGAATCCCATGCACACTCACTGCAAACACTCACACACCTCACAGTCACTCACACTCATAAAGACCCACTGACTCTCCTGGACACATGTGAACATGCATGCATCCGTGTTCCCCCCATGTGCACAGAGGCATACAAGTCTCATGCACACAGGCTCTCCCATACGTGGCACTAGCAGATATTTTCATGCAGATGCAAGCACATGCACTCCCATTTATACACACACTTCCTCACACATATATGAGATACTTTCATGCACACACACACACATAGAGCTACACAGATACACAGACACACCATTCCTCATTATCCAAAGAGAAGCAGGTCTGAGCAGGGGAGGTAGCTGGGGAAAGGCGTTAGGGTTTTTACAAGAGAAGGTGATAACCGCGAATAGTCACTGGAGAAACAAAATGCCCAAACGAATGCTTGCTTCACCCTAAATTGCACCTGATGGTTGGGTCAGCCAGTTACTAGCCAGACTGCATTAAAGCCTTCATTCATCAGGCTGCCTCAGTCCCCAGTTCTGTAGTTCCTCCTCATTCAGGCACTGCCACCGCCCCGCCCCCGCAGCATCCATCAGCCCTCACTACACTCTTAAGAACTCACAGTGAGACAGGCCTGGGACCTGAGACCCTTTGCTGCACTGCTGCAAAGCTTGCACCTGGACACACATCCCCTCAGAGCTACAAAATAAAAAGAACCTGTATGGGACTAAAAATAACTGCGTGCCTGCAAAGCTTGCACCTGGACACACCTCCCCTCAGAGCTACAAAATACAAAGAACCTATATGGGACTAAAAATAACTGCGGGCCTGCGCAGTTGGGGCAAATTCTGGACCCAAAAGATACAAAAAGATAAAAAAAAAACCAACTGCCATTTCTGAAGAGCCGGGAGCAAAAACAGGGTGTCAGGAGCAAAAGCAGGGTACTGAGCATGCCCCCTGCACTCAACACCACCTAAGGGGTGAGAAAAACACCTAAGTCACCCCTCCGGCCTGACCCCTGGATACACCCCTACCCTTACCGCATATAAGGAAAAAGCTTGCCCCCCTCAGCGAGTGAGCAAGCAAGGGAACCTGCTGTTTGTTTGTTCTCATTCCCGGATGCTGCAGCAGGGGTCCCAGGAAAGCCTTGCCTGAATTTCTAGTCTGGCCTCTAGTCAATTTCTATTGACTGGGGAAGGCCAAGACCCCTGGTCGGTATCAACAGGGCACGGGGGGAGGGCGTCTGCCCCTAAATCCCTGGGAAGTGCTACAGCTAGTGGGAGGAGGAGGAATGGGAGATTTCCTTTAGAGCCTCACCTGCTAAGGCGGGTGGAGGGCAGAGGACAGGCTAGGAGGTGGGAAGGTAGCAGGGGTAGGGACTACTTTGGGAAAACCTGGACTCCTCAGAAAGGCCTTTGCAAGGCCCTGGAGGACCTGCCCCACCCCTCCCTTGCCGCTGGCTCTTCACATCACTTCTTCCCTTCTGGCTTGGAGCCCCAGCTCCAGTGACCTGCCAGCAACCAGGAGCTCCTCAAACACACACCTTCAGATCTTTGCACATGCTGCCCCTGCTGCCGCCTGGACCAGCTTCCTTATCCCTCCAGACTTGACTTAGGAGCCACTCTCTCAGGAAAGTCATCTCTGATTGTCCCACCGTGTCGCTCCGATCAGAGGTTACCCCCTGCCCCCGTGCCCATCTCCATCTCAGGGCTCCCTGTGCTGCCCAGCACCCACTGGGTTCCACTTGTCCATCTCCCCTTCAGGGCAGAGAGCATATATGTGCCCAGCACATAAGAGGTGCTCAATAAATTTTTTTTTTTTTTGTGGTACGCGGGCCTCTCACTGTTGTGGCCTCTCCCGTTGCGGAGCACAGGCTTCGGACGCGCAGTCTCAGCGGCCATGGCTCACGGGCCCAGCCGCTCCGCGGCATGTGGGATCTTCCCGGACCGGGGCACGAACCCGTGTCCCCTGCATCGGCAGGCGGACTCTCAACCACTGCGCCACCAGGGAAGCCCTCAAAAAATATTTCTTAACTAAATGAGTACATGAAGGTTACTCCCAGGTGCCAGTGAAACTAGAAAGAAAATGATTTCTGAAAAGGATTCCTTGTTCCCTTTTCTTTCTTTGTTACTCCAGGGGCCACTTGGCAATCACTAAGTCTCCAGGTTGCCCCATAGGGTGCCTGCGGCTGTGATTTCTCTTCTACTTATTCTGTCTTCAACCAACTCTGGTATGTGTTGCTGGAATAATGTCAGGTCCCCTGAGTTGGGGCAGGAGATAATGGGGGAGATTTGGAAAGGGGGGTGACACGGGGTGGAGCAATTCAAGTTAATAATTCCCTATAACTTACTATGGGGAGGAGGTGGTGCACATGTGAGAGAGAGAGAGAGAGTGTGTGTGTGTGTGTGGCATCTGTTGGCAGGAGGATAAGGTTGGCATTTGAGGATTGAAAAGAGCAAGAGAAGGTCCCAGGAGGAAGAAGACCTTAAACAACCTAGATAGGGCTGAAGCAGTTTGCTGATAAAGGAAAGGGCTGGCTGGGCCACCCTCGCCACCGTGAAGTCTGTGCTGAGCCAGGACAGGGGCTCAGTGACTCAGGACCTCGGCAGTGCTGGCGGGAATGGACACTGGTCAAGCAGGATCCTGGTCTTTCTGACCCCAGCAGAATCCTACTTCTCTTCCCATAGAGCAGAGAATAGGAAAACCGATACCTCTCATTTAGTGAGTGTCTGCGACAGAGAAGGCAAGCCCATTCTACTGCCACTTCCTGGTCCACAACGTGACAGCCATCACGAATCAATCATGAGTGCACCTATCACCTCCGGGCCAGGACGGGGAGTCAGACTTCTTCTCCACACAGTGCTCCAAGGAGCCATTTCTGACCAGTTGGAGCTGGCACGTAAGGTGGACCCTTTTGCCATCACCGGTCTCCTAAGTGCCAAGTGTTTAATAAATCTCTCATGCAGTTCTCCCGACAGATCCAGGAGATGAAAATTAACTTTTATTTCCCAGACGAAGAACAAAGAAGGGTCAGCCTGTTGAGGAACTTGACCAAGCTCACACAGTAAAAGCTGGGCTGAAAATTCAGACCCTAGTAGGTCTGTCTCCCAAGTTCACACCCTTGCCACTTTACCAGGCTGCCTGCCTCCCCTGGGCATCTGTGCCACCATGTTGTGGGCATTGGTGGGGGCTCTGTTGCCTCCCAATCTCCAAAGTTCCTGTATCATTTGAGATTCCAACAGGAAAGAGGTGTTAGCCTCAAACAGGGCAGTTGAGGAGTCTTTCACCCTTTTACCAAGGGTGGGCAGTGCCAAGGGAAACCACAAAGAACAGTGAAGACCCTGATGGGACAGGGAGGGAGATGACTGGAAGCTGGAGAGAGCCATGGCTGCAAAGGAAAGTAGAAAGGGGAACAAATACCCCAGCCTCTGTCCTCTCACCCTCCAAACAGTCCCATTGGACAATCCAACCGGAAGCAGAAGGCATGAGACTTCAGCTGAAGTGGCCCACACGGGTCAGCCTCCTGGACTTCAGAGTTGGAGCGGGGGTCCGGGGGGAGGAGAGAAGGATGGAGCTCTAGATGAGCAAACTGAGAAAATCACCCATGTTCTTTCGCCGTTTGGGGGCCGAGGGTGGGAATTTCCCTTCCTGGGAAGTGTTTATGGGCTAACAGTGTTAAGTACCAGTCCAAGGGCAGGAGAAGACCGATGTCTCCACTCAGGTGGTCAGGCAGAGAGAGAAAATTCTCCCTTCCTCCACCTTTTTGTTCTATTTGGGCCCTCAACTGATTGGATGAGGCCCACCCACATTGGGAAGGACAGTCTGCTTTATTCAGTCTACAGATTCGAATGCTAAGCTTATCCAGAAACAGCCTCACAGAAATACCCAGAAATACAAATATCGGGGCATCGTGTGGCTCAGTCAGGTTGACACATAAAATTAACTATCATCGGGCTTCCCTGGTGGCGCAGTGGTTGAGAGTCCGCCTGCCGATGCAGGGGACACGGGTTCGTGCCCCGGTCCGGGAAGATCCCACATGCCACGGAGCGGCTGGGCCCGTGAGCCATGGCCACTGAGCCTGCGCGTCCGGAGCCTGTGCTCCGCAACGGGAGAGGCCACAACAGGGAGAGGCCCGCGTACCGCAAAAATAAATAAATAAATAAATAAATAACCATCGTCACACCGTGGATGGCAGAGGGGTGGTGCCAGCAAAGGCATCCTAAGCAGACTGCCTTGTGGTGTGACCCTGGCAATGATGCTGACTACCTAGCATCCCTTAGATCTGCCTGAGCTGGATCTCCAGCTTTCCTGCTGATGCTGTGAGCATCCCCAAATCCTTCCAACAAATCTTGCCTCTGCTTAAAAGTGTCAGAGTCCATTTCAGTTCTTCCCAATAAGAACCCTGACTGGCACAATGGCCACGGCAGAGTGATGATGCATATAGTGGTGAGTGGTCCCCTGACAGGTGCACCAGGAATGCATCCGAGGAAGATGCATCTAAGCCACACGTCAGGGAGGCCCTCAGAGGCTCCCAGGTCCCCTTGGGAACCTGGTGGCTCTGCCATTCATAAAATTAGGCAAGCTTGCTCTGAGGTCATTCCTGTTTTCAGCTGAGCTGCCTCCGGGACACCCCAGGGGAGTGAATCCTACTGTGTGTGTCTCATTCCCAGACATGGTTTGCTTCTGGGGGCTGAAGACGGACAGACTGCCCCGGTCCCAAGACAAGACCCTGCCACAACCCACGTGTGGCTGCCCTGAAGTTGACGGTCCTGAGACAGACACGTCTCCCCGGAGGAATCCTTGAAGGGAAGGGCCCCACCTGCCCGCTGGGCAGGCACCCCAGTTCCTCAGCAGCCACCCTCTGCCAGAGGCCTGCAGGTGAGGTGTGTTTATCTTGACTGAACTGCCCTGGGAAGTAGTCAGCTGCGTGACCGCCTCCATCCCCACCCAGGATCCGAGTGTCTCTCTGGATGTTCCATATTTGCTCAGGGAATTAGAAGAAAAGCAAAGTGGAAACCACACCTGAGGTAACTGGGCCACAGAGTGGGCAGGAGGGCCAGGGGTAGGGCAGCCTGAGGACTGGCCAGGGGGACCAAGTGGGGTCTGGAGACCCAGGGGGCTCTGGCCTCTCCCTCTGCACCCGGGGCTCTGGCCCGCGGGGCTTGCGCACACGTCAGCACCAGGGTCTGACCGGTCAGCAGGACTGATGCCCTGCGCTCAGGGCCCAGGGTCCGTGCGGTCAGCAGGCTGCAATGAGGGCAGTGCGGGCATATTCCCTTCCCTCAGGAGGCCTCGCCTCGGGCTTGTGGGGGACACAGCGGGCTAAGTGCTCTGGTGGGAAACTGCAGGGAGGCACCAGCATGTCGCAGGGGCGCCTTGAACCACCTCCTCTCCCCGAGACCCCAACCCTCCTCCTCTTCCTCCAGCCCCGTGGGTCCTGAGGACAAGCTGGGCCCCCCAATGTCTCCCCTCACCTTCTCCATATGCCCTCACCACTGGAGGCAGATCCCAGGAGGTGGTCTGGGGAGACCGGGATGCCTCCTCCCTGCCCTCTCACTGCCCCAGACACACTGTTTGCCTCTGCCCGGCGGTGTCACCGTCCGACCCAGCAGCCCCCAGGTTCGTGGGGAATGGCCCCTTCCCAGGTCAACAGGGAAGCCCCCTCTCCTGGGACAGAGAGAAGCCCAGCCCCCATGGAGTCCTGCACCAAGCACAGTCTTGGCTAAGGAAGCAGAGAACAAGGGCCCCACCCATAGAGGAGAAAAAGGATTGGGGGCCATCGCCCCAGGGACCTCATCAGGCCTGAGCCCATCTGTGTCTGGGCCACCTGTCGGCACCACCAGCCTGTGCCTGGTCTGAGGCAGCTGACGAAGTGGAAGCCTAGGGCAGGGCACGTACCTCTGCCCACCCTGCTCCCTTCACTCTCTCCCCAGCCTCTGCAAGCTGCCCACTCGGAACTCGGCTCCTGCCATGCCCCAGGCTGCCCAGGACAAAGGGGGTCTAAGCATTTATGAGCTTCTCTCTCTCCTGGCTCCATAGGTCAGGAGGGAGGGATTGAGTAGTTGGGGGCAGGGTCGGGTCGGGGGGGGGACCGAGTGCTGGAAAATCAGCCTTTCATCTTGGCTTCGTGAAGCAAACCCCCCTCAGCCCAAAGCTGGCTGGCATTGGCATGCGCCATAAATCTCCTGGATGCTGCAGCTGTGACTGGATTATTTATAGCTCCAGTGTTACATTTCTAACACGAAAATATCACACAAAGGGAAAGGTAATGAAATCTCACCTCTCCTGCACGTCCCTCTCTCCAAACTGCAGGGCTTTCCAGAAGCCCCTGTGGCTGAAGAAGGGGTGACAGAGGCCCGCTGTCCCCGACCCTGCCTGCCTCCCTCCCTCCTCCTGTCAGTCACACACACATCTCTTCTCACCCCTGCGTTCCCTCTCACACACACTCTCTCCCGTTTCTTTCCCTCTCACGCATGCATTTCCTCACAGATGCACAGACAATCCTGTTCTCTCTCCCTCTCAGCTTCCCCTGCGCGAGCCCTTCCTACCCCCCAGACACACACACACACACATCCTTGCCCTTTTCCTTCCACCACTGCCGTCTCCCCGCGTGACTCACTCCTTCGCTCGCGTGTTTGCTGTTTTGCTTTGTCAGTGAAGACACCGGCGCATTAATTACCAGGCCTGTCCTCTGCAAGGCACCTCAGCTCCTTGTCAATAGCGGGTGGAACTGTCAGCTTACATTCACCTCGCTCTGCCTTTAAAACTCCTGTGAGCCTTGCCTCCCCAGGGGGATCCGTGCTGTGGCACATGGCAGTGAGGACACGCACCCCTGGGCTTGATACATACAAACACATTGAAAACAGGGGCCATAGAACATACCTCTCACCCTGCGGGAGGGAATATCAAAGGCTGTGCTCTGGGAATCGGAGGCCGGCCCAGGTGCAGAGGACGAGGAGATCCTCCTGCTGCCTCCTGTGTGACTGTCCTGGTGGTGTTATGCAGCATCAGCCTTACACGACCCCACAGACACAAATTGGAAACTCTGAGCCCTGTGCAAGCTCCCGTGCAGAGCCAAGGCCCAGCCTCCTCCCCGCCTGGCCCCCTCGGCCTCAGTGGCCCGGGCCCACAGAAGAATAATCAGAAAGAGGCACCGCAGCCCAGCCTGACATGGCCCATGATCCCTCCCATCCAGACAGCCACAGTGGCTGGGGATTCTGTGTGTGTGTGTGTGTGTGTGTGTGTGTGTGTGTGTGTGTGTGTGGTGTGTACTCACATACTTCTTGTGCTGGGATGAGGGGAAATCACAGACAAGGACAGTTCATCCTGGGCTAGGGGCCAAGGGAAGGGTCTGGGGACAGAAACCCTGCAACTCACCATCAGGTGGCATTTCCTGGAAAGCTCTGTCCTTTTTTATATTAAAAATACTCCTGGCTTTTGCTATTATATCTGTCATCATCACAGTATAAAAATGTATTAAATTAATTATAATTAAATACTTAATTCTTTTCTGAAATATTTGCTTAAATATTACCTTCTTGGAAGTTGAGTCTCAAAAACCCTCTGGCTCATCCCAGAGACTCTGAGGGCACAAACAGCCCAGTTAAAGATCTAGGGAACCAGTCTACGGGATAAGGATATGGGGTATGAAACTATAGTGTAAGCATAAGAACGGGGACTCGGGGCTTCCCTGGTGGCGCAGTGGTTGAGAGTCCGCCTGCCGATGCAGGGGACACGGGTTCGTGCCCTGGTCCGGGAGGATCCCACATGCCGCGGAGCGGCTGGGCCCGTGAGCCATGGCCGCTGAGCCTGCGCGTCCAGAGCCTGTGCTCCACAACGGGAGAGGCCACAGCAGTGAGAGGCCCGCGTACCGAAAAAAAAAAAAAAAGAACGGGGACTCTTGGACTGACTTACATTCTGGCTCTGCCAATTATTAGCTGTGTGACCTCAGCTAAATCACTTAACCCCTCTGTGCTTTAGAACCTTGACCTGTAAAATAGGGATGATAATAGCACTTGTCACACAGGGCTTTTATAAGGATTAAATGCATTAATGTATTTAAAGTGCTCAGAACAGTGGCTAGCACAATACAGATGTTTGCAGTTGTTCTTCTGTAGAAGACCAACATGAAGCCACTGGATCAACCGCAGGGACTGAAATTAGAGACCACTCCTGCCTCTCTCCTAGGATGTGCTTCTGGCCCCAGGCCCATGCCTCACCTCCAGCTGCAGGCTTCTAATCGTGCATTCTATCTGCAACGCAGTCAGTCAGAAACATTCTTCTCTATTCCAGGCACTGTTCCTGGACTGGGCATTCAGTATCACACGAGCCCTTCTGGAGGGGGAGGTGGAAACATGCCAGTAGCATCTGAACCGCAGTCAGAACCGAAGACCCAAAGATGAGTAGTTGTCATCCTTTTTTTCAAAGAGTCCCTGCCTCGCTGCAGGGAGCCAGTGGTAGAGAGAGAAAAGATTGAGGGCACTCAGTGTGGTTATGACATTGTCACATGGCCTGGAACACCCTAGCCTCACGTATATATCAGATCTCTTCTTTGACGTCACCTCCTCTGCAGGGCCTTCCAGAACCAACTGGGTGAAACAAAAACACTCTCCCCATCCTGTCAATCACTCTCCCCCTCCCTACTTTATCCATCTGAATAGCATTTGACATATGCTCACATATTTTGACGTATTTATTTGTTGTTGGTGTTCCCCACCAGAATGCAAGCTTCCTGGGGACAGGCCCTTCGTTTTGCTTTCTCCTGAACGCCCTGTGCTTGCAGAGACGGCGGCAGAGAGTAGGTGCTCCATGCGTGTCTGCTAAATAAAGGAACTGTGGGCAAATCACTCTTCAATGTCTTGACTTTCCCTTCGGTGAAATAGGTGAGGAAGCCCCATTCTCACTTGCCACGTGGGGAAACTCTAACTTGAAGAGAGATAATACAGGGCTTCCCTGGTGGCACAGTGTTTGAGAGTCCGCCTGCCGATGCAGGGGACACGGGTTCGTGCCCCAATCCGGGAAGATCCCACATGCCGCGGAGCGGCTGGGCCCTCGAGCCATGGCTGCTGAGCCTGCGCGTCCGGAGCCTGTGCTCCGCAATGGGAGAGGCCACAACAGTGAGAGGCCCGCGTACCGCAAAAAAAAAAAAAAAGAGAGATAATACATGATAATCAGACATGCTTTTGACTCATCCAAAGGGAGATGCAAATAAATTCAGCTGAGACCAAATCCATGCATGGCTTTGCATTCCCTGCTGTTTAAGCGATGAGGTGCTACTGTCACAAACAGCCCAGGTGTGCCCACTCCACAAGTTCTGCCCTACAGTTGATCCATCTAGTCCTGGAAATTGTGAGCATGGGCTCACATGTTCAAGTGGGTGACAGCCTGTAGGCACATAGTTAGCATGGGATTGTGTGCTTTTGCTATTCAAGAGGTCTTACCTGTGAGTCCTTATGGGGCTGCAGACTCAATCAGGCTGTGTGTGCAAGGTCTGGACCTAAGGAATAACTGGAGATGGCCATATAGAAGTCTGGGTCCTGAACCACAGAGCCAAGTGAGAGGTCTAGAAAATGGCAGGTCGGGGCTTCCCTGGTGGCGCAGTGGTTGAGAGTCCACCTGCCGATGCAGGGGACACGGGTTCGTGCCCCGGTCTGGGAGGATCCCACATGCCACGGAGCGGCTGGGCCCGTGAGCCATGGCTGCTGAGCCTGCACCTCCGGAGCCTGTGCTCTGCAACGGGAGAGGCCACAGCAGTGAGAGGCACGCGTACAGCAAAAAAAAAAAAGAAAGAGAAAAGAAAATGGCAGGTCAAGGACTCAGCCAGGCTATTTCAGGGCCAAGCAAGAACAGGTTAAGAGAGATGAGGGTGCCTGGTGGTTGTGGCCAGGGCAGGCGGGGAAGAGGGCAGGGGGCAGGGAGATGGGGAGGGGCTCCCATCCGTGTATTTTGACTCTCTGCAGCACCAATAAAATGTCCTCCCTTGACCTCTGTGCTCCCAGTTAGCAAGGCACTGGATGGCACACTCAGAGAGAGAAATTTGCTTTAGGCCAAGGTTTCTTCCAACAGAGCCCAGAGAAGGGCTGGAGGCTTGACCAGTGGGGCAGAGGCCAAAATCACAGTATCAGGGAACTCTACCGTCAGACCCAGAATGGTCTCATTCCTAAGTCATGCTTTCCTGCCACCTTAGAGCACCTCCTAGCACTCATGTATTCTGCACAGGGTTGTTTTTTCATCTTAAACCAGTGGACAAATAAGACCTGGGATTTTCCCTTCCCTGATCAGTGAACTCCTATTCACTCATCAAAACCCAAGCCAAATTGTCCAAGCTAAAGCAGTTGCCCCTCTATTACCAAGTTTTGTGTTTCTGGAACCCTTCCCTGATAGCTTGTAAGCACACCAACAAGGACTTTGGCTTATTTATGACCACATTCTGAACGCTGAATAAGTGATAATTGACCAGATGACCCAACAAAGCAAGGACAATCCATGCTTCCTGGCTCTGAGAGCCTGATTACATCTCTCATTCCTCCCCCCATAAGCCAGGCATCTGCTCAGCTGAGGGGACAGGACGTTCCTGTTTGGCAGGGACCGTTCCAGGTTTTGATGACCTGCCTCAACCAGACTGGTATCTATTCCAAGTTATTGTTTGTGCATACTCGGTGGCGGGGGGGTGCTGAGGGAAATGGTTACATAAGCCAGAGAGACCGCATCCGCCTGCAGCAGCCCTTCCTCCTGGTGCCACGGACCCCTGGCTCGCTTTAGGTGAAGGTTCCTCATGTTTTCCCCCAGCCTCCAATCTCCTGGCAACCACCTGGGCAGATTGGAAATGCGAACTCCTGAAAATGGCCAGGAGCTCCTCCCCTTTGGGGGACCCTGGGGTGGAATCAACTGGGAGAATGTCACTGCTCTTGTCTGACGGTGTGAGCCCAGGGGCCCTGCACTCTGGAAGGGCAATGGGTGTGTTCCACCCTGGGCGATGCAAGCTTCTGCTGCTCCCTCAGCAGCCCAGGCAAAGCCAGTTTCTTGATAGCCCCCCCAAGGCACCAGTAAAGCAAATCTTGACCCATCTGCAGCCTCTCCCCTGTAGCTTAGAGGTCTCAGGGCTCTGGGACAAAATTCACTTTACCAACATCCTAACTGCCCAGCTGGTCACTCCCACAGCCACCTTCACTACTCCTCAAGCTGACTTCTTCCTTTAGGAAGGTAATAGCATCAGTGCGTCAGAATTGACAACTATAGACGACTTCACAGTTTACAATAATCAATGGTCTCATTTGACCCCCTTTATAACTCTTCAAAGGAGGCACTATTCTTCTTACTTGACAGAAAGAAATTCAAGGCTCAGAGTGACTTTTCCAAGATCACTAGTACAGAAGAAACATGAAACCCTTCTGTCTAATGCCAAAGCCTGAATGAACTCTTTCCAAATACCCCCCATCAGTGTATTTCATGGGCTTTTCTGGGGGAAGCCCCTGCTGAGGAAATAAACATACAACCTTAATCCCCTAGAGCCGCAGGGACAAAGCTAAAACTCTAAAAAAGGGCAAGACACAAATCTCAAACTCCACTCTCAGCCCGTATCTTTCCTTCCTCCTTCCCTGAGCCTTTAACCAGAGTGGCTGCAGAATGAGAACCCACAGCCCCTGACCGCCCAAGGAGACTCCAGGAGGCTGGCCTGAAACCCACATCCCCAAGGCCAAGGTGACAAGGGGCTGGAAGTATGGGGGAGGACTCAGATTGTGCCTGATAAAGAGCAGGGGCCTCCAGCAGAGTCCCCGCATTCAAGTTTCACCTCCACTTCTGTCTAGTGGGGGGGGGTCATAGTCACTTAACCTCCCGGTGCCTCCGTTTCCTCCACTGTAAAAAGAGGGGACAATAGTAGCTCTCTCGTGGGTGCTGTGAGGATAAAGTGAGATCATGCCCAGAGAGCACTCGCTGCAGGCCAGCCGCATCCCTAGCGCTGCAGATGCGGGGCCCAGAGATGCAAGGAGTGGATGGGAGACGGGTTTCCGCTGAGCACTGCTGCTCCGCGACCTTCAGCCAGCGCCTTAAAGCTCTCTGGCTCAAAGGCTCATCTCTCGGATGGAAGACGCTTTGCAGCACTGCCTTAAGGCTTGGAAGTCAAGTAAGGAAAATGCCTTGCACATGTAAAGTGCTCAGAATCCACCAATCCTTTCTCTCCCTCTCCTGGAATGTGAAATTTCCTCCAGAAAACATCTAACCTCAGGCTTTGGTTTATCATCGAGAGGGATATATAGCTTCGTATGTGCCACACCAGACACAGAAATAAATGTCCCTTTCCTTGAGGAGGTGAAAGGGGGATATGCTGGATGGGTGCTGGGTAGTGTGGGGAGAAAAAGAGCTGAGCAGGAAAGTGGGCAGTGGCGGGCAGGCAGGGGATGCAGAGGTGCCTTCTGGCTTGATCAGGGGGTGCTCAGAGGAGGCACACCCAGGAGGTTGGGGGCCAGTCCTCATGCCTCACTCAGGGAAAAGGGAGGAGCCAGAGCAAGGCCCACAGGGCTCTCATCCACTGGCCTCTTGTTTGCTGCTGACATTAGGGAAATGACCTGCCCGCTTTCTGGGCCTGTTATCTCTCAGCAAAATGAAGTGCTCCGAGAGGTCCTCCCACCTGATTTTCTGGGATGCTCGGTATCAGCCCTTTTCTTTGGGACATTCACTGGGGGTGCTAAGGAGGCCTGGTCTTCCTGCTTGTCCGAGGCCTCCTGCCTGCCTCCTCTGTCTCCCACCATCTCACCCTCCTACCCTCTCCTGCTCAGACACACAGGATTTATTTTTGACCAGGGATTATAAGCAAGGATCTGGAAGAGCCAGTCTGCAGAAGTTCCAGCACTTGCTCGCCCCTCCCCCACAGCGGGAAGGGGAGGAGCTTGGGGCAGGGGGCCCAGCCCGCAGGTGTGGAGTGACGGGCAGCAGGCCTGGGCACTAACGCAGCCCAGCCGTCCTTGGCCAGCTGGAGGACTGGACGAGGGCCCGTGCTGGCCCTGGCTGCTCTGGTCGGGAGGACAGGGTGAGCCTGTGGCAGGGGTGGGGTGGAACCTTCTGGGCTTTCCTGACATCACCTCTTCAGGAGGGGCTGATTGGCCCAGGGCTTCCCTCTCCCCTGGGGAAGGCTCTGGGCAGAGTGGCCCAATGCCCTGTATTGCAGGTCAGGCCTCTGTCCCGCTCTGGCACAGGGGAGGGGGCAGGCGAGGCCAGGTTACCGAACAGGCAGAGTAAGCATGTGCTCAGGGCACTGGCAGGAAAAGGGCATCGACAAAGGGTTTTGGTATCGTTTGTTTTTTTTAAGAGCTAATTCTTAGTATTTCAAAAATAGCAAGGAAGTAGTCATCCTGGGAAAAATCAGAACTTCGTTGGACTTTGTCACACCGATTTAAGGTTTAGGGTGGTTTTTATTTTGAATTTGTATGTGAGTGGGTGGGGGGAGGTGCATCTTAACCTCTCAGCTCTGAGGGACGCTAAAGGTCTTAATCCAGCTCAGGGTAAATCAAGGATCAGAAAGGGGGTGGGGACAGGACAACGGGGTGTTGAGGAGGAGGGAACACGTGACCTCAGCCCACAGCTATATCCCCTAGACGGGGAGACCTTCCGGAGAGAAGGGGCACTGCCCTATTACACAGGGAAAGTTGCTCTCCCTGGAGAGGATCTGGGGATCTAAGGTGTGAGACAGTTGCGGAGCCAGGGGTAGGATTGCTCAGGGCCCCAGAACAAGGCCCGACAGCCTGGAATTCCCACCTCTGGGCCAGGACTCGGATTTGTTCTCCCTTTGCTCACTCTGGAAATGAAGTGGCCAAAGATGGTGGCCCCTTTGGAGGGGGAGCTGGCAGCCCATTTCCTGGAAGACAGTTCCAAGGATGGCACTCAGCCCTCTACATCCCCTACAGGGTAGTGCACGGACATTGTGCCTTTTCTCCCATCATCTCCTAGAGTAGGAGCATGTTATTCCCAACCCAGCTGCCTTCTGGGCCCAAGCAGGTACCCACCAGCAAACATTTGCTAAGCACCTACTACGTACCAGGCACTATTTGCCCATTACCTCATTTAACCCTCCTGTCATGTGGTCACTCTATCCACAGTCTGCAGATAGGGAAACAGGCTCAGAGATGTCCAGAGCCTGATGGAGAGCACACAGCTGGCTAGTAGCAGGGTGAGGACACAAACCCAGTGGTCTGACTCTGTCGAGCATGCTCCACTTAATACCACAGGTCTCACCCCAGCTCCAGGCCTCCGGAGGGACAGAGCCCCATGCAGCCTCCCTCATCCCTCTCTGGGCCCATCACGTCCAGGGCCAGGTGCCAGTGTGGGCCCTGCCACGTTCATTATGGGCTAGGAGACAGACAAGCACCTCAGGCCCTAGAACCTGAACAGGCTACATAACTTGCAGGGTTCAAGCCAAAATGAAAACGTAGGGCTCCTTGTTCAAAATTATGAAGAATTTCAAGATGACAAAAGCAAAGCATTAAACTATCCCTTTCAAACATGGTGCTCAGTGTTACTAAACAGGTCCACACCCATAAGCCCGTCCTGCCCAGAACCCACATGATCCGACAAACAAACTTCTTCCTTTACCGGGAAATCCCATCTCCAAGTCAGGTGGGTTGGATTTCACAGTCCCCAAGAGGACAGACCTTGGGAAGTAAATTGCCCACCAGGGGCTTCCCCGCTGGTGCAGTGGTTAAGAATCCGCCTGCCAGTGCAGGGGACATCGGTTCAAGCCCTGGTCCGGGAAAATGCCACATGCTGCAGAGCAACTAAGCCTGTGCGCCACAGCTACTGAGCCTGCGCTCTACAGCCCACGAGCCACAACTAGTGAGCCCACCTGCCACAACTAATGAAGCCCATGAGCCTAGAGCCAGCGCTCCACAACAAGAGAAGCCGCTGCAATGAGAAGCCCACGCACCGCAAGGAAGAGTAGCCCCTGCTTGCTGCAACTAGAGAAAGTCCGCGCGCAGCAACGAAGACCCAATGCAGCCAAAAATAATAAATAAATAAATAACAACAAAATTTCCCACCAGCCTGGATGCCCTGCCACCAGTCCTCAGGTGCTCAGGATCCTACACTCTCATCTTCCAAGTCACATCTGCATGTCACTTGGGATCTGCCAAACTCGGCCCATAGCGTGCTGTCTTAGGTGGGGTGCAGCATGTGGGCCCACGGATATCTAACAGTGTGGGTTATGAGCAAACTCTCCACTTTCCTTTTCTGACTAATTCATCCTCGCACCTCCTCCTTCACTCTGTCCTTAATCCTTGCTGGAGACGCCCTCTTTCCTCATCTGCCCAACAGTTAGTAACCATCTAGGTACCCTGCTGAGGCTCCAGGGATAATATTAATAATTTCATTCTAGAACAGTACCTAGCCCCTGCTCCATCAATGTCTGTAGAAGTGGCGGAGGTAGCTTCTGTATAACAAGTGTCATCCAGGTGCCTGGCATTGCTATGGGCATGCCCACTCACGCACATGATCTCATTTCATCCTCCCCACAGCCCGGCAGGTGGGCATCACTGCCCCTTTGGCCTGGAAAGAGACGAAGGCTCTGAGAGGAACATGCAGAAGATCCCATGGCGATGGAGTGCAGTGAAGAGACTGGGATCTGGTCCCAAGGGCTGCTTCAACTCCACCACAAGCTGCTCTTACACCTGCCTGCAAGGTGCCGTCTGACCCAGGAGAGGGCCCATAAATAGATAAACACTGTACAAAAGGGCCAAGGACTCCACAGATCCCTCCAGCAGCCTGTGCTCGCTTCCTCCCTCTGCTCCCAGCGTAAGAAGCACCCAAATCTGTCCCAGGCAAGTCCCTCCACCTGTGCTTTCTGTTCACCAAGCCCTGCTCCAAGTGTTTTATGGGCATTTACACATTTGATCCACCCAGTAGCACTAAGAAATGGGTACAATTCTCATGCCCTTTTCTTTGTTGCTGTTGTTTTTGCGGTACGCGGGCCTCTCACTGTTGTGGCCTCTCCCGTTGCGGAGCACAGGCTCCGGACGCGCAGGCTCAGCGGCCATGGCTCACGGGCCCAGCCGCTCTGCGGCATGTGGGATCTTCCCGGACCGGGGCACGAACCCATGTCCCCTGCATCGGCAGGCGGACTCTCAACCACTGCGCCACCAGGGAAGCCCCTCATGCCCTTTTTTTTGGCGGGGAAACTAAGGGACAGGAGGACAAAGCAAATGAGTGGAGGCGCCGGGATTTAAACCCAGGAGGTCTGGTCTTAGGTCTGGTCTTGATGACTACACACCCCTGGAGGCACCCTGCCTGGACTCAAGTCCTGGCACACGGGCAGCACTCCATGTTAGCTGTGCAACGTTGGGCAAGCTACTTACTGTTTCTGTGTCAGGGCCATTCATCTGTAAAATGAGGATAATAAGAGCACCTACTGCATAGGCTGTTGTGTGGACCAGGTGGGCTAGCAAATGCAAAGCGCTGAGAGCAGTGCCCCGCACACAGCAAGCACTTAAATGGCAGCTATTATTAATCTGACTTTCCAGTACCCTATACTGCCTCTCCTGCTGTCTCCTCCCCTCTTGGAGCCTGTCATTCATTCATCCCAATCCCCCTCCCGGTATATTCAACCTCTCCTTCTAGTTCTTTCCCTATAAACATGCTTATGTCTCCCTCAACTTGGATCAGAGAGACTCCCGCCCCCCCGCCCCCTGGCTGCCAGGTTCACTCCTTCCTTTCAGAGCCAAGACCCTGGGACAAACTGGGCCTTCTGCTGTCCCCTTAGTACACTGCATCCTAGCCTCTGTCCCCTCCACTCTCTGGCCAGGGTCTCCAGGCACCTCCCTGCTGCTAAATTCAATGGACACCTTTTGGGCCTTATCTTCCTCCATCTCAGCCCAGCGCCTGACGCTACTGACAACCCCATCCGGCGGCATGTGCTTTGGCAGGCAGGACGCCACTTCCTGTGATTGTCCTCCCTTCTCTCCTGATGCCTTTCTCCTCCCGGGCTCCTCTCCTCTCCAGCCCTGGAAGGTGAGAACTCCCAGCATTCCATCCTCTTCTCAGTTTCTGCCCACTTTCCCTCAGGGACCTCACCTAAACTCACACCTCTGACTACCACCCACAAGGCAGACAGCACCTCTCAGTTCCTGCCCAGACCTGTCTGCCCAGCCCGGGCCTGCAGGTCCACCCTGAGCTGGCCCATGGCACCTCAGGCCAGCGTCTCATACTGACCAGACCTCTTCCCCTACGCCTGCACCCCGTGCCGCATTCCCTGGGCACCTGAGCTGAGGATGAGCCTGCCTCCTTCCTTCCTCTGCCTCACCCTCAGGCACCTGCCAGCTCTCCTCCTGACAGCCCTCAGATCTCCCCCCCACACACACTCCCCGCCAGCCATCACAGTCCCTCCTGAACTGGCTTCATCACCTCTTGCCTGGATCACTGCAGTCGCCTCCTAGCTGGCTTCCCATGCCTGCTTCTCCTGCCGGATAATCTAGTCCTCACACTGCTGCCAGAAAGGCATTTCCAAATGGCACATCAGACGATGTCCCTCTGCTCACACATCCTTCAGTGGCCCTGCGTGATTAATTCCAAGTCCCTCAGCTTAGCTCACGAGGTCTCGCTTGCTGGTCCTGCCTCACCTCTCCCCAGCATTCCAGACCAACCAAGCTAACTCTTCATCCTTCTCCGGCAGAAACGTACTCTCCTGCCCCCTAACCCCTTTCTCCCCTCTCTCTCCTTCCTTCACAGGCCCCACTTTCTGGAAGGGGTCTTCCCCAGAGATCCAGATCTGTGCTCCTGGGGCCCCGTGGTCACAGCACCTAACCATCTCCTCCCCCTCCCAGCTCTGAGAGTGTGTATGTGTGTGTGTGTGTGTTGGGGGGTGGGTGTCAGTGATGGGCGGGGCCTGAGCCAAGCACCAACGAGGGTAACAACAGTAACCAACGTGCACTGGAAGCCAGCAGACTGGGTTGTGCTGACACTGACATGCACTGTCTGTTTTAATTCTTCCAACAACCTGGTGAGGGGTGTTCCCATCGACAGGGAGGACACTGAGACCCTGAGAGCTCAAGCAACTTGACCAAAGTTAACAGCAGAGCCAGGAGTGGAACCCGAACGTCAACGGATCAATGGTTGTGGGGTGAACCCAAGTCTTCAGTGAAGCGTGGACCTCTGATAAGTGTAGAAGGAGAAGCAGGGGGCGAGCGGAGGACGAAGGCGAGGGAGCAAGACTGCAGAGCGGAAGCGGCGGCCCGGCTGTGTGCCCTCACGCGGCCTGGGCTCCAGGCTCCTCTGGCAACCTCTGCCGTCCCGAGGGAACAGGAACCCTGCTGCAGTCACTTCGCCTCCCTGGGGAGGAGAGAGAGCCCTGGGAAGAAACCACTGGCAGGTGGGACAGGAGATGAAGGGATAAGGAGGCCGCAGGCTCTGACTCAGCTGGTTCCCGGGAAAAGGGCTTGACCTGGCCCATGCGGGATTAAGAAAAGGAGGCACAGGCTGTCAGAGGCCCTCCCCACCCTGGCCCCTGCCCCCGCCACCTGCTGACCCCTTCTGCCCCTGTTGGGGAAGGGTGGGTTGAGGACGGTAGGAGTGGGTTAAGGCATCCTACCTCCCCCTGCCCCAGCTGTGGTACTCAGTCACCGAGGAGACATGAAGGCCCTTCTGGGGCAGGAAGCAGCCTGGAGCCTGAGAAGCCACCTCTGGGCAGATGGCTTGGTCGGTATTTTAACCCCAGGTGAGCTGGAGGACCTCACAGCAGCTCCTCCTCTGGCCCCCCTGCTCCCTGGGAAGCTCAGCCACCGTTCTCTCCCCCTCCCCTAAAATGATCCTAATTCCAGAAGGCTCCCTCTCCAAGTCCCTGGGTCCTCTTGCCCCACCGGAGTGGGCCCGTTGGCAAGTTCCCGAGTCAAGAATCAGTTGCCTACAGCTCCAGGCAAACGGGGGTGGGGGTGGGGATTTGTAGGAGGTGGTCACGTGACTGTCTGGGCGGAGACCCAGGGGCTCAGAGTTAATTCCTCCGTGTTCACATGGCCCAGCATTCCAGAGCTGCCTGTCCCCGGGTGCTGGCCGCCAGCGTTGCCCCCGGCACCCTCAGCGACCCAAACCTGTTCTCAGAGGCAGCTGGACCTCCTGGAACTGTGGTTTCTGAACCACTGCCCATGGCTCTGGATTTCACATGCTGGCTCCTCCTTGCAACAAAAACCCAGGCCTCGCTGGAAGGGTTTGCACTGGTGGAGAGTGAAGTGTTGGGGCGTGGGCCTGGGGAGCTTGTGAACGACCTTCCCCTGTGAGAGAGGGGGTGAGGCCAAGCGGGGGGGAAGTTACTCACTGCTCTGTGACTTGGTTGCCTTGTCTGTAAAATGGGAGTAATGATAGTACCTACTGTGGGTATTTTCCTGTCAAAGGAGAATAATGGCAACGAGCAGCCTCCAAACCTTGCCATAAAAAAGGAAAAATAGTATATGACCATGCCTAGCCCAGAGGGTCCAGAGGTTACATTCAGTAACATTTCTCCCTCGCTCTTTTCTTTCTTTTTTTTTTTTCTTTAGGAAGTCACCTTTTATTTTTTATTTATTATTTTTACATCTTTATTGGAGTATAATTGCTTTACAATGGTGTGTTAGTCTCTGCTTTATAACAAAGTGAATCAGTTATATATATACATCTGTTCCCATATCTCTTCCCTCTTGCGTCTCCCTCCCTCCCACTCTCCCTATCCCACCCCTCTAGGTGGTCACAGAGCACCGAGCTGATCTCCCTGTGCTATGCGGCTGCTTCCCACTAGCTATCCATTTTACGTTTGCTAGTGTATATATGTCCATGCCACTCTCTCGCTTTGTCACAGCTTACCCTTCCCCCTCCCCATATCCTCAAGTCCATTCTCTAGTAGGTCTGTGTCTTTATTCCTGTCTTACCCCTAGGTTCTTCATGACATTTTTTTTTCTTAAATTCCATATATATGTGTTAGCGTACGGTATTTGTCTTTCTCTTTCTGACTTACTTCACTCTGTATGACAGACTCTAGGTCCATCCACCTCATTACAAATAGCTCAGTTTCGTTTCTTTTTATGGCTGAGTAATACTGCATTGCATATATGTGCCACATCTTCTTTATCCATTCATCCGATGATGGACACTTAGGTCTCCCTCGCTCTTTTCTTTTAGCCACATTTTCCCAGTCTGTCACCTAAGAGACCTGAGGAAGCAGTTCTGCCAGCTTCACCAAGCTGCTGTGGGGTATGGGAAAGGGAGAAGAATGTGGCAGTAGGGGAAAACGCTAGACACTGCAAGGAATACCTGGTGTCCATGGCCACTGCCCCACCCCTCCCCCTCCCCATCCCTTCCAGAGAACACCCCCCAAGCCACAGTGGGGCTGGCTTAGGAAGCCCAACGCTAGCACCACAGCGATGTAGGTAGGTATAAGTGCACCGGCGTGGGCCAAGGGCACACACGCACACACCTTGTCCAAGAGCCAAAGAAAAATAATAGCTAATCCCTGGCTGTGGAGGTAGAGGACACCCCAGACCCAGACAGGGGCTGTGACCAAGTCTAGTTCCTTGTCCTGGACCTTCCTTCCTGTCTGGCTTATTCTAAGATCTACCCCCAGGAGATATATATTATAAATCTAAGCTTCTTTGTGCATCTAATACTGCTGAAAATATACACAAAATAACTGCCAACAGTGCTGCCCTCAGCGGAGGGGAACTGAAGACCTGGAAGGGAAGGAGACTGACTGACTTTCACTGAGTATCTTTTCACGCTGTTTGATTTTCTTTTTTGCCAGGTATATGTAATACCTTTTTAAAAATTAAGATACTCTACCCCTGGGATGGAGAAATAGTGGAAGGCTTTGCTTGCCATGCTAAGGAATTTGGACTTTATCCTGTAGGCAACAGAGAGCCAAGGGAGGTTTCTAAGCAAGGAGATGACATGTTCAGATGTGTAAAAGAATTGCCTGCTACAGAGCCCTGGCCTGGAATGGGTGGAGACTGGAGCCCACGGGAGACCAGTTGGGAGGCTGGGACACTGCTCTTGAGTCTAGCCTGAAGTGCGGACCCACCAATTATGGGTCCACAATGTGGTACCCACAAGGAGGTAAGCTTTCGTGGATCATGCTTTTTTTTTTTTTTTTTTTTTTGCGGTACGCGGGCCTCTCACTGTTGTGGCCTCTCCCGTTGCGGAGCACAGGCTCCGGACGCGCAGGCTCAGCGGCCATGGCTCACGGGCGCAGCTGCTCCGCGGCATGCGGGATCCTCCCGGACCAGGGCACGAACCCGTGTCCCCTGCATCGGCAGGTGGACTCTCAACCACTGCGCCACCAGGGAAGCCCCGTCGTGGATCATTCTTTACTTAAGTTTAGGGGTAGGAGGCAGCTTGAGGGAGACTTCAGAACAGTCTTGCTCCAGAATCCCTGATTGGAAGTATGGCTTGGACAGCACCATGGTGTGTTCCAAGCACACCAAGCCTAGAAAATGCCCTCTCCCAGGGGCTTCCCAACAGCGCCCCCCCGGGGACAGCCTCACTCACTGGCACCGGCCAGGCTCATATGGAGACTCTGGGAGATGGGGAGAGGGCTGAGGGACAGGCTCACGCTCTGAGCTTGGGTTTCCTGGGCCCTGTGGGTCAGAAATTAGAGGCCCCCTGCACGGAGCAATATAGGAGTCCTGGCTCTAGGCTGCCCTGGGCTTGAATGGAATACCAACGATGGCTTTGGGCATTTAACCTCTCTGAGCTCAGCTGGCACATCTGTAAAACGAGGGTCATCACACCTTCCTCGTAGGCTGGCCTGAAGTGTGCATCTACCCGGCACCTCACACAGCACCAGGCATGCCACTTGTCTCCTAGATGGCCAGGCAGAGGTGGGTGACAGGGAGAGAAGAGAGAAGCCCCAAGTTCAAGGGAAGGTGGCAGGAGTCCTGGTCTCCCTACCTCTGACCTCTATGTCCAAATGGTTACTTATCTGACAGTCTTTAAACCTTCAGAAGTTTCCAATCAGCAAAGGGGCAGGGGGTGTGAGGGCCCACAGCTCAAAGGTTAAGAAAGGACTCCACTAAGTAAGGCCCACCTGATATTTACAGTCAGAAACCTAGACACTGCTCTCCACATCCCCTTCCCCCAAAGGTATGGCTGCAAAAGAGACCAACCGACAAATGCTTGTTCGCTGTCCTCCAAGAGCTACTAAAAACACTGAGCCCTGCCCCACCAGGTACTCACTCTCCTTTTGCCCACTTCTTTAGCACCTGCTCTCATATAAAGCTCTAGGTAAGTTAAATGTCCTTAATTTTTTAAAATGTGCGTTAGAGTTGTTCTTAACAGGAATGTAGCCTGGGCTCTGCCACTGTGTGACTTTAGGCAAGTTCCTTCATCTCTCTGTGCCATGGGGCGCTCATTTTTACTAGGTGGATGAACTAGACCTAGGTTCTAACCTCAAGTTCCATGGATAGATTTTAGATGTGCATGAACCCCTTTAAAAATTGGGTAGCGCTGGTTGCATCCCAGAAGGGAACTAGGTGGCCGAGGGGCCACTTGTAGAAAGGAAACCTTACGGTTGTACTGTATTCCCCTTTGCATCTTTTGAACTTTGAACCAAAGGAATATATTACCTATTCAAATATAAGTACATAAAATTAAAAAGGAAAGAAAATGTATGCAAGTCCATGTGTGTGTGAGGGGCACCTGTACTTTCTGAGGAAGTATCCATCATTTTCACCAAATTTTTCTAAGGTCAGAGGACTCCAGAAAGGTTTAAAAAGCATTTCACCCTATGTCCTTAAGGGTCATTCCCTGTCCCAATTTCCTGGATTTGACAAAGTATAAGAGAAAACAAAAGTGAATTTCAGGCCTCGTTACATCAATAGCCTGGGCTGGATGAATGTGAAAATGAACCCTCAAAGCACATTTAAAAACATATGTGTTCACGCCCACATGAGCGGAGCGGGTTCAGATGTGAATGCTGGACTTGACATGGTGAGTTGTCCTCAATGGTGGATCTCCCATTTTGCAACCTTCAGAGATCAAGGTCAAAAAATAACGCCCATCATCAGCCTCTTCTCTCAAAGCTGTTGAATTAAGTCCTCTTTGCCCCACCCCTGTGCCCACTCAAAGAAACATCCGGCTTAGGTTAGCTGCACAAACGATGCCTATAAATAAAAGCAATATGGATTTTTAAATGTTGGCCACTTTGGCTCGGAGTGGGAAGAGAAAGAGAAGGAGGAAATAGAGGTGGGGAGATCCAGGGTGAACTGGAGATGAAGGGAGACTAGCTCATCAGAGACCTCCATCTGAATCTCTGAAACCCACAAGAATCCTCGTGTACTGGAGAGGAAACTGCTTCCTGGGTGTGCAATGTGGAAAGTGTCAGGGTAGGGGAAATCTAGCTGAGGGATCAAAGCAAGACTGGTTAAGGCAACCACACTAGCAGCTGAATGGGTCAGCGCAAAGAGAAAGGTCACACAGTTCCAAAAAAAAAAGAAGGGGGAGCTGCCATTTAACAAACGGCTCCGGGTACTGGTAAACTTTAATTAACTGCACCATTATAATTCACTTCCACGCCACCCGTGCTCTCCCTCTTACCTCCTCCCTCCTTCCTTTCCCCCAGGTCTCATCTAGGCAGGTTTCCTTAGTGAAACCTAACTGGCCGCCTGTGCTGGTTGCTTCATTATTACAGCTCTGCCTCTCCTGCTGATAATGCACCCAGCAACAAGAGGGAACAAACTACAGTTCTCAGCTCTTCATGACAGGCCCCTTTCCTACCAATGTGCACTAAATCAAGGATCCCATAATCCGAAAAGTTCCTGAAAGTAATACAAGAGCAATGAAGAGGCAGTGGAAGGCCAGCAGGAGCGGATGCGCACGCAGAGGCAGGTTACAGGGCCAACTCCCGCTTGGATCCACTGGACAGTACTCATAGGTTCACACCTGGACCGGTCATCCACACGTCCAAGTTGACATGCACAGCTCAACGCTGTGGCTGCACCCGCCATGCCTTCATTCACTGGTGGTTAAATTACACCCGTGATGCTCGATCTCTGTATTCTCAGGCTGCTGAGCTTTACCCATTTTATGGGTGTGTGCAGTGGGCGTGGGGGTTGGGGGTACCTCAGAGGATCTTCCAGGCGAAACATGCTTGGTTTTTATTAATGAGCTGATGAGAAAAGCCAACCCAGGCCTTTAAGTGAAATGTGTGATTGGTAGCCAAGCGAGAATAGGTTTTAGAATTAACTCTTCCTACAGTCTGCTATGCATTATCACCCCCAAGTTAATTACCCCTGAGGATGAAAATAGGTTTCATGACTCATAAGCACCAATACAACACTTGGCAGCAGATGAAGATGCAAGGACACATTTGCAGGAAGCTGACACGCACATCTATTTATATGTGGGGAGATTCTTGATGAGGTGAGACAGGTACCTCCCGGGTACCAGGATTAAGAGGCTGCAGCAGATCCACCAACTGCCATTTATCCACACCTCCAAACACACACACACACACACACAGAGTCATGGTTTCCACTACTTCAATGATGGTGGTGGCAAAGCAGGAACAGAAACTGAAAGCTTGTTGTTAACAGCCAAGTCTGAACACCAACCCAACCTCCACCTCGGTGTTCTGGGCTAACCAGTGACTTGTTTTTCCCCAAACTCACCTGCTCCCTGATTCGCTATTCCTCTGGCCTCGTGCGGACAGTCCTGGCCCAGCTTGCCTCCACCAGCAATGGGGTGTGGCCAGGAATGGATTTCTGATAGGATCTGGGGTTGTGTTTTGCTTCCTCCCTCCCCATTTCCTACGCCCCTTCCATTTGCCTCCCAGGAAAGTACAAGGTTCAAACCAAGTTTGTTTGCCTTCCCTCAGAGCTCTGGGACGGCTCCAGAGCCCTAAAGGATATTCCAGTCCCATCCCCATCCCTCTGTACCTCACAAATGCCACCAAAAAGTCAACTAGATGAATAATCCCATTTCTTCACCAGTGGGGACGGGTTCTATTTGGTGTCATGAGCAATGGTTCCCCAGGAACACGGTTTGGGACTCTCTCTTCCCCACTCTCCACAACCAGCTAAGTGTCCTGCCTTTTCGAAATTATCAAAAAGGAAGGGAAAGAAAAAAACGTCACGAATGAGGTGAAACTGCTCTTCCGATGCATGAACTGGAAGCTGCTGGGAACTCGGTCCTGAGTACATGGATTTGTTTCCCACTTCCCACACCCCTCCTGCCTCCACTGCCGGCTCCCAGCTCTGTGACATGTTTGCTTTAAATGTGCAATAACAAGTGATTTTTGCCACATCTAGGAGGCAAAGCACCGCGGTTTTGTCCTGTTTCCCCCACCCCACTTGCATTAAGTCACAGCTGCACTGGGTATCAGCATATACTCAGGGCCACAAGGAAAGGCACCAAAAAAGCATTCCTGACAATGCTATTTGCAGCTGGGGTGCGCATCAGGGGAAAACAGAGATGCTGAAGAGTAAACAGAAATCGCTTAGTCAGCAACTGTCCTGCCCCGCCCCGGAGAGGTGAGTGTAAATAGTCTGGTACTGAAGGGGAGGGGCAGTCAGCCAGCACAGGGCCTTCTACAGAGGCCACCTCTGAGGGCTTTCAAAGGCACCAGCATTTGTGTTCTATGTTGGAAGTAGGGAGGGTGTCCCCCATGTTGGAGCTGTATGGTCTTAGCCCTAGAAAAACACACTTGCTGACTCGGGGCAGAATTAATATCAATTGAATTTATTACAAGTTACTAAGCTCCAAGGCACATTACAGTGTTCTGTTAACTACAGAAATGTATAAAGGACAAACAGAGCAGATTCTCCATGTCTAGCATTTCGCTCTACTGTTCAAAAGCATCCGTGCATCAATAAAGCAAAAACAAAACAACACGTGAAGATCCAACACATTCAGGTCAGTAGAAACAAACCAAAACATTTTCCCTCACAAACTTGCAACAGAAAACACCCACCCCCCCCAACACCCCCCTTACCATTTTGCAAAGGAAACAGAAAAACAAAACAAAACAGAACAAAATAAAGTGAAGACTTCAACACTTGGGGCTGTTCAGAAATGAAGCTCTCACCATTTTATAGCATCATTTTTTTTTTTAGGCAGCAACACTGGCCTTGGCAAAAAAAGTCATTTTCTTTTGTGTGTGTTTTTCTTCCTTTCAGTGAGTGCGTAACATTTACAAAAATACACACCAGCAGCAGTCGTTGCTAAAGGCTATTAATTCTGTACCTAGGCAAACACTCTGCCACCAATAAATGCTAACGAATATGATGCAAATGACCGAACCAATATTATACTGCTTAACACAAACCAGCTTATCCTTCAAATGAAGAAGTTACATACCTTTGTTTCAAAATATAGAAACATACGACGAAAATAATGTCTATACATAAGACTAACTTTTTGCAGTTTGTTATATTCACAATTCTACATCTTGGGAGTGAGGGAAGAGAGGGTCGATGTGGGTGGGGGAGGGGCCCTCTGGACGGGAGAGGAGCTGGTCTGGGGCTAAGGAAGTGGCTGTCTTGTGTTTCAAGGGTCTCTCTCCTTTTTCACTTTAACATCCCCAGCTAAGATCGTCGCGATTTCGCCCTGCATGAAGGCCCAAGGTACATTCGACCCAACCAGCGGGCATTTCTCTCCGCTGGGGCAGTACACCTCGCCGGTCGCCCCCTGGGCCTTGATACTCTCTCTAGAGCACGGGAAGCAGAATTTGTGGCTGGGAACGGAGGGGCACTGAACGAAATGCGTGTCCTCCAAACGTTCGTGGCAAATGGTACAGCAAAGGGGCCCGCTGTTGGCCATAGGGGAATCCGGAATGTTTTGGGGATGCACTTGGTCCATGCCCGGGTGGGTGCTAGGCGGCGGGGGCGCCACCTGTAAATTCAGGTCCCCGTTCCGTGATGCCAAGCGGCGCTGCCCGGGTACGGAGGCCGGCGACACTGGGCTGCTGCTGTTGCGCCGTGCGGACGCAGTGGTGGAGTGCACAGAACTGCCATCCTTAGGCGAGTGCGCCGTGCCCAGTGTGTCTGCCACCGACATGAGGGCGGCCATGGGCGACGGACCGTTCTGAGGGGCTGACTCGGGCGGGGTGGTCCGGTTGGAATGGGGTCCCAGGGGTGGGGGCGGCGGAGGCGGACCCCCTGCCGCATGCCCCGGCGCCGCAAAGCCCCCAGCCGACATGGTGAGCTTTAGTGCCTCGCTCTGGTTCGCCATCCACTGCTGCCTCTGCTGCTCCTCGCCCAGCTTCAGCGCGCCCTCGGCGGAGTCCGGGGGCTCGGGGGACGCCTTCCTCTTGCGCAGGCTGGCAGCTGCGCCCCGGCCCGAGGGGGCGGCGGGCGGCAGGGCCCCGGTCCCCGGGGGCGCGCTGGGGGCGCGGCTTAGACTCACCAGAGCCGTGGGCAGCATGGGGCAGCTGGCGTCCAGGTAGGGCTGGGGCAGCATGTCGGCGCCGGGCACGCCCTCCTTGAAGAAGCGCACGGCCTCGGGCAGCAGGTCTCCAAGTAAGCGCCAGTCCCCGGAGCCGTGTTTCTTCTCATACTCCAGATACTTGAAGCCGGAGGAGAGACCCCGACCAAAGTCCTTCATACAGTCCTGGTACATCTGCTTAGCCACACCAGATGCGCTGGAATACACGTTACCCGAGCCCGTGGGATACTCAATGAACAGCTTCAACTCGTAGTCCATACCAGGTTTGGAGACGGCGTCGAAGGCGAAGACGCGGCCCAGCAGCGAGTGGTCCTTCTTAAAACGCACCTCGTAGGGCGTGCAGCCGGCCAGCGTGAGCAGCGTGTCGCGGACCATCTTGGGCTTGTTGGCCCACTCCTCCGCGCGGTTGCGCAGGCTCTCGCTCAGCTCAGCCAGGGCCTCGGCGTTACGCTGCTTCTCCTTCAGCTCGCGCTCCTGGTCAGTGCTCGACACGGAGCCGGGCCTTTTGCCACCAGCACCCCCGCCCACCTCGGCCACCGACGACGAGGTCGAAGATGACGCGGAAGACGACGCGGCCGATACGCCTGGGCCGCCCCCGAGACAAGCTGGGCCCCCGGGGGCCCCGGGGGGCGCGGGCGTCGGGGGCCCACGGCTGCCCAGACCATGAGGCGGCGGTGGGGGCAGCACGGGGGCGCTGGCCGGGCCGTTAAGCAGCGTCTGCGGCAGCAGGTTAGGGGGCACGGTAAGCTGGGGGCCTCCGCCACCCCCCGGGTTGGGCAGCCCTGTCACTAGTCCACCATGCGTCCCGCGCCGAGACGCCACCGACGCCGCCGCTGAAGACGAGTTGGGGCTCTGGCGGTTCAGCTCCGGGGGTCCCTCCTCCGGTGTGGGCTTGGGGAAGCCGTTGGGGCCCCCCAGGCCGTTGGGCAGCCGCGCGGAGTGGCTGCTGCTTCCCAGGCTCACCGGTGGTGGAGGGTATTCGAAACGGCTGCGCTGTTCCACCGCGGCGGCGGCGGCGGCGGCGGCAGCAGCGGCTGCGCTCAGGCCATAGCGCTCCAGGCCGGACGGGGCCGCCAGCACCGCAGGCTTGCTGGAACCATCGACGTGGTTGAGCTGTTGTTGCTGCTGTTGCTGCTGTTGTGCGGCGGCCGCTGCCGCCGCCGCCGCCGCCGCCGCCTCCTTAGCCGACAGGGCCACCGTCTTGACCCCGACGGGCGGCGGCGGCCCGGGGGAGCGGCCGTCCTGGAAGCAGCCGTGCGCCCGCTTCAGCTGACGCGCGGTCTCGATCACAAACTCGATGCGATCCGCGCCCTCGTAGTTGACGCAACCGCGGCATACGGGTTCCGAGAAGTCCCAGATCATGGCCCAGGGCATGCGGGGCAGGTCGCACAGGTAGCAAGATTGTCTCCGGGACGAGGACACCTGCGCCGCCGACATGATGCCGGCCCTCGGGAAGGTAGGCCCCCGCCCCGGCTGTCTCCGCGGCGCTTTCTCCTCCCGGAGGGCTGGCCGGCTGGGGAGGGAGTACGGCTGCGGGGGAAGGAGGGGGGGCGAGAAAGTTCTGCCCCAGGGGCTGGAGGGAGCGCGAGTCTCCACCGCCCGCGCAGCGCCTCGCTGCGGGGGCTCCACCGCCCGGGCAGCGGACGAGTTCAGCCCTCTCCTCGCCCCCACCTCCTACTGCGGCTGTTTCGTCGGGAGGGGAGCTCAGGCGCCTTCTTCCTGGTGTCGCAGACCCGGGCTGGAAGCTCCGGGCCCGGGGGGAGGGGGCGAGGGTGCCGGGTGCTGGCCGCCGTTGGTTCTTGGCCCCCTCCCCGGAGTGGCTGGTGCCTGGAAGCTCGAAAGGGGTTGTCTCTTCCCCTCTCCTGGGAGGGACCCCCTACGACCTGCGTCCTCTCCCCGCCAGGCTCTCTGGGACGAAGGCTAGAGGGTTCAGTGCCACCCGGTGCCCGAGTCCAATCTTGCTGAAGTCGCCGCTTCCCCGGAGGACCGGGGGAGGGGTTGGCAGCCGAGAGAGGAGCTTCTCCCCTCGCAGCGTCGGCCGTTCCGCTGGCGGCAGCTGGGTTTGCACGGCCGGAGGGAGCCGCCGCGGCCACTGCTTCCAGGACGCACGAGAGCAGAGGAGAGGAGCGCACGCACGCAGGCTCCCGCCGCCCCCCAGGCCTGGCGGGCGCCCGGGCCCCCGCGGCTGGCGGCGCTCACGTTGGCTGCAGGGCGCTCGCGCGGCGCCTCGACCCGGGTCGCATCCCTTCCCGCTCGCACTCGCCCGGAATGTGGGGTTGTGATTGTTACTCTACGTTCCGGAGGCGCGGCTCGGCGCTCCCGCTCGCGCTGCGGCTCGCGCTGTCCCGGGCTCGGCCGCGCGGGATGCCGCCCAGGCGGAGCGCTGACGTCACCGCCATGCTCTGCACCAGTTCTCCCCCCTCCCCTTTACACTTCCTCTGTGGAGCCCACTTGTTGCTCGGGAAAAGCGCATGCGCGGCAGGGCGCCCAGATTCCTCCCAGTCGGCCCCTCCTCCGCGCCTCCGCCCTCCCCTCCCCCCTCGCTGTGTGTGTACAACAGCTGAGGCCCAGCGAGCTAATGCTGGAAGACCAGGGTTGGGGGTGGAAATTAAACAGACTATGACCTTTCCTTTCTCCGCCCGGCTTTCCCAAGTTAAAACGCGTCTGAAAACCACAAGCGTCGTTTCCGATCCCGCTCCCCGCCCCACTCCGAGCAGTGAATTTAAATGTCCTGTTTCAAGATTTTCGCTGTGAATTTCATAAGGGTATTACCCATTCCATCTGCAATCAAACCTCCCCCCCCCCCCCGGTATGAACGTCACATTCATTGCTACCACTGATGCCGAAGCACCTGCAAAATTAGCTGTTTTCCAGTCTTTCAGAAACTGCCTTTTCGCTTTGTTTTTGTGCCCTGGTCTAGGAACCTGAGCTTCAGCGACGGAGCTAAATGAATTCAGGGTGAGATACCCCTCCCCCAAGCCATACTCTAAAAATTTTGGCTGAATGTCTAAAGAAGCTACGAGCACCCGGAGGCCTTTAAGGAAAACAGTCTACTGGCTGCGCACAGCTGCATTTGGGGGCAGGGAGGGGGAGGTGCTGGAGAGACCAAACAGGTGAGTGGTTTCTTCGGGATTGATAAAAGAAGGTGGGGGCAGCATTTAATAATGTTGATGTATCTTTGTAAAGCACAGCCACAGTTTTCAAAGTTCTTTCTTGTGTGCTGTGATTTCATTCCATAGTGCCCCAGAAGGCTGAGCAAGGCCCTGCTTTCTTTTCCGTTACAAGATCACCTCTCGTCATTAGTGTTTATTGCAGAACAGATATGTTGGTCAAAGGGCTAGTTGGGGCATTTCAACTGATTCTTCCAAGTATTGGGCCTGCTTTTTTTTTTTTTTTTTTTTCCCATGAAGATTGAGATAATCCTGGGCGAGGCTGGAGAGGGGTGGCAGTATAATGGAATTTCAGGTTCTGGAGCCTGGCACACTAGTTTGGAATTTCCTCCCCGTCACTTACTGGCTTTGTGACCTTGAGCTAGTTACTTACCCTAACATAACGTCTGTTTTCCACCTGTAAAATGGGATCAGAGCTCCCAACTTATTAGGACTGTTTGAGATTTCATTTTGTTTCTTGTTGTAACAGGAGGCAACTCACTGAGACTTGCTGTGGGCCAGGCACTGCTAGGTGGTTTACTTGCATCATCATTAAACTCAGTATTATCTACAAGGTAGATTCTATTATTAACTCTAATTTACAAGCTCAGAAAACAAGGAGGTTAAATAACTTGCCCAGGGTCACACAGCCATTGGAGACAGAACTGGGATCTGAATCCAGTAAGTCTGCTTTGAATGGTGCCTTGACAAGCTTAAGTTCTCAGAGGTGGTTTGGGGTGCTCAAATTTTCCATCAGCGCCCCCCCCCCCCATGTGTTACAATACATACAATCTCACGTAAAGTGCTACGCAATTACATCTTCATAACCAACCCCCATGCTCCCCTTCCAAATAGATTGTGCCAGTGAATTTTTCCATATACAGAAGTTGTGGATCTGCCACTGCCACAGACTGTAGCATAAATACGCCATACAGTGTGTAGAACCCAGTGTCAGGTTCACAGGAAGCCATCGGTAAGGGTTGGTTATTATTAGTGTTGATATTAATGTTGCTATTATTGCTGGTTAACGTGTGGAAGTACTTTGCAAATTGCATAGAATGTAAGGATCCCTACTCATCACTCCTATTACTACTAATTATAATAAAGTTCAGTTGAAGCAACAAGAAGTATTTGTTTGATTGATTTATTCAGTTGCACCGGTTCTATATTTGCAGCAGGCGGGCACCATAGTTGTGGCATGCAAGCTCCCAGTTGCAGCATGCATGTGGGATCTAGTTCCCAGACCAGGGATCGAACCCAGGCCCCCTGCATTAGGAGTGTGGAGTCTTCGCCACTGCACCACCAGGGAAGTAAGTCCCAAGAAGTATTTATTTTTATTTTGACACTTGACCTTCAGAACCTGTTTCCCGCATCCAGCCCTCCCCAGCACCCCTATTTCCCACTCATTCTGGGGCCCTAGGTGCAAAAGAAGGTGAGTTTTTAAGGATAGGGAGAAAGGGGGAAGGAAGAGCCCTAGGGAGCCCCTCTTTCATCTCAAAGCAGCCAGATTTCAGTTTTTGCAAAACAGTGAGCTCACTGTGCACTCCCCAACAATAATAAACTTTATCTGGCCGGCTGGCTCCCGGCAGTGATTCCTCTGTAAAGAGCTGCTGGGAGCATTGCCTCACCCTCCCAGACTTCAACCCTCCCCACACCACAGCTACCCTGGAGTGAGTCAAAACATAGGGCTAGGAAATAGAGTGACATTCCCACCAGCCTGGGGCTTGAGGCTGCTTAGCTTTGGCTTGGCTGGTTAATGTTTCTTTATATTAATATTTATTCAGTCTGTCCCTTTATTAAACCAGAAATACTGAAGAAAGCAACTTAGCCCCAGCCCTCTAGCCAGGCTGCTAGAGAAAGCAAGTCGGCTTCTGTGTCATAGTGTTATATTTGGTATGCACACACATATGTCTCCATCTCCTTGTCTGTCTCTTGTCTTTGCTGTTACTAAAGGAGATATATATACACACACACACACACATACATGCTGGGTGTCTTCAGACACACAGAGTTAGAAATAAACATGCATTTAAACAAACTTCCATTACAGTCTCATAATCCTTTAATTTAAAAGGCATAATAGCTCTCTGGATATCCTTCCCCCTCAAAGAATCGCCATCACTTGTGGTGATAAATTTCTTCTTAACTGCTTGTCTGAGGTGGCCCCGTTTGGGGATGTGTCAGGGATTGTGAGAGGCAGGAACACCAATATTTGGGAGATAAATTTCCCTTGGAGAATTCCATGTGACAATACTGCGTCCACAGTGGGAAGTAACTGAGCAAGGTGGGGGGAGGGGGGCTTCAACCTAAGACACCAGGTGGAGAGACCCACAGATGGGACTGAACACTGGCTGTGGGGTCTGGAGACTGGCAGAGTCAGGAATCAATCTGGCGCAGGGGGAATGCCTTCAATCTTCCCGAAGTTCCTTCCAACAGTTGCTCTCTCCACCCCCCACTCAGCTTGCCATCTGAGCTGGCATTCTCGGAGGACCCAGCTTTAAACTGGAGCAAAAGGTCAGCTCTCCACTTGGCCTTTCCGGAGGCCACAGCCCAGCGTTAGGGGTGAGGAGGTTGCAGCGGGCCCACGCACCTCGAAGTTCCCTGCAGTCTCCCTCCTGTCCTCCCCACCCCCGCCTGCCCCCGCCGGTTTGTGGCAGAGATGGGGGGGGATCTGCCCTGGCATCCTGCAGCCAGCTGGCTCGGCCTTCGAGGAGGCCAGGCTTGAACCTCGCGTCACCCCACTGCAACGTGTGAGCCAAGCTCTCAGGCAGGAGAAAGGCCTTTTTTGGTAACGCTCAAGCCCGCAGTAAGCAGGACCCGGTTCTTCGGCCCGCTAGAGACGCCTCGAAGTAGATGAAAACAAACGTGTGGGCTGGGCCCTCCTCTGGCCTCTCCCAGGGCCCCCATCCCCACGCCGGGAACCCCCCGGGCGCTGTGGGCGCGGAGGAAGCAAGTCAGCACTGTGATTTACACATTTACTCCCAGGCCGCTTCCGTGGCGGAAGTATTTGCCTTTTCCTACAGGATTAATTCTGGTATTAAAAAAAAAAAGGATTAATTTAGGCCAGGGCATACGGTTACGCAAGAGCCACTAGATCGTGAAATCCCAGGAACAACGTGATTCGCTAAGAACCCCCGGGGAGGGGAGGCTGCGCCGCCCGCCAGGACCTGCCCAGCCTGGGGCGCGCGGGCAGCCGGGCGCTCCGTGCAAAACTGGGTGGAAGGGAAAGGAGGACGTAGCGGTTGGTGCTGGCACAGCGGCCGCTGCGAGCGATCAGATCTCCGACTGCTTTCTTCCTGAAGGGGCGGGGAGCAGGGAAGAGAAGAAAGGCGGGGGGAGTCGCGTCTGGTTCCTGCTTTCCCCGCTTCCTCTCCTAGCCAGCGTGCCAGGGCACGGGGGAGCCCAGCGCTGTCCTCAGCAAAAGCCGGTGTGTTTTTTCAAGTTCAAAAATAAAGGAAGCCTGGAATGAGTCTCCCAGGGACCAGGCCTAGCGGGAAAAAAGGGGAAGCGCTAGACAGGGGTGCTATTCACCGACCCGTTTGGGTTGAAACAAACACCCACACCCCAAGAAGTGGGGTAGTCGGGAAGGACTTGGAGGGCGACAGTAGGCGGAGAGGCTGGCGGGTGGCCGTCAAGGCCACAGGTGCTCACACTCTCAGACCCTCCCGCCCCACCCGGCGTGCGCCTGGGCCTCAGCAGAGAGCCAGAGTGCCAGCGGGTTCCTACCGGCCCCGCACCAGAGCTGGGGATTTCCACCACCCGGCTTCGGAGACCCGTCGCCGCCGGCGCTTTCCTGCTGGGGCCGCCAGAAGGCGGGGCCTCGGAGCGGGAAGCCCTCCCTGCTGCCTCACTGTCCCTCGGTCAAGTCAGGTACAGACGGGCAGCCATCACTGCTGTCCCTGGTTGGGGCGGATGGGCCAGAATCGCCAAGTATTTTGACTTGCCTTTCTTAGCTGGGCGGTTCAACTCGAAACTCAGGAGAGAGGGAGGAAAAGAGGGCGCTTAGCATTGAGTACATATTTACATTATGTTGTTCAACTTGGACTTGGCCGACCCTAAATAGCTGTGTGACCTTGAGCAAATCACTTGGACTTCTATTTCTTACTCTGTAAAATGGGAATAATTGCACTGCCTCATTGGTCTGTGTGGAAGATAAATATTATAATGTACTTAATAAAATGGAAGAGATGATGAACAATATAATGACCAACGTTTGTCTAGAGCTCCGAAGGGCATTCCCAGACATTATCTCACCAATCTGCACACCAGCCCTGTGAGGTAGGTGTTACTTTCATCACCCTCCTGTATAGGTGAGGAAAGCAGGTCCAGAGCTAGTCTGGAATTGTTGGAAACCAAGTTCTCTGGCTCTAAACCCAGCGTTCCTTCTTCTGTTCCACGGTGCTAGCCTTTTGGGGGGTGGGAGTGGAGGTGGGGGGTATCCTAGCTGTCTGTAAGGAACTACAAGAAAGTAAAACTCCCACAGGAGTTTGCAAGTGAAGAATGCCACTACTGTCCTAGTAGATGTGAGATTATGCATAAATTAGCACCAGTTTGGGGGGAGTTAAAATCAGTCACCATTCACCTTTGAGCAAAATTGTGTAGCCATGATTCCCTGGCATGCCCTGAGACCTTCCTGGGTTTTCTACACCCTGGCCTTAGGCGGAGGTGATGGAGGAAAATCTGAAGCTCTAGAACATAGCAAAGCATTTAGGAACTTACTGAGTTACCCTTACTGAGGATAGCTACGTTTTGGAGGACCCCAGGCTGCATGATGAAAGGGAAGGAAGGAAGTGGAGAAGGTGCACTTTATGGTGGAAGTAGCCTCTTTCCAAAACCACAGATCACATCACACAAGTAACAAACTTTAGTTCTCAACGAATTCAGGTCATACTGACTATGCACTCACACAATAGGTATCGTCCTGTACTTGGGCTGGGGGCCACTTGACTATGGCAGACTACCCCTCAAAGCACTTCTAGCCTAGGAGAGGCATATACCCTGACAGTCAAGCCTGGCCTAGGTATCACTGGAGACAGAAATCAAGGGAATAAGATAGACCTCAACCCTGACCCACCTAGAGGACCACCATCTAGATAACCTGAACTTCCCTCTCTGGCCAGACCCAGAGGATCCACGCCTGATGTGTCCCTATGAGTGTGAAGCTATTCTCATCACTTACATTTTGTTTCAAAGCTGAAACTTGGGTGCCAGATGGCCTGGTGGGTTTCCATTTCCCAGCTCCTAATCTTGTGCCCTTATGTTAGCCATTCATTGGGTTATTCAACTATTTAATTAGAGAGCACTTTCTCTCTCAGTCCTAGGGATCTAATGATGAACCAAGCCAGATTGGCTCCAGCCCAGAATCTAGAAGCTTCCATTTCCTCCTAGGTGTCCTCATTTCCTGAAGCAATAGCCCCAAAGCCATCAGAAACAGTGTTCGTACAACACTCCCACCAGCCACATGACTGACCTAGAGCAATCTGCTTATTCTCTCTGGGCCTCAGTTTCCTCACCTGTCAAGTGTTCATATTAAAACCTGTTTTCATTACTTCAGGGGCTTACAGTGAAAATCTGTATGTTAATACCTAGGGTTGTAGAAAGGCAAGCGATTGTCAGGAGTCTCCTTTCCAGCGTTAAGCCTTTCTAGGTAAAATAGCTGGAAAAATAGAGGGCTGATCCACACTCTTCATCGTGCCCTTAGCGGGTTTCCTCCCGGCCAGCCCAGCATCTCTGTTCTTCTGGGCTGACGGACAAACAAAGAGTGACTGCCTCTGGACCTAAGAGCCAGAGGGAGACAATAGCAAGGTAGGCTGTCTACTCATCTCTCCTAGATGGACAAGGACTTCCCATCCCCGTCCCCAAATCCCTGGTGGCGCTGAAGCTCGCAGCAGTTGGATTTATTGGGGGCTTTTACTTTTCTGTTTGGGTCAATTTGGAATGAAAAGAGGCAATGACCTCTTCTTTTAAAAAACAGAACTAGGCAGGAAGTGTGCTGGGCCTGAGTGGCAGGGACTAAGGGTGTAATTACAGGTTTTTTTGTTCAGCATTTTCATGTAATTAAATCCAAAGGAAAGCGAGCCTGGCCGAGGCTGCTTGGATGCAGGGTAGACAAGAGAGGTGTGTGTGTGGGACGGGGAGAAGAGGCAGGTGAGAAAAGGGTTTGCTTTTCAGGCTGAGAAGAAGCGGGTTTCTCGCCTTATTAATATTTTTACACTCCTTTTTCAAAAGGTAGCCGATTATTCATCTTTTATTCGGTGCCACTGCACTCTCCTCGGTGATATTTCCCAGCCGCGCGCAGCTTTCTCGGCACTGATTTCCCTTCAACCGTAGACTCTCCTCCTCCCCACTTTTTCGTATCGCCGCTTTCTGCCTGGCTGCCCACACAATAAACCCACGGCAAAATCCACAGCTAGTGTTCTTGGCTACGGAGTTTTCATACCAGCCACCTCTGACGCCGCGAAATAGTCTCTCCTTTTGTTTTGAACATCTTCTGGCTTTCCCTGTGCCGCCTTACGGTACTTCGACCACCACCGCCCCACCCAACCTTCCCCGCGGCGGCCTCGGTTTCTCCGGTGAGCCGCTCTCAGCACAGGAGCCCCAGGTGTGCCACGCCGGAGCATCCGAAATGTGTCTGAAGCCTTGGGGCACGCGGGCTCCCCTCCCCTCTCCAGCCCCTGCCCGAGCCCTCTGACGTTTCCTGGACGCTGTGAACCGGCAACAAGAATGGATCCACTCTCTACTCACATTTTTAAGGCCAGGAAACCTGACCCACCCCAAAACCACGCGCTCCAAAGGAAGGGCAATTGCATTTTCCGGGAGGGCGGGCCTGGAGAGCCCCCTCCTCTCCTCCTCCTCCCCCAGCCCCACCAACAAGGCCCGGAGATGACCGCCCCCCACCCGTTAACGCCACCTTCACCTACTCTTCCCAAGAACAGATTGTTTATCAGAACGGGCAGCCAAGAACCCTACTCCTGTTTCTGGCCTCTGCCAGACATTAATCACACTTGGGAAAGTCAAGAACTTGACTGTGTGGGGCGGGGCAGAGGGGGGTGGCGAGTGGGGAGGGTAGTTAAAAGGAAGGACCAATAATTTTGACATTTGACAAGCTGACCAAATTGGTGCTACCTTTCCCCTCCTTTATTTTAGAATGTCAGCGGAGAGGACTGAATTATATTCCATTATATTCCATATATTCCATTCCCACTGCCTCTATCCCCCATATTTCCCCTCCTTCATGTTTGATGCTTTAATAGTACTGACTGGCTTTTAATTCTGATTAACATTCTCAGCTCTGTGTGTGTGTGTGTGTGTGTGTGTGTGTGTGTGTGTGTTGGGGGCTGGAAAGACACGTTCACAAACCTGACCACCTGACAGATCCCCCCTTTTCATCCTTCCCTTTGAAATGACATCTAGATGGACTTGGGGGGGGATGAAGAGAGGAGGCATGGAAAAAAGGGGAGGGGGAAGCAATTTCTGTGCTTTTCTAAGGCAGCTAGTAAAATTCCTAGGGGAGAACAAATGCCAAAATTGACTGTCTTGGTGTGTTTTAGACCAGGTCATCAGGGCGAATCACGTCAGGACTTTGCACTGGACCTGCAGCCTGCAAGCCAGGGACGGGCACACAAAACATCCCTGCGGCTGGGAGGTATCCTTCTGAAGGAGGCAAGAGATAGATATTTACTCTTGCCAGGTTCTTCTCCAACAGGATTTTTTTCTCAAATTCATTGCAAGATGGATTTAAAAAAACAGTCTGATAAAGAAAAACCAGGGGGGCTTCCCTGGTGGCGCAGTGGTTGGGAGTCCACCTGCCAATGCAGGGGACACGGGTTCGAGCCCTGGTCCGGGAGGATCCCACATGCCGCGGAGCAACTGAGCCTGTGCGCCACAACTGCTGAGCCCGCATGCCTAGAGCCCGTGCTCCGTAACGGGAGAGGCCACCGCAATGAGAGGCCTGTGCACTGAAACGAAGAGTAGCCCTCGCTCCCCGCAGCTACAGAAAGCCCTTTCGCAGCAACGAAGATCCAACGCAGCCCCCCCAAAAAAACAGGGATAGAAAATGCCCCATAAGACATGGCCCCCAAAGGGAAGGTGCAAAACCCATTTGATCCAAGATATAGATATCTCCACCCTGGATTTTTTTTTTTCCCTTTGCTTTACAACTCTGCAGACATCAGGTTAGCAAAAGGTAATAAATAGTCCTTGCACAGCAGGGTCTGGACTAGTGAAAACAGTTTACTGAAATTAATGGGCCTCGTTTGAACCAAAACCTCCACTTTGGAATTAATGCCAGACATAGTTTTCCTGAACTCTATCCAACCGCCTAAGCAGCAGACAATTTTCATTCTATTTGTGCTGGAAAATAAAGCCCGGGCCCTTGATCTCAGTGTAGATTATGATTAAAAAAAAAAAATTAGCACAGTGAATGCTATGCCAATTTCCAGTTTCTGCTGGTAGAAGCCCTTGTGCTCCGGGCTGTGCCTGACAGAAGTTATCTGGTAAACTTTCCATTGAAAACCATCTCCGAGCTCTCTCCCCATCGGTGGCCTCAGAGCTCTCACCACGACACCCGAGAGATTCAAGGAAAGCTCCAGAAACAGACTCGGTTCTCAATAACAACCCTTTTCCCCAGGGCTCTTAGAAAGGCTGGATCTGAACAACACTGCCTACATGACCTCAATTCCCCACCCTAAAGGAAGCTCCAAAGCACCCAATCGAACCCCCCCCCCGCCTGCGCCCCGGTACTCAGAGTGTCTACAGTTCCGAAGCCGCTTTTATTTTTATTAATGTATTTTTAAGGCTGAAAGGCACACACGCACACACCCCATATAGGTTCACACCCAGTGGTTCTGGCAGGTACAGCGGAGACCCGGTGCCCCGGCTGTCAGTGTCTGATCCCAGCCGGCCCTCCCTCCCCCAATTATTAATAAAAGCCCTGTCATGGGTAGCCGGCGTTCTGGTTTTCATTGTACAGTCTGCACTGGTGACACAGGACATGTGGAAAATTTTGAGAGCACTGCGGTGAATGGCGTGGAGGGGGAGCGTGAGCAGGGGGAGGGGAGGGAGGGGAGCGAGTTACTTTTTAGCTTCCGCTAAGTACTTGGCAGCTCGCCAGGCCCGGAGGATTCTGGGAAACGAAAGCCTCCCCAGTATAAACTGCCAGCTTTAAGCAGCCCTGACAGTTATGCTCCTTCCAAACTTGGCAGCCGTTCAAAGTGTTCTTTCATTTGAAATGCTGGAAGCCTGCCATGTGCAATGCAGATTTGCTGTGCCTGTGCGCAGAAGGAACTGATAAATGCCGTTGCGGTTGCCATGGGGACAGGAGGCTATCAGAATGGCCTTGTGATCCGCAGCCTCTCAGCTCGGCAGGCTCTCGCTCTGCCTCCCGCCCCTCCTCCCTCTAGTCAGTGAGATGGTGAAATAAATGTTCTGGAAAAAGGTTAACCCTCCCCGCTCTGGTGCCGAAGCTGAAGCGGAGATTAACCCCTAGGCACTTCCCTGGCCTTAAGTGCCAACCGGGACCACAGGCCTCGGCACCGTCCTTCCTTGGGCGGGTCACCATACTCCCCACCAGCCACCCAAGCAATCCCCTCCCCAAGCCCTGCTTCCCGCTCCCTGAGGGCTCTCACAAAGCTGTGTTTTTAATAGAGCTTTTCAGTAAGCCCAAGTCTAAGTCTTTGAGTCATCACAACCCGGATGTAAACACAGCAGCCCTACATTCTGCACAGTTTGCGTGTATTTTATCTTTTTAATAATATTTAGCTGGCAACTTAAAACGGCAAGGATGCCAGATATTTTAGCCAGCAACTTACATCATACAGCATCCATCTTGGGGAGAGCGGCTGCCTGTCCTTTCCTTGTTCTCTCTCCCTACCCTGAGACCTCAGGAAATCTAGGTCTTTCTGAAGGCACGGTATTGCAGCAACCGAGTCCCTTAGAACCATGGGCTTTAGAATGAGCATGACATCACCCTGGGCAACAACAACAGAGGATACGTTCCTGTCTGAGACAAGACATCGGGTGATTGGAGGTGAAACAGGTCTTTCGTTTACGCTGAGTGTTAGGGTGTGCCTGTCTGGGTGGCTGGCCGCTCCCCTCTCCCCGCCCCACCCCGCCCATTTTGCACAAGCTGCTATTTGAAGTACAGTCTGATTCAATGTACAGAAACAAAATAGCACACTCAGATTTGGTACATGTTCAGGTCTGTAATGCCGACTCTCCGGGTGGCCTGTTTAATGGGGGGGAAAAAATGAAATACTCCATTCCAGCCAAGGCCTGTGGAGGCCAAGGAGGTTTAGCGATTTATTTACATTGAGCAGTATTCCTTCTCAACCCAACTCGCTATTTCCTGAAGGTTTCCTGAACCTAAACCTTCCTTAACATCCCAGGAAGAGAACATATTTTTCCTGTGGCTTTCAATATTTTCTGCTAAATATATTTCAGCACACTGTTTATCTAGGGTTTCAGCTTTCAGACCTTTATGCACTTTTGACACCTTGAGGCTGTTCCACTGAAAAACGGTATATGTTTATTAAAGAGGACTTTATGTGCTGGGCGTGAAGGCAGTAGGAATTTCTGTTGGGTCTGTCTATATAATGAAGGCTTCGGGATAAGATCCAAGTCAGAGGCCTGTTTGGTTTGTGAAGCCCTTTTGACAAAGTGGGCTCCACATAGCTCACTCAAACCCTTGAATACCACAGAAGGTCGAACCAAATGAGGTATTTCTTCATAAGTGCACGGCTGACACGGAGGCCGGCCGGGAGAAAGACAGAAAATGCCCCAGCTTCCTGGGGCTAAGCTGCAGTGTCTTTTAACCCGCCTCTCTCTGGGTGTCTGCTTATGATTGTCATGGCAGTTCTGGCCAGGGCGTTCTATTTCGCTGGAATTTCCTTACTTCGAGGAGCCCCGTCCAAACAAATATATTAATCAATAAAAGCCATCTGCTTCACCTTGCCAGCAGGCGCAGAGCTGGATGGGATAGTGCCCGAACGTGATTTTTAGGAGCAGTTGGCTCTTGAGATGTTTCCAGGTGGTTTTTGGCTTGGAATTAAACAGGAGTTGGAGGCAATAATCAGGTGATTGAGAAAGCCCCTCTCTCTCCCCCATCGTCACCCCCATACCACCCCCTACTCGGCCCCCACCTTCCCCAGAAAATCCAGGCAGCTGAGTTTTTGGCTCTCACAGCTGCTGAGCTTTGGCAAGCCGAAAGCATATTTTGTGGTGGTGATTTCTTTCTCAGGTTGACCGGCATGTTTCTTCACTGAGTGCAAGGGATGTTTCCTGACTATGTGCGTGAATCAGAGGCTGTATTTTTCATCTAGGGCTTCTGATAACAGTTTTAAGCTGGAAGGAACAAAGCAGATCATGATGAGCCCCTATCATCAGGGTCCAGAGATAAAGAATCTATCCAAAGAGCTGGCTACATAGAGCTCAGATGTGCGATTTTGCGTTTTAGCCATGCCCAGGGCAGCCCATGCCCCCAGAAGGTGGTGCCCGCACTCACATTTCAGACACTGTCCCCCACCTTTCTCCCTCTCTCTCTCTCTCTCTCTCTCTCAATGTCCTTGTGGTGTCTGCTTCTTTGTTGCCTTCAAAAGTTCTTCCTTTTTCCAACCTTCCTCTCCCAAATGGGAGGATCCGAAAAAGCCATTTTGGGGCCCTTGGATGTCTTTCCAAATGGAGGCATGCCCTGAGATTCAAAACAGCCTAGACACTACCCAGTTCTGCCCATTACAGCGAGATGACGACAGAGGGGAGTCGGTGGCGTGGCCCCTCAGTCCCAGGGCCCGAGGAGCCAGCTTCCCAGAAGTCCGTGGATTAGGAAGGTCTGCTTCAGGGGCTGCCAGGGAACAACTCCCTTTTGTTTTGCTGTCTAGCATGTGACCAGAATGCTGCCAGCTAATTTTAACCCCACCAAAGTACTGCTGGAAAAAAAATAAAACAACAACAACAACCAAAAAAATGGTCTTGCATCTGGAGAGAGAAATGCTGTGTGCTGGATAAAAGCTTTTTCAGCCTGTGTTCCTTCCTGTTTCAGTTTCCAAACTTGCATTATCGGTAACCTGAAAAATGATGAGTTTCACCAAATTCCTGGATATTGCACAAGAGGACAATGAGTCTATTTCGGGTGCTGTGAGTGTGTCTGGCACAGACCCTGGAAGCCATTGTTTTCCGGAGGGAGCCGATTTCTGGTTTCCTGGTGCTTTCCTTCTAGGGTCTCAAAGCCCCCAAGGGTACTGGGGGTGGGGGGTGCTCTCCATGGCAACCACGCAGACTGCACTCTGAAAGGACCTGGATGGGAAGTGGGTGGTTAGGCGGGGGGTGGGGGGGCGGGGGTGGCAGTGGCAGTGGTGGCCTTGGAGGTGTTAAAAGGTAGACGGCAGGGAGTGTTTGAAGTGGGACAGCAGGAGAAGGAAGAAGTGGAGAGAAGGAAGCTTTCACAATAGCTGGGTGGCCCCCCTGGAACACAGGCCACCAGCTCTCCTACTAAATTTCCATATCCGTTTTCAGTACCAGGAATTAATGGAGGACTTCACGGAGGTTCTCACCGCGGATACTGGGTTCTCAAAGCATTTCCGTGGTGGTTAACTGTTGCTGTCTGGCTGGGTGGCCGATGAAGCTAGGGAAAAGGTACAGAATCTCAAAAGCCAAGAAAGGAAGAGGTTAGGATAAGATAGAGTGTAGCTCGGCAGCTACTGCCGGTTATTCTAAAACCAGGTAGTGACATGGGCTATCATTAATCTGAGGGTCTACAGCGCAGTCCCAGAAGATAATATGATGGCAAAGAGACTGAGGGGAAAGACCCCAGTTAAGGCTGCAGCACTCCTGGCAACCAGGTCGGCTTGGTGGCATTTGTCCTAACAGCTGCTGAGGGCTTCAGCTGCCTAAAAAGCCATTTGCTCAGGCTTGCCGTGTCTGGCAACTTCTATGCATTTAAAGGATCCTTGCTGGTTTCTGAGGCACCCCCTCTACACCCGGATCCTCCGGCAGACACTGTCTTCCGAAGACTAGGGAAGCTCCTGGGAGACATTCACCCCATCGTCTGCCTCTAAGCTACTGCTATAACCTTCCCACAGCAGTCAAGATCAGCTGGCAAATCCCTAAATTAAGGTTCTGATTACTCTGTTGTTCCAGAGGCTTGTTTTGAGCAAGATGCTATGCTTTAATTAAAAAGATGAGCGCTCATGAGTAAGTGAAAATATTTTTGACGCTTCACAAATATGTTTGACTTTCATTTTCTTGCATGTCACAGTAGGGGTGGGGGGTCAGGCTGGTCAGCACTTTTATCCATGAGACCAATAAAAACCTTTCCTGTTAGCTGACAGCTGGCTCTTTGCACAGCAGAATTGTGAAGGGGACTCAAAGTCCAGAATCTGTTCCTTGGGCGTCTCTGTTTGCAGATTTCCGCCAGCATTCAGGTGTCATTAGGACACATTTCTCATTTACCTTTCCAGCCAGAGGATTCCTAAATGTTTCCTAACAGCAGCGCCACAGCTGGAATGCAGCTGCTGCAGGGTGGAGCCAACACAAACTCCTTGTGGGTCAGCCGGGTGAGGGAGGGCAAGGAATCTTGGAAGGTTGGGAAAGTCCTTCTTTCTAAAGCCAGAGCTCAGGAATGAGTGGGGCCTCTGGTGTGAAAGCTTTCCAGATGGGGGAAGGAAGGGTAAGTTTTTGCCCTCTGGGTACATTCCAAAAAATCGCTTTGGGGAGGCCAACTATTTTGAAACGGCCTTTAAAGCAAACAGCACAAATGTTTATACTGACCTGGAAAACCCTTCCTTTTTCCTTTCCCTACAATCCAAGTCTGTTCCCTTGAATATTAATCAACAGGAACGTTTGCCCAAGCTTCTCTCCTCCCCCACCTCTTTTATTATTATTATTATTATCTTTGGGTCAAAAAACTTTTGGAAGCTTTTCCAGGCTGGAGCTATAGAATGCTTCCAGGAAAATGCATAAGGAGTGTCTGTATTTTGCGTTTCTCTGGAGGGGGCTAACCATGTTTTTCGGAGAGACTGAGCTGGGGGCAGCCAGGTCTTGTGCAAGAGGCCAGCCAAGCAAAAGGGCAGACGGTACCAGAAAGATCTGTGCACATCCAAAAGCACTGAAACGAAGGTACGGTTTAGCTGGCCCGCCTGTTCTCTTCTTTCAGTCTTTTATTACCGCAGCTGCCTCAATGTCAGTTTGTGCGAGAAGCACCCCATCTCCAGTAGATGACCTGAGAACAGCTGGGTGTCAGGGTTGGAACTTCATTCTCAAGTTAACAGCACTTGTAATTTCTGCCTAAAGAACACTTGGAAATTTAGCTGGAAAGGTGCAGGAGGTCAATACTCACCCAGCAGGCAGGGATCCCACCCAGGCATGGAATGTAACGGGCTTAAGGTGTCCTGGGGCTCTTGCTGCCAAGGTTGGTGTCAAGCTCCAGCCCATGCCAGCACAGCTCCCCTTGGGCCCAGAAACACAAACACAGCTGCATGCATGCACGTATCGGAAACATCTGTACACAAAACCAGAAAGCGCATACATGAGGCCCGAGGGCCATGGGGACTCACAGGACCCCTCACTGGTAGTCACAGCTCTTGAAAGCAAAGGTAGCCGGGCTTTCCTGGAAATACACTCCATTTAGGCTGGTTCATGAGAAAAGGAGCAGAAATAGCTCCATAGGAGGGCCGCCCCAAATGAGGGCAGAGCTGCCCCAGCCACTCTCCAGTGCAAAGGCTGATTCCTCCTGGGTCATCCCCTGTGGCTGTGAGGGCCCAGAGACCTCAGGAGAGGAAGGGGCAAGCAGGGGTCTACAGTGCTGGAAACAAGAGGACACAGCTTCTGGCTCTCCTCGGCCCATGAGCTTGAAGATTATTTACCAGTAACACTGTCATGGTTCCTGCAATAGAATCTCTTTCCTTTCCGCCCAAGGGGCACAGTGACTCCAGAGGCATCCCACACTGCAGCGGGTTGGGAAGGTGCTTAACAGCCCAGACTTTGGAATATTAATAACAACGATGATAGGCACAGCTAAAATTCACTGGGAGCCTCTTCTGTGTCTGGCATTGTGCTGAGAGTTGTAATGCATTCCCTATTCTAATCCACACCTAATGAAGGGGTTCCGTTATTTTCCCCACTGTATAGATAAAGAAAAGGAAGCTCAGAGAGGTTAAGCAACCTGTCCCAGGACACACAGCTAGTAAGTGGTGGCTGCAGTTAGAACTCAGGGTTGCCTTACTCTAGAGCAGCGGTCCCCTACCTTTTTGGCACCAGGGACCAGTTTCCTGGAAGACAGTCTTTCCATGGCCGTGGGGAGGGGTGGGGTGGTGGTTCCTGATGTAATGCGAGCGATGGGGAGCGGCAGATGAAGCTTCTTCACTTGCTGCCCGCCACTCACCTCCTGCTGTGCGGCCCGGTTCCTAACGGGCCGCGGACCACTACTGGTCCGTGGCCCCGGGGGTTGGGGACCCCTGCTCTAGAGTCCTTATCAGACAGACCTGAGTTTAAATTGTAAGTTGGCTTTGTGTGATTGTGTGACCCGTGCCAACCTCCAGGTTCCTTCCCTGTTCTCATAAACTAAACACATCAAATACTGGCAATTTCATGTCATTTAGCCTAAACCTTCTTTATTAGATTGTTGTAAGAATTAAATAAGATAATGTATATAGAGTACTTAGCAGAGTGCCTAGAATATAGTAAACACTCAATGCTACCTTTTAGTAACAATCTCAGAGTCAGTATGTTTGTTCTGTATGGATACATTAATCAAGTTATTCATAGCCTCTGTGGGTTTTCTCAAGCCCTTGGAAAGTCCTGCACATCCCTGTGTAGCACACTGGGCCCCAAGAACAGCTGGACGCAGTGCTGATGAGGGGAGAACTCCTTCTCGTTCCTCCTCTGTGACTTAACTTGTGTCGGGATCCGCACGTCTGGAGCACGCATCTGTGTCTTAGCCGTTGATTCCTCCCTTCCACGTTGCCTACTCACGTTCACTTGGGTTCATTAGGGGTTCCAAGTCTTCAAAATCATTCAAATCTGATTGCTTTACTTTCCTGCTTAAAAATCTTCCAGGCGCCTAACAGAATCAATACAAACTCCTTAGTTTGGAACGCGAGGCCCCTGGAAAACTGCCTCCCACCCGCCTTTCTGTCTCTTCCTGCCCCGTGCCTTTGCAGGGCTCTTTTCTCTGCCTAGAAAGAATGCTTTCCCCTCTTCTTCTCTGAGCAAACTTCTGTGTATCTTTCAAAACCCAACTCAGTTTTTACCTTTCCTGTGAAAGGTAAAAACTTTACCTTTCCTGGTCTCCCACATTTCCCTGCTCTTACTTCAATGACAGTCTGCATGTATCACAAAGAACTGTAGTTATCTGTTCATACAACTCCCCCACTGGGGACTCATGAAGTTCAAGTCTAGGGCTTACCCTTCTATCCCCAAGTCACCTAGAAGGCCCTAAATAAATGCTAATGAATACATACCTTAATGTAAACTCTTACGTCATAATTTTATTGGCAGTAAAATAATATATGAGTGTATCTGTATATTATTTATACCCTCCCTTGTTTCAGCAAGAATTTGAAGTAGATGTGCATATAACAGTCTTTCTTACTCACAAGCAGATGTAGAATAGTGCTTGGTGCATCCTACAGTAGAAAGAGCTAGGACTTTAGAGTCAAACAGTTCTGGGTTCATCCTAACTTGGCCTCTTACTGTGACTTTAAGTCATTGCTTCATCTCTCTTAGCTTCAGTTTTCCCAACTGTAAAATGGAGATAACAGTAATTACCTGTGTGGCAGACATTGCTGATTACCACCCAATAGTCACTCCTGCTTTCTTCCGTAGTGCCCTGTTTTTTTTTTCAGGAATCCACTCCCTCTTCCTGGTGCCCAGGGTGGGAAAGAGGGAAATCCTGATGAGTCTAAACAAATCTTGGTATAATATTCCCCTTGCCAGTGATTCTCTTTGGGATGGATCTGTGACTCAGTTCTGGTCAATGAGATGTAGGGAGGGATCTTTGAGGGGTTTGTCTAGAGAGTTGTTCTAGGAAATATTCCCCTCCTCTTAAAACATGAGAGAAACAGTTGTCCTTCTGCAGCTGGACGTTATGTCTGGAGTGATGGCTGCGGCCACAGCAGCCATCTTGTTGTGATGAAGGCAACTACTCAGAGAGTCAAGCCAACACACTAAAGACGACGGAATGGAACCGTGGAAAGAACTGGGGTCCTGGTGCCACATTCGGCACCTAGAGCCACCCATCTCTGGACTTTTTCCTGCAATCATCAGTTCCTTCACTGTTCAGTGAGGGACCCCTAGCTCAATCCAGTAATGTTACGGTAGCTGTCACTTGCAGCTGAAAGGATTCTAACAGATCAACTTCATGGAGTTGTGGTGATGACTAAATAAAATAAAGTTGGTAAAGTATCTAACACAGTGCCTGGCATATTTGGTTCTTAACAAAGATTAAAGAACTTCCTGCTGAGACATTCTGAGGTGAATGCATGAATGACCCCAAAGACGTGGCAGCTGGTAACGTAGTAAGGTTTAAAGCAGTGCAGAGGTGGGTGGGTACTGGAATGACAACGAAGATGACGATGACAGTGAAATTTAAACATTATGTTAGGAAGTGTCCTGATGGAGCTTCTTGGGGCTGTAACTGTGGTTTTCCTTTGTACTTCTCAGGCCTCCTCTTACTCCGGTCAGAGTTAAACACTGCACGACACAGGCTTTTCTAATTGTGGGTAGCCACACTTGTGCAATTGGGGTGGTCCCTGATTACCCTGGGGCATGGAAGCCCTGCTCTGGGATGAAGCCTGGAGCGTAATTTGTAGCTCCAGGAGGAGCCAAGATTCGGAAGCAGGACTAACATACCCATGCCACGTAGAGCACGGTCTACCACTGACAAAAGGCACACAACACCCCTCCCTCCAAGAATGTCCAGGGAGGTCCCGCAGACTCCTGCAGCTCGAAAGACCTGCCTTTGGGGGCCTTGGGGCCGGGCGTCCCACCTAGCTTTTGGCTGGCTGACCAGGCCAGAGTTTTCCTCCACACCAGTGTGTGGAGCGCTCAGCCACACCAGTGTCTGCCAGACTCATGTCCTCCCGTCTGCGTGGGCGGCCCTGGCAGCAGGGTACAGAGCAGGGTTTGTACGAGGACACTGTGGCCCCTGCAGCAGGGTTACGGGGGAGGCAGTGTCACCTCAGGGGCAAGCCAAGAGGGAGCCTGGAGGAGGTGAGGAGCAGAAAGCTGCAGACCCAAGGCATCCTCGGCCCCCTTTTCGAAGGCCCTCTTCCCCTTAGAAGCCGGTTCCAGGCCCCCTTTCCTTCCAGCTGCCCTCTGGCTGTTTTCTTCCTGCTGGGCCCTTCCCCTGCCCAGCCAAGTTCGGCGCGGCCCTGCTTCCTGGCACTGACATTCATTCTGTCCACCAAATATTTATTTAGACTATTCTATGCAAGATGCCATATTCCTGCTAGCGACTGGGGGGTGAGAGAGATACAAAGAACGGCAAGATTAGACTAGAAAGGACCTCAAAATGGTTTTCACACTTCTCTTGGCCTCAGAACCTTCCCCCACTCCCCCTCACAAAAACCCAAGTATTTAAGAAAGAAAGAAAGCAAGATTGCTGCAGTTGAATCTGGAGCAGGGCCCCGTCCACTCTGGTCAGAGGCAGACTCCACAGACAGAGTCTGAGAAGTCCTGATCTAGACCAGAGGGGAAACTGAGGCCCAGGGAAGTGACCTCCCTGAGACACATTGTAAGTTAGCGGCTCAGCCAAGTTCAAATCCAGGTGTCTGAGTGCCTGGCCCAGTGCGTTATCCATTGTACTGCCCTACCCCTTGGTACTTGTCTCAAAGATCCTCTGGAGAGAAGAGGCAAGTCAACACAGAATAGAATGCATGTGCTACAGGCCAGTTAAAGAGCGATGGTTCCAACACAGGGAGAGAAGCCCTCATGGCAGAGGGGCAGGAGGCTGGGTCTCGATCAAGATGGGCAGGGTTTGACATGGAACATGGCGGGGATGTGGTGGGCAGTTGGGTAGTGGGAAAGAGGCAATTCCAGGCCCCAAATAACATGGTCACCTAAAGCCTGAAGAAAGCCTGGCAGCTCAGAGACCTGGGTTCCAGCCCTGGCTCTGCCATTACAAGCTGGGTGACCTTGGGCCAGTGGCCTCCCCTCTCTGGGTTTGTTTCCTTGCATGTAAAATGGCAGAGGGGGTGAGCTAGCTTGTCCACTGTGACATGCTCTGATGCTTTGTCCCCTCCCATGAGGCTGGCCCTCCCCTCCCCACCATCACTACCAACGTCACCACCCAGGACACTCGCCAGTGTGTGCCAGGTGGCTGGAATTGACACCAGGAGGAAGTGTCCCTGGGTGCTCCATCAGAGCAGCACGGAGCTGGCAGGCCTGCTCAAGGGGCCCGCCCAGAGCTTTGGAGAACAGTGACAAAACACGAGGAGGCTGGAACCCAGGCAGAACTGGGACAGGAACCATTCCTCTTCTGGGAAAGGTTCTTTCTAATCCAGTCCTCTCTGGAGGCCCAGGCCTCAGCCAGTGCCCCCATCACCACCCCCCGCCCACCACCTTGGAGCAGAAAGGGGAGGTCTCAAGGGTAGCCACTGAGCCCCAAACCTCAGTATTCTTGCTTTTAAAATGAGGTAAAAATAGAGACTTAGTATTTTTTAAAATAATTTTTTAAAAGTTCTTTTTTAAAAATTTTATTTATTTTATTTATTTATTTTTGTCTGCGTTGGGTCTTCGTTGCTGCACGCGGGCTTTCTCTAGTCGTGGCGAGCAGGGGCTACTCTTTGCTGCGGTGCACAGGCTTCTCATTGTGGTGGCTTCTCTTGTTGCGGAGCACGGGCTCTAGGTGCACAGGCTTCAGTACTTGTGGCATGTGGGCTCAGTAGTTGTGGCGTGCGGGCTCTAGAGCGCAGGCTCAGTAGTTGTGGTGCACGGGCTTAGGGGCTCCGCGGCATGTGGGATCTTCCCGGAGCAGGGCTCGAACCCGTGTCCCCTGAATTGGCAGGCTGATTCTTAACCACTGTGCCACCAGGGAAGCCCAAAACTTAGTATTCTTATTTGTAAAATTGATCATGCTTGTCAAGTGCCTAGCACGGTGCCTAGGGTAGGAACCACTCAGTAAATATTAGATCCTATGCATTGCCAGGGGGCTGCCTGCTGGGGACAACCGCACAATTTGAAGGCTCCTGACATTAAATAGGCTGCTTCAAGTAGGGCCCCTGTGTGTGCAACACATGCTCAATCACAGGAGGGTAGAACCGCAAAGGGCACCTGGGGAGGTTGGTGAGAAGCCCACTAGAAACAATGTTTGTGCGCCCCCTGCTGGCTGGGAGTAAAGGTGCAGGCCTTCAGGCTCAGGGTGCTGGGGCCGTGAAGGGGGATCCTTGTTAGCAGAGCGTGCTGCTGCCCGGAAGATTGGACCCAGCAGTCACAGAGCACTCATGAGATGTCACCCACCTGGCAACGCGCCAGGTTGTTGGAAGGATGACTGACAGTGAACTACAAACAAAATGAGCGACAGGTAAGCTCGGTGTTTGGAGCCAATTAATTTGAGAGTCAACCAGGCATCAGTTCAAGCTCAGAGACCACTCCAGAAACCACCTGTGTTGGATACAGCAGTGAGCAAAATTCCTTGCATCTTGGACTTGTAGTGGGTGGAGTGACCTTGGACAGGCCACATAATCCTCATCTGTAACACTTAAGTCTTCTCTACCCCTTACCCCCCATACCAGAGGGTAGGGACCCTAGGTGTGGATCTCAAGGACTGTCATCTGGGGGGAGTTGAAAGCCATCACCAACAGCCATGTCTTCTCAAGGAAAACCATCCCTTTGAACCTGGGCTGTGGCTCTGGTTCATTCGGAAGGGACCCTGTCACACTCCTGTGGCATGCCAGGCTGCCCAGGTTCTCCCACCCAGCAGGTACCCCGGCAGACCCCTGGCTCTAGACCCTTCTGCTCCAGGATAATGATGGGGCCCTAACCTCTAATGAGAGACCATCGGAGTGGATGTGGGAGGATCGTGGGCATGTTACTGGGATGGCAAGTCCCCACACTGCACGATCCAGGCCACAGCGGGTATTTCTCCTTGAGTTAATTGGACTGCTTCGCCTCACAGTGTTGCCTGGTGGGGGCCTTTGCCTTCCTGGATCCCTGTTCTCTCCCAGACCACTGGGAGAATCCGGTCTCACGTGGTATGATTTTTTTTTTTTTTTTTTTTTTGTGTGTGGCACGTGGGCCTCTCACTGCTGTGGCCTCTCCCGTCGCGGAGCACTGGCTCCGGACGCGCAGGCCCAGCGGCCATGGCTCATGGGCCCAGCCTTTCTGTGGCATGTGGGATCCTCCCAGACTGGGGCACGAACCCGTGTCCCCTGCATCGGCAGGCGGACTCTCAACCACTGCGCCACCAGGGAAGCCCTCAATGAATTTTTATTAAGATCCATCCTTGCTACCACAATCAACAAGTTTCCATTCCCAGTGGCCTTTCCTGTAGAAGTGCACGGATGCACACACATGTTTGCGCACACACACACAGAGCAAAGGTGAGGGTTGAAACCAACGGATGCCAGAGGAATGTTTTAACACCCGTATCAAAACTTTCGTTGCACAAGTTAGAGGAAAACTCATCTGTTTTGATTTCTATAAATATTTCCCTTGCATATTTTGTTATTAGTCCCTAAGGTATGTAGGAAGAAGGATTAGTGTTCATTAGTGTTCGGTTTATTTTTTAAGGGTGTCTGTAGTATCATCTCACACTCTGTGTGTATGTGTGCTTTTGCATTCATTCATGTAACAAGGTTTTATTGAGCTACTGCCAGGTATTGAAGCAATAGCAGTAAATAAAACAGACACAAATCCCACACAGAGCTTACATTCTACTATGTTTGTGTGTGTGTGTGTGTGTGTGTGTGTGTGTGTGTGTGTGTGTGAGTGTTGAGAGAAAAATAAATAAGCAAGTGGCACAAACATGACATTTGCTGGTAATATGTGCTATGGAGAAAACTAAAGCAAAAGAGGGGGTTTGGGTGCCCCAGAATAGGGGGATAATTTTAAATGGAGTGGTCAGGGAAGACCTCATTAAAAAGGTGACATTTAAGTAAAGATCTAAAGGAGGTGAAAGAGTGGACCATGTAGTTATTTAGTAAAAGAGGCTTCCAGGCAGAGGAAATGGCGATGCAAATGCCCTGACGCAAGAACATGCCTGATGACAGAGAAGTCATCCTGGAGAGAACAAGGAAGGGGAATAGGACATGTAGTCAGAGAGGGAGTGGGGAGGAGCAGGTGGTGTTGGGCTTTGAGGGCCATTGGGAGGACACTGGTGTTTACTCTGAGTGAGATTGAGCCATTACAGGGTTTTCAGCAGACGAGTGACATCATCTGTCCTGCATTTGAGCAGAATCATTCTGTCAGGAGAACGGCGGGAGAGCAGGGGGACCAGGCTATTGGAGGGATAAAGGCAAAGGGATGGTGGCTGGAACCAGGCGGGTGATAGCAAGGTTAGTGAGAAGGGATCCATTTCTGGATGCAGCCTGAAGTCAGGGCAGGTTGCACAAGTTAGATGAAAAATCATATGTTTTGGTTTCTATAAATATTTCTCTTGCATATTTTGTTATTAGTCCCTAAGGTATGTAGGAAGAAGGATTAGTGTTCATACACACAAATACACTTGACACAGCAATGAGCGAGTGTCCACTGCGAGGCCCCACCCAGCTCCTAAGGTAAGGACCTCACACCCCACAGGGGGAATGGTGACAGTGGTCCTTCCCTCACAGGTGTGTTGTGAGGACAATACATGCAAAGTACTTAGCAAACTCTTTGGACTTGATGAGGGGGAGTTATTTTTACTAATGAAGCATGCTCAAGGGTCCTCCATGCCCTTTTTCCAACCTGTGTAGGTAATTTCATCCCTCTTCTGAAAGTTCAGAAATTAGCACCTGCCTTGTAAATAGGACACGACAAAACACTACTTAGAGACATATGGTGGGGAGAGGTTAATCAGGGTAGGCTTCCTGGAGGAGGAGCTTGGCTGACTTCCTCCCTTTTCAGGCAAAGAAACTAAGGCTCAGTGACATTAAAGAACTTGCCTGAGGTCACAAAGCTAGAAACGGGCAGAAAAGGACATCCATGCTTTTCTGACTCAGAAGCCACTGCTCTTAGCCAGGGTGCTGCCATGGTGACAGGCCATTCCCATCAGAGGAGAATGATGGCCGTTCATGTGAGGACCTGGGACAAGAGGATCTGAATGGCCATCGCTCAGTCTGGGTGGAGCAGAGGTATGGGAACCTTGGCACGGCTTCAGTAATAATCATAGATTATGATTATCTGGTGAGCAGAGCCGTGTGCCAGGCCCTGAGCACCAGGTTTGAGATGCATGATTTCATTTAACCCTCATTTTGCGGAGGAAGAAACTGAGGTCCGACAAGTGAACTGGTCTCACCTATGGGTGTCAGAACTGAGACAAGAACCCAAGTTTTTCTTTTATCTACTGCTGTGTAACAGTGGACTTGAGATGTTAGTGGCTTTAAACAACAACGCACTTGTTCTTATGATTTTGTGAGTCAGGAATCTGGGCAGGGCTCGACTTGTTGGTTCTTCTCCTCCACGCGGCATTAGCTGGGATCATTCTGCGCTGGCAGCTGGAGTGGGAGGGAAGGGCCGGGAAGGCTTATTCACGTGCCTGGCAGCTCAGCGCTCCTCTACATGGCCTCCCCCATGTGGCCAGCATGGTGGCTTCAGGGTTGTTGGTTTCTTACATGGCAGCTGGCTTCCAAAGGATGAAAGCAGAAGCTGCCAGGCTCCTTAGGGGCCAGCCATGGACTGGCATAGCGTCACTTGCACTGAATTCTACTGGTCAAAGCAAGTCATGTGGCCAGTCCAAGTTCAGGAGGAAGGGAAACAGATTTCTCCTCTAGATGGACACAGCAGCATGCTCATCCTGGAATGCAAGATGCTTGTGGCCATGGTGAGAGACTAACAAGCATCCCCAGCTTCTCCACTGGCAGCCTTCCTCCCACGTCTAATCCCAGGAAGCTCTCATTTCCAGGGATTTGCTAAAGCCCACAAGGCCCCCACCACGAGGCACATGCCTATGTTTTGTCTTACCTGGCCCTCCAGCCCAGTGACTGCTTCATACTCTGTGCCTGGCTTTACAAGAATTTATCTTATCTTGTTTTCTCCAAGGGAGGCACCATTTTCCCCTGCTTCCCAGGGGCCCCATCACCTGAGTTAGCCTGAGCATGTCTTGTTCTCAGGACCCTAAAAGAACCGAACATGTGACTTGCAGACAGTCAGCCACCTGAACAAGAGTGGGTTGGATTCATCTTTGCAGAGCCAGCACCAACACTGAGTTCTCCTCAGAAGAAGAGCTCCATAAACAGGACTTTCTGGCACCAAAATTCAATGCTTGGGCCTTGAACCAAGGGAAAGAGAGTCTTACCTCTCCAGGACCAGCATCATCATCATCACCTGGAAATGTGTCTAGGGTCGTGGCCCTCCCATCCCCACCTCCTGAACCAGAACTTGCATTTTAACAAAAGCCCAAGTGATTCATATGCATGTTCAAGTTTGAGGCAATCGAGGTAGCAGTTCCCAAGGTAAAGAACAGGAACAGCCTGGGAAGACAGATGCCAGTTGAGCCCATCTGGAATGATAAGGCATGGGTCTCACCCTTGGCTGATGGTTAGAATCACCTGTGGTCCTTAAAAAAAAAATCCTGATGCCCAGTGTGCACCCCAATCAATTAAGTCTTACATCCCTGGGGGTGGAGCCCAGGCAACAGAATTTTCTAAAATCTCCTTAAGTGATCTCACTGTGCAGTCAGGGTGGGGAGCCACTGGTTTAGGGTATTGCTTCTTAAAGTGTAGTCTGCAGATCATCTATGCCCAAATCACTTGAGACACTGATTAAATATGTAGACTCCTGGGTCCCACACCGGGTTCTTGAGTCTAAATATCCGGGAGCATGGCGCAGGAATCCACATTTTTAACCATCTCCCTAGATGATTTGAATGTGCACTAAGTTAGAGACTATTGGTTTAGGGCCCTGAATAAGCGACAACAATGGCAATGATGTTTCTAAATGCTACAAAGTATAATGTGCACAAATTAGAAGACATAGGTAAGTAAAAGTAGGAAACAAAAAAATGTCTGTACTCCTTCTGTCTAGGGAAAATTGGGGGCCCCCTCGGCACCCACTCTAGAGAAGGGAAGGAGCCTCCCTCCCCTAGAGAAGCTGCCACCCATCGCTGGGTCGGCTGTGATTTGGGCTCTGTTTTGCTGGCAGGGTGGAGCCTGTTCTCTGGCCCGGGCAGAATTATTGCCTCAAATCACGTGGTTGATTATCAATTACTCGTGTCCGTGTGAGAGCACGTGTGTGTGTGTGTGTGTGTGTGTGTGTGTGTGTGTGTATAAGTGTCTTTGCAAATCATTAATTCTGGATTATCGTTGATTAACGAGAGGGAGGCCTGGTACCTCCAGCAGCCGGGATGGCAGCCCCGCAATTATGTCCCAGCTGATCAGTAATCGGCGCATCACAAGACATTTCTCTCTCTCTCTCTCTCTCTCTCTCTCTCTCTCTCTCTCTCTCTCTCTCTCTCTCTCTCTCTCTCTCTCTCTCTCGGCTGCTCCTCCCAGCCTCTCCTGCCGACTCCGCAATTAGCGCCATTGCTCATTCCCTTCCAGCCTGGGCTGAGTTTAGAGGCCTGCTTCCTGGCAAGTGGGTGCGGTGGGGCTGGCTTTGAAGACCAGCACCCACATGGGGCTGTGACGGTGATGTGCGGGGTGGTGGCAGAGGCTCTGTCGCGGGGTGGGGGGATGGAGCTGGCAGGACCTCGAGCGTGCTACCTGGGCCCGCCTTAGCGTTCATTATCCTTCCCAGGAAGCCCAGGGGCCATTCTCTGAGCTCCCTGCCCCTCCCCCACTGCATGGACTGGGAAACAGACCCAGAGAACAAAAATAGCAAATTAGGAAAAAAAATCCAAGACCACTAATTCAGAACAGCATGGTAACATGAATCCAGCCCCACAGAGCCAAGGAAAGAGCAAAGTTACAGAAGGAGCCCCTCCCCACCATCACTGCCATCCCGGTGAGGTTGTCACCTCCCAAGCCAACACTGCTTGTCTCAGTTTCCCCGAGCAATGCAAGCTTTTTTTTTTTTCTTTCTTTTTTTTTTTTTTTTGCGGTACGCGGGCCTCTCACTGCTGTGGCCTCTCCCGCTGCGGAGCACAGGCTCCGGACGCGCAGGCCCAGCGGCCATGGCTCACGGGCCCAGCCGCTCCGTGTCATGCGGGATCTTCCCGGACCGGGGCACGAACCCGTGTCCCCTGCATCGGCAGGCGGACTCTCAACCACTGCACCACCAGGGAAGCCCCAATGCAAGCTTTTGATACCCCAACTCCCGGGGTTTCGGAGGAACTGCCCTGAGGAATGTGTGGTGTTAATTCAAGGCAGCAGCATCACCCACCTGGATCATGGCAATGGCCTCCTAACTGTTCCCCACACTTCTACATGGAGCCCCCAATATCCATCACGCTGGAGACAGAGGGATCTTTATAAGGCCTGGCCTTACTGCTGATGAGATACCATCCCTGCACGCGATGTTACTCCCCATTGCCCTCAGGATAAAGTCTGGGTCCCCAGTCCCCTTTCTGGCTCCACCCCACTAGCTCTCTCTGCCCGGCACGGACCCCTCAGTGCTCTAGCTCCCTCCCACCACCTTGTCCTTCACCCCATCTGATCCCTCTACCTGGTACCCTTTCCCCTCCTCCCATCATATTTCACCTGGGCACACACCTGTGGGGGAGGCAATGATGCTTACACCCATACTTGGGCTCCCTTGCCCAGAAAGGGGTTCTGCCCTCACTGGAGACCAGCAGTGACAGAAGCAGAAACCTTAAGGATGGCTTTAGTTAGTTTAGCAGGGGTGCGAGAGGATGGGGAAGGCGGGGCCGTTCCGGAAAACTTCCACATGAAAGCCTCTCCCGTGGCTGCAGAGCCACCAGGCAGTTTGTTTCTGAGCCTTGCAGCTGTCTTGGCCATTTTCATTTTTATCTACTTAGGGTGGTCAGCAGGTCATGGCAAGCGGGAGATGCAATGCTAATGACTCCGGCTCCACGTGGCAACCATTCAGGAAAAAGCTGCAATGTTCTCTCTGCCACATTAATCAGAGAAACACATCAAGAGCTGTTGCGTGGAGACAGCTTTCCTCCCAGTACCTGCCCTGCATACTAATCACCACCCGCTCCTGGCGGTGAGTCAGCTCCATGCCAGGCAGGCAGTGAGGGGAGGTCAGAAACACCCGCTCCAAGCACGTGGGGACAGGCAGAAAGGCGGCAGCCATGTCCCCACCCCCCAGACACACACTGTCCGCAACCATCATTGAGCCCGGCAGGTGGGCACAGCAAATTCTGGCAAAGTCCATCCAAATGCAGACTCTGGGTTAATTCCTTCGTCTAGGTCTTACCCAAGTCTACCAGAGGGAACTCTCCAGAAGCTGATCCCTGGGCAGAGTCTGATGAAAGCAAGAAGGGCCTCACTGCCAGGCACTTGGATAACAATAAGACATAATTTTAGATAGCACTTAACATGTGGCAGGCATACATGTAAGCATTCTAGATGGATTACTCAGTTAATCCTCATATAACCCTGCGAACTGGGTACACTTACTAGTCCCATTGTATAGATGAGCAAGGCAACAGACAGAGAGGTTAAGTAACGAACCCAAGGTCACACGGCTAGTAACACCAGCTGGGTTTGAACCCCTGCAGCTGTGTTCCAAACCATTTCCCTCCGCTTCCCCTCATTGTGCTACTAGAGCCCAGAGTTGCCTGAGCCAGTGGTAACCACGACAAGCTTCTGAGTGTCTTTTGCATATATTCGTTCATTCACTCATTCATTCATACAGCAACTATTTGTTGAGCACCTATGATGTACAAGACACCGTGCTGGGCACCAGGGAGACAAGGGGAAACAAAACAGACATACGCTTAAGAGGGAGACTGGCATCAATTTAACATTTTCACAAATTTATAGTAATTGCAAAATGTGATAAGTGCCATGAAGAGAAGTACCAGGTCCCATGAAAGCACATGGTGGGGGACACTCATGTCTCTTGGAAAAGTCCAGGAAGGCTTCCTGAGGGAGTGACAGATGAGGGGATGGCTTACATCTGCAATTCTCAAAGGGTGGTCCCTGGATGGGCAGTATGAGATCACCTGGGAACTTGTTAGAAATGCAGATTCCTGGGGCTCACCCCAGACTTACTGAATCGGGGACTCTGGGGGTGAGGCCGAGAAATCTTGAGTAAGCCGTCAGGGGGATTCTGATGCCCACACAAGTTTGAGACGTACTGGCTTATGCAAAGGCCCTGAGGCAAGCAGGAGCAGGCATGCTGGAGCAACTGCAGGTGGTGTCGGGGCAGGAGATGGAGTGCCTAAGATGAGCTGGACAGGGTTTGGGTCACCTTGGCCTTGTAGACATCCTAAGTGGTGTAGCCCTGCATCAGCTCCCATCACCAAGAAGCCCAGTCAGAGGGTTCCTCGGCCCTGGGGCCCCTCAGGAGTAGCAGGTCACCCAGCTGTCCAGTCTGGCTGAGGCGAGAGGACGGGAGTGGCTGCGTCATATGGCTTCTGACCGGTCACCTGACCTCTTGTCAATGTTTTAACTTTCAGGAAGCACTGGTGAGAAGGTGGATCCTGTGGCTGGGGAAGTACCTCCATCCTCAACGCCGGGAAAGGAACTTAGGATAGAAACTTCTCCTTATCCTCAAGAAGCATCCCAGTAAAACACCAGCAGCAGCAGGTGGCTATGACCCACTGAGTCGCGAGCTGGCTGGGTGTCAACACTGCGAGCACCTGAAGCCAGGTTCATCGCAGGAGAGGGACAGGGTGAAGTTCCCTAGCTGAGCCTGGACGAACTGGATGTGGTCGCACCTGCTTGCAGAGGTGTCAGCATAGAGTAGGTCAGAGTTGGTGACGACCAAACAGCCTTGTTGGGCTCCTTCCCACGCACCACCCCTGCTGCAGGCCGCCCCCCTCAGAGGGGCTTCACCCCACAGGCTGTCTCTGCAGGGTCTACTGGACAACCTGGCCACCAGAGCAGGGGATGCAAGTCAGAAGGCCAGGATGGATGTTGGGCTGTTATTGGTCCGCTCCAACGTCACAGGGGCCTTTGATATGGATCCAGGTCACGTCCAGCTCTCCCAGCCAGGGTTCCTCCTTCAAAAGAAAAAACTAAGAGACCTTGGAGGAACTCACTGACCCAAAAAGTACAGCAAGGAGTGAGAACTTGCAGAAGGCTCTGGTAGATGAGGGAGTTAGGCAAGGAGCACGGAGGAAAGGAGGGTACTTTTCTTTTTCTTTTTAATATTTATCTATTTGGTTGCACCGGGTCTTAGTTGTGGCTCGTGGGCTCCTTAGTTGTGGCATGTGAACTCTTTACTTGTGGCATGCATGTGGGATCTAGTTCCCTGACCAGGGATCGAACCCGGGCCCCCTGCATTGGGAGCAAGGCATCTTATCCACTGTGCCACCAGGGACGTCCTGGGTACTTTTCTTTTCTTTTTTTTTTTTTTTTTTTGCGGTACGCGGGCCTCTCACTGTTGTGGCCTCTCCCATTGCGGAGCACAGGCTCCAGACATACAGGCTCAGCGGCCATGGTTCACGGGCCCAGCCGCTCCGCGGCATGTGGGATCCTCCCGGACCGGGGCACGAACCCGTGTCCCCTGCATCGGCAGGCGGACTCTCAACCACTGCGCCACCAGGGAAGCCCCCGGGTACTTTTCTTTACACTAGCTTTTTTCTCTCTATAAAAAAATGTGAACACAGACGTAAAGAGAGAAAAAGTGAAAAGTTCTTCTTTCTTCCCGTCTCTCACCAATACCCCTGCTTCCTTAGCAGTAACGTATATTAGCAGTTGGCTGTATATCATCCCAGACCTTTTCTGGGCATTTACACACACACACACACACACACACCCATGTGTGTATGATGGCAGGATGTTTGTTTTTCTTTGCTTTTACATAAATGGAATCAAGCCGACCATATTGTCCTGCAACTTCTCCCCCATAACAATATATCTTGGACATTCTTTTCATGACCACATATATGGAGCATCCTCGCCTGCTGTTGCTTTTTCTTTTTTTTCTAATTTCTGCATAGTATTGCATGTGCGAATGTAACACAGTTGATTCAACCACCCCCTTTCCACTCACTCCCTCACTCAGGGTCCCTGTTGCGGCCCGACTCTGGGGGCGTTTGTGGTAAGTGGTACTGCTGCACAGCCCAGGGGACCCCATCGCGCTCAGGCTGCAGCCACCCCTCCCACCTCCCATGAACAGATTTTTTTCCCCATGCAAACAATTCTACAACCAGCACCCTTGCCCATGCCTCTTGGTGCACACATACAAGTATTTCTGTGGGTGTGGATACCTCGAGTGGGTAGAAGTGTGTGCCCTGCCAAGGTGTGGGAGGGTGCTGACAGCCTCCTCTGCCCCCGTCCCCCCAGCACATATCCATCACTGGCTGCTGGCTGGGCCGACGCTTCCAGGAAATCAATTGCAAAGACTGAGGATTGTCAGCGGCTCACACGCTGGGGGCCATCCAGGGAGTAGATGAAATTGTAGGAGAAAATCCTAGCCGGCTCCAGACCGCTCGTAATGGAGACCCCTTGGTGACCTTTCTGGAGAAGTTAAAAGCACACAGGCAGACCCACTCACCCTCCATCATCCACCACCAGTCCACCTGCCGGGAGCACAGCCCTCTGTCCTTGGAGAAGCTGCTCCTCATTAGCAGGCCTGGTGGGAAGGGGGAGGCTGGTCCAGGGCCCAGGCCGCCGCTGTGCAGGCAAGGAGGCCAGCGGGGGCACCTGCTTCCCTGGAGGGTGAACCCAGTGGACCACAGGGCCCTTAGCTGCTCAAGGTCAAGGTACCTGCCCCCTTCCGCCGCCCCCTAGAGAGACCATCTGGCAGCCAGGCAGCGATCCTCCAGTGATTCCCCTCCACCCAGTCCCCAGGCCAACGGATCCTGCAGCTGCATTCAGCCCTCCTTCCTCCCTCTGTTCAAACAGAGGTGCCGGCACCGTGGCCTCAGTTCTTATTATCCAGCTTGACAGCCTTGCCCTGCACCTCCGGGAGGAGGAGGGGACCTCTGAGCGCAGTGCCGGTGAAGGAGGTGCTGGTGGGCGAATCCAACATTTTCCTTACCCGGGAGGGTGACCTGAGCCTTTACCTGGTTTCACAGCAGCTAGGTTCATAATTCCTCACCCTCCACCCCTCATCCCCGTTCCTCCCCTTCCTGATTCCACCCACCCACACCCACACCTGGCCCCGCACAGCCCAGCCATAGCTGTGAACGTGGGGAAATACGCAGTCGTTTTCTGTACGCAGCTGTCTCCCAGCTCTCCAGGCCTATTTACCTGATAATGACTTAAAAAATAACTCTAGCTACATCTATTGGGCAGTGTGCCAAGTGCTTTATGTATATATCTGACTTAATTTTCGCAAACTCTACATGGTAGATACTGCTAATGATGTACAGGTGGGGAAATGGAGGCTCAGAGAGGTTAAGCAACTTGATTCAGGTCATACAGCCAGTGAATGCTAGAGCCAGGACTGGAAACCAGGTCCCCATCATTCTCCAAGGCTATGAGCTTAACGGTTGTGCTACACTGGCTCCCACTTACTTCATTTCATTCCTTCTTCTGGGTTGTCCCAAGGACCGGGTTGAGCTGGCCAATTCTCCAGGCTGCCCCCCAGACTGGGTGGGGCTGCGGCTTCCGGTCCCTGGAGCTGTGTGGGTTCCTGGCCGAGGAAAGACCCTCACATCTCCTCCGTGTCCAGATTCTCCGACTCTCTCATGAGCACACCCAGGCCCCCTCCAGGCCAGTAAAAACTGACAGCCCACCCTGCCTGCCAGGAAACGCTTTGGCTGGCCTGGCCAGCTCAGCCTGAGGACGGTGGAACTCCCTCCTGGGAGCACCTCACCACCTGGACCCGGGCAGGGGCTGGTTTCAGGGCTGCCCATCCGCAAGCAGGCTGGGAGGCGGGAGAGGGAGGCAGCCCCCATTCCAGAGGGGGTCTTGCTGCCCTCGTGTGGCCTGGGCCCACAGCCCTGCACCTCCCTCCTCCCTCCTTCCTCCTTGCTGTTCTCCAGCCTTCCCAGCTGCCAAGAACCCACACCCAGTCCCAGCCCCGGTGCAAGTGCCCAGGTTATTTTGCGGCTGAGGAGAGGGAGGCACAAAGGCCAGGGAAATTCGCAACCACCAGTTCGTACCCCAGAGCCAATAACATCGATGGAGGTGAAGTTTACGTATCTGTTGACCTGAAAAGATGTCCTAGTATATTGCGCTGTTAAAAAAAAGGGGGTGGGGCGGGAAGAAAGCAGGTTTTAAAGCTGTGTACAGTAAGAGAACATTTTATTAATTAAACAAAAGTATTCTGTATGTAACTAATGATAGAAAGAGGATATTTGCCAAGATGTTAACAGGTGATTTTTGTTTTCTTCTCTTGGCTTATCTGCGTTTTCTATTTTTTTCAATGGACAGCAATTACCCAGATAATTTTAAAAAGCAATAAAAATAAACCAATCCCAGACTGATTGTACATCTTCCTGTCCTCCCTTCCCCCAACAGCTCTCCAAAAAATAATCACAGATCCATATTCCTGGACCTTCCTTTCTCTCTCCTGTCATTTCTACATCTCAGTCGGCGTGTGTTGGTTGGAGGTGGGGGGAGGATTCCTACCTGCTCCAGGGAGCCTTCCCCTGACTAATGGGAGGTGTGAAGGCTCCTTTGCCCAGGGGGCTTTTTCTCTGACCCAGCTCTGCCCAAATGCACAGTGCCCCGAGGTCCTCTTCCCTCCCTCTGGGGCCTTTTCACGGAAGAGGAAATGCTCTGCTTTCTACTGCATTGTTTGCTCCTGCAGGCTGAGCCGACTTCCCTGAGGCTGAGATGCTCAGAGGCAGCCCAACCCTCCATCACATGGACTGGAGCCCCAGGGCAAATGGTTCCACTGTCGAGAGGTGATTATGGCAAAATGAAGATTGAGGGAAGAGAAGTGACAGAAGCTCCTGATCATCAGAAAAGAAAGAGCAGTGCTTCAGGAGAGGGCTACGCTGCCCCTTCCAGAAGGACCTGAGGAAACTAGGAAGGAGGTGGGAACGGAGGTTCCTGAGCATTTACTATGTCCACACGGTGGACCCTCCAAAGGCATGCCCTTGCCCCTCACTTTGTGCGGATGAGGCCACCGAGGCAGAAAAGCGCCTGGGCCTTAGCTTCCTGCATCTCTGGTGATTCACGCCACTGTGTCTCACGACAGAGTAGGCTCCTGCAAAGGTCTCTGGATGGAGAAATTAGTGTTGGTGGGCAGTGTCTTCTCCCACCCACCCCCGCCGTGTTAGCCACTGCCCAGGCTCCCCAAGAGCCATAGACACCCCTCTGCTCAGGAGCAGCAGCTGGGACCAAGCACTGTCCCCCCAGGGGCCGGCCCCCTGAGCGCCTGCTAGTTTAATGATGAAGGTTGCTAATGTCATGGTTCTGGCCATTAGAATAGCAGCCATCAGAAAGGCAGCCTAGAGGGCCCAGAGAGCTAGCCGGCAACCCAACAGAACCTGGGGTTCAAGGGAAAGGAGCAGCGGACCTTTAGTGTCACCCTGAACCCCCGACCTTCAAATCACATCCCCTGAGGTGGCCATCCCCAGAGACTCAGGAACCAGGCTCGCATCCCTGCCAAGCCTCCACACACAGGACAAATGTGGCAGTTTGCACACCTAACTGGGAGGCAGGAGACCCTCCCTGGTACTCTTTGAGCTCTGCACCTAGCCACCTGGGTCATCTAGGCCAAGTCACTCCTCACCACCACACCTCCCCTTCTACCTACACGGTGTTGTGGCGTTAAGAAGGGCTTCTAAGGGTGCTGCTGAAGAACGCTCAGCCCCTGGCGGCGTCTCCTCCCTTACTGGGGGTCTGGTAATGAGTTCCATGCTCTGAGCATCTCGGTTTGTGGACAGGTAGTCGAAGCGTGATTGATAGCGACACCCCGTGGACACAATGGGTAACTGCAGCCACCTGGACGGAAGCCACAGGACGACATTCAACTGTCTTCATTATGTGGAGAGGAGCTGATTGCAATTAATCACACTCATCACCTTTCACAGGGAGCTGTCTTAGAGCTGAAAAAGAATCCTTCCCCAAACCAGAAAACAACCCTCCAGCCACACATTTCCATCAGCCTCCAGCTACACACCTGTTTCGTTTCAACGTGTCCCTTTTCAAATATTGACCTGATAGAAGTATCTAGTGGCCATGGAGGGAGAGTAATGTCAACAATAATATTAATAGAGGAAATATGTAAAGGGCTGTTTACTTTTGCCATGAATTTCATGCATTATGTCATTTAATCTTTCCAGCAAACCGTGCAGGTATGTGCTCTTACCCCCAACATTCAGAGGAGGAATCAGACACTTGGAGCGTAAGGGGAAGCTAAGTTTCAAACCTGGGCAATCTGACATCAGACTCCATTCTTTTTTTTTTTTTTTTTTTTTTTTGTGGTACGTGGGCCTCTCACTGTTGTGGCCTCTCCTGTTGTGGAGCACAGGCTCCGGACGCGCAGGCCCAGTGGCCATGGCTCACGGGCCCAGCCGCTCCGCGGCATGTGGGATCTTCCCGGACTGGGACATGAACCCGTGTCCCCTGCATTGGCAGGCGGACTCTCAACCACTGCGCCACCAGGGAAGCCCAGACCCCATTCTCTTTAAACACCAGTCTGTGCAACCTTACTTCCCCCAGTGTCTACCCACCATGGTAATCCCTCGAGGCTGGAGAAAAATCCCAATTCCTAGGGCACCAGCTTAAATCCTCAGACTGGATGCCCCCGAGTCACCCTCTGGGGCAGTGAGAGGCACGTGGACATGAGGGGCTTTAGGGTTCAATAGGCCTGGGTTGGGGTCCCAGCTCAGTCCCTCATTAGCTATGTGACCTTGGGCTTAGTCCTGAATTTCACTCTCCTGAACTGCCAAATGTGCGTAATAATCCCTTGCCTTGGAGGGTGCTGTGAAGGTGAGAGAAATCATTTGGTGCTGAGTGGATGCTCCAGAAATGGTGGCTACTCTTATCTGCAGGGTGGGTGCGCCCGTTGACCTTGGGAGGAGCCAGCCTGGAAGATTTCTGTAGGTGGCAAATTCTAGTTCAGCCTCTTTAGAAAATACCACCACAAAGAAGGGCTAGGATGAAGGTGAGGGCCAGCTTTCTCACCCTTAGGCTTGTCCCATTTCGGAGGGAGCAGCTCATGGTCATGGTTCAAAGGATCCCCGAAGGGACTGACTTAACCAAGTTGGCAGAGCAGACACAAGATCCTGTGACTTTGGGCCCAATCTTTCCTCAGAGACCTCATTATGCAAAGAACAGTGTCCCGGCAGGATTCAGGTCCATGCCTCTTAGGTATCTGCAGAGACTCTGGTGCCATGAACCAGCCAATGCCGCATTTGTGGTACTTTGTTACGGCAGCCCTAAGAAACTAACATGGTCATGAGAGATATTGTGACTTCCCCATTGCTCTCCCTTGAACCACTCATCCTGGGGGAAGCCAGCTGCTATGTCATGAGGCTACTCAAGCAGACCTATGAGAGGTCCGCGTGGCAAGGATCTGAGGCCTTCCGTTGAAGGCAGCACCAGCTTGGCACCCTGTGGGTGAGCCTCCTTGGAAGCGGACCCGACAGCCCCAGTCAAATCTTCAGATGACTGCAGCCCTCCTAAGAAGCCTGGAGCCTGGGATTTCCCTGGAGGTCCAGTGGTTAAGACTCTGCACTTACACTGCAGGGGGCATGGGTTTGATCCCTCATCAGGGAACTAAGATCCTGCATCCTGTGAGGTGCAGCCAAACAAAACAAAACAAACAAACAAAAAAACCACAAAAGAAGCCTGGAGCCAGAACAGTCAGTTAAACCTTTCCCCAGTTCCTGGCCTACAGAAACTGTGAGATCATAGATGTTTATTATTGTTTGAAGCTACTAAGTATTGGAGTAATCTGTTATACAGCAATAGCTACCTAATACTCATATTTATCATATTGGGGCCCCAGTATAACCTGAAACAGAGAGAGCTGCATTTTTTTTTTTTTTTGCGGTACGCAGGCCTCTCACTGTTGCGGCCTCTCCCGTTGCGGAGCACAGGCTCTGGACATGCAGGCTCAGCGGCCATGGCTCATGGGCCCAGCCGCTCCGCAGCATGTGGGATCCTCCCGGACCCGGGCACGAACCCACGTCCCCTGCATCGGCAGGCGGACCCCGAACCACTGCGCCAGCAGGGAAGCCTGAGAACTGCATTTTTTAATCCTCATACATCACTTGAAATGGATCAGGGGCCCCAGCGCCATTCTCTCTGGGGATGTTTCCAACACTGGGCTCCACAGGTGTCTCTGTTATTCATTTCCCCGTGAGCACCTTCCATGTGCCAGACACTGTGTTACCGGCTGCGGCTATAGATGTGAACAGTCATGTTCATGGCCAGTGGCCATTATGACCATAGGTCTGCTAGTAGACAGATATGTGAAAAAGGACCGCACTCGTCTGCAGAGGCAGGAGGAGGAGGGGGCGTTGAGACGCTGAAAGAAGCCTTCAGTGGCGTGACCCTGCAGAGGCAGGAAGAGAGCCAGGCTCAAGGGTCCACAAGAGCAGTGGTAGGTAGAGGGAACTAGAATCCAGACTCCCCACTTCACGGCCTTCTCCCCTGTGTCTGTCTGTTCTGTGTCTCTCTTATAAAGATACCAGTCATTGGATTTAGGGCCTGAGCTAACCCATTACAACCCGTAATTACATCTGCGAAGACCCTACTCCCAAATAAGGTCACCTTCACAGGTATGAGGCAGGGTTAGGACTTCAATATGTACCTTCTGGGGTACACAGTTGGCCCACAACAATGACCTAGCCTTGGAAGTCACATACCATCGTTTCTTCAGTAGCAAGTGGTTACAAGGGTCAGCCCTGTTTAGGGCAGGAGGAGACCACACAGAGGGTGAACATCAGTAGGTGAGGATAACGGGAGGTCATCTTGGAGGCTGGCTCCCAGGAGATCAGATGGCAATCTGAGCATGAGACCCACCCTCAGGCACAGTATTCACAAAGGAAACAATGGAGAACCAGTTGCACAGCACTTAGGCCCCCCCATACAGTCAAGAATATAAAAGGGGAAGAGTGTGGGGAACAGAAGGGTCTGGAAATAGAAATCGTCCAAGAGAGTAAAGCTATGTGGAGAGCTCCACCTCCATCTCAAGTCTTGTGATGGGGGCTTCCATAAAGCCATTCACAGCCATCGGCCCCCAAGGCCTGGGCCAAGAGGACGGGCTGCACTGGGATTGGTCAGGGGCCCTGTGAGTGCTTCCTGAGGCCTCTGGGGAGAGAGGGCTGGCGTGGCGTCATTTTAAGTCCTGTAGCACTTCCTAATGGGCAGGAAGAAGGTGGAAGGGGATGTTGGATTCTTGGGGCTGAAGATGAGGTCACCAGCCGTTACCCGGAGGAGAGACGAAGATCAGGAACCTCAGCAGAGAGCCTCAGAGACGGGAACCTCTGTAGAACCCAGGGGAGCCCCCGGGAAACAGCGTTCACCATCTGTCAGGCCCAGAGGGCTGGCAATTTTGCAGTCATATAAGAATTGCCCTATTCCTCTGTTCCCTCACTTCTTCTCTCCGCTCACCCCTCCCCCTTAGACCCTGCAAGCATCAGCCTGTGGGGAGCAGAGGTGGTCAGGTGAGAAAATAGACAAAAGCCTCCCACAGCCCAGTCCCTGAAGGCCGGCACCCCAACTCCAGACCTTGGAGCAGAAGGAGGAAGATTGGTCTCTGAAGGAAGATGAACGTGTCAGGTCCTATCTATAACCAGCTGCTTTAGACCTCTAAATCGATCGTGGATTTTACGACGTAGAATGACCATACCTGAGCCTGACCAGGAGAGACATGGGGTCAGCTGGGCTTTCATCCAAGGGGGGTGAAGGGGAAATGCCTCCTTCATGGAAAAGTTCAAGTGGAGGGAATTCCCTGGCGGTCCAGTGATTAAGACTCCGCGCTTTCACTGCCGAGGGCTAAGATCCCACAAGTGGCATGGCTTGGCCAAAAAAAAAAAGTTCAAGTGGACAGTGAGAGGCACAAACTGAGCTGCATTTTGATTACATCCCATGTTCAGGGATTGGTTTCACTGAGCTTTAGCTTTCTCAAGGCAAGTTGGGCCTTATATTCCCCACTCTTGTCACCCCTGGGGCACAGCCTTGATCCACATGGAAGTTCCTGGAGAAAAGCCCGTCTCAGCTTTTGTCCAAAACTGAGGAATGTTTACTCATTTTTCCTTCCTATTGTCTGGAAATGACACCAAGAACAGGGGGGAAAATAAAAAAGGACAACTTGTCCCCGTGCAAAACACCCACACCCTCTGAACTCTTCACCCTGCTGTGTTCTGACTTCACCCTGGGATGGAGAGGTGTGGTATGAGGTTGGCAGAAAGGTTCCTGGGAGGATATGCTTGGCCTGGGCACAAAAGCTGTTTTTCTGAAAGCTTTGTGCACTTCAACTAAGTGAGGGAGAGGTCTGAGCAAAGACAGGAGACAGCATCAGGGGAGAAAGTTCTGCTAAAAAAAATTTAAATTCCCCAGGGATGTTGGAGCTGTGATCTGATCAGTCCTTTAAGTGTCTTGTTATTATTGAAAAAAAGAAGGTTGGGGCTTCCCTGGTGGCGCAGTGGTTAAGAATCCACCTGCCAATGCAGGGGACACAGGTTCGAGCCCTGGTCCGGGAAGATCCCACATGCCGTGGAGGAACTAAGCCTGTGCGCCACAACTACTGAAGCCTGTGCGCCTAGATCCTGTGCCTCACAGCATGAGAAGCCACCACAATGAAAAGCCCGTGCACCACAGCGAAGAGTAGCCTCCGCTCGCCGCAATTAGAAAAAGCCTGCACACAGCAACAAAGACCCAACGCAGCCAAAAATAAAAAATAAATAAATAAATTTATGAAGAAGAAGAAGAAGAAGGCTGCCTGTGAGTCTCTCCTCTCTCACTGTCCTTGCACCAAGCTTGGGACCAAAGCTTCCTTCCTTCTTTAGGAGTCAGGCTCTGAAAAGAAGGGCCCTTGAGGTTAGCACTAGGACCGGGCAGAAGCTGGGGCTCTGCAGCAAGAGTCCAAGCTCTTCAGCTCACAGGCCTGCAGATCAGACACCCACCAGGAAGGTTCCAGCTCCCAGCAAGGATCCAGCCGAGCAGAGGCATGGGCTGGAATACAAGTGGGGATGAAAGCCTGGAAAGCAGGGGCATTCCACAGTCAGCACTTCTAGAAAAGCCTGTCTTCCCCAGCACAGAGGCTGCAGGGAGTAGCGACTCTGGCTCTCTCTATTTCAATAAAAGCATTTATCGGGCTGATGCTGTCAGTGATATTTCAGGACCTAAACAAGCCTAGTTTTTCACAGTCTGTAGGACAGGGGGCTCCTAACACTCTTTAAAAGATGCTAGACCCTAAATAAAATCCCTTGTCATCAGGCCACCCATCTCTCTCTCCCCCAGGCCCTGGTGCCAAGAAACAGTCACAAGCCCCCATCAGCCGATAGCAGCACTCTTGGATCAGTTTCCCGAAGAGCTTAATCACGAACAAATTGCTGTCACTTGGCCTGGAGCTGAGAAGCCCAGGAGAGTCTCAGGATGAGGTCTTTCCTGGTGAGAACATAGCCCTTCTGGGAGCCTCTCTTCCCCAGTGCATGTTTGCACTGGGGAGTAACTCCAGAGCACTGAGTGCCGTGTGGGGTTAGCAGGGCTTTTCAACTTCAGCACTAATGGCATTTGGGCTGGACAGTTCTTTGTTGTGGGGGTGGTCCTGTGCCTTGTAGGATATTTAGGACGATGCCTGGCCTCCATCCACAAGATGCCAGTAGCATCCCCTCCCCACTCCTCCTCCATCGTGACAATCAGAACTGCCTCTACACATTGCCAAATGTCCTCAGGGCCAAAATCATTCCCGGTTGAGAAGCACTGGCTAGGAGCAGTGCTCATTCCATGACTAGACAGCTAAGGAGATCCAGGGTAGAGCTGGGCCACCCATATCTCAAGGGAATTTTCACTCCAGGAAAAAAGAGACCAAATGTACATGGCCCTTGTAACAGTTAGTGCTCTGTTGGATGCAACTCTAAATGACTTACCAAGGGTGAGGGGTGGATGCTGTCTCTTGTAACTGAGAAGACCAGGGATTTAGGCACATTGCTGGCTCAGGCCCAGCTTGAACCAGGACTCAAGCAATATCACCAGGACTTGATTCTGGATTCTGCTTTTCTCCAGCTTTGGAATTCTTGTAGGGGCAAGATGGCTGCCAGCGCTCCAGTCCTATACCTTCCTAGGTTGGCGACTTGTGGAAGAAAAAATGGGAAGTGTTTTCCTTTCTACAGTCCTAGCGAAAGCGTCATTGCATTTTCTTGGCTCCCATTTGGTCAAGAGTCCGTCACCAAGCAAAAGCAAAACACCATGGCCAGGGAATGTGCTGGCCTAGTTGGCCAGGCTGTAGTTGCATGCCCACCTCTGGATCTAGGAGCACAGTCAACTCTGCATACAGGGCACCAAAGATGGAAATGTGAGGTTTCCCAAGAGGAAAATCAGGGTACAACTACCAGGGGACAGGTGAAAGGATTCCAGATGACAAAAAGCTACAGGTCGCTACCACAGTCTAGACCAAAAAGAAGTTCAGAAGCTCATCCATCAAGGTGAGAGGTAATAAGAGTGTAAGGAGGACTTCAATGAATGGCAGTACAAAGGCTGTGCCATGACTGTCCAAGTCAACCTCCAGGTGACAAACAAAACCCTCTTAGGTGTCTCTAGGACAAACTAGCAACTGACATGATTCATTCAATTGCTGCCTGAAATGGAGACCACAAGAGTTTCACCAAGATCCTTCCCCCCTTCTTCCATAGTAACATATTTGCAGTTGGGCCCATAGCTGCCCAGCTGGGCACAGCATTTCCCAGCCTCCCTTGCAGTTAGGTGTGACCATGAGACTAAGTAAACACTACAGGAACAGAAGAGATGGCCAGACCTATGCCTTAAGATAGTGGGTGTCTCATCCACACTCTTTCTCCTTCCCTAGAACCAGAACATGAACTTTCCTGAGGCCCAGGGTTTGACCACACAAGAGAGGATGATGCCTTAAGGGATGACAGAGGAAAATGCAGAGGAATCTGGATCCCTGAATGACCAGGGGGAGCGGAGCCTCCTGCTAGCCTGGAATGGGTACCTCAGGTGAAAAAGAAAGAAATGTCTGTCTTTTCTAAGCCACTAAATTGTTGCATTTCCTCTATTTTAAGATGCAAGTTTTTTTCATATTCTAATATCTCCAAAATCCATGACACCATTGGCCAGGCAGTGGCCACCCTTAAGTCAGGCCCCAGGAAAATATTTTTGTGAGGCTCTTGTCTATATAAACAAATTAAAATTAACATATAAAAATTCATAAGTTCATGCGAGATATAGTGATTTATCAATGAAGATTCAGAATAACGGGTAGAGAAGAGCTGCTTATGTATTTATTTATTGTCTCATCAATGCACATGAAGATTCTTCTTCCAGGCCAGACACCATCTCTTCCTGTTTAGATCCAGAAATCTATCTCTTCATAATTTCAGGTCTCCCACCAGGAGAAAATAGTAGTGATACATCATTATGTTGACTAAATACTGGACACATAATATTATTTTTTTCAGAACAGAGTGACAAAGTTCTATGTCAGCCTTCACTTGCCTTTTTTGCTGCCATTGACCATCTGATATTTATTGAGGTTTCGTCTCCATTCTGGAAATTGCATAATGTGTGGAAGTGATATTCTGTGCTCATTTGATAGAGATCCTATGTGTTTCTGGTCCCTGATACCCTCGTTGGCCAACGCTAATGTTGAAAGGGATTTTTAAACAAGTAACAGTGATAACAGAACATTTGGGTTTTGAATTTAGAATATATTTAGACCATAAAAGCTAGTTTCTACAGTTTCTTTCACCACTTGAAGAAGGTGTAAAGTGAGTTGCTTACTTGCTTTCCAGACCTTGGGCAGGTCCCGGCGCCGCAGAGTCCGGTTATTCTAGGTAGCAGAGCACGGGTCTGTGCCCAAGTCCTAGGGGGCACGGTGCTGTGCGCGCCTGCGCAGACGCAATCGGGACGCCCTCGCCCGCCACGCCCTTTCTCCGCACCCCTCTAGGTGCTCCGGGTACGCGAGGCTCTTGGACTCGCACCAGCCGCGGACCGAGTGGTGAGGCGCGTAGGTGGGTGGGACTGACTGTGGGCCTGGAAGTTTGACCTTGGGGGTGGACATCAGGAAGAAGATGAGAAGAGCCTGGAGAGCAGGGGTGCGACTAGGGGCGCTAGAACGCAACCAGCTGGGGGAACCTGCAGGGCGACAGGACCTTTCCTCCGCGCTCGCTCTCCCCGGGGCTGAGACTTTCACCTTGGAGGCTGGTGCAGGACCAGCCAGGAGTCAGCAAAGGAGCCGTGAATGGGTGAGCTACAGGCCACATTATGCAGAAACAGCATAAGGGACAATGTTCTTTGTGGGAAATGGCAGATAATGGGACAAGATCCTGTGTCAACAGAACCTTTGTATCAAAATAATGTAAGTCAAATCCTTTAGGAAAAAAAAAAAAGCTAATCCATCTACTACTGTAACTGCAGTCATCATCTAATATCCAGAGCTTCACTTAGGTTCACAGATCTGGCCAAAAGTTTGGGAGGTGCATGAGGGATGCCTAGACTTGGAGCAGCCTTTGCTGCTGGGGTTAGATCTTTGGTGGAGGCCAGTCATGTCACAAAACCTTTGTTAATACCAAAGTCATGACCATTTAGTGACACAAGCTGGACTTTCCAAGGATATGATGCAATACAACATTCCTTTTTTATCATAATAAATCTTTGTGCCAATGGTGAGTAGACTACAGGCAAGGGCAGGGGCTCTGCTTTTCCTGGTACTGGTGTTAGTCACTATACAGGATCCTTCTGGAAAGATCAAGAAAGTGCCAGCATCAAAATCCAAAGAGTGTCCCTACCTTGGAAAAAAATCCCCAAAGACAAGAGTGAAATATTCTTTTAAGATAAGCAGCATCAATCACCAATGCTCTTGACATGAAGAATGATGTTGGGGCAAATGCAGCAATGGTTCTGAGATGGAAAGTGGTTCAGAAGAGTTGGCTTCTGATGCAGAAGAGGATCGGATGCTTGACGTCAGTGAGCACACATGTTCACTAGTCACGGTCAGTTCCATCATCTCTGGTTCTAGGACTGGCCTCACCAGGCTGGATTGTTTTCTGCTGGGTCTGAAGACAAGGCAGTGTATCAAATGGGTTCTGTCAGTTCCAGGCCTCACATTTGTGCTGAAGACACATGATGTATGGGCACAGAGCCACCCCGGGAAAGACCCCACCAGCCTAGTAAAAACCACGTGGATGTGGCAGCTGCTGTGATTTCCTCCAGCTTGCCTTTAGAGAATAACAAATGCTTTACAGTTTGTAAAGCACTTTCACTTACGTAACCTTATCCCATTCTCACAACCCTGAAAGGAAAGGCAGACATTATCATCACTCCATTTTAGAACTGAAAAATAGCAGCTCAGCAAGGTAAGGGAACTTAATCAGGGAACCCTAGGTTGTGACAAAGCCTGGATCTGACTGACATCTTTAATGCCACACCCTGGGCTGTGTCCACCATACCACGAAGTCTACTTTCAGGGAAATTCCATTTCTATCTTTGTCTTTTGCATTACTTGGAGCTACTGGTTTGGCCTAAAAATTTGTTCAGTTAGTGAATACGTTGTTCAATAAAGTTCTTCGTGGAAATGAAAAATGTCTTTTATTTTTACTTAAAACCAAACGAACCTTTTGGCCAACCCAACAAATAGTTTGTTTTGTGTTGGTTGGGTTTTTTTAGTTTTTTGGGTTTTTTAGGGATGGATGTTTCTAGTCTACGGTGAAAATTCTTGTAGAGCAAGAACCCCGTTTGACTGCAACCATTGCTAATTTCTCTTAACTGATATTCTCACAGATTGCCCATGAGATAGCAGCTTTCATGCATTATATCCCTTATGGAAAAAAGAGGTAACTTTAAGAATGGGGTGGTTAGTCTTTACCTCATTTTCATGTTATACAACAAACCCTCAGTACTCTTGGGTTTTATAAACTATGGGATGGAGTTTACAGAATGCCACCAAGTCCCCACCCCACCCCCACCCTAAGTATTAGTATCAATTTGCATCAGTTGGCACATTTTTGTTATTTTTATTGAAGTAGAAGCATTTTGAGTTTTATTCATTTTGTTTTGTGGGATTTGTTTTGTTTGGGTGCAGGGCTTCCTGGGGAGAAAGATAAGAATAATGGAAGGAATTGATGAGCTGTCGTTGGCATCCTGCCTGAGGGTCTCATTTCCAGCCCCAGGGAGGGGAGAGTTAGGGTGAAAAATGGAGAGAGGAGTAATCATGTAAGACTTTGAGCAACTAAAGATACAAGCGGTTCTGCTGTGGGACACAGGCAGCAAAGTAGAGCCATTCAGTGAGGAGGTTATTTGTCCCCCACTACTCCATCCTGCCCTCCACTTTGGCAAGTTGGTGGTGTAGAGTGGCCCCAGGAGAGAATGCCATGCCCAGGCAACAGGAGTGACCACTATAAGAACAGAGACCTTACAGAAGACACACGTGCTGATGAGGTACCCTTTTTAAGGGGCTGTGAAGAGTAGACCATCAGTGGGAGGTCGCAGTGGAAGAGCATAGTGGATCTTCCCTGTTTCCTCTGGGAGACACCTCAGGGGCCTCCAGAAGTAACTGAGGAAGAGTTGGCAGGGCACAGGATAAGTAGAAACTTCTACAGACCTTCAAGAGGGGCTCAGAGCTAATAAAATTTAGTCTGGATGTCAGTGTGACCTCACTGGCACCCACAGGCTGGTGCACTTTATTCTTCTCTATATGCCGTTCGACTTAAAAAATCCTGTCTTTAGTGAAGATGCCATGAAACGTGCTTACAGCGCAGACCCCTTCCAAGAGCAATTCTCCCACTAGCTGATGGCCCTGCCTCCGCCCACCCTTCTACTGAGGGCCCTAATAAAGGGGAATCGTAGGGCAGCAGCTGGAGAAGTCTACCTGCAGGATTTGGGGCTGGGAAGAAAAGAAATAACTCGTTTCTGTGTTAAGGTAGAACACCAGATATGATTTGCTAAAGGCTGCTGAGTCACGAGGTCATTAGGCAAAGATTTTTGCTATTTCAACTGAAGTTGGAATGAGAGAATCTGGGGGGTAGGCTGCAGCCTGAAGGATTTAGATTAGAGCAGTAAAGAATTTCCCAACATCACAGGGAACTGATTCTCTGCTCTAGGCCCATTTTTAAAGGTAAATAGAGAGGCCTCCCTTGTCTGTCAACCTTCCAGATCTTGCTATGGCTCTCTACATATCTTTTCCTGAACTCCCCCCCTCTTCCTGAGTTCACTGGTGTTCCATCTGTGTTCTACAGCCTCATCACAGCACTTAACAACACTGAGCTGTGAACTTCCTAGGGGTAGAGACTGTGTCTTATTCTTTAATGTGTCCTTGACCCTTAGGAGTTACAAAGCACACAGTAATTGTTGGTCTGATCATAAGGGAAAAGCTGCTAGGAGACTGGAGGATACGTCCGTACTCGTTAGAGCAATATGTGTTCACACTTTTTTTTTTTTTTTTTTTTTTTTGCGGTACGCGGGCCTCTCACTGTTGTGGCCTCTCCCGTTGCGGAGCACAGGCTCCGGACGCGCAGGCTCAGCGGCCATGGCTCACGGGCCCAGCCGCCCCGCGGCATGTGGGATCTTCCCGGACCGGGGCACGAACCCGTGTCCCCTGCATCAGCAGGCGGATTCCCAACCACTGCGCCACCAGGGAAGCCCTGTGTTCACACTTTTGAGCTTCACCTGGGGAATGGGCCGTGAGCGGCTACTGGAAGCTGTCATGAGGACGCAATGAGGAAGCATCAGGAAAAACATCTCTGCAATGCCTGGTCTCATACACTCCCCTTCTCCCCTCTGTCCCCTTCCTTCTGCCTGACACTGGGTCTGGAAGCAAAGGTCAGGTGCTCTATGTGAAGATGGGAGGTCTGAATGATTTCTCAAGAATGGCAAAGGATCTGAGGGAACTGGACGGCAGAGAAGCTGAGCACGCTGCAGGTCCCGCCCTGGGATCTGGAACGGCAAGCAGAGAGACCAAGTGTGCTAACAAAAATGGGGGAGGAGGGACAATTCTGGTGCCAGAGTATGGCTACCCACAGGAGCTACCTCCTTCCTCTGTGGCTCCAGTCCACTCAGGAGGGGCAGTCAGTGAGTGTGCACAGGGTCGGGCACCCAGTGTTGTCACGAACAGATCCTTCACGCCATGGCCTGGCACCTTCCTGAGGAAGAAAAGATGCCAAACCAATCCCCCAGAGGAATCAACTCAAGGGAAAGGGGCTAGTCAAATCCCAGGCTCTGTCTAGCCATTGTCTCCCCAGTGTAAAAGAACTTAGCCCAAGGGATCAAAAGACTCCTTAATGCAAGATCTGGAACATTCCAAAGTCCCTCCTTAAGTGGAGGGAGGCTGATGGCACTGCTGCAAAGTAGACAAAGAAAAGCAAGAGACTTTTAAAGTGAAACGTGTAAAATAGAGGGGGGTGGGGGAGACCGTGAACACCGGGGCAGCAATTACGCAGAAAGACTGCGGTACAGACACAGGGCAGTACCATCCTACCCGACAACAACGCTGGCAGTGTCATACTCCAAAAGAGCTGTTTAAAAGCTGCTAATTACTGAGATTCCAACAAGAGCTCTGTCTTAAAAGTGATTTCAAACTGATTGCAGCGTTTTGAACTGATCGCAGCTGTAAGCTATAAAAGAAGGAATCTAAATAAAAGTGAAAAATCCTTTGATCAAACACAAAAGAACTCTTCCAAATAAAAATACCTTTATTTTACATACACATCATAGCTGTCTCACATGTGTAAACAAATGATTTATACACATCTATTAAACACATGAGTTCCCTGAGACAGGGACCGTACTCGTTCATCCTTATAACTCCTGACAGTATTTAGCATAGTATCTGGCACATGGAAGATGCTTACGGAATTGAATTGAATCGAAGCAATTGCTGTATTAATGATTTAATCAGATCATTGTCATTTTTTACAATAATGGGCTACTATAAAATGAATGCTAGGGTAAAGCAGTACAAAAGGCCATTGTAATAGCCTCAAATCCAGGAAAAACATACCTATTTTTTCCAGAAGACCAAAAGAAATATGCAAATACAGTCGTTCTCGAAAGGCAAGTCAACCACTCTACATTCCACAACAGAGACCATGTTGATTGTGCTGTGTGAGTTGCTAGGCAACCACTTGGTAATTCCCCATGTAATAGAGATGAACCTGTCATCTGCTTTCTTGGCTATATGTGACATGAGGAGACAACAGGTAAAGGACAGCCAAGAACACCTACACCTGGATGACACAATCACTCCTGAAGTGTGATGACACTGGAGAAAATCCACATGCCCTGCAGAAAGTGCTGGAGGGAGAATTTCATTAAACTATTAGCACAAGACAGCTGGTGAATTTTCTTGGATTTACCCTGTGGGTAAATCCTGCGGGTGATCCTGTTATCCCTGTCCACAAAGCCAGGGACCAAAAGCCCTGAAGTTCAGCATGTGGATGGCTGTCAATCCAATAAGGCCTCCAGATCAGCGGGTCCCATGACTCCAGCTGGGATAAAATTTTACCAGATAAAAGCATCCTTTTACTTAAAAGGGACACTTAACATCTCAAAGAAACCCAAGTTCTGGGTGAACAAACCATACTCTTTTATACCAGAAGAAAATGCTCTTAGTAATTTCTTTGGACATGATTTCCCAGACATTTTAGGCAAATGAGCTGCCTTGTAAAGACCCCACTCCACTGTAGGTACTGACATCGCTGTCTTTGAAATAGACTGCAAACCCAATAAAGCATTGGAGAATGAATGCATAAGGAATGTCTGAAAGCTTCTCTGACATTAAGAACTTAAATTTAAATGCCACTTCAAATTTGGAAGACTAAGAGTACTCACCTTTTTCATATGAATTTCAAAAGGACCACTCCCCAGATTAAAAAAAAATAGGAGGGCTTCCCTGATGGCGCAGTGGTTAAGAATCTGCTTTCCAATGCAGGGGGTGCAGGTTTGAACCCTGGTCGGGGAACTAAGATCCCACATGCCGTGGGGCAACTACTCCCATGCGCTACAACTAGAGAGTCCATGCAGGGGGGAAAAAAAAAAAGAATCCGCTTGCCAATGCAAGGGACACGGGTTCGAGCCCTGGTCTGGGAAGATCCCACATGCCGTGGAGCAACTAAGCCCGTGCGCAGCAACTACTGAGCCTGCGCTCTAGAACCCATGAGCCACAACTACTGAAGCCTGTGCAGCTAGAGCCTGTGCTCTGCAACAAGAGAAGCCACCGTAGTGAGAAGCCCGCGCACCGCAATGAAGAGTAGCCCCCGCTTGCTGCAACTAGAGGAAGCCTGCACGCAGCAACGAAGACCCAACACAACCAATAATAAAATTAAATAATAAATAAACAAACAAATAAATAAATAAAACAGGAATATTTGCCCACAACCTATTCCCACAAATATCATATTTAAGTCTTTTCTGGAAATTACTTGCTTCAGTCTCTTGTTTGAGATTTAAGATCTTGGACCTGGGATCAGGCAATCCGTTGGAGATAAAATCACCAGTTTTGATGAACAACTGGGCAAGGCTTTAACCTAACATCTGGTGCCAACCTGATTTAGCCAACCCGTTGAGATGCTGACTGAAGCCCAGCTGGCCAACCCTGTGGCGTGAAGGCTGTCAAAAGCGCCAGCCCTGCCTATCCAGCGCTGGAAAGGGGAGTGCTGGTTGCGAAGTTCCTGGGCACGTCTCCATCTGCAAAGGAAAGCCACGGCATCCGTCATCTCTACTGACTACCAGGTTTTACAAGGGTCTTCATGGAATTCCGAATAGAATCAGCCATGAACCAAATCAAATGTGAGGCAGGAGGATTCAAGGGCATTCTTGAACAAATGCTCAAAAGACCCTCCAATGACTGGGCTTGGGGTGAGGTGACAAAGGAGGAGCAACAGAGGCTCTGGAATTTCTTTGCCAGAGTTACAAGTATGGAGAAAAACCTTTCGGCAGCTACCTTCACTCCATCTTTTCAACAGGACACATACAGTCGTGTGCAAAAGGCCTGGAGGTGGGAGAGAGCAGAGCGTGTCAGGGAACCAGCAAAAGAAAAGGGGATGTCCATTCGTCCCTTGCACCAGTGGCCCCGGAAGCCACTCACCCTCCTGGTTGGTGGCATCTTCCTTCTCTGGAGTCCAGTCAGTGATGGGTAAGCCCACTGTTAAATTTTCAGGAACCTGGGGTCCCAGTGATGCCAAGTTGGTTGAACACTTACTACGTAGAACTTGCTTTGCGGGAGAAAAACATTCAATATAATCCCTGCCCTGAAGGAGCTTAGACTCCAGTGGGGGAGACAGATGGGTACCCAAGAAATTATAATGCAAACCAGTCTGGATTAAGGCACAAGAGGCAGAAAGTGTTCAATGCGGGGATAATGAATGTCTGTGTGGAGGCTGCCCCTGATCTTGGGCTCTGTAGCCAGCTTTCTATTACCGGAGTTGTAACAGGGAAGAGCTAAATCAGACTCCATGTTCGATGTGTTTCTTTGACTTTAACCTTTGCTTTTCGTTGCTTTTGTCATTATAACCATACATAATGGCCTGCCTCAGGGAACCCTGCCCACCTGTGAATGGCTGCAAGAAAAAAGAAACTAACACATGCCCTCACCGAGGCTGGTCATTCCAAGACTGACGGCCCTTTTACTTTACTTCCTCACCACCTCTCGCTCTCTGTTCTGCCTTTTTACTTTAATTCTTCGCCACCTCTCCCTCTATGATTCTAAAAGAAACTGGCATCCAGATCTAGGTAAGATGGTTTTTCAGAGACACGAGTCCGCCATCTTCTCCGTCTGCCAGCTTTCCGAATAAAGCCGTATTCCTTGCCTCAGCACCTCGTCTCCGATTCATTGGCCTGTCGTTCGGCGAGCAGAGTGAGCCTGGACTCGGTAAGAGAGCGTCAGTTTCCACTGAAAAGCCTCAGCCCCGTCTGGCTTTCTGCTGTGGTGGCCTGTATTTCTTGCCTTTGGGCGAGCCCGCGGTGGGGGAGTCAGCTGTGATCCGAAAGCTGTTTATTATGGGACAGAAGCCCACTGGGCAAGATACGAGGCCAAGGAGAACCTCTGTCAAAAATCAAAAGGTTCTACAAAAAGGGACAACTGAACAGCTTCGTGAGTCATCTAGAGAAAGAAAAAAGTTGTGAGTTTAAATCAAAGACTTCACATTCAGTGGGGGAAGATGACACTTTCAAAATCTTTCCACTAAAGAGATTCTAACAAGTGAAAGGTAGCTACTGAGTGGTTTGGAAAGATATGTGGGTTGAAATCAGCATATACCCTGTCACACACAACAAAATATCTCTACCACGTGCAGAGTGAAAGAAAGAGAGGATCAGATGGAGGTGTTTTCTGCACTTTGCCTTTACAGTGCCCAGTCTCCATTCCTGGCAACCTTTCCCACACAAGTGCTTGTACCTAGTGCCTTCCAGCTCCGCTCCCCACTGGCCTCCTGCTCAGCACAGCAGGAAAGGGCGTGGTAGCACTATTTCCACTGAACACGCAGCCTAGCAGAGCGGCCAAAAGCAAGGACTCTGAAATTCAATTCCTGGCTCCACCACTTACCACCAGTCAACTTGGCAAGTGCCACGGCCTCTTTACCTTAGTTTCCTCCTCTGGAAAACGAGGATAATGATACCACAACCACGTCACAGGACTGTGGGAGGATTAAATAAGTAAATCTGGGCAAATCACTTAGGACAGTGTCTGGAAATAGCACTCTGTGTCAGTTGTTATGAGAGAATTTGTCTTGGGTTCTGGAGTATTTGCATGTCGAGCAATTATTCTTAAAGGAATTTCAGGTTTGGGCAAGAAGACGGAGAGCTCTTAGGGAGGGGTTTCCATTGTCCCTGAAATCAAACCTGTGCCTATATATCAACACCCTGACTGTAATCCAAATGCCTTTTTATTGTCTCTGCTCTTCTAGATAACCCTAAAAGTATGAGCTAAGAACTAACCTGGCTGGTGGGTGCTCAGTCACTTGGCTGCTAAGGAAACAAGGAACATGCATCCTGCTATCACCCACCTCTGCCTCTGCCACCCTGGGACCTGTAGGCCCCTCTCCCCACGCACAGGCTGGAGCCCCTTTCCTGTTGCTGGAACTCTGGGGCATACACACACCTACCATCCCATCAAATCATCTTAAAAAACTGTGACGTGGGCAGCAGTAATGCTGGTTGCCAGATTCAGACTAGAGGATAACTATGTTACAGATGCCAAACTAAGGTTCAGGAAAAAAAGATGGTTCTCAGGTGTCACTCCAAGAACTGATGCCAGTCCTTGTAGTGATGTTTTCACTGATCCTCGGCAAAATCGGAAAAATAAGAATAGCGATGAGTTTTTCATAAAGCAGAAATTATTCAATTTTTGAATTGTGAGATTATAGCCTATTGTCCTTCCTATGTCTGAGAGAAGATGTTGAAATGCCCCATCTTTTATAAAATGATATCGATAGGAGCTGGGATTTGAAACTAGATCTTTTGCATACTTTCACTGTTATTATACTACTTTAATTACTTTAAAATAATTTAAAAATAACTTGAATTTTAAATTCAACTTTAAATGTTAAAATAAGTTGTAAAGAATTATTTATAAATATTGTAAATTATATACTAGATTGGATACTTGAAAATATCTTCAAATAAAACAGCACAGGGTTAACTCTTTGTGGCATCCTATGCAGGACTGAAAACTCAAATCGTCACATGGACAGGGCCGCGAAGAACTTAATGAAGTAGGCTGGGCAGGGGTGCAGTTTCTGACCTCCAGTCTGTGACACTCCGTGAGGGCAGAGAGGAAAAGAAGCCTACTTGAAATTCCCTAAGTGTAGCATTTAAAGGAGCAGGTCTCCCCCTGCTGGCAGCAGTGGTGGCAAAATGAGTCTTGAACCACACCTGGTAGTGAGGACTCAAACAGGAAAGGGTTCTACAGCAAGAAGCAATGGTGCCTGGAAAACGACTCTCCGCCACGGAAACCTTAGCCTAAACAAGAGTGTGACAGCAAAGATGGAAAGAACTCGCAGCACTCTGACAGGAAACTATCAACAGAGATACTGATTTACAAACCCTGGTGAATTAGCAAAGAAAGAAAAATTTTTACATTCGTTTGGCTCTATAAAAAGATTCATTACCCATTTTCATGAATTGCTGATTCTGTCTCTAATTACATAGGGCCGTACAGTAGCTCAATTAAAATTACACGTATCAGTAAATTAGTCTGATTCATTTGGTCCCACTACCTCATTTGTCTTTGAAGTTCAAGTTATTGATACAGCATGGCCGTCTGGTCATAAGATAGCTAAAATCAGGGAAGTTTGACTTATTTGCACTTTTGGAGGATTAAAATAATCCTCATGCCTTTGCTTATTTCATTTATTCTCTTTTGGCTGGTATGCATTCTGCTCTCACCCGCTTCCATTACTGGATATCCTACTTTTACCTGTCCTTCTTACAGTTTTACTTCCTGGTCTCTTCCTCTTTCAACAACAAACAGAAAACAAGCAGAAGGTTATTTTTCACTCCCTTGATTTTATTAACTCGATTTTGTTCAGAATCCTCTGACATTTATCACATTCTCTCTCATACTATTTATTAGAACATGTCTTTTTCCCATATCGGATTCTAAGGTATTTCAGGGCAAAAACTGTTTTATTCTGCCTCAAAAAGATCCAGGGCTTAGTAGTTTTGTCATCATGGACATAAACTTCAGTGCCCTCATCTATAAAATGGAGACGTTAATAACAGCGACCTCATTAATATGTACAGGCATCATAAGAGAATGCATGTAAAGCTGCCTGGCTCTTAATTACTAGATAATTGTTAACTATAGTTTTCACTCCCTCCATCCCCTAAACAAAAGCCTTACATGCTGCAGGCATTCAATTATTATTTGTTGGTAGAGCTTATGCTAATAAATACATTCGTGCCTGGTAATGCATTAACATTACCTGTGTCTGGAGGACTAATGTGATTACTTATGACCTAGCAGCACTTAGCAAGGCTTGGATTACCAACATAGGGAGAGTTTCCCCTGCCCCACCATCTAGATCCAATGTAATTCTCTGTGATGCTGGCAATGTGCTCTACCAATAGCCATTAGCTACGTGTGGTTATTGAGGACTTGAAATGTGGACAGCGTGAATGAGAAACCCACTTTTCATCTTATTTAATTTTAATCAGTTTCAATACCTCCTAGTGACTAGTAGCTAACCTACTGGACACGTCAGCTCTAGAACTTGCCTCTACCGGTGAGCAATCTTTACATTCACCCGTGTCCTCTTTTCCACCTGTGAAGGAATTTTTCTAACCTAAGAAGTAACCTTCACTGATTCAACGCATCAGAACTTTAAATGATCCCAACCCCTTTTTTTCTTTAGTGGGTTCGTTGTGACACTTCAAGAACTGGCGTGAGAAACAGGATCCATGTGAAACTCAACATCTGGGTCAGTCGCACAGGACAAAGTGAGTCATACATCAAATGACATGAAATCATCCCACAAGAAATACTGATTGCGTCCCTGCCTCGTGAAGCATCGTCTGGAGGGATGGTAGGGGACGAAAACCAGCCGCTGCGACAGGCGTGGCAGCAAAGCGAGCAGCGCGCCGGGCGGTCCGGGCAAGCCTCCTTCGGGCCGAGACAAGGCGAGGCTGCCAGCCTCCCCTCCCACGCCGGCCGCCTCCGCACGGGCTCGCGTGCAAGTCAGCATGGCCTGTCCCGGTCCCCAACCCTAACGGCGTGCCGGTGAACAAACCGAGAGCGCCGCTTCCCCCGACCGACTTCCACCCACGCCCCGGGGAGAATCACTCTTCCTGCCTTGTCCGCTAGAAGCCGGCCCACCCCCGGCTTCTCCGGATCCCGCCTCTGAACCACGCCCCCCAGCAGCTCGTTGCTCAAGATCCCCGTACAAAATGGCGGCTGGGCCTGGAGAACCAACCATAGAGACGCCCACCTTCCACGGAGAGCGCGCCGACCTCTTACGGACGCCCGCGCCTCCCTGAGAGGCGTGCCGACGTCGTCTTCCGGCGGAGACGGAACAGCGGGCGCCGCCAAGGGCCCTTCTAGGAGAACAGCGAGCAGTCTCGGTGGTGCCGGGTCATCCGAGCCGTGTCACGTGGCTGGCGAAAGCCGTCGCGGAGGCTGGTGGGGGAGGAGAAATGGGCGGGAGGACTGGGCGATAGCTTGAGACCCGACGACGACGGGGTTGTCATGGAGCCGCGGGGCCGGGCTCGCGCATGCGCCACTCTACTCGCGGGTCGTCCGGTCGCGGAGCGGCGACCTCGGTCCTAGGTGAGAAGAGGAGGGCTGAGGGTGAAGGGGGAGGGTTTGGGCGAGGAGCGTGGGAAAAGGAAGTGGGAGTAGGGGAGAGAAGAAGGGAAGCAAGGTAGGCAAGAGGCAGAGCCGGGACTTTCGGGGGACAGAGGGCCAAATGATGGGAGCAGGGGGTGGTGCGTTCCTCCCCCATTTAGTTGGTCGGTTTTGCTGCGAGGGTCAGGACTGCGTGGCAGAGGAGATCGCGGGTGAGGAGGGGGCTGTGTGTGGGGAGCAATTGGGGTAAGACTGCGAGGGCGGGTGAGCCCTGGTCTAGCCCTGGGGGCAACAGCCGGCTGGGCATCCCGGCGGGGGAGCGCCTGGAGGCCCGCCGTGCTGTGAGCAGAGGGGCAGGGAATGGGCAGGTGTGTGAGCGCGGGAGCTGGTAACCCTGTGAGGGTCCTGGGCCTCCCGTTTGGGGATGAGGGGTAGTGCTCTGTCCTGGGCTCGGGGCACAGGTGTGCTGTCTTTTTCAGAGACTTGCTGTCACCCACTTGGCTGGTTCTTTCCCCTGGGTGACCAGCTTGCCAGGCGTGGTGCCAGGGGGTGGGGAGGTGGGAGAGAAGGTGGGCATTGCCAAGTAAGGACTTAGTGGTTAGTGTGGGCGGGTTCAGAGGAGCTCTGATCCAGGCCTAGGGCACAGGCCGCAGCCAGGCTCCCTGTTATTGCCCAAGTCCTGGCAGTAAGCGTTGCCTGGGCGTTTGCCCCGGGAGGCTGGTGGTATGCCAGTCACAGCACAGTCCTAGGGTCTGCCCAGTTCTGCCCTGCTGAGCTGGCAGGCTGGTGGATGCCTGGAGGGCGCTCCTGCTGTCTGGCACAGATGCATCGTGGGCTGGTGCGAATGGGGGGTGGGTGGGCACTGTTAACTGTGAACCCTTCTCCAAGCAGGGGATTTGAGGAAGTTCTCTAATCTTATCTCCTCTTTGAAAGAGGAGATTGGAGTGAGCCATACCAGGTTCCAAACAGAGGACATTGTATGTTCAGGATCTTTGACATGAATTTGCAGCCAAGCTGGAGCATGGAAATGGATGTGAAGGGGAAGATAAATATTAGAGATTTAGGTAGATGGGGTTTTTTTTCCTCCTTTGTTAAAAAATCCACAGACATTCCCCCAGAATGGCATCTCCGAATATGCAGACCAAGAGAAAATGACTTCAGAGAAAACCTAGTAATGTATTTATAATTCCAGCAATTACTCATGACTTTCTGGGTGGTAAGGTCTTAATTTTCTATGGCCTTGTCGCTTTACTGTATTTAAGCCTCTGCTTGGGCTTTCACCTCACACCTCTGTCCATGCATGCCTGTTAAACACATGACACATTTTTAAAAGAACTTGAGCTCTCAGGAAAGTTGCCAAGTATCTATAAAAGGAGAGATCTGTGAGCAGCATTTCAGATCCTTCCCTTGTACACCTTGGGTCTCCTTTTTATCGTAGGCCTAAATCTCCATAGAGACTGTTTGTGGATTAGACCAACCTCTGATTTGGTTGCTGGATTTACCCCTGAGGTTTCAGCTTAGAATAAGGGGTGGATGAGATACCTGTTTCCTGCAGGAGACCAGACCTGGACGTGAGGTGACCATGGTGTTTGGAAATGCAGACTCTTGACCTTCAAGCTGTTCAGGTATTTTGGTGACAGCTAAGCTGCTAGGGCTGTCAGCAAGACTCAGCACGACAGAAGAGTTGTTGGAATTTATTATTCTGTGAGTACCTCACACATTAATTGTTGGGCGCTGAGGTTGAAAAGATGAAAAGACAACCCTTGAGCTTGAAGAGACGAACAGATAATTAGACTCTAATGTGAGAAGTGCATAAATAGAAGAACCAAGTGCTGTGGAGCACTTGTTAGAGTTTTATCTTATACCTATTTACATAAACCTCTAGATTTATTGATTCACTTTCCATTGTGAGTTTTAGTGTATATTGTTCTCTGTGGGAACCTTTTGGACAGTGTGTTACATGTGCATTTGTAAGAGGCCCATTTAGGGTCAATCCAAGCTTAACTTGGAGTCATCCTAATTCAGAGTTAGGCTCGTGAGGATATGAGATGTTTGTAAGGCAGTCGTAGTGGTTTCCAGTTTGTGCCAGGAAGCAGAGAAGGCACAGTGGGTATGAGCTTGGTAACCCATTTTCAACCCCTGGTCAGCTTATGAGCATCTAACTTTATTGTAAAATAATACTGAAGAGGCAAAAAAAAAATCTTCTTGAGGTTTTCATACTTCACCATTGGTGTGGCCCTGGGTTTGAGAGCACCAGTAGTAAATGCCATCACTGCCTCTCTCTCGTCGAGGGCCTCGTCTGGTGCTGTGTATGAATGGGTCTGTTGTTCACTGGCTAATTGACGTCCTCAGCGTCACTCCCAGGAGGGAAGTGCCTCTCTCAGGGAGAATAGGTCAAGATGGCATGTAGCCCTTCATTCTCTTTCCCACTTGAACTTCCCTGGGACACTAAGACTATCTGCTGCTTGAAGAGAACTTTACTTAGGACAGAGGCTTCCACATCCAAAGCAGTCAGTTTACTATTCTAAAGTCGATTATGCATTCTTTATTTCCAATTGCCACCAATTCCCCAGGATCTAAAATTTGAGCATCTGTTCTCCTTTTAACGTCAACGTTTCAGCATTTTGATTCCCCAACCAATATTGTCCTATTCTCAGATGAGCCAGATAAATTCCTGTGTATTTTCTGTAGCTCCGTTGACTACACTTTAATAACAGTAGCAAGACCTTATTCGTTGTCTTGTCACAAGGATTGTAGAAGTTGGAGTGCTTTATCTAAAATGCCTGTGAAATAATCCATTTCATAAGATAATGTGAAACTTTGTCAAGGTCTTAATTAGTTGCAACTAACATGAGCTATCTTCCTAATCTAAGTCAATAGCAGGGTCAGACTTGAATTAAGTCTAATTGCCCATCCACCACCGATGTCTGCTTCCATTTTTGAAAAAGCCCTCTGTTCACTTTCAGACAGTATTATTTCAGGAAAATGAAACTATGTACATTTGTTGGGTTTCATACAAAAGGATCCTGATTTAATTAGAGATAGTTTTACATTTTATTCTGCTTTTTAAACTGGATTGTCCATGCTGTCAAACTTCATAGCCGTCCAGTAGAGAGATGTGCTTTTGCATAGTGCCATGCAAGATGTGACAGTGCCACTGTATCTTTCATGCACGTAGTACTAAACGTGCTCTGTCAAAGAGTGCTTGGTTGACATGGATTGAATGGGGAAGACAGTCCCCTTAAATGAGTTAGATATTGCACAAAATAATATTTACTTGGAATTGAGTTTAAAATTCTGATCAGTGTGCATTCCCTTTAGTCCACTTCTACTGTATGCAAAAGTATGAGCAAGAGGGTTTCTCAGGGATGCCTGTAAACCTCCTTGTCTTCTATTTAATTTTATGTTGAATCCCTTCTCTGCTTCTGGAGTAGTTAATGTTCTTCACTAGATCCTGTATTAGCAGAAATGTTCACACTCGACATTTTCAGGGTATTTCAGATGCAGTGCTGTTTGGCAGGGGGCCATGTTTCTCTCTACTCAGAAGGACAAATGGATGGAGTCGAGAATGGATTGTGAATAAAAATGCCACTGGGTGTTGCTTAAACCTACTATCTTAGTCCATTTGGGCTGTCATAACAAAATATCCGCAGACTGGGTAGCTTATAAACCACAGAAATTTATTTCTCACAGTTCTAGAGGTTGAAAGTCCAAGCGCAGGGTGCCAGCGTGGTCCAGGGAAGGCCCTCTTTCAGGTCACAGACTTCTCACTGACTGCGGTGGAAGGCGCTAGGGACCTCTCTGGAGCCTCTTGTAAAGCTCTAATCCCATGAGGTGAAGCCCTCATGACTTAAGCCCCACCTCCTAATACCATCATCTTTGGGGGGTCAGGATTTCATATATGAATTTTGGGGGGACACAAACATTCAGACTATAGCACTCTGCAGTTCCATTATTATTATTGTTTTCCCTGTTGGTCCCCTGTTCTCTTTATCCCTGCAGTATCCTTACAGCTGGCATCCCTTGGCGATTCAGAGGGCCTTGTTAGAATATCATGAAGGGCTCATTGCTCTCATACTTTGCACTGTTAGCCTAGTTCTGGATCTGCTTTGGACTAGCTGTGTGTCACCGGATCAAATCTAGGCTTCTTTCCAGGAAGTGGGCGACCAGGTCTGTTTGATTCACTCTATACCCCCATTCCTAGCACGATGCCTGGTTCATAGCAGGCACTTGATAAATATTTTATTTATTTATTTATTTATTTTTGGCTGCATTGGGTCTTTGTTGCTGCGCGTGGGCTTTCTCTAGTTGTGGCGAGTGGGGGCTACTCTTCGTCACAGTGCGCGGGCTTCTCATTGTCATGGCTTCTCTTGTTGCAGAGCACCGGCTCTAGGTGCTTGGGCTCTAGGTGCATGGGCTTCAGTAGTTGTGGTGCACGGGCTCAGTAGTTGTGGCTGACGGGCTCTAGAGCGCAGGCTCAGTAGTTGTGGCGCACGGGCTTAGTTGCTGTGCGTCATGTGGGATCTTCCTGGACCAGGGCTTGAACCCGTGTCCCCTGCATTGGCAGGCAGATTCTTAACCACTGCACCACCAGGAAAGTCCAATAAATATTTTTAAATGACTGAATGTAACTTATCTGAGCCTCAACTTCCTCCTCTGTAAAGTGGGATAGCAACTGAGGAGGACATTGTGAGGCTCAAGGAAAGAACCTTAACAGCAATAATGTTATGGGCGTTTGTGGAATCAAAGCACTATTACATATGGTCTCACATGTGCCTAGAAGTGCTTTTTAAGCCAAAATGTAGCATGCATACATAAGGAGTTGTTTTTACTCTGTTCACTACCTCATCCAAAGAAGTGGAAAGTGAATTTGAGAAACTACACTCTGTGAGGTGGCAGAAAGTCCGGGGCCTGCAGATGTATCCTGGGAAGCAAGCCTGGTCCGAGGTGGGCATCCCCTCTGCTTTCCTCCCTCAGGGAGCATTCCAGAAAGCCTAATCAAATGTGCCTTTGTTAGCAGTTTACAAAGCTTCCACTGAGAATGTGGTTTGTGTGCTTTGCATTTATAATGGAATTAGAGGGCATCTCGAGGACAGTGAACCTCCTTTTGGGTGGAAACCATTCTACTGTTGAGTAAACTCGTAGCCTTTGTCAGCTGAGACCGCTGAGAAAAGTGCACACAGAGCAAGTGGGCGCCGCCCGGTGTTCTTTGCCCTTAGTTTACTCACCACTGGCCTCACCTGTCTCAGCTCTTCAGGCAATGACTTCTTATGTAATTGTTTTTCACAGGGCAGTCCAGATGAAAAGAGTACTGATGAATGCACTTCCAGCCCAGTAAAACATGGAGAGGAAGAACCCATCCAGAGAGGGCTCTAGAAGGCTCTCAGCCAAACTGAGCAAAGGCCCAGAGATGAAAAAAGTGTCTCGTCAACTCGGCATGGCAGCTGCTGAGTCAGATAAGGACTCTGGATTTTCAGGTTAAAAATACCTTATCATTTCTACATTGTAATGAATGGTTTGCCTGAAAAACGTCCTCCATAAAAACTCATTTGTGTGGTAAGGATGAGAAGATTTCACCCACAGGAGAAATAGTTTTCTGATCTCTTCAAATGGTAATTCTGTTGCCATATGGCGGGGTACTCATCCCGGTCACAGTGGGGTTAGTTCTGAAGGAATGATTTGACATCTTTTTTCAACTTAGACTCTCAACTTTAAATCTTATATTTCCAACTGTGGCAAGTGGCTACTGGAAAAATATATTTAAATACTCAACAATTCTATTGTCTTACCTCCTTTTTCATAAGAATAGTTACATTGCAGGGAAAAAAACCTGCATGTGGTCACCACATATAACAAAGTAAACAAAAGTAGTATATAATTTGTTAAGATAACTTTTTTGCTGAGAAAGTGTTTGCTGTGTTTAAAAACATTTCCCCCCATAACCCATCCCTGCCAGTATTTGTGCCTTTTGTATTTGGACTATGAGTCTCCTGGCCCAATTCCAAACTTGAGTATCTGTTAGAGACAAGAAAGCAAGACAGTTTTCCTTAATGGTTTGTCTTAAACTTTATCTGAAAGGACTAGTTGCACACCCAGTAAATCTCTTAATTTTGTGCCGAGGCTTTTTTATTTCCAGGTCTGAGAGTAGTGGCTTAAATATGGCTCTAGTGTCAACATTTTGGCCCAGGGGATGCAGAGGGGTGATGCCAGGGGATTCTGGCTGGGTTAGCATCCTGAGAGTGGAGCCCTCTCCTGGAGAAAGATTTATATTATCCAGCCCACAGAGACTTACCAATCCACTGTGTTGATTTATTAATTTATAGTGAGAAATGCAGCTGTTAGGAAAACTAGAACTCAGTCATCCTTAGATTGGTGTATTTTCTCCGTGTAGGTATGCTGCACGGGAAGCCAAATTATAAATAGACTGTTGCTCAGAGGAACAGAACACCATCCTAGGGATTAGAATAAGGACAGTTCAGGGACGGGAGGGCAGGTTTATAGCCCTTTGGGTTTTTCTTCTCAATCTTTTAGCATTGTTGCCCAAGCTTGCCTCATCATAAGGCTCGTCTGAGGCATTTGTTAAAAATACTGATCACCAGACCCCTCTTCTGGAGGCTGTGATAATGAGGGTCTGGGGGAGGACCTGGAACGTGAGTTTTATATTTTTACAAGTGTCTCTGGTGATTCCTGTGATCAGACAGGTTTGGGAAACTTTGCAGGCCTAGTGTCTTTTTTTCTTTCCTTCTTTTAATATCGTGTTTGTTTTTTATCTGTTTTTCATATCCTGAAGGTAATACATGCTCACGGTAGAAGCTTAGAAATTTAGGTACATGCAAAGAAGAAAACAAACATTAACCATAATCCCACCCCCTGTTATTCTCAATACTGTGGCCATTTTGGTACTTCGTCCAATAACTTCAGTTCTGTCAGACCAGCTGTTCTGAGCATGTCCCAAAGTCTGGATAGTTCTTCTGAAAGTTTCCTATTCTCTATGCAGAAGTGCCTTAAGAAGTATTGTGCTGTTCACATAAGGCAATATCAAAAATACTCGGATACACTGTGCTCCAGAAAGTGGCCCTAGTGAATACCTTCAGCCACAGCTGGGCCAGATGCCAGTGGTTTCGTCACTGCCTGAGTTATCGTTCCAGTTACCTTGGGATGTGATGTAATTTGAGATTATTAATTAGCTGCAGTCCGTATTGAGATTTTTCCCATTGTCCCAATAGTGGCCTTTATAATTGTTAGTCTTTTTGTATATTTGTTTGTTTTGGGTCCAGAACCCAGCTGAAGGCTGTGCATTTCATTTAACTGTCCCTGTCTTTTTTAATTTTAAAATTTATTTATTTATTTAATTTTTGGCTGCGTTGGGTCTTTGCCGCGCTGGCTATCTTTAGTTGTGACGAGCGGGGGCTACTCTTCGTTGTGGTGTGTGGGCTTCTCGCTGCGGTGGCTTCTCTTGTTGCGGAGCACAGGCTCTAGGCGCATGGGCTTCAGTAGTTGTGGCACATGGGCTCAGTTGTTGTGGCTCGCGGGCTCTAGAGCACAGGCTCAGTAGTTGTGATGCACAGGCTTAGTTGCTCCGCGGCATGTGGAATCTTCCCAGACCAGGGCTCGAACCAGTGTCCCCTGCCTTGGCAGGTGGATTTTTAACCACTGTGCCACCAGGGAAGCCCTGTCCCTGTCTTTTAAATCTTATTTAGTCTAGACCAGCTCCCTCGTCTTCCTGTTCTTTTTTTTGGGACATCGTCATCTTTAAAGGAGTTAGGCCTGTTGTTTTGTAGAATGTTTCACACTGGATTTCTCTGGTAGCTTCCCCATTATCAGAAATAGGCTAAACTTTTTTTTAATAGAAAACTAAATTTTTGATGTTATATCCTTCTCATTGCAACACATAAGGTGACTCCTAAGTGTGTCTTATTCTTGGTGACACTCTGATTAAAGGAGTAGGTGTATGCCAGATTTCTTTACTGCAAAAGTATTCTTTTCTCTTTGTAATTAATGAGCAATTTATGGGATGATACTTTGAGATTGTGCGACTATCCTGTTCCCCAGCAAACTCTTTTAGCATCCATTGATGATCCTTGCCTGAACCAATTACAACATTTGTGGTTTGAAAATGGTGATCTAACTCTATCATTCCTTGTACATTTTATTAGCCGACAGTCTTCTCTAAAGAAGTACTTCTCTCCTCTGCCCCCTTTTCAGAGTATCACTGTGGATTCACGGAATTTTTTTGTGATTTTGTCAATCCATTATCATTATTCTTTTTGATACTCAAATTGTCCCACATTTGGTCAGTGGGAGTATCTTCTAGGTGGCGCCTGTGTCTTTGACATGTGCCCATTTGTGTTGGAGCACATCCTTGCTTTCTGGGACAGTAAGATGTCCAGGCTCATCTTGCACCTTCCCTACCAAAGATATCAGCCATTTCTC